>NC_073341.2:35775000-38600000 GCF_027580225.2 Misgurnus anguillicaudatus
TTTAAAGATGATCACATCCCAACCTTTATAAGACAAGCAGATATGCATAATCGTAAGCATGGGTTGGCTTGCATCTTTCTATTAAATCAACTCTTCGCTGGTTTGGATAGTATGAACTTTGAATTATTCTGTAAAACAACTTAACACACCACATTCTGGCTTGGAAATGCTTATAGCTAAAAAGAAAGTGTGTCCTCTTTATCCATCTAATCTGAGTCCCACTAATGGTGCGGCAGTCTTAGCGTTCAGCAGATTTGAACTCTCTGTGACACAAGTTCCTTCAGCTGCATTTCAATTCAAGACATTTAATGGTCTCCTGGATGCCATACGATGTGAGAGACTTTGACATTTATTTGGAACGGACACACAAAGGAAAACACTTGGAATTATGGGACATGAGCTGGACCTTTGTTTTTTAGGTAAATCAAAAGTAAGCCTTGACACCACAGTGAGGATCTCCCAAACACTTCCATAACTAAAAAGACAATTAAGCAAAAATGTATTAAATGCAGAGAAATTAAACTTGAGGTCCAATACACCGTTGGTGGAGTCTCCGCGGTGAGCCCTGCTATATGTGTCTAAGTTAAACAAAGTCATCTATGGTGACTTCAAGCCAAAACCGAAGATGTGCTTAACAGACCATCCTGTAAAGTTTAAACCCATTGATACATGGATTACCCATAAAGGGTTTTATATTCAAATCTCGATTCCCTTTCAACGAGATTATCGTTTATGGCCAAACGAATGTTATCCATTAATATTCATACGTGTCAAAGCGTGGCATCTCCAGGCTTCTGCTGTGCATCAAACCCCTCGTCAACACAGATGTCTCTCATTTTTATGACAACATGAAACACTGTCAATAATCAACAGCTGAAGAGCGTGACACACCCTCCGAGCCAAACGCTGATCTCTGAACAGCAGATCCGAATCCCAAACAAAGCCTCTGGTTTTGTGACAGATCTGGAGACAGATCTCTGAGACATCAATTCCCCGGTCTCACATTCTCGTTCCCACAAGCCTCCGCCTCCATCGAGTGTAGCTGTCAACACAAGAACACATGTTCTATGTTAGTTCACAGTTTAAAAGCAAAAGTCTCCTCTGGTACCTGCCAAGGCTGCTGGTGACTGCTGGGGCCATTCAAGACAAAATGGGAACCTAAAGCAAACCGTATGAGTGCGTTGTAACCTTATTACCTGATTTCATAGTTAATTGTGTCATTCCAACGAAAAAAAGGCTTCTGGGTTAATCCTCAACTTTGGCTCCAGATCTTAAATTTTCAATGTACTGGGAAGGGCAATAAAAACTCAGTGAATGTACTCAGTGATTGTTCACAGTTAAAGTACATTTGAGCATCCATTCATTTGGTCAGCTCACTTTTAAGTACAGTCCTGTTTACACATGCTTTTAACATCTTTTCATTTTTAACATCACATGGGTGATAAGAGCACTAATCTACTACATCTCCAATTTACCTGACATCAACATGAAACAAAATGTATGTACAGTAAAGCACAAGCATGACACACTTAATGGAGTACAGTTTGACCTTCTGGGGTCCGATCATTTTGGGAGACTGACAGAGCTCTTACATTTGGTCTTTTTTCAGTTGCTTTAAACCTATTAATGGGTAATATCAAATAATACTTTAATTAGCACAAACTGTGCTAAAATAATATGTGAGTAACATGTGTGTACATGTTTGTATTTTTAAGTAAATGTTGTTCATGCCCAACAAAGCAGCATCTTATGAACTCGACCGACCGCCATTTAATAATTTTAATAATCATTAACATGTTATTATTGCATCCTTTAATTTACAAAAATATTGAGGTGCAAATAATACCTGCCAGTATCAATGATGCGCGGGTTGATTCAAAATGAGTCATCCAAAAATATTTTTTATGATATTCAGGTCGCGGTTGGTCGAGTTCATAAGATGCCAATTAAAGGTGCAGTGTGTAATTTTTAGTAGGATCTCTTGACAGAAATGCAAAATAATATACAAAACTAAATTATCAGTGGTGTATAAAGAAGACCTTTCATAATGAACCGTTATGTGTTTATTACCTTAGAATAAGACTTTTTATCTACATATAGAGAGGGTCCCCTTACATGGAAGTCGCCATTTTGTGCCACAATGTTTCTACAGAAGCCCTTTACAGACAATCTTTTTTTAACTAAGTTGTCTCTGATGAAGACACTTTTGTTCGGTGGTGGCTACCGTAGCTTCTCTATGTGTTTTTTTATAAATGAGAGGTGAGCAGTGGACTGAGCCATGGTTGCAATTCGCAACCTCACCACCAGATGCAGCTAAAATTTACACACTGCACCTTTAATTATTTTAAACAATTACTACTTTAAAAAAATGCGTGCCAGGAAGCGGGTCCGGTACAATATATTTTTTGTGGTCCGAGTTGCGGGCGGGTTAGTTGAAAACATTGGTCGGGTGTGGGTTGTTTATACATTGATCGCGCATCACTGGCCACCATCAACAGCATTTAATCTTTGTAAGTCGCTTTGGATAAAATCATCTGGTAAATGCCAACTTAACTTTTACTGTATTTGTGATATTTAACATCAACCTGGACTACAAGTGAAAATTTGCCTGTAGGGCTAAATTTGGCATATTTTCATGCTCCTATGTGTTGCATGGTTATTAACTCTTTCGCCGCCATTGACGAGATATCTGTGGCTATTATCCACCAGGTGGCGCACTTCCGCAACTTATACAACCCGGAAGTAGCGCCTCACGTGAAAGAGAAAAAACTCTGTGTATGTTTTAAAGATCGCTCTGCATCTGATCTCTATCAAAAGTCCTTCGCAAAAATTGAACTATCTCAGCTTTTTGCTCAAAATTGGGTGTTTTTGAAGAAACCTACCCATGTTTGAGAGGTGATTACAAGAGAACTATCGAAGGTAGGATGAAACTTTTTATTTTTTTTTGAAAGCAGAAGGTCTGGTTTTGACATATTGTGTGTTAATATATTTAAAGAAGAACATTTTCTGGAAGGCATTAAACTTTTGTGAAAATCATAAAAAATGCTGGCGCTGGCTGGCAACTTTTTTTTTTAAATCGCTGGTGGGGAAAGAGTTAATGTGCATTGTCCAATTAAACTTAAACTCAATTGTAAATGTAAATGTATTTACACTCATTGCAAATTTTTTTATTTTATTTAATAAATATATGTCACTTAGTTTAAATAGCCACTGAAAAAATGTGCAAACAGCAATGCAATGCTAATTTAAGGTGTAAAAAGACCCTATAGGTATAAATCGGAAGGAAAAAACAGAAAAAGGTTGATAATGATTTTTGGTTTCCATAATGCTCTGCATGAGGCGGTTGAAGTATTTTTAATTTTTAAAGCAACACCAAAGAGTTTTTGCTTTTTGCTCCCCCTACAGGTTAGAAGCGTAATTGTCCATTACCACTGTCGTAAATACTGAGGCATAGCTGGCTCTGATTGGATTGTAGGTCTGCCGTAAAGCAAGTTTTTTGTAATTTTCACTCGAACTACAGGACCGCTACCCGGTTGGAAACGTCTTTAGTGCGGTTTTGGCCGATAGAGGGCTGCAAAGCGAATGTGAAAGTGCTGTTCACCCTGTTTCGAGTGGATGAACGACTGAAACTGTTTTGGAAGCATTATTTTAAGGTAAAAAAAACTCTTTGGTGTTGCTTTAATGTTTATTTAACTTTTAACAAATTGTTGCCATTAAATAACATAAATTTAAATCTACAGTAAGTTACAGGGAATTTTTTTACAAAAATATTTTCTTAGACTGAAGTCAAAAAATTCCTGCAAAACTTATGGTTTAATCTCCATGACTTTCCAAGGCCACGAAAGAGAGCATATCAGTCTGAGTCTAGAAAAACTAAAACTGAAAGAAACAAAGGCACATTAAACAGCACTCAATGAGAAAAGGTAACTGATGGAGACGGCTCTTTGAAGACTTCAGACAGTACGCTGGTGTCCTCATTACTCCATAAGTGTTGAGCAGTAAAGGACTGACAGCTCATTTCACTGGAAGCTATGCTTTAACAATGTCTGTGATTAATAGAGAAAGCACACTCTCTCAAATACCTCTTGAAAGATTTCCTCAATAATATAACGTACTGTCAAGGATCATTACGAGTCATTTTGAAGCCACTAGAAGCCGTCTGGAGTAAACATCATTAGAGACATCATCTTCACGTGGCCGATTACAGTAGACCCTTCCATTAGAAGAGGCATGTAGCTGAAGAAACTTTGATGTGCATGTTGTCTTAGCAATTACGATAAGCATACAAACACTGAAGCAATACAAATCACAACAACACAATAGGATGGTAAATTAAAGGTCTTGTTTTCCTGATGAATAGGTAAAAACCTCAATTCATCTGCTTTGACCTAATGAAAACCGACAAACGAACTCGCTAGGAAACCCCAATAAAAAACAAAGTGGACAAACTTCAAATCTGACAATGCAACATCAACAGAGTCATCAGTACATCATCTTTTTTCTGAGATTGGGAAGGTTGTTGTATCCTTGGGAAGCCCATGGATACTGGAAGGGATGTGATTTGATCCGGTTTTATCCATTGAGCTAAGGGTTGAGGCCGGCCACAGCACAAACTCCATAAATTGAGACAGCTAGATGACATGTCTGATCTGTCCAAAGCAGGCCACAGCCATAGGGCTTCTGCAAACAGCACCGTCTTCATAATAAAGTGTCCAGAGGTTTTTTACAATTGCACATACTGTTACAGACAATGGTAAACTTTTTCTTGGACCGGATTGGCTGGAAGTCAGTGACAGACAGTGCATTGCAAAAACTCAAGTCCAATTTGTAAACAGTTGAAACTTTTTGACACAAAAACATAATCAGGGTGAAAGAATACATTCACATTAAATAGTAACAAAACTAATGCAGGTCTCAACACAAATAATTTTTTATACTGGCCTGGTCGGGCCAGTGGTTCAGGTTTTCACTTGCCCTGCCAAAATTTTCACTGGCCCCAATAAAAAAATGTCAGTGTCACATATTTAAAAATAATCATTCAAAAGTCAAATAATTGTATACATATACAACAGACATGTTTCAACGAAAAAAGGCTCCCAACTTTTCTGCTTTACCTGTAAACTGACAGCAAATTGTGCAAAATATTGCATCGTTTCTTTTGTCGTGTTTTATCCGAGTAAATGTCTGCCTCAAAGATGTTAAATAATATACATTGATTAAAATATATTTTAGTGACTAAGGGTGAAGCACTGGCCCGATTGGGCAAGTGACAATACTTTTTACTGGCCCAAACCTCTCTCACGCTTGCCCCGGGCCACCGGGCAGTCCTTTATGTTGAGCCCTGTAATGAAATACTTTTATAACAGCAGTATGTTTGACCAAATATTTAACTAAATGATGGCACCAACATTTAAAGCACTTTTAACTGCTCTAAAACAATCACTACAAAAGTGGCAACCTTTGGTACCACTAAATTGGTATTAGGAACTATCTATACTTCATCCAAAATCGCCTACTTCACTATATCTACCCAATCTCGCAAGGTTTCGTGATATAGTCACGTAATTTTTTTATTCTTTTTTCATGATATTATCACGAATTTTCGTGTTTTTTTGTAATCGTATAACGAATTAGTGTTTTTGTGTGATTATCACATATTGGTTACTCAACTGCTTTTTCCTATTTTCAAACTATTGTCGCTTCGATTTAGGGTTAGATTTGGTGCTTGCATTAGAATGTCACTTTATGTATTGGTTTATACTATTTTTTTCCGATGTATTTTTAATATGTCACCTGGCGTTAGGGTTAGAGTTGGGTTTGGGTAGGGATGTTAAATCTAACCCTAAACCGAAGCGACAATAGTAAGAAAATAGGACAAAACAGTTGAGTAACCAATACGTGATATTCACACAAAAACAGGAATTCGTTATACGATCACAAAAAAACGCAAAAATTTGTGATAATATCACGAAAAAAGAATAAAAAAATTATATTATATTATATTACTATATAACAAAATTTCGTGAGACTGGGCTGATTATATAGTAGACGAAATTCAGTATGCGAGGCGAAAGGTGTCAGCATTCATAGTATTTGATAAACAGTAGGCGAAAAGTGTGTGTCCGCTAGATTTTAATGTGTGCATTCGATGGACAGTTTACTATACCATGAGGCCACACAAGCTAAAGGGCATGCGCACCAAAGCATCAAAAACGCCAGCAGCTTGCCCATTAATTTGCGTTTTTTTGTTGTTGAGCTGAGCGCCAAGAGCTGAAAAATGTTCAACAATGTATATGCAGTGTTGGGGGTAAAGCATTACAAGTAACGTGCATTACGTAATAATATTACTTTTCTGAAGTAACGAGTAAAGTAACGCATTACTTTATAAATGTACTCATTAATATTTGAGTTACTTTTAAAAAAAAGTAATGCAAGTTACTTTTCAGTTTAATTAATTCAATTTAAAAATAAAATAATGTACTGAATTAAACTGAACATATTAACGTAGAATTACGTTACCTGAGCGGCAACAGTTATGAGTCAGAAATGGAGATAGCTTGAGATTTTTGCGAGCATAAAAACACCTGCAAGGCCTGAAAGAGATCAAGCCTCAGCCAAGTAAGAAAAAGTAATGCAAAAGTAACGCAAAAGTAACGTAAGCATTACTTTCCATGAAAAGTAACTAAGTAACGCAATTAGTTACTTTTTTGTGGATTAACGTCTCGGTTACGTATGTAATCCTCGTTTCCTGAAGGAAGGGAACAGAGACGTCACATCGTGACCGACGAATTGGGAACTGCTCCGCGGAGACCTATCTACTTCGAGAAACTATAAAAACGGCAATGAACTTGGCATGCAGGTATTTGCATAATCCAGGCGCCGCCTCGCCAGGTGCGTATATAAGCCGCAGGTGCACAATACCAAATAAGCTATATTATTGCTGAGAAAGCCGAGCAGCAGTGCCCGGCCTGGAAACAGCAATGGAACAGCAAACTGTGGCGACGGGACGTGACGTCTCTGTTCCCTTCCTTCAAGGAACGAGGGTTACATACGTGACCGAGAGGTTCCCTTTCAGTCGGTCACTACGATGTCATGTCGTGACCGATGAATTGGGAATCCCTACCAAAACACCACTGTAGCTGAACCCTTACAGTGCCTGCAAAAGCCCTCCGCCCTCCACGTAGGGGGCAGAACCTGAGGCAAAGTGCAGAAGGCCGGTCACTACCCGTTCCTTAACCCACAATAGTGAACCAGCGAACTGGGGAAGCGACCTAAACTGGGCGGAGTTAGGAACACTGTGAAAGCCATCCCCTAAGAAGGTAACTGGATGACATAGAATATGAAATAACTGGCTGGTTGCCCAAATAGAGGTCTCTGAACAATACATAGTATGACAGAGAGGCGCAGATCAGGCCGCTCCACTGACGGGATACCAGTATACTCCCTGGCATCTCCACCCTCGAGAGAGGTGAGAGGAGAAGGCTGATACAGCCGGTTCAGGGCGGAAAACGGGGTTTTCCACGACCGCGTCAGCTCTTCATGCACCTCGGAGAAGAAGGGCACCGGGGGCTGTGGACTGAGAAGCCCTGGCACCCTTGAAGTACCAATCATCGAGGCGGGATGGTTCGGGTAGGGGAGGTTCAGTCCACTCCAAGCCGTCTGCCGCCGCCCGAGCAAGCATGGCTGCCATCTTGGGGTTCGAACGCAGGTCCCGCAACCCTACCCGAAGGAGGGAGCGGGTCTGGATCAACGTCCAAGGCTGACAGCCCCCCCTCCAACGTTACGGTGGACATTGTCTCCGGTGGAGGCTTGACACAGCGCGAGGACACCGTCTCTATCGGGACCTCCGCTGGCAATGGATCAGGGTGCTGGGAGCCACTGGATGAACCAGCGGACCGACCCAGGACCGTTATACGGAGGTCATCCTTCGCAAGTCTAGTAGTAGCTGCGCCCTTAGCGATGTTAGCTACAATGTTAGCTACAGATTCTTGAATTCTTGTCTGGCTACCAAACCTCTCTTCAGACAGTGGTGATCTATGCTTGCCATCTCTTCTCATCTTTAGGAAACCGAAACATTTTTAATTTCGCCAAAGTATTTATTTCAGAGGTAGTTTAGTCACTAAGCCAGACCGATAAACAAACATAGACCGGAAGTTTATTTTTTGCCAACCGTCTTAACGTGGCCATGCAGACCTATAATAAAAATACAGTAAATCAATGAACCAGATGTCTCCAAGTAATTTAGGCACCAAAAATGTATTTCTCGTGATTTAACCCATGTGTAAATTATGGTCATGATTCTGATTGCGTTACAGGTCAAAGGACTTACGAGTCACATAACAATGAAAACATGGCAGATGCGCTATGTCTGAAATGTATTCTGCACCCACACATACTATGTAGAACATACTGTTTTAAAGATAAAAATAGATACTACATCTAATTCAGTACGCGATTAAATGAATTAAGAAACTGGATGAAGCTATTGCATCTTTATTAAGATCTGGATGCTGCTGTGTGTTTTGAGCGTGTTTATCTGTATGTAGTGCACAGTATGCCTCTGTGCTGCATCACACAGTCCCAATGCACTGGTTGCCAAGCAACCAGTGTACACAGGGAGCGCCAACCGTTGGCGTCCCTGAACTGTGTGGAAAGACAGAAACTGCAGGATGAAAAGAAAAGCAGGAGAAAGTAAGTGATGCTTTGGATCATTTTGTGGTGAAGATTTTGCGAAATTACCATTTTAACTTTCCATGCAATTTTTCCGGTTTCTTTGCACAGAGCTTTACTGTAGTTTGTCTATTAAACCAACTATATTCACCAAAAATAGTTTTGTGTTAAACTTACTCTTACCTGATTTTCCGAAGCCGTCTCTTCAGACCCACACAGATTTAAGCGGACAAGCCCAGCGCTGTGTCAATCACACCAGAGGATGTTCATTCGGCTTGTTTTCTTCCTGTTCTGATCCCTTGGGAGTTTGCACTAACCAGCATGGCCCTGGGCTTCCTTTCAGGAGCTAAGAGCCTGGAGTGCTGCTGCTGTTTTGCAATAGAGACCATACAAAACCATACAGGGCTGGACCAAATTACCAAGTCAACACAGAAGAGTGCTTCTGTTTGGAGTGCAACTCCAAATCTGGGATTCTGTGACTCAATCCAATTAACTAGTATGACAAGCACTAATTTAAAACAAACAAAACGCAAATCATCCAAGAAAACAGAGAACGCACACTTCATTAGAGAAATGTTCCTGCTTAAATATATGCGCACAGACAAACATTTTTACTTTTTCAAATGTGAAACTTTCACTGATTTATTGGCGTAACAATAACACTTAAAGGATTAGTCAATTTTCTTAAAAAAAAAAAATCCAGACAATTTACTCACCACCACGCCATCCAAAATGTTGATGTCTTTCTTTGTTCAGTCGAGAAGAAATTATGTTTTTTGAGGAAAACATTCCAGGATTTTTCTCATTTAATGGACTTTAATGGACCCCAACACTTAACAGTTTTAATGCAATTTAAAATTGCAGTTTCAAAAGACTCTAAACGATCTCAAACGAGGCATAAAGGTCTTATCTAGCGAAATGATTGTCATTTTTGGTAATAAAAAATATGCACTTTTAATCCACAACTTCTCTTCTTCCTCCGGCTGTGTGACGAGCCAGCGTGACCTCACGTAATTGTGTAATGATGTTGCAAGGTCACATGTTACATATATGAAATGCACATTTGCGGACCATTTTAAACAATAAACTGACACAAAGACATTAATTATTATCATTCCACATACAACAACGTCGGAACGGTCCTCTTTCTCCACACTTGTAAACACTGGGGCATAGTTTTGATACGTCATCCGTGACCTCTTGACATGATGACGTGTTACGTGAGGTCGCGCTGGCACGTCACACGACCGGAGGAAGACGAGAAGTTGTGGTTTAAAAGTGCATATTTTTTCTTTTTTTTATTTATCGTTTCGCTAGATAAGACCCTTATGCCTCTTGGATGACATGGTGTTGACTAAATTATCTGGATTTTTTTAAGAAAATTGACTAATCCTTTAACACTTAAACCTTAAACTACGTGTGATGCAAAACCAGAGATTTATTTATCTAGAAAAATCCACCTCAGATCTATTTTATAAATCATTTAGCTTGTCTTCTAATAGTCATAGCATGGAGGATAAATGACATCATATTGAGAGACGTGTAGCTTTGTCCTTTTAGTAACTAAAAGTGTGATTAGAAATAAAATATTGAACAGATAAGACCATTAAATATGATTTCCCTTAAAGGCATAGTTCATCCAAAAATAAAAATTATGTCATCATTTACTCACCCTCATGTTGTTCTAAACCCTTTTGAGTTTTTTATTTTATTTTAATGAACACAAAAGAAAATATTTTGATAAATGATGGTAAGATTGTAACCATTGACTTCCATAGTAGGAAAACAAATATTATGGAAGTATTGTGATAAACGATGAAGAATATATTTCGATAAATGATGGTAAGCACACAGTTGACAGTACCGATTGAATTCCATCATATTTTTTCCCTACTATGGAAGTCAATGGTTAAAATCAGCTGTGTGCGCTTACCATGATTTCTCAAAATATCTTCTTTTGTGTTCATCAGAAAAAAGAAAATCATACAGGTTTACAACAACATGGATGAGAAAATTATGACAGAATTTTCATTTTTAGGTGATATCCCTTTAAGCATTTATACATAATGTATAATCACGTATAAAACTTAAAAAAATGCAGTTTTTCCAAGTAATTTTATTTATCTTGACTAGAGATGAGTTCTTATAACTTATAAAATATAGTTGAAATAAGTCAATTTCATTTTATTTTATTTACTTAAGTTGTAGCAACTCATCTCTTGTTGAGATAAATAATAGTAGGCCTAAGTTGAAATGACTTGTAAGTCTGAGTTGATTAAACTTAAATAATTTTTTACAGTGCACATTTTATACTTACATTTATACGTTTTACCACAGGTTAGGGTTGGGTGTTATAATATATTTGGTAACACTTTACAATAAGGTTCATTAGTTAACATGCTCTTATACAGCATTTATTAATCTTTGTTAATGTTAATTTCAACAATTACTAATACTTTATTAAAATCTTGTTAATGTTAGTTAATGCACTTTGAACTAACATGAACAAACTACGAAAGGCTTTATTTCTATTAACTAACATTAACAAAGATTAATAAATCTGTAACAAATATATTGCTCATGGTTTGTTCATGCTAGTTAATACATTAACTAATGTTAACTAATGAACCTTATTGTAAAGTGTTACCATTATTTGTTTTTTCCAAATGGGATACAGGATGAGACAATACGGTTTATATCAGTATGGTCTGTGATGACCCTCCATAATAAGTTAAACTAAATTAACTTTATGTTATAAGTTACAGCAACTCAAGATAAAAAATAAAAGTTAAAATTACTTGTAAATCCAATTTGATTCTTAAACATTTATGTGCACATTTTTTACAGTGTCGAACTGCCCCATACAGTAAGTTTCCATTCTACAATTAAAGTATCGCTATGAGATGAGTCAAAATGTTTTGTGATATCTACAACACCCGAAATCTCAGCAGACAGAGCGACACTCACAGCTAATTAACCCTACAGACTCCAACATGTGCTTGACATCACTTCCTATCACAGTTTACCGGCAGAAAGACCCTTTGAAACGGAGCCTCTAAACTCGGAAGGCATTTCCCAATAAAAACAGCAACATTTCATCTGAGTAAACCTCTGTTCATAAAATATCTGGGCTTCACTTCTTCCTGGCGGTCATTTAAATAAGAGGGGAACCTAAAACAGAACCGGCGTGACTCATGGAGACGTGGGAGAGGAGGCATGACTAAGATGACTAAACAATATCAACCGCGGATGAAAGTGTCTCAGCTTTTAATCCGATACCACAAACAGACTCCAGGCAGGAACGCAGCCCACCAGACACCTCCAGAGTTAAAAGTCATAAACCACACAAGAGATCTGGCTTTTGACATTCATTCACTGTGCAGGAACGATACATACGAGAAATAATTGTACACGTTTATGATTTAAAGAATGAAGATTCTGTCATCATTTACTTTTATGTTGATCCAAATCTGTTTGACTTTTTTCCTGTGAAAAATAAAATGATAAATGTTCACAGCTGTTGTAAATTCAATTAAATCATACAATGGCCAGCAGCTGTCAAGATGAAAACAACATACAACAATTCTCACTTGCTGAAATTGAAACATGATGGGTAAAGACGCCAGGTGTCACATTAATAAAGTTGAATGTTATTGGTTGCTGCACGTTATCTGACAGATTGTGAAATGCCAAGAAAACCAACCCAGTCTCACGGCAAGACGTGTTATAGTAACGAAAATTTTCATTCATTTATTCGTGTTTGCCAACCCAATATCACGCAAATACGTGACTATTTCACGTATGGACCAACGTGAAAATGTCACGTTTTGCCGCGTTTGAACGTGAGCATGTCACGTTTTCTGTTTGTGTCACTGTCACGTTTTGGTTACTCAACTTTTTTGTCCTAATTTCTTACCATTGTCGCTTCGGTTTAGGGTTAGATTTACATAAAATGACATCCTTACCTAAACAAACTCTAACCCCAACGTCAGGCGACAATTGTTTAAAGTTTAGAAAATATAAAGAATAAGTCTTGTATCTTTTTTTTTATAAACCATTACTTAAAGTGACAAATACTTAAAGTGACATATAACACAAGCACCAAATCTAACCCTAAACCGAAGCGAAAATGGTTTGAAAATAGGACAAAAAAGTTGAGTAACCAAAACGTGACAGTGACACAAACAGAAAACGTGACATGCTCACATTCAAACGTGGCAAAACGTGACATTTTCACGTTGGTCCATACGTGAAATAGTCACGTATTTGCGTGATATAGGGTTGCGTTTGCAGACACTAATTTTCGCTGTTTTTCGTGTCTCTGGAATTGAATGTCTTTTTCGTCCATCCCAGCACAAATTTTTTCAAAGGTTTTTCATGTCTGTGCCACGACTTTCTTTCGTGTCATTTTATATTTTGCTTTCTCATCGTTGTTTTCTATTTTTTGACCATTGTCGCTTGGGGTTTGGGTTAGTATGACTTTCTGCGACTTCCCAACCCAAACCCCAACTCTAACCCCAACTCCAGGTGAGAATAGTTTTAAAAGCGGACGACAAACATGTAGAAACCAATGCATAAAATTACATCCTAACGCGAACCCCGAATCTAACCCTAACCCCAAACGACAATGTTTTAAAAAAAGGAAAGAACAATAGGGAAAAAATATAAAATGACACAATAAAGAAAGTCGTTGATAGAAATTCGTGCTGAGAAGGACGAAAAGACATTCGTCTCCAGAGCAAATTCGTGTCAGCAAACACGAATAAATTAATCAAAATTTTCGTTACTATAACACGACTTGCCGTGAGACTGTGTCGAGCATAAAGAAAACCAAATAAGACTTCATATGTACAGCAGAGACAAATTACAAATTTAGTTTTGTCTTTTCTGTGTGGCGACCATTCTTAAAATTTCATTTCAAATTTTGGTCTTTTACAGAAATAAATCACGACATACAGGTGAGTAAACGATGACAGTTTTTGCATAAACTATTTCTTTAAGAAGCAAGCATGGCCATTTCTCTGTAGATGCTGGAAAGATTTTGTTCATATCGAGACTATTCAGGTCAGTCTTGCCATGGGCGCCCCCCTTGGGTCTTACTAAACTGTGCTACATCAGGTGGCTTGGTGCAGGTTTTTTTTAAGAGGTGTCTGAACTGAACATGCCAGTTTCTATAAATGTTTGCAAAAGAAAAAAAACCTGACAGGTAAAAGAGCTTTTTGATGGGATAAGGAGGACAGTGGGAAAGAGAGGCAGGCGTGTCTATGTGAACTGTGGTGCCAGGCCTCTGGTCACAATCTCACAGATTTGCATTCCACTCTAACAGGATATTGCCAAAGTCCCCCGGAGGAGCTTAGCCGTCCTGTTGGACCTTACTCACAGTGTGTACCACATACAACACACACACACACACACACACACACACACACACGCTAATCCCTTCTGTCTTTTTTCTTTCTTTCAGCTCTTGTAGTTTTGCTCTCACACTCTTCATAATCTCCGCCGTACTTTCGCTTTATAAAACATTGCATTAGTTTAATGTTTTACACATTTTGTCTACAACAATCCTGCTCATCTTCATTTGTATTCATAAACTTAGAAAAGTTGCACTTTATGGGACAGTTTCCCAGGCAGGGTTAAGCTTAAGGCAGGACTAGGCCTTAGTTATATTAGGACACACATTATTTTTACAAACATACCTAACAATACTAGTTTGCTTAAGACATCATAATGGCACTGATTTATTTTAGACATGTCAATGCAAGCTGTTTTCAGGTAAGACAGCTCAACAAGCATTTTAGTTTTGGACTAAACTTAAGTCCTGTCCGGGAACTGCCCCTATGCAGTGTTGGGTGTAAGTAGTTACTAAGTAATTAGTTAATTACTTTGCCCTTGAAATGTAAAGTAAGGGATTACTCTTATTTTTCTCTAATTACAGTTACTTCTGATGTAACTAAATACTGTGTCTGGACTCTCAAACAATTATGTATAGTATAATACAATAGTGTATTTAACATGGTTTAAGTTTACAATTCTCACTATTAACTGGTTGATTATTAACATTAATATTAATGAGATGTTGGCTGTTTATTAATACTTAATAGCACATATTAATGCCTGATTCTGCAAAACCTTATTCTACGTCCTTAACTCTCCCCATTTCTACCAATACTTAAAATTAACAACTTCTTTAGTATTAATAAGCAGTAGTTGGAGTATATTGAGGCAAAAGTAGTTAATAGTTAGTTAATAGAGAAAATTGGGCAGTAAAGTGGGACAAGAATAATTGATGTACTTTTATAAATTATTTCTTTGAGCCATTTCAAGCCTATCCTTGTAACATGTACTAAATAGGATTTAGAAAGTAATTAGTAATAAGTAATTAAATACATTTTGGAGAAAGTAATTTGTAAAGTTATCTAATTATATGATTGAAAAATGTAAATTAGTAATTAGTAATTAATTACTTTTTTGAGTAACTTACCCAACACTGCCCCTATGTTAAGGTGACCATATTTTTCAAATAACAAGTAGGAACATTTCCTAGTTCAATGTTTAAAATATTTAAAAAAAAAAATGTTGTTATTGTCTATGAATTTACAATTGGGGGACAAAACCCTTTTGAATGTTTTCATCTTTTTTATTGTTGTGGGTTTATGGAGAACCGAACACCAAAAAATGGGACTGTCCCCGAAAAACTGGGACATCTGGTCACCTTACCATATGTGATTGCTCATGTAATAAACAGATGCTAATGATAATATACAGTAGGGGAGAGCAGGGGCAAAAGTACAATTTTTCAGAAAAACTTAATTTTAAAAGATAATGTTATAGATAGAGATATTGCTGTGGTCAATAACTCACAAGTGTGGTCTATTAAAACCAGGTGGAATTTTGTAAAAATGTTAAACGACTTCAGTATAATTTCACTTTAAATATAAGTAGTGAATTGTTACTTTCGACACCACCTGCAGGGACGAAAGTAACGCAACAAAACAAGATAGATTAAATATGCATGATATGACCTCGTTAATATGTAACTGCAAACTTTTTTTGTAAAAAAATTAAGAAATTACATTTTTATTTTAAATTTCAGTATCAAATGTTTCAAAAGCAACTAACAGTACAAACTTAAATTGTTGAGAATAAAAAAATTTTCAACAGTTTGAACACTATGAAAATTTAATTGAATCAAATTAGAATAATATAAATTTTCAACATATACAACAGTACTAGCAGCGGGACAAAAGTAACAAGTGTTACTTTCGTCCAAAATGGATCTCCTCACATTTAAACAATAAAATTTACTTTTATTTTGAAAAACTCTGAGAAGTCAAACTTTAGGATGTTTTTTGAGCATTAAATAAGCTGTAGATTGATCAGTACTTTAACACGTGAAACCAGAAACACAAAGCGTTATAAGAACAAAATGACAGCTTTAGGAATTTACTTATCGTGGTTGAAAACACCTTTCTGGATTTACACAAGGAAAACGGTGAGTAAATAATGCAATATTTGTCAGCTCGTTCAAGGGTTTGTGTGCTTAAAATGCTGTCATAGATTGGGATGCAAATGTTATCAGGGCTTGAACAAAATTGCTTTGTTACTTTCCTCCCGCGTTACTTTTGCCCCGGTTCTCCCCCACTGTGCAAAAGTCTTGGGCCATCATTTGTTGTTTTTGCAATTGTATAGGGATCATATATAATTATTTCTCAGTCTCTTTATTAGATAGAATACAACCAGACAATACAAAAAATGTGTGTGTAGTATTAAAAACAGTATAAAAGTATAAGTTTAAGCTACCCAGTCTTATGTAGATGCGTATAAATACTTTGGCGTGCATATGATACGCCAGTCCTTCCCATTCACTTAAACGGTGCATCTTTTTTTGTCGTTTTATTTATTGGTTTCTCAATTTTTTTCTGTTTTCTAAACCATTTTTGCTTGGGTTTAGGGTTAGATTTCAGATTTGCTTAATGAGGTTATTTAATATACAGGTTTCTCCGTGTTTTTGTCCATATTTAAGCCATGGTCGCTTGGAGTTAGGGTTAGAGTTGGGTTTGGGTTAGGATGTCATTTTTATATAACAAAAAGTTGTTCTAGCCCTAAACCCAAGCGAAAATGGTAAAGTAGCAAAAAAATTGAGAAGCCAATAAATAAAACAACAAAAAAGATGAATGGGAAGGACTGGCGTATCATATGCACGACAAAGTGGAATTTGGCGTATGTATTGCACGATTTTTACACTTCATGCTATTTATACGCAACTCCGTGAGACCAGGTTGGCTTAAGTGTTAAGAATTTAGGGTAAACTCTCCTTCCACTTGAGCAATAGCAGGCAGCTGCAAAATCTCTTAAACCTAAATTAAATTAAATCCTAATTTTTAATTCTTATTAGGGATGCACCGATTGGATTTTTTTAGGCCGATACCGATTTAAACAGACAACTTCTGGCCGATACCGATGCCGATACTGATATTAAACACTTGTATACAATACTATACAGTTGGTCTGCTAGTTTATTTCTGCATCAAATTATTTTTATTGAACATGGATTGGATCGAATTAACATTCAACTGACCAACATAATAAGAAAGGCACAAATTAAGCTAAAACAAATATAATAACATATGACAACCTTCAAAGGTGGTTTTTGCTATTCAGCATTTATTTTATTAACAACATTAACTCATTTTTACATATAATGGATTTCTTTATGCAGTTAATTAATAAACAATCGGTATCGGCCTTTCTCTTGCTATTGCCGATATGCCGATGGTTTCAAATTCATAAAAAATTGGCTGATAAATATCGGCGGCCGATACATCGGTGCATCACTAATTCTTATCAAATTACTTCAGGACTTGAAAAATCTCAAGATGTGTTTCGTGCCAAGAGAAGTAAAACTAAATACTGATTGATGCCTGAAGAAGACATTTAGTTCTGAAACATTTAGTTTGTTTTGTTTTTAATTTTGTGTAAATATTTCCTGTATTTTCTGTTTGTATTTTAATAAAAAGAGTGAAAAATAAATATGGATGGACATTAAAAACTTTGCTAAAACAACAAAGCTGGTGATGGTGGCCTAAGACTTTTGCACTATATTTTAGGTGTAGTGTTCAAATTGACTCTAATTTAAGTTCCTATCAATCCTACGTTACAGAAAATGCTAAGCAAGCTATTCAATGCTTAAAGCTGTACATGCTATCAATATTTGTTAATAAAACAGAAGTTACATTTTAAGTTACCACAACCCACATCTGGACAGTACAGAAATCATAAAATTTGGAGAAACAATGCGCACACACACCATAAAGCCCACATTCGGCCTTCCGTCCTGCAAGAAATGTGATTCAGAGGCGGCGGTCGATGCTTTTACGAGTTTTAATTCTGTATATTGGCTCTCCCGGCCACCAACCCGCCCCCATGCGACTAGTTGAGAACAAAAAAAGTATTTATGTCCCATTCTCGCACACACACGCTATCGCACAACTTACACTCTTTGTCTCAAATACACACTCCACCCTCTTTCCGAGCATCTGGTCTTGGGTAGGGCAGCATATGTTTTAATTTTGATTGACTCACCTGTCACCTATACTGCTCTACTCATTGTTAACCCCCAAACACACACACACACAACCCCCCTTTTCTACCCCCGTAAAATACCTCTCCATTCCCGGCCGAACGCAGGCCATTAACCGTTTCCTACAAGCTGCTGGTAAAAGGAAGGAAACAGCATGCCAGGCTTTCACGCAACACGCAGCGTTAGGAAAGTTCTGCGCCCTTGAAGTCCGGCAAGCCGGGGTAAAAGTCACGCTAATTGACGGGCGAGCTTAATTCAAATGAGCCCGTAACTAAAATCGGACTAGAAAGAGAGGGGAGACCTGTGATCGGGCGAAACTTTCGAAAGCTTTCAAACGGCCCCGCCGTCAACCCACTTTGATGTGCTCGACGCTTTTCATCAGCTTCCTCTCCGCGTATGAAAAAGCCATTTCAAGTACAAAGGCTCGCGAGCACATTTGTAATTTGTCTCCTCTTTCGAGAACAAATGGACGTGGCAAAAACCATTTTGCCTTGTTCTGGAAAAAAGAGACAGAGATCTGAATAAAAGTGCATATGAAAGGTGTCAGGTGAGAGAGAGGAACACGATCTCGCCCCGATTTTTCACTCGAGTCAAACCCCGTTTCACATCAGGCCGTGATAACACCTAGTCCACCAACTCGCGGGCCCTTCAAGAAAGACAGACATAAATGAGAAGGGTACGGAGGTGAAGAAGCAGGGGGTAAGCAAGAATAAAGATCCAAATCCTCCACTGTGAAAACTGTGGTACAGGGAAGTGTATGCGCGCCTTGTTTGGCTAATAACCTGGAGTCTTGTAAAATGTGAATAAGAGAGTCCTCTGGAGCTTATAATTTCACACTTGCGAGGCAGGGGAGATGAGTGTGAATTGAAGGAGGACAGCTCCACGTTGGCGGTTCCCCAGGCCGTCACACGAGAACGGAAAAGTCGCTGACTCCTAGAATAAGAAAGGAGGGTCAAAACGCTCATCGAGAAAGGCAACGGAGTCACAGTTATTCACAGTAAACCACATGCACATACGTTAATTTATTCAGAGGGCTTCTGACAACCGGCATGGCAAACATATTTATTTGCACCTACAGATCTCACCAGGCCCACGAGGAGTCCCGCTGATTTTTTCGAAGAACTAAAACGCATGTCATTCATGAACTTCTACACACCCCACAGCCTTGCTTGTTTATTTATTAAACGCTTTCATTTCAGAATACGTTTAGCTACCAACATACATTTTACCAGGTTTTAATCTAATCAGCAGGACTGAAATACCACTGGCACACTGCCATTTGTTCAACCAATGGGGAGGGAAACCTCTTCATAAAAAATTCTGATGATTTACTCACTCCCATTTCATACAAGATGTTTATGTCTTTCTTTGTTCAGTTTAGAAAAAAATGTGTGTTTTAATGAAAGATTTCTAGGATTTTTCTCCATATAGTGGACCTCAACATTTACAGTTTCAAGTTTCGTGATGAAAAGCATTGTTGACTCTGACGAGGACTACACTCCGGAGACAATTCCGCTACCGCATCGTCGACTCGAGGAAAAGCCACATGATATTTACTCTCGTTTGATTTCTTCGTTTATTCCTTTTTTGCCTCGTTTGCCTTCACTGACTGGATATGCAGGTGAGTTCTGAATACTCTTTCTCTGCCGTACTTTTGCTCTTCCTAGAGTGCCCCGTGCACGTTCAAATCAATCGGGTGTGCGCATGTGTGGGCAGATCCCATAGCAACAGGGGTGGTGCCATGGTCGCGAGAGAGAGTGACAGTCGCGCAAGCCAATCATTTGTTTTCCTCCCGAATGGAAATAATGAGCTTTGTTTAAAACAGTTGTGAGAGGTCTACAGACACTCGAGTTTTATACTCTCTTTTTCAGAGTACTTACATTTTACTTATGTATTTGTATATAAAGACAGTTTAAACAAATTTGTAAAAAAGTTTTTTAGATAATTCCTGCCTATGCTGCCTTTAATGAGGTTACAATACAGCTTCAAAGGGCTCTAAACGATCCCAACCGAGGCATAAATGGCTCGTTATAGTCGTGCGTAGGTCCTACGCCGTAGCCGCGACGGCGTAGGTTCGGCATCGATTTTCATTTATACTTTAGCGTTGTCGTCCACGTCAACGTGCAAACACACGTGCAGACCGCTGGTAGGCGGTATCCACGGGTGTAACCACAGTAGCAGCGCGACCGTCAAAGAAGAAGAAGCTTGGCAAGTTAACCCACAAACAAACAGCAACATTGTTGTATGCAAAATGATTTTAATTTTTTTTATGTTATTGTTTAAAATGGTCCGCAAGTGTGCATTTCAAATATGTAACGCAAGACTTTCAACATGATTGCAAAATACGTAAGGTCACGCTGTGGCTTTCAACGGGGGGCACGCAATTAGCAACAATAACTTGCAAAAACAAGGCATTAAAACAACAAATACAGTGCAAGCACACACTCATACAACTAGTACAGACTGTCAGCTCATTTCCTGTATAAAAAGCAGAAGATCACGAACTATGCGGAACAGTTAAACTATTTTGAACTTTGAGAGCGGCGCTCGCGCAAGCTGCGCTCGCGCTTTGCTCGACGCAACAACAAACCGCCCTCGCGCGGCGCAAGCAATTGAAATGAATAGATTTCATAGCGCAGCGCACACGCCGCTTTACCATAATCACGTCGCAATTCTGTTCACGGTCCATAGCCACACTTCACATTTAAGCTTACGTAAATTAAAACAATGCTAACTTACCTTTGGAAAAGCTGAAGCCGGCGTGTACGAACATTAAACTTCCTTAAAACAGTGTCCTGTAGATTTGAAAATTCCACCTCGACCTCTAATCTCCGAGTTTGAGCCAATCGGTGTTTGCATGAAGTCAGATGAAGCAGGCGGTGCTGGTTCGTTCTAAATTTTATAATATCCATATTTTACATTATCCATAAAATGCAGCGAAAAAACACATTGCTAGTATCAAGTCACAAATAAAGAGGCATGAGACGCTGCAATACAACCATTTAGAGAAACTGGTCTATTTTAATTAAAGAAAACATATATCAACTATATTTTCCTCATTTGATTACATTAAAAGTCATGAAACATTCAATGTTTAATTTATTTAAATTATTCTTGATATATATTAAATTAATATAAAACTGCGTAGGGGGGCACAACAACCTGTTTGGGGGGGCACGGCCAACGAATGCACCCCCTCGACACCGGCCCTGTGCATCACAAGGCTAGTGCAAGTAAAAATACTTATTTATTTGGTGAAAATGACAATCGCTTTGCTAGATAAGACCATTATGCCTCGGTTGGGATCATTTAGAGCCCTATCAAGTTGCATTGAAACTGCAGTTTTAAACTGCATTGAAACGGTAAACTGTTGAGGTCCACTGAAGTCCACTATGTGGAGAAAAATCCTGGAATGCTTTCATCAAAAAACGTAATGTCTTATCAACTGAACAAAGAAAGACATAAACAAATTGGATGCCATGGGGGTGAGTAAATTATCTATTATATTATTTATAAAAGTGAAATATTCTTAAAATAATGTCTTAAAGTGATGCTGGCGTGGTGTTTCTGCAGATAATACACGCTTTTGCTTTTTAAAGAGGAGCATTGTGTGTGTTCACTAAATTGCTGAGGTAATCTTAATGATCATACTCTCCCTGATGATTTCAAAAAAATGATGGCTTGCCATCAATATCCAAATCTGCATTTTTGAACCATACCCCGCCAAAGCAACTTCAACATCTTTTTGATCTAGCTCTCTTTTAATTGTGCCCCTGTATAAAAGGTATAAACAGACAGCTTTCGCTCTACACTTTAATGGGTATTTGCAGGAAAGAGAGAGGAGTGCGTGTGCGAGCGCTTCTCACTGCGGCTACCAGAGCTCTCCGAGGAGAACACTCCTGTAATTATAAAAGGAACAAAGCACTGGAGACCAAAAACACATGAAAGGAAAAGAAAACATACAAGCTAATCAAGACGCTCACAAACACACACAGATACACACATACACTCACTTTAGCCATGCGTTTGCTCTTGCGAAGTTACATTAATGGCTCACAACAATACTTTATCGTCAAGAACCTGGAAATAGAGAAATGGCAATCGGTGACCAACACCAACAAATGCACGTGTATGTTTAAAGTCCACTAGAACAGATCGCTAATTGATTGAAATCCTGCACAAGGACCAATCAGACGACAGCCCTCTTAAACTGTCTTACCCTAGAGGAAACGATAAAACGCTAAAAGCAGGAAGGAAGTCATGAAAAGAACAGGTCTGGATAAGGTGGGGTCACTACGGCACACAAACAGACACACACACACAAAGTCGAAGATATTATGAACAGCCACCTGTGTGTTTTATTCACCCTAACAAAATCAATTAGCCAAACTGGAAGCACATTTTTTTCAATAAATGTGGATCTTACATATCATCATGTTTTTAAATTAAGGTTACCAGTTTGTGTGCAGAACTGTGAAGGTAGCAGGATCACCCATCGGGGTTAACAGCATGTTTTGTGTCTTTACCGGCTCTGTTATTACCCCCTTGATGTTTTTACGAGTAACATTCGGGTGTTGTGTGTTTGTGGGGTTTTTTGGAAGCACACATTTTACGTGTTAGAAATGAAACACACAGAGACAGACGTACAGGAAAAAAAGGCCTTTGACATCCTTTAAGGTTTGGCATTGACATGTGCCATCAGCTTAAAAACGTTCGATCAAACTGCTAAAAACCAAACCACTTCCTCACCTCCGCGTTGCATGTACAGTAATGCAGTCACTCACACACGTCTTCGTCTTCTCATGTCATCTGTCAGTCAGTCTCATACAGCGGCGCGGCACAAAGAAAACTCAATCAGCTGCAGGAGGCCTTTTTTGTCTGCCAATTCTGGAACTTTCATGCTCCTTATTTGTCAGGTCAAAGGTTAAATTGCTGACCCCCCCACGTTCCTCCCCTCTGCAGCGAAGCCCCTATCTACAAGTCCCATATTTACATGGATTAGACTTCATTCACAGCGAAGAAAGAAATCTGGTTCATAGTCAGAGCCCGAGAAGCGGCCCACATCTCCGGAGTGGCCGCGTTATTCACTGCTGGACAATGACCATATTGTGGGGATGTGAAAGGGGGTGGGGGGGCTGGGGTGGAGAGGAGCTCTCCGCTTTTGGCCCGAACTGGAGCGGAGAACCCGCCCCCCCCATTCCCTTTTCGTCCACGGCAAAGTCCTGCGCTTGTGCCACTAGGGCTCACAGGGGCAAAGCCCCATCCGCTCTCCTGACAAGAGCAAACAATGCCTGCCCACTGTGAACTACATGAAGATGTCAAAAGCTTTTAGTCTGGTGGGTGGAAGGGGGGTGGGTGGCAAGACAAGGTTTAAACCAACAAAACCAGAGAAAAGGCCCTTTTCACTCCCTTGGATAAATCCCACTAAGTCTGCGTTTCCACATCAGCTTTACTTTCCCCGACAACAGTCCAGCGATTCAATGAAATGATCAAGAACAAATAAGCGAGGCCTTTAAGAGGAGTGGGCCGCTGGCTTAGCAAATAGCACATGCAGAGCTAATCAGAGGAGGACAGAAGAGCTGATACCATATAGACATTTAGGAAATTTACACAACATTAGCCTTCTCGTTTAATCCTCCAAGTACTGGGTGCATGACAGGTTCGATCTTCCTGATGATGGACAATGCAAAAATAAATCTGAATGTTAAAAAAGAGGAATAAGATATTCAATTGTTCATGCTTCAAATGTAACAACACTTGCACACATTCGCTTTCACACTCGGTGTTGAGAACAAGTGAGAGCTGTAAGATGTTAATTAGTGTTTCCTCCTGTTCGGCGGTCCAGGGGTCTGAATGAACAGGTCAACGTTATCCGTGTCCTAAAGACAAAGAGGAAACACATTGTCTTTGACCAGTTAAGTCTTAACACTGCTGTCAGCATAGCGAGAGACGAACAGAACAAGCACATTAATGCTCCACAATATTTTTGCAATTGCTCGCTTACTGTATAAATCTTCGGCTGGTGATCCAAACAAAGCCACAGATTTTAAAAGGTAGCTATTTTACTGAATATGAGCGTTTAATGGATGTCAAAGATGATTCATTTGAATTCAGCATCCATAATAATCACATTACCGAGAACAGGAAGTGTTTTTGCAAGTGTTTACTTTTAAACACAGCTTTCTCATCCAAGCCAAACCAATACTGGAAGTAGGAAGTATTTAAAGCGCAAAGCCTTGTCCCCCTTTTGAGGACCTACCATATAAAGCAGTGCAGAGTGGAGACTGTGGCCCATTCAGATGTTAATACATACACCATTCCACTGACTCTGATTAACTCCATGTGAGTTAATAGTTGCCCTGTTAACAAAGAGTTATCCTCCTATTCAAGTCAGCGGTATGTTTAGGAGGAGAAAAGCAAGGAGAGGGAAGCTTTACAGTACAAGCCCCTTCAGGATATAATACAAGCTCCGTCTTCTCCAGCTAATCCAGCCTGCAGATGCTGGATGGAGCTCACTGCTCTTACAGGGACAAATAATCAGAGAAAGGATGGAGGCAAACAAAAGAAATGTTCTCTTTTTTCCTCCTGGTTCTAAACTGAGCCAGAGGTTCTCCAAAAGTGTGGGACAAAACCCAAATAGACCGACTAAAAGCTTCTTTGGAAACCTTGTTCGTCCTATCATTATTCATGAGGATAAACTCGCATGCATACAAAGTTCTCAAAACATCTCTTGGCTTTTTTATATTTAAGTTGCAAAACAATCAATAAGACCACAATAAATCATTGATGCCTACATGTATTACATTTGGCAGACTTGGCAAATGAGGGAGCGTTTAAACTTTTGTCTAAATAAGTAAATAAACTAATTCACTCACTTAATAAAGATGAACCCACTTTATGTCACTTGTATTTTCGCCACATTTTGGAGATCCATCAGAAAAATCCATTAACTTATCATAAAATACAAACCTCTTTAGGTACTGAACTTTTAAAAATGGTGCCATGTCGAAAAAATTCGTCAGTGTTCTTCTGGTTTTTGGCCCCAGACTGACATGTTAACACCAGAAGTTAGTCAGTCTATAATCAACTCCAAATGTGTGAGTGTATAATGAGACTGAGGGCCCGAGCAGAATGGCCATTTTACCCCACATCTAATTGGTAAAGTTGCCCACCACTCAGTTTTTAAAAATTGCCTTTTGAAGTTAAACATTTCTTTTGAAGTCATTTTTTGTTGATACATTTCTGAGGCGATTTCTTAACGGTGCCGTCCACTCGCGCGCGCTTTCGCAAGTAGTATCGCGATACCTGATTAGTGACCTTGAAGACTGATTTTCATTATTAATGTCACAATTTCTCATGCACTTTAAAAAGGCTGGGTTGTTTTTAATGCTGGGTTGTTACAACTTATGTATGTAAAAAATGTTAAAAACCCGGATTTTTTGTGATTAAAGGTTTAATACAAGTCGCGCGATACTTTGATGCTTCCAAAAAGTAGGCTAATCCATTTCTTGCCATGCCAATCCAGCTTTTAACATGTCAATCTATTAATATAATGTTGTTAAAATAAGTTGGTTTGACTTATTTAAAGCTTTGAGAAGATATCCTCTCATAAACTCCGTGAAACAGCTATTATTATTTGTTGTTGTTCAGGCATATATGTTTTTAGGTTTTGAAACGAATTCATATTCTTACTATTATGATTATTATTATCACATAACAAAAGACTATTAAGCAAGTCTGTTTCTCAATGAAAAATCCAAGTTATCTGACTTTTTGTGTTTTTAGATTATTTTATAAAATAAATCAAACATCACATTACCCTAAATATCTACATATTTCCATTGTAGTTTCATTTTATTTCAACACACACATTTAAAGGCTCGTTACTCGACAGCTCAGCATCAGTCTTGTCTTCATGTCAGAGGAACAGTGCGATGATGAGGAAGTTGTTACTAGTTTCCGGTCTCACACCTCATCGGAAGAATCTTATTCAGACAGAAGGTAAAGGGCAAAGCTTGAACTCATTAATAGGTTAAAAGAATGGTCAAGAAAAAGCACTATTCCTCCACTTTAAATCAAAGCTGGCAAACGCGCGTGTAGGACAAGCCAACATATGCCCTGAGTGCAAACCAACATTAAAACACTAAATGTGGTCCAGTTTAACTATTACGTCTGGGGATGACTTTTTTATTGACTCTGTTTAGTCTTTCCGTCTATAACATTTTATCTGTTCTATGCTTTTTATTTCAATTTCAATTTTACACTAGAGTGTTGTTTATTTTTATATCATTGACTCAAATATCCCAGCACTAGTATTAAACGTGAGATAAAGCCCAGCTTACACTGTTCTCTGTAAAAGATTAGCGATCCGTTCACCCGGTAGGCAGTGTTGCTCTGTTCGTTCCCCAAATCTTATGGCAGAAATATGAGCGGCGCGCTCGGTTTGATCCGCGATGGGGGGAAATATCACGGGGAGACGCACAAAGACGGCAGACAAAACGCGCCGGTTTCCCCGGTGTTCAAGAACAAACCATATTCAATTCGGGGGTCCCACTATTGAATCTGACTGAAAAAAAAACATAGAACAATAGTAAGCAGACGTTTATGAAATTAGACGTCTGACAAACCTTAATCTTGAATTAAAAAAAAGATGCTGACTATTCTAAAAAGGTGAAGAAAAACAGCACACTAAAAGCATAGCCTATGTGCTCAGAACGGTAAAGGTGCTATTTAGGTTTAGAGTGTCTGCATTTTGTCCTTTACATTTTTTCCTTTTAATTTAACACATTCATGAAATATCATATTTCACACACGCCTTTAGATATCCCGCACTAAAATGTTTAATGTATAAGCCAACATTATTCTAGACAGTGAGCGCACATTTATAAATATGCATGTATTCAATTAAGGGTATTATACAGGATTTCATTTGCATAAGGATTTGGGAGCTTAACATGCCTTTTCATATTTGTGCAATAAAACTTTAATATTATCGCCTGCCCTTCAATGCTGAGGGTACTTTTATTAATAGACTATCTGTCTAATACACCCCTACAAATATAAGCTAAGATTATACTGCTAAGATATTCTTAATAGGTCACAATCTCTGTGGCAAATTGTTATACATCACTGATATATTTGTCACTCTACATGCAGCTGCACCTGTTTCTTTCGTGGCAGCTCAGATCAGTCCGTATTTTTAGAACGGAACGCATTTCCGTTGTTTTTCATTTTAATAACCTAAATGTTTTTGTCAGTTTATACATTTCCAGCATATTTCAGTCGTTTTTGATCATAGGAATTCCTATTCGCAGTATTGGCAACCACGCAGGATAGTGGGGGCATCCTGCTGTTTTCCCTTGCATGTCCATCTATTAATCCTCCATTATGCAGATGTATTTTTTATTTATAACAAACGTGCAGAATTTGGCAAAACGTCACTCAGGAATAGTCTATAATTACGGTTTTAACCCATTAATATATTTTTTCTCTTAAACGTTTTGATTGACCCAAGTCATCCAGTACAAATTTTGGGAATTTCCTTTTATTTTTCATACACTCATCCACATATTAGGTAGTGACAATTTTTTAAAATACAGTAGCTACTATACAGCTCTACACCTTATTATGCACATAAACAAGGTGGCATTTCTAATGAGCGCCTGTTACTTTATTTAGACTCGTGGTCTTGTCATAAAGCCAGGTGTCTGTTTATGTCACAGAGCTGATAATGTGTCACAATTAATTTTGATATTTAAACATGCAGGCGTTTTTGGAGAATTAAATATATAAAAAAATTCAAGTATTTACCTAGCGAGCTCTTCCCTGAACCTTTTTAAAAATTTTAAGGTGCAATATTTTAAGGGCAGCGTTTAGGTCTTGTAGTTATTACTGTTAAATGTACACGTGCAAAATGTTCATAAAGGTATTGGAAATAAATTAAAGAGATTTTCAGATTTTTTGTTTTTAATTTTTTATGTGCAAGTCGCCAAATGTGTCTCTGAGCATCAACGCAATGGGAAAACCGATAGCATCCTATCCGATCTTTAAAAGCTTATTCTGTAAATCTTTTTTATTTAATATTAAACATTTAACAGAATTGCAAACGTTTCATCATTTTGTGAAACCTCAGCTCACTGAGAAGTCCCTGTTCATTTCAAATAGCATTAAAGTCAGTTCCTTAGAGAGTATAAATGCTGTGTTAACTCTGCCCATAGTGCCACTCAAAAATCAATTGATCATTTTTAGGCGAACAATCATGACTATTTCTTTACACGAGTCACGTGGGGCCTCCGTTCCTCCCACTGGCTTTTTCCTGAGGTCTGCTGCTCTCCAGGGCCCGAAATTAATACTGACTCGCCAATTAAGTTCAGAGCGCCAATTAAAAGTGCATTATGAATTCTTACATTAAAAACAAAAGTAAACAAAACAATAAAAAGAAAAAAATAAGAGTAATTGAAAGCAAAACTGAAGGCTTAATAATGTTAAACTTTATATAAACGCATAATTTAAAGTAACGTTTAATTTTCGTAAACTTTGATAAGTCTGTTAATTTACCATCCTTCTTTAACCACTGACAGATCTCACTCTTTGCGTAGTTGGAATCACCACCTATTATGTTGGATGCATGCAAAGGTAAAATAAATATATGGGCTATTGGGATTTGGAAGCAGTGGCTCACAGCAGTCCATATGAAGTACAAAAGAGTACGGCCATTAATAATAAATGACCCAAGATATTCATTGTGAGGGTTGTCTCTGCTTTCCAAACACCCACATCATGGAGATTTTTAAAGAAAGACAAGAGAGAAAAGAAAGACGTTAAACATTAATAAATCAGCGAATGCATTTTAAGATATTTGGTCAATATAACTGTTCTTACATTTTACAGAATGTCTGCAAAAAGACGTACATTTTTAAAAAGTCATTGAGCTGGTGGCCTGGAAAATACCCAAAATATGAGGTAATCCATGTACATTAAAATATATATTTTTTATTTTTAAACTTTTGTATAAGATTTTCAAACCTTATCATTTAAATAGGACAAAAATGTGTTAGATTTAAAAAACAGCTATCTCTCTGACGTTAATTGGACTTCTCAGTCATTTCTGTAAAAGTAAATTGAATGCTGTCAGGAGTGTGAAGTATATTCCGCTCTTCTTTTGTTTCACTCAGTCACAAGGGTCTGACCGGGGGTCTGCCCGGGTCTGGTGCCGTATTATACCCGAGCAGCTTGTCTGCTGAAACAGATCAATCCGAAGACCAATCAGCCTAGTACTTTAAAAGAAGAGATTTTTTTATCGTCACATTGCATCTGCATCGTTTTTATGAAGTCACACTTCATCTGAATCGCTACAAGTTAAACAGTCAAAGATAAGATGTTTAACATCAACAATCGATAAAGAAAAGCGATTTAGATTCACAGACGAATGAAAAGTGAATTAATTACTTTCAATGCATTTACAATGTCTATACAAACAAATTAATTTACAATCATGTAATCAACATTTACAAAAAAAATATTTGTGTCTAAAGAAGTAATTATTTTTTAAATATGACGGCATTAATACATAAATGTGTATTTTAGGAAGTCTGGAGTTACCATGACATTTCAGTCCAGTTGACAAAAATCTCCGCAACAATTCGATACCCGAGTCTATCAGGAGTTCGAACAGCCAATAATCACGAATGAAACGGCGTGACGTAAAAGTCCCGGTAGAAAAGGCGCGTTGGGTTTGCGTGCGTTTGGAGAGGGAAGAGCACAGGGAGGTTGGATCAGCCTATACCTCACTGCCTCACTGGATTATACAAACCAAAAGTGTCCTCAACTCCACCTCCTCCTCAATTACCTACACGCTGAGGTTACTGCATGCTGGACGAACAACAACAGAAAATACAACATACGACATCTCATTTATTAAAACCATTGAGTTAGTAGCGTTTCCTGCGCATCCAAGCTGAAGCCTGCTGAAGTTGGACGCTTTGCGCGCGCGCGTCATAACAAACTGTCGTGAAGGAACTGAAGAGACGAGAATGAATATATAATCACTTACACGATCTCTATCGTCATTTAGTCGTTTCCCAGGCATTTCGGGATTATATTTTTTTTATTCTTCGGTGATGCAACGTCGGATTTTTTCCTGTGTGGCAACAGACCAAGACTGATTTCTGACGAGACAAGAGAAGATTGAAAAACTATTGAGATCTAACACTGACAAATGCATGTCCTAAATGTGGTAACAGAAAGTTACTCACGAAGAAATAGGAGGGTCCAGTGTTGCACATGTAGAGGGGGCATCAGTAGCTGGTATGTGCTCAAAGCTCTGGAATGCTCACATAGGTTACAACACCAATACTATCTCTACCTGCTGCATGTTTTGCGCTCTGAGAAATTATTGCATTCAATGCATCCGGAGCTGACAGTCTTGATAAACGAATAACGATTAGCTCGATCAGATCCTCCAAACGGGATTTCTTTAATGAAAGAGAGAGGTCATATGAACTGCACAGACCTAGAAGTGCGTCTCACGGAAATCTTGGGTTGCAGATCTGACGGAAGCACGTGCTATTCGGTCTCATCTGCGGCAACGATGCTTTTCCACGGTTTGCCTGGAGGCGAGATGCATGGTGTTATGGAAGAAATGGAGCGAAGAGGAAAGAGCGATTCGGCGACTATCAGCTCGGCCATAGATATGGGGGAAACAGAGACGGTAGGAGAAAGCCATGCCTCTCGCTCCAGGCGCTTGCCTGAAAATTCTGATAGCCCATGTTAACTGAACCGTTATTCAGACAGTGATATAGAGGCTCAGAGACGTGATTTCGATCTTGTTTATTGAAACAAACTTCAAACTTTTGTGAAGCCAAAATTACAGGCCTGTTATTCAATGCATTGCTTGTGGTCTTTTGTCACGGCTGTATTCCAAATAGTCAAATAAACCTACGAGATACGATAAATGCATTCGATTCGTTTTAAGTTTGTTCTTGCGACAAAAAGTCTTATTTAATTTTGACAATAAAAGATTTTACAAAAACATTTAAAAGTAAATTAATTTGACATTAGCGACCTGAAAAGTATTTAATTTTAAACATTGACAGCGAGTAAATGTTAGTTGCAAACTATTTTAGTTGCTTTTACTGATTGTATTATTCTATGAAAAATATCGTTTGTTAAAATACACATCATATCAGTAAATTTAAGTTTTGCTATTTTTGCTGCACAAACAATATGAGTTTTATAAATAAATGTGAAGCTCAATAATGAAACCTTACTATCATTTTAAAATTGACATTCTGTGTTTTAATTTATCTACAAAGTAGAATTAATTACAATGAGAAGGTACACACAAAAAATAGAACTTAAACTTAACAAATTGACATCTTTTTGAGTCTTAATGTTTGTTAGTAACTATAAAATATAATGCTAAACCTTTACAGTTTATAGTCTGGAAATAACATAAATTTATCAGTTTGTTTGGCAGCTGTGATGCTTAAGGATGATTAACAGTTTAATTTATACTGCAGCCCAAAATGCAGACAATGGTAAAAAAAACATTAATAAAGGACCGCGGGCGATTTGCGTTCAGAGTTCTTTAAATGTCTTTCTTATTTTATTTTTTAAACTATGTTAAATTGTATTATTGCAAATATATTTATATTTGTCATTTCATATTAAATATCAATATTTTATTGAACGAAAAAGTAGTTAAAATTTCTATTCTTATACAGTCCACTGTTGCTCAAGCACATGGATTGTGAATTAGATATTACACCACCCCATTCTGAACATTAGTGATAAACACTAATATTTTTTTTAAATAAGATTTTATTTAAATTAGTGTTTGGGCTAAACCAAGTATTGCACCTATACTCACTTCAAATATTTATTTGTTACTAATTCCCATGCATTTGTATAACAGAAATGAGTGCTGGAGTAAAATAGTGTTTGTGTGAGACTTGTGTTTGGGTTTAGGTCTTTACTGAGTCCATGTGTATTTCTGCAGAATATGCCCTCCATCAGCGGGGATCGGGTGGCTTTGTGTGCGGGCTGTGGAGGAAAGATCTCGGATCGCTATTACCTGCTCGCCGTGGATAAACAGTGGCACATGCGCTGTCTGAAGTGCTGTGAGTGTAAACTAAACCTGGAGTCTGAGCTCACCTGCTTCAGCAAAGATGGAAGCATCTACTGCAAAGAGGATTATTACAGGTGTGCAAAACACACATCCAGGTGCATGACCTCAAGAGCTGTACTGAAGTAGGCTATAGCTGATCGTTTTGTTAAAATACCGCAATAACTCGTGTTGTTTGACAATTTAATACATTCATTATCGACATTATTTGTTTGCCAAACGTATTTCATTTGTATAAATATAATCTATTAAACTAAGAAAACAAAACATAAATGCATAACATAATTCTTGTAGTTTATTATTTGGACGCCAAATTATACAATTTAACGAATTAAACGATCTGTTCGAAAAAAGAAAAGCATTATTTATAGAAAAACTACCGTGTTTAATGTTGAGTTGGTATTTTTCTGAACCTACAGTGCTTTTGTATGCCATTATATCATTTATAAATCAAGTAAGGCCCATTAAGATAATCATATAAGTACACGTTTAACCCATTACCATTTTCAATTAGACTATGGCACGTGACAGTCTCAATTGTAGGTTATTTAGTCATTATTGGAGACATAATTATTGACGACACTGAATGAGCTAATGCATCATGCACGTCAGAATATTTACATAGGGCCAGATATCAAAACACTGCACGTGCATTCGATCATTTCCCATCAACAATAGTCAGTATTTATTTATGCAAAGCATTTAATGTGTTGTATTCACGTTCGGTTTTGAAGTGTGCTGAAGGGTCACAATTGCTCTGTTCTCCCGCAGAAGGTTTTCGGTGCAGAGATGTGCCCGGTGCCACCTCGGGATCTCGGCCTCGGAAATGGTCATGAGGGCCAGGGATTTGGTGTACCACTTGAACTGTTTCACCTGCACGACGTGCAACAAAATGCTGACGACTGGGGACCACTTCGGCATGAAAGACAGTCTAGTGTACTGCAGGCTACACTTTGAAACGCTCATCCAGGGAGACTTCCCCACGCATTTCAATCACACGGATGTAACGCCTAATAAAGGACTGGGCAGCACGGGACCTCTAGGACTTTCTTATTATAACGGCGTGAACACGGTACAGAAGGGCCGACCGAGAAAGAGAAAGAGCCCGGGGCCCGGAGCAGACTTAGCGGCGTACAACGCAGGTAAGAACCTCACATCCTGTTTTTGGATTTCCTATCTGAAATGCCTGTTATTGAGTCAACCATAAATCGACCCTCACAACTTTTGCTTAAGAACACATGGCAATGTTTTCGTTGGTATTGTTGATAGTTATTTGCTTACTGTACTTTTAAGCGTTCTGCGATATTTTAATATTTTAGGTTAAATAAACTAAAGTTTTATTGACTTTGAAGGGCAAGACAAAATATATATGCTACTTTCACCGCCAAAGCAGAAAGTTGTTTTTAGACTGTTATGAGATAATTACATGAATAATTGAATGTGGCATCGATTTAATAAACTGACATCTAATCACCTCAGGCTAATAAAAACATGAATATGATTTTAATCAGCTCTTTTAAATAATATACTTAACAAAAAAATTAAATAAAATCAGGCTTAAATAGGCGAATCATTTAAAAGTATTTAAGTTTACTAAAACAAGACGTATTATTATTTTATTAAGGACTTTTAATTACTCTATTTGCTATATTTTTCTTTATGTCTTATCCATTGTTACATGTAGGGCGATTTAGCCTTATCCTTATAAAATAACGTAAAAAAACAACAAATATGTGTTTAAAGTTATTTTACGTTAATCTCCGTTATTTTCTTGAGGTATTTGTAATGTAAATAAAACTGCACGAATAATGCGCTATGGTTCACTTATTTAAGACAATCCATACACATCACAGATTTCTGCCAAACACTTGAGTTTGTGTTGAACAACGTGACTCATTCGCTCGGGCATTTCGGGCCCCTCAGCGGGGCATTTGGGCCCCTGCTCGAGGACCAAACAGAGGAATGATGACGACTACAGGGGCTGACAAGTGGAAAATAGCTTAGATGCTAGTCGAGACTTTCAGAAGATTAAACAGAAAAGAAAGTAGAAAAGAAAGAAAGAACGAAAAAAAGAAAAAGAAAGAGGGAGGGATGATGTGTGTGTCAGAGAGAGAGAGAGTGTGTATGTGAGTGAGAGAGTGAGAAAGAGAGCACGTGAAACTTTTCCAAGCAGACTAACAAATTAATTTACCATTACTTTACCATTACTCTTAATGTTTCTTCATGTGCTATAAAAAGATCAGAAATTGTTTTGGTTTAAAGATATAGTCGTTTAATTTTTTGAAGTGACATATAGAAAATCTATGTTCAAGTCTGACTTGAATAAAGCGAGAAGCAAATTAGATTTCTTATTTCCGACGAAAATATAATTTAAACGTTTTAAAATGCAAACATCGTTTCTGAGATCGTCAAGTTATTTTGTGTCAGAAACTCTAAATATAAAATGTATATTATTATTTTTATATTGTTGTTGTATTTTTGAGTGGTAATTTCGCAGGAAAACATGTAATGTTGTTGCTTTTATTACTTTTATTACACGCGAACTTTGGTATTTTTGTTAACGCTGTTTTCTTGGATCTTTCGTTTGTTACAGTTAATCATTAAATTGTGGATTACCTCTTATTACATAGATTAAAAACGAAAAGTTAAAAGGTACTTAAAAAAACAAAATCAGATCAACTATTCACAACCATATAACAATACCGAAGTGTTATAGAGTGAATGAACTATAAAGTCTCTCTCTGCTTTCAGATCATTGCTGCCCCCATCAGATCACACTATAAACAACAGCACAAATAAAATAAAAAACCTTGAAAAATGATAAACAATAAAAAGATTCAATAATAGAGTTAACACGTGCAGATGAATAATTCTGTGTTAGAGATAATTGTTTTTGACATCTATCATAGTAAAGGTAACAGTATTTCTCAATGACCATATTTCTGTCAGGAGGAAACATTTGTTCACCATGTGTAGCGTTGTAAGCCTTCAAGGTTAATTATCTGAAGTGTTGATCAGACGATTTTCAATGACTAATATTTGTAGTTGTCAGAGAAAACATAATTTCGAACTGTCATGCGTCTAGCAACACATAAACTTCTGCCAAGAATGTGGAACTGGCGCAAACACATTTCTGACACATTGAGAAGGCCCTATCTCCTAAACACTCGTGCCCAACGATGAATGCTGTGGGCTATTTTACAATAAATTCAACAGTCATTTTATAAACAGAAAGATTCATATGTCCATTTGCAGGGGGCATTTTGCACTGCTCTGAAATGGCCAAATATTTTAGTGCTATAAGGATACTCAAGGAAAGGATGTTTTTTGAATGTAGAAAAAAAATGAAGTTCACATTTTAAAAGTGAAAATAATCAGATTGGTATGATGCAAAACAAATATTTCATAAAGCTTATACTGCTGAATAAGAACATGGGTAACACTTTACAATAAGGCTGTATTTGTTACCATTAGTAAATGCATAAACTAGTTTTTCCAGCTTTTATTAAACTTAATGTTAGTTAATGCCAATACAATTGTTCATGTTAGTTCATTGAACATTAACAAATATTTAGAGATACAACTTTTGATCTTAAAAATGAATTAGCAAAATTACCATGAATTAAGATGAATAAATGCTGTAGAAGTATTGTTCATTGTTAGTTCATGTTAGGGAATACGAATTACATTACAAATACAACCATATTGTAGTTACAAGAATATGTTTATTGTGTTCAGAATCAGATTTTTTTCTTTCTAAAGAAAGAAAAACACAATATGATTTAAGGCCACATCATAGTGCAGATTATTATATATGCAGTAACTTGCCAACACAGCAACATCATTGTGCTCCGGCTTTTTTGTTATTCAGCCTAAATTCAAGACTAAATGCATTTCTGGATTGCCATAAAGACACAGCAAAATACGAGGGGAGAACACCTCCAGACCGTTTCATTATATGATGAAACACTGAGCCATCTGACTCTCACGCTGTATTTTTATTGTTAGCTCAATAAAGAAACTTACTAGAAACCCATTAAATTACAACTGCATATGATTCTCCATTGATGCATTAAAAACATGAACCAAAATGTTTTCAATGCATAAATAAATAGAAAGCATATTTATTTTGTAGCTAATGTCTACTTAATGTGTTTCAATTCAAACAGCTTTGAGCTGCAATGAGAATGATGGAGATCCAATGGACAGAGACTCTCAATACAGCACCAACCAGAAGACCAAACGCATGAGAACCTCTTTTAAACACCATCAGCTAAGGACCATGAAGTCTTATTTCGCCATAAATCACAATCCTGATGCCAAGGACCTGAAGCAGTTGGCCCAGAAAACAGGACTAACCAAGCGTGTGCTACAGGTCAGAAATCTCCTTCCAATTAGCAAAATGGTTTTGGCTTGCTGCTATAAATGTAATCTTGCAACAAGCTTGAGATGTTAACGTTATGTTTTCATATTCATCTACATCATTTTGTCAAAAACAGTTCGGTGTATCACTATAGCTACACTTTCCTGCAGTGCAAATACAGAAAAGTGTTCTGTATTAAGCGCCAACTTAAGAGGAATCAAAATTGTAACCAAATATAATTTATATGCATGACAGTCACATTCAGTCTTAATGCATTGATATTCAAAGGAGGAATGTAAAAAGAGATACAGAGAGAAATCTGAATGAATTACATAAAAACATTAAATTAAATTAAACACTAAATAAATGCTGGGTTGTTTAACCCAGCTGCTAGGTTATGAGTGGAAACAACCCAGCAGTTGGGTCATTTTAACCCAGCAGTGTGTTCTGTCCAATAGTGACCCAACCCTGGGTTAAAACAACCCAACACTTTTAAGACTGTAGACATGCACTGATATATCGGCCAATAATTGGTATCGGTCGATAAAAGCAATTTTTCTTACTATCGGCCGATAGTAAAAAAAAAACATGGCCGATATATCCTCTCATCACTAGTTTAATGTTCAATATTAATGGTCATTATGTGAATGAGTAACATTCAGAAAATATAGTCTTCAGAATTTCAATGCAAGTTAATATGTAAGGAATAATTGACGACGGGCCATTGAATTATAAGAAAATAATGCACACCAAGGTGGTAATGCGGCACGACGCGAGGCGGAGTGCCGTTACACCGCAGGTGTGCATTATTTTCTTATAGTTCAAGGGACTGGAGTCAATTATTCCGCTTATACCACGGTTACCACAAACATTGCTCTGGTGCCTATTTTTAAGACATTTGACAAGTTAGGTGTGCGATTTACAGAAAAATAATCAACACCCAAAGAACATTTCTCAGCCAATCAGAATGCAGCATTCAACAGACCCGTGGTATAAAACCACCAAACTATCGGTATCGGCAGATGTCACTCTGAATAATCAGCTATCAGTGGAAAAATTGTAATATTGTTGCATCTCTTCTGTAAATAAAGTTTGCAATTTAGATCAAATCTGCAAATAATAAGCTCATATGTTTGTCAGCCATTATCAAAACCAGGAAAAACTAAACGCAGTTGGCTTGTAAATGCTCCGGCACAGCAATCAGGGGACCAAAGACAACAAAAACGAAATAGAGAAAATATATTTACGAGCAGAAACCAAGAATGCAATCTCAAAGCGTTAATTATCATTGCCGAAAAACAAAGCCGTCACGAAGCTTTGATGAGACAAATGTCTGTCCCCTGTGTATCACAACATTTTCACACGTTTCTCTCCTTTATGGATTCAACTCTAACCAGCGCTATTATGTCACATCTTCCTGCAATACAGGTCTGGTTCCAGAACGCTCGGGCCAAGTTCAGAAGGAACCTTCTCCGTCAGGAGAACACAGGTGTGGACAAGGCCTCGGACGGGTCGACCCTGCCTGGAGGAACACCCTCTGGACCTGCCTCAGAGATTTCCAATGCCTCCATGAGTCCGTCAAGTACCCCCACCACCCTTACAGACCTTACGAACCCAACCATGCCAACCGTCACATCTGTACTGACCTCTGTGCCAGGCAGCCTGGACGTTCACGAATGCCGAAGTCCCTCGCAAAGCACGTTGACCAGCCTTTTCTGATGATGATCATTCAGAGGACACGCGAGCACACAGACACCTGCTTCCTGTGAAGTCCGGTCATGGATGCAACCAGGGTTCGGCTCCGATTCACAGAGGAACCTCTTTTCAATTCAAGTGGATCAATCCACTGAAATAAGAAATGCAGCATTACGTTAGCACTGATCGTCCTTTTGAAGCATCATTTCATTACTCCATTTCATTGTGATAGTCATTCATCAACAACCTACTGTCATTAAAAAACATCAAAACCGATCTACCTGGGCATCTTTTGTAGAGGCCAGTGATGTGGCCAATGGAAGTCAAAAGATTTTACGAGGACTCGGAAAGAGACACTCACGTTTGGCCGTGAGCCGCTTTAGAGTATTGAATCTTGGGGAAGACTCAAGTCTCACTGACAGATCTGTTGATCATTTTCAATTCTTTGAAACTATTAAAGAGACTGGATTCGCATTTAATTTAATTTGTCCCCCAGCAATGTTTACAGAAAGAGACTGAGACTGCAGCTGATGGGAACTGATTCAACCATCAACCTCTTATTTATGTTCACACACAGGGGTCTGTGTGAGGAAGCCGGATTACAATGTGAATAATGATGAGATAAGTGTAAACAGCAAACGATAGCCTGACTGTCATGTGCCTTAAATCCTGCAATGTAGTCACTGAAGCCCTGTTAGCATCGCTCAAAGAAATGCATAGAAAACGTGTATTTTAATTTGTTGAATGAAAACGATAATTCAGCGTCAACGCGCGCGCGAGAAGCAGAGTTTGTGTACGTCCATATATTCTCATTCCAACATATTACCTCACTCTGACATCACTGGATACGAAGCAGTACATACGAAACGGGACGGCACGTTTCGATCTCCCGAGACGACTAAATGCACTGATTGAGAAAACATCACGGAGAGGCGGGCTGTTATCTGTTAAAGACAAACCATGATGGGAATAGCACCATGAAATGGATCTTATCACAAATAAACACTGATTTATGGAAGGAAACGTGTTTTTTCACTCAGTTAGGTGATTTTTTTCAACCATTAAGATGTGACAGTGTTGGAGACAGGGTATGTTTCCATGGTAACCAGAGGCTGCTTGTTGAAAATGCTGTACAGTTTTGACAGATTATTGAGTAATTGAGTCCAACCCTGGCAGTATACCCTTTGATGTAAATCTTCAGTTCTGTAAAATATAAAAAATTGAATCACTATTCTGTGGTCCTCATTATTTTCACCGATTTCAAATCCTTTGATTAGCACGGTAACATATGAACGCATGTTCATAAACACACATCAAAAAGTCTTTAAAATGAATTAATGTAATAAAAAACAAAAAAGTATTATATTACATTATTAAATTGTAATTTAAAACAAATTATAAACTTTAACATCAATGATATTGCCAATGGCCAAACAACTAAAATGCCATTATAGTGGTACTGAATTTAAAATTATAAGCATTTATATCTTTGATTCTTTAAAATTGTTTGGAAAAAATTTCAGCTTAGGGCAATAAAAACTTTTATAAATGTTATAGGGGCAGTTTCCCAGACAGGGATTAGACTAGTCCTAGACTAAAATAAATGTAACAGATGTTCAAACTGCACTCTTAAAATGGCTGGGTTATTTTTGACCCATAATGGGTAAATATTGGACAGAACACGTGCTGGGTTAAAAATTGACCCATAATGGGTAAATATTGGACAGAACATGTGCTGGGTTAAAAATGGACCCAATGCTGGGTTATTTTAACCCAACTGCTGGGTTATTATACCCCATGGTTGCATAACAACAACCCAACATTGGGTAATTTTTAACCCAGCACATGTTCTGTCCAATTTTTACCCATTATGGGTCAAAAATAACCCAGACATTTTTAGAGTGTGAAAACAACTTGCACTGACATACATTAAAATACATCAGTGCCCTTTGTTTTGCCTTAAAATGCATACAAGTAATGTTTTTAGAAAGGCATGTTTGTTAAAACTTGTTATATTTCCTAATTAAATTCCATAAAAGTTTTTAGGCTAGTACAGGGGTGGCGAACGTCGGTCCTGGAGAGCCGCATCCCTGCAGTTTTTAGCTCCAACCCTGATTAAACCTCACCTGTCTGAATGTTTCTAGTAATTTTTTAGACCTTGATTACCTGTTCATGTGTGTTTGATTAGAGCTGGAGCTAAACTCTGCAGGACTGCGGCTCTCCAGGACCGACGTTCGCCACCCCTGGGTTAGAGCTGTACTAAAAGTAACTTTCACTGACAGATCCTAAAATATGCCACTACCATTGTTTTGTCTCAAGATACACATATTTAAGGCACGTTTATAAAATATGCGTCTTAATATAACTGAGGCCTAGTCCTAGCTTTAGCTAAGCCTTGTCTGTAAACCAGGCCTTAATGTTTTAGTTTTAAATGTTTTTTTTTATTGAAGGCATACACTTTAAAAAAATGCTGGGTTATTTTCAACCAAGCAATGAGGTCAAAAAAGGGATAAACCCAACCTGTTGTTCGGTAATTTAACCTATGCTGGGCTGTTTTAACCCATTGTTGGGTCAAGTCAAGTCAATTAATTTCTATAGCACAACTTTAACACAACCATTGTTGCTTTTACAATAAAAGGTTACTTAAGAAGCAACAGAGATAAAAAAAATAAAAGGAGAGGAAAAAACGTATATACACATATAAAAAACATCCAAAGTACTGTACACCAGTGGTTCTCAAACTTTTTCAGCGTGCGGCCCCCTTTGTGTACGATGCATTCCTTCGCGGCCCCCCCCCAAAGAAAAACAGTTCTAAAACTTCACATTTTAATTAAACAAAACATTAAATTACACAAAGTAGTGATGCCTTATTTTTTTAGGTTATCTTTCACAGAATTCATGATAAATAATGTATTTTATAAAATGTCATAAAACTGGGGACCCCCTGGCACCATCTCGTGGCCCCCCTGGGGGCCCCCGAACCCCAGTTTGAGAACCACTGCTGTACACAATAGGGTGGTCCTTATAATGGGTCATTTTTTATGTTCAACTCTCACCCCTAAATGTGTTAGGATATCAATAAAAACACACTGTGCAAAATTTTAAATTGTTCTTACAATATTTAAAGGTTGCTCAAAGCCTTTGAATATTTCTGAAATCACATATTTTGGCAAAAACTGTACCATTTAAAAACCCACAACACACATAAAACTTGCTTCTTGGAGGGTAACTTTGTTCCATTTGTTTCAGTCTCTTTTGACCCGAGTAACCATATAGCGGACTTGCTTCGTGTTGCTTCAGCCATTGTCTCAGTGTATATTGTCTATTGTACTTCATTCACATTGAAGCTTTCTTGCTTTGAAAGACATATCACAACTAAAACAGGAGTTTTAATTGCATGGAGCATCGTCAAATAAGTCCATTGCTGTCACAAGTATATATTATTAAACATGCTAGCACAAAGTATCAAATAATACGCAAATGTGTTAAACTTCAAAGGTCTTGAGCAACCTCTAAATATTAATTAATATTGAATTTTTTTTATTTATTTATTCAAACATATTGGTGGGATGATAGCATGAACTTTTAAAAGTTGAAAAAAAAGAACCACCCTAGTACACATCATCACATGCAAGGGTGTAAAAATGATTTATTAAGTTTGATTTAAAAACACCACGCAATGGAGAGTACCTGATAGTAAGGGGTAAACTGTTCCAGAGTTTAGGGGCAGCAACATCGAAAGCTCTGTCACCTTTGGATTTACAAATATGACAATTTTATGGCTTAATTTAAAGGAATATTCCATTTTCTTAAAAGAAAAATCCAGATTATTTACTCACCACAATGTCATCCAAAATGTTGATGTCTTTCTTTGTTCAGTCGAGAAGAAATTATGTTTTTTGAGGAAAACATTGCAGGATTTTTCTCATTTTAATGGACTTTAATAGACACCAACAATTAATACTTAACTCAACACATAACAGTTTTTTTCAACGGAGTTTCAAAGGACTATAAACAATCCCAAACAGGGCATAAGGGTCTTATCTAGCAAAACGATGGTCATTTTTGACAATAAAAATAACAAATATACACTTTTGAAGCACAAATTTTCGTTTAGGTCAGGTCCAGCGTGACCTAACGTAAATGCGTAGTGACGTAGGGAGGTCATGTGTTACATATATAAAACGCACATTTGCGGACCATTGTAAACAATAAACTGACACAAAGACATTAATTAGTATCAGTTGACATACAACAGGAACTGTCCTCTTTCTCAACACATGTAAATACTGGGGCGGAGTTTAGCGTTTGTCCTCTGTGACCTCTTGACGTCATGACGTATTGCGTCGGGTCATGCTAGCGCATCACGACCGGATCTAGATGAGAAGTTGTGCTTTAAAAGTGTATATTTGTTATTTTTATTGTCAAAAATGACAATCGTTTTGCTAGATAAGACCTTTGTTTATAGTCCTTTGAAACTCCGTTGAAAAAAACCGCCAAGTGTCGAGTTAAGTATCAATTGTTGGTGTCTATCAAAGTCCATCAAAATTAGAAAAATCCTGCAATGTTTTCCTCAAAAAACATAATTTCTTCTCGAATGAACAAAGAAAGACATCAACATGACATGGTGGTGAGTAAATTATCTGGATTTTTCTTTTAAGAAAATCGAATATTCCTTTAACCCAATGGCAGCATTTTTTTCTTTTAGATTATATCAATTCTTTCCTAAAAGTTTTTCTTTCTAAGCAAAGGATTATAATAGGTGACAGCTTTAAAGTTTGATCAGAGGAAAATAATGCTTTATAGTATTCAGGCTTATGGTGATAACAGCTAAAAATTGTTAACAAAAACAGCACAGATGCATCTGCATGAGCTGTGCATTATTTATAAGCTAAAAATATTTTTTTTACAAAACCACTCATAAACGTAGAGTATTAAAGTAATAATGTTTTAACGGTGAACAGCGGAACGCTTGGAATGTTTATTATAGCCCATTTAAAATGTACAGTCACATGCTCATCATACCTTGATGTTTGGCACTTATAGACGTTTGCCAGGAAGCTTTAAACTCACTCTGGCCTTAAAATCTCGACAAACATTAGATCTGTGACTCCCTGCATCTTTGCTTTCTTTGGGCTGCTGTTTGCTAAAAAGAGTTCTGGAGTGGTCTGGCCTGAAGCCCATCACTCGGGCTCCTGGAGGCCTGGCAGACTGGGGTTGTAATGGGCTCACGATGGGTGCCAGAGCCAGAGAGCCACCGTGGAAGCCAATGTGGTGCCCAGATGTACAGCACATTACCGCATTAAGCCACACGATGAAGGCTTTTATAAAGAGAGAGACTGCTATTTAAAACACGCAACAGCCTTTTTGGAAATAGTCGGTCCAATAAACTTTAATATGGAATATTATTACCTCATTTCAGACTGTTCACAATCTAAATCTCATCATATCGAGCTGAATATTTCTGATCGGACCCTGACATGTACGCTGAGATTTTTAAGACACCGCAATGTGTCCGAGGGTTTTTAAAGACATTTACTACTGTATGTGATGGCGACAGGCTTCCTGCATCTAATCGGTCCAGTTAACTTGTGCTTTCTCCAAATATTCAACTAGTGGTTAAAAACATTAACAAGTGTACAACAGGGTTCCCACACCTAAGTTAACTTCAAATTCAAGGACCTTTCAAGGACTTTCCAAGTCCAATAACGTCAAATTCAAGGACTTAATGTGGGAACACATTTCAAGTGAGAAAGGTTACATCGTGTTACCTTTTAAGATACATTGTTACAGTTCCCTTTCGAGGGAACTAGCGCTGCGTCACTGTGGTGACACTTTTGGGACGCCTCCAGGGGTAAGTTCGTCTGAATGTGTATATAAAATTCAACCAATGGTGAGGCTTAACGACAAAGACAGGGTGACGCGGGAGCCAGGAAGTATATCGCTATCTGAAATATTGCCAAAGACTGCGTTACAGGGATGCAGAAGATATGGCAAGGGACACGCAGCGTCTCGTTCCCTTCTCAGGGAACAACAGTTACATACGTAACCCGAGACGTTTTCATGTGTCAAACACAACTATGCAAAAAAGCATTTTGGTATGAATCAACATTTGCATGCAGAAGATATAAGCATTTAAAGCGAACAGTTTAACGCGTGTGCTTAAAAAGTCTAGAATTTTTATGATATTGTCCTACACTACACAGGGAATAATATGGATTTTGTTTTTCAAAAACTTCTTGCATAAAATAGATTCAAGCACTTTCAATTACCTGTATCTACTGTATGCATGTATATTTTCAAAAACTTCCCAGGGCCTTAAACAGATACGTAACTAAAAAATAAGCTGCTACTAGCAAACTAAAAATTAAAAACACAATAAATAATGAGCTTGAGTCCCTCACAGTTAACAAGCATGTTGGATCCCCTAATACAAAATACTCTATTATTACTAATTAATTTCGCCCAAAATTAAGGCTCAGAAGTCTCAGACTCCCGGGATTTGAAACCGATTTGGATGTGTGCTGCAGGTTGTACCTGCCTTCACCTCTGCTCCCAGCATACGTTAGTCTGCTTGGACCGACTGGTGGGCATTATTAAATGCATAGCATTCGGCTTTCCTCTGCCAGTCATTCTCCCGTGCTGCGGGACGTCTGCGGCATCTTTCATCCGTGGATCACGCCACCACCTCGACTCGGGCATTCACAGCACACAACACGTCAGAACCGCCCGCCAAAAAACAAGCTGACCCTCGGCCCGGCCGTCCCTCAGGCTACTGCGCGCACAGATGCCAACCACTGGCAGCGGGATTCCCAGCACTTGCATTATGTCAATTATTGAAGGATGTTCTCATGATATATTTATGGTGTGCTGGTACGTGGTAAACACTCTGGCCTCTGTGTGTAAAGAGAAGAGAGTGATATTCCATTAAACCCCATTAAATAACCATGGCCTGATCAATTATTGATCCTTGACTAAGTTCATTAATGCGGCATATGTAAAGCGTTTAAATCTCAAGTATATTAAGAAGATGTGAATGCAGACACTGCCTGACTGCTTGTAATTCATGTTTTGATCAGCCGTTATCAAGAATGTATCTAAAAAGATTAGTTCATCCAAAAAAATGGCATTTCTGTCATCTTTCCTTATGTTCCCTGTGACTTTCCGAAGAAATATTATATGAAGATATTATACAGCACATGTTCCTCACACTATTTATTAGTTGCATAGAGTGCATAAGAATGAACTATTTCTTTTGGATCTCACTTGAAGCCTGAAAAAAGAAAGTGACACATGAATCTTGATACTTTTTTTTACAAGAATGATGAGGTAAACCCGACATTATGGCATTTCGTTGCTCATAAGACGTTTATTAAACCAAATTCATCAACAGCAGCCACGCGACCCAACCAAGGCTAAGCAGCGGTTAGCACGGTCTGAGGCCAGTGCCCGCTAATCGCCTCTTGTCCTATTGTGTCCAAGTGGACTTGAGTGTAATACATTATGAAAATGAGACCGCGCATGGCTACGTGTTCCTGAGGTCATTATGCGACCGTTTAGCTCTATTTAGGACCTCTTCTGGCCGACCCTCAGGCCCTTGTCTTCTTCAGGCTAGCTGCTAATTAGCATGAGTAACCTCCTCCGCTGCAGCCGCAAAATGGCTCTCGCCACTGTAATCGCATTCGTTTGATAGCTGAAGAGCCGCGGTGAAATGAAATTAGTGGGATTAATTAGGGGTTGACGCGCCGCCAAAGGTTTTCAATTTTGCGTTGTCACATCAATAACGGAGATCTTCTTCTTGACCACACAGGAATGGCCTGAAGGAGACCCATGCAGGGGAACTACTAACAATTATGACCAATTAGTCAGGCCCATCTTTAGCCAGGACAAGAGCCAATGCACAGCTGAAAAACATCTTTTGGAGAATTTCTCTTTGAAATGTAAGCAAAAAATAATCTTTAATTAGAGATTTGTTATTATACTTTTAACCATTAAACTGATGGCTACAAACACGCATAATAACTTTAAGGACTCTCTGCTTGACTTTAAAGATATTAGATATATAACAAGATCTAGCACTGCTATAGAGGGTATGCATTGATGTCACTTTTCCACAGGGCCACGCCCAATTGAGTGGCAAAACATTTAGCAAAATGGCTGGCTGTTCTAGTGGCGGCCGCGAAAATGCTGACAATTATCAGCAAAAATTACATTTAGTTGGACTTGATAGTGACCCTAGCAACTTGTCAACCCACCTGTGGTCAGTGGACGTTGACATGAACGATCCATTTACTTCTCCTTTTGGTGTTTCTTGGCAGTCTGTAAAACAATAGCTCCGAATTCTTGTTAATCTGTTAGTGCAGTCTATCGCACAACAGCTTTTTCCCATTTAGACGCGTTTTCCCTGTGTTTTCGCTGACTTCACACTGTACACAAATTCTGCCGCTCTGCCTTTTGCCACTCAGTGGGCATAACCGCAGTCACTTTCGCCGAAGGTGACGTCACGTGCATACCCTCTATAGAGGACAATGTAATGCTCAATAGACCCCTTCAAGGTTTGTAAACATTGAATGACTATCGGGTGCGCGCGCAGCACGGGGTCGAACTGTTCATACCATTTAGGCTTTATAATTTAATCTAACAGTGCTGAAAAATGATGACTTACCTCAAATGAAGTGAACACTACAAACACAAGCCTCTTTGATCTTTGCATTGTCCCAGTCTGCACGTTAATTCCTTGCAGACGCAGATGTTGTATTTTTTTTGTTTTTGAGATTCTGCATGAATCGCGAAAACTTAACGGAAGACCTGGTGCGATTTTCACAGCCCACGACGTAAGTAGGCATTTTTGACGATACCGAATAATACGCAACTCAATCTGCTGTAATGACTTTTCTGACCCCGATATGCGCAGTGGGAACAGCCTGTGACGTGAACCGTGAAGGGGTCTATATGGGCGCTCTGGCATCGTAAATCCCACCTTCCAGTTAAAACAGGGTTCCCACACCTTAGTACACTTCAAATTCAAGGACCTTTTAAGGACTTTCCAGGTCCATTACCATCAAATTCAAGGACTAAATGTGTGGACACATTTCAAGTGAGAGCAAGGTTACATCGTGTTACCTTTTAAGATACATTGTTACAGTTCCATTTCGAGGGAACTCGCGCTGCGTCACTGCGGTGATGACACTTTGGGGACGCCTTCAGGGGTAAGTGCGTCTGAATGTGTATATCAAATTCAACCAATGGTGAGGCTGAACAACAAAGACAAGGTGACGCAGGAGCCAGAAAGTATATTGCTATCTGAAATATTGCCAAAGACGGCGTTACAGGAATGCAGGAAGTATGGCAAGAGAGACGCAGCGCCTTGTTCCCTTCTCAGGGAACAGCAGTTACATACGTAACCCGAGACGCTTTCACTTGTCAAACACAACTATGCAAAAAAGCAGATTCACAAACTTTCAAGAATTTAAAGGACCCATGGGTACCCTGTTTAAAGAACCAATCATCAATAAATAAAGGCTGATGATTCTATGGGGGAAGAGCTCTGTTCAGAGGCACCTTTAGCAGAATTTGAGTTTAAAAAAAATTGAAGTTATAACAAATGTCAGGTTTAATTGTTGGTCAGAAATAGACTACAGTATGTTGTTTGATTTTACTTTTAGCACATGATTTTGGAAAACATCATGGTCTTTTCCCATTCAAGAAGAGTCACGATTCATACTAATAATGATGATATCTGATATTGATTCTGAATCGCAAAGGTGATATTATACACAGCTCTTTCATGCATTATGGCTTTTTGATCAGTAAGTCCTTATTAATCTAAAATTACTGTGAGTTTGAGTCATTTATAACAGGAATTTGAAAAAGCAACACTCGTCAAACATTATCATTATCAATATTCTTTATTATCATGAAAATACATGCAAAATTTGTTGAACAGCGATATAAATATGCTTAGCAGGCATTTCGTGGAACTGCGCATGTAATTGCTACTTCTTCTGCAGCGCATATTGAGTTTCTGCACGAGAGCGCCCTCTGGCTTTTGCAAGTAACGGCATTTCACCGTAATTCTTGATTATTACATTTTCTTAAAAAAAAAAAATCCAGATAATTTACTCACCCCCATGTCATCCAAAATTTTTTGTCTTTCTTTGTTCAGTCGAGAAGAAATTGTTTTTTGAGGAAAACATTCCAGAATTTTTCTCATTTTAATGGACCTCAACACTTAACAGTTTTAATGCAGTTTAAAATTGCAGTTTCAACACAGCTTCAAAGGACTCTAAACGATCCCAAATGAGGCATAAGGGTCTTATCTAGCAAAACCATTGTCATCTTTGGCAAGAAAAATAAAAAATATGTCTTTTTAAACCACAACTTCTCGTCTTCCTCCGGCCGAGTGACGCGCCAGCGCGACCTCACGTAATTGTGTAATGACGTCGAAGATAACGTGTTACATTTATGAAACGCACATTTGCGGACCATTTTAAACAATAAACTGACACAAAGACATTAATTAGTATCATTCGATATACAACAACGTCAGAACGCTCTTCTTCTCAACACTTCTAAACACTGGGACGGTAGTTTCGCATACGTCATCTGTTACCTCTTGACGTGATGATGTATTACGTAAGGTCCCGCTGATGTGTCACATGGCCGGAGGAAGACGAGAAGCTGTGGTTTAAAAGTGAATATTTTTATTTTTATTGCCAAAAATGACAATCGTTTTGCTAGATAAGACCCTTATGCCTCATTTGAGATCGTTTAAAACCTTTTGAAGCTGCGTTGAAACTGCAATTTTAAACTGTTAAGTGTTGGGGTCCAATAAAGTTCATCAATATGAGAAAAATCCTGAAACGCTTTCCCCAAAAACACAATTTCTTTTCAACTAAACAAAGAAAGACATCAACATTTTGGATGACATGGGGGTGAGTAAATTATCTGGATTTTTTTAAGAAAATGGGCTAATCCTTTAAGCATAGCAAGCAGAATTGCACAATTTATCGTCCCAGCCCTTGTTTTAACATGGTTTCATGAGTTAATTGATTGCCGGTTACTATTGTGTACGCTTTTTTAGAATTCAATAACAATTATTGTATGCATTTCGGCAGATTCTTTCCTCCACAGTGACTTATAGTGCATTACCTGGGATCAAACCTATTACCATCCGTACAGCTATTGCAATGATCTGCCAATTGAGCACACAGGGAACAAGAATTTAGTTGAAACTTATACAGTTTAGAAAGTTACCTTAATTGGGTGAGAGGGTCACCAGTGACCAGACGGCTTGCAGGCCTTGAGCGGGATTGAACGCTGGTGTACGTGTGCTCTGGTTAACACTCCAGCACTAGCTGTCAGGAACAAGGTGCCGTTTTTCTCCAGGAGCTGACAGAGGCTGTCTGCGAAGAAAAGAGAAAAAGCCTGTTAGACTGACACACTGTTTATTCACAAATGACACAGCCGGCAACCGATCGGTGTCGCTGGGATTTTTTTAAAGCTTTCCCCGCCTTGAATGAGTCTGTGATGTATCCTTTGTAGGGAAGAATAATTGAAGTTTGACTACAGCAGACGTCGGCGTGGAGGGAGGGAAGATACACGGATACCTGCAGCAAAAACTACGTCTTAAGGGTGACACGCGGCTGGGTGATCGTTAAGAGGAAAATAGAGTTTAAAAAATGGTGGATTATCGTCGGCGTGACACGTCCGTGCGACAGAAAACACACACGCGTGAAAACACGCCGCTCATTTGTATTTGCTTTGCACCCTCAACTGTACATTACACAGGGAGCAAAGCCATAAATAAAACAAAGCAGAGAGCACTGCACTTCCTCTGGCACGTGATTGGCTGGAGCGTGAAAGGGAAACAGAAAGGTTACGGCGACTCGCTCAGCCATTCGTCTTGTTTGTTAGATCTGTGCGGCTTGATTCTGCAAACAAGCGCTGAGGAATCTGGTGACATCAGCACTTAATCAAGCCGCGCCTCACCATTATAAATCAGTTGAACTTCTGACACCTGAACTTTATTCTGCACGCGATTTTAAAGGCCATGCGCCGCTGCCTCTGCTATTAGGGTGGTGCTGATCCATAGAGCTGCATTCAGGTCAGGACGCGGGCCGACCGAGCCCCACCGCATGCATCACCTGGGCAAAGGCACAGCCAGAGTAATAATAAGACAAACCGGGAACAGGGTGGAGATTGGTGCCTCATGTTTCTGGGTGGTGTGATTGCACATGCAGGAGAATCAGAGTCAAAGTTTAAATTAAACTCCATACACTGCTGGAAGATAAAGTCTCACATGCTATAGCACAGCAAAACAATGCTTTAAAGGGGCCATGGCATGAAAATCTGACTCTTTCTATGTTTAAGCGCTAAGATTGGGTCCCCAGTGCTTGTATCAACCTAGAAAATGTGAAAAAGATCAACCCAGTAACTTAGTTTTTGTAAACCATTCTCTACAAGCACATGAAAAATAGGTTGTTGAAATTAGGCTCTCCTTATGATGTCATAAGGAGGTCATATTATAATAATACCACCCCTTAATCTGCACTATCCAACCACTGCCATTTAGTGCAGCACAATTGAGTTTTAATTGCAACAAACCACCATCATTGTGATCAGTGTTTGAATTTTATCAGCTCATTTGCATTTTAAAGAACACACCCAAAACGGCACTTTTTTGCAAACACATACAAAGTGGCAATTTCAACATGTTATAATAAATTATTTATATGATATTTTGAGCTAAAACTTCACATATGTGCTCTGGGGACACCAAATATTTATTTGACATCATAAAAAAGTCTTGTGCCATGGCCCCTTTAAAGATAGGGTTAGTTTACTCAAATTTACTCACCCTCATGTTGTTACAAACCTGTATTAATATTTTTGTTCTGCTGAACATAAAGGAAGATATTTTGAGCCATGTTTCTAACCAAAACGTTTTTGAGCACCATTGAGTTCCATAGTTGTATTCTTTCTATAGAAGTCAATGGTGCTTCTGTTTCCTGCTTAATTATTTTTCTTTGTGTTCAGCAGAACAAAGACATTTATACAGGTTTGTAACAACATGACGGTGAGCTATTCCTTTTTGTGGTGAACTATCCTTTAAAAGGGGACATATCATGAAAACCTGGCTTTTTCCATGTTTAAGTGGTATGGTTGGGTCCCCGGTGCTTTTTATCAACCTAAAAATATGAAAAAGATCAACCCAGTAACTTAGTTTTGGAAAACCATTCTCTGCAAGCATATAAAAAAATAGGCCATTGAAATTTGGCTCCGCTTGTGATGTCAGAAGGGGATAATATGGCTCCTTAATCTGCACTATCCAACCACTGCACTGCCATTTAGTGCAGAGATCAGCTCATTTGCATGTTAAAGGACACACCCAAAAATGGCATATTTTGCTCTCTCCTACAAAGTGTCAATTTTAACATGCTATAAGTAGTTATCTATATGGTATTTTGAGCAAAACAAGTCACATATGTATTTTAAGGACACCAAAGATTTATTTGACATCTTAAAAAAGTCTTGTGAAATGTCCTCTTTAAAGATGCTGCCTGTGAAGCTAAAAACAATCTTGAGTCTAAAGGCTAAAAACAAACCCAGCTAAAGTCATTTTTGTGATTTACTGTTTTCTACATAAAATCATCCTATACTGTATATAATGTATAGAACATTTTGTAAAAATATAATCTTGATATCTTTAAGTAAGGTCATGTCAAAGACTGAAATAAATGTGAAATCAAACTTTGATGCTTTTATTCTCATCATTAGGATTAGGACTTCACAGACAGGGTCACATTTGCATATAATTTCATCACATCTATTTACTTATTATTTCATAAGGGCTATTTTTGCATGGGTAAAAAAGTCTACTAATTGTACCGTTAATACTTAAACAGTATCAGTTATAATGATGTCTAAATAAGTAAAGTTTTTACCCAAAGTTTTTAACCATACTGATATCTTAAATGTCAATATTTGGTGGTTTAAGCACTCATGCAAATTCTCGCTTAATGTTTTTAAAGGGGACATTTCACAGTACTATATTAAGATGTAAAATAAATCTTTGGTGTCCTCTGAGTACATATGTGAAGTTTTAGCTCAAAATACCACATAGATAATTTATTATAACGTTAAAATTAGAAATTTTGTCTCAGAAAAACGGAATAATAATAATAATAATTAGGTAGGTGTGAGCAAAAATGTGTAGTTTTGGGTGTGTCCTTTTAAATGCAAATGAGCTGATCTCTGCACTAAATGGCAGTGCCATGCTTGGATAGTGCAGATTAAAGGGAAACTTCATCCATTTGCATTAAAGGAATATTCCATTTTCTTAAAAGAAAAATCCAGATAATCCACTCACCACCATGTCATCCAAAATGTTGATGTCTTTCTTTGTTCAGTCGAGAAGAAATTATGTTTTTTGAGGAAAACATTGCAGGATTTTTCTCATTTTAATGGACTTTAATAGAGCCCAACATTTAATGCTCAACACTTAACAGTTTCTTTCAAACGAGTTTCAAAGGACTACAAACAATCCCAAACGAGGCACAAGGGTCTTGTCTGGCAAAACGATTGTCATTTTTGACAAGAAAAATGGAAAGTATCCACTTTGAACCACAACTTCTCGTCTAGATCCGGTCGTGATGCGCCAGCGTGACCCCACGCAATACGTCATTTCGTCAAGAGGTCACAGAGGACGAACGCGAAACTCTGCCCCAGTGTTTACAAGTGTTGAGAAAGAGGTCCGTTCCGACGTTGTTGTATGTAAAATGATACTAATTAATGTCTTTGTGTCAGTTTATTGTTTACAATGGTCTGCAAATGTGCGTTTTATATATGTAACACGTGACCTCCCTACGTCACTACGCATTTACGTTAGGCCGCGCTGGACCGGACCTAGACGAAAAGTTGTGGTTTAAAAAGACATATTTTTTGTTTTTCTTGTCAAAGGTGACGGTCGTTTCGCTGGATAAGACCCTTGTGCCTCGTTTGGGATCGTTTGTGGACCTTTGAGGCTCTGTTGAAGGGAACTGTTAAGTGTTGAGTTAAGTATTAAATGTTGGGCTCTATTGAGGTCCATTAAAATGAGAAAAATCCTCAAAAAACATAATTTCTTCTCGACTGAACAAAGAAAGACATCAAAATTTTGGATGACATGGTGGTAAGTAAATTATCTGGATTTTTCTTTTAAGAAAATGGAATATTCCTTTAAGCTTTGTATCGTTAGAACCCCAGTCATGTTTTTAAATGGTCGTGCATCATTCCCTCAGTTTCCCCTGAGACGGGAGAAATACTAATTTCAGTGAGGCACTTCCTTCTTTCAATGATGTAAAAATCGTCATTTTGCGAAGAAAGAAGGAAGTCCTGTATCTTTGTCGAGGGTGAAAGACTACAGACACTCATTCCTCATTTTTGCATGGTGGGGGCTATGGGTGGGACCCACTCACGCTAAAGACCTATTACAGATCAGTGGGTGGGACTTACGAAAATATACGAGCACAGACAGAAAAAAAAACTTTATGCTAAGCTAAGCTAACAGACGTTGTGGAGCGAGCCAGACTTCATGTTACAATAACAGCGGAAGTTAATCAATATGATATAGAAGAGGGTGATTTCGCAAGCGTGATGCTCTAATCCGCTGTTCATTGCACCTTTATGAGCCACAATACAGCAAAGAGCTCAGGCAGATGGAGGAACAGAAGCCCGAGGAGTAGAGGAGCCCGGGGAAGACGCCGCAACCATCGGCCTCTGCTGCGTAGAGAAGCCCGGACTGATAGTGCCTTTACTCTCGCTGTGTGCCTTCTTTATAATATTTCAGCATCAGATAAGGATATGGACGTTTGTTTGGTGAATGTTTCCAGGCAAGTGAGCACCTTTGCGCACATTTGGACATGTTTATTTCACAGACGTGTTTCGGCTTACGAGCAAACGCGCTGCGAAGTATATGAGCTTGGATGGACTCTCGCTGTGTGCTTTCTGTTTAACATTTCTGGATCAGATAAGGATATAAACATTTGTTTTGTAAATGTTTCCGGGCGCGTGCTTATTTCAAAGACGTGTTTCGGCTTACGAGCACAAGCTCCAAGAGCTGAGGCAGCGCATATGTGGAGATATTATGCAGGGGACGCGTTTGTGTGCAGGATGCAGGGATAAACGGATTAGGGCTGTCACTTTTGTGAAAAAAATCATTTTCGATTTTTAATATATAAGTGTTCATTGAATCGATTGTAAAATCGATTTTCCATGTAAAAGACGTTTCCATTTTCAACGCCAAATAACAGACAAAGAGAGCGCCTGAAACGCACAAGTCAGCAATATTTCTTATTCATTGTCATTAAGTTTCGTGCAGAATAAAAAACAGCAACAGTAGTGCAACATTCTCTAAAAAAATATGCAGAGTGGACTGCTGCCATAAATGAAAAACATTACTGCAGGCTTCAACCGGCTGCTTTTATGATTTAGGCAATTAAAAAATTATTTTAAATAATGATTCGATCCATTTCAAACAACTGTTCAAAAATGAAACTTTAAATAGACTTACTTGAAGTTGAGAACATGCTGTGTATTTTTTTTATTAAACGTAACCGACACTTAGGCGGCACTAGGCAGGCATAATGAAATGCGCAAAAAGACTAGGGCCATTACAAATTATTGGTCAGGAAAACAAGTCGATCAACATTTAAGGGTTCAAGAGCAGAGCGCTTTTCATTTACTATATGTCCATCTGTTGAGAAGACGCACTCCGACCGCACTGATGTCCCAGGGAAACTCGGGTACTTCGTTGCCAGCAGCCAGCTGCGTATTTCATACTGCCAATCTTCGATCACAAAAGCGGGTCGCTGTCAGCTCGCAAGGGTGGCTCCTTGTCATAACTCATCATCTCCTGTAAGGTCACAATTTCGACGCTCTCTTGTGTTGCACAGGTTTATTGACGTTGTCCTCCATTTTCTTTGCAAAACACTAGATGCAGCGATTGAAAGCGTGAAACTATAGGTGCATAAAATTGCTGTGTATTTTCTGTCTAGCTTTCGCACACCTACTGCACTTTCGGAATTCTTTATTTTCTTTTTCTGTTTGTTTGTGAGTTTTGTTACATCTATATTTTTAACTGTTTAATTATTTTAAATTAATAGTGTACATATTTGGTTAAAATCGATTGCCTATTTTCGTTTTCGAAACTCTTTTTGGTTGGTCCGATCGATTGTGCAATCGATTTTCGAACGAAAATTGACAGCCCTAAAACGGATGTCTGACTAAAGTGAGTGTTTCTATTTTCTTTGTTATATTAAGGTGGCATTTATGTACACAACATATCTGAGCGGTGTTTTATATGTCTATGTTAAAGCAATGAGGTTGATATTACACAGATGTAATTACAGTAAACAAGAGACAAAAAGAAAATTGGTAAAACTAAATAAACATTTAAAATGCATACCCTTTTATAAGTGCTTGGAAAGACATTTGTACTGCGGATCTGAAACCGCACGTTACTGTTTGAATAAGACTTTGCTACACACCAGACCAGAGTGTTATTGTGTGTAACACAATGTAAAAACATGTTTAAAAGTAAGTCATGATTGGTGTCTGTCAGACACAGTGGTGGCTATTTTCTTTGTTTTATAAACGTGGCATTTATGTACACAATAGCATATCTGAGCCGTGTTCCGATTAATGGGAGTGGCTTGCAGAGCTGTACATAGTGGGAGTTGTAGTTTTTCATACAAATGTGCTCTAAAGTCACGTTCTGTCTTTTCTCTGTCAAATAGGCACAAAATTCTAAATTTATGTTACATTTCGACTATAAATATGACCCACTTTCAACAAAGATTAATGTTCCTATCGGAAATTCCTATATGAAATGGCCCTTTAAGAGGCGGTATTATCCCCTTCTGACATCACAAGGGGAGTCAAACTCCAATGAGCTATTTTTTCCACCTGCTTGCAGAGAATGGTTTACCAAAACTAAGTCACTGGTTTGATCTTTTTCACATTTTATAGGTTGATAGAAGCACTGGTGACCCAATTATAGCACTTAAACATAGAAAAAGTCAGATTTCCGTGATATGTCCCCTTTAAAGCATTTTTAAGTAAGTGCAAATTTCAAAATTGTCACATTCATAACACTGTTTTTTCCTCATAAATGTGCAAACAAAAATGAAATTAAAATGAACATTAAGAGATGGTTTTCCGAACAGGGTTTAGGTTAATCCAGGATTAGGCCTTATTAACATTAAATCATTTAAGAAGTTTTTACAAACATACCTTACAAAAGGTGTGCATCTTAAGACAAAACAATGTCAACGATGTTAAAATTAATCAGGACTTAATCAAGGTGTTTTTAAATTAAAACAGCTCAAACATGCATTTTAGACCGGGACTAAAGATGAGCCCTGTTCGGGAAACTGCACCTTAATGTTCGTCTCCATTTGTTGGGTTTTGTTGCTTCTGGTTTAATTCACAGAATTCCTATGTTGAAAATATGTTGTCTCACTTAAGTCCTTTTCTGTCACATTCAATGGAAAACATATATATTTGGGGTTTAGGAAAATATTAACAGATGGTTAAAAATGGGTAATAAATGCATCAAGTTTTGACTGCAAATGTCACATCCATAATGCTGGAATTGCTCAGTAGTAACTTTGTAATGAAAATAATCTTTACTTGGTCAATAACAAAATAGGTGAATCCCAGGAATGTTCTTCATGGATTTCTGTTCTTATTGTGTGTGTGTGTACCTCAAACTCTCATGAGTCATCACATGTGACCTCTTTGTACATCAACGACATCTTTATTCTCTTCTCCTGGCGCTCGACGGCAGCGAGTGAGTCGCTTTGTAAAGAAACATCTCTGGCTCCTCTTGCCATTGTGTGGTTGACAATAGTGCAGGACCTCCCAGTTACACAGCTGCAGATTCAACACACACACACACACACGCACGTGCACACATGGAGACATACACACTCACACACATGGTGTGAGTACACATACATATGTGTACATACAGACTGTTACACACAGACTAACACACGCGGATACACGCACGCACGCAAGCTCAGTGTGTGCAGTGAAGCTTCATGTGGCCATGCTTGGGAAAAAACTTCTTTAATGATTTAGCTGTCAATCAAGAGTGAGCAGAGAGAGGGAGAGAGAGTGACCGGACCGGGTGATTTTCCAGAGAGGGTGTTCAGCAGTGTTCGCCCCGTTCAATGAGGAGCACCATTGTTCTCTGAACCCTCTTCACTGGGCCACTCTCAGGGTCTCTGGAAACCAGGCCATAGCAAACAAACAATACGGACCTCACTGCCTGAATGAACCACGGCGGGCATGTTTATTGAGGCCAGACTTTCTTTCTTACTAATGCCTTTCCCTGGTGAATTTAGCATCAGACATGTAAAAAAAAAATACAATAGGGAGGATTTTGTGTCCATTCACTAACTAGGGAGTATTTTTAGTGAGACAGTCCCCTTCCAAGGCGTCCAGGTGTATCTTTTCACTTTTAAGAGACACTTCTGGTTGTAAACAAAAGCGTGACTTTTTTTAAGGCACTTTTTTTCTGCTAAGCAATCAAAACATGCTTTAGGATTCATGTTTGGGTATTTACCGCTTTCAGTACCACCTTACATTTCTCTCCGTACACAGTTGACAATTAGTGGCGCTTGCTAAGAGTTACAGGGTTTGTAAGTATTAAACTCATCCCTCAGTGAATGATGAATAACACTTCACATCTTTTTTAAGCAATCAGATTGATTTTATTTTATTTATGGTAAAATGGCCAGACTAATACTATAATTACAATAAAAGAAGAAACTGAGCATCCACCTAAATGTCCATGTTTAAATGTCAAGACTTTATATCATAAAGGAATAGTCCATTTTCTTAAAAGAAAAATCCAGACAATTTACCCACCACCATGTCATCCAAAACGTTGATGTCTTTCTTTGTTCAATCGAGAAGAAATTATGTTTTTTGAGGAAAACATTGCAGGATTTTTCTCATTTTAATGGACTTTAACGGACACCAACACTTAACACTTAACTCAACACGTAACAGTTTTTTTCAACGGAGAATCAAAGGACTCTAAACGATCCCAAACGAGGCATAAGGGTCTTATCTAGCGAAACGATTGTCATTTTTGACAAGAAAAATAAAAAATATGCACTTTTAAACTACAACTTCTCATATTCCTCCGGTCCTGAAAGCGTCAGCGTGACCTCACGCAATACGTCATGACGTCAAGAGGTCACAGAGGACGAACGCGAAACTCCGCCTCAGTGTTTACAAGTGTGTTGAAAGAGGACCGTTCCGACGTTGTTTTATGTGGAATGATACTAATTAATGTCTTTGTGTCAGTTTATTGTTTACAACGGTCCACAAATGTGCGTTTTATATATGTAACACGTGACCTCCCTACGTCACTACGCATTTACGTTAGGTCGCGCTGGACCGGACCTAGACGAAAAGTTGTGGTTTAAAAGTGCATTTTTTATTTTTCTTGTAAAAAGTTACGATCGTTTCGCTAGATAAGACCCTTATGCCTCGTTTGGGATCGTTTATAGTCCTATGAAACTCAAATTCAACAAATTCAACCAATGGTGAGGCTTAACAACAAAGACAGGGTGACGCGGGAGTCAGGAAGTATATCGCTACTGTATCTGAAATATTGCCAAAGACGACGTTACAGGGACGCAGGAAGTATGGCAAGGGAGACGCAGCGCCTCGTTCCCTTCTCAGGGAACAACAGTTACATACGTAACCCGAGACGTTTTCATGTGTCAAACACAACTATGCAAAAATGCATTTTGGTATGAATCAACATTCGCATACAGAAGATATAAGCATGTAAAGAGAACAGTTTAGCACGTGTGCTTAAAATGTCTAGAATATTTATGATATTATCCTACACTACACAGGGAAAAAAAAACTTCTTGCATAAAATAGATTCAAGCACTTTCAATAACCTGTATCTATGTATGTATATTTTCACAAACTTCCAAGGGCCTTGAATTTTTTCCCAGATTCACAAATTTTCAAGGATTTCAAGGACCCGTGTAAACCCTGGAATATATTTTATAACAGACAGTAACTTTAAACAGTATAGAAATAAGGAATTAATAGAAAGCAGGAACATTATGAAATCATTTTCACATCACAACAAGCACAAGTTTAACATTTAAATACAAAATATGAGCAACAGTAATATTAATGCATACCTAAGGAAACTCTACACAGCAATTGTATCTTCCTCGATTTATCTTCCTGTCAATCTTGGGATAAACAAAAAATAGTATGATTATTATTTTAAACATGCAAACTATCTCTAAACCCATCTGCACACTGTAATGTCTCACAATTTGTACAGTTGCTTCGGCTGAGACGCATTTCTGTCTGTACTTTTTGGCCTCAACACATTCAAGTCTTCAATAACGGATCTGTGTTCAAATTCAACAAGACAAAGATTTCTTGCCACCTGAACATTGAATACAGCCAGTGGAAAAAAAAACATCCCATTATAGTTGGAAAACTGTTTCCCCTTATAAATAATAAAAATCAGAGTTACTTTAAATAACCTAACTCAAAGAAATATAAAACATGTGACTCCCCCCAATGAGTAATGTTTCAGAATATATTAACCTTGTTTTTATAGCCCAGTAATCCCAATATAAAGCTATTAACTAAAGAAACAATCTTGCAACAAGCCAGCGATATACAGTATTGCACACAAAAACGCTGAACACCTGAAAAAAAAACTTACTTGACTTTAGTTGCACAGATATGAATTATGAAAGCATTTATGGGCAGCGCACACACAGGGCATGTGTATACTGCATTTCTCGCTGACAGGAAGGAAAACGAGAGCCATTTTGAGCGGCTTAGAAGCACAAATGTTTTATTACGCCGCACTGGCAGCGCAGGATCTTTCGCCCGCTGTAAACGGCTCCCCACGGGGCGCTGCGCTCCGGCAAACCGCTGCATTCTTAATTTTTGATACATAATTCTTTTGGAAAAGCATTTTAGCCGCTTTTCTAGAGAGGCACTGTTTTAATAGTGATAAATTATTCTCATAAAGGCGAGCTTTCTTTTTTCCACCTTGAAATGCAGCTGAAGGGGAGCGCTGCTCTGGTGGCGAGCAGTAAACAGCTCTGTGAGATGTAATGAGACATAATGATCTCAGAAGACACACATTGGCTCAGGAACAGCTTGCACTGACTATTATTATTATGTATTGCAAAGTTTAGCCGTGACATGCATCCTCGCCTGCGTTTGCTTGGACTTCAGCCCTTATTTCATCAAAACAATGAGGTTGAATTCACATCGCAAGCCTAAGTGAACAATCTCTGTTTAAATATGTTAATTGTTTTGCAAGATTGATCATTTGATCTCTAAAAATTGGCCCATATTAGAAATAGGTTGACCAATTGTGTTATCAACAAATATTGTCTTTATAACATTTAAATACTGTTATTAATGTACAAAGCTTTGCGACATAACCAGAGAAGTACTACTATATTCAAGTAATTTTTTTATCTATACTTTATCAGTGTTTTTCTTTGGCTAAATTTTATTTCACTACATTCCGATTCACAATATGGACTTTTTACTCTACTACATTTCATAAAAACAAGTTGTTTTTACCTTTACTGCACTGTAAAAATACTTTGCTGCCTTAAAATTTTTTGTTGAATCAACTCGGATTTACAAGTCATTTCAACTTTCTATTATTTATCTTGACTCGAGATGAGTTGTTATAACTACAGGTGAGTTGTTATAACTTATAAATTTGAGTTTTCTCAACTATATTTTATAAGTTGTGACAACTAATTTCTGTTGACATGACTCGTAAATCTGAGTTGATTCAACAAAAAATTTTAAGGCAGCAAAGTTTTTTTTTACAGTGTACTTATATACTCAGGTATACTTTTATTTTTATATCAACTTTTACTTAACCCTTGTGCATTGTTCAAATTTACTACCTTTCGTGTTGTTAGTGGATGAAAACATCCACCAAATTTGGCTGTAAAAATTCATCAGATGAATATTTTTTCCAAACTCCTTCTCACAAATCCGCTAATCAACCTCAGCACTGATCAAAACCACCAAATCCTCACAAAAATTCAATGATTTTAACTCTTTAATTGCCAAGTTTATAAGTGGTGTCACTGATTTGGGGAAAAAACACACACAAAATGACAGATTTTCAATATAAAAAGTGATTGTAAACTTTTATGTGTTTATTACCTTAGAACGAGAACTTTTTATCTACATACCCTGAGGGTCCCCTTACATGGAAGTCACCATTTTGTGCTGCCATTTTTCTACAGAAGCCCTTAAAGGTGCAGTGTGTACATTTTAGCGGCATCTAGTGGTGAGATGCTGGTGAATTGCAACCAATGGCTCAGTCCACTGCTTACCCCTCATTTTTTAATCACATAGAGAAGCTACGGTAGCCAACACCGGACAAACATGTCATCGGAGACAACTCGGTAAAAAATTGTCCATTAAGGGTTTCTGTAGAAACATGGCAGCACAAAATGGCGACATCCATGTAAGGGGACCCTCTTTTTATTTAGATAAAAAGTTCTCGTTCTAAGGTAATAAACACATAAAAGTTCATAATGAAAGGTCTTTATATACCCCTGATAATATAGTTTTGTATATTATTTTGCATTTCTGTCAAGAGATCCTTCTAAAAATAACACACTGCACCTTTAAGTAAAAGTAATTAAGTGCTAGATTTTTTATGTAACTAATTAAATATTAAAATATGTTTAATGTGAAATTGAGTGGAATAAGAAGTATGATATAATGCTTCAAAAAGTTTTGAAGTAAAGCGGGGGGGGGGGGGGGGGGGGGGGTACAAGCAAACTTAAAATGAAACTTTTACTGCAGTAATGCAGGACAGTAAATAGCCATTTATTAGGTGATGAATAATCATTAGGCCTACTGCTTAGCTAAAATGCTGAAAATGTTTCTGTTGAAGTCAACTGTTAAAGCATGAAATAAATGTACGATGAATCTGTGAATTTGTGCATAATATGGGTTTATTATCAGTAACTAATCAAGGTAATAATTCACACGCACACACACACATACACATACACACCAGAGGATGCGTAAGACGTTTTCACTTGTAAAAATTCTGCCATCAATTATTATCCGTCTTTTCATGTTTTAATGATAATAATTGTTTTCGTTCACATGTTTACTTCTAATCATGATCTTACAAGACGAGCATACAAGTTAAAATATGTTATTTTATGTATTTGGTTGTTTTAAACGGAGTTTGAAGAAGAGATAAAGTCTCTTTATCATATGCCACCGGCGCCGCTATTGTCAACTGGCTCCGCCCGCCAAATCTCTCCGCCACTTGACCACACCAAGTAAAGTAAAACTTCATGTTATTCTCCGATGTGCGCAGAGGCAAAGCGCCCATTGGAGAATTATTAATAAGCGTCACTGATTGGTTGAGTTAATTATATTCAATGATGTTTTATTAGCATATCAGAGCTCCATTGGTTAGTTAGTAAGGGCGCCCTTTCTCAGCGTCTGAGAATAAAACTACACATTTATGATGATATGCGGCACACGATAAAGCTGGCAGACAAAAGACCCTCTTCCCCTCTAGTGTGTAAAACACGTACACCTGAACAGAAGAAAGTCATGTTTTACACTTGGTAGGAAGCGCACATTACAGACCAGCCGCCCCTGAAAAACACCCTGATAAAGTACAGATACTTAAAAAAAGTCAAATAAAAAGTACTTTACACCTCTGGATCTAACATACATTTAAAGAGCACATATTTCGTTGCAAAAAAAACAACGTTATTTTGTGTATTTGTACAATGTGTTAGCGTGGTTTGTGGTAAAAAAACACATTATTTTCCACATACCGTACATTTTTGCAGCTCCAGATTTCCCTCTCTTACTAAACGCATGGATTTAAAAAGCGCAGTTTCCCTGATTAGCCAGCAAATTTGTACGTTGTGATTGGCCTGAATACCTCTGACGTCAGCCGGAAATATGACGCTCCCTGCCATGTTTGAAAGATTTAGTTGCTAATAGGAGTTAACTTACAGGCTGCGAGTCTGAAGCGACAGTAATTATGATAATGTCGGTCTTGTCTACATCCCCAATCCCAGGAAGTAAACTGTTGCCTACAACCCGTGTGTTTGTTTTAGTCCAAGAAAAGGGATTTACATTGGAGATGATAACTCGTGTCAACGTGTACTTTGGGGTTTGTACCTTTTGCATATCGTTAACATGTACTAATACACACTTACACACCAAGGAAATGTAAAAATGTGAATCAGACAATAGGTGCTCTTTAAAAATGTATATTTTTGCACATTTCTCTTTAATGTTTCATAAGAGGAAATCCAAAAATGATATGTTAGGGACAATCAAGCGTGTGAATCGATTTAAGTCACTTTTCACACTGCAAAAGTCTGATGGATTTCAATGGGCTCTATCATACACCCGGCGCAATGCAGTGCAATGCGCGACGCAAGTGTCTTTTGCTAGTTTTAACCCGGCGCACTTATAATTTTCATGTTTAGCGCCACGTTGATTAAATAGCAAATGCATTTGCGCCCATTTTTGCACCCATCGGTGTTCTGATCTAAAAACTAGGTGTGTTCAGGCGCATTGTTGGCGCATTGCTATTTTGAGGCAACTAAAATAGACTACACCATTGACCAGCAAAAACCTGGTCTGAAGTCTAAAGTCAATGGCGTAATAGTGTTTTTGTTATTTAATGAGCGCGTTAGAAATTTGCGCCTATAAACGGGACGACAACGCGGGTTTGCTTATTACACACATGGATGTGCAGCAGCAAAAAAAGCTTTTAAATATGAAAAATTAAAGGATTCAAATGTAAAATATTATTTTTGAGTCTCTTGGACATAAACGAGAATCGATTATGAGATATCAGAAGGCGTAAAGAGCTGCTTCACCTGTAGCCTGGTAAGTAAATAAATGCTTTGCTTTAAAGCAACACTATGTAGTTTCCATGTAAAAATGACTTACAGCTCCCCCATGTGGTTGAAAAGCGCAACAGTGCCTGGTATCAGACACTCTTCAGCAGGCAGGGGGAGGGGCGGGGCTGTGTTTCCTACCCTCCACCGCCACTTTCAGAGTGTGCTTGTAGCAGCTAGGAGGCTTCTCAGGTTGCAGCAAAAGTACAATTTGTCCAGTTAAAAGTTGTTCTATCACTGAAATCATTTTAGAGACATTATTTAAAGGTAAAAAAACTACATAGTGTTGCTTTAAACAAATGCATCTGTTTTTAAATGTTTTTTTTAAAATGCTACCTCACGGATTTATTTTATATGACTCTGTACCTGTGGATATGGTGAGATGAGAAACATTTTAAGTAATGCTTTTAAAAAAACTCCTGGCGCTGTCCAAGTGCTGAAACGATTCGGCTCTCCGTACGTTTGTAACTTTATCTCCTGTTTGTTACAAATAAAGAATTTTTAGAATACAAACCTTTTCTTACATACTTGTAAATCATTTTTTGATGACGTTGGATAGCCAAACATTTAAAGCAATTAAAAGCCTGCTTTTTTACTTCCATGACTAAAAGAAAACGGGTTTTAAAGGTTATATTAAAAAAATAACAAGTTCAATACAAGTGAAAAACAACACAATTATTTAACATTATCTTAAACTGGGGATCTTCTTCCTCCACTTAGTATTTCAGTTTACGTCATCTAAATAGGGATTAGACATAGCGCCAGCGCAACTGGCTTTTAAAGGGGATGAGAGCTAAGACTCTCATTGGTTTATTGCACGTTACGCCCAAAACACTCCCATTACTCATTAAAACAATAGGAAAAACCCTTTTCGACCGTGCGCTCGGCGCACAAACCATTTTTCCCGTCGTTAAATTAGCAAAAGTGGATTCAGACACTTTGTATATAGACCGTGCACTTTAGACAATGCTAAAATAGGGCCCAATCAGTAGGGCCCAATTCACTTCAACACATAACAGTGACTCAGATTGGAGCAAAAAGATCTGTCACAAGTGACATTAAATATCTGATTTACACAGATGCAGTGTAAAAACAACCAGAGCGAGGGAAAGAGAAAGATAGAAAGAGAGAGAGAGAAATCTATGGGACCTATCACAGGACAATCACTAAAAATTAAGAAATAGTACATCCATCATAACATCTGTTTGCACTCTGTGTGTGTGTGTCTCTCTCTTTCTCTCTCTCTCTCTCTCTCTCTCTCTCTCTCTCTCTCTCTCTCTCAATAAGGTCCTTCTCCATAAAGATTAAGAGATATTTAGATTATATGGCGTGTAAACACTCAATAACAAGTTTAACAGAATCCCCTGATTACAAATGAAACAGTGTAAGAGATCTTCTATTGTCAGTCAATTACTGACTGGAGGAAACATTAAATGCATGGCAATTACGAGACTACATGGGGTGATTATATTGGACAAATTGACTTTGTAATTGGGTAACAACTCAATGCCCATTCAGTGTGAAATTAATGTTGATTACCCATGAAGGCCTTGCGAGCATTAACTGACTACAAATATGAGCACATTTTAGCTTTGATTGTTTTATGTCACAATGTACTATGGCGTTGTACAGAAGATGTTATTGACAGAAAGGCCAGTGAGTAACAAGGCATACAGGGTAATAATTAAGTAACTTATTTATTTATATTTTATCAGCTGTTCTCTAAAGGGTCTGACTGCCAGGGTTCCCACACCTTAGTTAACTTCAAAATCAAGGACCTTTCAAGGACTTTTCAGGTCCAATACCCTCAAATTCAAGGACTAAATGTGGGGACACATTTCAAGTGAGAGCAAAGTTACATCATGTTACCTTTTAAGATACATTGTTACGGTTCCCTTTCGAGGGAACTCACGCTGCGTCACTGCAGTGACACTTTGGGGACGCCTCCAGCGGTAAGTGCATCTGAATGTGTATATCAAATTCAACCAATGGTGAGACTTAACGACAAAGACATGGTGACGCGAGAGCCAGGAAGTATATCGCTATCTGAAATATTGCCAAAGAAGGCATTACAGGGATGCAGGGAGTATGGCAAAGGAAACGCAGCATCCCGTTCCCTTCTCAGGGAACAACAGTGACATACGTAACTCGAGACGTTTTAATTTGTCAGACACAACTATGCAAAAAAGCATTTTGGTATGAATCAACATTGGCATACAGAAGATATAAGTATTTACCGCAAACAGTTTAGCACGTGTGATTAAAAAGTCTAGATTTTTATGACATTATCCTACACTACACAGGGAATTATATGGATTTTTTCCCAGAAAACTTCTTGCATAAAATAGATTCAAGCACTTTCAATGACTTGTATCTATGTATGTATATTTTCAAAAACTTCCCAGGGCTGGGTTTCCCGATAACGATTGAACTTACGCAGTTGGGTTTTAGTGCTACTTACGAGTCGCTATCCGTTTGTCAAGTGCTGAAATGTCAATAGAAGGACCCGAATTTTTAGCAAAAGCTTGTTTAGGCTAATTATTTTCAGCCGATGTGCACTAAAATTTTTAATATTATTATTCATAATTGTTCAAAGACTTTTAAATGTTTTAATAATTTGTGCATAATGAAATATTATTTTTCGTATTTAGTTAGGAGTCGCCCCACTGTGAAATGCCCTCTGCATTTAATGTTTTAGTTTAGATTATTATTATTATTTGTTTTTATTATCTATGTTAATTTATTATTGTGGATTATTGCATTGTACCGTAAATATTTATTTGGTTTCTTTAATTAGATGCCATTTCCCAAAAAAATTCAAAAATTTTTTAGATGCATCAATCGGTAGGAACCATTTTATCAATTTGCTAGTACTTTTACCAAAATACAAAAAATTTTTTACCAACTTGTACCAAATACGTTTTCCTTCTTTATTAATTTATGTTTAGTGATTTACGTTTGACTTCTCATTTGAATTTTAAATATATTATATTATATATTTAATATAAAATAAACAAAGAAGAACCCAATATATAAATTTACATTCAAAACATTACATTATCGTCATTGCAGGAGTGCAATTTGCTGGTTGTCCTGCAGGTGACCTCGTAACACTGTTGTCTTACGATGCACTTATGAATGAACGATTACTCCAGACCACTCGTAGGTCTACGATGATTTTCAAGTGCTACTTAAGTTACGAAGCTTTTGGGAAACGGCCCGTAATTCTAAGATGATTCGTACGATCGTTTTTACGATCTACTTAGCCTTACGATGCTTTTGGGAAACCCGGCCCAGGGCCTTGAATTCCCCCCCACCCCAGATTCATAAACTTTCAAGAATTTCAAGGACCCGTGAGAACCCTGTACTGCACAGCACTGGTTCATTTCAGATAAATTAGGCATTTACATTGTCTTAAAGGGACAGTTTGTTCTGATGATCACTAAGGAAGATATTTTAAGGAATGTTTGTCACCAAACCATATTCTTTTTTTTCTACTATGGAAATGAATAGGGCTCATAATCGGTTTGGTTATAAACATTCCTCAAAGTTTTCACGACAAAATTTTAAATATACAGCAGAAAAACAGCCTTAGAGAGAGAGTGTGTATGTAAAAATAATCTGGACTTACAGTATAAGTGCACCTCAGGATTAATAAAACCATAACAGTTCCTCACCTAAACTGGGATGACGTGAATGAGCAGGATTGTCTGGTTTATTACTTGACAGAACTGTTCACTGTCCACAATCCACGGGCCTGCTGTTGTCCTGTGATACCAGCCTAGGAAGCCTACACAAGCAGAAGGAGAAACAGATACAGACCGACATAGATACAGAGAGAGAGAAAGAGAGAGAGAGAGAGAGAGAGAGAGAGGACTTTGTGATGATCAAAGTAAGATTCTGTGCTCTTGCGTCTGAGCTCCTCTGGGAGACGTGGTGTGGACTTCGGAGGTAAACGGCCACTGGCTCTGTGATGAAAGAGGACAACTGTGGAAATGGAAATCTGAGGATCACTGAGGCATCTGAACATTCACACGCTTCAACCTCGTCCAGCAGGCTTATGTGCCATGATCTGCAGAGAAGAAACACAAACCCAGACTGCATTTTGCTGAATATCAAACATTAAAACATTGGCACATTTGTGCGATTATCACATTCATAACAGCTCACCACACAAAAGATTCGAGAACATTATGTAATTGTAATATCAAATATTATTATGATTATTATTATAAAAGTCATAACTCCTCTATTCAAATCTTTGTGAAAAGGATAGTTCACCCAAAATGAAAATACTGTCATAATTTACTCAACTTCAAGTTGTTACAGACCTGGATACATTTCTTTGCACCATTGACTTCCATAGTATGAAAACATATACAATATTTTTTATAATCTTCCTTTGTGTTCAGCAGAACAAAGAAATGTATACAGGCTTGTAACAACTTGAGGCTGGGCAAATTATGACATCATATTTTAATTTTATGATTTTAGTGTACAGTAAGCTCTGAATTTAAATGATCTCACCGAGATTATTTATATCTCAGCATCACAGCAAATCCTTCTCCTTTCCAAAAGACGAGCGTAAAGATTTATGAAACTGTCAGATAATCACTCACTGCTCTCCTCGCATCTCTCAGCTTGCAGCGCCGTGTAAGAAATATTTATGTAAAAATACATCCCAGTGTGCTGTGATGTACATGAGTCTCAAGAGTGATGTGGAGTTGTGTTGATTTGAATGAAACATGTAGACTCTTTGTAGCAATTCCCATCATGCACTTGTGTAACGGTTTCATGTCTACATGCTGTGATGGTGTTATACGCAGATCGGTTTTATGCATCTGGGCCTGAGAGAATTCTGGAACCTGCACAGAAAATCCGCTTCAAGAAAAATACCTGCACTGCTTCAATGAACAGGCGACTCTCACTGAACCTCTGACCTCGAAATAAAAGAACAGGTTAGAAATTATAACACACACACAAAATATCATAAAACCGAAGCACACACACTCGCAACCTCGTACCGAAGCACAAACGCTCCCAACCTCGTACAGCAGCACAAACGCTCGCAACCTCGTACAGCAGCACAAACGCTCGCAACCTCATACAGCAGCACAAACGCTCGCAACCTCTTACAGCAGCACAAACGCTCGCAACCTCATACAGCAGCACAAACGCTCGCAACCTCGTACAAAAGCACAAATGCTCGCAACCTTGTACAGCAGCATGCACACACTCGCAAACTCGTACCAAAGCATACACACTCGCAACTTCATACCGAAGCATACACACTCACAACCTTTTACAGCAGCACACACACACCCGCAACCTCGTACAGCAACACACACACTCGCAACCTCGTACAGCAGCACACACACTCGCAACCTTGTACAGCAGCACAAACGGTTGCAAACCCGTACAGCAGCACAAACGCTCGCAACCTCATACAGCAGCACAAACACTTGCAACCTCGTACAGCAGCACAAACGCTCCCAACCTTGTACCGAAGCACACATGCTTGCAACCTCGTACAGCAGCATGCACACACTCGCAACCTCGTAACAAAGCATACACACTCGCAACCTTTTACCGAAGCATACACACTCGCAACCTTTTAGAGCAGCACACACACTCGCAACCTCGTACAGCAGCACACACACTCGCAACCTTGTACAGCAGCACAAACGCTTGCAACCTTGTACAGCAGCACAAACGCTTGCAACCTCGTACAGCAGCACGCACACACTCGCAACCTCGTACCAATGCATACACACTCGCAACTTCATACCGAAGCATACACACTCGCAACCTTTTACAGCAACACACACACACTCGCAACCTCGTACAACAGCACACACACTTGCAACCTTGTACAGCAGCACAAACGCTCGCAACCTCATACAGCAGCATGCACACACTCGCAACCTCGTACCAAAGCATACACACTCGCAACTTCATACCGAAGCATACACACTCGCAACCTTTTACAGCAGCACACACACTCGCAACCTCGTACAGCACACACACTCGCATCCTCGTACAGCAGCACACACACTCGCAACCTTGTACAGCAGCACAAACGCTCGCAAACCCGTACAGCAGCACAAACGCTCGCAACCTCATACAGCAGCACAAACACTTGCAACCTCGTACAGCAGCACAAATGCTCGCAACCTCGAACCGAAGCACAAACGCTCGCAACCTCGTACTGAAGCACACATGCTTGCAACCTCGTACAGCAGCACACAAGCTCGCAACCTCGTACAGCAGCACATACACTTGCAACCTCGTACATCAGCACATACACTTGCAACCTCGTACCGAGGCACACACACTCGCAGCCTCATACCAAAGCGCACAAGCTTGCAACCTTGTACAGCAGTGCACACGCTCACAACCTCGTAGAGCAGCACACACTCTTGCAACCTTGTACAGCAGCACGAACACTCGCAACCTCGTACAGCAGCCTCATACAGCAGCACGAACACTCGCAACCTCGTACAGCAGCACGAACACTCGCAACCTCGTACAGCAGCACGAACACTCGCAACCTCGTACAGCAGCATGAACACTTGCAACCTCGTACAGCAGCATGAACACTTGCAACCTCGTACAGCAGCACAAACACTCGCAACCTCGTACAGCAGCGCACACACCCACAACCTCGTACAGCAGCACACACCACTCACAACCTCGTAAAGCAGCACACTCATTCACAACATTGTACAGCAGCACAAACACTCGCAACCTCGTACAGCAGCACAAACAATTGCAGCCTCGTACAGCAGCACACAAGCTCGCAACCTCATACAGCAGCACACACACTCGCAACCTTGTACCGAAGCACAAACGCTCACAACCACGTACCGAAGCACACACACTTGAATCTTAGTACTGAAGCACAAATGCTCACAACCTCGTACAGCAGCACACACACTTGCAACCTCGTACCGAAGCACAAACACTCGCAACCACGTACCGAAGCACACACACTTGAATCTTAGTACTGAAGCACAAATGCTCACAACCTCGTACAGCAGCACACACACTCGCAACCTTTTACAGCAACACACACACACTCGCAACCTCGTACAACAGCACACACACTTGCAACCTTGTACAGCAGCACAAACGCTCGCAACCTCATACAGCAGCATGCACACACTCGCAACCTCGTACCAAAGCATACACACTCGCAACTTCATACCGAAGCATACACACTCGCAACCTTTTACAGCAGCACACACACTCGCAACCTCGTACAGCACACACACTCGCATCCTCGTACAGCAGCACACACACTCGCAACCTTGTACAGCAGCACAAACGCTCGCAAACCCGTACAGCAGCACAAACGCTCGCAACCTCATACAGCAGCACAAACACTTGCAACCTCGTACAGCAGCACAAATGCTCGCAACCTCGAACCGAAGCACAAACGCTCGCAACCTCGTACTGAAGCACACATGCTTGCAACCTCGTACAGCAGCACACAAGCTCGCAACCTCGTACAGCAGCACATACACTTGCAACCTCGTACATCAGCACATACACTTGCAACCTCGTACCGAGGCACACACACTCGCAGCCTCATACCAAAGCGCACAAGCTTGCAACCTTGTACAGCAGTGCACACGCTCACAACCTCGTAGAGCAGCACACACTCTTGCAACCTTGTACAGCAGCACGAACACTCGCAACCTCGTACAGCAGCCTCATACAGCAGCACGAACACTCGCAACCTCGTACAGCAGCACGAACACTCGCAACCTCGTACAGCAGCACGAACACTCGCAACCTCGTACAGCAGCATGAACACTTGCAACCTCGTACAGCAGCATGAACACTTGCAACCTCGTACAGCAGCACAAACACTCGCAACCTCGTACAGCAGCGCACACACCCACAACCTCGTACAGCAGCACACACCACTCACAACCTCGTAAAGCAGCACACTCATTCACAACATTGTACAGCAGCACAAACACTCGCAACCTCGTACAGCAGCACAAACAATTGCAGCCTCGTACAGCAGCACACAAGCTCGCAACCTCATACAGCAGCACACACACTCGCAACCTTGTACCGAAGCACAAACGCTCACAACCACGTACCGAAGCACACACACTTGAATCTTAGTACTGAAGCACAAATGCTCACAACCTCGTACAGCAGCACACACACTTGCAACCTCGTACCGAAGCACAAACACTCGCAACCACGTACCGAAGCACACACACTTGAATCTTAGTACTGAAGCACAAATGCTCACAACCTCGTACAGCAGCACACACACTCGCAACCTCGTACAGCAGCACACACACTCGCAAACTCATACAGCAGCACACACACTCACAACCTTGTACCGAAGCACAAACGCTCGCAACCACGTACCGAAGCACACACACTCGAATCTTCGTACTGAAGCACAAATGCTCACAACTTCGTACAGCAGCACACACACTCGCAACCTCGCAGCAGCGCACACACACTCGCAACCTCGTACCGAAGCACAAACGCTCGCAACCACATACCGAAGCACACACACTCGAATCTTCGTACCGAAGCACAAATGCTCACAACCTCTTACAGCAGCACAAATGCTCACAACCTCGTACAGCAGCACACACACACACACACACTCGCAGCCTCGTACAGCAGCACACACACACACTCGCAACCTCGTACAGCAGCACACACACACTCGCAACCTCGTACAGCAGCACACACACACTCGCAACCTCGTACAGCAGCACACACACACTCGCAACCTCGTACAGCAGCACACACACTCGCAACCTCGTACAGCAGCACACACGCTCGCAACCTTGTACAGCAACACACGCTCGCAACCTCGTACTGAAGCACACTCACTTACTCACACACACAGCAATGCTTCTATAAGGCTCTCGGGTAAATGGTAAATGGACTGCATTTATATAGCGCTTTTAACAGACCGATGGCCATCCAAAGCGCTTTACAATTAGCCTCACATTCACCCATTCACACGCACATTCATACACCGACGGCGGTGTCAGCCATGCAAGGCGCCAGCCAGCACGTCGGGAGCAGCTGGGGTTAGGTGTCTTGCTCAAGGACACGTCGACACTTGGTCCGGTGGAGCCGGGGATTGAACCACCAACCTTCCGGTTTGTAGACAACCTACATGAACCACTGAGCCACTGCCGCCCCTAGAAGGTAGAAGGTCTGGATCACATAAGCACAAGTAGACTTATTCATAATGATCATCAAATCTCTTGCTCAGATCTTCACAAGGTTATTAATCCATTAAAGTGAAGCACTGAAGCCTGTAAATGAAATAAAATTTTTAAGGACTTACAAAACTCTCCTTTCATCCGCTGATCTCTCTTCTGCAATACTTAATACTAGAAGTTTGTTTAATATGCAGGATCACTCCTTTTCTGCAATACAAACCCATATAATCTTCAGTCTGTAACCATTACCAAAAGAAACACAGAGGTTTCACAAGAAATGTGGGGTTGATGATTAAGCAATACTTAATTCAATATTTGTAAAAAACGTAGACACTGCGTCACAGATTTTATAAGAAATGTAGTCATTCAGATACAGTTTAGTAAAATTAAAGGGAAAAACAAAGTACTCCAAGTATAAAATGAAAAAACAATCTTTGGAAATTTGACTGATTTTCACTCACATCTTACAGCAGGTGAAGTAAGATTGAAGACAAAGCACCTCTATACTGTTCCTCACACAAAGCTATCGTATCATATGTGCAGAAAACTTTTTATTTTGTAACTTTATTTATCGTTATGAAGGTACACAAAATCATACAGAACTGAGAGAATTTTTTTCTTGGATAAACTATTTATTTAAGTTCCATTAGTAAATAATGTTGCTCATGTATCATTATAAATGCATTTTTACTGACAAATCTTTTAAATCTGATACAGTCGGGAAGTCACAGTAATTCCATATTATTCACACATTAGTAATTCAGCCTAAAGAGACAGAGATTCTCCTGACAGTTTCTCCTCAGACTAACCTGAAACTGGGCCAAGTCAAGGTTACCCGTTAAGCCGGGGAAACTCGAGCGCTGTAGCCCGAAATCCTCCTGCATACTATAAGCAGAGCCATAGGCAGCGAGGGTTTGATCTGTCGAGATATATTCTAGAAGTGTTAACACAGAGCCGTTGACATGAGGGCTTACAAGATCTTAAACTCAACCACTGGATGAACCATCTCGGTTGACTGATGCTCTACATCCATCTCTATACACCATACACAGCTTCTCTTGCCAAGTGCATCTCTTTAGGTCAGGACTCTTTCTCTCTCTGTCGGTCTTTTATTCGCACTCCTTTTTTCAATGGTGTGGGTTATGATTCTGGTGAAGCTTCACTCTTGCATGAAAGTCATGTTCTTTACTCAATGGCTGTGAGATTGAAGGTCGCCCCAGGCTGAAGGCCCTGCCAAAATCTCCACACCCTCAGTGGGACCAACACACAATGACCTGATGCTCACACACACACACACACACACACACACACGATAGCCTTTCTGCTCATCTCGTCACCTTACTCCCTTTGCTGAAGAAATGCTAATGCACTAACAAACTTCAGACTCCAGAGGAGATTCGATTGGTTTCTCCACCCCAATTGATTTTCCGGATTCAATATCAACTCTCATTTTCATTTAACATTTCACTTACTACAAATAAACACAAGTAAAATCAGAATTATTATTATAAAATGCATTTTTATTAGGGATGCACCGATATGGAAATTTTGGCCGATACCGATAACCGATAACTCTTTATATTTGGGGGCCGATAACCGATATATATATATATATAGGCCAATAAATATTCATATTATTTTCACAAAGAAAAACTCCCAGACCGCGGACATCTTGTCTTTGCGCTAGACTAGCATACTCTTCTTAAGCCCGCAACACATGTCATCTTCGTGCTGTGTCACAAAAAGCACCAATCAAAACTCCACATGGCCAGCAATGAGCAAGTGAAGTGGTTCAACAAACCAAAATAATCCATCATTTATCGGCTTTCATTTATCAGCCTAATTTTGCTATCAGACCGATAACCGATAATAAAAAATAAGCAGTTATCGGCCGATAACGATATGTCGGCCGATATATCGTGCATCCCTAATTTTTATTTTATTTCTAATTATGGTTTATTAAAGTGCTTCGTTAGATTATTTCTGCGATCTTGACAGAAGACAACTCCAGGCCGGATCTGCACCGGATCCAGGCCGAAGTCAGCAAATCTGAAATTAATTTCCATGAGAAATGGCCCTTAAAATCTTACATAATTAATGTATGATCAAACTCTAAGCAACATAGTGTTTATCAACACAGAACAAAACTGAGTAAAACTGAGTATTACAACGTGTTGCTGTACAAAAGCAAATAAGTGAAATAACATTCCTACACGTGTTCACTTAATTAAAACTCTCCAGCCGTTGATTCCTCCTCCCCAGCTGATCGGCTCGCATGCGATATTTACTCTCCCAGACCTTTGCATGCATTGAGCGAGACACGGATTCCTCCCTGGATCATCTCGGTTCTTATCCTTCCACACGCGAACAACACGCAATTTATGCGAGAATGAAAAAAGATGCCAAAAATCCTCCCTACATCCCTCACCTCCACCCACAACCGATGGGAAGGCCAACGCGGGGCTATTGTTGGCTGTCGTCCTATCATTAGCACTAACCTTGAGCTCTGGCTGTGAGCTGTAATGCGAACAGAGCCGTGTGAGAGGCAGAGGCCGCCTGCAGTGAATTATTAATGAACAGCATCAGGTCACTCGCTCTCTTCCGGATCTTTAGGAAACCGGGTGCCGCTCGAAGGCATTCAGGGCTTCACACACCAACACGCACACACCTATGAAGGTAAAAGAGATCAACTGACTTTAGACTACTAGCCAAATTATAATCCATTAAGCTCAACTGATGAGTCCTAGTCTTGCTATATGTGCCATAAGTGATGCGAAAACTTTTAAACTGATCTAATGACAAAGATTTTGAGTTTTAAGAAGTTGGGACAGACAGTAGCTGCAGTACATTGTGGGATAAATGTGAACGTTCTAAATAAATAGTGAACATATCTGTACACAATGTTTGTATTTGCAGAAAAATTATGTTTGACATGTGTTCAGCTTTAGTTTCATTTACCTGTTGAATAAACATAAAAATACACTTGTACATATTTGAATAGACTAACATCGCTTTGCTGTCATCGCAAGTCATTTTGGATAAAAGCATTTGCTGAATGCATATATTGTAATGTAAAAATGTCTAAAGAGATGTGAGCAAAGCTTTCACATCATTTGTGTGAAAAACCATCTGCTTTGATATTTTGTATCAACGCAATGTCATTAAAGCAGTTTAATGTGTGGATAAAAGAATCAGGAAAAAAATTCCTCAACATTATGACTTAAAAGACTGTTTGACTGTCCTTTTCCAAGCCACTTTTCTCCATTTACACTTTCAACTTTTTTAAAGGTTAATTCTTCACACCAAGCAATCACGTCACTTCAGAAGACCACACGAGTCATATGAACTTTAACTGTGTGTAGCATCAGACTGCCTGCAATAAATACATGTATGAATGTGACAGATGACGATTGTATTTGTTTGCTGTTCTAGTGCTAATCATTTAATACTGAGAGACATTATGAGAAGGAGAATACCTGCAGATTTAAATACAGAAAACACTCAAAGAGCAATGACGGTCTCCTCCAGACAGCAGGTGGCATAATTGAACGAGACACCGGAAAGATGCGGGTGTGTGTCTGTTTGTGTGTGTGTGTGTGTCTTGTGTGTGTAAGCTGAGGAATGATATTACTAAGCTTGTATATAAGACTTTTCATATGCAGCATGTTGTTTAACAAATAAACTTTGGTGCAAAATAAAGAACTGAAACCAGAAACAATTGAGAAAACCTATTTTGAATGATGTAATTCATACTTTAGGGTGTCAAAATAAGCTTTATAAGTTATATGAAGAGTTCAGATGCAAAATCCGCTAAACCCCACCTACGTCAAAAATTATGATTGTATCCGAATGCTCTCGTCTCGACACGATTTCAGAAATACAGTTTTTTAGGCAGAATCCATTAAGGGTGTTTTCACATATAGTTCATTTTAAAAGAACCAAACCCAGTTCACCTAAAGTGAACCAGAAAAGGAACTAGCCGAATGTGACCTCAGTCCTTTTGGTGTTCACAATAAAGTGGACTCAAAAGAGGACCCAGTTCTTTTTTTAGTCCTCTTCAGAACTAAAGTGATCTCAGACCCTTTCTTGTTCACATCAGGGAACTACACTAACCTTTTCCATTGGTGGCACTTGCGCTACTAACTTTTCAGTTACTGGCGCAAAACATAATTTGGTCGCACAAATTAGTTATATTATGGATAATAATGAACAATAATGAAACTGTATTGCATACAGATGTGCTTTGCCATCTTTTAAACCACATGCCGCCTTGTTTTTTTTAACGTTGCAGTGTTTCCCACAGATCTGAAATTTACTTGTGGTGGTAGCCTGTGAAAAGGGCAATCATTACCCACCGACAAAAAAATGGTCTACTATACATGTGACAAAGAACTAATAATGTGTGACACAACACAATATTTTGATTTATTGAACATTAATATTAATTTCACAATATAGTTCATTAATCTAACCACCCCAAACTTTCTTTGAACAAAGATGACACAGTTTGTCAAAGCACCACAAAAACACTACTGTATTTGCACTGATATATGAAGCAATTAGATGACCCCTTTATATTCAAACTCAACATATACAATACTATGTATAGTATATTAATAGACAGTGCAGGTCTATTATAAATGTGACTGGTGTTATGATGGTTATAATTTCTATTAGAAAGGCACTTTTACTGCTTCTGCTCTATCTTTCTTTTTCTCTCTTAAGGGCGATTTATAGTCGTGCGTAGGTCCTACGGCGTAGCTACGGCGTAGGCTATCCGTAGCCTGTGCGTAGCTCTGCGTAGCCTGACGCGCACCTCACAAAATTTCTAACAGCGCGTCGGCTCTACGCGGACCGTAAGCGCAGTGATTGGTCCACCAGAACCCCTCCCGTCAGGTAAAAAAAACTGTGTCATAGGTATTTCCGTTTGAGACGGTGAAAACAAAGATGAGCCAAGTTGAGGAGTGATTTAACTCAAACTGAAACATAAGTCGCTGTTTATTTACTTCCATCATTGCTGGTCTTCTCAAATTATACATAACAAGTTGCTATTTCTTCTTCGTTTGTGGGTTTACTTGCTTAGCTTCTTCTTCTGTGACGACTTCTGCTGCTACTGTGGTTACACGCGTGATTACTGCCAACCAGCGGTTTCGCGTGTGTTTGCACGTCGACGCGGACGGCAACGCACAAGTATAAATGAAAACCGACGCGGAACCTACGCCGTCGCTGCTACGCCGTAGGACCTACGCACGACTATAAATCGCCCTTTACCGATTAAAAAACCTTAATTCACTCATTATTTCAGATTTAAAAGTCTACTTGCGGTCCCGGTGACAGGTGAATTTACTTACAGCTTTACGTTTTTTATATCTTGAGTCAGCTTGAGCTTTGCTCGTTCACTGCAATGCTTAGCATTCCTTTTTTTCTACCATATCTGTGCAAACTTTTTAGAAAAGATATGGTTTATAGTAATAAGATTATAAAAAATTAGAGAAAGAAAATGAAGCGCGTGGTCGTAACGAGCCAATTGTGATGATCGCCATAAACCGGAGGCACGCTGAAACTGCCCTCGAGCTTTAGCGCGGTAGCGCTCGCTGCCGTTCTCCGATCGACTCGAGTTTTACACAAAATATTAATCAGACTTGGGACCCGAAGTAATTAAACTAGGACCGACCCCGACGCGACTGACCATTTAAAATATAAACCCGGAACCGCACGGGTATTCCATGAAGACCCAATGGTAAAACTCTGCTCAAGTTCAGACACATGGAAGGATACAATGTGACACTTGCTTCGCGTCGCACCGACCCAATTCATTGAGAAACAGAAAGCACGCGAACGCTCACCGTGTTGAAGGCTCAGAGCACGTTATATAAAGGTATTCTTAAAATACACATTTGTGTTTTAATAAATGCTAATAGTAAATCATAGCATACTGCCTAAAACATAACGTAGGTACAAAAATAATCAGTGATACATTTGCGACCCATTAAAAATTAGGGTCGCAATGGCATTTCAAAAGGTCGCATATGCGACCAAAATGGTCGCACTGTAGTTCCCTGACATCACAACTTCATAAGAACTCAGACCCCAGCTTTCTGTGCAGCAGTTTATTTTGACACAATGTCAAAACCACACGCAAAACGAACCAGGACCTCATTGATTTCACATATCAAAAAGAAATCGAACCACAAAAGAACCCAAAAGCGAACCGTACTCAGACCACCTCCAGACGTGGTCTGAGTTCGGTTCGCTTTTGGGTCCTTTTAGGGGGGTCTGAGATCACTTGATTTGTTCACATATACACCCTGAACTGCTCTGAGAGCGTTTGGAGGGCTCAAACGAACCAGGTGTGAAAACACCCTAAGAGTCTGATGCAACTTATGCAAATTAACAAGAAATCATGCCAGTCGGCAGACACTCTTAGTAGGTTTTGCATTTGAACTCTTCAAATGTAAATATGTATGAATAGACGGTTTCAGCAGTAACAACATAAACAAATGACTTTTGTGAATAAACTTAACTTCCAGTAAACTCTGCAGAGAATCAGTAACAACAGAGTCCTTTAAGAGTAGTTTATTTCTGATAACAAGCGAAATAAACAACAATTGGATTACCTCAAATTATGGATGAGTAACGATTAATCGCGATTAATCTATAGCAGAATAAAAGTTTTTGTTTACATCATATGTGTGTGTGTGTGTGTGTGTGTGTGTTTGTGTGGTGTGTGTGTGTGTGTGTGTTTGTGTGCGTGTGTGTGTGTGTGTGTGTGTGTGTGTGTGTGTGTGTGTGTGTGTGTGTGTGTGTGTGTGTGTGTGTGAACTGTGTGTAATAACTTTGTATAGATAAATGCACACACATGCATGTATATATTTAAGAAATGTTTACATGTGTATATACATTTGTATATTTATGTATAATTTAAATTATATATAAATATAAATACTTAATATATAAATATTTTTTTCTTAAAATTATACATGCACGTGTGCATATTTATATATACATAATTATTATACACAGTTCACCAGTGTTGGGAACGTTACTTTAAAAAATTAGGGTAATTAGGGTAATAGTTAATAATTACTTCTCACAAATAGTAACTGAATTAGTAACTGCAATACATTATTATAAAAGTAATTAATTACCAGGAAAAGTAATTACTGGATTACTTAAAAAATTTTTAATATTTCAAATAACTTGAATGCCCCTTACAAAATTAAATATGTTAAATGACTAAAATGGATACTAAAGAGAAATCATAAATTTTGTGGCAGCATGTGCGGTGCTTTATTAGATCACAATTACTTGCCACAGACGTGGAGAGACCTGTTCTTCATGGGCATAAGTTGCACATTACACAAACATTCTTGCCTTTCACCTCAACAATGGAAAAGTAGTGCTTTATACTTTGTGTTTGCTTGTTGTACTTGCCATCACGATGTTGCCGGTGTTTTCCGAGTGATTGATGCGCGATGACCGGGCTGCATGTCAGTGCTTTGAGATGGGGCACTGCAGCAGCACCGCTGCCCGTTGAGAAGAAAAAAAGACGCGTATTTTCATGTCAGACTACAAAAGTCTCTAACTACGCCAGAAAAGATAGCTAGATTTGTCCTATAAAGTCGCTAAAGTGAGAGAAAGTTGCTAAATCTAGCGACAAAGTGACCAAGTTGCTTAGACTTTTTTACACTGCTCGCTCGGACTTGGACTGTGCGAGTGCGCATGTCTGTTAGTGAACTCTGCCTCTGATTGGCTAACGATGGAAATTAAGCCAATCATCATCAGCTATGTGGTTCTCCCACCCCCTCACACACACACACCAATCATCATCAGTTATGTTTCTCACAACACACACACACACACACAAGAGAAAAACAGTGTTTGGCTGAGAGAGCGAGCATACATGGGTGAAAATCACTACAGTGAGATCAACTTTAGTAACGCGCAGCATTTTTATGTCAGTAACGATAACGCTGTTATAACGGGGGAAACGGTAATTTATTTGATTACTCGTTACTGAAAAAAATAACGCAGTTACTAACGCGGATTACTTATAACGCCGTTATTCCCATCACTGCAGTTCACACACATATATGATGTAAACAAAAACTTTTATTCTGATATAGATTAATCGCGATTAATCGTTATGTATCCCTACCTCAAATCATACTGTAGCTAAAAAGTATCAAAAACTACACTGAGCTAACATTTTTGTGTTAAAAAGTGTACTATATAATGTATACATTCAGATTGGCCACTGAACCTCCCTTCACATAGCAACAATCCATGATTGCCGTCTCCTCGTCTTTAGGAAACCAAAACATTTGTTATTTTCAAAGTGGTATTTGTTCCAGAGTTCAGTTTAGCCACAAGTCAGACCATTAAACAAACAGAGACCGGAAGTAAAGTTTCGCCCAGACGTGTAACCATGTCAACACACATGCGTCATGATTTTCAACGTCAGATCTGCAAAAAATAATAATTGCTGAGATTTTATTTTTGTCAGAATCCAATAAATAAATGTATGGCCATGGAAGATGAATTAATTGAAAAATTGTTCAAAGACTTTACTCTAAAAACGAATGTATTTTAAAACAATATAACCAGTTTTATTTTTGGGACAACAAACTAAATGCATTGTCCCAAACCAGACAAATCTCTGTGTTATAGTTGGGGTGACACATTTTGTGCTACTTTTAACACATCTTGTGTTGTCGCTTTTATTTAGAAATGAACACAACATGACATGTGTTAAATAGCATAACACAAACAAAATGTAAAAAATAAACACATCCTTTTTAGAGTGCTGCTTTAGATTAGAGGTCGACTGGTTCTACTAATTCCGATTGAAGTTGGTCACTACTTGCCGAAGACCAATTAATCGGCTGATGGTTTTTAAAATGGATACGGGATAAAAAACTAAAATAACAATAAAAGTGAAACAGTGCTGAGATGTATTAGAAAAGTAATAAAACAACAGTACAGAACCACAAATGTGCTAAATGAAATAAATGTATAAATAAAAATAGTTATTAATTTTATTAAGAAGTATTGAAGTAAATACTTCTGTGAAATACTCCCACTGGTAAAATTCAAATTACATAAATGTCTATTATATGTGTAGTCTTGTACTTTAGTTTAAACATTTAATGATTATCCAACCAAAATAACAAAAGATGTATTACAGTGATGATAAATAAAAACTTAAATTAGCTTTTGATTTGTTGGATAACATATCCCAAAACTACATATAATTCACTTTCTCTAGTCATTAACTTAAAAATCTGGATAAATCTTTGATAAAAGTAACCAGCTGGATATAAACAAATGCAAATTGATGGCAATAATCATGACATTAAACATTTGGGTTTGGATTTATCTGCATGTATTTTTGTGTAACTGTTTGAGGTACTACTAATGTTATTGTCCTGTCAGCCTTGACAACAAACTTAGGTTTCTGCTGTCGTTTCTTTGCTTATGCAGCATTTATTCAGCAAATTAATTAATTCATAATGATATGAAGCAACGAACGTACTCGGAAAAACCATCGGCATGGATTTTTTGCCTATAGCCGATTGTTCCATTAATTAACTATCGGTGCCGATTAATCGGCAAAACCGATCAATCAGTCTACCTCTATTTTAGACATCTATCTCTTATTGCTCAGTGAAATCCTGTGTGTGTGTGTGTGTGTGTCCGGCTGTATGATTAAATAAATTTGGCACGAGCTGGATGAAGCTCAGTCTCTGGATCATCTACATCCTCGGAGCTGATCTGTGTCCTGTTAAATTGCTTACATTCTGACCAGCAAACAAGCACACACAAACATACATCACTAACTTAATATGTCACAAATCAAATAACACAAGATTAGAGACGATTAACTGAACAAACTTTACAGGCCTTTACACCATCATGCAACATGGTGTTATAAAACAGGTCCTCTCATCCTTCTGCCCCCAAAACCAGTATTAAGCATTTTTAATCAATTTAACTTCTGCACTTCCGATTCTGTAATGAAACAGGATATTCAATTGGAAAAAGCAGAACAGGAATCTAATTAAATAATTAATTAATAGCGTTTCGTAGCATAATGTAGTCAAAGCCGAACGAGTCCTGCAATGGATTGTGGGAGATTTATCATCACACACTACTGAAGAGCTATCTGAGAAGGACCGAAGTTGAAAGTCGCAATGTTAACACATTTGTCACATTTATTCTTATTTGAACAAAAAATATGAACAATGTAAAAATATCGTTCACCAAAAAGACTTTTTAAGTATATACAGTAAATATAACAAAATGGATCCATTGGGAGTTTCACAGAAGAAGCTTTGAGAAACACTGCATTCAGTGTTTGTTTTAAATGAACTGCTTCTTCAATAACTGAACTGTAGAAAATCCTATGAATGCGAACGCGCTCAAAAATCAATACAAAGATCTAAAGTATTGATGAAATATGGTGAGGATAAGAATCAAAATATATGGATCTACGATTGTACCGTGACTTCTAACAGAAAGAAAATACGTGACGGGTAACTAAAATGAAACAGAATTAAATTTCTGCTGTAAACACATTAAGATGCTCCTCACTGTTGAGTCTTTTCCGTTATGCACACCGACTGTAAACTGCAGCAAAGACGTGCACAATGCAAAAAATTGCTGCATACACAACAATAAGAACAATAGCATGGGATAGGCTTGTGTTTGCTCAGCATATTAAGATGGTGCTTCTTTAGGGGCAAAGCACACACAGCTTTAATCACACATACACTTAAACAAAAGGAAGATATCTGGAAAAGAAATGAGTCTTGAGTCCTTAATTGGGTGTTTACGCAGTGCAGACTGTAGATGCGAATTAGTAATGAATAGAGACACGGTAATAATCATGGTAAGAAATCCCTGTCCTCCGAGGTTAAGAGACAGAAAAGAATAAATGAACGTGTAAACCAACCAACCATTTAAATTACAAAAAAACAGCTTTTACATTCAGTTTCGCACGGCAATTTTTTTTTTTACTTAGCATTTTTGTCTTGTTTTTAGTAAAAATATCAAAAAATTCTTAAATTAAGATGTATGTTCTTAATGAGCAAAATGACCTAGGAAAATAAATCCAGTTTTTAGACAAAACATATGAACTTTAAGTAAATTAGTGCTTAAAACAAGCAAAAAAAAATCTGCCAATGGAACAAGAAAAATTTTCTTGAATTAAGTGTTTATAAAAAAAGTTAACTTATTTTAAGAAAAATTTTCTTATTCCATTGGCAGATTTTTTTGATTTTTTTAAGCACTAATTTACTTAAAGTTTATAGTTTTTGTCTAAAAACTAGACTTATTTAGATCATTTTGCTCATCAAGAAAATCCATCTTAATTTAAGAATTTTTAGATATTTTTACTGAAAACAAGACAAAAATACTATGTAAGAAAGTCATTTTTTTGCTGTGTATACAATGTATAATAATACAGCCCACCAGCTATTATAACAAAAGATTACATTACATCAATTTAAAATATGAATGATATAAAGTATGTTAATAACATGAATCTGTTCACCACAGGTTTGTGTGATGATTCGTTAAAGGGACGGATGCATTCACCGCAACCTGTTTTCATCATTATCTTTGTCTGCAAAAGACAAGCTTGCACGGTCATCAGATTTGTTGCTATGCAAGTGATGCTTTTGTTCACATGGGCTCCATTTTGCTTATCCTCAAAACATCCCGGATAAAAAAGTGAGAGACAGAAAGAGACTTGGATATGATATTTACACAAAACTTTTGCTGATCGGAAGAGCATCTACATGCACAGCGAGGTTGTTCAAATTAAATACCGTTTTTATCATACCTGAAAAGACATTTCAACAATAAACACCAACATTCTGAGGTTGTATTGAAATACATTGATCAAAACCAAGCACCCACAGAAATGGTGTTAGTGTGAATCAACTTTGAATGTTTACATGCGATTTCCATACATGTTGACCTCAGAGTCTGGAGGATGTTGGAGAGGGGACCAATCCATATAATTAAACAATCACCAAAACTCATGGGTCTGGCTTGTAACCCAAAAGTTGCCGGTTCGAGTCTCTGGACTGTGGTGCACTTAAACAAATCAACTAAACTCCAGTTGCTCCCTTTGTGTGCACGGCTTGCATTGCGTGTGTTCATTACTCACTGGGATGGGTTAAATGCAAAGGTCACATTTCGATTATGGATTACCATAGTTGACACAACGTCACACTTTCTTTTCCTTTCTTAAACTATACCATTCATTTGTGCTGCGTTTGTGTTGATTTGTGCCGAGTAAACGAGCATTTGTGCTGGTTTGAGATATTATGTTTTTGGCTGTGTGACATTAATTTTCAATCCCATGTCGTCCAAATCACCCCGAACAAATGCCGTTCGGTGCAGTTACTTCACTTTGTAAGATTGGCTAAACAAACATTTTCGGAAGTGGTGACTCTCCACCCCATGTCATCCAAATCAAAGTGCCGTTTTTCGTTTGTGCTTGATTTGTGCGACGAATAGACAAAAATATTGATCATTATGAGCCAACAAAAAAATTGCAAAAAGAAATTGCTAGAAAAATGCTGTACAGATGTGTGTGTGTGTGGCATTTATCACATTTTACATGGTTATGTAATAGTCTCATGTTTACTGGCAGCCCAGAGCTACTACGAAAATCATTTTAACCTTCTGAATCAACCCCTTAATTTAGTAAATTAGAGCTAATTTGCCAAACTCAGCCAAACTGGGCCGTGTAAATGTATTCACTGGTAATGTGCCAATGCTATTTAGGGATTTAACTCAATCATCTCCTTCATTTACAAAGCCAAGAGGGCAATTACTGCGGTAAGGGTGGCTGAACCAATAAAGCAACGGATAATTCTGCAATTACTCATTTTAAACTGTGTGGCAATTTGCAAACATTAATTACATTTCGGTAATTGAGCCGTTAGCTCAATGGGTGTGTTACAGGACCGAGAGCTTTACTGTTTGTCAAACTGTGTGCTGTGTCCAACCTGAAAATCATCAACAACTTTAAAGCTACTTAAGTGGTCAACAGTTATATCATACAATTTAAAAATACGTTATACATATATGAAGAGTTTCGTTGCAAAACAAGATAACTTTGTTTTTTTAATTTTTCAGAAATCTCGTTTTTTGGTTGTGCATTCCGATTAATATCAATTCAACTGCAGTTGGTTTGTTTTGATTTAAACCTTCATAACTTAAAAAATACAGCTAAGTTGCACCATAAAACAAAATAATAACATGACAACATAATAATAAACATGTTTTGACAAAACGAAACAAAACTCTTCATAAACCTGATAAGTTAACTCAACTCAAACCATTTGAAGAAACCAATTGCCTCAAACCATTAAAAGGTCTCGTTTTTTTCCGTGTTTTTGAAACTTTGATTGTGTTTACAATGCACAATATAACGTGTTCATGTTTCATGTGAAAAAAACGCATTATTTATCACACAATTTACTTATCTCTATAGTGCTGTGCTTTTTTTATAGTGTTTTTTAAAGAAAAATACCCATATGTAAGAGTTTTTAAGTAGAAAAAATATATAGATAGGATGAAACTTTTTCCCCGTTTTGTTTGTCTGTTTATTGTTTGTTTGAAAGCAGAGGGTCTGTTCTTTCATTTGATATATTTGATGTATGTTTATATGTTTTTATTAGAACATTTTCCTGAAAGGCATTTTGTGAAACTTTTGTAAAGGACACAAAAAATGCTAGCGGGCAACTTTTCAAAAAATGGTTGGCGGGGAATGAGGTAATGTTTTTATTGGTGCATGATGCCAGCTCCATGCCTGCGTAACAGCACCCTTTAACCCTTTGTTAGGCTGGCAGAGTATAAGCAGAGCGATGTATAGACGGTTTCATCGGACGCACGTGACAACGTCCGGATCCGAACTTTACTTCCGTTTCGTTTTTTTAATGGTCTGACTAGTTGCTAAACTGATCTATTGAACAAATGCCTCGTCGAAAATAACAAATGTTTTGGTTTCCTAAGTAATCTATGTGTTGTTTTTTTGCTTGTTATATAAATAAACTACATTTAAAGTACTTTGTGGTTATTTATTATTAGCGGAGTTTACTGGAAGTTACGTGCGGACCGCGACAGCCGCTTGTTTATGTTGTTAATGCTGAAACCGTCTATATTTATACACTAATGCATAATTTACACTGGGGCGGGAACTTGGGCACAAATTTTTGCCATGGAGCAAACACGGAGCAGGGAGTGAGCGATGAGTAGAAAACAGTAAACTTACATTTACATTACATGTATGCATTTGGCAAACGCTTTTATTCAAAGCGACTTACAGTGCATTACAAGGTATACATTTGATTGAACCCATGATGACCTTTTGCGCTGATAATGCAATGCTCTACACTAGTGAGCTTAACAGGAGCAAAAACTTGGAGTGGAACAGAAGCGTACAGCTCTTGTGCTTTATTGCTTTATTGAGTGAGCTCTGCTCTAATGAGCACTGATAGGCAATAAAAGATGGGGGCGGGGCAATGTTAATCTGGGTCATTGCATATGTAAATGCACAGCTGGCGTCTCTCTCACTGATATCTGTGTGTCACCTGATATTAGCTCTAAAAAGGCAGGCAGGCAGGCGAGCAGGGTTACAGCAGCAGCAAACTCACCCTGCGGTCTTCTCACCCGCTCTACAGCTGAGATTTAATGCCGTCACTAAAGGTGTCAAAGCCACGCCCACTCACCACGCCCGGCTTGTAGGTCACAGATATGACTGACAAGCTGATTTCCGACAGATGATATTTATAGTCAGTTATACTATAATGCCCCTTTTCTACCAGAAAGAACCACACTGAAAAAAAATATTTTTTTTAAGGTAAGTGGTTGCAATCAGTTTATTTATTAATTTAGTAAATTGAATGAACCATTTTTTCAGTGCAGGTGCTGGTTCAGCGCTAGTCCTGTTCTTAGTTTAAAGTTGGTTTGACTGGTGAGCCTTTTAAGAATCGGTTTGCCTTTCCATGGCCTAAAGAGCCACCAGAGTCAAGTCTGAAATACGTCTAAATACGTCTCTTTTTTTTTAAGCAATGTTAGCACGGCAGTGCCAAACACAATCAACAATGTCAGACGTTGCATTATTATTAATGGTCAATGGCTTTGCATACCTACATTGGCATCTAAATGCAGTGTATCAACGTGTATGCAGCTCGACGTAATTTATATAAACACTATTAATGGTCATGACTTTGCTTTCTTACATTGGCATCCAAACGCGGCCAATCCAATGCGTACGTGCAGCTTTACGTAAAATTGCAATATTATATAATATATTGTAATATTGGAGATTACAATAAAAAATACAGGGCATAACATACTTTATCATTTACAAAGAATAACATTCGACTTAGCATGTAGCTACCCTCCTAGGTCCTTAAAGGCGGAGTACACAATGTTTGAAAAACGCTTTGGAAAAGGAGACGGGCCGTTTACCAAAACACACTTATAGCCAATCAGCAGTAAGGAGCGTGTCTACTAACCGACATCCTTGCCGGTTTGCGTATGTGTGGGGCGGGTCTATCAACAGAGCTGTATTTCGCTAACATTCGGCGCAATTTCGCATTAATTATCGAGGACGTATCGCCTGCAATATTTAATGCGATATGGCCCAGCTTGTCAGCCAAATTCAGCTCTGTGTAGTAAATGCCGCTCCATCTGAAAGCAGCTAAGGGCGATTTACTACTAATCAAGGATCCGGCTTTACTGATGAAACACGCATGAGAATCCCACGATATATGTCACCCAGCCCTAGCAGAGGGTCTGTTGTTTCATTTGATATATTGTATGTTTATATATTTAAAGAAGAACATTTTCTGAAAGGCATTAAACTTTTCTGAAAATAATAAAAAATGCCAGAGCTGGCTGGCAACTTTTTTTAAAATGCTGGAGGGGAAAGAGCTAAAATTTAAATGAAAAAGAGAGAAAGAGAGACCCATAGCAAAGTGAAATCAAAAATGAGACCTCCTGTTGATGAAAGGTGTGCTATTACTTTTTCTTACGTTTTTTCTCACGCACACAAATATCACATCACATCAAACCCGAGACGGATGATTATGTCCTATGACAATGTCAAGTGTCCTAAGCCATTAAAGAGCAACTTGTGCAGCAACACATGTACAGACACAGATATATTGTATGAAACACAGCGGTGTGCACAGATTTTAAACTTTGATATACTCCCATGGTGACAGACACAAGCGAGAAAGAAAGATGGACAGATGGGAGATCTCTGAGTAACTCTCACTGACCTTTTCCTCTGATAACACATTACAACAGTACAACCCCAGAACACACACACAAAACACACACACACACACACACATGGGATGTGAGCAAAGGTCAGCATCAATCATACATGTGTGAGTGTGTGCGTGTACCTGACACGCTGTCGTGTAGCCGCACGTGAGGCCGTGTCAGGGTTTCCGGGGATAGTTTGACTTTTTTCGCACTTTGAAAGTGATTTCCATGCGGACCATCAGGGTCTGTCACCTGAGGACACTGTGATTTGGGAGAAAGAGCATTTTGACTGCGGGTGGAAACGTGACATTTCAACAATACAAGCCAAACTGTCCGTATTTCCATGTAGAGGTGACACGTACTGTAGACAGACAAGACGCTGGTTTGAAGACGAGACAGGAGGCATGTACAGGTGAAGAGTCTACAACAGGAGTGAAGGCAGTTTGCAGAAGAATGTCAAAGTAGGAAAAGTGACGATATGGAAAGAAAAACAGAATGAGAGATAGATAGATAGATAGAGAGAGAGAGAGAGAGAGAGAGAGAGAGAGAGAGAGAGAGAGAGAGAGAGGGAGGGAGAGAGAGAGAGAGGAAGGAAGAGAGTATGTCAGTGTCAGGCCCTTGATGCATCTGTCTGCTCTGTTCCTCTTTAATAACTTGTCAAATCAATAGCTCCCCATCTGCTGCCCATCACGTCTTGCGTGTTTGAGAGAAACAAGAAGAGTGACAGGTCTACAGGAAGCTGAGCTTTACACGCTGTGACATTTCCAGCGTTCAAACATCACACGTCACCTCTAGGAGCTTGTGTGCGGCCCTATGCCATTTTTCTGCCGGCCGGGCCAGGTGGATGGACTCTCACTGTTCTTGCAGTAATACAGCTGGATATAAATTGGTAAACAAGGGACGATTCCTTAAATTATCAAACATTCAACGTGGAAGAGTTTGCTCTGTATTTTGTGACATCAAAGCAGATGGACCAATTACAGGACGAATTTGTAACACTTCAAATATGGTAACTATATAGGAACAGATTCACAGCATTTGGGCTGTACAGTACAAAACCGTGGTATGTTAAATGTTTTAAAACGAATGAAACAATCATTACGGTTCATTTAAGAACCACAGAAATAAAGTTTTCTTATTTAGGTTGTGCAAGTGTCTGAAGCAATTGAAGAGCTCAGTTGCAAAAACCCTCTAAGGGGCGATTCACATTTTGCGTATTTTGCACGTTCAAGTTATTTCAAAGATAGGCGTGCGGTATGCGCGCTCATAATGAAAGTGCCTCGGCCGTGACACACACACACGTGGTGCAACGTGCTCGTTTTTTCCAGGTGCGTCCGCATCGAGTTAAAAACATTCTAACTTTTCAGAATGCCGCAAGCGCACCGCAGGTCATGTGACAAGAACCAACCAACGGTCATGCACTGTTTTAGATGTCTGACATAACCCACACTGTTTCTGCATATCGGATGTTAATCTGGAGTACCTAAAGAGTAGTATTACATGCTTCATATCTCAGAAGAGTCTTTAGTTTTATCAGATTTATAAAAGACAGATCAGCTCTCTAGCCACTACGAAGTCCCACAAAAGCTTGTCAATTTGATCAAGAACTCTTCTGAGGGTATGGCATGCAGGGTGGTTCATGAAGGACAGCTAACAAAGAGCTTCCAGGTAAAGACAGGGGTGAGGCAGGGCAGTCTCCTGTCACTGTTTCTGTTCCTCTTGACCATAGATTGTATAATGACGTCTGTCACTGACAGAAAGAGGAACGGTATTCAATGAAAAATGTGGAACCAGCTGGAGGGCCTAGACTTTCTAGATGACCTTGCCCTCTTGTCACACAGCCATCAGCAAATACAGGAGAAGTCAATAAAACTGCTGAGTGTGTCAGCCCAGGTTGGACTCAAGATCCACAGAGGAAAGACAACAATTCTTAAGATGAATGCCACAAGTCAGGAGACAGTGATGCTAGAAGGGAAAGCCCTGTAAGAAGTGGACTAACTTTCACTTACCTTGGTAGTGTGGTGGGCAAGCAGGGTGGAACAGAGGCGGATGTTAAAATCAGGATAAGAAAAGCATGCACAGCATTCATCCAGATTAAAAACATTTGGAATTCAAAAGAAATCAGCCGCCACACCAAAATGTCCTTATTCAACTAAAATGTTAAGGCAGTTTTGCTTTATGGAGCTGAGTCATGGAGATTTACAAGGACCACACTGAAGAGGATCCAAACCTTTGTCAACGGATGTTTTCGAAGAATCCTCTCAATCCACTGGCCCAAGACTATACGAAACACTGATTTGTGGCAAATAACTTACCAGTGTCCCGTTGAAGGGGAGATTGTAAGACGGAGATGGGCCTGGTTAGGCCACACTCTGCGAAAACCGATAGATAACATCACCAAACAGGCACTCACCTGGAATCCTCAAGGGAAAAGAAAACGAGGAAGGGCAAGAAACACCTGGCCCGTGACCTTGAAGCAGAAATCAAAGTGACTGGCCTGTCCTGGGGCGAACTGGGTCAGTTTAGCACAGAATCGAAAAAGCTGGAGGGAAGTCGTCGATGGCCTATGCACCAGAAGGTGCAATGGGCCTAAGTAAGTAGGTAAGTAAGTAGTTCTCTAGCAAATCTTTCTGAAAACGCACAGAAACATTCGGAAGGAGTAGTCACAAGCTGCGGGATGAGCGAGTCACGAGCCAAGCAACACAGTATACAACACTGACTTGGGATTTTTCAATTAAATCCAGCGTTCAACAAACACACACGCAAAACTCTGCTGCTACTCCAAATAAACATACTATATCCACTGTTTCCATAATGCTGGCTTACTTCTACTTACATCCAAAAACACACTTCTTCTGTGCCATTGTTGAGTCTTGATATAATACAAAGCTGTAGCATGAAGTAATGCCTATAATGTCCTCGATTTTCGCTCTTCCGCTGATTGATGTGTGGTCGTGGTTTTCCGGGGAAAGGGACCATGAAAAGAAATGATACGTAAGGTCTACCCATAATACTTAGGATGTACCCGTGTTCCAAAAAAACTGTCCGAAACTTGAACAAACCCTTGCAAAGTGCAATCGGCACAGAAATACTCTGTAACACGTCTAACAGCTTTTTTGACACTTTGCCTATGTTTAGCATAAGGAATCCAACTCTTAAATGGTGTTTATAAGTCAGAATGCATGACATACCATTAAACCCTCCCTTTAATGTTGTAAATGAACCTTTTTTAATCAGACTCTTAATGGATTCTGCCAACAAACTGGTATTTCTGAATGACCTGAGGCTGGGATTAAAGGATTTGAAGCAAAAGTATTTGATGGACGACGTGTAACACATGCCAAGAGCATTCGGTTAATATCACTTTCTCATTTTTGACAAAGGTGGCTTTTAGCGGCATTTCGGAGCTCCTCAATTTCTCTCTCTTTCCCCTCAACATTCTCATTTAGTTCAGACACTCGTGCCAAAATGTTGGTTATGGGAATGATCCATGAACCTTTGAGAAATCAATCTCAGCAAAGACCAAAACACAATAAATTCTGTGCACGCTGGCAGATTTTGGCAATGCTAGACATATATGCGAGTAGGGCTGCACAATATATTGTTTCAGCATCGATATGGCACATGTGCAAGTTACATCGCAGAACATGCAAAGCATTTTTTTTTTAGATTCACTCCACAAAAATAATACAATTCCAGTGAAGGTATCAATGATACGGTCTGGTCGCATTTTAATACCATCTTGCAACTATTTTCCTCGAGTTGCCACCCCAGAGCTAAACAAGAAATGCAGGACAAAAGTTAAAGGGATAGTTCGGCCAAAATGATATTAAACCCATGATTTACTCACCCCAAGCCGTTCGAGATGCATATGTCCATCATTTTTCAGACAAACACATTTCCAGTTATTTTAGAAAATGTCTGTTTATAAAGTTATGGGGTCCACTCCTTCCATCCAAAAAATGTGCATCCATCCTTCAAAAAATAAATCCAAACGGATACACCATGATACACAAAGGCCTTCTGAGGGTAATCTGCGTCGTTTTGTTATAATATCCATTTTTAAAACTTTATAAATGAAAATAACTAGCTTCCAGTAACGCCACCATCTTGGACTCTCTGTATTTATGAAAAATTATCAGCATAGTGTACGCACTTTTCTTAGTGACATATGACAAATGCGGAAGGCAGGGGCACAGAGCAGCAGCAGGGAAACCTCCGTAAACTGCGTACGCTCTCATCTTGAATGCGGACATGACTAAGATGGTGGCGTTACCGGAAGCTAGTTATTTCACTTAATAAGTATTTTTAAATATGGATATTTCTACAACAAAATGGTGCACATTATCCTGAGAAGCCTTTTGTGCATCATCGTGGAGCCATTTGGATTTATTTTGTGAAGGATGGATGCACATTTTTTGGACTTGAAGTAGTGGACCCTGTATCTTTACATTTGAATAACCAAAACATTTTCTAAAAAAACTTAAAATGTGTTTGTCTAAAAAATTATGGACATATGCACCTCGGACAGTTTTTCCTCATGTCGCAACATACTTCTAAACAACAACAACAAAAAAATAGATAGATACATTTTGAAAGAGGAATATATTGCAAAACAAATTTACAGGTCACCTGACGTGTCATTTCGAGTCGCTCTCACAGTATTTTGATGTCATCTGCACGTCAGTCTGCGTGGCGGCATATGAAGTCGACCATGGTTTTTGGTATGACTTATAATAAGACAACAAAATTACTTTTTAGTCGCATAACAACAGTTAATGGAAATTGCGTTGTTTCGCACTAGGTTTTTGTCAACATTTCTAAAATAACGCTAAAGTTTTGCACAAATCGTTAATGGAAATGCAGCTACAAACTAAATATGGCCTAGGGTTGCCAGCACACTGAAAACAAACATTTGTGAATAATAAGTGCAATTTCAAAGTTATTTATATAGCCCTTTTGTACAATGGTGCATTGTTTAAAAGCAGCTTTACATGAAAAAAAGGAAAATAATTATTAAATATGTAGTATATAGAAAAGAATAAGCCTGTCCAAAGAAGAACTAGTGCACAGATTTGGCACAGTTTGAAAGGTTCATGGTGTTGAATCTTTAAGATATTCAGAAGTATCCGGCTTTACCCTCAAAGATATAAACGCCACAGACTTTGCATGGTGGTCAGGCGACTTCACGTCCAGCGGTTCTTAGACAGAATAAGCTGCGATACGAAAGAGACCTTATGCTGATAGGCCTAAATCTGGCTATGCGAGACTAAACCTGCTCAGGACTGTTTTTACGTTTGCATTCAAAGATCCCATCTCTCTTCCAGCCGAGTTCAGTTCCAGAGGAGGAGGGATAGCCTGGGGCCTTGCCCGCAGCAGAGCGGTTCGTGCTGGGCATCCCTCTCACAGACCCATGTGTTCTCAAGAAGAAAGCCAGGGAATCATAACAATGGACCATGTTTTTGCCCTTTCCCTTGTTTTTTTAATGGCTGGGGTACAAAGGCATGCTTTGGTGTCAAACTTTTTTTTTTTGAGAATTTGAACATGCCTTTCTTAGAAGCTGCAGAGTTTTGGCAGACTACAAGAGATGGGCCAAAAACAATAAATACATCTATATTTCATCCCTATACTGCACTCATACTGTTATGTCAAGAACTGATATTTCTAGTTACATTTCTCACAGTAATATTTTTGGGACTACCACACAAACGGTATATGTGAGAGACATCAGCATTGGCATTAGGTCAACAAACATTCAACTTTCAACATTCAATCAAACATTACTCCTATCTGAACAAAATGCAAACTGTAAGAATGCAACGTTTCATTTGTAAGGATGTTCAACACTGTTGCGCAGAATCCATCAAGGATTTCCAGAAAATGAGACACACACTGAAATCAAAGTGCTGTATTTTCTTAGTATATTTTTAAGTTCCTGTTTATTCCTGAGGCATGCGTGTCTATATGTGGAGCTCTCAGAGTTAGCAGTGGTTTTCATTAGCACTAAATGAAGGTCTTCATTATCAGGCAGCTTGCAGTGTGTTCTTACTCAAACTGCCCCACCAAAAGGGCACGGAGGCAAATTCGAAACCTAAATTAACTCCATGATGAAGGTCAAGACCAGCAGACCCGCACAGAGGTTGTTATAATGATCTCACTGTATTGAAGACGTATGTTTTCCCGCACTGCTCATTGGACTTTGGTGGACTGACCTGCTTTTACACAAACACTTTGGCCTCCAAAGTCCAGCAGATAATGATGTTACTGATGGAACAAATAGATCAAATCCAGTAATGATGCCAGATAAGTGACAAACTAAAGGTAACTAAAGAAAAACTAACAAGCACAGTTGTTTGTAGCAGCTAGTAGATGTTTTGTTCTTTATTTGGAACGTCTTATATTGGTCTCGAACATTGCTTCTCAGTTTCTGCTATGCATTTCTTTGGTTTCACCCTTAAAATGTGCTTCAGGGTTGACACACAAGATTCTTGAATCCTGGAATTAGTTTAAATTATTATGTATTTACATCTGTAAAGGTGTGCATCCTGAGAATTCGTCTCTTTCACTTTTTCCTACCTATTACTCAATGGGTCAGTTTCCTGGACAGGGATTATAGTCCCAGACTAAAATGCATGTTTGAGATGTCTTAATTTAAAAACAGCTTGCACTGACATTTTTGTCTCAAGAAGCACACCACTATTTGTAAAAACTACTTAAATGTCCTAATATAACAAAGGCCTAGTCCTGGATTAATCTAAATCTCTTTTCACACAGACATTGCGGAAAATACACGGAAAATGCACCCAGGATTTTTCCGGGATTGTTTGATTTTTTTTGTTCATTCACACTGCCAATGATTTGCCGGAATCTGTGTGTGCCTTCACGCAGATAATGTCCCGGAAAGACACGTGACCTGTTTAAAGTCTTGCACTTTCTGCAAGGTCTGAAGTTTGTTTATTATTTCTCTCCAGAAACCACTCGCGTGCATTGTTGTTTATGATGATACTGTAAAGAAGCGTGTGACGCGCCGTTCTATGCTGGTGAATGATCTCAGCTTCAGCGCGGTAAGTGACGAGCTAACTTACCTGATTTCTACTTCAGTCCAATTTGCTAACATTTCTCGTTTTGAATGTTGATCTGCATATAAATTCCTGATTTTAAAGAGTTGAACCATAACTTCATGTTGCCATGACACGCGCGTCCTCACTACGACACATTTATTACGACATTGTTTTGGCTTCTTGTTCACACAGAGGATTTTCCGGGTATCTTACTAGGTCCTCTTTCCGGCCACGATCCCAGAAGATTTACACAGAGGCTTGTCTGGCAATTTTACTGGTATTTTCTGGGACCAAAGTGCTGTGTGAATGAGGCTTAAACCCTGTCAGGGAAACTGCCCAATATGTGCCAACATCACCAGATTAAAAAATGTCAAAAACACTGACAAATCCATCTTAAATCTGTAAATAATAATAATAAACTGAAGATGAAGTATGTATTTAACTTGCATTTTTACTCCATCCAAAAGGACACTTATTTATGAAGTTAATTGAAACGGTAAACACAGTAAAGTACTTGTGTGAGCTGCTAACAGGACACGCTTAAAGTAAGAGAAATTATCTAAAAATACCAAACAATTTCTTTGCATTTTAGACAACTAACTGACTAATGCTGCGTTCACACCAAACATGAATAGAGTGTGAATGATTTTAATGTTACAGTAAGTCAATGTAAGGAGGTCTCGCGGTGCAAATTAGGTGTTTAGCACGGTGAAAGAGAAAGAACATCTAGTTCAAAATGTTCAAGGGTCCAACTTTTTGCTGCCTTTACCGCGTTTGGTGTAAATCCAGCATAACATTATAAAGAACTACATATGATAGAGTGCTGCAGGGATGATATATTCCAGAAATTAGCGGGACACTTGTTCAAAAGTTTATGACACTAACACGCTTTGTCCCACAAGTTAATCTTTACAGATGAACACAACTTTTATGCATTTTGAAGTCTAAATTTGTTTGCTTTTATTTCTAGTAACTTGTTGGACAAACATGTAAGTGTCCTAAACTTTTGTCAAACACAGAGTTTATTTTTTGCAATAATCCAAATGTCTATGGGAAAAATGAATGGGCTTTTAGTCAGGAAACAAGGGTTTCGCTACCTTCCGAAGTTTGCCTAAAAAAATACGTCATCCCCGCAAAACTCAATTCATCAGAGCTCAGGCGGCCTGAGTAAGTCAGTACATTAAAGGAACTGTTCACCAAAATATAAACACTCTCATTAATTATCTTCCCTATGACATCATTAAGCAATAAGGTACGAGAGGCTGTGCTGTATCGTGAATAAGTAACGGCTGAAGGGCGTTGTTAGGCACGACGCGAAGCGGAGTGCCTGCAACCCCTTCAGCCGTTACTTATTCACGATACAGCACTTGCCTCGAGTACCTTATTGCTTTTATAAAACGGTTACCACACAATATTAAAGTAAAAAAAAAATTAGTGCAACTTTCATGAAGTTAAATCAATAAAAGCATTCCTTCCGCTAGAAAAATAGTCCCTGAATGCAAACAACAACATGGAAGCTCAAATAAAAACAACAAACTGCTCTCAGACTTTGTCTCATTATATGTTTATGTGTTGCTAAGGGTGTTGCTAAGGGCGCAGTGATATTAAATAGAACCGTTGGGTGAAGCGGTCATAGCAGTGTTTTATTGTGAATAAAGCACACCTATTGACCAATCAGAATCAAGGATTGGAACTAACCGTTTTATAATAGATGTTATGTACAAGACTTCATTTAGATTACTTATTTGATGCATATACTCTAAAAATGGCTGTGTTATTTTTGACCCATAATGGGTAAATATTGGACAGAACACAACGCTGGGTTAAAATTTACCCAATGCTGGGTTGTTTTAACACAACTGCTGGGTTATTACCCCATGGCTGCATTACAACAACCCAACATTGGGTAATTTTTAACCCAGCAAGTGTTGTGTCCAATATTTACCCATAATGGGTCAAAAATAACACAGCCATTTTTAGAGTGTATATGTGTTTTGAAATGTCACCATCTTGACTCATATTAAAAAGTTAATGTGACAGCATTTTAGTATAAAATTATTTCTTTGAATTCTACTGAAGACAAAAAATAAATCTTTTAGATCTGAGATACATGACAAATTATGACAGAATTTTTATTTTTGGTGAACAATTCTTTTCAAGTTGACTAAATATTTCATAAATATGAATAATTCATAAATATCTGACAATGTTGAACAAAGAGCAGAAAACTTTCTGCATTTGTAGATTTTGAAATAAACATTACTTTAGTTTGAATTATAAGCTGTTTTAAGAATGTTCCCACAAGGTCAAAATTTGGTGATATTACCACACTGTAGGGATTACAAGTTACACACGCACATACTTCTTGTGTTGTACAGCAGGTGTTGTCTGTGGCTCTGCTCCATAATGTATATGAGATGAGGGAAGCTGGGCAGTGGTGTGCTTGAGCGGGGAACAGCTCGCTGTCGGACACACATGTCAGAGATGTTTCAACCTCACGTCTCCACGGAGCAGCCCAACACACGCCTGACAAATCTGTACAAGCAGTCATCTGCTCATTCAGCTCTGCACACACACACACACACACACACACACACACACACACACACACACACAAACAGTAGAAACACTGCTACACAGTCAGAAAAGTCACAGTGATCAATAACAGACCACAGATGATGTGCCTAGTCGTCTGCTCCTGAATGTTTTATCCGTAGATGTCATTTTAATAAAGAAGAAAAACTAACACCACTGGTTTGTAATCTGACAGATATAATGACAGACTACAAGATGTGATGGATGGGTGTACGGAGTCTGTACCAAATATATTTAGGTTGTATATCACCAAAATACATTACATTTTTCTTAATTAAAAAGTAAGCTTAAGTTTTGGACCATTAATAATGTTCACATTTAATACATTTTCATTACCGTAATCTGTAAAATGCATATTATGCATAACAAATATTAAAATGTCATTTTATTTGTCAAATACTTTTAAAGTATGTATACAGTAACAGTACCTTTTAAAGATAACAAATACTTTAAGTACCTTTGAGGAACCAATATGCACCTTTTAGGTACAAAAGTGTACTTTTTGAAAAATTACCGCCCGCAGTGACAACTTTTGTACCTTTTTATGAGAGTGTAGTGAGCAATTACACGCAAAAATACTGATATCTCAGATGTCAATATTTGGTGCCTCAAATATCTGTGTAAGGTCTCTGTTAAAGTTTTTAAAGCATTTTTATTAGTATTTTCCATAGTTATACACTGTCAAAAATAAAGGTACGAAGCTGTCACTGGGGCAGTACCCTTTAAAAAAGGTCCTAATATGTATCATTTAGCTACAAATATGTACCTTTAAAGGTACATTTTGGCAGTTCAAAGTACTAATATGCACTCTTTGGGTACAAAGGTGTACCTTTTTGAAAGGGTACTGTCCCAGTGACAACTTTTGTACCTTTATTTCCGAGAGTGTAAGGTAAATGTCACATCCATTAAAAAAACTGAAACCGGAAGTAAAGTTCGGACCAGACGCGTATCACTTTACCGCACGTGCTTCTGATGAAAACGTCTTTATAGACTGATATTTTTCTGATGTCTATATATAAACAGATGGTTGGTAATAAATTCATTCCCTGAGAATTTGAAGAGTTTGGTCCCAAAACGCAATAAATCCATTTTGACTAATTTGGGTAACACCAATATGTGTTTTATGAAAACCACAAACTTTCACATAGCATCTTTAGGTTATAAAAACATAAAAAAATGTAAATCCACAATTAGATTTTCAAAGATTTATTATAAAAAATATTTTCAAGAAAATGCAATAAATCCATAACAAAGTTTTTTTTTTCAAAATGCTATAAATCTATTGAATCAATATATAAATGTGCATTCATCTTTGCCATGTTATATTAATTTAGTTGACTAGTGGTATACACTGATAAAAAATAAATATTAATGGCATTAACCAAAGCACTTACTTTGTCATATTAAGAACAGTCATTGCTGCGGTTATACTTGGGACGTCGTCGCTAAACTTTTTTGACAGCGATCAGCTGTAAAATATTTTGGTCCTGCTCGATTTTCCTTGGCTTCGAGAAAAATAATGGAAAGTTTTTCATAAGATCACCTGGGGTCAATGTGTTAGCATGACAGAAGAAGCTTGATGCTGTCGGGAGAACAAGCAAATGGCATTTTTCCGTCTCCCGAGTGCCTCTCGCGTAAATTATTAGATGTTCATGGTTTACGTTTCTTCCCCGCCACAGAAAACCACCAAAGGTTTATCAATGCCATCAAAGTATTATTTTGTTTTTGTTTGTTTGTTGATCACAAAGTACAAAGTAGATGAGGGAAAACTAGGATTCCGTGTATTCAACATGCCGCCATTGTTGTTTACAATGCGTGGAATGGTGCGCTGTGATTTGTTGAGCGCATTTTAGTGCAATAGCGTTTATTGCGTTTTGGGGAAAAAAGGAGAAAAGATGTCAGAATAACAGCGGATATTGTATTTTGCGTGAAATTAAGAATTTACTTTTAAATACTGAACTGATAGAATACAGATTTTGGCGATAACTCATTTCTTTTTTTAATTACGTTTATTCCGTTTTGGAACCAAACTCTTCATTTATTTTTCAAGATTTAACAGAAAATGTCACACCCTTAAAGGATAATTCCGGTATTTAACAATTTGAGTCTCATTTCTGGTTTGTTTTGGATGAACTACAGTGATGAACACTGTAATTTTGACAATGGGTCGTGTCTTGAGTTTTTGACTCGTTTGGAGGTGTCTCTTGGCTGCTTCGGAGTGGAGGTCGGTGGCCGTGCACAAACATGTCATTGAAGCAACACTTAACGTTCATTTTCGGAACTGTGCTGCTCACCGAGTGGTTCGTGGTGTTCGTTGATGATTAAAAACAAGTTGTGTAGCGAAATACAGTTTCTGTCGTGTTTTATTTGGCATTTTGTAAAATTCCATTGACTTCTCTGGAAGACTCATTGCTCGCTGATATATCACTCCGCCGCCGGGAAACAGAAAAGGGACTGTGTACATGTGGTTGTTGTTTATTTGCTCGGTTTCTCTCAGAAGAAATTTTTCCCATATTTGTAGGGCTGGACCAGAATATTCGAATATTTGTTCCGTGGGTTGACATTCGATTTTCAGTTTTGAGATTCGAATATATATATATAAATATTTTACAGCGTTAATGCAGAGCTTTTGCCAAGCAGGAAGTGCGCTTCACGCTCCCGCTCTATAGGTGGTGCAGAGAGACCAACATCCATAGCCAACAGCCACCAAACGCCATCAGTGGAAGATCTCCTCAAACGGAAAACGCACTTCTTGCTTTGGCATTTACGCTAATAATGTTGTAAATAACGTTCAGTTTCTTGCAAAAACTGATTGATTTGCTTCACAAGACGTCAATATGTCACACGGAGTTATGGGGGATTACTGTTGTATTGGATATATATGCTTTAGCTCTTAAAGTGTGCGGATCGGTTGACTTGCATGACGGAGCACTGGGGTTTCTGCAAAATATCTTCTTTATTGTTCTGCTGATGAAAAAAACATATTGGATGGTGTAAGTGTTATAAATAAACTTGATTTTGAAAGTATGCTACCGTTTTATTACAGTTTGTTGGACTACGTTCATTCATGCTTCAGACTCAAATATAGAGCGGAAGTATATACGCGGTTGTGAGGTATCTGAAAAAATAGTTCCACTATAGCAAATAACACGGATTGAAATCATACATTGCGCCAATATATTTGTTTTTAATCATCAACGAACACCACGAACCACTCGGTGAGCAGCACAGTTCCGAAAATGAACGCCAAGTGCCGTTCCAATGACATTCTGTGCATGGTCATTGACTTCCACTCTGAAGCAGTCAAGAGACGCCTCCAAACGAGCCGAAAAGTCAAGACACGACCCACTGTCAAAATTTCTGTGTCCATCACTGTAGTTCATCCAAAACAAACCAGAAATGAGACTCAAAGTGTTAAATACCGGAATTATCCTTTAATGCTGAAATTGCTTTAGTGTCTCATATGATGACCCTTACTACAAAAAACCTTCTGTAATACGACAAAAGTTTTTATTTTGTAAAATAAAACTTTGTATAATCAAGATACAATAATACGAATTTGGAGGGTATATGTTTTGAAAATAAAAAATATAATTAGATTTTGAGATTTTATATTAGGCCTATATTATGTTTTATGAGATTCAAAGAAAGAAAGAAAGAAAAAGAAAGAAACTGTGTGAAAGACAGGAGTGCTGCAGGTCTCAAGGGGCAGGATTAGCTGTCTGTATGCCCCAGGCAGGGCTGTTCTGATGGGGATTAGACCTCCAGACCTGCTCCTCGGCTGGATTAACTCTCACTGCCTGACTCTCTTCTTTATGGAACAGGAGAAACTACAGCAGCCTCTATTATCAGCATCGCTCTCACTATCTGTCCCCCCATCTGGCCTTTAACTAATTACTCTATGATACTCTTTGATCAATTTTCATGATTATTTTTTCACTCAAATGTAAACTCATTAACTGTATTTAAATGACAGTATTAGGCCTATTTATATTTTCCCTTTCTACTCGGAGTCTGAACTGGACAATTTTCCAGCGTCTCAGAACAATGATTCTTTACGCATGATATTAAACTCAATCCCTGCCGCCGGAGTTTCTGACAAACGGTATGAAGCGTGTCACATTTGTCCCCGTGTCACCGATCGAGCGTGACTGGATATTATTCAGCTGTGCAGGTGAGTGAGCACAGAAACGGTTTGTACTCTAACAGGTCAGTCCTCCGGTGGCTGTACGCTGTTCCTCTTGAATAAATACAGAGTTTGAAAGGGTCTGCTATCATTTGCAAGCTTGCCAAGGTGCAAAGACACAATCTTTATAGCTGTCTATTTCAATCTCACTCTTATATTTAAAACTGCCAAAACTCAGTGCAGTAAAGGTAACAGAAGCAGTGACCCAAAAGAGTTCACCTACAGAACAATGTGCGAGGGTCTTAATTTTATCTTTTCTGGATGTTTTAAACACACAAACTCTGTTCTGAAACATTTATGAGCATTGCCATCTATATAGGCAGCTGCCTACTAATGCTGTGTGCACACCGCCAGCACCTGGCAATGGCGGAGAGGCGCGATCTTGTTTATTTCAATGGAAGCGACTTCTGGCACCAAAGCAACACTGAGCGTTGATGAGAGAAAGTGGGTGTCTCCAGCTACACAATAAAGTCGAGAAGAGTTTATACAAATGACGAGCGACTACCAATGAGAGTAAAGCAGTGGAGTTCACGTCATCCGTGTTTCGTCATTATAATTGTTTATAGTTGTTACTATGACAAGCACAAGTTGTAAAGCCCAGTCTGTTTTTTACGTGTACACAATCGTACACATATGGTCAAACGCACTGCCTTGCAGTATACTTTATTTTAATTTTACGTCTACACAGCAGGGCTCCAGACTGCCACCAAATGGTGGCATTTTGCCACCAACATTTGAGAGTGTGCCACTGAATTTTACATCCAGTCGCACATGTGCGACCAGTAAATATGACCTTTTTTTGTGATGTGACACTGAATTTGAAAACAGCACATTGTGCTTTCTGCATCTATCATTACAAAATATAAAAATTAAAGTATTACTGGGAATTACTGGCAACTAGCTGCCAGTAACTTACTGTAGATTTTACATTTATGTTATTTACTGGCAACAGTTTGTTTAAAGTTAAATGAACATGAAACATTTTCAGTCTTTATTTTCTACAGTAAGTTACTGGCAACCAGCTGCATAATTACGGCAAAATTTTTACAGTGTATTTATTACTAATACAGTGGAAATTAGTAGAAATTTGAATATTTGGTTAGCATTTTGATTTACAATGTGTGCCCCTTCATTTTCTGGTTGCACCCCTAAAATTTTCAGTTGGGGTCCACTGTGCTCCTAGTGAAAAAAGTTAGTCTGGAGCCCTGCACAGATGTTCAACCAAACGCAAGCATCTCCTGGGCTACATACTGTACTCCTGTAGGCAAAACGTGACTTAGGCATACAATGTGAGCTGAGTTTCACATATCCACTCTTCCGATGACGAAAATCGCATCACTCGCACTGTATGCGGCCCCTCACGTATGCAAAAAATCGAACATACTTTGGTCTTAACTCTTTCGCTCCCATTGACAAGTTATCTCATCTGCCTTCTAATGCTGCGTTATCTTGTCAATTAAGAGAAAACGCTTCCCTGACAATGACGAGTATTTCCAGCTTTCCACAAAAACGCTATTATCTCCCGCAACTTGGAAGTATACTGAAAAAAATGATTCATTGAATCCAATCAACATTCCAAGGCAAGTGGTTGCAATCAATCCATCTAAGCTACATTTAAACAAATGTTTTATATTTGATTTTACATTACTAATCTTTTTTGTTTAAATGTAGCTTAAATAAATTGATTGCAACCACTTAGCTTAAATTCAATGAATCATTTTTTTCAGCGCCCTAGGGCAAGCAGCTGCATGTCCGTGTATATTTGGAGGATTGCTCTGAATCTGATCTTCATCATAGTCCTTCAAAAAAATTAAATTATCTAAGGTTTTTGCTAAAAATTTGCTGTTTTTGAAAAAACCTACACATATTTGAGAGGTGATTAAAAGAGAACTAATGAAGGTAGGATGAAACAGTTTATTTAGTTTGAAAGAAGAGTGTCTGTTCTTTCATTTGATATATTGTATGTTTATATATTTAAAGAAGAACATTTTCTGGAAGGCATTAAAGGATTAGTCAATTTTCTTAAAGGGACACCATGAAACTTTTTGGCCACTAGGGGGTGCTAGACACGTATTTTTCACTTCTAGCGCCCCTAGAGCCCACAAGCGCCGCAGCACTGTCGCAAAGGAAAGGAACTGGCCAACCTTAAAACTAAACTAAAAACTAAACATTTAAAATGCTAAACGATCAACATTTTTAAACAACAGGGAGAAACGCAGTCATGTTACAACTTTCTGATGAGGAACTCGTCGTGTCAGAAGCCATTTCTCAATCTGAAGGTTGCAGCCTCCGGATGTCTTATTTCTAAGCTGTATACGTCATCAAGACTGTCTTATTTCACAATATTAACAATTACAAAGTTGACTATTATACTTAGTTAATCGTAAATTGTTGCAGTATGCTTATGACTTGCGAATGTAATGCTCAGTTTACCTTAATAACCCAGGCTTGATGACGTGTGCAGCCTGCATATTTGACCTCCGGAGGCTGCAGCCTTCCAATTCAGAAACGACCAGAAGTATTTCCTTGCCTTTTTCCAAACAAATATTGTTGCATCGTCTCTCTCTCTCCCTCGCCACCAGGATTTTCCGCAATGGCGCTCGTTATTCCTCTTTTTTGTGTGAAAATCGCTCCAAATCCAAGTAAACCGATGCGTTTAGGTCTGCCGCCTTGTAATACGTCACGCGAGTGACAGCGGAACGCAGCAAATGAGGAAGAGAGAAGAGAGAAACGCTCGGATCTGATTGGTGAATGAATAGGGTTTGGTTTTACACTGTGAGCAAGTTTGAGTGCTATAGCAACATGGATTGTATGTAAATATCATAGACACAGTAAAAGAAAGGTAAATACGTGAACACAGCATCTGAATACAGGGAACTATATGCAATATAATCGCCGTAATTTATAAAGAACATCGCATTTATGTATGAATCAACAGTTTATATAAAAAATTGCCTTAAAGGGGAATCGAACCCGGGTCGCCCGTGTCATAGGTCCGTGACACTAAAGACTGTGCCACAGAGTCACATAATAGAAACTGCTCTCTACACTCCTTAAGTAGCCTCCAGCAAAATACACGTTAAAAACAAATTGTGTGGAGGAAGTGACGTATGCCGTAAAGCAGTCGAATTTTGTAGTTTTTTTGTGCTCTGGTTACTACCAGAAACCCTAAGTTTTAAAGTACGAGTAAAAGTGATACAGACCCCGTCAGGCTATGGTAGACATGTCATTCAACCTATTTAAAGTCGATGTACTATCACAAGGGTCTTGAAAATTTATTATGAAGGTTGAAAAATTACATGGTGTCACTTTAAACAAAATCCAGATAATTTACTCATGTCATTTAAAATGTTGATGGCTTTCTTTGTTGAGTCGAGAAGAAATTATGTTTTTTGAGGAAAAAAAAACAAACGAGGCATACAGGTCTTATCTAGCGAAACGATTGTCATTTTTGGCAAGAAAAATAAAAAATATGTACTTTTATTCCACAACTTCTCTTCTTTCTCCGACTGTGTGACGAGTCAGCGCGACCTTACGTAAAAGGCTTTATGCACAGCTGCACTACTTCCTGAACTTCAGCCAGCTCCTTGTTTCCTGTCTGCCATTATTGGACAAACTGATTAATCCAGGTGTGTCTGACCTCAGTAGTCACAAACAAACTGATTAATCCAGGTGTGCCTGACCTCAGTAGTCACAACTACAATAATCAGACACACCTGGATTAATCAGTTTGTCAAATAATGGCAGACAGGAAACAAGGAGCTGGCTGAAGTTCAGGAAGTAGTGCAGCTGGGACATTTGCGGACCATTTTAAACAATAAACTGACACAAAGACATTAATTTGTATCATTCGACATACAACAACGTCGGAACGGCCCTCTTTCTCCACACTTGTAAACACTGGGGCGTAGTTTCGATCCGTCATCCGTGACCTTTCGATTAAAAGTGCATGTTTTTTATTTTTCTTGCCAAAATGACAGTTGTTTCGCTGGATGGGACTCTTGTGCCTCGTTTGGGATCGTTTGGAGTCCTTTGAAGCAATATTAACTTGCATCAAAACTGTTAAGTGTTGGGGTCCATTAAAATGAGTCCATTTAAAATTATTTAAAAAAAAAATCCTGGAATGTTTTCCTCAAAAAACATAATTTCTTCTCAACTGAACAAAGAAAGACATCAACATTTTGGATGACATGGTGGTGAGTAAATTATCTGGACTTTTTTTTTTTAAGAAAATGGGAAGTAGGGATGGACCGATATAAAATTTCTGTGTTGATACCGATATTCAATTAGTGAAATCTACCGATACCAACAGTTTTGCATTTTACTCCTCATTTTAAATTATGTTGTGAAACTTAAAAGTGCAGAGTGTACAAACTGCAATTCTGTCGTCAAAGTCCCCCAACTTAAAAAAAATTACACAATATGATGAGTTCAGATGCATTTTTTTCACCCCTTCTGATAGTGAGGATATAATCCTCCCTGATCATATGCTGTTATAAAACAATCGTCCGATGACCAAAAGTGGGAACATTTGCTTATATCTGCCAGTACCGATATAAAGTAAATATATTGGTGCATCCCTACTAACAAGCATTAAAAACACAGCGCACCCAAATATAGGGTAAAAGTGAAGAAACAATTAAATTGAACATTTTCTATTGTGTTACTTATTTTTTAGCACATATTAATATTTTTCATTTATAATCAAAAATTCAATAGACTCACTCTAAGATTGCTTTATTCATAGGATACATGCAATAGACATTATCTATCTTACCACCATTTCTGAGATAAGCAAAAACAAACTTCATATTAAGAGCGTCTCAATGATGCCTTAAAATGTCATCTAGGTAAACAACACGCTTAGGTTTTAGTACAGAGCTGATATATTTGTGGCAAAATACTGATGCAAAAATATACACATCACAGGCAATGCCTGCCAGTGTGATGTGGATTTCACAAAAGCTACACAGTTAACTCAGTAAGACGCGTTTAATTGGCTCTGTCTGAGAAGGGAAGCGTGTTTTACACTATTGAATCTGGAAATAGAATAAATACACTTGGCATGCTCATTATTGCTAATCCTAAGAGACCAGCAACTATGTGTGTGTGTTATGTTTGTTGTGTGTGTGTTGTGGGATGCGGACAGTTGGCAAGCGTGCAGAGCTGCAGATCTTTAACAAGCCCGACACACACGTGTACGCTCACACACCCTCACATACAGCACTACAACCCCACACTGAGGGTCAATGACCTGCATATATTAGGCACGCCATCGAATGCAAATGAAACACTTGGGTTGTCCTCTCCCCCTTCTTTGGCGAACGCTGATCTCTGTTCAGTAACTCTAAACACAATGAAGCTCCTAAACTCTTGTTTTCCTGAAGCTGAGTGTAAAGATGAAGTTCAATGTCTGTCAATATCATAGCTCCTACAGGCCCCTGTCTGTTTGTTTGTCTGTCTGTCTGTGTGATATATATTTCATGCATTATCTAGGTAAATATAATGCAAATGGCAACCATACGTGGTGACAGCAATCACATCATTTTTTGATGTGTCTCCCTCTTCAGGGCACTGAACACAATGAACAAAGTTTTTTTTTAATCTTCTCATTTAAACAAACTCACTTTCATAGAGAAAGTTAGATTTAAATACAAAATGGCCAATCTAAAAACAACAAAGCAATAATGGAATTGTAAAAAAAAAAAAAGATGTAAAAGGCTGACATTGCTTTGATTTTGGAAAATTATTCAAGAATTTATGACATACTGTATTTTTTGTTCTCAGTTGTTTAACAAACGAGATGAGATATTTTTACAAAACTGCCTTTTTACATTACATGCATACTCTACTAGTCATTATCAACATACTCATCACAATCATCATCAAACTATGCCTTATTTCTGATAGTTGTCAGTAATACACATTCACCTGTCATTCAGAGGATACACTAGCACGACCCCAAAACAGAATGAGTCAAAACCATAGACTGTAAAGAAAGATGGACGACGCGACGTCGCCTCCCACCATTGTAATGAATTGAAGCCAAAAATGTCCGACCACGGTCGCCGCCATGTTACGTAAAAACGTCAGTTTGGAGCCAAGGCATGCGCAGAAGGAATCGTCCGTGAAGCCAGAGGCGGAGCCGCGGTATCAAACTTCCGCCCAAACGCTCGCGCGGCCAATTCAACCACTCCAATAATAACGACACGCCCCGTTTCTATAGCATCAAATTACAAGCTAAAATGAAACTTATCACAAAAATGACACTTGAACATATATCAGCGTGATAACAACTACTTGAAAGGACCAAAACCATCTTTTGAAAACGTTTATTGGAAGTATAAATATTTTTTTTATTTAGAGCATAGTCCCATTCATTTGAATGGAGAGGGCGGGGTTATGACTTGTACTGCAGCCAGCCACCAGGGGGCGATCAAAGAGCCAGAGGCTTCACTTTTCAAGGCTAATGAGGCACACCCGGTCAAAACCCCTTTAAACAGAATGTTGATCCCAAAATATTGCAAGAGCGCCTTTTGTGTTAATGCAAACACGCCCTTGAATTAATGCCGAGATGGGGACCTGGTAAGATTGACGGGATCAGTCCAACTCTTTGACTGGAGTTTTTAACTTTTCCCTGCCAGCGTTTTCTTTTTATTTAGTTGCCCACCAGCATTTTTTATGATTTTTACAAAATTAATTTTTTAGAATTTTTTCTTCTATAAATATATAAATATACAATATCAAATGAAAGGACAGACCCTCTTCAAAAAAAAAAAAAAATTGAGCAAAAACTGAAATAATTTATTTTTTTAAAGGACTTTTGTTTAGAGATCAGATTTAGAACGATGATTAAAACATACACAGAGTTTTCTATGGCTGTTTCTTAATATGCGTTCTTCAGCGATCTTGGGTCCTTGTGTTCTCGCTCTACATCATCATTAACCGTCAAAGTTCAATTCCAATTCCCAAGAACGCAAGTACAGAAGACGCATGAAAATGTGTTCTTGATATCGAGGAAGTAGGGATGCTCCAATCAATGCCGATATCCACTAAAAATACATGGCCGTTCACTATTCGGAATCAGACAGACGATCTTATTCACAGCTATTTCATGTACTACGGCTTTGATCAGTAAGTCCTTACCGATCTGAAATCGCTGTTAGTGTGAATCATTTATAACATGCATTTGAAAAAGCAACACTCGTCAACCATAATTATTATACATATTCTTTATTATCATGAAAATACGTGAAAAGGTTTAAAGAACAGCAATATAAATATATGAAGAGGTTCGTTGCAAAACGAGATAACCACCGTTTTTTTAATTCCAATTAATTTCAATGCAACTGCAGTTGGTTTGTTTTGATTTAAACCTTCATAACTTAAAAAATACAGCTAAGTAGCACCATAAAACAAAATAATAACATGATAACATAATAATAAACATGTTTTGACAAAAATGTAAAAAAATGGATTTATCTCGTTTTGCAACGAAACTCTTCATATCCTTAAGCCATTTCCTGGAGCTGCGTGTCATCATAGCTGCGTGTGTATTGTTCTTCGTCTACAGTGTATTTTGAGTTTCGACATAAGAGCGCCCCCTGGCTTTTGGATGTAGCGGCATTTCACTGTAATTCATTGAGAAGCATAGCAAGCATTATTGGCCGATCGATAGAAGCATCCCTACGAGGAAGCATCAAGTGCAGACTTGCACGGTAAAATCGCTTTATGCCCCAGAAGTCGGCACAAAAAAATGGTGAACAACAGTAAGAACCCAATTCTCACAAGTACGTTCTGTGTTCTCGCGACCTTCTGAATTCTTTCTTCCAAAGTCGCCTGGCAAGACCGATCTCCACTAGAACGCAAGTCCGTTCTTTGCGTTCTTGGAATTGAGAAACTATATATATCAGTTTCAGCTTCAGGTTTTTTAAGTTGGGTAAGAGCACCACCTAGTGGATATTAGCGGAATTATAGATTACCGTAAAAACTTGACTCAAAAATATGGTATTTTTGAAGACCTACCCATATTTGAAAAGTTATAAAAAGAGAACAAATAAAGATTGGATGAAACTTAGTTTTTTTTTTTTGAAAGCCGAGGGTCTGATTTTTCATTTAATATATTGTATGTTTAAAGAAGAACTTTTGGTTTTTACATTTTTACTTTTGTAAAATTATACAAAATGATGCCGCTGGCTGGCAACTTAAAAAAAAAAACTGGGGGGAAAGAGAGGAACGATACACAATGCACTTTTTTATGATCAGATCAAAAAATTTGCACAAGGGTGGTTTTTCACAGATTCCAGAAAATCAATGGGAGCGTGAAAAAACTGAAATCAAACAATCCTGAGACACATTATCAGTGGATTTATCCGGAATCTCTGTGTGAAAAGGGCTACAAGACTTAAGACTATGGCAAATTTCAATGGACACGGCTGCTGTTTGTTTATCTGTGACTTTTGCATCTTGCAGATGATTTTATTCAAAGCAACTTACCGTTCCTTCAATCTATAAAAAGTCTGTGTGTTCCTCAGAGTTCAAACCCATGACCTTTGCACTGCTAACACAATGCCGTACCATCTGAGGTACAGGCATAATGACACCTGAACTTCTACACAATCACCAAAGACCACAACAACATGCCCAGAACCTTCTGTAAACTATATTTGCTGTTCATCTACATGCAGGCACACTCTCAAACACATGTGTGGGCTCTCTGAGTTTTGGCAGCGTGTTACTCTTGCAGCACCGTGGACTGAATGTGCTGTCAGGTCTCGTCTTTAGGCAGTGCGTGTGTGTACTCTCTGACAGAAAGACTAAACAGGAGTTTAATTCTGTTAACAGGCAGTTCACTACAAACTCTGTGGGGCCCGGGGCTCCGGTCCACCAGGCGATAGAAGCCCGTGGAGGAGCAATAGCTGCTGGGAGCCAAATAAAAAATCAATGAAGAGGTTCGTAGCTAAGGGTGGAGTTTAACGCCGATTTCTGCTCTTTTCTCCACAGACCTGAGGTGGGGAAACCGCCATTGATTTTCCCTCTCTCTTCATTTTACCCCGGTTCTCTTTCAATAAATATCTGCTTGCACGTGTAACAAGGGTGAATCGTGTCGATCTACACTTCAGAGACGACAACTTAGTTGCAGGACATCAGGGCTCATGTGACAGCTGGTAAACAGCGTTGGGAAATAGAAATCCGTACCTCACAGCGTATAGCTGAGATGATCTCTCGTTCTCTCTGCTCAACCCAGATCTCGAGCTATTCTCTGTGCATTCGCTGACAATAGACATGTTCCCATGTTTTATTCAGCTGCTTTTAGATCAATAATGCACTGTGAAGAGAAGTCCTAGAGAAAGAGAGAGAAAGAGAGAGAGAGATACATATAACACTAAGAACATAACTGAAAACAAACTCAAAGACTTAACTGAACACAAATGAAGTAAAAAAAAAACTTTCTACTCAATCAGGCTCATTTAGTCTCAGTTATGTCTCCCTCTTCAGGGCACTGAATGAACAGAGGTTCTCAGAGTCCTCTCATTTAAGCAGACTCACTTTCATAAGTTAAACACGATGGCCAATTAACAAACAACAAAGCAACAATCGAATATTGATGTAAATTGCAGATTAAATAACGGTAAATCCCATTAAAAATATATGTTTATTGTATTTCCACCTTTAAACTGACGTAAAATGGTGATATTGTTCTGATTTCGCTTAATGAATGTATCGACAGACGCCACTGCATTAGTCGCGTGACATCACGTCAAATGTTTTACAAATGTTTCAGGAACGAGATTTACAGATGTAACGCAATTTGATGACATTACATTAAACACGTAAACATTTGTAGACTTGCTCACCTACAGTACACCGGCTTCTCTCTTTATTGTGTGTGAATCACTGTGATGTTCGATTCATGATCGAATGATTCGTTTAGATGAACCGGTTCATTAAAGCAAAGTTCCCGTTCGCCCTGGTCATTTGCGCATGCGCACCATTTTACATCTTTTCTGAGGCGATTTATACAACAATACGATTCGTTGAAATTATTTATACAAACTATCGTAGTTATACAAATGTCATATGCAGTTTTTAAGATAAATTAGTATTTAACTAATGGACTTTGTGTTTGTGAAAATATTTGAAATGCATATACATTTAATTTATAGATATACATCTATGGTTACATTTGATGTCTGGAATATTTATTACACAACTGTTTTAAAGTTGTAAATTTAAATAGCCTACATTACACGAGTTCTACATGTTTTGATTTTATATTTAATTTTTATAAAAATGTATGTTGTCAGCTGCACCTGTTTATTGTTTTCATTACATTATCACACACACTCATTAGAAAGCTACTAAATAAATGCATATGAAATATCTGACTTTGGAGTTGTGCCATTGACCAAGCACAGTAAAGTATTTCAGTAAGCTGTAATGAAGTGACTTATTTACAATTCTAAACAGTAATCTCTATATGTGCACCGAAGCTAATGAGAGACATTTAATTCTATATGAAAGACAGCTAAAGCAGCTCTTATCCTCTGACACAGGCCCCAAATGTCACACATAAGAGTGACAAATCTTCCATCTGTCAGTGTGGGCCAGAGGTCCCCGATCCAGCCAACAGCAGGGGCCCGAAGGCTGAAGAAACAGCAATCCAGACAGAAAGCCTCATACAGTATACACATTCAAAGTATCTTGATCTTGTTTATAAATTGAACCGGACACTAATAAATGTTTAAACTTGATATCAAGACATCAGACCAATGAATAAACTGGAAATTCAGTAAATAGGCTACTCTTATGCACATCCCTAGAGACACTGGAAAAAAAACGTCAGATCACGGGTGGTCAGACAAAAGTTAATACCAGGTGTGAAAGGGGTTTAAGAAGAAACATGAAGGTTATGAGCATGTGTGTGTGTACAGACAAATCAATGAAACTAAGCCAACAACCTGAAAGCACTTTCACAGAAACATTTGGATTCGGCTATGCATTGTGCTATCCCCATGCATGCAGAAATAAATCTTACGATGAGTAAAAATCAGCAGCAAAATTCCTGTTTTAATTATTGTGTGTGTTTGTGTGTTCACATGCTTATTTTTATTTGCAGATTCGAGGTTTGGCAGTGTCAGTCTTGGGAGCTGGCCCACCTTACTGCACACACACACACACACGCACGCGCGCACACAAACGCACAGAGTGATGCTTCTTTGACACACACAGATATTTGTAATGAGCTATAGTCACCACAAAAGGTCAGAGGTGAAAGCTATTATACCGCATCTCCCCATTAAAACACGGCCACGTGGCCCGGTCTGCCACCCTCACCCCTGCTCTCTACCACCACAATTAAGAGCAAAAATCACTGACCTGAAACACAGCAATTAATAATAAAGTACAGTTAGTTTGATAGTTGAAGCGCAACACACAATAAAGACACATACTTATACAAAACTGATGCACATGCACAAGCAGTCCTTGCTATATTGCACTGATTTGACCTAAAAACAACCATCTAACATCCAGGCACCATTAACATATACTTTAACCATAACAGAATTAATGTTTAGTTTGTATCACATGATATAGTTTATGCTATAATTATGTCCCTTTATATCTCAATAGTAGAGCATTGCATTAGGGCTTCAGATAAAGCATTTACCAAATGCACCTTATTTTCTGACAAAACATGCATTTTGTGTACAGCAGCTTTGAAACAATATGCATTGTGAAAGTGCTATATATGAATACATTTGAAGGATCTTAGGACATGCTCACCTGTGTCCAATTTTCATGCAAATGAGTGTCTTGTCAATGACAATGTATATGCACAGTTAATTTAAGACAGCAAAATCCCTCTGGTTCATTTCTTACAGCGATGCCTGTGACACTCCATCATGGAGCCGTGTGTACAGCGACACACGATTAACTCCAATAAATCTGACAACATATCGCTCCTGGAAGTCTCGGTCAGAGAATTGGTCTAATTGTACGTACTGTATTACAGTAAAATATAACAAACACGTTTGGTTATGGCTGACCTGTTTCTAATGTAGATGGGCAAGGAGTTAATGATGATCAGTCTTTGTGAAAGAAGAGGATATTGAGACTCCTCATTACCACGGAATGTGACACACATCCTAACCAGGCATGTTGATGAATATCAGGATACGTTTTCATAAAGGCCAGGATGCCTCTGAGTAATTTTGTCATGCGGCAGGGCTGCGTGGAGCTCATATTAATACAATAGCAATAAAGCTTTTCGTTGAGGGATTTTTTCAGCGCCAATAGGGCCGAGTGATGATGACAAACGATTGGAGATTTAATCAAACGCACTGTTGGCTGAATGAACATGGAGGAAGATAAATGCACTTTACACAAGGGTAAAGTCACTATTAACAGCACTCTCATTATTTGTGTACGGCTCTATGATTGGAGCAGACCGCCCTCTGTTGGTGACATCACACTTTGTGCTTTTCAGGGTTTCAATGGTGTGGTTTGATTTTCTTGTGTTGATCACATCACAACTAAGGGAAATAAGCGAGATGTTCAAATGTTGAAATTTCATTTATTATATAGCTGTTTATATATATATTATATATATACCATTGACTTCCATAGTATTTTTGTCCTACTATAAAAGTTAATGGTGCTTCTGCTTCATGCTTGATTATAAATATCTTGATTATAATTTTCAGTTTTGGGTCAATTATTCCATTAAATCGTGGGATTGCTAAGGCGTGAACAGTTGCTAAGGTTGTATTAGCAGCGCAAAGGTCGTGGCTTCGATCACATGGCACTTGCATAGTGATAAAATGTATACCTTGTAATGCTTTGGATAAAAGCGTCTGCCAAATTCATAAATGTAAATGTTAGGTCATTGCATTAAGTCATCATCATCACTACACTCTAAAAAATGTTGCTTTATTTTCAGCCCAGCGTTGGGTCAAAAGGGGACGAACCAAACTCACTGGGTTGTATTTAAAGGGACACTCCACTTTTTTTGAAAATATATTCACTTTCCAGTTTCCTCAGAGTTAAACATTGGATTTTTACCGTTTTGGAATCCATTCAGCTGATCTCCGGGTCTGGTGGTACCACTTTTAGCATAGCTTAGCATAATCCTTTGAATCTGATTAGACCATTAGCATCGTGCTAAAAAAAATAACCAAAGAGTTTTGATATGTTTCCTATTTAAAATTTGAATCTTTTGTGAGTCAAGATATAGCTAGGAACTATACTCTTATTCTGGCATAATAATCAAGGACTTTGCTGCCGTAACATGGCTGCAGCAGGCGCAATGATATTACCCAGTGCCTGAAAATAGCCCCCATGCTTAGTTTCAATAGCAGGGGACTATTTTTAGGGATTGCACCTCCTGCAGCCATGTTACAGCAGCAAAGTCCTTGATTATTACTCCAGAATGAGAGTATAGTTCCTACCCATATCTGCCTAGAAAATCGCAACTTTTAATTTTCCGTCGGTCTTAGTACACGATGTAACTACAAAAGAGTTAAGTTTTCGTAAGAGTCAAGTTTTAAATATCGAAACTCTTTGGTTATTTTTTTAGCGAGATGCTAATGGACTAAACAGATTCAATGGATTACGCTAAGCTATGCTAAAAGTGGTACTGCCAGACCCGGAGATCAGCTGAATGGATTCCAAAACTGTATTCAAATGTCTAACTCAGGGGAGCTGGAAAATTAGCATATTTTCAAAAAAAGTGGATTGTCCCTTTAACTCATTCAACTAACACAAAATGCTGGGTTGTTTTAACCCATTGTTGTGTCAAATATAAAAATGTTCTGGGTTAATGTAACCCAATGGCTTTTTAACCAAACCCTGGGCTGTAAATAACCCAGCATTTTTTAGCGAGTATGATGACGTTTTGGTTAAATCATGTGGGTCACATTTTAATGTCTTCCCTGAGTATAGCACAAATAGTATAGGCGGTTTCAGCAGTAACAACATAAACCCCGCTAAGAATAAATAACAACAAAGTCCTTTTTAAAGTAGTTTATTTATATATATCAAGCAAAATAAACAACACGTGAATTACCTAGTAAACCAAAACATTAGAGTTCTGTTTAGTCAGACCATTAAACAAACAGAAACCGGAAGTAAAGTTCCGGTCTGATAAAACCGTCTATACGTGTAAAAGTATCAAACGTACAGGTAACAGGGTATTAAAATTATGACTAATAAAATTATAGCCACTTTTATTTTTTAAATAAATATTTTTAACTTTCTCGTTAACTTTTAGGAACACGTAATGTTGTGGCGCATAATCTATAGCTGTATATACCTACAGTATGTGTGTGTGTAATTGTAACAAGAGAAATATATGTGTGTAGATTTTTATCCGTGTGTGTCTACTGTATATGTCAGAGAGTTCACTCACACAAAGGATCGATGGCTAGAGGAGATCTGGAGCCAATTATTTTCAGCTTAATGGTCCCTCAGGTATCAGCAAGAGGAACAACAAAACGACTGCAGGGGAGAGCGAGTCCTGACAACCCGCGCTCAGTCACCGGCGTAACGCGCTGCTCCGCCATCAGTCCCAGGAGCCTCGGAGGGGAGGCGGGCGACCTGATTGGCTGGCTGGCCTGAGGGGGAAACTGCCATATGAGAGATGATGCTTGGCAGAGTTGAGAGGTTTTCGAGATTTTTTAGAGTTTCTGTGAAATTGTGGTCACCGTATGGAGGAGTGTATCGAACAGTTATGTGAGAAATGTTACTGATTTTACTGCAGTGTTGTGTGGTAAAGTGGACTTCAATTATGCAGTAATAATATATGCACTTTGGTATTTAATACTTACGTGTCATACTTCATTTCCAACACTTTTTCTAAGAGCATTGCATACTACTGGGAATGATGTTAATGTGATGTGAAAAATCAAGGTAAATATTGTGAATATGTTTTATAATGTGCCATTTCCAATTGCAAAAGTGTGAAATAATTTTTTATATTGCATTTTTCATTTAGATACCGTTTATAAGGATGCACCTTAAGGACGATCTTGCGTGAGGTGAAATGAATTTATAAGTGTGGTTTATAAGCGTCGAAGAATTGTCATGTAGTTACACAAATAAAACATGTAGTATTTGTCAATCAAACACAATGATGCATTCACATCGTGTGTTATAACTATATTTAAATAAGCACAGTCAGTAACAGAAGTATTATTGTTGTGCTGTTGTTGAAGAAACATCTTAACAGCTCTTGTACATACAGTGAAAGTTTCAACACTGTGTGCTCTGTTGTGGGTGGTTTAGCTCAGTAAAATATAAATGTGGAGGATGGTGTTGGAGATGATGTGAGATCTTTGTGCGTTTTAGTTTGCAGTCAGCAGCAAAGCCACCGTTCTCCGTCTTGCATTCTCTCAAGAGGCAATTCAACAATACAGCGTGGCACAGCAGATTGTAAGAGCACAAAACTTACAGCACAATATCCATTCATGTTAAGAAACCCTGAAGGTTTCATTCCTCTGGGAACGGGCAGAGGATGGGTGAGAGCACAGACAGAAAGAGAGGAGAGGAGGGTGGTGTCATCCTCCAGCAGCGGGACCCGTGGCTCTTTAAAAGATTCCCTGAAGGCGTCTGATATGCATTGAACTCTGGGATGCCTCTGGCTACACATTCTTAACAGTTTAGACATCATAAAGCATTTAGGTACACTTAACACCCACAGGTACGTAACTAAACAGTCAGGGCTTCACTTAAAGATGGATGAAATGTTCAAGGCCTGTCACTTTCCTCTGATATGACAGTTTATTTAAGAGGGAAAGACGGATGTAAGGATCTAAACAGAAATACAGAAATTGATGCCATCAAACCCTTACATCACAGGAGACTTCATTTTGGGGCGGCTTACCGGATAGGGCTTATCCAGTGCTATCAGGTAGATATGTTACTAATTGGCTAATTCATATTAATTAGAGTTGGCTAATCCGTATTAATTCATTCAAGGCACAAGATTTGCCTTGACTCCGGTAACAGTGGGGTTAGGGGTTTGTTTCGTTGTTGTTGTTTTTTTCATGAGAATTAGCCAACTCGTACAATATGTACGATTTCTCATGAGATCAGGCTGGCTCATTAAGATGAAATAATATATATAACTCACAGTGGACTATACGTCGCGTTTATTTAGAAGATTGTTTTATAAAATACAAGCTGAAGAACAGACATTTAATCTGGAAAGGCAAGTTATTCAACTAAACAATAGCAGACAGAAAGCAGGCTGAATAGATGTCTGTACGTTAAAGTAATATTATCAGTTATTTAAACGATAAACCATAGCATACAGAACTTACATGGAAGGTTGAATAGGCTAAATTAACCGAAAAAGCCAACTAGGGAGAAGTTTGCAGACTCGTCATTCCACATCACTGAATCCATTGAACTACATAAATACAGAAGCAGCATATGGCGGACTCTTGCGGCTGTAGACGGTGATGTTGTCTCTTGCCTCATAAATGTCAAAATTAATTCATACTGACTTACAAGGCGCACCTGACTATAAGACACAGCACCAGCCAAGTTATGGAAAAAAACGTGGCTTATATTCCAAAAAATACGGTACATAACAGGTCGTAAACTGTTGAAGTCCACTATATGTAGAAAAATCCTGGAATGTTTTCCTCAAAAATGTATTTCTTTTCGACTGAACAAAAAAAGACATAAACATCTTGGATGACATGGGGGTGAGTTAATTATCAGAATTTTTTATGAAAGTGGGGTATTCCAGAGAGGTAAACGTGATAAACAAGTCTTCAATCAGTAGATTATAAAATGATGTGAAACAGATGAAATTTATAAACGCACATACAGTAGCTTAAAGTGACACTTTGTAGTTTTTCAACCTTCATAATATATTTTCAAGACCCTTGTGGTACATCGACTTAAAATAGGTTGAATGACATGTCTACCGTAGCCTGACGTGGTCTATATCGCTTTTACTTGTGCTTGTAAACTTGGGGTTTTGGGTAGTAACCCAGGTAGGGTTGCACCAGTCGTTCGTAAGTTCTTACTGAAACTGGGACGTAAAGTCCAAACTAGAGGCTTAGTAACTACTAGCTAGTTTATAACTAACTCTTTACTTTATTCGGTTGCACCATTTGTTCTTAAGGCAGAACGTAGCTAGTAAGTCATAAGCTCTCCGTAAAGTAATGCGTTGTCGCATAGAATGACGTCTATTTTTCTTAACCCAATCACAAGCCTTATAATGGGTAAACAGGAAATAGACTGAACAGTATGTAATTTCAAACTCATTCTTGACTCGCCTAAACTGAAAGTTAAAAAAGAAGTTTAACCAAACGTTATCGCCCTCAAAACACTTTTAAAGGCGGAGTCCATGATGTTTGAAAGCCAATGTTTATATTTGAAATCACCTAAACAAACACGCCCCTACACCAATAGAATCTGGACCTTCTGTTGATAGACCCGCCCCACACATACGCAAATTGGCATTTGATTTGATTTGATTGGCTATAAGTGTGTTTTGGTAGTCGGCCCGTCTCCTTTTCCAACGCGTTTTTCAAACATCGTGGACTCCGCCTTTAATTGAAAATATCTATCCCACACATGGAGGAGAAAATAAACAGGAAGAAATTTTTCATCTTATTTTAATTGATGGATACACAGAAAATTAAACAGTTCTTGAAAACTCGTTGACGAACTTGCGGCTCTTCATAATTTATAGGAGCTCATCGATGTAATATAATCTGGCTAACATCTTATTCCAATCATTCTTCACGGACAGAGGCTTCCATAAATATTTAGTTACAACGTATGTTACGTTTAAACTAAGTTTAATGGTGCAACGCAAAAACATTTAGTAGTGCGTAAGTCGTAACTTAGTGCCCATTTACGTCGTAACTAAGCTACGTTGTAACTTACGCACAGCTGGTGCAACCGGCCCCCGAGCACAAAAAGAACTACAAAATTCGACTGCTTTACGGCATACGTCACTTCCTCCACTTCCTCAAATTCAGACGTGAGAGCGCAACTATTTATTTTCCTGATGTTTTTGTCATGGCTGAAGCAGCAACTAAGAAAAAGAAACCTAAGGTTTTGTCGGAGGAGACCAGAAAGAGAAAAACGGGAGATTGACAGAATAAAAAGAAGGACGAGTATCAATATTGGGCCAGCGTTTGCTTGTTGGCATGAACTAAAGGAGGAGGAGAGGTTATATAAGTCCTGTCTGGTGCCCGAAAACTATTTATTTCTTTTTTGAACGTGAATTTTGCTGGAGGCTACTTGAGGAGTGTAAAGTGACTTCTATCACGTGACCGCGTGGCGTCGTAGTAGTGTCAGGGACTTACGACATGGGCGACCCGGGTTCGATTTCTCTTTAAGGTAATTTTTTTATATAAACTTTAACCAAGCGACCACCGTTACAACTGGCTTGAAAAAGGTGAGCTACACTATCTTTTGGGTTTAAAAAAAAATAAAACCCATGAAATTATATTCATATGACATGCTAAAAGGCACACTTTGAGACCTAAAGAGTTGTCTTCTTTTCCTTTGCGACAATGCTGCGGCGCTTGTGGCCTCTAGGAGCGCTAGACGTGAAAAATACATGTCTAGCTCCCCCTAGTGGCCAAAACGTTCCGCGGTGTGCCTTTAATAATGATGTGACATTTAATGGTGTGATATTTGTTTGATTGGGCTAGTTTTGAGTAGCAATCAGACAATGTTTAACAGAAAAGTTCACCCAAAAAGGACAATCTACTCTAAGGGGCCAATCACACCAAACATATTTTAAACTGTAAAATTCTGTCATCACAATGAAAGGCCCACCTCTCCCCTCATTCGATTGAACAATGAAAAACTTGGGCACTTTTCCACTCAGAGCACTCCTGTAAAAACGCGGGAGGCAGCCAAAATAACCAACGCTCACTGCCCATAGAAAATCATTCAAAAAAGGCACCTGCTACGGCCATAAACACGTTCTGTGTTATCAGCCACTTAGTCTTTATTTACTCATAATCATTCAAAACTCCCAACTATTCTCCTTGTATAATGCTTTAAATGATCTTTAAACAGCTCTTTTATAATAATTTAGTGGCACAGTGGATTTGCTCTAGTCCAAAAAACGAATGGATGGATTTCACTTTTTTATCCTTTGGAGCTTTACAGCCATGGTCACTATGAATTTTTTTTCATGAATATTTTCATTTCAAAATGAACAATGCTTTTCATATAGACATGTCTACTGTACATCATGCAGTTTCTGTGCACGATTCATCAACACACATGGTGTACGTGTGTTTACTGGGAACTTTGCTCCTGTTTCTGGTAGATATGACGTTTTAACATTTGCTCTGAAAAACCTCGAACATGCCTCTGATACCCCTCTAAAGCTCAATCACTCACTTTTTCCCACAGTGTCCTGGTCGAGGCTGCCCGAGAGCCCATATACAATCGTCCAGAAACAATGATGGATGAAATGAGAGCGATAATCTGGCAGAAAGGAGCAGCACGGTCACCCACCGGTCAGAGAGCAATGACCACACCTCCCACCGGCTTTATAGATATCTGCACACCCGTCTACTTTATGCACGCTCGTGTTTTCTCACAAAGAGCTTCCTCAGCAGCGGGTTTTAAAGTTTCCAGGAGAAATATGAACATTGTTTTCCTGTTATAAATGTGTCTGTGTGTGCGTGTCGGTCAGAGAGCGATGACCAAAGCCTCCTGCGCTCTCACAGTGGGGTTCATTACGGCGAGTGACAGGGCCTCCTCTAAAACGCCGTCTGAGGAATACACACTCTGCGTGGGACAAAATAAACACCCGGCTTCGAGTGGGGGCACCATAAATTATTTATATCACCGGCTGAACAGCAGAGACGCTCTTAATATCTGTACCTGCTCGTCTGGACGCATAAAAGATGATTTATGTCTTATGGCCACATTAAATTTCACTGCAATTGGGCCTTGTGCATTCTGGGGTCTGGGGAGACACAAAATGGTGGTTATAAACTGCCGCAGTTGTTCGGTGGAAACACAGGAAGAAACGGAGCGCGGCCCGACGGAGCGTCTCTTCGGGCTTTGTTTATTTCTTTACGACAAGACTCCCTCAAACTGTTTCTGTCAGTCATTTCTGTAGATGATATCACTTTTAATGCATGATCTTTTTTTTAGACTGATCTCACGGAAAGTTGTGTTATAGTTACGAAAAATTTTATTCATTTATTTGTGTCTATTGCACGAAATTCAGCTTTTTTCGTGCCTTGGGCATGAATTTCTTTGTCATGTCACTCGCACAAATTTCTATAAATAGTTTTTGTGTCCGTTGCATGACTTTCTTTTTTTTCATTTTATTTATTGTTTTCTCATAGTTTTTTCCTATTTTCTTACCATTGTTGCTTAGGGTTAGAATCACTTTCTGTTACATTTTTAGACATCCTAACCCAAAGTTTTAAAAGTGGAAGAAAAACATGTAAAAAAAAACAATAAATAAAAGTACATTCTAACCCAAATCCCAAATATAAATCCAAGCGAAAATGATTTAAAGGTGCAGTGTGTAATTTTTAGAAGGACCTCTTGACAGAAATGCAAAATAATATACAAAACTATATGGTCAGGGGTGTATAAGACCTTTTTATAATGAACCATTATATTTTTATTACCTTTGAATGAGATGTTATCTACATACACAGAGGGTTCCTTTACTTGGAAGTCGCCATTTTGTGCGCCATGTTTCTACAGAAGCCCTTAAAGGAATAGTCTACTCATTTTCAATATTAAAATATGTTATTACCTTAACTAAGAACTGTTGAATCATCCCTCTATCATCTGTGTGCGTGCACGTAAGCGCTGGAGCGCGCTGCAACGCTTCGATAGCATTTAGCTTAGCCCCATTCATTCAATGGTACCATTTAGAGATAAAGTTAGAAGTGACCAAACACATCAACGTTTTTCCTATTTAAGACGAGTAGTTATACGAGCAAGTTTGGTGGTACAAAATAAAACGTAGCGCTTTTCTAAGCAGATTTAAAAGAGGAACTATATTTTATGGCGTAATAGCACTTTTGGGGTACTTCGACTCGGCGCAGTAACACCCTCCCTCTCCCATTATGAGAGTAAGAAGGGGAGCGGACTTTTCAGGCGAGTCGAAGTACTCCCAAAAGTGCTATTACGCCATAAAATATAGTTCCTCTTTATTAAAGAGATAGTTCACCCCAAAAATCGTTTAAAATCTGATGAACACAAAGGAATATATTTTTAGGGAATGTTTGTACCCAAACCGATCATGAGCCCCATTCACTTCCATAGGATTTTTATCCTATGTCATTCAATCAGGCCTTTGATCCGTTTTGTTACAAACATTCCTCAATATATCTTCCTTCGTGTTCATCAGAAGTTGTATAACCAATTTATACAAGTTTGTAACAACATGATAGTGAGTAAATGATGAGAGAACTTTTTTTAATTTTTGGGTGAACTATCCCTTTAACCTTGGCTGTTTGAGATGTTTTAGTGCCTGAATTCATTGAGGAATTTTAAAATAGTATGAAAATAATGAGACACAATAAGCGCCTGAAATGTTTTACTGAAAATTCTACCCTTGAATGTCTGTTAAATTGGAGATGTGTACATTTTAAATTGCAGGTATTCATAAAAAGGGAGGAAGTGATATACTATAGACTTCTGTAAGCATAAATGGGTAAATATGAATATAATTCAAATCCATGCACGCTGTGCTTTAAAAAAAAAATACATTTCAGTTTATATCATCATTCTTACCTGTGGGAAAAAATGAAAAGTGAACTCAAACACTACTTTTAAAATTCCTAGCAAACATCTAAACCCATAAAAAGCTTGTTAATCGACTGAAATTCTTCTAATTTCCTTCCCATGCTGACATTTATGCTCATTACTCATTTTTAATGGAATATAATGGTCGCGGTTGGTGGCGAAAGCACCCCATTCTCTCTCTCACTCCGACACAAACAAAACTCGGAGAATAAAGAGGCTTTCCACGGAGATCAATGCTGGTGGAGGAGAGGAGAGACAGGTCTATTTCTTTTCTGGCCCTCTCTCTCGATCTCTTTCTTCTCGTCCTGTTTAAGAGAGCTCCCCAGCCGCCCCCGGTGACAAATGGGGGTGTTTGAGAAGTGGCCGTTTGGTGCCTGGCATCAGCGCGTACGCAGAAGAGCCTTCGAGTCTTCAGGGTGGGGTAGACAGGCCCTCGACTGCAGCCAGCAGAGAGGGGGGTCCTCAAGGGGCCTGCGGGCGAAACGGACCCCCATAAATCAGTCTGTTTGAGCTGGGCTCGCCATCCATCTCGCTTCTGACGTCCCAAAGGAGAGAAAGAGAGAGAGAAAGAGAGGGAGGCTGAAGAGGAACAGGAATGTGTTAGAGAGAGCAACCTAAATTCTACACTTGCACTTGTGTGTGTATAAGAGACATGAATGCGGGGAAAAAAAACTACAGAAATAGGGGAACGTGCTTCATTTAAGCAGGTTTGTTGTGGTGACAGAAGAAGAAACTAGGTAAAAGCTAAATTTTATTCCTTTGGGGGTCCAAGGTGGTATTTCCGGGGTACCTCCAAATATCAAGTTTTTGGGAAAAATGAAACAAAAATGCACTAATAGGCTAACAATAAAAAAATGAAGTCAATTAAAATAAACAAATAAACTATATACAGTAAATCTTATTTAATTTTTTTAATTTACGTGTTTAAACACAGCTGAAAAGGCAGGTGGACACCAACTGTGGGCGTTTGCCAGCGGTTTTTCGGCTAAGCGCTTTAATTGCTATGATACTTCTGCTTTGTTTATGCTACACAGTCTCACAAAATTACGTACCTATAGACAGTATTTTCGTTATACTGTCACGTATTGGTATCATTGTCACGTATTGGTCCCTTAACTGCTTTTTCGTATTTTTAAACCATCGTTGCTTCGGTTTAGGGTTAGATTTGGTGTTTGCGTTAGGATGTCACTTTAAGTATTGCTTTATAAAAAAAATTCGGATTTATTTTTTATATTTTCTGATTTTTAAACCGTTGTTGCCTGGTGTTAGGGTTAGAGTTGGGTTTGGGTAAGGATGTCATTTTATGTAAATCTAATCCTAAACCGAAGCAACAATGGTAAGAAAATCTGACAAAACCGTTGAGTGACCAATATGTGACAATGACACGCAAACAGAAACGCGCGAAACCATCACGGAAAAACGCGGAAATTCATGACAGTATTACAAAAAAAGATGAGACTGGGCTGGTTTATCAGTTGTTAAGGGGGAACCTATTTAATTGCTAAAAAGCAACGTTATTTTGTGTATTTGGTATAATACAACGTGTTCGCGTCGTTTACGCAAAAAAAACCCCATTCTTTTCCACATACCGTAAATTTTTGTAGCTCCAGATTTTTCTCTCTTCCTGAAACGCACTGATTCATGTACTAAACTCATTGATTTAAAAAGCTCTGTGTCCCTGATTGGCCAGCTAATCTGTACTTTGTGATTGGCCTGAATACCTCTGACGTCAGCCGGAAATGTGACGCTCTTTACCATGTTTGAAAGATTCAGTAGGAGTTAACTTACAGGGTGAGTCCGAAGCGGGAGGAATTATGATAATGTCGGTCTTTACTACATCACCAATCCCAGGAAGTAAACTGTTGCCAACAATCCAATCCAATCCAATTCATCGGTTACTTTGGGGTATGTACCTTTTGCATATCGTTAACATGTTTTAATACACAACAAAGTAAATGTAAAACCGTGAATCGGATTATTGGTGCTCTTTAAACAAATATGTTTCAACTCTCGGCACTCAGCGCTGAGCTCAGAAAAACCACTGCGCTCAGTGCGGATAAAACCTGCCAGCTGCTGCCGTTTTTGAAAAGCACGGTGCTTCCATTGGAAACATTTATTTCGTAAACGCCTTGGTGTGCACGCCCCCTTATGTGTATTCCAAAAATTCTTTTAATAACTTTGAACGTAACCATCAAGTATCTAAATTAGTACTGGGGTCCTTCTTCCTCCTCTCTATCCACTAAGGGGTCCTTGACCAGATAAAGGTTGAAGACCTCCGGTTAACTTTAGATCGCATGAGCCAAATATAAAGCTGGGGTGAAACAGCTGATTGTCACACTCTTGTGACTGTACAGACTCAGCAATAATAAAGTGACATGTCCACCGACACCCACGTATACAGTACTGTGCAAAAGTCTAAGGCCACCATGCCAGAATTAGATTTGTCGTTTTTGCACTGCTACACTCTAAGAAAGAATGTGTTAATTTTAACAAACTGTTTTGTGTTAAACTATTTAACACATTATGTGTTGTTTTAACACATTGTGTGTCATTTCGTGTAGAATGTGAGCTTAAATAAATGAAATGGACAACACAAGATGTGTTAAAACAACACAAAGTGTGTTATTCCAAAAATAACACAGAGATGTGTTAAGTTAAGGACAACACACTAGATGTGTTGTCCTTAACTAGACACAAGATGTGTTAATTTAACACATTCATTTTAAGAGTGTATAGTGATCATATTTGTTTCTTAGTCTCTTATAGAATACATCCAGAAAATACAGGAAATGTGTATATAGTATTAAAAACTGTTTAAAAATTTAAACTGATGTGTCAAGTTTTTAGGGTAAAATCCCCTTCCACTTGAGCAATATAGGAAACTGCAGGATCTCTTAAACCTAAATAAAATTAAATCCTAATTACTAATTTAAAAGAAATCTTTTTACTTCATTCTGCTCAAAAACGCTCAAGATGTGTTTAATGACAAGAGAGGTCACACTAAACACCAACGATGCCTAAAGAAGACATTTAGTCTTAAAAATTATTTTTTTTATTTTTTGTACATATTTCCTGTATTTTCTGTTTGTATCTTAAAGGATTAGTCAATTTTCTTAAAAAAATCCAGATAATTTACTCACCACCATGTCATACCAAAATGTTGATGTCTTTCTTTGTTCAGTCGAGAAGAAATGATGTTTTTTGAGGAAAACATTCCAGGATTTTTCTCATTTTAATGGACTTTAATAGACACCAACACTTAACAGTTTTAATGCAATTTAATATTGCAGTTTCAAAGGACTCTAAATGATCTCAAACAAGGCATAAGGGTCTTATCTAGCGAAGCGATTGTCATTTTTGGCAAGAAAAATAAAAAATATGTACTTTTAAACCTGAACATCTTGTCGTCTTCCTCCTGTCCTGTGAAGAGATCACGGATGACATATGCGAAACTACGCCCCAGTGTTTACAAGTGTGGAGAAAGTGGACCGTTTCGATGTTGTTGTATGTCGAAATTATACTAATTAATGTCTTTGTGTCAGTTTATTGTTTAAAATGGTCTGCAAATGTGCATTTCATATATGTAACACATGACCTTTCGACGTCATTACGCAATTACGTGAGGTCGCGCTGGCGCGTCACACAGCTGGAGGAAGAAGAGAAATTGTGATGTAAAAGTGCATATTTTTTTTTTTTCTTCGTTTCGCTAGATAGGACCCTTATGCCTCGTTTGGGATCATTTAGTGTCCTTTTAAACTGCAATTTTAAACTGCATTAAAACTGTTAAGTGTTGGGGTCCATTTAAGTCCATTAAAATCCTAGAATGTTTCCTCAAAAAACGTAATTTCTTCTCGACTTAAGAAAGAAAGACATCAACATTTTTGATGACATGGTGGTGAGTAAATCTGGATTTTTTTTTAAAGAAAATTTACTAATCCTTTAATAAAATACATTGAAAAATAAATATGGATGACATTAACACTTCTAAAACAACAAGTCTGGTGATGGTGGCCTTTGTACAGTACTGTATATCTTCTATGTTATTCTGTAAAATAATGGTAAAGCAAAATCTGTATTGGTTGCCACGTTTAACAGTCTCAATATAGACTTTCACGCCACCCATCTCTAGAGAATACTTCTATATGTGAAGTCACAGGTTTTGCCTCAACATTAAATACTCACAATACTCAAAGCTGATGCAAACTGTCTGCGCATAGAAGTGATATAGATGTGTATGAACGCAGCTGAGGCGTCTCTGTTTATGTTACGTGTCTCCCTGAGGCTGTGATAGTATGACGACTGATGTTCACACAGACCTGTTTGAGAAGCTCAGAGATGCTGCAGAATGAGATCCAGCCGTAGGCTTTCTGAGACCAACAGCAAGACGACATCTTCAAAGACACCAGACACTTCCACGGGCCAACACGGCTATATGATCCCCAATCATCTGATCCTCTTCTGTCTTGTCTACTGAACACACACGCACACACAAATGCACGTCTCAACGAATGGGTCACAAAAGTGAACTAGCTATCCAAAAACTCTTCTAATTTACTATTTTTATATACTGTAGTATTTAACATTCACACAGATTTTTTGGGACAATTTTGGATCAAGTCCAGACTAATTATCTAACCATCCAATCGTTCAGGTAAGCTAGTTGCTTCACCAACTAGTTGTAAATTAGCATTTTCATCAGGTTTGTACTGTATGTTTAGTTTCAGTAATTTTACTGTAATGCCAATGAAAAGATTATTAGTCAGTAAATGAAATGCCTTATTTTCAGAAATGTCACTTTTGTCATTTCATCATAACACATTTAATTTAGCTGCAAAACCCTCCAAGTGCATGCAAAGCTTTTGTGGCAAAATTCTCACTTCTTTTGAACAAGACATATAGTAAACAATTGCAAACTAAAACAATGATGAAACTGAAAGTGTAACCGTGGATTTACACCAGCCATGTTTGAGGCGTCAAAACCGGTTGAGTGTACTCGCTTTATTTGTGCGTGAAATTCTAGTCATCGAGATATTCAAACGGAAATTCATGTCATGGGAGAGGCTTCTGGGAGGGACTCCACTCGCTTTCTGTAATCACGTCACTACTAAAGCAAGCTCCTGATTAGTTAACGTGGCGCGTTTTTACGCCAAAGTTACAATTTTTCAACTTGCGCATTTGTTGCGGCAATGCTCAATTTGCGCCATTCGCGTGAACTTGACGAGCGAATGAGGCGGAATCGCGTCTGCCACGCTAATTGCCTCATTCGCACCGCGAGACCTCCAGATGCACGTCAACGTGTCTTTATATTGACTTAACATTGAAATCACTCGCGCCTGACGCCTTTACCACGGCTGGTGTAAACACAGCATAAAATAAAGAAACTGAACCACACATAAGGTGGCACTGTGGTCCATGTGAATGCCACATTCAGGTTGTATTCAGGTCCAAATACTCAAAGGGGACACAAGTTTGAATGTGATGCACGGTTGTTTTGGACATCGTCACTTATCTAATTCTTCTTTCGTGCATTTAGAGGACCGAGACGTCGTGGCATTAAGGAGGTTCTGATAACAAAGTCGTATTTATGAATGGCGCAAGAATGGGATTAAGCACATTTGAAGTGAAGGTATTTGATTAAAGGTGCCAAAGAATGCATTGAACTAATCTGTTCTCTGATATCTACATAGAAGGTATGTGGCGTTATTAAGTGCAAAAATTATCCAGAGTTGGTTTAACATGTCCGTTGCCTTCAGAATGAAATGGTCTATTATTACCTTATTTAAAAGGGTCATGATTATTACTGTTGAGCTCGGCTCTGATTGGCTGTTTGTCAGAGCAGCTCCTTCAGTAGCTCTTTGTGTGTACAATGTTTGAGACTGTATCAGACGAAGATACATAATTTGAGGAATAATAAATTGTTTGGAGAGTGGTATGTTTTTTTTTCAGTATGGACCTGCAAACGTAACTCCTGTAACGTCAATAGTAAAACTTCAGCTTAAACGCTAGCATATAGCATTAACTAGCATATAGCGCTAACTCGGTAGTCACAACTTTGTTTTTTGCATTGGAACAACGGTGCCTGTTTTTTTCCAGCAGTCTTTTGCATGCACGGGGTCTACATAAGAAGGAGGAAAAAATAAGTGTTTGAAGCCCACGATATGTCATTACAGGACTCTTATTAGTCATCTATGTCTAGGTAAATACAGTTTTACATTCTACAGGAGCAGCATTCAGCCAATCTTATTTTTGAGGAAGGTGGTGTTTAGCGCCTTTTGCAATGTACATCTCAACATGTCACATGACCGGTTCATGTACTTGTATGTTTGCCCGTGCAAGCTCCCACTGCCACAAAAACTGCACCACTGCAGACCTCAGATCTGAGATTCTGCACACAGAGACATAAAAACCCAAGCGATGGTAAGCAGCGTGGGCAAGATAGAGAGAGAGATTTCAAGAAGTTGCCATTACATCCCCTGTCTCCCATGGTTGTGAATTTTGCATGCCGGGTTGAGACACCATAGAGAAGTTGTTCCCCAGAGCCTTAAATGTGCCAAAAGCAAAGGCAGTAAATAACAGTCTCCATTCTTCAAATGAATGCTAATTTCATACTGTATCTCTCTCTCCCTCTCTCTCTCTTTCCTCAACTTTGTTCATATATTGATGTGCTCTGAAATCAGCTTCAAATGGCGCCAACGATATCGCTGAGAAAGGAATCCCGGTTCTCCTTTATGGCCTTTTTTCTTCACTGATGCCCTGAATGCAGCTTTCATTAGCCTGCTGCTAATTAGCCTCCTTCTGCTGATTTGCAAGTCGATGACGGTGGCTGCAGGACAGGCATCTTTGAGGCTCGCGCAGCTCTGATCTTGGGGGTCCTACGGTCCCCCCCTCCGTTCCAGCCTTCTCCACAATTAGTACTAAAGAAATTCATGTTCTTCAGAGATACATTATTCATATTGTCTCTGTACGTAAATAAATCATCACGTTCCAGAGGGCTGAGCTGATCTCATCTCTTTCCGCCACGGCGGCAATCCTCGACCGCTACAGAGGACTTGACCTTCGCATGCGTGCGACCCATTTCCTTCAAACTTACAGTATAAAGCTTTCTGAAATGCTTGATTCTGACTGTGAAAGGATATCTAACATTAATTTATAATGAATGCTAAACTGTCTATATAATATATTGAGCATTGATAATTCACTGATGCTCTCTCACAGCACTTATTTCTTAGTTCAAGACCAAGTAAAAAAAAAACAGGTGCCTACAAAGGTACATAAAACTAACACACAAAACAAGAATGTGTACAGTAAATAGGGCTAATTCCATATTGTAGTAATACATCTCCAAAACCGTCTTGCATGTTTTTTTTTTTCAAAGAATAACCCTATTATCCAAAACAACTGAGCCCATCTGATGGGTAGTAAGAGAAGCAAAATTATTAGACTGCAAAAACATTTTTGGGTTTACTCGACTTCAGAGCTAACCAGTTATAAGTATCAATTAACATTTGAAGTTTGTTTGTGTTTTGGCCATTAAGTTAACTGTAGTAAAAAAATACTAGTCATTTTTTTACGTATGGATAAACATGCTTTAAAAAATGTAGGATAGGTCACCAAACACAATATTAAAGTCGAAAAGACATTAAAATAAAAAACTGTAATTTGTTTTGTAATATTGTGGTATTTTTTTTACAAATGACTTATCTGTGAGCTTCATTATTATTTTTTTAATGTGTCCTCATAATCTTTAATCAAAAATGCAAATCTCCTCCCCTCCTACGATCTCTTTACTTCCAGTCATATGGTATGGCGGGTGGGCGGAGTCCGGGAAAAGATTGCAGCGATTAGCAATTAGCAACATGACGCAAATTCAAATGATCCAATCAATTCTTGATGAATGAATTTAAGCCCTACCTTTTTTATTTCAGAAGCCGTTTCACTCGGCTTATGTGTCATATGTGTGAAAATTGGAAAAATCGCTACTTACATTTCATGGTAACTTTATTCACTTGGGGATTTGAAACAACGCCATTTTAAACCTAAATAGTTCATCTAAAACACTAACTAAAGCTAAACATTTATTTCCTCTAACTATTTACATATACTTATGGCACGCTTTGATCATATACCTAAAATTTTATTAAATAAGTGCAGGGTGTCGCTGTACCCTTTAAAATGTCCTATGTACCATGTAGGTATAGATATGTACACTGCAAGCATTTTTGTTAACTCAACACATATTTTTATGCAGAGGTGTAAAGTACTTGAGTAATTTTACTTGATTACTGTACTTAAGTATTATTTTTGTGGATTTTTACTTTACTTGAGTACAATTAAAAATCAGTACTTTTACTTTTACTTAATTACATTTTTTTAAAGAAAAAAAAGTACTTTTTACTCCTTACAATTTGATTTACTGTCAAAAAGAACTTCTATTTTAGAGATCTATTTTCCCTTGCTCTATCAAACCAATTGAATTGCGCTGATGGTTAGTTTAATTTAAATATTATTTATTCTGGAGCCTTTGGACCACACTAAGGAATTGGCCAACAGTTCATCTAATGATGAAGATTTTTTCGCTTCTTTGAAACTGACAACACATGAAGCGTGACACGTTTCCTGCTGTTTGCAGCCTCTCAATCAAGACTAATACCTTGTTCACACTCTCAGTCCAAATCTGATTTTGGTGCATATCTAATTTGACAGACTCACTGACCACATTGTTTATCACAACTGTTCAGATCCGATCTGTGCGTCCTGTAGCCATTTTCTGGATAAAAAAAACGGTTTCTATGGCAATGACGTCGCGTTTGCACGACAAATTTTGTGTGGTTTTTAGCCTGTTCACGCGTTCTAAATGTGATTGGATTCCTATTGGATATGCACCAAAATCAGATTTGGATTGGCAGTGTCAACAATGCTCTAATACATTTTCTTACCATTTTCACGTGGGTTTGAGGTTAGAATGACTTTCTGTAGCATAAAATGACATCCGAACCCAACTCCTAACCCTAACGTCAGGTGACAATTGTTTTAAAAGTCTGGAAAAAATAGTGTAAACCAATAGTTAAAGTGACATCCTAACCCAAAGTCCAAATCTACCCCAAACACACACGGAAATGGTTTAAAAATAGGAAAAACAATTGAGTAATCAATTCGTGAAACTGATACGGAAAATAAAGTCCTTAGTACAGAAACGGAAAAATGCCGCCGTAGCAGAAAGAGATGAGATCAGCTCAGCCCTCTGGAACGTGACAATTTCAACTTGAATTTATAAGTTATGTCAACTTTTTTAAGCCAAAACTTCATATAGTAGGTTGAAATGACTTGCAAAACCAAGTTATTTTAACTTCGTTCCTTTTTTACAGTGTATATACATTTACAGTATGTACCTTTGAGGTACTTTTGAACTCTTTGGGCACTATTTTAACGATCTAAGCGCACGGTCTAAACGGGCATGTCTGATGCCACTTTGGCTAATTTAACGACAGGAAAAATGGTTTGTGCCCAAGCGCACGGCCTCAAAGGGTTGTTCATATTCTCGTACTGAGTGATGATGGGTGTGTTTTGGGCATAACGTGCAATAAAACAATGAGAGTCTCAGCTCTCATCCCCTTTAAAAGGCAGTTGCGCTGGCACCATGACGATTTCCTATTTAGATGGCGGAATTTGCAAACTGAAAAACTAAGTGAAGGAAGACCACCAGTTTATGTTTCTTGATGATAAAAAAATTTTCTTGTTTTTATTTGTATAGAAACTGTTCTTTTTTGGTATTAAAACCTTTAAAGTCATTTTCTTTCAGTCATGGAAGTAAAATTAACAGGCTTTTAATTGCTGTAAATGAATGGATAGCCTACATGATCTGTGTTACCTCAAAAAAATAATTTACAAATATGCAAGAAAAGGTTTGTACTAAAAAAAAAAATTATTTGTAACAAACAGGAGATAAAGAATTTACAAACGTGTGGAGAGCAGTTTCAGCACTCGGTCAGCGCCGTGCGTGCTTTGAAAAGAATTACTTAAAAACGGTTCTCATCTCATCATATCCACAGGTATAAAGTCATCATATACAATACAATAAATCCGTGGTGTAGCATTTAAAATGCATTTGTTTAAAGCAAAATTTGTACTTCACTTGTACTTATCAGGCTACAAGTGAAGCTGCTCTTTACGTCTTCTAACGTCTCATAATCGATCCTCATTTATGTCCAAGAGACTCCTTTGATTTTTCATATTTAAAAGCGTTTTTGTGCTGCTGCGCATCCATGTGATAAGTAAACACACGTTGTCATCCCGTTAATAGGCGCATATTACTAATGCGCTCATTAAATAACAAAAACAATATTGACTTTAGACTTTAGACCAGGTTTTTATTGGTCAATGGCGTAGTCTATTTTAGCTACCTCAGAATAGCAACGCGTCAACAATGCACCTGAACACCTTGGGGCAAAATTGGGTGCAAATGCATTTGCTATTTAAACGACGTGGCGCTACACGTGAAAATTATATTTGCGCACGGTGGAAACTAGCAAAATACCCTTGCGTCGCGCATTGGGCTGCATTGCGCCGCATTGCGCCGGGTGTATGATAGAGCCCTTTAGGTGTGAATGGGTACTTTTGAAAGGATACCCCCCATAAGAGCTATAGACCATTTTTTTGACAGTGCATAATGCTTCTGGACATGTTTAATACACAAATGCAAAAAGTACTGATCTACAAAACTCCCTTAAAACATTCCCTAAAAAACTCTAAATGGTCAATCCTGTATGTTTAGCAAAATACATGGTGAAAATAGCAAGTATGTATATAGACAGTTTCATCAGACCGGAAGTTTTAGTGGTTTTCAAAAATGTTTATTTTCAGCGCAACATTGGGTCAAAAAAGGGACAAAGCCACCTGTTGGATTAAATTAACCAGTTTATATTTGTTTATAGAAATGTTTATATTTGATCCAACAATGGCTTGAAACACACCAGCATTTTTAGTAACCTAATAGGTTGCAGATTAATAAAAATAAATTTTCATGAAACATTCAAACTACTGAAATATGTCTACATACTGGACTATACATTTCATATGTCTGATTACTATCAACAACAATTAAGGATGGGCATCTTTCTCCAAAGCCATTGGTTGAGATCTAACAAAGTCATGATTTCTCAAAAGACATCAGAATTCAAGTGATCACACGGAGAGCTGTGTTGTGTCTTATCACGAGAGAAAGCCGTCTGTGATTTCTATTCTCTGGCAGTGATCAAGTGTTTCTGGGAGAAGCGTTAACTGGACAGACACACCGCATTCAATTCAATCATTCAATAGTTTTACTTTGTGCTATTATTCATCGGTCTGAAGGGAGGCAGGGTATATGGCCGATAGGCCTGCATGTTTTATAACCACTGGAGGGCAAAGCTTTCCACCATAACCCCACATGTCTGTGAGAGACCAGACTCTTCACACATGGAGATGTGCTGTAAACACAAACTGAGATGGTGTTTGCACACACACACATTTACATGGTGACCAAAAAGCTGTTTGGATTAACAACAGTGTTTCTCCTGGAGTTTTAGAAGGTTTGGGTAACCAGCTAAATCAGCATAAACCAGGTCAAATTTAAGATTAGGGTTTGCATTGGTTGTCAAAGTGACTGAAAACAGCTACAGTAGAAATATCTTAAAGGACAAGTTGGGTATTTTACACTTAAAGCCCTGTTTTCAGATTGTTTATGATGAAATAGAACAGTTTTGACTGAAATTTGGACATATGATGCTGGCCTGAGAATTTTCGGTTTCTGTTTTATCAGCCCCCACCTCTACAATGGCTGCATAGGTGCACTGAAACAATCTTTCCTAAAATGCATTAAACTTTCGTTTACAAAGACGTGAAACTCACCGAGTGGTCAGGGGTGTTCACTGATATGCTCACACAAAAATCGCAGCAAAAGATGCTTTCCAACAGGTGTTTTAGCCTTCGTTGTAAACATGTGGACCTATTTTTCCAAACGCCTCACACCCGTATGTTCTTCCATTGAGAGCTTGAATAATAGACACTCCAGCCCAGTTGGTGGCGATAATCCACCTTTGCCAATTGCAAGAATACAAACAACGTTTTCCCGGTGCGGAGTAATACCGTACCTCACAGCACATCTAAAACTACGATAAAACCTGTTGGAAAGCATCTTTTGCAGCGATTTTTGTGTGGGCATGTCAGTGGACACCCCTGACCACTCGGTGAGTTTCACGTCTTTGTAAACGAAAGTTTAATGCATTTGAGAAAGGATTGTTCCAGTGCACCTACTGTATACAGCCATTGTAGAGGTGGGAGGTGATACAACAAACACCTGAAAATTCTCGCGCCAGTATCATATGTCCAAATTTCAGTCAAAACCGTTCTATTTCATCATTAACAATCTGAAAACAGGACTTTAAGTGTAAAATACTGAACTTGTCCTTTAACAAGCCCCTCATACTGACATGGAAATTAAAGGAACAATTCACACAACAATTAAAATACTGACATCATTTACTTGTTCAATCAGACAGAATCTCCTTAAAGGAATAGTTTAGTCAAAGATGAAAATGAGCTCATGGTTTATTCACCCTTAAGGCATCCTCAATGTATATTAATACATATACACTGTAAGCTCAGATAAGTTGATTTTACTGAAAATATTAAAAATGAAAAAATGAAGCAAACTTGTTGCCCTAAAAAATTTAAGTAATGATTACTTGAACAACTTGAATGAAGTTTACTTAAACATATAAGCTGTTCTAACAACAATTTTAAGTTGAATAGACTTAAAACACTTAACCTTGATTAGTTGACATTACTAGAAATTTGCGAGGAAACCCGTTTCACTAAATAACATTAGTTTACACTGGGTAAAACTAAACAGGTTAAGTTGTATTAACATAAAACATTTAGTTGGTGAAGCGGAAAAATCAAGTTGCCATTTTTTAATCCTTTATATTACGTTTGGTGTTATAAATGGAACACAAAATTCATGACTGACTTTAAGTCAATCATTGAATAAATGTGATTCTCCACAGAAACAATATTATAATTATAATTTACAACAAAACAACATCAATAATATAAAAGCTTAAACCTACATGGCATTTTATTAACAAATATTTAAGTAGTGAAAGTTTTTATCAGTTTTTAATCTGTGAAAAAGCCGAAAATCATTAAAATATATTTAGGCGCAAAGGATTATGGGTATTGCTCACAACATGAACTAGAAATGTTAAGTTCAGTGTACTTGATTGTTTTAGTTTAATGGATGTGTACGCTTAAAAGTTAAATGAACTATACTTTTTAAGTATTTGGTCCAAAACTCAAAATATTAAGTGATGTTTACATTATTGTTTAAGTAAAGACAATATCTGGGTTAAGAGTGTATATATCTTTTTTTCAGACGAACACAATCGGAGTTACAGGTATATTACAAAATGTCTTGGCTGTTTCAATCTTTATAATGGTAGTAAATGGTGCTTCTGATTTGAAACTCTTCACAGAAGTAATTGTACGACTTCAGGGTGTTATTAAAGGCCTTCTGAGGGCAATCGATACAATTATGTAAGAAAAGTATCAATATTTAAAACTTTACAAACTAAAATAACTAGCTTCCATTAATGACCGAGAGTGTGTAAACAAACTCTCTTGTGAACGTGCATCGGTCATTACCGGAAGCTAGTTATTTTAACTTGTAATATTGATATTTTTCTAACAAAATGGCACTGATTGCCCTTAGAAGGCTTTTATTAACACCATGAAACTGTGTGAATAACTTCTGCGAAGGATAGATGGACTTTTGTGGGCTTTAGATCAGAAGCACCATTTACTACCATTATAAAGCTTGGAACAACCAGGACATTTTCTAATAACTCTTATCATGTTCATCTGAAAAAAGGTAATTATATACTTCGAAGATGGCTTGAATGTGAATAAATCAACATTTTTGGTTGAACTATCCCTTTAAGATTGTCTTCTAAAAGTGTCCCTTTAATTACCAAGACGAAAAGTCTTAAAGTATCATAAACATCTGACCAAGACTCATACTTTTGAAACGTATGAGTTTTATACTTTGTTTTATGAAACCCCTCTCACGACACAGCATGGAGAAAAAAAGGTAAGGACATTCTGTCTAAAATCTCCTTTTTGTGTTTCACAGAAGTAAGAAAATAATGCCCCATGAAAGAGAGGAAATTAACAGTTTTTTTCAGAATTCAAGATTATCATTTGGGGTCTCAAAACACTCTGTGAAAACAACTAAATAAATACAACCAAATATCTTTGGTTTTATTCTTGTGTTTTGCAGCTGGCATCTATAGACACTTTTCCTGTCAGGTGAAGATGTGAGGGTGATAACAGGTAAAGTCATTACCCCACAGCGGCGATTTTTCCCCGCGACAATGACCGCCCCCCTCCGCACTCAGTTTGTGAAGAGCGCTATTAGAGCTTTTCTATGGACTCATTTGGAGCAACAAATAAGCAAATATGAATATCTGGCTTCATTTTTCTAACCAATTAGAGCGGATATTGGGCGTTTACTATGTTTTGAAGAGTCCTAGGTTCCATTTCGGTTTCCATAACTGCTCTTTGGAGAGAGAGCAATGGCACCATTTTGGGTGATTTGTTGCACAGATTGACCGTGTCTTTGTGCAGGACGAAGGCTTTGACTCATTGAATCAGGGGTGACGGGAATGGGGCACCCCGTGGTTTCAGCAAGTCTGCTGAATTGCTAATGAAAGGGGGGGGGGGGGGGTGAAACCGATGAGGAATACGAGAGAGAAAGAGAGAATCAGACAGGAACCTCGTCGGCATCATTTAGGCCAGAACCAATTATAGATCTGATCTGCTAGCGAGAGAGAAAACAGGCCATTTTGAAAAGCAACACAAATCAATGAGAGTTGACACTAATCTGTTTGACAGAAAGACCTGTTAGCGGTTTGAGGATCATTACCGCTCTGCTGCCCGATGCATTGCGGCAATGAAACGCCGAATGGAAACACAAAACAGTGGGAGGCAGCGAGCCATCTGCATCACGGGCCATGACTGCTTGTTTGTTAGCTTACAGCGAACAAGCATCTCAATTTTCTGGCCCTTGAAGAGTTTCCCGCTCGTAAAATGCTTAGGTTAGCGGCCCACACCGCCTCGCACCCCGGTATTGCGCTATCGCACTTCAGTAGCCCCCTTATTTTGGTCCCCTGCTAATACGCAGCGATTGATGACTATTTGCACGAGTTTTCAGGAGCTGTCAAAGTTCGCAACGCATCCCGAATGCTTAGAGGGGGAGCGGGGCGGATGGATATCGATTCCCGTTGAATCACGCGCACACCAGAATCTGTAGCAGACCTCCGAGCTGCCAAAATTTACCAATTGTCAGTAAACACTATTAGCATAGATTTGGGCACCGCGTTCCCTCCCGACTCGATGGAAAACCGCAGTCTGTATATAAAAGCCCATCTGTAGTGGTCTGAATCCTGGATGGAGGGTCTTTTTCAGAACCCCACCCGAGGGAGAACGGGCGGGGGAGAGAGAGCCTGGCTCGGCAGCAGCGTTCCCCCTCCGCTCCCGGTCGCCATCTGCCACGGCGCTGGTGTGAGGAGAGTCAGGAGCGATGTGGGCTCGGCCGGCTGCGCGCGAGGCAGCTGGAGTGATGGCGAGCCGTGTATCGGCAGGGGAGTACATCGATTTCCCGTCAGCGCATTTTTACATCTCAAAACCTTGTTCACACCTATAGCATCTCTTGTATATGGTATCAATTCGTGGGGGGGGGTATCAATTGTGATTCTGAAAGCACTTTAATAGACGGCATTGCAGAGGGAAAGATTTCAGCGCCCGTGGGATCTCATTAAGTTGACTTAAAACGGATCTTTATTACTGTTAGATATCGATTTACATTGGTGACCTTTGACTTTTATAAGTACATTTGACCACAGCGGACCCTATTCTTGTATAATTAACAAATATAGCTACCAATCACTTTAAATGTTAAGGATAATGTGTTTTTTCCTACACACACAATATACATGATAAAGTTTTGGTTTATAGACTCAAAAAGTGGCTATTAGGGTCATCTTACATTGCTTATTTTGCCCCAATGGTCAAAAACTAAAAAATATCTTTAATCTAAGAGAAAGAGAGAAACAATGCTTTTAATGCTTCATGAGAAAAAAACAACAAAAATTCTGAAAGCACAGACCTGCACCTGCAAACAACCTGTCACGACAAAAAATGGAAACAAAATCATAAAAAAATATCAAGAGAAGTGAAACTTCTGATAAACATTTAGTTGTCGCTCATTTATACACAGTTTCGGTTCTATGCAAAGTAGAGATGCTGATGACAAGTAACCCCTCGTTTTTCCCCGCCTGGCCCTCTTTTCAAGCGCGATGTGCAATCTTGCATCGTTTGCTGTAAAACAGAATCCCATTTGCCCTTTGTCAGCACAAAACACGTGGATATGAAGGTTTCACTCCTGAGTAAGCAGTGAATCTCAGAGCAACCCCATGAGACACAGAAAAAAACACAAAGGTCCCTTCTTCTCTCTCCTTCATCAGCACCACAGTTATCACACATTCATCAATTATTCAAATCCAGCAAGGGTTCAGCAACTGACACAAAGGTGTGTTTACAGATCAAAAACGAAACGTGGAGAGGCGTCAGATATCTGGTTTCATTGTGGCCATCTAAAATACTCACTACTGCTATACTACTATTACATTTCATCTAAAGCATGTGCAAATTTTCATTCATTCACTGTGTAGCAGTATTGCATATAAAAATACAAAATCCCCACTTAACCTTTACACAATCTACCTCTATATATTCCTAATTTTCTCATAAAATATTTGTATTAATTTCTAGGATTGCATTTATTCTTAAAATATTGCAGAAGCATTATACACATAAAACTTATGGTATTTTGTCTTACCTGCCCATCTCTTCTTTGCTGATTTTGTTGAATCAACTCAGATTTACAAGTCATTTTAACTTAATATTACACTGTAAAAAATACTTTGCTGCCTTAAATATTTTTGTTGAATCAACTCGGATTTACAAGTGATTTCAACATACTATTATTTATCTTGACTAGATGAGTTGTTATAACTTATAAAATTAAGTTGACTTTTCTCAACCATATACTCTGTTGACATGACTTGTAAATCTGAGTTGATTTAACAACATTTTTTAAGGCAGCAAAGTATTTTTTACAGTGTATTTATCAGAGGTGTATAATACTTTTTTTTACTTTTCTTTACTAAAAAATGTTCAATACATTCTAAAGCATAAAATCATACTGTGTATTCATTATATATTGCATATTAAAATTGATTTAATGCCTAATTACATAAAAATTGTGTAACTTTACTTTCTTGAGTAAAAGTACGAACTTTTTTTTACTTAAGTAAAAGTAAAAAAAATTACTAGATGTTTAATGTACTTAAATATTAAATATAAACCAAAAACTTGAAATTATGAAATGTAGTGGAGTAAAAATTATGATAATATGTTTTGGAATGTTTGTTTTCCAAAGAAAAACACTAATAAAATACGAATAATTGAAAATTTACTTTTATGTAGAAAGTAAAAATACTTAAGTACTATACAACTCTGGTATTTATCTTGACAGGAGATGAGTTGCTACAACTTATAAAATATAATTCAACTTCATTTAAGTTAAAACAACTCATCTCTAGTCAAGATACATAATAGTAAGATAAATGACTTGCAAATCCAATTTGATTAAACAAAAAAATTTAAGGCAGCAAATAATTTTTTTACAGTGTAGGTTTTGGGTTTTACTGTGGTAAATTTGGCTATTTGTCCTAAAAATGGCTGAGTTATCTTTAACTCATGCAGAGTAAATATTGGACAGAACACACCGTGGGGTTAAATTTGCCTCATTGCTGGGTTGTTTTAACCTAGTGTGACCATACGTGCCATTTGCGTTCAGGCCAGGAATTTGGGTGTGCTTTCGGAAGTCATATTTGTTGACCGCATACATAATCGATGTTCTCAAATTTCAGTTAAAAACATACAATCATTGTAATTTCATTTGTACATTTGTGCTTTTCTGAAATAGAACCTGACTTAGACTTCCGGTAGATGCACCTGAAATCCTTGTCTGGACATGTCCTGGGAAAATGGCATGTAGGTCACCCTATTTCAACCCAACTGCTGCGCTGTAAAAAAAAATACGTAGAAATTACAGTTTTACTTGCACCTGGTTGCCGGTAACTTACCGTAGATTTACATTTATGTTATTTACTGGTAACCATTTGTTTAAAGTTAAACATTAAACATTAGCAAGTCTTTGTCTTTATAGAGTAAAACTAAAATAACAGCATCAAGCAAAGCATTCTGGGAAACAAAACTGAAGAAAAAACAAAAAAGGTTGATGATGATTTCTGGTTCCCAGAATGCTTTGCATGATGCTGTAATTTTACAGTTTTATTCTGTAAAGATAAAGACATGTTCATGTTTAATATTCATTTAACTTTGAACAAACTGTTGCCAGTAAATAACATAAATGTAAATCTACGGTAAGTTACCGGCAACCAGCTGCAAGTAACACTGTTATTTCTACAGATTTTTTTTACAGTGTGGGTTATTACACATTGGTCATCTCTAACCCAGCATGAGTTCTGTCCAATTTTACCCAGTATGCACTGTAAAAAATTCATCGTTTTTGTCAAATCAACGTATATTTATGCTTCTCTAACTTATAAAATTAAGTTATTTATAAGTTATCTCAACTTTTCACAGGTCAAAACTTAAAATACACTGTAAAAAAATTCTGTAGAAATTACAGTATTACTGGGCATTACTGGCAACCAGTAACTTACTGTAGATTTTACATTTATATTATTTACTGGCAACAGTTTGTTCAAAGTTAAATAAACATGAAACATTTTCAGTCTTTATCTTCTACAGTAAGTTACTGGCAACCAGCTGCATAATTACAGCAACTTTTTTACAGTGTAGTAAGTTGCAAAACCAAGTTGTTTTAACTTCATGCTGCATTTTTTTAACAGTAAACAGACACATTTAGCACAGTAAAACCCAAAACCCACATCTGCTGGATTGACGTCAGGAATGGCAGGAGCTTACAGTTTCGGATAGACTCACAAAATGAGCTTAAGTATTTTGTTTTTTATCATAGCTGTAGTGCTGCTTTATAATGTTTTACCTTCTGTTAACATTCACATTACCTTGCAAACTGTGTAAATTGATGTGACAATTAGAGCACAGAATTGCCAAACCCAAAGGATGTCCTGTGTATATAATGAGCAGAGTTTTCTTTACGCAGAAGTTGTCGTGGTATGCAGAATGGCGTTATTATCTACAGCATCCCTGACTGCAGGTGTCTGATGGCCGGTAAACGATCTATTACAGTGTTTTTCAAACCTGTTTATGGAGACACACCAACACGGCACATTTTGTATCTGACACACACACACACACACACACACACTTCAGGTTTTGAAATACTTTACTGATGCGTTTGAATCAAATGCGTTTGATATGAGAAACATCTTAAATCTGTAGTGCTGGCATGTGTCCAGGATGTGAAAGAGTACACTACCTGTCAATAATGAACACTTGCTGCAAAAATACATCTGTTCCAATAGCTGATGTGAAAAGAATTTTGAAGGTCAAGAGAGATGACATCTGTCTGCAAATACACTTTATCTGAAATGATAGGGCTTAAATGTAAAACCGGTTTGTCTGATTACTACAACAACTCCATATTTTTTTTTTGGGCGAATTCCAAACACTCTTGAAGGGAACACTGCATAAACATTTGCTCCAGAAAAACATTCGCTAAAGAGTAAATGACTCGTGTAAAAAAAAAACATTCGCCAAGTGTAATTTTAAGGGTCCCACTAAGAGATATAATTGCGCAACTCGCTTTGGAGTTTACACATCTTACTCTGATCTTTGAAGGGAAAGGGGCATAGAGATGATAATTTCCTGTTGGAATTCAACCCCAGTTTTTTTTCGATACACAAATCAACAGCACCATCTGCTGAATAATCGTGGCACATACTAGAGAGAAAAAAGGGGATTTTTGAAATAGAAAATTAGCATAGTAAAATATATCACAGTAAAGTGTCATTTAATATTTTTTTATATTCAACTGAACAACGTCATCTTGTATTATGTAGGCATAATGGGGAACTTTAACTTACTTTAAGTACTCTTGTTACTACACTTTAAAAATGTCTGGGTTATTTTTAAGCCATGTTGTGTAAATATTGGACAAAACGCCACTGGTTTAAAGGGGACATTTCACCAGACTTTTTTAAGATGTCAAATAAATATTTGGTGTCCCCAGAGTACATAATATGAAGTTTTAGCTCAAAATACCATATAGATAATTTATTATAGCATGTTGAAATGGCCATTTGTAGGTGTGAGCAAAAATGTGTCATTTTGGGTGTGTCCTTTAAATGCAAATGAGTTGATATCTGCACTAAATGGCAGTGCCGTGGTTAGATAGTGCAGATTCTGACATCACAAGGGGAGCCAGATTTCATGCTTGCAGAATGGTTTACGAAAACTAAGTTAATGGGTTGTTCTTTTTCACATTTTCTAGGTTGAAAAAAGCACTGGTGACCCAATTTTTGCACTTAAACATGGAAAAAATCAGATTTATAAAACGGCTCGTTCTGGTTCTTCATTCTGATTGGTTGAAACGCGTTCTAAGCCGTGATAAAATACCCTGGTAAACCCATGGTTCAGACAGGATCACAAGTATCACTGCGCCACTGTTGCTGCGTACTGATTTATGAAAATAAACACCAGTCTTTAATCATTTTTTTTATTTTTCTACATTTGCACAATTATGGCGATATCCAGATAAATGTCAATAAATATTGTTGAGTCATTTTGTCAATAAAGAGAAAACGTTCTCTGGTTTGTTTTTGTCTTAAATTGATATTTCCGCTATTATCCACTAGATGGCAATCTTACCCAACTTAAACACTGACGCATTCACTCGACACAGCAGCGTTGTGGTGGATTTAGTGTGACACGTAAGTTTTGATGGCTCTGAATCTGATCTCTTACAAAAGTTCTTCACAAAAATTGAATTATCTCCGCTTTTAGCTGAAAATTTGAGAGGTGATAACTGATAAGAGAACAAATGAAGATAGGATGAAACAGGTTTTTTTTGTTGTTGTTGGAAAGCGGATGGTCTGTTCTTTCATTTGATATTTTATGTTTATTTAAAGAAGAAAATTTGTCTGTAAGGCATTAAACTAAAACTGGGTGGCAACTTAAAAAAAAACCCGCTGATGGGGAAAGAGTTAAGCATGCTTCCAAGCATATTTGATCATCACTTCAACAGTTGCACAATATAAATCTTAATGTATATTTTAGATGAATGTTGATTTATAAAAATAAACACCACAGTCTTAAATCATATTTTCATTGTGCCTTTGCTGCGTCTGTGTTGCTTGAGAATTGCGCTCTGTTGCAGCCACACTTGATTCTGAGGAACTACTTTGTTTGGCGGAAGAGTAATATTTGTACTAATATAATTACAACTTATTTGTGTTTCATTTTGTGAAACCCTGCTATACATTTGAAGTAACCGTTTTATAAACGCAATAAACCCCGCAAAGCAGTGGGGTTACAGTGCATTATATAATACGACTCCGCTTCGCGTCATGCCTAACAACGCCCCTTAGCTGTTATAAAATGCACTGGTAACCCACTGCTTCTTGGGGCTTATTGCTTTATTTTATGATATGTCCCCTTTCAAACTGACCCAACTGCTGGGTTATTATAACCTCTGGTTGCATAACAACAACCCAACATTGGGTCATTTTTAACCCAGCACATGTTCTCTCCAATATTAACCCATTATGGCAATTCAAAATATATCTTTTTAGAGTGTTCTAAAAACTTCAACATCAGGTCATTTGATATTTTTTAATATATTATTTTCAGTGGCAAAATTACACTTTTTACATATTTACATATTACACAAAAAGAGGAATCTGTATTAAATACAGTTGAATGCGTTTTAATTGCTTCTGATGCCTTAGTTTGTAAAGAAATGAGTGGATTTAAAATAATGCACTTTTTAATAAAACCAGCAGGACAGCAGAAATATTTTTAGCTGTACCAGGGCTGTTGTATGCTTCATTCTGATTGGTTGGCAAACGTCCTAAGGTGGGCAATATGTTTTCCACTAAATGCACACCTATGAAGTAGTCTGGTCTGTCGACTGCATTTTAGTTCCATATCACTACGCCAAGTTAACTGGAATAAGGGGGCGTGCACACCAACACTTTTACGCCCGCAGCCGGTGAATGTTTTCAATTGTTTCCAATGAAAGCTCTGTGTTTTTCAAATAAGCCAGCAGCTAGCGTTTTTACATTACATTTTTCCGCACTAAAAACCGGCGCACTTTTCCGCGCTCGGCGCTGAGCGTCAAGAGTTGAAAGAGTTTCAACTCCGCTCGTCAATGTCAGTTCTCACACGGCCATCCAATCACAATGGAGGAGGGGTGGGACATTACCACAGCAACCAACCGGCTCACAGCACAAGTATCAGAGCTACCAAAGCGCTTGGCTGAAAAACAGCTGGTATTCGGCGTCCTCAAGGCGTTTTCAGCTGCGTTTGAAAGTTTCGGTGTGTCCAGCCCCTAAATGAAGAGTTTCTTTCCAAAACGAGATAACTCTGTTTGTAAAATATTTGTTAAAACATGTTGATTATCATGTTATGTTTTTATTGTGTTTTATTGTGCTACTTAGCTGTATTTTTGTTATAAAGGCTTAAAACAAAACAAACCAATTGCAGTTTGATTGATATTAATTGGAATTCACAAACAAAAAACAAGATTTTTGAGTTATCTTGTTTTGGAAACAAACTCTTCAAATATATGCATGGAAGCGAAAGCAATCAATTGAAAATAATGAATACAATGATTTAAAAGAGAAGAAAATGAATAAACACTGATTGCATGCTTGTTAAGTTTTGTAAAGATATAAAATGACATTTAAGAATTAGCAATAGAGGCTTTAGATGGATGAGATTCATAAGAAAAGTGTCTCATGGACAATTTTAAGGTGGGGATTCTTATAATTTATATATATTATTATATAATATTATATAACTCATTTAGTAATACTGTAGATGGAAATTCCAAAACAAACAAAGCAAACTGGTGTGTTTTAATAGAGTTTAAAGTCTCTCTGTAGTCAAGACTTTTATCATTTAAAACGTATCGTTGCGTGTCATAATAGCATATGAAAAAGTTTTACCTGTCACAGTAATTTCCTCATGCTTTGAATGTTTGAATGTAACTCTACACTCTTGCGTCATTTAGTATGCGGGGATCTATGAATATGACGGAACATAAATATGAATATGCTAATTAATCTCCGCCCCCACTCATTTGCACCACCTCCGACTATAGAGTCTATAAAAAGTTTTACAAATCATTTCAGCTTATTTATCTTAACTAGTGATGAGTTGTTGTAACTTATAAAGTTGAATGAGCTTTATATAGCTACACATTATTTTAAAACTTTCCGTAACTTATCACAAATCAAGATTGAAAAAAATACTGAAAATACTTACAAATTTAAGGCAGCATTATTTTACATTGCACTATAAATACTTGAGTGCTTATGGACTGCTAAACATGTTAGCACAACCCTAAAAATATGACTCGAACTTCAAAACTTATTGGGGTGGTTTCCCAAACAGGGATTAGCCTAGGCTTCAGTTTAATTAGGAAATATAACTAGTTTTAACAAACATGGCTTACTAAAAAGATTACTTGTTTGCATTTTGAAGCAAAACAAAGGGCAGTGATGTATTTTTAGATATGTCAGTCAAGTTGTTTTCTGTTTGGACAGCTCTTACATTTATTAGTCTAGGACTAGTCTAGTCCCTATCCGGGAAACCGCCCCATATGTTTTTAGTTGTTATGTCTAACAGGTATTCTGTCTTTTAAGATTCCAGCATTGTACTGTCTGAGGTATAAATAGTCAACAGCACAATAAAAGATGTTTTTCATCCTGTAGCCTTTGTTGGAATTGATAACTTCATGTTTAACTCTATAACTTTTATGCACTTGATTAACAAGTTTGGTGTTTTGGGGTGTGTCTGGATCCACACCTGTAGTGTCTGTAATCCAATACAGATCTTTGTTAACCAGTCAATGTTTCTCCTGTGTTCAGTTGCCAGACTGTTGTTGTTAAAGATCTTTATCTCATTGCAAACAATGGGTTTTTCCTTCAAAGGCATTTCATTTATTTCCCTTCAGGATATTAAATTACACTGTGCTCTCTTCATCCACAAAGGTTTAACAAAAATAAACATATATAGGCTTCTTCGTAATGCGTAACACCCAGTTTTGCCAACTATTTTTTATGAAAAGGAGCTAAAGGCTGCTTGAAAAGTCACTAAATGTCGATAGATAACGTAATAGCATATCAGTGACATCGCTGCGTCATATTTGCATTCTGACTACATTGTCACTTCAAATTATCTTACTCGTCTGAACTGTAACAAATAAAAAAAAAGTTTTTTTCATTTGTATATTCTCTGCTTTGACAGAAAACGAAACAAGTATCAAAAAGTGACTGCACGTGACCCATTAAAACATGTTATTGTACACGTCTTTAAAAATCAATCTTACTTATTCGTTTGTCTTACTGAAGTCTAGGTAAAAGAGTTTGCAACTGAGCTATGTTCATGTTTATTTGTCCAAATAGTTCAGCTTCAAAACAAATGAGGATCAAACAATACGGAGATAAATGATTATAAATGCTGTTATGCAGAGATACAAAGTTCATTCACGCATCAACAATGGTGATTGAAACGTCAGTACTTTATCTGAAGAATATGTTTAGGCATTTACCCTTACCTTTAAAGGACACAAAAACACACTTTGGAACTGGTAAGGTAAGAACACTGGCTCACTATACATTGGGACCCTTGATGACTTATTTTCCGTTGACGTGACTATTAAAACACGACTTGAGATATCACCACTGATATTTATTAGCAGCACCTAGAAACATCCACGAAATTTTGTTATATAGTCAAGTAATTTTTTGATTCTTTTTTTGTGATATTATCACGAATTTCCACATTTTTTCGTGTGATTATCACATATTGGTTACTCAACTGTTTTGTCTTATTGCATTGTCTTTTCGGTTTAGGGTTAGATTTACATAAAATGACATCCCTACCCAAACCCAACTCTAACCCTAACTCCAGGCTACATAGAAAAAAATCTAAAAAAAATAGTATAAACCAATATATAAAGTGAAATTCTAATGCAAGCACTAAATCTAACCCTAAACCGAAGCGACAATGGTTTAAAAATAGGAAAAAGCAGTTGAGTAACTAATACATGATAATCACACGAAAACAGGAATTCGTTATACGATCATGAAAAAATGCGGAAATTCGAGATAATATCATGAAAAAGAATCAAAAAATTACGTGACTATATCACGAAACCTCGACTGGGTAGCAGCATCTCTCTGACTTATATAAAAAAATAATGGTTACAATAAAAACATTTAATTATTCTGTATAGTACTAAAACGATTACGCAAAAAGATAACATGGAAAAATATTTAGTTCTGAAAATTGTTTTGTTTTTAATTTTGTGTACATATTTCCTGTACTTTCTGTTTGTATCTTAATAAAAAGAGTGAAAAATAAATATGGATGTACATTTAAACTTTGCTAAAACAACAAAGCTGGTGATGGTGGCCTCAGTACTGTACATATTCTCGCCTGAACTAATCTTAAAACTTGAGAAACAACTATTCCATCTATTGAGTTATTATAACGTTCAAAATAAGGCCGAAAGAGTTATCTGTCATTCTGGCCTTCAAATTGTGGGGAAAGAAAGTAGTTCCTCATCAAAGAGGATTTAAAAAACACTCCGTTGTTGTTATGTAGTTTTCTTTTTTTATACTTGTGCCGTTGAACTGTTGTATAAAAGCAAAATCGCTCTCGTCGTGTGAGGACTCATGTGATATAGCTCTATATCATCACGGCTGTGATTGCCTGCGGCCTCGTGCACAGCCATGATGGAATAAAGCTACTGTATATCACACTCTTACTATATATATATATAGGCTATATATCAACCCATTCTCACTCCCCAAGGCGTCAAAATCTGAAGCATGTTCAAACGCCTTCAGCGTCAGTATAAAGACGCGAAGGGTGCCCCTATGCATTACTATATCGACGAAATGGGAACTCTGTTGCTTTCATGGTAATCCCTCAGCGTTGGATATAGACGAAAGGGAATCCCTGAAGGTGATGCCGTCACGTTATGCAACGATCGGCAGGATTATGCCGCTTCTGGACGGTAACTACTCCAAATTTTTTACCTTTGTCGCTTGGGGTTGAGGTTAGAACTACTTTCTGTTACATAAAATTACATCCTAACCCAAACATCAACTCTAACCCTAACCCCAAGCGACAATGGTTTAAAAATCAGAAGACAAAAAGTATAAACCAATACAGACATCCTAACCCGAACTCTAACCCCAAGCAACAGTGGCTTAAAAATCAGAAGACAAAAAGTGTAAACAAACTGACATCCAAACCCCAAGCGACAATGGTTTAAAAATTGGAAAAAAAATGAGTCGTTACCATCCAGAAGCGGCATGATCCTGCCAATCGTCGCATAACGTGACGGTATCACCTTCCGGGAATCCCTTTCGTCTATATCCGACGCTGAGGGATTAGCATGAAAGCAACTGAGTTCCCATTTCGTCGATATAGTGACGCATAGGGGCACCCTTCGCGTCTTTATACTGACTCTGAAGGCGTTTGAACATGCTTCAAATTTTGACGCCTTGGGAAGTGAGAATGTGTTGCAAATATATATATATATATATATATATATATATATATATATATATATATATATATATATATATATATATATACATACAGTTGTGTTCAAAATTATTCAACCTGTTGCTGTTAAGGGTTTTAGGGAATTTAGTGTACATTTGTAATTGTATTCAGAATGAAATCCTACAATGACTTCTTAAAGAACCATATACAACTAAAATGACATCAATTGGTTTTGTAATATAGTAGTAAATGTTTCTTTTGTGAATTCTTCATTGACACAATTATTCAACCCCTTAAAGAACTACCACTCTGAAGAACAGAGGTTCATTGAAGTGTTTTCAATCAGGTATTGAAAACACCTATGGATGTCAGGGAACAGCAATAAAGCCTAATAAAAACCAATTAGGCAGCTTTAAAATGACTGTGATACTCAACTCCTTCTAAACATTTACTGGTGTGGTTACAAACATGGTGAAGTCAAAAGAATGGTCCAGGAAGACAAGAGAAGAGGTGATTAATCTTCACAGGAAGGGCAATGGCTATAAGAAGATTGCAAAGATGTTAAACATACCAAGAGACACCATAGGAAGCATCTTCACCTTCAAACTTCACTGTTGGTATGGTGTTTTTAGGGTGATGTGCAGTGCCATTTCTCCTCCAAACATGGTGTGTATTATGGCATCCAAACAGTTTAATTTTGCTCTCATCTGACCACATTTAATGAAGAGTTTGGTTTCAAAACGCAATAAAAAAAATTAAATCAGTATTGTATCTGGTCAGTATTAACCCTTGTGTGGTGTTCATATTTTTGTTACTTAGACCATGTTTGTGGGTCTAGTGGACCCAGAGCATTATTGGTATCTTAAACCAATGCAGTCATACAAATTTATGTAATAATTGTTTACAGATGTTTACTTTAGCCTTATTGCAAGTAATATAGACAGAATTTATGGTTAATATGTGTCATTTACCACTGGTAGAGGACTATTTATAAACTAAAGTGCCATTCGTTTTTTGTGGTAATATGAAACAAAAGAAGACAATTCTATTCTGAACCAGATATTGGGGGGAAAACATGTTTATCTTAAACAAGTATAAATGAAACAAAGTTTTTCATCACTGTTGATGTTTAATTCTTTGAAATTGTATACATTTGTGTCAGTCTACACAGCACAGGCCCCAACTGAACAGATGCCGTATCATAAGACATCATCCACACTGAACACATAACCTGTTCATGCCAGCCAACACAACAGATAAGAAGCAGATTTTTAATGTGTAGCTGTGTTGCATATGCATTTCTTGCATTTATACACATATACTGTGTCCATCTATATGGTCCACACACATTGCAGTACAATGTGTTGCTATTGGCCACAATATATGGATAATATTTTACTTTCTCTATTATTCACTCTCTCTAACACACTCATGCACACAGCTGACATTTGGTCCCCACAATGTGATAAATACCAGGTACACACACACACACACACACACACACACACACACACACCCATTCTGGTTTCCATTTTTTGTGGGGACATTCCATAGACGTAAAGCATTTTATACCATACAAACTGTATATTCTATTCCCCTAACCTACCCCATTTCCTAACCCCAACCATCACAAAAAACTTTATTGTACCTTAGATTTTCAATAAACATCATTTTGTTTGATTTATAAGCTTGTTTCCTCATGGGGACATCAAAATGTCCCCACAAGGTCACAAAAATACTGGTATTCCTATCTTTGTGGGACAATTGGTCCCCACAAGGTGATAATGACCAGATACACACACACACACACACACACACACACACACACACACACACACACACACAGGTTTTGTGGTAAACTCGTGGTTTTACAAATGGTAACCAATATACCAAATAACCATAATTTTACTGCAATAAAATTATGGATTTTTTGTAAGGGAGATTATGGTTAAATGTAGAGTGATTCCTGTTAGACAAAAGGTAAAGTGTTTGGGACAGTAGGTACAGACAAATGTGCATGCATGCAGCATGATATATAACATGTGTTATGCTTGCGGCATTACAGCAAGAGCAGAAGGACAAAACTCTGACATGCATCCATCACATATGTACATACATATACAAACACACTCATGCACTCACAGGAGTCCCAGATAATAGAAAAACAGAGTAAAGTCACATAGCACATTCAATTTTTACTCTCTTATTAACCCTGGGTCCAGTGGACCCGAACACCACATATGTAATATAAATGTGTAGGGGGGGTACACAGTGTACAGTAATTATAAAGTTATTTAATTTTATGTTTTTCATAGAAAATGAGCCAAGGCCAATGAATCTGAGGTTGAAACAACAATTAATTGCATACTTTTTCTTTCAGTAAACATTAAAAACGGGTCCCACAGACCCGAACACCAAACAAGGGTTAAAAAGTCAATTCTTCATTTTACGCAAAATCCGATATCCGCCATGTTATTCTGTCATCTTTTCTCCCTTTTTTGCAAACCCCGACAAACGTCAGTCCTCCTTCTCTGCAGAATGCAATAAAACCACTTAACCAATCACAGCGCACCATTCTGGGTTGTTTTTTAATTACTGATACACTCTTAGAAAGGATTTACACATCTTTGTACGATAAGCTTTTAACACATTATGTGTAATTTTAACTCATTATTATTTGTCATTTTGTGTTGATTTTGTGTTAAAACAAAACACAAGTTGTGTTGAAGTAATAACACAATTATAACACAGAGATGTGTATTCCATGCCAACGCTTTAGTGTGATCTCCCAGAATCAACACTAATGTGTTGTTTTTAACACATCCATTTTAAGGGTGTAGTTTCAGCTGTTGTCTTGGCTCTCCATGCCTTTTTGCACCTCCTTTACTTCAAATGTCATTTACACATAACTTAATTTCTAAACTTCATTGTTTTGGTTTCTTTGTATGTATGAATTACTTGGGTAGTTACTAACATGTAAACATTTCATGTCAATAGCACCTTTTGAAATATATTTACTGAGAAAAATGGTGACGTGTTCAATACTTATTTCACCCGCTGTATATATATATTTAGCTATCCCTTCATAATAAAAACCTTCATTTAAACTGCATGTTGTGTTTACATGTGTTATCTTTGATCCATATTTAAATTTGTTTCATGCTCTTAAACATTGTAGTGTGACACATATGCAAAAAAAGAAAAAATAGAATCAGGAAGTGGCCTGTAGGTGAGATGTTATATGTAAAAGAGAGATGTGACAGATCTGTATAGGGAAGCTGTCAATATTCAATAATCTTCCACTATTTTCAATTTGTTCATGATGTTTGTAAAAACATGACACCATACCGAGTTTTTCTGCTGATTGAGTTTTTGGTGACCTCGATTTGCACTGAAAGTCATGTAAAGTTTTGTAACTCTGCGTTTAAATACCCTTAGCTCCTTTAATGAATTCATGTATTTGCTCTGTTCCTGTAATCCTAACCTTTTTCTGAGTCATGTTTACATGTATCATGGAAAATGGCTAACAAACATTAATAAATAATGGATTTTTTTCTACTGTACAGGCAGTATAAAAATTGACACATAAATTTATTAAATGCAGCATTGACACATGGAAAAGTCTAGATAAGCCTCAATTTTAATATTTATTTATTATATAGTTTTTATATTAGCTTGGCTTCTTTTTAAATAATAAAACATTTCAACAAGTAAAATAAAATAAAGTAACGCTTTGAGTAGATTGTGTCGAAAAAGTAGCTCTCCAGATTGTTTCATCCATTGTGGTTGTTGCCATTGCTCACAATAAGGTTGTGACCCCTGGCATACATCATGCAAATAACAATCATTTGCATGTGTTTATTAAGCAGATGCGTTTATCCAAAGCAACATACAAATCAGACAACATTGCACCCTAAAATTAACAACAAACATGAATTATAAATAATACAAATAAAGGCACTGGGTTATTTCTTTGCTATATCATCCTTGATTTGCAAAGGTGTTTATTGTCTTTTTTATGCTGGCATGAACCATCTTTTATGATTTCAGGAATCAAAAATATGAACCTAGTGTTTAAATGTCATAGTTGGTAATATTCTCATCAACAACCCCAATTATTTCAGCATCATAGTGAGTCTGAGAGTTTCAAAACAAAACGATTTCAATTTAAATAGTCAAGGAAGTGGATACATGCAGTCGTTAAGCTTTAATAAAATCACAGGTTGACAAGATACAAGAACTGTCACGGTTAATCCGTGTCATGTCTTGTCTCTGTTCCGATTGTTATCACCTGGACATTCATTGATTAATTACCTGCCTCATCACACCTGTTTGTCATTTAGTCTGTGTGTATATATACCTCTGTCTTCTGTTTGCTCACTGCTGGATCATTGTCTTCGATACCCTGTCTGTTTCCTGTGTTCATGTTCCTGAGTTTCCAACCCAGTCTCACCCCATGTCGTCAATATTTGACGACACTTGACCATTCGTCAATATGTGACGCGGAGGGTATACCTTTCGCGTCATTTTTTGACGAACTGGGGACTTCAATACTATTACGTCCGTTGCATTCTCCTATTTTCTTACCATTTTCGCGTCGGTTTAGGGTTAGATTTACATAATGACATCCCTACCCAAACCTAACTCTAACCCCAACGCCAGGTGACAACTGTTTCTAACCCCAACGCCAGGTGACAACTGTTTAATTTCGCGCACACTGTTTAATTTTGCGTACACTGTTTAATTTTGCGTAATCTAACCCTAAACCGACGAGAAAATGGTAAGAAAATAGGAGAAGAGAATGCAACGGACGTAATAGTATTGAAGTCCCCAGTTCGTCAAAAAATGACGCGAAAGGTATACCCTCCGCGTCGCATGTTGGCGGGTGGTCAGGTGTCGTCAAGTGTTGACGACATGGGGTGAGACTGTGTTAGAGTTTCTGTATTCACCTTGTCAGCCCTCGTGTTTTTATTATTAAATGTTATTTATTTGGAACCTTGCGTTTGCGTCCTGTCTCTCCTACCCTGTCGTGACAAGAACAGGTTGACAAAACAACATTAACATCCAACAACGACTGACACCAGACAACTGAATACACTATATACACACATGGGCTACAAAGCTAACAAGACACACCTGGGGAGACAGGCAACAAAATAACTACATTGGACTATAAACCGGGTACAGGAAACCAGAAACCAAAAAAACAAACTAAATTAAACAATTAAACACAGAACACATGGCCGTACCACAGATTTTCTTTTCCGTGTAATTGTCAGAGATTGGTTATTCAACTGTTTTATCCTATTTTCTTACCATTGTCGCTTTGGCTTATGGTTAGATTTGGTGTTTGCGTTAGGATGTCACTTTAAAGGTGACATAGAATGATTGAATGGATTATTTATCCTTGTTCTGTGATGTGACATGTAGACAAAATTTTTTGTTTGGGTCTGTAATGCCTTAGAAGCTCCCTAAAAACCTCTCTCAAAAACCTCTATTAGGGTGGGGGATTTTAAACAAGTGGTTTCCACCTATTTGGCTCCCCCTACTGGCTTAACTTGCAATCTCATTACTGATTGGCTGACTTTGCTGCAACTCAAAAAATGTAGCCAATTATTTTAAAGTGGAGGGGCAGTCAGATGCCTGTGATGTCATAAGCATCAGTTTTTCAGATTGGGCTGTTTTCTGGCTGACATTTCTAAAAGAGGATTTTCTATGAGACTGAGATGTTTAGCATGTTTAGCACTTTTTGTATGTTCGTGAATGTGGGTAGAACAAAGACAAGGTAAAAATGTTTTTTCATTCTCTGTCCCCTTTAAGTATTGGTTTATACGATTTTTTTCTGATTTATTTTTTAGATTTTCATATTTTCATTGTCGCCTGGCATTAGGGTTAAAGTTGGGTTTGGGTAGGGATGTCATTTTATGTTAATCTAACCCTAAACCAAAGCGACAATGGCAAGAAAACAGGACAAAACAGCCGAGCAACCAATCCGCGACATGAACACAGAAAAGAATGTCCGTGGTTCGGCCACGGAAAAATGTGGAGATCCATGACAATGCAACAGATAAATGAGCAAAATATTCTGTGACTATACCACGGAAATTTGTGAGATCAAGTTGCGTAAGGAGAACAACATTGCAATCGTTCCCGGGTTTCGGACACAATATGTCTGAGAGCGTTGCTAGAGTATGAATATATTGTATTGCAATAGGTAGCGTTTAAGTATTACCATTAAATCAAAACTAAACAACAGATATATAAATGAAAAGGTTTACAGTATTGACTTAAAGTTACAATTGAAATGGTTACACTATAAATGCATGAAATGGTAAATAATACATGTACAATTAACTGTTTCCAGTGTATGTGAGGTATTACCTGATAGTATAGAAAACAGAAAAAGAAAGAAAGTTCAGAAGAAAGAGAGTGACACTTGAGAACTGTAATCTTGGCCTAATAGCCTAAACCCAAGAACTGAGATGAAGAAGAAAAGCAAAGTGAAAAAGGCAAAAAGATCCAGAGCTCATGAAAACCTTGACCTTTATCCTCTATCCCTTGACCATATGACTAAACCTAACATGATACATTCAAACTGACCGATCAAAAGACCACCTTTAACCCCCACTGTACTTGACCAAACCCAACGTAAAACATTCAAACTGACCGATCAAAAGACCACCTTTAACCCCCACTGTACTTGACCAAACCCAACGTAAAACATTCAAACTGACAGATCAGAAGATCACCTTTAACCCCCGCTGTACTTGACCAAACCCAACGTAATACATTCAAACTGACCGATCAAAAGACCACCTTTAACCCCCGCTGTACTTGACCAAACCCAAAGTAAAACATTCAAACTGACCGTTTAAAAGACCACCTTTAACCCCCACTGTACTTGACCAAACCCAACGTAAAACATTCAAACTGACCGATCAGAAGGTCACCTTTAACCCCCCACTGTACTTGACCAAACCCACCATATAACATTCAAACTGACCGATCAGAAGATCACCTTTAAGCCCCGCTGTACTTGACCAAACCCAACGTAAAACATTCAAACTGACCGATCAGAAGATCACATTTGACCCCCACTGTACTTGATCAAACCCAACTTCATACATTCAAACTGACCGATCAGAAGACCACCTTTGACCCCCCCACTGTACTTGACCAAACCCAACTTCATACATTCAAACTGACCGATCAAAAGACCACCTTTAACCCCCGCTGTAATTGACCAAACCCAACTTTAAACATTCAAACTGACCGATCAGAAGATCACCTTTAACCCCCCAATGTACTGGACCAAACCCAACGTAAAACATTAAAACTGACCGAAAAGAAGATAACCTTTAACCCCAGCTGTACTTGACCAAACCCAACGTAAAACATTCAAACTGATCGATCAGAGGATCACCTTTAAGCCCCGCTGTACTTGACCAAACCCAACGTAAAACATTTAAACTGACCGATCAGAAGATCACCTTTAACACCCACTGTACTTGACCAAAACCAACTTCATACATTCAAACTGACCGATCAGAAGACCACCTTTGACCCCCCACTGTACTTGACCAAACCCAACTTCATACATTTTAACTGACCGATCAAAAGACCACCTTTAACCCCCACTGTACTTGACCAAACCCAACGTAAAACATTCAAACTGACTGATCAGAAGATCACCTTTAACCCTTGCTGTACTTGACCAATCCCAACGTAAAACATTCAAACTGACCGATCAGAAGATCACCTTTGACCCCCACTGTCCTTGCCAAACCCAACTTCATTCATTCAAACCGACCGATCAGAAGACCACATTTGACCCACCACTGTACTTGACCAAACCCAACATCATACATTCAAACTGACCGATCAGAAGAGAGTACCTTTGACCCCCGCTGTACTTGACCAAACCCAACGTAAAACATTCAAACTGACCGATCAGAAGAGAGTACCTCTGACCCCCGCTGTACTTGATCAAACCCAACATCATACATTCAAACTGACCGATCAGAAGAGAGTACCTCTGACCCCCACTGTACTTGACCAAACCCAACATAATACATTCAAACTGACCGATCAGAAGACCACCTTTGACCCCCGCTGTACTTGACCAAACCCAACGTAAAACATTCCAACTGACGATCAAAAGACCACCTTTAACCCCCGCTGTACTTGACAAAACCCAACGTAAAACATTCAAACTGACCGATCAAAAGATCACCTTTAACCCCCGCTGTACTTGACCAAACCCAACGTAAAACATTCAAACTGACCGATCAAAAGACCACCTTTAACCCCCGCTGTACTTGACCAAACCCAACGTTAAACATTCAAACTGACCGATCAGAAGATCACCTTTAACACCCACTGTACTTGACCAAACCCAACGTAAAACATTCAAACTGACCGATCAGAAGATCACCTTTAACCCTTGCTGTACTTGACCAAACCCAACTTAAAACATTCAAACTGACCGATCAGAAGATCACCTTTAACCCCTACTGTCCTTGCCAAACCCAACTTCATACAATCAAACTGACCGATCAAAAGACCACCTTTAACCCCCGCTGTACTTGACCAAACCCAACGTAAAACATTCAAACTGACCGATCAAAAGACCACCTTTAACCCCCCACTGTACTTGACCAAACCCAACGAAATACATTCAAACTGACCGATCAAAAGACCATCTTTAACCCCCCTCTGTACTTGACCAAACCCAACCTAAAACATTCAAACTGACCGATCAGAAGATCACCTTTAACCCCCACTGTACTTGACCAAACCCAACTTCATACATTCAAACTGACCGATCAGAAGACCACCTTTGACCCCCCCACTGTACTTGACCAAACCCAACTTCATACATTCAAACTGACCGATCAAAAGACCACCTTTAACCCCCGCTGTACTTGATCAAACCCAACTTCATACATTCAAACTGACCGATCAGAAGACCACCTTTGACCCCCCACTGTACTTGACCAAACCCAACGTAAAACATTCAAACTGACCAATCAAAAGACCACCTTTAACCCCCACTGTACTTGACCAAACCCAACGTAAAACATTCAAACTGACCGATGAAAAGACAACATTTAAACCCCCACTGTACTTGACCAAACCCAACGTAAAACATTCAAACTGACTGATCAGAAGATCACCTTTAACCCTTGCTGTACTTGACCAATCCCAACGTAAAACATTCAAACTGACCGATCAGAAGATCACCTTTGACCCCCACTGTCCTTGCCAAACCCAACTTCATACATTCAAACTGACCGATCAGAAGATCACCTTTAACCCCCACTGTACTTGACCAAACCCAACGTAAAATATTCAAACTGACCGATCAAAAGACCACCTTTAACCCCCGCTGTACTTGACCAAACCCAACGTAAAACATTCAAACTGACAGATCAGAAGAGCACCTTTAACCCATGCTGTACTTGACCAAACCCAACGTAAAACATTCAAACTAACCGATCAGAAGAACACCTTTTACCCCCACTGTCCTTGCCAAACCCAACTTCATACATTCAAACTGACCGATCAGAAGACCACCTTTGACTCCCCACTGTACTTGACCAAACCCAACGTCATACATTCAAACTGACCGATCAGAAGATCACCTTTAACCCCCACTGTACTTGACCAAACCCAACTTCATACATTCAAACTGACCGATCAGAAGACCACCTTTGACCCCCGCTGTACTTGACCAAACCCAACGTAAAACATTCAAACTGACCGATCAGAAGATCACCTTTGACCCCCACTGTCCTTGCCAAACCCAACTTCATACATTCAAACTGACCGATCAGAAGACCACCTTTGACTCCCCACTGTACTTGACCAAACCCAACGTCATACATTCAAACTGACCGATCAGAAGATCACCTTTAACCCCCACTGTACTTGACCAAACCCAACTTCATACATTCAAACTGACCGATCAGAAGACCACCTTTGACCCCCGCTGTACTTGACCAAACCCAACGTCATACATTCAAACTGACCGATCAGAAGACCACCTTTGACCCCCGCTGTACTTGACCAAACCCAACGTCATACATTCAAACTGACCGATCAGAAGACCACCTTTGACCCCCGCTGTACTTGACCAAACCCAACGTAAAACATTCAAACTGACCGATCAGAAGACCACCTTTGACCCCCGCTGTACTTGACCAAACCCAGCGTAAAACATTCAAACTGACCGATCAGAAGACCACCTTTGACCCCCGCTGTACTTGACCAAATCCAACGTAATACATTCAAACTGACCGATCAAAACACCACCTTTACCCCCCTCTGTACTTGACCAAACCCAAACTCAAACATTCAAACTGACCGACCAGAAGACAACCTTTTACCCCCCACTGTACTTGACCAAACCCAACTTTATACATTCAAACTGACCGATCAGAAGACCACCTTTGACCCCCCCACTGTACTTGACCAAACCCAACGCCACATTCAAACTGACCGATAAAAAGACCACCTTTAACCCCCCACTGTACTTGACCAAACCCAACGTAAAACATTCAAACTGACCGATCAGAAGATCACCTTTAACCCCCGCTGTACTTGACCAAACCCAACGTAATACATTCAAACTGACCGATCAAAAGACCACCTTTAACCCCCGCTGTACTTGACCAAACCCAACGTAAAACATTCAAACTGACCGATCAGAAGATCACCTTTAACCCCCGCTGTACTTGACCAAACCCGCAAATGGTACAGGATGGAGATGGGGGTTGTGATGGAGTAATACGATCCTATATTTTCAGTCTTACAGTTTTTAAATTGAAACAGCTCAAACATGCATTTTAACTCTTTCACCGCCAGCGTTTTTTTTTTAAAGTTGCCAGCCAGCGCCAGTGTTTTTCATGATTTTCACAAAAGTTTAATGCCTTCCAGAAAATGTTCTTCCCCAAATATATAAACATACAATATATCAAATGAAAGAACAGACCCTCTGCTTAAAAAAAAAATAGTTTCATCCTACCTTCATTAGTTTTTTTGTAATCAGCTTTTGAATATGGGTAGGTTTCTGCAAAAACGCAGAGATAATAATTTTTTTTTGACAGACTTTTCATAGAGATCCCATTCAGAGCGATCTTTAAAACAGACACGGACATGCAGCTGCTTGCCATAGGACAATACTTCCGGGTTCAAAAAGTTGCGGAAGGATTCGTCATTGGCGGGGAAGCGTTTTCTCTTGATTGACGAGATATAAATGTAAAATCAACAGTAACTTACTTGCAGCTAGTTGCCAGTAATACCCATTAATACTGTAATTTCTACAGAAATGGTTTACAGTGTAGATGAATTAAAACATACGTATATTTTTTCAATGCGTGCACTTTTAATCTTTGTACAGCGCTTCTTGAATGTGTTAGCATTTAGCCTAGCCCCATTCATTCCTACGGCTCCAAACAAAAGTTTTATTTTTTGCCACTTTATTTACTCATGTCTTTAATAGGGAAAATATGGAAGTGTTTGGTGGCTTCTAAATTCATCCCTGTTTGGATCCTAATGAATGGATGGGGCTAGGCTAAATGCTAACAAATTCACGGGGTGCTCTACAAAGATTAAAAGTGCATGCATTGAAAAAATATAGGCATGTATTAATTTGTCTAAGTTGAGGTAAGAACATAGTAAAATATATAAAAAGGGTGGTATTTCCCTTTAAATCTACAGTAAGTTACTGGCAAACAACTGCCAGTAATACTGAAATGTCTACAGAAAATGTTAACAAAGTGGGGTAATACCAGACTCCTCGTAATCTATTGGAAATAACAATTTCTAAAGAATTTAAATGAATCAAAAATATCTATTTATTATGCCAGGTAGATTTGAATGTTAATTAAAGAATACAAAACAGAATATGATTCAATTAAAATTATTTAAAATGATCACCAATTACAAAAAGTACTTCCGTAATGTCTTAATACACACAAGGATGTGTGGGAACATTGATAGAATACAAGTCACTACCTGGATACTTTTGTACTTCATATAAATTTTGTAGTGACTAAGCTTTGTTTAACTGGTTTAGGTGTCTTACTGGAACTTGATCTGAAGAGGTAGGGCTCAGTGTCAGAACATCATTGTCATATTAGCATAATGAATTGTGATTGGTCCGAAGCAGACACCGCTGTTCAACCCATGTGAAGACCTTCATGGTTGGTAATATTAACACCGATGCAGTTCCCCAATGAAAGTCATGTTTACAGAAGTTCTGTAGTGTTGTGCAATCCAACGTGTGGCTTTGTTTTGCTTACACAAAGCTGAAAATTTCTCTGAATTATTTACGAGGAGCTTCTAATAGAGGTGAGGAGTAATTTGAATATAATATAAAAGTTTTACTGTACTGTAGTTACTCACAGGTCTATTTGAACTACATTTATATTCTACATGCCTTTCTTTAAAGAGACATTGTTTTTATTCTTGTTGGTGATACAGATCAAATTCATCCTGTTTAAGTCATAAAATGTTGAACAAAAGTTCGACTGGATCTCAGCTGTGTCGGCTTGCTGTTATATTGACAGTCGCTGTTCTCATTTCTCTGACCGTCATGTTTGTATGGACTTCACCTCAAACCTTCTGTCTACCTCAACAACTTTTAATTAAGCCAGACTCAGATAGACACCACGTAGAGAAGAACAACTCACTCGATGAAGCAATGGTTGACAAACCTATTCTTTTGTTATGGGTTTGGCCTCAAGATTACAGATTTGATCTGAACGACTGTAAAACTATTTACAACATTGACGGCTGTCACCTGACGGATGATAGATCTCTCTACAGCAACACGGATGCTGTGCTTATTTTTCACAGGGCTATTAGTCAAGATCTGTCCACACTTCCTCCATCTCCTCGCCCTCCATTCCAAAAGTGGATATGGATGAATGTTGAATCACCAACTAACACACAACAAATACCAGGAATTGAAAACCTGTTTAATCTGACTCTCAGTTATAGAGAGGACTCTGACATTCCTGTGCGGTTACGCCTGACTAGCAATAAGATCCCAGATGAGGATTTTAAAATTCCCAAAAAGGAAAGACTCATCTGTTGGGTTGTGAGTAACAATTTAAAGTGGACAGGCGTCGGCATGAGAAACGCTTATTTCCACGAACTTAGCAAGCACGTCTACATACACGTGTATGGAAAAGCTTATGGATCGTTTCTGGATTATAACGACTACTTTCCCACCATAGCCAGCTGTAAATTTTATCTCGCCTTCGAGAACTCCATTCACAAAGACTACATCACTGAGAAGTTAAATGGACCTCTGGCAGTAGGTACTGTACCTGTGGTGCTGGGACCTCCCCGAAAAAACTATGAAAGGTTTATACCGGGTGACTCATTTATTCATGTGGATGACTTTCCAGATGCAAAGTCACTAGCAGAATATCTTAAGCGTCTGGACCTGGATGACGAAGCATATCGCAGGTACTTTAACTGGAGGAGACATTTCTCAGCTCGACCTCATTTAATATTACAGAACCAAGAGTTTGTTCTGGCTATTTGTACGGCCTGTGATTATGTAGGAAGACACAAAGAATATAAAGAAGCTCACGATATCTATGAATGGTTTTTCAACTAATGTCATCTCAGATGTTTGTGTTAGCCCACAGGTATTTTTATAATTAATCAGTGGCATATTAAAGTTACATAAATCATAGTTTTCTATATATTTTACATGAATTATCCTCAGCACTGTGGTCTTCTGCTCAAACATTTATATTTTTGTATTGCATCACTGTAATATTGTAATACTAACTTATATATATATATTTTTGGCATATTTTATCATTGTCAAAGGTATTATATGAATCATTTTATCATATTTTATCATTGTCCAAAGTCATATATGAATAAATGTGCATGTGTTCATTATTCTGGTACTTATTGTCTGTTAATATAAAAAAAGTGTTTTTATGTAGATGAGTTAAATAAGGGATTAACAGATTGCCTATTCATCTGGCTGTCTGTTCAAGCAAAACTACAAACCTTGATAAACCGGTTCAGATGTGTTTTGTGGCATTATGTAAGAAAATTATGCTCAACCAAACAACAGATAAAGCTGAAATGTTGGCACAATTTTAAGAAAACAAAAGAATCACATGAAGAGCCATGAGATACTTCTCAGCAAGCAGTGTTTAACTTCACATCAAAGCACTTTCTGGTCACATCAGTTTATGAAACTAAATATGAATTATTTGATCAAATAATCTCTTTTAATGATCTTTTAATTTATGAAATATGGGTGTTATTTAGTTAACAACACTCATAACAGAAATGAAGGAAATGCTTAAAATACACACATACTACAGACCCGGGACCACGAGTGGGCATTGCCCCCTCAGCTCTGATTTGTGCCCCCTCTGTTTTTATTTTTATATTCATGGTTACAAATAAAATGTTCAACCTTTTGAGTTGTCACAAGAAGCAACAGTTCAAGACACACAAACTATACAAAACGATTCAGCACATGACAAGACACACTGGGGCCAAATAGGGAAAACTACAAATCGAACGCCATTCGAGTTTACTATGGTAAAAAAAACGTACACTTACTGCCCCCAGCTAATAGATGACATATGAGAGCTTTCCTCATGTTTACCGGTGCGCTCTTCCTCAATATATGCGTACGTCACGTGCAGACCCATCAAACACATTAACGAAAGCTTTTACTGTTCGCACAATAGGTAGGCTATAATAGTTTGCAAATTCATTATAACATTATATTGGCGGTCTCACCATGAATGAAAGCACATGCTCGCGTGTCCTGTGCATAAGACGCGCCCATCGTATTTCAGTATTTCTATTTTTGTCATAGAAAAAAGTCTCTCTCTCTGTCTCTTGGTCCCTCTCATTCTTCGTGAGTCTAACAACTTTATCATAAAACGTCCCACTTGACAGCTTCCCTGATTCCAGCCAGTTAAGGATATTTAAATATAACGTTATATGGAATGAATGAAACGAGATGACACGCAAATAGCGGCTGCAGCACGTAGTGCCAAGAAACCGACAGCAGCTTTCTTCTACGTTTCTGTCAAACACTAATAAATGATAGTTTTTTTATTTAAAATAAAAGCGATTACAAAGGAAATCTTTACTGTTCGTTGGTGATGGGCGATTTGGAAGCACGCTTCATGAGGCTTCGAAACAATAACGAATCTTTTGTTTCGAATCAGTGGTTCGGAGCTTGTTTCAAACTGGCCAAAGTCGCGTGATTTTAGCAAACGAGGCTTCATTACGTCATAACTGTTTCGAAGCGTTTCGAAAATCCGATACATAAGAATAAGAGCTCTCCTCGAGGGAAATTTTTTGGGGACAATCTGATTCCAGATGTTGATTGGAAAAAGACGTGGTTGTTACCATGCAAGTTTTTCATCTCTAACAGGATAATAGAGACTCAGTTTAAAATACTTCATAAGATACCTATGTAATCTTGCTTTCCAAATATAGACATTGACCAAAAATGCTCATTGTGTAACAAAGATGATGAATCCATTTTGCATATTTTTTTATGAATGTGAGGATGTACGTAATTTCTGGTTGATGTTATCTAATCACCTTGGATTTCTTGATAATTCTTACACTTTTACAAAAAGAGATATTGTTTTTTATTTTACACACAAACAGAAATGTATTGAATTTGTTACCAATTTTTTTATACTTGTATCCAAACATTACATTCACAAACAGAAATTCAAAAAAGAAAAACCTTTATTTAAATTTTTTTTCATTTAATTCCAGTACCTCTTATCCACGCTTCGAAGAATTAACAACAAAAAAACATGATGCTTCTTTCTTTCTATGATGAACTCTTTACTACACAAACTTGATATGAACTGACTTATTGATACCACCTCCCTTCCCTCCACTTCCCTTGTAGGTTCCTGTGACAAATGTTGTATTCTGTACAATAAATGTTCATTAATAAAACAAAATCCGATGATTCACCACTAGGGGGAGTTAATCACACATGACCAGTGTAGGTGAACTCGCGTCAGTTTTATTATAAAAGTTCATAAAACATTCATCCTTCTGACTAATAATAACACTACCAATTTGTCTAGATTTTGTTTATAGACAGATTTAATGACAAAAATATGCTGAATTAAAAAGAGAGTTCGTTTTAATGATGTGTTTGCCATATAAATAAAACTAAAACACAGAATACACGTTTAATTATGTCTTAATTAAATTAAATACTTTATTCTTCTTAAAAACATATTTTTAGAACAATCTTGGTATTATTTGGTAAAAAAGTGTAAAATGTTTGGACAGATCTTGCTGCTTTTACACTATTTTGACCAGCAGATGTCGCCAGCGTGTATGGTGTTTCAAACGCTTCGAAAAACTGAATCAATTTGTGAAGCAATTGGTTCAATTGATTCGAAGCTTCGAAAAGCTTCGTTTCTCCCATCACTACTGTTCATGTTTATTTATTTATTTATTATATGGAAAATCCCACTTTAACAGACCGCCATTACATTTTCCTCTCGCATACCCCTGCGGGTGCCCGTACCGAATCCCTGGATAAAGTTAAGCCCTCCCAACAATTTCACATGCCCCCTCAGTCATTTCATTCTGCAGCCGTGCCTGCACATACAACAAAACAAAGAAACAGAGATAAGTAAACTTTGATAAAACTTTACAAATATGTACACACTACTGTGCAAACGTTATAGGCCACCATTAGATTTGTTGTTTTTGCAATGGCATAGTATAGGCTATAATATAATAGGCTCTTAATTAGAATAATTTGTTTTATTAGTTTTAAAATCAGTATAAAATTATTAGCTGAAGTGTAAAGTATTTTGGGTAAACTCCTCTTTCACTTAAGCGATAGCAAATTAAATCCTAACTTCTATTGTTATATATATATATATACAGGGTGCGATTTGCCGGGGGGGATGCGTGGGATTTCCCCCTTTCTGGTCAATGTATCCCTGCCTCTGCTTAATTATTTTTATCCCTGGTGGGGATAAATTTATCCCCCCCTCAAAGTGATCAGTGCTACTACACTTGTGGCGAGACGGATCACAAAACTTATCACTGATCCGTGGTTTGATTAAAGTCAATTTTGTTTTAAAATGCGCTGCTTTGGCTGGCTCTGATACAGCTGCCGCGCGCAGCCTCTCTGTATTCACCGCTCTGCAGACTTGCTCAATGTCCCGCCCACGGCGCTATCTGATTGGTTACAGACCCGGTTACACCTCACGAGTAGCCTATCAACACATGCGAGATGGTTATGGAGCTGTGTGTCGAAACGGTGGAAGGCAGCATATTCATCAGCATATTAATAAAGCGGGAATAAACATCACAATCTGATTATCTGTTTATGATGACAAGCAGAGTTAGTGTCCCAGTCACACCACTGAGAATGGCCGAAGTTACACGCAGATGAGGCGTTTAGCGAGGCGAGGGCGCGTCCAGTTTGCGCAAATGAGGCTAAGTGACTAACACATAATGCATCTGTCTTTTCTATCATTTCACTGGAGCTCCGCATTGCGGTGTAAAGTTAATATTATTACTTAAAAAAGCAGCAGTAAAACTGTTTCTACTGTAATGGTTTAACTTTGCAATCAATACATTGTTCATATTTATGTTTAAGTTGACACTACATTGTGCCATACAGTTTTGCCATTCAAGATTTAATTCTTACGCGTTTTTCGTTGTGCATGATCACAGTTCATATGTGTGGGGAAAGATAAGCTATTAGAAAAAAAATATTGCGTTAGGCTGCTTCATGAGTTAATAAGAAAAAAGATTTTACAATTCCTGCAAATGCAGTGATGAGTTCATGTTCTCATTATTTATTTTTATGAATTAAAATGTTTTGAAATGTGCTGTGGACAGAGACGCATTATGTAAAGAATTATAAAAAATCGTCAATAAGCTCATAATTTGCGCTAAAATAGTCTAAATGTTAAGTTTTAAAACCATTTTAAAAAGCTGGTTATATTTTGATGTTTCTGCGCAAGTTCAGCAGACAGTGAGGTTCGGGTTTGTTCCGATCAGAGCTCGTGAGCGGAGAGCGCATTTCTGAATATTAGAAATATTTAAATTAGAAATATATAAAAAAATAATAATAATATTATAATGGATTTTTGTTAGGTCAGACAATGATTACCACATTTCTCTCTCATATTGCTCTTCATAACCACTGAAAACAGTAAAAAAAGTCAAAACTAGTGGTGGGTACAAAATAACTCATGACGAAATATGGTGGGTGCCCACCGTCGCCGAAATCGACGCCTATGAAAACATCCCCCCCTCTGTTTTTTTTCAAAAAACGCACCCTGTATATATATATTATTTGTGACAAGAGTAAGCAGCAAACCAATGACACTCTGTGAAGTTTGCTGGTAAAACGACAAAAAACAAATTTTTGCGATTTTACCTTGAAATTTGGATTTTTTTTAATGTTTTGGGCATTAAACATTTTCATTTTTATGTTTTTTTATATTAAATATAAATATATATTTTAAACATACAAACTGATAAGTATTTTTTATTTAATAGCCTATTAAAACAGTGATTTAGCAACTCTGTAAAATCTCAATAAAAAAGCTTTAAAAAGAGACCAAGACTAGGCTTCTAGACCAAAAGTTATATTAACTTTAAGGTGCACATCACCTTTTTGGGGGGTTGGCAGTTAATTAAACTATATTTAAAATATAGATATTTTATATCAATATTATAGACACAAATATAAATACAGATATTTGTGTTTCCGTCAGCTTTCTTCATGAGAATCTCTGGATGTGCCTCACATAAGTGGTAAATGTCTTAATGGTGTTATTGTCAAATAATGAGAAGTGTATTTGCTTCTGTTTTACACTGTCAGAAAAAATGGTCCCTGTAGCTTTAACTGGGACAGTGCCGTTTTTAAAAGTACACCTTTGCACCTAAAGAGTAATAGTACCTCAGAGATTGGTAGCAAAGAGTGCATATCAATACCTCAAAGGTTCTGGTATCAAATACCTGTAGCTAAATGGTACATACTATGACCTTTTAAAATGCTCACACAAATTTTAATATGTAACTCTGTATGTAATATGTAGTAGAGTGTTGTCTAAGTCAGCTGACACAGATATTAATCACCAAAATACTTGATGATATACAGCAGTCATCTGCATACAAGATGAAAGCAGAAAAGCTACACAGCAGAACCAACACAGCCTTGAGATGCTCCAATGCTAACACAAAGTTTACTGTAACTCTGTATGTAATATATATAGGGGAGACCGGGGTTGGTTGTCACAATTTTTACTCATGCATGAATTGCTCATCTTCAAAAAATCTTTCAGCAGCGATTCCTACATGAAATGAAAGCTTGAGGTCTTGGCTTTAAATGTGTACACTTTTTACTTTTAGAATGTATTGTAACAGGAAGTAATTAACCATCAAAGACACTCTGACACAATGTGACAACAACCAACCCCATCACGTGGGGTATGGGGTTGGTTGTCCCTATAGTGGTTCAATAGGATTTCAGTGATAAATTGGGATCTGAAAAGATAATGTGTAACTTTTTAGTTTTTTAAGCTAGAAACTGCAAAAAAGTTTTAATATGAATACCAACCCTATGATGTTGTCAATGCCCATTATGTTTAAACAATGGGATTAAAGTGGGTGATCAGTTACTTGAACTGTCTACTGTGTTGAGAAATAAAATGAAATACTTTTTAGTGTTAAAACATCTTTATGTGATGCTTTATTTATTTTATTTTAACAGCAAACAAAAACAAACAACAGACAAACAGTCTTAAAAGGTCTATATGTCCAATACTCACATGTGACAACCAACCCCGCAAGCTATGAGACAACCATCCCTAACTGACTTCTTGACAAACATGCTAAGGTATAGCTGCCACACGGCTTTAACGTGAAAGCTAAAAAAAGGCTTAAAATAACTACTTTGGGCTTTTTAATGGGTGTTTTGTTTTTGAATGATTAATATCCTACAAGATCTCAACACAAAAACAACACCAACATAAAAATTTACTCTGACCCATGAAAATAAAAAATTGTCTCCTCAACTCAATGTTTTGTATCTGCTCAGCAGATGAGTGCAAATGAGTAAACTATTAAAGGCTAACAAATTGATATCAAAGTTGTACCACAGCGCCATGTAGTATGTCTGGAATAAGCAGTGTGACAACCAACCCGTGAGACAACCAGCCCCGGTCTCCCCTAACTATGTTTAATAGTGTTGATAAGGAGTTAATATTATAACACGTATTGTGATTCATCCCAGACAAGTTTGATTTGGAAACTTGGCAAAACAAAAATATAGAGATGCACAGCAGGTTTAAAATGGAGTAAAAAGAACAGACAGTCATATTAATAACTATTAAAAATGAGCATGAGAGTGTTAATAAATAGTATATTAAAAATGGATGAATGAAAATGAGTTTTATTGGCTAAACTTAATTTTGTTGTACTGTGGTACTTACAAGCATACAGTATAACACTTTCTGCTTCAGCAAACCCCCCCCCCCCCTCTCTCTCAGAGAGAGAGGATTCATTAATGCATTTTAAATATGAAACGTTCAATAATAAAGTTTTGCAACAGTGCAAATATAAGAAAAGCGCCATGGTCCTTAATGTTAAGTATGAAAGACAGAAGGTTGTCGCTAAAAGGGATACATATAGTGCCAAATCTCGTGAAATCTCACATTAAGAGCACAGTTTTTCATCCTAATCCTACCCCAAAACCTAACCCTAAACCCAACATTTCACAGAATTTATTTCATATCTATATATCAAGCCAGAACCACTGTCTTTCATCCTAATCCTTTTATGAAGAGACATCTGACAACATCCAAAGTCCAAAAACCTTGGCCATCACATGATTCATGGAGCCTTCAGTTAGTTCCTGGAAGCTCTGTGAGACATTGAAATAGATTAAGTGAAAGACAAAGAGTTGTGATTTTTCTTAATGCATTGATTTACAATATTTATATATTACACCAATATGTGTATGTATTTTTATGTAGTTCTATCAACAATGTTTTTTGACAAATAAAATCCACTAATATGTGAATATTAGTATGGTCAGCTGCTGGTAAGTGCCTTGTTAACATGTTTTACACCCTGCAACAACTTTAAAGCTTAAAATGCATCACACTATGTAAGCTTATGTTTATGCTATTTATAATGTACAATTGACTCTGTGCTGTGTTGTGCCTGTTTGATTTATAAATATACAAAGAACAAGATTTTTTTTAAAAGACTCATAAGGCATGTTTAATTTATTGTAAATTATATCAATAGGCTACCCTTGGCTCATGTCGTTTTCTTTTTGTTGTTAATATGAAATTGGATCGAAGTTGCCATTTTCATCACTTTCATTATTATTATTGCCTGAACGTATTAATATGCATTTTATACAAGTTAATAATAATTATTTTTTTTGCCTTTAATTTTATTTATTTAACAAGCACCGTGCAAAACACTCCATCCGTTTATGTAGCCTACAGCCATTGCGGTTTGTTATGCGTTGCAAAAGATATCCTCAGGCTGTCCTTGCCTAACCAGTTTTCTACTAACCTAAAACTACAAATTTAATGAAAAATAATATAAATAAAATATCTGTAGTGCTAAGATACAGTCTTAAAACTTTCATTAAGTTAATCGCATTCAGTCTTTTCTGCTGCAGGCTGCAGCCAGATCTAGGCTGACCGCAAAAAAAATCTAAGATGACAACTTCCGGGATTTCTTGAGAGGCTTCATGATCCGCCAGATTTTGCCATAGCTGTATCCCTTCTAGCCGGAAGCGTCGCGTCTTTCGAATGACCTCAATGGATGCATCTTTATCAGGTGTAAGAAGCTGTGAATAAGAAGCTGGATCCAGACCCGCGAGAATCTGGTAGGTTTAGGGCAGGGGTGCCCCAAAATATATTTTAAACTATACATTTTCATAATTAATTTCTACTTTTACAAATGTAATTAACTGCGTTTTGATCTGACGTACGCCTAAGGTAGACGTGTAGCTTACCGTACATGGTAACAAATAACTATTTTTTTTAGTAGTTTAGTTTTTCATTCACATTAAACATCAGATGAAGTGATTTTTTTATATTGATGATGCGGAGTCATTAATCATAATGATTTAATATGTATAATACTATTATATGTAAGACATAGCATAACTTAAAACATTGTAGTGAAAGCATTTATCTTTATAAGAAATTAATGCAAAATAATATTTGCAAGACGTAGTTCGGTTTAACAGTTTGCGCGGATGACGTTGTGAAACACAGGTAGCATAGAATGAAAGCACCAGGAAGGGTTTATTTTTGCTTAATTCTTCTTCATCATATCTGTAGGATATCTTATCAATGTCAGCAAAGCGTATTGGAAATGATAAGTCCTATGTTAGAAGACTTTTCTCAGGTGTAGTATTATGATATTTTTTGCAGCATATAGCCCACGATGTCCCCCACCCAATTTTGGAATAATGTTACAGTATACAGTATCGAATCGCGGTGTTCGACGCATTTCCTGTATGCTATTGACTCTCTGTGTTGGCGTTTCTTGATACAGTATAAACACGGCAGTTAAGAGAAAACAGACTTTACAAAGCCTATAATTTCTGTTTGAGGACGGCGAGTAGCCTAAAGCAAGCCCTGCGCCTTCATGTGATATTTTTCTATAGCAACGCAAACTGTTAAACAGAGCCATGTTTATTTTCTATTTTTCACATCTTTGTTCAAGTTCACATGTGAATTTTTTCTTTATGTTTGCGGATAAGCTAACACCGAATCGTTCCGACGAACTATAGCCTATTATTAAGAGGACTGGAACAGTATAGCATACAAGCCTACTACAGGCAAGGGCGTAACCGTAATGTCCTAATATAACAGTTTTTCTGAATTGCTAAAACACTAAATGCCAATCCCTAAACCAAATTCATAGTGGCCTAAGCCCATTTAAATCGTGCACTCTTTTTGCAAAACTCTAAACACAAACTTCTCACTAAAACACACATTTTATGCTGCAATGCACTTGTTTTATAAATACTGAACACAGTCAGGCAAAAGTTGAACACAACTACAACACAGTTATCATCCAGAAAAAACAACAACTCAAAATTATAGACACTTTTTTGTAATGTTTTATTTTTTTTTTGGAATTGGAAACAGTCTGAGAGGCAAATGAAGAGCATGAGAAAGAACAACAGAGACGATGCAATTGGCAAAATTTGCAGTTGGATTGCTGACTTTTTACAAAATACAAATGCTGCATACAGTAATATTAAAAACTTACTATTACTTGCAGTACATACAGTAAAGTATTCACTGTATTCAACTTAATAAAGATTTTAACAGTATTTGTCATATTGTTATATACAATAAACATGTATTTTTCTGTAAGCAGACTTATGTGTTTATGGTTTGAAAACTTGGTTTGATTTTAAGTATGTGAAATGTTTTGAAGGAACTGCTTGATTCTGCTAAAAGAGTCAGGGGTTCTGTGAATTTAGTGTGACAATTTGGATTTGTGTTTAAGGTCTTGAGGAAATGAGTGATGGTTTAAAAAGATGTGTTTTAGCAATTCAGAAAAACTGCAATCTTATGTGTCATATTTATTAGGTGTCATATTAATAAATTACACTCCAAAAACAACAAATATAGAACACTTCTATTTTATTTGTGTTTTATATTTTACTTTTTTGTGATTTCAGTGAAAATTCTGACTGTGAAACATCTTTCTTCCCAATCTGCTTCAGCAGGAAAAAATATAACACATTATACTTATTCAACAGTCATTACAAAAAAGCGCAAACAAAAAAAGCAAATAATAACAATAATTGCTTGCCGTAGTTAACAATTATTTTATTGTTCGTGCTTTCTTATTTTCTTAACAGTCTGTTTAAACTATACACACTATATACTGTTACAAGTTTGCAGCTCTTCAGATTAAAGTTTTTCTGAAATGCCTAAACACTAAACCCCATTCTCTCAACCAGTTTCTCCAGTGACCTATAGGCAGGCAAAACCTGAACACAATTACAAACGTTGTCATCGAGTAAAAACAATAACTCAAAACTTTTCACACCCTTTTTCCAATGGTATTTTTTAACAAGTGTTATTTTTTTAGAAATTCTGTTATTACTCTGTGTTGCAAACTTTCTTTATACATTTCTTACTTGAAATAACTTTTTTTAAGTGATATTTTTCCTATTTTTTTTATCATTTTATAGATTCTGTGAGGTTCATGTAAACTTTTGATCACAACTGTATTTCCTAGACGAAACAGGCTTTTAAGTTAAGCAATGCAGTGACGCGCTTGTGTTGGTTGTTTCTGGCTAGATTTGTTTTGGGTGGGGAAAATGCTGCTAAATTTTCGTACTAATGCTGCAATGGTCTATAGAGCTACAGAAGTACAAAAAAAAATCTTATGTAAAAAAAATCTAAATAAAATATGTGATAAATTTTATTTCAGTTACTTGTACTTTAACAACTGAAATGAATCTTGAAAAATGTAACACATTTCCTAACCAAACAGGTTTGTGTACCTTGAAGTTTTTGTATTTGAATGTTGTAAATGATCTTGGTAGGGTTGCACCAGTCGTTCGTAAGTTCTTACTTAAACTGGGACGTAAAGTCCAAACTAGAGGCTTAGTAACTACTAGCTAGTTCATAACTAACTCTTTACTTAATTCGGTTGCACCACTTGTTCTTAAGGCAGAACGTAGCTAGTAGGTCGTAAGCTCTCCATAAAGTAATGCGTTGTCGCATAAAATGACGTTTATTTTCCTTAACCCAATCACAAGCCTTATAATGGGCAAACAGGAAATAGTCTGAACAGTACGTAATTTCAAACTCATTCTTGTCTCGCCTAAACTGAAAGTTAAAAAAAGATGTTAAAGCATGTGTTATCGAACTCAAAACATTACACTTTTAATTGAAAAAATATATCCCACACATGGAAGAGAAAATAAACAGGAAGACATTTTAAATCTTATTTTAATTGATGGATACACAAAAAATTAAACAGTTCTTGAAAACTCGTTGACGAATTTGCGGCTCTTCATAATTAATACGAGCTCATCGATGTTATATAATCTGGATGACATCTTATTCCAAACGTTATTCATGGACAGGGGCTTCCGTAAATATTTAGTTACAACGTATTGTTACGTTTAAACTAAGGCTGTTTCTCAATTCCAAGAACGCAAAGAACGGACTTGCGTCCTCTTGGAGATCGGTCTTGCCAGGCGACCTTGGAAGAACGAACTCGGAAGTTTTGCCGCAATGACTTCTGGGGCGTAAAGCGATTTCAGCAAGTCTGCACTCGATGCATCCTCGATATCAAGAACACATCCGGGTATTTTCATGCGTCCTTTGTCCTTGCGTTCTTGAGAATTGGAATGAACTTTGACCGTTAATGATGACGTAGAGCGAGGACACGAGGACGCAAGATCGCTGAAGAACGCATATTGAGAAACAGCCCATGTTTAATGGTGCAACGCAAAAACATTTAGTAGTGCGTAAGTTGTAACTTAGTGCCCATTTACGTAGTAACTAAGCTACGTTGTAACTTACGCACAGCTGGTGCAACCGGCCCCTTGTCTGTTACAAGGAATGGATTTTCCAATAAATGGCAGATGACGTTATGCTGCTTTGTCACGTTTTGTATTGGTGATTTATAACTCCACAAAAGTCAAACAAATTTCAGTACATCCATAATCGCTTTTTAGATGTTAAGTCTTGTTCTGGCCCTAATATAACAAACACGCCTATTGTAAGGTTTATCTGAAACACAAAAAAAACTGGTTTTATGAGCACTGTGGAGGTAGTTAAATAAAGGAAGAAACCTGTGGTGGGATGACATTTTTGTTTCATCTACAGTACATACTGAACTCTGACTTTTGAACCTTTGGTTTTTGAAGTAAACGCAAACAGCAATGGAATACTGAGCCAATCTCTTCTGTACTTCTTTTGTTTTCTTTACAGGCTCCTCATTACATTTATCAATTCATTGTAGACTCAAAGAACAGGTGAGGAGCTGCATTACCTTCATTTCAAGTGTACAGCTTAAATGTAAATTAATCATATTGCAGCCTGAAAAGGCTTTGAATTGAATAAAAGAATAGTTTGTATAATAAATCACAAATCTCTAGCGCTTGTAGTACCCTTATTTCTCCAGAAAGCCTGTTCAGTCCTGTTTCTAAAAGCTTTTTTATTATCTTTAGGGAAGAAATTGGTAATCATGGTCTCAAATGTAGCTTTGCTGTGTCGCATGGTTGCAGTGGTGGCGATCACGCTTCTTGTGGTCTTGTTCTGGTTCTCATTTCTCAACAACTGCCCTCCAATTCAACAGCACCAGCATTTAGAAAAATTCCACAAGTCTGTCAATGCCACTGCGAGATCTAATATAGTAAAGGAAGAGAAACCGATACTGTTGTTATGGTTCTGGCCTGAAGACTTCCGGTTTAACCTGAGCGATTGTCAAACCATTTTTAATATTGACAGTTGTTTTTTGACGGACGACAGATCGCTCTACAGCAACGCAGACGCTGTCCTCATCTATCACAAATCCATTAGCTGGGACCTGTCCAACCTTCCACCGTCTCCTCGCCCAGCGTTCCAGAAGTGGATATGGTTTAACCTCGAATCACCGACTAACACGGCAAGAAAACCAGGTATTGAAAACTTGTTCAACCATACACTTAGCTACAGACAGGACGCAGATATTTTTACAAGGCTGCACTTGACTGTCAGAAAAACTCCAGATGAAAGTTTCCAAATTCCCAAGAAGGAGAAACTGGTCTGTTGGATCGTAAGTAACAATAATGCCGGGTCGGGTGTTGGCACGAGGAACGCCTATTACAATGAACTCAAGAACCACGTCTACATACATATGTACGGAAAGGCTTATGGGACGTTCCTGGACCACAATGACTACTATTCCACCATAGCCAGCTGCAAATTTTATCTCTCCTTCGAAAACTCAATTCACAAAGACTACATCACTGAGAAGTTAAATGGACCTCTGGCAGTAGGTACTGTACCTGTGGTGCTGGGACCTCCAAGAAAAAACTATGAAAACTTTGTACCAGGCGATGCTTTTATTCACGTGGAAGACTTCCCAGATGCAAAGTCCCTAGCAGAATATCTTATCCGTCTAGACCTGGATGAAGAGGCGTATCGCAGGTACTTTAACTGGAGGAGACATTTCTCGGCTCGACCTCATTTACTACAGCAACAAGAGTTTGATCTGCCAATCTGCACGGCCTGTGAATATATAGCAACACACAAAGACTATAAAGAAATTCATAATCTCTATGACTGGTACAACAATTAATTCAATGATTTCGTATTGCGTATTTGAAGTGAAAAACTGCACTGAGTGTGATGAAGGATTTTCTTTCACTGCACAAAAAAATCTAACTCCAGTCATAACCAGTCACTTTAAAATTCAGAGTATCTGACAGTGAATAAAAGTAAATCCTTAAGTTTCTTTGTGTTTTCTTAAAAATACACTGTAAAAAATCTGTAGAAATTACAGGATTACTGGTTTGCCAGTAACTTACTGTAGATATAATGATTACCTATTTTGTTGCTAAAAACATTATTTTGTGTATTTGGTATAATAATGTGTTTGTGTGGTTTATGGTTCAAAAAAACACAAGAGATTTACGTTGACAACTTATGTCATTGTGCGTTTACATGCACAGAATAAATGGATAGCTATAAAAAAATCTGCTTATTATAGAAAACGGTTTACTGTCTTTAGCTATACTCTTGTACCTCTTCTCATGTCTGCAGAACCTATAAATGTAGCTTAAATAAATTGATTGCAACCACTTACATTAACAAATGTAGTAAATTGAATAAACATTTTTTTTCAGTGAATTATCCAATTTACAATTGTACATTTCCTTCAGTGGTTAAGTCTGTGTTAGTAATATGTTAACGATATGCAAAAGGTACAAATCCCAACCTTAATAGTGAGTGCGTTTACACTGAAAAAAAATGATTAATTGAATTTAATCAATTTTATTTAAGCTACATTTAAACAAAGGTTTTTTTGTTTTGTTTTGTATTTCTAATTTATTTGTTTAAATGTAGCTTAAATGGGTTGATTGTGACTGCTTACCTTAAAAAATTATATTTAAAATAAAAATTTGTTTAAAGTTAAAAAACATTTACAAGTCTACAGAATAAAACTAAAGTAACACCCTTATGCAAAGCATTCCGGGAACCAAAATCTGAAGGAAATAAACAGAAGAGGTTTTTACTCCGTCACAACCCCCATTTCCATTAGACCTATTTGCATTCTTGTGCTTATTGACTATTGGCAGAGTTATTTATCCAGTAGGCTCTTAAAATGGTTGATGTTAAAACAAAAAATGTTGTGTTTAGTTAGGGCAACATATTTAATGTCTCCATGAGCTCTGCTCTTGGACTCACCTTGTGCTCTCATATGCTTTTCTTCTTCTTTACATGAGCTCTGGATTTTTTAACTTTCTTTCTTTCTCTGTTCTCTATAGATGGTTTCATCTGACGCACGTGATACATGTCTGGATCCGAACCTTACTTCCGGTTTCGTTTTTTTAATGGTCTGACTAGTTGCTAAACTGATCTCTTGAACAAATGCCTCGTCGAAAATAACAAATATTTTGGTTTCCTAGGTAATCTATGTGTTGTTGTTTTGCTTGTTATATAAATAAACTACGTTTAAAGTACTTTGTTGTTATTTATTATTAGCGGAGTTTACCGGAAGTTATGTGCGTACCGCGACAGCCGCTTGTTTATGTTGTTACTGCTGAAACCGTCTATACTATCAGGTAATATCTAACATACATTGTAAACATTAATTGTATCTGTATTATTTTGCTATCATAACTGCGCTTTTTCCATCATTGGTATAAGTTGCAGAAGGGTGATAATTGACAAGAAATACACACTTTAACATTTCGCAGTGCAGTGAATCCACCCTTACAAGACAAAGACATGTTAATGTTCATTTAACTTTGAACAAACTATTGCCAGTAAATAACATAAATGTAAATCTACAGTAAGTTAGAGCTGCATAACTATACAACAATTTTCTTTACAGTGTAGTGCATCAGATAAAGTGATGGGATGACTTTCTATAGGCCTACCACATACATTTACAATCAAAACAGCAGGTGCAAATGCTAATGATATCAAATTTGCTTACTGTATATAGAGGATGCAAACATGTAGGTCTGAAGGTCTGTTCAATCTTTTTTTGCCATCTTTCACAAAAACCCCTTTAATGTTAACCAGCTCATAGTTCAAGTTAGCTAATGCATTAAAGACGGGGTGCATGATTCCTAAAATCCAATGTTGACATTTGAAATCACCTAAACAAACACGCCCCTACCACAATAGAATCTAGACCCCCACACATACGCAACCCAAGCAACACCACACCCCTTCCAGCAGCTTGGCTACAAGTGTTTTGGTAGTCAGCCTGACTCCCTTTTCCAAAGTGTTTTTCAAAAATCAAAGTCGCAAGGAAATTGATAATAAAAAACTGACTTTGTCGTTTGTACCAGCCGATGTCGGCCCAGCAACCAGCGACCACTTCAGTGTAATTTTTTTATTCTTATTCAATTTAATATATGAAGAGTTTCGTTGCAAAACGAGATAAATCCATTTTTTAACATTTTTCTCAAAACTTGTTTATTATTACGTTATCATGTTATTATTTTGTTTTATGGTGCTACTTAGCTGTATTTTTTAAGATATGAAGGTTTAAATCAAAACAAACCAACTGCAGTTGCATTGAAATTAATTGGAATGCACAACCAAAAAACAAGATTTCTGAACAATTAAAAAAATGGCGTTTATCTCGTTTTGCAACGAAACTCTTCATATATAGTATTTAATATGTAGTATTTATTGCTACTGGATCACCTAAGTCTGCCCAGTGACAACCATCTGCTTCCCTTAACTTGTAATTTTATTGTTTTAATTCCCACAAAATTGCTCACTACTGTTTAATCTTAGCTGTGAACTTTACTACTTTTGTTGTCCCCTGATTTTTGGCTTTTATTAAAGGGGCCATGGCATGAAAATCTGACTTTTTCCATGTTTAAGTGCTATGATTGGGCCTCAGTGCTTCTATCAACCTAGAAAATGTGAAAAAGATCAACCCAGTAACTTAGTTTTGGTAAACCATTCTCTACAAGCACATGAAAAAATAGGTCGTTGAAATTTGGCTCTCCTTATGATGTCATAAGGGGCTCTTACTATAATAATACCACCTCTTAATCTGCACTATCCAACCACGGCACTGCCATTTAGTGCAGAGAAAAATAGAGAGAGAAAATAATTCACAGCACAATTGAGTTTCAATTGCAACAAACCACCATCATTGTGATCAGTATTTGCACTTTATACCCAGTTATTGGACACACCCAAAACGGCACATTTTTGCACACACCTACAAAGTGTCAATTTTAACATGCTATAAAAATTATCTATGAGGTATTTTGAGCTAAAACTTCACATATATTCTCTGGGGACACCAAAGATTTATTTGACATCTTAAAAAAGTCTTGTGACGTGGCCCCTTTAAAGAGTAACTAAACCCTAAACCAACTTTTTTAAGTTAATGACCTGTAAAAATGATGCTTTATTAGTTCTGTTCATTGATTTTAGTAAGTTTTTTGACATTTGGGTATAAAGTGTTTCAATACTACAATATATGCTGTAAAAACGTCTAAGTGCTGCCCTCTTCAGGTTAAACGGTGGCTACTGCAGTTGAATTTTTCGATTGGATGTTGGGTCCAAAGAATAAGTCGTGACGTAAGCAGGTTCAAGATCACCACGCCCTTGTTACGATGTCACCACACACTTGGTACGAGCTTAGTTCGTCCCCTCTATCTCCGATGGGATCTGCCCACTTTTTTCACATTTTTCAAATATTGCCAGTGGGTGGAGTCAGGCTCTGAACAGGGGTTTAGTTATGCTTTAAGGTTAAAGGCAGAGTCCACTATGTTTGAAAAACGCTTTGGAAAAGGAGACGGGCCGACTACCAAAACACACTTATAGCCAATCAGCAGTAAGGAGCGTGTCTACTAACCGACATCCTTGCCGGGTTGCGTATGTGTGGGGCGGGTCTATCAACAGAAGGTCCAGATTCTATTGGGGTAGGGGCGTGTTTGTTTAGGTGATTTCAAATATCAACATTGGCTTTCAAACATCGTGGACTCCGCCTTTAAGCTGCTTTGAAACAATTAAACAATTGTGTCCTATATAAATAAAATTTTATTTAATTGCTTTTGAGTCCTTAAAAATAACAAGTTGATCTGTCATCCGGCCAGTATGGTTACATTAAGACGTCTTAATTCTGTGGGAATCTTGTTTTTTTCCACATCCTTCGCCATTATATCTAAACAATAATTATGTGTGCCCAAACATTTTTCCATGCAAATACAAATCAACCGAAACCTGTGCCTTTCAGAACCAGGATAAAATCGACAGGTTTAAACCAGTATAATACTCTATGACAGTCCTATGACAGATACACCACAGAAATACATCTTGAAATATAACACCATTCACTGCAGTGAACGCCTTCACAGATATGAAACTGATATTTCTGCCCATGCATGTAGCGTTGGTAATATTACTTGTAAATATCAAAGTTCATTTTTACATAGACAACAGTCTACCTTTCATATTCATGTCATGTTTAAAACACACAAATGATCAACTAAGTATAAGGCTGAGCTATGGCTTGTACCACGTGTCACGTGACCATCGCAACCTCATTCCAACGTTTTTATTGTTACCTGACACACTTTCTATGTTATTTGATATTTAGCAGTGGCACAAGAAATTTGAATGTATTTTACAGCTGCCAACAATATTCTTTGACGCAGATGTATTTTGATGTTGTCATCATCTCGAAACAAATTACGCAGCAAACATTTTGATGAGTCTAGATTAACGCATCTGCTAACATAAACAGGGCCGTGCAGACATTTTGAGGGGCAATGACCCAAATAAAAAGGGGACACTGGGGGGGGCACAATTTATATGGTTTTCACAAAATATTATAAATATGATGTGATATAGATCAGTATCAAATAAGATAAGTGACTATAATGGAAAATATATTTAATAACAAGAATTAAAGTGTGACAACCCTGCTGAAAAAACAATAAAACCATTATTTTATTGGTTTTATTGAGAATTTTAATGGGTCTAATGGAATATGGCCCAAAACACACTACAGTGTATTGGTTTTTGTTGGTCTCATGGTATTGGTTCTAATAGAATATGTATTGGTTCTAATGGAATATGTCCCAAAAACACACTGTAGTGGTTTTAATGGTAAGAGCTACTGGTTCCTATTGGTATTTTAATAGAAACTATTTGAATTTTTTGTAATGGTTTTATTGCTTTTTCAAGACCGAGAGCAAATCATTACCGACAATAATACAAAAATAAATGACCAAATTACTAATTCAGCAGCTCAACAACTAAGGTAATGTAATGAATCTACCTGTTAATACAACAAACTTCCTTCAAAGAGTGGACACAGGTCCTGTCCCAAATGGCACACTCTGGACTTGTGGTCCTCCTCAGAGTCCACACTTTGATGACATCACGTAGTCCAGACTTTAGGGACCCTTAATACGAGTCCACGCGGGTGCAACGGAGTCGTATTTTGGGACAGACTCGAGCGTCACACCGGAAATAGGTAGAGAAGTTGCCCGTCAGTGTGAGCTCCTCCCTTCCGTCGTCTGATTGGTCTGATTGCTCTTTCGCAAGGACTTCTGGGTTGGTAAAGTGCGCGAAGCCTGCTGCAGTGCGGGCTTCGCTGAAGACCGCATCAAGGGGGCAAAGGAGGCGCTGATGAGCACACTTCAAAGCGTAAAAATGACAGATGGGACACCCTACGGACTCGTGGACTCAACGAGCACGCGCAATTTAAGGCCACGAGACCGAAAGTCCACATGAAGTGCGCCATTTGGGACAGGGCCACAGATCGTGAGAGATGCTGCGGAGCGGGCGGGAATCACGCAATGGATTACCAGAAACAGTGGATCTTAAGACGAGCGGTAACAGAAGACTTTGACCGGGGTTGGCGGTTGGTGAGAGGGCCACCTCGATTAGGGCAGAGGGGCAGTGGCTCTAGCCACCGGGCCGGCATATTCACCTTATTTTTCACGACAACAAGGGCGGCGCCATTTCGCTCATTTTGTCAACGTTCTTCCAGCCGCATAGACGATGAGCAGCTGAGGCAGTGACTGAAGGCGACGCGTTAAAGCTTAAAAAGCTCACCCGAGCGCCTTTATGTTTCTTTCTTACACTCTAAAAAAACAAACGGTGCTATATAGCACCAAAACAATTTGCTTTGGATCGTAACGATAGAAGAACCATTTTAGTGCCATATAGCACCGGTGAAGAACCAGTGAAGCACCAGTGAAGCACCAGTGAAGCACCTGTGTAGAACCATATAGGGGCCATATAGCACCACATATGGTTCTACATAGCACTATATGGTTCTACACAGGTGCTTCACAGGTGCTTCACTGGTGCTTCACTGGTTCTTCACCGGTGCTATATGGCACTAAAAATGGTTCTTCTATCGTTACGATCCAAAGCAACTGTTTTGGTGCTATATAGCACCGTTTGTTTTTTAGAGTGTACTTATTTTAAGCCAACTGAGGAACACCCTTATCCCAAGGTTCGACTACGATATTCCGGTAACTTTAAACCACGCCGGGTGTTGAAAAGGTGGCCAGTTTCAGGTAAGCTATCTTGGCTAACTTTGTGCTCCTTCGCCTAAAGTTAGATTTGTGAAGTCCGTTCTACAAATACACTTAAGATCAGTAACGTTAGTTTATAAAATGCAACTATTTGAATGGTTTTAATTGTCCACCTATATTTTTATATTTACGATAGTACAACGTGATATTATAGTACATTGCATTCTCAGTAGCCCACGTGATTCCTACAAGTTAACGTTACTGAGATTTCAGATGCTAGAATGTCAGTTCATTTCTCATTCAGATATTGATAATGACCTATTAAACAACGTATTATTTAACACTGAAGTTAAAGGTTGTGTGTATAATGTTACTGTCTCTTTTTAATGCATCTCTCTCTTACACTGCAGTGTTTCCGCTATATACATTCTACCGTGGCGGCCCGCCATGCCTAAAACATCCCCGCCACGCCTGCGGTTGTGGATAGAAGGGATACAGCAAACGAAATCAGTGGCGGAGCCAGAGGGGTGTCCAGGGTGGCACTGGACACCCTTGACATGTCACTGGCCACCCCGTGTGCCACCCCAAATTTTATGCGCTACTTTCACTTAATCGCTATGTTTATTTTCGACGTGCGGCAGCGCAGCACATTGTTAAAGACAAACACTATGAATATTAATTCCCTGCGGCGCAAACTCTTTATTTTTCAATCACTGCGCAAAGAGACTTTAGAGAGATTACTCTGCTTATTTTGGACATGCAGATATGATTTATACATCATTTAAAACGTTAAAGTGTCATTTTTTGTGTGTCTATAAAAACTGAATGTTTTGCTTTTCACAAAATTAAGAAAATATACATTATGCGCGTTCTGTTATCTCTCCATCAGTGACGTCTTATCAAAAACACGTCCGAAAAATTACTGTAACGAATACTTTTCATATCATCAGAAGATAAATGTCTATAATGCTTGGAATCTCTTTAAAATTATGTAAGTGAAGTCGTACATTGCTAATACTACATGATTTCACCGTATATGCTGGAAGTGTGGTAATTTTCTTGTGGACTGAATAAAGTCTAAGATTTCCAATTCTTTTTACATCAAATCCCAGCACAATGTTTTCATTCTTGATGTGATCTTTATAGGCTACTGTATGATTGTTAATTAGACTGGATTGCCACATTGAACTTGAAAGCGCGACGCGCATATCCGATAGTGCGCGTGCACAACCAGAGCTTAAACATCTTCAAATTCGCGTCATTTTGGCTTAAACGGACAAATGCTCATATGTCAAAATAGCTGTCTTGGTGATTTTCATACTAAACATTTGGTTACTGTACGTCTTAAACGAATAAACATTTTATTGCATTCGGTCTTAGCCTAACCTGTTGAAGTCTCTCTGTCATTAAAGTTAATTAAATATCGAAAGAAAAAAGAAAACTTTTGCATCTTCTGTATCTTCGTAAAGAAAGATTAATCCAATTTGTGTTGAGCACCGCTATTGAAGTAAGTTTAAGGTTTATCATGGAGTTTAGATTTCCTAAACTTTGGTTTCATTAAAGGGATACTTCACAAAATGAAAATTCTGTCATAATTTATAATCCTTATGTTGTTCTAAACCTGTACGAAATTTTTTTTTCTGATGAACACAAAAGAAGATATTTTGATGGTATGCACACAGCTGTTAACCATTGACTTCCTTAGTAGGAATAAAAACAACATGATGGAATTCAATGGATTGTGTGCTTACCATCATTTATCAAAATATCTTCTTTTGTGTTTATTAAAATAAAATACAGGTTTAGAATAACATAAAGGTGAGTACATAATGACAGAATTTTAATTTTTGGGTTAATCCCTTTAACAGACAGTAAATCAGATGTAAGAAATACAGTAGAAAGATTTAAAATTCACCCTTATTATGTTGACATATAATGCGATCAAAAGATTCATTTATGATTACACGTCATTTTCTTTTATGGACTATGGACCCCCTAAAGTACCTTTGGCCACCCCCTGGCCACCCCATTAAAAATATTCTAGTTCCGCCACTGAACGAAATCTCGCTGGATGGCCACTGTTTTATCCTAATCCTTCAACCAAACCCAACTCTAAACACAAAATTTCACACGATTGTAGGATGTATTTGTATCCCATTTAACCAGAGCCGCTGTTTTCATCCTAAAAATCCTACCTCCAAATCTAATCCTAAACTTTTCGGCATTTGCTGTATCCCTTCTAGACAAAACCCACGGCCGCAGCTCGCAACAAAGCTACAGAAATGTCCGCCCTGCCAGACTGGCTGTCTTAGAAATAAATTCCTTTCTGGATTCGCGTTGTTAACTCATTTATAAATAAATCTCCTAAAGGATCATAATTTCTTCCATGGGTTTAGTTTAATGAACAAATAGATTTAAATCAACCAACCACAGATGATGATTAGGCTACGTCTCTGTTTTGAGAAATAATAATAATAAAATAAATAAGCCTATAGGAAATATGTTACACTTAAATAATAATTAAATTGACAAAACGAATAAAAAAGTATTTGAGTTTTTTTTTTTTTTTGTGACGCGCTGACCAAAGCAGCAGAAAGCACGTCATGTTTTTAATGATTTTAAATAAGCACAAAGTTTTCTCCTTATTGGGAGTTTACACAAATAAAAATACATAATTTGAAGTTTCGAATATTGTTTAACTTTTATCTTTATGATGACTATAAATTTAGGGTAATTTAAGGTGCAAGGTCATCACGCATTTGATGTTCACCGGCGCATATACACGGACGCAGCGCAGGGCTGCGAGAAAAGACATTATTAAACTTTTGATTTAACATATTACGAGTTTTTTGGACATTCATTTGGAATCACTGTACTCATATTATCAACTTATCTGGCCATTAGTTATTCAGAATATAGGCTATAACAGGTCCGTAGCCAGCCTATTGAAAGGGGGGGTTCTTTTTTTTCAAAAAGTGGACCTTTTTTGCAGTTTTTCCTCCTCCATTTGTATTTAATTATGTGCAGGGCCGTACGCAGGATTTTATAAATACCGAGGTCCATATATGTATTTTTCTAGGTCATGCACCCCAGGAAAAAAATCGTATTTCTCTGCTCTACATATATGAATTTTAAAAAAAATCAGAAAACCAAAGAATCAAATTACTATAGATTTCAAACCATGTCAGTATGCAGAAGATTTGTGTTGGTCATTAGGAATGCATTGTAATCATTATTTTACCATCCTGGGCACACTGGGCTATGTCAGCAAACTAAACATAGGCTTACTGAATATAGGATAATTTTAGTGAATTAACTAAAGGCTATCAATAATTAGTTTATTAAATTAATTCAAAACATGCACACACTTATTATACACTTTATATGCTTAAATACAAGATCAGTAATGCAGGGAACTTAAATTTTATAAATGGGTTGGCCAAGGCTACTTTAGGGGGTCCATATCCCATGAAAGAAAACTGTAATTATTAAAAAAGCATAAATGAATCTACGATTACTTCACATTACCCCACATTAGATAAATATTCTTCTTGCCCTGCATGCATTTTACTAACTGTGTAAGATGTAAACATAATGTAAGCCTTAATTTTAAACTTCTCACATCTGATTTACTGTCTGTTAATTAAGCAAAAGGCTTCTTGTTAACTGCAGTAACTTTAGTAAAAGTTGTTCAGACATTTTTTATTCCATGATAAACCTTAAACTTACTTTTAATAGCAGAGCTCAACGGCTCAACACTACAGGAAGAAGTTGCAAGTAAGTTATTTATTGGGCTTTATGACCGAATGCAATAAAATGTTTAAGCCAAAAGATGAACGTGCGCCCATTTAAACTCCATGCACGCGCATTACTGGTGGATGAAGCGTTGTACCGCGCACGTGATGCGTCGCGTTTTCCGTTTTCAAGTTCAACAGTGAATGTAATCATACAGTAAAAAGAACTTTTTAAAGAATTAAAGAGTGGCATTGAATTTTGTTAATAAACACGCTGAATAACGGGAAGTAAATTACTGGAGGGAGTTAAAGCAGCGCATTAAATTTGGACATTCATGTGGCTCAGCTGCAGTAATGTTTCTTGTCTTGTCACCTTGACAATCACTGCGTTTCATATTTCTCGTCATTAAACGGCTGTATAGTAGATAGCGTTTGATTACTTACATCTTTCTTGCACTTCCACTAAAGGCGCATCTGACCCCTGTGTTGCACCTTTGTCTGCCTGGGTTGATTTGATTGGTCATCTCGGAATAATTTTGACTTTATCTTACTTAATGGGGTGCAGCTCAGACCTGTTGGCATGTGACATCACACTGCCGCGAGATCCATTTAAAAGCATACTGAGTCATTTACTATTGAATCGGTCTCGCGGTGCTAAGACGTCACATGCCGATCGGTCCGCGCAGTGCAGCCAGAAGTCAAACGAGCACTGAGCATTCAGTCAAATAAAACGAGCATCAGAAAATGACCAAAATCCGGACCTCGTGGACCTCAATGGTGAGTACGGTCATGCGCACAGCTTCAATAATGTGTCAGGAACCCAGAATATTTGTCACAAGCATTGATTAAAACAATGATGACATTAATCACGCGAAAAAAACGACTTAAATTCTGGACCTTTTGGCAGTGAGGGGGGGTTCGTTCGAACCACCCGAACCCCCCCTGCCTACGGGCTTGTATAAGCGCAGTAGCGCGCTGCTGACCGCTCAGCTGTCAATCAATCTTCTGTGCTTTAGATCGACACTCACAAAGTTTCACATTAAATGATATGATATTTGTCCAAAAACAAAATGCTAAATACTGAACACTACGTATATGCGACTGCAAGACATTAATAGTCCAATCTGTTTGTAAGGAAACTTACATTATTCCCGTGGAAAAGAAGAACGTTGGTAATAGAAACTTGAGGCAGACGGTGAGACTGTTTTATCTGTTTTCAGACGAAACAGCAAGGTCGGGGTACCCGCGGGTGAACCGCATAATATTTGATGTAACGGGTGTAATAATAGGCTTTTCGCGCGTCATTTGTAGATGCAGGTCGGGACTCAACAGACAAGAGTAAAATGCGGGTTCTAACATCCAAGACCAAAATTTGACTCGTTTTTAAATGGCCCCGTGCTTTCTGTTTAAGATCTGTCTGAAGACCGTTAAAGGTTTGCAACAGCTCTGTAACGCTAAACACGAGCACAACTTGCAATGCACACTACATTAAAACTACAATGAAATATCCGATCTACGTACGTAGCTATAACGTTTTTTAAGAAAATACATTTTAGATCAAACATAGAAAAGCAATATGCTATAAATTTAAGGAAAAGTAAATGACAGCATGAAAATGATAAAAAATACATGTTAGTTTACTGTAGCCTATATTCTACTTTAAAAAAAAAATAATAATGTACATTTATAATCATCATGGGCGCCCCCTGCCGCCACAGCTGAAAAAAATCCTAGAGGAAACACTGTTACACACTGCTCTGTTTAAGTATGGGTGCCATTTATATATTAATTCTCATGATGCAAGTTTATTTTAAATACTAACATAAAAATGTTTATGGTTATATTGTTTTCACAGATGCATTGATGTAGTGATGCAGTGCACAACTGTGAGGATGATACAATCAACATGTTCCTAAACTGTGATGCAGAAACACAATGGGAGGATCCGTCGTCTCTGACCACAACTACACTTTAAAATCACAACTCAACCTGAAGCAACCTACATCTGATATGGGAAAACAATGGTGCGGTTTCCCAGACAGGGCTTATGCTGGTCCCAGGCTAAAATGCATATTTGAGCTACAATAATTTAAAAACACCTTTTACTGACATACCTCAACATATATGAGTGCCATTGTTTTGTCACAAGATACGCACCAGTCTTGTTTTTTTGTAGGGTTTGTTTGTAAAAACTAAAATGTCCTAATATAATTAAATCCTAGTCCTGTAAACCCTGTCCGAGAAACTGCTTCAATGTGTTGAGCTGGCACAAATGTACAAATCTCTACTGAGAAACAACCATCTTTGGTTCAGCTTTACACAGGGTTGATATTGCATCCATTACACAGTCGCCAAGCACTTTACCAGTACATACACCAACAGCTTCCAGATAAACACTTGGGATCAGCTCCTGATGACTCCGATAAAGCTGTGTCTTAATTTATTGCAGGGTGGTCTTGCTTTACCTGTTGTAAAGTTACATTAAACCTTCATATGTGATCAGATGTCATGCAGTGATATTAAACATTTACAGTGTGATCAGATGTTGTGCATTTATATTAAACCTTTACAATGTGATCAGATGTTGTGCATTTATATTAAACCTTTACAATGTGATCAGCTGTTACATGTCATGCAGTTATATTAAACCTTTACTATGTGATCAGATGTAACCTGCCATGCAGTTATATAAACCTTTACAGTGTGATCAGATATTATCTGTAAGGAATTTCTTAAACCATATGTGAGCTTTGTAGATTCCACTTAAAAGGATTTATGTCTGCTGATTTGAAGAAATAAGTGTTGGCAGTTTGCAAATTAATTCTATCATGGTACCACATAAAAACGAAATAGTTATTGAACTGGCTAAGGTGCACATTTGCTATAAAAAAGACGAAATCACTGTGTAAATATTGGTAGACATACTTTTAATATTTTTTAATGCTGCTCCATCAACTCCTGACAGGACGAGGTAATTTAATATGCCAGGTTACTTGCCCCGGCCGCTTCATATCGTCTAACCACGAGACGATTGATGGGACAATATAAGACTATCCGAGCGTCGTATGAAGTTTTAATCGTGCTCCTAATTTAAAACATTTACAGCAGTAGCGATATTTGTCATTTCGCTAAAGTTATAGTGAACTACAAACAATCTTCTAACCACCAAACTAACCACCGAATGCACTGTGCCATATTAGCAGCGGAAGTCGGTTGACAAAATGCGGAAGAGCGAAGAATTAAAAAGGGGCGTGGCGGAATAAGGTGAATATCCAGTTGCATCCCCGCAGCGCCACGATTCAGAGCACACGATCCAGGGCGCTCGTTTCAGGGCGGAAATCGAACCATATATGGTTTGGCGGAAGCGGTCTTGCTAGTAAAAACCTAAATTTGTTTGCGTAATTATTAATTTTCTCATGGATTTTGATATAAATACTAAACATTTAAATCATATGTATCGAACAATACATGGAAATTCACTTAAATGTATAGCCAAATATAAATATTTCTTATTAACATAAATTTTAACGTAGATAATTAATGTCACTACATACTTTTTCATTTGATATAAATAAATTACATTTACTTCATGTTCATCATCAGTAGGCCTATCTACTTTGATTACTTGTTACAAAATAAACATTGACACAGAGCATAATCTTTAAATGTCAAATACACTTTATTTTTTAGAATTTCAACTCCACATTAAATAAAATATATATATGGTCTAATTACCATTATATCATGCTAGCATTACAAAACCTGTTTTTTGATGTTTTCAATGATAGTGCAAATTAGACAAAACACCAATAATAAACAATTCTGTACATTATTGAACAATCACAACAGTAGAAAGCAAAGAGAAAAGGAAGAATGAATTGTGTTAGTGACTTTACTTTTCATCTTCAATTGCCTTAAAAAGAACACCTCATTTATAAGTCACTTTGGATAAAAACGTCTGCTAAATTAATAAATGTAAAATAATGTAAATAGACGGTTTCAGCAGTAACAACATAAACAAGCGGCTGTCGTGGTCCGCAGTGACTTCCGGTAAACTCCGCTAATAATAAATAACAACAAAGTACTTTTAAACGTAGTTTATTTATATAACAAGAAAAAAAACAACACATAGATTACCTAGGAAACCAAACATTTGTTATTTTTGACGAGGCATTTGTTCAAGAGATCAGTTTAGCAACTAGTTAGACCATTAAAAAATGAAACCGGAAGTAAGGTTCGGATCCAGACATGTATCACGTCTATAAGTAATTACTTTCTGCAGGTGATTTTTCCTCCTTTTTTCAGTCCTTTGGAAACTGCTCTGTCAAATTCCTCAACTTCGCTACAATAAAAGATGAATCCCATTGTCAAAAATATTGTGTAATAACAAATACTATTTTTTTGCAAATGCAAAGTGCAAGCATACCCACACTGCAAAAAATGACGTGTTAATTTTTTACACATTGTGTGTGTCATGCCATTTAAGGCATTATTTCATGTTAAAATAAATAAAAGGGACAACAAAAGTTGTGTTTAAAACAGTGATGGGAGTAACGGGTTACAAAGTAATTCCGTTACTGTAATTCCATTACTTTTAGCGGTAATGAACCTGTAATTAATTATTTAGTTACAGGTGAGCGGCACAATAAATAATAACACACCTTTTGTGTTATTATTCATTGCGCTGCCCACCATGGTCCTTCGACATTAGATCAGAAATTTCTGTTCATTTATAACAAAATAGAGTAACGTGAGTAACCAACTCATTAAAATTTCACTAATTGTAACTGCGTTACTTGATTTAAAAAAAATACTTTGAGGCCAATATTTTGAGTCCAAGCAATGGCCACTGATGTATGTCAGTGCAAGTTGTTTTCAGTTTGGGAAGCTCTTATATTAATTTTAGTTAATCCCTGTCCAGGAAACCACCCCTTAATGTATTTAATTGGTCTACTTTAATGTCAACTAATTTTAATCAAATTTTTTACAATGGCTTGTCTACAAAAAGTCCAAGGTTAAAAGCTAACGTTAGCTAGCTATATTATTTATAAATATTTTCGGGGGGGGGGGGGGGGGCGCAAAAACGTACATTAACTGTTCAAATTTTGTTACGATCTATATTTATAAATATTAAACATACTATTGTATCGATGAAAAAAACAATTTGAATGAGTATTATTCACTTGACGATACTTACGTTTATCACGTTGCGCTGTCTCGAAAAAATGAGTGGTCTGAGAATGTGGGTCTCTGGGTGGGGGTCTGTAGCTGCAGGGCAGGCTCTGAGTCTGCAGCTTCATAATATTGGCGTTTGTCCTGAAGCGCATGATTCGGTGCCGCCCCCACTTCCGCCCTGGATCGTGTGCAGCTGGATAATATAGGACCGAGCCACCCCCTGTGAACGGCCCTGAACATGAATAATGTAGAATGTGATCAGTGCTGGATGCGATTTAATTTAAAGGGGCTGTATGTAGTTTTCAGCTGCCTTTAGCGGTGATGTTTCAGATTGCAACCAATAAGTTTACAAGCGCGTGTAAAAATCGGACGCACACAAACAAACGCGTCCGCAATTTTACGTCATCGATCGACGACGGCTGGGCAAACAAATGCTAAAACGAAGGCTAGCAAACCGAAACAACATCTAAAAAACTAAAGCACAAAATCGAAATATCTTTTACATGCTTTGTAGTTATGTCAGCTTACCTGTCCAATAGGATAAAAGCCAACTCCGGATCCGTTTTTATACCCAAAACAAAGCGGAGGTTTCTCCATAATTCAAATGCCAGTTGCAGTGTCGTTGCTGTTGAGTGCAAAGTCAGTAGACGAGGCGAGAGGCTCGCGCATGCAGGCGACGTCACTGGATTTCGTGCCAAATCCGACCCGGTACTTTCACATTAAAATTATAATATTTTTTTCAGAGGTAATAGCAAAACCCGCAAAGTGGATCATTTTAATGCCCAGCCAACATGTATATGTGGGCCCCACATGGGTTTTACTTGGGCTACATGGGTACCAAGTGGGCATGGTCCTATTATGGGCATCTAATATGGGACTCACTTGGGTTAGTGTAGTAGGCCCCACATGGGTTAAAAAACATAGGCTCCCTATATGGGTCCTAGTTGGGATGTTAATGGGAAATGAGGGCATGGGCTCATAATAGGAAACACATATGGGGCCCTCTTGGGCAACCAATATGGGTCTTAAATGGGCTAACACAATAATTCCCATATAGGTTCCTTATATGGGTCCAAAGTGGGACCCACATAGGTTATGAGTATATGTGATTTGAATAAGGAAACACAAATGGGACCCTTTTGGCCAAACCATATGGGTCCAACATGGGCAAACACAATTATTCCCATATAGGTTCCTTATATGGGTCCAAAGTGGGACCCACATAGGTCACCTATATATGTGTTTTGAATAAGGAAACACATATGGGACCCTTTTGGCCAAACCATATGGGTAAAACATGGGCAAACACAATTATTCCCATATAGGCTCCTTATATGGGCCGAAAGTGGGACCCACGTAGGTCACATGTCTGTGTTTTGAATAAGGAAACTCATATGGGGCCCTTTTGGCCAAACCATATGTGTACAACATGGGCAAACACAATTATTCCCATATAGGCTCCTTATATGGGCCCAAAGTGGGACCCACATAGGTCACCTGTATATGTGTTTTGAATAAGGAAACACATATGGGACCCTTTTGGCCAAACCATATGGGTACAACATGGGCAAACACAATTATCCCCATATAGGCTCCTTATATGGGCCCAAAGTGGGACCAACATAGGTCACCTGCATATGTCTTTTGAATAAGGAAACACATATGGGACACTTTTGGCCAAACCATATGGTTACAACATGGGCAAACACAATTATTCCCATACAGGCTCCTTATATGGGCTAAAAGTGGGACCCACATAGGTCACCTGTATATGTCTTTTGAATAAGGAAACCCACATGGGACCCTATTGGACAAACCATATGGGTACATCATGGGCAAACACAAATATTCCCATATAGGCTCCTTATATGGGCCAAAAGTGGGACCCACATAGGTCACCTGTATATGTCTTTTGAATAAGGAAACACATATGGGGCCCTTTTGGCCAAACCATATGGGTACAACATGGGCAAACACAATTATTCCCATATAGGCTCCTTATATGGGCCCAAAGTGGGACCCACATAGGTCACCTGTATATGTGTTTTGAATAAGGAAACACATATGGGACCCTTTTGGCCAAACCATATGGGTACAACATGGGCAAACACAATTATTCCCAAATAGGCTCCTTATATGGGCCCAAAGTGGGACCCACATAAGTCACCTGTATATGTGTTTTGAATAAGGAAACACATATGGGACCCTTTTGGCCAAACCATATGGGTACAACATGGGCAAACACAATTATTCCCAAATAGGCTCCTTATATGGGCCCAAAGTGGGACCCACATAGGTCACCTGTATATGTGTTTTGAATAAGGAAACACATATGGGACCCTTTTGGCCAAACCATATGGGTACAACATGGGCAAACACAATTATTCCCATACAGGCTCCTTATATGGGCTAAAAGTGGGACCCACATAGGTCACCTGTATATGTCTTTTGAATAAGGAAACCCACATGGGACCCTATTGGACAAACCATATGGGTACATCATGGGCAAACACAAATATTCCCATATAGGCTCCTTATATGGGCCAAAAGTGGGACCCACATAGGTCACCTGTATATGTCTTTTGAATAAGGAAACACATATGGGGCCCTTTTGGCCAAACCATATGGGTACAACATGGGCAAACACAATTATTCCCATATAGGCTCCTTATATGGGCCCAAAGTGGGACCCACATAGGTCACCTGTATATGTGTTTTGAATAAGGAAACACATATGGGACCCTTTTGGCCAAACCATATGGGTACAACATGGGCAAACACAATTATTCCCAAATAGGCTCCTTATATGGGCCCAAAGTGGGACCCACATAAGTCACCTGTATATGTGTTTTGAATAAGGAAACACATATGGGACCCTTTTGGCCAAACCATATGGGTACAACATGGGCAAACACAATTATCCCCATATAGGCTCCTTATATGGGCCCAAAGTGGGACCAACATAGGTCACCTGCATATGTGTTTTGAATAAGGAAACACATATGGGACCCTTTTGGCCAAACCATATGGGTTCAACATGGGCAAACACAATTATTCCCATATAGGCTCTTAATATGGGCTGAAAGTGGGACCCACATAGGTCACCTGTATATGTGTTTTGAATAAGGAAACCCACATGGGACCCTATTGGACAAACCATATGGGTACATCATGGGCAAACACAAATATTCCCATATAGGCTCCTTATATGGGCCAAAAGTGGGACCCACATAGGTCACCTGTATATGTCTTTTGAATAAGGAAACACATATGGGACACTTTTGGCCAAACCATATGGTTACAACATGGGCAAACACAATTATTCCCATACAGGCTCCTTATATGGGCTAAAAGTGGGACCCACATAGGTCACCTGTATATGTCTTTTGAATAAGGAAACACATATGGGACACTTTTGGCCAAACCATATGGTTACAACATGGGCAAACACAATTATTCCCATACAGGCTCCTTATATGGGCTGAAAGTGGGACCCACATAGGTCACCTGTATATGTGTTTTGAATAAGGAAACACATATGGGACCCTTTTAACCAAACCATATGGGTACAACATGGGCAAACACAATTATCCCCATATAGATTCCTTATATGGGTCCAAAGTGGGACCCACATAGGTCACCTGTATATGTGTTTTGAATAAGGAAACACATATGGGACCCTTTTGGCCAAACCATATGTGTCCAACATGGTCAAACACAATTATTCCCATATAGGTTCCTTATATGGGTCCAAAGTGGGACCCACATAGGTCACCTGTATATGTGTTTTGAATAATGAAACACATATGGGACCCTTTTGGCCAAACCATATGTGTCCAACATGGTCAAACACAATTATTCCCATATAGGCTCCTTATATGGGCCGAAAGTGGGACCCACGTAGGTCACATGTCTGTGTTTTGAATAAGGAAACACATATGGGGCCCTTTTGGCCAAACCATATGGGTACAACATGGACAAACACAAATATTCCCAAATAGGCTCCTTACATGGGCCGAAAGTGGGACCCACATAGGTCACCTGTATATGTCTTTTGAATAAGGAAACACATATGGGGCCCTTTTGGCCAAACCATATGGGTACAACATGGGCAAACACAAATATTCCCATATAGGCTCCTTATATGGGCCGAAAGTGGGACCCACATAGGTCACCTGTATATGTCTTTTGAATAAGGAAACACATATGGGGCCCTTTTGGCTAAACCATATGGGTACAACATGGGCAAACACAATAATTCCCATATAGGATCCTTATATGGGCCGAAAGTGGGACCCACATAGGTCACCTGTATATGTCTTTTGAATACGGAAACGCATATGGCGCCCTTTTGGCCAAACCATATGGGTACAACATGGGCAAACACAATTATTCCCATATAGGCTCCTTATATGGCCCGAAAGTGGGACCCACATAGGTCACCTGTATATGTCTTTTGAATAAGAAAACGCATATGGGGCCCTTTTGGCCAAACCATATGGGTACAACATGGACAAACACAAATATTCCCAAATAGGCTCCTTACATGGGCCGAAAGTGGGACCCACATAGGTCACCTGTATATGAAGAGTTTGGTTCCAAAACGCAATAAATCCATTTTGACAAATTTCGGTAAAAACGTGTTTTCTATAACAAGAAAGTGACAAGATGAAAACCAGTATTTTCTGTTACAAACTTTCACATAGCATCTTTAGGTTATAAAAACATAAAAAATTCAAATCCACAACTTGATTTTCAAAGATTTATTATAAAAACGAATTCTTTTTTCCACAAAATGCAATAAATCCATGACAGTTTTTTATTTCAAAATGCTATAAATCTATTAAATCAATGTATAAATGTGCATTCATCTTTACCATTTTATATTTATTTAGTTGACTAGTGGTATACAATGATTAAAAAATAAACATTAATGGCATTAACCAAAACACTTACTTTGTTATATGAAGAACACAATGTTTTAGCATGAGAAGCTTGATGCTGTCTGGAGAACAAGCAACCGAGTGCCTCTCGCGGAAATTATTAGCTGTTGATGGCTTACGTTTCTTTCCCGTCACAGAAAACCATCACAGGTTTATCAATGCTATTAAAGTATTATTTTGTTTTGTTTGTTGATCACGAAGTACAAAGTAGATGAGGAAAACTGACTCCGTGTACTCAGCGCGCCGCCATGTTTGTTTACATTGCGTGAATGGTCCGCTGTAATATCAGAAATGGATTTATTGCATTCTGTAAAAAAGCAGCAGTGGCGTTTGTCGCATTTTGGGAAAAAAGGGAGAAAAGATGACAGAATATCACGGCGGGTATTGGATTTTGCGTAAAATTAATTATTTACTTTTAACTACTGACCTGATATAATACTGATTTTGGCAGTAAGTCATTTTTTTCAAAAATGGCGTTTATTGCGTTTTGGAACCAAACTCTTCATATGTCTTTTGAATAAGGAAACAGATATGGGGCCCTTTTGGCCAAACCATATGGGTACAACATGGGCAAACACAAATATTCCCATATAGGCTCCTTATATGGGCCGAAAGTGGGACCCACATAGGTCACCTGTATATGTCTTTTGAATAAGGAAACACATATGGGGCCCTTTTGACTAAACCATATGGGTACAACATGGGCAAACACAATAATTCCCATATAGGCTCCTTATATGGGCCGAAAGTGGGACCCACATAGGTCACCTGTATATGTCTTTTGAATAAGGAAACGCATATGGGGCCCTTTTGGCCAAACCATATGGGTACAACATGGGCAAACACAATTATTCCCATATAGGCTCCTTATATGGCCCGAAAGTGGGACCCACATAGGTCACCTGTATATGTCTTTTGAATAAGGAAACACATATGGGACCCTTGGGGCCAAGCCATATGGGTAAAACATGGGCAAACACAATTATTCCCATGTAGGCTTCTTATATGGGTCTGAAGTGGGACCCACATAGGTCATGAGTTTATGGGTTTTGAATGAGGATACACATTTGGGACCCTTTCTGCCAAACCATATGGGTTCAACATGGGCAAACACAATAATTCCTATAAAGACTCCTTATATGGGCCCAAAGTGGGACCCACATAGGTCATGAGTATATGGATTCTAAATAAGGAAACACTTATGGGACCCTTTCTGTCAAATCATATTAGACCAAAATGGGCAAACACAATCAGTCCCATACAAGCTCCCGACATGGACCCCCATATGTTATTGTCATTTCATGCCCTGTTTTAAACAGGGATCCTGAAAGGTTTATGCCTATGTTTTCAGACTGTCATACTTCACAAACCATGGTGACGCTAAAAGCAAGACATGTAGCCTAATAGTTTATGAAGTCCCAAAGGACTGCAGGATAACTTCTAAGTAAAGACGGCTGCATCAATGTAACAGAAGCCTTGCATTTTTTACCCAAAGCTTGCATGGGTATTAGTGCATTTAAAATGTTATTTGTAATATGATGACAAAACATTGCAAAAATTAGTTAGGTTCAGGCTCAGGTTAAAATTTTCCTGCAAGTCTAAAGCGATCTAACATAATTAGCAAAAGTGAGAAAGTGACAGACCATATTCACCGTATTCTGATATCTAGACCAATCAGTTTTCACTGTGGGCAGGCTTACAATCAACCTCTCTCTTCAGCTCAGTAAACCACTGTACAGTAGTTTATTTACAATGTACAGTAAATGACAGAGTGTCCAAAAAAAAACACTGGAAAATAATACAATATTTACTTTATTTTTCAAGTACATAAAAGTGTATCTGTGTATAAACCCTCTGCTTTTAAACAAAACAAAAACATTTGATCCTATCTTTATTTGTTCCTTTTTATCTTATTTTAAATATGTGTAGTTTTTTATAAATATAGGGTCAAAGGAGTTTAAGGTGTCCTTCATAATTGTACATATATTTTATAGCTGTTAAAAGAGCAACCATATTAAAGTAGGCTAATAAACAACATAACACAAAATAATATATAATTTATATTGATGATTTAATTATTTTAAATGTATGTTTTTTTTGTGGGGGCTTGTTGGTGAGCTTCCTTCCCAATCAGTTTTTGTAGGGTGGGATGTCTGAGTGTAATTTTAATAAATTAAACAGTCAAAACTGCACAAAAATCTTTTATTTACATTGTCTCCAATGTTTGCTATACTGAGAGGATTTGTTCATATGTAGAACTGATTTTATGTTTTGATAGATACTAATTATCACCATACACCAAAGGCCTCTATCATGCTCTGGCCAGACCTTCAATACTGTGTTTAGAATGTTTAGCCAACATTGAGACAAGCTGAGTCATGCTGAGTCCATGAGTTTAGGCCCATGAGAAGAGCATTGAGCAACTAGGCTCTCCTGATTTTGCCAAGTGGTTGATGTCCTCAGGGCAACTTTATGTTGACCCGGGGGTAACATTTCAATCAACCAATCAGATTTCAGAAATAAGTTTACAGTTTGTTTCACCAACTATGGTGTGGTGCAGGGGTGGCTGGTGACTTCTCTTGTGAAGGATTCAAAAATTTGTGTTTGGGGTGTCATGTGTGTTGCTCATCATGTCAAAATATGTGTTTGTTGCGTCATGTGAACCATGTGCATCATGCTTCGTGCCTGCTGGACACACATCGAAAGGATTTGTAATTAAAGAGGCGCTCACAAAATACTTGCAAGACACTACACTAAATTCATGCCACACACATGACAGGCTACATGTTGTGATGAGATTTGCATCATGTGCCCTCGATAAAGAAGTCACCACGCGGCCGTCACTGCGTGAATGGCTACTGGATTTTATTTATTTGGGGTCTATGGGCTACAGTTTTCCAAAATATACCCTTATGAAAATTAAATAATTAAATTAAATTAAATGGTTTACTACAGTTTAAACAAAACAAAAAAAACATACTCTAGTAAAACCATGGTTTTGCCAATAGTAGGCCTAATCAATACCAAAAAACATTTTACTGTACCACAAAAAAACATGCTTAATTTTCGTTAGCTAGGCTGTCTCTTTTTTCAGTGGGCTATTATACTTTCATGTAGAAAATTAACCATTGTTTTACTATAGTTAAAACAAAAACAAAAAACATAGTAGAACCATGGTTTTGCTAGTAACCAATACACCAAAAAAACATGTTTACACTTTTACCACAATAAAACCATGGTAAATTTTCGTAAGGGCTATATGCACATTGTGTTTTGGGGTATATTTATGCAGATACAGACCCATACAAATTCTAAACCGTAGACATTGTGTTTGTGTGTTTGTGTGTGTGTACGTGTATTGCAATAAACTCGAATTATATGTGTATCCTACAGAAAATGCAGTATTAATGCTAAAAAGTGATTTGTCCTGCATCATCACTATGTTGTATTCGTTTAAAAAAACGGCGCCAAGAAAGAAAGGACATGCGCATTGTTCTCCTGAGCCAGTTAACGTAGAGCTGGTACATTGCTGTCTTCACTGGAGTGCTGCAAGCTCGAAGTGTGGTGAGTAGATCTGTTTTATTACAATATATGACATTAAACTGTTGATAAAAAGTATATTCAAGTAGTCAAACATTAAAATATTCTTGGATGTTATTCTAAATCAGTGGCGAAGCTCGCCGGGATAACGTTTGGTGAATGCGTACGGTCGAGGTTGCGAAAATCAACCTTGTGTTTAAATTGTTAGAGTTTTAAAACATTACATTTACTCTGTTAACGTAACATTTACTTAAGAAGCGCTTTAGGATAACAGTTATAGTGGGTATTTTTACTTTTACTCGTAACTCGATGATATTTCTATTGACATGCCCTCAGTTTTGCACGACACACTTTATTTTAATGCAGTACGAAATGCGAACTTCAGATTATTATTATTATTTCATAATTTGCCGAAGCATTTGATTTGTGAATGAATGACTCTTTTGAACGAGTCGGTTCTTCACAAAATATTGCAAATGAATTACTGTTTTGTACCGGGTCGATTCTAAACTAGCTATTGATTGAACGGTTTGAATCAGTTTGAATGATTTGTTCCGTTTGCTGCAAGATCTGAATCATCTGTACATCTGCAGGCTGCAGCACTTCTCGCTCGTAACGTGAAACTTAGGGTGTATTCACACCTACCTTGTTTGGTTTTATTAAATCGAACTCAAGTTCGTTTCCCCCCTTGGTGCGGACCTTTTGGGCAGGTGTGAATACAGCAATCGAACTCTGGTGCGGACCAAACAACCGCACCGAGACCCAGCTGAAGAGGTGGTCTCGGTCCGGTTCCAAACGAACTCTGGTACGGTTCGTTTAAGGTGTGAACATGTACCGACCTCGATTCGCACCAAATGTATTATATTATTGTTATTCTGCTAGTGGGAGACGCGCTATCAAGCAGTTTATGTCGTGCATATACTGTACGGCAATGATTTTGAATACCTTTATTGTAATAATAAACGTTTTATTTCTTTGCTTAACTTAGGTGAGTTTGTGCATGTTTTATATTGTTGTAGTTTTATATTCATTAAGAAATGCAATCTAATCATTTGTTTCGAAAAATCTAAGGATCTTAAGATTTATTTATGTTATAAGGCGGGTACAATGGTTTCCGTCTATTCCTATTGTTTAATATAAGCGAGTAATTTAACTAATATAATGTTGTTCTGTTTTAATAAAAATAATAATAAACACATACTAAGCATTATGGAAAATTATGAGACGCGCTATCAAGGTACAGTGTTTTCTGTCTATTCCTATATTTAATATAAGCGAGTAATTTAACTAATTTAATGTTGTTCTGTTTTAATAAAAATAATAATAAACACATACTAAGCATTATGGAAAATTATGAGACGCGCTATCAAGCAGTTTATTTCGTGCATATACTGTAAGGCAATGATTTTGAATACCTTTATTGTAATAGCAGAATATTATGCATACAAACAGCGCATCTAAATCCGCGTAATTTAACTTTTTTCCGCAATCGCGGAACAAAACGCAAAATCAAAAGAAATGTCTTGCCAACCTGCATTATTTATTTCATGGCAAAATAATATCAGTAATTTAAAATGTCTTATTATATTTTTTATAAAATTATCTAATATTCTTAGATACAGAGTTAGACAACTTGGTAAACATTTCTGGCTTTATTTTACTTCAATCTTTCTCCAGCACCCTGCACCCCATCACCAGCAACACCGCGCCCCACAAATAACAGTCAATCAAAATCTCCTGTGCACATTACTACATTTTTTTTTTACGTTTTTAATTGTTATCTAGTATAATTAATTATTTTCATGAGGATACATACGTGAAAGGTCTTTGTGAGCTGCGTGTCGCATCTGCTGTCTCACATAAATTACAAAAACTTGGTGAAGCAATGTCATAATGCATTTCAATTTACTGTTTTAGTCCTTATATTAAGTTGTTGAAAATTTGGGACACAAAAGAAAGGCATCTGTCCACTACCATCTCAGCGTTAGCAAACTTGTGCATGCGGTCAGCGCGTGAAGACCGATCTTTTTCCTTTAAGGCTTTGAACTTGAATGGTCCGGTCACATACACGCATAATAATAAAACAAAAAATAAACACACATTATAGGGAAAATGTAGCTTTGGACTTGTGGCTATTGTGCATTACTGTAGGTAAGTAATTTTTAAACTTTTCAAGAAACAACCATAAAAAACAAGATTACGCAACGCACCTCTCTCAGTGTTGGCGAAGGGTTGATTCATATATTCTCATTATTATCAAGCATTTATAAAATATTTATGCGCCCTACGTGGTTAATTATTTTAATAACATTTTACTTAAATCATCTTGGCAAACCACTGTATGACAGTTGTCTAGGTTAAATAAAAAACAAACAGTGTATCTGTATCTTGAGGTTGTATTTATTTTTCATATGTTCATTTTGTTTCTCTGTTCTTAATATATCACTGACTGTTTACTTATTATTTAATTACTTGAGAACTTCTCATTTAATATTTTACACGCATTGGTATCGTAATTGGAGAGAAAAAAATATCTATTTTTGCGCAAATTTCTAAAAATTACTGCCACGCAATTACTGCATCGCAAAAATCACAAAAATAAATCGCGAAATCCTGGAGGGACTGAAATAATTGTGCTTGAACAATCTGAATAGCTATATTTGTATGAATAATGAAAGCCGCGTATACAGCGCATCTCTCTATCTGTACGGCGCAAAAGCCTGATAACTTTATACCTGATACATCATCTGCACAGCGCAACTGTCAGAACATGCTGTCTATGCTGTCTTTGCAAAATATATATAATAATATAATATCGTTTAGATGAAATTAAATTGTGTGCTTCTCAATATAGTGTCGGTATTTTGGTTTACCTGCTGATAACACCAAATCAGTAACAGAACAAGTATTGCACTATGAATTATCTCTATTATTTTGCTCTTCCTGCTTTCCCCCACGTGATAATTTCTGTCCAATGAATGAATGACCTTAATACACATGTGGTTTTGTTTACATATTTTGGTTCACTTGAAAAAAGGGCAGTGTGAATGCGAACCGCACCAAAAAATAAAAAAATAAAAAACATTTGGTCCGGACCAAAGCAAGTGAACTAGCGGACTTTCCTGGTGTGAATACACCCTTAAAAACACGCCAAGGAGTGGATGCAAGTGAACTATCAATCTACTGAAACAGAAGCGGGAAATGTATTCGAAGACGAAAATGCTCGCGCGACCCGTGCGTCAGACCCGGATAAACGCACGCGAGCTGACAAAGTAAGTTAACGCGCTTTCAGAAATGTTCACTTGAATCACAGCAGGAAGAAAATCCATCGACGATTGGCGTCTGATTCGCTCTAAAAAGTAATGTTTGTTCAGATGTGAGTGCTTTTTGTGACACATTAGTTTGATAATATTAGATAACACGAATTACTGTATTTTTACTCAAGTAAAATATTGACTGCTGTCCCCTCCTATGGAAATCACGTTTTCGTTTGGCTGCATCTAGTAAGAGCACTATTTTGTTTGCTCAGTTTGATCACTGATATCTATTACAAGTTTTAATGTCATTTTGGATGTAGGGAAGCAATTAGGTGCAGCGTTATAACAAGACTGTTGACTTCTATGCCTACCTTTACATGAATTTTTTTTTAGCGTACATACTGTATAGTATAGACTTGGTTAGTGAACTTTAACAGTAGCTGTTAACTCATATAATTTTGTCATTTTTATGGATTTTTTTCAGATCCTGAGTAGCTGTTATTCAACATAAACACATTTCCGCACACATGAAGATGGATGACGATAGTTCATCTTAAAATGAAACTTATGTTTATCAGCTTACCCCCAGGCCATCCAAGAGGTAGGTGACTTTGTTTCTTCAGTAGAACACAAATGTAGATTTTTAACTCCAACAGTTTCAGTCTGTCAGTTGTATAAGTGGATGGTAACAAAAACCGAAAGAGAAAAAAAAACATGCACAGACAAATCCAAATAAAACCCTGCAGCTCGTGACGACACATCCGTGTCCTACTTAAGACACAAAACCTTCGGTTTGTGCGAGAAACCGAACAGTATTTATATCATTTTTTACCTCTAATACAACATTATCCCCAGAGAAACGGCAGCCCCTACGCCCTCATTCTGTGCACCCGATACAGTAGGTGGCAGTATGCACCTATGAAGTTGTTTTGCAACCCGCTATTAAACATTAGATGAATAAGAAGGTGATGTGTGAATGCGCGTGTTTCATTTTAAGATAAACTATCACTATAAACAGGCCCATTGGCTGCCTACATATTATAATAAGCTGTTTTAAATTTCAAATGTTCAATGCCTTATTGCACCGAGCCCAACCCGAACATAATTTCTAAATATCTATCCGAACCCGGCCCGTCGGGTACCGTCGGGTCCCGCTGGCTCGGTTCGAGTATCCATCCTTTAATACCTACTGTATGCCAAAGACTGTCATTGTAAAAAGTACAAATGTGCCATTTTTAATATTTCTTTATCTTAAAAATGTATTTGGTTTTGCAGATGCTCTTAAGAACAACGCCCTGATGTCCAAGGTCAACCAGCAAGAAGCTGAGAAGGCACTGCCAAAATGGTTTACTGGGGCAAGGGACAGAGGAGGACAGAGAGCATCAAGAATGCAGAAAAGGATGTCTGTTTGAGAAAGGTTAAAACTACAGTTGTTGATTTGAACTGTTGTAGTTCTTTAATTTTTCTTAAAGGAAAACACAATCATTTTTCAATATTTACCATGTTCTTCCCTCAACTTAGATGAATTAATACAAACCTCTCTTTTCTCAATGTGTGCACTTAAAGGTGGGGTGCACAATTTCTAAAAAAAACGTTTTGGAAAAGGGAGACAGGCCGACTATCAAAACACACTTGTAGCCAATTAGCAGCATGTCTACAGCATGTCTACATCGTTGCCTGGGTTGCGTATGTGTGGGGCGGGTCTATCAAAAGAAGGTCCCGATTCTATTAGGGTAAGGGTGTGTTTGTTTAGATGATTTCAAATATCAACATTGGCTTTCATGCACCCTGCCTTTATTTGTTGTAAAGTGTGGCGTGAATGTGTTAGCATTTAGCCAAGCACCATTCATTCATTAGGATCCAAACAGGGATGAATTTAATAGCCACCAAACACTTCCATGTTTTCCCTATTCAAAGACTGTTACATGAGTAGTTACACGAGGAAGTATGGTAAAAAATATAACTATATTGTATGGTGGAAGAGCACTTAGTTTGTAGCACTCGACCTTGGGCACAGTAACATCATCACTCCTGACTACTCCCCCTCTTGCTTAAACTACAGTCAACATAACCAACACGCCTGTACTAATGTTAGTGCATTGAGCAGACTCTGCGAAATATCAAGTTAAGTTTAAGTGTACGCATTGAGAAAAGAGAGATATGTATTTATTCGGCTAAGTTGATGGAAGAACATAGTAAAATATTGAAAAACTGTGTTTGTAATTATCTTACTTTCATTTACTTTTAAGGGCCCCATTTCAATAATTTTTTGGGCCATGGCATGAAAATCTGACTTTTTCCATGTTTAAGTACTACAATTGGGTCCCCAGTGCTTCTATCAACCAAGAAAATGTGAAAAAGATCAACCCAGTAACTTCCATTCTCTGCAAGCATGTGAAAAAATAGCTAGTTGAAATTTGGCTCTCCTTATGATGTCAGAAGGAGCTCTTATTATAATAATACCACACCTTAATCTGCACTATCCAACCACAGCACTGCCATTTAGTGCAGAGAGGGAGAGACAGAGAAAAAAATGCACAGCACAATTAAGTTTCAATTTCAACAAACCACCATCATTGTTATCAGTGTTTGAATTTCATCAGCTCATTTGCATTTTAAAGTAGGGATACACCGAAATGAAAATTCTTGGCCGAAACCGAAAACCGAAAAAAAGGAAACCAAGGCCGAAACACCGAAAGAAATTATTATGCAAATTATAAGTACAATTGCATTCATGGCTATCACTGTGTACTAACTTTACTAGGGGTGTGTGATGGATAAAAAAAAAACTCACAGTTCAGATCACATTACAGTTTTTGAGGCACAGATCAGATTATTTTTCGGATCAGCAAAAAGCAGGTGGGAAAAATCTAATAAACAATAAAGAAATTGCAAACATTTATAAAAAGAACAAAGTTGTACATTAATAAGGTCTGAAATTAGCATTAGGTACAGAAATCAAATTAAATGAATCATAACACAATAAATTAAATGTATTATTATTTTTAGAGCTATTTGTCTCTTTGTCATGGGTTGTTTGATTAACATTAATGACACAGACTTAAGTAGGTTAATCTGACTGTAATCTATACATACACTTAAGACATAAACAAATGTTTTTATTAGAAAAAGAATACTGTGGAGATAATTTTGTTTATATGTGCCCTGTCAATAACAGAAAGATTTTATGTTTGCTTGTTTTTTTTTTTAAACGCGTTTCTCTCGTATGTGCACTATTAAACGCGCGCACACATAGAGAACGAGGGTGGATCCCAAACAGCGCAACAGTCGCTCCACATAAAAACGTTACGTTGTGTTTCGTTGCTTTATTCGCCGAATGTATGTTAATGGATTACAGTATGAGACATATTAGCGCGACTCTCTCTAAAGTTTACACATCAAGACATGCTTAATCTTTGCAGACGCGTGCAAACAGCTCGACCGTGAGTGAAACCTGCTTGAGCACGAAGGGGAGGGGTGGGTGACGACTGATCACCGTGAGTGAAACCCAAGCGCTAGTGCACGGATGGGAGGGGCGCAGTTAACATTCATTTTCGGTTGACTTTTTCGGCTGGATTTTTTATTTCGGCCAGAAACAGATAATGCCATTTTCGACCGAAAATTTCGGCGACCGAAATTTCGATGCACCCCTATTTTTAAGGACACACCCAAAACAGCACATTTTTGCACACACCTACAAAGTCGCTATTTTAACATGCTATAATAAATTATTTATATGGTATTTTGAGCTAAAACTTCACATTTGTGCTCTGGGGACACCAAAGATTTATTTGACATCTTAAAAAGGTCTTGTGAAATGGCCCCTTTAAGATGTAAAATAAATCTTTGGTGTTTCCAGAGTACATATATGAAACTCTAGCTCAAAATATCGTATATAGATAATTTGTTATAGCAAGTTGAAATTGCCACTTTGTAGGTCCAAGCAAAACTGCGTCCTTTAAACGTGTCCTTTAAAATGCAAACACAGATCACAATGATGGTGGTTTGTTGAAATTGAAACTCAGTTGTTCTGTCAATTATTTTTTCTCACTCTCTGCACTAAATGGCAGTGCCATGTTTGGATAGTGCAGATTAAGGAGTGTTATTATTATAATAAGATCCCCTTCTGATATCACAAGGGGAGCCACATTTATATTACCTATTTTTGACATGCTTGCAGCGAACATTTTACCAGGTTTTCATGCTATGGGCCCTTTAAAAATAATTTTTTTTTCTAATTGTATTCGCAATATACTTATCAAAGTACATACCTCCTTATACTATATATGGTGGCAAGAAAAAGTATGTGAATCTTTTAGATTTTCATACTTTTTTTTAATAATTTTTTCATAAAATGTGATCTGATCTCCATCTAACATAATGTGTCTAAAAAAATAACACAACTTCTGATCTTTTATGTCTTTATTGAACACACTTAGTGGCTAACCACATCAAACGTGTTTATGGAAGTTGCAGGCGCCTTTTTTTGAATGATATTTTTTGGGCAGGGAGCGTTTGCGTGCTGTTTATGCGTGCCGAACGGCTTGCGGTTTTTGCTGCCAGTCGCAGCACTCGCTTTTGAAGGAGCGCTGAGAGTGGAAAAGCGCACGACGTCATTCGCGTCTTTCCATTTTCCAATCGAATGAGGGGAGAGGCAGGCCTTACGGTGTGGTGAGGGAAGTTTACAGTGCTTTGAAGAACCGGACTCTTTCACTCTCTCCTGCGTGTTTGTGCACCTCTCACCCTCAAACAAAGTCACAGTAAACGCCCTCTTTTTAAAGTTTCTGCTAATATGACAGTTAACAGCAAAAGAGCGCTCACGCTTCAATATTTGGACGTCTCATGTGTATGCCGTTCTTCAAGTCAATCCATAAAATCTCTATTGTGTTGAGGTCTGGGCTTTGACTTGGCCACTCCAAAAGGCGGATTTTGTTTTTCTGAAGCCATTCTCCTCTGGACTTGCTCCGGTGTTTTGGGTCTTTGTCCTGTTGCATCACCCAGACATTCCTCCTACAGACATTCACACATTATCCTGAAGAATTGTCTGATAAACTTGGGAATTTATCTTCCCCTCAATGATTGCAAGCTGGCAGCAATGTTCTTTTTAGTACTGTAATTAGTGACTTCCTTTGGTGTCCTGCCGTGAATACACTGCTTGTTCAGTGTTTTACGTGTTGTAGACTCAAATACAGAGAGTTCCAATAATGCCTTCAAATCTTTGCCTGTCATTCTGGGTTGTTTCTATACCTCATTAAAGGAATAGTCTACTCATTTTCAATATTAAACTATGTTATTACCTTAACTAAGAAGAGTTGATACATCCCTCTATCATCTGTGTGCGTGCACGTAAGCGCTGGAGCGCGCTGCGACACTTCGATAGCATTTAGCTTAGCCCCATTCATTCAATGCTACCATTTAGAGATAAAGTTAGAAGTGACCAAACACATCAACGTTTTTCCTATTTAAGACGAGTAGTTATACGAGCAAGTTTGGTGGCACAAAACAAAACGCAGCGCTCCTCCAAGCAGACCCAAAAGAGGAACCACATTCCACGGCGCAACAGCACCCCTGGGAGCACTTCGACCCGCCTGAAAAGTCCGCTCCCCCTCTCACTCTCATAATGGGAGAGGGAGGGTGTTACTGCGCCGAGTCGAAGCACTCCCAAAAGTGCCACCACGCCACAAAACATAGTTCCTCCTTCAAATCCGCTTAGAAAAGCGCTACGTTTTATTTTGTACCACCAAACTTGCTCGTATAACTACTCGTCTTAAATGGGAAAAAGTTAATGTGTTTGGTCACTTCTAACTTTATCTCTAAATGGTACCATTGAATGAATGGGGCTAAGCTAAATGCTATCGAAGCGTCGCAGCGCGCTCCAGCGCTTACGTGCACGCACACAGATGATAGAGGGATGTATCACCAATTCTTAGTTAAGGTAATAACATATTTTAATATTGAAAATGAGTAGACTATTCCTTTAATGAGTCTTCGTGGTGCTCTTGGTGTCATTTTGACTGGGTGTCCATCTCTTGGTAGAGTAGCAACAGTCCCAAAGCATCTCCATTTGTAGATTGTATGTCTGTAGACTGGTGAATTTCTACAGTCTTTGACATAACTTTTAACCCTTTCGAGCTCCATGTAAAGCAACAATTCTTGATTAAACTCTTTTGATAGCTCTTTTTGGTGAGGCATGGCCCATATAAAAAAATGAACTCCAAAAGTAAACTTTAAAGTAGCTGTAGTCCACACCTCCAAATACATTATCTTAAAGAGACTCCAGGTGTGATAAAACCTGACTCCATTTTGCTTTTTCGAGGTCTCGTTCGCTTAAAAGTTCACATACTTTTTTCACAAGCACTATGAGTTTTTAGGTTGTTCTTAAATAATTCTGTTCTTTCATGTCTTTATTGTTTTGTTTTTTTAGAACCATTATGTTTGTCAATACCCTTGACTTGATGAAGACCAGATCACATTTTATGACAAATTTATTTAGAAAGCTATGAAATTCCAAAAGGTTAATATACTTTATCTTGTTACTGTATTTCTTGAAGGACATACTTCTTTTCAAAACACTCAAGACTCTAAAAGGTTCTAAAATAGTTTTGTGCCATTGTAACAAATGTGGCATGATGGTTAGTTAAATAAAAATGGAATTTGAAAGGATTTCAGTGTCACTGTGTGCTTTACTTCTTTCTGCCCTGTTAATACAGGGCGTCATCACACTCCTCTCATTACAATACGCTAACTGGATAACACTGGATATGTCTTATTGAATATGCAGTTTACTAAAATAATGTATTTACCTGCAACAAATTAATTACAGCCTAACTATAGTTATTGTATTTACTAGCTGCTGACCTAGGATTTATAGTTATAATTTTAAAGAAATCTATATTTTGCTGTACCTTTTGTTGTGAATTGTGTCTTTTGGGGTATTTTTTGCCTAAATATAGTCAAGGGGGTTGTATGATTCTTTGGTTCACAACTTCCTATTCTGAAAGTTTGATCAATTCTGCAACAAATGTATTTATGGTAACAGACTCAAAAAGTTTTTCTTGTGTAGTTTAATGCAAGTTCAGACTAACATTTTAATTTTTTTGGTTTAACCTCTGCCACAGCTTTTCAAAGCTGAAACTCATGTAGATGTAGCAGAAACGCATACAATCCCACCAGAAACCCAGATTTTAGATCAGGTAGTCTTCGTGTAGCACCCATTTAGAGCTGTAAGATGGGTCCCAGATGGGTTTTGCTTATGTTGTACATTTGGGAACTACCTTAAAACCGAGTAAAATCCTGCATATAACCTACATGGGTAATTGACAAGGGGCAAACATGGAACCCACGGACAATCTCACTTACAACCCATATTTCATGACCATGTTGTTCCCATGTAGTACCCACATAAAACTCAAATCTGGGCCCAACATGGGCATTATGCATATTGCCCAATTGGGGCCCACCAAACACCAAGTGAAATCCTGCAGATAACCTACATGGGTAATTGACAAGGGGCAAACATGGAACCCGCGGACAATCCCACTTACAACCCATATTTCATGACCATGTTGTCCCCATGTAGTACCCACATAAAACTCAAATCTGGGCCCAACATGGGCATTATGCATATTGCCCAATTGGGGCCCACCAAACACCCAGTGGAATCCTACAGATAACCTACATGGGTAATTGACAAGGGGCAAACATGGAACCCGCGGACAATCCCACTTACAACCCATATTTCATGACCATGTTGTCCCCATGTAGTACCCACATAAAACTCAAATCTGGGCCCAACATGGGCATTATGCATATTGCCCAATTGGGGCCCACCAAACACCCAGTGGAATCCTACAGATAACCTACATGGGTAATTGACAAGGGGCAAACATGGAACCCGCGGACAATCCCACTTACAACCCATATTTCATGACCATGTTGTCCCTATGTAGTACCCACATAAAACTCAAATCTGGGCCCAACATGGGCATTATGCATATTGCCCAATTGGGTCCCACCAAACACCCAGTGGAATCCTACAGATAACCTACATGGGTAATTGACAAGGGGCAAATATGGAACCCGTGGACAATCCCACTTACAACCCATATTTCATGACCATGTTGTCCCCATGTAGTACCCACATAAAACTCAAATCTGGGCCCAACATGGGCACCATGCATACTGCCCAATTGGGGCCCACCAAACACCCAGTGGAATCCTACAGATAACCTACATGGGTAATTGACAAGGGGCAAACATGGAACCCGCGGACAATCCCACTTACAACCCATATTTCATGACCATGTTGTCCCTATGTAGTACCCACATAAAACTCAAATCTGGGCCCAACATGGGCATTATGCATATTGCCCAATTGGGGCCCACCAAACACCCAGTGGAATCCTACAGATAACCTACATGGGTAATTGACAAGGGGCAAATATGGAACCCGTGGACAATCCCACTTACAACCCATACTTCATGACCATGTTGTCCCTATGTAGTACCCATATAAAACTCAAATCTGGGCCCAATATGGGTGTCGTGCATGTTGCCCAGGTGGGGCCCACCTAGTAGCAAGTGCAATCCTGCATGAAATCCATGTGGGCAACTGGCATGAGGCCATTATGGAACCCGCGGACAATCCTATATAGGGCCCATTTTTCAGCCCAGTTCATACCCATATGGGCCCTATATACAAATGTTGGCTGGGTGTGAGATTACAACCCCTTCACACACAGGCAGTTCAAAAGGAATTAGTTTAAGTAGAAACAATACATACTGTACAGCTCCTTTAAGTGATTAACTAAGTCTGAGAGCTACGGTTACCACGTGCCACTGCAATTTAATTCCAATGTTTTTATTGTTACCTGACACACTTCCTACGTTATGTGATATTTAGCAGAGGCACAAAAAAAGAAATTTAAATGTATTACAGCTCAGCTGCCAACAATATTCTTTTACGCGGATGTATTTTGATGTTGTCATCATCTCGAAACAAATTACGCAGCTTGCGTTTATTTGGTGAGTCTAGATTAACGCATCTGCTAACATGAATAATGTGGATCAGCATGTGTCTTTAATTGCAATAGCCTTTAAACAGCTCGACTGGTTCGAATCGCTACAATATACTGTGCCCTAAATGTGCTCCTAAATGTTTGACCGTGCTCCTATTTATTTTGATTTAACCAAGTACACATGCTTCTAAAAATAGTCATCGTGCCCTGTTTCAGGCTTCATGCATAAATGCAGTCTCCACAATTATACCTAAATTATAGCTTAAAAAGGACACTATTTGTGCCTGGTGTGCTGATTGTATCTTAAAAGGGTTTACATCATTCGAATCACAAGAGTCTCAGCTTTCCAAATATGTGACATGTTTAGCTTTTTTGTTTTTGTGTTGTTGTATGTCATGATGAAGTACTGTCAAAAAATGCAATGTTCCTCTCACGGTACATTGGAACTTTATTAATAGTGATAAGACCGAGGTTCTAATTGGCTCTGTAAAGCTGGCTCACTCTCCTTAAATGTATATGGCTCTACCTTTTAACGAAAATCAAATTTAGGTGTTATATTTGGTTTCACTTTGTTTTTTGACCTGTGCGCAGCATGCGGTTAAAAATTTCTGCTACCACAGTGTGATACAGCTGGCCAATATGCTCTCAGTGCAATCACAGTTTTTTTCGCTTTCCTAGAAAGAATGAAAAGACTGACAAATTGAAGAGTACTTATATTAACTCTCTCTTTTATCATTAGGCCTATAGCAGAAGGAAGGAGACAAAATGCATCCCCTAGTGTAGAGCGTCCCCTAGTGGACATACTCTCATTTTGAGAACATTTAAATTAGGATTATTAGGTAAATACATCATGTAAATGTCTATCATTTTATGGCAATGTAAACAATGAGATTATTCTGTATAATTCATTACCTATTTGTTTTACAGGAGTATTTTTATGATATTATATGAAATATTATGAATTATATTATGAATTAATATAAATTATATTAATTATATTATGAAATTAATATTATGAAAATATTATGAAATTATATGAATTTTTAAAATAATATTTCTGTTGCTAAAAATGTATGGTATACTTTACGATCCCAAATATACTCTAAATAGTCATATAATCAATCATTTATTATACTCCATGTTACCATAATTAGGGTATACAATGTTGTCAACATAACTAAAAAAGCAAACTATAAACTATTGTCAACATTATTGTTTCACTTAAATATTTGGAGAGGATGAAAAATATGAGACTGATCCTTACAATTCATTTAAGCTATTATTTTTGTACAAAATAACCCAACTGTCTTTTTGTCATGATAATGTTTAAGGAAATAATTAAATAATGTGCAACTGTATAATTACAGGTTTGCTAGATGATCTGCATACATCCTTGTTGTCCTGAGTAAGAAATTTCTGATTTGGTGGCAACTTGGCACATGATGGAGCTATTGTCCAAGAAATTTCTTCTTGCATTAAGAGAATAATTTTCTACACCAGTTTCAGTATCAATCAAGCCACCACCATCATGTTTGCATTATTGGGCCAGTTTGCAACAAGCCCATCGACTCCATCTGCCTCGTCAGTATTCATTATTTACTAGTGGTTTTCTTAAATCAAAACTTAAAATTTACAGTGCTTTGATTTATTTAAATAAATTTGGTTATATATATCATTTTTGTGGAGCGCCACTGCACTGGATGGGGAGGAACCACTCTGCCGTGACATAGTTATCGGAGTAAATAGGCGCAAACTTATAGTGACGTGTGGTGGTTGGCACCAATAAGAAGGCAGGTGCAAATACGGCGGACGGAGAAAGGAGTTTTATGCAGACATTGAAAAAAGGAGAACAAAGACATAGGTAAGTTAAAGGCGGGGTGCATGATTTTTGGAAAATGGAGTCTGGCCGACTACCAAAACACACTTGTAGCCAAATCAGCATTGTTGCCTGGGTTGCGTATGTGTGGGGCGGGTCTATCAACCCTTGTGAAAATTAACCATGGTTTTATTGTGGTAAAAGTGTGGTTTTACTACAGTAACCGGGTTACTGGTTTAACTATGGTTTTTGAAAACAATGGTTGTCAAAACCATGGTTATTTTGTGCTAACCATGGTTTTGCTGCAGTAACCATGATTTTTTTGTTTTAACTGTAGTGGAACCATGGTTAATTTCCATAAGGGAAAAGAAGGTCCAGATTCAGTTGGGGTAGGGGCATACAGTATGGCGAATAGAGCAATAAAAAACAACATAACGTTTTTATGTGGAGCGACTGTTTATGCTGCGCAATTTGGAATTCGCCCTCCGTCTGTGTGCACGCATTGAAAGGGACACTTCACCGAATTGCATTAAGCTATGTATCGTTAGAACCCCAGTCATGTTATTAAATGGTCGTGCATCATTCCCTCAGTTTCCCCTGAGAAGGGAGAAATACTGATTTCAGCACTTCCTTCTTTCAATGATGTAAAAATCTTAATTTTGTGTCAATGAAAGAAGGAACTGCTGTTTCTTTGTTGAGGGTGAAAGACTACAAAGACTCATTCCTCATTTTTCCAAGGTGGGGGCTATGGGTGGGACCCACTCACGCTAAAGACCTATTACAGATCAGTGGGTGGGACTTACGAAAATATACGAACACAGACGAAAAAAACGATCAGCCCCCATCTTTATGCTAAGCAAAGCTAAACAGATGTTGTGGAGCCAGCCAGACTTCATGTTAAAATAATAGCCGAAGGTAATCGAAATGGCCATATCAGCTCTGATCCGATATTTCCAGATCGGGACATACCTAAAATAGACGATACAAAGAATTATTAAAAGTCATTTTCTTGAACTGCGCAGGGCGACAGAAAGAGGGGTTTCAAAGGGAGTTGGTATTCACTGCACCAATGGCTTGAATATTCATTAATATATTTATCCCTTTCATTTTAAATATGATATAGTTTTATAGGAGAAGGTTTCATTGGGAAATTAATTTTTTCAGAGGTTTGTTTTTGGTTCAGACATCCATTGCAGGCATTCTTGGCAGTATTTCCTGAGGCTTTTTTAAAATGCTTACCGTTATCGGATTTATACCATATAGACCGAAATTAAGAAGTAGGGCTGGACGATATGGGCAAAATTTTTATCATGATATACTTCTTAATTTCGGTCAAAATTAATCTCTGTTTTCAAACTCTTTGCCCATATTAGGGCCCCTAATATGGGCAAAGAGTTTGAAAACAGACTGATGGCCAGCTTAAAGAAACCTTCACGCAGGTGACAAAGTTCTCAAGTCCTCAGGAACCTTATCTCTAGAGGGGGCCCAGGAAAGATCCAGTCTTACTGGGAAGACCAGGTTTATAAGGTGAAAGAGAGAAAACCTGATGGCACCCCTATGTATGAGAAAAGTCCAGAAAATGGCAGAGGAAGAGACAGAGTTGTGCACAGAAATCTTTTGCTGCCCTGTGACTCCCTACCCCTTGAACAGCCACCAGCCAAGACTCTTCAGTCACAAAAGACTCCCTGAGCTCCCCCACGTACTATATTTTAGGAAAGTATGCTGTTTCGGATGATACTTAAATACACGTGTGTCACGGCCGGGGCGGACCCAAGACAGCTAACAGGCTCTCTACTTTCCACCTCGAGGAGGTTCCCAAGACCACCCCAATGACCAGACAGACGAGTATACTACAATTGTAGTGGCAATCTGTCCACAAAAAAATGCCACTACAGGTATTTTGAAGCCCTTTCCAACTCTTGCTGTTGCAAATGAATGAGGTCCTCCATCGTTGTATAATTCACTCTTCTTTATTATGTAAATTTAAAAAACATATACAAACGACTGATTTAACGTTTACAAACAAACAGACTAAAAAACCATCACCATCGCACAGCTGAGGTTAAAAAACTGTGTGGCTTCCTCAGCTAAATTCCTACTCTGGCTTCCCCGTGATTCCCTTACTAACCTGGCTGATTAGCACATCCACACAGGTGCGCAGGTGACGTAACAGACAAATCATTCACGCAAACCTCACGCCCACCCACACACACACTATACATGCACACACATTCACATTGGCCACAACACACCGGCCCCTAATTGTTACTGTATAATAACACAACAATTCATCAAATTAATAATGGAGCCAATGACAAATTATTCTGTAATGTTCATAGTGCAAGTGTGCATTTTCAATCAATAATGTTCATAGTGCAAGTGAATGTCCATAAAGTAGATAACCTCAAAGTTGAGGTTACAGCATTAAAAAAGTCTTAATCAACCTCCAACAAAAGACAGATCTTTGTGATCGGTCTCTCAAGTATGTTGCATTTAGTCAGGACTTTGACAGAACGTACCAGTCCCTGTGTGTCTGGAAAGGTCTGCAACACCTTTCCTAACAGCCAGGATCCACGAGGGGCAGTAGAATCTGCCACAAGAACAATGTCCCCTACAACAAAGTAGAGGTCTACACGGAAGACCCGGGACCCGACCCGGGACCCGTACGGGTTCGGGTCTATATTTTAAATGATCAGCCGGGTCCGGGTCGGGTCTCAATCTATTACTTCGGGTCCGGGTCTGTTTAACATTATGGGTAATACCCGAGGTCGATCGGACTCGGAGAACACACACTCACATTTAAATAAAATATTTCTCCAGCAACAAAAACTTAGATGAACTGTCGCATACATTTTTCTATGACGCTAAAGTTGCGTTAAAAATAGAGCTGCAAATTTCGACTATTTTTTCAACCGATTAGTCTATCGATTATTTTTTCGATTAATCGAATAGTCTAAAGATTTTTTTTTACAAATAATAAATGTAACATCTGCTATTAATGCCAACATTTTATTGAAGCATTTTCTCAATTAAACAAATACACAAACAGTGCCAGTGCCAAGGAAAATATAACAAATCACATAAAAACAAGTCCAACATTAATTCAGCCTAACATAAACAGTGCAAAAGGGGCATTATTCACCTTAAACAAAAAATATATTAATATTAAAGAAGTAAAATAAAAATAAATCAAACTGAATAATAACTCCTTATTAATATAAAAACATGTCGCGCTCTTTATTGTTCCAGCCCTAGTGCTAATCATAAACTAATGAAGAGTCATCATTAACTACAAAATGACTCACATGAAATCATTGTTTATTAATACATTCCCAGATAGCAAAAAATATCCGCATGGCTTCTATATGCCGCCAGCCCCAAGCTGTCGGCTATAGGTGCGTCTCGCTGGCGGGGATGAAACTTTTGCCGCCGAATACGTCACTCTCATTTGTTGCGAGATGCCGCCAGCATGCAGCCGGCGGACCGACTGCTTAATTTATGCAAAAGCGGCTGCCGCGGCGGTCCGCCGTCAGACCTGTTTGCGATTACACCCTTATGACGCTTACTGCCGCCAGAGCACCGCCAGTGGTCCGCCGACTCATTGCTATTTTTTGCTATCTGGGTTAACTAAAAAACATGTCATGTTGTACTTAATGATGACTCTTCATTAGTTTATGATTAGTACATGCATTTAGTCAGCATTAGTTCAGACTGAAGTAAAAATAAGTTCATTGTGATTCATGAACCCTTATTATAAAATGTAACCATTATATTATTACTGTTAATATTATTACTATCAGTAGTAACGTTACTGCATTCTCATTTAGCATCAACTTTAACATTTAACTTTGCTTAATTCTCGGGTAAATACAAATTTAGTTAGTATGATATTCTAATATTTTATAAACGGCGTTTACGCTGCTGTTTAAATAAACGCATGTCAGGAATGCCTAAAGAGACGAGCTTTTATAATATCTGCTTTCAGTGCACGCGGGCACATGCCTATCTCAGTGTAACAGTAACTTATTATTTCATAACTTCTTAATATAAAAAGTTAAACATGTCCCGCTCTTTATTTACTGTTTCAACATACTGCCCAGACGCGATGCAATGTCGTGTCTGTCAGGCGTCTCGCAGCTCGTATTAAACTAAGATGTAAACACAGCTGTATTAAGCACAATATATGCCTGCATTGATTCTATTGTTGTATAAAAACTTACTGTAAAAATTCAAATACTTACGCTGCCGTCGCGTCATTTTGAGGTCGGAGAGCTCCAGGTTGTTTTCTGTTAAGATGATCATGCACAGATGTTGCGCTGCTGTGGTATGCCATTTCAGTTTTACACAGTATGTGTTTTATTTGGTCTCTGCTTAAAGTATTCCCACACTTTTGATCACGTTCTGGCTGTTTGGTATAATACTTGTATTATCCGGTCGGAGCTGAAGCCGCCTTCATTTGAAAACGTAAACAATGCGACGCATCGACGCATTTCCGGCAAATCGACGTAATTACATAATCGACGTAATCGACTACGTCGACGCGTCGTTCCAGCCCTAGTTAAAAAGTTTATATTTTGTTGCTCCAACCAGGCAGCTAACGCGCATTGGCTCTTGTAATGTTTCTCTGGCTACCAGTCAGGAGCTTCTGCAGTGAGACGCAATGACTTTACCTTTGACAATCGGCTCTTTTATTTAGAAGGCGGGACCTATTCCGCCGTACTGCGCATTTTGCACTGATGTGACTTCTATAATTTTTATAATAATATTATAAATTGACCGTCTTGCTGTTATATCTAAAGTTTTTGCGACTCTGCTCAAAGAGCACAGAGATGATAGCAAAGTAAAGCTAACGAAAGCAGCTATGACACCGAACGAGCAATCGTTATTATAATCCAAATGGGCAAACATTATTAAGCAAGTTGACCCGATACACAACAAAGTGGACTTTTAAAGCTGGAATAAGCATTAAACATTTCAATCGTCAAGAGAGGAATAACATGGATGTTAATAACATGGAACTTTCTTGGAAATAAGGATTGTGCATCACACACAGTCAGGTACAAGGAGGGAGAAGACTAACTTCTAACGTTATGGGTAAGACAAAAAGTTAAATTTTCGCTACTTGTTTATTGACTTATTAATGACATTTAGCTAAAGAATATTTGCCGGTCGGGTCTGTGTCTTCCCGGACGGGTTCGGGTCCAGCTTTTAAATAATAGACGGGTCCGCGTCGGATCCGGGTCCAGCTTTTAAATAATAGACGGGTCCGGGTTGGTTCCGGGTCCAGCTTTCAAAACAACAGACGGGTCCGGGTCGGTTAAGTGTAGCACATTTACGGGTCTGATCGGGTTCGGGTAGGAATTTTTGGACCCGTGTAGACCTCTAGTACGGGGCACAACAAAGCCTCGGTTGGGTTTGCCTGCTCCAAAGGCAACGCTTGCAAGCTCACCACCTTATCTCTGAAGGGAGTGGTGGGAACTTTGGGCACGTAGCCTGGTCTGGGTCTTCAGTGAGACAGCAGGACCAAACTAAAAGCACGAATCGTCAACAGAGAATGCATGTAAATCCCCTACTCTCTTCATGGAGGCCAATGCTAGCAGGGTCAGAGTTTTCATTGATAAAAAAAAAATCGTAAAGCCAACGCTGAAGCGGTCTCATATGACGCAGCTCGAGCAGTGTCACAGCTGCAGCATGCTGTCATATGTCCAGGAGCTTCTGAAATTGTATCAGAGGGACCGCGTACTTCCCTCGAATTAAACCGAGGCAAGTCAGAACTGACTAGTTGCGCGCTCTTGTAAAACACACCAATTAGTTGATCGAGTCTAATTCCATACTGAGAAAAAGGATCCTTTGCACGGGGCAAAGTTGCTCTTTCCCAGTCGACCTGATGACTTAAACGAGCGAGATGCCGAAGCATTAACTCTCTGTGTTCGCGCACGTCTGCCAAGAACGGGCTATTATAAGTCAACGTAAATAAAAGCAGAATGCGAACAACGCTCTCTCTCTGATATTTTAATGCCGTGACTAGCACTTTCATGGAGACACGGAGAGAGAGAGACAGCTCGAATGGTGTACTTAATATTAATATGCCCACCCCACGACGCAGAACGAAAAAACGGTCTAAGGCGAGGGGAGATGGACACAAAAGTACACGTCTTACAGGTCTAAAGCTGCAACCGATCTGAATATTGAAATACGAGCCTCGGCGTTATCATCCAAAAAAAGACCACCTTTGTAGAGCCGGTGCGTAAATCAAATCGATCGTAACCCACCGCGTAATTTGGGTACTATGAGATAAATGCTGGAAAACCCTATCATCATATCATCATCTCGGTAAGAGGGACCGGCTCGAACATCCTTCGCCAGCAGGATATCGACTTATGCACGCAGTACATGTGCATCGGACACTTTCACATAGTGAAACGAAAGCCCGAGAATTTTGGGGTTGTGCCGGTAATTGTATTTCGTAACCGAGGCGGAACGTGCGTAAAACTCAACGAACGGGCTGGGAACTGAAGCCAAGCACCCAGGCACCGTACGAGGAGAATAACGACACTACCGGTGTACCCGCGGCGGGGCAGCAAGGCGGGACAGGCGGGACTGCCGGTGCGTCTGCCGTGACAGCATAAGCATCTACAGTATGTGTGTGTGTGACACTGACCTGAGCCCGCTGAGGGAAACGGTCGTCCGGTCTCCTCAGCTGAGGACGCAGACTCCGAAGGGGTTGCTGGTGGTCCGGTCTCCTGAGTGGAGGGCTCGGACTCCTCAGAACACCCGCTGGCGATAGAGGAGAGGTAGGGTGAGCTGGTGTGTGCCCGCTCACGGCTCTCTCGATCCTCTGGAGACCTGGAGAGGGAAGAGGAATGCACTCTGTGTGTGGTTAGTGGGTACCGGCTAAACAGCCGGTGGAACATATTCAAACCAAGAATTTTCCACCCGACCCTCTATCGGGGGAAGGAGCGAATCACCGTCTCCTGAAGAGTGATCCTCTGCCAATCCAGGTCGCCCGCTTACTGGCCACTTAAACTCCCGATTTCACGGGCAGCGGCTAAGCGGGTGGGGCGAGCTGCTGACGACCGGTTCCCACGCGCTGCCGAGATTGGGTCCGAGGAGGGAAACGGAGGTGGTCGCCGCAGGACGCCGACGGCGAGAGGCAGACTGAGGAGCCGGCGTGGTGGTTTTTACCAAGGGCAGCTCTCCTTCGCCGGGGCATGACCTCAGAGATCGCCTCAGTCTGCGCAGCGGAGCTGTACGACTCCACGGCCTCGCCGAAGAGGCCGGTCTGTGAGACAGGAGCATTCAAGTTGTTCTCGCCTGCGTCCGTCAGCCAGACACAGCCAAAGGTGGCGATCTTGAACCACTGTCGTGAACCTCGCACGACTGAAGGTCGCGGCCTCCCTCGTAAATCCTTGGTGAACCCGTAGCAACGTTATTGCGTGCAGGGCTGAAGCCGCCTCTCCGCATGCCTGACGGACAGCGCCCGTAACCGGACGACTGTCTACAAACACGGGAGGGAAGGGTTGGGTGGTCCCTCCAGGAACGCAGCTGCATCGCAACCCCCCGCTCCACTGAAGGGTTCCTGCCCTTAGCGGCTCCATTGGTGAGGGAGGTGAGGGGTGAAAGCTGAAGCTGAACGGCCGGATGGCCGCAAATCACGTCAGCTCTTCGTGCCGTCGGGAAGAAAGGCACAGGAGCAGAGGACCGAGAGGCTCGAGCAGCTCCGAAATACCAATCACGTGGGCGGTACAGTTCGGGCGGAGAGGGGTTAACCTCTCCAACTCACCGTTTCCGCCGCTCGAGCGGGCACGGCCGCCATCTCCGGAACGACTCCACTTCGGAGGAAATTGGACACCCCTCTGATGCTGCAGAAGTGAACGGGACCAGAAGGAGGTCCCATGGATTCGGCAGACATCGTAGAACACGACTCTGCCGTCTCCACCGGAACCTCAACCGGCTGAGGATGAAAGGCCGGTAGGTGGAGGATGCATCCTCCGTCCTCCTCAGCGTAGTGATGCGAAGAGCGTCATGCGAGCGCTTGACAGTTGCACCATGGCGGTGTCAGCACTGCAAAGACGCGGACAGCATTCCCGTAGAAACGTCAGTCGTCTCCGCAATCCAAGAGGGTTATGCTCTCACAGAGAGAACAAAAACTCTCCACGAGCGCAGCCTCAGAGTGCTTGATGCCCAAGCATGAAGACAGCGCTCGTGACCGTAACTGGAACCCTTATACCTCTCACATCCAAGATCGCACGGACGAAAAGCAATCCTGAAAAGGACGCCGATCTCCGAATATACGAGAGAGTGGCTGTCTTTAAAAAGACACAGAGCTCTCACGTATCACTCTTTTAGGGAAATCACTCTTTAGGTGCTCAGCTGATGATGCGCACAGGCAGAGGCAACGCACACACTAAACTCAAAACAAAAAATATGCAGAGCAGTGGAATACTGCGAGCGTCCGCTGTGTTAGTACTGCTTGTCAATCAACTTCAGCAACCATTCCGAGAAGAGCAGATAGTAGCTTCTCAGTCAGATAAAGCCGGCTTTCGAAGCGAAAAAGCTGATTTCCCTATTTGCACGTGCGCCTTATATATGCACCTGGCGGGGCGGCGCCAGCATTATGCAAATATCTCAATGCCAAGTTCATTGGCGTTTTAGTAGTATACGAAGCAGATTGGTCTCTCTAAGCGAGTTCCCAATTCGTCGGTCATGACGTGACGTCGTAGTGACCGACTGAAAGGGAACCAGAGAAACACACAGCTCTGTGAAAACTACATTTCCTAAGTCACACGCATTTTGCACATATTATACATACAAATTTACATCTGTACAAAACCATTGGCCTTAGGTTGAAAAGTCTTAATTTAACTTCTTTTGCCTTAATGCCAAAATTATTTATAAACCATTCACTTTTCTTTGTAATGAGAACAGTCATTTAGAAAATGAAAATGCTAGATGGGGCAGTGGCCCAAAAGCAAAAAGGGCACTATGGGGGGGTGGTACTATTATTATGGTTTTAATGAAGTATTATAAATATGATGTGTTATATTACTAGCATCAACTTAGACAAGTGATTATAATGGGAAATATAATAACAAGAATTAAAGTCTGCTTAACATTCAATATGATTTACCTGTTGGCTTGATGGAGCTTTGAATCCATGTTTGCAATGTTGAACTGCCTTTAGCAGCCTCTCTTTCCGTTCTTTGTCATTATTTTGTGAAGGCATTGGTGTTTTTTGTATTTTTTTTCTACAAAGTGTGCCAACAACAGCAAAATTAGTGTTTATATTAACTTAGATCTGATCGGGAACATTACATCGATTAGACAAGCATTGTAACGTTAATACTAAAGGCCCGGGTATACTTTTTTCCCGCGCAGCTTTCCGAGTATAGTCTCCGCGGCTACACGCGGATGGCCGCGTTCGACACTATACGCAATACAAATGATTTCTTATTCAAATTATTAGTCTAACAGGCTGTCAGTGCAGCACTGATTTGGCGACATTTACAGTACATTAAAACATTAGGATAGGTGAAGAAAAGTAACTGATCCACCATTGCAAACACAGTTTAGAACAAACAACAAGACAACAAAGAACAGGAATCAAACAAACATGCTCCACAGCTTTCTGTTCTTGTAAGAAGTAAAAGTTAAAGAAGAAAAACGATAGTGTGTGCGCAAATGCTGTCTATTTCCTTTGTATAATTGTTTATAGTGGAGTGTCCTGTCTAAATATTTTCACGCGCATGCCCTGTCGTACGCGGACTGTACGCGCATTGTCCGGCCGCGGACCCTCCTGATGACGAAAATGACGTCATGCGGACGGCGCGCATACGCCGACGTCCCTAGTATACTTTCGGCTTAAGAATGTGGATATTTTTTTGTTGTTTGCTTGCTAAGTTGTTAGCACTTTTAGAATACCGACAGCAAATCATTACCGGAAGAAATACATAAACAAACTTACAAATTACTAATTCTGCGGTTTAACAACTGATATAATGTAATGAATCTACCTGTTAATGCAACGAACTTCGGAAACTGTCATCTTCGCTCTCCAGGCAGAGAGTGAACACCTTCACAGAGATGCTGCGGAGCGGTCGGGAAAACACGAAGTGGATCGCCGGAATCAGTGGATCTTTAGCGGAGCGGTAACAATAAAACGGCAAGATTTTTGGGCACCGTGTTTAGTCTATGTTCCGCTTTTTGCTGCTTTTCGTAAGTCTCTCATATTAAAAACGAACTACAGACCCGCCTGAAAGGGTTTTTAAAATATGTATTTAATATTTAATAAAACTGTATAAATCATCATGCGGGCCGGATTGGACACCTTTGCGGGCCGTACTCGGCCCACAGGCCGCATGTTTGACACCCCTGGTTTACAAGTATTATTACAAGACCATCATGTAGCCTAACATCCCTGCAAGTAAGCTTACGATGGGCCTGTATGGGCATAGCCTAAGGCCCCCGCACAGGTTTGCTCATTGGCAAAACGTTGGCCCTTTAGCGCTGGCCCTGCATGGGCACAGCCCTCACATAGAGAAATCCCCCGAGTTAAATGAACACTGCTGGATGTATATATTGTCCCAATCTTACAGAGTGTTAAAAAGTAACAATGAAGCAGAATTAAAAGCTCTGTTATCCTCTCTCTCACCATCTCTGTCTGAAATCTAAAATTGCATTTTACATCTTACATGTCATTTTCTTACTTTAGGTTGAGATTTTGTTTCATTTAAAGTCACCACTATTGTGATCAGTGTTTGATTTAGTTAAACTTGACTCGTGACTCTTACATTGTTCAATTGTTTGATTGCTAACTTTGTGTGTTTAAGACATGTTTTTTATGGCAGAGTCCAATTGTTTGGTGGTGGTCAGTTCAGTAAATAAAGTCTAAACATCATCATATAAAAACTTATGTATTAATTTATTGTTTGTACACTTATCAGAAGCATCTTTCTCTGACAATAATGTGATACTTCAGTATGAGATCCAGCTCTCTCATAGAAGTTTGTCTTTCTGAAGAATTTTGAAACACTGACACTTAAAATTAACTGCTGTATAATGTAGACACACAAATATCAAGAATCAGAGTATGAATCACAATGATGGTGACAATAAAATGAAAAGCTTCATGCTGCAATGCATGCTGGGTATCAGCAAATTACAAATCTCATCCAGGACTCCCAGAATGCACTGCGGCATAAATAAATAATGGCCCTTTTTACCATTTTCTTTTTCACCATTGTTGAGATTCATACTCTGATTCTTGATGTCTGTGCATCTACATTGTGCAGTGGTTAATGTTTATGTGCACACTATCAAAATCCTTCAGAATGATAAACTGCCATGAGAGTTCTGGACCTTACACTGTAGTATTTCATTATTAATAGAACATGATGCTTCTGATCAGGGGGGATAACTGTATAAATTAATCTGTTCATTTAATGATTATGTTTGACAATGTTTATGTATCAACTATCAATATCCAATTACTATTGCCTTTTCTTTGCTATAACATGTGTTTTAAACACACTTAGATATAGCATCTAGAAAACACTAACAAGCCAACGGTCAAGAGTCAAAGTCCAATTAAAAACAGCCACTGATCACAATAGTGGTGACTTTAAATGAAACAAAATCTCAACCTAAAGTAAGAAAATGACTCTACAAGTAAGATGTAAAATGCAATTTTAGATTTCAGACAGAGATGGTGAGACCTCGCTGCAGCCCAGAGACTGCAGGTGGGAGGACCTTATGCCGCAAGTGGGAGGAGCTTATGCTGCAAGTAGGAGGGATTTCAGAAATGTGCAAGTAGGAGGAGTTTACGCTTCAAATGGGACGGTAGTGAATCCTCTGGAAGTTTGTACAGCCCACTTGCAGCTAAAGCTCCACCCACTTGCTGCTAACCCACCCATTTGTAGCTGGCTCCGACCTCCATTTATACCCCTTTCGGTGAGAGAGAGGATAACAGAGCTTTTAATCTGCTTCATTGTTACGTTTTAACACTCTGTAAGATTGGGACAATATATACATCCAGCAGTGTTTATTTAACTCTGGGGATTTTTCTGTATGAGGGCTTCCTGGGTGCTAAGTGAGGGCTGCCCGCGCAGGGCCAGTGCTAAAGGGCCAACGTTTTGCCAATGAGCAAACCTGCGCAGGGCCCTTAGACTAGCCCTAAGTGGGCCCATAAAGGGCCATCGTATGCTTACTTGCAGGGATTAGACACCCAAACAACAGTGAAGGAAATGATACTTTGCAAGACTGAACTAAACTGAACATCAACGCAGACATGAATTTAAGATCATATACATCTTGAACGTAGATATATAAATGAACACAGAGAAGGGAAGTTTAACACCATAGCACAAGCAAACATGCTGAAGAGGACCTGAAGGCAGCTAAAAACCATCAGGGCATAAACACTGGCTTATTTTATTGCATTTTGGATCCTTTCCTCCAGATAAAGTATTAAACTGGACTGATGATTTAAATGTTGTTTACTCACATGTGCGTTGTTAACTCTCCGGATTTTATGTTACAGCACTCATCCACTCGTTCAATTCTCCACATGGACTGTTTGTTTACAGTGTCGCATGAGCAGCTACACTGCAGGTTTGGCGCTAAGCAGACCTCTTGGTGATGTCAAAGTACCGCGAGAGCGATTCAAAGCAGATTTCTCTTTGTGATAACTGGAATCGCTCTCGCGGTACTTTGCTGTCACTCGCCAGTGGGTTCTTCGCGCCACTAAAGTAATTTGATTTGATACGCTGATAGGATCGCGCAGATACCTGCGTATAACGTAGACTGTTTATACTTTACATTTTCTGCGTTTCTGATGTCCTTTTCCTTTTTTAATTTCGGCTTCGCCCTCCCACTTAGATTCTCTATGTCTCATTTTTTTCAGTTGCACTGAAAAAAATTATTCATTAAATTTAATCAGTTTTTTTAAGGTAAGTGGTTGCAATCAATTTATTTAAGCTACATTTAAACAAAAAAGATTAGTAAAGTAAAATAAAATATAAAACTTTTGTTTAAATGTAGCTTAAATAAATTGATTGCAACCACTTACCTTAAAAAAACTGATTAAATTCATTTTTCCGGTAAAGCTCAGGGAGCTAGGAGACCTGTTAAGGGATCTAGTGTCTGCAAAATCTGAGGACCAGGACACTACCGGGGTGTCAACCTATCGTTGAGAAGTTGCCAACTGGTCTGCAAGAGTGGTGGTTAGCTCAAGGCTCACAATACATGGAGTAATACAACGTATGTTTGCCTCCATTCGCATACTTCACAGACTTCATATGCAGTGAAGCACGCAGAAGAAACGACCCAAGCTTCACTCTCTCTTCTCTCCTGTAACTCTGTTGAATAGTTCCCACAGGTTTCTACAGGACCATCAAAGCTTGAACGAGTGGAAAAGAGACTTATGGCAAAAGCTATGTCTCTGCTCACAAGACTGGAATTGTGTCACTACCAACAGCTTCTCAGGCAAATAGTTCAAGCAGCAGGCGAGGAGAAATAAACAAACAATGCCCTATCCACAGGAAACCACATCCTCTGAATAGTGTAGAGGTTTTTGAAGTTAGTCTTTAAAAAAGCGTAATGCTTTTCTTAAAAAAAATTGAATCTGTTTCAGATGTTGCACTTCTACCATTCACATAGCAAAGAATTGCACACTGGACCCCCACCATGGGACAGGAGAGGTCCTGGATGAAGGAGTGAAGGAGAAACATTTCAGCTGGCAGTCACCTCTAGGTGCACAGAGGTCTGTGATGACGGTAAGGATCCTAGATCCTGTTTGCCTAGTGAAAGTTTATCCTAAAGCATGCCCTGACAAAGCTGTAAAAATGTATATCATTCTGGATGACCAAAGCAACAGTTCCTTGGCTTGGTCTGAATTCTTTGACCTCTTTCAAATTGAGGAGTCAAACTTGCCATACATTTTGCGCACATGTTTAGGAGTCACTTAGGCTTTTGGGAGAAGAGCCACACGGTTCATGGTGGAGTCACTGGATAAAACAACAAGCGTGATGCTTCCCACATTCATTGAATGCAATCATATGCCAGATGACCGCACAGAAATTCCAACTCCAGCAGCTGCACAGTACAACACACACTTGAAGTCCATAGCTCAAAAGATACCACAGCTAGATCTAGAAGCCCAGATACTCCTCCTTCTAGGACACAACATTCTCCAGGTTCACAAAGTCAGAAAACAACACAATGGGCCACCTAGAGCACCTTTCACTCAAAGATTAGACCTTGGCTGGGTTGTTATAGGTAATGTCTACTAGAGACAGAGTCTGTGACTTTATTTCGGACTAACATGCTTGACAAGGACGTCCATCTGTCCTTGCTCCATGTCCCAATCATATTCAAGTCAAGGAGAGATTTGGAAACGAATGTCTACACTGCACACTTACACACATGACTGCAACCTCGGCAGCAAAATCTTTGAGAGAACCAAGGATGATGACAAATTGGGTCTCTCCATTGAAGGTGTGCCTTTCCTAGAGCTTATGGATAAAGAAATGTTTAGGGAAGTGTAGTAAGAACCAAGGATGACATCTGTAGTAGCTGGCGTCAATGCAAAAAAAACTCATAAAGCAGAAGAGTTGTCCAAGGCAGGTCCCTTTATTGTCAAATGTGTGTAAAGAGAAACTTTTAGCAAAGAGTTTACCTGCTTGGTTGCTGGGAAAGATTTCTCAAAGGATAGTTCTTTGATCAAAAAGTCCCTCTCATCATTCCAGTTCGCAGCCACATTGCAACATTGCTTGTGGCCATTACATGACAAAGTTAAGCATCAAGGTAATGTTTTTACAGAAGGCTCTGTCCGCACAGCTGGATTCTGGATCATTGGAGCTAAGAAATGTATCAGCAGCATCCTTCACAAATGTGTTACATGTAACAAGCTTTGGGGGAAAAGTGCTGAACAGAAGATGGCAGATCTACCCTCAGATCGTCTGAGTACAGAGCCACCCTTCACCTACGTGGGACTTGATGTTTTCGGCCCATGGGCTGTCAACACAAGATGAAGCCACGGTGTACAGGCTAACAGCAAAGGGTGGACTTTACTTTTCACCTGCATGAGCACACGGGCCGTGCACATAGAGCTGATAGAGGCAATGGACACTTCAAGTTTCATCAATGCGCTGCGCCGATTCTTTGCTCTGCGGGGACCTGCTAAGCAAATTCGTTCAGACTGTGGAACCAACTTTACAGGTGCCTGTAAGGAGCTGCACATACTCCTGACCGATCCCAAAGAGCCCAATGTGAGAAGGTACTTGGGTGAAGAGGGTTGCTCTTGGGTGTTTAACTCTCCACATTCCTCCCACATGGGAGGATCTTGGGAGCGAATGATTGGTTTCGCTAGACGGATACTCAACTCTATGCTTCTGGAAATCAACCCTTCATGCCTCACTCATGAGGTGTTGTCTACGTTAATGGCAGAGATCACGGCAATTATTAATGCTAGACCACTTGCACCTATTTCTTCAGATCCGGAAGCACCCTTTCTCCTTACCCCTGCTACACTTCTGACTCAGAAGAGGTCTGCTTTCCCTCCTCCTCCAGGAACCTTTGACAGCACAGACCTTCACCGACAGCAGTGGAGAATGGTGCAGCATCTGGCCAACACCTTTTGGAGCAGATGGAGACGAGAGTACCTTCCTACGCTGCAAAGCCGAAGCAAGTGGCAAGACGTACGACCTAACATTGAGAAAGGTGACCTGGTTCTGCTTAAGGATAACCAGGCGAAGCGGAATGAATGGCCTATAGCTCTGGTTACAAAGACCTTCCCTGATGAAGATGGCAAGGTCAGGAAGATTGAACTCAAGGTCACAAGGTCTGGGTCGGCGAGAACCTTTTTGAGACCCGTTTCTGAGACGATCCTTCTCAAGAGTGCTGAGGAATTTAATTGATTTAGTTCTTTTTCAGATATGATATGGTTATTCAGATAGTGGTATTTAATCAATACCAGGCGAGGAGTGTCATGTTCTGTAAGAATACTTTGCATTTAGTTTGTTACTTTCTCCCCCTAGTGGTCATCTGGGAGTAATTTGTTGTGTTCATATATAATTCTTACATTGCTTTCATTGGTTGGTTTTGTCACATGATGCAGTCTGATCAGGAAACACATTAGTAGTTATATTCTATGCGGTCAGCTTGCAGCTCTAGTCACCTTATCCTGTCTCCATTTCTGTTTGTGCCTTGGGAAAGCATCGCTTGTAAGTTATATTTGAATTTATAGTTAAAGGGCACATGACTCAGTCGTATTTTGTTGTTTTATACTGTTGTCTGAGGTCTACTTACGGAGCATACGGTACGGTGGCTCTACTCTCTACCCTAATATATATATATATATATTATAGCTTAAAGGTATATTAAATTATGTCTGTAAATGTATGTGTTTAAATAGCATTCAGTGATTGGTGCTATCTTTCTGTATTATTTCAGTTTTAAAAAGATACCTTCATGACAATTACGACAACAGTAAAAAGCCTTGAACTTTACTCCAGCCTTTGACTTTTTCTTGAAGCATGTTGGCTATCTGTCGATTTGTTTACAGTCACACACACTGAGGACAGAATAACTGTGAAATCATGTTGGGCTATGAGAAACATTGCAGCCAGGGCTTGACATTAACACTCGCCAACCCGCCAAATGCGGGTAGATTTCGGATGTGGAGGGTAAGACAGCCAATCCCACTAGCCACTTTGGCTGGTGGAATATATTTTTTTATTGTAGTTTTCTTAAAAGATATGCGAAATTATAAACAATGCGCAATGACACTGGGAAACTACAACTCCCATGAGCACTCCCTGCACCCAGCACAACATACGGAGACCATTTGTTGAGACATGCGTGCGATCAGAGGACTAAATGAAAGGAAATGAGAGGTTCGCACATCATTTCAATGTAGGCTACTTTGTGCAACAACAATGCCATCTCAACATTTGCCATAAAAGTCTTAAATAACTTAAAAAAAAACATGATCAAGCATTTAAAATTTATGGCTGTTGTTAATAAATATTTAAAAAGTTTTCTAGGGTTTTTGTGTTTATCTTTTCAGTTAACCTTCTACACCCCAATATATTCATTAGAAGTTAATATATTTATGCTTTTCTAGCATGTTTTTCATGCACCTAAATATATAATATGATTTATAATGATATTACCAGCTAAATAATGTAGACTTATTTTGGGTGGTCAGTCTGCATTTGAAATTCAATCTGCACCTAATCTAGCTAAATCGAGTACAATTACTCAAATTAAAGTCATTTTAGGATGCCAAAGTCAAGTTTACTCCTATAAAATGTATTTTACTAGCAACAAAATTGTGGCCAGTGAAAATGCTTAGTGGCTAGTGTCACGGAATGACTGTGAAAGGGCGGAACCTAAAGTGAGGAAGATTAGTTCCGCTTGGACTGTGATTTGCAAACACCAGTCACTTCCTTTAACTCCATGGCAACCCAAATCGGGGTTATTAGCAACAGGTAAGGAAAATGAGCCTGGCGATTGTTGATTGGGCAATGTGGTGAGGAAGAGACACATAAATAGGGCATCAGAAACGCAGGAAGGCGCGGCGGATTTCGGAGGCGAAACTATCTCCGCCAAAGGCGGACGGGAGGCACACCTTCTGAAGAGTCGGGAGGCCCCGTTGATCCAGCGATCACATAGATGAGAGCGGAAAGAGGACGGGGCTAAAGGAGATGAAAGGAAGGGCATTATGTCTTCCAGCAGTTGTTCTGGGCGCTACGGAGCGGAGGAGCTAGTTGGAGAGCGTGTATTGGTGTACTGTGGAGCTTGTAGCCAAGAGAGAGATACACACACCGGGCTGAGTATACAGACAACTTTATTGGAGCACCGTGTTTACATGTCTTATGTGTTATGCAGTTTGCCCACGTTGAAGATCAGTTAGGATTCCCGGGAGGAGATTGTGCTACCAGTTGAGCCCGGTTATCTGAAAAGAGAAGGAAAAGAACAGTATTAAAGGAAGAGTGAGTACATTGAATTATACAGCATCAACATTTACCTTAAAGAGTGTGGAATAATCGTCTACCTATTGTGAGTGTGACCAGTGTGTAAGCGGCCCCATCGTGAAGGGATTAGTGGGTGAGCCGGGAACAGCAAGAAAGGAGCCCATTGCCTAGTCGTGGCTGTGACGTTTCATCTGGGTGTCCGTGCATTGGTGCCCCCGACGTCCAGGAACTATTCCCCAGCCTTAGGTGGTGCTGACCTTATTCACTGTGAGTATGTGGAGTGCAGAGGGTGAGTCCTTTCCTTTTGCTGTGTGTACACTTAAAGTCTGCAGTGTCGTGCTGTGTCTTGTTGTCAATAACCACCCTTTAGGCTGGGAGATAAACCCTGTGTGAGAAGAACATGCACTGGTGTTGTGAGACGACCGCTTTCCGCATACATGCCCGCTGGGAGCTCTGGACCCCGACTTCACCGAGTGGTGGCGCGCCGACTAGAAGATCCAGTGTTCCCATTTGTATACTCAACGTATGCCTAAAGAGAAGATCAGTGTGCCCATTTGTATACTCACCGTATGCCCAAAGAGAAGATCCAGTGTGCCCATTTGTATACTCACCTTATGCCCCAAGAGTAGATCCAGTGTGCCCATTTGTATACTCACCGTATGCCCAAAGAGACGATCCAGTGTGACTATTTGTATACTCACCGTATGCCCTAAGAGAAGATCCAGTGTGCCCATCTGAATACCCACATGTATGCCCAAGTAAAGATCCCGTTGCCCTCCTGCATACTCACCTATACACCTGGAGCCAAGAGACTTAAATGACCCCTCCCCCATGCTAGGAGAAACCAAAGACGGAGACCCTCGCTTTTAAGTATTTAATTCCCTCTGCTTGTCTTTTTAATATTTAATAAACTTTGTTAATTTTTATCTCTTTGTCTGTCTGGTCATTGGGGTGTTTTGGGACGGAAGTGAAGAAGGAGCGTGACCCGCGAAAGGGGCGGTCCGCTGCCACCTGTGACAGCTAGTAACTTTGGAAAACAACTATCCACTTTGGTTGGTGAGCCCTGTTCTCAGCTGAGACTAGCGTTGTTTGTGAAATTAATCTGATCGTACGTGGTGTGCTTTCATGATCACATTGCGGCATTTCAAAATTGTCATTTTTTCATCATGTTTTTTTTGGTCTCTTACATTTTGAAAATCTGATAAGATTTTATCAGACCTATGGCCATCCAAAGCGCTTTACAATTTTTGCCTCACATTCACCCATTCACTCACACATTCATACACCAACGGCGGTGTCAGCCATGCAAAGGCGCCATCCAGCTATCGGGGGCAACTGGGGTTAGGTGTCTTGCTCAAGGACACCTCGACACTTGGTCATGTGGAACCGGTATTGAACCACCAACCTTTCGATTTGTAGACAACCTACCTGACCCACTGCCCCCCCCCCCCAAGGTAGAACACAAGATCTCGACCCACCACTGGATTCCACAGTTGGGCCAATGGGTGCTCTTTTAAAAGGTCCCCGGTCGAGGCCCGGCTAGGTCAGGTGGCCTTTCGGCGTAGAGTTTGCATGATCTCCCTGTGTCAGCATGGGTTTACTCCTGTTTTCCTCCCACAGGCCAAAAACATGGAGGTAAGGTCAATTGGAGATCCCAAATTGCCCCTCCCTCAATGTGTGCATTGTATAAATTGGATTCACCATGAATCATAGATGCTGGAATGGTGTTAAGAATAAACAAACACAGGGACGTGCACAGGGGGGTTGCTCAGCTTGGCCGGGCAACTGCGCATATGCCCTTCTCGACTCAAGTTGCCCTTCCGAGGTGGAAAAAATTTACTTTTACTACGTTTACATTGTGCAGCATTCCTTTGTTACTGGATTTTAATTAATTACGAAATTGTATTTTATTTTTAAATTGCTGTATCGTGTTTCTGGGGCATTCAGGAATTAATGAATCATTTGAGTTGATTCCTTACAAAGTGTATTTAACAAAGTTAAAATTAACAAAGTTTATTAAATATTAAAAAGACACGTGTATATCTAGATTTATTTATTCATGAGTAACTAGTAACTCGCTACTTGAGTATTTTTTCATTGCATATTTTTTACTTCTACTTGAGTAATTATTTCTTTACTCACTTGTACTTTCACTTAAGTAAAGTTATTGGCTACTTTTTCCACCTCTGTTAAAATCTTCATAAATCCAGGCTGTGTTTGCCACGTTTAGCCTAAATAATCAGACAGATAGCAGATAGCTATCATATCTTGCAGTCAAGCCGCCTAGGCTACTATTTTTTTTTTTTGGTAGGCATTAGGCAAACATGTTTGCTGATTTTAATAAAGACTCTGTTATTCTCAGTCCTTCATATAGGCCGTACGTTTTTTTTCGGGGGGGTGCCCTTTTTTTAGGACAGAGCAACTGCCCCTAAAAATTCCTGTGCACGTCCCTGAACAAACATACACATTATATTACAGTACATCAATAAACATGTAGATTTTAATTTACAATCGCTGCCTTAAATTTTTACAAGTCATTTTACAAGTCAAGTATATTTACAAGTCATTAAAGCTCAGTATTTTCTATCATGACTATGAGTTGCTGTCACTTGAATTAGCTTAACTTATTTACACATTATTTTAAAAGTAACAGCAACTTATCACATGTCAAGATAGAAAAAAATAGTAATTAAAATGACTTGTAAAGCCAGTATGATTACACCTAAAATGGCAGCATTATTGATACTTGAATGCTAAACATCTGTCAGCAAAACCCTAAAAATATACCACCACGAAACATAACAAAGTGTTCCAGCCAATAAACGACAAGAAGGATTTGGGTGTGGGGTTTGGGCGCGTTCATGACTCGTTCAGAAAGCACGGAAGGGAGGTGGAGAAGAGGAGTTGGCTATGCCCCGTTTTGTTTGTAAACACATTGAGCGTCAACAAGAAGCGCCTTTAAGGTTTGGTGATTTTGGGTGTGACTGAATCCACTCCTTTAATTTTAAAAATCTTGGTTAACTGGTTAAGTTGAGGATGTTCATGTAGAGCAATGTAACAAATGCTGCCAATTTTCGGTGGGGAGAAAAGGTAATAAAAAAAGTATGATGGCTTAATCACACAGCACTTTCGTGTGAGATGTCATTTATTTACAGTGCCAATGTACAAGTCAGTCCACAGTGAAGTATATATAAAAGTTCACAGGAAAAAAACAAAATGGAAAACAAAATCCACACACCCACAATATACATGGTTTAAGGTTGCTTGAGGTACCAGTGTTACACTCTTGCTGAGAGACAGGTCAGGCAGACAATGTCTAACATGGTAAAAATCTGGAGCTGTCGTCTGACTCGATATCCTGTCAATAGTCAATGAGAGCAAGGCATGGGTTGAGGTCACAGGAAAATGTACTTTGTTTGAAAACTGAAAAAAACAGAAGAAAAGAGGTCATCGGAAAAAAGCAGCAGCAGTGGCATGGCTTATTTATACATTGTATTAAAAGTTACAGCAACTTTTACAGCAAATCACATGTCAAGTTTAAGAAATACTTAAAGCTAGTATAATAAAATGGCAGCATTATTTTATATTGCTCTATTGCAGAGGTTGAAAGTATCGAATTACATTTACTCCAGTTACTTTAATTGAGTATTTTTTTTGTGTGTTTTTTTACTTTTTTGATTAGTTATTAAAATCTGTCCTTTTACTTTTACTTAAAGGAATAGACCATTTTCTTAAACGAAAAATCCAGATAAAAACGTGTTGAGTTAAGTGTTAAGTGTTGGTGTCCATTAAAGTCCATTAAAATGAGAAAAATCCTGCAATGTTTTCCTCAAAAAACATAATTTCTTCTGGACTGAGCAAAGAAAGACATCAACATTTTGGATGACATGGTGGTGAGTAAATTATCTGGATTTTGCTTTTAAGAAAATTGAATATTCCTTTAAGTAAGGTTTGTTTAAAGTATTTTTCATTTTAATCACATTCATTACTGAGCAAAAAAATATAGGTGATAAAGGCGCGCCAAGTTTAGCCTACTGATTGTTTGTTTTGTTTTGTTTTATTATTTATATAGCACATAATACAACAGCAGTTGCCCAAGGTGCTTCACAAACGACAAGCTAAAACACTTAAAAAAATGTACATACAAGCAATGCAGTTGAGTACAATATTTTATTACTCTTTCCACTTCTGTTCTATTGATACTTGAATGCTTATGGAATGCTGTATTGAGTCACCCTAAAATATGACTCAAACTTTTAAAACTGTCTAGCATTTTTGTCTAATATGTCATCTGTATTTTAGGATTACAGCAATGTAGTCTCGAGGTATAAAATCAATCAACAGCACAATAAAAGCATGTTTACTCCCCTTTTATGCACTTTGTGCATGGAAAACTAATGTGCTACCTATGTGTTTTTAATTGCATTTATGCACCAAAAAAACTAATTACAATGTATCAATTAATTTACTATCAACATCAAATGTTATTATCCAAATAAAAAGAACAAAATTATATGAAAATAAGAATTGGTAACGTTATATAAATACTGTAAATATTTTAAAAACATTTTACAGGCTTAACTGTAAATCATTGTTGTTTTGTTCATGACACTGCACGGGAATAACTTTTAAATTGTATTATTACAAAAACAGTATGTGTGCATCTTGAGACAAATACCAAGTGAAAAAAGTACACTTTCATAATCTAATTCTTCTTAAGTACTTCTTTAGATAATCTTAATCATTTTAAGATAAAGGGGCGGTTTCCCGGACAGGGATTAGACTAGTCCTAGACTAAAATAAATTTAAGAGCTGTCCAAACAACTTGCACTGCATATCTTAAAATACATCAGTGCCCTTTGTTTTGCTTCAAAATGCACACAAGTAATGTTTTTAGTAAGGAATGTTTGTTAAAACTAGTTATAATTCCTTATTAAACTAAGGTGTAGTCCTGATTTAAGCTAATTCCTGTTCGGGAAACCACCCTTATAAGTTAAACATTTGAATTATCTGTGCTATGTTGAGACACCATGAATATGAACTTAAATGTGCTTTTAACATACTCTAACATCTCTATAAAAAAATATATTTTTAGTTACCACTTGTAGTAAACTTTAATACAAATTTCAAATTTACTACAAATGGTACCTAAATGTATTTTTTATAATACATTTTTAGCACATTTTAGGCTCACACCCAAATGCTATCGGTTAGTGCACTGGGCTTGTGGCCAATGAGAATACAGGGAACAAGAACTATGAGGTAAGGCGTATAAAAACGCAAAGTTGTTTACATGAAAGATTCATTCAAACATGTAGTACATAACACCATATCTCAAAGGACATTGACACTTTCATCTTGTTTTTTTTTTTCGTTGACGAAAATGTCAAAATGTTATGGAGTTTTTAAATCAATTCAATCCCATTTTATTTATATAGCACTTTTCACAATTGGTAATTGTGATATATGATAGAGCCCTTAAACATCACTAAATTATGAATTATGTTTGCTCTCAGTATGTCAAAGTTTTTACAGAGATACAGCCTCATAGGGAGTCTCTCAACATGCCCATCGACTAGTGGTTTTAAAGATATTTGTGTCAGGGATGGGGAAGACAGAACCCAAGTGCAGACAGCTCACAACCAAAAATACTTTTTATTTATTATATAACAAAAACACCCTCGAGGGGGTAAACAAGGCAAGAATGTAAATGATAACATACAACAAGACATGGCAAAACAAAACAGGATCCATTACATTTTTCAATATATTAGGCATACAATTAAGAATGATTGTGAGCATATTGTTAATTAATTAAGTAATCTTCCTGATTGTATATTTTGTTTAATATTAGTATTTGGAAATGTATTTCTGTAATGTTTTAAAAGTTGATTTAACTTTTTTTTAGTTAAAAAAACGCCCAAATATCTGCAACTACTTTTGATAAGGTGTGTCCATTTCCAGTCTGGGCTCATCAAAACAGGAAGACTCTAGAGTGGGTCAAAAGAATGATAATAGGGTTTATTTTCCAATAGACTCAAAACAAAACAATGTTGAGGCTCATGTTGGATAACTATGGCTAAATTTGTTGTGATTTCAGGGAAAGATGATTAGGGTGGCCATACGTGCCATTCTTCCTGGACGCGTCCTGGCCAGGATTTCAGGTTCGCTTTCTGGAAGTCGTATTTGTCAACCGCATACGTCATAGAGCAGTGGTTCCCAAATCCAGTCCTCGGGACTGAATGGCACGTATGGTCACCCTAAAGCTGATAAATAAAGAGAGCTGGATAGTGGTTTCATTAATAAGGTGATGAAATAAGGTTGACCGTGCTGTAGTTAATCTAATTGCAGTGCTGAATACAAAGGAAAATGGTCAACATACAAATATGAATATTGTGAAATAATTTTCCTGGTAATCATTTGCTGTGTTTGCTTCAAGTAAAAAAAATAATTCATTGCATGTTATCTTTTGCGACTGCACCGTCCAGAGCCTGACGCCACCTCTCCCCCCAAAAAAGTTTAGGGCACACGTCCTCATCAGCCTTCCAAAAAGCGAGTGAGGATCTAATCACAAGAAGGACATAGTCCAATAACTGGGCAAATGTCTCTCAAGGATCCATCGTGGCTGAGCTGGGTTTGTAAAGGATTTTTAAAATCTTCATAAAATACAAGACGCAGCCTGGATCCTTTTGTACTTCATATAAATTTTATAGTGACTATGTCAGCTTTGTTTAACTGGTTTAGGTGTTTCACTAGAAGTTGATCTAAAGATAAAGAGGTAGCGCTCAGTGTCAGGACATCCTTGTTAAATTAACAAAATGAATTGTGATTGGTCCGAAACATACACTGCTGTTCAACCCATGTAAAGACCTTCATGGTTGGCAATATTAACACCGATGCATTTCCCCAGTGGAAGCTATATTTATAGACTTCTGTTGATCTGTCTCTGCATGTTGTGCAATCCAAAGTGTGTTTTTGATTGCTTACACAGAGCTGGAAATTTCTCTTAATTTTTCATAAGGAGATTCTAATAGAGGTAAGAAGTAATTTGAAAATAATATTAAGCTTTTACAATAGTTACTCAGTCTATTTGAACTACATTTACACACCTTTCTTTAAAGAGACATTATTTTTATTCTTGTTTGCAATACAGATCAATTTCATTCTGTATAAATCATAAAATGTTGAACACAAATTGGACTGGATCTCTGCAGTGTCGTCTAGCTGTTATATTGACAGTCACTGGTCTCATTTCTCTGACCATCATGTTTATATGGACTTCACCTCGGACCTTTTGTCTACCCGAACAACTTTCATTTAAGCCAGACTCAGGTAGACACCACGTAGAGAAGAACAACTCACTTGATGAAGCAGTGGTTGACAAACCTATTCTTTTGTTATGGGTCTGGCCTGAAAACTACAGATTTGATCTGAATATCTGTAAAATTATTTACAACATTGACGGATGTCACTTGACAGATAATAGATCTCTCTACAACAACACGGATGCTGTGCTGCTTTTCCATAAAGCTATTAGTCTGTCCACACTTCCTCCATCTCCTCGCCCTCCTTTTCAAAAGTGGATATGGATGAATGTTGAATCACCAACTAACACAGGGAAAAAACCAGGAATTGAAAACCTGTTTAATCTGACTCTCAGTTATAGGGAGGACTCTGACATTCCTGTGCGGTTACGCCTGACTAGCAATAAGATCCCAGATGAGAATTTTGAAATTCCCAAAAAAGAAAAACTCATCTGTTGGGTTGTGAGTAACAATGCAGAAAGCACAGGTGTTGGCACGAGAAACACTTACTATAAAGAACTTAGCAAGTACGTCAAAATACACGTGTATGGAAGAGCTTATGGATCGTTCCTGGATTATAAAGACTTCTTTCCCACCATAGCCAGCTGTAAATTTTATCTCTCCTTTGAGAACTCCATTCACAAAGACTACATCACTGAGAAGTTAAATGGACCTCTGGCAGTAGGTACTGTACCTGTGGTGCTGGGACCTCCTCGAAAAAACTATGAAAGGTTTGTACCGGGTGACTCATTTATTCATGTGAATGACTTTCCAGATGCAAAGTCACTAGCAGAATATCTTCAGCGTCTGGACGTGGATGATGACGCATATCGCAGGTACTTTAACTGGAGGAGACATTTCTCAGCTCGACCTCATTTAATTATACAGAAACAAGAGTTTGTTCTGGCTATTTGTACGGCCTGCGATTATGTAGGAAGACACAAAGAATATAAAGAAGCTCACGATATCTATGAATGGTTTTTCAACTAATGTCATCTTAGATTTTAGTGTTAGCTTAACCTTGATAATGAATCACTGCAAAAAAAAAAATGTTAAAGTTACAGAAGGCAGTTCTGGTCCTTCATTTTTATTTGGTTGAAACGCATTCTAAGCTGTAATAAAATACTCTGGTAACCGCACGGTTCAGACCGCATATCTTAAGTATCACTGCGCCACTGTTGTACATACTGATTTATGAAAATAAAAACCACAGTCTTTAATCATATTTAAAACTATCCAGATAAATGTCAATAAATATTGTTGAGTTATCTCGTCAATTTAGAGAAAACGCTTCTGTGACGAGTTTTTACCTCAAATTTCACTAAAATTCTTCATAAAAATGGAATTATTTCAACTTTAAGCTCAAAATTTGAGAAGTGATTAGAAAAGAATGTTTGTTTGTTTGTTTGTTTGAAAGCGGAGGGTCTGTTCTTTTTATTTTATATATTTTATGTTTATTTAAAGAAGAATTTTTTTCTGAAAGGTGTTAATCTAAAACTGGGTGGCAACTTTTTTTAAAAACGCTGAATGGGAAATAGTTAAGCATGCTTCCAAGCATTTTTGATCCACACTTCAACAGTTGCATGATATAAATGTTTAAATTAGCTGAATGTTTATTTATGAAAATAAATCATATTTTCATTGTGTCTTTGTTCCGTCTGTGTTTCTTGGGAACTGTGCTCTGTTGCAGCCACACTTGATTCTGAGGAACTACTTTGTTTGGCGGAAGAGTAATATTTGTACTAATATAATTACAACTTATTTGATGTGTTTTATTTTATGAAATCCTGCTATGCATATGAAGTAACCGTTTTAGTGGTAGTGCATTTTATAACAACACTTTGCCATTCTACACTCTAAAAAATATTGGGTTGTTTTTAACCCCGGACTGGGTAACTATAGGACAGAACACATTTCTGGGTTAAAGTGACCCAAATAATGGGTTGTTTTAACCCAACTGCTGGGTTGTTTCAACATGGTTGATTAACAATAACCCAGCACAGGGCCGGAGTGGGACTCATTTTCAGCCCTGGAGTTTCATGCCTTAGACCGGCCCACTTTAGTTCACGACTGACTATTAAAATAATATCTTTAAACCCTCAGTAGTATAAGTCTGCAGTATTGCACTGTTCTCCGCAGCCTTGCAATTCACTGTATTTTTCAAATATATAATTTCATATTCCGTGCAAATGCAGTAAACAAATATACACTACCATAAGACCATATTATTACTAAAGTAAACTTATTCAAAAACTAAAGGAAACAAATGTGTTTGTGTTTTCCATTTCTATTTCTAAAAAATGGAAAAAATGGTGAGTCTTGAGATTAACTGTTGGGTTGATAACGTTTGGAAACCCCTGATATACAATACACAAGCAAGATTTATCAAGTATGCATTGGAAACAAATGGAAAAAATCTGTATCTTTTTTTTAGTACTTAGATCATGTCTATTGCTAAATAACGTAGGCCTACAATGTGTTAAAAAAAGAAAACATCATGGATATACTTTTGAAACTACTTTTTTCAAATAAACTAATGAGTTTTGCATTAAATAGATTTTTGTTCCTCTTGCAATAAACGATGAATAATGACTATTCATAGAGAATTCATCTATGACTTGGATAAAAAAATACTTTTTGTAAATTATTTTCCTTTTGGCCAGCCCGTTTGTATTAAGACGCGCTCAAGTTTATTTAAAATATAATAGACGCGCGGCCGGCAAGCGCACTCAAAAGAGGCGCTCAAGTTTATTTAAAATATAGACGCTCGGCCGGCAAGCGCACTCAAAAGACGCGCTCAAGTTTATTTTAAATATAGACGCGCGGCCGGCAAGCGCACTCAAAAGACGCGCTCAAGTTTATTTTAAATATAGACGCGCGGCCGGCGAGCGCACTCAAAAGAGGCGCTCAAGTTTATTTAAAATATAATAGACGCGCGGCCGGCAAGCGCACTCAAAAGACGCGCTCAATTTTATTTTAAATATAGACGCGCGGCCGGCAAGCGCACTCAAAAGACGCGCTCAAGTTTATTTTAAATATAGACGCGCGGCCGGCGAGCGCACTCAAAAGAGGCGCTCAAGTTTATTTAAAATATAATAGACGCGCGGCCGGTGTTGTGTCGAAGTCCGCTCCCCCCATGTTCCCCCTATTTTTCCCTTAAGTGTCGTGTTTTTATGGCGCCCTCATCACGTTATAGGTTTTATTATTTATATATTTAATGTTTTAATGGCTACTGAGATGTATATGTGTGCATTTCTGTAATGTATCTGTATTGTTCTTAATGGTAAGTCAATTATTTTTACAGTTTGAATCATATTATATGTATAATATTTATTTAATTATGTATGCAAACATTACATTTTTAAAACAACCAGTAAAGGAAAAAAAGAAAAAAAGACAGGCTATATTTTAAAAGAAATAACCTAATAGAAAACTGTCAAATGTATGAAATATTTAATAAATTGTATTATAAAATACATGATATTATGCCTTTTTAGTATAACCAATTCAAATCTTTAATCTTTCTAAATGTAACGTGATGAAAACGCTATAAAAGCACTACACTAAAGGGAAACATAGGGGGAACTGAGTTCGACACAACACCGGCAAGCGCACTCAAAAGACGCGCACAAGTTTATTTAAAATATAATAGACGCGCGGCCGGCAAGCTGACTTTGTATCTTTGAATTCTGACTTTGAAAATAATTTTATAAGCTTTAGCCAAGGTACATTTTTCAGTTTTATAACATACAGTAAACTTTTGTTACCAAATAGTTTTGTATATTTCTTGTGAGCATTTGGGCTCAGAAGGGAATGTTTCATGCATTTTGAAAGCCTGAACTGATAGCTGCCTTTATATGTTGGCAAATGCCTTACAGGTAAGTCTTCTGGAGTTTTGCCAGATCTTTCTCTCCTTTGATATTGCATAAGTGACAACCTGAGATGGTGTACTATCATTTATAAGTGCAATGATTCTGTGGAAACATGTAGTTACCCTTTAGCATCTGAGTATACACTGTAAAAAATGTATATTTTAAAAAATTGTGGAAACTGAAAGTTAAGTATTGACTCAACATATTGCTTTCAAATAATTCTCCCCAAACAAAAATATGCATTGTGGTGATTAAAACTTAAGGTATTGGGGTAAAACAAAAATGTATATTCACAGAACATTTTAAACTCTGCTCAGCCAATTTATCGTCTCAAATGAAAAATCTGAATTGACTGAACGTAGTTTGAGCCAGAAAAGCTTATGGGAATGCACCTGAATTTAATTGGCTTCAGGATGTGTGCGGGAGTTGATGATCGACATTTTCTACAATAAAGTTATAGCAAGTTTTTAAATATTTGCATTTAAGTCATTTTTAAGTATTTTTAAAGTCATTTTCTAGTTAAACTGAGTGAAAATCCGAATAATTACAGCATACAAACAAAAAGCGTATATGTTTTCTTCGAGCTAACGCTTCTTTTAGTAAGGAAGTGGCAAGGTCACTACAACTTTCACAGTGAGTATATTATATTTATATTTCTTATATAACATTTGTGTGAAAACTGAAAACTGTTAGCTTTTTCGAGATAGGTGCGTTTTTTTATTAAGAGTCGCTGCGCCGCGCCCACACATGTGCACACATAGACATGAAAGGCTGCTTGCAACCTGCACCTTTCTAGAGAGAAATTGGCGTGTTTTTTTTAATAAATGAATATATTACGAGTGTAGGGGCTTCTGTATTTGGCCTGGACGTCACGAAACATGTTTTCGACTGCATGAAGCACTGCGCAGACAAATCAACATATGACATGATCAAAGTTCGGCGAGAGCCATTCAAAAGCTTATATCTTTCGTTACATTGATCTCATCATTTGCTAATCGATCTGCGCCACGCATGCCGCCGTCGTCATCTTGTCACGGTAGGAAATCCGCTGTTCCCTCATTGTCGTGTGTGTGTGTTTGTTTGTGCACTCACCTCTGCCATGTGCTCATTAGAGCGATTCAGTTCACCTGTGTGTTAATTGTCTCGCTCCAGCTGTTCATCATTACATCACCTCTATAAATACTCACATGACTTTCTGTTCCCTGCCAGATTCTTTCATTGTGTTCGGTCCCGTGTTGTTTGGTTGTCTCATGTCGCTTCAGGATTACTGTTACAGTTGGATGTGTGTTGTCGTCGTCTTCGTGTGGATGTTCCCCTGTTCAGCCTGGATTTCACCACTGCTCACCACTCCACCAACGTCGCACTCAATACTTTCTAAACCAACTTCCACCGTAGTCTTCGCCACCATTGTCAGCAACACCAACACCGAACTGTGTCTTCAGCATTGACTCTCAATACTCTCTCTCTGTTTATATTTAATAAACATTGTTGAATTTTCCCCTGCAGTTGTTTCCACTCCTTACGTGTCATTTCAGAAGAATCTGGCCAAATATGGAAGCAGCGGGGGAACAACCCATTTCCGCGTTGGAGGAATTTCTCCAGCGATCATTGGCTAGGTTGGATCATCAGGACAAAGATATCGATGGTATGCGGAAGGCCGTCCATGCAATGGTGGCGAAAGTTTCCGAGCTCTCCCAGCGATCTCCACACACCACGCTACCCACTGCGCCACCCACGCCACCCGCATCATCTTCACCTCCAGGGGGTAGTTCTTTTCCGGAACCCCGACTACCGATCCCGGAGAAATATTCTGGTGAGCCTAATTATTGTCGTGCATTCCTGTCACATTGCTCTCTTCATTTCGCCCAACAGCCCCGGTCATTTTTTTCTGGAGGAGACTAAGGTCGCATTCACGCTATCTCTGCTGACCGGCAAGGCTGCCCTCTGGGGGACGGCGGTGTGGGAGAATAAGGACATCTGCTGCTCCTCGTTCGCCCTGCTTTCGCAAGAGGTGAAGAGGGTGTTCGATCACTCCGTCGCCGGGAAGGAGGCCGCCCGTCTCCTCACGGAGCTTCGACAGGAGGAGCGGTCGTTCTCAGACTATGCCATCGAGTTCCGGACCCTGGCGCCGGAGTGCAGGTGGAACGAGGAGGCGCAGTGGGATCATTTCCTGCATGGGTTGGCAGATCGGATCCAGCGAGAGATCGTTACGGCGGAGTTACCCACGTCGCTTAATGGACTGGTGGATTTGGCAATCCGGGTCGACGCCCGACTATCCATGGCCGCCCGTAGGAAGTCATCTGCCAAATCCCAGCCGCATTCCGAGGTTTCCTATCTGCCCAGCGTAGTCTCTGTCGGCGGTCTCTCAGTTCCGGAGCCCATGCAGGTGGGTCGAGCTCGGTTACCCCGGGAGGAGAGGAATCGGCGGAGATCCCTCGGACTATGTATGTACTGCGGGGAGCCGGGTCATCAGTGTCAGCGATGCCCGGTAAAAGACCAAGCCCGGTAGTAAGACGGAGGCTACTATCGGGCGGGATCTCTGCCAGCAAGACCTCAACATCATCCACTCTCCTTCCGGTGAGGCTACGGTGGTCCACCAAGTCTCACTCTGGTCATGCACTTCTGGATTCGGGGGCGGAGGGTAACTTCATCGACAGCTCACTTGCACGTAAGCTCCAGTTACCGTTCATTCCACTTACCCACCAGATTGCGCCCTTCGCCCCCAATGGACATCAGCTGCCCACCATCAAGCACACTACTGCCCCCATCACACTCATCACCTCTGGCAACCACACTGAGACCATTTCATTTTTCATTACTGACACTGCTCTCTCTCCTATAGTTCTCGGACATCCTTGGCTCCATTCCCATAACCCCAAGATAGACTGGAAACTGGGTTCTGTTACCAGCTGGAGCGAGGAGTGCCATAAGTCCTGTCTTGTCTCTGCCTGTTTATCTGTGTCTGAGTCTGTGTTTCAGGGGGAAGCAGTGGATTTGTCTAATGTGCCCGTGGAGTACCACGACCTGAAGGAGGTGTTCAGTAAGTCTCAGGCTGATTCTCTACCTCCGCATCGTCCCTATGACTGTGCCATAGATTTATTGCCAGGTACGTTTCCGCCTAAGGGCAAGTTATACTCTCTGTCCGTTCCGGAGATGGAGGCCATGGAGAAATACATTTCTGATTCTCTGGCAACGGGGTTCATTCGCCCTTCCTCTTCTCCAGCGGGGGTGGGGTTATTTTTTGTGGGGAAGAAGGACGGATCCTTGCGACCTTGTATTGACTACCGAGGGTTGAACAACATCACGGTAAAGAATACGTATCCTTTGGTGTTGATGTCTTCAGCCTTCGAGAGGTTGCAGGGAGCGTCCGTCTTCACTAAATTGGACTTACGTAATGCATATCATTTGGTCCATATTAGGAAGGGGGATGAATAGAAGACTGCATTTAACACCCCTAGAGGCCATTTTGAGTACTGCGTGATGCCTTTCGGGCTAACAAACTCGCCGGCAGTCTTCCAAGCACTCGTTAATGACGTGTTGCGAGACATGGTAGACCAGTTCATATATGTTTACCTGGATGACATATTGATTTTTTCTTCGTCTCTCCAGGAACATTTGCAACACGTACGACGAGTGCTTCTGCGGTTGCTAGAGAATGGGCTTTTTGTCAAGGCAGAAAAACTCGTTTTTCATGCACAGTCTGTTTCTTTCCTAGGACACATCATTTCGACTGAGGGTGTTCGCATGGATCCTGAGAAGGTTAAGGCTGTGGTAGATTGGCCATCCCCAGAGTCTTGCAAGGCCCTGCAGAGATTTCTGGGGTTCGCCAATTTTTACCGACGTTTTATTCGCAACTTCAGCCAGCTAGCCACACCTCTGACCGCCTTGACTTCCCCTAGTTTGACGTTCAGGTGGTCAGACGCAGCCGAGGCTGCGTTTGCCAAACTTAAAAGCTGCTTCGTTTCAGCTCCCATTCTTGTTACCCCTGATCGCTCACGTCAATTCATAGTGGAGGTCGATGCGTCAGAGGTGGGGGTAGGAGCAGTGTTGTCCCAGCGCGCATCCTCAGACGAAAAGGTTCATCCTTGCGCGTATTTTTCTCACCGTTTATCTCCTGCGAAAGTTAACTATGACATTGGCAATCGAAAGTTGTTGGCGGTCAAGCTAGCATTGGAGGAATGGCGTCACTGGCTTGAAGGGTCGGGTGTACCCTTCATTGTCTGGACGGACCATAAGAATCTCAAGTACATTAGAACCGCCAAAAGACTTAACTCCAGGCAGGCTCGGTGGGCACTTTTTTCGGACGTTTCGATTTTACATTATCTTACCGGCCGGGTTCCAAAAACATCAAACCCGATGCTTTATCCTGTCTTTTTGAGCGTTCCGATCGTACTGCTACTCCCGAGCCCATTTTACCGGAGACCATCATTATCTCTGCGCTCAGATGGGAGGTCGAATCAAAGGTTTTGACAGCCTTAGAAGGGGTAACGCCCCCGGCTCGGTGCCCACCGAATCGATTATTTGTGCCGGAGAAGTTACGGTCTGACGTCCTCCAGTGGGGTCATTCTTCCAGTGTTGCTTGTCACCCAGGGGTTAGTAGAACTAGATTCTTAGTCAAGCAACGATTTTGGTGGCCTGGTATGGCTCGTGACGTTCACGACTTCGTTTTGGCTTGTTCGGTTTGCGCCACTGGTGAGACTTCCAATCGACCTCCAGATGGGTTACTCTTACCGCTGTCTGTCCCATCGAGACCCTGGTCCCACATTTCGCTAGATTTCATTACCGCCCTCCCACCCTCTAAGGGTAATACGCTGATTTTAACCGTAGTGGACCGGTTCTCGAAGGCGACTCATTTCATTCCCTTGCCCAAATTACCATCAGCCAAGGAAACAGCGGTAGCTGTCATTGATCACGTCTTCCGAATACATGGCCTCCTGACAGACGTGGTTTCTGACAGGGGTCCCCAATTTGTGTCCAAATTCTGGCGAGAGTTTTGTAAATTGTTAGGAGCGACTGTTAGTCTTTCATCCGGGTTCCATCCCCAGAGCAATGGTCAAACCGAGCGAGCCAATCAGGATGTCGAATGGGTGTTACGATGTTTGGTTTCCAAAAATCCTGGTGTCAGCAACTCTCAATTGTGGAGTACGCACACAATTCTCTGCCAGTGTCATCTACGGGCACGTCTCCATTTAAGTGTAGTTTAGGGTACCAACCACCTAATTTTGTCAGTACGGAATCCGAGGTATCAGTCCTCTCCGCACACGCACTAGTCCAGAGGTGTCATCGTACCTGGACCAGAGCTCGTAGAGCTTTGCTCCAGGTTAGGTCGCGCACCAAGGCCAAGGCCGATCGCCACCGGTCGAAGGCTCCCCATTACGTCATCGGTCAAAGAGTGTGGCTTTCAACCCTGAATATTCCGATGCGTTCCGTCTCGAATAAGCTTGCTCCCAAATTTATTGGCCCGTTTTCTGTTACCAAAATCATTAATCCGGTAACAGCGCGTCTTAGCCTTCCACCGGCGTACAGGAGGGTTCACCCCGTCTTTCATGTTTCCAAAATTAAACCGGTGATTTCATCCCGTCTTAATCCCCCTGCCCTGGTTCTCCCCCGCCTCGTATCGTTAATGGGGAGACCATGTATTCGGTTAACCGTATTCTGGACTCTAGAGGGAGGGGACTCGGATTTCAGTACTTGGTGGATTGGGAAGGTAAGGTCCGGAGGAGAGAAGATGGGTTCCTGCTCGAGACATACTGGATCACCGCCTTATTGATGATTACAATCGACAGGTAAAGCAGGCTGGGAACGTCAATGGGGCGTTCCTAGGGGAGGGGGTACTGTCATGGTAGGAAATCCACTGTTTCCTCCGTGTCATGTGTGTGTGTGTTTGTTTGTTCACTCACCTCTGCCATGTGCTCATTAGAGCTATTCAGATCACCTGTGTGTTGATTGTCTCGCTCCAGCTCCAGCTTTCTGTTCCCTGCCAGATTCTTTCATTGTGTTCGGTCCCGTGTTGTTTGGTTGTCTCGTGTCGCTTCAGGATTACTGTTACAGTTGGATGTGTATTGTCGTCGTCTTCGTGTGGATGTTCCCGTGTTCAGCCTGGATTTCACCACTGCTCACCACTCCACCAACGTCGCACTCAATACTTTCTACACCAACTTCCACCGTAGTCTTCGCCACCATTGTCAGCAACACCAACTCCGAACTGTGTCTTCAGCATTGACTCTCAATACTCTCTCTCTGTTTATATTTAATAAACATTGTTGAATTTTCCCCTGCAGTTGTTTCCACTCCTTACGTGTCATTACACATCTTGCATCAGGAAATCTACGTGGGGTAACGTAGATATGAAAAGGACGTGCTCTCTTTCTCTCGGCTGGTATTGTAAAGCTGCTGTTTATACTCAACGGCGCGAATCTCAAATAAGTGCACGAACACCGCCCAAAACGGAGGAGATGTTTAACTAATCACGCGTTGACTGTACTGTAAGTAATCGAAATATAAAACCAACACGAAGTAGCGCTTAACAGAATAGGTTTGCTTGAACAATTCGCCGTTAGAAAATTAACCATAGTTTTACTATTGTTTGTATTGTCACGGGGTGAAGAATCACTCGACAAGTAAGTGCTGTGAACACAAAGCCCCGGAGGGTGGATTTATTTACATAAAGTGATAACAGAAAAGTGAGACAATCCAGTGAGTGCAGGCTGGTGCTCAAAGTGTCCTTCAATGCTGAATTCCAGTGAAAGTGGGTGTCCAAACGGGCTTCCAAACCGTGAGGCTGTCGGTCACTCGCTGCTTTCTGGGGGAACACAGAGAACACAGTTAGTCCAGTATTTGTGTGTGGCTCAAGACCAGAGTCTCCCTGTCTGCTCAGCTCATGCTGCTTAAATGCACTGTGGATGATTACAAGCAGCTGTGACTGATCAGCCGGTGATGAGGATCTGCAGGTGTTTTGCATTTGTTACCAGGGCGACGCTGATTCCTCCAAGGATGCTCGTCACAGTATATAACCACACATTTACCATAGTCTCACTAAAGGATATTTTCAGTGAAACTATAGTAATGAAAAATTTTCAATACAAAAATAACTGTACTTCTATATTAAAACTGTTTTATTTTTCATAATGTTGAACAGCAATATAGCTAAGAGCAGCCGTTTTTCACAATGTTCAGAAGTGTAAACTTTGAGGATATTCTATATTGATCTGGTTTTATTTATTACATTGGCTTCATTTGGTACATGCACACTCAGTGAGACTTTTTTACTTCTTACAGAGTAGCAAGGCTTTGGTGATTTACACACGTGACATGAAAATGGGAATTTGTGAAACACTGAGCAGTTTCTGATCCATGTCAAGATTCATTTCCAGTGAGCAGGTTGTGCTGGAAAATTTGTGAGACTTTATGCCTTTAATTTGTAGAATGTTTTAGGTGTTTAAGGTTAAACTGTTATGAGGCATTGTTTAAATGTTTAAAGTGTTTAAAGTAGTTTCATAAGCTCTTACTTCGTGTGAGAATGTTAAATTCAAATGAAATTGTGATTAACATTGGGTGATGAACCCTCCCCACTTTTATATTGGTGTTTTTGGAGATATTTGTAAAATATCTTTTCTAAACTTTTTTTATTAAAAATAATTTTTTTCTAATGTCTACTGTGCAATTGTATGCAGACCATTTCTGTGTGTTTACAATTTTAAGGTATTACAAATAAATAAAATGTTACAAAATAGTTTGAGTGTTTCTTTTTCTATTAGGACAACCGGGAATAAACAATTCAGCATTACCAATATAATTTACCAATATACATTTTCAGATTGGGTAAATTAAAAAAAGAATGCTACCACAATTTAAAAAAGTTAATTGGGCAAAAACATGGTTTCTTATTTTCAAGTGGCTCAACCTGTTATTTCCATTGAGCTAATGTTTAAAGATCGTTACCACAATTGATAAAATTCAATTCACAGAAAATCTATTGGCCCAAGTGAAAAACTTCAATGTTACCAGTCACTAGAAAATTTTGTGTTAGGGAGGCAATTTTTTACAGTGTATAGAAAATACAGCATGTGTTGGCATGAGCATAATTTCCACTGGAACTGGAACATAATTTCCACGGAGTGAGATTTGAACTTTAAAAGAGAAAGGTGTGTGTATTTACATAATGCAGTTTAGATAATGTTGACACATAAGGAATACAAAACAGATTTACTTTCCCTGTAAATGCAACTTAAGACGTGAAGTCAATCGTTATAAGCTGTTTTGATAAACATAGCCCGTATAAGATTATTGACATTGCAGCATTTTAATATTGTAATACGAACTAATATGATTTTTGCATATTTCATTGCTGTCCATTTTGATGGTGCTACCATATCATAGTGTGACACAGCTGGTCAAGATGCCCATAATCTCAGCCTCAGATGTCACGCCCACAGATTGTTGGCTGAACCAGTGGTTCTCAAACTGCGAGATGGTGCCAGGGGGGCCCCAGTTTTATGACATTTTATAAAATACATTCATGTATCATGAATTCTGTGGATAATTCTGACGTGGGTAATAATGACCAGTTATCATGATGAGCTAAACATTGGATTCTCAAAAATATGCAAAGTTTGCGCCATAGGCTAAAAGGCGTCAAAGAGTTTTGCTTGAGGCAGTTAGTGGAGTCAAAAAGTTTGGTTCTCCTGAATTGCTTGTAGGTGTTACAAAGCGAAGAAATATGCATATATAACAGATGTTTAATGGGAGCGTCTCATTGGTGTAGCTGTTGATGAAGTGCACAACGTTGTTCTATGGTGAGTAATGTTGTTTATTTGGCTGGTTATTTCAATAACTGACTTGTTGCCGGCCGGATTGTTATTGTGGGAAGTCCGAAACGTGACGCTAGACAAAACAAACTGTGATTGGTTTCTGTGAAAGCTCGTTGGCGGGCATTTTCCAGAAAAAGCAGTGAAAAACACCAGACCTTCAGTATTGAATGTCTGACTACGCGAGACTAAGATGCCCTTAGTGCAGTGCTTCTCAATTATTTTCTGTCACGCCCCCCCTAAGAAGAAGTAAACATGTCGCACCCCCCAACTCTCCCCCGCGACTGTAAATAGTATAATTTGTCTATAAAATGACACATCTGCAAAACATTGTATCCTTATTAACATTAAAGAAAACACAAAAATAGAAATATCAATCAACTTACAACAAAGAATAACTTTATTAACATTGTTTTTTAGTCTGTAACAAAAAGACTTAAAATGCATCAATTTGCCTGAAAAAAAAACAATCCTTATTTAAAGTATAATATTTTTTGACCATTTGATACTGAAAAATTAAATTAAATATAATCAATAAATAATAATAAAAAAATAAGCGGCTTATCAACGTGATTGGGGTGTAATGTCTGTAAGTGACAGTGCAAAAAAAATGGTGTCGCTTCGAGCCCCCCCTGGGGGTCCCGCCACTATTTGAGAAGCACTGCCTGAGTGCAATCACAGTTTCTGAAAAGACTGACCAAAATAAAGGGGCGGTTTCCTGGACAGGGATTAGACCTAGGCTAAATAGCTGTCCAAACTGAAAACTACTTGCAATGACATATCTTAAAATACATCAGTTGCACACAGGTAATGGTTTTAGTAAGGCATGTTTGTTAAAACTAGTTCTATTTCCTAATTAAACTAAGGCTTAGTCCTGGCTTAAACTAATCTCTGTCTGGGAAACCACCCCAAAGAGTACTTATATTAACTCTCTCTTTAACCAATAGGCTTATAGCAGAAGGCAGGAGACGAAATGCATCTCCTAGTGTAGAGCGTCCCCTAGTGTTCATATTGTGGACCTACTCTCATATTGAGAACATTTAAATTACATATGCATACAAATTACATACTTTATAGAATATTATGGTAAAGGCCTATTTGGTTCACATGAGTTTTTATGATTTAATGAAATGTTTCAAAATAATATTTCTGTTGCTGAAATTTTTTGGTACACTTTACAAATCCAAGTTTACTTCATATATTATCATATAATCATAAATAGAACATTATGTATTCATTATTATACTCCAGGTTACCATAAATATGATATACAAAGTATTCAACATACTAACTATTGTTCAAATTATTCTTTAACGTAAATGTTTGGAGAGGATAAAAATATGAGACTTATCCTCACAAAAAAGAACCCAGCTATCTTTTCGTCGATTACAGATCGTTATGAAAATAATTAAATGGTGACAGGCCTACAGATGCTGGTCAAAAGACCAAGTTGAAACCAATTGACAAAGTGAAAGAACTAGGAGCAACTGTATAATTACATTTTTCTTAAATGATCTGCATACATCTCAGCTTTGTTGTCCTGAGCAAGAAAATTCAGATTTGTTGGCACATGATGGAGCCATTGTCCGAAAGATTCTTCCCGCATTAAGAGACGGTATCAATCTGTTAGCCATGTTTGCATTACTGGGCCACAAGAGGACGTGCATCTATTCTTTACGATGGAAGTGAATGAGGCTCATGATCGGTTTGCTATAAAACCTTTTACACTCTGAGGCTATTTTGGGGATTTTCGCCTGGATTTGGCCTACCCAATTTCAAAAGCTTCTCATACCCACAAGCAGAGGTGCACATACAAAAGTTTGGTATCATTTTACAGGAAACCCTTTGAAATTACATAAAACACTGTTAAAAGTGCTCAACATGGTTGTATGTGTTGTCAGTCCTCTAATAAACCCAAAAATAAATAGGCGCTTTTTGGTGTTTTTTTTTTCTAAAGTCTGTATTTAAAAGTGTATAACTCTGGCCCTGAGCGGGAACGAAACCTGCAGACAGTTTTGTTTGATTCCAGAAATTGCCAGCTTACAGAGGAAAAAGGAATTTTTTCTCTATCATTATAAATGCAAAAGTTATTTTACTCCAACTGATGGGAGGAATAATACGCTTTTTGTATACTTTGTATATATATTTCTGCCAAAAAACATTTGAAGTGCTCCCATAACCACATACAGTGGAATAAATTCAATTGCTTTATATCATTTTGCAGAAAACCCTTTGAAGTTACATAAAAAGCTGCTGTTTGTGACAAATATTGTTTTTTATGTGGTTTTTCATATGATAAAACACCAAATTTTATTTTTTTGTGTCATAAATACTGTCTTTGATAGTGTATAACTCTGGTTCTGGGTGCTCTAGCAGACTGCAGACAGTTCTGGTTGTTGCCAGCAGCAGACAGTAAACACCCAAAAAAAAGAATGAACTCTTTAGCATGTCGCATTCAAAAGTTATTCTCATTTTACTGAAGTGTGCGAAAATACATTTTTCATATAAATATTAATTTTTTGTTTTGCACATATAATAAATAGCAAGGGATTAATTATGCACACAAACCAAAGAAAATCCTGTGAATGGACTCATTTTTTAGAGTAGGACCTAAGAGAAAAGATGGTGTATCATTTGTGGCTATCTGTGCTATCTGAGGCAGTCCACACCCAAGTTTCCCATATGTTTACAAAAGACGATTTTTTACCTCATTATTCATTCAACGATTGTAGGATATGTGATCACAATAGGACAAAAATAACGCTGCAGTTTTATTCCTGAGAATGAGAGCTTTCATTTGATAAAGACTTGCCCATGTTTGTCATACTTGAAAAATATGAAATATGTGAATATTAAATGATATTAAAAAATATGGGGGGGGGGGGGTGATAGTGTAAATTAAGTGTAACTAACTTTCTTACAGTAAAACATATTTCAAAGTGATGCATATCTGCAGAAAGTAGAGAGTCTAAGCTTTCAAACAGTATCTCATATGTGGTACTGGGTCCATGACAGACCATTAAAAATGAAAGGAATATTTTATATTAAGTCAAAATAAGATAATTCTGGACCCGGTACAGGATCCACAGAGTCAAACAAGTTAAAATATCTTCTTTTGTGTTCATCAGAACAGAGGAATTTATACAGGGTGGGTAAATTACAAAATTTTCATTTTTGGGTGAACTATGCCTTTAAGATTTATCGAGAGAGAGAGAGAGAGAGAGAGAGAGAGAGAGAGAGAGAGAGAGAGAGCAATGCATGCAATGTTCCTCTACAACATACAATACGCATACAACATGCTGTGTATTTGTGATTAAAGGATCTAAAAATACTCTTGATAAAATAAATTTTCAGTTTACTACATTATAGATGAGTACAGTCCCTACTGAAAAATCCAGCTAAGACCAGCATAAGCTGGTAGCTGGTTTTAGCAAGGTTTAAGGTGGCAGTAGGTGGCTTAAGCTGGCCCTTCCAGCCTGGCAAAGCTGGTCACACTGGTGGGTCAGCTGGTCTTCCAGCTAGACCAGTTTAAAAAGTGACCAAAACACAGCTAGATCAGCTAGCTACACCAGCAAAACCAGCTAAAACCAAGCTGGGAGACCAACTAAAACCATCTTATGCTGGTCTTAGCTGGATTTTTAAGTAGGGAGTGTCTGGTTACTCCAAGCAACTGTAAGCTTTTGGCACCACAACCGAAGGCTTGTGTCCATGCCCTCCAAATGCCTGTGCATGTCCCTGGCACTGAAGTAAAAATCAATCAACAGCTCAATGAAAGCATGCATCACCCTGCAGCCTTTTACGCACTTGTTTGGAGGTTTGGTATTACCACAGGTTTGGTGTTTTGGGGTGTGTCTGAATCCACTCCTATATTGTCTTTCATCCTAAAGAGTCAAGATCTTGGTTAACCGGTTAATGTGTTGAGGTCATGTAGGACAGTGTAAATAAATGCTGTTGGTAAAAAAGGGAGGAAAAAACAAAATGCCTCACTTGCACAGCACTTCCGTTCAAGGTGCAATTTATTTACCATGCCAATAAATAAGGTGAAGTGAAGTGTCCACAATACATCCACAATATACAGGGTTTAAATATTTAATACATCTATACACAAATAATCATATAGACATTTAAAAATATATAATTTCCTGATCATTTATGCACCCTCATGTGAAGATGTTTTTCTTTCTTCAGTCGGCAGTTTAAAGGTCCAAATGCAGTTTCAATGCATACCTCAAAGGACTCTAAACGATCCCAACCGAGGCATAAGGGTATCTAGCAAACATCTAGTGAAACAATTGTAATTTTCCGTCATCTCACGTCACTTTGAAATGGTATACATTTACAAAAATTAAGCATGTTTTTTTGTGTGGTAAAAGTGTAGTAACCATTGATTTTTATGGGTGTATTGACCACTATCAGCAAAACCATGCTTTTACTACAGATAACATGGTGTATATGGTTTTAGAAAAGCATAGTTATTTTGTGGTAACCATTGTTGTACTACAGTAACCATGTTTTTTGATTTTAACTGTAGTAAAAAGTCTCTAACCCTCGTTCCCTGAAGGAAGGTAACGGAGACGTCATGTCGTGACCGACGAATTGGGAACCGCTTCGCGGGCGACCTATCTACTTCGAGAAACTATGAAAACGGCAATGAACTTGGCATGCAGGTATTTGCATAATGCCAGCGCCGCCCGCCAGGTGCATATATAAGCCGCAGGTGCATAACACCAAATCAGCTATATTATTGCTGAGAACCCGAGCAACAGTGCCCGGCCTGAAAACAGCAATGGAACAGCAAACTGTGGCGACGGGATGTGACGTCTCCGTTCCCTTCCTTCAGGGAACGAGGGTTACATACGTAACCGAGACGTTCCCTTTCAGTCGGTCACTACGACGTCACGTCGTGACCGACAAATTGGGAATCCCTACCAAAACGCCACAGAAAAATGAAACAAAGGATTCCCCAACAGGCCCTCCTCCGGTGGGGGGAGTGGTGCCTTCACCATCTCCCGAAGAGCGATCCCCTCCATCTCTAGGTCGCCCGTCTCAGGGCCGCTTCGATCTTCTTTTTCCACCCTTCGGAGCGGGCTGAGTGGGCAGGGCGGGCTGCTGACGACCGGTTCCTCGCTTCTTAGAAGAGCCCCGGGGAGGAACGGAGGCAGCCGCCGCAGGACGCCCTCGGCGAGGAGCAGGCTGAGGCGCCGACGTGGATGGGGCAGGCGCAGGACGCTTCCGACGTGGCATGATCTGAGCGATGGCCTCAGTCTGCTTCTTGGCCGCGGAGAATTGCTGCGCAAACTCCTCGACTGTCTCGCCGAACAGGCCGGTCTGGGAAACCGGAGCATTCAGGAGCTGGGTCTTATCAGCATCCATCATGTCCGCCAGACACAGCCAGAGATGGCGTTCCTGGACTACCAGGGTAGACATTGCACACCCGACGGCACGTTAGATAATATTTAAATTCAGTTTATAATTTCATTTAAAGAAAAAAAATTTAAATATACATTTTAAGTAGCCTAAATAAAAAACGAATACGTTTTGGGGCAGATTGCTGTCACATGGATTGACATTAACTTTATGGTAATGAGCTATGACGGGGTTCGGCGGCAACCAATCGGAAGGCGCAAACCTCGGCTTGAGAGGATTCCAGAGAATGCATTTGAGCGTCAGAGCGCAGGGCAGCCAGAGCGTTTTTTGGTGTTTCGTCGGCATGCTTAATCTTCACACCCACTAGAACACTTGGCCAAATACAGAAAAACGTCATGTAAGTAGTCAAGTGGTCAAGTGCAAAGACAGCAAGTGTGGTTATTTGGACGCAGCCAATGTTTCCCCCTGAGCTAAAAGCCCGTTCGGACGGGATAAAATCCGGAATAAGATCCTCTTTTTGGTACTAAAACAGCATAATCGCGGCTGGCACGAAGCGCCAGGTCTGTAGCTGCACGCAGTTCAGAGAACTCTGCTGAGTCGTGACCTCCCGCGTGCAGGTCCCTCAGAGCCTTAGCCTGGTGAACCTGCAGCAATGCCATGGCATGCAGGGCTGAAGCTGCCTCCCCACAATCTTTGTAAGCAGCACCGGACAGCGCCAAAGACTGCTTACAACCCCGTGAGGGGAGAGTAGGCTGGTCCCGCCAGGAGGAAGCAACACCGGCCGGACACAACTGCATCGCGACCGGGCGCTCCACTGACGGGATTCCAGTGTACCCCTTGGCATCCCCACCCTCGAGAGAGGTGAAAAGCGAAAGCTAAAACGGCCGGTTCCGGGCGGAAAACGGTTTTCCACGACCGCGTCAGCTCTTCATGCACCTCGGGGAAGAAAGGCACCAGGGGCGAGGACTGAGAAGCCCTGGCACCCCTGAAGAACCAATCATCGAGGCGGGACAGTTCAGGTGGAAGAGGTTTAGTCCACTCCAAGCCGACTGCCTCCGCCGCCCGAGCGAGCATGGCTGCCATCTCAGGGTCGAACGCAGAACCCGCAACCTGGCCCGAAGGCGGGAGCGGATCCGCATCGACGTCCAAGGCTGACAACCCCCCCCCCCCCCCCCGATGTTACGGTGGACATCGCGTCAGGTGGAGGCTCGACAGAGCGCGAGGACACCGTAGAACACGGGCCACTCGTCTCCATCGGGACCTCCGCTGGCAACGGATCAGGGCGCTGGGAGCTACTGGACGAACCAGCAGACCGACCCAGCACCGTTATACGGAGGTCATCCTTCGCAAGTTTGGTAGCTGCGCCCTTAGCAGCACCAGACTGGGAAGGCGGGAGCCGTTGCCGGAGCAACGACACCCGTCTCCGCAAATCCGCCATAGTCATGCCCTCGCAGATGGGGCATGAGCTATCACGCAACGCTGCCTCTGCGTGCTGGAGCCCCAGACACGAAAGACAACGCTTGTGGCCATCCTGGGGGGCGATGAACACACCGCATCCAGAAACGGAGCACGGACGGAAATCCATCTTTAAAAAGACGACCCCGACCGTGACACGAATGAGTGGCTGTCTTTAAAAAGACACAAAGCTCAAACGTGCTGCTCTTTTAGGGAAATCACTCTTTGTGCAAGCTGGTGAAACACACAGGGAGAGGCAACGCACTCACTCGAACTCAAGTCCTAAATTAAAGAGACAGAGAGAGAGAGAGAAAGGGTGGAGAAAAACACTGCGAGCCTCCGCTGAGGTGTCTTCGCCCAACCAACTTTGGCAAGCTGAGATCTTTTTTCTTCCCACAGAACAGGATCTACGAAGATCAGTTTTTTCAGAATAGCTTCTCGTGAGCAGATGTCTGCCGGATTCGAAGCAATAAAGCTGATTTGGTATTATGCACCTGCGCCTTATATACGCACCTGGCGGGGCGGCACCGGCATTATGCAAATACCTGCATGCCAAGTTCATTGGCGTTTCTTATAGTTCTCGAAGTAGATAGGTCACCCGCGAAGCGGTTCCCCAATTCGTCGGTCACGACGTGACGTCGTAGTGACCGACTGAAAGGGAACAATAAGCCTTAAAACTCAAAATCTCAATCAATTACATTACATAGTCATTATGCCACTTAGGTTTAACTCTAACACGTGGCTGCTTTGAAGAAGACCCCTGAGAGGGTTGTATGCAAGATAGTGTGGACTCTTGGTGTCTATTTTCAGGCACAGAAGACCGAGCCAAGTGTGTGGCATTCCATCTCTTCCCGTCACTTAGCATGAAAGTGTTTGGGCCCACACGCTTGTCTACTGTTAAGGGTGTAGAGAACCTGGGATGTGCTTTAGGCACTAACCTAGGGAGTCTGACCCTCACCCTGTCACCTACAACAAAAGATGGAGATCGTGCATGCCGCTTAGTGTCAGTGTACTGCTTCATCTGAGCTTGTTTCCTTTCCACAGTGTCATGAATGGATGAATTTGGTACATGCACGATTGGCAAAATGTTCAATCTGGTTCGCATTTTACGTCCATAGAGCAGTTCATAAGGTGAGGTTAAAGTAGTGGCATGAGGTGTAGCGCGATACACTTGAAGCCAGTTTGTCACTGTTTCCTTCCAAGGCTCCGACTGCAGGATGGTGGTTTGTATACAACTTTTCAAAGCACAGTGGAACCTCTCAATGGCTCCATTGGCTGCAGGGTAATACACAGATGTCTTGTAGTGATGTATACCTCTAGCCTGAAGGAATTAAAGGCCGCTGACGTAAACTGCGTCCCGTTGTCCGTAACAATAGTTTCAGGATTACCATGATGGCTGAATACAGTGGTCAGAAAGTCTATGACACAGTCAGCGGTAGCAGAAGGGCAAAAGGCAAGCTCAGGCCACTTTGAATAGTAGTCCATCAACATTACAGCATAACGACAAGCAGGGATAGCAGCCTCAAAGGGCCCAACAATGTCAAGGCCTAATTTCTTCCAGGGACCATCAGGTAGTGGAACAGGTTGTAGGGGAGCTGGACGAGTGAGAGCTGTCTTATCGCTAGTCTGGCAGGAGACACAGGCAGATATACAGGTCTGAACTTCAGAGTCCATACGAGGCCACCAGTAAAGGCTGCGCAGGCGCTGCTTAGTGCGTACAATCCCCTGATGGCTTTCATGAGCCAGGGTGATCAGCGCATGGCGCAAAGAGACAGGCACCACTAATCTGGAACCACGAAAAATGTACTGGGCTTGAACTGACAGTTCATCTCTGAGTTTGTCGTAGGGCACTAAATCTTGTGTAACAGCCCGTATGGAAGGAGGCCAGCCATGGGTGATCTGTTCACGTAGAGCTACCATTTCTGGGCATGAAGAACAAGCAGAAAGAAAGTCAGAGACAGGAAGGGAACTCAATGTGGAAGTAATCACTGCTACAAGTTCAGGTTCCACATCTGTAGAAGGGTCTGCTGGCATATCCAGAGGGAGACGTGAAAGGCAGTCTGCTGTATGGTTTTGTACACCTGGTTTGTAGACAACATCATAGTCCAAACAAAGTAGAGAAGCAGACCAGCGGGCGATTCGCAATCCAGCCCTGTTCATTCCCTTAGTAGTGAGTAAGGTTGTTAAAGCCTGGTGGTCCGTACGCAAAGTAAAACGGTGACCCCACAAATATGTGCGCCATTTTTCTGTTGCCCACACACAGGCAAGTGCCTCTTTTTCCACGATTGAGTATTTGCACTCCGTCAAAGTTAGTGTACGTGAAGCAAAAGCCACCGGTTTCTCTGTACCATCAGGTTGAATCTGGGCAAACACAGCACCTAGTCCATAATCACAGGCGTCAGTCGAGATTACTGAACGTAGGGAGGGATCAAACAGAGCTAGGGCAGAGCTAGACACTAAGAGCTGCTTAACATCATCAAAGCTTGCTTGTGCAGCTTCAGACCATGTGAAAGTCTCTTTGTCTTTGACACATTCACGCAGAGGAGCCACGACTGTTGCAAAATTCGGAATAAACTTTGAGTACCAGGAGAAAAGACCCAGAAAAGATCGTAAAGCAACAGCATCACTTGGTGAGGGAGCTTTAAGTATTGCGTCAATGTGCTCTTGGTCAGGCAAAATGCCATTAGCGGTAATGACATGGCCCAGAAAGCGCAATGTGGTCTTTCTGAAGTGACACTTTTCATTATTCAGAACCAGTCCAGCCTCTTTCAGTTTTTGTAGGACCGTATGAAGCGTCTTGTCATGCTCATCAGCAGTGGCACCGTATACAATTAGATCGTCCAGGTAATTCTGGACACCCGGCACTTCATAAAGGATGGTTGCCATCATTTTCTGGAAAGCCGAAGGGGCCGAAGCTAATCCGTACGGAACCCGGCAGAATCTAAATAGACCTTTGTGAGTAATGAAGGCTGTTATGTCTCTACTGTCTGTATGGAGGGGCACCTGACAGTAGGCATTAGCCAGGTCTATAGTAGAAAAAAATGTAGCTCCTCGCAAGCTGGAGAGGAGCTCATCAATATGTGGCAGAGGGTAGCAATCGGTGATCACTGCCTTGTTGGGTGCCCGAAGGTCAGCACACAGTCGTATACCTCCATTCTGTCTTTTTGTAACGACTATAGGAGAGACCCAAGCAGAAGCATCAATCTCTTCTATAACGCCAGCCTGTAGCAAACGGTCAAGTTCAGTGGAGACAGCATCTCTGACAGCAAAGGGCAATCGCCGAAGCTTCTGGCGCACGGGTTGGACTGTTGGATCCATTTTTACCTTGTGTACAAATTGTTTTGCACACCCTATCTCAGGTGGAGGAGTAATGAGAGGTGCAGCAGTAGTCGTAGAGAGAACAGGAGTGGCTGGTACTGTATCTGAGGTGGTAACAGAATCAGCATTAATGCAGAGGTGCAATGTAGTAATTAAGTCCATTCCTAGTAATGCAGTACCGTCCTCTACCACAAAGAATGTTGCTGGAGCGCTGGAGTTTGATATACACACCTCGGCATGAAGACATCCGAGCACTGGGATGTGTGTATGTGTATAAGTCACAAGTTTAGCAGTTGGTGGTGACAAAGGAGTGGAGCTGAAATATTGTTTGTAGACATGATGTGGTAGAATGGAGACTGCAGAGCCAGTATCAACAGTAAGTTGTATCTCCTTGGCAGCAGAGGCTGGTGTACAGATGGTTGCATTGCAAAACAGTCTCTTTGAGGTATGATCAGAATTGCCTGTATACAATATAGTCACATCAGGTAACTGTACTTCATGTACTTTACTTGTTGGTACAGAACGACAAATACGAGCAAAATGTCCCTTTTTATTACAAGACTTACACTGAGCATGTGCAGCAGGGCATTGAGTAGAGTTTGCTAAATGCTTATCAGAACCACATCTAAAGCAAGATCTATGCGAAGGAGTAGCAGAGGCGTGTGGTTTAGCAGGGCGGCGATGCTGTTTGTTTACAGGTTTGTGAGATTTGTATTGCACAGCTTGTATTGGGACTCCCTTGTCCAACGCTCCTCTGTCTGAAATCATTTTTTTTGCTTGGTCAGCAGCAGCCTCCATTTGTGTTGCAAGAGTAACAGCTGTATCTAGTGTCAGGTCTGCCTCCAATAGCAACCTTTCTCTAATACTGTCACTAAGCAAATGTTCCAGTAATTGATCACGTATCATGTCATCAGATTTATCATCAAAACCACAGGTGGCTGCAAGGGCACGTAAGGAAGCTACATATTGTGCTATAGTCTCATGTGGGAATTGAGCTCGCTTTCTGAATGCATATCGTTCGAACACAATATTGACTTTTGGAGTAAAGTGTTTCTCCAGTGCACGAATAGCAGAGGCATAAGTTTCACCTGTATCTGGTAGAGTGTAAAAAATCCGCTGTCCTTCCGTTCCCAAACAGTGTAGTAAAGTAGCTCTCTTGTGGACATCAGGCCAAGCATCCCCCGTCGCATTAATCACGAGCAAGTAGTTTTGAAACATCCGCAGCCACATATCAAATGGCAATGACGGGTACCCCGGACAGGGCAAAAACATCGCTGGAGCAGGAACATTAACAGACATTTTTTTTTTTTTTGAAAGCAAAGCAAAACTGCAGTACGTGGTATCCTCGTCGCCAAATTGTAGTGTTGTATAAAGTAATAAAGAATAAAAGAACCGGCAACTTTCAAATAAACTTGTGTTTAATGTCCGAGAGCATATCAGCACAACTTCCAGCAATACAACACTTCACTTCTTCACTCACTCTCTATTACATGTCTCATCTGTGCTCTACTGCCATCTAGTGGAAAACTCAGAACAATATTGATTCAGAGAACACAACACCAGGGTTGGCGCAAACTAATCTTAAACTTACCTGGCTATCCACTTAAACCGGCTTCATGGTATAGGCCCCAGTACCGGTTTATTTATGTGTCAAATTACTTAACTGTGGTATTTTAAGTGAATTGTTATTCATATCTGTTATTTTTCAGTTCTGTTTGACATTCAAACTAGACAATAAATTTTTTTAGCTTGTCACACGTAGATTAATATGAAGGAGATAACGTTTTTAACCCTTAGTGCAGGAGTCACAAGTGTTTTGTTTTAGACATATAGTAAAGGTTATGGTTAAATAAAAGGATTGTTAAAAAAAGTTAGGAGATTTGTCATTTTGACAAAGGCTTAAAACAATACACTGTATTTACATAAAACCATACCCGCACTGCTGCTGTAGCCCACCTTTTGTCCTGTATTTTATAGTAGACGGTGGGCCGAGGCTCCGTATCTGCTTTACTTTTCGAAATGGATGATCCCCATGGAGGGAGAACCTGAATTTGTAAAGTTTGGACGGTTGTTTTATTCTCAACGATATGAAAAGTGTTGCCGCTCGCATTTATTGCACATTTTCCCCCGAAATGATAAAATGTCCCCGTAAATATGCAGGCAAACGCGGTTGCCTATTATATCAGTCGAACCAATAGAGCGGCAAGATACTGACAAAGGATTATTATTAACCAATCAGACGTGGGTTAGTAGAACAGCTGTTACACGGATTCAGACACAAGCTGCAACGGAATTGACCATCGCCAAGGACATTCTTTGTGTGATTGTAAGTATTCATTTGATTTAATTGATATCTATTTAAAATGTTTGTTGTGTACATTGGTTTGTTCAAACGTATGTATGCGTCTCGTTAGTGTTGTTTTACGTAGGCGTAGACTAACGTTAACCGTTCCGTACAACAACGATGTTCCGTGCATATTAACTTTTACCGCAGATCGGTCATACACAAAATATGTATATGTGTCGTCTTCATTTCTCTTACATCTCCGTTTAAGAGAGACACACCCCAGCCGAATGTTCTAGTAATATTTCATAAAGTTTGCGCCCACTGCGCTTTAAAATGACCGGTGGGCAAGCCACACTTCGACCGCTGCTGGGGTGTGTAGACAACTAACGTTAGAGCAGCGAAAATGTACATTTTTATATAATTTATGCTTTTCACAGTATTATAGTTTTTATAAGCTGCAATGTTTACTCCCTCTGTTTCTTCCACAGTTTTATTAAAAAGTAAATTTAGCTTTGACAGTCAAAGTTCACGTTGTTAACAGCCTCTCCTCAATGACTGTTTTGCCGAAGTGCTTGTAACGTTATCCATTTGCATATGTGTGTTAATGTTCTTGTGTTTTTGTGTGGTGATGTACCGGGTATAATCTCGATAGCTCCCTTACGAAAATTAACCATGGTTTTATTGTGGTAAAAGTGTAGTAACCAATGTATTTTGTTGTATTGATTACTATCAGCAAAACTATGGTTTTACTACACTAACCACGATTTAACTATAAAACCATAGTTGTCAAAACAATAGTTATTTTGTGATTACCATGGTTTTACTACAGTAACCATTTTTTTAACTGTAGAAAAACAATGGTTAATTTTTGTAAGGGCAGGTGAAGTGATACCTTGTTTTATACTGTTAATTTTATTTTAACCCCTTTACTGCTGTTTTTCTGAACCTTATACTTCTTATGTTTGCAGATAATGCAAGGTGTGGGGCCTGCTTGGATGTGTAAAGACCATGTGCTTAAGACCTCAGAGCCTGTGTTTTTACTGGCGTTGCCTCGCCATCCTCTGCCTCTACCACTAAAAAAGTGCAAAACAATAGGTTTAGGTTTTGCACATCACTGATTGAAGAAAAATTATTTGTAACTTTCAGCAGGGAAAAACTCATGCTACATATGAAGAGTTTGGTTCCAAAACGTGATAAACGCCATTTTTGAAAAAAAATGAGTTACTGCCAAAATCAGTATTATATCAGGTCAGTAGTTAAAAGTAAATTCTTAATTTTACGCAAAATCCAATACCCGCCGTGTTATTCTGTCATCTTTTTTCCCAAAATGCGATAAACGCCACTGCTCCTTTTTTACAGAACGCAATAAATCCATTTCTGATATTACAGCCCACCAGCCACGCAATGTAAACAAACAATGGCGGACGCGCTGAGTCCACGGAGTCCTAGTTTTCCTCATCTACTTTGTACTTCGTGATCAACAAACAAAACAAAATAATACTTTAATTGCATCGCTAAACCTGTGATGGTTTTCTGTGATGGGAAAGAAACGTAATCCATCAGCATCTAATATTTTCCCTGAGAGGCACTCGGGAGACGGGTGCTTGTTCTCCCGACAGCATCAAGCTTCTCATGCTAACACATTGACCCCAGAGGATCTTATGAAAAACTTTACATTATTTTACTCAAAGTCAACGAAAATCGAGCAGGACCAAAAACATTTTACAGCTGATCTCTGTGAAAGACGTTAAGCGACGACGTCAAGAAACCGCAATGACAGTGATCTTAATATGACAAAATAAGTGTATTGATTAATGACTTTAATGTTTATATTTTTAATTAGTGTGTACAACTAGTCAACTAAATGAATATAACATGGCAAAGATGAATGCACATTTATATAGGCTATTGATTCAATAGATTTATAGCATTTTGAATAAAAACTTGTCATGGATTTATTGCATTTTGTGGAAAAAAGAATTCGTTTTTATAATAAATCTTTGAAAATCAAGTTATGGATTTGAATGTTTTATGTTTTTATAACCTAAAGATGCTATGTGAAAGTTTGTAACAGAAAATAGTTTTTTTCATCTTGTCAGTTTCTTGGTATAGAAAACACGTTTTTACCAAAATTTGTCAAAATGGATTTATTGCGTTTTGGAACCAAACTCTTCATATATTGTTTCCACCTGTTCCCTTAAGATGGGTAATAAACCAATTTCACATCGTTTAGGGGTCTCATTTATAAAACCTTGTGCGTAGGATCCTTACTAAAAGTCTACGTACACACAAAAGCCAAAAATGGCATACGCAAAAAAATATTAAGACCTATAAAAGAAAGCACTGTTCCCTTTATAAATCACAGATCACCTGCAAGTGTTCATACATGAATCATCCTCAGGTCCCACCCTGCAAGCCCATCTCTCATTAAGTTTTTTCTTTTATAGAACACAACCTTTGTGTGGGAACTGGTGTACGCACATTTCCAGCCCCGTTTTGTGCATACGCCAGTTCCCACACAAAGGTTGTAATCTATACAAAACCGAACTTAATGGGAGAATTGTCTTGCAGGGTGGGACCTGAGAATGATTCATGTATGAACAATTGCAGGTGATCTGTGATTTATAAAGGGAACAGTGCTTTGTTTTGTCTTAATATTTTTTGCCGTATGCCATTTTTGGCTTTTGTGCATACGTAGACTTTTAGTAAGGATTTATAAATGAGACCCCAGGTGTCTGGTTTTGTTGATAATAACGATGCCAATCATGCCATAATTGAAAAGGAAAATTTTGTAGGTTGTTTTTATTATATTACTGTTAATACACTGCATCTACATTTGTACTACTCTTATACTTTTACTACACTGCACATGTGTATGTATATACACTGTACATGTTGCCACCCCCCAGCAATTTTCTATGTAACTGTTATAATAATCTTAAACCATTTGTCTTTGATGCATTTTTGCTCTGCTATTTAAAGGCTACTGCTTAAACATTGCATATTTAATTTATACTACTGTAAACCATGCTACTTTCTTCACTGCATGTCTATACATTATACTACCAACCTTCCTTTGCAGTTTCTTCAATAAAAACTTCCTCTCTTCTCCTTTGTGCACTTTTTTATCTTTTTGATATTTGTGAAATGGCTGTAGCACTGCCTGTGGAAGCTTGTGTTAGCTAGTTTGATTAACTTGTTTGTCGGTTCCTGGCTTTGTAACTTATATGCCTGTATTATTCTTGTGTACTGCTTTCTCTGCATTCAAGGTGTCACGGCCGGGGGCGGACCCGAATAAACTAAAGGTCACGCCCCTCTCAACTCTTCCACCTCGAGGAGTTTCCCAAGACCACCCCAATGACCAGACAGACGAGTATACTATAATTAAAATAAACTTTATTAAATATTTAAAAAGGAAAGGGGGAAAGGGGAAAGGGCAATTTAAAACTAATGAGTCTCCTCTTTGCCTCCAGGGCCACTTGGAATGAGAACTGGGGACAGGGGCTCCTTTGGGGCTCTGACCCAACAATCCGTGGCGCGCTCCGCTTCTCCTGGAGGCAGAATCAAACAAAAGTCAGACAGAGGTAAAGTACTTCGTTGCCAAACGCTGTTCGTTCACCCAGGACCTTCGGCAGAACAGGTAAGTGATGGTTATATACAGGTCAAGTTCACTCCACAGGTTACGCTACTCACGGTGCTGAAGGCTCTTCGTTCACACAGAACTTCACTTGTCCAGGTAGGTATTTGCTATAAGCACAGAACAGTTTTACTGCACAGGTTATGTTACTCACAGCACTGGGGATCTTCATGCACACAGAGCTTCACTTGCACAGGTAGGTAATTGCTATAAGCACAGAACAGTTTTACTTCACAGGTTATGTTACTCACAGCACTGGGGATCTTCATGCACACAGAGCTTCACTTGTACAGGTAGGTAATTGCTATAAGCACAGAACAGCTTTACTTCACAGGTTACGTTACTCACAGCACTGGGGATCTTCACTCACACAGAGCTTCACTTGCACAGGTAGGTAATTGCTATAAGCACAGACCAGGTTTACTTCACAGGTTACGTTACTCACAGCACTGGGGATCTTCATGCACACAGAGCTTTACTTGCAAGCAGTGGATTTTCGCTACAGTGTTGGTGCACCGTATTCCTTCGCCCATCCACTCCGGCTGTCCGGGCGTCGTAGGGACTAGTGGGTCAGATGACACGGAGCCGAACGCTTCCCAAACTCCCCCTCCTTCTTCCACAACCGGGGTCACGAGTTGGGGCGAACTTTCGTCGGGGCTCCGCTCACCACGAACTTCTGTTGGAGAGGTCAGTACACACACCGCTACAACCCACAGTCCGCACGGTACACTCTTGGTAATACTCACTGGGTTTCACCACCGTCTGCTCTATGGATGAACGAAACTCTCGTGGACACACCCCGGGCACAGGGCTCAATTTTCTCGCTCTCCTTAGGACCCAGGCCACAATGGATGTCGTCGTCTCGCGGCTCGTCGAAGGTTAGGCAGTTTGAACGCTACAAGCACAGCATACACACAGCAAGTAAAGCGTAAACACCATCAATCAGTGAAACTCACCCACAGCACTCTTATACAACTTCACGTGGTTTTTAGGTCGCCCTTGCCACCTGGCTACGACGACCTCGAGAGGATGGTTGGGCGATAGCTGGACCGCCAATGAGAGTGAGATGTGTGTTATTCACAGGCCCGGCGTGTTGATTATCACTCCTCTGGCTCACCTGCGCTTCCTTTTTCCCACAGGGCCACTGTTCTACTGGTGAACGGTGCTTCCTACCAAGTGCTTCGTCCGTGCTTCCGGTCAACCCGCGGCTCGCCCACGCTTTCCTCTCCAGTGGGGCCAGGGACCTCAAAAACACAAAGGAACACACCAAAACAACTCTTCCTACAAGTATTGCACAGATAAGTACCACAGCTGTTACTCACGCTTTGTTGTCAACAACTGTTCTTAGCTACACTCTTGATGGCTCTGTGTCCACTCTTTCTCTGATGAAACCCCTCGATATTCCTTCGTTAACTAACTGTCCCTTTCTCTCTCTTCCCCAGGAGCACGATCCAGCCAGCGTGGTCCGTCTGCAAAGCAGCAACACAGCGTATACAAAGTACACCACAAGCACCCCGTTTGATGTCTTCAAAGGCCTTTTTATACACTGACTCTTCTCCTCGTCAGCCTATCAGCAACCGCTGTGTAAATTACTCCCACCTGCACGTGATCAGGCTTAATTTTAGTTTCGGGGAAACCCCGGAAATCCCGGTGTTCTAAGTGAAGCGTCCGGGCGGAACCATCGACGGGCGGAACCCGTCTTCCACACTTTTGTTCCGCCCTCACAAAACGTCACCTGTGACATCCTCCCCCGCCGAAATGGTTCTAGTCCCTAGAACCGCTTCCCGTGACCCACTCTCCATACCGGATGGGCGGCCGCCCCCGGTTTTCCCGCTGGGGGCGCTGCGGTAGGGGCTCTGGGGCTTCTTCAGCAGGTAAGTCATCCGGCTCTCCTGGAGCCTCTGGGGCTCCTTCAGCAGGTAAGTTGTCCGGCTCTCCTGGAGCCTCTGGGGCTATGTTGTTCGCTGGACCCACCACGACAGGTAAGTTCTCAGGCTCCCTTGGGGCCACTCGGGCCGGCCCCTCCACCGGGCCTCTTGGGAAGATAACCCACCCTTCATACCAGGGGGCAGCAGTCTCTGGCTCCTTAGGAGTCACCTCTGTGACTAGCGGGGGATAGTTTGGACAGGGGCGGATCATGTTCCGATGGACCACCCGATCTGGTCCGGGCTTCCCTTCTGGCCGGATCGTATATACCGGCTGTCCCGGTCTCTGCTGCAGCTGCACAATGTACGGCCTCGCCTCCCACCGATCACTCAGCTTGCCTCCACCTAGCCGCCGATTATCCCGGACTAGTACCCTCTCCCCAGGAAGCAAGGGGGCGTCCCGTGCCGTTCTGTCGTATAACCTCTTGTTCTTGTCCCCCGCCGCCTGGATCTTCTTGTTGACCTGTTCGTATGCGAAGTGGAGACGATGGTGGTGTCGTCCTACCCACTCGGTCACGTTCCCTTCTTGCTTTCCTCCCGGGGTTCCCAATAGGAGATCTGTGGGCAGGCGAATGTGTCTACCGAACATTAAATACGTGGGGGCATACCCCTGTTGTAGGCTTGTAATAGGTTCGGTAAGGCACTCACCCAATCGTCCTGGCGTCTCTGATCCAGCGTTCCCAACAGGTTCAACAACGTCTGGTTAAACCGCTCACATCCCCCATTCCCTTGGGGATGGTACGAGGTCGTGTGGGTCTTCACACACCCATATAGCTGGCACAGTTCCCGAATTATACGGGACTCGAAGTTTGGGCCCTGGTCTGAATGCAGGAACTCAGGGCACCCAAATGGCTGGAAGACTGCCCTCCACAGTGCTGTGGCCGTAGTACTTGCGGTCTGGTCGAGGGTGGGGATGGCCCAGGCGTACTTGGTGAACAAGTCCGTCACAACCAAGATGTTCTGGTATCGGTCCTTCGGACGACTCAGGGTCAGATAATCCATTGCTACGATATGGAGAGGGGCTTTTGCGTGTATGGGTACCATCGATGCTTGTGGTTCCTGTCGAGATTTGAACAGAGTACATCGGGGACATGCTTTAATGAACGTACTCACCGAATCCTCCATCCCTGGCCAATAAAAGTGTCGGCGTAGTAGTGACGTGGTACGCTCCTGCCCTTGATGCCCCATCTGGTCATGGTAGGCCTCCAGGAGTGTCCGGACTAGACTGGTTGGTACCACGATCTGACTGACCTCTTCGTCAGTCCCCGGATCCCGGATAGTCCTGCACAACACACCTTCTCTCAACGTCAATCTCTCCCACTGTCCCAATATCTTACGACCCACCTCTGTCTGTGCTTGTCTCTCGGCGGGGGTCGGTCGCAGAGCCTGCTGAAGCCACTCGCCCAGATTCCGCAGCTCCTGATCCTCCTGCTGCCTAGCCTTCCAACGCTGGGGATCCCATCCCCAGCTCACGGGCGCTGCCTCCTGTTGGCTCCCAGGCGCCTCCACTACTCCAATCATCAACCCTTCCTCTCCATGTCCTCCTTCGAGTGGGGCCGGGCTCTTCGAATCTTCCTTTGCTAGCAACCGGGAAAGGGCATCTGCGTTGGTGTGCTCCCGCCCCGGACGGTACTGCAGCTGGTAATCGTAATTGGCGAGCTGGGCCACCCATCGCTGCTCCACTGCTCCCAACCGGGCCGTCTGCAAATGAACCAGAGGGTTATTGTCAGTGATCACGGTTACCTTAGCTCCCCAGAGATAATCCTTAAATTTCTCGCTCAGGGCCCACTTTAACGCCAGCAGTTTGAGCTTGAAAGAACTGTAGTTCGCATCGTTTCTTTCAGCGGGATGGAGGCTCCGGCTGGCATAGGCGATCACCCGTTCCACTCCATCTTGTTTCTGTGCAAGCACCGCTCCCAGGCCCAGGTTGCTGGCATCTGTATAGAGTAGGAAGGGTTGGGAGAAGTCCGCATACGCTAAAATCGGGGCTTGTAAAAGTTCTTGCTTCAGGACCCTAAAGGCCGTCTCACACTCTGGGGTCCATTCCACCGTGGGGGATCCCCGTCCCCGTGGTCGCCCTGTCCCGACCAGCAGCTGGTTCAAGGGTCTGGCGATCTTAGAGAACCCTTTTATAAATCGTCGGTAGTAACCCACAAAGCCTAGAAATGATCTCACTTGCCTTACAGTCCTGGGGGCCTCCCAGTCCCGAACTGCCGATACCTTCCCGGGATCAACGGCCACACCAGCTGCACTCACCACGTGTCCCAAGAACTGCACCTTACGGCGCAGCAGGTGGCACTTCTCCGGTTGTAACTTCAACCCATACCTCTCCATCTCTCGGAACACCTTTTCCAGGTGCTGCAGGTGAGTCTCGAAGTCTGGGGAATACACAATCACATCATCAAGGTATACCAGCACGGATTCCATTAACTGACCTCCCAAACATCGTTGCATTAGTCTCTGAAAGGTGGCGGGAGCGTTGCAAAGACCGAAGGGCATCCGGTCCCACTCAAAAAGACCAAAGGGCGTGGTAAAGGCGGTCTTTTCTCGATCTCGTTCCTCCACCGGTACCTGCCAGTACCCGCTGGCCAAATCTAAGGTGGAATACCATGCAGACTTGGTCAGACTCGTCAGCGAGTCCTCAATGCGAGGTAAGGGAAACACATCTTTCTTGGTCAGGCTGTTCAACTTCCTATAGTCCACACAGAACCTCCAGGCCCCTGTCTTCTTCTGGACAAGCACTATCGGTGCCGCCCATGGGCTACTACTCTCTCTCACAATCCCCTGCTCCAGCATCCCTTGCAAGAGGGTCCTCACTTCGGTGCAGCTTCTCCCGTAGGGATACTGTGTCGTATTACCGTCGTGCAACCATAGTCTTCATCATGGGTGGAAAACACGTGTTGCCATCTCTCCAGTAGCTTCTGCAGCTCCTCTACTTGTTCCTGCTCCAGGTCCTCTCCTCGTAAGGAGTCCCCTGTCAAATGGGCCGGTACCTTGTTCTCCCTCGTCCTAGACGCTCCTCCTGTTTGCGTTAGTGCTACCTCAACTACTGCGGGGTGCACCCGCCGGAAACTCACATTTTCCTTATCCCGCACCTGATGGCCCTCGACCGACGTCACCGTCACCAGCCGCTGGTGCTTGTGTAAGTGTACTGGGTAGGGGTTTTCATTACAGACCTTTACCGGCACTCGGCCTCGTCGCACCACCGTCAGTCCTCGGGCCACTCTCACCTGTGTGCAGTCTTCGTGAGGTTCGACCAACACCCAGCTCTCGGGGCCTTGACGCTGTTGTGGCACCCTGGCCCACACTATGGCTTCACTTCCTGCTGGCACCGACAATGCAAATCGACATGCTACTCGACCAACTTCTTCTCGGTCATCCCGGCTCTTAGCCAGCTGCACTCGCCTGCAGTCGGCCACTACTCGTTCCCAGCCTGGCCGTTCGGCCCTCGGTATTGTCTGAACGGGCCTAGCCCGAAATAGCTCCTCCCAACACTCCGAGAGAACATTCATACCTAGGAGGGCTCGATGACGGCCGAGGCAGTGGTCCTGTACGATGATGACCCCCTTCTGCGGGACTCGTACTCCATACAATTCAAAGTCCGTAAGTCGATAGCCGATGTAGGGGATCTCCAAGCCATTCGCCCCCTTCAAGGTCAGCCAGGGCGCTTCGGCCTTGTGTGCGGGGTAGGCTCCAAATAATTCATGGGACAGGCTTTCTGAAAATAAGGTTACTTGGGAACCAGTGTCGACGAGACAGCGCACCGTGGTGCCACATACCTGTGCCTCCACTGTTGGGCTAAGCCCAATCATCCCGTCTCTGGATTCCATTCTTCTATAGGGGTCACTTTGGAGGGCGCCGACCACATGACCCACTGTGGCCGGTCGTCTTAAAAACCCCCCTCGGAGGCTCTTCGTGGTCCGCACTGCCTACCAAGGTTATTATAGTTTTGCATTTTTCATTAGTTTTTATTTTTATTTCGTTTTGACTTTTTGTTTTCAAATTCAGTTTAGTTTTAATTAGTTTTTGAAGTGGGTTTGCTAGTTTAGTTTAGTTTTTATTTTTTGAAAATGCTTAGTTTTAGTTTAGTTTTTATTAGTTTTAGTGTTAGTTTTAGTCTTTTTCATAATTTGGGTTATTTGTCAGGGGCAAGATTCAAAAAGGTCAGAAAAAGAATTGTGTAATATTAACTCAACAAAAACATCATACAATTTTAGAAAATATTAATTCAAAAATAAAACCAGTACATAAAATGTACATATGGGCACAAATATGTAAACAGTCTCAAGTTCAACACTCCACAGTAAGTGCAAAATGTGATGTGTGCCAGTAAAAAAGTTAAAGAGCCAACAGACTAAAGAAGACATACATGAACCGCATGTATTTAACCCATTTTTGAGCCACAACAAGACATTTCTGTCAGATTGTCAGAGAGCGCAGTCTGAGACAAGACCATGACAAATAACCAGAGGTGAAAAAAAGTAATCTAAAGAAATAAATACTCAAGTAGCGAGTTAGTAGTTACTCTTGAGAAAAAAAAATACAGGACAGTAAAGACAAAAGTTTGCTGTGTAGACCAAAAATTGGTAAGATGAATATCAGTGTGTCAGAAGTACAGAAGTCACATTTGATCAACCGTTGATTATGTTTCAACACATACATGCTTTAAAGGCGGAGTCCATGATGTTTGAAAGCCAATGTTGATATTTGAAATCACCTAAACAAACACGCCCCTACCCCAATAGAACCTGGACCTTCTGTTGATAGACCCGCCCCACACATACGCAACCCGGCATTTGATTTGATTTGATTGGCTATAAGTGTGTTTTGGTAGTCGGCCCGTCTCCTTTTCCAACGCGTTTTTCAAACATCGTGGACTCCGCCTTTAACAACAAAGAAAAACAGCCTTTAATGCTGACTTGTATGTTGTACCCAAATGCAAAACTCAAAAGAAATGGATCAAACTGATACTACACGTGTGAACAATTAATGCATTAGGACACAGTTCACTTGAACACTTCTGAGTTAATGGTCTCAACGTGGCCACATTAGATAGTATTAAAATACAAACGTGTTGTGTTATTGAGTTGGAATAGTGTGCATGTTAAAACAGGTGACATTTCTGTACTTTTGTCTGTTTATCTTTTAATGTTTAGACACTTCTTGACTCCACAGCAAACTGAGGATTTTTGCCTGTTTGTCTGAAAACCTAATGTTGATGTATACAGCTTATAGCTGAAATAGCTGAACCGACAGTGTTTTGCATTCAGTTATGCATATTAAAGTTCACTCAGAGAATATCCTAAGATGGTCATCGACAGTTTACACTTACATGAAATACAAACTGATTTTAGAAAATAACTCATGTTTTCTTATGTTGTGAATCTCATGTCACGTGTGTGTGTTGTGAGAAGCACTTACAGTACAGTAGATAGCGAATCAGACGTCAATCATCGATGGACTTTCTTCATTCAGTCACGTGTTCACAGTGCTTCTGGAGTATCCTTAAATGTTTCTGACGACGAACAGGTCGCGCATATATAATGGCAGGTACACGTGTGAAGTTTAGCTTTTAGTTAAAAGATTAGTAAATTCATATTCACGTAATACAACACACTTTATGTTCTGCGTGTTTAGACACAAGCAAAACCGCATCAAACGATTCAGTTGTTGCAGCGATGTAAACAATTCATTTAAACTGATTCGCGAACCAATTCAAAACGTTTGGCCCGTTTGCTTTGTAAAGAATCGACTCAAAAGACTCATTTATTTGCAACACCTTGTAAGGAATCAACTTAAACGAGTCATTAATTCGCGAATGTGTGTAGGTGACACTGCGTGAATGAGAGACGCATGGAAAGGAATTTGAAGCGTTATTTGCTCTATAAAAGACAAAGACGAAAACTAAGGACATTTCATCTATATTATTATTTTATTTTAGTTAGTTTTGCCAGACACACATTACAGTTTTAGTTAGTTATCGTTTTTTTGTGATGACTCGTTTTTATTTTTATTTCAGTTAACGACAATGTTTTTTCCCATCTAGTTTTCGTTTTTTCGTTAGTTTTCGTTAACGATTATAACCTTGCTGCCTACTCACATGCCCTGCAGTCCCACACCGATTGCAAATGGGCCTCCCCTGCTCATCCCACTCGAACCTAGGCCGACTAGCCTGCCAGGGGCGCCTCATCCCATCTCGGCCTCGATCGGAGTACGTCCGTTCTCGGGGAGCGGGCCCTCCTTCTCTCCTTCCCGGCCCTATGCGCAGCTCCCCTACCAGGGCCTTCGATAGTTCGGCCATCTGATCTCGCACGTCCTTTAGGAGCTCCATCTTCAATGCTTGTTTCCAGTCGGTTACCTCCGAGGTTGCCGCCGGACCACCTACTGCTGCACATACGGGGGCCTCCTTTACTTCTGCTTGGTCGCCTTCCAAGGCCATGGCCTCCTTTTTCAGGTCATCGAACGTGAGCTCAGGATCTCGTCTAAACTGCACTCTGAGGTTTTGCCGTAGGGGGCCCTCCCGTAGCCCTAGCAGGAACTGGTCCCTTAACAGGGTCTCCTCATCTCCTAACCCATGATCTCGTCGTTGCTGTAGGCGTGTATACTGCTCGCGCAGCTTCAGGGCGAAGGCTCGAATAGACTGGTGGGGGCCCTGCTTGCAATTAAAGAACTGCGCCCTCAGGACGGCCACAGGGGTGGTATCACCATACTGCTCTGTAAGGAAGTGGAATATGGTCTGGGCGGTGGCTCGAACGGCTTCGGGGGCGGCTTGCACTTCTCGCCGGGCTTCTCCTCCTAGTGAGTTTAATACAAATTGCTGTTGTTGACTGGCACTCAGCCCCTGAAGGCCGGCCAAATACTCGATCTGGGCCCTCCACTCAGTTAAACGAACCTCGGACTCGACCCCATTATACTTCTGCACCCAGGGGTTTCCCAGGAACACGGGCATGGCACGGGGTGGTGTTTCCGGCCTTTCAGGCACAACACGGGGTGGTGTTTCCGGCCTTTCAGGCACAACACGGGGCGGGGCTTCGGGCAACTCGTCGTCGGCCATTGGAGGGCCTTGGTCGCTCAACTCGAGGTGGAAATCATGCCGACTACGCCAAATCTGTCACGGCCGGGGGCGGACCCGAATAGACTAAAGGTCACGCCCCTCTCAACTCTTCCACCTCGAGGAGTTTCCCAAGACCACCCCAATGACCAGACAGACGAGTATACTATAATTAAAATAAACTTTATTAAATATTTAAAAAGGAAAGGGGGAAAGGGGAAAGGGCAATTTAAAACTAATGAGTCTCCTCTTTGCCTCCAGGGCCACTTGGAATGAGAACTGGGGACAGGGGCTCCTTTGGGGCTCTGACCCAACAATCCGTGGCGCGCTCCGCTCCTCCTGGAGGCAGAATCAAACAAAAGTCAGACAGAGGTAAAGTACTTCGTTGCCAAACGCTGTTCGTTCACCCAGGACCTTCGGCGGAACAGGTAAGTGATGGTTATCCACAGGTCAAGTTCACTCCACAGGTTATGCTACTCACGGTGCTGAAGGCTCTCCGTTCACACAGAACTTCACTTGTACAGGTAGGTATTTGCTATAAGCACAGAACAGGTTTACTTCACCGGTTATGTTACTCACAGCACTGGGGATCTTCGTTCATACAGAGCTCCACTTGCACAGGTAGGTAATTGCTATAAGCACCGAACAGTTTTACTTCACCGGTTATGTTACTCACAGCACTGGGGATCTTCGCTCACACAGAGCTTCACTTGCACAGGTAGGTAATTGCTATAAGCACAGAACAGTTTTACTTCACAGGTTATGTTACTCACAGCACTGGGGATCTTCATGCACACAGAGCTTCACTTGTACATGTAGGTAATTGCTATAAGCACAGAACAGGTTTACTTCACAGGTTACGTTACTCACAGCACTGGGGATCTTCACTCACACAGAGCTTCACTTGCACAGGTAGGTAATTGCTATAAGCACAGACCAGGTTTACTTCACAGGTTACGTTACTCACAGCACTGGGGATCTTCATGCACACAGAGCTTTACTTGCAAGCAGTGGATTTTCGCTACAGTGTTGGTGCACCCTATTCCTTCGCCCATCCACTCCGGCTGTCCGGGCGTCGTAGGGACTAGTGGGTCCGATGACACGGAGCCGAACGCTTCCCAAACTCCCCCTCCTTCTTCCACAACCGGGGTCACGAGTTGGGGCGAACTTTCGTCGGGGCTCCGCTCACCACGAACTTCTGTTGGAGAGGTCAGTACACACACCGCTACAACCCACAGTCCGCACGGTACACTCTTGGTAATACTCACTGGGTTTCACCACCGTCTGCTCTATGGATGAACGAAACTCTGGTGGACACACCCCGGGCACAGGGCTCAATTTTCTCGCTCTCCTTAGGACCCAGGCCACAACGGATGTCATCGTCTCGCGACTCGTCTGAGGCTAGGCAGTTTGAACGCTACAAGCACAGCATACACACAGCAAGTAAAGCGTAAACACCATCAATCAGTGAAACTCACCCACAGCACTCTTATACAACTTCACGTGGTTTTAAATCGCCCTTGCCACCTGGCTACGACGACCTCGAGAGGATGGTTGGGCGATAACTGGACCGCAAATGAGAGTGAGATGTGTGTTATTCACGGGCCCGGCGTGTTGATTGTCGCTCCTCTGGCTCGCCTGCGCTTCCTTTTTCCCACAGGGCCACTGTTCTACTGGTGAACGGTGCTTCCTACCAAGTGCTTCGTCTGTGCTTCCGGTCAACCCGCGGCTCGCCCACGCTTTCCTCTCCAGTGGGGCCAGGGACCTCAAAAACACAAAGGAACACACCAAAACAACTCTTCGTACAAGTATTGCACAGATAAGTACCACAGCTGTTACTCACGCTTTGTTGTCAACAACTGTTTTTAGCTACACTCTTGATGGCTCTGTGTCCACTCTTTCTCTGATGAAACCCCTCGATATTCCTTCGTTAACTAACTGTCCCTTTCTCTCTCTTCCCCAGGAGCACGATCCAGCCAGCGTGGTCCGTCTGCAAAGCAGCAACACAGCGTATACAAAGTACACCACAAGCACCCCGTTTGATGTCTTCAAAGGCCTTTTTATACACTGACTCTTCTCCTCGTCAGCCTATCAGCAACCGCTGTGTAAATTACTCCCACCTGCACGTGATCAGGCTTAATTTTAGTTTCAGGGAAACCCCGGAAATCCCGGTGTTCTAAGTGAAGCGTCCGGGCGGAACCATCGACGGGCGGAACCCGTCTTCCACACTTTTGGTTCCGCCCTCACAAAACGTCACCTGTGACAAAGGTCTTTCCACAGAAACACTGATTAAATCAATGCCAACTTGTGCCTGTGAAGGGAATGGTGGGTCCACTATCCTCAAATACATGCATGCAGCACTTCATTTTTTGACATTTCTTTCCAGTAAACATGATAAAGCAGGGAAAATAATTGTCTGTCTTGCTTTATGACGTTGTGTTTCCAAGCGATAACAGATATCAGAACGGTGTAAAAAAATAGAACGGTGTATTTATTAAAGATTACAAAAAAATGACAGGACATGACAAAGATGGTTACATAAAATAAAAACGGTAAGAATGGGCAACGTTACCTCTACATTCACATTTTGTGTCAAACTGAATATTAAAACTGCATTAGTGGCTAAAATTAGTTAACAAGTTCAATCCTTCCAGCGAAACTCGCCATTTGTTGACACGCGTCATCACTTTTCCACGCACGCTATTGGATGAAGGCAACAAATACATCATGAACTTCGGACCCCAAACGTAGCTGCTTGCTCTATTCGCCGGGAAAATAACCTGGGGAAAGTTACCGATATTATAGTAATGTGCAAGGTGTGTAAGTGGCAACAATTTTTATTTGCTTTGTTGAAAAGCGTAGCGGTTACATAAAAAAAACTGGGTTATCCATCACAAGAGATCGTCTGATAACACGAAATCTCCCCTCGGCCCACCGTCTATAGTGAATATGCCTCACTGTGACGGGTAGCGAGGCAGCTGCCCCTGCCACGCAAAGATTTTACCCCTTCTGCTTCAAAGAGTGGACACAGATTGTGAGAGATGCTGCGGAGCGGGCGGGAAATCCCGAAGTGGATTACCAGAAACAGTGGATCTTTAGACGAGCGATAACTTTGACCGGGGTTGGCGGTTGGTGAGATGGGCACCTCAGCCGATTAGGGCAAAGGCAGTCTCTCTAGCCACCAGGACACCCCCTTTACATGGATACTGTATAAGGTGATCAGCGCTTGATGCTCTAGTGCTGGATGCGATTTAATTTAAGCGATTAACTAAAGTTAAGATAAGTCTGAGAGCTACGGTTTGTACCACGTGCCACTGCAACCTAATTCCAATGTTTTTATTGTAACCTGACACACTTCCTACGTTATGTGATATTTAGCAGAGGCACAAAAAAAAAGAAATGTAAATGTATTACAGCTCAGCTGCCAACAGTATTCTTTTACGCGGATGTATTTTGATGTTGTCATCATCTCGAAACAAATTACGCAGCTTGTGTTTAGTGAGTCTAAGGCATCTAACATGAATAATGTAGATCAGCATGTGTCTTCAAGTGCCTTTAAACAGCTCGACATGGTTCGCAACAATATATTGTGCCACATTAATGTTTACTTAACAAAAACAAAAATAATCAGGTGTGTCCCTAAATGTTTAACCGTGCTCCTATTTATTTCTTTTTAACTTGTACACATGTTTCCAAAAATAGTCGTCGAGCCCTGTTTCAGGCTTCATGCATGCAGTCTCCACAATTATACCTAAATTATAGCCTAAAAATGACACTAATTGTGCCTGGTGTGCTGATTGTATCCTAAAAGGGTTTACATCGTTCGAATCACAATCTCAGCTTTCCTAAGATATGTGACATGTTTAGCTTTTTGTTTTTGAGTTGTTGTATGTCATGAAGTTTACTGTCAAAAAATGCAATAAGACTCTCCAGCTCCGTAAAGCTGGTTCCCTCTCCTAAAATGTATAGGGCTCTATCTTCCAAAGTAAATCAAATTTAGGTGTTATATTTGATTTCACTTTGTTTTTTGACCTGTGTGCAGCATGTGGTTAAAAAATGTCTGCTACCACCACAGTGTGATACAGCTGGCCAAGATGCTCTCAGTGCAATCACAGGTTTTTTCGCTTTCCTAGAAAGAATGAAAAGACTGATAAAATGAAGAGTACTTATATTAACTCTCTCCTTTAAAATTAGGCCTAAAGTAGTCTCGCGTAGCCAGACCTTCAATACTGAAGTCTGTGGGCGTGACGTCTGAGGCTGAGACTAGGCCTATAGCAGAAGGCAGGAGACAAAATGCATTCCATAGTGTAGAGCATCCCCTATTGGACATCTGTCATTTTGAAAACATTTAAATTAGGATTATTACTGTAGGTCAGTGGTTTTTAAACTGGGGGCCGCGAGATGGTGCCAGGGGGCCCCAGTTTTATGATATTTTATGAAATACATTAATTTATCATGAATTCTGTGTAATAAAAAAAAAATCAAAATCACTACTTTTTTGTATAATTTAATGGTTTTTTTTATTAAAATGTTGAGTTTTAGAACAGTTTTTTGTCACAAATTTTCTTTGGGGAGCCGCGAAGGAATGCACCGTACACAAGGGGGGCCACATGCTGAAAAAGTTTGGGAACCACTGCTGTAGGAAAAATACATCATGTAAACGTCTATCATTTTATGGAAATGTAAACAATGGGATTATTCTTTATAATTCATTACCTATTTGTTTTACAGGAGTATTTTTATGATATATGAAATTATATGAATTTCTAAAATAATATTTCTGTTGCTGAAAAATGTATGGTATACTTAACGATCCCAAATATACTCTAAATAGTCATATAATCATATGTATTCATTATTATACCTCGTGTTACCATAGGATATACAGTGTTGTCAACATAACTAAAAATGCTAACTATAAACTATTACAACATTATTTTTTCACTTAAGTATTTGGAGAGGATGAAAAATATGAGACTGATCCTTACAATTCATTTAAGCTATTATTACAAAAGAACCCAACTGTCTTTTTATAATAAAAACATTTAAATATTAAATTAAAAAAGCTTTGGAAAATGGAGTCTGGCCGACTACCAAAACACACTTGTAGGCAGCCAATCAGCAGCAAGACCCATGTACTAACTGACATTGTTGCCTGGGTTGCGTATGTGTGGGGCAGGTCTATCAACCATTACAAAAATTAACCATGGTTTGGTTTTATTGTGGTAAAAGTGTGGTTTTACTACAGTAACCATGGTTTAACTATGGTTTTTGAAAACATTGGTTGTCAAAACCATTTTTATTTTGTGGTAACCATGGTTTTACTACAGTAACCATGATTTTTTTTTTTTTGGTTTTAACTTTAGTAAAACCATGGTTAATTTTCTTAAGGGTTGATAGATCCACCCCACTTACCTATGTCTTTGTTCTCCTTTTTTCATTGTCTGCATAAAACTCTTTTCCACCTGCCTTCTTCTTGGCGCCAACCACCGCACTATAAGTTTGCGCCTATTTACTCCAATAACTACGTCACTACTCTGATCCGATACTTCCCGATCAGGACATAAAATAGACAATACAAAAAATTTAAAATAATAATAAAACTAATAATAAGTAAATTAATAAGACATAGACAGACAGACAGACAATGTATTGATATAATTTCAGCATGTATTTATAGGGCCTTTTTAAACCTGGTCACTTCATGTGTTTTCTCTGATCGGATAGCTATCTGATTTGTTAAAACTGTTCCATTTACATTTGGCCACATAAATGGGTCTTGGCAAAACGAATATGAATCCGATCTTTTACCCCCGCCCAAAATGCAAATACACTATTTAAAAAACTTAAGATGACGTTTATGCAACAATACGCAGCACTATGTTGTACTGTATGACGCGCGTCTCCTTGCTCGGCATGAGCTGAAGCTCCCAGTACAGCGCAGCAGGAGAGTGAAAGCACGGTGATTTAATGCAGGTCCATGACGGGAAAAGCATTCACAAAAAAGTTTTATTTCTTTGTTTAATATCCTTTGAGTTTGTCATTAGACTCTTTTATTGATTCTATGAAGCTTTTTTAGCCGCTGTCGTCGCTCCATAAAGCAACGAGCGTGTCGTCTTTGTTTGTTTGCCTCTTTGACGGCTAACTTCTGTGTGACGTGCTTACATTTGGGAGGAGTTATGCGCTGAAAGATGTGGTTTCATCAACCAGATGTATTTAGACTTGTCCAGTTTCATCTGAAGTCCGTCCCAGACCACCTCCTTGAGCGATCGGATTTAAATCCGTCTCGAAAATGTTTCGGAGGGCATTTACACCTGGTCTTTTTACGATCGGAAGCTATTCGATCAGAGAAAACGCATGAAGTGACCAGGTGTAAAAAGGCCCATAGATAACCCTTTCATGATAATGTGTGCCAAAAAGGTATGAGCTATTAAAAAATAACTTTCCTGTCATTTCTGAGCTTTTATGAGCATCAATATAAATTAACCACCATGTATCACTGGTAGATTTTAAAGCTGAATCTCTTTTACCCTCCCAGATGTATCCCAGTCGCAAATTAAGTTATTTTCTTGAACTGCGCAGGGTGACAGAAAGATGGCTTTCATAGGGAGTTGGTATTCACAGCACCAATGGCTTGAATATTCACAAAGAAGAGAACCTGCATATTGTTTAGCATGTTAGACACTTCTCCTTCCCTAATGCTCCTGAACGCCATTTACATCACGATAAGGATACTTCAATTGGAAGAAGGCACTGTGAATGGGGGGGTTTAGGTTGCATGAGAAATTGGAAGGTCATGTCAATGCCATGTTTGCCTGGGGTGAACGTTAGAAGAACATTCTGAGAATTTGTCGGTGCAAGATGCCTTAGACCAGGGATGGGCACCTTCGGTCATGGAGGGCTGGTGTCCTGCAGAGTTTAGCTCCAACTTGCCTCAGCACACCTGCCTAAAAGTTTCTAGTATGCCTAGTAAGACCTTAATTGGCATACTAAACCTTAATTAATCCAGGACCGAAGTTCCCCATCCCTGCCTTAGACAAAGCATATTAAAAAAAGGTGGAAGAAAACCTAACCTACATTAAAACTGTTGCTGAAGTGCTGCTTCTTACAGCCATGCAAAATATTTGACAAAGGTTACACATTGAGACAGATGCATCACAAATCAAAGAAGCTTTTTAGAATTAATGAAACTGATTTCTAAACACAATCCAATTGAAAAAAAATGAAAGTAACAGGAAATTGTAGTAGCTGTTCAAGAGATCAGCATTTGGTTTGCTTGTGGAGATACCCATAAAGCAATAAAATCCCCAGGTGGTGCTGATATCCAGGACTCAAACTCTCTGTCTTCCTCTCCCAAATTCCAGTTCACTAAAGGTCTATTGAATCTACGTATGTCATATGCATGTGATGTGCATATGTTGTGATGCTACAAAGGTTTCATCTTCATGTTTGGTTTCGTTTTAAAGGTCATGGTGCGATGGTTAAAAAGGTCTAATGTCTATAATTCTAAGAGAAAGTATATCAAAGTTTAGAACTAAAGACATAATCTACTCCTGCGCGGGGTGTCACCTCATGAGGAAATCTAGATTACAGATGGTTAACAGTCCCATTTGGTGCTCCTTCAGGTCACGAGAACCGACCAACCAAATCCTGTTTTGAGATGTTATTATTCTTTGTCTCATTCTGTGTATATAAGGTGGTTGGGCAAGAGACTAGGGGAAGCATTCTTTAGCAAAAATCTTCCCCACACTTTGTGTGTGTGTGTATTAAAACATAATGGAAGCATAGAAGTACTCTTTAGCCAGTGTCTATTTCCAGGTATGACTTTGTAACTTTTGCAACTGTTGATCATTTTAAATAATTGGAATTGAATCAAATTCTGTTTTGCATCCTTTAATTGATGTTTTAAGCTGGAACCTGCCTGGCATAATAAATTGTTACATTTGGCATATGCTAAATGGGTCAGTAATTCTTAATTCAAACTTTATATGTATTACTAAAATTAGAAATTAGTTTAAATTAGACTGGAGAATGCCTTGGTTTAAGTTAGACTGGAACTACTAGAGTTAGGTACGAGTCCACCTTTGTCGAGTACAGGTCAAGACCAAGTCCTTAAACATCAAGTCCGAGTCCAAAAGGGTCCGAGTTGGACTCAAGTCCGAGATCTTAAAGGCAGAGTCCAAGTCGAGTCTGCCCGAGTCCAGAAAGTAATTAAATTGAAAAAAGATAAAAAATTTGTATTGTAAATTGTTACTTTCTATTAATACTTTACCCTTTCAACCCATTAAACCAATGGCAATATAAAAATGTAATAAAAAATACCTTTATTGCATCTTGTCATTGCCATTGAACATTTTTATTTTATGTCAACTAGTTTCCTATCAAAAATGATTTCAAAGAAAAGAACGGGATATAGAGGTATCTTCTTTTTACCAGATGTTTTGCAAATTAATTCTCTATGATTTTCGTAAGCAAAACAATTTATTGCTGACTTTGAGGACATCGTGCTAGCCAAGCATTGATGTGTGTGATGTGTTTGTCTGCACGTATGATGCGACTGGCTGCTGCCTGCATGTGTGGTGCAGTAAAATAACAGGAGGGGGAGACAGTGAGACATTATTTAATTTCTCATCTCAAGTTTATGCTGGTTTTATTGTTACACATGATGTGGACTCGACTGTACTCAGGATATTTTCAGAGTCCAAAATGTCTAAGTCCGTGACAAGTCCGAGTTCATTCAAATTTGGACTCGAGTTCAAGTTCGAGTACCCCAACTCTAGGAACTACCTCAACTTAGACTTGAATAGAGAAACCTCAACTTTTTAAAGCTGAAATGGAGAAACCTTAGTTAAAGTTAGATTGTAGAATACCTTGGTTTAAGTTAGACAGTTAGGGACCACAATCTAATCAGCATTTAAAATAATATTTATTTTAAACTGTAAACATTTTTATATGTAACATTTAATTATATTCCTCCAATTTATGCACGTATATAATTACAGCGCTTTTTACAATGTATGAACTTTAAAAAGTTAGCGAGATGTTAGTTTTGCCGGTTGTTGATGAGTAACAGCTGTGAATGATCACAACGCGCCTCAGCAGCCACCACGTCACAGGAGAACAAGTGAACAGTGTCCCAATGTTAAGTGAGCTAGAGTCCTTACCAGTGCCCAAACCTGCATACACATTCTCAACATCGGGAGATTGTGAACGAATTGAGACACTAGCCGTTTCTCAATGTCAAGGAAGGATCCTCTGAAGCCAGAATTTCGAGGATGCTACGTCATCGACGTCCGTCGAAGGACTGATCCAATGTCGAGGATCCTCGAAATTTCAGCCAAGGACTGAGTCCTTCGTTCGAGAAATATCCCAAATACAGTCAGGAATGGATGTGTATGTGTATCCTTTGCGGTCTTCACGCGCTGAAATCACCGACAATCCTATGCGCGCATCACCGAAAGCACACCTTTCAATCACGCAATGACGTGCACTAGCTAGACTGTTCCATTTAACGTGTTCTCCGAATGCTTAAAAGGAGCCTCGCCTAGCCTCTAAAGGAAGTGACTTGAAAGGACTAGTCCTGCCAAGGAAGTATCCTTGACATTGGGAAACGGCTACTCGCTGAGCAGCACCCGCAGCCAGCTACAGTGGTTGGGTGCGCCACTTTAATTTGCCCGTGAAGAACGTTGCTTCGCATTAGTTCCGCTTTTGGCGCTTGCGTGTAAAATCTAAATAAATTGATACTTTTTTATTTGGTCAGCACGGGGTGGCCAAAAGGGGTGGCCAGGGACATGTCTACAGAGGCACGGGCCACCCTTGGCCTCCGTATAGAACCGCGACTGCTATCAGTTCAACAAGACATGTACCAAGATGCACAGAGCTGCAGAGACTTACTGATACTAGGTGGGTATGTAGGTACTAGACAAGTAAAAACCTCATGGACAGACGACCAGCTGTACTAAATGTACTTTACTAGATAGATGTAGAGAACAGTGCGGAAAGGTCTGTGAAGGCACAAGGCCCGCTTAATCAAATAAAATCTTGCATTTATTGGAACATTTGCAGTATTCAGAAAGATTCTCGGGGACACCAAAATGCTCTCTGACATGCTTCAAGCACCATCACTTGATCTTGCTAGGGCCGTGGACCTGATCCAGGCACTACAGGACACTTTAGAGGGATACAGTGAGGAATCATGTTTTGATGAGCTTTGACAATACACTTTGGACGCAAAGCAGTGTAAAATTGCAGTTAAAGCTGCTGAGAAACGTTTGCAAAGAGGGAGCTTCAGATACGTCAGATTTCATAGAGTCCACTATAGGACAACGTAGGTGCAAGGAAGGGGACAAGGATAAATTTAGGAAGGGTGTATTTTACCCTATTTTGGATTACCTAAATGCAAAGATGAAGAGGCGTTTTAGCAAAACAAACTGTGATATCATGAGGGGTATACTATCACTGAACCCCAAGAGTAAGAGCTTTTTGTCAGAGGAAATTGTTTTAGGTTTGGCAAGCCTGTATGAATGTGATCTTAAGGATCTCAAACATGAGCTGCATCAGGCAAGGAAGGTTGTTCAGAGAAAAGCTCAATGTGGGAACAACCTGTCTAGCGTTGTGTAATTTCACTTTACTGAAACAGCTCTTTTAAAAGTGCTCAATGACATCTTTCTAGCCACTGACTCTGAAGATTCGGTAGCACCGGTACTCTTAGACTAAGTGCTGCTTTTGGCACAGTAGACCATGTCTTTACATTGGTTTCAGTCTTACCTGACAAACAGGAGTTTTTCTGTCAATATTGGTAAATTTCGATCATCTTCTGTACCATTGCCCTGTGGGGGCAATTCCTGAGGGCTCCACATTAGCTCCTAATGTATGTCATTTTCTCTATACATGCTCTATCTTGCTACTATCTTTGTGAAATATGGCCTAAATTATCATTGTTATGCAGACAGACGACACACAAATATATTTTCCTCTTAAACATAATGGTGTAGAACAGGTGGCCGCTTGCCTGTTGAATGTTAAATGTCTCGGATTTCTTTCAGTTTGAATGAGAGTTAAACTAAAGTTATGGTGTTTACCCTCCGATTTACATGGTACAGGAAATGTGATTCTTGGCGTTCTGTCACCTTATGCTAAGCCAAGTGTGAAAAATCTGGGTGTGGTGTTGGATAGTGCCATAACAAAGTTGTGAACTGCAACCCTGGTAAAAAATAAAGTCCTTTCTTTCGTTTACAAATTTTGAAAGAGTGATATATGGTTTTATCACCATAAGCCTTGATTATTGCAATTCTCTTTATTTGGGGATTAGTCAGTCTTCCATAAATCAGCTTTAGATGGTCCAGAATGCTGCTGCCAGAGCCTTGACGGGAGCTTGCAAACAGAAACATATAACTCCTGTCCTCCAGTCACTTCACTGGCTATATGTGCAGTATAGCATCAATTTTAAGTACTATTATTAGTTTTTAACTCTTTAAATGGGATAGCACCATGTTACCTTTTTGATCTGTTGACAGTACATCAACCTACAAGAGCTCTAAACCAACTTGAGGCTCTTAGCTGGTTTTAGCTGGTCTCCAGCTTGGTTTTGCTGGTATAGGAAGCTGGTTTTGCTGGTGTAGCAAGCTGGCCTAGCTGTGTTTTGGTCATTTTTTAAGCTAACTTAGCTGGTCCGGCTGGAAGACCAGCTGGCCCACCAGCATTACCAGCATGTCAGGCTGGGAGGACCAGCGTGAACCACTTTAAACCAGCTAAAACCAGCTACCAGCTTATGCTGGTCTTAGCTGGATTTTTCAGTAGGGTGGCTCCTAGATCTAAGGGAGATCGAGCATTTTCCATAGTGGCACCAATACTCTGGAACAGTTTGCCCACTGATATTAAAACTGCCCCTACTATAGGTTTATCTAACTGAGTAATACTAGTACAATTAGTTAACTCAATTTTATTGCATTCATATTAAGTAATGTTAGTGTGTTCAATATACTTAAAAAAGGTTTTTACAGTGTACATGTTGTTAGTGTTTTTAGGTCATTGTTTTGTGGGTGACAAAGTGTGTTTGTCAGCTGTCAACCTTTGCTAGTGTTCTGGAAGAATGAGTTGATTTGAGACCTGAATAAAGTGTTTTGGTAGCTGTAGTACATTTTTAATGTGAAATGAACTGCTTTGCCAAGCTGAAAGTTGGTTAGGAGACCTGTGCGAAGAGTTTTGCAAAAGTGACCTAAGTATTGAGAAATGTGTCCTAGCGTCTGTAAAAAACTGTATTCAGTTTTGTATTATGTTATTGTTTAGAACAGGGGTTCTCAAAGTAGGGATGTGCCCGAAGCCGAATTCGTTATTCGGAAGGGCACGGATAATGGCTTCAAAACGAATAATGAATTCATCCGTATAACAGAGAAAATATTCAGCCAGACATAATCATGATTACTGGAACAGTTCTAAATTATAAACCCCTTAAAGCACAAATGTGTATGAAGTGAATGAGTGCAATCTATAAAATGACATGAGTGACATTTTCTGCGCGTTCCTTATTTAGAGACGCGAGCTGTTTTGGAATTAGTTTAAAATCTTAAAAACGCTGCTAATATCAAACTTCTGTAAACCCAGATGTAAAAAATACCCTTTTAGTTTTTTTCGTTTTATTTAATTACACAAGACCAAAAAAAACTTGATAAAATGCGGCACTCTGATAATAAAATATTTATGAATATCTCCGTGTGACTCCGGTAGATGATCTTTTAATTACTTCTAGTCAAAGCAAGCTTTATGGTCAATCTAGATGAATATAAAATAAATAAGTAAATAGATAAAAATATGAAAATGTAACATTTTAAAAGCTAAATTTAAACTGAAGATTACTATGACATGAATTGCAATTAAAATAAAGTAAGCAAATAACAACTGAAACATTGGATTAAATATCTCTAATTACCTTATTGTTTAAAATCATGTTGCTTGTTTTGAACTAAGTCAAAACTGATTTTTAAATAATAGAGAATACTGTTATTTAAAATTGTAAACGAATATCTGATTATTTATTTATTTAGGTGAAGATTAATGAGAGAGTTTTTTTATTAAACAATTCTATATGTTTGCGCAAACGCTGTATGGACATAGATAATAATGAGCTCAGCAAGTTTGTTGTAATGCTTATTATGCTTTTGTAAATTCTTGTCAAAACAGATGTTTTTGAACTATTGCGTGTATATAGAGCGCGCACTTGCGTGTCTCTGTGTTGCGTTTCGGATCTATAAGTCAGCGTTATTTATTTTCAAATTCCTGCATGTTTTTAAACCGAAACCAAGATGTCAGACATGTGGATGTATGAGTAGTATTAGGTTATATTTCACTCTCAGAAAACTTACAAATAACGATAATTTTAGATGTTTAATTAGTATATTTAAATAGCTAGACTAGGGATTAATGAGTGGGATGTTTTCAGAAAAAATAAGTAGCCTACATTAAGACAGAATGGGTCTCATGGAACTGTGCTGACAGACACAATAAACGTTTAAAGTTGATGTAGCCTACAGTTTTGTCAATGTGCTTTCAAGTTTGTTATTTTAATGCTACAATGATGCATATAGGCACAAGCTGTATGAGGCTTTAAAAATGAGATGTTTGCTTTCCATGCGTAATAGTAACGAGAATCAAGTTATTGTCTTTTTGATTAAAATTTTGTATTATTATTTTTATTAAATGTTTACAGTTATTTAAGTTATAATTATAATAAAAAGCTAAAATGCATTGGTTACGCTTTAGATTACAGCCCGGAAAGTACTGCGTAAGTACAGCGAATTTGCAGCGTATGTTTCTGTAGTTGTGGTTTACTTGGGAGGTGCGTACGTGTAATTGTAAGGGAACAATTTGTAGTATTTGGGTAATAAAGGGGTAATAATCAGGAAAAATACAAATACTATATGCAGTAAAGAACTTGGGACGATACTTTTGAACGTCTCTGGGGCCCTTATACTTCTCGCATCCAAGATCGCACAGACGAAAAGCTATCCTCAAGAGGACGCTGATCTCCAAATATACGACAGAGTGGCTGTCTTTAAAAAGACACAGAGCTCTCACATATCACTCTTTTAGAGAAATCACTCTTTATGTGCTCAGCTGATGATGCGCACAGGCAGAGGCAACGCACACACTAAACTCAAAACAAAAAAGATGCAGAGCAGTGGAATACTGCGAGCGTCCGCTTGTCACGGCTAGTCCGTGACATGTTTTGTGTGTTGCACTTATCCGTTTCACCTGGACTCTCATGGACTAATTACGCCAACACACCACACCTGTTGTATGTTTGATTGTGTTTGTATTTATACGCCTTTGTTCCGTCAGCCTGTGCCGGATGATTTTCACTCCAACCCTGTCTGTTCCTGTCTCTGTTTAGTGTTCAAGTTTTACTCACCTGATTCCGTTGGCTTGTTTTCTCTTGAATTTCAGTGTCATTATTAAATGTTATTTATTTATCCAAGAACTTTGCACATGCGTCCTTACTTCATCACCCCAGAAACCAGTCATGACAGAATCATCCGGCCAGCATTGGACGCAGCAAGTTCACGGAGGGCGGCTCCCCCAGGAGTTTCGTCGAGGGGGAGTAGTGACATCGGGGTTCATTCCCCATCGGCCCCGATGTCTCTTGGGGACCACCGTGAGCGATCGCTCGCTCCTGCGGGCCTGCGGGAGGAGGATCGGCCCAGGCGGTCCCCCAACGGTTGAGTCGTCGTCGACAGTCCCTCGGAGGACCACCGTCCCGCTCGTAGGGGGATCCGGAACGGACCACGCCCGATCATTTCCACGGGGTGGCTACCGAGTGAGGGTCTCCATTTCCGCGAGGGGACGGGAGATGATTTCCGGGGGTCCCCTCATCGTCGACGATTCCCAGAAGGGGGGTAATTCGTCTGCCTCGGTTCTCGGAGCGATCGCTCTGGTTCTCCTGGCGCTGTCCGGCCCACCGTCCTGTTGGCTTCATCCCGGCGGCTGCCGGCTTCGCCAGGGTCCCCAAGCCCTCCACCCCTCCCTTGGACTCTCGCTACCAGACTTTGTTTTTGTTTTTATGTGAGTGTCTGGTAGCCACTCGTAGAGGGAGGGGTTATGTCACGGCTAGTCCGTGACATGTTTTGTGTGTTGCACTTATCCGTTTCACCTGGACTCTCATGGACTAATTACGCCAACACACCACACCTGTTGTATGTTTGATTGTGTTTGTATTTATACGTCTTTGTTCCGTCAGCCTGTGCCGGATGATTTTCACTCCAACCCTGTCTGTTCCTGTCTCTGTTTAGTGTTCAAGTTTTACTCACCTGATTCCGTTGGCTTGTTTTCTCGTGTTTGATTTTCAGTGTCATTATTAAATGTTATTTATTTATCCAAGAACTTTGCACATGCGTCCTTACTTCATCACCCCAGAAACCAGTCATGACACCGCTGTGTTAGTACTGCTTGTCAACCAACTTCAGCAATGCATTGGCGTTTTAGTAGTTATCGAAGCAGATTGGTCCCTCTAAGCGAGTTCCCAATTCATCGGTCACAACGTGATGTCGTAGTGACCGACTGAAAGGGAACTCTGGTTATAGATAATTATTGTAATAATTAAGTTGCACCTCTAAGGGGACTAATTAAAGTATGTTTAGAAATGGGCCAGCATAGTGCGGGTGAGTGTATAGTCCAACCTCTGGCAGCGACCAAGCCTGGTTCGATTGTGATTGTGGACCCGCATAATTATTAAATATTAATAAACAGCCTGTGCGTTGGGTCCAAAGCGACATGTGTAGCCAAATGAACAGATGCAAGGGCTAAATCAGAAAAACCAGACATCTATCCAAATTCTTTAATTGTTTAAAGTAACAATCAATCCGATTTGTATTTCACACAACAAGATTTTATCTTTTTTGAGAACACGCAAAGGCACTTTTCCGTGCCGTTTAGTGTCCTCCTTTTGGCCCAATTGCTGGCTTTGCCCTTAAAATGGCCTCTTCGTGTGACATTGTTTTCTCAAAAATTGTGCCAACATTTCAGCTTTATCTGCTGTTTGGCTCCACTGAGAACGAACATAATGCCAAACATCACAGCTGAACCTGTTTATCAAGGTTTTTGGTTCTGCTTGACCAGACAGCCTGAAAATAGGCAAAGTTGTGTTAAACCCTTATACTCTGGTTTCCTGTTTATAAACATTACAGGGTGCGTGCGCATCCTAGAGAAAGAAAGCCCGATTGGTGAGCTGGTTCGCTACTGCAACAACCTTAAGTATTGAAGCTTTCTTTATTGTTTGCATATAACTGCTGACTAAATAAAACTTGATTTTAGTTGGATCTGTTTGTCTGTCTTTAATGTTGCAGTGTTACCGTGATAAACGTATGAATTTTTCATGTTAGGCTAGTAACGTAATAGTCGCATCTATTGGCATGTTAAACATCAGGCACCCAGCACTGGCTCTGTTGGTACAACTAACCACGCAACAACTCCTAGCTACTAGCCTACAACACAAGACACATCTCTTCTTTCTGCCTCTCGGTTGTGTGCGCAAGCAGTGATGACGTCGCCGAGAAATCCATGTATATGACTCATTTACATTGGTCCATTAAAACTTTTATTTTTAAATCAAAGGACAATGAGTACCAGAATAATGAACACATGTACATTTATTTATAAAGCAGATGATCAATTATGAAATATGCAAAAAATCATATTAGCATTACAATATTACAGTGATAAAATACAAAATATTAATGTTTGACCAGAAGACCACAGTGCTAAAGATATTGTATTTATAATATATATATATATATATATATATATATATATATATATATATATATCTATACACTGATTAATTATCAAAAAACCTGTAGCCCAACATTAAAGTCTAAGATTACATTAGTTAAAAAACCATTCATAGATATTGTGAGCTTGTTTATATTCTTTGTGTCTTCCTACATAATCACAGGCTGTACAAATAGCCAAAACAAACTCTTGGTTCTTCAATATTAAATGAGGTCGAGCTGAGAAATGTCTCCTCCAGTTAAAGTACCTGCGATATGCTTCGTCATCCACGTCCAGACCCTTAAGATATTCTGCTAGTGACTTTGCATCTGGAAAGTCATCCACATGAATAAATGAGTCACCCGGTATAAACCTTTCATAGTTTTTTCGTGGAGGTCCCAGCACCACAGGTACAGTACCTACTGCCAGAGGTCCATTTAACTTCTCAGTGATGTAGTCTTTGTGAATGGAGTTCTCATATGAGAGATAAAATTTACAGCTGGCTATGGTGGGAAAGTAGTCTTTATAATCCAGGAACGATCCATAAGCTTTTCCATACACGTGTATGTAGACGTGCTTGCTAAGTTCTTTATAGTAAGTGTTTCTCGTGCCAACACCTGTATAGGCTGCATTGTTACTCACAACCCAACAGATGAGTCTTTCCTTTTTGGGAATTTCAAAATTCTCATCTGGGATCTTATTGCTAGTCAGGCGTAACCGCACAGGAATATCAGAGTCCTCTCTATAACTGAGAGTCAGATTAAACAGGTTTTCAATTCCTGAAAGTTTCCGTGTGTTTGTTGGTGATTCAACGTTCATCCATATCCACTTTTGAAATGGAGGGCGAGGAGATGGAGGAAGTGTGGACAGACTAATAGCTTTATGAAAAAGCAGCACAGCATCCGTGTTGTTGTAGAGAGATCTATTATCTGTCAGGTGACAGCCGTCAATGTTGTAAAGAGTTTTACAGTCGCTCAGATCGAATCTGTAGTTTTCAGGCCAGACCCATAACAAAAGAATAGGTTTGTCAACCACTGCTTCATCAAGTGAGTTGTTCTTCTCTACGTGGTGTCTATCTGAGTCTGGCTTAAATGAAAGTTGTTCGGGTAGACAAAAGGTCTGAGGTGAAGTCCATAAAAACATGACAGCCAGAGAGATGAGACCAGCGACTGTCAATATAACAGCTAGACGACACAGTTGAGTTCCAGTCGAACTTTTGTTCAACATTTTATCAGAACTAATTTGATCTCTATTATCAACAAGAATAAAAACAATGTATCTTTAAAGAAAGGCATGTACAATATAAATGTAGTTCAAATAGACTTCTATTAGTAATTACCTCTATTAGAAGCTCCTCGTGAATAAATAAGAGAAATTTCCAGCTCTGTGGAAGCAAACAAAGCCACACGTTAAATTGCACAAGATGCAGAGACACGGAACAACAGAAGTCTGTAAATATGACTTTCATTAACTGTTGATATTGCCAACCAAGGTCTTTACATGGGTTGAACAGCAGTGTCTGCTGCGGACCAATCACAATTCATTATGCTAATACGACAATGATGTCATTACACTGAGCGCTATCTCTTCAGATCAAGTTCCAGTGAGACAGTTAAACAAAGCTGACATAGTCACTATAAAATATATACAGAGTGCAAAAGGATCCAGGCTATAAAGATTCATAAAACCCTTTTTTACAAATCGAGCTCAGCCATGATTGTCCTTGCAAGACATTTGGCCAGTTCCTGGACTATGCCCTTTCTGGATCCTCACTCGCTGTCAGGAAATTATGTTAAATATGGTTTTCATGATATTACATATAAATGGTTGAAAAATTTGATAGAATCTAATAGAAGGCAGTGTGTTTGTTTTTAAGGGTTGCTATTCTAATACAGCAAGTCTCCTCTGTGGGGTTCCACAGGGGTCCATTCTTGGGCTTGAGAAAGCCAACATATTGTTGTTTCACTATAGCTTATTATTAGTGGTGCTTGCATTTATGCAAAGCATCACTATTACTATTTCTCATACTTATTATTTATATATTATTCTTATATCTGGACAAAATTTCGGCGCGTAACTCGTCTCGCAAGGTTTGCTGTAGACTGATAAAAATAGAGCTCAAATCAACCGGTTGATTGAGGACGTGTCTTCTATAACTTTTATAAGCGATTGGAGCAGGATTTCCAAAAGGGGGGGACCACCCTTAAAATCCCATTGACTTAACATTGCGCCAAACTTTCATGGGTCATAGCTCCGCTCGAGGATTTTATAAATACATGTAGGTTACAACAGTTGAGGAGGGTGGTAGACTCTGTAAGAATATAAATCCCATTGGGATGTGCATTGTACCCCTGGGGTGTAAGAGGCACCCAAAATTTCTCATTGACTTATAATGGGGCAGGGAACATGCCCATATAAGGGAATAAAATTTTTCCAGATGGGATATCGTTGGATTACAGCATCGTAGGGACAAGGGGGTGGGCTCATTTTACTCAGGCATCCAATCAGTCTCTCAGGATCATCCCAGAGCTATTAAGCCACGCCCCTAGCAACCATTTTGGGCACCCTAGCAACCTATCCCAGACTGTCATTATAAAATGCCCAGATGAATATCTTCCCTTTAAAGTGTCGTAAAAGACAAGAGGGTGTGCTCATTTTACTCAGGCATACAATCAATCTCTCAGGATGTTTACAGAGGTATTAAGCCACGCCCCTAACAACCAAATATGAGCACCCTAGCAACACAAAAATCAAACAGTTGAATTTTCTTAAAATCTGAATGTCATGGTGACATGGGGGGTTGGTTTTTGTCACAGTTAAATCTGTGTCATGTTTTGTGTCTGTTCTGATTACCATCACCTGGACAATTCATTAATTAATTACCTTCCTCATCACACCTGTGTATTGTTAGTCTGTCTGTATTTGAAGAGTTTGGTTCCAAAACGCGATAAACGCCATTTTTGAAAAAAATGAGTTACTGCCAAAATCAGTATTATATCAGGTCAGTAGTTAAAAGTAAATTCTTTATTTTACGCAAAATCCAATATCCGCCGTGTTATTCTGTCATCTTTTCTCCCTTTTTTCCCAAAATGCGATAAACGCCACTCCCCCTTTTTTACAGAACGCAATAAATCCTACAGCGCACCATTCACGCAATGTAAACAAACAATGGCGGCGCGCTGAGTCCTAGTTTCCCTCATCTACTTTGTACTTCATGATCAACAAACAAAACAAAATAATACTTTAATTGCATTGATAAACCTGTGATGGTTTTCTGTGACGGGAAAGAAACGTAAGCCATCAACATCTAATAATTTCCCTGAGAGGCACTTGGGAGACGGGTGCTTGTTCTCCGGACAGCATCAAGCTTCTCATGCTAACACGTTGACCCCAGAGGATCTTATGAAAAACTTTCCATAATTTTACTCAAAGTCAACGAAAATCGAGCAGGACCAAAAACATTTTACAGCTGATCACTGTGAAAGACGTTAAGCGACGACGTCAAGTATAACCGCAATGACAGGGTTCTTAATATGACAAAGATGCTATGTGAAAGTTTGTAACAGACAATAGTTGTTTTCATCTTGTCAGTTTCTTGGTATAGAAACATGTTTTTACCAAAATTTGTCAAAATGGATTTATTGCGTTTTGGAACCAAACTCTTCATTTATACCCCTGTTTGTGCTATACTCACTTGCCGGATCATTGTCGCCATTTGTCTCCATTCTGTCTGTTTCCAGTTCATTTATTATGCTCGTTGTTTGGTTCCCGTGTTTGTTTTCTGTGTTATTTATATTAAATGTTTTCCTTTTATGTGAACCCCGCGTATGTGTCCTGATTCCTGTTTCCCGGCGTGACAGGTTTATATCATTCATGCTGGCAAGCAGCTGGCGCATCATCATTGGCCACTCCCAAGCCACACCCTAGCAACCAAAGACAGTACCCTAGCAACCGGTCCTATAGACTGCCATAGTAAAATCCCCAAAACCCAAAAGTATATCTTCGCACCTGTGATTTTTATGGATCCGGTGTTCTGTAGAAATATTTTCCCCCTATATTTCTCTTAAGTGCAATGTTTCTTATAACGTTTTCACCAAGTTACATTTATTTTTAAATAAATTAAAAGTTTAAATGTATTGGCTACTGATATGTGTGCATGTATGTAATGTATATGTATTGTTCTTTATTTGTAAATCAATTATTTTTACAGTATGAATCGCTGAAGTACTTATAAGAGCAATACTATCATGTATTCTGTATAATATTATTAAATATTTCATAATTTCCTGTTTTCAATTTCTTCCTTATATTTATAGCCTACATGTTTGTTCTAAAACTATTGTTTACATACAAATTAATTTGTATAGGCTTGTTTATATATTATTAACACTTTACATCGTGTGTGTGTGCTATGTTTATATATTTATTAGTAAACATCATAATTTAGAACAAACAGGAAGAAGACATTAAGATATAAGCTAAAAAGACGTAATAGAAAATTAAAAAAAATATGAAAACTTTAATAAATGGTAATATTATTGATATTATGAACTCATTCAAATCTTTAATCTTTCTAAATAAATGATAAACATAATGTGATAAAAATGCTATAAGAGACACATAGAGGGAACAGACTCCGACAGAACACCGAATATCTTCTCTAATTATTTTCTATCCAAATTATTCAAACATTTTCAGATGATTTCATCACTCCAGTCTGTCCGGTCGAGGGGTTATTGCAACCATAAACACCTACGTTTATCTATAAATGGTGTCTTCGACGATGGTATACTATATAAATGAAGGTCATCTATTTTGGCATTCCTATTCTGACACTCAACAGCACAACAAGACATTTTCTAGTGAGTTATATTGTTCGTTTCACTCGTGTCTAATTCATTTCCACTGTTTTTCTGCCACCACATTGCGCGCGTGACGTAACTGTGACGTCGACTTGCAAAAGGTCTATATGAGCGTTTTCTACACTAATAAGATTTTGTTTCTCAAACGCGACGACACTGAGACTAGCAGAATCAGTTCCTGCTGCCATGAAGCTCATCACACCACTAATCTACTGGCCTCCCTTCATCATGAAGCTCAGCCAATGTAAACCCCTTGGTGATAAAATTTATAATGCAACTATAAACATTTGAGTTTGGTTAAACTGAACCACACCCGGCACTGTAGGGCAATGTCCATGTCACAAAGTGTTAAAAAATTGCTTTTGAGATTAGAGTCCTTTAGTTTAGATGAGAAATGTTAAACGCAGATTAAAGTTGATCTGTCATTCGGCCGGTATGGTTACATTAAGACGTCTTACTTCTGTAGAAGTCTTGTTTTTTCCACACCCTTCACAATTATATCTAAACAATAATAATGTGTGCCCGAACATTCTTCCCTGCAGATACAAATCAGCTGAAACTTATGCCTTTCTTTCAGAACCAGGAAAAAATCGACAGATTTGATTGGAGTGATTAAACCAGTATAATACTCTGTGACAGAGAAACATCCATCTTATCATTCACTGTCAGTGCTGTCACAGAGATGAAAATGATATTTCAGGCCATGATAGCCTTGAGGTTTTTTTGTACTGCATGGGTATTATTACTGGTTTTATTCAAATATCATTTTTTTAACATATGAAACATGAGATTACAACAGTCTACAAATGTTAACAGATACCTTTCTTCACGTTTAGATACTGAGCTGAGCTACGGCTTGTGTCGCGTGACCACTGCAACCTCAGTCCAATATTTTAATTATTCCCTGACACACTTTCTATGTTCTGTGATATTTAGCGGTGGCAAAATAAAGAAATGTATGATACAGCTTCCAACAATATTCTTACAGGCGGATGTATTTTGATATTGTCACTGTTGCAGCGTGTAATGTGTCAACCTCTCGAAATGCAGCAAATCACTTTATTTGGTGAGTCTAGATCTGCTAACATGAATAATGTAGAATGTGATCAGCGTGTGTTATAGCCTACATGAAAACAGCGCGACTGGTTCGATTTAGGTCTTTGATACTTGATAGGGTTCAAAATTCCTGCTACCACACTGATACAGCTGGCCAAGATGCTCACAATGCAATCACAGGTTCTTCAGCTTTCCTAAAAGAATAAAAAGACTGATAAAATGAGACAGTTTCATTTGACTTACGTCACAGTTATGCTTCTGGACAGACCTTAACTTCTGGTCTCTGTTTAGCCCTTTTCACACAGACATTCCGGAAAATACACTGAAAATGCATCCTGGATTTTTTGGGATCGTTTGATTTTTTTGTTTATTCACACTGCCAATGATTTGCCGGCATCTGTAAGGTCCCGGAAAGACACAAGACCTGTTGAAAGTCCTGCACTAGAAGTTTCTCTCCAGAAGTCTCTCTAGAAGTGTCACTGCACTACAAGTCTATCTCCAGAAACCACTCGAGTGCATTTTTGTTTATGATAAGGTTTAAGGGAGCGTGTGACGCACCGTTGCTGGTGAATGATCTCAGCTTCAGAGTGAATATTTGACGAGCTCTGTGATCTCTGCTTTAATCCAGTTTTCAGACATTTCTCATTGTGATTGTTAATATGCATTTAAACCCCCCGTTTTAAGGAACTGAACAATAAATCTTTTTGGGATGACGTGCAGGCATTTTTGTTTATTATAAGCTCAAATGAGCATGTGACGCGATATTCTTTTATGCTGCTGAATGATCTCCGCTTCAGCTCAGTAAGGCCTCGTTTACACTATTCACGGACTGATTGCTCATCTCACCTGTTCCTTGTTTAGTCTTTGTGTATTTATACTGCTTTCTGTGCCACACTTGTCGCCGGAAGATTGTCATTGTCATTACAACACTGTCTGTTTCCTGTGTCACGTTTGGATGTTCATGTGTTTGCTTACATGTTACTCCAGTGTTATCATTAAATGTTTTTTTCCAAACTCTGCGTTTGTGTCCTCACTACACTCCCGTGTCATGACAGAATCTTCCGGCCATCATTGGACGCAGCTAGTTCGGGGAGGGCTGCTTCCCCAAATATTTCGTTGAGGGGGAGTAGTGACATCGGGTCGTGCACGCTGCTAGCCCCGATGTCTCTTGGGGATCAGCTGGAGAGATCGCTCGCTCCTGCGGGAAGGGGATCGGCCCAGGCGGTCCACTCGACGGTAGAGTCGTCGACTCTGGTTCCTTGGAGGTCCACCGCTGTGCTCGACTGGGGCCGGAACGGACACCAGGCCCGATCATTTCCCCGGGGTGGTCGCCACCGTGAGGGAGCCCGTTTTCCCGAGATGGCGGGACGCGACTTCCGGGGACATCGGATCCCCGATGATTCCCAGAAGGGGGTAATTCGTCTGCCTCGGTCCTCATGAGGGTCGCTCCGGTTCGGCCGGTTTACGTTTTCGACCATTACGTTCTGTACATCATTAAAACTGCGACAATTTAGTACTTCCCTGCAGTTGGAAAAAAGGATAGTGACACCAGCACGGCACATGATGATAGTTAAATTATACTGCACTCGGTGTAAATAATTTCCTGACTTACAACATTCACGTAAATGTGAAAGTCGGAAAGCTTTGAAAATACATAGGATTCAAGTTGTATTTCTTCCCTTAACTTTTTATATTGTTGTAGTTTTATATAGATGAAAAAAGCAAACCAATCATTTCTTTAAAAAAAAATCTAAGGATCTCTAGATCTATTTATGTAATAAGGCAGGTAAAATGTTTTCCGTCTATTCGTTTTTGTTAAACCTTCTCCTTTATATAAGCGAAACATTTTAGTAATTTATTGTTGTTCTGTTATAATAAAATAATAATAAACAAATACCAAGCATTAGTAGTAATGGAAAATTATGTCTTTCATTTATTTGTGTTAGAACGCAGATACCATCCGTCAAATTTGTTTTATTAAAGGTATAGCGGAAGATTTTCCCGAATTATTTAAAAAAACCGCCCCTCCATATTTTTTAAAAAATGCACACGCAACACTCTCCCTCCTCCCGAGAGGGAACGCCTGTTAAACGCGTGCACGAGACAGAGACAGAGAGAGAGCATGCAGGTAGTTCTTCTCTTCGCTCTGTTTACAAGTTGCTGTCGGCATGTTTACCGTGTCTGTGCGGTTCGTGACTTGTGCCAGGGCTAGCATCGCTAATCATAGCTTACATCAACTTTTACTAGCAGTGATTTTAAATGGATTTCTCCAAATTGCATGACAAAATCTACCTTTCCAGTAGAAACTTCGCGTGGGAAGCCCAACCTGTCCTTTTAGCTAACGCCAGCGGCCAGCGTGTGAAATAGTCTCCCATAAACACACTGGTCTTGTTTCTTTCTTTATAGTCCTTTCTCTTCTTGTCATGCAATTGGTAGACACTTTTTCTCTTCCGACCCTCGGACATTTTGAAAAAAAAACACAGTGAGAACGCGAGCTTCAATGAATGGTTGAATTCGTAGCACAACACACATACACGTGAAAGTGCGCATGTGCAGCAAGCGAACCTAGAGGCGAGCACGTACGACGGTTATACGTCAACATATAATCAGAATGATTGACATCTGGGATGACCAATAGTCTTGATGATCCACCAGGAAAACGAAAATCTTCCGCTATACCTTTAATAAACAAGCTGTTTAGCAAGTTTGTCATTGTACTGTTTTATTGGTTTTAAGTTTTTCGTTAAGAATAATAATAAACAAACATTTAAAAAAATCTTTTTATTCAAGAAATGGAAATATTTAATAATAACTTTAAAAACAAAAGTAATCTAATGAAAGTCTTTGCCAAATATATTTTCGTTTAAACTATGCGGTGTGTTTAATAAGTTCAGAGGGTGAAAAAATATCTACCTGCACATCCCTAATAATACAAATACAACATATCTTTGTAAGAACGTAAGTCTCCGTGTTCTTTTTACATTCTTACTTAAAATAACAATTTGGAAAATGAGATCAGTGAAGCACGTGAATGCCGCAATTACACTTCCTTTGAAGGTAGCTTATTTTACCAGAGAAAGCTAATATGGTAACATTGCTTCAGAAGAATTGCTGAAACCTATATATTTACTGATGTTTTTATTAGTACTCCAGCTGTTTTATCGGCCTTTGAGATGGGACGCGCAGTCAAGTTCATGCGGAAAGCAGGGTGAATGGCGTTTTAGCGCCCTTGAAGGGCACTTCAGGAAGGGGATGTCACACAGTCGATCCAAATAAAGAGAAACTGACGTGTGTTTTTCATTGCTCTATGCACCAAGTGTATTTGAATTGGCCACACTATGAGACAATTGTGCATCTTTCTCTAGAGTTTATACATCAAGTGTTCTGATCTTCAAAGGGAATAGGGCATAAGGATGACCATTTTCTATTGAAATACGCCCTTTATCTTTTTGTGAGCGGTAGCCGCGTAGGCTTTAACCAATCATTGAACAGATTATTAACAACCAATCATAGAACATTTTACTGACCTTAAAGTGTTTGAAAGATTGCGGGGAAATGTTTTGGAATTGCGTTTAATTCACACATTAAAAATCTCATACATGCATATAATTAAGAAATCAAGAACGCAGGGATTTAAATGTGATGCGGCTAAGCAAATCATTAAAAAATACACAAAATAATTTCCGTTGTGTTTTATCTTGATGTGTGGCGCAAGAACACTATTACACATGCGCAATGTTTCAGATGTATGTCAAGTGTAAACGCATGAATCGGATATGGGTCACAATTGAAAGAACGTGTAAACGCACAGTAAAAAAAATCTGATATAGGCATGAAATCAGAATTGGGCATCAAGATTTGCAGTGTAAATGAGGCTTAAGTGATGAGCTAACTTACCTGATATCTACCTCAGTCCAATTTGCTGACATTTCTCATCATGAATATTGCCCAAGGCACCAGCATGAAACGCAGCGATAGCTGCATGAAAACCCTTGGGGTAGACAGCCCGCTTCTCCTTCATCTGCTCACTGATGCAAAGAAAGAACGTTCGACACGTGACAGTGCACCGGGTCGTAGTCATTGCTTCACACCATTACAGGCACTGCGTAAAGAGGGGTGTCTAGTAGGAAGGGCTCGCTGTCCTTATTGATTTTGCGTGTATAAGCAGCAAAACCCAATTGGGGCAACACGTAACCGCTGGCACTTGGCCGAGCACAACGTGTTTCATACAAAGCGCAACTGGGATAAGGACAAAGCTTACACTTTCCACCATCATGTACCGATTCATTACATCCAAACCAATCTCAAACAGTCTAAGGTTCTTAACAGCCCTTAAGTTTTTTATCGCATTTGCTGCAGCCGGAACATGAGCTGCTTAATGAAGAGCAGGCATAAATTGCTGTCTGGTACAGTAAGTGGTGCGCTGTGAACTTGTAAGCCAATCGGTCAACCAGAGAGGCGTTCGTCACCAGCACCGCAGTGTCTCGGGTGGAATATCTCAGAGCAGACTTATATCCAGAGTGCTCCTGAGAGGGATGGGCTCGCATGAAGCCCGTGTCTGTATCCCCAACCAAGCACATAAACGTAAAGCTGGCATGCAGACCGTGCTTATATGCTCACAAGCACGCATGCAGAAATCACTTTAATCAAAGGAGTGTGTCTGTGGCTGGTTGGTACATTCCCAAACGGGCAATAAGATAGCAGGATGCGCATTTTGCTCAGCTAAGAGGGAACAGCATTACACCCTGTGAATCACATAAACCCCGCTATAAGCACCACTGGCGCGCCTAGTAGTCTCCTATCGCAACAGAGGTCATAGTCTAGGGTGAGAGGATAGTGGCTGCACAAGCTGTTCTACCTCTCTCGTCAGGTACAAACTATATTACTCATTTGTAAACTCCAAATACCCTATAAAGCGGGTGTTCATAATTCTCTTCCTTCTGTATCACGGCGGCGTTAGCCAAGGGAGGTATTGAGTGCTGCACAGGGTAAGGTAATGGGCTAAACATTGCCGAGCGATCGGGATGTTGTAGCTCCATATTGACATGTTTGCAATGGCTCCGATCACACATGTCGGTGCCTATTACAGTATATGTTGTCAGCTGTGGAACAAGCCTGCTGCTAAACATAGGTGTGCGCCACCGATCATATGGAGATGTTACAAACCCATGACAAACCATAATAGCGCCGAGCGAGCCATATGTGCCTGAGAGGCTGCGATAGGGTCACAGGGGTTATGTGTTCAGACACGCACTGATGGCTGATCAATCAAACCTGTCACAGCTCACTGCTTGGATAGCTGGATGCAGGATACAAGTGCGGATTCGACTCCACGCACCTGGGACATTTCTGTAATAGATGGCAGTGCACAGGATTCCAGTTACATATTGTCAGGGATGGGCAGTATTTCAAATACATGTATTTAAAATACGTATTTGAAATACAAAATAGTATTTTGTATTTTAAAGCCTTTGAAAAAATGAAATGTAATTTGTATTTAAATACATTTACGATTAGTATTTTTGTATTTTTAAAATACAGAAAATACTTTGAGCCAGTCAGGGTGATGTTTTCATGCATCAACTAGTTCAGACCAGACACCAGAGTTCAGGTAAGCAAATATATCTGTGCAGCTTTTAGTGGGAAATAATTGAAATGTTGGAGTGGGAAAAAAGCAAGGGCGATTGAGTTATTGGGTGTGATGTGATGTGTGTTATACTGTCGCGAAATTCACACTTGCACGTTGGCAGGCAGTTTAATGCACGCCTGAGACAGGTTGGAGACGGAGTGTGGAACGCTGAAAAATAGGCCTACACGTTTGACTTAAAGGAAAACCACCATTTTTTAATATTTTACTATGTTCTTAACTCAATTTCGACAAATTAATACATAACTATCTTTTTTCAATGCATGGAGGAAGAGCACTTAGTTTGCAGCATTTCGACCTCAGCGCGCAGTAACATCTTCACAGGAGTGATGATGTTACTGCGCCAGAGGTCGAAGTGCTGCAAACTAAGTGCTCTTCCACCATACAATATAGTTCTCATTTTTATCCACTTAAAATTCACCACGTTTTATTTTGTGCCACCATACTTACTCATGTAACTACTCATGTAACAGTCTTTGAATAGAGAAAACATGGAAGTGTTTGGTGGCTTCTAAATTCTTCCCTGTTTGGATCCTAAGGAATAAATGGGACGCTGTGCAAAGATGAAGTGCACGCATTGAAAAAAGATAGGTATGAATTAATGAATCTAAGTTGAGGCAAGAACACAGCAAAACACTGAAAAACTGCGGTGTTTTCCTTTAAAGGCCCTTTCACACGTGACGCGGCAAGTGGTGGAATCAGCACACAGTTGCTGCTTTCTCTTTAGCTTTGTGCAGTCGAAGCCTTGTTTACACTTTGCAATTCGCATGGCTCTACTCTACGGCCTGAACCTGCGGTTCTCAGTAAACCTACAAGACTTTTATGCTTGACGTGCTCTCCGTTGTATAATTCTGTGAAATGGCAAAGGGCGACTCTTGAGTAATTGTTCTCAAAACCATCAAAAAGCAGCGATGACTGGAAGTATTTGTCGAATAATTTGTGATTTCTTCACAAATAAACTGATTAGGATGTGGGTCATTTTGACAACACATGAAAAAGTTTTTATGATGTTTTTATAAAACATCACTTTACTTGAATGGGTGCTCATAAGGCTGACATGACACCTTCATAAACATGACATGACACGTGTCATAAATATGAAGGAGATTTTATGGACGTTTATGACAACTGTCATCAAGTGTCATTTGTTGAATTATGTCATTTCTATTGCAAAGATGACATTGTTTGAGATATCTTCGTTATGGCAACTTGACATTAACAAATACATCATAACTTGTCATGACAACTTGAAAGCTAGGTAGTTTCTTAAGTTTGATCATTATTGTTTATGACAGATTTATAACAAGTTGTGTTGTATTTGTTTTTGTCAAGTTGTCTTAACAAAGATATCTCAAACAATGTCATCTTTGCATTTAAAATTACATAATTGAGTGAATGAGACTTAATGGCAGTTGTCATAAATGTGCATAAAATCTTCATGTTCATAACACGTCTCATGTCATGATTATGAAGGTGTCTTGTCAGTCTTATGCACACCCCTTCAAGTAAAGTGTTACCAAGTTTTTTTTTTTAGTTTTTATTTCCTACAAGGCAAGAGGTATGTAAAATAAAACAAAAGTTTCTAAGCAGTTGCACACATCTAAATGCTTTTTGGCATTCAGAAATAGACCCAGATAGATTTCAGCTTAATAGGTATACTTGCACTGAATCACAAATTTCACATGTATTTTGTATATTTTCAAAATACAAACTACTGTATTTGTATTTAAATACATTTTGCCACACAGTAATTTGAATTTGTATTTAAATAAATTTTTCGACACAGTATTTTGTATTTGTATTTGCAATACATTTCCATGTATTTATGCCCATCTCTGCATATTGTGTGGCATAAAGCAATGGTGTGTTACACAGAGCCATGGAAGAACAGAGCTTGGTTCTGCAATAGCACCGAGCGAGGAGATACACTCCTTATACGCTGGAACAGATAGTAACCGCTCGTCTATGCGTGTCGGGTGCCAGTTACATACTGTGTGCTTTGAAGCAAGGTTGCCATTTAATAGAGTTTGTCATCGGCTGTACAAATGACGTCATGCGGATGGCGCGCATACGCGGACGTCCCTAGTATACTTTCGGCTTTACATACGTAACCGAGACATTCCCTTTAAGTCGGTCACTACGATGTCACGTCGTGACCGACGAATTGGGAACTCGCTTAGAGAGACCAATCTGCTTCGTATACTACTAAAACGCCAATGAACTTGGCATTGAGATATTTGCATAATGCTGCTGCTTATATACGCCAGGTGCGTATATAAGCAGAAGGTGCAAATATGGAAATTAGCTTCATTTCACTGAGAAAGCCGGAAAGTGTGACCGGCCGATAAACAGCAGGAGCAGCCCTGTGGCGACGGGACGTGACGTCTCTGTTCCCTTCCTTCAGGGAATGTGGGTTAAGGCCCGGGTATACTTTTTTTCCGCGTCCGCGTCCGGCTCGCGCGCACACGCGTCCGCGCAGCTTTCCGAGTATAGTCCCCGCGGCTACACGCGGATGGCCACGTTCGACACTATACGCACTACAAATGATTTCTTATTCAAATTATTAGTCAGGGCAGCACTGATTTGCCGACATTTACAGTACATTAAAACATTAGGATAGGTGAAGAAAAGTAACTGATCCACCATTGCAAACACAGTTTAGAACAAACAACAAGACAACAAAGAACAGGAATCAAACAAACATGCTCCACAGCTTTCTGTTCTTGGAAGAAGTAAAAGTTAAAGAAGAAAAACGATAGTGTGTGCGCAAATGCTGTCTATTTCCTTTGTATAATTGTTTATAGTGGAGTGTCCTGTCTAAATATTTTCACGCGCATGCGCTGTCGTACGCGGACTGTACGCGCACTGTCCGCGCGGTCTCAGTTTTTGGGCGGCCCGCGGCGGGCCGCGCGGCCGGCTGCGGACCCTCCTGATGACGAAAATGACGTCATGCGGCAGGCGCGCATACGCAGACGTCCCTAGTATACTTTCGGCTTTACATACGTAACCGAGACATTCCCTTTCAGTCGGTCACTACGATGTCACGTCGTGACCGACGAATTGGGAACTCGCTTAGAGAGACCAATCTGCTTCGTATACTACTAAAACGCCAATGAACTTGGCATTGAGATATTTGCATAATGCTGGCGCCGCCCCGCCAGGTGCGTATATAAGCCGCAGGTGCAAATATGGAAATTAGCTTCATTTTGCTGAGAAAGCCGGAAAGTGTGAAAGTGTAAAGCCCTCCGGTTCCACATAAGGAGAAGGAGAATTAGGTTTTAAGGCAGAAGGCCGGGCACTAGATGTTCCTTTAACCCCACAGTAGTGCCAGCGACTGGAAAGCGCCCTATCTGAGCGGTATAGTAACGCTGCGAAAGCCACCGCCCCGTTAAGGGCTATTGGTGGGCGAAAGTCAACCGTAGTTGAGAAATAAAGACAGCCGTGGCTGTGTAAGCAAAGCAGTGCTCTGCTGAGGGAAACATGGGCTAGTAGCATTAACCCCACGGAAAAATACTCACAAAGGAACCCAGTGGGACGCAATGTGGATGTCCGAGCCAAACACATAGGTTCGCGAGGATGCAGCTAGTGAGAGGCTGACAGCCAATGCTCCGCAACATCAGGCTGCCAAGGCAGCGGAGGAAGACAAATCAAATGCATTTTTGTCTTAATGGCCTTCCATACTGAAACTCAATTTGGAGCATCAGTCGGAGGCTGCAAGCTGACCTGCGAGCCTGTTCTCTGTGCTTCCTCTAACGAGGAAAGGACACGAGAGGAGACAGGCTCGACACGAACACTGTAAAATCTAATGAACGTATTAGGTGTCGCCCAACCAGCAGCTCTGCAGATGTCTGTTAGCGAGGAACCACGAGCGAGTGCCCAAGATTGGGCAACACTTCTAGTAGAGTGAGCTCTCAAATTAAATGGACAAGGAATGCCCTGCAGATTATTAGCAAGGGCGATAGTATCAACTATCCAATGAGACATCCTCTGCTTAGTGACAGCTTTCCCTCTCTGCTGACCACCGTAACAAACAAAGAGCTGATCTGAGGTCCTGAGGCTTTGTGTTCGATCCACATAGAGGCACAGCGCATGTACGGGACACAACAATGCCATGGTTGGGTCTGCCTCTTCCGGGGGCAGCGCTTGCAAGCTCACCACCTGATCTCTGAAGGGAGTGGTGGGAACTTTGGGCACGTAGCCTTGCCTGGGTCTGAGTGTTACGCTTGAGACATCAGGACCAAACTGAAGGCACGAATCGTCGATGGAGAATGCATGAAGGTCACCTACCCTCTTAACAGAGGCCAATGCTAGCAGGGTCAGAGTTGTCATTGATAAAAACTTCAGACTCACAGACTGCAAAGGCTCGAACGGGGGACCCTGCAGGGCTTTCAGCACCATGGACAGGTCCCAGGGAGGAATAGAGGGAGGGCGCGAGGGATTTAGCCTACGAGCGCCTCTTAGAAATCTGATAATTAAATCGTGCTGGCCAACCGATCTGCTGTTTATTAAAGAGTGATGAGCAGAAATAGCGGCGATATCAACTTTAATGGTGGAGGGTGACAGCCTACCATCTAACCGGTGTTGAAGGTATGAAAGCACGACATTAATGGGGCATTCTCGGGGTCCTCGCGTTGCGAAGAGCACCAATCGACGAAAAGGTTCCATTTAAGCACGTAAGCCCGTCTTGTGGACGGCGCTTGAGCCGCGGCAATGGTGTTAGATACCGCTTGCGATAAATCACCTAAACCTTGTGTGCGCTCAACGACCATACATGGAGATCCCACAGGTCGGGGAGTGGGTGCAATAATGTGCCCCCTCCTTGAGAAAGAAGGTCCTTTTTTCAGGAAAATCCGCCAGGGAGGGGCTGTCGCGAGGAGCGTGAGTTTTGGACACCAGTTCCTGGTGAGCCAGTAGGGCGCAACCAGTAGAATGCGCTCCTCGTCCTCCCTGACTTTGCACAGCGTCTTAGCTCACTGGTGGAAATGCGTATTTGCGCATCCCCCGCGGCCAGCTGTGTGCCAACGCATCCACGCCGAGGCTGCCCTCGGTTAGTGAATAAAATAGGCGACAATGGGTATCGTCCGATGATGCAAACAGATCTATCTGCGCACGACCGAACTTCTTCCAAATAAGCTGAACCGTCTGGGGGTGGAGTCGCTCGGGAAAGCGCGTCTGCCACTGTATTGAGCGAACCCGGAATGTGAATGGCACGAGGGGACCTCAGATGCTTCTGACTCCAAAGGAGGAGATGACGGGCGAGATGCGACATGTGACGAGAATGCAAACCGCCTTGACGGTTGATATACGCAACGGTCGCAGTGTTCTCGGTGCGTACTAGTACATCCTTCCCGCGCAGCTCCGTAGCGAAGTGTACAAGTCCCAGATATACAGCCCACAACTCGCGGCAATTGATATGCCAGTGCAGCTAGGGTGCTGTCCACACCCCTGAGGCAGCAAGCCCGTCGTACGTGGCTCCCCATCCTGTGTTGGATGCATCTGTGTGTACAACAGCATGCCACGAGATCTGTTTCATGGAAACCCCTGCTCTCAGAAACGCAGGGTCTGACCATGGGGGGAATGTTAGGCGACACGCAGGTGTAAAGGTTACACAATGGATGCCGGCGCACCACACTCTCCTCGGGACTCGATCGTGAAGCCAACGCTGAATGAACCAAGGCAAGTCAGAATCGACTGGACGCGCGCTTCTGTTAAACGCGCCGATAAATCGATCAAGTCCAGTTCCATCCTGAGAAAAGAGATCCTCTGTGTGGGGCAGAGTTTACCCTTTTCCCAGTTGACCCGAACGGGCAAGATGCCGAAGCGTTAAGTCTCTGTGCTCGCAAAGCGTCTGCCGAGAATGCGCTATTATAAGCCAATCGTCGAGGTAAGCCAATATGCGTACACCGCTCTCTCTCAGGGGTTTTAACGCCGCTTCCACTACTTTTGTGAATACACGGGGAGAGAGAGATAGCCCGAATGGTAGTACTTTGTATTGTATGCCCGCCCCTCGAACGCAAAGCGAAGAAACGGTCTGTGACGAGGGAGAATGGACACATGAAAGTACGCATCTTTCAGATCTATTGCTGCAAACCAATCTTGGGGGTGTATTGAGTGAACTATCAGTTTCGGCGTTAACATTCTGAAGGATCCTTTTTGGAGAGTCCGGTTCAGAATGCGGAAATCCAAGATCGGTCGTAACCCATCGCCCTTCTTTGGAACTATGAAATACGGGCTGTAAAACCCTGAGCTCATCTCGGCTGGAGGGACCGTCTCGATCGCATCCTTCGCCAGGAGGACATTGAGTTCTGCACGCAGTACATGTGCATCGGACGCTTTCACTGTAGTGAAACGAATGCCTGAGAATTTGGGTGTGTGCCGGTTGAATTGGATTTCGTAGCCGAGGCGGATCGTGCGTAATAACCAACGGGACGGGCTGGTAAGCTGAATCCAAGCTTCCAGAGACCGTGCGAGGGGAATTAACAGCAATACCGGAGAGCTCGCGGTGGGGCAGCGAAGCGAGACAGGTGTGACTGCCGGTGCGTCTGCTGTGACAGCATACCAAAGATTTCCCACCCGGCCCTCCTCCGGGGGAAGGAGCGGTGCGTTCACCTTCTCTCGAAGAGTGATCCCATCCGATCCCAGGTCGCCTGTCTCAGGGCTAGAGATGCGCGGATGGGCTATTATTTCATCCGCAACCGCATCACAAAACTCATCATCCGTCCGCCATCCATCCGCACCAACGTTTCTGACCAGTTTTCAAAACCGCACCCGCCCGCCATCCGCTGACTGGGCGATGCAAGGCGCTGCTGATGACAGCCGCTGCTGATGACAGCCGCGAGACTAGAAAGCCCTAGAATATAAGCAGTGTGTGAACTCAGGCTATGTTTACATTAATGCGTTTATCCTTTAAAAAGCGTTACTTTTGCTACGTTTACGCCTTTCATCTACACTACATCACCGTTTTCGACCCTCATAAATGGATTCGTTCGTCAACGCTGGAGACCCTGTTTTAGTTTGAGAACTCAGACGTTGCGCTGAGTGTAAATGTAGATGGAGTCTTATGTAAACGAACAGCTGATGTTAACGTGACAGCGCATCATTTTCAAAGTAAAAATAATTTTATTCAGGTAAATGGAGGTATAAATAGTAAACATCTACCAACCAGCTATTATACACGCTATATCGGATTGTTTTAACATGGATCATCATAGATAATGTCTATTTTATATTTATGTTTGAGTATTGTTGGGTTTGAATATTGTTGTAATGTGTTTATGTTTTGTTTAAATTTAGTTAGCTTATTACGAAAGATAGACTGTAATTTTAAACGCCATATAGGGCGTTATAAAGGCCAATATGACGGGAGAATTGTAATGGGTCAGACATTATTTTCGAGTTTAATTTAAGTTTTGTTTTCTACTTTAAAAATGAATTTCGTTTCAGATAATTTGTCTCTTAATTTTAATCGATGTTTTGTTGATAAGTTTTGTGAATATAAATTAATAAAACAATAAACTCAACGTCATTAATATTTAATGCTTGTTTAGCCGCTTGTTGCTAGCGGAGGGCGTGCACGGACCTCGCACACATTTACACAGCTGCATCGCAACCCCTCGCTCCACAGGAGGGATCCCCGTGTAACCCTAAGCGGCTCCGTTGGTGAGGGAGGTGAGGGGGGAGGGCTGAATCGGCCGTAACCGGGTAGAGTACAGTGACTTCCAAGTCCGCAACAGCTCCTCGTGCACCTCGGGGAAGAAAGGTACTGGTGGAGAGGGCTGTGAAGCCCGGGCCTCTCCGAAGAACCAATCATCCATGAGGGACGGTTCGGGCTGAGGGGGGTTAACCCACTTTAACCCTACGGTCTCCGCCGCTCGAGCGAGCACGGCCACCATCTCTGGGTCAAACTCCGGCATCACGACCCGACCAGAGGGAGGAAGAACGTTGGAGTCAGCTTCGGAAAGAGGGGCGTCACCCTCGGGTGATGCGGTCGAAGCAGGTCCAGAGGGAGGCACAATGGATTCTGCAGCCATCGTAGAACACGACGCTGCAGTCTCCATAGGCACTTCTACCGGCTGAGGACATAAAGGGTGAGAGCCGGAGGACGAATCCCCCGAACGGCTCAACACAGTTAGACGCAGATCGTCCTTAGAGAGCTTTGCAGCCGCTCCGTGGCGGCGGTCAGCACTCACCGGACGCGGACGCCGTTCCTGTAGAAACGACAACCGCCTGCGTAAATCCAAGAGGGACATCTCCTCGCAAAGGGATCAGCAACGCACTCACTAAAACTCAAAACAAAAAAGATGCAGAGTAGTGGAAAAACTGCGCCGTCCGCTGTGGTACTGCATGTCCAACCAACTTCAGCAATCGTTTCCCACCAGAGTAGAGAGTAGCTTCTCAGTAGCAGATACTGCCGGCTTTCGAAGCGAAAAAGCTAATTTCCATATTTGCACCTGCGGCTTATATATGCACCTGGCAGGGTGGCGCCAGCATTATGCAAATATCTCAATGCCAAGTTCATTGGCGTTTTAGTAGTATACGAAGCAGATTGGTCTCTCTAAGCAAGTTCCCCTGTCCCTATAGCCCTTTTCACACAGACATTCCGGAGAAAATACGCATCCTGGATTTTTCCGGGATCGTTTGATTTTTTTGTTCATTCACACTGCCAATGATTTGCCGGCATCTGCAAAGTCCCAGAAAGACACGTGACCTGTTTAAAGTCTTCTACGCAGTGTCTGAAGTTTGCATATTATTTATTATTTCTCTCTCCAAAAACCACTCGGGTGCATTTTTGTTCATTAAAGCTCAGTATTTTCTATCATGCCTATGAGTTGCTGTCACTTATTGGGCCCTATCTTGCACCCAACGCAATTGACTTTGTCAGTGACGCATGTATCATTTCGTATTTTGCACCGGCGCACAGCAGGTTTTTCCCCCCACAGACGCACGTCGGCAAACTAGGGAATGAACTTGCACTCCCTAGGCGGTTCAGTGCAAAAAAGGAGGCGTGTTCTGGCGCAAACCATCTCTTATGCTATTTTGCAGTTTCAAAAAACAATTGCGCTACTAACAAAAAAAAAGAGTCTAAAGTCAGTGGCGCGTTGCGCATAGTTCATTATGCTATTTTAAGGGCGCATGCTTGACCATAATGTATAGCGTGCACAACGCGCATTGCTTATCTAATCTACACAGATGCAACAGTTATTTTTGCAAATCATAAATTGTTACAATAAAAAAATATTAACACATGAGATAAGGGAAACCATTGTGGTGAGCATTGTGGTGATAGTTGTTATGTATTGTGTGGCTGCGTTAAAAAAATCTCATGCAAATAATGATTAAAATATTTTCATAAGTTTGTTGTGTGACTGTATTACGTTTATTTTATGTAAATAATAATTAAAATGTTTTCATAAGAAACCTTAATGTATATGAACTTGATTTGTAAGTGTAGTTTCGGGTTGGACCTTGCTTGCGTTTCTGATTTCAAAGCCCCCAAACCATTTCAGCGATGAGGGTGGACGCAGCGATGTCCTCTGCTGGCGTCAGGTCATGTGTAGAGACAGATCCACCTCCCGTTACACGGCGTGTCCGATTTATGCTGGCAAGCTTGGGATTCCCCCGTCTCCTGACATCATTTTAGCGCTTGGCGCAACGATGGGGAAGCCAGCTGATGAGACAATTGTGGCTATTTCCTCTCACGCCTGTTTAACCTACGTTGATTTGGGCGGGTTTCTCCTATCCCCATACAAAACAACTTCTCTGTCTTTGACTGTTCTTACAAGAACGTGGGTCTCCTCGGCTGTGAACCGCTCCTGGCGTGCGCCTGGTAAATCCGTCATAATAATAGCAACCCGACATGGAACTTGCGCCCTTGCGTTTAAAGGGAATGTTGGATAGCGTTCTGATTGGTTTATTTGACGTTACGCCCAAACCACACCTATGAATAATGAACCTACTTCAGACCAACCTCTTATTGATTTGCGCCTGGCGCAAGAGTTATTTCTCCCGCCGGGAAAATAGCAACAGCGCCCAAGATCCGCCCACAAAGTCACTTGCGCTTTGTGCTTCGCACTTGCATTTCAGATCGTTAAAATAGTGCCCAGAAAGTTAAAATAGCTTAACTTATTTACACATATTTTAAAAGTTACAGCAACTTATCACATGTCAAGATAGAAAAATAGTAAATTAAAATGACTTGTAAAGCCAGTATGATTACACATAGAAATGGCAGCATTATTTTACATTGCACTGATACTTGAATGCTTATGGCCTGCTGAACATCTATCAGCACAACCCCAAAAATATGACTTAAACTTCAAAACCTGTCAAGCATTAGGATGTTATGTCTAATAGGTCATATGTATTTTAAGATTCCATGCACTGCCTGAGGTAAAAATCAAGCAAAAGCACAACAAAAGCATTTTTATCACCCTTTGCATCTAAGGTTTGGTGATTTAGGTGTGACTGAATCCACCTGTTTAATTATAAAGACCTTGGTTAACTGGTTAAGTTGAGTTGAGGACAGTCATGTAGAGCGATGCAACAAACACTGCTCATTTTCGGTGGGAAGAAAGGGAATAAAAAACAAGACTGATGGCTTAATTGCACAACACTTTCGTGTGAGATGTCATTTATTTACAGTGCCAATGGGTAAGACAGTTCACAATTAAGTATATATAAAAGTTCACAGGGAAAAAACAAAATGGAAAACAAAATCCACAACACATCCACAATATACTGTACAAGGTTTAAGGTTAGGTACCAGTGTTACACTCTCACTGACTTGGTCAAGCAGCCCTGATTGAGAGTCTGGCCTTCACAGCAAAATCTGGAACCTCAGAGTTAGGGCTGGGCGATTAATCGAAATCGAACCGCAATCGCGATGTGCAACGTTGCGATTAGCAAATCGCGAAAGGATGCGATTTGAGAAATATGCAGAGAGGCTTTGTGACAGTCTAACCAATTGAGCGAGCGCAAGTATGTCTGTGCTTTCTCCGTGAGAGGCACGTCAACCAAAACAGCGCTTCTCCTAAACTGACGAGGGGTTTCAATTTAAAGCATGCGCGCAGCCTGTGTCTCTCAATGCTTGTTAAATAAGCCCGTTTCCCTATTGCAAGACTTTGCGCGTGCGTCTTCCACAACAGACAAGGTGTTTAAACTTGACGCACACGCGCAGCCTGTGTCTCTCAATGCTTGTTAAATACTCGTGCCCGTTTCCCTATTGCAAGACTTTGCGCGTGCGACTTTCACAACAGACAAGGTGTTTAAACTTGACGCACACGCGCAGCCTGTGTCTCTATGCTTATTAAATATTCCCGCCTGTCTCCGCAAGTCCGCATCGCAAGACTTCACGCCCGTGTCTCTCAAAGCGGATGATGCGTTTTACACACACACACACGCCCAACAATGCTTACAAGCCTGGCTCCTTATTTAAAACAAACTAAAATACAATTTTACTGGGTTGCTTATGTCACTTGAATGAAATGACATGACATTGAACGCATTTGGATTTTATATTCATTTTAAAAATCCCAAATGTAGCTTTTTAATATTTTGATAGTTATGAAGTTGAGTATTACAGTTCTTTGTTTACAAAAACAAACAAACATGCATTCAAATCTTTTCAGTAAAACTCAGTCACCCATTTAAATATTTTAAATTGTTGTTAAAGTTGCAGTTATAATGAACCCACTTATTGAAATACTGTTACAGTGTTAGTCCAAGGTAAAGATCATTTTACATTTCATACAATAAGAAGTGTTAATTATATTCTTAATTTCTTTGTTTTTGTTTCCTTATTTTCACAAAAAAAACAAAACAAAAACATAAGAATACAGTTAAATCACCAGACCCATAAGCAATATCATTAAGATCTAACGATCTAAAGAGGCAGATGCACATGGCATCTGCAACAAAATTTAATCGCAAATCGAATCGCAATCGCAATTCCTGGTAGAAAAGGCGCAATTAGATTTTTTCCCTAAATCGCACAGCCCTACACAGAGTTAATTTCAACACTTTAAAAAGTGTTTTCATAGGGTTCACTCCCAGTAGAGTTATTTTAACACTTTTGAAAGTGTTGGCACATCGACTATTTTAAAGTGTGAGCATTGACTCTATACAGAGTTAAAAATCTAACTATAAATTTACACTAATAAGTAAAGGTTAAATATTTATTCTTTTTTTATAACTCCCTCTGTGTAATTTGTTAACTCCAATGTAGTGTTATATTTTTTATACTATGGTGTTAATATGGTAAATGTAAAGACAGCAACATATTACAGTACTTTTGGGACAAAAAAACTTTATTTTTAAACAGTTTTTTAAAATGTAACAATACAGCAGTATAATTTATCATTCTCATTGTAAAACTGTTAAGGAATTTATTTTTAAATGTCATCTGATAAACATTTATGACAGAAAAATTGTCCTCAATGTATCATGAATTTAAGTGTTCATTAAATTAACATATACATTTAAGACAACTAAAAAGCACATTCTCAATGTATAACAAAAGTACAGATATTTATAAACACAGTTTATGGGTTGCTTCAGTTCATACAAATTTACTTTCAATTCAAAAGCCAAGTTGGTCTTCACATAATAACAGCAGAATATGAAGAAACAGTAGCTGTAAGGAGGTGATATGATCCTCGACGGTCAGACCTTCAGACTGGATATTTAACTATTCTGTTAATAAAACAAAATTAAAAGGGAAAAATTCATTATTAAAAAACAAATAATAACTAAGTATAACACCGCAGAAACTAATATTTACACAATACATTACAGAATTTACATACAAAACACATAACAAAATACTTTGCACAAAATAGTCACTTTGTTATAAAATTGTTCTTTGCGGCTAAAGAAATTTTCTTGTAGGCCTATTTCTGAGGTGGAAAGTAACAAATTACATTTACTCACGTTACTGTAATTGAGTAGTTTTTTGTGTACTTTTACTTTTTTGAGTAGGTTTTAAAATCTGTACTTTTACTTTTACTTAAGTATGTTTTATTTAAAGTATTGTACTTCGCTACATTTTAAATCATATCCGTTACTGAGTAAAAAAATATTTAAAAAAGCAAGATGATAAAGACGCAATGATTGATGGGCGGGGGAACGCGCAAAAAAAACATGGAGACGGACGAGACAGGCGCGCGCTAATGCAGACCCGCCTCAGTTCAAATCTTATGAAAGAAACCCCTGGTCATATTTAAGCGACCACTGATGCAAAGCGAGTGTTTCATTTCTATGAAAGGTAGGATTCATGCTCTTGAGTACAAAATTGCCACCCGGTTTTTACCGCTTATATGCACGACGCGTTTTTAATACCATGCGCATTATCCTCCGCAGTCTAGCAGCTTCGCGTCAAATCAAACACAACTTCAGAACGTCCTCGAGAATGCGCAGGTCATGAGAGAGAGAGAGAGAGAGAGAGAAAGAGAGAGAGAGAGAGAGAGAGAGAGAGAGAGAGAGAGAGAGAAGAATAAAGGTCTGACATCAGGTACCCAGCTAGAAGACAATAAACGTGTCAAATGTATATAGACATGGCACTCATCTCATTATATGCTCATTTAAACTATATATAGTTTAATAACATAATGTGTTACCAGCAATACATCAATTACAACTTTACTATAGTGATTTTATTTACTAGCTGCTGACCATCTTCAGAAGTGCATAACTCACATATAAAAATCATAAAACATTTCCATAAATGTTTCTTAGGTTAAAAAAGCTTTTTATTTTGTTAACTTTTTGTTATTGCAATTTAATTGTAAAGATGTTCCTACAATTAAAAACAACTAGTTTGAGATTTATATTTCCTTATCGTTTTTGTACTATACTAAAATCTCCACCTCTTCCCGCTGTAAAAAAGTAACTTTTACTCTGAGTAAAGTTAAAATGACTTACTTTTACTTTTACTAAGTAACTTTACTTTTACTTAAGTAAAATATTATTAAAGTAACTTTACTTTTACTTGAGTACAATATTTAATTACTTTTTCCACCTCTGAGCAAAAGACACTTGCGTCGTGCATTGCGCCAGTTGTATAGACCCCTTCAAGGTTTGTAAACATTGAATGACTATCGGGTGCACGCGCAGCATGGGGTCAAACTGTTCATACCATCCAGGCTTTATAATTTAATCTAACAGGGCTGAAAAATTGTGACTTATCTCAAATGAAGTGAGCACTACAAACACAAGCCTCTTTGATATTTGCATTGTTCCAGTCTGCACGTTAATTGCTTGCAGCTGCAGTTGTTGTATTTTTTTGTTTTTGAGATTCTGCATGAATCGCAAAAACTTAACGGAAGACCTGGTGCGATTTTCACAGCCCAACTCAATCTGCTGTAATGACTTTTCTAACCCCAACATGCGCAGTGGGAACCGCCTGTGACCTGAACCGTGAAGGGGTCTATAATAGAGTCCAAAGTCTCTCATGAGCTAGGGGACGAATGTCCAGGAAGTTCAGAATTTCTGTGTGGGCATGCATCAGCGAAAGGTGTGTGAGTCTTTTCTGGGTCATGGTGCTGCGTACCCATGTCTTAAAAAGACGCAAGGCGGAGAAAGTGCGCTTGGATGAGGCCAAGGAGATGGGTAGGCACAGACAGTAATAAAATTAAAATCCAAAATACACGTAATAACCTACATGTGTCAAAAAGAATTTCCTAAAATATTCATAAGTAATATTAGCCTGACGTTGTCATACTCAATCCTAGTCAGAATTTGAGTCTGATACCGCTCCATTGAGCTATAATTATGAGGCGTGTCTCAACCGAAAAATGCCTCTGCACTCAATTGGATAGACCTACGACCAATCAGAGCAACGGAGTGTATGTTGAAATTACGTCTTTGCAGCCTGACCGAACTGCTAGTTATTTCGCTACAATGACACTAACATTGTGATTATACTAAGTCTGAGTTAGCGAATGTACATCAACACCTACTATGATTACAACATTTTGTTTATATCACAACATGAAGTTTTTACTAAGTCATGGAGTATGACTATCTCTTACCATTTGTACGTTAGGTGAACTTCATCCACGACGATACCCTACGTTAGCTTGAAAATATTGGAGCCTAGCATGTCCCTCCACTTATTCAGCAACCACGACTCCGGGCTTCCGAAAAGAAGCTGGCAACGACCGCTAATTATATCCATCTCGTCGTGCACGCAGAGTTGCATCGCCATGATAAGGTTGCCCATTTCAGTTGCGACCAACCTTTGCCGAATCCCATAGGAAGGACGGCAAAAACATAAACAAATGCCCTGCTCGCGTTTCTCTGTTCCTCTTTTAAAATCAATGCTCTGTCGATATCTTTTAGAACAGACTCAATGTCAGAATCCACACATCTGAACTCTACAGCAGCAGCCATTCAACACACACGCTCTTTGTTGACGTGGTTCATTACGTTACTGTCGTTTATCTGTCAATCATCGTATAAAGCCCGCCCTCACAATTTGATTCGTCGGCCTGTTTTGATATTCTCATAGTAGCTCCTCAACGGTGAATCCCCAGACCGATCTTCCCCGTATTTCAAATCATGGTGGGCGGGGCTAAGATCGGCTGGCACCCAGGCTAAAGTAATATATAAATTGTGCAAAATATTTTTACTTTAAAAAAAATCTCCCTCTCGCCAATAACACCCCCACTTCCCGCGGCCATGTTCACATATGAACTCTAGGGACACCAAAGATTTATTTGACATCTTAAAAAAGTCTTGTGAAATATCCCCTTAAACACTACAGGATTTTAAGTCAAATTTGCAAGGTAATGGACAGGTCAGGCAGACAAATGTCTAACATGGTAATAATCTGGAGTTGTCGTCTGACTCCACATCCTGTGATGTTACGTGGCACGATGAGCTACAGTCAATGAGAGCAAGACATAGTATGAGGTCACAGGAAAATGTACTTTGTTTGAAAACGACTTTACCGGAGGAAAAACAGCAGCAGTGACATGGCTTATTTACACATTATATTAAAAGTTACATCAACTTATCACATGTCAAAATTTTTTAAATAATGACTTGTAAAGCCAGTATGATTAATGACAGCATTATTTTATATTGCTCTATTAAAGGCAGTCTATGCGAATCTGTGTGTTGATTTTTGAAATGTGTTTTCAAACAAACTGAGTGTAGTTAACTCCTCCCCCTCCCTTCCGTGCTTTCATGAACGCGCCCAAACCCAACCCCCAAATCCTTCTTGGCATTTATTGGTTAGAATTTTTGTTATGGTTTTTGGTGTAGGTTTGGCCAGTTTGTTATTATTGCAGTTTGTGGAGCCTGGGCTGTCTACAGAGATCGCGTTTTTTTACAGTTTGATCAGCGGACAGGAAGCAAGCAGATAGTGAGGAGATGTTTGCTGTATGTAACAAAAAAATGTTTTATGGTCTAAAACGCATTAATTCGCTTAGAGCACCTTTAATTTGTGAATGCTTATGAACTGCAGAACATCTGTCAGCACAACCCTAAAAATATGACTCATCTAAATCCTATTTTCTTACTATCTCGTTCCTATCTATATAATATAACGTACTAGTTTATCTTAGGAATACTTTACCGTGACGATTATTGAACAGTATTAATTAGTAAAACGATCTATCACTACCCACACAGCAGGAGACTCCTATGCGGATCCGCGTTCAAGTCGCCAAACCCGCGTGACTGTCACTTTCGTTTTGGAGCCGCGCAGAGGATCAGCTCCGCCTCCGGCAGCGCGGTAAATTCTACTGTCAAACAGCAGATCCTGAACGGACCCATCTCGGATCCTCGGACGCGCCTTTACTGAACGGTTAAACGATGCACAGCTGTCAATCGAGAATTTATTTGCTGGGACACGGTTCAGCTGAACCCTCTTTTGAGTAAGTATTGATTTATTGATAATTGTGCCAGTAAACATTGTTTTTTAATCATATTAATGATTGGAATGACGTTGATATTAGGAAAACTTTAGCATGTTCACTCGTGGATAATGGTTTAGCCCTAGCTGTGCATTATTAAGTTTACATGTTGGCAATTTTGGTGTAGTGTATCTGCCATCTTCTTTATAATGAAAATTAATCTTTGGCAATTTACTCATTGTTTGACTCGGTTCAGACTCACGGTCACACTGCAAGATGCCATGTGACCTAATCAGTGACTAAATGAATGCAGGTGTCAGTCAGTGACTAAATGAATGCAGGTGTCAGTCAAAGCGACTGTGTGGTTGGTAAAGACAATCTGTTATTTTGAGCGGCTGTTAACAGGGTGATTTAACCAGAGGTGTGTAACGAATTCCATTTACAGTTTTGGGTAACTACTACTTTTAAAGTGATTTTTAAGGATACATTTACTCAAGTACATTTCTAGTGAAAAAACTGTACTTTTACTTCATTCGGTGGTGTTATTATGATAAGCATACTTGACTTTGGATGCTACATACCATATCTGTCTGTTTGATTACAGGTGCTGTGTTCAACCTGGCAACAGATCGGGCAACGAGGAGACGTGTAATGGGAGAAATGATTAAATAATAAAAAAAAACATTTTTGTTGAACAACTTGTCTTTCTCCAGTTATTCATTGTCAGATGTTTTAGCTGTGCATAGTGCAGCATTTCATTGAAGTTGTAGCCTAATAGATCAAGTATTTTATGTTTGCATTGACCTATAAAGCACTAAATTATGTTTTGACAACAAAAATAATATTTTTAAACAAAAACAGAATATGCTATAACTGTCCATAAATGTTAATGGCAATTTTATATTTTCATTGAGTAGTAATTACTTTTGTACAGTAAATTGATATCTTTTAGTGAAACTTTTCTGTTAGACCTATTTACAATATTGTTAGGTTAAAAATACAAGACAATGCAGATTTAAGGTTCTATATTGCTGCAGTGGCCAGGCCTAGTGATAGTTTTGGTTTTATCCTTTAGTTTAGTTTATCCTATTTTATCCTACAGTAAGAAGGGATTTTGAATTTGAAAGTGAGATAAACGGGTCCAAAACGGACCCGGTCCTGATAGCAATAAGCTCCGGAGCGGATTCGTAACGGAACCGCTCCGGAGTCAGTAGCTCCGGTCTGCATCCGTTGCGGATCCGTCCCGGAGCTTATTTCAGACTTTTAATGAGTCAGTTGCGGGTCCGCGGCGGATATATGAATGATTTTGCGCCACGGATGCGGAGCGTATGCAGCCCGAGGCCACGGCGGGTCCGCGATCCGCCTTCATTGCGGATCCGTCACTGCGCGCAAGTGGACGCCGACACGGGTCCGTTTCGCGGGTCCGTTCCGGAAGCCGCGATACCTCCGCGACTGATCCGCCACGGAGTCCTTTTGCTGTGTGGGTAGTAAACACCTAGTGTTAGCATATAGCCCGCTAGCATCAACAAACGGTGCCGGCTGAAGTTAGCATTTGCTCACTGTCTGCTTACTGTAAATCTGCCTTCCTTTTTGATCTAATGGCAGATTCATCCGATGTATTTTTTTCAGACCTGTCCTCACCAGAGCGGGAAGCTGTGGAGGAGTTGTTGCCCGCCATTCGCAGTGTGCGATACAGTGTGCCTCACATCACCCTGGCCACAGACGTCCGCAGACGACCGAGGCATGCAACAAGCGAGCACCCTACGCGATGCAGCTTCACGGACCGCATTCGGGTGAACGGAGACGCCATCGCCCAGCATGAAAGCGGTAAGACTACACTTGTTATTGTAACCTGCACTACTTGCCACATGTACAGTTTAGCTTCTTCCGTCAGCATAGAGGCGTTTACATGTGCTAAGTGTATTGAAGTAGTAAGGCTGACAGAGAAGGTTGCAGATCTAGAAGCGCGCATCCAAACGCTAGTTGAGGACAGTAAGACCGTTAATGTTAATGTTACAAACACTGTTTCGGGTGCGCCTAGTGTTAAGCGTACTACACATGGCTCGGTTCCGACTCCAGAGTCAAGGAGGCTGACTAACTGGGTGACTGTCAGGTGGCATAGTCACATACGGCACCCAACTAACGCTCCTGTAGTAATATCTAACAGATTTTCTCCACGGCTGAGACGTCTGTTAAAAGTGCCCTGGTTATTGGAGATTCTATTCTCAGGAACGTTAACATTAAGGCACCAGCCACAATAGTCGAATGTATACCGGGAGCCAGAGCGTCTGACATTAGATCCAAACTTAAAGTGCTGGCTAATGCTAAATGTAAGTTTTCTAATGTTGTTATTCACGCCGGCACGAATGACACCAGACTCCGCCAGTCGGAGATCACCAAATATACTGTTAAAGAGGTGTGTGAAATTGCAAAAACAATGTCAGACAATGTAATATGCTCTGGTCCCCTCCCCGCCTACAGGGGGTATGAAACTTACAGTAGATTAGTGTCTCTTCATGGCTGGATGTCAAAGTGGTGCCATCAGCATAACGTAGGGTTTATAGACAATTGGAAGCATTTCTGGGGAAGACCTGACCTGCTAAAGAGAGATGGTCTCCATCCGTCTCCGGAAGGAAGTGCTATACTCTCTAGAAATCTGACCAATAGTCTTACTTTTAATATTGTCTTACTATCCAGGGCCCAGGTCAGGAAACAGACAGATCGGCTTTACCATCCGTCTGTTAGCTGCCTTGACATGTCAAGATCACATATATCCCAGCACATAGAGCCTTTTTTACCAGAGTACCAACACATTTCAACTGTGTCTGTTCCTCGAACAAAAAAAAAATACAGAGCACCGTTTACCTCGTCTCGTACAAATCTTAATAACATAAATTAGAACACAATAAACAGATGAAACTCAAATGTTAAAATTTGGCCTTCTTAACATTAGATCGCTTACCAATAAAGAACCTATTATCAATTAAATAATTACAGACCAAAATTTAGATGCACTGTTTAACAGAGACCTGGCATAAAGCAGATGACTACATCAGTTTAAACGAATCCACCCCACAATACTATTATTATAAACACGTACCTCGTTTAAAGGGGAGAGGGGGTGGTGTAGCTACAATATATAACAAAACATTTAAAGTAAACCATAAATCCGAACTAAAATTTAATTCATTTGAAATAATACTGTTAAATATGGAAATAAATGATCGTAACCACAAACAGCTTTCGTTCGTTTTAGCTACCATCTACAGGCCTCCGGGCCACCACACAGATTTTCTTAAAGAAATAGCAGATTTCCTGTCTGGGCTTGTGGTCACTGTGGATGGGGCTCTTGTCGTTGGTGATTTTAATATCCATGTGGATAACCCAAAAGATGCAATAGGACGTGCGTTTATGGATGTTCTACATTCTCTCTGCATTAATTCAATTCAATTTAATTTTATTTATATAGCGCTTTTCACAATAGTTAATTGTTTCAAAGCAGCTTTACATTAATAGAAGCAGTAAAAGCACAGAAAAACGACAGATAGCACAACATAATACACGATAGCATAAGCAGTCAAATTTGCTGCGGCTATGACTCGACATTATAAGTGAGCGTATTACTAATGTAACGTCTAGAAGAGGAAGCTAAATTAAGCCCAAGAAGGCTGCCTCCCCGGGGTAAAAAAACCCCTAGAAGAAAAAAACCCCGGGCTGTTTAGCCGAGGAAATAAAAAAAAGTCCTAGGAGGTAAAAAACCTTGGGAGATATATATGAATATACACACATATAAACGGATAAGGAGATTAAGCGGAGATTAAGCGGGTTCTGCCGGTGATCGTTAGTCAGGCATCAGCTGAGCATCACGTTGAAGGACGACCAGTAGATCAGAGGTGTGCCGACCTTCACATCTACCGGAACTGGGTCTGTTTGTCCCATTGTCCTCGGGGTCGAGGACGAGACAGGGAGAGAAAAACAAAATCATATTATCGTAGGGGCCGTTCACATGTAATGCAAGTGTCACACAGTGATGTGGTTTAATCAGCTTAGTTTCAGACAGACTAACTATTGCGGCATAATTATATTATCCACAGTTGAGGATTTTGCAAATTGGGGGCCCACTGCTACGGTATATATGGTAACTAAGGGTCACCTTCCGATCTTTGAGAGAAAATGAAACCAGTCGACCCATTTGACTGGCCTGTAACCCCACTGTCGTCGTTAATCCAGGTTCAGTGGCAAACGGGTCTATATTTGCAAACGATTTACAAGACCACGAGAAAACCCCAACATCGCAACCTGACCATACGTGTCAACCCGTTTGACTGAGGCTGGAGGCCCCACTGCCGTCGTTAATGCAGGTTCAGTGGCAAACGGGTCTGTATGGCATACTATTCGCAAGACAAAGAAAGTGCCAAAATCACAACCCAACTATACGTGCCAACCCACTTGACTAAGGCTGGAGGCCCCACTTTCGTCATTAATGCAGGTTCAGTGGCAAACGGGTTTGTATGGCATACTATTCACAAGACACACGAAAACGGCAAAATCGCAACCCGACCATACGTGCCAACCCGTTTGACTAAGGCCGGAAGCCCCACTGTCATCGTTAATGCAGGTTTAGTGGCAAACGGGTCTGTAATTTGCTGTCGAACATCACACCTAAGTTCCTAACTGTGGAAGATGGCACCACAGTGCAGCCATCTATGGGCAACTTGTAATCTGACATATTATGTTTGGAGCGATTCGGTTCAATAATAAGTATCTCTGTCTTATTGGAGTTGAGCTTAAGAAAGTTATGTGCCATCCAGTCACTAACATCGCTAATGCACTCTGTTAGCTTAGAAAACGTGTGTGTTTCGCTGGGATGTGAGGAGATGTAAAGCTTGGTATCATCCGCATAGCAGTGAAAACTTGTGTTATGTTTCCTGATAATGTCTCCTAGGGGTAACATATATAACGAGACAAAACGTGTCAGGGCCCAAGCATACTCGCAAACACACATTAGATTTAATTCTGTCACTCGGACTCAATATTAATGACATCGAAATATCACCCCAGAGCGATGCAGTTTCAGACCATTGCCTTGTGTCATACACTGTACTTCTAGATAGGACCGCTCAGTCTACAACATGCTACAGATTAGCTAGAACAATAATTTCCACCACTAAAGATAGATAGCACTCTTCCAGACCTGTCTCAAATGAAACGTGTAGCAGATAACCGTGAAGATCTGGATATTGTAATAGAAAACTTGAACAACGTTGGATGCCATTGCTCCCATTCGAAAAAAGAGAATCAAAGAAAAAACGCCTGCTCCATGGTATGACTGTCATACTGCAGCCTCAAAAAAGTAGCTAGAAAAATGGAACGAAACTACCGAAGCACAAAGTTAGAGGTATGGCGTGCAGCATGGAAAGAGAGCGTTCAACACTACAGAAAGGCTTTAAAAACCGCCAGATCTACCTATCTACCTTCGTTTCCTATTTAGCACAGTTGCGAAACTGACTAGAAACAAAGAACAAACAGAAACCAATAGTACACTCCACCACAATAGTAACGACTTCATGAACTTCTTTACTAACAAAATTACGGTTATTAAGGAAATCATAGAAGCTACGCAAGCAGCCACCACTCTACCCAATAGTACATTTAACACTAGATTACCATATGAACATCTTGACTCATTTAAACCTACTACAATAGAAGAGCTCTCTTAATTAGTAACATCATCTAAATCATCATCCTCTATATTAAACCCCGTTCCCACAAAATTACTTAAAGAGGTATTTCCTGTAGTGTCATACCCAGTACTAAATATCTTTAACTCATCGCTATAATTAGGATACGTTCCAACAGCTTTCAAACTAGCAGTTATTAGACCGCTCATTAAAAAACCAAACCTTGACCAGGGAGATCTTAATAACTTTAGACCAATCTCAAATCTACCTTTTCTTTCTAAAATATTAGAAACAGTAGTGGCAAGCCAGCTACGCACATTCATAGTGAATAATAGTACATATGAAAAGTTCCAATCAGGATTCAGGCCCCACCATAGCACAGAGACAGCATTGCTTAGAGTTACAAATGACCTTCTTTTAACATCCGATCGTGGTGAAATCTCTATCCTGATATTACTAGACCTTAGTGCAGCCTTTGACACAATAGATCACAGAATCTTACTTAATAGACTAGAAAACTATGTTGGCATCAGTGGTCAGGCATTAGCCTGGTTTAGATCGTATCTAACCAATCAATATCACTTTGTTTATGTAAATGAGGAAGAGTCATATCGCTTCCCGGTTAAATACGGCGTACCACAGGGATCAGTTTTAGGCCCTATCCTATTTTCGTTATATATGTTACCTCTAGGAGACACTATCAGGAAACATAACATAAGTTTTCACTGCTATGCGGATGATACCCAGCTTTACATCTCGTCACATCCTAGCGAAACCCACCAGTTTTCTAAGCTAACAGACTGCATTAGTGATATTAGGGACTGGATGGCACATAACTTTCTTATGCTAAACTCCAATAAGACAGACATACTTATTATTGAACCAAATCGCTCCAAACATAATATGTCAGATTACAAGTTGCCCATCGATGGCTGCACGGGTGTGCCATCTTCCACTGTTAAGAACTTAGGCGTGATGTTCGACAGCAATCTATCTTTTGATAGTCATATCTCCAATGTCTGCTGCACAGCATTCTTCCATCTTAGAAATATTTCGAAAATATGCCATATGCTGTCTGCATCAGATGCAGAAAAGCTTATCCACGCTTTTATGACCTCTACAATAGACTATTGTAATTCATTACTCGGGGGATGTCATGCAAATCAGGTAAACAAGTTACAGCTGGTTCAAAACGCCGCCACAAGAGTGCTTACTCAATCAAAAAAGTATGACCACATAAGTCCAATTCTGGCATCTTTACACTGGCTGCCAGTTACATATCGCATACAATTTAAAATATTACTAATCACCTACAAAGCCTTAAATGGCATAGCACCCTCGTATATTAAAGAATTACTGTCAGAATACAATCCATCACGTACACTCCAATCACAAATTTCTGGCCACTTAATTATCCCTAGAATATCAAAAGTGTCTAAAGGTGGTAGATCCTTCTCCTACTTAGCGCCTAAGCTCTGGAATGATTTACCAAATAATGTTCGAGTATCAGACACAGTCGATCAATTTAAAACTAAACTTAAGACATTCTTCTTTAACAAAGCATTCACATAAAATGTCCAGTAAATGTACTTATCCTGCAATAGTTAGTTTGTCTAGAACAAAGCACTCACATACCTCATATTGGGTAATATACTTATGTCGCAATAGTTAGCCTGACTGGAACCGAGCTGACTTAAACCACTATACTGTATGACACTTGCATTACATGTGAACAGCCCCTACGCTAATAGGATTCTGTTTCTCTCTCCCTGTCTCGTCCTCGACCCTGAGGACAATGAGACAAACCGACCCAGTTCCTGCAACCGTGAAGGTCATCACACCGTTGATCTACTGACCATCCTTCTACGAGATGCCCAGCCGATGCCTGACCAGCGACCACCGGCGGAACCAGTTTAATTCGCTTACCCGTTCACATACCCCGATAGTATATATATATATATATATATATATATCTCAAGGGTTTTTTCCCTCTTAGGAGTTTTCCCCCTGGACTAGCCAGGAGGGTTTTTCTCCTAGGGTTTTTTTTTCATCCCCTGGAGAGTCCGCCACCTTTGGCTTAACTTACTAATTTACTGTATACGTTACATTATTACTATGCTCATTTTTATATGCTTTTCATACATCTACTAACGTAAAGCTGCTTTAAAACAATTAACTATTGTGAAAAGCGCTATATAAATAAAATTGGATTGAATTGAAAAACTTCAAAACCTGTCTAGCATTTTATGTCTAATATGTCATCTTTAAGATTACAGCAATGCACTCTCGAATTTTAAATCAATTAAGAGCACAACAAAAGCATGTTTATCACCCTTTTATGCACTTTGTACATGGAAAACGAATGTGCTACATATGTGTTTTTAATTGCATTTATGCAGCAAAATAACTGATAACACTGTATCAATCCGTTTCCTATTAACACCAAGGGCCCTATTTTAACGATCTGAAACGCAAGTCCGAAGCGCAAAGCGCAAGTGTCTTTGGGTGCGGATCTTGGGCGCTGTTGCTATTTTCCCTGCGGGAGAAATAAGTCTTGCGCCGGGCGCAAATCAATAAGGGGTTGGTCTGAAGTAGGTTCATTATTCATAGGTGTGGTTTGGGCGTAATGTCAAATAAACCAATCAGAACGTCATCCAACATTCCCTTTAAACACAAGGGCGCAAGTTCCATGGCGGGTTGCTATTATTATGACGGATTTGACAGGCGCACGCCAGGAGCGGTTCACAGCCGAGGAGACCGACGTTCTTGTAAGAGCAGTCAAAGACAGAGAAGTTGTTTGGATGGGGATGGGAGAGAAACCCACCCAAATCAGCGTCGGTTAAACAGGCGTGAGGGGAAATAGCCGCAATTGTCTCATCAGCTGCGCCAAGCACTACAATGATGTCAGGAGACGGGGGGATCCCAAGCTTGCCAGCATAAATCGGGCACGCCGGGCACACAGGAGGACATCGCTGCGTCCACCCTCACCGCGGAAAGGGTTTGGGGGCTTTGAAATCGGACACAAGAAACGCAAGCAAGGTCCAACTCCAAAGTACACTTACAAATCAAGTTCACATACATGAAGGTTTCTTATGAAAACATTTTAATTATTATTTAGATAAAATAAACGTAATACAGTCACACAACAAACTTATGAAATATTTTAATCGTTATTTGCATGATAATTGTTTAACGCTGCCACACAAAATAAATAAAAACTATCAGCACAATGCTCACCACAATGATTTCCCTTATCTCATAATATCGCTGCGTCCACCCTCACCGCGGAAAGGGTTTGGGGGCTTTGAAATCGGACACAAGAAACGCAAGCAAGGTCCAACTCCAAAGTACACTTACAAATCAAGTTCACATACATGAAGGTTTCTTATGAAAACATTTTAATTATTATTTAGATAAAATAAACGTAATACAGTCACACAACAAACTTATGAAATATTTTAATCGTTATTTGCATGATAATTGTTTAACGCTGCCACACAAAATAAATAAAAACTATCAGCACAATGCTCACCACAATGATTTCCCTTATCTCATAATATTTTTTATTGTAACAATTTATGATTTAATGATTTCCCTTATCTTATATTTTTTATTGTAACAATTTATGATTTGCAAAAATAACTGTTGCATCTGTGTAGATTAGATAAGCAATGCGCGTTGTGCACGCTATACATTATGGTCAAGCATGCGCCCTTAAAATAGCATAATGAACCACGCGCAACGCGCCACTGACTTTAGACTAGTTTTTTTTGGTTAGTAGCGCAATTGTTTTTTGAAACTGCAAAATAGCATAAGAGATGGTTTGCGCCGGAGCACGCCTCCTTTTTTGCTCTGAACCGCCCAGGGAGCGCAAGTTCATTCCCTAGTTTGCCGACGTGCGTCTGTGGAGGGAAAAACCCGCTGTGCGCCAGTGCAAAATACGAAATGATACATGCGTCACTGTCAAACTCAATTGCGCTGGGTGCAAGATAGGGCCCCAAATGTAAAAAGAATCAAAATAATAAACAACTAAATGATATGAAAATAAGAATTGATAACTTTATGTAAATAAAACAGGCTTAATTGCAAACAATAGTTGTTTTCTACATGACACCACATGGGTATAACTTTTTTTTAATTGTATTATTACAAAAAACAATACGTGTGCATCTTGAGACAAATGCCAGGTGAAAAAGAAGTACACTTTTATAATCTATTTTCACGCCATAATATTGTATATTAAAAATTCTTCCTTAGTACTTTTTAAGATAATCTTAATCTTTTTAAGATAATAAGTTAAACATTTAAAATATTTGTGCTATGTTGAGACACAATGAATATGAACTAAAATGTCCTTTTACTATATCTATATTAAACAAATGTAGTTAGTTACTACTTGCAGTACAAAGATGGGTTCAAATTTACTACAAGTGGTACCTAAATGCATTTTTTAAAATACATTTTCAGCACATAAAAAAATATTCACTTTAGGCTCACACCTAAATGCTATTGGTTAGTGCACTGGGCTCGTGGCCAATGAGTGAGAGAATTTAGGGAACAAGAAATATGAGGTAATGCATATTAAAAACACAAAGTTGTTTACTTGAAAGATTAATTCATGTAGTACGTAACACCACTATCTCAACAGACATTTACACTTTCATCTTGTTGATGTTTGTTGACGAAAATGTCAATAGATTTTCCTCATAGTAGTCGTCATCCTGGATTCATTTTTATTAAGTTATCATCTCGTTTTCATCAGACAAAGCACAAACTATGACGAAAATGTTTTGTTAACGAAATTAAAACTCGTCAGGCCAAGATGTTTTTAAATTAAGGCAGCTCAAAAATGCACTTTGTCTTGGACAAGGATAAGCCCTGTTCATGAAACCGCCTCTGAATGTCTGAAAGATATTACCAGGTCTACATTAAGCAGTGTACATTTGTGATTTTGCTGTATACAAAGGTCCTTATACAGATTTGGGTAAATTATCACAAATGAACATTAAGTGACACTTGGTTTCCAAACAGTTAGACAAAATCTACGACCATTTCTTCACACAGAAATAAATAGAAACATGAAAGCAGCAATTATCTGGGTCAAGCACTAAAGAACAAACAAGAAGCTAAAGTTTATGAGACATTTTAACGCCATTAAATTAAATTATGGTTGCTGTCAGTATGTCAAAGCTTTTGTAGAGATACAGCCTTATAGGAAGTCTAGCAACATGCCATCAAAGTTGTTGATGCATATGAATACCTACAGTTGTTTCACCTCGATTGCACTGGTGGTTTTAAAGATATTTACAAAGGTGTTTAAATGCTAAATCACAATGTTTTACAAACCCTGAGGCAAAAACAAATACACAGAAAGACAACGAAATATGTGCTTTTTAAAGAGAGTTCATAAAGTTCATTTTTGGGTGAACTAGGTGTCATAATTTACTGACCCTCGTGTTGTTCTATGATTTTTTTTATTCTGTACATAGCAGACGGACTTGGGGCAAATGTGGCCTTATTATGGGACTGCTGGCACTGGCATGCACAAGTATGGGCCAGGTGTGGCAATGATGGCACTGGATCCATGATGGCAGACAACATTTGTGCCAGTTGTCTGTGGGAAGTATGTTGCCCTAGTGATTTTTGGCCCAGATCAGTCTAGGTGAATTCAATTTTCTTTAGCGCTTTTCACAATTGGTAAATGTTTCAAAGCAGCTTTACATTAATAGAAGCAGGGGAAACACAGAAAAATTGCTCTGTGTTTCAGGCTCATTCCCTGCTCAGAGCCCTCTCCCCGGACAGCACGCCAAATACGTTTACTAATTTAATTCTTTTAACTTATTTGTAAGTGTGAACTCGTGAAACGGGTTCCGTCGGTGGTCGTTGGTCAGGCATCAGCTGGGCATCACATTAAAGGACTGCAAGTAGATCAGTGGTGTGTTGACCTCCACGGCAGCCGGACTGGGTCTGTTTGTCTCAATGTCCTCGGGTTCGAGAACGAGACAGGGAGAGTGAAACAAAATTCTATTAGCGTAGGGGCCGTTCGCATGTACTGCAAGTGTCACACAGTGTTGTGTTTTAATATATGCTCGGTTCCAGACAGGCTAACCATTGCTGCATTAGTATATGTGAATGCTTTTTTATGTAAGGCTAACTATTGCAAGATAAGTACATTTACTAGACTAGTGATTGTAAGCCACATTTGAAATAGGGCCTACTGTGATTTACAATAAATAATTATAAGAATGGAAGGATTCTTACGGCTTTATAAATCTTAACAGAAAGGAGAGAGAAAAAAGTAGCTAATATCTTTGGACAATAATTTTGTCAACATAACTAATTTCAGACACATAAACATATGCCTTCAGATAATGGTCAAGGTAATTTTTTTCAAGTGACCCTAAACTTCCAGACATTAAAGTACTGCGAGAGCGATTCGAAAAATCATACCAAGGAGTTTGATTTCAAATCGCTCTTGTGGTATTTTGATGTCAACCGTATGTCAGTTCTTGTCGAACACCAATGGCTCTATCATACACCCAATGTGCAATGCAGTTGTCATGACTCGATGCAGTTGTTCTGTGTTCCCCTTTGTGTAGTCTCTTATTTTGAAGTCCTGTTTGTGTCTACCATGTTTTGTAGTTCTGTGTAGTTCTTTTGTTTCATTGGTCTGCGTGCTGATTGTTCCCCCAGGTGTTTCCCATTACCCAGTGTATTTAATAAAGTTTAGTGCCACGTTATTAATGCATTTTCACCCAATTTTGCGCCCATGTGCATTCTGGTCTGAAAAAGGTGTCTTAAGGCGCATTGCTTTGAGACAACTAAAATAATAATTTCCTGGAAGTCATTTGTTGTTTGCTTCAGTTAAAAGGGTAGGACAAGAGGATGCTGACGGACAGGAAGAGGTTACGTTCAGGTTGTTGACAGTACATCAGGGTGTTATTTAATTTGGACAAACTCCAAAATCAATATTTGACACATTTTTACAATTTTATCTACAATTATATGAGTGGATTTCCTCATGATGTAGGTAGAAACACTTGACAGCTTTGTAAAAGTCTTAGGGTGCTTTCACACCTGTCTTGTTTAGTTTTGGTTGAATTGTACCAGGGTTCGATTGCTCAGTTGGTGCTGTTCGTTTGGGCAGGTGAGAATGCAGCAATCGAACTCTGGTGCGCACCAAAAGTGCTTTCAAACAAGTGTTTTTTTGTCTAAGATTTTGGTCGTAGATTTTGTCTATGTCAGGCTCTGACCAGGGGTTTAGTTACGCTTTAAGTAAAAAGTAATTTCCTATTTTTACTCAAGAACAGTAAAAGTACACAATTTTTATGTAATTAGGTATAAAATCAATTTAATATGCAATGTAAAAGAAATACATAGTATGTTTCTATGCTTTAGTAAACATTTTTTAGTACAGTACATTATTTCCCATGACAAACACTCTGAAAAAGCACTAAAAATACAAATTATTGATTAAATACTAAGTATGAAATTGCTTTGTAGTTTGAGTTGTCTGTGTTGGATTCATAAGGAAAAATTGAAGACGGGCCGTTGAAATATAAAAAAAAAAATAATGCACACCCGAGGTGGTGATTGAGAATTCAACGGCCTGGAGTCAATTATTCAGCTTATACGGTTACCACACCTCAAGACATCGATCACACGATATATTTAAAGGGATTTGTCCAGTTTTGGTCGCCATTGTGGTCTTTTTCATTTTTTTTTCATAACTTGGCTTGTAAGTCAGTATGAATTAATTTCGACATTTATGAGGCAAGAGACAACAGTACCGTCTACAGTCGCAAGAGTCATATGCTGCTTCTGTATTTTTGTAATTCAATGGATTCAGTAATGTGGAATGACGAGTATGCAAACTTCACACTAGTTGGCTTGTCCGGTTAATTTAGCCTATTCAACCTTCCAGGTAAGTTCTGTATGCTATGGTTTATGAAATAATTTTCTAAATAAACACGACGTATAGTCCACTGTGACTTATATATGTTATTTTGTCTTGATGAATGATGCGGCTTATAGACCCCTTCATGGTTCACGTCACAGGCAGTTCCCACTGCGCATTTCGGGGTCAGAAAAGTCATTACAGCAGATTGAGTTGCGTATTATTCGGCATAGTCAAAAAAGCCTACTTACGTCATGGGCTGTGAAAATCGCACCAGGTCTTCCGTTAAGTTTTCGCGATTCATGCAGAATCTCAAAAACAAAAATAACAACATCTGCTACTGCAAGCAATTAACGTACAGACTGGGACAATGCAAATATCAAAGAGGCTTGTGTTTGTAGTGCTCACTTCATTTGAGGTGAGTCATAATTTTTCAGCCCTGTTAGATTAAATTATAAAGCCTGGATGGTATGAACAGTTGGACCCCATGCTGCGCGCGCACCCGATAGTCCTTCAATGTTTGCAAACCTTGAAGGGGTCTATACTCAGTTGCGGCTTATAGTCCGGAAAGTACGGTAGGACTATTTCTTCCACGTATCATCCTACGGCTCCTTTACTTGTTCCAAAACTTCATTTTAAAGCTGGCAATGGAGGTTTGAGCCATTGATAGCATTCTAATGAAGTTATTAATGAAGCTATTAGAAAGAGAGCGAGAGCGACAGAGAGACACAAAGACAAATAGAAAGAAAAGGAGAGAGAGAGCGACAGAGAAACAGAGCACAGAGAAAGAAATAAAGAGAGAAAGATCGAGCAAGAGAGAGAGAAAGAGATTGTGTGAAGAAGGCTACCTCTGTGCATCTCTAATCAGTGATGTTATTGCCATAGTTATTACAGTTAACTATGCAAAGTGAAATGAAACTGTAATGCGGTCAAGAGATCTGCCTGGAACTATGTTTGCCGTACATTTCCCAGAAAATAATTGCACACCTCAGAACGTTCATCAGCCAGGCTGACCACCATCAACGTAGGGCATGCAGGCTTCTACGACTGGCCTGGCTCAATGGCCCGCAGAGCCTGACGCGCATACTGCCCCCCCTCCAAAAAAATTTTTTTAGGGGACACGTCCTCATCAGCCTTCCAAAAAGCGAGTGAGGATCTAATCACAAGAAGGGCATAGTCCAATAACTGGGCAAATTTCCTACAAGGATCCATCGCGGCTGAGCTGGGTTTGTAAAGGATTTTTAAAATCTTCATAAAATACAAGACACTGCCTGGATCCTTTTGTACTTCATATAAATTTTGTAGTGACTATGTCAACTTTGTTCAACTGGTTTAGGTGTTTCACTAGAACTTGATCTAAAGAGGTAGCGCTCAGTGTCAGGACATCCTTGTCATATTAGCATAATGAATTGTGATTGGTCCGAAGCAGACACCGCTGTTCAACCCATGTGAAGACCTTCATGGTTGGCAATATTAACACCGATGCAGTTACCCAGTGGAAGCTATATTTATAGACTTCTGTTGATCTGTCTCTGCATATTGTGCAATCCAAAGTGTGTTTTTGATTGTTTACACAGAACTGGAAACTTCTCTTAATTTAATCGAATAGAGGTAAGGAGTAATTTGATCATAATATTAAGCTTTTACAGTAGTTACTCAGTCTATTTGAACTACATTTACACACCTTTCTTTAAAGAGACATTGTTTTTATTCTTGTTTGCAATACAGATCAATTTCATTCTGTTTAAATCATAAAATGTTGAACACAAAATGGACTGGATCTCTGCAGTGTCGGCTTGCTGTTATATTGACAGTCGCTGGTCTCATTTCTCTGACCATCATGTTTGTATGGACTTCACCTCAGACCTTTTGTCAACCTGAACAACTTTCATTTAAGCCAGACTCAGGTAGACACCACGTAGAGAAGAACAACTCACTTGATGAAGCAGGGGTTGAAAAACCTATTCTTTTGTTAGGGGTCTGGCCTGAAAACTACAGATTTGAGCTGAACGACTGTAAAACTATTTACAACATTGATGGCTGTCACCTGACGGATGATAGATCTCTCTACAACAACACGGATGCTGTGCTGCTTTTTCATAAAGCTATTAGTCTGTCCACACTTCCTCCATCTCCTCGCCCTCCATTTCAAAAGTGGATATGGATGAACGTTGAATCACCAACTAACACACGAAAGCTACCCGGAATTGAAAACGTGTTTAATCTGACTCTCAGTTATAGAGAGGACTCTGATATTCCTGTGCGGTTACGCCTGACTAGCAATAAGATCCCAGATGAGAATTTTGAAATTCCCAAAAAAGAAAAACTCATCTGTTGGGTTGTGAGTAACAATGCAGACAGCACAGGTGTTGGAACAAGAAACACTTACTATAAAGAACTTAGCAAGTATGTCAAAATACACGTGTATGGAAAAGCTTATGGATCGTTCCTGGATTATAACAACTACTTTCCCACCATAGCCAGCTGTAAATTTTATCTCTCCTTTGAGAACTCCATTCACAAAGACTACATCACTGAGAAGTTAAATGGACCTCTGGCAGTAAGTACTGTACCTGTGGTGCTGGGACCTCCACGAAAAAACTATGAAAGGTTTGTACCGGGTGACTCATTTATTCATGTGAATGACTTTCCAGATGCAAAGTCACTAGCAGAATATCTTCAGCGTCTGGACGTGGATGACGAAGCATATCGCAGGTACTTTAACTGGAGGAGACATTTCTCAGCTCGACCTCATTTAATATTGAAGAACCAAGAGTTTGTTCTGGCTATTTGTACGGCCTGTGATCATGTAGGAAGACACAAAGAATATAAAGAAGCTCACGATATCTATGAATGGTTTTTCAACTAATGTCATCTTAGATTTTAGTGTTAGCTTAACCTTGATAATGAATCACTGATCAATTTTTGAATGCAAAAATGTTTAAAGTTACATTATAAAACGGGCAGTTCTGGTCATTCATTTTTATTTGGTTGAAACGCATTCTAAGCTGCAATAAAATACTCCGGTAACCGCACGGTTCAGACCGCATATCTTAAGTATCACTGCGCCACTGTTGCTACATCCACAGTCTTTAATCATATTTTTTTCTACAACTGCACAATTAGTGGCAATATCCAGATAAATGTCAATAAATATTGTTATCTCGTCAATTTAGAGAAAACGCTTCAGTGACGAGTTTTAACCTCAAATCCATATTTCCACTAGGTGGCGATCTTTTGAATCTGATCTCTAACAAAAATTCTTCACAAAAATGGAATTATCTCAACTTTAAGCTCAAAATTTGAGAAGTGATTAGAGAACAAATGAAGGTTTGTTTGTTTGTTTGAAAGCGGGGGTCTGTTCTTTTTTATTTTATATATTTTATGTTTATTTAAAGAAGAATTTTTTTCTAAAAGGTGTTTATCTAAAACTGGGTGGCAACTTTTTTTAAAAACGCTGAATGGGAAATAGTTAAGCATGCTTCCAAGCATTTTTGATACACACTACAACAGTTGCCCAATATAAATGTTTAAATTAGATGAATGTTTATTTATGAAAATAAATAATATTTTCATTGTGTCTTTGCTCCGTCTGTGTTTCTTGGGAACTGTGCTCTGTTGCAGCCACACTTGATTCTGAGGAACTACTTTGCTTGGCGGAAGAGTAATATTTGTACTAATATAATTACAACTTATTTGATGTGTTTTATTTTATGAAATCCTGCTATACATATGAAGTAACTGTTTTAGTGGTAGTGCATTCTATAACAACACCCCTTAGCTGTTATAAAATGCACTGGTAACCCACTGCTGCTTCTTGGGGCTTAATGCTTTATTAACTTTGATACATCATTGTTTTCAATATATATTTTGATATGAATAAATAATCTTCTGCCCTGTGGTCTTCTGTTCAAACATTCATATTTTGTATTGCAGCATTGTAATACTGTAATAGGCTACTAACTAATTTGATTTTAACATATTTCATCATTTGTCCAACGTCATCTGCTATATAAATAAATGTAAATGTTTATGTGTTCATTATTCTGGTATTGTCCATTAAAGGTACAATTTGCAAGATATTTGCAGTAAAATATCCAAAAACCACTAGTCCAGTGTTATTTATTTTTTCCAGCTGATTACTTACAATATCTCTAATGTCATTTGTCATTTGTATAAGAAAACCCTGACGGTGCGGTAATTTCTCCCTCTGTTTGTCTATGATCAGCGTGGCGTTTTTAACATCTTGCAGCCCCATCAGGGAATGCCCTTTTAATTGGTCGTTTCAGTCATTGTGATGTCACGTATCATAGCAACGATGACGACAACTGACAACAGCGGGAAATGTAAAAATGACTGCATCCGAGCAGACGGCGAAAAAGAAACGAGCACAAAAAAATAGAATTGAATGGGAAAATGACTACCCGTGGCTGGAATGCTTGAGGGACAATGAATACAAGGCCAATTGTACCATATTTGAAGAGGGTGTATTATAAACTTAACAAAACCATGGTTCATTGTTGGCAAAATGATCATGATAGCCTTTATATTTCACATCTATGTGGTTCAGTCTTGTATACTTATTAGGCATACTTTGCTTATTTAGGCCTAGAAGTTGTATGAAATATATTTATCTAAATGTATTAATTAGTTTCCACTATTTTCACCAGAAGTCTTCATTTTTTTTCCAAAATTCTCTTCCGTGGGGGCATGTCACCGGACCCAGACAACCCCCCCCCCCCCCCCACACACACACACACACACACACACACACACACCCCGTTCATTATTTGCATTTCAGAAAATTGGCAAGCTATATCACACGACTCCGAGAGCGATATTGCTTTTATACAACAGTTCGACGGCACACGTTTGAAAGACGAAAACTAGAAAACAACAACGGAGTTATTTTAAAAGCCTCTTTGTCTGAGAACTACTTCTTCCGCCACGGATTTGAAAGCGGCCAGAATGACAGGTAACACTTTCGGCTGCTTTGAATCTCATAACAACTCAATGGACGGAAAAGCCGTTTCTTTATATTACCGTTTCTTGGTCACAAAGTGTAGTTTTAAGATTAGTTCAGTCGAGAATGTATATGCATTATATTTAAATCTGCAGTCGATTAGTAAAGATAGCGCCTGTTTGAACGTTTGCTTAGTGAGAATCGGTACGAATGAGAACCAAAGCATGAGCGGACATCAGTGTTCACTCGCCCCGCTGACCACCGCCCTCTCTGGGCTAAATCTCTGACAGGGATTCCCTGGCTCTAATGTCGGCCTTGTTTGTTTTTGATCGTCAAAATGAGATCAAATCAGCAATATTTGGTGTCATGATCAAACTATTACTTGTTTTTTTATTCATATTTAGTGTCTTTTGTGTTGTAATTGTTTTGGCGCGAGGTAAAAGTGAATAAAACTATACTTGTATAATGTTACTATTGCGTTCCCATTTACTCTTAACGCGATACGAGCACTCGATTATTATTAAACTTCATTCTTGTCAGTACTATATAAAACTGTTTTTTATAAGTGTCAGAGAGATGTTTTTGCATGCTGCTTATAAATATATCAGTGGCGATATCTCATTTTATACAACAGTTCTTTCTGGTTCTCGAATCTGATTGGCTAAGAGCTATAAGATATTGTACTGATAACGGCACTGTAACCGATTTACCTTTAGTATTATTCCGCCACCTAGTGAATGGAGGTCCTAAGCAGGCTCATCTCTGAATGGAAAAACACAGACGCGCTGTGTGAATCACTCTCCGTGTGTGTGTCTCATTAGATAAATCAGTCTGTGAATCCCCAATCAGAAGTATTATTCCGTCAAAGATCAGCGCTCTTGGATGTTACGTTACAGTTAATGGGAGAAATGTCTTGTCACATCGCGTGGATTATTAACACTTGGAAAGAGGAATATAAACACTCGTTTTTTTCTGGAGCTATATCTTTTATCAGAACGCGAAAACACCGTGGAACTGCAGGTAAGCCCCGCAGCTTTTAAATGTGGACATTGATCATTTACTTTATCGTGACGTGACTATTAAAACATATTATGAGATATCGCCACTGGTATATTTATAAGCAGCATGCAAAAACATATCTCTGACACTTATAAAAAACAGTTTTATATAGTACTGACAAGAACAAAGTTTAATAATAATAATAATCGAGTGCTCGTATCGCGTTAAGAATAAATGAGAAAGCAATAGTAACGTTTCACAAGTATAGTTTTATTAACTTTTACCTCGCGCCAAAACAATAACAACACAAAAGACACTAAATATGAATAAAAAAACAAGTACAAGTTTGATCATGACACCAAATACTGCTGATTTGATCTCATTTTGACGATCATCATAAACAAACAAGGCCAACATGAGAGCCGGGGAATCCCTTTCAGAAATGTAGCCCAGAGAGGGCGGTGCTCAGCGGGGCGAGTGAACACTGATGTCCGCTCATGCTTTGGTTCTCATTTGTACCGAATCTCACTAAGCAAACGTTCAAACAGGCGCTATCTTTACTAATCGACTGCCGATTTGAATATTATACATACACATTCTCGACTTAACTAATCTTAAAACTACACATTGTGACCAAGAAACAGTAATATTAAGAAACGGCGATTCCGTCCATTGAGTTATTATGAGATTCAAAACAGCCGAAAGTTTTACCTGTCATTCTGGCCGCCCTCAAATCCGTGGCGGAAGAAGTAGTTCTCAAACAAAGAGGCTTTTAAAATAACTCCGTTGTTGTTTTCTAGTTTTCGTTTTTCAAACATGTGCCGTCGAACTGTTGTATAAAAGCAATATCGCTCTCGGAGTCGTGTGATATTGCTCTATATCATCACGGCTGTTATTGCCTCCGGCACTAGGCCTGCGGCCTCGTGCCTCTGGCCTAATCACAGCCGTGATGATATAGAGCTATATCACACTCCTACTCGAGCGATATTGCTTAAACATGTTTTAATAGTCACGTCACGATAAAGTAAATGATCAATGTCCACATTTAAAAGCTGCGGTGCTTACCTGCAGTTCCACGGTGTTTTCGAGATATAGCTCCTGAAAATGAGGTTTTACAATCCTCTTTCCAAGTGTCCACACGACGTGACAAGACATTAATCCCATTAAGTTTAACGTAACATCCAAGAGCGCTGTTCTTTGACGGAATAATAACTTCAGATTGGGATTCACAGACTGATTTACGAGCTAGTGAACTAATGAGACACACGGAGCGTTTGTGTGTGTGTCCAGGTCCGTGTGTGGGTGCTGTTTCTCCATTCAGAGATGAACCTGTTTAGAGGACCTCCTTTCACTAGGTGGCGGAATAATACGAAAGGTGAAGCGGTTACAGTGCCGTTATCAGCACAATATCGCATAGTTCTTAGCCAATCAGATTCGAGAACCAGAAAGAACTGTTGTATAATTGACATTATCTTAAAATTCTATCAGTTACACACCCCAATGTTTTGTAACACAATATGCCAAGGAAGTATTTGTATGCATCCAAGAATCGAGATGATTGTGATGAGACAGAAACGCAATGAAAGCTAAACTAGTGTTAAACAGTAATGTGTATTAAAGCTTCTCACCTTGCAACAGCTTTAAGAATTCAATGAAAATGTATTTTGTAATCTGCTATAGTTGTCATCTTCATTGTAGAATCTCGTTGATAAAAAACAGTCTGAAGAAGTCTAAGCTTTTTTCTCAAGTTCACCGTTTCAAAGAATACAATTTGTGAAACATGTTTCACAAACCTTATGAATAATGATGATGATAATAATAATAATAATAATAATAATACAAGCTTTGGGCAAGCATTTCTTGACCCAGTCGTATTTAATGCAGAAGGTACATTTCTAGAAAAAAATATTGTTATCGTTTGCCATTTTTAAATGTTACAGTTTTATTGATGTGTGTAAGTATACAGTATGTCAATGAAACTCTGCCTGTGAAAACTATTTCACAATGATTTAAAGAACCAAGAGTTTTTCTGGCTATTTGTACGGCCTGTGATTATGTAGGAAGACACAAGGAATATAAACAAGCTCATGATATCTATGAATGGTTTTACGACTAATGTCATCTCAGATTATATGGTTATTTTGATAATTTAATATATATAATACATAGACTCTCTAAAAGACATTCAAGAGTTTTGAACTGAAGGTCTGGTGTTTTTCGCTGCTTTTTCTGGACAAAGCCCGCCCACAAGCTGTTTGACCGACATATCAAACAACCAATCACAGTTTGTTTCGTCTAGCGTCACGTTTCGGACACCTCACAATAACGAGCCGGCTGGCAGCAAGTCAGTTATTGAAATAACCAGCCGCAATCGAATAGCATCTACACTTCATCAACAGCCACACCAATGAGACGCTCCCGTTAAATGTCTGTCTGAAGCATATCTCTCCACTTTTTAACACATACAAGCAATTCAGGAGAACCAAACTTTTTGACTCCACTAACTGCCTCAAGCAAAACTCTTGGACGTCTTTTAGAGAGTCTATTTTTGAGAATTCAATGTTTAGCTGATCATGATAACTGGTCATTATTATCCACGTGAACACAACTGATTCTCTTCCTCAATGGAACGTCAGAGCTTTGTTTTCCAGGGACCGAAACTAATCGCGACACTCGCGTCCCCTGGAAATCCGGTCTATTTCAAACAATCAAAAGACGACTTTAGATATTCTCACAGGGTTTCCAGAAAAGTGTACGAAAAACATCAGACGTTCAGCCAACAGTTTGTGGGCGTGATGTCTGAGGCTGAGACTATGAAAAGACATTTCCTGGACAGGAATTAGACTAGTCCTAGACTAAAGAGCTGTCCAAACTGAAAACTACTTGCACTGACATATCTTAAAATACATCAGTTGTACACAGGTAATGGTTTTAGTAAGGCATGTTTGTTAAAACTAGTTCTATTTCCTAATTAAACTAAGGCTTAGTCCTGGCTTAAACTAGTCTCTGTCTGGGAAACCACCCCAAAGAGTACTTATAATGACTCTCTCAGTTTAACCAATAGGCTTAAAGCAGAAGGCAGGAGATGAAATGCATCCCCTAGTGTAGAGCGTCCCCTAGTGTTCATATTGTGCACCTACAGTCATATTGAGAACATTTAAATTACATATGCATACAAATTACATACTTTATAGAATATTATGGTAAAGGCCTATTTGGTTCACATGAGTATTTTTATGATTTAATGAAATGTTTCAAAATAATATTTCTGTTGCTGAAATTTTTTGGTACACTTTACAAATCAAAGTTTACTTAATCATATAATCATAAATATAACCTTATGTATTCATTATTATACTCCATGTTACCATAAATATGATATACAAAGTATTCAACATACTAACTATTGTAAAAATTATTCTTTCGCGTAAATGTTTGGAGAGGATAAAAATATGAGACTTATCCTCACACAAAAGAACCCAGCTGTCTTTTCGTCGATTACAGATCGTTAAGAAAATAATTAAATGGTGACAGGCCTACAGATGCTGGTCAAAAGACCAAGTTGACAAAGTGAGAGAACTAGAAGCAACTGTATAATTACAGGTTTGTTAAATGATCTGCATACATCTACGCTTTGTTGTCCTGTCTGAGCAAAAAATTTCTGATTTGTTGGCACATGATGGAGCCATTGTCCGAAAGATTCTTCCTGCATTAAGAGACAGTATCAATCATGTTTGCATTACAGGGTCCCAAGAGGACGTGCATCCCCACCAAACCGTTCACTTTCGTAGTATTCTTTTATCCTACTATGGAAGTGAATGGGGCTTATGATTTGTTTGCTATAAAACATTCTCTTAAAATATCTTCTTTCGTGTTCATCAGAATAGGGGAATTTATACAGGGTGAGTAAATTACAGAATTTTAATTTTTGGGTGAACTATCCCTTTAAGATTTATAGAGAGAGAGAGAGAGAGAATATTGAGAGAGAGAGAGAGAGAGAGAGAGAGAGAGAGAGAGAGAGAGAGAGAGAGCAATGCATGCAATGTTCCCTTTCCTTCCAGCCTGGCAAAGCTGGTCACGCTGGTGGGTCAGCTGGTCTTCCAGCTAGACCAAAAGTGACCAAAACACAGCTAGACCAGCTTGCTACACCAACAAAACCAGCTAAAACCAAGCTGGGAGACCAACTAAAACCATCTTATGCTGGTCTTAGCTGGATTTTTAAGTAGGGAGTGTCTGGTTATTCCAAGCCACTGTAAGCTTTTGGCACCACAACCGAATGCCTGTGCATGTCCCTGGCACTGAGGTAAAAATCAATCAACAGCACTATGAAAGCATGCATCACCCTGCAGCCTTTTACGCACTTGTTTGGAGGTTTGGTATTACCACAGGTTTGGTGTTTTTGGGTGTGTCTGAATCCACTCCTATATTGTCTTTCGAGACCTTGGTTAACCGGTTAATGTGTTGAGGTCATGTAGGACAGTGTAAATAAATGCTGTGGGGAAAAAAGGGAGGAAAAAACAAAATGGCTCACTTGCACAGCACTTCCGTGCAAGGTGCAATTTATTTACCGTGCCAATAAATAAGGTGAAGTGAAGTGTCCACAATTCATCCACCATATACAGGGTTTAAAGAATTAATACATATATACACAAAGAATCATATAGACATTTAAAAATATATAATTTCCTGATCATTTACGCACCCTCATGTGAAGATGTTTTTCTTTCTTCAGTCTTTCTTCAGCAGCTAGGAGGCTGCTCAGGTTGCAGCAACAGTACAATTTGTCCAGTTAAAAGTTGTTCTATCACTGAAATGATTTTAGAGACTTTTATTTAAAGGTAAAAAAAACTACATAGTGTTGCTTTAATGGCACTTAGCACTTTAGAATAATTAGCATAATTTGCACAAATTGCATTTTTGCACTCGATCGTGTTTGTATTTTTGTGTGTACTGTTATTTGTACATTATGTAATTTGGGGCATTAATGTGAATTTTATTTCTGCTGATTAATCGCATACAAAATGTTGTGCATAATATATGTTAGTGTGATGTGTGTAATTATTATGTATATAAAAACACACACAGATTCATGTATGTATTTAAAAAACTTTTACATGCAAATTAAATTAATTAATATACATAAAAAATATACATAATAATTACACAGAACACACACTCACGTTTTTGGATGCTATTAATAGCGATTAATCATTGCCCATTAATAATAAAAAGTGGGAGGGACATGTCCCAAGCATCCCCCGCATAATCTACGCCTGTGAAAAAATATTCATCAGCCTAATAATTACAGACTCCGGTAACAGATAATCTTTAAACTACTTCAGGTTGAAGCAAGCTTTATTGTCATTCTGCCAGGATTCTGCCCTAGTTGATTTTAAAACCCATAAGTATATAGAAATATGACAAATGTAACATTTTAAAAGGCATAATTTAAACTGTAGATTACTATGACATGAATTGCAATTAACATAAAATAAAGTAAATAAATAACAACTAAAAACATTTGAATTAAAAATGTCTAATTACTTCGTTGTTTAAAATAATGTTACTTGTTTTAAACAAATTGTCAAAACTGATGTTTTTTAACTAATAGAGCATACTGTTATTTAATTTTTAAAGGAATACCTAAATATTTATTTTTAAACCAAGGTTCTTTTTAAATAATTTTGCTACTTTCGCACAAACACTGTAGGGACATACTACACTAGATCCTAAGATCACTGTTTAAAAATGTTTTTTTACTGAATCATTCATTTAGAGTCGTTCAAAACTATGGCTTGTCCATTAACAAAAGTTTTTATGAATAAAACAATACATTTTTAAAACTGCCAGAATGAATTATACAAGTTGATATAATTTTAAATAAACATATGTTGTCCTGTAGCTGCCTAATGTGTTTTTATATAACTCTATTTAAAAAATCAAGTAAACAAAAGTAATCAGTCCTACAAAAGAGATGTCAGTTTATCCAAAAGTATACGGCTTTAATTCGAAGGTGAATCTGTGTTTTGCACCCGAGTATTGTACCCTGGGAGATTTAAACACGGTACATTCCTTCAGATTGATTGTGTTAAAGCAACTGTTTTACAGTATCATATTAGATGCATTTCCTCCATTACACAAAATATCCTTATGTATTGCATTTGCTGCGGAGTGTAATGAACTACGCATGTATGTATGTAATGTGAGGTTCTTGTGACAGGTCCTGTAAGATGTGCGGCCTATCAATATAACTGGAATTTTTTTACATTTGGAACCGGTTCTCGATACCCAACCCTAACCTTAACAAAAAATATTTTTTTTGTAGTGACAGCAGTGGAAACTTATTTCCGCCATGTAGTAAAAAATAATAAAAGAATATTGTGACTTTGTATCTTTGAATTCTGACTTTGAAAATAATTGTATAAGCTTTAGCCAAGGTAAATTTTTCAGTTTTATAACATACAGTACAGTAAACTTTTGTTATCAAATAGCTTTGTATATTTCTTGTGAGCATTTGGGCTCAGAAGGGAATGGTTCATGCATTTTAAAAGCCTGAACCGATAGCTACCTTTATATGTTGGCAAATGCCTTACAGGTAAGTCTTCTGGAGTTTTGCCAGATCTTTCTCTCCTTTGATATTGCATAAGTGACAATGTGAGATGGTGTACTATCATTAATAAGTGGAATGATTCGGTGGAAATAGGTAGTTACCCTTTACTGAGTATATAGAAAATACAGCATGTGTTGGCATGAGCATAAATTCCACTGGAACTGGAACATAATTTCCGCGGAGTGAGATTTGAACTTTAAAAGAGAAAGGTGTGTGTATTTACATAATGCAGTTTAGATAATGTTGACACTTGAGCAATACAAAACAGATTTACTTTCCCTGTAAATGCAACTTATGACGTGAAGTCAATCGTTATACTGTAAGCTGTTTTGATAAACATAGCCCGTATAAAATAATTGACATTATCTTAAAATTCTATCAGTTACACACCCAAACGTTTTGTAACACAATATGACAAGGAAGTATTTTTGTGCATCTGAGAATCGAGATGATTGTGATAAGACAGAAATGCAACGAATGCTAAACTAGTGTTAAACAGTAATGTGTATTAAAGCTTCTCACCTTGCAACAGCTTTAAGAATTCAATGAAAATTTATTTTGTAATCTGCTATAGTTGTCATCTTCATTGTAGAATCTTGTAGATAAAAAACAGTCTGAAGAAGTCTAAGCTTTTTTCTCAAGTTCACCGTTTCAAAGAATACAATTTGTCAAACATGTTTCACAAACCTTATGAATAATGATGATGATGATAATAATAATAATAATACAAGCTTTGGGCAAGCATTTCTTCACCCAGTCTTATTTAATGCAGAAGGTACATTTCTAGAAAAAAATTATTGTTATTGTTTGCCATTTTTAAATGTTACAGTTTTATTGATGTGTGTAAGTATACAGTATGTCAATGAAACTTCACAATGATTTCAATCACAGACATGACATTGCACAGTCAATATTAAACATATCAAGTTTATGTTTTCACAGAATGTTCTTTACATTATGTAGGGTGATTTTATGTACAGTAAACCTTACAAATAAACGTTATACATAGTTTAGTAGCATATTCTTCTTGGCAGAATGTATCATTATAATTAACTTAATTATTTCCTGTATCACCATAGTCCCTAAAGGGTTTTAATGGGATATAAGTAACATTTTCCCCCATTTTGTGCCCCCCCCCCACTTCTCACCCCAAAACTCCATTCACAAAGACTACATCACTGAGAAATTAAAGGGACCTCTGGCACTAGGTACTGGTGCTGGGACCTCCCCGAAAAAATTGTGAAAAGTTTGTACCGGCTGACTAATTTATAAATGTGAACAACTTTCCAGATGCAAAGTCACTAGCAGAATATCTTCAGCGTCTGGACCTGGATGACGACACATATGGCAGGTACTTTAACTGGAGGAGACAACACAAGGAATATAAAGAAGCTCATGATATCTATGAATGGTTTTTCAATAATGTCATCTCAGATTATATGGTTATTTTGATAATTTATCTCAATAATGCATGTATGTTAATGTATGTGTATCATAGTTTTCTATATATTCTTGAATAAATAATTTTCAGCACTGTGGTCTTCTGGTCACATGAACATATTTTGTTTTGCAACATTTTAATATTGTAATACTAACTAATATGATTTTTGCATATTTCACACCCACAAACTGTTGGCTGAACCAGTGGTTCTCAAACTGCGAGATGGAGTCACGAAGATTGGCGGGGGAGGATGTCACGGAGTGACTTTGAGGGCGGAAACAAAAGTGGTGAAGAGAGGTTCCGCCCGGACCGTGATTTGCAAACACCTTTACTTTCTGGATTCCCATGACAACCAAAACGGGGCTTATTAAACAGGTGAAAGCATTTAGCATGGCTATTCACGATTGGGCGATGTAGTAAGGAAGAGACATATAAATAGGACATCCAAAAACAAAGGAAGTGCGAATGATTTCTGGGGCAAACTCCTTTCTGCCATGGGCGCAGCAACACGACCCTTCTGAAGAGTCTGTAGGCCCCGTTGATCCGGCGAACGCTTGGAGCGAGCGGAAAGAGTGCGGGGCTGAAAAGGATGAAAGGAAGGAGTAGTCGTGGTCCAGGGAGTGTTGCAATTATTACACGTGAAACGCATGTTGTTGGGGAAGAAGCGCCAAGGGCGAAGCGGTGAGTCAAACACCCAGAAGTAAACAGGACGAGTGAGGCTCTGGAGGATTTTTGCTGCGTGCTTTGAAGGATGGGAAGCAGATGAGCAGAATCACCCCGTTGGTGAGCAATGTGAATGTTAAGAAGGAAACATACTTACCTTTGTGTGTGTTGTGTCAAAGACACGGAGAAGGAAAGCGGCCTGAGTGAAGTCGAGGTGGAATTGCGGAGCATCCGGTAAGCGAACTGTGGAGAGAGCGAGACGAGTATCAACAGACTGTGAGTAAAACGGATCTTGATGCTTGCTATTTCTTTTGATTGGGCATTTATGTTGCAAAGTACGGCTGCTGTCTAAAACTGCCCCACCGTGTATGAGGACATCAGTGGAGGAGTTGAAGTGGCAGAGTGAAGCCCTGTGGTCTTGCGGGCCTAACCCGACCGGTCGAATATTGTGTGTGTAACAGTAAATTCAAGTTTTCCCCAAGGACGGGCCTTAACCCGGTGCAGAGTGCAGACCTTATGAAGTCACTGGAGTGTGTGTGGAGTGCAGTGGGTGAGCTTTACCTTGACGTGTGTGCACTTGAAGCTTTGCAGTGCTGTGCCATCTCTTTTGCTGTCTGTACTCGCCCTCAGGTCCGGGGGGCGCTGTCGGAACGAGTGAGAGCTGCTGCCACCAGTAATCGCCCAAGCCTTATGACTGCCCGCTGCCATCTGTGGTCCAGAGGAAACGGAGGTGTATGAGTTCATTGTGGAGGTACTGTACAGAGTTAAGCTAATCCATCCTGTATGTACTGAAAGCCCAAAGTAGGAAAGTATCAAGACGACCGGCACTTACCTACACTCAGAGCTAACGTTAACTCACCCTGTATGATCTGAAAAGCCTAAAAGTAGGAAGCTATAATGACAAACGATACTTGCCTTTACCCAGAGCTAAAGCTAACTCACCTTGCACATTCTGAGAGCCTAGAGTGGAAGATTATAACGGCTTGTTTTGTCAATGCCAGTAAGCTGTTGGGGTCTCTGACGAGAGTCATCTTGACCCCATTGAAGGCAGGGGCCCGCCGTCGGAATTGCAGCCTGTACCCATGAGATAGCGTTGCTATCCCCCATGGATCTGAGGTGTTTACTTGCCAGTATTTGAGCTGCTGGTTTGAAAAATGTCCGACGGTCGGCCCCAGAACCTCATGCTCTGTGAGCTTGGGCTTTATTATCTCTGGGGGGGGCGCTGACCTGATGCCCTGCCCCTTGGTGCCCGAAATAATTGTTGTCCACGTGCTCTGGGGTACTGCACATGCTGATCTAGTTGCCTAGCCTGGCTCCTCTGAACAGCCCCTGAACGAGGTAAAGGTTGAGAGCGAGTAGGATACCGACCCCCATAGCCTTGTCTAAATTGTGATGGTGGAGTACCTCTTAGGTCTGCCAACTGCTGTCTGGTCTTATTTGTCTGAATACTCTGTTCCAGAGTTTGCTGTGCCGCTGGTCCAAATAGTTGGCCTGGGACCACAGGGAGGTCACGAAGTGTTCTCCTACAAGCATCTGATCATGAAGACTGTGCTAGCCATACTTGGCGGCGCGCCTGAGTGAGTGTTGACATGAGTCTACCTAATTCTCTTGACATAAATGCGAATGCTTAAGATTTGGCTTGAAGGATCACCACCCATAGGTTGGAGTGACTGGGATTACGCCAGCATAAGATGGGAGAGCGAATTTCCAATTCGACCCATCCGTGCTGCAGTATTGTACGCTTGACTAAGAAGATCGTCAGTAATTCTGCACTGGGGTCACGGGCAGCGAGCATTAGGTCTCCAAGCCTCTTCCGGCGATATAACGAAAGAAGCGATAAATGGATCCACTTTCGGCATCTGACCCAGGCCAAAAGAGTCTGGTTCGTGCATTGCTGCCAAGGCCCTGCTTGCTGTGGTATGATGAGTAAGTGATTTGGGATTAGCCCAACACCTATGTAGTTCCTCAATATAGTCTTTGGATAGGGGAATGCTAAGAGCAGATGGTTTTACCGTTCCTCTGAAAAAGGCGCTAGAGGGGGCTGCCACTGTAGGAGCAGTGTCAAGGCTTAAGCGTGCCAACGCAATCTGGAGGGTTTGTCTTACAACATCCTGATCCGATTCTACTCCTTCTGCTGAACCCCGTGCCGTGTTCTGAGAATCATCATGAGAGAACTGAGAGTGGATTTCTGATAAGAATTCACTTCCCTCCTCACAAAACTGATTTTGAGAGGCTGCCATAGACAGCATATCGTCCTGAGGAACGGGTAACTCTGCATTGGAATTTTCCAACATCGGTGATGGAGCCTCCTTTGGTTGCAGGTTTGACAATAAAGCCTTAATCTGGTCAAACTCTGAAGTCAACATCTCCACTTTATTGGCTAAAGAATCCCCTCTATGTCTCTTACTGGTGGAGACACTCACTGATTCCACCATTTTCCGTTTAGCCGACCCTGCCGAGGCTTATCTGAGGTCAAGAGGGCCTCTACTGCCGCAAGTCTGGAAGTCCTCTGCTCCAACGACATGATGCTACAATTCATACAGGCATCCTCAGTGAGGCCCTGCTTCAAGTGTACCAAGCCTAAGCAGGATGGGCAGCAGTCATGTCCATCGTCCTGCTGTAAAGTGGCCTTGCAAACAGTGCATGTCAGGCTAAGGTGTTCCATACTGACACAGTAGTGCTATAGTACCGAGCGAGAGCACTCTGTATTTACAACGGTATAACAGTAAGGTACTGAAATAATGTTAACTATTTATGTTTTACAACCAAATTAGCTGTAATAGCATCCAAATGTTGATATAAATACCAGGTAGCAGTACAGAAAACAGAGCGAAAACACTCGTAATGCAACTGCCAAAAAATAATATGCCTATATCAAAGGAAAAAATAACAAAAACAACCAATGTTATATACAAGCTACATGAATAAAGCAATGTAACTTACTAAAATATTACTTACCTTAATTGAATGTTCAATCTGACTACCATCAACTGCAGTATACACCGTCAGTCTGTAACAACAATAACGCCTTTAGGCCTATATATTGTTGTTCCTGGAGCGCACACACTCTTTTGTTACTATATTTGGCTAATCTACAGGGCGAAACCACCCTGAGACGCCATTTATACACATTTCATAAGAGAACAGTATCCGGTGCTTATTTAAGCAACTTACCGCGTTTTGGCAGTGACCGGAATAAACAGACGTGTTCAAACAAAGTAAAGTTTGTCTTCAATCCGCCGCAGCCTCTGGAGGACGCACGCCGCGCAGCTCCAACAAAAATGATTGTTACGAGGCTGTGAAAGACGGAATCCAATATTTCTTAATGAAAGTTTTCCTTTCGACCTGCAATCTTTGCACGTATGCGAGAAGATTATAGGGACAGTTTGCAGGATGTCACGGGGTTAAATAGAGGGAATCCCCATGACGTACCTGGTCATGTGATGACTTTGTTGTTATTAGACTCGACCTGCGCATGAGCAAAAGAGATAAAATTCAGTGAGAAGCACTGCCTCTGGCGGTCAGTAAGAACGAAATAGAACATGGTGTATATGGTTTTAGAAAACCATGGTTATTTTGTGGTAACCCTTGTTTTACTATGTCACAAGGTGACGATCTTTTTTTTTCTTTTGGGCGGAACCAAAATTATGGAACTTTGGTTCCGCCCGGAAGTGTTTCCGCCCGGACCGGAAAAGACGAACACCGGACTTCCGGTAAGCGCCGCGAGCGGGAAAATCTGCGAATTCGATGCACCTGTGCCTAGTTAGGAACAGCGGTTGGCGATTGGAGGATACGCCAAGCAAGGCAGTACTTAAGGCCAAGTTTATCCACAGTTTGGAGAGCTTTTTGGTGTGTGTTTGAAGCGCTGTGTTTGGTGTGCTGCTGTGGGCTGTCTAAAACTCTCTCTCTCTCAGGCTGAAGCCGTATGGTTGTGGAAGGCATCGTGAACCTTAAAGGTTGAAAAACACACGGAGTATTTGGTGAATTGAGACCAAGAGAAAACGGGGATTGAAACCGACATTGTTGTGAGTACCAAGTGCAAGTTGTAAATGCCTTGTGTAATGATCTAGCCGTATGTTAGATTCCCCCAGGAGGAAGAGAGTGAGCCGAGTGGACGTTTTACTGAAGCAGTCACAACGACGACACCACTAGCTGGGCCGCATTATCCATCGCCAGATCTGACTGAAGTGAAGGAAGACGGGAGTCCTTTTTGTGCACTGTGCGTGGTGGGTGAGTCTTTGTGCTGTAAAAACCTTTAAGTTTGACGTGGTGTTGTATATTGCTGTGGGTTGCTGTGGATTGCTGTATGTCTTGTCTGACAGACCCCCGCCTTCACGCATTTCGCTAAGGGAAGACCAAGAGGCTGCTGGCCTTAGCTTGACGCACCCCTGCAGATGTTGTGAGCGTGTGTCAGATCTCAGAAAGTAGCACGGTGCCCCGGGACAATCCTTTCCCGCCTAGACATTTGGTGGGTGGTGCGAGCGTCAACGAAGAGCTGGAGAAGCAGCAGCATTGTGAGTACGATTTGTGGCTATTACCATCCAATACTGTAAACTGTGCGAGTCTTATTGTTGCAGAGAGCGAGGTGAAGTGATTCTCATCGTCCCGTGGCCTCTACAAAGGGGCGCCCCTGTCCAGAGTTCGAACGCCTGACGGCAGCGAGTAAAGGGAAGCGCTCGGCCCGGTGAGACGTTGAGTTATTCCACCCCCCTGCCACCGCACAGCCGTTGAGAGGGTTCGCCCCCGACGCCACATAGGGACGACTTACTATCAGACGTTTCGCCCAAGCGGATACCTGTGGAGGAAAGAACAGAGAGAGTGAATAACCTGAGGAGAGATCGAAGAAACCTGTACTTACGGTACGCTGTGTCCAGCAGAGAGGTGAGAGCCATTCAAAGCCAATTAACTGTGCTTCTGTGTCCAAGTTGATACCTGTGAAGGAAAGAACAGAAAGTGAATAACCTGAGGAGAGATCGAAGAAACCTGTACTTACGGTACGCTGTGTCCAGCAGAGAGGTGAGAACCATTCCAAGCCGATTAACTGTGCTTTGTGCCTAAGTTGTTACCTGTGGAGAAGAAAGAGGAAATACTGAGTGACTCGACAAAACATTGTGAAAGTGCGAGGAAGAGCCCACACCAGGGAGACCCAGGTACGCAGCCTAAATAAAAATCCACAACACTCATTCACTTTTGATTCTGCCTCCAGGAGGACAAAGGAGCGCGCCACGGATACTCCAGACCAGGTTGGAGCCTGAGTCCCACGCCCCCTGGTCCCTAGCGTCCTGGACATCCCGTTGCCCCCTTGTTCCCTGTCCGTGGCCCACCTGGAGGGCAGAGACAGATATTAGTTTTAATTTCCCCCCTCCCCATTTCCCAAGAACATTTTAAATATTTAATGAATAAATAAAATATTGTTTTTATACTTACCTGCCCTTGTTGTTGTCTGATCATTGGGTTGGCTTTGGGGACCTCCTCGAGGTGGAAGTTGAAGAGGGGCGTGGCTTTAGCTATTAGCAGCCAGCCCCTCGGTGTGACAACTACAGTAACCATGTTTTTTGGTTTTAACTGTAGTAAAACCATAGTTATTTTTCATAAGGGTACAGTCATTAGGTGTGTGGTCGCGTGGTCTGGTCGAATCATCTAGTGTGTGTTCTGAGGATTATGTTAAAAGGCACTGTCCCTATAGCCCTTTTCAGACAGACATTCCGGAGAAAATACACATCCTGGATTTTTCCGGGATCGTTAGATTTTTTTTTTCCATTCACACTCAATTCAATTTTATTTATATAGCTCTTTTCACAATTTGGTAATTGTATCAAAGCAGCTTTACATTAATAGAAGCAGTGAAAAGCACAGGAAATCGACAGATAGCACAACATGATACACAATAGCACAAGCAGCTAAATTTACATTAAACATTAAAGCGAATGTATTACTAATGTAACGTATAGAAGTTAAGCCCAAGAAGGCTGCCTCCCCGGGTTGAAAAACCCCCTAGGAGAAAAAAAAACCAGATTTTTTAGCCGGGGAAGTGAAAAAAATCCTAGGAGGGAAAAACCCTAGGGAGATATATATACATTGAAACGGATATGGAGATTAAGCGGAGATTAAGCAGGTTCTGCCGGTGGTCATTGGTCAGGCATCAACTGGGCATCACGTTGAAGAACAGCCAGTAGATCAGAGGTGTGCCGACTTTCACATTTTCCGGAACTGGATCTGTTTGTCTCATTGTCCTCGGGATCGAGGATGAGACAGGGAAAGAGAAACAAAATCTTATTAGCGTAGGGGCCATTCACATGTAAAGCAAGTGTCACACAGTGATGCCAATGATTTGCCGTCATCTGCAAGGTCCCAGAAAGACATGTGACCTGTAAAGTCCTGCACTATCTTCTGCAGCGTCTGAAGTTGGCATATTATTTATTATTTCTCTCTCCAAAAACCACTCTCGTTTTAAAGAGCTAAACCATAACTTTTATTGTGATGATGTGCGCGTCCTCATTACGACACGCCCATTACGGCATTGTTTCACCTTCTTGTTCACACAGAAGGTTTTCCGTGTATCCGGCAATGATCCCAGTAGATTTACAGGATGTGTTTGCGTTCACACAGAAGCTTGTCTGGCAAATTTACGGGTATTTTCTGGGACCAAAGGTCTGTGTAAATGGGGTTTCTGTCTGTGGTCTCCTATTGATTTAAAATCGTTTAAGATGTAAAAATCATCCAGTGTGTCGCAGACATTATTTTGACTATTCTGGCAAAAATTAAGCAGAGACCAATCGTGAATATTTACGATCAGAAATCTTGTTGTGTGGGGTAAACCACGAGGACAAATACACACACACACTGTGGATTGTCATGTGAAACGAAATGTTTGCCAATCAGAAAGCAAGCTGATGAAAGATGAAACCATAACAACTACATGGCACAGTAGGCACAGTTAGGATGGCCATTCGTGCCAGTTCCGCCGGACACGTCCCGAACAGGATTTCAGGTTGCGTTCTCCAGAAGTTGCGTTGCTCGACTGCATATGTCATCGAAGTTCTCACATTTCAGTTAAAATACATTAGAAAATTAAGATTTATTTCTTTTAAGACATACAATCATTGTAGTTTCATTCTTACCTTGAAATGTAACTGTTGCTTTTTCTGAAATTGAACCCGAAATATTAAACCTTGATGACGTATGTGGTCGACCAACGCGACTTCCGGAGAACACGAATGGCCACCCTAGGCACAGTCCAAATAGAGATAGACATCAGAGATTAATGTCATTTCTTTATGCCCGTTAATCTGATGGTACATGGTGTGCTGTCATGACCACTTAGCGGCATGTCAAATCATAGATTTTTTTCATCATGTTTGTGGTCTCTTACATTTAAAAAAATCTGATAAGATTTTAAAAATCTTTTGGTTTGGCCCTACCTTAAACTGTTAAGCGTCGCCGTCCTGATACTGGACACCTACGTTTGCATTAATATTTTTGATGTAAATTTTAATCTGTCACTACAAACTATATATCGTTTGAAAGGTCTAAGCCTCCAGAATAGACATTTCAACAGTGTTTTAAAAAATAAATTATGTAGGGAGAGTAATTGATTCATTTATGAAGAGAGTGTGCCTCAAAACATTTATTTTCTGCTTAATGTCACTGTCCCACCAGCAGGACGCCTACATTTACTTCAATGTTTGCATATGAATTCTTATCTAATCATGACAAACTGTATATTGTTTGAAAGCTCCAAGAGTGTAGATTTAACTTAATAGGGTGACACTTAAAAGGTTAAGCTATAGAATAGTAAGCTGATCCCTACAGCCCAACCCTATCTTTTATAAACGTGGCCTCGGGTCATTAATAAACCGGATCTTCCGCTTTGATTCCATTCTATAGCATTCGCCGGTCTCATTTAGATTTTGGGAGTATGCGCTAGTTTACAGTGACTAACAGGCCTTTACAGGCCTTTCTGTGTGGAGTTTGCATGTTCTCCCTGTGTCAGTGTGTGGGTTTACTACTTTTTCCTCCCACAGACCATGTTGTTTATTCTTTTCAATAAACACGAGCTTCGGCATTGATTCAACCCCAACAACACTTCTAGCACACTTGAATACTGCATACTTCCTCAGTTGGTGTTCCCTCTTTAACTGTCTGGTCGGGAAACAAACAAACTGGAACTACTGACATGTTATCAGACATAACATCACAGGCTAAAGACATGCAGGTTAGGTAAATTGGAGATCCCAAATTGCCCCTACCTCAATGTGTGCATCGAATAAATTGTATTAACCAGTTCTCATCATAAATATAGGCATAGATGCTGGAATGGTGTTAAGAATAAACAAACAAACAAACACATTATATTACAGTACATCAATAAACATACATTACATTTAAAAAAATTTTAAGTCATTTTACAAGTCAAGTATATTTACAAGTCATTAAAGCTCAGTATTATCAATATCATGACTATGAGTTGCTCTCACTTATTAAGTAACTTATTTACACATTATTTTAAAAGTTACAGCAACTTATCACATGTCAAGATAGAAAAATAATAAATGACTTGTAAAGCCAGTATGATTACACATAAAAATGGCAGCATTATTTTACATTGCACTACTTGAATGCTTATGCTTGAATGCTTGAACCTGTCAAGCATTAGAGTGTTATGTCTAATAGGTCATATGTATTTTAAGATTCCATCAATGCACTGCCTGAGGAACAAATCAATCAAAAGCACAACAAAAGCATTTTTATCACCCTATGCATGTAAGGTTTGGTGATTTAGGTGTGACTGAATCCACCTCTTTAATTTTAAAGACCTTGGTTAACTGGTTAAGTTGAGTTGAGGACATTATGTGCAGAGCGATGTAACAAACACTGCTCATTTTCGGTGGGGAAATCACGAGTGTGAAGCCTATGAATGAAGTCATAATTCGCTTCTCGTCAGTTCACACGCACCAGAGCAGCACTTACACTGGCACGAAGCAGAGTGAGCCCTGGGCCAATTTAAACCCTGCATATGTATCCGATTCCTGATCGGGAGGTAACGTCAGATTCCGATCAAGTTTGAAATCATGTGATCAGGCCCGATTTCCGATCACGTGAACGGATCGGGACATCCTTAATAAATTATCTTTATGGTATTTTAAGCTAAAACTTCACATATGAAACTCTGAAGAAACTAGAGATTTATTCTGCAAACAGAACAAAGTTGTTTAAGACTATTAGTTGAACTTTTTCACCCTCTAACAACGCTCACATCTACCAGTGTGTTTGGTCACTGATGTCAAGGTTTATGTTCACAGACAGTTGTATTCTGAGATAATGGTGTACTTACCGCTGTGTCTTTGCCGTCTTTTGGAAAATCCTGAAGGGTATGAGCGCTTCATGATAACATTTTTTATATTTAAACACCCGCATAGCGCTGAGTTTGGGAATGACAGTTTCTCTCCACTGACAGCTAATGGGGGACCTGATGGGGGGGGGGGTGCAATGGTGGATGTCACTTCAACATTACAATGATTAGGGCACTCATAATGTTTGTCATTGCATAGGGGGAATCCCTCTAGTTTGGTTGATACTGTTTGATGAGGGCAGATACACAACCTAAACAACTGTGCGGCCATCGGGGGCCCCCTTCAGCTGGGCGCCCTAGGCAGCTGCCTACCTTGCTTACCCCATTGTGACGGCTCTGCACGTGTCAAAATGTTAAAAATAATGACTTTTACAGCCAGTATGATTAATGACAGCATTATTTTATATTGCTCTAATGATATTTGAATGCTTATGGACTGCAGAACATCTGTCTACACAACCCTAAAAATATGACTCAAACTTCAAAACCTGTCTAGCATTTTATGTCTAATATGTCATCTTTAAGATTCCAGCAATGTATCAATCCATTTACTATAAACACCAAATGTAAAAAGAATCAAAATAATAAACAACAAAAAAATAAGAATTGATAACTTTATATAAATAAAACAGGCTTAATTGTAAACAATAGTTGTTTTCTACATGACACCACATGGGTGTAACTTTTTTAAATTGTATTATTACAAACAACAATACGTGTGCATCTTGAGACAAATACCAGGTGAAAAGGAAGTACACTTTCATAATCTATTTGCACGCCATAATATTGTATATTAAAAATTCTTCCTTAGTACTTTTTAAGATAATCTTAATATTTTTAAGATAATAAGTTAAACATTTAAATTATTTGTGCTATGTTGAGACACAAAGAATATGAACTAAAATGTCCTTTTAACATATTATATATATATTAAACAAATGTAGTTAGTTACCACTTGCAGTACAAGATGGGTTCAAATTTACTACAAGTGGTACCTAAATGCATTTTTAAAATACATTTTTAGCACATTTTAGTTCACTTTATGCTATTGGTTAGTGCACTGGGCTCGTGGCCAATGAGTGAGAGAATTTAGGGAACAAGAAATATGAGGTAATGCGTATTAAAAGGTTGTTTACTTGAAAGATTCATTCACAAATGTAGTACGTAACACCAACAGACATTTACACTTTCATCAATGTCAATAGATTTTCCTCATAGTAGTTGTCATCCTGGATTAGTTTTTGTTAAGTTATCATCTTGTTTTCATCAGACAAAGCACAAACTATGACGAAAATGTTTTGTTAACGAAATTAAAACTCGTCAGGCCAAGATGTTTTTAAATTAAGGCAGCTCAAAGATGCACTTTGTCTGGGACAAGGATAAGCCCTGTTCATGAAACCGCCTCTGAATGTCTGAAAGATATTACCAGGTCTGCATTAAGCAGTGTACATTTAACACTGATGATTTTGCTGTATACAAAGGTCCTTATACAGATGTGGGTAAATTATCACAAATGAACATTAAGTGACACTTGGTTTTCAAACAGTTAGACAAAATCTACGACCATTTCTTCACACGGAAATAAATAGAAAAATGAAAGCAGCAATTATCTGGGTCAAGCACTAAAGAACAAACCAGAAGTTAAAGTTTATGAGACATTTAAACGCCATTAAATTAAATTATGTTTGCTGTCAGTATGTCAAAGCTTTTGTAGAGATACAGCCTTATAGGAAGTCTAGCAACATGCCATCAAAGTTGTTGATGCATATGAATACCTACAGTTGTTTCACCTAGATTGCACTGGTGGTTTTAAAGATATTTACAAAGGTGTTTAAATGCTAAACCACAATGTTGTACAAACCCTGAGGCAAAACCAAATACACAGAAGTTTTTCTAGCAACAAAATATGTGCTCTTTAAAGTTCATAAAGTTCATTTTTGGGTGAACTAGGTGTCATAATTTACTGACCCTCGTGTTGTTCTATGAATTTTTTTATTCTGTACATAGCAGACGGACGTGGGCCAAATGTGGCCTCATTATGGCACTGCTGGCATTCTGCCGTCACTGGCATGCACAAGTATGGGCCAGGTGTGGCAATGATGGCACTGGATCCATGATGGCAGACAACATTTGTGCCAGTTGTCGGTGGGAAGTATGTTGCCCTAGTGATTTTTGGCCCAGATCAGTCTAGGTGAATTCAATTTTATTTACATAGCGCTTTTCACAATTGGTAATTGTTTCAAAGCAGCTTTACATTAATAGAAGCAGGGGAAACAAAGAAAAGCATTGATAAAGCTGTGATGGTTTTCTGTGACGGGAAAGAAACGTAAGCCATCAACATCTAATAATTTACGCAAGAGGCACTCGGAGGCTTATTGTTTCCCGGGCCGACAGCATCAAGTTTCTGTCATGCTAACACATTGACCCCAGTGGATCTTATGAAAAACTTTCCATAATTTTACTCAAAGTCAACGAAAATCGAGCAGAACCAAAACATTTTACAGCTGATCGCTGTGAAAAACGTTAAGCGACGACGTCAAGTATAACCGCAGCAATGACAGTGTTCTTAATATCACAAAGTAAGTGTTTTGATTAATGACATTAATGTTTATATTTTTAATTAGCGGTACAACTAGTCAACTAAATGAATATAACATGGCAAAGATGAATGCAGATTTATATAGGCGATTGATTCAATAGATTTATAGCATTTTGAATAAAAACTTGTCATGGATTTATTGCATTTTGTGGAAAAAAAATAAAAACGGATTGAAAATCAAGTTATGGATTTGAATTTTTAATGTTTTTATAACCTAAAGATGCTATGTGAAAGTTTGTAACAGAAAATAGTGGTTTTCATTGTCATTTTCTTGCTATAGAAATCATGTTTTTACCGAAATTTGTCAAAATGGATTTATTGCAAATGCATTTGCACCCAATTTTGCGCCCATGTGCCTTCTGGTCTGAAAATGAGGTATGTTCAGGTGTGTTGCTATTTTGAGGCAACTAAAAGAATAATTTCCTGGTAATCATTTGCTGTGTTTTCTTTAGGTAAAAAGGTAGGACAAGAGGATGCTGACGGACAGGAGGAGGTGACATTCAGGTTATTGACAGTACATCAGGGTTTTATTAAATTGGACAAACTCCAAAATCAATATTTGACACATTTTTACAATTATATCTGCAGTTATTGTGTTGAATTCCTCATACTGTAGGTGGAAAAACTTGACAGTATTTGTAAAAGCCTTAGGGTGCTTTCACACCTGCCTTGTTTAGTTTCGATTGAATTGTACCAGAGTTCGATTGCTCAGTTGGTGCGGTTGGTTTGGGCAGGTGAGAATGCAGCAATGGAACTCTGGTGTGCACCAAAAGTGCTTTCAAATGAACTCTAGAGTGGTTCATTTGTGGTGAGATCTAACTGACCTGACTGCAAAAGTACTGCACATTTTGAACTAAACCAGCTTCCGTAGTCAGCTGCGCAGTGCCAGGGCCGCATTAAGAGCTCCCTGGGCCCCGGGGCTATGAGTTACTGCAGGCCCCCCCCCCCCCCACCACCACTTTAGGTCACCAACTACAGAGAGAAAACATTTTTCTAAAACACTGCTGAAGTTGTTTTACATAAATATAATTTAGAATAATTCAGAATGACAGTTGCACGAAAAAAGCTGTTAGATTAACACTAACCTTGCTAATAGCGAATATAAGGGTGGGCGATGAGCTAAATGTAATATCATTATACGAGTCATTTTATCTAACAATAATGATATACTTCACAGTCAAGTTATATTACTTTTAATAAGAATTTTATCATATGGAAATTTAATGCCACTAAAATTTCAGAATTCTTTTGACCAATTTCCATATCACAAAAAAATAATAGTCACTTAAGAAAAGAATCTCAAGCTTACTGATGACAAGACTTACAAATAACAATAGAACAAAGGCACACAAGAAATCGACCTGCTTGAAAAACTTAAAGCACTGAATAATATTATATTGTGTAGAGTAATCAAATATACAGTACATATCTTTCACTTTAAATTCAACATTCTTATTTTTTTTACAGAAGTGATTCAGTCAAGGGCAGTAAATTACTTTATTTCTGATGTTTGATTTATTTATTTATATTTATTTAATGTTTATTTGACAGGGACAAATGCATAAAACATTGCTTTATAAAAAATACAAAGTAGATTCCATGCATACAGGTTTATAGCCAAGACTAATTTGCAACCCCTGTCCCTGGTTAGGCTTGTAAGGTTAAAACAGAGATTACAGAGTATTGAAGCACAAATTTATAGCTATTAAAATATACATAATAAATACATCAAATACATAAAATAAGATGTGGGCTTAAATAGATGTAGTAGTCACTATAAAACAGAATCTAAACAAACTTATACATTGAGTTGTAGCCTGTATAATCAGTGTTCACAAAGTTGTTTCAGTTTTAGCCATTGCTTTAAATGTGTATTAAAAACCTTGAGTCCTTTCAGTGTTTTCATTTCTGATGGTAAAGCATTCCACCATTTTATGCCTCTTATACTAAAAGTGATGTCTGACCAAATGTTGTTCTACGTTTTGCGACTATACAGTGCGGCACGGCTTTTTATATTGCTAAGCAACCACCGAGTCAGCTGTCTTGTCAATCAAATATTGACGCGTGAGCGCTCTTTTGCTGTTAACTGTCATATTAGCAGAAACTTTAAAAAGAGGACGCTTGCTCTGACCTTGTTTGAGGGTGAGAGGTGCACAAACACGCAGGAGAGAGTGAACGCAGTCCGGTAACGTAAGGACCCGCCTCTCCCCTCATTCGATTGGACAATGCGCCCGAAGCGAATGACGTCGGGCGCTTCTCCGCCCTCAGCGCTTCTTCAAAGGCGCGTGCTGCGGCTGGCGGCAAAAACCTCATTTGTAGGGGGCGTGGTAAGGCTTTGGCAATCATATAGCTAGTAGGAGTCAATCTGCTTAACAGCCAATCACGGGCCCCCTACTTGTTCGGGCCCCGGGGCTTTAGCCCCGCCTAGCCCTATTGTTAATGCGGCCCTGGGCAGTGCATTATCAGAGTGTTTGTTGACATTTTCTATTAGCAATATTAGCACAATGACAGATCGCGGACATACCTGGAGTTGCGAGGAGGTGCAAGCGGAGCCTCCGAAATTTGGTGTCTTCGCCGTTTATAGTGCATTACAACCGCATCCACGATTAATTCTGAAAATGAACAGTTTGCCTGTATACAAACTATGTATAACAACCACGGACATGGCCGCGGGAAGTGGGGGTGCTGCGGGTGCTGCAGCACCCCCTGTTGGCGAGAGGGAGATTTTTTTAAGTAAAAATATTTTGCACAATTTATATATTACTTATGAATATTTTAGGAAATTATTTTTGACACACGTAGGTTATTACGTGTTTTTTGGATTTTAATTTCATTACTGTCTGTGCCTACCCATCTTCGTGGCCTCATCCGAGCGCATTTTCTCCGCCTTGCGTCTTTTGAAGACATGGGTACGCAGCACCATGACCCAGAAAAGACTCACACACCTTTGGCTGATGCATGCCCACACAGAAATTCTGAACTCTCTGGACATTTGACCCCTAGCTCACGAGAGACTTTGGACTATTATACAACCGAATGCGCGACGCAAGTGTCTTTTGTTAGAGTAAAGAGCACGTTGATAATATGCCCATACAGTATTAACGGGACGACAACGCGGGTTTGCTTGTCACATACATGGATGCGCAGCAGCACAAAAACGCTTTTTAATATAAAAAAATTGAAGGATTAAAATGTAAAAGAGTCTCTTGGACATAAATGATGACGATATATTATGAATGATAAATTATGAGACGTTAGAAGGCGTAAAGAGCTGCTTCATCTGTAGCTAAGTAAATAAATGCTTTGCTTTAAACAAATTTATCTATTTTTAAATGTTTTTTTAAATGCAACCCCACAGATTTATTGTATATAATGACTCTGTACCTGTGGATTTGGTGAGATGAGAACGTTTGTAAATTCTTTATCTCTTGTTTGTAACAAAAGCCTAATATATTCTAAAAATGTAATTATACACCATGTATTTCTTTATAAAAGTATACAATATCAGAACTAAACCCATTATTATTTTTGTTCAATTTATGAATCATTTATAAGTGGAAAAAAAGTATTTGTACTATTTAGTAAAAAAAATCTATATAAAAATATACAAGGTATGTTACTGTGAGAATATTTTACCACTGTTAATCAACCTGTGATCCTAACTTAAAAAACGAAAGTAAAATATGTTTGTCGCATGGACATTGAAAAACTTGAAGTTTAATTAATATTATATGTTGTTATTATATGTTGTATGTATGAGAGTAAATCCCCCTGGGATTATTAAAAGTATTTCTGCTTCTGATTAATAGCGCATATATTTATCTGAGAACTGATGATGTCTGTGTGCTTCAGACCCTGGCTGTGTGCACTGAAGTGTATATGACAATAAAGTAGTGAAACTCAATGTTTTTTTTATGTATTTAGGCCTATAGGCTCATAGGTTTTTTGTTAAAAAAAGAAAAATTTCACAGCACCCCATGTTCAAAATGACTTCCAGCGGCCCTGACCACGGACATAATTACAGCGCGCAGCCGTCTGTCCGTGGTGTCTGCTGCATTTTCTTTCTTTTTGTTTACTTCCGGGGTTCCGTTGGAATTTCGTGCACGTTGATTCTGACCAAACCAAAAGCAGTTTAGGAAATACGTTCAAATACATGTGGCCAATGAGTGATGTGGATCTTATCACATGAGAGAATTTTGGTTCATTTCAACTGGTGCGGATCACAGCAATCAGTGTGGTGTGAAAAGGAACCAAAACTGCTTAAAAAGTTACAATGTATAATTTTTTGCTTTTGGTCCCGACCAAATGAACCGAACTACAGATGTGAAAACACCCTTAGACAGTATATAGGTGCTTCTCATAAATCTATGTTTACTCACTTAATCTTTTGTTTTGATTGATTTGACTTATTTTCCTTGGTAAATAATAATCGGGACAAAGTATTTTACTTTCTACATAAAAGTAAATTTTCAAGTATTCGTATTTTAGTAGTGTTTTTCTTTGGAATACATACATTCCGAAGCATATTATCATAATTTTTGATCCACTACATTTCATAATTTCAAGTTTTTGTTTTATATTTATTATTTAAGTACATTAAACATCTAGTACATTTTTACGTTTACTTAAGTAACAAGTTATTTCGTATTTTTACTCAAGAACCATAAAAGTACACAATTTTTATGTAATTAGGTATAAAATCAATTTAAATATGCAATGTAAAAGAAATACACAGTATGTTTCTATGCTTTAGTGAAAATTTTTCCCCAAAACAAACACTCTGATAAAGCACTCAAAATACAAATTATTGATAAAATACTGAAGTAGTGTCCATCTCTGCTAAGGATGAAATTGCTTTGTAGTTTGAGTTGTCTGTGTTGGATTCGTAAGGAATAATTCACGACGGGCCGTTGAAATATTAAAAAAATAATGCACACCCGAAGTGGTGATCGTTTGAGAATTCAACGGCCTGGAGTCAATTATTCAGCTTATACGGTTACCACACCGCAAGACATCGATCACACGATATATTTAAAGGGATTCGTCCGATTTTGGACTTAAATCGCTATTGTGATATTTTTCGGTCTATAAGCCGCGTTTTTAACGTGGCTGGTGCTGCGTCTTATAGTCAGGTGCGCCTGTGAGGAGGACGCAGAAACAGCGGGATTAAATTTATTAAAACCAACCAATCTAGGAAACAAATCCAAAACGAAAGGCAAGCGGGTAAACTGAGAAAGGCAGGCAGGTCAATATCAATAGGCAGTCCAATCCAGGCAAACAGAGACAAGGGGTAATCCAAAGGCAATAAACAGGTAAACATGCAGAAGGTCATATACGGGCAGCCAGAATAACAATCAGAATAAACGCTTAGTATGCAGTGCAAACTGACAATACTTCGCGCTAGGCCTATCTTAAGTAAGGCAAAACAGGAAATGATCAGAGAAGTAGAGGCACCATGTCACTACTCCGGAGAGGGCTCCCTCTGGTGGCGCGGCAGTATGGATGTTACAGCGCCTTGTAAGTATGAATTAATTTCAACATTTATGAGGCAAGAGACAACATTACAGTCTACAGCCGCGAGAGTCCGCCATATGCTGCTTCTGTATTTTTGTAATTCAATGGATTCAGTAATGTGGAATGACGAGTATGCGAACTTCATGCTAGTTGGCTTGTCTGGTTAATTTAGCGTATTCATCCTTCCGTGTAAGTTCTGTATGCTATGGTTTATCGTTTAAATAACTGATAATATTACTTTAACGTACAGACATCTATTCAGTCTGCTGTTCTGTCTGCTATTGTTTAGTTAAATAATTCGCCTTTCCAGATTAAATGTCTGTTCTTCGGCTTGGATTTTGTGAGAGATTTTTCTAAATAAACCCAACGTATAGTCCACGTATAGTGACTTATATATGTTATTTTGTCTTAATGACGCATTTTTGAATGATGCGGCTTATAGTTCTTTCACGTATCATCCTACGGCTCTTTTACTTATTCCAAAACGTCATTTTAAAGCTGGCAATGGAGGCTTGAGCCGTTGATAGCATTCTAATGCAGTTATTAAGGAAGTTATTAGAAAGAGAGCAAGACCAACAGAGAGACACAAAGAGAGAGAGACACACAGACCACAGAGAGAGAAAGAAAGAAAGAAAGAGAGAGAGAGAGAGAGAGAGAGAGAGAGAGAGATTGTGTAAACAAGGCTACCTCTGTGCATCTCTAAACAGTGCTGTTAGCCATAGTTATTACAGTTAACTATGCAAAGTGAAATGAAACTGTAATGCAGTCAAGAGATCTGCCTGCAGCACTACGTTCGCCATGCGTTTCCCAGAAAATAATTGCATACCTCAGAACGTTCATTAGCCAATCAGATTCAAGCATTCAACAAACCCGTAGTATATGCCAATAATGTATTTCAACAAACTAGTATTTTGTATATTGCTGACAGTTTATACTAGAACATTTTCAATACATACAAATGTGGCTGTTGTTGTGTTTTTGACTTTGTGTGATTAATTAATAAAAAGGCAAACATTTTGAAAATCATTTTTTTGTGATTTATTTATTTATTTGGGCAAGATTGGGCTGAGTTATGGCTCCGTTTTGGGGGTTTTGGTTAAATCCTGGTTTTCATATACTTATGGCTGAGAGAATACATACATGTAGAGACTACATTGGACTACAAACAAGCAGAGGCGTCATGCCCATTCAAACTGAGGGGGCACCTGGCTGCCCCCTTGGTTTTTTTGAGCCAATGGATTTTGCATCCAACCTCAAAATCAAATAAGCGTCCATTTATCTGTTATTTGATCTGTTTAATATGCACAATATTATACATTCTGTGCTGCATCCTTGTCACTTTTCGGAGATTTTCGCCGTTTTGATAGTGTTTTGATCATGTTACATTACTTTTATTCTGGCGGCAGCTGGCGCTGCAGTCAGCGCAGTCGCAGACTTCATCAGCGTCTGGGCGCGCTCACGAGCTCTCTGCTGTTGCTGGCTTGCTGCTGCATTTGGCTATCTGAGGAATTAAAACGTGTTAGAAATGCTCACAACATTTCCAAACCCCAGTACGGTAATGTGCAGTTAACCTCCTCTGTGTAGAAAATGTATGGTTTTAAATGTGACCGTCTCAACGTTATATTAGTAGAGATTCATCTTCTTGGCACAACGCCAAAGTTCGCCAGAGTTCACGCGGGCACGGAATCTCACATGCTCACATATAAGGTAAAATTTAATGCAAAATACGTTCTTCTAATAATTTTATCGAAACATATTTTTTAAAATCATTATTATTAAAATCAATCACGTGGCTATAGCTTATGTAATTTTCGTTGTTTATATACTTTATGGATTTACATAAATTTTATATGATAATGTAGTTGTTGTGCAAAATGCATTAATGACACAATTAAACAAGCCATTAAGACTTAAATAAAACATGCCGTTTCAGATGTAAATATGATGCAAATGTGTCATTGTTCCGATTGAATAGTATTGGATATTAAAGTTAGTCATCAATCTTATTTTGGAGGTTTTTGCATGAAAGGGACAGGAAATCAGAAACCAAAATGCAAACTAAAAGAAAATAAAACACAGAACATGAACACATTATAGAGATTCTTTCTCTTAGAGAGCAGCATCCAAAATCTTCTTACCAAGTCCAGGTGGGTGGTGGAGCAAAGGCAAAAAAGGTAGTGGGATGGCGGAATCAGGCTCTCCGTGAAGAGGGCAGCTGAGGCGGAAACCAGGACTGAATAAGATCGAGCTGGCTATGGAGAGGTAGCCATTATAAACACCAGGTTGACGACCATCAACGTAGGGCATGCAGGCTTCTACGACTGGCCTGGCTCAATGGAAAAATGTTTAGGGCAAACGTCCTCATCAGTCTTCCCAAAAGTGAGGATCTAGTCACAAGAAGGGCGTAGTGCAGGAACTGGGCAGATATCCCTCAAGGATCAATCGTGGCTGGGCTGGATTTGTAAAGGATTTTTCAAACTACAACAACAAAAAAGATTTGATGAATCTTCATAGAATACAAGACACTGCCTGGATCCTTTTGTACTTCATATAAATTTTGTAGTGACTATGTCAGCTTTGTTTAACTGGTTTAGGTGTTTCACTAGAACTTGATCTGAAGAGGTAGCGCTCAGTGTCATGACATCATTGTCATATTAGCATAATGAATTGTGATTGGTCCGAAGCAGACACCGCTGTTCAACCCATGTGAAAACCTTCATGGTTGGCAATATGAACAGCGACGCAGTTCCCCAATTAAACTTATTTTCACAAAAGCTCACAGACTTCTGTAGTTCTGTGTCTCTGCATGTTGTGCAATCTATTGTGTGGCTTTGTTTGCTTACACAGAGCTGGAAATTTCTCTTATTTATTTACAAGGAGCTTCTAATAGAGGTGAGGAGTAATTTGATCATAATATTAAGCTTTTACAGTAGTCTATTTAAACCATATTTATATTGTACATGCCTTTCTTTAAAGAGACATTGTTTTTATTTTAGTTGGCGATACAGATCAAATTCATCCTGTTTAAGTCATAAAATGTTGAGCACAAGTTCAACTGGATCTCAGCTGTGTCGTCTAGCTGTTATATTGACAGTCGCTGGTCTCATTTCTCTGACCGTCATGTTTTTATGGACTTCACCTCAAACCTTCTGTCTACCTCAACAACTTTTATTCAAGCCAGACTCAGCTACTCACCATGTAGAGAAGAACAACTCACTCGATGAAGCAGTGGTTGACAAACCTATTCTTTTGTTATGGGTTTGGCCTCAAGATTACCATTTCGATCTGAGCGACTGTAAAACTATTTACAACATTGACGGCTGTCACCTGACGGATGATAGATCTCTCTACAGCAACACGGATGCTGTGCTTATTTTTCACAGGGCTATTAGTCAAGATCTGTCCACACTTCCTCCATCTCCTCGCCCTCCATTCCAAAAGTGGATATGGATGAATGTTGAATCGCCAACTAACACACAACAAATACCAGGAATTGAAAACCTGTTTAATCTGACTCTCAGTTATAGAGAAGACTCTGACATTCCTGTGCGGTTACGCCTGACTAGCAATAAGATCCCAGATGAGGATTTTGAAATTCCCAAAAAGGAAAGACTCATCTGTTGGGTTGTAAGTAACAATTTGGATTGGACAGGCGTCGGCACGAGAAACGCTTATTTCCACGAACTTAGCAAGCACGTCTACATACACGTGTATGGTAGAGCTTTTTCATCGTTCCTGGATTATAATGACTACTTTCCCACCATAGCCAGCTGTAAATTTTATCTCTCCTTTGAGAACTCCATTCACAAAGACTACATCACTGAGAAGTTAAATGGACCTCTGGCAGTAGGTACTGTACCTGTGGTGTTGGGACCTCCCAGGAAAAACTATGAAAGGTTTATACCGGGTGACTCATTTATTCATGTGGATGACTTTCCAGATGCAAAGTCACTAGCAGAATATCTTAAGGGTCTGGACGTGGATGACGAAGCATATCGCAGGTACTTTAACTGGAGAAAACATTTCTCAGCTCGACCTCATTTAATATTACAGAACCAAGAGTTTGTTCTGGCTATTTGTACGGCCTGTGACTATGTAGGAAGACACAAAGAATATAAAGAAGCTCACGATATCTATGAATGGTTTTTCAACTAATGTCATCTCAGATTTTAATGTTAGCCTACATTTTTTTTTTTTTGATAATGAATTATTGCTAATGAATGTTAAAGTTACATTAACTTTGATACATCATAGTTTGTATTGTAGCACTGTAATATTGTAATACTAACTAATATGATTTTTTTTTTTTGCATATTTGTCCAACGTCTTCTGTTATTTGAATAAATGTAAATGTGCATGTGTTTATTATTCTTGTATACATTGTCTGTTAATATAAAAAAACAAGTGCTAAAAAAAGAGACCAAAATAAATTCAAACTACTACATAGACTATAGAGATAATATAGATATTTAATATATTCAGTATTATAGATACAAATATAAATACATACTTTTTTGTGTTTTTCCTTCAGCTTTCTTCATGGATGTGTCTTACATAAGTGGTAAACGTCATAATGGTGTTATTGTCAAATAATGAAAAGTAAAAAATGGTCCCTATTGGGACAGTGCCCTTTTTAAAAAAGTACACATTATGAGTAATAGTACCTCAGAGATTGGTACCAAAGAGTGCATATCAATACCTCAAAGGTTCTGGTACCAAATGTAAACATATTTGTACCTAAATGGTCCATACTATGACCTTTTTAAAGGTACAACAGGAAAATGCTCTTTCAGTTTAGTCACCCTGTTGATGCGGTAGAGTGCTGTCTATGTCATCTGAAACAGATATTAACCCATTATTATCAAAATACTTCATATTGTATACAGCAGTCATCAATACAAGGTGAAAGCAGAACTGCTACACAGCAAAACCAACACAGCCTTGAGATGCTTCAAGCTTACACAACGTTTAATATTATACTTTAACAGTGGTTATAAGGAGTTAATATTTTTCAATATCAGACAAGTTTGAAATGGAAACTTGAAAAAAAAAACAATAGATAGAGATGCACAGCAGAACTCCTGACATGCTCTTGGTTTAAAGTGGACTGAAATAAAATATTTGTATCATATTTTTAACTATACAAAATGAAAGTAAGAGTGCTATAATGATGGTACATTAAATGATCAATGATTTGCGTGAGTAAATTACATAGAAAGTCAATGCAAAGACGCAATCAGACGCGTACTCGCGTGGGGCGGTGCGAATGACGCGAACTGGGCGGCGTGATTGCCGCGAAAACAAGCACTATTCACCTCAATCGCGCCTTCGTGCAAGTTGAAAATATTCAACTCAAGCAAAAAATTTGCATGACACAAATTAAATCCCGTGAGTAATCAACAGCGAGCAACACGATGCTACACGTTTGGTCTGTACATAGCATTAGGGGCGGTTCACATTTCGCGTCTAAATCCACGTGGAAAACCCGACCATCGGTTGGTTCTGGTCACATGACCTGCAGCATTCTAGAAAGTTGAAATGTTTTAACTCGATGCGGTGAGAACGCGTCTTGAAAAAATTACTTTGTCGCACCGCATGTGTGTCGCTTTCATTATGAGCGTTATGAGATTTAACTTTGTGTCATGCGAATCTTTCGATCAAGTAGAATATTTTCAACTTGGGCGAAGACGCGTTTGAGACGAATAGCACGTGTTTTCGCGCCAAATGCATCACCCCACGTGCGGACGTGTCTGGTCGCGTCTTTGCATTGACTTTGTATGTAATCTACTCGCGCAATTTGTTGAACTCTCGTCTGGTGTGAACCCACAGTAACATTTGTTAAAATCTACACCACTAGCGGTATAGGTTGTAACACATACAGTACTGGGGCAACAGTTAGTCGAAAGAAGAAAAACATAGGCCACACCATGCAGGGATGTGCCCGAAGCCAAATACATTTCTGGAACAGCGTTACATTTTAAACCCTTTAAAACACTAATAGTATATGTGTGAAGTAAATGAGTGTAACCTATAAAATGACATGAATGACATTTTCTATGTGTCTATTATTTAGAAATCTGAGCTTTTTCGAGTTGAAATCTTTTTGTTAACCTAACTGTAAAAAATTAAAAACTATCAGAGGGTCCAAATGAAATGCTGCACTCTTATGATAAATCAGGGGCGTAGCCATCATTGAAAAAGTGGGGGGAAGAAATGTCTAGTGTTATACCCAAAAATACATGTGAAATCTACAGAAATTTACTGTGTTCATGCACAGCAAATAACTGTAATAAAGATCACAGTGGCTTACGGTGTGAAATTACAGTAGTGTTAAAATAACTGTAAAAATCACAGTAAAGAGGCATGCGCCGTAGAAAATTACAATGAATACAAATATCCTCCAGAGATTTACAGTAATCAACAATGTACTATGGAAAATTATAGTAACCATTAATGTGCTGTAGAAATTCACAACAAGTATATTTACTGTAAAGATTGTTTATTGAAATGGGTTTAAACATTACTTCCCTTTCAGTCGGTCACTACGACGTCACGTCATGACCGACGAATTGGGAACTCGCTTAGAGAGACCAATCTGCTTCGAATACTACTAAAACGCCAATGAACTTGGCATTGAGATATTTGCATAATGCTGGCGCCGCCCCGCCAGGTGCGTATATAAGCCCCAGGTGCAAATATAGAAATCAGCTTTTTATCGCTTCGAAAGCCGGCAGTATCTGCTACTGAGAAGCTACTCTCTGCTCTGGTGGGAAACGATTGCTGAAGTTGGTTGGACAAGCAGTACCACAGCGGACGCCGCAGTTTTCCACTACTCTGCATCTTTTTTGTTTTGAGTTATTAGTGAGTGCGTTGCTGATCCCTGTGCGCATCATCAACTGAGCATCTAAGAGTGAATTTCCCTAAAAGAGTGATACGGAGAGCTTTGTGCCTTGTTAAAGGCAGCCACTCTCTCGTATATCCGGAGATCAGCGTCCTTTTCAGGATGGCTTTTCGTCCGTGTGTTCTTGGATGCGGCAAGTACATGGGTCCAAAGGACGGTCACGAGCGCTGTCTTTCATGCTTGGGCATCAAGCATGCGGAGGCGGCGTTCGCTGGGGGTGCATGTTCTCATTGCGAGGAGATGTCCCTTCTTACGCAGGCGGTTGTCGTTTCTACGGGAACGGCGTCCGCGTCCGGTGAGTTCTGACCGCCGCCACGGAGCGGCTGCGAAGCTCTCTAAGGACGATCTGCGTTTAACTGTGTTGAGCCGGTCGGGGGATTCGTCCTCCGGCTCTCAGCCTTCCCGTCCTCAGCCGGTTGAGGTGCCTATGGAGACTGCAGCCTCGTGTTCTACGAGCGCTGTAGAATCCGTTGCGCCTCCCTCTGGACCCACTTCGACCGCAACACCCGAGGGTGGAGCCCCTCTTTCTGAAGCTGACTCAGACGTTCTTCCTCCTTCTGGTCGGGTTGTGACGCCGGAGTTTGACCCGGAGATGGTGGCTGTGCTCTCTCGAGCGGCGGAGACCGTAGGGTTGGAGTGGGTTAACCCCCCACAGCCCGAACCGTCCCGCCTGGATGATTGGTTCTTCGGAGCTGCCCGGGCTTCACAGCCCTCTCCACCAGTACCTTTCTTCCCCGAGGTGCACGAGGAGCTGTCACGGACTTGGAAGTCGCCGTACTCTACCCGGTTACGGCCGATTCAGCCCTCCCCCCTCACCTCCCTCACCAACGGAGCCGCTAAGGGTTATACGGGGATCCCCCCTGTAGAGCGCGGCGTCGCGATGCAGCTGTGTCCGACCACCGCTGCCTCCTGGAAGGACCGCCCAACCCTTCCCTCTCGGGCTTGTAGACAGTCATCCGGTTTAACGGGCGCTGCCCATCAGGCTTGTGGAGAGGCGGCTTCGGCTCTGCATGCAATGGCTTTGCTGCAGGTCCATGAAGCGAAGGCCTTACGAGATCTGCATGAGGGAGGACACGACTCACCCGTCTTGTTGGAGCTCCGGGCTGCCACTGATTTGGCTCTCCGCGCTACGAAGGTGACGGCCCAGGTGATTGGTCGTGCGATGTCTACACTCGTGGTCCAAGAACGCCACCTATGGCTGTGTCTGGCGGACATGACTGAAGCGGACAAGAACAAGTTTCTGGACGCTCCAGTGTCACAGACTGGCCTATTCGGCGAGTCGGTGGAGTCTTTTGCACAGCAATTCACCGCCGCTCAGAAGCAGACTGAAGCGATCTCCAAGATCATGCCCCGGCGCAAGAGGCCTGCCTCTCGTCCACCAGCACCGGCTGCCCAGTCTGCTCCTCGCCGAGGGCGCCCTGCGGCGGCTGCCTCCGCCCCCCCCCCCCTAGGAAGTCATCCAGACAAGGAGGGGGAACAGCCGTCGACAGCCCGCCCCGCCCGCTCCACCCGCTTCCCGTGGTCGCAAACGGGGTTCTAAGCGGCCCTGAGATGGGCGACCTGGATTCGGATGGGATCACTCTTCGGGAGGTGGTGAACGCACCGCTCCTTCCCCCGGAGGAGGGCCGGGTGGAAAATCTTTGGTTTCGTTTTGTTTCTGTTCCGCCGGCTTCTCAGCCGGCACCCACAAAACCACAAAAAGAGTGCATTCCTATTCCTTCTCCAGGTCTTCAGAGGATCGAGAGAGCCGTGAGCGGGCATTCATCTGCTCATCCTCCCTCTCCTCCATTGCCAGCGGGGGTTCTGAGGAGTCTGAGCTCTCCACTGCGGAGACCGGACCACCAGCACCCTCAGCGGTCTCAGGTCAGTGTCACAACACACACACACACTGTAGTTGCGTGCGCTCTTACGGCGCGCGCACCGGCAGTCTCACCTGTTCCGCTCGTCTGCCCCACCGCGAGCTCTCCGGTTGTGCCGTTAATTCCCCTCGCACGGTCCCTGGAAGCTTGGCTTCAGCTTACCAGTCCGTCTCGATGGGTATTACGCACAATCCGCCTCGGTTACGAAATTCAATTCAACCGGCACACACCCAAATTCTCGGGCATTCGTTTCACTACAGTGAAAGCGTCCGATGCACATGTACTGCGTGCAGAACTCGATGTCCTCCTGGCAAAGGACGCGATCGAACCGGTCCCTCCAACCGAGATGAGCTCGGGGTTTTACAGCCCGTATTTCATAGTTCCAAAGAAGGGCGGTGGGTTACGACCGATCTTGGATTTGCGCGTTCTGAACCGATCTCTCCAAAAACGATCCTTCAGAATGATAACGCCGAAACTGATATTTCAGTCAATACGCCCCCAAGATTGGTTTGCAGCAATAGATCTGAAAGACGCATACGTTCATGTGTCCATTCTCCCTCGCCACAGACCATTTCTGCGCTTTGCGTTCGAGGGGCGGGCATACCAATACAAAGTACTACCGTTCGGGCTGTCTCTCTCTCCCCGTGTATTTACGAAAGTAGTGGAGGCGGCGTTAAAGCCCCTGAGAGAGAGCGGTGTTCGCATTTTGGCTTACCTCGACGATTGGCTTATAATAGCGCATTCTCAACGGACGCTTTGCGAGCACAGAGACTTAACGCTTCGGCATCTCGCCCGTCTGGGTCTTCGGGTCAACTGGGAAAAGAGCAAACTTTGCCCCACGCAGAGGATCTCTTTTCTCGGGATGGAACTGGACTCGATCGATTTATCAGCACGTTTAACAGAAGCGCGCGTCCAATCAATTCTGACTTGCCTTGGTTCTTTCCGAGGGAAGAACGCGGTCCCTCTGAAACAATTTCAGAAGCTCCTGGGAAATATGGCAGCAGCCGCGGCCGTGACACCGCTCGGGCTGCTCCATATGAGACCGCTTCAGCGTTGGCTTCACGATCGAGTCCCGAGGAGAGCGTGGCGCGCCGGCATTCACCGTGTAACCATTACACCTGCGTGTCGTCTAACATTCACCCCGTGGTTAGACCCTGCGTTTCTGAGAGCAGGGGTGTCCATGAGACAGATTTATTGGCATGCTGTTGTACACACAGATGCATCCAACACGGGGTGGGGAGCCACGTACAACGGGCTTGCAGCTTCGGGGGTGTGGACAGCACCCCAGCTGCACTGGCATATCAATTGCCGCGAGTTGTGGGCTGTATATCTGGGACTCGTACGCTTTGCTACGGAGCTGCGAGGGAAGGATGTACTAGTACACACCGACAACACTGCGACCGTTGCGTATATCAACCGTAAAGGCGGTTTGCGCTCTCGTCACCTGTCGCATCTCGCCCGTCATCTCCTCCTTTGGAGTCAGAAGCATCTGAGGTCCCTTCGTGCCATTCATATTCCGGGTTCGCTCAATACAGCGGCAGACGCGCTTTCCCGAGCTGCGCGCCCCGGAGAATGGCGACTCCACCCCCAGACGGTACAGCTAATTTGGAAGAAGTTCGGTCGTGCGCAGATAGATCTGTTTGCGTCGCCAGACGATACCCACTGTCGCCTGTTTTATTCACTAACCGAGGGCAGCCTCGGCGTGGATGCGCTGACACACAGCTGGCCGCGGGGGATGCGCAAATACGCGTTTCCACCAGTGAGTTTAATCGCACAGACGCTGTGCAAAGTCAGGCAGGACGAGGAGAGCCTTCTTCTGGTCGCTCCTTACTGGACGACCAGGAATTGGTTTCCAGAACTAATGCTCCTCGCGACAGCCCCTCCCTGGCGGATTCCCCTGAGGAAGGACCTTCTTTCTCAAGGAGGGGGCACATTATGGCACCCGCGCCCCGACCTGTGGGATCTCCACGTATGGTCGTTGAGCGCGCACAAGGTTTAGGTGATTTATCGCAAGCGATATCTAACACCATCGCCGCGGCTCGAGCTCCGTCCACAAGACGGGCTTACGCGCTTAAGTGGAACCTTTTCGTCGATTGGTGCTCTTCGCAACGCGAGGACCCTCGAGAATGCCCCATTAATGTTGTGCTTTCATACCTTCAACACCGGTTAGATGGTAGGCTGTCACCGTCCACTATTAAAGTTGATATCGCTGCTATTTCTGCTCATCACTCACTTATTAACGGCAGATCAGTCGGCCAGCACGACTTAGTTATTAGGTTTTTAAGAGGCGCTCGTAGGCTAAACCCCTCGCGCCCTCCCTCTATTCCTCCTTGGGACCTGTCCATGGTGCTGAAAGCCCTGCAGGGAAACCCATTCGAGCCTTTGCAGTCTGTGAGTCTGAAGTTTTTATCAATGAAAACTCTGACCCTACTAGCATTGGCCTCTGTTAAGAGGGTAGGTGACCTTCATGCATTCTCTATCGACGATTCGTGCCTTCAGTTTGGCCCTGCTGTCTCGAGTGTTACATTGAGACCCAGACCAGGCTATGTGCCCAAAGTGCCCACCACTCCCTTCAGAGATCAAGTGGTGAGCCTACAAGCTCTGCCCGCGGAGACGGCAGACCCGACCATGGCTTTATTATGCCCCGTACGAGCGTTACGCATCTACGTGGATCGCACACAAAGCCTTAGGACCTCAGATCAGCTCGTTGTTTGTTATGGTGGTCAGCAGAGAGGGAAAGCTGTCACTAAGCAGAGGATGTCTCATTGGATAGTTGATACTATCGCCCTTGCTTATAATCTGCAGGGCATTCCTTGTCCATTTAATTTGAGAGCTCACTCTACTAGAAGTGTTGCCTCATCTTGGGCACTCGCTCGTGGTTCCTCGCTAACAGACATCTGCAGAGCTGCTGGTTGGGCGACACCTAATACGTTCACTAGATTTTACAGTGTTCGTGTCGAGCCTGTCTCCTCTCGTGTTCTTTCCTCGTTAGGGGAAGCACAGAGAACAGGCTCGCAGGTCGGCTTGCAACCTCCGACTGCTGCTCCAAACTGAGCTCAGTATGGAAGGCCATCGAGGCAAAAACGCGTAATAATTTGTTTTGCCTTCCTCCGCTGCCTTGGCAGCCTGATGTTGCGGAGCATCTGCTGCCAGCCTCTCACTAGCTGTATCCTCGCGAACCTGTGTTTGGCTCGGGCATCCACATTGCGTCCCACCGGGTTCCTTTGTGAGTATTTTCCGTGGGGTTAATCCTACCAGCCCACGTTTCCCTCAGCAGAGCACTGCTTTGCTTACACAGCCACGGCTGTCATTTTTACCTCAACTATGGTTGACTTTCGCCCACCAATAGCCCTTAACGGGGCGGTGGCTTCCGCAGCGTCCCTATACCGCTCAGATAGGGCGCTTCCCAGTCGCTGGCACTACTGTGGGGTTAAAGGAACATCTAGTGCCCGGCCTTCTGCCTTAAAACCTAATTCTCCTTATCCTTAAGTGGAACCAGAGGGCTTTACGCAGACACTGGAAGAGGTCAGCCCTCAGTGGCGTTTTGGTAGGGATTCCCAATTCGTCGGTCACGACGTGATGTCGTAGTGACCGACTGAAAGGGAACGTCTCGGTTACGTATGTAACCCTCGTTCCCTGAAGGAGGGAACGGAGACGTCACGTCCCGTCGCCACAGGGCTGCTCCCTGCTGTTTATCGGCCGGTCACACTTTCCGGCTTTCTCAGCGAAAAAGAAGCTGATTTCTATATTTGCACCTGGGGCTTATATACGCACCTGGCGGGGCGGCGCCAGCATTATGCAAATATCTCAATGCCAAGTTCATTGGCGTTTTAGTAGTATTCGAAGCAGATTGGTCTCTCTAAGCGAGTTCCCAATTCGTCGGTCACGACGTGACGTCTCCGTTCCCTCCTTCAGGGAACGAGGGTTACATACGTAACCGAGACGTTCTTATGCCAAACATTGTATACAAAAAATGCCTCATCAGTTAAATGTATTTTAATTACGCGCAGGGACGAATCTACCGGGGTGGTAACAGGATGGGAACATGAGGCATTTTTTAGGGTGTGTCAGTATGACGCTAACAGCTTACAGACGTAAGTAATGAAGATACAATGACTCATATAAACATTGGCAAAACAACTGTTTAAACAGCTTGTGTTTTAGTGCATATTTACTTTCATTAGAAGCAACACAGTCATGCACTAGACTTTAATAATGAACACACAAACATTGTCAGTGACAATTATCAAAAAGATTCAAAATTACTCTAAATATTACAGATTTACAACAGAGCAACATAACAGCATTATATTTAAAGCCAGCAAACACCAAAACAGTAATCTTTATTATTAATATTAACAACAAAATTTTACATGCTGCAATGCATGCTGGGAGTTTTTAAAATCTTAATGTAAAATTGCTTGGACTAGGGCTGTCAATAGATTAAAAAAATTAATCTAGATTAATCGCATGATTTCATGAGTTAACTGCGATTAATCGCAAATTAATCGCACATTTTTATCCATTCTAAATTTACCCTAATTTAACACTTTTCAGGTTTTTAATATTCTAATCATATATACATATATAGATGCTTTATGCAAATGTATGTTAACAACAGCCTGTTTACATTTTAACAGAATCACCAGCCATTGTTTTGTATATGAATTTTCCTTTCAGAAGATTTTTCTTTCTCCATTTTTGTTTGCTACTGCATCATTTGTGACCTGTGCTGGCAAGTTGAGTCGGAATTAGCAAATTTAAAAAAACTAGTTGTTCATATTTTTACATTCTCTATTGAAACATAGAACAATGCATGATTTGTTGAAATATAACAAAATATGACAGAACTACACGTGTTTGAAGTTGAAAGAGTCAAATTACCACAAACATTTCCACATCCATACATTATATTACCACATCAATACCTTAAAATCACTGGTAAAACTAATAGATTTAGCACACACAAAGCAAAAACATCATCAATGTATGTTCAACTTTTTTTCCTTTTGTTTGATTGACATTGAGACAGACTGCTTAAAATCTAAGTGATCTAATATAATGTTACACATCAGATAGTTTTACCCAACAGTTAACCAAACATTTACTTAAAACATAACAGATTATAGAGCCTACCTGCGTGAATTCTTATCAAAACAGATATTTGTAAAACTGTAATTTTGTGTAGATGTCTATATATCCGGGTCGCGCACTCGCGCGTCTGTGTGCACGCGCTTCAGATATCAGTCAGTCAGCGTGAGGGGATCGCTTTTGAGTCTTGTCGCTCTTAATAACTCTTTAACATTAATCAGGTAGTGAACTTTATCTCTCTTAATGACTCTTTTAACATCAAGCAAGTCCTGCAGTCTATTTTCTAAGTCATGCATAAAAGCGAAACCAAAATGAATTGAGACGCATTTTTGTATTAGATTAAGCATTAGGAGGACGGGAACGTTACACCTCTCAGACGTATAAATAAAGATCATATCAGATGTCCAACGAGCATTTAGAGCATTGGATTTGCTAGAAAATTTGCTTAATGTTCTTATTTCTATGAAAACTTTTTACTCATTTAGAGAGAGTCACATTTGTCTGCGTCTCTGTTCATTCAACTATGGGCTGGACCAAGGGTCAAACAGAAATTGCGCGTTGCGTTAATCTCCGTTAATAAAATTAGTGGCGTTAAAATGAATTTGCGTTAACGCGTTATTAGCGCGTTAATTTTGACAGCCCTAGCTTGGACACATACAAGTCCAGTCAACAACAATTTTTGTTAGCAACTGATGTCTAATCTTATTCAGGATACACAAAATAAATTGATGAAATGAATAAATGACAGACCTCTAAAAATCTAAAAATCGGGCAATCTTGGCGCGAAAATGCCACCACATGACCTAACGGCGGCAACGCACTGCCTTTTTGGCTTTATCTACACTGTAAAAAATGTATTACTGGGTATTACTGGCAACTAGCTGCCAGTAACTTACTGTAGATTTTACATTTATGTTATTTACTGGCAACAGTTTGTTCAAAGTAAAATGAAGATGAAACATTTTCAACCTTTATCTTCTACAGTAAGTTACTGGCACAGCTGCATAATTACAGTGTAACAAATATGCAGCGCAAAGGAGAAGCAGAGAAAGTCACAGACGCAGCAAGATGCTGCAAAATCACAGAAATATTGTAACCAAGAAGTAAGCAGGTCAGTCAAGTTACCAGCAAAAGCACGCATCTATATATTGCTGATTACATGCAGAGGTGGAAAAAGTACTAAAATATTATACTCAAGTAAAAGTAAAAAGTAAGTCATTTTAACTTTACTCAGAGTAAAAGTTACTTTTTTTACAGCGGGAAGAGGTGGAGGATTCTAGTATAGTTAAAAAACGACAAGGGAATATACCTCTCAAACTAGTTGTTTTTAATTGTAGGAACATCTTTACAATTAAAGTGCAATAACAAAAGTTAACAAAATAAAAAGCTTTTTTAAACTAAGAAACATTTATGGAATTATTTAATGACTTTACATGTGAGTTATGCACTTTTGAAGGTGGTCAGCAGCTTGTAAATACAATCACTAGTAAGATTGTAATTTATGTATTGCTGGTAACATACATTATGTTATTAAACTATATATAGTTTAAATGAGCATATAATGAGATGAGTGCCATGTCTATATACATTTGACACGTTTATTATCTTCTTACTTCCCTGACCTGGGTACCTGATAACCTTTATTCTTCTCTCTCTCTCTCTCTCGCTCTCTCTCTCTCTCTCTCTCTCTCTCTCTCTCTCTCTCTCTCTCTTTCTCTCTGCAATGTCTAATGACCTGCGGATTCTTGAGGACGTTTTGAAGTTGTGTTTGACTTGACGCGAAGCTGCTAGACCTCGGAAGATAATGCGCATGGTATTAAAAACGCGTCGTGCAATTTCGTACTTAAGAGCATGAATCCTACCTTTCATAGAAATGAAACACTCGCTTCGCGTCAGTGGAAAGTGGTCGCTTAAATATGACCAGGGGTTTCTTTCATAAGATTTGGACTGAGGCGGGTCTGCATTAGCGCGCGCCTGTCTCGTCCGTCTCCATGGTTCTTTTTGCGTGTTCCCCGGGCCCCGCCCATTTACATCCGTTGCGCGTCTTTATCACCTTGCTTTTTAAAATATTTTTTTACTCAGTAACGGATATGATTTAAAATGTAGCGAAGGACAATACTTTAAATAAAACATACTTAAGTAAAAGTAAAAGTACAGATTTTAAAAACTACTCAAAAAAGTAAAAATACACAAAAAAACTACTCAATTACCGAAACGTGAGTAAATGTAGGCCTAATTCGTTACTTTCCACCTCTGATTACATGTTTTAAAGTCAGGTGCTGGTGTGATGCGTTGTTTTATGTATCAGGCAGATCATTAATTAGCATTTTCTAAAAGTCCTGCTGTTTTCATGCAACCACAGCGAAACATCAAGGGTGATATGTGAAGTTTATCATTTTATAAAACTTTGTTTTTGTGAAAAGTGCAAATCATGCTTTTTTATGGTCATTTCACCTAATATTTCCAGTTCTTTAAAAGAGCTTTTTAAAAATATTTTAATTTCACCTTTGTAAATCTAAACAAGAGGGCGGTCTGGCACTCTCAGACTTTCGTCTTTATTATTGGGCTTTCTACATAAGATTAATTACATTGTGGTTGGATGTTCATAATACCCCTCCGGATTGGCTCCAAATAGTTTGTGATCAGTGTTACCCCTACAATCCAGGAGCGGTGATTCTTTCCCCTGTAACTTTAGACCACTCAACTTTCAATAATAGTATTGTAATTCGGAATATAATGCGTATCTGGAAACAGATAAAAGAATACTTCAAGATAAAGTCCTTATCGTTTTCAATTCCCATTGCTAAGAATCCATCATTTAAACCATCAATATTGGACAAGACCTTCATGCAATGGAAAGAAATGGGTCTATGTACTATTGGAGACCTTTTCATTGATGGGGTCCTGGCATCCTTTAGTCAGCTGCAACAGAAATTTAATCTTTCTCAAAATAATTTTTTTAGATATCTACAGATTAGGAATTATATACGTGCCCATATATCTTCATTGGAAAATACTTCACCCTCAATTATTGATAAGTGTGTTGATCAAAGTAAAGGAAGTAAAAAAGCCTTAGCGATAATTTATGATCTGCTGCAATCTTTTAACTCTCCCACTACTAGATTTCTTAAGGAAGAATGGGAGAAAGAATTTGGAGTAGAAATTTCTGAGGAATTATGGCAAGAGAGTTTAAAGGATATTAATGATCATTCTATCAATACTAGACACTGCCTAATTCAGTTTAAGGTAATTCACAGACTACATTATTCAAAAAAGAAACTGCACAGAATTTTCCCGAATGTTTCACCTCTTTGTGAAAAATGTAATTCGGCTGATGCAGACTTGTCCCATAGTTTTATTTTTTGCTCAAGTATACAGAGTTATTGGAATGGAATTTTTAATGTTCTTTCAGAAATTTTTAGGGTACAAATGCAGCCTGACCCAGTATTAATCGTCCTGGGACTTTCTGAACATATACGTTCATTAACAAGAGGACAACACAAACTACTTGCATACAGTTTAACTACAGCAAAAAAACTACTATTGTTGTTCTGGAAGAAGAAGGAGGTGCCTACAGTCAAGTTATGGCTTGGAGAGATGACTTCCACTTTACACTTGGAAAAAATTCGCTACTGTTTGAATGGGAAAATTGAGCAGTTTGACAAAATCTGGTGCTCTTTTCTCTGTTATCTTGATGGGAACTCTATGGACTAATGCATCTTTTATTGTTGTCATATTTTCAAATTTTCACCATATTTTACAATTTAATGTAAACAGGTCTGGGAAGTTTTTTGTTTGTTTGTTTGTTTATTGTTTTGTATTTTTTGTTAAGATTCTGTAAGATTGCAATCCTTTTTTTTAAATCTATTTTCAATAAAACTTAATTGATAAAAAATATATATATATTTTAATTTAAGTAAAGTATAGCTTATTAAATATGTTTGTTTCATTTCATTAAATATATTCATATTTCAACATTTGAAGTCTCCATTAAAAAAAAGGTAGGTCAACTGTGGATTTGTTTGTGGTTTTAGTTCTTAACTAAAAATAGCTTGCACTAATATTGTAACGGGTCAGACAGGTTTGGATCAATATGCAAATCTTTATTTGGAGTATCACATAGTAGACAGAACAAAGGTAAGGCAAGGCAGCTATTTAAAAAAGTAACGATAACACAATCCAAGGTCGGGGCAGGCAGATACCAATCATAACATAAACAGTTCAATTTCAGGGAAGAGAACAATCATAAACAAGTAAACAATCCAAGGTTGGGGAAGGCGGCAACACATCAATAATCCAAAAGGCAGTCCAATATAAACACCACAAAGCACAGCTACACAAGGAAATAAAGCTCAGTAGTGCAGCACAGTCAGGGGTTAAATTGTGATTTGTTATGTGGGGGGGTCTGTGGGGAGGGGTACTTCAAGGGGTAACATGTTTAATACTGATGACAGCAAAGCCACTGGTGTGTTTCAATGACATTCTGGACCTCTGACATGATTTGATAAGTTCCAGCTGTAAAGACGTGCCAGAGGTTGACCCCAAATATTTTAAAAAGTCAGCGTCTGAATTTTAAATAATGCAAATTTATGAGTTTGACACCCTATATCTATTTGTTGCACATGTCTTTATGCACAATTGATCAAACTTTAAAGGAAGATACAAGATTCAACCTCCTTAAATAATTCTAGGCATAATATACCCCAAAAGACTCAATTAAAAAGAAAAGGTACAACACACAGTACTGTATCAGCAACATGTCTTATAAATTAGCCATAGAGATTCCCTGGTCAGCAGCTAATTTTATTAAACTATACAATGAGTTATATCTAGGGTTATCCAGTCAACATACTGTAATTAGATGAGTGACATACATACTTTAATCCTTTACACGTTTCTAGTCTTCTATTAAGTTTTTTGACATGGGCAACATTTTTACCTTTGCATTAACCTGGTCGTGCAAATCGTTGAACTTGCGTTGGTTAGTATGCCCCATAATGAATGGAAACAAATTATTCCTTTTGCGTTAGTGCACACGCACACCGGCCCAATTTAAACCTTGAGCACAGGGCAAACAAGACTTCGCCATGAGCTTACGTGTAAGCCCCAGGTATATAGGCCTGGTGATGAACATCAGATGGCGTTAAATCAACAGAGAGAGGGACATGATACCCCCCCGCGATTGGCTTCAGATGCGGGAAGAGTTCTTTTTGGGACGGCCACAGGGACGAGGGCCCGGCTTATGCGGATGAGACCTGTGAAAGTCAGATATTAAATTAGGACCAGGATATCCTCTGCATTCTCCCATGATCTCTCCTCCGGGCCGTACCCCTCCCAGTCTACGAAATACTGAATATTGGATCCTCGCCGTCTCAAGTCTATGAGCTTGTGTACCAGGAAGGCTTCTTTCCCGCCCACGATGAGTGGGGGGCACTGCTATACCGGAATCCACAGGTTCACCGCAGGTTTGAGCAGTGAGATATGATAAGTAGGAAAGATACAGTAATTAGCAGGTAGTTGGAGATGAAAAGATACAGGGTTAACTTGTTTTAGAATTTTGAATGGGCCGACATACCTGGGGCTTAGATTTTTGCATGGTAGTCGTAGCCGAATATCCCTGGTGGAGAGCCATACCACTTGGCCTGGTTCATATGGGGTTGTGGTCGTCTGCAATGAACAGCCTATTCTTTGGCCCTTGTGACCGCACGTGAGAGATGGACATGAGCTTCACCCCAAGTTTCTTGACTTTTCACAAACCATGCATCTACTGCGGGGACTTCAGATGGCTCATCATCCCAATGGAGAATTGGAGGTTGGAACCCGAGTATACATTGGAAAGGAGTGAGACAAGTAGCTGTTTTCTTGATAGAGTTTTGTGCATACTCGGCCCAGGGTAAGAAACGGCACCACTCATTCTGGTTCTGGTGACAGTGCAGCCTGAGAAATTTAGTGAGCTCTTGGTTCATACGTTCACCTTGGCCGTTAGACTGTGGATGGTAACCTGACATGAGGCTGATGTTAACAAGGAGTACTTTAAATAAGGCTTTCCACACTTTGGATGACAATTGGGGGCCACGATCTGACACAATATCCTTAGGGAGTCCATCATATTTGAATACATAATGTAATAGTTGTTCTGCTGTTTCTAGGGCTGATGGGAGTTTAGGCAATGGGATAAACCTGCAACCTTTGGAGAAACAATCCACGACTGTGAAGATCACTGTGTTGCCTTTAGAGACAGGTAAATCAGTGACAAAGTCTACTGCAATGTGTGACCATGGTCTTTTCGGTATCTTGAGAGGTTGAAGAAGGCTTGCCGGGGCTTGGTGGGGAGACTTATTAGCTGGACAAGTGGTACAAGCATTAACAAAAGTGGATATATCATCAAGCAAAGTAGTGTTAATACCTGGATGGCCTGAGCTGGGAGAGGTATGTACCCATTGAATGAGCTGTTGTCTGTTGTTAGGCAGAACAAATGTGTGCTTGTTGGGACAACCACTAGATGACGGGTTCTGGGCATTGGATTGGTTGATTTCTTGAATGACATTCCACTGTCCTGGGGTAATGATGAAGGAGGGAGGGATGGAGCATCAGCTTTGGAATTTTTTTAGCCAGGGCAATAGGTTATAGTGTATTGAAACAAGTAAAAAATAGGGCCCACCTGGCTTGTCTGGTGTTGAGACGTTTTGCTGACTGTAGGTATTTGAGGTAATGGTGGTCCGTTAAGGCCTTCATGGCCAAATGTTCACGGTTACCTACATACTAGTTACCTTCAGCCGCATGCAGTTTCCTTGAAAAAATGCACAGGGGAAGAGTTTAAGGGGTTCGCCTTGCCTTTGAGACAAAATAGCACCAATGCCTGAATTAGACGCGTCAACCTCAAGATCGGGGTGGTGAATAATGGGAGCTGAAGTGAACATGAATTTCAGATCCTCAAACACTTGTTCAGCGGCGGGACACCACATTAGCTTATGGTTGGTTTTCTTCACTAAGGAGGTTAAAGGTGCAGCAATGGTACTGAAGTTCTTAATGAAGCGTCTGTAAAAGTTAGCAAAGCCCAGAAAGTGCTGTAGGTCTTTCAGAGATTGAGGTTTTGGCCAGTTTAATACCGCACATACCTTTTCCTCGTCCATAGCAACACCATCTGGACTGATGACATATCCCAAGAATGAGGTTGATGTAGAATGAAACTTACATTTCTCGGCCTTCGCGTAGAGTTGATGTTGTATTACACGTTGTAACACTGCCCTGGTGTGTTGAATGTGTTGTTCCACGGATTATATCTCTGAACACATCGTTGATAAAAGATTGTAAGATAGATGGACTGTTAGATAATCCGAACGGCATAACCAAATATTCTTAGTGTCCGTTAGCTGTGGAGAATGCTGTCTTACATTAATCACTGTCACGGATGCGAATTAGATTGTAGGCACTGCACAGGTTGAGCTTGCTGTAAACTTTGGCTTTTCGAAGCTGTCAACATACACGGACGAAGCCCGCCGTCCTTTTTTTCTACGAAGAAAAACCCTGCCGCGGCTGGAGATGTAGACTTACAAATAAACCCTTTGGCCAGTTCTTCGTCAATGTACTGTTTCCGTCAATTTTCGTCAATGTACTACTCCATGAAATTAGGGAGTCTTGTTCGTGTAGCCAGGGAAAGCCAAGGATAATGGGATTGTGAGGTGATGGCATAGAAGGTAATGTCTCGGTAGGATCCAGTGAAATATCCATCTAGGAAACCAAACATTAACCTCAACCCCTCAGTAATGTGTATACATGACATATAAATGACATTTATATACGTGAAGTATAGCCTCTGAATATTAATTTATATAGCTTAAGTCAACATTGAACATTGAAAATAAAGGAAATGTCCTGTGCTTTATTCTAAAGTAAGTTACTTGTCAATGGATGCCAGGTAATTACTGTGAATTTCACAATATGTGTTTACAGTACCTGTTTTTTTTTTCAAATAACCCTTGTGTAATTAAAAATTTTAATTTTAGTCATACATTTTTTGCTTATGCATTATGATTAAATGATTTTAAACGATTAACATATATGAAGATTCAACTTAAGATTGTTCCTTTCATCATTCTGGATTGAATTATATCATGTAGAATTGGTGGGTTAAACTAGGGTGACCATACCTGCCATTCTTCCCGGACGTGTCCTGGCCAGGATTTCGGATGCGTCTTTTGAAAGTTGTATTTGTCGACCGCACAAGTCATTAAGGTTCTTAAATTTTTGTTTAAAAAAACACAAGTCATAAATCGTAGTTTCATTCTTACCTTATAATGTAATGGTTGCTTTTCTGAAATAGGAAAAACTCGATAACGATGCAGTCGACAAATACAACTTTCGGAAGGTGCACCAAAACCTGGCCAGGACGGGAAGAATGGCACGTATGGTTACCCTAGATAAACATGCTGTAAACGCTGTGAAATCACAGTTTAACATGATCTTTTTTTCTTATTTAAAGTGTTTTGATAACTTCACTGTAAAAATACTTTGCTGCCTTAAAAAGGTTTGTACTAACATGGCTGAACTATCCCTTTATCTTATCTAACCTTATTTTAAATAGTGTTTTCTATCTTCTATCTTGCACTTCACTAAACAAATTAAATTCCCAAAATACATTTATGAACTACACATTTTTGCCAACAGGTAGTGTTTCAGTTTTAATTTATTTAGGATTTTTTTTCAGTCAGTGACTTATGTTCCATGTTATCCCATTATTTTAATGAATTTACTCTGGATGAACACTCCAAATCCCGACAAGATTAAATGACTGCATGGTAACAATGATATGATTGACGTGAGGTGCAGATGAGCAATTAAAATCCAATCAATGTAAGATGCCACGCCACAGAGCTCTGCCCCTCTGCAAAAACGACATGAACTTAATTCAAGGTTATTTTGGGCTAAAGTGAGTCATAGTCTGTCTGAATATGAGCTATGTGGCCACGTTGATGTCTTACTTTGTTACTTTGATGTCATACTCGGATCGGTCTGCGCAGCACTGCATGATTCAAACATATAATATAATAGGAAGTGTTTGACTTGATTGGCCCTTTGTGAGGGACCCAAAAAACGTGTTTGGGGAGTGAGCGAGCGAGTTAGAAATAAACATTTAGTGCATCTGTCAACAGCAAAAGTCTATAAAACATTAGGCTACTTTTAAAACTTGCTCGCAAACTTGATCCGAAAGAGAAGTCCTCCACCAGCTCGCATGTAGCAGTTTAAAGAAAGCCTGTTTGTTACGGTTGCTGGCACATTAGATCTTTCTTGTGTCATGAGTGATTACAAAGTTAAGGCTAAACACCCACAACAACGTGTCCATGTTTATAGTTCAACATTAGTTGACAGCACCACCTCCTGGATGAATAATCAATACAACATCCTTAGAGAACCTAAATACAGCTGAACACTAAGACACAAGGAAAGAGTGGACGTTTTGCTTTCTGACAATACGTTTGCTTAGCTTAGGGTTTTGTTAAGTTTTTGTAAATTATATTAATTCAACTCATTTTTAATTCACTTTTTAGTATGTAATGCTTAGGTACACCTCATGGTATTACTGATATTCTGCGTGCCTTTCTATTTTTTGGAAAAATACCAAAAAAATTTTTAACTAGATACGTTTTATCGAATAAAGGGACATGTGTTATAAATGTATAATGTATAATGTTATTTTATAATATTATGCTACCGGACACAAAATTTGCATATCATGGCAACACGAATGAAGCCTCTTATACTCTGAGGCTATTTAGGGGATTTACGCCTGGATTTGGTCTACCCAATTTTAAAAGTTTCCCATACCCACATGCAAAGGTGTACATACAAAAGTTTGGGATAATTTTACAGGTAACCCTTTGAAATTACATAAAACACTGTTGAAAGTGCCAAACATGGTTGTTTGTGTTGTCAGTCCTCTAATAAACACAAAAATAAATAGGCGCTTTTGATGCTTTTTTTCTAAAGTCTGTATTTAAAAGCGTATAACTCTGGACCTGAATGGTAACGAAACCTGCAGACAGTTTTGTTTGATTCCAGCAATTTCCTCAGCTTACAGAGAAAAAAAGATTTTTTTCTCTATCATAATCTATGCAAAAGTTATTCTACTCCAACTGAAGGGAGGAATGATACCCTTTTTGTATTTAATTTCCGCCTAAAAATATTTGAAGTGTCCCCATAACCACATACAGTGGAATAAATGCAATATCTTTATATAATTTTACGGAAAACCCTTTGAAGTTACATAAAAAGCTGCTGTTTGTGACAAATATTATTATTAATGTTGTTTTTCATATGATGAAACACCAAATTTTCTTTTTTTGTGTTGTAAAACTCTGGTTCTGTGTGCTCTAGCAGACTGCAGACAGTTCTGGTTGTTACCAGCAGCAGGCAGTAAACACCCAAAAAAAGAATGATCTCTTTAGCATGTCGAATTCAAAAGTTATTCTCATTTTACTGAAGTGTGTGAAAATTCATTTTTCATATAAAAGTAATTTTTTTGTTTTGCACATTTAATAAATAGCAAGGGATTATTCATGCACACAACCAAAGAAAATGCTGTGAATGGACTCATTGTTTAGAGTAAGACCTAATATAAAAGATGGTGTATCATTTGTGGTTATCTGTGCTATCTGAGGCAGTTCATGCTCAAGTTTCACATACGTTTACAAAAGACAATTTTTACCTCATTATTCATTCATTCAACGATTGTTGGATATGTGATGATAATAGAGCAAACATAACGATGTAGCATCATTCCTGGGAGTGAGAGCTTTCATTTGATATAAGACTTGCTCATGTTTGTCATATTGAAAAATATGAAATATGTGAATATTAAAGGGGCTGTATGTAGTTTTCAGCGGCCTCTAGCGGTGATGTTTCAGATTGCAACCAATAAGTTTACAAGCGAACTCATCTAAAAAACTAAAGCACAAAATCGAAATATATTTTACATGCTTTGTAGTAATGTTTGTTTACCTGTCCAATAGGATGAAAGCCAACTCTGGATCCGTTTTTATACCCAAAGCAAAGCGGAGGTTTCTCCATAATTCAAATGCCCAAATCCGTGTTTTTGTCCGAGGTTGATCCGATTCACGTTTGGCTTTACAAGCTTCAGCAGATAATTTTTTTTTCTTCACAATATGTGGAGTTTGTGTTGAAGTCTGTGTTGTGCTGGGAGCAGGTCATTTCTTAATGCTATCAGATATGTCGCAGACAGTGTCGTCGCTGTTGAGTGCAAAGTCAGTAGACGAGGCAAGAGGTTCGGGAGTGCGTGCATGCAGGTGACGTCACTGGATATCGCACCAAATCTGACCAGTTACTTTCACATAAAAATAATAATCTTTTTTTAGAGGTAATAGCAAAACCCGCAAAGTGGATCATTTTAATGTGAGATTACAACCCCTTCACACACAGGCAATTGAAAAGGGATTAGTTTAAGTAGAAACACTGCGGACAGCTCCTTTAATAAAAACACTTAAAACCCTACTTACTGTCCCTTTAATCCAACTTTCACAGTGTAAGATAAATTGTTCATGTAAAAATATATAGGCTGTACGTCAAGAGTATATCAAGCGTACTCACACTCCCACTTACATCATTTTAATTAAAAGTGACAGTGGCTGGTACAGATTTCCTATATCATGTCTCCGTATTCATTCAAGGTCCTGTTTTAACAGGTGTGAATGTATGGTGAAGGAAGGTCAAGTCCAGTAGAGGGCAAAAGATACAAATATTTCAGCAGCAGGGCATTAACACACCGCTTCACTCTCACAGACACAACGTCTATTCAAATCATTTCATTATTGTTATGCTGCAAATGAACAACAAAATGACCTGAATTGAATTGTTTGTTAGTCAACACACTAAAATTGATAACATAAAGGAACAAGAAAAGGTGATCAGGTGTTGCAACATCAGATTTATTTATTATAAACCAACCTTGGGGCATTAAAGCTTTACTGGGGAACAGGCTCCAGATTTTTTCTAACTTTTTTTTTTGAAAGCCTGCTGCTTGCAAGAGCTGTGCAACACTTCTATAAAAAAAGAAGTTCAGTGGTGACCATGATGATGTCACTGCTATGTTTGCATACTGAACTGTGATTGGTCTGTTTCATACATCACCTTTAAGGCGATAGCAAATATCCAAGGGCTTTCCAGTCGTCTTCTGAAACTGCTCTTGTCTATACCAACTGTAATTCTCTTTGGGACAAAAACAAGGATTTCTTTTTTAATCCGTAGCTTAAAGTAGGTGAGTTGAATCTTTTACATTTATTGCAAACATTAAATTAGAGCTATTCATTTAACACCATGAATGTTTTTTATTTGAAAAGCCAATGTCAATAGTTTTTACTGTTTACACTTATGAGCAGTGAATTGTTGTCAAAAATACCAAACACAATGTGCACATTCTGGTTTAGCCCCTCATACAGCTGGCAATTTAAAATGTTTTATATTCTTATTCGATCTTCTTTTAGATTCAAGATCTTCTGTGTTTGACGTTTGCTGGTGTTAAGAACTGACAACTTTCTTAATCATCTTCTTTTTCTAAATTAAAGAATGTCAAGCACAAGTTCATCTGGATCTTTATTTTGTCGCCTAGCATCTATAGTGGCTATTGCTTGTTTCGTCTCTCTGAGCACTATGTTCTTCTATACTTCACCTATGATCAGCCGCCCACCGCCATTACCTGCACCTAAACATTACTTGGAAAGAACCTACACGAACCTATCTAACTCCTCCTTAAATGCAAAGGAAGAGAAACCAGTACTTTTGTTATGGGTTTGGCCTCAAGATTACCATTTCGATCTGAGCGACTGTAAAACTATTTACAACATTGACGGCTGTCACCTGACGGATGATAGATCTCTCTACAGCAACACAGATGCTGTGCTTATTTTTCACAGGGCTATTAGTCAAGATCTGTCCACACTTCCTCCATCTCCTCGCCCTTCGTTCCAAAAGTGGATATGGATGAATGTTGAATCGCCAACTAACACACAGAAAATCCCAGGAATTGAAAACCTGTTTAATCTGACTCTCAGTTATAGAGAGGACTCTGACATTCCTGTCCGGTTACGACTGACCAGCAGAAAGATCCCAGATGAGGATTTTGAAATTCCCAAAAAGGAAAGACTCATCTGTTGGGTTGTGAGTAACAATTTGGATTGGACAGGCGTAGGCACGAGAAACGCTTATTTCCACGAACTTAGCAAGCATGTCTACGTACACGTGTATGGAAAAGCTTATGGATCGTTCCTGGATTATAAAGACTACTATCCCACCATAGCCAGCTGTAAATTTTATCTCTCCTTCGAGAACTCCATTCACAAAGACTACATCACTGAGAAGTTAAATGGACCTCTGGCAGTAGGTACTGTACCTGTGGTGCTGGGACCTCCACGAAAAAACTATGAAAGGTTTATACCGGGTGACTCATTTATTCATGTGAATGACTTTCCAGATCCAAAGTCACTAGCGGAATACCTTAAGGGTCTGGACGTGGATGACGAAGCATATCGCAGGTACTTTAACTGGAGGAGACATTTCTCAGCTCGACCTCATTTAATATTACAGAACCAAGAGTTTGTTCTGGCTATTTGTACGGCCTGTGATTATGTAGGAAGACACAAGGAATATAAACAAGCTCACAATATCTATGAATGGTTTTTCAACTAATGTCATCTCAGTTACAGGTATTTTGATCAATTTTAATTATTGCCTCATGACTGTATTTTTTCTCCTTAGGAAATTTATAGTTCATGAGCTCTATATAAAATTGCATTTCATATTTAAGCACAGATTTCGAAGTTTGTAACAAATCATATGATTTCAATACATTTTTCGTTTCTTTTGATATTGTACTTTTATCTGAATCTGAATCAGATTTGGTTCTTTGTCCAGTTCCTCAGTTCTGAATAGCTTTGTATAAATTTAAATGTGAATGTAAATGTGCATTTGTGTGTTCGTCGTTCACAAGGATGCAAATGTTGGCAAACAAGGCTGTATAATATAACCCCTTCAACTCTGGGAATTTTGATGTGGGGTTCAGATAAGGACACCGAACATTAAAAAAAAGCATAATACGCAGCCACAGAAAAAAGTTTATAAAAGTTTAGATCGGAGCATTAAAAAATCTGTGTAAATAATTTATGTACCATTTGACCAGCCAAAACAGAAGACTGAAACGTGTGGGTGGAGTGTAATAACATTTTGTTAACACTGACATGATTAACTCTCTCAATTAACTTAAACTCTGAACAAACAATTTACTCTAAATATGTTAAATTTACTCTTTAGGTGTTAAATTTAACTGAGAAATGTTTAACACTGAAAATACTTTCCAAATTTTGCGGTGTACATTTAACTCCTGTCTGTGATATCAAATTCATAAAATGCTAAATACAATCAAAACGTTTTCGATAAAATTGCATTATTTCTAGATTAACATTGGTTGTACCAACTGATACCGAAAGTGTGCCAGCCTACCCGTTACATTAAAGTGGCTATTTTTTCAGTATTTGATAGAAATCTACTAAATTTTCATTCAGCCATAAAGACCATCTGGGGTTCACTTGATGATTTAATATCATGTTTACAGTTTATGCTTGTGAACTTCTTAATAAAAGGCCCATGATTGCGGTTGTAATACCTTAACATTTAAAGGAACAGTATGTAGGATTGTGGCTAAAACTGGTACTGCAATCACACAACTGGTGGCCAATACACAAAATGACAACATAAACATCAGTTGAGGGCTGCAACTCAACTTTTTAAATGACAATATCCTGGCCAGATCACTGTTTTCAGTGATATAAGTATTTGAAATTAAAATGATTTCTTAATGTCTAGTGACATATCAGGGCCATTGTATGATATAAATTTCTTACATACTGTTCCTTTAAGATTTTTGTGCAAAGGTTTTTCAATTATCCAACCAAACAATGATATTTGTGAAATTTGGAAAGGTTGTTTTTGTTAAATTAAATTAAATCATTACATTTTATTTTTTACAGTTGTCTTAATCTGCCATTTTACAAGTTTGAGATACCAAAAAAATGCTTTTTTGCTTTTCTTAGAATAACCTGACACATGTATCAAGTTATTTTTATAGTTCATAATGCCCCCGGTCACAAAAATAAGTGAATTATTAAAAAGTTAGGTTATGTCACCCAGCGAGGTCAGGTTTCCCATTGTAGTGTTTCCTGAAAGAAAACCAAGACAACACGGATGAGGGATTCAAGATACCTGACATCAATCCACTCAAGAGAACAATTGCACATACACATAGATGTGTAAACCATCTTCTGAGAACTACAGATCATTGCGTGAAACACCTGGAGTACCATGATGAGTAATGTGAATGATACACTGTTGACTGGGAGAGGATTACCTGAAAAATCCGGGTGCTGTCAACAAACAAGAAATGTGGTTTCTGACTAAAGAAAGGTAAGTTATTATATAAACTTAATGAGCTTTCGTTGAGTTTTATGTATCAACATTATATTTTACCGACTGTAGGCACCCTCGTGTAGTTTCAGAAGTAAATGACATTATGGTCCAGCGAGCACAAACATTTTTACAAAAGTATGTAAAGCTCCAATGAATGTATAAGATAAAATGTATAAACTGTGCATGACGGTATCTTACACTTTTAAATCATTTAAAATCGATAAATTAAATAATTTAAAATCCAATTTAAAAAGTGAGTGTTTATTTTTATCAGGGGTAAATGTATGTTGAAGGAAGGTCAAGTCCAGTAGAGGGCAAAAGAGACAAATATTTCAGCAGCAGGGCATTAACACACCGCTTCACTCTTACAGACACAACATTTATTCAAATTATCTTATATTTGTTATAATACAACTGAACAACAAATTTACAAATAACAACAAATAAAAAATATAAAAAATTCAGTCATAACAACATAATTTGAAATGTAAAGGAACAAGACAGGTGATCAGGTGTTGCATGCAACATATTTTCATGAAATGCGTATAAATAGCACGCAGTTGAAATGTCGTGCATATGATACGCCAGTTCTTCCCGTTGCGGTGCATCTTTTCGAGTCGTTTTATTTAATGGTTTCTCGTTTCTCTTTTAACGACACTAAAAGGGCGTATGCATGTAAAAATGGTATTGGCGTATGTATTGCACGACTTTTCACACTGCGTGCTATTTTCATGAATGGGCTGCGACATCAGAATTATGTTGTCATAAACCAACTTATTTTAGGTGTCAGGTGAAGTTTTTTAATTTGACTAATAGTTTTGTGTCCTCCTGACATGCTTCACTTACGTTCATGAATTCTTAGTTTTAATTTACACAACCATTTTCCAATATGTCTATTTTGAAGCAGTTAAAGACAAGTTACTTATGTCTGTGTCACGGCTAGGGGCTGGCTGTTATTGGCTAAAGCCACGCCCCTTCTCAACTTCCACCTCGAGGAGGTCCCCAAAGCCAACCCAATGACCAGACAACACAAGAACAGGTAAGTATTAAAACAAACTTTATTTAAATATTTAAAATAACTTGGGAAATGGGGAAGGGGCAATTAAAACTAAGCTTCCTCTCTGCCTTCCAGGCAGACCACGACACAGGGAGGTGGCAAGAAGGGGAAGAGGGCAACGGGGGTTCCCGGGGAGGGCTGGGGACCAAAGGTATAGGGGGGGGGGACGGGAAACACAGGCTCCTGCCAAACTCCGCTATCCGTGGCGCCCTCCTCTTCTTTCCTGGAGGCAAAAATAAAATAGTGTGAGTTTTAGGGGTTTAACTCTCTCTTCGCCCGTTGTACCTGTATCGCGTTAGGCAGATACTTCACTGCTCACTCTCCTTTCTTCCTCTTTCCACAGGCAGCGACTGGGACACAAAGACACGTTTAATCTGGACTTGGGTCGTCCTCACCTGTCTGCTGCTTACAGCTCTCGGTAAGTGTGGTTTTCCACAGTTCGCTCTCCTGACGTTCACTCCTGTTCTCTCTTTCTCCACAGGCAGCTTGGACACAACAACACGGTTAGTTCAACTTGGAGGCTGCTCACCTCTCCGCTGTTTACAACTCTGGGTACGTATGACTGTCCGCAGTTCATTCTCCTGACGTTCACTCTCGTTCTCTTTCTCCACAGGCAGCTTGGACACAGCAACACAATTAATTCAACTTGGATGCTCCTCACCTCTTCGCTGTTTACAGCTCTGGGTACGTATGGCGGTCCGCAGTTCGTTCTCCTGACGTTCACTCTCGTTCTCTCTTTCTCCACAGGCAGCTTGGACACAACAACACGGTTAATTCAACTTGGATGCTCCTCACCTCTTCGCTGTTTACAGCTCTGGGTACGTATGACGGTCCGCAGTTCGTTCTCCTGACGTTCACTCTCGTTCTCTCTTTCTCCACAGGCAGCTTGGACACAACAACACGGTTAGTTCAACTTGGATGCTCCTCACCTCTTCGCTGTTTACAGCTCTGGGTACGTATGGCGGTCCGCAGTTCGTTCTCCTGACGTTCACTCTCGTTCTCTCTTTCTCCACAGGCAGCTTGGACACAACAACACGGTTAATTCAACTTGGATGCTTATCACCTCTCCGCTGTTTACAGCTCTGGGTACGTATGACTGTCCGCAGTTCGTTCTCCTGACGTTCACTCTCGTTCTCTCTTTCTCCACAGGCAGCTTGGACACAACAACACAGTTAGTTCAACTTGGATGCTTCTCACCTCTCCGCTGTTTACAGCTCTGGGTACGTATGACTGTCCGCAGTTCGTTCTCCTGACGTTCACTCTCGTTCTCTCTTTCTCCACAGGCAGCTTGGACACAACAACACGGTTAATTCACTTGGAATGCTTCTCACCTCTCCGCTGTACGGCGTCCTGATCGACAATGCACGGGGGCGGGCTTACGACGGCTGGCCTACACAGAAGGGCAAACGGGCGATGATTTCCCCAAAACCCTCTCGGCGAGTTCGCTGGTCAGCAGGGGGCGAACTGTCACACCGTCTCACCGGGCCGAGCGCTGCCCTATCCTCAATGCCTGTAGGGCGATCGAATACCGGACAGGGGCGCCCTTTTGTAGAGACCACGGGGCGGCGGAACTCCTTCGCCTCTCACTCTGCCACAAGGGAAAACACACAGGTAAAGTAGCAATGCAAAGGCCCGTAGTTGTACTCACACACACACTGCCAGCTCTCAAGTCTTCACCGCCACACTCCGAAACCTGTCGACGTACAGGGGCGACTTCCAGAGGCCCACACCGTCACTCCTCACTTCAACCGCACACAGCGTATAATGAATGATATTACTTGCGACCGTCAGCCTCTCCGTCTCTTCCTCAGTAAAATGGATGATGCGGGGTACGTCTGACAAGACACACAGCACTTGCACAGCAACCCACAGCAAATACACAGCACCACTTCAACGTGAAAGGTTTTCAAATTACATGGCCTCACCCACCACACTACAGGTGTACACAAGAGACGCCCGACGTCCTCCACTTCGCTGAGGTCGGATGGGGGCGATGCCAATACGGCCGGGATTTCTGGTTCTGCTGCTGTGGCTGCTGAGTCCAACTATTCCTGCGGCTCACCTACCGCGCTGGATCAGGGGTAGGGCCGCCCTCCTCTTCCTGGAGGTGTTCGGTAAATACACAGGTTAGTGGTTACACTTCATTTACATCCAGAAGCTAATACTCACAGCAGCCCTTTTGGTTAATGTTTTGCAAAACTGTTTCGTTTCCTTCTTCCTTGGTTTCTCTAAATGTGTCACGTATACCGATGTTTCCTCTACCCACAGGGTTTTCTCTTACTCCAACATCCACTGCGAACTACGACAGAGAGAGAGAGAGAGAAAGTACAACCAGCCTCCAATGTGTATCGGACGAGCACAGCTCCGCACCTCAACTCACACACTAAGCACACAAACTGTGATTTACACTGCTCTTAAATACTCCTCTGTGTGCTGCAATCTTCCAATCAACCTGCGTTCCTCTTAACCACGCACAGCTGCGCTTGATTTGGCTGATTACAGCCCTCGCGATGCTACCGGATGTCCGGTGTTTCCTCTTCCCGGCCTGGGCGGAAACATCCGGGCGGAACCAAAGTTTTCCGACTTTTGGTTCCGCCCAAAAAGATCGTCACCTTGTGATATCTACAAGGTTCAATTTAATTTATTTAAATCAAACTACAGCATTGCATATGTTTCGCAGCATTGCATGTTTAAAATAACACATAGCTTAACACAAACAATGAACACATCTAAATTAGCACTGACGTATGCCTATCTCTTTAGCACTAAAGTTTTTGCATTGTGCAGTTCTTTCAAACCTGAGGCCGTTTGACAGATCCCAGCCAACATTGCAAGGTAGGGCCCCGTGGGCCAATATGGGCTTCCTATGTGGGCCCTATATGGGTTTGTCCATAAAGACAGAGCGCAACGCGTCATACCTGAAAACCCCGCCCTCCGTGTCACGATACATTTGACAGAACCAAAGTGCAGACACGGGTGTACAAAAATAGGGAATTTATTTAAGACAAAATAACAAAATAAATAACCCACGAGGGGGCCCCTGATTAAATAGCCTGCGTGTTCATTTTGGCAACAGAAGTGGTGTTATTCCCCAATGTGTAAGCTACTCAGAAAGTTTATCAAAATGGTTTCCCAGCATCAAAATGTCTGGTTTTTATGGAGCCCCTAAGGGGACATGGAGCAAAAATTAAATAAAGTTTAGTGTTGTGTGCACACGTAAAACTATCGCGTGCTCACGTGAAACTATCGCGTGCTCACGTGAAACTATCGCGTGCTCACGTGAAACTATCGCGTGCTCACGTGAAACTATTGCGTGCTCACGTGAATCTATCACGTACGCAGGTGAAACTAACTAAGGTGCTATCGCATGCTAATGTAAAACTTTTGCGTGCTCACGTGACGTCTTTGCATGCTCATGTGAAACTTTTGTGTGCGCATGTCACAGGAGTGACGATCTTTTGGGCGGAACCAAAAGTTGGGAAAGTTTGGTTCCGCCCGGATGTTTCCGCCCGGACCGGGAAGAGAAAACACCGGACATCCGGTAGCGCCGCGAGGGCTGTAATCAGCCGAACTGCGGACAGCTGCGGGTAATTAACAAGAACGCCGGGTGATTGGACGAAGGCAACACCCGGGCGAATACTTAAGAGCAGCTTAAATCACAGTTTGTGTTGTTGTTATGACCAGTGTTGGTGTGTGCTGTAGCGCTGAGTTAAACTCACGGGTACGCCAGTCGGATTATTGGACTCTCTCTCTCTCTTTGTGCATCGTGGGATTTCAGCGGATGCAGATATTGAAGACCTTACGGGTTGGAAAGTAAGTGGAGACTGACCTTGTATAAACGAAGTGAAGGAAGAAGGAACGTGCTATCGTGAGTACCCATCGGTGTAGCTGGAATTATCGTAGGAAAAGTCAACCTAAGGAAGCGTGAGATAACAGAAGCACCGCAGCTGTGAGGAAACGAACTCATTCATTGAATATACCTTGCATGTATTTGACCTGGACATCTTTTAAGTGCTTTCCAGCGAGAGTGAGTGGCCCTGCCCCTGAGTCAGCGTGGTGGGTGAGCCACAGGATCTTTGTGTGAGACGGCCACAGCGACGGAAACCAACTGCTAGGCCGTGTTACCATCTCCACATTCTTGCCCAGAGCGAGGCGAAGGAAGACGGGCGTCTATTGTGTGCACTGAGCGTGGTGGGTGAGTCTTGGATGTAGAAATTTCACTTTGAAGTGGTGCTGTGTATATTGCAGTGAGATTGCTGTGTCGTGTCAGACGCACCCCGCCTCCAGTCACTCGCTAGGGGCGCTGAAGAGGAAGACGGATCCTAGAATAACCCTGTGTATGATTATGCTGTGGGTGTGTTTCAGCATTGGAATTTTGGAGTAGTTCCTGAAGTATTTTCGTAGCCGGACGCTTGGCGGATTTGTGTTAGGAGTGGCGGTGAAGATCTGTACGGCTGGCGGTGTGGGTATTACCAGTTGCATTGCTACTTTACCTGTGTGTTGTCTATCCTCACAGAGTCAGAGGCGAAGGAGATCCGCTGCCCCGAGGTCTCTACAAAGGGGCGCCCCGGTCCGGTTGTCGATCGCCAACAGGCGTCGAGGAAAGGGCAGCGCTCGACCCGGGTGTGACGGCGTGACACTTCTGCCCCTCTGTTGAATCAACGAGTCAGCCGAGAGGGTTTGGTCCCCGGCGCTATCTTGGAAATCACTGCCGGTCGATGCAGTCCGCCTAGCCGTTATCGTGAGTCCGCTACCTTGAGAGAATATAACATAACCTGTTCAGTCTGTCCATCAACAGGGAAGAAAGCTGTCGTCTGTGGAAGAAGAGAGAGAGAAACAGTGTGAGCTCCAAGGAGACCCGTTGTGAAAGAGAACTATACATACCAGAAGCTGTAATCAGCGACGAGGTGAGAGAATTAACTGAGAACGATTCACTGTGCCTTTGTGTCCCAGCTGTCGTCTGTGGAGGAAAAGAGAGAGAAACAGAGTGAGCTCCAAGGAGACCCGTTGTGAAGGAGAACTATACGTACCAGAAGCTGTAATCAGCGACGAGGTGAGAGAATTAACTGAGAACGATTCACTGTGCCTTTGTGTCCCAGCTGTCGTCTGTGGAGGAAGAGAGAGAGAAACAGTGTGAGCTCCAAGGAGACCCGTTGTGAAGGAGAACTATACGTACCAGCAGCTGTAATCAGCGACGAGGTGAGAGAATTAACTGAGAACGATTCACTGTGCCTTTGTGTCCCAGCTGTCGTCTGTGGAGGAAGAGAGAGAGAAACAGTGTGAGCTCCAAGGAGACCCGTTGTGAAAGAGAACTATACGTACCAGAAGCTGTAATCAGCGACGAGGTGAGAGAACTAACTGAGAACGATTCACTGTGCCTCTGTGCCCCAGCCGTCGTCTGTGGAGGAAGAGAGAGAGAAACAGTGCGAGCTCTAAGGAGACCCGTTGTGGAAGAGAACCATACGTACCAGAAGCTGCAATCAGCAACGAGGTGAGAGAACTAACTGAGAACGATTCACTGTGCCTTTGTGTCCCAGCTGTCGTCTGTGGAGGAAGAGAGAGAGAAACAGTGTGATTACTAAAGTGACGAGTTGAGGAGGAAGATTCATACTTACCCAGCAGCTGTAGTCGGTGGAGACCCTCGTGAGGACGATCCGCTGTGTCTTCGTGCCCTAGTGGTAGCCTGTAGAGAGGAAGAGAAACAGGAAAGGAGAGTGAGTCGACAACTAAGGAGCTGCGTGGGAAGACGGCGGAGTGCCGCGAACTACACGCAGGTACACGGACAGGGAACAGTACATGCCCATATTCATTGCGATTTTATTCTGCCTCCAGGAAGGAAGAGGAGCGCGCCACGGGCAGAGGGAACCAGAGGCGGGAGCCCGTTCCCCGACGTAAAATCTCCACCCCCCCTGGAGGACAGATCCTGATCCTAGTTTTAAATCCCCTTTCCCCGAGTCCCCATATATTTTAAATATTTAAATCAATAAAGACTATTTTTATACTTACTTGTACTCGTTGTTGTCTGGTCATTGGGTTGGTTTTGGGGACCTCCTCGAGGTGGAAGTTAGAAGAGGCGTGGCTTAACCCTTAGCGGCCAGCCCCTGGCTTGTGACAGATTTTGGCGTAGTCGGCAGGGTTCCACCTCGAGTTGAGTAACCAGACTAGCCCAATGACCGACAACGCGGGACCCGCAGCCCAACCCCGTGCGGTGCCTGTCTTTATGGGCAGCCCTTGGGTCCAAAAGTATGGAGGGACAGAGTCGGGAGTGCGACTTACAGAATGGAAAGCTCAGTTGGAGTATCTGGCCGACCTGCAGGGCCTTAGTGCAGCCCAGCGACTCCAGTTCGTACTGAACTCCCTAGAGGGAGATGCGCGGCGAGAAGTACAGGCCGCCCCTGAAGCTGTCCGAACCAGCGCCCAAACTATATTCCAGTTTCTCACCGAGCAATATGGTGATCACACCCCCGTCGCCGTCCTCCGTTCCCAATTCTTTAATAGTAAGCAAGGCCCCCGACAACCCATTAGAGCTTTTGCCCTGAGACTGCGAGAGCAGTTCACCCGGTTACAGACCCGCCGTGATCATGGCTTGGGAGATGGAGAGACCTTGCTGCGCGACCAATTCCTTTTGGGGATGAAAGAGGGCCCCGTGAGACAGAGTCTGAGGGTCCAGTTTCGGAGAGACCCCGACCTCACATTCGAAGATCTGAGGAAGGAGGCGCTAGCGTTGGAGGGCGACGAGGTTGAGGTGAGTGAGACTCCAGTGTGTGCGGCTGTGAATGAGAACGTGCCACCACCACCTGAGCGCACGGATTGGAAACAGACTCTGAAGGCAGAACTCTTGAAAGACGTCCGGGAACAAATGTCAGAAATGTCTAAGACCCTCCTGGGAGAGCTGCGCCAAAGTAGGGCGCGGGAGGAACCAAGGCCGGCACCCCGAGAGCGAGTGTACTCGGAGAGGAGCCGAGAGCCGCCGGGACGACCAAACCGTTATAATCGGCCCCGGTTCGAATGGGATGACCAGGGGCGACCGATTTGCAACCGTTGTGGTGAGCCAGGACATATTAGCCGTCAGTGTGGGCCCCGCAGGGCATCTGAAGGGGGTTTTTAGGACGACCGGCCACAGTGGGTCGTGTGGCCGGGGCCCCTCGAGAAGACCCGGGAAGAAGCGATAGTTCAAGGCAACAGATGATCGGGCACAGCCCGGTGGCAGAGGTAAAAGTGTGTGGCAAGTGGATTCAGTGCCTGGTAGATACGGGCTCACAGGTAACGATGTTTGCAGAAAGCCTCTCCAAGGAGATATTCGGACGAGGAGGAACACAAGGAGCGGAGGCCCCCTGGCTGACGTTGAAGGGCGCTAATGGCCTGGAAATCCCCTACATAGGCTATCGCCTGACGGATCTGGAAGTACATGGAGTCGTTGTCCCCCAAAAAGGGGTGATTATCGTCGAAGATAAGTGTTTGGGCACTCACCGAGCCCTATTGGGCATGAATGTCCTCTCCGAGTGCTGGGAAGAGATATTCCAGGCTAGGCCTGGTCCAAGGATCTCACCTGCTGAGAGGCCCAAGTGGGAGCGCGTAGTGGCTGACTGCCGCCGGGTCCAAATGAACCAGATGCGTAGAGATCGGGAGGAAGTGGGGAGAGTAACGTGTCGTTTTGCTTTGTCTATTCCCCCTAGGAGTGAGGCTATCGTGTGGGCAAGAGTGCCCCTTCGGGAAGCGAAATGAGCACCCCTACGCAGTACAGCTATACCGACATCAACGACTGGCCCGGCTAACGATGGTCACGCCCCACCAGGTGAGGGAGGAAAGGGACGTCAGCTTTCGTCAGGTGTGCCCCACTGTGATCGAGGTGGCCCTGACTCAAATGGATGCCCCGTCGAATAATCTCGGAAGACGTGTGCCAAACCACCTAGTGGGTGAGTCATTACAAGGGGACGACTTGGGACAGGTACAGGCACAGAAATTGCAGGCGCTCCTCCGGAAGTGGCAACATGTGTTTGCAAGGCACGATGAAGACTACGGATGCACCGGGGTGGTGGAGCACCACATTCCCACTGGGGACGCAGGGCCAAGTAGGGAGAGATACCGACCCATCCCACCCACCTTGTATGCGGAGGTACGCACGCTTCTGCAGGGCCTGTTGGGCAGGGGCATCGTCAGGGAGAGTAGTAGCCCCTGGGCGGCCCCCATCGTGCTCGTGCAGAAGAAGACGGGAGCCTGGAGGTTCTGTGTAGACTATCGTAAGCTGAACCTGGTAACAAAGAAGGACGCATTCCCCCTACCACGAATTGAAGACTCCCTTGCTAGTCTCACGCAGTCAGCCTGGTACTCGACCTTAGATCTGGCCAGCGGATATTGGCAGGTGCAGGTGGCCGAGGCAGACAGGGAGAAGACCGCCTTCACGACCCCGTTCGGACTATTTGAATGGGACCGGATGCCTTTCGGCTCTGCAACGCTCCGGCCACGTTCCAACGCTTGATGCAACGCTGCCTTGGAGGTCAGTTGATGGAGTCAGTATTGGTATATTTGGATGATGTGATTGTGTATTCCCCAGATTTCGACTCACACCTCCGACACCTAGAGGAAGTCTTTCGAGCTATGGAGAGATATGGGCTGAAGCTACAGCCGGACAAATGCCATCTGCTGCGGCGAGAAGTGAGGTTCCTGGGACATGTGGTCAGCGCAGCAGGGGTGGCCGTGGACCCCGAGAAGGTCTCTGCGGTAAAGGATTGGGCCGCACCGAAGACTGTAAGGCAAGTACGATCCTTTCTGGGGTTCGTGGGGTATTATCGGCGATTCATTAAAGACTTCTCGAAGATCGCCAAGCCCCTTAACCAATTGCTGGTTGGCACGGGCCGAAGCCGGGGCCGTGGGTCACCCTCTATTAACTGGGATAATGATTGTGAGTTAGCTTTTCAGAGGCTGAAGCAGGAATTGCTACAGGCCCCCATCTTGGCGTACGCCGACTTTTCTAAACCTTTTGTCTTGTATACAGACGCGAGCAACCTGGGACTGGGAGCAGTGCTGGCCCAACGACAAGAAGGAACAGAGCGGGTAATCGCTTATGCGAGCCGAAGCCTCCACCCGGCAGAGAGGAATGATGCCAACTACAGCTCCTTCAAACTGGAACTGCTGGCCCTAAAGTGGGCCTTGAGCGAGAAGTTCAAAGACTATCTTTGGGGAGCCAAGGTAACGGTCATCACAGATAACAACCCTCTGGTGCACTTACAGACGGCGAAGTTGGGGGCCGTGGAACAGCGGTGGGTGGCTCAGCTGGCTAACTTCGATTATCAACTGCAGTATCGGCCCGGGCGAGAGCATACGAACGCAGATGTTCTCTCGAGGCTACCAGAGGGAAAGAGCCCTAGACGCCGGGGGTATTGGAAGGAAGATAGCCAGGAGGAAGGCTACATGATCGGGGCCGTGGAGGCGCCAGGAGGCCAGCGGGAGGCCGTGCCAGGAAACTGGGGGTGGGACCCCCGCCGCTGGATAGAAAGGCAGGCCCAGGACCGGGACGTGTGCCAGGTGAAAATGTGGGTAGAGCAGAGGAAACGGCCAACGTCGGCGGAAAGATTGGCCCAGACGGAGACTGGGAGAAGATTACTGGGGCAGTGGGAGAAGCTGGAGCTGCAGGAAGGGGTGCTTTGTAGGAAGACCCGCGACCCGAAGTCGGGTGAGGAAGTGAGCCAGATCGTGGTACCCGCCGACCAGGTAAACGCATTAGTCACAGCCTATCATGACCAGTTGGGACACCAGGGACAGGAGAGGACCGTATCCCTACTACGGAGATTCTTTTACTGGCCTGGGCTGGAGGCGTCTGTGCATGACTCGATTCAAGCCTGCCCCCGGTGCACACTGTTCAAATCTAGACGAGAAGCCCGAGCGGCGATGGTACCCATCCATGCAAAGGCCCCCCTCCACATAATGGCAATGGATTTCCTGACGCTGGGCCACCCCCAGGACCGTTATCAGAACATCCTGGTAATCACAGACCTGTTTACTAAGTACGCCTGGGCGGTCCCGACGCTTGATCAGACGGCCAACACCACCGCCACAGCTCTATGGCGAAATGTGTTCCAGACATTTGGATGTCCCGAGTTTCTGCACTCCGATCAAGGGGCCAATTTCGAATCAAAAGTAATCCGTGAGTTATGCCAGTTGTATGGATGCACTAAAACCCATACGACATCATATCATCCCCAGGGAAATGGGAGCTGTGAGAGGTTTAATCAGACCCTGCTGGGACTACTGGGGACGTTGGATCAACGACAGCAGAGTGACTGGGTGAGTGCTTTACCAAATCTTCTGCAAGCATACAATAACAGTGTCCATAGCACAACGGGGTATGCCCCTACTTACCTGATGTTCGGCAGGCACGTCCGGATGCCCACTGACCTGGTCCTGGGAGTGGCGGCAGACCGGGAAGAAGTGAGTGTGACGGAGTGGGTGGGGCGCCACCACCAGCGTTTACATTTTACATATGAGCAGGTGTCAAAGAAAATACAGACAGCGGGAGAAAGGAACAAACGGTTGTACGATCGGACTGCTCGAGATGCCCCCCTGTTACCAGGTGAGAGAGTCCTGGCGAGGGATAACCGGCGACAGGGAAAAGGAAAGCTGAGCGACCGCTGGGAGGCTATCCCGTATGTGATCTGTAAGCAGCAGAGGCCGGGACACCCAGTGTATACCATCCGGCCCGAGGGAAAACCTGGCCCCGAACGGGTGGTACACCGAAACATACTTCGCCCCTGTCCGAACTACCCCGAGGCTGTGAAGGAAGGGCCCATGGAACCAGTACCGGCGGCCCCCTGGACGGAGGGATGGGCTGTGGTACCGGGTCGACCTGCGGCGACACTGCCCCCAGCTGCCCAGATGCAACCAGCGCTGGCACCCGAACCGGCTGAACCTCCAGCTGCCCAGATGCAGCCAGAGCTAGCACCCGAACCGGCTGAACCTCCAGCTGCCCAGATGCAACCAGAGTTAGCACCCGAGCCCGTTGAACCCGATTCACCCGTGAGACGCTCCCAACGGGAGAACCGGGGACGCCCCCCGGCCCGGTACGGTGAGTGGACGACACCGAGGCATTCTAGGGACTAGAATGCATTGGCGGGGGAGGATGTCACAGGAGTGACGATCTTTTGGGCGGAACCAAAAGTTGGGAAAGTTTGGTTCCGCCCGGATGTTTCCGCCCGGACCGGGAAGAGAAAACACCGGACATCCGGTAGCGCCGCGAGGGCTGTAATCAGCCGAACTGCGGACAGCTGCGGGTAATTAACAAGAACGCCGGGTGATTGGACGAAGGCAACACCCGGGCGAATACTTAAGAGCAGCTTAAATCACAGTTTGTGTTGTTGTTATGACCAGTGTTGGTGTGTGCTGTAGCGCTGAGTTAAACTCACGGGTACGCCAGTCGGATTATTGGACTCTCTCTCTCTCTCTTTGTGCATCGTGGGATTTTTTAGCGGATGCAGATATTGAAGACCTTACGGGTTGGAAAGTAAGTGGAGACTGACCTTGTATAAACGAAGTGAAGGAAGAAGGAACGTGCTATCGTGAGTACCCATCGGTGTAGCTGGAATTATCGTAGGAAAAGTCAACCTAAGGGAGCCTGAGATAACAGAAGCACCGCAGCTGTGAGTAAACGAACTCATTCATTGAATATACCTTGCATGTATTTGACCTGGACATCTTTTAAGTGCTTTCCAGCGAGAGTGAGTGGCCCTGCCCCTGAGTCAGCGTGGTGGGTGAGCCACAGGATCTTTGTGTGAGACGGCCACAGCGACGGAAACCAACTGCTAGGCCGTGTTACCATCTCCACATTCTTGCCCAGAGCGAGGCGAAGGAAGACGGGCATCTATTGTGTGCACTGAGCGTGGTGGGTGAGTCTTGGATGTAGAAATTTCACTTTGAAGTGGTGCTGTGTATATTGCAGTGAGATTGCTGTGTCGTGTCAGACGCACCCCGCCTCCAGTCACTCGCTAGGGGCGCTGAAGAGGAAGACGGATCCTAGAATAACCCTGTGTATGATTATGCTGTGGGTGTGTTTCAGCATTGGAATTTTGGAGTAGTTCCTGAAGTATTTTCGTAGCCGGACGCTTGGCGGATTTGTGTTAGGAGTGGCGGTGAAGATCTGTACGGCTGGCGGTGTGGGTATTACCAGTTGCATTGCTACTTTACCTGTGTGTTGTCTATCCTCACAGAGTCAGAGGCGAAGGAGATCCGCTGCCCCGAGGTCTCTACAAAGGGGCGCCCCGGTCCGGTTGTCGATCGCCAACAGGCGTCGAGGAAAGGGCAGCGCTCGACCCGGGTGTGACGGCGTGACACTTCTGCCCCTCTGTTGAATCAACGAGTCAGCCGAGAGGGTTTGGTCCCCGGCGCTATCTTGGAAATCACTGCCGGTCGATGCAGTCCGCCTAGCCGTTATCGTGAGTCCGCTACCTTGAGAGAATATAACATAACCTGTTCAGTCTGTCCATCAACAGGGAAGAAAGCTGTCGTCTGTGGAAGAAGAGAGAGAGAAACAGTGTGAGCTCCAAGGAGACCCGTTGTGAAAGAGAACTATACGTACCAGAAGCTGTAATCAGCGACGAGGTGAGAGAATTAACTGAGAACGATTCACTGTGCCTTTGTGTCCCAGCTGTCGTCTGTGGAGGAAAAGAGAGAGAAACAGAGTGAGCTCCAAGGAGACCCGTTGTGAAGGAGAACTATACGTACCAGAAGCTGTAATCAGCGACGAGGTGAGAGAATTAACTGAGAACGATTCACTGTGCCTTTGTGTCCCAGCTGTCGTCTGTGGAGGAAGAGAGAGAGAAACAGTGTGAGCTCCAAGGAGACCCGTTGTGAAGGAGAACTATACGTACCAGCAGCTGTAATCAGCGACGAGGTGAGAGAATTAACTGAGAACGATTCACTGTGCCTTTGTGTCCCAGCTGTCGTCTGTGGAGGAAGAGAGAGAGAAACAGTGTGAGCTCCAAGGAGACCCGTTGTGAAAGAGAACTATACGTACCAGAAGCTGTAATCAGCGACGAGGTGAGAGAACTAACTGAGAACGATTCACTGTGCCTCTGTGCCCCAGCCGTCGTCTGTGGAGGAAGAGAGAGAGAAACAGTGCGAGCTCTAAGGAGACCCGTTGTGGAAGAGAATCATACGTACCAGAAGCTGCAATCAGCAACGAGGTGAGAGAACTAACTGAGAACGATTCACTGTGCCTTTGTGTCCCAGCTGTCATCTGTGGAGGAAGAGAGAGAGAAACAGTGTGAGTACTAAAGTGACGAGTTGAGGAGGAAGATTCATACTTACCCAGCAGCTGTAGTCGGTGGAGACCCTCGTGAGGACGATCCGCTGTGTCTTCGTGCCCTAGTGGTAGCCTGTAGAGAGGAAGAGAAACAGGAAAGGAGAGTGAGTCGACAACTAAGGAGCTGCGTGGGAAGACGGCGGAGTGCCGCGAACTACACGCAGGTACACGGACAGGGAACAGTACATGCCCATATTCATTGCGATTTTATTCTGCCTCCAGGAAGGAAGAGGAGCGCGCCACGGGCAGAGGGAACCAGAGGCGGGAGCCCGTTCCCCGACGTAAAATCTCCCCCCCCTGGAGGACAGATCCTGATCCTAGTTTTAAATCCCCTTTCCCCGAGTCCCCATATATTTTAAATATTTAAATCAATAAAGACTATTTTTATACTTACTTGTACTCGTTGTTGTCTGGTCATTGGGTTGGTTTTGGGGACCTCCTCGAGGTGGAAGTTAGAAGGGGCGTGGCTTAACCCTTAGCGGCCAGCCCCTGGCTTGTGACACGCACACGAAACTAACGCGTGTGCACACGAAAATTTCGCTTTCGCGTGCGCATGTGAAACTTTCGCTTTCATGTGCGCACGTGATAGTTTCATGTGCGTAGGCGAAAGTTTCACGTGGGCATATGAAACTAAACTTTAGATTTTTTTTACTCCAATGTCACCTTAGGGCAGGGGTGGGCAACAGTTTTAGCCTGAGGGCCACAGTTACTTTGACAAAGTAAGCGGAGGGCCACACTTGGGAAAATTGTAATTAAACATAGTTACATGATTGAAATGTTAAAAATAATTCAATGCAAATATGTATAAGGCTACTCTACAGTTACTTTGACTTTGTCAGCCTATTTCAAGGCCTGATATTTATTTTTGCTAGGCCTGTCTGACCTAGGCTACTCTAACATTAGAATAACTGGATTTACTTTCAAGGATTAATTTCCTACCCTGCATATTGTTCATACTACAGCGATATGCCCACGTGCAAACAATCATAACACACACACCATACAAACACACAAGACATGAGAAGATAATTTATTATTATTATTTCTTTTTTATTTTATTTTGTATTAACCACCAGGCAGTGTTTCCCACAGGATTTTGAGAGACTGTGGCGGTGATGACGTCACACGCCAATTAGCATATATGTGACATCATTGGGTCGTGTTTTACTCTTTGATCTGTCACATTATATTGCATTTTAACACAACCGAATGCTATTTTTACATAATATCTGTTTTGTTGTCTATAAAATAGTGACTAAACAGGACCCAGTAACTCTTTGTTTAATCCCACTAGCTCGTTATTAACTGCTGCTAAAAACGCGACATTGTCTGAAAAAATCATCATACATTTACATTAAGCTGCACGCAACGAGAGAGAGAGAGAAGAGGAGGGAAGCGTGCTGAGTACTCGCTGCAATGAATTAAGACATTTTAAATAGTAAAATGTAAATGGGAAACATGAAAAGACTGTTTGTGGGGGCAAATGTTGATTCTGTGGCCGCCCGCAACAGATAAATCAATGTATGGAAAACACTGCAACCATGACAGTTTCATACAAATTGTGAGCGCATCGCGGGGGCCGGATTGAAGCACTATGCGGGCCGGATCCATATATTGCCCATGTATGGTCTAAGCTGTTGATGGTGTTTCCCTTCTTGTCCTTGATGGGTCTTTCTGGCTTGCTGAACTTCCCGGAGAGTTGCTTGGTGATGTCATACAGCTGTTTCATGTTGCCACTGTACGCTGCCTGTTCGGCTTTATCCACTAGTCTGTTCATTTAGACTTTCTTATCCTTCCTAATACTCCTCTTGACTATTCTGTGAGCCTCTGCATAGTTGGGCTTAAATATACTGGGTAATGAGGTAGCTAGGTAACGCTGCTATCTCCGCCTGTACTTCGAATTCATGGATGTATGGATGTTAGGCCTACTAGCACTATGCATTATAGTCAGAAAAAGTAGATTTTCATAATATCAAAACATAATATCTGGACTCAATGCTAAATAAATGTCTGACTGTAAAAGAAAACCTAGAAAATAGCATTCATGATGATTTATGGTGATTTTATTTCCGTTACACCATTGCCTACAATGACTCTGATGCAGGGCTCCCCTGTTTCAAGATGGCGGCTCTATTTGACGCATTCGTTCCAATGAACTGCCTTAGCCTAGGCGACATCTAGTGTACATATCTATTATGAGGGATAACGAGAGACACCTGGGAAACAATCGTCACGCAGACCAATGAAACAAAAGAACTACACAGAACTTCAAAACATGGCAGACACGGACAGGACTTCAAAATAAGAGTCTACACAGAACATAAATCATGACATCTTAATTCTGATCATCATTTAATCTTTGCTCAACAGTTTTATGAAGAACTTCCGACGCATCCACAGCCAACCTCATTAAATGTACTTGCATGATTGCTTTAATTCATCGCTGTACAGTCCGTGAACTTGCACCGTAGTATTACATTAGCCTCTTCCACACAGTAATTCTGGTAAATTACCATGAATTTACCAGAATGAATTTACCAGTAAATACAAAAATGTGCTGTTCACATTTTGGCGTTCCGTTATTTTACCAGTAAGACATCATTCACACATCACACGCGGCGAGCTCAGTGTTGTATTTGTAAACAATCCACGTCGTTCATATCCACGGTCCGTATTTTGTTGTTTTCATGTCTGTGGTAAACAGTCGCGAAGTTGCTCATGACCAAACAACATTGAATGAGACAACGTCAAACCGAAAATGCGTTTTTAACAACACTACTGTTTGCAGGTTAGGCTTCACAGAGGGCGTGCTAAGGACGTCGGCAATTCGGCGGTAAGCTGTTTTAAACAACTTTGGTGAAGAAATGTGGACGTAAACTTCAGGTGTGCTCAACTTGCTCAAGCAGCATGTGTGTGGAAACGTCCATAAACAGTGCGGGGGTAAACGCGTCATCTGTATTAAAACGCTATGATTGGCCCGAAGCTGTCAGCACGGTCTGACGTCGTCCGTTCTAAATGCCGGTAATCCTATAATTTTCGTTCACACATAGCGCTTACCGGTAAATTACTGGTAATCTTACAACCTGTCTTACTGGTAAATTGGGAGCACTGATTTACCGGAAAGGTTCTGTTCACACATGATCTGTTAACTGCAATTTACCAGTAAATTACCAGTAAAGACTGTATGTGTGAAAGGGACTAATGTCTAAAAACACAACTCGGAATAAATAACAAGTGTAACGGTTGTGAGGGACTCCTGCTGCTCCGATAGAAACTGTATCCTTGCGCCCAAGTGTGATTTCTTGTAGTTTAAATGTTTATCATCTTTATAGTTGTACTAATTTTAAAAGTCCGCCTTCCAGATTGTTTGAAACATTTCTTTAATTAACACACTAACAAACTGATGAACTTTCTGACATTTCTTAATTTTCCTCATTCTCAGCTGTGCAAATTAAAATAAAATTAATAATGGATAAATTCATAGGCAGGTGAACACTATAAATATAACAATTAAATGTCAAAAATAATGCATTTTTATTTAAAAATGTATTCATTATTCACTGTATATTTACACATATATTTTTCATATTTAATTGCACTTGTCAATTTCCACAGTTCTACTATTTGCATTTAGATCTATTGATATTTGACAAAGACAAGCAATAAATCATTATGGCCAACAGATTAAACATAAGGCAAGGCTTATAAGCTTTTTGATTAAATTAAATGATGCATGAATGGATATGAATGACATTTCCATTTAACTACTCCAGTCACTAGTATACTGAATAATTTGTTGAACTTGTAAACATGCAATACTTAGCATGACAACATAAGGGAGTGTCAGATATGTCTGGTTTAAACATTACAGTTTTTCTCAGCTGCTTTGGTACATTTCTCGAATCATCCTTGATATTTGCAAAACAGTAAGTGCATTTCTTCAAAAGTAAATATCTGTGTCAATGCACATGTCAGTGTCATTGTGTATGGATAAATTGCTTAGTCATGTTGTCAATATAACAGTTTACTCTGGAGGCATGTAGGATTATATCTGCAAGGTTCATATAATATCAGCAGCCCATTTAATTTCTTTACGTCAAACATTGGCTATATAAGATTTATTTATCCCCCAATATCTGAGCTGACAAAAGTAAGACAAACTGAAAAAAAAACACTTCTGGACATCGGTTGCACATAATTAAATTAGGTTTTCTTAAAATGAAATTAACATCAATTTAAATAAATGTAATTTTGATTCAATTGTGTTGAACTGGTGTACATAATTAAATTACGTAGATAAAAAAATTAAGAAAAATAATTTTAAGAAAACTTAATTCAATCATGTGCAATCAGAATTTTTTTCCTGGGATTTAAAAAGGTTAAACAACGGTTTAAAAAGCGAAGCACAATCTCTTACAAAAAAAAATGTCCGCACTGACTCATCATCCTTACCCACTAGTTAAGTATCTGCATCTTCATGAACTGGTTTAGGTAGAGATCACAGGTGCAGAAGTTCAGTGGTGACCATGATGATATCACCGCAATGTTTGCATACTGAACTGTGATTGGTCTGTTTCATACCTCACCTAAGGCAATAGCAAATATCCCAGGGATTGCAGACATCAACCATGTATTTCCAGTCTTCTTCTGAAACTCTGCTCTTACTACATCTATACCAACTGTGATTCTCTGTGGGACAAATACAAGGATTTCTATATTCATCCGTAGCTTAAAATAGGTGAGTTGAATCATTTACATGTATTGCAAACATTAAATTAGATCTATTCATTTAACACCATGAATGGCTTTTATTTGAAAAGCCAATGTCAATAGTTTTTATTGTTTACACTTATGATCACAGCAGTGAATTGTTGTCATAAATCCCAAACACAATGTGCTATAGCTGTGCAAATAAATCTGGTTTAGTCCCTCGTACAGCTGGCAATTTTATATGTTTTATATTCTTATTCTAGATTCTAGATCTCCTGTGTTTGATGTTTGCTGGTGATACAGTCTAGCAACTTTCTTAATCATCTTCTTTTTCTAAATCAAAGAATGTCAAGCACAAGTTCATCTGGATCTTCGTTGTGTCGCCAAGCATCTATAGTGGCTATTGCTTGTTTCATCTTCCTGAGTGCTTTGTTCTTCTATACTTCACCTATGATCAGCCGTCCACCGCCATTACCTGCTCCTAAACATTACTTGGAAAGAACCTATATGACAAACTCCTCCTTAAAGGAAGATAAACCAATACTTTTGTTATGGGTCTGGCCTGAAAACTACAGATTCGATCCGAGCGACTGCAAAACTATTTACAACATTGACGGCTGTCACCTGACGGACGATAGATCTCTCTACAACAACACGGATGCTGTGCTGCTTTTTCATAAAGCTATTCGTCTGAACACACTTCCTCCATCTCCTCGCCCTCCGTTTCAAAAGTGGATATGGATGAATGTTGAATCACCAACTAACACAGGGAAAAAACCAGGACTTGAAAACCTGTTTAATCTGACTCTCAGTTATAGAGAGGACTCTGATATTCCTGTGCGGTTACGCCTGACTACCAATAAAATCCCAGATGAAAATTTTGAAATTACCAAAAAGGAAAAACTCATTTGTTGGGTTGTGAGTAACAATGCACGCAGGACAGGTGTTGGCACGAGAAACACGTACTATAAAGAACTTAGCAAGTACGTCCACATACACGTGTATGGAAAAGCTTATGGAACGTTCCTGGATTATAAAGACTACTATCCCACCATAGCCAGCTGTAAATTTTATCTCTCCTTCGAGAACTCCATTCACAAAGACTACATCACTGAGAAGTTAAATGGACCTCTGGCAGTAGGTACTGTACCTGTGGTGCTGGGACCTCCTCGAAAAAACTATGAAAAGTTTGTACCGGGTGACTCATTTATTCATGTGAACGACTTTCCAAATGCAAAGTCACTAGCAGAATATCTGATCCGTCTGGACCTGGATGACGATGCATATCGCAGGTACTTTAACTGGAGGAGACATTTCTCAGCTCGACCTCATTTAATATTGAAGAACCAAGAGTTTCTTCTGGCTATTTGTACGGCCTGTGATTATGTAGGAAGACACAAGGAATATAAAGAAGCTCATGATATTTATAAATGGTTTTTTAACTAATGTCATCTCAGATACAGGTATTTTGTCACAGGTATTTTGAAGTTAATTTAATTTTATGAGGAGACATCTCATGGCTGTATTTTGTCTCGTGTTAGGAAATATGAGCACTCTATAAAATAGTATTGTATATAATATATTTTATAGCACAGATTTTGAAGTTTGTAACTAATCATATGATTCCAAAATGGTAAATGGACATCATTTATATAGCGCTTTTATCCCATGGCCATCCAAAGCACTTTACTCACACTCAAACACCGACGGCAGTGTGGCCATGCAAGCGCCATCCATCTGGTCGGGAGCAGCTGGGGTTAGGTGTCTTGTTCAAGGAAACCAGGGATTGAACCACCAAGCTTCCGATTTGTAGGCAACCTACATGAACCGTAACCACTGCTGAAGTTTGTAACTAATCATTTGATTCCAAAACCCTGATGCATTTGTTTCGATATGGTGCATATGTATTTCTGCTTTTGTACTTTACTTATCACAATCAAATCAGATTTGTTTCCTTTTCCAGCTCCTCACTTGGATAATTTTGGATAAATTTAAATGCAAATGTAAATGTGTGTGTTTGTCGTTCACAAGGATGCAAATGTATGCAAACAAGGCTGTGAAGTTACTTTACAATGATGCCATAGGTGAACCATAGAAAAGGTTTCTACATGGCATCGTGAAGCACCTTTATTTTTAAGAGTGTAACCACATCTTGAACATTGGGGCGGAGGTGGGCGTGCAGATATTTGTCTGTACACTGTAAAAAAAATTTTCAAACTGTTTGTTTAGTTTTGGCAAGTCAATTCAACCTATTAAAACAAAGAAACAAAAGAAGAGGAGGCACAAGTCATAACCTTAATATTTCAAAAAAGTCCAGTAATTAGAGTTCAGTAGGCAGGCGCTGCTAAGGATTTTGGGCCCCATGAAAAGAATCTTGACAGGGCCCCCAACACAGCGTCTTTTTTTCATATTAATTTACATAAAATCATGCGCTTTTGTGGTATTTTGACTACCAATGGGGTGAGAAATTTTTACTTGAATTAAGTGTTTTCAAGAAAAATAAATCTTATTTCACAATAACTTTCTCACCCCATTGGCAGATCATTTTGCTTGTTTTAAGGACAATTTCACTTAAATTGTATATTAATTTGTCTTAAAACTAGACTCATTTACTTTCATTCATTTTGCTCATTAAGAAAAAGCATCTTAATTTAAAAAATTTTAGATATTTCTACTGAAAACAAGACAAAAATACTAAGTAAGAAAGTCATTTTTTGCAGTGTTGAATGTTTAACGGAATGCAACAGGTTTTAGATGCGTTTTCTCTTGTTTGGTGGGTGTATCAGAAATGTCGGCCCAAAGACGTATATAAACCATGCGGTACTAAGATACAGCTCGCTCAATGGGTACAAGTTGGTATGTTGTCTTTCATTCTGGACGGCAAGGTCGGTGACTGTAACATTGAGGATCTTTTATAGTATTAAACACACATTTATAACGATTTCATCAGGCTTCAGAAACATAAAAAAAAAACACAAAGAATGGCCTCTCAGCTACCGTATAGTTGCAACTCTTGCGTCATCACAACACGGCGTTCAACACATCACCGTTTCTGTTTAATAAACGTTGTGCAACGTTTTGTCGGGGATGAACGCAGCCCAGGATTATACAATTTGGGCGGACGGAACCGTTTTATGATAATTGAGAGGGGTAAAGGGGCCCACGGACGTTTGTGTTTTCTAAACAAATAAATTTTTTTGATACCAGGAAACAGCAAATAGAATAATTTAAAGTTAATAATTTTTACTATTAAATATTTTTTAGCACCACAATTTTGGGGGCTTCTCTGGGCCCCCTCTTACTCGTGGGCCCTGAGAATCGTCATTATTTACCCCCCTTTACAGCGCCCCTGTCAGTAGGTTGTCCAGCAAGTTGTATTCAGGTTGATTGGGTCACTTTTGACATTTATCTCAAGCCTAAATTGACCAAGCATTGTTTACATACTGGACTATGAATGAAAGTATCCCTTTATTCAAATCATTGAAGCTCTCGTTCTGACTCAATTGACTTGTTCAGGAAAGAGTGTCTTTGTTTACATTTAACCAATGATCCTTTAAAGCTTGCACTTGAACGCTATCGGTTTGTGCATTGCGCTCGTGGCCAATGAAAGACTTCAGTGAACAAGAAATATGAGGTAATGCATATTAACCCTAATAAGTCCCTTGGGGTCAATCTTACCCCCAAGCTACTTTTATTTAGTGAAAAAACATGGTTCCCTTCATCTCAGTGGAATAAGATTTTTTTACTTTTCCATATTATCTGTCAAGATTCATATAAAAAAACTGGGCTTGATTCGGTCGTTCTAAAGAGATGTAAAAAAATTCACCAAAAGAGGCCCGTTGGGGGTAAAAATGACCCCAATTGAAATGAATGGGAAATGCAAAAAAATCAGTTTTTCTTGTTATTCATCAAATAAAATCAATGCATCCAGAATAAATCTGAATATTTTGACACAGAAAGGTAGGCCTGGTACTAGAGCACAAATGCAATATAGAAAAGAGATGCTCAATCACACACACATACACAAACAGACACACACAAACACACAAAGGCATGACTGCCACAGAGAGCATTTTTTACAGAATTTGGCAAAAAAAACAGCCACAGATGCAAAACAAGGATGTAAAATGCTCACACAGGTGTGTGCGTGTCCCTTCCGCCATTTTATTTTTTCGAACTCGACCAGTCCCGGCCAATCACATTCTCATTGTACGCCCACGCATAGAATTGTGGGACAGGACAATGGAGGTATCTCAGGAGACAGGAAGTAAACCTAACATTGAATTCGGACATGCCTTGATGCCTTCCTGCCTTGGAAAGCTGCCTCAGAAGGCAGCAATTTAGAGTTTTCGGACGCAGCCATGGTCTTACTAGGCATACCATAAACTTTTAGGCAGGTGGGCTGAGGCAAGTTGGAGCTAAACTCTGCAGGACACCGGCCTTCCACGACTGAAGTTGCCCATCCCTGATATACAGTATTGACCTTTTAGTATATCTGCCATTTTGTATAGCTCATCCAAGCAACCACAAAAACATCACATTAAATAAATAAAGCTTAATGGGCATCTCTTTACTTAATCGGGCGTAAGAGATAAGTAAACAGAACTACACCTGTTCTGTGCCTTTTGTTTGACACAAAAAGACAAGGCAAGTCAATACTCAATAAAACTACACTCTGAGGCTATTTTGAGGATTTCCGCCTGGATTTGGCCTACCCAATTTCAAAAGCTTCTCATACCCACAAGCAGAGGTGATACATACAAGAGTTTGGTATCATTTTACAGGAAACCCTTTGAAATTACATAAAACACTGTTAAAAGTGCTCAACATGGTTGTATGTGTTATCAGTGCTCTAATAAACACAAAACTAAATAGGCGCTTTTTGATGTTTTTTTTTTCTAAAGTCTGTATTTAAAAGTGTATAACTCTGGCCCTGAGTGGTAACGAAACCTGCAGACAGTTTTGTTTAATTCCAGCAATTGTCAGCTTACAGAGGAAAAAGGATTTTTTTCTCCATCATTATTAATGCAAAAGCTATTTTACTCCAACTGATGGGAGGAATAATACCCTTTTTGTATTTAATTTCAGCCTAAACTTATTTGAAGTGCTCCCATAACCACATACAGTGGAATAAATGCAATATCTTTATATCATTTTGCAGAAAACACTTTGAAGTTACATAAAAAGCTGCTGTTTGTGACAAATAGTGTTATTTAGTTGTTTTCCATATGATAAAACACCACATTTTCTTTTTTATGTTGTAAATACTGTCTTTGATAGTGTATAACTCTGGTTCTGTGTGCTCTAGCAGACTGCAGACAGTTCTGGTTGTTACCAGCAGCAGACAGTAAACACCCTAAAAAATAATGACCTCTTTAGCATGTCGCATTCAAAAGATATTCTTATTTTACTGAAGGGTGCGAAAATACATTTTCATATAATTTTTTTGTTTTGCACATATAATAAATAGCAAGGGATTATTCATGCACACAACCAAAGAAAATGCTGTGAATGGACTTATTTTTTAGAGTAGGACCTAAGAGAAAAGATGGTGTACACTCTAAAAAAATAATCCGTAAAAAAACGGATAATGTCCTGGCAGAAAATTACCGGCACCTTTTCCGTTATGTTTACAAAATTTCCGTTTATTTAAAAACTGAACATTCTGTAGATTTATACAACACTGTCCGTAAATTTACAGAACATTTTCCGTAGCCTTAAGGGACACTTCAATCTGCCTATGAAACGCAACAATGGTGACAATCAACCACAAAGCTTCATGCCGCAATGCATGCTGGGTACACGGATTGTAGAAAACTCTCTTAACATTTACTCTCACCATTGTTGAGATTTGTACCCAAAGTGTTGATGTCTCTGAAGCATAAGCCACAGCTGACACATTTGCAGCAATCTTATTCAATATAGTGTGTTTTAGATCAGCATAGAGTGTCACTCTTATACATTTCTGTTCTTTATTCTTATTTTATCATTTTATATTGAAATGTTAGGCAGCAAAACATAAAAACAACCAAGCTTATATGACATCACAGACAATTCTCCTTCCTCAAGCAACAAACAAGTTGTAATTGCTACAAGCAAAAACACTGTTGCAATGCTAATAGAGAAGAGTCAGTTCTGGAAGGTCAAGGGACAAAAGCCTAACTAAAGGGAACACTAATCTCCATAGTGGTGACTTCAAATTAATCTAAAATAAACACAAACTGTAGATTTCATGTGATAAATGTTGTGGTAAATATCCATTTGACTTACACGTCACGTCAGAAAGAAGATTTGTTTACTAAATCACATTTGTCGATGCTGGAATAGTTTAACACTTGTATCTTGTTCTGACAGCATTTGTTTAGAAGTTAAACATCATCCATGTTAGAAAATAACTCTGCAAGCAAGTTGTAATTTTAGGTTTCAAACAGAGATGGTGATAGAGAGGCAAAAGTGAAAGATTGCAGCAGGAGTTGTTGCACCCATAATGCAACATGTTATTAAGTTAAACATCATCCATGTTAGAAAATAACTCTGCAAGCAAGTTGTAATTTTAGGTTTCAAACAGAGATGGTGATAGAGAGGCAAAAGTGAAAGATTGCAGCAGGAGTTGTTGCACCCATAATGCAACATGTTATTAAAAAAACAGATAAATGCCTGTAAAACATAAATACGGAAATTTCCTTCATATTTACACAGTACTTTGTCCGTTTTTTTACGGATTTTTTTTAGAGTGTAGCATTTGTTGCTATCTGTGCTTTCAGTTCACACTCAAGTTTCCCATATGTTTACAAAAGACGATTTTTACCTCATTATTCATGTAGCCTTATTCCTGAGAATGAGAGCTTTCATTTGATATAAGACTTGCCCATGTTTGTTATACTTGAATATATGAAATATGTGAATATTAAATCATATAAAAAATTGTGAGGGGGGGTGATAGTGTAAATTAAGTGTAAATAACTTTCTTTCAGTAAAACATATCTCAAAGTGATGCATATCTGCGGAAAGTAGAGAGTCTAAACAGTATCTCATATGTGGAACTGGGTCCATGACAGACCATTAAAAATTAAAGGAATATTTTATATTAAGTCAAAATAAAATAATTCTGGACCTGGTACAGGGTCCACAGAGTCAAACAAATACTTTTTTTTTTCATTACAAAGAATAATATAGAAAAGATAAAACTTTAAAATCATTAAGGAAAAATAAGCAAATAATTAAATGAAAGAGAAAATTTAACGTAGGTCTAAAATCTAAATGAAAGAAAATGCCCTGAAAAATGCATAATGGTGAAGAAGGCGTGGGTACACTGTTTGTCTTCAGTCTGGCTTTAGATGTGGTTACCATTGAGACACATCTACCATGTCATCAACTAAATGATGTCCTAAGATGTTTGAAATGATCCCTGCACAAGACTTCAAACATTTCTGTCGTGTATTACACTCTCATTGAGTGATTTATAAACCATTGAAATGACTTTTGAATTGAAATGATCTCATCTTTTTGTGTGTCCAGCAGGTGATGTGAACAATTGTGTCCATACAAAAGTAGGTTGGGTCAACTAAAAAAACTGCAGTCATTCATAGCTGTGCTAGTTTTATCCTGTATCGTTCTAGAAAAATATAAATAAAAAAAAGAAAGACAAAAGAAGCTTTCATTTAAATTTCCATGAATATTGAGGTGCCAAAGTAAACACAGCTGCAGTGTAGGTGTAAGCTTATCATTTTAAGGTATAAATATTGTAATCATATCCAGGAATCCGTGTTGTCCGTACATGGTGTCAATATCAATGGAAAATGGAAATAAATACAGCTTTATTTAATCTCATAGGTGTTCTAGAATTTCTGTCGGAATGAGGAAATGGATTAAACCTTAACTTCAAACAAAGAGATCTGACTGTCAATAGGGTATTCTGAAATATGAAAGATCATCTGTCTGTGGTTATTTGACCTAATTGTGATTGTTTCAGATAACCGTAATTATTGCATACCTTTACAAAAACAAGGCGAGTTATCTATTGCCAACTTGTTCTCAAAAAAATAAGGACGCTAGCTAGAAACATTAAAATTCTAGTACCAGCGTTTCATTCAGAACATATCCTCCCATGAATACATTCATATGACCAATTTGCATAATTTAAATATATAATAATTTGCATATAAATAGCACGCAGTTGAAAAGTCATGCAATGCAAATGCCAAATTAAAATTTTGCGTGCATATGATACTATGCCAGTTCTTCCCATTCGCATGCATCTTTTTGTGTTGTTTTATTTATTGGCTTCTCTTTTTTCACCATGGGTTGTTGGTTAGAGGAAGTTTTTGTTACATAAAGTGTCATCCTAACCCAATTCTAACCCATGCAACTCCAAGCGACCATGGTTTTAAAATAGACAAAAAAAATTAAGAAACCGATTAAATTACATCCTAAAGCAAATCCCAAATCTAACCGCGAACCGAAGCGACAATGGTTTATAAAACAGAAAACAAATAAGAAACCAATAAATAAAACCACACGAAAAAAAGATGCGCCAGAAGGACTGAAATGAACGGTAAGGACTGGCATGCAAAAATGGAATGTAATGCACAACTTAACTGCATGCTATTTATATGCATATACGGATGTGGGAGAATGCGTCTGTCTGAATTAAATAGCTACATCTGTTTCTTGGTCTTCAAAAAGTTTGGTTTTATCTATACTTTTATTTCTTGGGTTAAATTAATTATTCTCGATCAGACTTTTTTCAACGAAAATGGGGAACTCAGCAGGGATGCCCTCTATCTCTACTCCTTTTGCTATTGTGATTGAACCTCTCTCAACAGCTTTACTGAAAAATCCAGCTTAGACCAGCATAAGCTGGTGAGCTGGTTTTAGCTGGTCTCCCAGCTTGGTTTTAGCTGGTATTTCTGGTGTAGCAAGCTGGTCTAGCTGTGTTTTGGTCACGTTTTAGGCTGGTCTATCTGGACTTAGCTGGTCAGGCTGGAAGACCAGCTGACACACCAGCTTTGCCAGGCTGGGAGGACCAGCTTAGACCGACTAAACCAGCTAAAACAAGCTACCAGCTTACGTAGGATTTTTCAGGAGGGACCTGAGGGTAAATTTAGATTAAGAGCATCACCTGAGGTTTTACAGTGTCTCTTCATAAACTTAAGTTACCAGCTGTCCTACAAATTGATGCAATTTAATAAAGGAAATGTACAGTAGGTACAACATTCTAGTTAATGTGCAGCTTACCTCTTAAAAACACTGCTAAACTACTCCACAACATGAAGTATGTTTTAGATTTACTTACTAAATCTTTCACCTTGCAACAGTGAAGACGATGAAAATGTAAAACATATTTAATGTTCTTAACTTTTTCAAGATATGTTTAAAATGTCACAACTGATTTTTTTTTATTGACTTGTTTGAGTTTCTTTGGCTGCACATCAAGCATATCACTCTGTACGTCAGCTGTATCTTTCTCATTCAACACATTGTAAGATTATTTAAACATTGTACATTTATTCTGTATTGTTTTCATTTTATGAAAAATATTAATACTTGAGGGAGACATAAGCTTAGTAAATTATTAGCTTTTTTATTTTAAACATAACAAAGGCACGCACAAACACATTAAGAACTATTATAAACATGAACTAATAATAAGCAATTTATGTCATGTATATTTTGTACTGTAATCACATTTTTCTAATAATATTGCAGAATAAATAAACAAGCTAAATCAGCATTTTTATTAGCATAATATTCGCTTTTTTGAAGAATTACTGTATTTATTGTTCATTGTCAGTGTCTATAAAAGGTTTTACTGGATGTATTTGTGGATACATATCATGGGTGCGTGTGCACCACACCCACATTCAGCTCTGGTGCATGGATTATGGTTAAAACAAATGTTTTATAGAGATTTGTACCAGCTGTTATGGCAACTCCTAACTGCACAAATCATGTCGGTCTTCTTGGATTTCATAATAAACATTAACTAGCCAGCCAAAACAGCATACGGGAAGTTTTACACAAAAGAGCTCAAAGATGACAACGCCCACATGTATGTCAAAAATAAGGTGGATAGCAGCGTTACTTGTTTTAAATCGTGCCTTTTTGTCTTTACTGTACTTATTAGTATGATGGAAGCAACGCATGCTGCTTTAAGGCAGGCCACTTGTGTAAGGATGTAGTCCTGCTATCGCAGGAGGAGATGCTTTACGACTTAAAATTGTTAAAAACATGCATGTAGCAAGTGGTAACGCATGTTTCTAATTAAGTCTGCATTCCTGGATGGCACTTTAGTCGGGAGGCTACGTGACTAAAGAAATTCAGTTTCAAGGACAGCACTCTTTGTACATCTGAGTTTTATGACAGACCATATCACTTCATTTCTTTGATCATTTCCCTTAAAAAATGTGTGTTCATTGAAACTTTTTAATGAGAGAATTTCACAATATTTCAATTTCATCCCTATCAAAAGAATTCATAGAAAGGTCGTGCAAACCATGACTTCATGGTGGATCGTAATGATGTTACACATTTCTGGACAAAATGGTGGCGGTAAATAGTTCAACGCATTGTGGGAGGTCCTGTCAAAAGGTCAATGTCACGTGGGAAGGCCACGTGTTTTCTCTGAAGATAAATATATATGTCTTTATTAAAGTAAAAAAAATGTCTTCAAAACAACTATTTGATAAACTATTTGATATTACTATTTGATAAACAGATTTCAGCAGTTGTCAAGTCTTGCTTTTACCAACTCCGCCTCCTTCGTAGGGTGAAACCCATTTTATCGAGGAGAAATTTGGAAACAGCTATTCATGCATTTGTTACATCTAGACTTGACTACTGCAATTCACTGTATTATGGCATTCCTCAGGCTTCCATCTCTCGTCTGCAATTGGTTCAAAACGCAGCCGCTAGATTACTTGAAGGGAAGCGGAAATATGACCATATAACACCAATTTTAATGTCGCTGCACTGGCTCCCGGTAAAATATAGGATCGAGTTTAAAAATTTATTATTCCTCTATAAAACTGTTAATAGTTTGGCAGCCAAATATCTAACGGATCTTTTAATTCCATACACTCCATCCAGAAACCTAAGATCCTCCGACCTCAGCCATCTTACAGTTCCTAAAGTAAAACTTAAAAAACGTGGTGATCGCGCTTTTGCCGTTACTGGGCCGAAGCTGTGGAATAGCCTTCCTCCTTCTATTAGACATGCTCCTTCTATCTACTCTTATAAATCTCGGTTGAAAACTCATTTATTCACTCTTGCTTTTAATACTCTGTAGTCTGCTTTTTGTATCTCTGTTCTGTTTTTAATGAATTTAATGTTTTGTCTGGTATTTATATATTTTTATTGGTCTTACATTGTGCTTTTTATCCCTTGTAAAGCACTTTGGTCAACTTCGGTTGTGTCTTAAACGTGCTCTATAAATAAATGATTGATTGATTAATTGATTGATTGATTGAAAACAAGAACAAACACAAATCTGTACGTATTTTAGGACATTTTACGTACATTTAGATACGTATCGATCCTGCAATTACGTCCAGATAATACGTAAAGGCACTATAAATACGTAAAAGCACATACGTATTGGACTGTTTTAATTTACGTGTAAATATGTACGTTTTGTTTGTAAGACCAGGCTGGTATTTCCCCTTTAATGGAAAAAAAAAGGTTTCTGATACTGACATATATTTAGTTGTGGTAATAAGATCTAAATTCCATCACCATTTGCTGGACAGAATTAATTTGTTGTGGTTGTTGGACATAGTAGCCTATGTATGTCGTACAACGCTTCTATAGTAGTACACCGACAACGTAATTAACCAGACTTGTCATTCCACAAAGAACAATAAATCATATCTAGGCTACATTTAAAAAACTTGAGTTAGGTCAAAAAAGGATAAACCAGCCACTGGGTTAAATTAATCAAGAAAATGTTAATAATTGACTAAAACATGTTAAAAAGGCTGGGTTTATTCATTTGATGTTGGGCTTATGGTTAGGTTTGGGGGTAAGATTTAAAGTGTGTTAATTGCAACCAACAGCTCAGTCCACTGCTCACCCCTCACTTTTGAAACGCTTAGAGAAGCTACCGGATAAACATGTTAATCGTCGGAGACAGCTTAGTAAAAAAAGTTTGTACGTTAAGGGGTTTTGTAGAAACATAGTGGCACAAAACGGCGACTTACATGTAAAGGGACCCTCTGTGTATGTAGATAAAAAGGTCTCATTCTAAGGTAATAAACACATAACGGTTCATTATGAAAGGTCTTTATAATAATTTAGTTTTGTATATGATTTTGCATTTCTGTCAAGAGATCCTTCTAAAAAATTACACACTGCACCTTTAAGTTAATAGAAAACAACAGATAAAATCTTAGGTCAAAAAGCAGCATTCCTTTTATTATACCTGCTGTTAAATCTGAATTTGGTAAAATTTCTTTCCGTTATAATGCCCCCTTAACCTGGAATGCTTTGCAGAAACAGCTGAAGTTAGGCACTATTATATCACTTATTGATTTTAAATTATATGTCTGTGAAACCTTCAGCTATATTTGTGAATGTATATAGATTGTTGTTTTTTGTTTTTGTCTGTCTTGGTTATTATGTCATTTTTATTTTTTGTTGTATTAACTTTTGTCTTTGTTAGATGTTGTGATATGGTTTATGGGGTGTTATTAAATTTTAAGTGCTGCCTTTCTTGGCTGAAATCAATGCATTATTGCTTGGTATCACACATAAAAGCCAATGTTAAATAAAAAATATATAATACACATCAAAATCATGCGCAGAATGTTAACAATTTTCTAAGAATGTAAATAAATGTACATTTTATTACTTTACCTATGATGATTTTTGAGTATTTTTTAAAGGAGGTTCAGCTTCCCTATTGCCTCTTCTGACAAGCAGCCACTGAAAGTTATTGAGTTACATTGATTTCCTTATTTGAATAATGTAATAAGTAGTACTCAATTTTAAACTATATTGGCTAGGATAGAGTACATCAGGCACTTCAGGATGGGAGGTTCGAGCACCTGCCCCTTTACCCCTAACCAAAGTGCCCTTTTTGTCAATGCATTTTTTTTGTAATTAAATGCCCTTTTGTGAAGACCTGCCCATATAACTAGTAAAATTAATTTTAAAAAAATAAAGTCGTAAATAAAATGAGTCAAATGATAACCTATTGACCTTTCACGGGATAATCTCTTCCGGAACGATCCCAAGATAACAGCGCGAGCGCACACACCCGCTCTACTACGACACAGTGCACAGTTACAGCAGGTTACAGGTAGGATCCCATCGAGTCGGCATTGACCGAAAGCGGTATGCTTGTTAACGTTATTTATTATTATTATTATTATTATTTTACAAGAACGACGTGAAGAGAGCATGCACATCTTTTGTTTATATTGCTGTGTGTATTAATAACATCTTAGATGCAATAGCGTTAGCTACAGCAGCTAAACATCTACGCATACAAATATAAACAATGATGCATACATGTTCACTCGGAGAACAGATTCACAGGCTTCGAGTGGTCTGTTTTTTGTTTTTGGACTAAAAACTATTCATACTTCAAATTACTATCATAATAGTTTTTATTTAAAAAAAAACGGTTTTCACATCACTGGTAAACAGGCTCATACTGATTTTAAAATTCTCTGATTTACCCTTATAAATGCTGTTTTTATTATTATTTAAATTATTTTATTATTATTGTATAATTTTATATTTTTTTATTATTATTTAAATTTGGAACAGGATTAGAATAGAATTATATTTTAAATATGCAAAAAACACAAGCCTGTGAACCTGCAATATATAATATCATATAATATCAAACTGCATACTGTTGACACTGTATACATGCACTGTAAGTCGCTTTGGATAAAAGCGTCTTCCAAATGCATAAATATAAATATTTCGATATAAAACTCTGTCTATATAGATTTTTCATTTTCTATTTGCAAGAAAAATAAAATGTTTTTTTTTCTATTCTGTGTTGCTTTATTATTTGTAATAAAATAATAACAAATTATTATTAATTGACAGCATAATTGAGTTTCAATTTCATAGGAAACACCCCAAAACTGCAATTTTTTTCTTGCACCTATAAAGTGGCAATTATAACATGTTATAAATTATCTGTGAGGTATTTTGAGCTAAAACGTTACATAAGCACTGTGGGGCACTTATTTTACATCTTTACACAGAAATTACATGGAGGTATACAAAATGAATAATGTAATATAATAATAAAAAGTGAAGTAGCGAAATCTATAAGATTGTAACAGGACCAAAATAATGAAAGCAGTAATAACTTGATGTACAACAGAAGTCCAAAGTTAAACTAATGTAAGCAGTCTCCCAGTATGCAGGCCAACTGAAAGACAGCGTTCAAGGGGTGAAAAAAACTCCTTTGGGGAAACAACAAAAAACCTTTGTGAAAACCAGGCTTAGCCGGGATGGGCAGTTCTCATCTGACATCAACTCACACTGTTGTTATAATAATGTACTATAGAATTTAACTGTAGAAATTACCAATGAGAATAGCTCCTCCCACTTGTATTAACTCAGTTATTGGACTTTTCACATGAGGCTTGTGTTTGTAATGCACCGCTTCACTCTTTGCCTTTGTTCCTGATACTTGGACATTTTTCTGTGGTGCCTTAGCTTTGTGTAATGTAAGTTTTGTTTTTTTACTTTGATTTTTGGTATATTTTGTTCTAGCTTTGTTTATTATTGTGTACAATTTATTATATTTGTTTATTGTTGTTTTGCATTTAACTTAAAGTGCTGCTGCAGTTTGAAGCACCAAATGAGATGAAATACTGGCATTGGTGAAATTACAGTTTAAATGGATATTGCTTTCACTTTGTGGTGTTTAACTGACACCCCAATTGGCATGCTTCCCCTGCGAACCAACAAAATTAAGGGTCTTTTACATTAACAGAGCTGCAAGTTGTCACTGGACAGGTACAAAAGCTTTCACTGCACTGTAAAAAATGTCTGTAGAAATTACAGTATTACTGGCAACTAGCTTCCAGTAACTAACTTACTGTAGATTTTACATTTATGTTATTTGCTGGCAACAGTTTGTTTAAAGTTAAATGAACATGAAACATTTTCAGTTTTTATTTTCTACAGTAAGTTACTGGCAACCAGCTGCATAATTACAGCTATTTTTTTACAGTGTGGGACGGAAGCTCACCTTTTCAAAAAGTACACCTAAAGAGTGCATATTAGTATCTCAAATGTACAATGATGGGTTATATTCAACCCATGGTTGGGTCAAAAATGGCTTAACCCAGAAAATGTCCATGTTTAGACAGACCAGACAAAAAGGGACAAGCAGAACTGTATGGCTAAGTTAAACATTGATGGGTTAACTTATAACCGTACAGTCGCGTTTGTCCCTTTTTGACCCAACCATGGGTTGAAAACAAGCAAGCACTTTTTTTAGAGTGTAACTTTATTGTAAATCGTACATATTAGGACCTTTATAAAAGTGACAGCAACCTTTTTTTAATAAAGTGTAGCATGGGTGTGGTTTCAAGGGGGATGAGAAGCAACGCCCGAAATAATAAAACTATTGACATGAAGCTCATTCTGGGAAGCCAGAGTACCTGATTTAGTAATGATTAACATTGGTTACAATTATGCACTCATCACATCCCAGACCAAGCTTTGAATCATGTAAGATAATATAAAAAATAGAAAGCATTTTAACATATTGACTTGGATTTTGTACCCTTACTGCATTATCAAACTGATCTTCTTGTTTAGTCTTTATTTTAAACCAATTCAACATTTATATTTCAAGGTTTTTTACTTATTTTTGTTTTACATGAGACTCTGAACTAAAATGTCAGACTCTTGTGGATCTCTGAGGTATCGTCTAGCTGCAATTGTGGGATTTGGTGGTCTCGTCTCTATACTTTTTCTCTGGTCTCACCAACCTCTGATCAACTGTCCACCTCAACTACCTTCGATTACGCTGCATCCAGATGGACACCATGTACGGATGAACAACTCTTCTAAAGAAAACGAAGAGAAACCAGTACTTTTGTTATGGGTCTGGCCTGAAAATTACAGATTCGATCTGAACGACTGTAAAACTGTTTACAATATTGACGGCTGTCACCTGACGGATGATAGATCTCTCTACAGCAACACGGATGCTGTGCTTATTTTTCACAGGGCTATTAGTCAAGATCTGTCCACACTTCCTCCATCTCCTCGCCCTCCGTTTCAAAAGTGGATATGGATGAATGTTGAATCGCCAACTAACACACAGAAAATACCAGGAATTGAAAACCTGTTTAATCTGACTCTCAGTTATAGAGAGGACTCTGACATTCCTGTCCGGTTACGACTGACCAGCAGAAAGATCCCAGATGAGAATTTTGAAATTCCCAAAAAGGAAAAACTCGTTTGTTGGGTTGTGAGTAACAATGCAGACTGGACAGGCGTTGGCACGAGAAACACTTACTATAGAGAACTTAGCAAGTACGTCCACATACACGTGTATGGAAAAGCTTATGGAACGTTCCTGGATTATAAAGACTACTATCCCACCATAGCCAGCTGTAAATTTTATCTCTCCTTTGAGAACTCCATTCACAAAGACTACATCACTGAGAAGTTAAATGGACCTCTGGCAGTAGGTACTGTACCTGTGGTGCTGGGACCTCCCCGAAAAAACTATGAAAGGTTTGTACCGGGTGACTCATTTATTCATGTGGATGACTTTCCAGATGCAAAGTCACTAGCAGAATATCTTCAGCGTCTGGACGTGGATGATGACGCATATCGCAGGTACTTTAACTGGAGGAGACATTTCTCAGCTCGACCTCATTTAATATTACAGAACCAAGAGTTTGTTCTGGCTATTTGTACGGCCTGTGATTATGTAGGAAGACACAAAGAATATAAAGAAGCTCACGATATCTATGAATGGTTTTTTAACTAATTTTAGATCATTAGAGAGATTTTGCTAATAGTATATTTGATAACTTATCATGCTGATAGGTCTTTATTTGAAACTGTATTTATTTTGCTAATAGTATATTTGATAACTTAATATGCTGATAGGTCTTTATATGATACTGTATTTATGATGTCTCATTATTTGGGGGTCTGGTGGTCATTTCCTTGTTGACTAGTATAGCACAAACAGGCATGAATTTTCTATCGCTGCCCTACTGCTAGATTAATTTATTTACGATGTGAATCAATGTTTTAAATAAATTAATTTACTAAATTAATAAATGTTGTTCATTCTTCTATATGTTTAGGAATGATGGAAATTTTAACTAATTTGTAAGCTCTGGTTTCTGACTTTCTGGTGTTTTCCCACTACTTCTAATTAATTTAATAAGAAAACTTTAAATTATTCCTTTGATATGTGGTTACTTTATAGTTACACTATTGTCCACATATAAGAATAATAGTATTAAACAAATTGACTCTGTATACTCCAATATATAAAATATATAAAACAACTACATATTGACGTAAAAAATCTCAAATAAATCCAAATTATTTAATATTTTAGCATTTTCAGTCATTCCTTACCTGGAATTTATAAATAGTTTCTTGTCAATTATTCATCAGCTTCTTGTGGTCTCACCCTGTGATGATTTAAGATCTGAGGTCTCTTATTGGCTGTTTTTTCTTTATATTTGGTCCAAGTCATTTATATTTAAACATGTTTTTATAATTTTTGTTTTGTAATGAAATAAATGATTATGCTGATGACACAGTTGTATTTTTGTCTACAAAATCATTTTAAACATTAAGTAGGCTATACACACCAGATAAAAAGATTCACAAGAAACATTTTAGAGAAATAACCTATGCCTCTGTCTCGTTTTCTTATTACTTTCTTTTGTGTCGTAAATGTCATTTTGATGACTTGTTCTCAATAAAATACAAAGAAATTAGTTAGATAAACCGGCAACTTTATTAACGTTGTTGTAACCCCGCCGGAACACAAGGGGGCGGATTCAGAGCGCAGCGTCACAACCGGAAAGATTCACAAGAAACATTTTAGAGAAATAACCTATATGCCTCTGTCTCGTTTTCTTATTACTTTCGTTTGTGTCGTAAATGTCATTTTGATGACTTGTTCTCAATAAAATACAAAGAAATTAGTTAGATAAACCGGCAACTTTATTAACGTTGTTGGTTGTAACCCCGCCGGAACACAAGGGGGCGTATTCAGAGCTCAGCGTCACAACCAGAAACCGGAAGAGATGCGCATGGCGTTGCGCATGTTTCACAAATGTTTGATTTTTCAGATGATTTCAGTTTGTTTAACAGTTATCAAATGTTGATACATGTAATAGTTAACAAATCAAATCATGTTAGTTTTACGAGTCACACGAGTGGATTTATTTTAATGCGTCGTCAGCTGATTTAAGTGTTTTATAGCCCTGCATTAAGTTAATAATTCTGTTCACCCGTATTTATTTTTGTGGGAAATTTATAAGGTTTGTATTATATACATTTATGTCTGTTTCTTATAGGTTTTCACTTAAAGTTGCTCTCAGTGTTTTCTCTTAATCTGTATAACTCAATACATTGTGAACGCCTACATTCCTTAATGAATAGGGATATTAATTATATATGTGTTTTAGTTTCTGAGTCCTCTTAAACACACACACCCACAGGTAAGATCAACCACAAGATCTAAATTATGTGCTAAGCTCTAAAATAATACTTAGCAGTAAAACCATGTTTTAAGTAGTCATTATAGTTTTACTGCAAGTATTATAGTTTAATTATGGTTACTGTAGTGAGATCATGGTAGATTTCCATTTACCATGGTTTTACTACTAGTACTATAGTTTTATATAGTAATTAAACCATGGTTAATTTTTTACATAAATAGTCTGAACTCTATTGTAGTGAATCTATCATTCTCACTTTAAAATGTCATATGACCATCTATGTGCTCTTTTTTTTTTTTTTAAACACAGTCATGCCCATCCAGTGCAGCCATTGTGCACAAAGACGTGCAGCTCTTAAGCGGCCAAAGACAGGACACTCTCTCTGTAAAGACTGCTTTTTCTGGGCTTTCGAAGAGGAGATCCATCAAACCATCGTTTCTGCCGGCCTGTTTAGTCGCGGTGAGACTGTGGCCATCGGGGCTTCGGGTGGTAAAGACTCTACTGTTCTGGCCCACGTAATGAAAGTCCTGAATGAGCGCTATGATTATGGGCTGAACCTTTTGCTGCTGTCTGTGGATGAGGGCATCACTGGTTACAGAGACGATTCACTGGAAACCGTGAAGAGAAACCAGGAGCAATATGATCTGCCGCTGAAGATCGTCTCTTATGAGGAGCTGTACGGCTGGACTATGGATGCTATAGTTAAGCAGGTGGGATTGAAGAATAATTGCACTTTCTGCGGTGTTTTTCGCAGACAGGCGCTGGATCGGGGAGCTATGATGCTGAAAGTGGACAAGATTTGCACAGGTGATGTCTGACTTCACATTGCGTGACGTATAGAGGTCTTTCTATATCCTTTTGGATATCTTTTTGAAGTAGAATATATGTCATTAAGATACATCATATTTGTTTGTTTAATGAACAGGTCACAATGCAGATGACGTGGCAGAGACCGTACTGATGAACGTTTTGCGCGGGGACATCGCGCGTCTTCGCCGCTGCACAGCCATCAGCACAGCCAGTGAGGGAGAAGGTGCTATCCCACGCTGCAAGCCCCTTAAATACGCCTACGAGAAAGAGATCGTCCTCTACGCCTACTTTAAAAAGCTTGACTACTTTTCTACAGAATGCATTTACTCACCCAATGCCTACCGAGGTCACGCTCGGGCCTTCCTTAAAGACCTGGAGTCCATCAGGCCCAGCTCCATCATAGACGTCATTCACTCTGGAGAGACGCTCTCCATTAGGGAAGGTGTGAAGATGCCGGTCCAGGGAACTTGTTCACGCTGCGGATATATCTCGAGTCAAGCTTTATGTAAGTCCTGTGTTCTGTTGGAGGGCCTGAATCGAGGCTTACCTAAGCTGGGCATCGGAAAACATCACCGTCTGCACGGCAAAATTCTGGCTCAGGAGCCTTTGACGGAGCAGGAACAGATGAAACTAAGAGCTGTAGACTTTTAACACAAGGAGACTATTTTATTTAATTAAATGTATTTTAAAGATGTCTGGGGCAAATGTTTATTTTATCGGATCATTTTGTTTTAAGGTTTGGTTTATACCTAAAATAAGATTCGGAGGCATGTTTCAGAACCTCTATGAAAGTCAACCTGATGAAGCTCTGTTCATATCAAGTCTTATACAACATTATAACAATAAAGGTTTTATTAATCATTTCTACTTTTACTTCATTTTATTTTTCTGGAATGAATGCATGATGGTTTGCTTCATAAAAGGTAAAGAGTAATTAGTAATAAAAACAAATGTGGAAATGATTATTGTAATTATGTTAAAGGTGCAGTGTGTACATTTAAGGAGGATCTATTGACAGAAATATGTATAAGGCCTTGCACAATGAACCTTTATGTTTTTATTACATAGAATGAGCCATTTTTATTTACATACACTGTGGGTCTCAGACAATGACAAGTTTGTCCTGTGGAGGCTGTCGTAGCTTGTCTATGTGTTTCGTGAGGGAGAAGTGGACTGAGGCTGTGTCCAAATACTTGCGGACTTTGCACTTGACCGCTTGATGTATTTCCTGTATTTGGCCCGAGTGTTCTAGTGGGTGTGAGGATCCCAAGAGTGCATGTTGAATTATTCACCCGACACGCTTAGCAAGTGTAAAAATGTCAATCCGGGTGGCAGCAATTTGCACCAAAACATGTTAATTTTTTATTTACTCTTAATTTAAATGTAACATTTTAAAGATTATTATCAACACATGTAGCTTTATTAAAGTTTGTGGTTAATTCAGTAGTCCCTGAATAAATGACAAAGTTGTTTCTAATTATGTGATAAAAGCAGTTGCAGATGTTTTACAAAATACATAACAATGCAGTTTGCATCAATGAAATGTGCAACACTTTTCCGTGTACAACCAAAATATGTCATATCCATTTATTAACTTACAATATAATTATAATAAATCCGTGTGACCACGCCTATAAATCGCCCTGTTGAGTGGCAAACGTTCAACAAAATGGCTGGTTTTCATAGCGGGTGCTGCGGAAATGCCAGTAAAACTGACTATTATCAGCTTTAATTGAATTTAGTTGGACTTGATAGCAGAGGTGGACGATACTTAGTTACATTAGCTACATTAGTTACATTTTCCAAGCATCTGTGCTTTATTAGGTTGTTTGTATTGGGAAAAACATTACTTCACTACAATCTAAAGCATATAATCATACTGTGTATTCTTTAATATTGCATGGGTGATTCTCACGAAACCATTGAAACACCACGGCGCTAATGATTTTAGCTTTAAAATGTGTAATATAGTAACATTAAAAAGCATCAGAATTAACACAATACTGTGTTCTACCTTGCACAATGTGTGATTTCAACATAAGATTTTATAATTGTAAATTTTATCTCATTTTCTGCTGAAATTCTCATTACCGCAATGTGTCCGGCTGTGTTTGAACATGCGTTATGTTGTAATTGAATAAAATTAACACAAAAATATTAAGAAAAAAAATAAATGGATGTTTTGCTAGACTACTTTAGATGACAGAAAAAATATTTACTGAATATTCATGTATAATAATAATGAAGAAAATTAGGAAAATGATGTGTCCATGCCTGATGTTCTCATCCTCCGCAACACTTTTTGAGAACAGTTTAAGCACACATACAGAATTTTAATAAAGTTTGATTTTGAGTGACCAAGCACATGGACCAGTTACTTCAAGATGGCTACCAGGTAAGATCATTTTTTTACAGTTAATTTGAAATATTGTCTTGTCAGAATGCTTACACGACATTTTGATTATCATTACCGCAACAGATGCTTATTAAATGTTAATTTAATTAATAGAAGCATAATACTTTGATTTTAAATGCATGTGCAGAATCTCCAAATTATGTTCTTTCAGGTTTGTCATGTCATTTTGAAAATATGTCAGTGTTGATGTTTTCTGACTGTTGCGGTAATGAGATTTTTTAAAACAAATTTTTTAAATTATGTTACAAAAAGTGTTAAATGATAAGTAAAAGTTTTTAAATTAATGTTCCCATTTACTCCAGACTTTGTTTTTCAATGTCTGGTGGGAAAAAAGTAAATGTAAGCAATTTTTACATTTTCATGCTTGACATTTTTAAAACCAAGTTTTCGTGAGAATCACCCGTATATTAAAATGTATTTAATACCTAATTACATTTAAATTGTGTACTTTTACTTGAGTAAAAGTACGTTAATGTACTTAAATATTAAATGTAAAACAAAAACATATTATTTATGAAATGTAATAGAGTAAAAATTATGATAATATGCTTCTGAATATATGTTTTCCAAAGAAAAACACGGATACAAAATACAAATACTTGAAAAATACTTTTAAGTAGAAAGTAAAACCTCTGCTTTATAGTGACCCTAGCAACTTGTCAACCCACCTGTGGTCTGTGGATGTTGGCATATACACTTAGCCTTGAAAACCGCTCCGAAGCGGGTGTGGGTTAAGGATGCATGCTCTCAAGTGGCCAAGACCACAAGTGTGGTTATTTGTTCGCAGCCCGAGCTGATTGAGATGGAGCCGATTGCAATTCTCAATCTCCCCGCTAGGTGCTGCTTCTACATTCTACACACTGCACCTTTAAAGGGATAGTTCACCCAAAAATGAAAATTCTGTCATCATTTACTCATCCTCATGTTGTTATAAACCTGTATGAATTTCTTTTTTCTGATTAACACAAAAGAAGATATTTTGAGAAATTGTGGTAAACAAACAGCATATAGTGTCTATTGACTTACATAGTAGGAATAAAAATATATAATGGAATTTAATGCTTTCCATCATTTATCAAAAAGTTTCTTCATCTTTTATCACAATACTACTATGGAGGTCAATTTTAGTCAGTTTTTAATTCGTTTTATTTGTTAGGTCGAGTGATTGCAGTGTTTACAGGGAACATTTTTCTTTTAGCTATCTTCTAGTTTCCTTTGACTTTTTCATTCATAAAGGTTTCTTATTTAATGCTATGGATGCAAGTAGTCCTCTTCATATAAGCATTTAATACGAGTCATTCATTATAATTAGTTGCTCAAGAGCACAATATATCAATAATACTTATGAATCAAGTTTGAATCTACAATCTTTGGATTATCTATCAATATATTTAACTAACCTTATGCATTGCTGTATGCAAAGATTTGCTATTTATAATGGTGCATTGAGTGACAGATATTTGTTTTTCCATTAAAAAATGTTCTGTTTATTTTCAATTAATTATAAGTTGTTAACTGGCACTGTTGTTAGGTTTATTCAAATTACCTTAACAATAATTAAGACACGTCAGACCAAGAATTCAGGTTTAAATCACTCGCGAGGGAAAGAACCAGAGAGATTTCTCATCAAGAAATACTCAAGCTGTCTCTCTCCGATTCTTTGTCTGCAAGCTCTTTTTATAAGATGGGTTGACACCCAAAAAGATAAGTGCAAGACAACATACGTCATGGATTTTTAACACATACACACACACATCTGAAAACATCCAAAAAACCAGACATAGGTAAGAGCTGAGTTCGAAACAGATAAACAACTTTCCACCACCCTGAACTGGAGGTGGAGGTGTCAAAACCACAAAGTACAGCTTGTGCTCTTCTCCTATCTATGTGGCTAAAAGAAAGAATGCAAAACATAGTTTGTTTTCTATTACAGAGAAAACCTTAATAAAAATACATCTATTAAAAAGAAACACATCTATAAATGATAATAAAATCATTTTCTCCAACACTGTCCTGTGAGCAGGATCAATTATAAGTCACCTAAGTTTACTTCAATATTTTTCATGTAAATGTTAATCTATCACGACAGACTATATATTGTTGGAAAGGTCTAAGAATGTAGTTTTCATATTTCAACACCTATTAGCAGTAATAATAATGCAGTGACTGTAATTTATTAATTTGTGACGAGAGTATGCAGCAAACCATAATTATACATAATTTTATGTATAAAATAATACTATATTGCATTATGTTTATTTTTACAATAAATGTAAACTGCAATAACATTTTTTCTTATTTAATATTTTCAACTCCAGACTTCTGTAAAACAAGACCAAAATTAGGCTTCTAGACCAAAAAAATGCCAGAGTTATATTAATTTGAATGGGTACATCACCTTTTCACCCCCCCCCCCCACACTCAAAAAGGGCTGTGCCAGGTAAAGGGTTAACAAAACGAGTATTCCCTAGTTCACTTTAAATACAAAAGCATTGTCCGTGCTGCCCTGGTATTTTGTTGTTTTATCACGGTCGCTGTGGTAGAGTTAGTGATAAACCAATGACTGTTTGCAAAATGATGGTGATAACACTGCAATAAAATACAGTGTGGGCAGAATTTTTAGGTTGGTACGTCAAACTTAGGGCTGCATAACGATTAATCGCGACTAATCCTTTGCAGAATAAAAGTTTTTATTTGTATTATGTAAATGTGTCTACTGTGTATAATAATTTTCTAATGTATGCGGTCGACCAACGCGACTTCCGGAGAACGAACCCGAAAACATGTTCGGGACGTGTCGGGCGGAACTGGCACGAATGGCCACCCTACATCGTTGCTTAGCATTTTTCACAGCGATCAGCTGTAAAATGTTTTGGTCCTGCTCGATTTTCGTTGACTTTGAGTAAAATAATGTAAAGTTTTTCATAAGATCCTCTGGGGTCAATGGTTTAGCATGAGAAGCTTGATGCTGTCGGGAGAACAAGCACCCGAGTGCCTCTCGCGGAAATTATTGCTTACGTTTCTTTCCCGTCACAGAAAACCATCACAGGTTTATCAATGCAATTAAAGTATAATTTTGTTTTGTTTGTTGATCACGAAGTACAAAGTAGATGAGGAAAACTAGGACTCAGTGTACTCAGCGCGCCGCCATTGTTTGTTTACATTGCGTGACTGGTGGGCTGTAATTTCAGGAATGGATTTATTGCGTTCTGTAAAAAAGGAGGAGTATCGCGTTTTGGGAAAAAAGGGCGAAAAGATGACAGAATAACACGGTGGATATTGGATTTTGCGTAAAATTATGAATTTACCTTTAACTACTGACCTGATATAATACTGATTTTGGCAGTATCTCTTTTTTTTTCAAAAATGCCGTTTATCGCGTTTTGGAACTAAACTCTTCAAATGGTCTGGGCTAAGCCACGGATGTCCTTCAATACTGGAAACACCCCTGGTTACAAACCTGTATACATTTCACTCTGTGTGTGTGTGTGATATAAATAAATCAAAGCACTGTAAATATCAGTTTTGGTTTAAGAAAACCGCTAGTAGTACTAGTAAAGAATTAATACTGATGAGACGGGGGCGCTTGGGGAGGCCAATTACATTTTGGGGGTGGCTCGGCCCACCCCGGGCCACCCCTCTGGCCCCGCCCCTGCTGCAATCATGCTCAAATATAACCACCAGTGTTTAATGTACACTGCTGGTGTTTATATGAGGAGACCTGGTGGTCCCATACACCTGCAGTTTTGATTTAACACTGGTGATTTTGCTGTGTGAGATGTATGTCAATCAGTCACTCAAAGACAGGTAAAAATCACAGCTATTTTACAAAAAGGGCATGAAATTAATGCCAGCAATAGTGACAGTCTGTGTCTGATAAATGCATGGCCTATAATGTGGTGGAGGTTGTAAAACTCTTTATTGGTGTATCTGTAGAATAATTGCACACTTAAATACATTTTTTCATTATTGGTCCTGGGCTTCTTTCAAAGCTATTAATTGGGTTATTAACAAAACCAGTAGTAATCAAATGCAGAAGTAATTATGCAATGTAATTAAGGAGTTGATACATTCAAATAGTCTTACAAATACAACCGGCCCTGAAAGCAACCATAATGGTGATGTGGCCTGGGATAAAATTGAGTTTGTCACCCCTGGTATAGTGTATGTAGTTTAAACAGATTGCTCAGAAAGAAAGCATGAACAATAAAATAATTGCTCTCTACAGTAGTTTTTTGTGTCGCTGTTGAATAAGTATAATGTGTTATAGTTTTCCTGCTGGAGCAGATTGGGAAGAAATCTGATGGTTCAGTATTTTACTTGCACAAAACAGTAAAAAATAAAATGCAAATAAAATAGGTGTCACCAGGGGCGTTGCTAGACATAAAGCTTTACTGGGGCACAGGCCCCTCATTTTTTGCTGACTGTTTTGAAAGCCTGCTGTGTACAAGAAGTGTGCAACACTTCTATACAATGTCCTTTGCTAAACCCACTATTCTACAGTGCAACAGGTACTAATATGTAGATTACATAATATGTAAATTATATACAAGTATAATCATACCTAACATTATTAATATGTTTGGAGGCATAAATGGCATAACATGTTTGGAAATAATGACAGCAGAGAAATATTTTCTACATTATACAATGATAGCAATGATTAATAACTTATTTTTACAAGAATATTTTAAGAAACCAGTCATTTTATGACTGCTATATTAAATAATCTCAGTCACAGTTACTGCCAACTGTTATGTAAGTTAGTGTCCTAGAGTTTAATATTAGTAAACTAAATATTTATTTCATATCTGAAAATACAGAACAGTATATCACATACATCTGTTGATTTTCTCAGCAACAATGCAATCCTATAGACTCGACAAAAGGTTTTCCTGAGATTTTTCCTCTAATGTTTGAGACCTGACAGGGTGAGGATGTAGTTTATCTTACCTCCCTTTAAACTCATCATCTCTCCTTTCTTCTTCCATTTCCCTGCTTTGCACAAAACATTTCTGATGTACATCTACAGAAGCCAATAATGATCGGGTCAAAATAAGATTAGCATTATTATTTATTATAAATCTCGTCATGTTTTCATAAGCTAAACTTACTCGCGTGGCGTCACCTTTTGAATGCGCTTGTGCGCGCGGGGATGAACGCAAAGACGCGCGCGGACATGGATGTGCGTGCACGCGTCAACGCGACTGCTTTGTTGCATTAACAAGCGTAAATTGGGTTACTACATTGCATATAGATCTGTTTTTGCCCCGATTGTATTTGTAAAGGATTGCACTAGTTAACTGCTAAAATTTTAACTTGAGATTTGAGACACCGGGGCACAAAAAATTTACACTGGGGCACGTGCCCCAGTAAAAGGGGTCTAGCGACGCCCCTGGGTGTCACGATGGCACACAGATGACACGATAACGGATCCAGATGCAGTTTAAAGAGTTTAATTAAACAGGTAAGCAAACACAAAAAAAAAACACTCTGACACAAGACATCGCAACAAACACAATGTACCGTAAACAAGGAGTGAACAGGAAGTGACTAAACAGTACAAAACCATAACCAATCAAAAATCAGAAACAATAACGCTAAACAAGGGGGAGGAGTAAGGAACCATAGCAACTAAAGACGGGGCGGAGACAAAATCAGACAAAGGGAAAAACACAGGCAAAACTAGATTCAAACATGACTCTATAAATAATACTAAAACACAACAGTATAATACAATACAACACAAAGACAAAGAACACAGGTATAATAATCAAACTAATCTAAAACATTGCAAAGAAATAATAAACAACAAAACACACACAGAATCCTAACAATAGGCCTATTTTATACTTGTTGTTTTTGGACATGGGTAACCTAATTACCACTAGTAACCAGGTGTAGTTTGAGGGGGATGAGGGGTAACGCCCCAAATAATAAAACTATAGACATTAAGCTCATTTTTGGAACCTAGAGCATGGGATTTGGTAATGATTAACATTGGTTACAATTATTCGCTTGTCACATCCCAGACCAGTCATACGAGATCATATAAAAAATAGAAAGCAATTTATATTAACCTTTGTACCTTTATTGCACTATAAAACTGCACTATAAAACTGGTCTTACTGGTCTTCCTGTTACCCATATGATGTGCATTACATTATTAATTTAGTCATTTTTTTTAAATCAATTCAACATTTATTTATTTAAGATTTTTTACTTATTTTTGTTGGCAAGAGACTCTGTACATAAGACTCTGAACTAAAATGTCAGACTCTTGTGGATCTCTGAGGTATCGTCTAGCTTCAATTGTGGGATTTGCTGGTCTGGTCTCTATACTTTTTTTCTGGTTTTACCAACCTCTGATCAACTGTCCACCTCAACTACCTTCGATTACGCTGCATTCAGATGGACACCACATACGGATGAACAACTCATCTAAAGGAAAGCAAGATAAACCAATACTTTTGTTATGGGTCTGGCCTGAAAACTACAGATTTGATCTGAATATCTGTAAAACCATTTACAACATTGACGGCTGTCACCTGACGGATGATAGATCTCTCTACAGCAACACGGATGCTGTGCTGCTTTTTCATAAAGCTATTCGTCTGTCCACACTTCCTCCATCTCCTCGCCCTCCGTTTCAAAAGTGGATATGGATGAATGTTGAATCGCCAACTAACACAAAGAAAATACCAGGAATTGAAAACCTGTTTAATCTGACTCTCAGTTATAGAGAGGACTCTGATATTCCTGTCCGGTTACGACTGACCAGCAGAAAGATCCCAGATGAGGATTTTGAAATTCCCAAAAAGGAAAGACTCATCTGTTGGGTTGTGAGTAACAATGCAGCCTATACAGGTGTTGGCACGAGAAACACTTACTATAGAGAACTTAGCAAGTACGTCCACATACACGTGTATGGAAAAGCTTATGGATCGTTCCTGGATTATAAAGACTACTTTCCCACCATAGCCAGCTGTAAATTTTATCTCTCCTTTGAGAACTCCATTCACAAAGACTACATCACTGAGAAGTTAAATGGACCTCTGGCAGTAGGTACTGTACCTGTGGTGCTGGGACCTCCACGAAAAAATTATGAAAGGTTTGTACCGGGTGACTCATTTATTCATGTGGATGACTTTCCAGATGCAAAGTCACTAGTAGAATATCTTGTCCGTCTGGACGTGGATGACGACGCATATCGCAGGTACTTTAACTGGAGGAGACATTTCTCAGCTCGACCTCATTTAATATTACAGAACCAAGAGTTTGTTCTGGCTATTTGTACGGCCTGTGATTATGTAGGAAAACACCAGGAATATAAACAAGCTCATGATATTTATGAATGGTTTTTCAACTAATTTAAGATCATTAGAGAGATTTTGCAGCTTATTTTAAACAATCATGATTTTGCTTATAGTATATTTGATAACTAATCATGCTGATAGGTCTTTATAGGATACTGTATGATGTCTCATTATTGGGAGTATTTCCTTGTTGACCGACCAGTTTAACACAGACAGGCATGAACTTTCTATCGCTGCACTACTGCTTCTTATGATTAATGTATTTAATATCTGAATCAATGTTAAACAAAATGACTTTACTAAATTAATAAATGTTGTTCATTCTTCTATACGTTTAAGAATGATGGAAAAGTCAAACTAATTTTGTAAGCTCTGGTTTCTGACTTTCTAATAGTATATTTGTAATTCATTTAATAAGAAAACTGTGAATTATTCCTTTGATATGAGGTTAGTTTATATTGTTACATTATATTTATATTTATATTGTTGTTCTAACTGTTTACTCATTCTTTTCTAATATTTTGTCCACATATTAGAATAGGCTAATAGTATAAACAAATAGACTCTATTATACTCTACAGGGGTCTCCAACCTTTTTGTGAGCATTGGCTATCACAATGAATAAAACAGTCTGGCGGGCTACTTTTTGATATTGTCTACTCAAAACGTTTTTGTTTTACTTGTTAATTTTATTTCACTTGTTGATGTGTTTTATCATTGTTTAAAATATTAAAACACATAAAAGAAACCAAGCTAATATAAAATATATGTAATAACTATTAAAATCAAGGCTATTCATAGAATGTGCTTGGGCGGGCAACGAACGGACTCGGTGCGGGCACCACATTGGAGACCGCTGCTCTATATGAAATATATAAATCAATTACATGACTTAAAAAAATCTAAAATCCAAACTTCAGCAGCTTCTTGTGGTCTCATCCTGAGATGATTTTAAACACTACTGAAGAATTCACATCAATTTTTTTACATCTATAATTTTTTTTTACATCTATACATCTCTTATTTGCTGTTTCTTATATTTTGTCCAAGTCATATTTAAACATGTTTTTATATTATTTGTTTTGTAATTAAATAAATTATTATGCTGGCATAATTGTATTTTTGTCTACAAAATTATTTTACATATTTAAGCATACACCATCAGATAAAAAGATTAACAAGAAACATTTTAGAGAAATAACATTTGAACGATAATGTATGTCTCTGTCTTTTTTTTTTACTTTTTTTTCCTGTTTTGTGTTGTAAATGTCATTTTGATGACTTTTTCTCAATAAAGTGAAAAGGAATTAATTAGAAAACCGGCAACTTTAAATGTTGATACATATAATAGTTAACAAATCAAATCATGTCAGGTTTACTAGTCATACGAGTGGATTTATTTTAATGCGTCGTCAGCTATTTTAACCCTGCATCAATCATTCTCCCGTGTTCACCCGTATTTATTTTTGTTTTATTTTCGTGGGAAATATTTAAGGTTTGTAATATATACATTAATGTCCGTTTCTTATAGTTTTTCACTTAACGTTGCCCTCAGTGTTTTCTCTTAATGTGTATAACTCAATACATTGTGAACGCCTACATTCCTTAATAATGATTACAGGTATTAATTATTTTAGTTTCTGAGTTTTTACTCTTAAACACATACAGGAAAGATTAACCACAAGATATATCTCGAGTCAAGCTTTATGTAAGTCCTGTGTTCTGTTGGAGGGCCTGAATCGAGGCTTACCTAAGCTGGGCATCGGAAAACATCACCGTCTGCACGGCAAAATTCTGGCTCAGGAGCCTTTGACGGAGCAGGAACAGATGAAACTAAGAGCTGTAGACTTTTAACACAAGGAGACTATTTTATTTAATTAAATGTATTTTAAAGATGTCTGGGGCTTATGTTTATTTTATTGGATCATTTTGTTTTAAGGTTTGGTATATACCCAAAGTAAAATTTGTGAGCCTTTTTAAAAGCAAGAAACTTTATTGATCATTTCTAATTTTACTTCATTTTATTTTTCTGGAATGAACGCATGATGGTTTGCTTCATAAAAGTTAAAGAGTAATTAGTAATAAAAACAAATGTGGAAATGATTATTGTAATTATGTTAAAGGTGCAGTGTGTACATTTTAGGAGGATCTGTTCACAGAAATGCAATATTATACATAACTACATTATCAGTGAACCTTAATGTTTTTATTACATAGAATGAGCCATTTTTATTTACATACACTGTGGGTCTTAGACAATGACATGTTTGTCCTGTGGAGGCTGTCGTAGCTTTTTTATGTGTTTCGTGAGGAAGAAGTGGACTGAGGCTGCGTCTTAATACCCACACTTGTGGACTTTGCACTTGACCGCTTGATGTATTTCCTGTATTTGGCCGAGTGTTCTAGTGGGTGTGAGGATCCCAAGAGTGCATGTTGAATTATTCACCTGACACACTTAGCAAGTGTAAAAATCCAGGTTGAGCAATTTGCACCAAAACATGTTCATTTTTTATTTACTCTTAATTTAAATGTAACATTTTCTGAACTTAAAGGTTATTATTAACACATGTACCTTTTTTAAAGTTCATGGTTAGGTAGTCCCTGAATAAATGACACAATGTAATATCCATTTATTAACTTACAATATAATTATAATAAATCCACGTGACCATGCCTAAAATCGCCCTGTTGAGTGGCAAACGTTCAACAAAATGGCTGGTTTTCATAGCGGGTAGCTATTATCAGCTTAAATTGAATTTAGTTGGACTTGATAGCAGAGGTGGACAATACTTAGTAACATTAGTTACATTTTCCAAGCATCTGTGCTTTATTATAGGTTGTTTGTATTAGGAAAAACATTACTTCACTACATTCTAAAGCATATAATCATACTGTGTATTCTTTAATATTGCATATAAATTTTATTTAATATCTAATTACAGTTAAATTGTGTACTTCTCCTTTTGGTGTTTTTTTTTTTGGCAGTCTGTAAACCGATATCTCCAAATTCTTGTTAATCAGTCTATCGCACAACAGCTTTTTCCCATTTCGACACGTTTTCGCCGATGTCACGCTGTAGTCACGCTGTATTCTGCCGCTCTGCCACTCAGTGGGCGTAATTGCGCTCTCTCTCGCCGACGGTGACGTTATGTGCATACCATCTATTAAAAGTTTCCGTGACAACTCGCAAGGTCTGGGCGAAAGTTGCACGATTTACATCCAGATACCGCCTTGAATACTGCTCCGAAGCGGGTGTGGGTTAAAGATGCATGCTCTCAAGTGGCCAAGACCACAAGTGTGGTTATTTGTTCACAGCCCGAGCTGATTAAGACGGAGCTGGTTGCAATTCTCAATCTTACCGCTAGGTCCTGCTAAAATCTACACACTGCACCTTTAAAGGGATAGTTCACCCAAAAATGAAAATTCTGTCATCATTTACTCATTCTCATGTTGTTATGAACCTGTATGAATTTCTTTTTTCTGATTAACACAAAAGAAGATATTTTGAGAAATGGTGGTAAACAAACAGCATATAGTGTCTATTGACTTGCATAGTAGGAATAAAAATATATAATGGAATTTAATGAGTACCGTCAACTTTGTGCTTTCCATCATTTATCAAAATATTTTCTTCGTCTTTTATAACAATACTTCCAAAATATTTTTTGCTACTATGGAAGTCAATTTTTTGTCGGTTTTTAATTTGTTTTATTTGTTAGGTCAAGTGATTGCAGTGTTTGCAGGGAACATTTTTCTTGTAGCTATCTTTTAGTCATAAAGGTTTCTTATTTAATGCTATGGATGCAAGTAGTCATCATCATATAAGCATTTAATATGAGTCATTCATTATAATTATTTGCTCAAGAGCACAATATATCAATAATGCTTATGAATCAAGTTTGAATCTACAATCTTTGGATTATCTATCAATATATTTAACTAACCTTATGCATTGCTGTATGCAAAGATTTGCTATTTATAATGGTGCATTGAGTGACAGATATTTTATATGTTTTTTCCTTTAAAAAAATGTTATGTTTAACTTAATTAATTATAAGTCGTTAACTGGCACTTTTCTGTGAGCGGGACAACCGAGTTTACTTCAACATTTTTCATGTAAATGTTAATCTATCACGACAGACTATATATTGTTGAAAAGGTCTAAGAACATAGTTTTCATATTTCAACACCATTTAGCAGTAATAATAATGCAGTGACTGTAATTGCAGCAAACCTCACAGCAAACCAACACAAACCTCATTTTGTATAACTTTATGTATAAAATAATATTGCATTATTTTTATTTTTACAATAAATTTAAACTGCAATAACATTTTTTCTTATTTAATGTTTTCACCTCCAGACTTCTGTAAAACAAGACCAAAAGTAGGCTTCTAGACCAAAAAATGCCAGAGTTATATTTATTTGAATGGGTACATCACCTTTTCACCCCCCACTCAAAAAGGGCTGTGCCAGGTAAAGGATTAATACTTTGGGTTAAAGGTTAATAACCAAACCCTAACAAAAATGAGTATTCCCTAGTTCACAATAAATACAAAAAAGCATTGTCAGTGCTGCCCTGGTATTTTGTTGTTTTATCACGGTCGCTAGAGGTCGCTGTGGTAGAAGTAGTTTCTGTGTTGTATTCTGTTTATAGGGGGTCTCCTGCAGTCCAGCCCCGCAGACCTGCGAGTACAAACATCAGGACAACTTCAGCACAAACTTCTCTTCACAGTACGAGCTCTTAACATTTGGCTCCATACTCGGATTTAGGATTAAAGCGCCGTTGGAAGCTCGGGATCATGGATGATCTAGGTAAAAGCGCACATTCCCAAATCGGTTTCCCAGTGAGACACCAACATAACGGAAAATCGAGAAAGGAAAGCTAGAGCGAGGCTAACTACAGTAGCCAATGAGCTAACGCGAAGAATCTGCGATACAAAGTAACACTTTAATATTCCGCGTCATTGTGATACAATGTAACTTTTAGGCTGAACGTCTAATTTATTCTGTTATAAACATTTAACAATTTTAAGACGATCAAGTATTACAGAAATACTTGAGATAACCAGTATTCGACTTTATACTCAGTATAATTGGACGTCTTTTCCAAATAATGGTGCTGTGATAGTTGTTTTTTGCATTTTATTTAGTTGATGTCATAGTTTTATTGATACGTTTATACTCAGACCTGTCAGACTGCACATGCAACATGTGGCCCTTCTTTTTACCTGAAATATGGTGAAATCAGTTTGTTGAAGTGCGTGGGGTTGATGGTTTGCTTGAGAATTATACACTTATTTAAGTTTATTTTATTCCGTTAATTGGGTAAAAGCTTTAGCTGAGATGTTGCATTTATTGATTTTGCTTGTAGTGTAACTTTTAATATTCTGGTTAAATTTTTCGTTTAAATTGGACGTAAGATTTGCTGTCTGAAATATTCTGGCCCATCTCATGAACGCCGGAGTGCGCATGCGTGCGTATGGGCGTGTCCTCTGAGGTGAAGGCCACCGACCCCGCCCACAGCCCACAGCATCCTCACTGCTGCTCCTCTGTAAAAAACTTCAAAAAGAGTGGTGGGTTTTTTGTCGTGTATAAATTTAATACATCTACATTGCAGAACTATTTAGGGTATCAAATCACTTTGAATCACTTTGAAAGATTGTATACTATAAAAATACACTGTGTGAAATCTGACACATACTTCTGTAGGTGTTTAGAATTAAAAGCATCTATTGTCCTTCTCAATTCCTCACTGTGACAGGGTGGTTGGAGTTTTGTATAACAAGTTTCAAAATATGTGTTGTTATACAGTTCTGGATGGTTGCTACGGTCTTTCTAGTTGATTTGCATGGGTGTTCTGAATGGTTACTCAGTTTTTGGCCCACTCTGAGATCTCTGATAATGTGCCTCGTTCTACAGTGTAAGCGTTTAGACGGTTTTATAGCCTGTTTTACAAATCCAAGCCTTTTCGATCCAGTTAGTCAGAAAGCTACAACACACTTCTTCTAACCACACTGTGTGATCTCCATAAAAATTATATATTTGTTTAAAATGCTTTCCAGAGCTACAGCACAAAGCTCATTGCAACTGCAACTGCTTCTTTATATAAAAATGGAACAAAAAGCAAAACCTTAGACCAAAATACTCCAGCAGACCCCAGAAAGTGACATAATAAGACCATTTTAATTAATTTGTGAACTCAAATAAAGGATTACTTCACTTTCACTAAAAATCCTGATAATTAACTGCCACGCCCCCATGTCACGCTTGGTCGGCTTGCCAAGCGGAAAAAAACACACGTGTTGAGTAGGGCTGTGACGATTATTCGTGCAAATGCGCGTTTTATCAATGAATGAATTTGAATGAATTTCGGTGAAATACCGCCACATCCAAAAGCCAGAGGATGCTCTCGTGTAGAAACGCCATTTGTACCACAGAAGAAGTAGCATTACAAACGCTATTGCAGGAAATGTCTAAAGGGATATTTATATCGCTGTTCTTCAGATTGTTTCAGGTATTTTCATGATAATAAAAATATTTTGAATGATTGTGTTTAATGAGTGTTGCGTTAAAAACTTGTCAAACTCATAGTGATTTTAGATTGATAAGGACTTCCTACTGATCACGGAGCCGTAGTACACGCACAAGCTGTGCATGAAACACAGAATCAGAGCCTTGCGATTCAGAATCGATTTTAGGCAGGTATTAACCCTTTAGTTTCACTTCATCACGCAGCTATTCCCATTAGAGGTATTTGTTAAAACATTTTATTCATTAATAATCTAGTATGTGTTCATTTTCTGTCATAGTTTCTTCAAAATTAAGTTTATTTGAGTGTTTTAAATAAAAATATTTAAATTTTCATCATGACGCATACTCCCGCCTCTTTGATTGCCACACCCTCTGCCCCGCCCACTCGCCCAACCCTACCACCTTAACTTACATTTTCTGCGGGAAACCCTGCAGCCAGTTAAAAGATAGCATGGCAGATCCCGGAGACATCACGCGAGCTGCTCTTTACAATGTGAAACAAAAAAACAGCAAGCGCCTCCCGCCTTCAGCTAAACATGCGTGCACAGCAGAACGGCGTCTGTGCCTTGACCGGTCGTTTCTCTGAACTGAGATCTGTTTAAGTTTCACAACAACTTATTTCAGTTGCTTAAGGGTTATGAAAACAGCATTTAAACATGACTTATTGGGGTATAGTCTCACAATCTTGTCTGACGGTAATAAAAGAGCATTTTTAAGGTGCAAAGTACTGACAGGAATGTTCATCTGACAGGAAGTTTTATCAGGTATGTGCGTGTACCATATTTTTCCACTGGCAGCATGACTAACATGGCAGGGAATCTCCAGGTTCAAGGTCAGATATTTCATAAAAACCTAGTCTAAAAATAGCATAGCAAACTGTTCTTAAAAAAAGTAAAAATCGAATCGAACCGTGACCTTAGAATCGAAAAAAATGTAATCGAAGCGATGATTTGGAGAATCGTGACATCCCTACTTTTAAACCACAACTTCTATTGTTGCACTAACCTTGTGATGCACCAGCATGACCTTAAGTATTATGTAATCACATCAAAAGGTCATGCATGACGTATGCGAAACTACCGCTCCAGTTTTTACAAGTGTGGAAAAAGAAGACCGTTCTGACATTGTTGTATGTGGAATTATGCTAATTAATGTCTTTGTGTAAGTTTATTGTTTAAAATTGTCCACACGTGTGCGTTTTATGTAACACTTGACCTTTCGACATGATTACATAGTACGTGGGGTCACGCTTGCGCGTCTCACAGCTATTGCAAGAAGAGAAGGTGTGTTTTAAAAGTACTTTTTGTTTTATAGCCAAAAATGACATTGTTTCGCTAGATAAGGCCCTATTGTTGGGATCGATTAGAAGCTGCATATAAACTACAATTTTAAACCACATTGAAACTGTATACTGTTGAGTTCCATTATATGGCGAAAAATCCTGCAATGTTTTCCTCAAAAAACGTAATTTCTTTTCGACTGAACAAAGAAAGACATAAACATCTTGGATGACATTGGAGTCAGTAAATTATTAAATATTTTTTATGAAAGTGGAGTAATCCTGTAATTTTATGTAACCCTGTCTGAGGTCACTGGTAGGTAGAGGACACAGATTTGTTGTACTGTGTGTGCTGCAATGTTTTAAACAACCAGACTCTGGCAGGCAGGAGAAAGAAGTGATTGTGTTCAAAACTAAAAAACCCAGCTGCATCACTCCGTCCTGGTGTCGCTGGAGAACGAGTGTGTGCAGTACTGTGTTTGAAAATGATGATCCTGCCCTAAAACTGCACCCATTTAGAGAGGGGGAGGAAACTGACTCACTCAGAGGTCAAGGGACGAATGAGAGAAGTTTTTCCAACCAGCTGTTCTGAGTGGATTTCTTTATTAGCTCTGTTGGAGTCAATAACTGATTCAGATTATAAATCAGACTGTGGTGAAGAAAACCCCAAACTCAAACTTTAGCATACAGTGGCTCTGCGCTACCGATCTGCAGCCGATTGATTGGACCTTCCCTAATAAACATACAAATATATCAAATAAAAGAACAGACCCTCTGCTTTTAAACAAACAATAAACAAACAAACAAAACAGGAAAAAAACGTTCGTGTTATTTTTTTCTCCGTTTATAAACTCTTAAATATGGGTATTTTTACTTCAAAAATACAAAATTTTGAGCAAAAAGCTGAAATAATTGCATTTATGTGAAGGAATTTAGTCAGAGATCAGATTCAGAATGATTATCAAAACATACATAATTTTTTGCTTTAGTTTTTTAATAAATTGGGTAAGAGCGTCATCTAGTGGATAATTGCGATATAACAAATTACCATAAAAACTCATCAAGTCATACACTTTTTTCAGGCAAATGTTTTCTCTTAATTGACGAGATAACTTGTCAATGGCGGGGGAATGAGTTAAAGGTCAACTTAGACAAATTTAATGCGTGCACTTAATCTTTGTACAGCGCGTTGTGAATGTGTTAGCCCCCATTCATTCCTTAGGAACCAAACAGGGATGAATTTAGAAGCCACCAAACACTTCCACGTTTTCCCTGTTTAAAGACTGTTACATGAGTAGTTACACGAGTAAGTATGATGGCACGAAATAAAACGTGTTGATATTTTAAGCAGATAAAAATGAGAACTATATTGTATGACGGAAGAGCACTTAGTTTGCAGCACTTCAACCTCTGGCGCAGTAACATCATCACTCCTGAATATTACTGCACCCAAGGTGGAAGTGCTCTTTCGTCATACAATATAGTTCTCATTTTTATCTGCTTAAAAAAAGCCACGTTTTATTTTGTGCCATCATACATACTCGTGTAACTGCTCAGGTAACAGTCTTTAAAAAGAGAAAATATGGAAGTGTTTGGTGGCTTCTAAATTCATCCCTGTTTGGATCCTAAGGAATGAATGGGGCTAGGCTAAATGGTATAACATTTACGATGCGCTGCACAAAGATTAAGTGCACGTATCGAAAAAAGCGAGGTATGTATTAATTTGTCTAAGTTGAGGTAAAAAACATAGTAAAATATTGAAAAACAGTGGTGTTTTCCTTTAAAAGTCAATGCTTAGAAAAGTGTGAGAAAATTCCCAACAGAAGTGAGTCTGTACAATTACTTTAATATTTTATTATTTAATGCAAAAACATTTTAACGCTTGTACCTGTGACACAAATGTTCAGATCATTTCTAAATGGGTGTAATGTGTTTGTGCATATTAGACAAAAAGAAAGCCATCGCAAGTGTTTACTAAATTCCAGGCCCTAAGCTACCTCAGTGGAATTCATATAAACCTTGTTATTCTCCTCTTGGCAATATCAGCGATGCAGAACTGAGATGTTTAGCCACAAACACATAGATGCTGTTGTGGTCATAGTACACAGGTGCACAATAGAGGTGTTGTTTAATAGTGCTCCTCATCTGGGCCTCTAATCTCCAGAGGAAAACTGAACTATACTAAACTAACTAAATGCGTCTGGTAATGCATTTGGATTTGGCCGATTCATGCACAGCCTGGTTAAACACATCCTGCCTGAGCAAAGATCAAATATTTTCACACTTCTAATGAGCACAGACAGTAACAACAAACACACACACAGAGCCCTTTGAGTTTTTTTTTTAGAAGTGACAAACAGCAAAAGAAACTTGTGAATGTAACACTGTGTCATGGTCTACATGTTAACCAGCTGTGACGGTGACAAGTGATGGGAAATGTTGTCAATCGCTCCGTTTCTATTTCAAAACATCTATGTACAAAACCTTACTGAACCCAAATAACAGGACGGATTGAGAAGTGACTTTCTTAATTAGTATTTTGTCTTGTTTTCAGTAAAAATATCTAAAAATTCTTAAATTAAGATGCTTTTTCTCGATGAGCAAATCAACCCAAGAAAATAAGTCTAGTTTTTAGACCAAAATATTTGTGCATAAAACAAGCAATAAAATCTGCCAATGGGTAAGCAAAAAATCTTGAACGTTTTTCTTCAACACTAAATTCAAGAAAAATTCAAGAAAAATTTGCTTACCCCATTGGCAGATTTTTTTTGCTTGTTTTATGCACAAAATAACTTAAATTTGATATTTTTGGTCTAAAAACTAGACCTAATTTAAGAATTTTTAGATATTTTTACTGAAAACAAGACAAAAATACTAAGATTTTTTTTCTTGAAAATCATTTTTTGCAGTGTAGGTCATTTTGTTAATCAAAAAAGCATCTTAAATTAAGATATTTTTATATTTTTACTAAAAACAAGACAAAAATACTAATTAAGAAAGTATTTTTTGCAGTGCATTTACACCTGGTATTAAAGAGCACCTATTTCATTGCTAAAAAAACGTTATTTTGTGTATTTCGTATAATACAATGTGTTTACGTGGTTTATGGTTAAAAAATTACTTTCTTACTTAGTATTTTTGTCTTGTTTTCAGTAAAATATCTAAAAAATCTTAAATTAAGATGTATTTTCTTAATGAGCAAATGACCCAAGAAAATAAGTCAATATAAACTTTAAGTAAGTTAGTGCTTAAAACAAGCAAAACGTTAACTTTTTTCATAAACACTCAATTCAAGAATTGTTTTCTTATTCCATTGACAGATTTTTTTTTGCTTTTTTTAGCACAAATTCACTTAAATTGTATATTCTTTGTCTAAAAACTAGACATATTTTCCTAGGTAATTTTGCTCATCAAGAAAATACGTATTAATTTAAGAATTTTTAGATATTTTTACTGAAAACAAGACAAAAATACTTAGTAAGAAAGTCACTTTTTGCAGTGCAAGTTAAGTATACTGTCTTCCTAAAATGCACTGATTTATGTCAAACTCATCAATCTGAAAAGCGCTGTGTCCCTGATTGGCCAGCTTATCTGTACATTGTGATTGGCCTGAATACCTCTGACGTCAGCCGTAAATGTGACGCTCCTTACCATTAAAATGACATTTTTCAAAAACTTAACAATATACCATGGCCAAATTTACTACCCTTTCGGGTTGTTCGTGTACCAGTGATGCGCGGGTCAATGTGTCCCGCACCCGACTGACGTTTTCAATTAACCCGCACACAACTCGGACCACATTGTACCCGACCCGCTTCCTGGACCACGTTTTTTTTTTAAAGTAGTAATAGTTTAAAATAGTTAATTGGCATATTTATTTCAAACGACTCAACCGACTGCGACCCGAATATCATTAAAAATATTTTTGGGTGACTCGTAACCACGAGTAGGGCAAAAATGGGGCAAAAAAGCCACAAACAACTAATAGGCTTTATGCCCTGCTGCACTACTTTCTGAACTTCAGCCAGCTCCTTGTTTCCTGTCTGCCATTATTGGACAAACTGATTAATCCAGGTGTGCCTGACCTCAGTAGTCACAACAACAATAATCAGACACATGGATTAATCAGTTTGTCCAATAATGGCAGACAGGAAACAAGAAGCTGGCTGAAGTTCAGGAAGTAGTACAGCTGGACATAAAGCCTATTAGGGAGAAAAAATAAAATCTGATGCCGCATAAAAACTAAAAATGCATCAAAGGCAATGATTTTAGCAATCTTTGGCATGCCCAAGACTGTGAAAAAGGTCAAAAAATATCCAGTCCACAATCACTTTTATATTGAGAAATTGGTTAATATGTGTGTTTTTTCCTCCAAATCATTGACACCACTTATAAACTTGGCAATTAAAGCGTTAAAATCATGGACATTTTGTAAACATTTGGTAGTTTTTTGATCAGTACTGAGGTTGATTAACAGATTTATTCTACACGAACAACCCGAAAGGGTAGTGAACAATGCACAAGGGTTAATACCAGGTGTGAACAGAACCTCAGACATGCAAGAGTAAAAACCACAACATGCAAAATGTTTTCTGCAGAGTGTTTGCGATTTCTAGATTTCTAGAACCAGGTAATAAAACATTGTACACTGTAAAAAAAAAAATTTAACAGCTTGCAGTTTTGTAAGTCAATTCAACATACTATTTAAATTTTTGACCTGTGAGTAGTTGACATAACTTATAAAAACAAGATGACATTGTTTAACTTAATTTAAGTTAAAGTAGCATAAAATATATGTTGATTTGACAAAAATGCTATTTTTTATGTAAAAGAGTGTAGTTTGGGTTTTTGTGAAATAGCCCACAGTAAAGGCATTATTTATTGGTAAAGCTCAACACAAAGCCACTTCCTTTGCCAGCCGTTTCCTCAGGAAGTGAGGTGAGACCCTGGCCGGTGTCTGAGGGGACTTTAGACTTTATTTGTATTTTTAATGGATCCACCACAGATAAGGCAAACAGCTATTTAATTTAATTACATTTTATTTATATAGCACTTTTGACAATTGTTTAATTGTTCCAAAGCAAATTTAAATTAATGAAAACAAGATAAATCACAGAAAAGAGGACAAAAAGTAGCAAAGTACAGCTAAGATTAAACCGTACTAGTGAGTGGAGTAATAATGTAACGTATCAAAGAAAGTTAAGTTGAAAAAACTCTTAGAAGAAAAACCCTTTGTGATAAAAGTCCTAGGGAGAAAAAACCCTAGAGACAGAGCTAGATATAGCTGATCCTATAGAGAATATGCTAGTATATGCGTTCACTAACAATGAGCAATATAGTTTCCAGCATTTATTAACTCATTCCCCGCCAGCGTGTTTTTTTTTTAGTTTCTGCAGTCACGTGACTTTCGTCTCGTGCATGTGCTTCACAACAGATGCGGAAGAGAAGACATTAGGTGTGTTCGAGATCATCTGGCGCTGCGTAGACCGATCGGCGAGGTTTGCCGCTTGCAGTCGAGGGAGGAACTGAAGACGGAGCCGTCAAGCCGGACACCTGCTGCTTGCCGTAGTGACGTGTGCGCCGTGTTTCCTTGTTTGTAATCGCAAATGAAGTGACTTAGATGCTGAATTTGATAAAAACAAACCTTTTAATAAAAAGTTGCAACCAGAAACATTTTATATCGAATATTTTAATTGCTGCTTATACTGTATACCCGAAAATAACGGGAAACAAGCATATATTATTAAAATACCAATAGAGTATGTTATTTTCATATTTATTTTATTACACGACACAATATAACATATTTAAGGATATTAAAGTTGTTTTTCCTGTTTTAAAACATGAAATTATAATGTTTATTAGTGAAACTAAAGGTTGGATTAAACTTGAAACGCACGTGATCGTTGTCATCAATGAGGCGACCAATCAAGTAAAGCTGTTACGTCATCACAACTCCGGGCAGCCGCTCTGGAGAAGCTGCACCGGCTGAGCTAGCCGGCTACTCTCGAAACGCTCTCGCGGTACTTAAAGGCGGAGTCCACGATGTTTGAAAAACGCTTTGGAAAATTAGACGGGCCGTCTACCAAAACACACTTATAGCCAATCAAATCAAATAAAATGCCGGATTGCGTATGTGTGGGGCGGGTCTATCAACAGAAGGTCCAGATTCTATTGGGGTAGGGGCGTGTTTGTTTAGGTGATTTCAAATATCAACATTGGCTTTCAAACATCATGGACTCCGCCTTTAAAAACCATATGACACAGTCACGTGCCTGCAGCGCCAGCTGAAGTCGGACAAAAGTACTAACCAAAATGCACTGCTTCAAGTCAGCCGCCGATCGGTCTGCGCAGCGCCGCATGAGGTCGAACACACCTAATGCTGAATAAAGTCATAATTTTTGTTATTTTTGGTAGGGCTGCACGATTCGGAGAAAAAATCTAATTGCGATTTTTCTGATTAAAATTGCGATTCGCGATTTAAAGTGCGATTCATTAGTATATAATAAAAGAGCTATATCCAGGTTTGTTGTGGTGGTTTAATAGCACCAAAGAAAGATGCTGTGCTCCTGTTTATTTAAAACCTCTTAAACATTGTACCAAGTTGTCTGCAGGACTTTGCTCTTCTGCAGACAAACTTTTTTTTATCTAAGAACATTAAAATACAATTTAACACAAAATTATTGAAAGTTTTATTTAAAATAACATATAGGCCAATGTATTTTGGCTGTCACTACAACAATGCTTCTGACAAGCAAATGTTTAGTTTTTTCTTTTAATCATAAGACTATACTTATCTTGTTTTACTTTTCAGGCATCTGTAATAAATGTAAATATATTAGTTATTAGAATCTATGATTTAACATAAGCAAAAAATACAAATAAAAGACTGCACAGTCCTCACTGTAGGATTTTAAATGTGGAGCTGCAGAAGCTTGTTCAGTTAAGAGTTAAGGAGTGATTTTAATTTTTGGTGTGTAATAAACATTTCTGACACAGAAAGCACCAGGTTACTGTCACTTTAAGACACAAGACAGCTTTAAAACTGCTCTGCTTCAATACAGCCTACTGATAAACATCCAGCTGTTAATGTTCAAGAAAGAAAACTTAAGTTTAGTGATCACGCGTGTGCTGACTGCTCTCTGTGTGCGCGCTTCATAAACCCTCGTGCCTGTAAATATTCAAAGCAGTGCAAATGTGCGCGTGCAAGAAAGTATAATGTACCTGTTTCGTCTGCTGTGTTCCGGGCTTTAATGAAACCTGCTTATAGTCTGATGAGGCGCTTGTCATTGTTTGCGATGCATGACGAGAAACGGACGTATATACATCTTTCTTTAAGTCCAACATTACACAAAGGGGAAATGTTTTCGCGCATTTCTGTCCTTTCATTTGCCGGTTAATGAGTTATAATGGGTTTTTAAAATGACTGAATTCAAAATCTGCCAACTTCATGACATTCCGCGTTGTGCAGTTAATTTCATTTGTATGCATTTCGCAATTCTGTCCGTGTTTTCCGCATCGCGAAATTATATGAGCGTACACTTTGTTGAGGAGTTGAACTGCTGCTCGCTCGCGCTCATGTTTCCAAATGGTGTTATCTGACGTGTAGTCAGCACCTCAGTGTTAATGCACTCTATTGGTTTAAACTGCATCAAACGTAAAATGCGCATGAAGCGAACTGTCAAAAACTGCGTACTAGATGATTGTTATATTTGATAGTTTTGAATCGAAATAATCACAGCTCTTGCGATTCGAAAATCGCGTTCATTCACATCGTGATTTTGGTTTAAAAACGATTAATCGCGCAGCCCTAATTTTTGGACCAAAATGTATTTTCGATGCTTCAACACATTCTAACTGACCCGCTGATGTCACATGGACTACTTTGATGATGTTTTTATTACCTTTCTGAATATGGACAGTATACCGTACGTAGATTTTCAATGAAGGATCAACAAGCTCTCGGACTAAATATAAAACATTTTAAACTGTGTTTCCATAGATGAATGTAGATCTTATGAGTTTGGAAAGACATGAGGGTTGGTCATTAATGACATTATTTTCATTTTTGGGTGAACTATCCCTTTAATGCCACACATGAGTTATTAAAGATTATCTCACCAATGTTCCTGGCTTTATTGGAGCGTCTCACTGACTCAATATTCCAGAATATTGGCCTATCTGTTCTCAATTATGTTGTAGAGAGGTGGGATCATTTTAATGGGATCATCAAAGCGATGCTTTGCCATGTGTTTGCCGGCTGTTATGAGGTGATTTAGATGTAAACGTTCGGACACTTTCCTGCCATACCGCTCTCTAATGGCCGGTTCTCTTTCTGTTTCCCTTCACGTCCATCTAAAGCGCCCACCCCGCACCCCCTTTCTCTTCCCTTGGCAGGGCGTCTGGCCTGAGACACAGAGCTGATTGTTTTCCTGATGGCCTTGCATGTTCCAGAACTCCATAACAACAAAATTCTTCCCACATGACATGAGTGAATCAGGGAGATACTCCCTGTAAAATCTCCCTGAATGTGTAAAATGTTGTAATGCCTAGTGGTTGTCTCGTGTAGGTCTTTTCTGAGATGTCTGTGGTGTACAACACCGGTTTAAAATCAGACAGAGGGTCAGCCAGGGCTTTCTAAATAACTAGCCAACCAGATTTGAACTTCATGTGCGTACGATTTTATTGGACGTTCTTCCTGATGTGTACACACGTCGGTGTCTAGAATAGCAGCGGGACCCCCAGACCGCAGGAAAGAGCTTTTATTTTGGATCCCGGGTGTCAACTTTCTGTAGGGGTGGGGTCGGCTCAAATTGTTTTTCTTGTGCATCAATCGTCTCCGTTGGAACCCTTCATATAAACGTCTTTGTTTGACTGCCAGCTAGCATTAAGATCATTTTTTCGTGGTGGTGTTGTAAATACATCTGCTTTTATTTTTTGTCTTCTGACCGGCAGTCCTCTTGTTCTCTCCTGTAAACTCCTCCTCCTGCCTCACGGTTATAAATATCAGAGTAAGTTTGGTTAGATGGTATAGAGTTTCGTCCGGTCATAAACAGACAGACATTGTCACCACAGGAGTCCCAACAAGCAATTCTGCGTTTGAAGACGTTAAATAGTCATCCAGACACAGACGTCTAGGCTAAAACTAAGGCAAAATTAGCCCAAAGATAAATTAAATAAAGTAAATTAATGAAAACACCTTGAAGTGGGTTACTCTTATGTCAGGGCTAAAGTTAGTCTAGTTGGTGTAATGACGGCTATTTCTTGGAGGGTTTACTTCTCACTGACCACAGCTCAGCAGATTCACATGATGTGAAGGGGTTTACGATAAATTGTGCTGTACTTCGGCTAATCTGACTTTGACATTATGCTTTTCTGTGAAGATATGAACTCAATGGTCTTGTGTTGGGACTGTGGTGCCTTCACATTTACTGTAATTCTTAATATAGGTGGGTGGGATCGCAGCAGTGAAATGAACACCAGCCATTGTGAGACTGTGAGACTACATTCCTATCACTGACACAGTTCAGCCCACATGTCTCTCTCTCTCTCTCTCTCTCTCTCTCTCTCTCTCTCCTCTGTATAGTCTTTCTTCTGTAGCTCTCTGATGGAATGTGTGGAATTTTTTCGTTCAGATTTGTTCAAGATTAAGATCAAGTGTAAGACGACCCCATAATGAAAAACATTATGCGTACAAACAAGCAGATGTCTTGAGATATGTTTTTTTAATGGTGCACCTGACCTCTATTCAAATGAATTTGTGTTAGATTTCAGAGTAGTTTTCATAAACCTCTCTTAGCTTTGCATGCTTAAATCATCCAGCACTGGTCAGTTAAGCACAGGAATGTAACTAGATTAACATGAAGTATGTTTCGGGTAATTTAACACAGGAATGTTCTGGGTACAAAGCATTAATGGAATAGCAATACACTAAAAACAGAGGTTTTTAATTGATATATGTCCTCAACATTGTTGATCAGAGTTTGTTTTGTATTTAACCCAGAATATTTTTGTCATTCCATGGTTATAACAAATGCAAATTTCTTTAAATGTGGACCACAAGTTGTACGGGTATATTTGTAGTACACTGCAAAAAATGATTTTTAAGAAAAATGTTCTTAGTATTTGTGTCTTGTTTTCAGTAAAAATATAAAAAAAAATTAATTAAGATGTTTTTTCTTGATGAGCAAAACAACCCAAGAAAATAATTCTAGTTTTTAGACCAAAAATATAAAATTTAAGTGATTTGTGCATAAAACAAGCAAAAAAATCTGCCAATGGGGTAAGCAAAACAATCTTGAACATTTTTCCAGAAAAATTTGCTTACCCCATTGGCAGATTTTTTTGATTGTTTTATGCACAAAATTCAGCTTGTTGTCATCCTGATGCTGATCTAAAAGAGTGACGTACGCTTTAAGTATGCGTCCAGTGAGTGTAGACATTCACTGTGTGCTGGATAGGGTTTAAGTTTGGCTTCACACCACTGTTTGCATTCTTAATGGAGTTAACTTACCACTCCGTTACGGTCTACATACACAGCATCACTAAACCCACCACACGATGAACCTCAGACTCAACACTGCCACCTGCTGGAGAGTTTGCAGGTCATTCAGCTGTTATATCATCGACATTTGAAGTCTTTTTAAAACCTGTTTTTGTCACCTTTCAACATAATCACCCACATTAATGGTTTATATACATACCGATAAGCATTAGGGAGTGTTTTTGCTCTTACAAATCTAGCTACACCCAAAACAGGATAGCAGTGTCTAAAGAGGATATCCTGTCCCTGTGCCTCCATGCCTTTTGTTCCAATGGAAAATATTGTTATAAATGCAGAACAAGCGCTCTTGACTCTCTTCTGTATTCTTTGCCCTTGAAATGTATTCTTAACTATATGTTAAACAAACTTAATTATAATAGTTTTTCATATTTATATATTTGTTATTTCACTTTATTATTATATGGTTAATTTCATTAAATTATTTGAATCATCTATCAGCATAGTTTTTCCCTTGCTGTATACCTTTAAACACGAAATGTTTAAGGTATGTGTGGAATTGACAGTATAGGCCTTCTTTAAGGTTTTAATGGCCGTGGTGAGCGCAAAGCACCAGGTGCGGCCCTTCTGGAGCTGTTCAGGTTATTTTCAGTAAGTTTGCGACGTTCATCTCTATGCTTTAAATAGACCAGCTATATGTTGCCATGCTGTAAGGCGGCCATGGTTTAAACGTGGATCTTGTTAGACAGCCACAGTTTTTTTTTGCAGTGTATACAAAAATCCCTCGCACTGGTTTGCTTTACATGCATGTTTTCGAAGGAGGTTTTATTTGAACAAGCTCACAATGTCCGATTTAGTCACATGCGTGGGCATCACAGGCCCACCACACTGCTGCCGACATCAGCAGTCAAACATTCCCAGAAGGAGCCTCATGAGAGTAAAAGAATATTCAACGTGTCCTACAACTTCCATGTATGGACCATGTGCTGTATGTTCTGAGTCTGGTGACATGAAAGAGTGAGAAAGTTTGTATAGTCTCCAGTCCATATCTTATAAACCTTTTGATTTATAGACTTGCACTGAGGACTTAAAATGGTTGTGTGTGTGTTTAAAGGTGCATTGTGTAACTTTTAAAAAGGATCTCTTGACAGAAATGCAATAGAATATATAACCATATACCCAGAACCTTATTATCAGTGGTGTATAAAGACCTTATCCATTGCATAGTACCCCACGGTTTGGGTCGGGTTGTCTTACCTTTGGGGGCTTTTCCATAGTGCAATACATAGTACCCGATACTTTTTTTAGTACAACCTCAGTCGAGCTGATACCAAAATGTGACGCGAAAACACTGTAGATCACTGATTGGTCTGAGAGAATGGTCACTACCAGCGGCATCGCTATAATATAAAAGATTAGCTTTACCTTCATGCTAAACCTGTTGTCATCTGTGCTTTGCTGTAAGTTCCTAAACTCCCTTTTAGCGATGAAAAACATCCACATGTTGAGAATCAGGGACACCATAACAGTTTTTTTCCAGACTTGCACATTCGCAACACGTACGTCCGCATATATGCTTAAATGCAACTTAATTTAGGCTCAGCTGAGCGCGTCGACCGACACCACTGGTGTTTGTGCAGAAACTGTCATGTGAGACAGAGGTAGTGATAAACGCCATGTCCAAACATTTATTTGTGGTGGTCAATTTTAATTTTGTGGCGGACTGAAATAAATAAATGTATAGGAATGTACAACGACGCTCTCACATGTATGATGTCACAGCAGTAGACAGACAAATAATCCCTCCCATTTCGAAGTGTTACTAAACTCGATGGAAAAGCTAACCAAGCCAGAGTGAGGTGAGCTGACCCGACCTGACCCAAACCATGGGGTAATATGCAATTGAAAAGTGCCTATAATGAACTGTATTGTTTATTACCTTAGAATGAGTTGTTTATACACCGCAGGTCCCCTTCATGATGCTCTAAATGGACAAACTGTTCTATAAAGCGCGTTTCTTCCCTACGTTGTTTCATAGACCTTATGCGTTTTGAAATTCAGGGATGAACTGTTGGTTGCAATTTGCAATCTCACCACTAGATGCCGTTAAAATTAACACACCACCTTGTTACCAATGCTTAGAACCAATGCTTAGAAAAGCATTGGTTCTTAAAGGAATAGTCTACTCATTTTCAATATTGAGGTATGTTGTTGCCTTGGCTGGGAATTGTTGATGCATCCCTCTGTCGTCTGTGTGCGTGCACGTGGGCGCTGGAGCGCGCTGCGACGCTTCGATGGCATTTGGCTTGGCCCCATTCATTCAATGGTGCCATTTAGAGATGAAGTTGGAGGTGACCAAACACATCAACGTTTTTCCTATTTGAGACGAGTAGTTATACGAGCAAGTTTGGTGGTACAAAATGGAACGTAGCGCTTTTCTAAGCGGATTTAAAAGAGGAACTATATTTTATGGCGTAATACCCCTTTTGGGAGTACTTCGACTCGGCGCAGTAACACCCTCCCTCTCCCATTATGAGAGTGAGAAGGCGAGCGGACTTTTCAGGCGAGTCGAAGTACTCCCAAAAGTGCTATTACGCCATAAAATATAGCTCCTCTTTTAAATCCGCTTAGACAAGGGCTAAGTTTTATTTTGTACCACCAAACTTGCTCGTATAACTACTCGTCTTAAATAGGAAAAACGTTGATGTGTTTGGTCACTTCTAACTTTATCTCTAAATGGTACAATTGAATGAATGGGGCTAAGCTAAATGCTATCGAAGCGTCGCACTCCAGCGCTTACGTGCACGCACACAGATGATAGAGGGATGTATCAACAATTCTTAGTTAAGGTAATAACATATTTTAATATTGAAAATGAGTAGACTATTCCTTTAAGGCCCTACTTTGTGCACAGATGACATATATTAATATTATTACTTTCAGTGCACCTAATAAATAGTCTTTTATCGGTTAGTAAAGACAGTTTCAAGTAATATTGCAAAAAATTATAAAACAAAACATCCTCTTTTGTGCCTTTAACTCTTTCACCGCCAGCGTTTTTAAAAAAAAGTTGCCAGCCAGCGTTTTTCATGATTTTCACAAAAGTTTAATGCCTTCCAGAAAATGTTCTTCTTCAAATATATAAACACACAATATACCAAATGAAAGAACAGACCCTCTGCTTTCAAACAAAAAAAACGTTTCATCCTACCTTGAGTAGTTCTTTTGTAATCAGCTTTTGAATATGGGTAGGTTTCTGCAAAAACACCACATTTTGAGCAAAAAGCAGAGATAATTCCATTTTTGTGGCGGACTTTTCATAGAGATCCCATTCAGAGCGATCTTTTAAACAGACACGGACATGCAGCAGCTTGCCATAGGGCAATACTTCCGGTTTTAAAAAGTTGCGGAAGGGCGCCACCTAGTGGATAATCCGCAATAGTGGGTATTGCGGAAAGACGGAAATACTCGTCATTGGCGGGGAAGCGTTTTCTCTTGATTGACGAGATATCTCGTCAATGGCGGGGAAAGAGTTAAGCAGGGGGGCACATGATGGTACCGGGGGGTCCAGTTTTATGACATTTTATAAAATACATTTATCAAAAATTCTGTGCAATTAAACCTCAGAGAAATAAGGCTCCTAACCAACATAACTGCATTGTATCATTTATTATTTTTTGTTTAATGTAAATTCTACGTTTGAGAGAGTTTTATGTCAGGATACACAGAGGGGAGGGGCACGTCGAAAGGTTTGAGAAACACTGTTTTAAAGAGTATCTGTTAGGAGGGGAAAGGGTTAAAGGGTTGTACACCTCCTCTCTTCTCTCATTCACTCGCACATACTCTCTCTCTTTTTCTCTCTTTCTCTCTCTCTCTCTCATACACACACTCACTCGTGTGTTCACACTCAGGTGTGACTCTGGATTGGAATAACCTCTGGTATACACTCTAAATTCTGTGAGTACACACTTTTTTGTCCTACCAGTATAAATTTTGTTGCATGTAAGTCAGCGTGTGTTGGCATTTTGACACTTGTGAACTTGTGGACCACACAGCAGATGACAGTACAGCGTTTCAAGGGTAAAAATAGAGTGACTTCAAGAGTGAGACGTTTAGCAAGCATTAAAAACGGTTAAAACGTTAATAAATCATGCAGTGCTGATACAATCTCATTGATATATCGATGTGTTCTTGAAATTTTGCAATACGACAATTCTTTTATTTATTTTTGGTGTGCATTTATTAAATTTCCAATGCTTTATTTGGTTTTCTCAAGTGCAAACCAATGTGCTTTTTGTTTTTTTGTTTTTTTGTGACTAAAGCATGTCATAAACTGTTAAAACTGTTGTAATCACTGTTAAATTTGCTTACATGATGAATATCATATATATATCACATGTTATTTTGCCAAAAACCACATATAATTCAAGTTTATTTTGGGTCTGTATCAGCTCTATTGTTCAGTGGCGGCTATTACATACTGGGGTCCTTTTCTTTTGGACACACGTGGGTCCCTCTTAAGCTTAAACACAGCACAGTTTATATTATCTTATATTATTTATATTATATTATCAGCGTAACACTTTTCGTTGTTAATCTTCAAAGCAGCATGTTATTTATAGTCCAGTTTTTAAAGAGTAGCTCGTGTGTCACGACAGTTAGCATGAGAGCAGATCTCTTGCTGCTGAACTGTATGTGACGGCTGCATGTCGCCAGGCTATTATTGACCGACCGTGGGGATGGATGGTTAGATGAATGATTGAATGTGTGTGCATGACAAAAGGGTGAGGTAATAGCTTTATTTCACTGCGGTTAGATCATTTGAAGCTCGGACCGCAGCGTGTAATCTGTTTGTCTCTCTGCCTGTCTTTCCATAATGTTTGTGCTAGATGATATCATAAAAAGTTACACCTCAATCCTTTAGATAATATATTAAATAAATCTGTTTATGCTTTTGATTTATAGATGAACTACAAAGCATGTTGACAGGCTGTCTGCATTATGTCACAATAGACATCTAACCTGCCAGCTGACAGAACGGTTTAATAAAAGATCTGTCCACAATTAAAGCAACAAATTTGATGTAAATTTACCACCATTATGCTGCGTACACACCAAACGCAAAGCATTGCGTTCCTCGCTCTAGATTACTCGCGGGACTTAACTTTGTGTCGTGCAAGTTTTTTGCTCAAGTTAAATATTTTTAACTTGCACGAAGACGCATTTGAGGCGAGAAGCATGAGTTTTCGCAGCAATCACGCCAACTAATTTTTGTTCCTTAATTCGTGCCATTCGCATCATCCTGCATGAGTTTGGATCTATTTGTATGTAATCTACTTGCGCAAATTGTGAAATTAGCGTTTGGTGTGTACACCCCACCCCACTCCATTATGCTGTGTACCATTTTAAATTTGGTGAATTTAAAGACACAAACCAGAAGCAATACCCAACAAATGGAGAAGGGACAGCTATTCAAAGAACATTTAATATTTCCCACGGGTCCTTGAAATGCTTGAAAGTTTGTGAATCTGGGGGGGGGATACAAGGCCCTGGGATGTTTTTGAAAATATACATACATGGATACAGTTCATTGAAAGTGCTTGAAGCTATTTTATGCAAGAAGTTTTCTGGAAAAAAATCCATATTATTCTCTGTGTAGTGTAGGATAATATCATAAAAATTCTAGACTTTTTAAGCACACATGCTAAACTGTTCACTATAAATGCTTTTATCTTCTGTATGCAAATGTTGATTCAGACCAAAATGCTTTTTTTGCATAGTTGTGTTTGACACATGAAAACGTTTCGGGTTACGTATGTAATTGTTGTTCCCTTTGAAGAGAACGAGACGCTGCGTCTCCCTTGCCATACTTCCTTCGTCCCTGTAACGCCGTCTTTGGCAATATTTCAGATAGTGATATACTTCCTGGCCCCCGCATCACCCTGTCTTTGTCGTTAAGCCTCACCATTGGTTAAATTTGATATACACATTCAGACGCACTTACCCCTGGAGGTGTCCCTAAAGTGTCACCGCAGTGACGCAGGGCGAGTTCCCTCGAAAGGGAACTGTAACATTTTATCTTAAAAGGTAATACGATGTAACCTTGCTCTCACTTGAAATGTGTCCCCACATTTAGAGGGTATTTGACCTGGAAAGTCCTTGAAAGGTCCTTGAATTTGAAGTTAACTGAGGTGTGGGAACCCTGTATTTATTTTATTACATTTTTTATTATGGACATGAAATGTCTCTGATATGGATGTGACAATTCTGAAATTTCCACCTACTTACAGTTATTAACAATAATAAATAAGAAATGCTGTACTTTAACAGAGACTTTGCATGAGTAAAAATTAAACCACCAAATATTGGCATCTGAGATTTCAGTATGGTAAAAAATTTGCATGGCCATTTGCATCCCAACTGGTTTTTCAGGATTGTGAGGGCAGCAGGGTTGTAAGGTCTGGAGCAGCGGCTGGTGTCAGGACTGGCTGCTATTGCTGTTGAGGAACTTTATTTAGCAACATGATTAAAGATGGTTAGAAAGGTTGGGATGTTTCACTGACTCACACGTCCAAACACTGCACATCTGTGTTTGGAAACAGTTTCACGTTCCAGGAGAAGAACATTGATTTACTGTCTAACTGAGTGCTTTTCTTTAGGCCTGTTCATACTTCTTTGATTACCGAAGTATGAACGTCTCTTTTATCATAAATCCTTTTGACACGTGAGCAGCAGGCACATATTTTGATATGACGCATAATGCACATGGTTCACATGATGCAACAAACACATATTTTGACATGACGAGCAACACACAGGAGGGGCTAAATACATGTTCTGATAAGTTTCGCATCGCGCACTCTCAAAAAAGAAGTCACCGACCGCCACTGATAAATATCTGTGCGAAACTAAACTGTAAAAAATGATAAGCTGAGAGATATTTAGATATGTTTGCAACTGCTGAGGTTAGCAAATCAAGGGAAAAGTATGATGATTTTCTTCTCTCTGCACAGACGCATTGCTTGCAGATCTCGAGTCTTCCACCGCTCATATCTCCAAATGCCCAGTGTTTCTGCCAGAAGAGACGCCGTATTCCTACCCCACCGGAGGGCATCTCTTTCAGGATGACTCCCCCCCTCCACCCCTGCCTCCTCCACCCTCAGATGAGGCACTGAACGGATCTCACTCCCCACGGACAAACTCCCAGCACTCCTCACAACAGGTTTGTCATGAACTATATTGGGACGGTCAGTTAACGTTAGTTGCATTGGAAATACATTACAAGCAATTGAGGACTTAAGTACTGTTTAACAGTTCATGTTATATTTGTGTTCATGGCTGTACCTTGTTGTTTTTTTATTTTAGTCTTTGGGTTCTGCTCATAAAAGCACACTGTCTCCAGACAGCAGTCCACCCGCCTCTCACATCGAAGAAGACCACGTTTACAGGTAAGAGAGTTTGGTTTTTATCAGTGGTGTCACACCCACCACATTAAGCAGAAATCTTTAAAATAATATTGTAGCAAAACTGTTTAAGATCCATCTTTTTGCAATGTGTTCCTTACCAAGGTGTAATGTATGGCCTTACTATTTCTTGCCTAAATCAAACGCATTTTGTCCAGTTTTCCTAACAAGCAAAAGCACTCGGACTCCTCAGCAGCAGCCATGACTTCTGCTCTGGGCAGCAACTTATCTGAACTGGACCGTCTGCTTTTGGAGCTCAATGCTGTCCAGCAGAACGCCCCGTCATTCTCTACTACAGGTGCACATATAAATGGTTGTAAACCAAAGAATTGAAAACTTCAGTATATTTTATACAGCGAGTTTTATCAGATTGCAATACAAACTATATGGCGATAACTTCCATTTTTACTACTTGAATATTAAGTTCAAATATATTAATATGTGCATATATGTAAATGTGATGTTTGACCATCTTGGTATCTTATGTAGTGTAGGCATAATAACATTTAGTCGTCTTGTGAACTATATGTATTTGAAAAACCATCGTCAGATCAATTGTAACTGAACAGTGATTTCCGTCTGTAGAGGACGCAGCTCCTCCACTGCCACCCTGCAGTGTTGCCCACTACATCCAAGAAAATGGAACCCATTCAGGTATCATACTGACTCCTGCAGTTCAGGACAAGCCTCAAAGGAACGGGACGAAGGGGACGGAAGATGGACGTCCCACTGTGGAGAGTCTTCTGAACGAGCTGGAGAGCTCTGTGCCTTCCCCAATGTAAGAGGTCACAACACCTGTAGATGCACAATCTTGATTTGTGAAGGTCTTAATGCGATTCTGTAATTTGTCTTAACAGGCCCAGCCCCTGTGCTTTGACTTGTGATTTGAAGGACGGGCAGTTGGACATGCCCTCAGAGCAGCAGGGCAGAATATCAGCCACCTCTGCGACACGAGAACTGGATGAGCTCATGGCATGTCTGTCTGATTTTAAGGTGCAGAACAATGTTACTGTGTGTTCGTGTATGTGTGCACGTCTACTTGTGTGTGTACGGATGGATCTGTCCTGAGAGTGTGTGAGATATGAACAGTGTGAAGTCCAGAGCTGTCAGGTCTGGGAATTTGTGCTAAACTATGTTGTTTGGGTGATCTATTTTCAGAACATACTGCTCAGCAATATACTGGTCTTCATCTGACCTGTTTTTTATTTGTGAATCATCTGCCTGTTTATCACTGACATCAATTCAATTTCATCTCATTTCTTCAGCGCTGAATTCAAAATGTTTATTCGTCTTGACCGCTGTATTATGCATCTCATTAAAGCTTTTTCTTAATTATTTCTAACTTTCTGCCTTCCCTAACCTGCCAATTTCATCTTTTCTCCTCTTTCTTCTCCTATACCCTCTTTATATCCTCCAGCCAAGCTCTTTGGGTTCCCTGAACTCTGAGCCACTGTTTGAACAAGCCACTACCATTGCCGAAATCCATCCACCTCCTGTGTCAGCAGTGTCAAAACCTTTGACCCCTATCCACCCAGCAGAACCAAGCCGGTGTTCCCCTTCTGTTAACTTTGAACTGCACATTGAGGAAGAATCTGGTGAATCAAGGACTGCACCTCCACTGTCCTCTGGGTTCCCAAAGCCATCCCCTTCTTTTAGATCTGCAACATCCAGTCCACATTTTTATCCGGTATCTGATCTAGACCTAGATTCTATCATTGATGTTTCTGCCTCCCTTCTCACCTCCCAGGTGGAGTCTCTAGTGGTCCTGTCCCAGACTGTAACCCCGACAACTACTAATGTGCCTTTTACTGTACCTGGAGGACATGAACTTTGCCCTGTAAAAGAGGGGAACTCCTCTGGGAAACTGACAAATTGTGTCCTGAAGTCCTATTCTACTATGAATAAATCTCCTAGTCCAACAAGAGCAGCCATCAGCAAAACTCCTGAAAGATTTAGTCCTTTGGTGAGACCGGGATCTGTGGATCAGTATTTATCCAACGTTGAGCAAAAACCTTCAATATCAAGCCCGGTTCCATCTATTCCCAGATCTGCAGCGTCTCCTTTTCCAAGAGTATCAGAATCACCAACTTTATCACCTCTTTCCTTCTCCAAAGCAACTTCCCCCTTTCCCTTCCTTCACACAGGCTCATCTCCCAGCCCAAAGCCATTATCAGACCAGCCCACTTTGTCTCAAAACCCCCATACACCCACTATGCTAGAATCAGCTAATTTTGAACCATCCCTTGATGATGCTTTGGATAAACTTCTAGCAATGAGCTTCAGCAAGTCTGAGGTGGTGGAGTCTCCAATCGCAGTCTCCGCAGGTCCACAGCTTACCTCGGAGGCGCAACCAGAGATATACGAAGAGACGATAGTCGCGGTAGATCGCAGTGAGATTCTTCCTGACACAAACACTGAGAGTGAGTTAGGGGACGGGCTCCTGGAGGATCAATCGGACTGCAGGAGTGATCTGGACTGGGCTGACATGGAGTTGAAGATGGTATATGACGGACCAGATGGCTCCATGACGCCCATGACTGAGGCAAGTTGGATGGATGACTCTCTTACTCCGTCGTCTTGCCCTGGAACACCAGACGCTCAGATGGATCTTTCAATGGCGCATTCGGTTGGCACAATGGACAGGATCTCAGCCTCTGGACATGTACGAATAGAACTGCAAGGCTTGGTGATATGAAGCAGTTGGAGTTGATCTAAAAAGGCCTGCAGTGTTTTGATTCACCGCATGTGAATAAAGCATGTAGTTGCGTGGTTGAGTTAATTACGTAATGGTTTCTAACACTGCACTCAATTTAGGTTTAATTTTGCTATTATTTTGGATTATAACTGTAGGAGAATCGGAAAGACCTGAACTTCAGTGTTACAGTGTGTGCATGGTAACCAATAATACTATTGTGTTTTTGTGCACCATTGGACCTTAATAACCAGAATTAGGTGTTGCACATCTATGATGAAACAATCACATTTTTAACCAGTTCTGCACCAAGACTGCATATTAATGCTTCTGTAGATTTCTGGTAGTTCTTGATGGGTTGCTTTTAGGCAATGCTCAACCTGTTCTTGATATATGTGGCATCACAATGGGTTTGTTCTGCTGTCCCAGCTTAAATCAGTTATTAGACGCACAAAGGAGACTCCCAACGTCCACCCTATGTACCGGGATGGCCTCATACGTAGGAAGATGGGCCCCATTATTTTCCATAAGAGCAACTCCCAGGACCGGCTTATTGAGGAACTGCAAGGCAAGCTGGGAATTGGCCGCAAAGAGCGCATAAAAAAGCAACAGTCAGATGATTGGCTAACAGAAGGTGTCATTGTGATGTCCAACCCTAAACGCTCAAGGGAAGACAACAACAGAGAGATGGATAAGGTAGATGGAAAGGAACCTTGATCTCTGCAAATTTATACATATATAAATAATAATTCTGTTTCCATTCAATCTTTCATTAAACTTTTTCTATGATCACTTTATTTTTTCTTCATTGCTTCCTTCCATATCTTTTTCTTCATATATCTGATCTGTCTTTCCCTAGATAATCATACCCCCTGATTCTCCTCTTCCCCAAAGAAAGGTGATCCCACCTCCCCAATCGCCCCCGGCCCCTCGTCCCCCTCCCCCTGTTGAGGAACCCAAACGTCCCCCTTTGATCAAAGCAGTTCCTGCTCCTTTGCCTCCTCCCCCACCTCCTGCCCCTTCTCCACCTCCAAGAGAGCCCTCACCTCCCCCTCACCCTCCTCTGATTCCACCTAGTCCCCCAACCCCTGCTCCTTTTAAAGTTCAAGCTCCCACCCCAAAGCCCATTTCTGCACCCTTACCCAAACCTGTCTCCGCACCTGTCCCCGTGGCCCCGCCCAAAGTGTTGGTGTCAGTGGGCTGTCAGACGGAATACAATCCTCACTTCCCTCCAATGCAGGTGCAGGCGAGCTTTTTTTGGCTGTGTGTCTGTCTTTGTGTAGTGTATGTTTAAAAAATATTTTAATTTTGTACACACCATATAACATTTTTACTAACCCAAAAGAATGTTTAAAACGATTTTTATTGCCTCATGTCTTTTTTGTGTTTTTTGAGGGGGCCTCTGTGCCTTTATTTAGACAGAATAGTGGAGAAGTAGACAGGAAAGTGTTGGGTGAAGGACCTCAAAGATGAGAATCGAACTCGGTTGTCGTGAGCACATTGGTGCTATATGTTGCCGCACTAACCATGGGCTATAATGATGTATTTGATAAAACATTTAAAAGGGTGGAAAAGACATTGAACATGCACAGTAGTTTTTCACACATGTGCAATTAAAATGATAAAGCATTTCACAATGATGTGCTAAGTTTGTACAGTGTAGTCTGTTAGTGTTGCATTATATTAGCTTGACCAAAGAAGTGCTGAACTTGCCACTTACCTTTTAAAACCACATTACACTTTGATTTTGGGGGGTTTTAACGACTGACATTTCTAAATGGGAAGGTTTTCGGAGTTGCTTGTGTTTAATTGTGCATACGTGCATCTTTGTTTATTTGTCATCCCTACTGAGGGATCCAGCTGAGACCAGCATAAGCTGTTGAGCTGGTTTTAGCTAGTCTCCCAGCTTGGTTTTAGCTGGTTTTGCTGGTGTAGCAAGCTGGTCTAGCTGTGTTTTGGTCACTTTTTAAGCTGGTCTAGCTGGACATAGCTGGTCAGGCTGGAAGACCAGCTGACCCACGAGCATGATCAGCTTTGCCAGACTGGGAGGACCCGCTTAAACCAGCTAGTTCCACCTTAAACCAGCTATCAGCTTGTGCTGGTTTTGGCTGGATTTTTCAGTAGGGATTGTGCTCGGTTTTTGTCTGTAAGACTCTATTTTTTTCTCTGGTTGTTTTTCTCCTCTCTCTGTAGATCATGGCCCAGGGGAAGGCTCCACACACACAGGTCAATAAACTGGACAACATGCTGGGCAGTTTGCAGTCTGACCTTCATAAGCTGGGAGTGCAGACAGTTGCTAAGGGAGTGTGTGGCGCCTGCTGCAAACCCATTGTGGGCCAGGTGAGGGAGCTAGAGAGCAGGACCTCTAAAGCATACTGAGGACGGCAGCAGAGCATTGGGAGTCTATTATTTTGTTCAGACACAATTATTAAATTAATTTTGATTTATTTTGTCCATACAGGTGGTTACAGCCATGGGACGCACATGGCACCCAGAGCATTTTGTATGCACGCACTGTCAGGAGGAGATCGGTTCCAGAAACTTCTTTGAGCGCGAAGGACAGCCGTACTGTGAGAGAGATTACCATCATTTATTCTCTCCACGCTGCTTCTACTGTAATGGACCCATACTGGATGTGAGCACAAACAAATAAATACACTTGATACCCATTGAAGAAATGTTCCAGGTTCATGTGGAGCTCAAGATTTCGCTTTTTTAAAATGCTTAGATCTCTTACAATAAGACACTAACAATCATAGGCGCTGATCCCGTGGGTGCTCCTGGGCTCGAGCACCCACCGAAATAGCAGAGCACTCACAGAAAAACATCAAATATGCTCAGTTAATTTGAATTAAAAACGCTTTCGAAATTCGGGAGCTTCTGATTGGTGGATCTCACGAGTTGTAATATCCACAATGCTATGAATGAGTAAACGCTTCACAAAAGTCATTTCCAGCCTGCAACAGACGATTTCATTAGAGCTGATGCTGTTTCTTACTCAAAATATGCTTTATTTTGTTCATCTCATGTCTCCTACAGAAAGTGGTGACGGCATTAGACCGAACGTGGCACCCCGAACACTTCTTCTGTGCTCAGTGTGGAGCTTTCTTCGGCCCTGAAGGTGAGATATGTTTTTTAAACTTGTGTTTTCAAACAAACCAGGCCTCGCTTAGGAAGTTTGTTTGCATTGTGTCTATAAGTAAATCATGAGCTGTTTTTCCAGGGTTTCACGAGAAGGATGGTAAGGCATACTGCCGTAAAGATTATTTCGATCTCTTTGCTCCTAAATGTGGCGGCTGTGCTCGTGCGATTCTGGAGAACTACATCTCTGCCCTCAGCTGCCTCTGGCATCCAGAGTGTTTTGTGTGCAGGGTAAGCGTGTCACGTTTATTTGCTTTGTTTAATGACCCTGATAACGCATCAGTATTGTGTAATTTGATTTGTGTATCTGTGTGTGTGTTACAGGAGTGTTTCACACCCTTCATAAACGGCAGTTTCTTCGAGCATGACGGGCAGCCATACTGTGAGGTACATTATCACGCCCGCCGGGGGTCGCTGTGTTCCGGCTGTCAGAAACCCATCACCGGTCGATGCATCACAGCCATGGGCAAGAAGTTTCACCCAGAGCATTTCGTCTGTGCCTTCTGCCTGAAGCAGCTGAACAAGGGAACCTTCAAAGAGCAGAACGACAAACCCTACTGCCAGGGCTGCTTCATCAAGCTCTTCAGCTAGAATCACAAATCTGTGTGTGTGGTGCTTTAGAAAGCACAGTGTGTTCGTTGTATTGTTCGAGTCTGTATGTGTGTGGTGTTCAGGTTGAACGGGTGTCTGACTCTTGGCATTTGCAGGTGGCTTTGCTGGTCAGGTTGTTTTTGAAAGGTATTTCGAGAAATGATCAGGTATAGATATTTCAGAAAGTCTGTGAAAATGAGTACTGCTCACTGGTTGAGCTATAGAAACTGACTGGTTAGTGGAGAGATGAAAGTGAGGATGATAAGAGATGTTTATGAACACAATCGAAAGAATAAACACAGTGACTGTAAAATATTATATCCACGGAAACTGGACCCAATATTGAATCTCAAAGAGAAATATCTTGGTCATATTTCTCTCCAAAACCAAAAGAAAAAACATAATTCTATGAAGGCATAAACCTTGTGGGTTCTTGTGTGCCTTGTTTTGTATTACAAATGACACAAAGTATACCAAAAGTTTAGATTTGCATACAATTACATGACATGACAAGTTATAATATAAAACTGAGATTATGATATTTTATCGTAAAACTCGCGTTGACTCCTGAGCAGTCAACATGCACTCTCTCTCTGTTTGAAATCTGATATATGTACAGTAACTTTAAATGACAAGCTGACTTACAGCTGCCATCTGGAACCATGTAGCTCAAAATATTTCTGTACGGTTCATCAAACAGGTCAGAATTATATTTTATTAAAGGAATATTCTGGTATAACTTCAGCTTTATGGATGGCAAATACGTACAATCACATTATTTTGAAAGATTAAATAAAACATTTAAAAATGAAGTATAAGGTAAGTGTGTCAGTATCAAAGAGATTGTGCATGTTATATTTAATGGCCCTGCCTCGAAATAACTTTACAGAATCAATAATTACAAAACTGAGAGATGAGTTAAATTATAGGCAGTACTTCAAAGATGCTGTCAGTAAAGTTGAACTATATTTAACCCGAAACTCCCTTAACCAGCCAACTGTAATGTTGGCAAATTACTGTATTTTGACATTTTTATGTTTAAGCCAGTTATTTTCAAAATAACCACTGATAAGTACACAGTTAACCCAGATATTGTCTTTACTTAAAAAAAATAATGTAAACATCACTATATTTTGAGTTTTGGACATATATGCTTAAAAAAATGTGTTCATTTAACTTTTAAGCATATAACACACTGCAATATATATATGTATATATATATATATATATATATATATATATATATATATATATATATATATAGTATTTTTGTCTTGTTTTTAGTAAAAAAAAAATTTTTTTGATGAGCAGAACGACCTATGAAAATAGGTCTGGTTTTTGGACCAAAAGTGTCCAGTTTGGGTGATTTTGTGCATAGAACAAGAAAAAATCTGCCAATGGGATAAGCTAATTTTTTCTTGAATTTAGTGTTTAAGAAAAATGTTCAAGATTTTTCTGCTTACCCCATTGGCAGATTTTTTTGCGTGTTCTATGCACAAAATCACTTGGATTTGATATTTTTGGTCTAAAAACTATAGACTTGTTTTCTTGGGTCGTTTTGCTCATTAAGAAAAAGCATCTTAATTTAAGAATTTTTTTTAATTTTTACTGAAAACAAGACAAAAATACTAATATTTTTTTTTCTTGAAAATAAATTTTTTTGCCGTGCATATATTAAACTAAAACATTCAAGTGAAATGAACTTAAATTTATCAGTACATGTTGTAAGAAATACCCATGATTTTAGTATTTTGATTATTTATGCTTCTTCAAGTACATTTTTTTAAGTAAATTCAACTTGTCCGGGTTTACAGTGTAATTCTCCACTTCATTGATGTGATATTGATTATCTTCATAGCTGTGACAATATTGTGCAATTTTCAGCCCTTAAATACAGTATAGGATTGGTTTTGCATTCTCTGAGGCAATATTGTAACTGCTGTATTATTATTTACTTTAGTATACTAATATTTTTTTCTCTTTTAGTTATCTATTTTGCATGGAAGTCTTAAGTGTCTGTCATTTTAAAGGGCGAGTTTTGAAAACTTGCTATGTTTTTGCAGAACGTTGAATTGCAGGTGCAGACTTTCTCCTGTTTATAGAAACGTATTGTCACTGGAATAAGTCGTTTTCAAATCAAGAGTATTGAAGATATGATCCATAATGTCTATTGGAGTGCAAATGAGATTTACTCGCTGTATTAAACAAATATAATCCATGTGATCTTTTCACCAGCAAGTGTTTATGAAAGCTTTTCTATGATCCAATGTGCCAGAGACCCTGTAAATGTATTTTTTTCTCATCTGCTGTTTTGAGAACACTACTTTGAAAGTAGTATAATTTGTTTTAATTTGTTTTAATAAATTCACTTTAAAAATGTTTCTTGGATGACTGTAATAATCTGTCCTCGCTCCTAAATGCTTTGTGCCAAAAGAAAAGGGGGACGTTTTAAATCTTCATCTGTTTTAATCACACATTTACACTGGTTTATTGTTTTGCCTTATAGTTTATCTTGAGATGTTTTATCATAAAAAATTATATAAAACTTTTTTCTCTATTTCTGTTCATTAATAATTATTTTGCTGTTACTTGATAATATACAAAACAATTTACCCAATGTGAAACGACTTTGTATATTTTAATTTTTTATGTAACACTATCACATTTTGTTCTGTGAGTCTTGTTTGTCTCAATTCATGCCGATATATCGAAATAAATCTGTTTTACGCACTGAATTTTTTACTTTGTATGTGTTTTTTTTTTTACTTCGGACATGTCATTGTCAATGGTTTTACATATCTGACTGACAACAGCTTAAGGTTTTTTTTCCGGGGAATTGTATGTAAAATACAAATTGGTGACTGGAATTATTATACAGTAATAATCACAAAAAACAGCGATTGGTCCATTTAGACCATCGATGAGAAAAGTACCATGACGTGTTACTTAATCAAAATACACCTAATAAATGACGTGCGGACGCCTATAGATATTACATTAAAAATAAACATTGAGGTAAAATAGCAAACTTATTACCTGGGTCAAATCGAGACGAATTATGTCTATAAACAAGTAAAGCAGTGTGACCGTATCCCAACAGAGAGCACGCGCCCTCTTGAGGCGCTCAAGGGAAACATGTGACTGCGGGCGGTAAGGACCCGGAAGTGACGTCATTGGCTCTTTTCAGATCGAGGCCGGCAAGATGGCGGCGGACACGCAGGTTAGTGTGCGTTGGTTGATTGCCGTATAAACATTTAAACACAAACTTTTCTTTAGTATCTCTTCAACTTTAAAATATTTTTCAAGGGAGGTAGCGTGTAGTGTGCACGCGCTTGACGTTCATTCACATTTAAAGGCGCCCTGTGTGTATTAATGCGTAAATGTGTTAATAATGTGCAGTAATAGTGGCTGACGGATTAATTATGTGAAAAATACCACAATAAATCGTTTGTTATGGTTGTGCCATAGTTTGATCCGGGTGTGGGCCGGGTTATTTTGTGTGCGCAACTCACTTATGTTGTTTAACTTAACCCATTCATTGCAGTCACCAGTAAATAAAGAATAGAAACGTGCAGCCACGTTCATTACTTATTTTTAGGACGACGTGTTTCGTAGCAATGTGGCTTATAATTACAGTACTTTAAGTAAGCCATGTAAATAGTACTGTCATTCAGTATCATGGTGTATGTGTATGATATTACCATCTGATGGTTCTCTTTTTTTTAGGGGCAGGTTTCAGACACACTGAAGAGGTTTGCTGTGAAAGTCACGACATCCAGCGTAAAGGAGCGCAAAGAAGTTCTTAAAGAATTGAAGGAATGTGTAAAAGGAAAAGGTGAGTTAGCTATATCATTGTGTTTGGTCTCCACTTGATGTCTTGTTTTTAAATGACACATTTTTATTGTTTCAGATCTTCCTGAGCCGGCCATTAAAGGCTTGTGCAAACTCTTCTATCTCACCCTGCATAGATACAGGTGAGTAACAGCAGTTGGCATCTTCGGTCCATCTCAGTCTGTTCTTTGGATGAATGGATTTCATTTCTTTCCTCAGGGATGCTGCATCCCGACGAGCTTTGCTCTCGGTCATCGAGGTACTGGTCCAGTCGCAGCCTGATGCCATAGCAACCAACCTTCCACCTGGCCTGCTGAGTTGTGGGGTGGTCAGTCGGGGGGTGATGCCTGGGTGAGTAATGCAGTTTTCAGATGTTAACTGACCAGAGCTCTGAACGGATACAACATCATATGTTTAACATATCTGCAGAAAGAGCACAGCATCAGGGGCCTGCTGCGCCCTTCCCTGGACCTGTTTGATAGTTCGGACTGTCTTTCCCACCTCAGACAGAAGAGAAGGTTCCAGCTGGAAAAAACTGGCATGTCATCTTTCTCATTTGGTTAATTCTATTTGTATTGTGTGCCTTATCACTTTCTTTGTGTTTATGCAGCTTGAAAATAATATATTCACGTATTTGTAAGCAATATTTATTTCCTCAAATCAGGTTGAGGTTCAGAGTTTGCTGCTTGCGGAGGCAGTGGGTGGAGCTTCAAAGAACGCTCTGAAGTCGATCATTAAACGCTTTTACAAACTATGGAAGGAGGTACATCAGAATTTATTTTTTTGTTTCATTGCCTCAAATACGTCTTTCTCTATAATCTTATTGTAAAGTTCGGACTGCAATTAATTTATTTTGGTCTCTCTCTTTTTGTGAAGACCCCAGGCCTGGTGGATCAGTACATGAGCAGTTTGCTGAGTTTGGATCAGAACTGCGTCTCTCTGCCTCTCTTGGCCTTGTGTGTGGATTTCTGCACAGCGCAGAAAGACATCAACACTATCAACAAACACAAGGTGATAAACCGAACTCCTGCAGGATGCTGCATTGGAATGATGAACTTGTCTGTTGTGTTTACACTGACTGATGTTCCTGCTGGTTCTCTTGTAGGCGGCTTTGTTGGATCTGTACATGAAGACGGTTCTCATGAGCAAGACCAGACCGCTTCAGCACATCCTGGTGAGAAGATTTTCGGATTTCCTGTGTTGAATACAAAAACTTGAGCGTGTTGAGATAATAAAACATGTTTTTCTGATTTAGGAAAAGAGTGGCTCGATTCTGCGTCATGTGTCTCATTCAGAGTTTAAGGAGCATCTGCTGCCCACATTGCAGAAAGCTCTTCTGCGCAGTCCTGAGAACTCCATGCAGAGTCAGTGTCGCACGCTTTCACTCTTTGAAATACTGTTTAACCTGTCGTTGTTTAACCCATCTAATTTTTTGGTCATATTTGTCTTCAGCAATTTCCTCCATGTTGGCGTCTCTCACTCTTGATCTCAGTCAGTACTCGCTGGACATCGGGAAGGGCATTGCTAGTGAGTTCTCATCATTCTCAGTTAATGTTGTGTGTTTTGAGGTGACGTGTGCAGGTGTAATAAGGTGTTAGGGCTGGATGATATGGACAAAATGACTATTGCGGTATACTTCTAAATTTCGACCATTATTAAAAGAAAAATACAATGAAATATATTATGAAATTGTGTTTCAGGTCAGCTGAAAGCAAACAATCAAGAGCTGATGGAGAAATCTGTTGAAGCTCTGGAGAATCTGGCTAAGCAGTGCAGTGATGCCAGCGCAGTCCAAGACCTGGTCAAACATCTCTTCAGCATCCTTGGAGGTAACTGAACTCGATTTCTTCTTTTGCACACACACACACACTTTTGCACCGTATTTTCCAGATTTTAAGTCGCTCTGGAGTATAAGTCGCATCAGTCAAAAATGCGTTTTGAAAAAGAAGAAAATATATAAGTCGCAGTGGACTATACGTCGCGTTTATTTAGAAAAAGATTTCACAAAATCCAAGAGAAAAACAGACATTTAATCTGTAACGGCAAGTTATTCAACTAAACAATGGCGCACAGAACAGCAGGCTGAATAGGTGTCCGTACATGTTAAAGTAACATAAACAGTTATTTACACAATAGCATACAGAACATACCTAGGAGGCTAAATAGGCTAAATTAACACGACAAGCCAAATCAAGTTCAAAAAGGTCCCGAAGTCATTCCGCGTCACTGAATCCATATACCGGACTCTCACGGCTGAAGACAGTAATGGTTTCTCTTGGTTCATATGAAAAAATGTTGACGTATTAGTCGCACCTTAAAGGAATAGTCAATTTTCTTAAAAAAAATTCAGATAATTTACTCACCACCATGTCATCCAAAATGTTGATGTCTTTCTTTGTTCAGTCAAGAAGAAATTATGTTTTTTGAGGAAAACATTGCAGGATTTTTCTTATTTTAATGGACTTTAATAGAGCCCAACATTTAATACTTAACTCAACACTTAACAGTTTTTTTCAACAGAGTTTCAAAGGACTATAAACGATCCCAAACGAGGCATAAGGGTCTTATCTAGCAAAACGATTGTCATTTTTGACAAAAAAAAAAAAATGTACTTTTAAACCACAACTTTTTGTCAAGGTCCGGTCCAGCGCGACCTAACGTAAATGCGTAGTGACGTAGAGAGGTCACGTGTTACATATATAAAACGCACATTTGCGGACCATTGTAAACAATAAACTGACACGAAGACATTAATTAGTATCATTCGACATACAACAATGTCGGAACGGTCCTCTTTCAACACACTTGTAAACACTGGGGCGGAGTTTCGCGTTCGTCCTCTGTGACCTCTTGACGTCATGACGTATTGCGTGGGGTCACGCTGGCGCATCACGACCGGATCTAGACGAGAAGTTGTAGTGTAAAAGTGCATATTTTTTATTTTTCTTGTCAAAAATGACAATCGTTTCACTAGATAAGACCCTTTTGCCTTGTTTGGGATCGTTTATAGTCCTTTGAAACTCCGTTGAAAAAAACTGTTAAGTGTTGGGCTCTATTAAAGTCCATTGAAATGAGAAAAATCCTGCAATGTTTTCCTCAAAAAACATAATTTCTTCTTGACTGAACAAAGAAAGACATCAACATTTTGGATGACATGGTGGTGAGTAAATGATCTAGATTTTTCTTTTAAGAAAATGGAATATTCCTTTAACTTAAGTTCCAGGACCTGCCAGACTATGAAAAAGGTGCTACTTATAGTCTGGAAAATACGGTTAGATTTTTGTGGATGACGTAGTTGAGGCTCGGACCAGAACAATGCCAAGAGTGATTTATCACCAGACAATATTTCACGTCGAGTGTTATACCATTAATTCATTATGCTGTTGTGGCTGAAACTTATTGAAAGTTGCTAAAGCAAAGTCTGTCAGCCCAAGGTGCTTTGCTATTAAAAAATGATTTTTAAAAAGTTATGATTTTGTGTCACAGGTTCAGAAGGAAAGCTCACAGTTGTTGGCCAGAAGATGAGCGTTCTCTCAGGTGAACGTCCTATCCTCCTATCTTGCCTGTCTTTATTATTTGAGTACTTTAAGTCACATTATCCATCTTGTGTGTGTTTATATTAGGAATCAGAAGTTGCAGTCATCACGCTGTTTCCGGTTCATCCTCTCAGTCTTTGAGCTGTAGCGTGACTGTGATGTTTATACCATACTTGCAGCAGGAAGGTGGGAAGCACTTCTCCTTAGAAGTCACTTTAATATCTGATGTTGATGTCTAATGAACACCTATCTCTCTCTTCTCTAGTTCATGAGGGCACGCTGGTGCACGCAGTGTCTGTATTGTCTCAGTGGACGGCTCGTTTGACTGTGGACGTCCCATCCGAACTAAAAGAATGGTTTAAAAAAGCTTTCACGCTCAAAACGTCAACATCTGCCGTACGCCACGCGTACCTGCAGGCCATGATCGGTGCTTTCAAAGGTCAGTCAGATCAATTTCCACTTTTGCTGTATAAAAAAAAAATAATAGACTGTTACTGTTTTCTTAACGCATTGATATGTCATCTTTGTAGGTGACACACTCAGTCAGGCCGTTGAATTTCTCCCCCTCCTTATCCAAACCGTGGAGAAAGCTTCTGCACAGAGTTCCCAGTATGCACTGCTCTCAGAGGCCGTGGCTGCCGCCGTGCTCCTTTCTCGTCTCTCTGTGCTCGACTCTGTGCCTGGTGAGTGTTTACACGACTTCGTCCCTAATCTCCTCTCGTTTATCATGGTGATGATCTCGTTCATGGTATCTTGTGTGTTTAGAAGCAAAGCTGGCATCTTTTTGGAATCTGATTCTGGATGAGAAGAAACCTCTCTTAACCACCGAGAAGTTTCTATCACAGGCTAGCGAAGAAGGTACGCCATGACACGATCTTTGAACCTCCATGCTGGTTACAGTATATGTGATGTTAAATAAAGTCTGTGCTGTGTTTCTTGCCCCACAGCTCTCTGCACGATCCTGCTGCTGTGTGAGAGACTGTTCCTGGATCAGCCACAGAGACTCAACAACAGCAAAGCTCAGTGAGTCCACAGAATAGAGCTGCAAAACGATTAATCGCGACAGATACATGCGTGCATGCATACTTGTGTATATATACACACACACACACACACACATACACTCACCTAAAGGATTATTAGGAACACATGTTCAATTTCTCATTAATGCAATTATCTAATCAACGAATCACATGGCAGTTGCTTCAATGCATATAGGGGTGTGGTCCTGGTCAAGACAATCTCCTGAACTCCAATGTCAGAATGGGAAAGAAAGGTGATTTAAGCAATTTTGAGCGTGGCATGGTTGTTGGTGCCAGACGGGCCGGTCTGAGTATTTCACAATCTGCTCAGTTACTGGAATTTTCACGCACAATCATTTCTAGGGTTTACAAAGAATGGTGTGAAAAGGGAAAAACATCCAGTATGGGGCAGTCCTGTGGGCAAAAAATGCCTTGTTGATGCCAGAGGTCAGAGGAGAATGGGCCGACTGATTCAAGCTGATAGAAGAGCAACTTTGACTGAAATAACCACTCGTTACAACCGAGGTATGCAGCAAAGCATTTGTGAAGCCACAACATGCACAACCTTGAGGTGGATGGGCTACAACATCAGAAGACCCCACCGGGTACCACTCATCTCCACTACAAATGGGAAAGAGAGGCTACAATATGCACGAGCTCACCAAAATTGGACAGTTGAAGACTGGAAAAATGTTGCCTGGTCTGATGAGTCTCGATTTCTGTTAAGACATTCCGATGGTAGAATCAGAATTTGGCATAAACAGAATGAGAACATGGATCCATCATGCCTTGTTTCCACTGTGCATACTGGTGGTGGGGATGTAATGGTGTGGGGATGTTTTTTTTGGCACACTTTAGGTCCCTTAGTGCTAGTTGGGCATCATTTAAATGCCACAGCCTACCTGAGCATTGTTTCTGACCATGTCCATCACTTTATGACCACCATGTACCCATCCTCAGATGGCTACTTCCAGCAAGATAATGCACCATGTCACAAAGCTTGAATCTTTTCTTGAACATGACAACGAGTTCACTGTACTAAAATGGCCCCCACAGTCACCAGATCTCAACCCAATAGAGCATCTTTGGGATGTGGTGGAACGGGAGCTTCATGCCCTGGATCTGCATCCCACAAATCTCCATCAACTGCAAGATGCTATCCTATCAATATGGGCCAACAATTCTAAAGAATGCTTACAGCACCTTGTTGAATCAATGCCACGTAGAATTAAGGCAGTTCTGAAGGCAAAAGGGGGTCAAACACAGTATAAGTGTGGTGTTCCTAATAATCCTTTAGGTGAGTGTATATACGTGTGCTGAATTTGTGTGTGTGCATCTGTGTATATTTATATATACATAATTATTATACACCGTACACAGATATATGATGTAAACAAAAACTTTTATTTTGCAAACGATTAGTCGTTTTGCAGCCCTACCCCAGAGTTTAACGTCTAAAATATTTTGATATAAAAAGTTATGTATAAAAGTATACATGCATGTGTGTGTATTTATATATGCAAAATAATTAGCTACACACAGTACACACATATATTATGAAAAAAAACTTTTTTTTCTATGCGATTAATCGTGATTAATCTTTTGACAGCCCTAATAAAAATCATTATGTTCTTCTCAAATGTATCATCAGGCCACTGTGACAGCGCTTTTGTCGCGTCTTTGGCGTGTACGAAAACGTGCTCAACAGACCGTAAAGAAACTCCTCTCCTCACTGGGCGGCTCCAGCCTGGCCCACGGCCTTCTGGGAGAACTACGTGTGGTCATCAACAAACACAAGGTAGAACTCCAGGACGAAAGAATATAGACTTTATATAAATGAGCTTGTTTTGATTTATTTATTTTTTGACAGATTCTGCCGTTAGATGTTCTTCAGACAGAAACTGGGGAGCTGACTGAGATCGGACGCTTGTATGTTGCACCGCGGTCTTTGCTGGATGCCCTGAGCGCGATCTGCTCGGTAGCGACACAGTGGAGCGACCCTGCAGAGGCTGAGAAACTGGCTCTTGATATTCTCATAGTTACCCATCATCCCTCTGTTGGTCCGTCTCCATTTATTTGTATATTACATAACCCACATGAGCATGAAATGCACATTTGCAATAAGATCTGCTCCACAGATTCTTGAATATTTCTGTGATGTTGTTTTTCTCAGTCACAGTGAGGTCTGAGGCGTGGCCATATCTCCTGTCCAAAATGAAGATAGATCCTGCTTGTTTTATTGACAAACACCTGGATATCATCTTGCCTCGCCTGCTGGAGGCAAACGCAGACAATCAGGTCCGTTTGGAATTGCAGCACACAGCTGATTGTAACCATTGACTTCCATAGTAGGAAAACAAATATTATTTAAGTATTCTGATAAATGATGAAGAACATATTTTAATTAATGATGATAAGCACACAGTTGATGGTACCCATAGAATTTCATCGTATTTGTTTTTCCTACTATGGGAGTCAATGTTTACAATCAGCTGTGTGCTTACCATCATTTATCTAAATATCTTACTTTGTGTTCAAGAAATTCATACAGGTTTAAAGCAGTGCTTCTCAAATAGTGGGGCGGGACCCCCAGGGGGGGCTCGAAGTGACACCAGGGGGGGCGCGCGAGACCCTGGGGTAAAATACTTTTTCAGGAAGTGATTTTTTTGCACTGTCACTTAAAGACATTACACCCCAATCACGCTGATAAGCCGCTTGAGTTATTATTATTTATTGATTATATTTAATTCAATTTTTCAGTATCAAACGGTCAAAAAATATTATACTTTAAACAAGGATTGATTTTTTTTTTCAGGCAAATTGATGCATTTTAAGTCTTTTCTGTTACAGACTAAAAAACAATGTTAATAAAGTTATTCTTTGCTGTAAGTTGATCGATATTTATTTTTTGTGTTTTCTTTAATGTTAATAAGGATACAATGTTTTGCAGATGTCTCATTTTATAGATAAATTATACTAATTAGAGTCGCGGCGGAGAGTTGGGTGTGGCGCGAAATGTTTACTTCTTCCTAGGGGGGGCGTGACAGAAAATAATTGAGAAGCACTGCTTTAAAACAACCTGAGGATATAATGACAGAATTTAAATTTTTGGGTGAACTATCCCTTTAAAATTGTCTTGTTTCTTTTTAGGCTGTTCAGAACGCTGTTGGCTCTCTGTCCGTTCTGTCCCCCGCTAAACTACTTCCACGTGTTATGGATCATGTGACCCAGCGTTTGTCCAATCCAGCGCTGAGTCAGGTAACGCGTCAGGAATATGCAATCATGCAAACGCCCGAGGGTGAACTCTATGATAAGAGCATCATAATGAGGTAAAGCTTCACAAATCTTTACAAACAACATGACATAGTCTTTACAGTTGTGCCGTCTCCTATCGGTGTTTAGCTTGTTTCTCTTTCTTGTTTTACCAGCGCACAACAGGAGAGCACAAAGAAAGGCAACATGAAGCGAGAGAATAAGGCTTATTCCTTTAAAGAGCAGATCATCGAGCTGGAGCTACAGGAGGTGAGAGAGCACACAACATCTACTGTGATCAACAATGAGATTAAAGGATTATTTCACTTTCATTAAAATCACCCCCATGTCATCCAAGATGTTCATGTCAGAGCCCTGCATTAAAGCTGCATAGAAACTGTAAACTGTTGAGGTCCACTATGGAGAAAAATCCTGGAATGTTTTCCTTAAAAAATTCAAAGGGACATTTCACAAGACTTTTTGTAAGATGTAAAATAAATCTTTGGTGTCACCCGAGTACGTATGTAATGTTTTAGCTCAAAATACCATATAGATAATTTATTATAGCATGATCAAATTGCCATTTTTAGCTGTGAGGAATTATTATAATAAGATCCCCTTCTGACATCACAAGGGGGGCCCAATTTCAATGACCTATTTTTTCACATGCTTGCAGAGAATGGTTTACTAAAACTAAGTTACTGGGATTTTCTTTTTCACATTTTCTAGGATGATAGAAGCACTGGTGACCCAATTATAGCACTGAAACATGGAAAAGTCAGATTTTCATGATATGCCCCCTTTAAAGGATTATTTCCCTTTCACAGAAAAAAATTTAGTTTCTGTGTTGAGTAATGACAGTAAGTTTACTAGCATAAACATTATAGCACATTTATATAGTTATGTACTTTAAAAAACATTTTTGGGCCTGATTTTAAAGGGGATGAAACACAAAGAAAGATATTTTAAGCAACTTTTCTAACCAACCCGTTTTTGAGCACCATTGAGTTCCATAGTATTTTTTTTTCTACTATGGAAGTCAATGGTGCTTCTGTTTCCTGCTTGAATACAAATGTCTTCCTTGGTGTTCAGCAAAACAAAGACATTTATACAGGTTTATAACATGAGGATGAGTAAATGATGAATTCAATTTTGGGTGAACTCTTTACCTTTAAAGGTATTGCGGAGGATTTCCTTTTTCCGGGTGGATCATCAAGACTATTGGTCCTCCTAGTTGTCAATCAGGAGTGTTGCGCAATTGCATTTTTTGAAAAGTGGAAAAGGCGGTTCTTTTCTAAAATTCGAGAAAATCTTCCGCTACACCTAATTTTTTAGGTGTATTATAATATGAAATGACGTGTGTTAACACCAACTGTGTGTTTGTAGGAAATCAAGAAGAAGAAAGGCATCAAAGAGGAGATTCAGCTGACCAGCAAACAGAAGGAGATGATGCAGAATCAGCTGGAGAAAGAGTCCAGCATCCGTAAGAGATTACAGGAGGTGAGAGGTCAAAGAATCACAGCCAGAGAGATGCATTCATCATAGAGATATATCACGTGACACCTGTCTCTCGCCTCTCGTTATGAGAATTTCTTATTTCTAAAAATTCAAAGGTAAAAGTGTAAACCTCTCTTTAACTTTATCCGTTTCTCAACACTTTCTCCGTCTCTATTTCTGTCAGTTGGATGTGGAGCTGCAATGTGCTATCGGTCTGTTAGAAGCGGCTCTTGATCGTCGTCCGTCTCTGATCTGGATGCATCTTCCAAGAGTTGTGCACTTTCTCCTGCCGCTCCTACAATCTCCTCTGGCTGCTGCTCGCGTCAAACAGATGTTTCTGAACACCGGTGTTTGTCTGATGCCTAAAGAACTCAACTATCTGGGTATGTTTTCTGTTACATAATGACTACTAGGGTTGCACTGATGCCACATTTCGATACCAGAATCTTAAGTATCGACTAATCCCGATCTGATACTACTGTATGTTTCTTGAACAATTTAAAATTGCACACACGCAGTGTTTCCCACAGGATTTTGAGGAGACTGTAGTGGTGATGATGTGACCCGCTAATTAGCATATATGTGATGTCATCATGTCGTGTTTGCATTTGATCTAGTGTTGGCACCTGAAATATGTTTCACTTCTACTCTTTGATCTGTATCTGTATTTGATCTGTATTATATATTAAATTATATTTTAAGCCGAATTAAGCTGTTTTAAATAGTGAAATAAAAATGTAAATGGGAATCATGAAAATTTTATTTGTGGGGGCCAGTGTTGATTCTGTGGTGGGTCACCACAAATAAATCAATGTATGGGAAACACTGCACACGGGTATATACACACACAAAATCAAGAGAATTTTAAATGTGTAGAGTGCTTATTGCCAAATCTGGTATCATTTTAAATGTATTTAAAGTGGGTTTCAAGTTATAAGATAGTCAGTGTTTTAATAAATGATTAATCATGGCCGTGTTTGAAGGGGTAGTTTGCCAAAAAATGAAACTATGTCATAATTTAGTTGTTCTCGAGTTGTTCCAAACCTGTATAAATTACTTGGTTCTGCAGAACCCAAAGAAAGATTGTTTAAAGAAAGTTTGTAACAAAGCAAATCTGGGGCACCGTTGACTTCCATAATAGGAAAATAATACTATGGGAGTGAATGGTGCCTCTGATCTGTTTGGTTGCAAACATTCTTCAAAATATCTTCCTTTGTATTCTGTAAAACAAAGTAATTTAGATTTCGATCAGTCCCGGTAAAAAAAAAAAGTTCCTGATCGGCCCCGATACCGATCCCAGGTATTGGTTCAGTGCGTCCCTACTAATTACTTTGTTTACTTGGATTATAAATTGTAGTAAGACAGTGAGTGCGTTTACATGCACATAACACGTGGGTTCATGTAAACGCATAAAACGGTTTTCTTTTATCGGTAAAAGCCCATAAACGGCATAAGCAAAAACAATCGGCACAGGTAGTTTTTTGCTCATTACCCTGATTCTGTGTGGCATGTAAACATCTTAACCGGCTTTCTCAAGGTTTTGTCCATGTGCGCATGTCTCCCTGTGTGATGTTTATCTTTTAAGAAGTGCAAAGTAACGCATAAAAGTCTCTGCTCGACATAAAAGTCTCCTAGCTTAAAACAGAGAATGCAGGCAGCTTTTTTAACAACTAGTGATGCTCCGATCAATGCCGATCTCCACAAAAAAATTTGTGGCCGATCACTATTCTGTATCGGACAGCTGATTTATTCACAGCTATTTCATGTACTACGGCTTTTATTCAGTAAGTTCTTATCGATCTAAAATCATTGTTAGTTTAAGTCGTTTATAACATGCATTTAAAAAAGCAACACTCGTCAAACATAATTATTATACATATTCTTTATTATCATGAAAATACCTGAAAAGGTTTGAAGAATGGCATCATAGCTGCGTGTGTATTGTTCTTCGTCTACAGCGCATTTTGAGTTTCTGCACGAGAGCGCCCCCTGGCTTTTGGATGTAATGTAATTCATTGAGAAGCATAGCAAGCATTATCGGCCGATCGATCGGAGCATCCCTATTAACGACTATAATGTACTATAGGCGGTGACGTCACTGCCTGCGAGAAACCCGACAATTCCCAAGTCCCATGTAAACACAGTTGTCTGCATAGCCAGTTTATTGATTTGCATTTAAACGCATGAAAACAGTTTTCTTTAATAAGCAGATTTTCAATAGTTATCCGCTTATTCTGTGCATGTAAACACAATGACACCACTTAGTTTGGACATTTTTGCAAATAGCATTTCTGAAAACCCTAATTTTTTTCTGTTCATCTAGCGGTTCTTGTGGGCCAGGTAACCTTACGCCTGCTGAAGCCCGAGTGCGAGTTAGACCCTGCATGGGCTCAAGAAGATCTGAACACCGCAATCCAGCGCACCATCTTACAGCTGTACACACACACAGTACCTCAAAAAGAGGGGAAAACAGGTGAGTTTCACACAATTACATGTATCCACATCCTTCAAAATGCGAGAATATTACAGAAAATAGTTTGTTTGCAATGTTTAATTTGCAAAGCTTGCCCAGAAATTTACACTAGAGGTCTTCACGAGTCCACTTCGATCCGAAAACCCGAGGTCCGACCCGAGCAGGCTTGGCTCTAAAAGTTTCATGTGTGCCTCAGACACATGTCGGGTATAATATTAGCGGCATCGGATTTTTAAATTAGGATATGAACTGAACTATTTTGCATGTGTGCATCCAATCCTTTTCCAGTGCTTGCGACATCGAGTGGCTGGCGGTAGGTTCATTTTTATTGAACCAGGCCTGTCAATCAATTTTAAATGCACATTTTAGCAGTTACCATATTTTCTGGACAATAATGCTACGTACACACCAAATGCGGGATTTAACTTAGTGCCATGCGAATTGTTCGCTCGAGTTGAATATTTTCAACTTGGGCAAAGACGCGTTTGAGGCGAATAGCGCGTGTTTTCGCGGTAAACGCGCCGGCCATATCAAAGACGCGATCAGACGCGTCTTCACGTCGGGCGACGCGTCTGATCGCGTCTTTGCATTGACTTTGTGTGTAATCTACTCATGCAAATCGTTGAACTCGCATCTGGTGTGAACCCACATTAAGTTGCTTCAGTGTATAGGTCGCTTTAGTCAAAAAATGCATCATGAAGAGGAAAAAACATATATAAGTCACATTTATTTAGAAAAATATTATTCTTTTTGGGGGCATTTTGTTTAAGTCTTTCTCTGTTGTCTTTAAAGGAATATTCCATTTTCTTAAAAGAAAAATCCAGATAATTTACTCACCACCATGTCATCCAAAATGTTGATGTCTTTCTTTGTTCAGTCCAGAAGAAATTATGTTTTTTGAAGAAAAAATTGCAGAATTTTTCTAATTTTAATGGACTTTAATAGAGCCCAACATTTAATACTTAACTCAACACTTAACAGTTTTTTTCAACGGAGTTTCAAAGGACTATAAACAACCCCAAACAAGCCATAAGGGTCTTATCTAGCGAAACGATTGTCATTTTTGACAAGAAAAATAAAAAATATATACTTTTAAACCACAACTTTTCCTCAAGGTCCTAACGTAAATGGAGTTCACATGTTAGATATATAAAACGCACATTTGCGGACCATTTTAAACAATAAACTGACACAAAGACATTAATTAGTATCAGTTGACATACAACAACGTAGGAACGGTCCTCTTTCAAGACGCTTGTAAACACTGGGGCAGAGTTTCGCGTTCGTCCTCTGTGACCTGTTGACGTCATGACGTATTGCGGTGACGTAGTGGTTTCAGCTGGAGCATCACGACCGGATCTACACAACGAGAAGTTGTGCTTTAAAAGTGTATTTTTTTTTTTTTTATTGTCAAAAATGACAATCGTTTCGCTAGATAAGACCCTTGTGCCTCGTGTGGGATTGTTTGTAGTCCTTTGGACTCCGTTGAAGAAAACTGTTAAGTGTTAAGTATTAAATGTTGGGTTCTATTAAAGTCCATTAAAATTAGAAAAATTCTGCAATGTTTTCTCCAAAAAACACAAATTCTTCTCGACTGAACAAAGAAAGACATCAACATTTTGGATGACATGGTGGTGAGTAAATTATCTGGATTTTTCTTTTAAGAAAATGGACTAATCCTTTAAGTTAATGTTTCAGTAGTAACAGTTTTTTTTAGGCGGTTGGCTACAGGAGCAACATATAGCGCCCTCTCGTGGCTGTAGACGGTAATGTTTTCTTTTGGTTCACGTTAGTCAGTATGAATTAATTTTGACACATAAGTTGCACCTGACTAAGTGGCAGGACCAGCCAAACTATGCCCTACGCAGGGCTCCAGACTGCACACACGTCAGTGCAGTTTACATTCGGGTACAGTCCGGTTAAAAAAAATTGCCACTGGGTCGAGTCGGTTCCGGGTCTAATTTTGTCGGGTTTGTCTCGGGTCAGGTCTTTGTTTAAAAAAAATAAAAAATTATTCACCTCAGGTTTGGTTAAAAAGTGATACTGGTCGGGTACATTCTTAAAAATCCTAATTGAGTTGTGACAACATATTTAGTTTGTTACAAAAGTAAAAAATACTTAGCAGTAGTATTACTTGGCAGGGTTAGGAAAGAGGGTATAAAATGCGATATTTGCATAGAAAGTTTTTTGTGAGCGTCATCTAAAGTGTGTTTATATTGTGTTTGCCGGGTTAGATGTCTGTGCCCTGTCGGCACCAGCGTTCTCCTTCTGTTTCCCGCTGCTGCAGGCTGTGTTGAGTCAAAGCAGTGGAAGCTCAGATGAGAGCGAGCAGATGATGACACACGCACTTCAGGTCATCAACACACACGCACAGCTGCGAGCGCAATCTGACGACGATACGCTTATAGACGAGGTACATATGTGGCATTTTAAGATGTAGATGTGATCATTTTGGAGACTATGCATGTTTATGTAAATTAGTTTATAATCAATGTCATTTCCTGTTCGTTTAGAACGGTCCTGAACTGCTGCCCAGAGTTCATATGCTGCTTTTGTTGACTAAAGTGATTGGCACATCCACACCCCGCCTTCAGGTACAAACACTGTCACTTGACCAGCCGTTGTGTTTTTAAGAGAGACGTGTTTTGACGTTGTATGTGTGTTGTAGGTTTTGGCATCGAGCTGTCTGACTACTCTGTGTGCCAGCGCTGGAGGACAGGAGGGTTGTGCTCTCGCTGAACAGGATGAGATTGACGTTCTGCTGGATGCTTTACTCTCTCCGTGTTTCTCAGTGAGAGACTCTGCACTTCGGGTAAGTTTTTCTCTATCTTCTCCTCTTGTTACACTTTTAAACTCTTTATTTAATGAGGGCCTATTAACTCTCATAGGGGCTGTTGGAGATGGAGTTGGCTTTACCCACTGATAGCACAGACCCCAATGGTCTGAAGGTCCTGAGGAGATTGTGGGTTGCCAAATTCGATGTGGAGGAGGAGAGCCGAATTCTGGCTGATAAGTGAGTCATGCACTAAATTCATACCAGTTTCTAGAAACATTCTGGGCATACTGCTGTATTCGGATACGTCTGGAGTGAATGACGTTATAATAAGTCGGATAAGATAATGCATGCTTATTTCGGCTTTAAAAAAGGAAACATGCGTTTTTTTATGTACATGTATCTTTTAAAACTTTGACAAATCACAGAAATCTCAGAAGTGCTAATAGTCAGTTTTATATTACCAGACTGATAAAAGCTTCCATGACTCATGAGGTTTATGCCGGATTCCCACGGGTCATGGAATTTCTGGAATATCATGGACTTTTATAAAGTTTATTGCAGACATTGGAAGTCAGGGAATTTTATATATTTTTTGACCAAGTCATGAAATATCAGGGATTTTGTTTGTCACTTTAAAATGTAATCCGCTTGTTAAATTGTGACATAAGGAATGCCATTTTCGGTTCCAAGCCTCCACTAATTTTCAAATGAAACTACAATCTAAACAGCCGTTTATGGGCATTGATTATTCATTTCATGCATTTCAGCAAATTATTTTACACTACATTATTGGCACTTTTCCATTGCCCGCGGTTTGGGTCGTGTCGGCTTACTTTTGGGGGCTTTTCCTCTGGGTTCAGTACGTAGTACCTGATAATTTTTTTTTTTAGTACCACCTTGGATGGGGTTCCAAGCAAGCTAAGTTGATACTAAAACGTGATGCAAAAACACTGTAGATCACTGATTGGTCTGAGAGAATCGTCACTACCAGGGCCATCACTAAATGCAAGATTAGCTTTACCTTTATGCTAGCTTTATGCTGTCTCGAGCAAACCTGTTGTCATCTGTGCTTTGCTCTAAGAGGCTGTTTACACTTGGCACCAACATGCGTTTTCATCGATCGGATCACAAGTGGATGACGTTAATGCCAGGTGTAAACGGTGTTCAAAACGTTTTGTGTTTTGACCACTTTCAACCACATTCAGAGGTAGTCGAAAACCCTTTCGATCGGATTGCTTTTGTAGTGTAAACGCACATGCGGTTGAGTGTGTTCAAACAGCCACACGCGACCGCCTTTTCTCCATCTATTTATCTAATCTGATATACTGAACACAATGTTTTACGTCTTTTCTGACGTCTGGTGCGAACACACGGTGAACAGCGCTATTTTTAGCCTTTCATTGATAAAACTAAAGCGGGTGATCTCCGCAGTTTCATTTTGCAAGCGTGTGAAAGTTGCGTGATTTTATTTCATAAATTGCGCTGAACTATCAGAGAAAGTTCTAACATATACACGTACAAAACACTGTGCAGCGTGTTTACTAACAACAGAAGCTGCGGACTCCGACATAATATTACTTCGCATCCATATTACTCCCGCTCACATTTGTATGACAGCAGGAAGACTCGCCCACAGTCTCGACAAACCACCCCCTCACAGTATTCAGGACAGAAGCGGTCGAAAGTGGACAAGATAGACGGATTTAAAAAAACAGGTTTAAACGTCATGTGTCTCTCTCGTCCACTTGTGATCCAATCGACGAAAACACATCTTAATACCAAGTGTTAACAGACCCTATGTTCCCAAACTCCCTTTTAGCGATGAAAAACATCCACAGGTTGAGAATCAGGAACACCATACCTGTGTTTTCCAGGCTTGCGGTTCGTGACGGCACATTCACGACACACACGCCCGCCCGCATGTATACTTAAATGCAACTTAAATGAGGCTCAGCGGCGCGTCGACTGACGCCACGGGTGGTTTTTTTTACAGAAACTGTCATGTGAGGCCGAGTTGGTTATAAACGCAATGTGCAAACATCTATTTGTGATGGTAAATTTCGATTTTGTGAGAAATAAATGAATGTATGGGAAACACTGCATTCCAACGATGCTCGTGCCCACTTTTTGTATGATGTCACAGCAGTAGGTAGCGCAAATAAAATGACACGCCCATAATCCCTCCCACTCTGAAGTGTTAATAAACTCAATGGAAAAGCTAACCAAGCCAAATTGAACTGAGCTGACCTGACCCGTGGGGTACTATGCAATGGAAAAGTGCCATTTCAGGCTCACGGCATCTCAGACACGGGTCTTAAAAATTCCGCTTTTTATTCAGTGAAAGTCAGGGAACTTGACACTTGGCTTAGAGCGAGAACCCTGTTTTTGTCACTGCAGCCAATCAGATTTGATCTTGTGTAAGAAAGTGTCAGTTTTGTGTCATGCAATCTGAACGTTTGTCTTTTCTGTGTCAAGACTCTGGCAGGCTCTGTGTCTGGAGCTCGTGTCTGATCTCTGCCCAATGCTGATCGAGGATGTCATTCATCACGAGGAGGTCGTGCGGTCGGCAGGTGCAGAAGCTCTTTCCAGTGCCGTCAGCCAGTACCAGGACCAATCTGCAACGGTTTTGAGCCAGCTTATCGAGCTCTACCATCAAAAACTATTTGTAAGTATCACATACACTGCAGCTCGAGGATGGGCACTAATCTTTCATGATGTTCAGGGAAATAAACATTGAGTTTCATCTGTAAGACCGATGGCATTGTGTTAACTCTTAGAAATCATTATGATTGAATTGCTGTAATGTTTGTTATTGAATGTCCGCCATATGTTTTTGTTTCTCCAGAGACCTCCTCCAGTTCTTGACGCTCTTGGACGCGTCATTTCTGAATCTCCACCTGACCAGTGGGAGGCCAGGTAAAATATACAGTGTTTCCAGATACAGAAGTAGTTTTTTGTTTTTAGATTTTTTAGATTCTCATGCTAAACAGTGCAATTTTTATGGTTAACATAACACACAGTGTTTCTGCTAATCTCATGTTAATCTTAAAGGTTGGGTGCATGATCTCTGAAAGCCAATTTTGACATTTGAAACCACCTAAACAAACACGCCCCTACCCCAATAGAATTTGGACCTTCTTTTGATAGACCCGCCCCACACATACGCAACCCAGACAACGATGTCGGTTAGTAGACACGCCCCTTACTGCTGATTCGCTACAAGTGGGTGATTCTCACGAAATCCAGACTTAGGTGTCCAGCATCAGATTTTTTTTAAAAGCCCTTTAAGCCTATTTTTTTGCACATATAAGATTAAGGTCTGCACTTACTATAACCATTATTTTTTTTGAGGATTTAAAAAAATATTTCCTGTAGAATTATTTAAATTTTTTAGATTATCATTTCCGCAACATGATATTACATTAAATATATGCATTTACAAACTCATGTTTCGGTAATGAGAACTAAAAAGTTGTCTAGGTACTATGACAAACAAAATCTGGAGAGAAAAAATAAGAACTGCTTACCTGGTAGCCATCTTGAGTGTCACAGTCAATTATGTCTCTTCCAACAATTTTTTGTTTTTTGAAAATGTAGTTTCTTGAGGGCTTAAACAATGATTGAAAATTGTTGCGGAGGATTTACCAGTGATCACCAAATACCACATGTTTCTTTACTGTAAATTTTTGTAGTATAACATGCACTGAAGCTTTTTATTTTTAGATTTTAATTATAAATTTTCCATGTCAAAGAACCCAAATCCAGTCATGGACACGTTGCGGTAATGAAAATTTGGTTTGTAAAAATGTCATTTAAAATCATGTGCAAAATAGTACGTAAAGAGATGTTTGTAATTGCATGCTGCTTATTTTGATACTCTTACTTTGCATTTACTTTTTTGTCAAAATGTTTCATGACACCTCATAAGTCTAATTTCGTGAGAATCACCCAAAGATTGCCAACAAAACGCAGACATTTGATTCAGTTTTACTTGCCGCCTGCAACTCATGACCCTATTGGGACTGCCCCATTTCAACAAAATCCAGCTTTAAACAAACACACTTGCACAACTCTGCTGCTATTCCATATAAACAAACTATATTCATTGTTCCCATAATGCTGAGCTCATTGGGAAGCTTAAATTTCTCTCACAAACAACAATACACTTCTCTGGTGACGTTGATATTATGTCAGCTCTTGTGTGCGTGCGCTATTCTGGGTCAAGTGCCCATATAAGGACTTCCACTGTACTTCCTGCACTGAAATGACCATAAATGAAATAAAGCATCATTTACTTATGAATCTCTCGTGTTTGAAAAAACTTTCAGAAACTTGTACAAACCCTGACAAAGTGCATTCGACACTTTGATGCTCGCCAACATTTTTTGTGATTTTCACAAAATGCCTTCCAGGAAAATGTTCTTCTTAAAATATATAAACATACAAATATATCAAATGAAAGAACAGACCCTCTGCTTTCAAACAAACTAACAAAACGGGAACAAATTTTTTTATTCCATTTTCATTTGTTCTCTTTTATAACATCTTAAATATGGGAAGGTTTCTTTAAAAATACAAAATTTTGAGGAAAAGTTGAAATAATGGCATTTTTGTAAAATAATTTTGTTAGAGATCATATATTTAGAACGATGATCAAATGTTGTATCAAATGTCATATGTTGTTAAATTAGTTTTTGCTTCATTTTTTAATAAATTGGGTAAGAGTGCCATCTAGTGGATAACAAAAACTCAAAAATACTAAACAATGATTTGTTTCCTCTCTCAGTAGGAACTTACTCAGATTGTAATTAATGTGTTTCCTGTCTTTGCAGATGCGGCATTGCTCTGGCTCTCAACAAACTGGCCCAGTATCTGTATGAGGGTCAGGTGACACCTCTCTTCTTGTTTTTTGTGCCGGATGCTCTTAATGACAGACACCCGGATGTGCGACGCTGCATGCTGGATGCGGCGCTCTCTGCCCTTAACACTCACGGCAAGGTACCTCCCTCACCTCCATAGAGATGCCTTTGTGATCCTTCTCGGATGTTCATCACAGTTTTCTTCAGTATCGGTGCTCTGTGATGTCATTTTAATTTTGTCCTGCAGGACCAAGTGAGCTCTCTGCTGCCCGTGTTTGAGGAGTTCCTAAAGAACGCTCCGCAGGACGCCAGCTACGACGCCGTGCGACAGAGCGTCGTCATCCTTATGGGTTCACTGGCCAAACATCTGGACAAGAGTGACCCGAAAGTTAAACCCATCGTGGCCAAGCTGATCACAGCCCTGTCTACTCCCTCACAACAGGTAAGATCCTCTTTACAATGTCAAGCCCATTTACCCACTTTACATACAGCCGCATATCTAGAGACCACTCCAGTTTTGCCTTTAATCATCATTTATATATCTTGGAGACATGTTTTGTAATTTAGTGTAAATTAATTATGTGTGTTTTAATCTCCCATCTGTCCCTTTCTTTCTGCTCATCCTCAGGTTCAAGAGTCGGTGGCGGGCTGTCTGCCTCCGCTGGTTCCTGCTATAAAAGAGGACGCTGGTGGGATGGTGAAGAAACTCCTTCAGCTCCTGCTGGAGAGCGATAAATATGCCGAGCGGAAGGGTGCGGCTTATGGTCTGGCGGGCCTGGTGAAAGGTTTGGGTATCCTGTCCCTCAAACAGCAGGATATTATGACCACACTAACCGATGCCATTCAGGACAAGAAGAACTCCAGACGCAGAGAAGGTAAGTTGTAAAATAGAAAACCAAGTGAGAGAGCTTTCTCCCTTTATTTTTCCTAAAGGATTAGTCAATTTTCTTAAAAAAAAAAAAAATCCAGATAATTTACTCACTACCATGTCACCCAAAATGTTAATGTCTTTTTTGGTTCAGTCGAGAAGAAATTAGGTTTTTTGATAAAAACATTCCAGGATTTTTCTCATTTTAATGGACTTTAATGGACCCCAACACGTAACAGATTTAATGCAGTTTAAAATTGCAGTTTCAAAGGACTCTAAACGATCTCAAACGAGGCAAAAGGGTCTTATCTAGTGAAACGATTGTCATTTTTGGCAAGAAAAATAAAAATATGCACTTTTAAACCACAAGTTCTCGTCTTCCTCCGGCTGTGTGACGAGCCAGCGCGACCACGTAATTGCGTGATGACGTCGAAAGGTCACGTGTTTCATATATGAAACGCACACTTGCAGACCATTTTAAACAATAAACTGACACAAAGACATTAATTAGTATCATTCAACATAAAACAACGTCGGAACGGTCCTCTTTCTCCACATTTGTAAACACTGGGGAGGAGTTTTGCATACGTCATTCGTGACCTCTTGACGTGATGACGTATTACGTGAGGTCACGCTGGCACCTCACACGACCGGAGGAAGATGAGAAGTTGTGGTTTAAAAGTGCATTTTATATTTTTCTTGCCAAAAATGACAATCGTTTCGCTAGATGGAACCCTTGTGCCTCTTTTGGGATCGTTTGGAGTCCTTTGGAACTGCCATTTTTAAAACTGCATAAAAACTGTTAAGAGTTGGGGTCCATTAAAGTCCATTAAAATGAGAAAAATCCTGAAATGCTTTCCTCAAAAAACACAACTCCTCTCGACTGAACAAAGAAAGACATCAACACCCTGGATGACATGGTGGTGAGCAAATTATCTGGATTTTTTTTTAAGAAAATTGACTAATCCTTTAAAGATAAGAATTAAAAGTAGCGTCTATATTGTGTCAAGACATAAGCCATTTTTTATGTATTACATATATTTAACGTAAACTTATCTTCTCTCAATCTCACAGGTGCTCTGTTCGCCTTCGAGATGTTGTGTAACATGCTGGGGAAGTTATTCGAGCCGTACGTGGTCCATGTTCTTCCTCACCTCCTGTTGTGTTTTGGTGATGGGAACCAGTACGTCAGAGAGGTAAATGCACACGGTCCTTGTGGTCTGTCCTCCTCACACATGTCTGTTTTTTTCTTATCTTTTTACCTCTTCTGTATCAGGCTGCAGATGACTGTGCTAAAGCCGTGATGAGGAATCTGAGCGCTCACGGTGTGAAACTCGTCCTGCCGTCTCTGCTGGTGGCACTGGAAGAAGAGTCCTGGAGAACCAAAGCAGGTCAGACTCAAAATTTCAAATGAACACCTGTGATCGATGTACTTTATTTATTTACCAATATTCCACACATATTTATTAACTCTTTCCATGACGGCAGTTTTTTTTTTTTTTGTGGTTGCCAGCCAGCTCCAGCAATTTTTGATTTTCACAAAAGTTGAATGCCTTCCAGGAAATGTTCTTCTTTAAATATATAAACGTACAATATATCAAATAAATGAACAGACCCTTTGCTTTATTCATGTTTTCTTTTATCGCCTTTCGAATATGGGTAGGTTTCTTTAAAAATATCATATTTTAAGTAAAAAAAGAGGTAATTGCATTTTTGTAAAAAACTTTTGTTAAAGATCAGATTTAGAGCTATGATCAAAACATACACAGAATTTTTTTTACTGTTTTTGGATCAGTGGATGCATCAGTGTTTTATAAGTTGGGTAAAAGCACCACCTAGTGGATAATAGTGGAAATATGGATTGCCGTAAAAACCCATCATTGGCAGGGGGAGGGTTTACCCACTACTTTTTTTAAGAATACCTATTAAACCAACAGAGTCTCATTAAACATGCTGTTTTGATTGCCTTAGCAATGTGATGTTACACTGATAAAGCCCCTCCCACATGCACTGACTGACAGTCTTGTATTACGATAGTTTCTGGGTTGTGGCTAGTCGGCCTTGCTTTATCCACCCCTAAGCTACACTGACCGCTATTTTCATAATGTTATGTTTTTTCTCTGTAGGCTCTGTGGAGTTATTGGGTGCGATGGCTTATTGCGCTCCTAAGCAGTTGTCCTCCTGTCTGCCGAACATCGTACCCAAACTGACCGAGGTTTTGACCGACTCTCACGTGAAGGTCCAGAAGGCCGGTCAGCAGGCTCTCCGACAGATCGGCTCGGTCATTCGCAACCCTGAGATCCTTGGTATGCACGAGCTATTCGTTTTATGTTACACCTTATATAACCTTTTATGTTCTGTTTCAATGACACTAAATTGATGTTTTTGTGAATTGTGCAGCGATCACCCCCGTTTTGCTGGATGCTCTGACCGATCCATCTCACAGGACGCATCACTGCCTGCAAACGCTGCTGGACACAAAGTTTGTGCACTTCATTGATGCTCCATCACTTGCTCTGATCATGCCCATCGTTCAGAGAGCTTTTCAAGACCGTTCCACCGACACACGCAAAATGGCCGCCCAGATCATAGGAAACATGTACTCACTCACTGACCAGAAGGTGTGAAATAAGCTTTCATGTTTCATGTTGTTAAAAATACACATTTGAATGTGTAAATCTTAATTGTCCATATCTTTGTGTTGTGTTTTATACAAGGATTTGTCTCCATATCTGCCAGCTGTGATTCCAGGACTGAAAAGTTCTCTGTTGGATCCTGTGCCTGAGGTACAAAAATCTGGCATTTTATAAAGGCCTGTATTTTAGTCTTTTAATGCATAGCCTTCATGAAGTCCACTTACAACTTTAGTTAAGCGTCAAATTCACAGCTTATGTTTTTGTTGCTGTTTGCTGCTGTCAGACTTCACAATGAGCCCATTTTGTCATTTAGTTTAAGTAAATGCTCAGGGTGGGCTGGGGGAGTAAGTTTTGAATATATATTTGGATGGTGAGAAATCATTTTTAAATGGCACGAGCTGAATCTGCAGTGTGTCACGTCCCATCTGCCCCTGATCCGCAGGTACGAACTGTCTCTGCTAAAGCTCTGGGTGCCATGGTGAAGGGTATGGGAGAGTCGAGCTTTGAGGACCTGCTGCCGTGGCTCATGGAGACGTTGGCTTCAGAACAGAGCTCTGTGGATCGCTCTGGTGCTGCACAAGGTGAGAACGACCCAATTATGCTGCATTGAACCAACAGAGGGCAGCAGAGAGCTGCAGCTCAGACCTAAATCTATTCTAGCTGATGTTTGTTTACATTTACAGTATTTAAAATATTAAAGTGCTTACCAGTGCTAATTTATATTTGCCTTATACCTTCTTGTAATTAATTTACCTTAAATGATTAATTCATTTTCATAAAAAAATTAATAATTAGCCCCATGTCATCCAAGATGTTAGTCTTTCTTTTCTTCATTTGAAAAGAAATTGAGTTTTTTGAGGAAAACATTCCAGGATTTTTCTGCATATAGTGGACTTTAGTGGACCTCAACAGTTATGCAGCTTCAAAGGGCTCTTAACGATCCCAGACGAGACATAAGGGTCTTATCTAGCAAAACAATTGTCCTTTTCGCCCAAAAATTTACTTTTGATCACACATTTTTGTTTTGTACTGGCCGTGTGGCTCGCCAGCCGATCTTGCGTATTACGTAATCATATTGAAAGGTCAGGCGTTACCAGTGTTGGGGAAAGTTACTTTTAAAATGAATGCATTACAATATTAAGTTACTCCACAAAAAAGTAACTAATTGCGTTAGTTACTTTTCATGGAAAGTAATGCTTACGTTACTTTTGCGTTACTTTTTCTTACTTGGCTGAGGCTTGATCTCTTTCGGGCCTTGCAGGCGTTTTTTATGATCGCAAAAGGTCAAGCTCTGGCATGCCATCTCCAGTTTTTGAATCAAACTGGTCCCGCTCTACCGAGCCCCTAAAGTGACATTGGAGTAAAAAATAATCTAAAGTGTAGTTTAATGTGCTTACGTGAAATCTTCATGTGCAGATTTTTTTTTTAAGTTTAGTTTTGCGTGCGCACACGAAACTTAACGCAATAGTTTCACGTGCGGACGCGATGTCTTCACGTGCGGACGCCTTAGTTTCTTAGTCTTAGCAATGTGATGTCACACTGATAAAGCCCCTCCCACATGCACTGACTGACAGTCTTGTATTACGATAGTTTCTGGGTTGTTGCTAGAAGGGATACAGCTACGGCCAAAATCTCACCGGATGAGTGCTGTTTTTCTCATAATCTTCCCCCCAAAACTTAATTTTAAACCCAATGGGGCAGTTTTCTAAACAGGGCTCATCTTTGTACCAGACTAAAAAATGCCTGTTTAAACTGCTTTCATTTAAAAACACCTTGTCCTGTTAAATTTTAACATATACCAGTGACATTGCTTTGTCTTAAGATGCACACCTGTAGTGTGTTTTTCATAAGGCATGTTTGTAAAAACTTCTTAAATTACCTAATATAAATAAGGTCTAGTCCTGGATTAACCTAAATTCTGCCTGGGAAACCGCCCCAATAACTTGTAAGATTTTACAGCAACAAAAACATAAGCTGTGAATTTGTAAAATTTGGCCTTTAAACGCGATAGTTTCACGCGATAGTTTCACGTGCGCACGTGAAACTATCGCGTGCGCACGTGAAACTATTGCATAAAACTATTGCGTTTAAAGGCCAAATCGTACAAATTCACAGCTTAACTGTGAATCGCGTGCGCACGTGAAACTAAACTTTATTTAATTTTTGCTCCATGTCCCCTTAGGGGCTCCGTGACGCTCAGGCGCACAGAGTGTGTAATTTTTACGTTAATATGTTCAGTTTAATTCAGAACATTATTTTATTTTTAAAATGAATTATACTGAAAATTAACTCTCATTACTTAAAAAAAAAAACTCAAATATTAATGTGTACATTTATAAAGTAATGCGTTACTTTGCTTGTTACTTCAGAAAAGTAATATTATTACGTAATGCACGTTACTTGTAATGCGTTACCCCAACACTGCGCATTACGTATGTGCAACGCACATTTGTGGACCATTTTAAACAATAAACTGACACAAAGACATTAATTATTATCATTTCACATACAACAACATCGGAATGATCCTCTTTTTCCACACTTGTAAGCACTGGAGTGGTAGTTTTCGCATGACCTTTCGATATGATTACGCAATGTGTAAGGTCACGCTGGCACGTCACATGGCTAGTGCAAAACGAGAAGTTGTGGTTAAAAAGTACTTTTTTGTTGTGAAAATGACAAAGACGTGTCTTTATGCAGGTATTGTTGTTTTTTGCTGTTCTGGGTCTGATGTGTCTGTGTGTTTTAGGTCTGGCCGAGGTCATGGCTGCTCTCGGTGTGGAGAAACTCGATAAACTCATGCCTGACGTGGTGCAGACAGCCAGTAAGATCGACATCGCCTCTCACGTCAGAGACGGATACATCATGATGTTCATCTACCTCCCGCTCACCTTCGGAGAAAAATTCACTCCGTATGTGGGTCCCATCATTCCCTGTATCCTGAAGGTGAGACGCTTTATCGCTTTCTAATGGTCTCACAGTGTGATCTTTTATTGCTTGCTCAAGATGGATTCTTATCTCTCTACGTCTCTCGCCCTTGCTCTCTTTCTATTTGTAGGCTCTGGCCGATGAGAACGAGTATGTTAGAGACACAGCCTTGCGTGCAGGTCAGCGTATCATCAGCATGTATGCTGAGACCGCCATCGCCCTCCTGCTCCCAGAGCTTGAACAGGGTCTCTTTGATGACCTGTGGAGAATCAGGTATTTTGCACACACACACACACAGCTTTTATAAGTGTCCCTCCATCAGATCATAAGTTAAGACCCTCTTCATTTGTGGTTGTCATAGTGATGGATGCTGATGCTACTTGTGTTCTTTTAGATTCAGCTCGGTGCAGTTGCTAGGAGACCTGCTGTTCCACATCTCCGGGGTAACGGGAAAGATGACAACCGAGACGGCATCAGAGGATGACAATTTTGGCACAGCCCAGTCCAACAAGGTACTGAGTAATGTGTTTTTGAAACGCACTAGAGTGACATTATTCATCCTGCTGTCAAGACCTCAGAAACAGGGTCTGACAGCACCGCTATCTTTAGAAGAAGAAATATCTCTCACTTCCTGTTGTCGTATATATAAATATACTTTGATGAATATATTTAGGCCATTATTGGAGCACTGGGCCCTGAAAGACGCAACCGTGTACTTTCTGGACTCTACATGGGCCGCTCAGACACGCAGCTGGTGGTGAGACAGGCGTCTCTTCACGTATGGAAGATTGTGGTGACAAACACACCCCGCACCCTGAGAGAAATCTTGCCAACCCTTTTCACACTTCTGCTGGGGTTCCTGGCCTCTACGTGTCCAGACAAAAGAACGGTACACAGATACACATCTCTTTAATTTCCATGTCTTATTAAATCGCCCGGTTTTGTAGATGAACGGAAGATAAAAAGCTTTTCTGTGTAACCATATTGTGTTTTTCCTTATCTAGATCGCCGCTCGTACGTTGGGTGATCTGGTGAGGAAGCTGGGCGAGAAGATTTTGCCTGAGATCATTCCCATCCTGGAGGAGGGTTTACGTTCGGACAAGAGCGACGAGAGGCAGGGCGTGTGTATCGGCCTGAGTGAGATCATGAAGTCCACTAGCAGAGACGCAGTGAGTCATGCAGCGATGCGGAAGATAAAATAAAGGTCAGGTGATTTGTGGTGATCTGACATTTTGTGTCTGTGTGTGTGTGTCAGGTTCTGGTGTTTTCTGAGTCTCTGGTCCCCACCGTGCGCAAGGCTCTGTGTGATCCTCTGGAGGAGGTTCGAGAAGCGGCCGCTAAAACCTTCGAGCAGCTTCACACGACTATCGGTCACCAGGCGCTTGATGACATCTTGCCCGCCCTGCTCAAGCAGCTGGTACCATCTTAGTTGCATTTTTATTAGTGATCCCGCAATATTCAGATACTTCACTAGCTGTGTTTACATTAACCTTTAAATTGAGCAAATGAGTTGAAAATACAGCCAATGGACATGCATAAATTTAGCAAAAACTCACATATATCGCAAAAAAGTTTTTACACTCGTTTCTCAGACAATTCGGAAAAGGTGTATTTTGCAAAACTGCAATTGAAACCATTTATTAGCATTTTCAGGTCACCTGATGCATGTAAGTCACATAATTATTGTTTGTAGATAATGCGGTATGTAATAGGGGTGTAACAATACATCAATATGTATCGATACATATATTTTATTTCTAATGATCCGATGCATTGATGCAACACGTAAAAAATCGATTTGAGGTACCTTTATTTTGACACTTTCCACATCCTCGTTCCACCTTGCATTTCCACCAAAGCGTGCATTTTTGTTTTTGTTTATTTCCATCTTCTAGCATCAGCAAGTGAATGTGATGCAGAACTACATGTGATTTGTCCATGCAAAACTCTCCTGAACATGTTGATCTGGGTTTTTTTTTTTTAAGAAAAATCTCTCAAAAGAGATCACTGCAGCACTTGTTTGACACTTAAGATCTGATGTTGTGTGACCAGATCACATGCTTAAGTTTAACAGCTTTATTTTTATATTAATTATTTTAATTTTCAATTTATTTATTTTTTCATAAACTACATCAGTGATTGTCACTATTGCACATGTTGGCACAAAATACTGAAAGACTTTGACTGTTGCCATCATATGCTTGATTTTTTTTGTGACATTTTGTTAATGTTCCAATTGGGACAGAGATTGTGCCATTTTCAAAGAGTTAAATTAAATGTTCATGTTATATATTTTGGTTGCATTTGTAAGTAAAAATGTAACTGCTTAACTAGGAACGTAATATAAAAATATCAATAAATTAATTGAATCGAATCGTAATCAGACCGGAGAAGTGAGTGATGGACAAAAATTGCACAGCAGTCGGAGAATTTTTTACAGGATCTTAATTAACTGTCCGATTTACACCCCAAGTATATACTAAAACCTCTCAGAAACACCTCAATACGTGTCTGCTCCCAAGTATAAGAGGCTTTCCTTGCCAGTATTGTTTAGGTCAGTGTGTGCGGTCCCCTTTGTGTACATTGTACACCTTCATGGCCCCCCTAAAGAAAATGTTTGACATCATTTTTTTATTATTATTATTATTAAACCAAGATATTCAATTATACAACGTATTGCTTTTGAGGTTTAATTACACAGAATTTATGATAAATTAATCTATTTTATAAAATGTCATAAAACTGGGGCCCCCTGCACATCTCATGGCCCCCAGCTTGAGAACCACTGGTTTAGATAACACTCCTACATTTCTTTTGATTTAAAATAATGTACTATTACCTACAAAAAACACCTATATGTGTCCGCTCCTAAGTGTAAGGTGCTTTCCTTGGCATTAATGTTTGGATAATACGCTTATGTCTGCTTTTGTTAAAAATAATGCCTATGGTAAATGTGATATTACTAAGCTTACCAACATCAGTCAATGTGATGTTTGAAATGACTTATCGCAAGAGGAAACCATGTTTCAGTCGCATATCATTGATTAATCAAAAGGCTGCAATAGTATTTGAAAATAACGCTAAAGTTTTGCGCATGTCTGCAATGGAAACGCAGCGATTGTTAGTTTCCCTCCATCTGGGATTTTGTAGGATGCATTAGCTGCAGTCTAAAGATGATGATGATGATGATGATGTTAATGTATGTTGATTGTAGGAGGATGAAGAGACATCAGAGTTTGCACTGGACGGACTCAAGCAGGTCATGGCCGTAAAGAGTCGCTCAGTTCTGCCTTACCTGGTGCCTAAGGTGAGTTTGTTTTTGTTTTTTAACTAGCGACAGGTAAGCATCGCAACTTATTTGGACCAAGAACTGCTTATTTAAAGGGCACCTATAATGCCTGTTTTACAAGATGTGTGCCCAAAATATGTCTGTGAAGTCTCATCTCAAAATACCCCACATATTATTTATTATAGCATGTCCAATATTTGGGTGGGAACAAAAATGTGTCTGTACCTTTAAGTGCAAATGAGCTGCTGCTCCTCACTCCCTTAACAAAAGCTGATTCCTGTGAATACAGTCTTATGTAGTGTTCACACCAGACGCGGTAGAGGCGGCAAGCACGAGTGATTTACATGTTAAGTCAATCCAAAGACGCGATTAGGCATCCTGCGGCGCGGTATGCGCAAATGGCACTGAACGCGCGAATTGAAACGTGCAAGTTTTCCGCGCCGTGTTAACCAATCAGGACCTTGCTGTAGTAGTGAAGTGATTACAGAAAGTGGGGGGGTCACGGAAGCCCCTCCCATGGCGCGAATTTCCACTTGAATGTCTCGAATGACTAGAATTTCACGTGCGGCTTTTACGCGCGAATGAAGTGAGTAAACTCAAATGTTCAAGCATACAACTAGTTTTTGCCGCCTCTACCGCGCCTGGTGTGAATGCACCGTTAGACTATATTATGAGATATGGTTGACAGCGTACAATTTGCTGACGGTGGAAACTACAGTAATGCAGGACTGTCAGTCAATGGCTATGGGTGGGGCTTTATCAGTGTGATGTCACGTTAACAAGAGAATCAAAACGGCATGTCTAATGAGACTGCTTTGTTTGATGGGGATTAAAAATGGAGTGGGTGGATTTTTTTTATTGTAGGGTTGTTGTGTTCACACACTACCAACACATATTTATGTCCGTACTATAATAGGCGCCCTTTAAATAGGAACAATCATTTTGAGCATCTGTAAAACAACCAACCTCACTAGATGGGGCTGGGAAATGGGAACTAACCAAACCATGTTTTTAACTAAACTAACAGAGATAGAGTAGAATGATAATAAACTTTTGTATATGCATTTTTATCTCCTCTAAGCTAACCGCTCCTCCCGTGAACACGCGTGTTCTGGCCTTCCTCTCTGCGGTGGCGGGAGACGCCCTGACGCGCCATCTTGGGGTGATTCTGCCCGCGCTCCTGTCCTCCCTCAAAGACAAGCTGGGCACAGAAGAATGCCTGCAGGTAAACCTGACACCTGTCAATCATTTCCACTCGATCGCCACCCATGAATCATCTGTTTCTGACTCTTTTTTTTCCTCCACAGGAGCTCAGTAACTGTCAGACCGTCGTTCTATCTGTGGAGGATGAAGTCGGTCAGAGAATCGTCATCGACGACCTTCTGGAAGCCACGCGAGGAACTGACGCAGGGCTGAGGCAAGCGTCCGTCACCATACTCAACGGCTACTTTTCTCGAACTCGCCTGGACTACAGCGCTCACACGCGCACGCTGCTGTCCGGCCTCATGCGGCTCATGAACGACACGAATACAGAAGTGCTGATCCAGAGCTGGGACACCATCAACGCCATCACCAAGGTTTGAGATCCTTCACATTATTGATTATGAAGAGTATGCTTAGGATAATGTCTGGTCTTGATTGACAGCTACAAGCTTTTGTGTTGTGTAGGGATGCACGATATATCGGCCGACATATCGTTATCGGCCAATAACTGCTTATTTTTAATATTATCGGATATCGGTCTGATAGCAAAATTAGGCCGATAAATGATGGATTATTTTGGTTTGTTGAACTATTTCACTTGCTCATTGCTGGCCATGTGGAGTTTTGATTGGTGCTTTTTGTGACATAGCACGAAGATGACACGTGTTGCGGGCTTAAGAGAGTATGCTAGTCTAGTCCTATATATATATCGGTTATCGCCCCCAAATATAAAGAGTTATCGGTATCGGCCAAAATTTCCATATCGGTGCATCCCTAGTGTTGTGTGTTTTTTTTTTTAATATATATTAAGTGCATTTATGTGTTTGTGTAGAAACTGGATGCCGGCAGCCAGCTGGCCCTGATCGATGACTTGCACAGAGACATCCGCTCAGCTGCTGCTGAGGTCAAAGGTCAACACTTACCCGGCTTCTGTCTGCCTAAAAAGGTGAGCTTTACTTATAGAGACAGGGCAGGGGTCAACACATGTGAATGCATCTAATTATTTTGGATGACTTTGTCATGTTACTCTCTCTTTCTCTCTCAGGGTGTCACATGTATTCTCCCCGTGTTGAGAGAAGGTGTGTTGACAGGAAGTCCAGAGCAGAAGGAGGAGGCGGCCCGTGCATTGGGAGGAGTCATTAAGCTGACATCAGCGGAGGCGCTCCGCCCCTCCGTGGTCAACATCACCGGACCTCTCATCCGTATCCTAGGAGACCGTTTCGCCTGGAACGTGAAGACGGCTCTGCTTGAAACACTCACTTTATTGTTGGCCAAGGTGGGCATCGCTCTGAAGCCATTCCTGCCACAGCTCCAGACCACCTTCCTGAAGGCGCTCCAGGACTCCAGTCGGGCCGTGCGGCTCCGGGCGGCCGAAGCCCTGGGTCAGCTGGTTTCTATTCACGCTAAAGTAGATCCGTTGTTCACTGAGCAGCTGACGGCCATACGCACTGCAGAGGACTCAGGAGTCAGGTAGTTATCTTTAGTTTGCTGACTGGGTGTTTGGAGACAAATGCATATACAGTTGCGAAAAGATCAGATTTTTTTTTGTTTTTTAATGCCCTTGATTAGACAAATTTATTCAGAAATCTATGAAATTCCAAAAGGTTAACATACTTTTTCCTGCCACTGTATGTTGATTTTAATTTCAGTATCAAAATGTGTTAAAGGATTAGTCCATTTTCTTAAAAAAATCCAGATAATTTACTCACCACCATGTAATCCAAAATGTTGATGTCTTTCTTTGTTCAGTCAAGAAGAAATTATGTTTTTTGAGGAAAACATTTCAGGATTTTTCCCATTTTAATGGACTTTAATGGACCCCAACACTTAACAGTTTTAATGTAGTTTAAAATTGCAGTTTCAAAGGACTCTAAACGTTCCCAAACGAGGCATAAGGGTCTTATCTATCGAAATGACTGTCATGTTTGGCAAGAAAAATAAAAAATATGCACCTTTAAACCACAACTTCTCGTCTTCCTCCGGTCCTTCCTTCCGACCTCACGTAATACATCATCACGTCAAGAGGTCACGGATGATGAATGCGAAACTACTTCCCAGTGTTTACAAGTGTGGAGAAAAAGGACCGTTTCGACGTTGTTGTATGTGGATGTTAATGTTAATGTCTTTGTGTCAGTTTATCATTTAAAATGCTCCACAAATGTGCGTTTCATATATGTAACGCATAACCTTTCCACGGCTTTACGCAATTATGTGAGGTCGCGCTAGCGGGTCACAGGACCGGAGGAAGACGAGATGTTGTGGTTTAAAAGTGCATATTTTTAAATTTTCTTGCCAAAGATGACAATCGTTTCGCTAGATAAGAACCTAATGCTTCGTTTGAGATCGTTTAGAGTCCTTTGAAACTGTGATTTTAAACTGCATTAAAACTGTTAAGTATTGGGGTCCATTAAAGCCCATTAAAATGAGAAAAATCCTGGAATTTTTTCCTCAAGAAACATAATTTCTTCTCGACTGAACAAAGAAAGATATCAACATTTTGGATGACATGGTGGTGAGTAAATTTTCTTGTTTTTTTTTTTTTAAGAAAATTGACTAATCCTTTTTTAAGGAAGATAAAAAGTGGAAGAAATGTTGCCATCAGTGTTCGAAAGTATCTTTATATTTAGCAGCAACAGTTGCCACAGAAGTTTTTCAATACACTTTATAACACAAACTAGAACAACTAAATAGGCAGAAAATGAAAAAATATTTACGGGTGTAGTATTATATTAACTCTTTCCCCGCCATTGACGGGTTATCTCGTCAATCTGCAATACCGCTATTATCCACCAGGTGGCAACTTATAAAAACTGGAAGTATTGCCTTACGGCAATCATCTGTATGTCCGTGTATGTTTTAAAGATCGCTCTGCATCTGATCTCTATCAAAAGTCCTTCACAAATATGGAATTATCTCGGCTTTTTGCTCAAAATTTGGTGCTTTTGATGAAACCTACACATATTTGAGAGGTGATAAAAACAAAACACATGAAGGAAGGATGAAACAGATTTTTTTGTTTGAAAGCAGAGTCTGTTCTTTTAATTCATTTATTGTATGTTTATATATTTAAAAAGGAGCATTTTCTGGAAGGCATTAAACTTTTGTGAAAATCATGAAAAATGCTGGCGGTGAAAGAGTAAAAAAAAATTGTCATGTTCATTAACAAAACTTTGCCCTGGTTTATCTTTCTACATTAGTGTCTGATAAAATATGTTCAGGATGTTTATCGTATGTTTGTTTTTGCTGCAGGGAAACCATGCTACAAGCCTTGCGGTTCGTCATCCAGGGTGCAGGGTCAAAGGTTGACCCCACCATTAAGAAAAACATCATCAGTACACTGCTAGGCATGCTGGGACATGATGAGGTACTACTGACAGTTTATTACATCTACAGTTAGTTAACCACCAGACACGGGTTGTGCTGGCCTATTGTCTGGCCACGAATTCAGCAACAGGTGGTGATGTTTTATGCACGCACTCCAAAATCTCATTGATCAGGTTCATTCGCTTTAAAAGCTCAACCAAGTTAACGGTAGAGTGGGCGATTTTTGAAAAACTTTAGCCTGAACACTGAAATCACGGTCCCACCCTTTAGCATTATGTTGGTTGATGAGTTTCTGTTTGTTGTCTGAAGTCTCATGACCGTCTTAATGCTGTTTGTCTTTGAGCCGTGATGCAGCACAGGATGTGGTCATGTCAGTGTGTCACTGGAGCCTCACCTGGCTTTTGTGTGTGTGTGCACTTTTTGTGTAGGATGCTACACGGATGGCCTCTGCAGGGTGCGTTGGCGAGCTCTGTGCGTTTCTTTCAGACGATGAACTCAGGAGTGTCTTACAGCAGCATCTTCTTGGTAAGATCAAACACATTAGGCATGTGCTTCAAAAATAGCAAAACAAAATTATAAGATTGCTCTTTAAAATATTTTCTATATCTCACACTGAACATCTTTCTCTCTGTGTACAGCGGATGTGTCTGGTGTGGACTGGATGGTGCGTCACGGCCGGAGTTTGGCTCTGGCTATCGCAGTGAAGTCTGCTCCTGGTCAGCTGTGTTCAGAGGAATACAGATCTGCTGTACTGGAGGCTGTGTTATCAAGCGCTACTGCTGATCGAGTAAGAGACAATTCATCTCACAGCCTGATCTTGAGATGCACAGTTTGCGTTAATGTGACTTTCAGGGACGAGTAAATTTAAAATCAATGATAACATAATTAAACCGTGAGCAATAAATCTAATTCACAACAAGCAAGCCCATTATTGTGTGCATGCACATCTTTATTGTCTATTGTTCATGTGCTCCTTTATTAATGTTGGGTATGATCTCTCATTTAGATTCCCATCGCATGCAGTGGCATCAGGGCAATGGGTTACATGATGAAGCATCAGCTCTGCTCAGAAGGAGGAGAAAGTGTCTCATCTCGTATCGTCACACAGTTCGTAAAGGTGAGGTTAAATTACAATTCACGGTAGTGCACTGCATAGAATGAAATACAGCATAGAAAAATGATGCATGATAAACATTATTGACAACTTTGTCATACTCAAAACGGCATGTACATTGTGCGATACAGTATTTTAATATTGCATACTTGGTACATGAGATTTTCCATACATACCATACAAAAAACATGTGTATACTGCATACTATTTTTCTCAAAAAAAAAAGTTAATGTAAAAAGTTATTCAAACTCAAATCAGATGTCTGAGTGTGACCTCTTTATCGTGGCTCCTCCCACAGTGTCTGCAGAACCAGTCCAGTGATATTCGTCTGGTGACGGAACGCGTCCTGTGGTGGGTGTTTAAAGAGGCGGAGACTCCTTCTCTAGAACCCAATCTGGTGAAACCGGTCATCAAAGCATTGCTGGACAACACCAAAGACAAGAACACAAGCGTCCGAGCCCAAAGCGAACACACGCTTGTCAGTTTACTGCGACTGCGCCAGGGAGAAAGCGGCATGCAGGTGAGGATCCAAAATATACACATAAGCACTTTTTTGTTTGTCCTGCAAGCATTTTCTGTTTTGTTCACACCAAATTCTAGTGATTTACCATTTTTTACATTTAAAATAAACTGATAACATTTAAGAAGTAATAAAGGTAATAGGACATAACATTAACATTTGCATTCACAGTCATAACATCAATATCATAAAATATCAGTGGCGGCTCGTGACTGCTCATCTGAGGGGCGCAAATTTAAGTTAAGCGTTCGCTGTGTTGTGTGTTGCTTGCATTTTCAAAATATGTGTTTGTTGCGTCATGTAAACCATGTGCATCACGTGTTTTGTCAAAATAAGTGCCTGCTGCACACGCGTCAAAACAGTGTATGATAAAAGAGACGCTCACGTTCACAAAATACACGCAAGACACTCCCTTAACAGTAAACTCTGATTATGCATTAGATTATGTGAGTATCTGGCAAACGCGAGCGTCTCTTTTATCATAAAAGACGCGTCTGCAGCAGGCACTTGTTTTGACAAGACACATGATGCACACAGGATCTCTCGATGCACAGAACACATATTTTGAAATTACGAACCACACACATGATAGGCTACATACATGTTGTGACGAACTTCGCATCGCGCGCCCTCGAAAAAAGAAGGCACCGGCCGCCACTGTAAAATATACACAAAAAAAAGATGAAAGTAACTATTGATCCTCACATGGCCTTTAGATGATCCAGATGATGTAACTTCCTCTTGAACATGTGACTTGTTGAACATTGATTTTGTTAACAAGACTGAATGAAATGCTGGGGACATGACTAAAATGTGCATTTAAAAAGCAAAGATGGGATATGGACCGCAAAAAATGCAAAATAAATTAAATCAATATAAATCGCTTTACAAGATAATAAAATCAATACATAGTAAAACAATATAAATAAATAAGACCAAATAAAAAAAGTCAACATAAGGTTTCAAAGGCCAAGAAAAAATATACGCTTTAAAATATGATTTAAATCAACACAATTAAATGGCCTGTCTAATGGGCAAAGGCAGATTATAATACTTCATAATAAAAAGAAAAATTAACTTTTTTGCATGTCAATGAAGGCTGTCTACGTGATGTGAACATCCGTGTGTGTTTATTTGTTTCAGAGCATCAGCACGATCTTAGACTCAGCCAGTAATGAGCTTCTGTCAGAGTGTTACAGAAGATCTTTGAAGAAGATCTCTGGCCTTCCCGACTCCAATGAGGAAATCGATGACACGATCCTCACATGATTGACAGCGTTAGTCCTTTTCTGGATCCGGAAACTTCAATCCCTGATGATCTTAAAGAACGAGCGATTGATATATCAGTGACCTGCGTCTGTCAGTCATTCACACATAGTCCCCTCCTCAACGCAAGCTTTGTTCGTGTCATTTCCGCCATGAGAAAAGCCTGGAAAAGTATTTATTGTGCTGAACCCCTTAAATGATCTAAAGTAGTAATTTTTTGGCTGATAGTTTGTTAAAATGTTTTTTTTTCTTTTTAATTAAAAGTATTAATTTGTGCCAATACTTTTCAAACACTGAAGTAGATTAAATGACCCTGTATGATTTTATTTTGACGCTGAGCTGCGTTTGGCTGTGAGACGTGTGAGCCTTTAATGGGATGTGATGCTGATATTTCTTCAGTTAGCGCTGTGTCCACTAATAATGGTTGTATGAATAAAACTAAATGAAACATTGGTTTAATAAACGGTTTGATTGAATGAGAAATCATTTTTTGGTTTATCTTTAAAACTTTTCCAGAATTAATCTATCCAGACGTTTCACCGTCCATGATGCTTTTTAGTGAACTTTGTATGGAGATGAAGTATTTGTCAAAGGTTTGGAGACATTTAATCATCATTAAGTCATCATACAAAATGTTTGAGGATCACAGGTGTGTCCAAACCTTTGACTGTTAATGTACTTAATAATAAATCAAAAATTTAAAAAGCAAATTATTAGTTGCACTCTTAATAAAGACAAAGATGCTACATCACCTGTATGAAGACTTTTAGGACTTCTGGACTTAAGCTCTATGCTATATGTATTTAGTTATCAGCAATTTTGACTTGCAAATACTGTGGTGTGTGGCTTCATTACATACTGAGATTTTCCCATGTGGATACTTTAATGTTTTTCATTGACATTTGTTTAAAGAAGACATATTATGAAAATCTGACTTTCCATGTTTAAGTGCTATAATTGGGTCCCCAGTGCTTCTATCAACCTAGAAAATGTGTAAAAGAACAACCCAGTAACTTAGTTTTGTTGAACTATTCTCTGTAAGCATGTGAGAAGATAAGTTGTTATAATTTGGCTCCCCTTGTGATGTCAGAAGGGGATAATACCGCCCATTAATCTACACTATCCAACCATGGCACTGCCATTTAGTGCAGAGATCAGCTCATTTGCATTTTAAAAGGACACACCCAAAAACTACAAAAGGGGCAATTTTAATATGTTATAATAAATTATCTATATGGTATTTTGAGGTAAAATTTCACGTACGTACTCTGGGGACACCAGAGATTTATTTTACATTTTAAAAAAGTCTTGTGAAATGTGTTACTGAGGTCTGACGCAGCACCAAGTGTGTTTCCTTTAAACCCACCACAGGTGGCATTAATGAGACACTGTCGCTGCATCTTTCCATACTATATAGTAGGCAAAGTAGTGCTTTTCGCCTACTATATAGTATGGAAGTAAGCGGTTTCGGACGCTGTGGCCATCTAAGGATATGCCGTTATTTAGAGGGGACATTTTATGGAAATCTGACTTTTTCCACGTTTAAGTGCTATAATTGGCTCTCCAGTGCTTATATCAACCTAGAAAATGTGTAAAAGATCAACCCAGTAACTTAGTTTTGGTAAACCATTCTCTGCAAACATGTTAAAAAATAGGTCATTGAAATTTGGCTCCCCTTGTGATGTCAGAAGGGGATAATACTGCCCCTTAATCTGCACTATCCAACCAGGACACTATCATTTAGTGCAGAGATCAGCTCATTTGCATTTAAAAGGACACACCCCAAAACAGCACATTTTACACACGATTTTAAGCTAAAACTTCACATATGTACCCTGGGGACACCAAATATTTATTTTACATTGTTAAAAAGTCTTTTACATTGTTAAAAAGTCTTGTGAAATGTCCAATTTAAACCATCCTAAATTGGATGGCAACAATTTAAACTGATATGCACTAAAAAAAATCCTCATTTATATACACAAGATTGTTATATATAAATCTATTAAAAAACAGCTTTTAGTTTGTTTAAATGCATTTGCGAGTTTTTTTTTAATATAGGTGATTGATTTGGGGGGTAAGGTGTCTTAAAATGTACAAAAAAGCACTCTAAAAAAGGATATTATGGAAATGATGTGTCATTTTGTGCAAAAAATAAATAAAAGTGACAACTCAAGTTGGGTTAACTTTAAAGTAACATAAGATCTGTTGTTCCAATAACACAGAGATGTGTCTAGTTTGGGACAACGCATTTAGTTTGTTGTTGTCCCAAAAAATAACACTGTGTTGTTCGTAACATCCGTTTTTAGAGTGTAGATATTATTACCCATGACTTTACATGTATTTATTATTAAGTAAAATGACTACAGGTGTTTTTAAATCATAAAGCATTTTCTTGGGATTTTATCTTTGACAATATTAACTAATCCTTATTAAATTATCTGATAGTTTTAAGAGATTAGACTATTGTGATGTCATTTTCTTTGTGCCATATAAACACAAAACGGCACAGACACGGTTTTTAAAATGTTTTAATAATCAAAACTGAAACTGCTTTACTAATTTTAATTATTTTGAAAGATTTGTGGCCAATCTTTTTCTTATATGTTCCCCTAAAAAATGTGATTTTTTTTCCCCTTAACTGCGATCTGGAAAGCTACCCCATTAATAAAAATAATGATTTTAAGCCTTTCAACAAAACCATGAAAAATAGTTTTTAAAAAGAACTTGAAGGCACATTTGTCATTACAGTGTAGCCTACATAACATTAATGTTATGTTCAAATTGAATCGTAATATATATTTTAGCATAAATCATCACAAAAACATTGACCCATATAGACACAACACTGTATCCTTTCATCTGTTTGTATCGCGGGCTCTTTGACGCTGTTACATTGAACTGCGCTCTAAATGCTCTGATTGGTCGGCTTCTTCCCTGGAAGAGCTCTGATTGGTTAACAGCAGCGAAGAATGCGCTCTGATTGTTCAGCAGCTGCACCGGACGCGCTCTGATTGGTCAGCGGCAGCGCTGGGCGCAGCACAGGAGGAAGCGCCGTTTCCGGCTGCAAGCGAGTGACTGATAGGGCTGTTCGATTCCGGATTTTTTGGAATCGATTCCGATTCCGATTCCTGTTTCTGGAATCGAAAGAATCGATTCCAAGAATCGATTCCTCACTGCTATTTTCGATTCTTTTTCTATACGAACAGTGTCTAACATTGGCCCGTCTTACCGTGCCACACAACGAGAAACACTCTATACCGGGCGTGTCAAAGCGACTGTTGCAAATCCATTTGTCCTTCCTATTAGATGTATTAATTGCGAGTCATAAATAGAACGAGACATTTGCTTAGGGGATTTGTCACGTCGTGCTTCCTGCGTCAGTTAGACAGTGTAAAGACTATGTTCACCATATACATATATGCGGTAGATTTTATTTACATGCATTCCTACACACACACACAATGTTTGTGGATAGATTTTTAATTTATTTGTGGCAGCCTACATATATTTCATCCAATATCATAAAATAGCAAAAATTCCTAAAAGCATTTAAACCTAAAAACAGTTCAGGAACAGACTCATTACACATACAAACTTTTATGCCCTTACACACAGAACACTTCACTTTTTGAAAATATGCTCACTTCCCAGCTCCCATAGAGTTAAACATTTGACTTCTACGGTTTTGGCAGTACCACTTTTATCATAGTTTAGCATAACCCATTTAATCTGATTAGACCATTAGAATCGTGCTAAAAAATAACCAAAGAGTTTTGATATTTTTCCTATTTAAAACCCGACTCTTCTAAAACAGTCAAGTGTTAAATAGGAAAAATACTGAGCAACTTTCGTCACCCTTGAGCACGATGCCAATGGTCCAATCCGATCCAATGGATCACGCCAAGCTACGATAAAAGTGGTACCGCCAGACCCGAAGATCAACTGAATGCATTCCAAAACAGTAAAAATGAAATGTTTAACACCATGGGAGCTGCAAAATGAGCATACCCTCAAAAAAGTAGCGTGTCCTTTTAATAAATAAAACTTTTTTTAGGCCTTTACACATGGAACCTTTTAGGCCATACACAAAATCTTTTTAGGCCTTTACACATGGAACCTTTTAGGCCTTTACACACGGAACCTTTTATGCATTAAAACATAAAATCTTTTTTAGGCCTTTACACATGGAATCTTTTAGGACATACACAAAATCTTTTTAGGCCTTTACACATGGAACCTTTTAGGCCTTTACACATGGAACCTTTTTTTAGGCCTTTACACATGGAACCTTTTAGGCCATACACAAAATCTTTTTAGGCCTTTACACATGGAACCTTTTAGGCCTTTACACATGGAACCTTTTAGGCCATACACAAAATCTTTTTAGGCCTTTACACATGGAACCTTTTAGGCCTTTACACATGGAACCTTTTTTTAGGCCTTTACACATGGAACCTTTTAGGCCATACACAAAATCTTTTTAGGCCTTTACACATGGAACCTTTTAGGCCTTCACACACGGAACCTTTTAGGATTTAACACATAAAATCTTTTTTTAAGCCTTTACACACGGAACCTTTTAGGCCTTCACACATAAAATCTTTTTTTAGGCCTTTACACACGGAACCTTTTAGGCCTTCACACACGGAACCTTTTAGGCCTTAACACATAAAATCTTTTTTTAAGCCTTTACACACGGACCCTTTTAGGCCTTCACACATAAAATCTTTTTTTAGGCCTTTACACACAGAACCGTTTAGGCCGTCACACATAAAATCTTTTTTTAGGCCTTTACACACGGAACCTTTTAGGCCTTAACACATAAAATCTTTTTTTAAGCCTTTACACACGGAACCTTTTAGGCCTTCACACATAAAATCTTTTCTTAGGCCTTTACACACAGAACCTTTTTAGGCCTCAACACACTCATAACCTAGACCAATTACATATTGTAATGCAAAAACATCATCCTTTTCACCTGAGAGCTCTTTAGGCAAGAGCGGCGTTTTGAAATAAGCTCGCCAGATTTCGAAAATACACGCTCACTTGGCACAGATGTTGCCATTATGGCCAAGTATTTCTTTGTAAGTGTCTGTAAGTTTGGGAACTTTTGTCCCTGTTCTTTCCAAAAGTCCAATGCCGAAGACATTCTGCTAATATTTGGCTGCGAGAGGTACAATTTCACTTCAGTGATGGTATCCACATTAGTGTTTATTTGCTGTTTTACCTGAAAGAGATAGAGAGAGAAAGAGAATATAGTGGTGCCTTTTCTCTATGGAACATAATTAAAAAACACGGACAACAATACATCGATATTAACCTGATTGGCCTAAAACAATACTCTGATTAAGAAACTAAAATGTAAACAGCGATTACAAATTACCTTAATCCGGCTAAATCATAATCGAAGTAAACGCTAATATAATTAAAGGGAATTGTTCACCCAAAAATGAATATTCTTCATCATTTCATCACACTGTTGCTCTAAACCTGTACAAGTTTCTTTATTCTGATGAAAAGAAAATATTTTGATAAATGATGGCAAGCACACAGCTGATTGCAACCATTGACTTTCATAGTAGGAATAAAAAAAAGATGGAATTCAATAACACCTGTGTGCTTATCATCAACTATCAAAATATCTTTTTCATCATTTATCACAATACTTCTAAAATATTCTATAAAAAAATTGATTACTGCTGCCCAATGTGCCCATGTAAACGTGGTTGTTTTTTAAAAAGCAGTGTAAGAAAAATTTAGCCTATTAATCCCTGAATTCAGTAGAAAAAGACATTCTAATTTTCTCATTTATTAACATTAGGGGTGTGTGACGAGACACTTAGCTCACGAGACCAGAGATTGGGTTCACAAGAACAAGAGAAGCTTTTTGCTGTATTTTAAAGAAATCCTCAATAATAAAAATAATGATTTGAAAAATATTCGGCTGGTATAGATTGAAATGTTATAACTAATCATCTTGTAATAAATTTCATTTCAGTTCTACTTTGAGTATTAATTATCAAATGCATTAAAAGACAATATACAAGCACTGTAAAAGGTTTTGCTGGATGGCTTCTCTCCTGTTTGATTTCACACGAGTCGCTTCAGACCTTACTCTACATGAATTCTGAGCTTACAGAACTTCTAAATGAGGCTGCACAAGTTTGACCTCCAAAAATTCACTCCTTGCAAGATCTCATTACACATCCCTAATAAACAGTTTTTCCAAGAATGTGATGACAAAATCTAACCTTCGAGTCAAAATCAGACCACACACAACTAGCCCCAGTTTGTTGTATGTGCTGTGAAGTTGTTGCCTCTGGTTGGGATTCCGCATTATGCTGGCTGGCCTCTGATGTCAATGCTCGTATAGCATTTTCTGCATTTGCATCAATGCCGAATGCTACTTTCTTAAACCTAGGATCTAGCAGCATTGACACTGCAAGAAATCTAAAGTTGTACATTTGGCAAATTAAACAACTTCAGTTATAAATTGATACATTTCTGTGTGTGTGTGTGTGTGTGTGTGTGTGTGTATACAAACTAATCTATACAAACCTAGTTGATTCATAGTCACCACACCTTTTGGTCAGGTGCTTGTTTAAAGAGCCTGCAAGCCTATGACCAACAGACTCCGGAGCATACGAGTTTGCCATATTTCTTGTCAGTTTTTGCAGGTTTCGCACCAACACAATCAACTTCGAGGATGTGACATTGCTTTCTGCAGACATTTCCTCTGTCACCTCCAGGAATGGTCTCAGGACCTATACAAAAACAGTTAAGATAAATATAAAACAAACTTTGTTTAAAATTAAGGTTAAACAATGGTTTTACTGCAAACAAGCCCCACAAACAAAGTCTATATATAAAATATGATACAAAGTATGGTCACCTCAATTGCATCAGCCATTGCAGCCCAGTCCTGGGGGAAAAACATGGGTAGGTCCATGTTGCTCATTGCTGCAGAGAGGGGTTCCCGGAGGTTAAAAAACCTCTCTAGCATTAAATAGGTGGAATTCCACCTAGTTTCAACTTCCTGGAGAAGGCGCAGTTGGGGCATTTTCAAGTCTTTCTGCAAGTTGTCTAACTTCTCTTTTGCTGTGCAACTGGATCTAAAAAATCCTACCACTCTCCTCACTTTGGATCTCAAGTCATCAAGTTCAGTGACTGCAGCAAGACTGTCTTTTACAATAAGATTGAGAGTGTGCGCAAAGCATGGCAGATGTCTCATGTTCAATTTTTTTACTGCTGCAACCACATTTGCTCCGTTGTCTGTAGTTACACAAAAAACTTTGTCCTGAAGACCCCACTCCAGAATGATACTGCGGAGGTGTGTAGCTATGGCATCAGCTGTGTGTCTTCCTTCAAATCTAACAAAGAAATAAGATATACTCAGCTCAGATTATTTATTGTACCTTTTTTTTCTGACAGTGTACCTGATTTCACATAAAAGCTTTCTCCCAATATATTAATATGCAGCTTATAATGATAATGATATGCAAATAATATGTGAAGAAGTAGCGTTCAATAAATGTTTTTAAAATGCGTTAATAAATCCAAAACCCAAATGACAGGGCTACATGTCCGTATGGAGGTTTCCAGGTTAATAAACCATTGCCTAAAAGACAAAGCTGGCAATTCTGGCTATACTTTCGTTATTTTAATAATTTCTTTATTTTATTTGTAGATCACTTGGGGTTATCTGATTTACCTTTTTTGCTTGTGTTTTGTTTCCGTGCACTTTACACATATTTGTTCTGCTCCTTGTTACTTCAGGCCTTATTTTATTTAAATTTTTGTATATATTATAAACGTAAATTCAGATCAATTTTAAGTCTGTAAATTTAGGATTGCTTTTCTTGTATCAATGTTGTGCTGTTGCGTGCTGGCACATGCAATTTAACGGAACGCTAGGTGCGCTCTGCGTGTCATATTTAGGAGTTCATCAAACTAAACTTATTTTTTTTTCTTTCGAGAGGTGTAAGTTTTAAAAATGTATTTAAAACATGGTGGATGTCTTGTTAAAAGTTAAACTACAAAACAGTTAAGCTTTTTATTTAAATTTCAGTGATGACATGAAACATATCTGCACCGAAACTATTTAGGCTATGCCTGACACGACTGTCTCTCTTGTGATTAATAGCCTATTATGGTCGTTGTTCACTTTCAAATGATTGAAAAGAATTCCTGAAATAAATAATATAAGAATCATCAGGTGTTTCTGTACATAAAGTGAATACAGAGATTCTCAAAGTCAGCAAGCAGGTATTTCTGTGCAAAATAATAAAGCATTATCTAACGTTTAATTAATTGTATATGAAGTTAGTTTTTATCATTCACAGTAACAATCACAAATTATATTTCATTTGTCATTTTTTGGTCAAGACTGCTTTGACGCGCCAAATCGTAAAATTAAATAAAATGGTTGAATTGTAGCCGGGGTTTCCAAGGCAGGATCACATTTGTTATTTATTAGGTTTTGTTATCAAAATGTTTTTGTTATATCTTTGTGTGATGTTCTGTAGATGGTCTAAATGGAATTAAAAAATATTAAGTTTCCAAAATGACTTTAACTGATTAGGATACACAGTACTTTACTCTGCATTATTACTCCGGGATTGCAGAAATACATTTCTTAGCAGTTGAAAAAATATATTTTACCCTTCAACCTCCAGTAATTTGGACTGCAGAGAGAAATCATCAGAAATGTAATGTGCTGTCACAGAAATATATGATTCCATTGCAACAGATGTCCACAGGTCAGTTGTGAGACAGACACTTTGTACAGCCTGAAAAGAAATTGTAAAATGCAAAAATTATTTTTAACCTGCTCAATCATTTTGAGCCACTTTGACACAGGAACACATTTAGGTTTTTAAGAAATTAATTTAAAAATAAATGTTTAAATGATTGTTTTTTACAATCAATCATAATAGTCACTAGAATGATTAGAAGACATTAATTTTATTTAAATGAAAATAAAAATGTTTCTGGGCCAAAACCACTCAAAATTATAGAGCAGGCCACATGTAGTCAAAACTGACTGTCACTGTTATTTCAATAAATAAGAATTCTGTCATTTGCATTCATCAGTATATGGTGATTACTAAATGATTAATCAAATTATGAATATAGCCATCTAACATTTTTCATTTAGGAAAGCATAAAACAAAACAGAATATTGAAATGGGAAAAAATGACAAACAGGAAAAGTTACTCAGACGTACAGTGAGCTGGTCCTTCAGAGCTTGTTTTTCTTTCGAATATCTTTCCAAAATTAGTTGTTTTGTTGTTTGTCTGCATGGAATCCTGTACTTTGGATCAAGTGTATTCACGAATGCTCGAAAACCTTTATCTTCCACAACAGATAGTGGCTGCATGTCCTTAATTATGAACTCAATTAACTTTTGATCCAGGTTTTTTTTTGGAAGACTTTGAGCTACAATGAAAGATCATATAAAGAAAACAGTGAGCCAGAGAAAAGACATTTTAAATCTTGTGCTAAAAATAACCTAAACTAACCCACTAAGAATCAAATTACTTAACTCTTTCCCCGCCACTGATGAGTTATCTCGTCAATTAAGAGAAGATATTTGCATAAAAACAGTGTTCCTGATGACGCTTTACGTTAATATGTAATACCGCAATTACCCACTAGATGGCAGACTTGCCCCATTTATAAAAAAAACTGAAGCTCTTTTTTTTACTAATTTTCTGATCTCTAACAAAATTCCTTCACAAAAATGCAATTATTTCAGCTTCTTGCTAATTTTTTTAAAGAAAAATACCCATATTTAAAAGTTTATAAGCAGAGAAAAAATATAGATAGGATAGTGTTTGTTTGTTTGAAATCAGAGGGTCTGTTCTTTCATTTGATATATTTGTATGTTTATATATTTTTAGAAGAATTTTTTTCTGGAAGGCATTTTGGTGAAACAAATTTTCAACTTTTTTTGGGCAACTTTTTAAAAAAGGCTGGCGGTGAATGAGTTAAGCACTATTATTGACATCTTTTTGTATTTTTATGGGGTAATTATACTGTATTATTTGCTTATTTCCCCTATACCAAATAATCTTAATAATTAGAGTAAACACCTACCAGGGTATGGCATCTTGGCTCCAAACTGTTGTTCAATTGATGGCTGGATCAAACGCTTTTTCGTGGCAGGCGGAGTTTCTCCCTCCGCATCCTCCTTTTGGAATTGCGATTAGAAAAATAAAAACCCTTCCTGAGTTAATGCTATGCTACCTAAATCTGACTAAGTTAACCACAATCGTTAGTAATTTATTAAGCAGTTTGATTTACATTCCCGTCTTTTAAACCTTCAAATTAAGATGCTTAAGTGTCTGAGGTAAAATTAAGATTAATTAGTAATTGTTACCTGATCCTCCTCTGTCACCTCCTTTTTGTGAACGGCCCTAAGATGTTTAATCATTGGGGATGTTGTTTTATTATATGCCAACTTTTTATCGCAAATTTGGCATTTCACTTCATTTTTTGCAGATTCTAAAGTAAAGTAGCGCCAGACTACTGATGCTGACCTTGGAGCCATTTCTTCGCATGAGAGTCGACTCAACTCGACTCGAGTATGTGATTAACTGATTTGATTACAAGTTAACAAGTAGTAAGCTCAAACCCCGCCCAGTAACCGATTCTAAAGATTTCATTGGGTCAGTAACTGCGCTGATTGCCTAATAGAAAGACAGAGCGTGTTTATTATAATCTGAAAACCACGCCCACCGGGGAAAACAATCCAACTGTCTCCATTTACTTTGCGAATGGGCGTGGTTTTCAGATTATGACGCGTTGCGCTCTGTCTCTAAGGGGAAATAATAATCAGCCTAAGAGAACCATACTCTGTCACCACTGGATCCATTTATTTAGTCTGAACTGAACTTTATTTCTTTTGCAGGGGTCCGTTCTTCGTACGTCGCTTACTACATCCAAGATCAAATGATCAAATTATGATCTTGCTTATTCGGTTCTTTAAACACCCCTGCTGTTGATGATTAGTATGACAGGATTGAATTATCTGAGAATATTGCGCGTTCGTGCACCGCATGAAAAGGCAACACATATCTGATCAGCAGCGCTGTGATTGGCTGGTTGTTACAATGGACAAGAACACGCCCATTTTTAACCCCTGCAGTGCGCGAGCTATGGATAGAAGGTTATTTTGAAAATTTAATGATGCTGAATTTGTAAACCTACCTAAAAGTATTTTTGTACATATAATCACCCAACATAATGTAAACTATTTTGTGAAAATATAATCTTGATATCTTTAATATTCATGTCAAGATTAAGATCAATGCTTGTAATCAAACTTTGATGCTCCTAAAGTAGGCCTACTTTAAGTCTCTTTTAAAAACAGTTAAATGCCTGTTTATAACAGCAACCAAAAAAAAGCAGAATAAATAACAGGTGGTGGTCCTGCATCTTCATGTGATGTCTCTCTCATCTCTTGAGGAAGTTGCTCTTTCTTAAACCCACAGCCAATGCAACACTTTAATAGCTGATAAATTAAATTTGAATTGTAGTTTATTATAAGATGGTGTTTTCCCCTCTTTTGTGCAGTTGAAAATAATACACCAATACTTTCAGCAGTTTCCAAGAATGTGGTAAATGAAATATGATGTGCAATTAGTGAAAGTAAATGTTATTCTACACCAAAAGATTATAAAGTGCAACTCTTTAAATAACAATTTATCTTCAATGCACTAAATAAGTTTACTTCAATTGCAATGTTCTCATATAACTGATTTCTGACTGCAACAATATTAACAGGAGTCCATATTAACTGCTAAGTCTGTACAGAAAGGTGCAGTAAAGAAGATACCCATGTAAAAATGTGTAAAATAAAAAAAATTGTTTATTGGCATTTTTTTGTCACATGAAAGGGACAGGGTAACATCTTTGTAAAAAGAATTTTAAAGAATAGATAGCATACAAATTACTAAATAAATTATTAAATGACTTTATTAAATCAATTTTCAATAATATGGTCATACGTTTTTCTTGTCATTTGTTTAAGAATAATAATCAAAACGTCTGCTTTACAAAAACAAGTTCCACAAGTACAGCTTTTTTATATTATATATATTTTAAATAACATCGTTATATTCAATCTAACCTTTTTTATTACGTGTTGAATTTGAAAAGCTCTTCATATTAATCGTGCATCTTACGCAGATTGCGCTCGTATAATGGAGAATACATGAATGCGTCAGACTTTACGTATCACCTCTGATTAAAAAGGTGCGATCTAATCTTGTTTACATGAAGTAAACCTGCTCCCGAGCATCTTACGGACCGGTTGCTATGACAGCAACTTGAGGATGAGCTTCGAAGAACCAAATAATCCAAGATCAAGCCAAATCACCATTAAAATCCAGCTAACGGAGTAATCCACGTACGAAGAACGGAACCATGGCCGCGATTTGTATTAAAAATCAATCTTAAAGAGGAGTCGATTCTCCTTAATGGAATCGATTCCCCTTATGGAATCGATTCCAACCTTTGGAATCGACTCTCGATTCTCAATGCCTCGGAATCGAAGAATCGATTCTTTTTGGAATCGATTCCCAGCCCTGGTGACTGACTGACGACCGCTGACACAGCCGAACCCCGACGAGAAATCCGCTGCTTTTGGAATATACCGGGTGATCTTCTCCGCTGTTATCAGGCGGGGACGTCAGACGGGTTCCTGGCCAAGCGTTCGCCGTGAGATTGCAGCGAAGGCTCGGGGGTTTGAGGCACAGACAACCGGCATGGCCCGGGACTACGATCACCTCTTCAAACTGCTGATCATCGGTGACAGCGGTAAGCAAAGCCGCGGACGCGAGACGGAAAGCGGGCCTTGGCGAGGCCTCGCGATGTGGGGTTGGACGGTTCGGGTGTGTGATATTAAAGTTAAATGCATTAAAATGGTCGCGGGTTTTATTTAACGGAAAGGCGGTCGCTGTTTCCGCCATTGCGCTGCTGGCTGGGCTGGGCTGCTCAGATCTAGCGTACGATCAGCTGTACATTAGTCTTACCTTATACAGTACACACATTGATTTGTTTAATATTAGAACAAAAAATAGTTCTTCATGATTGTATGTAAATACATTAATTTAAGCAGACAGATGTATATAGTGGCCTTAAAAAGTATTTAAATAAAAGTCTTTTAAACGTATAAATGGTAGTGCTTTAACATATCATTTAAGATGTTTTTATTTATCCACCAAATGTCACCAAATGTACAAGTTATTACTTAAAGAAAAATGCTCAGATTTTATTTTATTTATTGCTTGATGATATATAATGTTAAAATCTATTCAGAATGTAGCTTCAGATGTTATTCTGAAAGACCATAGAGTTCGTCTGTATTTATAATACACATTATTATTATTAATAATAATTTAATTAAAATACTATTTAAATATTTGTGATATTTATAGCTCGGGAGAAAATGAGTGAATTATAAATAGGTATGTGTGGCTGAATGTGCAAATAATGAGTTTACGTCTTCAGTTTATAATCTTTTATTCTTATTTTTTATTTTTTGCAGTCATTTGAAGAACCCATTTAATTGTTGATAGTCTTTTTATCAGCTCTGTGTTTGTGAAGTGCAGTATTTTACTTTTTTGTCTGTAGGTGTTTGTGGCTCTTGTGGTTTAAGTTGTTCACCTTTATGTGAAGCAGAAAAGTCTGAACAGCACCATTACAATGTTTAGATGAGATGGGTTTGACTAGATAAAAAATGGTTGAATTCATAATCAATTGTTTGCGGTTTTGTTAGATTCCATATGGTGTCAAGAAGTCAAAATAATTCTGTATCTTATTATTTAATGCAGAATTCTGCTCATGGATGATGGGGCGTTAAATTATTTTAAAATAATGCACACCCAAGGTGGTAATGTCGTTACACCGCGGGTTTGCATTATTTTTAATTATACCACAGGGCTGTTGAATGCTTTATTTTGATTAGTAGAGTAATGTTCCACGGGTGTTGATTATTTTTCTGTAAAACGCACACCTGAACTATAATGTCTTAAAATAACCCCCAGAGCAGTGTTTGTGGTAACCGTATAAGCAGAATAATTGACTCCGGTTCTTTAAATTATTTGAAAATAATGCATACCCACTTCGTGCTGCATTACCTTCTTGGTTGTGCATTATTTTCTTATAATTCAAAGGCCTGTCGTCAATTATTCCTTACACGGAGTCAATTATTCCGCTTATACCACGGTTACCACAAACATTGCTCTGGTGGTTATTTTAAGACATCTGATAGGTTAGGTGTGCATTTTACAAAAAAAATAATCAACACCCATGGAACATTTCTTAACCAGAATAAAGCATTCAATAGGCTTGTAGTATAATCAACTTGAACATGACCTGATTATAATCTGTGAACCTGAATAATCTCTTATTAATTTTATTTGCTTATCTTCTTCATTGAGATTTTTCTTTACATTGTAAATTGCAGCATTAATAATGACTGCTTGTATGTTTTTTAATGTTTAATGTGAGCTGTGGTCACTATAGTACAGCACTACACCAGTGACTGATGCTTTACAATGATGCTTACAGTAGACCAGTGTTTATTGAGCTCTGTACTGTATGGCCTTTTCATTTAGATGTATGCATTCGGCAGATGCTTGTATCCAAAGCGCATTACAAAGTTTAAATTTTTATCACTGTGTGTGTCTTCTGGATTCAAAACTATGACCCTTTCGGCTGCTAACACCATGCTAGAGCTGGGCAATAAATCGCCTGCGATTCTCATGCGTATCTCGTCAGTAAAGCTGTTTCAGTGATTATAAGTAAATCGTCATTATCTGCTTTCAGGTGGAGCGACATTTACTACACAGAGCCGTATTTCACTGGGAAGCTAGGCTAAATCCAGTGTTTCCCATACATTGATTTATTTGTGGTGGCCCACCACAGAATCAACACTGGCCCCCACAAATAGAATTTTCATGATTCACATTTACATTTTTATTTCACAAATTAAAACAGCTTAATTTGGCTTAAACTATCATGTGATACATAATACAGATCAAATCCAGATACAGGTCAAAGAGTAAAAGTGAAACATATTTCAGGTGCCAGCACTAGATCAAACGCAAAAACGACACGATGACGTCATATATATGCTAATTGGCGTGTGATGTCATCACCACCACAGTCTCTCAAAATCCTGTGGGAAACGCTGAAATCACATACAATATCGGAGGTGATTGCCCAAGTTTATGAATGTGTTTGCGATCTTCTCTGTGAAATTCGGCTTTGTGTAGTAAATGCCCCTCCATCTGAAAGCAGGTGATGGCGATTTACTACTAATCACCAAACCAGCATCAAACTACCGTAGAATGTAAAACTGTATTTACCTAGGTGAATAATAACAGTTTTGTACATGGTTATAACATATCGTGAGCCTCAAACACGATTGTTTCCTCCTTATGTAAACCTTGTGCATGCAAAAGACCGCTGGAAACAGACCAATCTCAACAGACGTTAGAGTCGTGATTTACTCCCCAACATTATATTACACATTAAATTAAAGCAACACTAAAGATTTTTTGCCCTTTGCTCCCCCTACAGGTTGGAAACGGAATTGTCCATTACCACTGTCGTAAATAATTTAACCTACTGCAGCCACGCTGGCTCTGATTGGATTGTAGGTCTGCCGTAAAGCAAGTTTTTGTAGTTTTCACCCGAACTACAGGACCGCGACCAGACGGTTGGAAACTTCTTTAGTGCGGTTTTAGCCGATAGAGGGCTGCAAAGCAAATGTGAAAGTGCCGTTCACCCTGTTTTGAGTGGATGAACAGCTGAAACTTTTTTGGAAACGTTATTTTAAGGTAAAAAAACTCTCTAGTGTTGCTTTAAGTACAATGTTGTTACAATCCTACAATAAAGTTGTGACTGCTGACTCTGAGTTAGCACTATATGCTAGTTAACCCTTTCCCCGCCAGCATAAAAAAATACAGTTTTTTTATGTTCTTGAAATAGTTGATGCTTCAGTTTTTATAAGTTAGGTAAGAGCGACACCTGGTGGATAATAGCGAAAATATTGATTACCGTAAAGACTCTTCAGGAAAGCTTCATTGGCAGGGAAACATTTTCTCTTAAAGGTCCCGTTCTTCGTGTGTTTTGAAGCTTTGATTGTGTTTACAGTGCGCAATATAACGTGTTCTAGGGCTGGGCGGTATGACGGTATATTCCGTAACCGCGGAATAAAATGTCAGACGTAACAGATTTTTTTATTCCGTCTATTCCACGGAATGCAAATAAGTGGGCATGGCTAACTCTGCCCTCCTGCATGTTAGACTAAGTGTGACGGAGAAACATGTAAAATAATCATAGACAAAAATTAATGAGTTATTTCTGTAATTTTTATAATAACTGCCAGTGAATCCACTGCGGGTCTCGCTGCGAGACTCTCGCTCGCTCTCCCTCTTTCTCTCTGTCTGTGCTCATGCAGCAGCCGTCCGGTCTCTCGCGTCACGTGCAGAGGTCTTTCACGCGCAAGTAGGTGCGACGCCAAATAAAGAGTTCTTCTCGCACATAATGCTAATAGTTGTAAAGTCTTCTCAACTTTAAGCAAGCCACAACAAACCTGCCGTTATATAAACGTGCACTGCTGGAGCGATGTAGTTTGACGCACCATTTGCTTATACAAACATAGCGTATTTGATCGGAAAGACGAGAAAGAGATGCAAATGTTAAGGTCTAATAGAAAGTAAAAGGCGTCAAGACCTTTAAACAGACTTCATGATCATCACATCATAGCACCTGCGGTTAGCTTAGCTGGTGACTGACGTATTCCTGTGGCTGGAGTTTAGTAAAAAACTGTTCTAGTGACGTCATTAAAGCAGGAAGTAGAGGGCTGTAGTCCAAACCGGCTGTTCGCTGTAGGCTTTGAAAGACGAATTCTGTTAAAGAAAATATATCGTCTGGCAGTGAACTTTGAGCTTGATCATTTTACAGGTATTTTTTATTCTATTATAACAACATTACACACAAACTAGGGTTTAAAAATGGGATAAGGAAGAATGTGACCTTTAATTAACAATTAAAACTCATTGAAACTCGTCAATGGCGAGGAATAAGTTAATGCTATATGCTAGCGTTTAGGGTGAAGTTCTACTATTTACGTTACAGATACGGTTTTCATGTCCATACTGAAACTTACCACTAAAATTCTGTATCTTTGTCTGATACAGGCTCAAACATAAGGTCTGTTTGCACACACACAGAGCTACTGAAGGAGCTGCTCTGTGAAACAGCCAATCAGAGCAGAGCTCAACATTATTATTCATAACCCTTTAAATAAGGTAATAATAGACCATTTCATTCCAATGGCAAATCCTAAGGTTGTAAATGGACATGTAAAACCATCTCTGGATAATTTTTGCACTTAATAAAGCCACATACCTTCTATGTAGATATCAGAGATCAATTTGAAATATTATTTTGATGCATTCTTTGGCACCTTTAATTTCAGCAGAATTTGTTGATTTTTTTTGTGTAATTTTTTGATGTCATCATCATTGACATGAACTTAATATTGTCTGACTGCAGAATTAAAAAGCAGATAAGTTTGCACAAGCCTGCAGTCACATGTTATGGATGGTCTTTGCTCTTTTAGTTAATGGTACACAGGTTTTACCCTCCCACATTGTGTGTTAATGTGTGTATGAACGATATGATATGAAGTATATTGTCCTGCGTGCTGGAGGTTTCTGTTGTCAGAAGGATGTTTGCTTTGCTCGGCCTTCCTGTCTGAGAGCGAACAAGCTGCATTTGCAGAGTTCAATATGTCAACCCCGTATGGCCATATTCAACAGAAAAAAGAGTTTTTTTTTGTACCAGCTAGTTTTGTTTGAGATGCTTCTTGAGCACATTCAGCTTTGTTCTCAGTATTATTCTGGTTTCTGTTGTGTCCTCTGTCTGAATTAATGCTTCACAGCTACAAAAGGGTGCAAAAACCCAACCACCAGTATAATGATGATTTAAAAATGAGGTTTGTGATGTCAAAAACATTGGCAGCTTCTTTAACACTTAGTTGATTTAAGTGCTTCTGTTCATGGGTTATGCGTTCATGATTTCATCTGGTGGGTTAGAAAGCTTGATAGACCTTGTGCGAGTCGACGTCACAGTTACGTCACGTGCGCATGTGGTGGCAGAAAAACAGTGGAAATGAATGAGACACGACGAGTGAAACGAACAATATAACTTACTAGAAAATGTCTTGTTGTGCTGTTGAGTGTCAGAATAGGAATGCCAAAATAGATGACCTTCATTTTTATAGTATACCGCCGTCGAAGACACCATTTGAAGATAAACGTAGGTGTTAATGGTTGCAATAAGCCCTCAACCGGACAGACTGGAGTGATGAAATCATTTGGAAATCTTTTAATAATTAGAATAGAAAATAATTAGAGAAGATATCCGGACTAGTTCTGTCGAAGTCTGATCCCTCTAACTTATGTGTTTCTTATAGCGTTTTCATCAAGTTACGTTTATAATATATTTAGAAAGATTAAAGATTTGAATTAGTTCATAATATCAATAATATTACCATTCATTAAAGTTTTCGTATTTTTTTCGTTTTCTATTACTTCTTTTTACATTATATCTTAGCCTATGTCTTCTTCCTGTTTGTTCTAAATTATGATGTTTACTAATAAATATATAAACATAGCACGCACACACGCGATGTAAAGTGTTAATAATATATAAACAAGCCTATACAAATTAATTTGTATGTAAATATAATAGTTTTAGAACAAACACGTAGGCTATAAATATAAGGAAGAAATTAAAATCAGGAAAATGATGAAATATTTAATAAATGATATTATACAGAATACATGATAGTATTGCTCTTATAAGTACTTCAGCGATTCATACTGTAAAAATAATTGATTTACCAATAAAGAACAATACATATACATTACATACATGCACACATATCAGTAGCCAAACCATTTAAACTTTTAATTTATTTAAAAAATAAACGTAACTTGGTGAAAAAGTTATAAGACAAATTACACTTAAGAGACATATAGCAGAAACAGACATCTACAGAACACCGGATCCATAAAAATCACAGTTTAACGCTAAAACACTTCACACAGCTATTGAGAAGCATTCACTTTCTGCCACCAGTTGGGCTCCGCCCACAAAAAACGTCATCTCTGTTTGCAAACACGCAAAAGGTCTATTAAGCTCCACAAAAGGGACATTAATTTGCCACCTTATCGACAATGCGTAACAAACCATACAAAAACACACAATACAATGCAATACAATAATTATAATGTAAATATTAGAAATTACCTTAAGACATTAATGTAAAAAATGATTATACTTCCTGGTAATCTGTTAGTTAAATGCATCTGTGACAGTGATCTGCAGATATCTGCAGTGTGTTTCTATCATCAGGTAAAATCTTCTGCATCATATCATATCTGCTCAATATTTCCTCATTCTTTTCATGCATGTTGTTGCAGGTGTTGGGAAGAGCAGTCTCCTTCTGCGATTTGCAGACAACACTTTTTCAGGTAAGACGCGATGATGTGTCACTCACTGTCTGCCAGCTGAAAAGACTTGTTAAACTGACGTTGTTTCGGTAAAATTGTCTCTAAGACAGCAGATAATAAGTGAAAGCAGAAGTAGGCCATGAAGTGTGATGGTCCTAAAATGTTCTTCAGACAAATATTTAATTTATTTAACTATGTTCTAATAGAAAATGCCTGATATTTTTACATAAATGCTAAAGTACAGTACTGTTCAAAAGTCTTAGGCCACCACGTCACAATTAGATTTGTTGTTTTTGCAATGTTATAGTGATCATATATAATTCAGGAGTCCCACGAGTCTTTGAAATCCTTGAAAGTGTGTGAATCTGGGGGAAATTCAAGGCCCTGGGAAGTTTTTTTAAAATATACATACATAGATACAGTTCATTGAAAGTGCTTGAATCTATTTTATGCAAGAAGTTTTCTGAAAAAAATCCATATTATTCCCTGTGTAGTGTAGGATAATATCATAAAAATTCTAGACTTTTTAAGCACACGTGCTAAACTGTTCGCTTTAAATGCTTATATCTTCTGTATGCGAATGTTGATTCATACCAAAATGCTTTTTTGCATAGTTGTGTTTGACACATGAAAACGTCTCGGGTTACGTATGTAACTGTTGTTCCCTGAGAAGGGAATGAGACGCTGCGTCTCCCTTGCCATACTTCCTGCATCCCTGTAACGCCGTCTTTGGCAATATTTCAGATAGCGATATACTTCCTGGCTCCCGTGTCACCTTGTCTTTGTCGTTAAGCCTCATCATTGGTTGAATTTGATATACACATTCAGACGCACTTACCCCTGGAGGCGTCCCCAAAGTGTCACCGCAGTGACGCAGCACGAGTTCCCTCGAAAGGGAACTGTAACAATGTATCTTAAAAGGTAACACAATGTAACCTTGCTCTCACTTGAAATGTGTCCCCACATTTAGTCCTTGAATTTGAGGGTATTGGACCTGGAAAGTCCTTGAAAGGTCCTTGAATTTGAAGTTAACTAAGGTGTAGGAACCCTGATAATTGTTTCTCAGTCTCTTTAATAGAATACATCCAGAAAATGCAGGAAATGTGTATATAGTATTAAAAACTAAAATGTGTCAAGTTTTTAGGGTAAACTCCTCTTCCACTTGAGCAATATCAGGAAACTGCAGGATCTCTTAAACCTAAATAAAATTAAATCCTAATTTTAACGAAATTAAAAGAATGAACTACTTCATTCTGCTCAGAAACGCTCAAGATGTGTATAGTGCCAAGAGAGGTCACACTAAATGGTAAATGGACTGCATTTATATAGCGCTTTTAACAGACCTATGGCCATCCAAAGCGCTTTACAAGTGCCTCACATTCACCCACTCATTCATACACCGATGGCGGTGTCAGCCATGCAAGGCGCCATCCAGCTCGTCGGGAGCAGGAGCCAGGGATTGAACCACCAACCTTTCGGTTTGTAGACAACCTACATGAACCACTGAGCCACTGCCGCCCCCCACCTAAACACCGATGATGCCTAAAAGAAATTTTTACTTTTTTTACATATTTCCTGTATTTTCTGTTTGTATCTTAATAAAATAGATTTAAAAATAAATATGGATGGACATTAAAACTTCTAAAACAACAAGTCTGGTGATGGTGGCGGCCTAAGACTTTTGCACAATACTGTATACTAATGAAAATTGAGATCTTGTAAAGTTGTGTATGTATTAAAGGTTGTTTTATTTGGGGTTGCGTGTTTTGCAGGTAGTTACATCACCACTATAGGAGTGGACTTTAAGATCCGAACGGTGGAGATTAATGGAGAAAAGGTGAAGCTGCAGATATGGGACACGGCAGGACAGGAGCGATTCAGGACCATTACATCTACGTGAGTAAAATGTGCTTATTGAACAGAGCAGAAGTCTTATTTTTCTATTTCCAATTACAGGAATAAGAAGTTGTCTTAAGATCTGTTTAAATTCACCGACCGTGACTGCGTATGTTATGCATATGAAGAGTTTCGTAGCAAAACGAGATAAATCCATTTTTTAACATTTTTGTCAAAACATGTTTATTATTATGTTATCATGTTATTATTTTGTTTTATGGTGCTACTTAGCTGTATTTTTTAAGTTATGAAGGTTTAAATCAAAACAAACCAACTGCAGTTGCATTGAAATTAATTGGAATGCACAACCAAAAAACGTGATTTCTGAACAATTAACAAAACGGTGGTTATCTCATTTTGCAACGAAACTCTTCATATAGACTTACATATATACAGTGAGGAAAATGGGTATTTGAACACCCTGCTGTTTTGCGGGTTCTCCCACTTGGAGATCATGGAGGGGTCTGGGGTTGTGATTGTGGGTGCATGTCCACTGTAAGAGACATAATCTTAAAAAAAATCCAGAAATCGCAATGTATTATTTTTTTAACTACTTATTTGTATGATACAGCTGCAAATAAGTATTTGAACACCTGAGAAAGTCAATGTTAATATTTGGTACAGTAGCCTTTGTTTGCAATGACAGGGGGCAAACATTTCCTGTAGTTTTTCACCAAGTTTGCACACACTGCAGGAGGGATTTTGGCCCACTCCTCCAGACAGATCTTGTCTAGATCAGTCATGTTTTGCCTGTCGCTGAGAAACACAGCGTTTGAGCTCCCTCCAAAGATTCTCTATTGGGTTTAGGTCTGAAGACTGGCTAGACCACGCCAGAACCTTGATATGCTTCTTACAGAGCAATCTCCTTGGTTATCCTGGCTGTGTGCTTCGGTCATTGTCATGTTGGAAGACCCAGCCTACACCCATCTTCAATGCTCTAACTAAGCGAAGGAGGTTGTTCCCCAAAATCTCGCAATACATGGCCCCGGTCATCCTCTCCTTAATACAGCGCAGTCACCCTGTACGATGCTTCACAGTAGGGATGGTGTTCTTGGGATAGTACTTATCATTTTTCTTCCTCCAAACATGTTCAGTGGAATTATGACCAAAAGGTTCTATTTTGGTCTCAACTGACCACATGACTTTCTCCCTTGACTCCTCTGGATCATCAAAATTGTCATTGGCAAACTTAAGACGGGCCTGGACATGTGCTGGTTTAAGCAGGGGAACCTTCCATGACATCTTAGTGTATTACCAACAGTAACCTTGGAAACGGTGGTCCCAGCTCTTGCCGTGTAGTTCTGGGCTGATTTCTCACCTATCTTAGGATCATTCAGACCCCACGAGGTGAGATCTTGCATGGAGCCCCATTCCTAGGGAGGTTGACAGTCATCTTTAGCTTCCTCCATTTTCTAATGATAATGAGTGGACCTTTTTTCACCAAGCTGCTTGGCAATTTCCCCGTAGCCCTTTTCAGCCTTGTGGAAGTGTACAATTTTGTCTCTAGTGTCTTTGGACAGCTCTTTGGTCTTGGCCATGTTAGTAGTTGGATTCTTACTGATTGTATGGGGTGGACAGGTGTCTTTATGCAGCTAACGACCTCAAACATGTGCATCTAATTTAGGATAATAAATGGAGTGGACATTTTAAAGGCAGACTAACAGGTCTTTAAGGGTCAGAATTCTAGCTGATAGACAGGTGTTTAAATACTTTTTAAATTATGTCTCTTACAGTGGACATGCACCTACGATTCAATTTCAGACCCCTCCATGATTTCTAAGTGGGAGAACTTGCAAAATAGCAGGGTGTTCAAATACTTATTTTCCTCACTGTATTACTAATGATAATATATAATATATTTACATGTACTTAATATCCTAAAGATTTTTGGTCTAAAAAATCAATAATTTTGACCCAAACAATGTTTTGTCGGCTATTGCTACAAATATACCTGTGTGACTTATGACTGCTTTTGTGGTTCAGGGTCACATATAAATAAAAATAAGAAATGCAGAAATAGGTCGCCAGATATGTGTGGGACGCACTGACATGGTTGTACTACTCTGTGCTTCAATAGTAAAATGTATTTTACTTAGACGTTGAACATTATAGTTCATGATTTTATCGTTTCTGCTCATCAGTGAAAATATAAGCAAACCGTCATTCGTTTATGACTCTGAATGCTTTGTGTAGAAATGATTGAAATAGTCTGCACAGTAAGTGTGTTGTTTGCTCGTGCGGTCGGGTTTGCTAACACATCTTCGGCCTCAGGGAACCTGTTTGAAGTTCTTCATAAGTTTTTTGCTGTTCAGTCAAGAATCTTTCATGGACTGGGTTTCCACTTCCTTTTTTAGTACCACATGGAGTCTGTGATGTGTCTGCAATCTTCTGGCACGGCACAACACGCGCGCACACACACAGTTACATACTGAAATGCAGAAACACATGTAAGTGGCTACACATGTGATTTGGCTGTGAACGCAGTTATATCTGTGAAGCAACACTACATTGCTTCATTAGGGTTAGTTAGTTTGCGTATGTGCATGTTTATGTGATTTGAGGCAGAATGGTGACAGGCTCGACCAATGACAGAGGATTTTGGTCTCCATAAGCCTTTCAAAGAGCTCTTTGTATACGCGTGTGTATGTGAAGACGGCCTGTGGTTATAAATCAGAGGGCTGTTGCTCGGTCCGCTTTAAACAAGACATTCGAAAGCGTTGTATTGTTTGTGCTCCCTCTGGTGTAGCATCAGAGAAAAACCTCATTCATTAACATGCTTGATTTGCATCGTCAGGTATTACAGAGGGACTCACGGGGTGATTGTGGTGTATGATGTCACCAGCGCCGAATCTTTCGTCAACGTCAAACGATGGCTGCACGAAATCAACCAGAACTGCGATGATGTGTGTCGAATATTAGGTGAGTTAAAATAGGACTTTATTAGTCATGTTTCAATGTATTAGATACACTTGTTGTAATTTAAACTATGCTGGGTCGTTTTAACCCAACATGCTGGGTAGTTGGGTAAAATCTAAACGTTTTCCAGGATAATATAACCCATCTTTTTTTGGAGTCTAAGACTAGTCTGTCCTTTTCTGAACACTTTTTTAATGTAAATTACTGTACCTTTTTAATTTACTGTTTCGGTAAGTTTATTGAGGCGATCTTTTTGTTTAAATTATTTTTCTTTAGTGGGCAATAAAAACGATGACCCCAACTCTAAAGTCGTGGAGACGAATGACGCGCAGAAATTCGCCGAGCAGATGGGCATCAGTTTGTTCGAGACGAGCGCAAAAGAAAACATCAATGTGGAAGAGGTGAAACATTTGAAACAGTAAAATCTCTATAATGCAAAAAGTGTCTATGTTTACATGCACACGTTTGTCAATCCGACTGAAATTAATCCAATTTCAGATTACCACAGTACAGTTTTCATGTACCCTAAACATTGCAATCTTATTAAAATGTTAGTTTACATGTATATCCTATATAGGGTTGCAAAGGGGTGGACATTTTTCCCGTAAATTTTGCATGGGAACTTAATCTGGGGAATTTTGGAAATATTCCAACTTGGAAACTTAACTGTAACTTAACAGGAATAATTTGAAGAGTTTCGTTGCAAAACGAGATAAATCCATTTTTTAACATTTTGGTCAAAACATGTTTATTATTATGTTATCATGTTATTATTTTGTTTTATGGTGCTACTTAGCTGTATTTTTTAAGTTATGAAGGTTTAAATCAAAACAAACCAACTGCAGTTGCATTGAAATTAATTGGAATCCACAACCAAAAAACGAGATTTCTGAACAATTAAAAAAACGGTGGTTATCTCGTTTTGCAACGAAACTCTTCATTTGTAAATTTAGGTAAAGTTATATTATGAATCATATACAAACATAAACATTTTGTTTGGTCATAAACAGACATGCATGTAAGATAATACATATTTTGAAGAATCCTGATACTTATGCTCATCAAGCTTGGATTTATTTGATCAAAAATCCTTCAGAAATCATTCTGATATTAATGATTTTTGATTAAATAAATGCAGGCCTGATAAGAGACTGCTTTCAAAGACATAATGTTGTTGCACACTACCTTATACACACTAGCTTATACACAGCACAAGAAAGTTTTAAACAGATTTATGTAATGTATGTGAATACATGCAAAGTTGGACATTTTGACATTATTTTGTGTGCAGGATTCAAGAAAATATCTTTGCATGTGTACATGCAGGGGGTGTGGTCTTAATGGCATTTTAGTAATCACTGTTCTGTGTGCATGTGACTGAAAAAAGTGCAGGGTGGGTGATTCTCACGAAAACTTGGTTTTAAAAATGTCAAGCATGAAAATGTAAAAATTGCTTAAATTTACTTTTTTTCCCACCAGACATTGAAAAACAAAGTCTGGAGTAAATGGGAACATTCATTTAAAAACTTTTACTTATCATTTAACACTTTTTGTAACATAATTAAAAAAATTAGTCCTAAAAAATCTCATTACCGCAACAGTCAGAAAACATCAACACTGACATATTTTCAAAATGACATGACAAACCTGAAAGAACACAAATTTGGAGATTCTGCACATGCATTTAAAATCAAAGTATTATGCTTCTATTAATTAAATTAACATTTAATAAGCATCTGTTGCGGTAATGATAATCAAAATGTTGTGTTAGCATTCTGACAAGATAATATTTCAAATTAACTGTAAACAAATGATCTTACCTGGTTGCCATCTTGAAGTAACTGGTCCATGTGCTTGGTCACTCAAAATCAAACTTTATTAAAATTCTGTATGTGTGCTTAAACTGTTCTCAAAAAGTGTTGCGGAGGATGAGAACATCAGGCATGGACACATCATTTTCCTAATTTTTCTTCATTATTATTATACATGAATATTCAGTAAATATTTTTTCTGTCATCTAAAGTAGTCTAGCAAAACATTTATTTTTTTCTTAATATTTTTGTGTTAATTTGATATATATTACACATTTTAAAGCTAAAATCATTAGTGCCGTGGTGTTTCAATGGTTTCGTGAGAATCACCCGGGTAGAAATTCAACTGAAATTGAATTTCCGTAAATGGTTTTTTAAACAAAATTATGCTGCAAGATTTTTTTAACTATATTTAAGTTCCATTTTATAGGTAACAAAATTTTTTCAAATTCCCAGTCTATTCTCACTCGTTTTCATTAATTCCCATATATTTCTGTTAATGCCCATGAAAAGTTTCCAGCGTTGAATATTCCCCAGGGTTCCCACGGGTCATTGAAAGTTTGTGAATTTAGGTGGGGGGGGATTCAAGGCCCTGGGAAGTTTTAGAAAACAAACATTCATAGATAAAGGTCATTAAAAGTGCTTGAATCTATTTTGTGCATTTTCTAGACTTTTTAAGCACATGTGCTAAACTGTTAGTTTGAGATGCTTATATCTTCTGTATGCGAATGATGATTCATACCAAAATGCTTTTTGGCATAGTTGTGGTTCCGTCTCGGGTTACGTATGTAACTGTTGTTCCCTAAGAAGGGAATGAGACGCCTGCGTCTCCCTTGCCATACTTCCTGCATCCCTGTAATGTCGTATTTGGCAATATTTCAGATAGCGATATACTTCATGGTTCCCGCATCACCCTGTTTTTGTCATTAAGCCTCACCATTGGTTGAATTTAATATACATATTCAGACGCACTTACCCCTGGAGGCGTCCCCAAAGTGTCACCGCAGTGACGCAGCGCGAGTTCCCTCGAAAAGGAACTGTAACAGTGTTGGCACACATTTAGTCCTTGAATTTGAGGGTATTGGACCTGAAAAGTCATTAAAAGGTCATTGAATTTGAAGTTAACCAAGGCGTGGGAACCCTGATTCCCGGAATTGTGCAACCCTTATTCTATATAATCCGATCCAAATGTCTGTGCAAACGCACAGCCAGGCTTGCCAAATTTGCCAAAACTGTCCCAATGGACATTAAAAACTAGCTTAATGATGCATGTTGCAATATCCTTGTTTTTGCATGTTTCTGTGACAAGAACATAAATAAATAATACATAAATGAGAGCTAAAAATAAGACAAGAAATTAAGCAAAATTCTTCTGCGCATATGCACAAGCTATTTTTGCATCTGCTTGATAAAATAATACGATTCATGTGTTTACACGCATACATTTCTTCTGATGATCAAACCACAGATCAGACTACACCACCCCTTTCAATACAGTCGAAATTTGCATCCGTATTGTATCGGTGTTTACATGAAGGCTTTTCAATCCGATTGAGCCACCAATACGATTACAAACTTATTATTTGGTTGCATGTAAACGTACCTACTAGGGGTGGCACGGTTCACAAAACCCTCGGTTCGGTTCGTATCACGGTTCTATGGTCACGGTTCTCGGTTCAGTACGGTTCTTGTTGTTATTTTTTTTAACACTCCAGAAATGTATTATCTTATTAATGTATTATTTATCCATAATTTAGGATACAGTATTAAAAAAAGTTATATCATGTAATCATGCAAAAACTGAATTTGACTTTAAGCACATTATTGGGAACATCTCTGAGGAAAGCCAGGCGAGATTTTGACACAGCGAGAGGGAAGACATTGATGATTTCAACATGCTTTTCATTTATTAGGCAAAAAAGAGAATGTGTATTGCCATCTACATGAACTTTGTGTGCATTTTTAGCACACAAAGATAACTCGCATTTATCAAAATGCCAACTTCAGTGTAGCTTTAAGATTTATCACTGAGAGGCTGCTTAAATACTGCAGAGAGAATATGTGAACGAGAGAGAAACATAACGTTTACACCTGTAATATTTAAATCCGTCTCTTTTGTCCACTATTGACCACTTCTGTCCTGATTACTTTAAGGGGCAGTTTATGAAATAAGATCGCGCGACTTTCACACGCTAGCAAAATGAAACTACGCGGAAATCAGCCGCTTTCGTTTTATCAACGAAAGGCTAAAAATAGCGCTGAATACGAAAAGACGTAAAACAGTGTTCATTACCTCAGATTAGATAAATGGTCGGAGAGAAGGCTGTCGCGTGTGGCTGTATCTATTGTTACCGGCAGCACTCACTCTCCACAGCAGTCACCTCTTCTTTCGCGCTATTCGCGAAAGGGGAACACGCTATCTGAGGTCACATACAGGGCACGAGGCTACATACATTGCGCATGCCATGAACCGTTGAACCGTACAACACACACGCGCTCCGAACCGAGACAAGCGAACCGAACGGTTAGGATTTTTTTCATGAACCGTGCCACCCCTAGTACCTACTGTATCATGGGTGACATGCTAACATTTTTGTGTGTTTCTTACGTAGATGTTTAACTGCATCACAGAACTTGTGCTCCGGGCAAAGAAAGAATCTGTGGCCAAACAGCAACAACAGCAGCAAAACGATGTGATTAAACTCAACAAGAACAGCAAACGAAAGAAGAAATGCTGCTAGTGGATCTCCATCAGGTCCTCTGCCAGCGGCCTTCACATGCAAACGTACTGTGATCGTCTCAAATAAGACCACGGCGTGGACAGAGCGGAGAAGCAGTCTTTTTCGGACCCATACAAACCACGAAGACTTTTTAAACAGAAAATGTACAGATTTTATTAGATTAATGGAGTTTTATGTGATATTTAATAAAAGATCCTCCTTCATTCCTGAAGGACAAACGAGCTGACATCGCCAAACCGTGCAGGTCTGTGCTTTCACAGTAATTTTACTGCGGTATATATTTCATCTCTTTACGCACCATCTCAGGAGTGAATTTTTCATTTTTGCTTTTCCGTGGAATGTCCGTGTAGATTTTTATCGTCATACAGTTACGAACATTCACTCACACAGGACTCTTGAGTGAAACGCACGCCAACGACTGTACGATTTCTCATCCCTCAGTGTATTTTCAGACCGAATCCGTCTGAATTTATCAGCACAAGTTAACATTTGTGTTTGGATCGGTTTAGTATTCAGCCTGTTCCTTCTTTTCATCGGATTGGTATCATGAAACTGTCAACATGTCTGGGTCACATTTCACCCCAAAATCAAAAGAAATAAGCCCTGGCTTTGTTTTCTTTATGCAAAATATCATGTCTTATGTTTTTCTTTTGCTTTCGGGGTGAAATCGGAGCTGGTTTAAGTGAGATGGATGAATGACTTTAGGACATTCACAAATGTTTCAGGCTTTAATTTTTATGTAAAGATGAAATGAAAGTGAAGGTTTTCTCGCCGTGAGCTTCAGTATCACTGTGGGTTTCTGATGGACACAGATTTTAAGAGCATTATTTTATCATGCGATTTGATGTTTGTCTGTCTTTAGGGACAGTCAGAAATCAAAGCTTAAAAATAACTATTATGCTTGTACACATTTGGAATGGATGAAATTGTTAATATCACATATAAAATGTTTTTAAATATGTAAGGGAGGTATTATGTTAAAGTGTTCGAGCCGAACTCATCCATAAAGTTTTGATTTCTTAACTGAATAGATCAAATTTTCACCGTATATTTGACAAACACACTTTTTAAGAGACACTTGGTGTCTATGTAACTTTTTCAGATTGATTAATATCTGAAAAAAAAGGCCAGTTCTGTGGCCCGGTATAAATGTGTAATTCAACAAAGCCACAACGAGCCAAAACCACAAGTCCCGGTTGTGCCATGAGCCAAATTCATTCAGGTGATGTGACTTGTGTTTATCATATACGTGCATATGTTTAGCACAGGTTCTAGCAAATTGCATTTTTTTCAGCTGTGGTTATATTGTACACTGGAGAAAAGAATTGTATAATGGGCCATTTATGAATAAAATCATTAATAAATATTTTAAAATAATATTTGACACAAACGTACTTGTCCTTATCTTTATTAAGGGTTTTCAGAGAAAATTGTGCACACCTCAGTTTACAATATTCATTGCTCTGGTCGTGTATTAATACAATAGCAATCCATTACTGAGAAAATGTAGCGTTTTTATTATTTATGTTGAAACATCACAGTGTGATTCACGTCAACACTTGGAAGCTTCTCAATCCTTGGAAATATGTTTATCAATTTAATTTATCTGTTGGAAAAATAGTAATTTAATCATAAATATTTAATCTTGCTCATACTCGTGATTAAGTATAAATGGCGTATAATCTGAAAACATACAGTAGAAAATCTGTCCTGTTTATATTTACAGCGTTTACACAATAATATTACATACAACTGTATACAAGACCTGAAAAATTATCTGTATATTATAAACTTTAATTCTTACAGGCTTTACCAGCATGAATACTACACACAGACTTCATGCTTTGAACATTGAGCAAGATTAACATTTATGTTACGCAATTTGTGCCACCATTTTTGGAAGATAAAGATGAATAATTGATTTACATGTTAATTTGTTTTTTATTATATTGCAAAGTTGGCTGTCATAGAAAGTGCATGTCAGCAATGACCCGTGGCAGTAATGAAACACTGGTAAGAACCATATTTGTTTTATATTTACCCACATCGCTGTCATAATCTCATTTTGCATTTATAGTTTAACTTATTTTAATCTGTAAATCAGTTTTTATACAGCAATCTCTATATCAGCAGTAAGGGCAGAACTGCTTAATTTTTCTAGTAAAACAAGTGATGTAGATGGCAGGTGAATGAGACGCATAAGGATGAGATCCGGTAAGTTTTGAGACTCTGCATCCTAATTCACATGCAATTCAGTGTACTGTTTGTCAAAGTACACTCACCTAAAGGATTATTAGGAACACCATACTAATACTGTGTTTGACACCTTTGGAACTGCCTTAATTCTACGTGGCATTGATTCAACAAGGTGCTTAAAGCATTCTTTAGAAATGTTGGCCCATGTTGATAGGATAGCATCTTGCAGTTGATGGAGATTTGTGGGATGCACATCCAGGACACGAAGCTCCCGTTCCACCACATCCCAAAGATGCTCTATTGGGTTGAGATCTGGTGACTGTGGGGGCCATTTTAGCACAGTGAACTCATTGTCATGATCAAGAAACCAATTTGAAATGATTCGATCTTTGTGCATTATCCTGCTGGAAGTAGCCATCAGAGGATGAGTACATAGTGGTCATAAAGGGATGGACATGGTCAGAAACAATGCTCAGGTATGACGTGGCATTTAAATGATGCCCAATTGGCACTAAGGGGCCTAAAGTGGGCCAAGAAAACATCCCCCACACCATTACACCATTGGATTCATGAGAAATTGAACAGGTGTTCCTAATAATCCTTTAGTTGAGTGTATATGCGTGTACTTTGGTCTGGGCACCCAATTCGACAACATTTTCAAATGAAAGTGAATGAGAAACCACTATTGCAGAAATTATGAATCTAAATGTTCTGTTTGATGATGAATTGAACTAGATGATAATGCTTTTGTGTTAAGTATCTGTGCATACTCCAGGGCGGGGGTCTCCAACCTTTTTGTGAGCAAGGGCTACCACAATTGAACAATTTAAAGGGCTATGTTTTTGATATAGTCTGATCAAAACTTTTTTTTATTTTAATTGTTGATTATCTTTTATCATTGTTTAAAATGTTAACATGCATAAAAGAAGCCAAGCTAATATAAAAAATATTAAAGGAAAACACCACCGTTCTTTTTATTTTATTTTACTATGTTCTTACATTTACCATTTAGCCTAGACCCACTCATTCCCCAGAATCCAAACAGAGATGAATTTAGAAGCCACCAAACACTTCCATGTTTTCCCTATTTAAAGATTGTTATACGAGTAGTTACACAAGTATGGTGGCACAATATAAAACATGCCAATTTTTAAGTGGATAAAAAATGAGGACTATATTATATGGCGGAAGAGCACTTAGTTTGCAGCACTTTGACCTCGGCACGCAGTAACATCATCACTCCTCACTACTCCCCCTCTCGCTCAAACTTCCCTCAATATTACAGCGCCCGAGGTCAAAGATTTTATACGCTTAAAAAATTGCCACGTTTTATTTTGTGCCACCATACTTATGCTGTGTTCAGGTCAAGCGCGAGTTATTTTAAGTCAATGTGAAGATGCTTTGAAGCGTGTCTGGAGGTCTCGCGGCACGAATAACTGTGGGTTCACACCAGATGCGAGTTCAACGATTTGCGCGAGTAGATTACATACAAAGTCAATGTAAAGACGCGATTAGACGCGTCCTCGCATGGGGCGATGCGAATGACGCATCTTCGCCCAAGTTGAAAATATTCAACTTGAGCAAAAAATTCGCATGACACAAAGTTAAATCCTGCGAGTAATCTAGAGCAAGTAATGCGATGCCCCGCGTTTGGTGTGTAGTAGCATAAGGCGTTTAATGCGGCATGGTAGATGCGATTCCGCCTCTATGGCGCAAATTGAGTGTTGCCGCGGGAGTTGAAAAATGTGAACTTTGGCGAAAAAATGTGCCACGTTAACCAATCAGGAGCTTGCTCTAGTAGTGACGTGATTACAGGAAGCGAGAGGAGTTGCAGAAGCCCCTCCCATGACACAAATTTCCGCGTGAATGTCTTGATGACTAGAATTTCATGCGCGGCTTTCACGCGTGAATGAAGCAAGTAAACTCAAAATGTTCAAGCGACAAACTAGACGCAGTAGACGTGAAATTGACGCCTCAAACGCGGCTGGTGTGAACCCACAGTAAGGAATGAATGGGGCTAGGCTACATGTTAACACATTCACGATGCGCTGTACAAAGATTTAGTGCACGCATTGTAAAAAAATAGGAATGTATTAAATCATCTAAATTGACATAAGAACATAGTAAAATATAAAAAATGGTGGTGTTTTCTTTTAAAATTTAGGCTATTAATAGAATGTGCTTTGGCGGGCGACTCACAGACCGCCTTTAAACCGCAGGCACCATGTTGGAGACCACTGCTCTAGGGTTTGTGTATTTAAAACTATGGTTTGCGGTATTATGCTTGTGTGTATAAAGGTACAAAAGCTGTTACTGGCGCTGTACCCTTTTAAAAAGTACACCTTTGTACCTAAAGGGTGCATATTAGTATATCAAAGGTATACATCTATATCGTTTAAAAAGTGTACCATCCCAGTGACGGTTTTTGTACCTTTGTTTCTTGCTGTATTCTTTAAAAGTTTAGGCTTCACTGGTATACAAGTGGTAGTTATGTGAATTAGGATGCAGACTTCTCAACATGGTAAGTTTATGAAATATGATGTTGTCTAAAAAAACACATTCACCACCACATCAAGTCAGACAGAGTCGAGACACGGACTGGAAAAAATTGCAAAAACTGCTTTTAAATGGGAAAATGACAGAAAGTACAAAGTCAATGTAACATAAGACGTTTACGCAACAGTTTGTAATATACAAGAAAAGAATCTGAAGAGACGACGGAGAAAACGTGTTTAACAGAAAAGACACATTTAATACTCTGAACATGAAGATTGAAGCTGCTGTCTGAATCTGTCTGTCCTCATTCACAAATCTTATTTAGATTTCAGAAATACAACAACAGATGTGATTGGTCAGACGTACTGTAAGAAGAGGTACTACAGGACGAAATAATACTTTTGGCTCGATTTAAACACATTTATGCTCGGACAAGTTTAAACTGTTTAACTTAATTTAGGTTAAACTGAAATAAAAATGTATATCGATTTGACAAAAATGCTGCTTTTTTACAGTTTACACGCTGTAAAAAGTGAAAGTTGATCTACTTACAAATATTAGGGCTGTCAAAAGATTAATCATGATTAATTGCATACAAAATAAAAGTTTGTGTGTGTATTGTGAGTAATTATTATGTATACACAAATACACACATACATGTAAAAATGTAAGAACATTTATTTATGGATTTTTTAATGTATATACATGTATGTGTGTTTATATATATAAAATAATTAAACACAGTGCACAAACATGTATTATGCAAAAACAAACTTTTATTTTGTATTCGATTAATCAAGATTAATCTTTTGACAGCTAAAAAATGCTTAAATTGGTAACACTTCAAAAAATGTTGTTTTACCAACTTAAATTTTCTCACTTTAAGGAATACATTTAAGGTGATTTTTTTTTACAATTGGTAACTAAAAAAGTGAGTTAACCAACTTAAAGTGAGAAAATGTAAGTTGAAAATATTTTTGTTAACCTAACCCTAACCATTTGAAGTAATTTTTACATGTATCCAATTTTGACTTTTTACAGTGTTATATGCATGTTTGTGCATATTTAAAATGTTGCATAAAGTCACAATGCAAAAATATTTCTTTCATTTGTTATCATATGGCAAAGTTTTAGTTTAACTAAAGCAAGGAATGTTTTACTTTATTCAGCCTCAATAACCTGTTCTTTAATCTGATCCTGTTACATTCAGATATCATCAGACAGCAGAACAGAAAGCAACTCCAAATCATTAGAAATGCATACAGATCAGACTACACCGACATACAGATGCATACATGAAGACTTCTCTAAAAAAAAACTGTTGTCAAAATTATACATTTACAAATATATTGATTCTTTTTATTCCAAACCTATTTGTGTCTTTGTACGTATAAAAATCACTCTTTGGCTTTCTCCGAACCAAAAATCACATCGTGAGAAAGAAGACAGATGCATAGCTTTGCTCAAATTCTACCCAGCTTTCACTGAACCCAATGACACACACACACACATACAAAACATCTGAGAGACTGTAGCTCATGAAGAGGACACTGGAGTCTCCATACAGGGTCAGGAGGTGGTGTACCCTAAAATGATGTACTTTTCTGTCTATGCTGTTATATCAGCATGCCATTTCACTATCAAAATACTGTGCAGTATGCTAGTATCTGTTCCCAACATTGCCAGTCGCTGATCATGTCTGATGGTTTAGAGTCAGGTCTGTAATTAAGTTGAGTTTCTCTATGCTTTCAGTCTGTGTGTGTGTGTAGACATAAATCTCTTAAGCCACAACATAAAGCACTTCTGCTCTTTGGTTTATTCACCTCACAGACGGACACATCAGGACGGAAGTCTTGTGTCTTTAAAGCAGCCGAACATTCAGCGTTTCAGAGAGAAAATGGACGTAATACTGTTAGTTACAAAAATATACTTCAAATGAATCTCTGAAAACAGCTGCTGATGAAACGCAAAGCAAATCTCTGATTTTTACTCTTACAATATGTTGAGTGCTACAAAATGACAAAAAAAGTAACTTTGACAGAAATGTGATTCTTTTATATTAGTTTTTTCTTGAATAGTTAATTTGTAGTTAGTAAAAGGAGTATGACGGTTTATGTCCTGATGTACAGAACTGAAGTTGTGAATGAACAGAAGAGCAGAATTTTTATTAGCTGGTTTCTGACTTTTCCTATCATCTACTAACAGGCCCACATGAAATCTGTGCCCGCAGATCTTGCTGATCATTTCCACAACTTCGCCCACCAATTTGGGGTTTTATTTGAAAGATTTTAGGGATGCACCGATACACAATTTCTGTGCGGATACTAATTTTCTATAACTTGACATTGATACCGCTTGTTTTGCTTTTAATTTCTTATTTCAAATCTGAAATCCTTATATATATCAGTGCATCTCTTAATTTTAAAGCCACAATATGTACAATTTTGTAATAAAATATCCAAAAACCACTTTCAGAGTTTGATATGTTTCATGGAGTTGTGTACTTATATTATCCCAAAAGTTCCCAAGGATTGGTAAATCCAGAGAATTTCCTATTTTAAATAACGGCTCGTCCCTTCTCTCTTTTGAAATTGTCGCTCTTTTAGTGACTTAATATCCGCACTATCAGTTTTTCGGTTGTAGAAACTATAGCAACACAAGTGGACAAATGTGGAAGTGGCGGTTATACAGCATCTAATGCTGCGTTCAATGTAAAGATGTGTTTACGCACGTCTGGAGGTCTCGTGGCGCAAATGAGCCGTTTGGCGCGGTTTGCCTCATTCGTGCGTCTAGTTCGGGCGAATGCTCGAATTGAAAAATCAGAACTTTTTTGCTGCGTTAACCAATCAGGAGCTTGCTCTAGTAGTGACGTGATTACAGGAAGCGAGCGGAGTCGTAGAAGCCCCTCCCAAGACGTGAATTTCTGCATGAATGTTTTAAATTACTAGAATTTCACGCGCGAAGGAAGCGAGTAAACTCAAAATGTTCAAGCGGCAAACTAGACGAGGTAGACGCAAATTTGATGCTTTATTCGCGTTTGGTGTGAACGCAGCATAACACGCAGCTGCTACCCATTCTTATGGCGCGTGTATAAAAAGCACGGCATTGTGAAAAGTCATGCAATACATACGCCAAACTCTTTCCTGCATGCATATGATATGCCAGTCCTTCCCGTTCACCCAATATGACGCATCTTTTCGTGTCGTTTAATGTATTGGTTTCTCAATTTCTTTTCTAGTTTTAATCCAAAAATCGCTTTTGGGGTTAGATTTCAGATTTGGGTTAGGATGCAATTTAATATATAGGTTTCTCCATGTTTTTGTCTATTTTTAAACCATGGTTGCTTAGAGTTGGGGTTAGAATTAAGGTTTGGGTTTTTATGTAACAAAGTTGTTCCGACCCCAAGCGAAAATAGTAAAAAAAGAAAAAACTATAAATAAAACGACACGAAAAGACACGTTGTCTTAAGTGAACGTGAAGGACTGGCACATCATATGCACGCAAAATTGGAGTTCGGCGTACGTATTCACGACATTTCACACGGTGTGCCACTTATACGCGCGTCATGAGAATGGGTTGGTTGTGCCTTGCAGATAATTTATTACAATGGCTTAAAATAATGTGATCAAACGTACAGCAAATAAAATAAAAACATTCATTACCTCATCCATGAACATGATTAGCAAATTCCATACGTCTCCTTTATAACGTCATTAGGCGTCACCAAGGCGTTATTGCGAAATAGCGACCTCTAGTGGTGAAAATCCTACATATTGTGCCTTTAATGCTATCAATACGAATATAAAACTGAGCATTTTACCATGTTTACATTCATTCCACCATATTCAGCGTGGACATCCACAGATTCCATTTGGACCTTTCTTAAAATCTTTCTTCTAAACCCTTTAGTCGTCTAGTTCAGCCTGAGTTTAGTCTCTAGTGAATCCAGTGTTTTTTTTATGTATGTGCCTCTATGTTGAATCTCTGGCAGTGAGGTGAGGCGATGCTTTCTGAGGCACTCGCAGGGAAAACAGATCTCTGATAGGAAACCCTGTTAAACTGAGAGCTTTACCCTATCAGACTGAAGGATTACAGCCAGACCTCGACATGCCGGACTTTGCATCTCCTAAAACTTTCTGACTGAGGATCGTGAGTACAGATAAAGTGCAAAATGGCTCAGAGCCGTCGAAAGACCGATTATAGTGATTTAGTCTTTTCTTTCCATCTCTCAGTTCTTTTTGAAGAATGAAAAGAGGCGCTTGTCTCCATCCGAGAGGCGATGGGATCTTCTGGAAGCTCCTGCTCCTTGTGATCCATTGAAGGAAAATGGAGAACGTCTCCACTCCTCCTGATGTTTATCCATCAGCTGTTGATCGATAACTCTGTGCATATCATCCTGACAGATAGAGACAGAGACATTTGTGTTTATTTCCAGGACAGAAGACAGACAGAAAAGATGAAAACTGATGGTTTGGGTGGAGTGAGAACGAATGACGCGTGTCAGGTTTTTCACACTTGGTTTGATTGTTTAGTATTGTATAAAAGTATATTTGTAGACATCTGTGCAGTACAGAAGACACCGGAAACGTGTTGCAAAGCGATTCCTCCAACAATGGCACATGTAGTCGACACTAATGTTTTGAATCACAATGAAAAAACTACAAATGCATTATTAATAGCATCTTATTATGCAAATTAGTCTGGTTTGCTTTCGTACCGCTTGCGAAAATTGTCCATGTTAAGCCGTACTTGTTTCAAGCACACCTGAGATTCTCTCTACGTTTACATCAACCAAAACTCACTCGGCTCTGTGTGAAAACCCCAGATGAATCCGATCACAAAGACATCTTCACGGTACAGAATGAGCTCAGACACCATTATGACGTGGATACGGTAAGACCTGAGCTCACCTCTAAGGCAGGAAGGGGTTAACCAGAGGGGAGAGAGGGTCTGTACGGAAGCTGAGAAAGGCCACTAGATCAGAAACCACAAGAGCCACACAGTAAACAACCCTGAGGAGGCAAACTGCAGGCAGGGAGAGAAAGAAAGAGAGAGACAGGAAAGCTAAAGAGTTATACAGGGAGAGACAGACAGACAGACTCAAATAAACAGACTCGCATTCGGGGTGAAAGGAGGCAGAATTGAAGGGACACTCCACTTTTAAAAAAAATATGCTAATTTTCCAGCTCCCTAGAGTTAAACATTTGATTCTTTCCATTTTGGAATCCATTCAGCTGATCTTCGGGTCTGGCGCTAGCACTTTTAGCATAGCTTATCATAATCCATTGAATTTGATTAGACCATTAGCATTGCGCCAAAAATAACCAAAGTTTTTCCTATTTAAAACTTGAATCTTCTGTAGTTACATCGTGTACTAAGACCGACAGAAAAAGTTGAGATTTTCTATGCAGATATTATGAACTACACTCACCTAAAGGATTATTAGGAACACCATACTAATACTGTGTTTGACACCTTTAGAACTGCTTTAATTCTACGTGGCATTGATTCAACAAGGTGCTGAAAGCATTCTTTAGAAATGTTGGCCGATGTTGATAGGATAGCATCTTGCAGTTGATGGAGATTTGTGGGATGCACATCCAGGGCATGAAGCTCCCGTTCCACCTTATCCCAAAGATGCTCTATTGGATTGAGATCTGGTGACTGTAGGGGCCATTTTAGTACAGTGAACTCATTGTCATGTTCAAGAAACTAATTTGAAATGATTCGAGCTTTGTGACATGGTGCATTATCCTGCTGGAAGTAGCCATCAGATGATGGGTACACGGTAGTCATAAAGGGATGGACATGGTCAGAAACAATGCTCAGGTAGGCTGTGGCATTTAAACAATGCCGAATTGGCACTAAGAGGCCTAAAGTGTGCCAAGAAAACATCCACCACACCATTACACTACCACTACCAGCCTGCACAGTGGTAAGAAGGCATGATGGATCCATGTTCTCATTCTGTTTATGCCAAATTTTGATTCTACCATCTAAATGTCTCAACAGAAATCGAGACTCATTAGACCAGTAAACATTTTTCCAGTCTTCAACTGTCCAATTTTGGTGAGCTCGTGCAAATTGTAGCCTCTTTTTCCTATTTGTAGTGGAGATGAGTCGTACCCGGTGGGGTCTTCTGCTGTTGTAGCCCATCCGCCTCAAGGTTGTGCGTGTTGTGGCTTCACAAATGCTTTGCTGCATACCTCGGTTGTAACGAGTGGTTATTTCAGTCAAAGTTGCTCTTCTATCAGTTTGAATCAGTCGGCCCATTCTCCTCTGACCTCTAGCATCAACAAGGCATTTTCGCCCACAGAACTGCCCCATACTGAATGTTTATCCCTTTTCACACCGTTTTTTGTAAACCCTAGAAATGGTTGTGTGTGTGAAAATCCCAGTAACTGAGCAGATTGTGAAATACTCAGACTGGCCCGTCTGGCACCAACAAACATGCCACGCTCAAAATTGCTTAAATCACCTTTATTTCTCATTCTGACATTTAGTTTGGAGTTCAGGAGATTGTCTTGACCAGGACCACACCCCTAAATGCATTGAAGCAACTGCCATGTGATTTATCTAATCAACCATTGCATTAATGAGAAATTGAACAGGTGTTCCTAATAATCCTTTAGGTGAGTGTATACTCTTATGCTGGCGTAAAAATCAAGGACTTTGCTGCCGTAACATGGCTGCAGGAGGCGCAATGATATTACGCAGCACCTGAAAATAGTCTCCTTGGTAACTTTCAATAGCCAGGGACTATTTTCAGGCGCTGCCTAATATTATGTTAAGGCAGCATAGTCCTTCATTATTACACCAGAATGAGAGTTCATAGTCATATCTGCCTAGAAAATCGCAACTTTTAATTTTCAGTCGGTCTTGGTACACGATGTAACTACAGAAGAGTCAAGTTTTAAATAGGAAAAATATTGAAACTCTTTCGTTATTTTTAGCGCAATGCTAATGGTCTAATCAGATTCAATGGATTATGCTAAAAGTGGTACCGCTACACCCGGAGATCAGCTGAATGGATTCCAAAACGGTAAAAATCAAATGTTTAACTCTAGGGGAGCTGGAAAATGAGCATATTTTCAAAAAAGTGGAGTGTTCCTTTAAGGTCAAATGTAAAAGTGTTTCATACAATGCCATACGCTCTACATACTTAAGAGACATACTGGGAAATACAGACATGAAAGAGAGAGACAGATGTAAAAAGAGAGAGACTAACTGACATTTGTGTCGTCCCTTTTAGTAGCTTAGTTCAGTGGTTCTCAAACTTTTACAGCGTGCGGCCCCCCTTGTGTACGTTGCATTCTTTTGCGGCCCCCCGAAAGAAAATTTATGACAAAAACAGTTTAAAATGTAAAATTTTAATTAAACAAAACATATTAAATTATACTTAGTAGTGCTGCTGGTTAGTTGGCTTATTATTTTTTAGGTTTAATTACACAGAATTCATGATAAATGAATGTATTTTATAAAATGTCATTAAACTGGGGCCCCCCTGGCATCTCGCGGCCCCCCTGGGGGCCCCGGACCCCAGTTTGAGAACAACTGGCTTAGATGAGTAGATTATTACATTTTCTGTACAATATCTGACACTTTCCCATGGAAAACTCTGCTAGGGTGGTGTTGACCTGATTAAAAAAAAGCTCAACCTGAAGTCTCTATGAAATTCTGTTCTTTAGATATGGCTTAAAGGCGGGGTAGGCGATTTTGTCCAGAAACATTTTTGTTATGCTGGTAGCTGCTTACGTCTTCATGTCCTGGGAGCAATCACCAAGTAAAATTATCGAAATTTTTGTATATCTATATATCTATATATATCTATATCTTTATCTTTATTTTATCTTATCTATATCTATATCTATCTATCTATCTATCTATCTATCTATCTATCTATCTATCTATCTATCTATCTATCTATCTATCTATCTATCTATCTATCTATCTATCTATATATATATATATATATCCAGTATAAATTCTGTGGAATTATGAACTACACTCACCTAAAGGATTATTAGGAACACCATACTAATATTGTATTTGACCCTCTTTCGCCTTCAGAACTGCCTTAATTCTACGTGGCATTGATTCAACAAGGTGCTAAAAGCATTCTTTAGAAATGTTGGCCCATATTGGATTGTGATCAACTCCCCCTAGTGGTGAATCGTCGGATTTTCGAAACGTTTCGAAACAGTTATGACGTAATGAAGCCTCTTTGCTAAAATCACGTGACTTTGGCCAGTTTGAAACCAGCTCCGAACCAATGATTCGAAACAAAATATTCGTAAATGTTTCGAAGCGTGCTTTGAAATCGCCCATCACTAGCAATCACCACTTCCGTTTCATGGCGACTAAAGCAGAGTTCATGTGTTTTGGGTTTTTAAACAGTGGGTCACTACAAAAAACTGTTTAATCCGATAAATGGCTAGCAATGACTATCATTTTGATATGTTATAGGATAAAATATTGCAATTAAACTTACATTTAATTAATAAAATGACAAAGATAAAACTGCTTAATTACTGCAAAAAATAGTTTTCCCCATCTTTTCATTTAAAAAAATATGTTGGTGGGACCTGGGATATATTATACCTTTTTAAATGGATCGCAAAATGAAAAGTTTGGGAACCCCTGTTTTGGAGGAGGCGTGGTTTGGAGAGTGGTCTGAAGGGAGGGTGGGATTTTATGCTTTTAAAGCTAGCATGCTATGGCTAGCCTCTGCTAAATCGCCTACCCTACCTTTAATGTAAGTCAATACACTGCAAAAAATGATTTTCAAGAAAAAAAATCCCAGCATTTTCGTCATGTTCTCAGTAAAAACATCCAAAAATTCTTAAATTAAGATGCTTTTTCTTGATAAGCAAAACGACCCAAGAAAAAAAGTCTAGTTTTAAAAATATCACATTTAAGTGATTTTGTGCATAAAACAAGCAAAAAAATCTGAATTTTTCTTGAATTTAGTGTTTAAGAAAAATTTTCAAGATTTTTTTGCTTAACCCATTGGCAGATTTTTTGCTTGTTTTATACACAAAATCGCTTACATTTGATATTTTTTGTCTAAAAACTAGACTTATTTTCTTGGGTCGTTTTGCCCATCAAGAAAAAGAATCTTAATTTAAGAATTTTTTTATATTTCTGCTGAAAACAAGACAACAATACTAAGTTTTTTTTTCTTGAAAATCAATTTTTACAGTGTAACATTTTTTGGGTTGTCTGAAAAATTGCAGTTTAGCCCTCGTGAACCGCACTAGAGTATAGCTGACTTTTCAGTGTTTTGTGGTTGTATGCATGAGCGTGTAAGACGCACCTGCCAGGCTTCTAACTGCTGAGACAGGTTGACTTTCTGCTGTATGGCATCCAGCAGCTGACTGTTCAGTGACATGATGTCTATCTTACACTTCGCCAGCTCCATTTCAACCGCTTTCTTCCTGTAACAGAAAACAGAGGTTTGGAGAGATTTACCAAAATGCACTTCATGTTGGCAGAAGGGGGTCACATCTCCATAAAATATCACACAACGCATGTCGCATGCTCTAAGGATCATTCATGTCTGCTAAGTTAAGTTTAAAGGATTACTCAACCTCAGTACATAAAAAAATCCAGATAATTTACTCAACCTTACCTTTACGTAATGACATGGAAAGGTCACATGTTACATATGTGAAACGCACACTTGTGGACAATTTTAAACAGTAAACAGACACAAAGACTTTAATTAGTATCATCCCACATACAACAACATCAGAGAGTTTGTTCTCCTTACTTGTAAACACTGGAGCGGTAGTTTTGCATACTTCATGCGTGACCTTTTGATGTGATTACGTACAAGTGCATGACGAGAAGTTGTGGTTAAAAAGCGTTTTTTTTTTGCAAAAATTATGATCTTTTTGTTAAGGCCCTTATGTCTTGGTTGGGATCGTTTAGAGCCGTTTGAAGCTGTATTGAAACTGCAAACCGTTGAGGTCCACTAAAGTCCACTATATGGAGAAAAATCCTGAAATGTTTTCCTTAAAAAACTTAATTTCTTTTCAAATAAAGAAAGAAAGATTTAAACATCTTGGATGACGGGGTGAATTATTTGATTTTTTTCATGAAAGTTGAATATTCAGAATTAATGTGTGCACGTGTCGTACTTAGAGATGGCTTCATCTCTGTCTCGAATGGCGCTTTGTAACTGTTCATTGGGTTCATGAACCTCTGCCATCAGTTTCAATCTCTCATTCTCATCTCTTGAAGAAGAAACCTCCACAGAGAGCAGCGCCACCTACAGTAACACAGCAGAAACACAGGACAGCTGGATTACATTCTGTTTACATTCCACCAAAGAAAGTCGTGTGGCATAAGAAAGACAGGAGGGTGTTGTTTTATTTTTTATTTTGTGTTGCATTTAACCGTGCAAATTTCTTTAAAGTCTGCGTACAGTCCAATATTAAAGGAACACTCCACTTTTTTTGAGAATATACTCATTTTCCAGCTCCCCTAGAGTTAAACATTTGATTTTTTTCCATTTTGCTGATCTCCGGGTCTGGCGTTAGCACTTTTAGCATAGCTTAGCATAATCCATTGAATCTGATTAGACCATTAGCATCACGCTAAAAAATAACCAAAGGGTTTGGATATTTTTCCTATTTAAAACTTGACACAGAAAATTAAAAGTTGTGAGTTTCTAGGCAGATATGGCTAAGAACTATACTCTCATTCTGGCGTAATAATCAAAGACTTTGCTGCCGTAACATGGCTGCAGGAGGAGCAATGATATTACGTAGTGCCCGAAAATAGTCCGCTGCTATTGAAAGATACTAAGGGGACTATTATCATTGCAGCCATGTTACGGCAGCAAAGTCCTTGATTATTACGCCAGAATGAGAGTATAGTTCCTAGCCATATCTGCCTAGAAACTCACAACATTTAATTTTCTGTCGGTCTTAGTACACAGTAACTACAGAAGAGTCAAGTTTTAATAGGAAAAATACCTAAACTCTGAATTGGATTAAAACACTTTGAATTATTAAAAAAAAACAAGTTAATAAAATAAGTTACAAAAATCTTAAAAGCTCTCAAATGCTGGGGGCGTGGCGCTGTCAGCACTGAAACCACACCCACTCGCAGGAAGGCCGCCGTCTCTCCTAACTTTCAAATAATGCTACAACCTGAATAGATGCTCGCAATTGTATTAGGGGCGGGGCCATGCTCGGTGGCTCCAGTGCATCATCGAGTCACCGTTTTAGCCCCGCCCAAATAATCCTGAACACAGAAACGTGGAACAACCATTAAACAGTGTAACTCCAAAAATCAGTACTACATAGTTCACAGTTTGTGTAACGTGTTTCGGCAATATATGTTTTACATTTATAAAATGTTTAGAAACAATTCTCTGAAATGACTTTAAAATAAATGTGTGTACCTGATTATGAAGCTCCACTATCTCCTCCTGACTGCTGCGTGTTTTCTCCTGCTGTTCTTCATACAGTTCTCGGAGTTCTCGAAGTTCTTCTCCGAGTTTACGAACCTGCTCCTCCAGAACCTCCTCATCACTGCGGCGAGAACCCTGAGAACACAAACAAAAAACAACGTCGATGTCCGGGACACTGGATTCCTCTGTTATAATTTCAGACTTTAACATGTAACAGTGGGTAAACTGTACCGTCGACTCGTTGCCGTCCAGAAGGTTTTGTGTAAGTCTGCGCAGCTCCAGCAGACTCGCATGTAAACTACCTATGGGGACGTCTTTAGCCGATAGCGTCTCGGAAGACTCGTCCATAGATGAGTCCGTGGACAAGGCGGAGTCTGTGATGTCATTTCCTCTCAGGTGTGAGCAGATGGAGCGCACTTGACAGTAAGCCTCCCACAGCTGTATTCGAAGCTAAAACAAAGAGACTGATTCAATGAAGCGGTATCATGCAGAATAATAAACAGGCAGCCGGCTGTTATCGCGAAATAAGCAGCTTTGTGTCGGGTCCTGATCACACTGTCGTGGCTTATTTCTGCGATAACAACCGGCTGCCTATACATGATCTCTTACTCAAATGCCTTTTTGTGCCATTTCGTGTGCACTAAAGTCTTCAGATGCTGGTTTATGTGAGACTGAAGTGTACTGAAGACTTAAGTGTCTGCGAGTTCAGCAGCTCTGTGACTCATGTTCACCTGTTCTCTCTCCTGCTCCAGCTCCTCCTGCTCCATACTCTGCTCGATCTCACACATGAGACTGTGTGGGTTGGAAGTGAAGCCATGAAGATTTCGTTCCTCCGTCATTTCCTCCAGTCGAACACTCAGCTGTCTGTGAGACGCCCGCACCTCCTGTAACTCTGACTGATTTTGCTGCAGCTGAGAGAGAGAGAGAGAGTTAAACCCAGAAACACCTGAGGCAATGCAGGTATGTAAGAAAAGGGCTATAGCTCATGTTTTCCAAGAGGCTGTTTACACTTGGTATTAAGATGCGTTTTGGTCGATTGGATCACAAGTGGATGACGCTAAATACAGGTGTAAACGGTGTGAAATGTTTTGAGCTTGTCCACAAGACATATCTCTTTAACAAAGCATTCACATATTTTGTCTAGTAAATGTAGATATCCCGTAATAGTTAGCTTGTCCGGAACAAAGTATTCACATAACTCGTCTGGGTAATATACTTATGCTGCAATAGTTAGCCTGTCTGGTACCGAGCGGATATTAAACCACAATACTGTATGACACTTTCATTACATGCGAATGTAAAAAATCCAGGAGGTTTTTTTCCTCCTAGGGCTTTTTTCAACACCTAGGGAGTCAGCTGACATTGGCTTAACTTAGCATCCACTTCTATACGTTACATTATTAATACGCTCGCTAGTACAGTTTAATCTTAGCCGCTGTACTCTGCTTCTTTTTCTTCTTTTTGCTTATTTCATCAATTGCTCTAAAAAATATTAAAGAAAGCTCTAACATATATGTACAAAAATCTATGCAGCATGTTTACTTAAAAAACAAGCAGCTGACTCTGACATAATATTAATGCGTGACAATTTTAATTCGTCATTTCTCCCACTCATGTATAAAAAAAACCTTTAATTCAGAGTAATCAGGACAGAAACATTAAACATTAAAAACACCAGGTGTGGATGAAAATAACCCTCTAAGTGCATCTGACAAGTTTTTTGTAAATTAGCATTTTTTTTATAAGACTCTACAAAAACTGATTGGCCTGAGGCCGGGATTAAGCGGATTTGAAGTATTTAATGAATGTTTAATGCGTGCCGAGAGCATTCGGTTAATATCATTATCTCATTTTTTGACGGTGGTTTAGAGGCTTTTTGGACCACAAAATCAGTCATAAGTGGCACGGGTCAAAATTATCGATGACAAAAATGATTACACTGTAAATGCAGCATGAGGTTAAAATAACTTGGTTTTTCAAGTCAATTCAACCTACTATTTAAAGTTTTGACTTGTGATAAGTGGACATAACTTATAAAAACAAGTTGAATTGTTTAACTTAATTTGTTACTTAAGTCACATAAAAGTACATGTTGCTTTGACATAATTTTTTACAGTGTAGGATATTATGTAAAAATTAGTGCTGGGCAAAGATTAATCGTGATTAATTGCATACAAATTGGCGTAATATATGAGTGTGTGTGTGTGTGCTGTGTGTAATTATTATGTATACATAAATACACACACATTAATATATGTATTTAAGGAACGTTTACATGTGTATATATATTTATTTATTTTTATATATTATATATTATATATAAATTAAAAATATATATAAATAAAAAAATTCTGAAATAGATATATGCATGTTTGTGTGTGGTTAAATATACATAATAATTATACACAGCACAAACTCAAATAATATGCAAAAAAATCACTTTTATTTTGTATGCGATTAATCACGATTAATCTTTGCCCAGCACTAGTAAAAATCAATTTCCATGAAGATGTTTTGTACTGTAAATATTTTAAAAATGTATTTATCATTAGTAATATGTATTGCTAAGGACTTCATTTGGACAAATTTTTATTCTATTTTCTTAATATTTTTATTTTTTTCACCCTCATATTTCAGATTTTTTTTATGATTTACAAATATTATTGATTCTCCAATACTTTCCAGAATATACAAACCATCCGTGAATCACCATTATTTTTCCCCCAAAAAACAATAACCTCCCACTCACCACCCTAAAATAATCCCACTGTTTGAATTTACAACTTGGCTATATTACTCAATATCATTGAGTTAACTGCATATATTACTACAAATGGGCAGAAATTGTATAATAAGAATAATACTTGACAGAAAATCCACAAAATGAAAAAAAAAAAATATATATATATATATATATATATATATATATATATATATATATATATATATAAATAAATAAATAAATAAATAAATAAATAAATAAATAAAACAAAAAATAAATGAATACATAAACATAGAAAATAATAAATAAATAAATAAATAAATAAATAAATGAATAAACAAATAAAAAAATAAACAAATAAATAAATAAAGATTCCAGATTTTAAAATAATTGTATCTCGGCCAAATAATCAGCTTTCATATTGTATAAATCTCAATTTCAAAACATTTATCCTAATGACTGTTTTTTGTGGTCCAGGGTCACTTATAATGTAGATGTTTAAATATTTTAAGTGACATAAACTTATTTTTCCTGTGTGCCGCCTTTGACATTACAGCTCGGAGGATGGGTCGTATCGAAGTTGTCAGCGCATCATTTTCCTGTAACCTGAGGAAGATTACTCGCATAACATTTATAACTCAGGTGAGCAAAAGGCCAGCTAACAGGTTGTGTTTACCTGGATTGTTGTACTCTACCAAATAACTTACATTGGGATGAATGAGAATGACATAAAGACTCTTTCATAAAGAAACATTGTGTTCTTATCATCTTATATACACATTATAAAAGTTCAAGTGTAGTTTAACGGTAAATTAAACTGTCAAACACATCCCACAGTTTCACATTTCAATAAGCTTTGAATCTTAAAACACAATGAATATAAAATATATAGCTCTCGCTAGTTTTCAGTCTTTTATGAGCTCCTGTTGCTCAGACAGAAGTACATATTAGTGTCAGTTTATTACGCATTATTCACGCCAAACTTATATAACTTTAGAAGATTAATCCTATGATAGACTTTGTGCCCTTTCATGACATTATTTTCAAGCAACTGAACACACTATGAAAATATATTATAATGATTGTATTAAAATATGGGAATGTTATTACACTAATGATAATAATCTTTTGTTTTGGGTGTAAAATATGACCCATGTGCGATTACTCACCTGTAGATCTTTCTCATGACACTGTCTCTCCATCATCATCGCTCTCTCTCTCAGCTCATCCGCCGCGTGTTGTAGTTGTTCGTTCTCCTGCAGTATTGCGTTCACCCGCTGCTCCAATTCCAGCTTACGTTCAGACAACATTTTTATCTGCCCCACGAAACCAGGAGAAAAACACAAGGTTACTGACGTCGCTGGACATTTTTCAATTTAATGACTCACACTGAAAACTAATTCAACTTCAAAACTTACTTTGTCCTTTAACTTTCCCACAATGAATCACAAACATATCTGTGCCCTTATCGGGTTTGGAAAAAGAGCAAAACACAAACGTGGCTTTTTTTAAGTGGATTAGGACAAACACTCCCGTAGTTCTCGGTATGCCGCGTTGCCCGGGGAGTAAATCGGCACCACCAATGTCAGGAATGCAGAGCTGATAACTGCGATATTTCTATTGAAAACACTCAGAGCGTTTCAGTACACCGAGGTTTGCTTTTTTTAAAGGTCTCGGTTAACGGTTAACTGTGTCTAAATTGTATTACAAAGGCATACAGCTATAAAATTAATACATATGGCAGATTTGATCTTGGAAGATTCTGAAGTAAAATAAGTTAAGATATTAAAGAGATCTCTTGTCTTTCCTGTGAGGAAAACACAGAAAATATCTCTGAATTGGCTTTGTTATGAGAACAGTGAAATCATTCATATTGAAATCGTTCTTTCATTTGACACTGGTTTGCGTGTGTAGTGCATGAAACAAAGATGAGATGAAGTTTTGGTCTTCTCCCTCATGTTATGACCTAGATCTGCTAACCTACTTCATAAGCACCGAGTCCTCTCTGATGAACTGCCCAGAAATACCTGCTGTTCACCAACCACTCATATTACTTTATCACAAAAACCCAAGCTTTATATTTTCAGCTCATTTTGTATCTTAAAACATAGCTTATTGTGTAACAATGTAAACTGTGCAAATATGCACAACATATCTAAGTTGAAATTTAGCTGCAATCGACAAAATTACATCTAACAATTGCAATGGTCTAAGTAACAAATCAACTGCAATTGATTTTAAATACACATTTTACACAACTTTTTAAACAATATGTGCACATCCCAAAACAATTGTGGGCACGTGCATGATCAACAAAAACAATAGAAAAAGCCCGCACACTGATAGACTCAGTGCTTCAATAAATTTAATGGTGTTTCGATCATCAGGTCTTCGTCAGGCACAATCAATGAGTGTGCAGGCTTCTTCTGTTGTTTTTTCGTTGATTATTTGCAGTGTTGGGGAAAGTTACTTTTAAAAGTAATGCATTACAATATTAAGTTACTCCTAAAAAAAGTAACTAATTGCGTTACTTAGTTACTTTTCATGGAAAGTAATGCTTACATTACTTTGCATTAGTTTATCTTGGCTGAGGCTTGATCTCTTTCAGGCCTTGCATGTGTTTTTTATTACTGAAAAGTTTTGCATTCAGAAATTGCATATTTCATCACAAAAATGTCGAGATCTGGCCTGCCATCTAAGTTTATGACACAAACGGTTCCCACACAGGCGTGTACGCATAGCGTGCATAATGTGGCTGTTTAGTTTAATTCAGTACATATTTTTTATCAAATTAATTAAACTAAAAAAGCAACTTCCATTACTTTTTTGAAAAAGTAACTAAAATATTAATGTGTACATTTAAAAAGTAATGCGTTACTTTACTCGTTACTTCAGAAAAGTAATATTTGTCAGGTCTTCGTCAGGCACAATCAATGAGTGTGCAGGCTTCTTCTGTTGTTTTTTTTTCGTTGATTATTTGCAGTGTTGGGAAAAGTTACTGCTAAAAGTAATGCATTACAATATTAAAGGCGCTCTAAGCGAATTTGTGTGACGTTACTTTTTGTTGATGTTTGAACGGTTTTCAAACAAACGGAGCGTAGCTAACTCCTCCCCCTCATTTCCGTGCTTTCATGAACGCGTCTTACCCCCACCCCCAAATCCTTCTTGTTGTTTATTGGCTGGAACACTTTGTTTTGTTTCGTGGTGCTAGGTTTGGCCACTGTGTTTTTATTGCACTTTGTGGAGCCTGGGCTGTCTACAGAGATCGCGTTTTTTTACAGTTTGATCAGCGGACAGACAGCAAGCAAATAGTGAGGAGATGTTTGCTGTATGTAACAAACAATTTTATGGTCTAAAACGCATGAATTCGCTTAGAGCACCTTTAAGTTACTCCTAAAAAAAGTAACTAATTGCGTTACTTTTCATGAAAGTAATGCTTACGTTACTTTTTAGTTACTTTTGCGTTACTTTTTCTTGGCTAAGGCTTGATCTCTTTCAGGCCTTGCAGGTGTTTTTTATTACTGAAAAGTTCTGCTTTCAGAAATTGCATATTTCATCACAAAAATGTCGAGCTCTGGCCTGCCATCTCAGACTCAAACTGTTCCCACACAGGCGTGTACGCATAGAGTGCATAATGTGACAAATAATTTAAACTAAAAAAGTAACTTGCATTACTTTTTTGAAAAAGTAACTCAAACATTAATGTGTACATTTAAAAAGTAATGCGTTACTTTACTCGTTACTTCAGAAAAGTGATATTTTTACGAAATGCACGCTTGTAATGCGTTACCCCCAACACTGATTATTTATTGCCCAGCACCTGTACCCTAAAATTTTTTGGGGTTTTTGGATGTGCAGTCCTCCTCGCAAGCTTTTGATCAGGTGCATGATCAACCACAAATACATAACTGATAAGAAACAAAAATTGGCACACTGCCACTAGGGCTCCTAAAAGTATTTAGTAAAACACACACAACGACCTAAGAGGTTTTCATCAGGCAAACAATGGGCTATTTAAATAAAGTTAAAAAAAATTATCTGTATGAATTAATCAACTATGTGCAGGATCTCTTAAACCTAAATAAAATTAATTCCTAATTTCTAATTTAAAAGACATTAGTCTTTTTACTTCATTCTGCTCAAAAACACTCAAGATGTGTTTAGTGCCAAGAGACAATGTCTAAAGAAGACATTTAGTCCTGAAAAGTTACATATTTCCTGTATTTTCTGTTTGTATCTTAGACTTTTGCACTGTATATATAAAATGTAATATATAATTTTTTAGCAATATCACCACCACTTCTTGGTACCTTTACTTGATCAATACCCAAATATCGTATAGGGTCGACAATAGGGATGTGCATCGATGCATCGCGCTCCCATTAAAAAGAACTGTCTAAAATCGATTCGTGAATCGTAAGGCTCTGATTCTGTGTTTCATGCACAGCTTGTGCATGTACTACTGCTCCGTGATCAGTAGGAAGCCCTTATCAATCTAAAATCACTACAAGTTTGACTCGTTTATAACGTGCATTTAAAAAAGCAACACTCGTCAAACACAATCGTTTAAAATATTCTTTATTAACAATCTGAAGAACAGCGATATAAATATTCCTTTAGACATTTCCTGGGCTGCGTCCGAAATCGCGTACTGTATAGTAGGTACTGAATTAGATGAAGTACCTACTTACTTAGCGTTAAAACAGTAGGTACTGTATAGTATGAATCCTGGTAGTATGAATGAGATTCAGACGTACTACATCCGCCATGTTGCTACATCACGTGACATACGTCGTCATCACGTCATGTCATTTCAGCGCGAAAACAACAGCATGCCTCGTCTTCTTCGTTGGATAACTCCTCTCCCGGGGCATCATGGGATAGTGAAGCGTCCATCGTATGCACACCATAGACTGTAAAAAAAGATGGACGACGCGACGTCGCCTCCCACCATTGTAATGAATTGAAGGCAAAAATGTCCGACCACGGTCGCCGCCATGTTACGTAAAAACGTCAGTTTGAAGCCAAGGCATGCGCAGAAGGAATCGTCCGTGGAGCCAGAGGCGGAACCACGGTATCAAACTTCCGCCTAAACAATCGCTCGACCAATTCAACCACGCAACTCATAACGACACACCCCATTTCTATAGCATCAAATTACTAGCTAAAATGAAACTTACCACAATAATGAACACTTAAACATATATCAGGGTGAAAACAACTACCTGAAAGGACCAAAACCATCTTTTGGAAACTTTTATTGGAAGTGTAAATAATTTTTTTATTTAGAGCAGAGTCCCATTAGTTTGAATGGAGAGGGCGGGGTTATGACTTGTACTGCAGCCAGCCACCAGGGGGCGATCAAAGAGCCAGAGGCTTCACTTTTCAAGGCTTATGAGGCACACCCGATGCACACTGCAAAATCTAACCGGAAGTAGTAGGTCATCCGGGTGCTTTTCGCATACTGTTTTTCGAATACTATGTATTCGGACATACTACTCGCCTCGCCTACTGCTTTTCGCGTACTATATAGTAAGTAGTAGGCTGTTTCGGACGCAGCACTGGAATAGTGTTTGGTATGCTACTTCTTCTGTGGCACAAATGGTGATTCTAAGCGAGAGCGCCCCCTGGGTTTGGGATGTGGCTGCATTTCACCGTAATTCATTCAAATTCATTCATTGAGAAAACGCGCATTTGCCCGATTAATTGTCACAACCCTAGTCGACAAATTGTTTTTTATTTTACCCAACCATGTGTTGAAGCATTTTTAGGACATAATACGCAACACGCAGTCAAATATAGCTGATGTGGCACTGGTAAATAACTGTGTCTTGTGTCTCAGCAGAATGAGGAACAGACAAAGATTTCCCTCTGCAGTTTAAGGAGGATCCAGACACTGCAGTATTCAGTCCTAAAATAGCACAGAAGTTTCCTGAACTGGTACACAAACGCCACCGGGAAGCGTTTGTACAGACAAACTGAACGAGAATGAGCCAAAGTTCAATTGATCGCTGTAAATCAGATCTTTGCTGATGGACGGCTCGCTCATGTATTGACAACCAATCACGAGACCATCTGTGAGTAATCCCTACACTGTTAGAAAAAATATCTACCCAAGCTGTCACTGGGGCAGTACCCTTTAAAAAGATCCAAATATGTACCATTAGGTGGGTCAGTGACAAAAACAGTTTGGCAAGATGAGAAATTCAAAAATCGTTAAAAAAAACTTGTTTTAAAAGCATGCATCAGGTATATTTCAATGCACATATTTATGTTGATTTTATGCAATAAAAAATTTAATTTGCACCATTTTTATGAAAGTTAAAGGAATAGTCTACTCATTTTCAATATTAAAATAGGTTATTACCTTAACTAAGAATTGTTGATACATCCCTCTATCATCTGTGTGCATGCACGTAAGCGCTGGAGCGCGCTGCGACGCTTCGATAGCATTTAGCTTAGCCCCATTCATTCAATGGTACCATTAAGAGATAAAGTTAGAAGTGACCAAACACATCAACGTTTTTCCTATTTAAGACGAGTAGTTATACGAGCAAGTTTGGTGGCACAAAATAAAACGTAGCGCTTTTCTAAGTGGATTTAAAAGAGGAACTATATTTTATGGCGTAATAGCACTTTTGGGAGTACTTCGACTCGCCTGAAAAGTCCGCTCCCCTTCTCCCTCTCATAATGGGAGAGGGAGGGTGTTACTGCGCCGAGTCGAAGTACTCCCACAAGTGCTACCACGCCATACAATATAGTTCCTCTTTTAAATCCGCATAGAAAAGCGCTACGTTTTATTTTGTACCATCAAACTTGCTCGTATAACTACTCGTCTTAAATAGAAAAAACGTTGATGTGTTTGGTCACTTCTAACTTTATCTCTAAATAGAACCATTGAATGAATGGGGCTAAGCTAAATGCTATCGAAGCGTCGCAGCGCGCTCCAGCGCTTACGTGCACGCACACAGATGATAGAGGGATGTATCAACAATTCTTAGTTAAGGTAATAACATATTTTAATATTGAAAATGAGTAGACTATTCCTTTAAGACTGAGTGGACCTGAAAATGTAAAATGGTGTAACCGCAATTGCGCCAAAGAATGAGAAATATTAAATATTTTATCCACCTTGATGGCATGTAAGTGTAATCATCAAAAAAAAAAAAAATTGTACTAGTTATTTCTAAATGTAAATTTGAATGCGTTTCTTTGTAATATTTGTCCGGACATATGCTGAAAACAGCTCTGTTTTTTAAATAATCTTTGCATTTGTATATGTAAAAAAATCATATTATACTTATTTAGATGATTATATTTGGTTCCACATTTTTATAAATATATTATATTTATATTTTCATTTAATAAAAAGAATACTAGTTACACCAATTGACACAGATCGGTTACACCACATTGACATTTTTGCAGTTATCCCCCAAATATTCTTTCAAAATGAAATAAAAACAGAAATTTAAGGGCAGGATAGGCAGGAATTATCTAAGAGAACTTTTTTACAAATTTGTTTAAACTGTCTTTGTGCATCAATGCATAGGTAAAATGTAGGTGCTCTGAGGAAGAGAGTGTAGAAATCGAGTGTCTGTAGACCTCTCGCCACTGTTTTGGACACAGCTCATTTTTCCTTTTACTCCACCCCCTCCCTTCTGGGTTTCTTCTAAAGCCACGCCCCAAAACACATGAACGCGCGACACCGACAGCTTTGCTGGGAGAAGGATTTACCTCAGACAAGCGGAGAGGAAGGAGCGCGGTGCATGTAGTAACATCATGTCACAATCACATGTAATAATACACCTAACTTTATCAGTAGGAATATAAACAGATAGGATGCCTTCTAGTACTCACTATTAAGCCAGTGTTTTGCATGGAAGAGTTTCCGTGATGAAAGCATTGTTGACTCTAATGAGGACTACACTCCGCAGACAACACCGCTACGTCGCATCGAGGAAAAGCCACGTGATATTTACTCTCGCTTGATTGCTTCGGTTATTCCCTTTTTGCCTCGTTTGCCTTCGCTGACTGGATATGCAGGTACTGTGACTTCTGAATTCACTTTCTGAGAGTTCTGAATGCACCTTCTCTGCCATGCTTGTGCTCTTTCTAGAGTGCCTCGTGCATGTTCAAATCAATCGGGTGTGCGCATGTCTGGGCAGATCCCATAGCAACGGGTGGTGACATGCTCGCGAGAGAGAGTGATATTCGCGCAAGCTAATCATTTGTTTCGTCCCGAATGGAAATAATTAGCTGTGTTTAAAACAATCGTGAGAGGTCTACAGACACTTGAGTTTTATACTCTCTTTTTCAGAGTACTAACATTTTAATTATGTATTTGTATATAAAGACAGTTTAAACAAATTTGTAAATAAGTTTTTTAGATAATTCCTGCCTACACTGCCTTTAAGACTTGTTCCTTAAAAAAGAGAATGTATGCAAGTAATCCGAAAAATTGTAACCCTTTTACATTTAATTGAACCATACGGACACAAAATAATTTAACGTCACGTCATTGACCCAGGTTTGCAGCCATTTCAAGCGCAAAGTAATTTAAGACATGCCTTTTTTCTGCGTAAAATAATGGCACAAATGCCAGTCAAGACACGCGCAAAAATTAGTAAATCACATTGCGTGAATCATTTAAATAATCTCCTTCCAAAAATTTTGAGTCTAACTCCAAGAAATGCATATGCAATAAGATCAATTGCAAAAATAACTAGACCACACCTTTTCAGCGTAAATGATCCACTTTATTAAATCCCCAAAGTCATTATTTAATGACAAAATGATGGTTTGCGCTGGTGCAAGCTGTTAGAAAATCTGGCCCTTTAGGTGCAAAGCTGTGCTTTTTTTAGGTGTACCAACTTGGTGACAACTGGGGTACAAATTTCGACTCATTCATGATCATCATGTAAGAACGGTTTTCCAATGAGTTTGGATTTATCCTACAAACAATGAAAATTTCAAGATGATTATGGGAAGGTGAACACAGTGAGTGTTTGGTCATAGGCTTCATCTCATTTGAAATATGAAGCTCAATTGTGAGCTCAGGTCAAGTTCATTGTGAATAAAGGCATGAATCTACTCTCAAAAACAGAGCTGATGTACTGACTACACACTTTATACACGCAAAGCAAACACATCATGCAGTAGACGTGTATGGGCATTTATGTTTCCTAAGAACTGCATTTCCTTTATTAATATTTCTGTAGTGTTGTATTTTACATACTGTATGCATGAACATTCTAATCAATCTTTATTTAATTGTTTTCTATGGGCAGTGAGCATTTTGCGCATTGTTTATGCGCGCAGAATGCCTCACATTTTTGTCGCCTGCTCCGGTGTGTTTTTGCAGGCGCCTAAAGTTGAAAAAAGTCAACTCTGAGCGGAAAAGTGCTCAACGTCATTCACGTTTTTCCATTGCCCAATCGAATGCGGCTTTACGTTAGTGCTCAAGCTTCAATATTTGATTGACAGGACAGCCGCCTCTATAAAAAAAATCCACCTTCCCTTGTGTGTTTAACCGTTAAATATGATATAGGTGATCCACATAGACAGCAACTTAGTCTATCATCTAAGGAGCGGATCACACAGAACGCGTTTATGGCAGTGGCAGGCCCAAAGTGGACGGCGCGTCACTGCATATCATACCCAGATAACCAAATATGGGCAAAAAGGCGGAATGTGGGTGGACCTGAGGTGCCTGGTTGCTGAAACCATGCCCACCCCGCCCGCCACGCTTGACAGTAGCGAAAGGAGCGGCAACCAACCTGTCACTCGGCTACGCCGTTAATTATGCAGAACTTTAAGGCTTAATATAATTCAAGCGGATGAGTTACAAAAACCCTCACAGTTGTTATGAAGGGCAAAAAAACTCAAACTGTAAAGTTGGGTTTTTTAATATAGGATTGACTCCCTTTTGGAGCCAGTCTCTAGCGGCCATTCGATGAATTACAGTTTAAGTCGCTTTCATGTTGAATTTACGAGAACGACTGGAAGGTTTCCACTACTTTGGCTGTTTAAAATGCTCAGATGTAACAGAAAACATGATTTGATGTTTTGTATCGCACAATGAAATGGGATGATGAAGAGACACACTGAGTATGAAGTACATGCAGATAGAGAAAAAAGTATCTCAGCACTTACTTCAAGGCCTTGCTGTTTAATGTAGAATATAAAATAATAAACAGAGGAAGGAAAACAAAGGAAATCAGCGAAAAAATTTTACATATAACCTGTCAACATTTTTGGTCATGGTCATTTTTGGTCATTTTTGGCTGGCTGTCAATCCCAGGATTTTTTTTTGCATGCAAATAAATGCATATGACAGAATTGTTTACATACGGATTATAAAGCTATAACATAAATGTGAATATTTGATTTTAGTCATGTTTTTAGTCATCATTTGTATTTTTCTCTTTAGGATTACATCCGAAAACCTCCTATAATTCCTCACCTCGGCCTGCAGGGTCTCAAGGCGAGTCATGTGCTGGTTGGTAGAGATGCTTTTTTCTCTGAAATCTTCTTGTAAAGAGTGAACCTGAGTTGATAACTGCTTCTCCACTTCAGCAGCCTGTGGACACATTCACACATTCATCTTTATGTTATGCTAGAAATAACATCACTGCATAAATGTGACCGTGGACCACAAAACCAGTCATAAGTCACACAGGTATATTCGTAGGAATAGCTTACAATACATTGTATGGGTCAAAATATTATGTTCCATGATGATATTTTGTACGTTTTCTGAGTGGATGCAGTTACTAAGGACTCCATTTGGACAACTATAAAGGTGATTTTCTCAATGTTTAGATTTTTTGGGGGGGTTTTGAACCCTCAGATTCCAGATGGTCAAATATTATCTTATCCTAACGAACCATACATCAATACAAAGCTCATTTATTCAACTTTCAAATGATGTATAAATCTCAACTTTTTTTAAAAAAATACCCTTATGACTGGTTTTGTGGCTCAGGGTCAAACATGTAAATGCTGGTTAAAAGTATTAAATTGTACAACTTAATCTGTTATATTGTAGTAGTGTTGTAGTTTCTAAAGGTCTTGGTCTCGTCTTAGAAATCAACCGCATTTTTACTCTGTCTCGTCTTGGTCTCAGACAAAGAGGACTGGGAATTTTATTTCAAGACCGGTCAAGACCACAACTGATGGCACATCACAAATTTATTTTTTTAATTTTATGCAGTTTATTCAGGTTTGGCATATGATGTTGGCATTGTTTAAGTTTCTACCAATGACATTTTTTCTAATTTTATTATTAAAAACACCTGCATTGTGTTAAGTGTACAAATAAATGGTTAAGTTGATTTCAGATCTTTAGTGTTTGTTCACTTTTATTTGCTTATAGACAAAGATAAATTCCCACATATCTGCAATGCCTTTGATTATTTTATCAACTTCTCTAATGGCATACACACACACACACACACACACGCACACGCACGCACGCACACACACAGACAAGAAGTGCCTAATCATATGCATATTAAAGCAATAAACCCCGCGAAGCAGTGGGGTTACAGTGCATTTTATAACAGCTAAGGGGCGTTGTTAGGCACGATGCGAAGCGGAGTGCCTACAACCCCCTTAGCTGTTATAAAATGCACTGTAACCCCACTGCTTTGCGGGGGTTTATTGCGTTTATAAAACGGTTACGTCATATGCATAGCAGGGTTTCACAAAATGAAACACAAATAAGTTGTAATGATATTAGTACAAATATTGCTCTTCCGCCAAACAAAGTAGTTCCTCAGAATCAAGTGTGGCTGCAACAGAACGCAATTCTCAAGCAACATTGCATTAACATTTATATCGTGCAACTGTTGAAGTGATGATCAAATATGCTTGGAAGCATACTTAACTCTTTCCACGTCAGTGTTTTTTTTTTTTTTTTTTAAGTTGCCCGACCCAGTTTTAGTTTAATGCCTAACAGAAAAACTATCTTCTTTAAATAAACATAAAATATCAAATGAAAGAACAGGCCATCCGCTTTCCAACAACAACAAAAAACGTTTCATCCTACCTTCATTTGTTCTCTTATCAGTTATCACCTCTCGAATTTTCAAAAGCGGAGATAATTCCATTTTTGTGAAGAACTTCTTGATTTGGTCACTCTCGACCCTTTAAAGTCTTGGTCTTGTCTCGGTCTAGGCCTGTCTTGGTCTTGGTCATGTCTCGGTTTAGGTGCTCTTGAATACAACACTATATTTTAGTTAGCTATTTCTTCAAGAAGTCTTGCAGAGATCACAGGACACCATCATCTGAAACACGGCATATTATGGTGACTATCCTGATTTTTTCTTTAGGGTTTAGATATTAAACTTTAATTTGGTTGTTGCATGGCTCATGTTATTTTTTTCATTATCCTCAAAATGTCAGTATTAACTTCTCTAGTATTACAACTCAAAGCTAGTGAGCATCTATCCTGTAGTAGATCACTTCTGCACTAGATCTTATATGTCACTACGTTAAGGTTTATTTGTATTTGATGTATTACAAAATGTCTTCCAGGAAAATTTTCTTAATAAATATATAAACATACAAATATATTGAATGAAAGAACAGACCCTCTGCTTTCAAACAAACAAACAAAACAGGGGAAAAAAGTTTTATCCTATATTCATTTGTTCTCTTTTTATAACCTCTTAAATATGGGTAGGTTTCTTTAAAAATACAAAATTTTGAGCAAATTAAAAACTAATTAAAGGAATTTTGTTAGAAATCAGATTCAGAACGATGATCAAAACATACACAGAGTTTAAAATGTTTTTTAAAAATAGTTTTTGCTTCAGTTTTTTATAAATTGTGCTATGTAGTGGATAATAGCGGAATTACAGATTACCGTAAAAACTTGTCAGGAAAGCATCATTGGAAGGGAAATGTTTTCTCTTTATTGACGAGATAATTCGTCAATGGCGCAGAAACAGTTAAAGAATCAGTTATTGAAATAAAAGTTTTAAGAAATAAAGAGAAGTATACATTTTCATCTATTTGTCCTCATGTCATTTGACATCTTTCTAATGTGAAAAACAAAAGAGAAAATAAAAATCTTTTGTCCAGAAAAGGAGAAACATTATCATCCTTTTAAATGTGTCCAATGTCAATGAATGATATTTCATTTATATTCAACCTTTTAATAGTGCTTTTTTATCTATTCAAAAGAGAAACGAAGGCTTTTGCTGTTCAAATAATCTATGAGCATGAGTCATAACACAGATGACACAGAAAAACTACAGACGCACACAGTCCCACAACACACATCAAACGTGCGTTTCATTTCTAAATCTTCTTGTTAAGACCCTTGTGTTTTCTGAGCCAATTGGATGCTTTTGATCAGAACACTGCAGGTGTGAAACACACACATTAGCATCATGAGTAAGATGAAACTGACTCACATCATCTACGACTGTTACCACGGCAACCGCAGAGTCCTTCACTGTACCCGACCAAACAAGAATGAGCTTAAAATCACTTAAACTTAGATACTATGTAATGTGTGATCAGAAAACACTCTATAGATGGCTGAGTTATTTTTGACCCATTCTGGGTAAATATTGGACAAAACACATGCTGGGTTAAAAATGACCCAATGTTGGGTTGTTGTTATGCAATCATGTGTTCAAATAACCCAGCAGTTGGGTCGATTTTAACCCAGCGGTGTATTCCATTCAATATTTATCCAACATGGCTTTAAAATCCAACGCAGCCATTTTTAGAGGGAGGTTATATTATATATACAGCTAACACAGTCTCACCCCATGTCGTCAATATTTGACGACACTTGACAATTCGTCAATATGTGACGCGGAGGGTATACCTTTCGCGTCATTTTTTGACGAACTGGGGACTTCAATACTATTACGTCCGTTGCATTCTCTTCTCCTATTTTCTTACCATTTTCGCGTCGGTTTAGGGTTAGATTACGCAAAATTAAACAGTGTACGCGAAATTAAACAGTGTACGCGAAATTAAACAGTTGTCACCTGGCGTTGGGGTTAGAAACAGTTGTCACCTGGCGTTGGGGTTAGAGTTAGGTTTGGGTAGGGATGTCATTATGTAAATCTAACCCTAAACCGACGCGAAAATGGTAAGAAAATAGGAGAAGAGAATGCAACGGACGTAATAGTATTGAAGTCCCCAGTTCGTCAAAAAATGACGCGAAAGGTATACCCTCCGCGTCACATATTGACGAATGGTCAAGTGTCGTCAAATTGGGGTGAGACTGGGTTGATACAGCCAAGGAAAAAATTAAGAGACCACTCCAAGTTTTGCCTTTAATCATCATTTCATCATGTATTGTGACCATTGTAGTCCAGTCTTAAAACAAAAGCAAACCAAATACCATCACTGTACCTTATGGTCTTTTGTAAAGATGTGCCTTGTTTTCTCTTAAAGGAAGGCAACAGTTTCTTTCACTAATTCAATTGGAATTCAAGAAAGCAAAACAAGAATGATTAAAACAAAATGTTTGTCTTTTTTTAGAACAGGCCTTATGTCCTTGCTTGACTCTTTACTGGCACAGTGGTACAGATAACAACTTTCTGCTTACATATGAAGAACTTTGAAGTATGTACTTTCATTTGACTTCTTATTACTGAGACATTTAAGCTCTACAACTCTGAATCAGATTTAATAAAGAGCACAAATAGTGGAGATGTACAACCCGAATTCCGGAAAAGTTGGGACGTTAAATTTGAATAAAATGAAAACTAAAGGAATTTCAAATCACATGAGCCAACATTTTATTCACAATAGAACATATAACATAGCAAATGTTGAGAAATTTAGCACTTTTATCCACTTAATTAGCTCATTAAAAATGTTATGCCTGCTACAGGTCTCAAAAAAGTTGGCACGGGGGCAACAAATGGCTAAAAAAGCAAGCAGTTTTCAAAAGATTCAGCTGGGAGAACATCAAGTTAATTGATATTAAAGGAATATTCCATTTTCTTAAAAGAAAAATCCAAATAATTTACTCACCACCATGTCATCCAAAATGTTGATGTCTTTCTTTGTTCAGTCGAGAAGAAATTATGTTTTATGAGGAAAACATTGCAGGATTTTTCTCATTTTAATGGACTTAATAGACCCCTTCACGGTTCACGTCACAGGCAGTTTCCACTGCGCATGTCAGGGTCAGAAAAGCCATTACAGCAGATAGAGTTGCGTATTATTAGGTATCGTCAAAAATGCCTACTTACGTCGTGGGTTGTGAAAATCGCACCAGGTCTTTCATTAAGTTTTCGCGATTCATGCAGAATCTCAAAAACAAAAAAATACAACATCTGCAGCTGCAAGCAATTAACGTGCAGACTGGAACAATGCAAATATCAAAGAGGCTTGTGTTTGTTGTGTTCACTTCATTTGAGGTAAGTCATCATTTTTCAGCCCTGTTAGATTACATTATAAAGCCTGGATGGTATTAACAGTTTGACCCCATGCTGCCCGCGCACCCGATAGTCATTCAATGTTTACAAACTTTGAAGGGGTCTATAGACACCAACAATTAACACTTAACTCAACACTTAACAGTTTTTTTCAACGGAGTTTCAAAGGACTATAAACAATCCCAAACGAGGCACAAGGGTCCCATCCAGCGAAACGACTGTCACCTGTGACAAGAAAAACAACAAATATACACCCCCAAAGCACAACTTCTCGTCTAGATCCGGTCCAGCGCGACCTAACGTAAATGAGTAGTGACGTAGGGAGGTCACGTGTTACATATATAAAATGCACATTTGCGGACCATTGTAAACAATAAACTGACACAAAGACATTAATTAGTATCAGTTGACATACAACAACGTAGGAACGTTCCTCTTTCAACACACTGTAAACACTGGGGCGGAGTTTCGCGTTCGTTTTCTGTGACCTCTTGACGTCATGACGTATTGCGTGGGGTCACCTGGCGCATCACGACCAGATCTAGACGAGAAGTTGTGCTTTAAAAGTGTATATTTTCAAAAATGACAATCGTTTTGCTAGATAAGAGCCTTATGCCTCGTTTGGGATTGTTTATAGTCCTTTGAAACTGCGTTGAAAAAAACTGTTAAGTGTTGAGTTAAGTGTTAATTGTTGGTGTCTATTAAAGTCCATTAAAATGAGAAAAATCCTGCAATGTTTTCCTCAAAAAACATAATTTCTTCTGGACTGAACAAAGAAAGACATCAACATTTTGGATGACATGGTGGTGAGTAAATTATCTGGATTTTTCTTTTAAGAAAATGGAATATTCCTTTAAGTCTGTAACATGATTAGCTAAAAAAGATATGTCTTAGAGAAGCAGAGTCTCTCAGAAGTAAAGATGGGCAGAGGCTTTCCAATCTGTGAAAGACTGCGTAAAAGGATTGTGGAATACTTTACAAACAATGTTACTCAACATCAAATTGCAAAGGCTTTACAAATCTCATCATCTACAGTGCATAACATCATCAAAAGATTCAGAGAAACTGGAGAAATCTCTGTGCGTAAGGGACAAGGCCGGAGACCTTTATTGGATGCCCCTGGTTTTCGGGCCCTCAGACGACATTGCATTTCTCATCGGCATGATTGTATCAAATGGGCCCAGGAATACTTCCAGAAACCACTGTCGATAAACACAATCCGCCGTGCCATCAGCAGATGCCAACTAAAGCTCTATCATGCAAAAAGGAAGTCATATGTGAACATGGTCCAGAAGCGCCGTCGTGTCCTGTGGGCCAAGGCTCATTTAAAATTTAATATTTCAAATTGGAATAGTGTTCTATGGTCAGACGAGTCCAAATTTGACATTCTTGTTGGAAATCACAGACGCCGTGTCCTCCAAACTAAAGAGGAGGGAGACCTTCCAGCATGTTATTAGCGTTCAGTTTAAAAGCCAGCATCTCTGATGGTATGGGGGTGCATAAGTGCATACAGTATGGTGTTTTGTGTGAATGCTGAAAGGTATATAAAGGTTTTAGAGCAACATATGCTTTCCTCCAAACGATGTCTATTTCAGGGAAGGCCTTGTATATTTCAGCAGGACAATGCAAAACCACATACTGCCACTATTACAACAGCATGGCTTCGTCGTAGAAGAGTCCGGGTGCTGAACTGGCCTGCCTGCTTTCACCTATAGAGAACATTTGTCGCATCATTAACTCTTTCACCACCAGCATTTTTTTAAAAAGTTGCCAGCCAGCGCCAGCGTTTTTCATGATTTTCACCAAAGTTTAATGTCTTCCAGAAAATGTTCTTCTTCAGATATATAAACATACAATATACCAAATGAAAGAACACCTCTGCTTTCAAACAAAAAAAAAACGTTTCATACTACCTTGAGTAGTTCTTTTGTAATCAGCTTTTGAATATGGGTAGGTTTCTGCAAAAACACCACATTTTGAGCAAAAAGCAGAGATAATTCCATGTTTGTGACGGACTTTTCGTAGAGATCCCATTCAGAGCGATCTTTAAAACAGACACGGACATGCAGCAGCATGCCAGAGGGCAATACTTCCGGGTTTAAAAAGTTGCGGAAGGGCGCCACCTGGTGAATAATAGCGGTATTGCGGAAAGACGGAAATACTTGTCAGAAGTCCCTTTCACACATACAGTCTTTACTGGTAATTTACTGGTAAATTGCAGTTAACAGATCATGTGTGAACAGAACCTTTCCGGTAAATCAGTGCTCCCAATTTACCAGTAAAACAGGTTGTAATATTACCAGTAATTTACCGGTAAGCGCTGTGTGTGAACAAAAATTATAGGATTACCGGCATTTAGAACGGACGACGTCAGAGCTGACAGCTTCGGGCCAATCATAGCGTTTTAATACAGATGACGCGTTTACCCCCGCACTGTTTACTGACGTTTCCACACACATGCTGCTTGAAAGTTGAGCACACCTGAAGTTTACGTCCACATTTCTTCACCAAAGTTGTTTAAAACAGCTTACCGCCGAATTGCCGACGTCCTTAGCACGCCCTCTGTGAAGCCTACAGTGCAAACAGTAGTGTTGTTAAAAACGCATTTTCGGTTTGACGTCGTCTCATTTAATTTTGTTTGGTCATGAGCAACTTCGCGACTGTTTACCACAGATGTGAAAACAACAAAATACGGACCGTGGATATGAACGACGTGGATTGTTTACAAATACAACACTGACCTCGCCGCGTGCTACAGGTACTTCCGCTTTCTCAACGAATTTACCGGTATTTTGATACTGATGTGTGAATGATGTCTTACTGGTAAAATAACGGAACGCCACTGCGTGTGTGAACAGCACATTTTTGTATTTACTGGTAAATTCATTCTGGTAAATTCATGGTAATTTACCAGAATTACTGTGTGAAAGAGGCTATTGGCGGGGAAGCGTTTTCTCTTGATTGACGAGATATCTCGTCAATGGCGGGGAAAGAGTTAAACGAAAAATACGTTAAAGACGACCACAAACTCTTCAGCAGCTGGAAATCTATATAAGGCAAGAATGGGACCAAATTCCAACACCAAAACTCCTGCAACTCAAAGCCTCAATGCCCAGATGTCTTCAAACTCAAATGCTACACCTTGGTAAAAACATGCCCTGTCCCAACTATTTTGAGACCTGTAGCAGAAATCAAATTTGAAATTAGCTCATTTTGTGCATACAATTGTAAAATTTCTCAGTTTAAACATTTGCTATGTTTTCTATGTTCTATTGTGAATAAAATATTGGCTCATGTGATTTGAAAGTCTTTTAGTTATCATTTTATTAAAGTTTAAAAAACGTCCCAACTTTTCTGGAATTCGGGTTGTAGATATGGTACAATAGTGAAACTGTTTTCTGTTGGCTATGCTCCATCTTTCCTGCTGGTGGCGCTCTGACTACTTCAATGTAGACACATAAAATAAACAATGGCTGTTTCTCAATCCGAAGGCTGTAGTGATGGGAAGTTATTTGGATCTTTGAATCTCGTTCATCAAAAGGAACAAATCTTGTTTCAAGTCATTTCGTTCTTTTCGTTTATTTGAATATGATTACGTTTTATTTCACAATTCCCCCAGAATGACCAATTATGCAAACAACTATGACATTTCTAACAAGTTATGAGAAATAAAAATGCTTATTTCATTATTTCTTGACATTCACAAAAGCTCTGAAACCGGCACAAGAGACAAAAACGAGATAAATCCATTTTTTAACATTTTAGTCAAAACATGTTTGTTATTATGTTATCATGTTATTATTTTGTTGTATGGTGCTACTTAGCTGTATTTTTTAAGTTATGAAGGTTTAAAATAAAACAAACCAACTGCAGTTGCATTGAAATGAATTGGAATGCAGGACCAAAAAACGCGATTTCTGAACAATTAACAAAACGGTGGTTATCTCATTTTGCAACGAAACTCTTCATATGTAGTGCATGAAAATAGTACATTTACTAAGTGTACTTAAACTGTATTTTAGTGCACTTTTTTCATCTGGGAATTTTCACAAAAATATGAATCATGTCTTGAGTTTTCAGAGAGTCATTCGATCTTTCCAATATAAGGCTATGCAGTAGCGGATAAAGATTTGATTTGTTCATCTCTCGAGTCTTTGACATGTAGGGCCCTATCTTGCACCCAGCGCAATTGACTTTGTCAGTGGCGCATGTATCATTTCGTATTTTGCATCGGCGCACAGCGGGGTTTTCCCTCCACAGACGCACGTCGGCAAACTAGGGAATGAACTTGCGTTCCCTGGGCGGTTCAGCGCAAAAAAGGAGGCGTGCTCCGGCGCAAACCATCTCTTATGCTATTTTGCAGTTTCAAAAAACAATTGCGCTACTAACAAAAAAAAAATAGTCTAAAGTCAGTGGCGCGTTGCGCGTGGTTCATTATGCTATTTTAAGGGCGCATGCTTGACCATAATGTATAGCGTGCACAACGCGCATTGCTTATCTAATCTACACAGATGCAACAGTTATTTTTGCAAATCATAAATTGTTACAATAAAAAATATAAGATAAGGAAAATCATTAAATCATAAATTTTTACAATAAAAATATTAATACATGAACATGAGATAAGGGAAATCATTGTGGTGAGCATTGTGGTAAAAGTTTTTATTTATTTTGTGTGCCAGCGTTAAACAATTATCATGCAAATAACGATTAAAATATTTTCATAAGTTTGTTGTGTGGCTGCTGTATTACGTTTATTTTATCTAAATAATAATTAAAATGTTTTCATAAGAAACCTTAATGTATATGAACTTGATTTGTATAAGTGTACTTTGGGGTTGGACCTTGCTTGCGTTTCTTGTGTCCGATTTCAAAGCCCCCAAACCCTTTCAGCGGTGAGGGTGGACGCAGCGATGTCCTCCTGTGTGCCCTACGTGCCCGATTTATGCTGGCAAGCTTGGGATCCCCCCGTCTCCTGACATCATTGTAGTGCTTGGCGCAGCTGATGAGGCTATTGCGGCTATTTCCTCTCACGCCTGTTTAACCGACGCTGATTTGGGCGGGTTTCTCCCATCCCCATACAAAACAACTTCTCTGTCTTTGACTGCTCTTACAAGAACGTGGGTCTCCTCGGCTATGAACCGCTCCTGGCGTGCGCCTGGTAAATCCGTCATTATAATAGCAACCCGCCATGAAACTTGCGCCCTTGCGTTTAAAGGGAATGTTGGATAGCGTTCTGATTGGTTTATTTGACGTTACGCCCAAACCACACCTATGAATAATGAACCTACTTCAGACCAACCCCTTATTGATATGCGCCCGGCGCAATACTTCTTTCTCCCGCCGGGAAAATAGCAACAGCGCCCAAGATCCGCCCACAAAACCACATGCGCTTTGCGCTTCGCACTTGCGTTTCAGATCGTTAAAATAGGGCCCGTAATGTCACTGGATACAGAAATTAGTTAATAACTGCAAACCTTATAAAGAATAATTACATTATTAATATCAATTCAATATCATAGAGATTCCTGTTTAACCCCTTTATAACATAGCAATGATGTACACATAAATACACAAATTATACTGTGTATTATGCCAACAATTTTTTTTAAAGAATTAAAACACAAATTTGTGCACCACAGATCCTAAAGAAACATTTATTTAACAATAAATTATTTCTATCTCTGAAAACTCAAACTATTTTTTTATAAACATATTAGAGAGAAATGTTTTAAAACACTTCCCTATACTGAAAAAGCTGGTTGGCTGGTTTTAGCTGATTAAGGTGTTGTTGGAGGCTGGTTTAGAGGGGTTTTGGACACTTTTAGCTAGCTGGAGGCTTCCAGCTGACCCACCAATTTAAACCAGCTTGACCAGGCTGCAAGCTAAACCAAGTTATCATTTGTGTCTCATTTAAATGGCAACTTTGTCTTGAATGTTTCTCCTAAACCCAAAGATTTAAATGCAAAAGACAGGATCTAACCAAGAGGATCTGACATCATTCATTTCATTTAAAATGTAAATGTAATGAAAATAATTCAATTTCCATTATCTTCACCAATGTTCCTAATCAAAATTCATTAGTTACTGTAGTGCCTTCAACAATGTAATAGCAGTGTCAATTGTTTCTGATCAAATGTTAATGAATGTGGGAGGAATGGAAAACAGACGACTGACAGCTCATCATGATCAACAGCACATGACACACACACGCACAACACAACGATTATTTTAATTGAGCTTCAGGCGGATCACGCGGCATCAGGGACTCATATATGAAATTTCCCTTACATAAATGCTTCATGTGCATAATAATAAATGTTTTAAGAGCCCTAGAAATGAGTCATTTCCTGTACATTAAGATTCTTTAAGCAGAATTAGGGTTGTTTTTTAACTACTTTATTTTTTTTAAGTTGATCTGTTATTGATTCTGGTTGTCTGTATGTTCCATTGCAGCACATGGTGCGATGGGGTTAAGGTTTGGGAGGAGAGAGATATCACGTTTCCATGGTAGCAGATGGAAATGAAGAAGACATTTGGGGTTGCCAGAGCGATATGTGGGAACCGTGATTGGTAAACTGAGAAATCCCTTAGTCATAGATGCATGAGAGAAAACCTGTGACATCTCTGAAAAATAACTAACGTTATTATTCAAGAGACAGTCACCATCCATTTCAATAGTAACACAAAACAAACACAAAATGCAAATCTGCATTTGGCTTCTGGAGAACAAAGAAAGACGTTGGAGGAAGTTTTCATTTTTGGGATGAACTACTAGCCCTTTAAACATAGAGGTTTTCCTTATATTTGTAAGCAGACAAAACATGCCTGGTGCACTGTCCCACAATCTGCTTTTACATTGTCATTCATTTTCAATCCAACATAATCCTGTTTACCAGAGCGAGCATATAATCAATGGGTTCAAATCTTTTATAAAGGAACAAAATCACACCACTTCAATAATGAAATGTGAGTGTGTTTAGTTCCCCCCTCGTCTCTCTAAATCTTTCCTCTAATGTAATTAGTAAAATGCTCCTCTGATCAGATTAAGTCGCTGGGGCTTTGGCTTTTTTGACAACGTCCTGCCCTAAGGGCTGGCAGACAGACAGGTGTTTGTGTGTGTGCGTATGCAACAGAAGCATCTGTTCACATAACACAATATGTTTAATAGATTATGTAAACACTTATGCTGTCTTAGTTACATTCATGCATGTAATAAACATTTTTCTTCTCAGATTGATTCCTGTTGCCTGTCCTTCCGTACACAGAGCTATAAAGGTAATGAAAAGGGCTGAGATAATTTGATTTTGTAAGATCTTGATGAGAATTTTTATTGACATCTCTTTAAAACCTTCTTGATTCAGAGATGCACATGATATTAATGAGGTCTTTATTCTCTGTCAGTGGTGTTTAAGGGAAACAATCATTTGTGATGATCTTTCTTTTTTTTCTCTATATCTGTCAGCTGTAATAGGATCTGAAATAAATTCTAATCCCATCTGAGTCACACAGTTCATCTGACCCACCTTATGTCACTTCCAACAAAATGCATCAGTATGTTTATCAAGTATCTCTTTGTTTGTCTAGTTTCCAGTAAGTAACCACCTCACAATAAACTAGCAAGCACCCCATCAACTTTACAGCAACATGCTTTGAAAGGGCACCTATTATGCAACATAAAAGTGGACATAAAAGTGTGTTGGCAGTGAATTAACACAACAACCGTACAATGAAAAAATCCACCCTCTCCTTTTTTTAATCCCCATTAAATCAAAGCAGTCTCATTAGGCATGCTGTTTTGATTCTCTTGTTAATGTGACATCACACTGATAAAGCCCCACCCACAGCCACTCACTAACTGGTTAATTTTACCCAAAAACTTTTCTTTATGTGTTTGTTAGCACTCAGTGTTGGGAAAGTTCACTTTCTACATGAACTAAGTTCACAAATTTTAAAATGAACTAGTTCAGTTCATAGTTCATAATTCAAAATTTTGAACTAGTTCACAGTTCCAAAAATGAACTAATTTATAGTTCTTTTCTCCATATTATTTTTTACAAATTACTGCCATTGTAGCCCATATAGAACCACAGACAGCAATTATTTATCAGTTTTAACACTGAGGCAATGCGTCAGATTTCATCTTCATATCCAACTTTAAATCATTATCCAACCAGGGTTTACAATAGCATTTACTGTCTTTTAATTTTTTATTTGCTTGCACATACCTTGAAAGCCTAGTCGGGTGCTTTAAGGGGGTCGCACACCGCGAGAAGCGCTGCACAGCGTCACGTGTAGGACAACTCACAGGTAACACACACCGCACGTGCACGTTAAATAGCGTGAGCTACCCCTCATTCAGACAGCTTGCGACGTTATCGCTGTGTGTCACCTGTCTTTTTCAACATTTGCATAAAGTTAAACTTTTCTTAACTTTCTTGCATCGCTAAACATGCCCATATGCTCGCCAACGGTCACTTTCGCTTGTGTAGCCGGAAGTCGCCAGGTTTCCATTGAAATGAATGAGATCGCGTTGCTCTGCTACTGGTGGTCGCTGTCTGTCTGAATGGGGCATTAGTCAGAGTCTATTTTAAGATCCAGAATATGCGTTAGCAGCCTATGTTAATCGTTAACGATTTGGGTTAAATATGATGTTATTTAATGTTAAACTATGTGAGAGGGATTTCAGCAGCATCCAGAGTCAGTGCGTCACATGCTGCTCTTTGTTTTCATGACGCATGCAGCGATGAAGCACTCACCAGTTGATGTTGCCAGATTGGGTGTTTTTTCCGCTACACATTAAGGGTGCAGTCACACCAAAAGCGCTTTAAACGCTTGCAAACGCAAGGCGCGACGCACTGCCTTTTTTTAAAAAAAGAGCAGTGCGGCGCGGCTTTTCATGTTGCTAAGCAACCACCGAGTCAGCTGTCTTGTCAATCAAATATTGAAGCGTGAGCGCTCTTTTGCTGTTAACTGTCATATTAGCAGAAACTTTAAAAAGAGGGCGCTTGCTCTGACCTTGTTTGAGGGTGAGAGATGCATAAACACGCAGGAGAGAGTGAGCGAGTGGAGTCCGGTTCTTCAAAGCAACTGTAAACTTCACTGACCACAACGTAAGGCCCGCCTCTCCCCTCATTCGATTGGACAATGGAAGACGCGAATGACGTCAGGCGCTTTCTCGGCTCAGCGCTCCTTCAAAAACGCGTGCGCGACAGGCGGCAGAAAACCGCAAGGCGCTCGGCGCGCATAAACAGCGCGCAAACGCGCCCTGCCCATAGAATATCATTCAAAAAAGGCGCCTGCAACTGCCATAAACGCTTTTGGTGTGACTGAGCCCTAAGGCCTGTTTACAGTGTGTTTTAGCCGGGTTTTCGCCTGGAAGACTCTATAGGAATCTGGCACCCTATTGAACGACGTGAAACTGAGAAAGCGTGCCGTTCACGAACACCAGAATGAACGAGTTCACAGTAACGTTCATCAGGCAGTAATACAGTACGTTCAGTTCATGTTTGCCCAAAATATGGTAGCACTAATGCAAAGCACTAAAGATACTATTGTCTGAGACTGTATTCACAGGAATCGGATCTATTTTTAACCAAAAGCAAGGAAGTGAGGAGCTGTAGCTCATTGACATTTAAAGTTACACACATTTATGTTCCCACCCAAATAGGGTGATTTTGGACATGCTATAATAAATGATATATGGGGTATTTTGAGCTAAAACTTTACAGACACAATTGTAGGCACACCTGAGCCTTAATTTACATCTTTTAAAAATGAGCATAATAGGCCCCCTTGTAAACTTTAAGGGGCGGTTTCCCGGACAGGGATTAGACAAGTCCTATGCCTGGGAGACTGGAAGGACCAGTTTAAACCAGCTAGTGCCACCTTAAACCAGCTAAAACTAGCTACCAGCTTATAATGGTCTTAGCTGGATTTTTCAGTATAGGGGAAGGAAAACGCAGATATTTCCCTGCGGTTTGGCCTCTCATTTACAAGAAAACCCCGTTTTTATCACAGAAAACGATTATTCCTAAAACCTCCGGCCAAAGTGGAGATTTCTGATGAACCCAGTTATGTGTTGCCGTGTCAACTGGGAGAAACAGGGTTTTAGGTTCTGAAACTTCACTTTATGCCCAGAAAATCCTTAACGTCATGTGAGCGCCCTATGTTTGCTGTTTTGAAAGGAACAGGAAGTCGCTTGTGTTATTTGTTGGTGTCGATTCTGAGGATTTTGATTGGCTTGCATGGCTTTATTCCTCACCCTACACTGCTGCCCATAGGTTTTGGCATAGTTATTATGGCGCTCAATGGCGTATTTATGCAGATTGATGTAAATTACAAGTTTTTTGAAAACGATGTTGTGTGCACGATGTTATTATTGAATGCGGGGAAATAGTTGTTTCTCTAAATACCCGGCTATGTTTAAATGTGGCCCTAGAATAAAATAAATATAAGAGCTGTCCAAACTGAAAAAACATTCCCTGACATATCTTAAAGGATTAGTCAATTTTCTTAAAAATAACCTAGATAATTTACATGTCATCCAAAATGTTGATGTCTTTCTTTGTTCAGTCGAGAAAAAAATATGTTTTTTGAAAAAACATTCCAGGATTTTTCTCATTTTAATGGACTTTAATACTTAACAGTTTTAATGCAGTTTAAAATTGCAGTTTCAACAGAGCTTTAAAAGACTCTGAACGATCCCAAACACAGCATAAGGGTCTTATCTAGCGAAACGATTGTCATTTTTGGCAAGGAAAATAAAAAATATGCACTTTTAATCCACAACTTCTCTTTTTCATCCGCCTGTGTGACGAGTCAGCGCGACCCGACGTAATTGTGTAATGACGTCAAAAGGTCACTTGTTACATATATGAAACATTTGCAGACCATTTTAAACAATAAACTGACACAAAGACATTAATTATTATCATTCGACATACAACAACGTTGGAACGGTCCTCTTTCTCCACACTTGTAAACACTGGGGCGTAGTTTCGATACGTCATCCATGACCTCTTGACGTGATGACGTATTATGTGAGGTCGCACTGGCTCGTCACACAGCCGGAGGAAGAAGAGAAGTTGTGTTGGTTTAAAAGTGCATATTTTTTATTTTTCTTGCCCAAAAATGACAATCGTTTCGCTAGATAAGACCCTTATGCCTCATTTGAGATCGTTTAGAGTCCTTTGAAACTGCTTTTTAAAACTGCATTAAAACTGTTAGGTGTTGGGGTCCATTAAAGTCCATTCAAATGAGAAAAATCCTGGAATGTTTTCCTCAAAAAACATAATTTATTCTCGACTGAACAAAGAAAGACATCAACATTTTGACATGGTGGTGAGTAAATTATCTGGGCTAATCCTTTAAGATACACCATTGCCCTTTGTTTTGCCTCAAAATACACACAAGTAATATTTTTAGTAAAGCATGTTTGTAAAAACTAGTTATATTTCCTAATAAAACTAAGGCCTAGTCCTGCCTTAAACTAATCCCTAAAACACCTCTGCAATGTCAAAGAAATAACCAACAATCACCGACACCCTTTATAGTTTATCACAAGATTCTTTTTTTATTTTTAAGATATCTAATCAAGTGTTTGCCCTGTCAGTTTTTTAGCATCTGTGTTTTACATCTGTTGTGTGTGTATTTTATTAGCAGCGCAGCACATGTGATAATGATAAGATGTGTGTAATGCACTCAAATATGTGTGTGTGTCTGTCACATTAAGAGTAAATGAAGTTAAACAGGACTGACAGGGTTACATTATTAAGAGACTGGAGGTTTAGTGTTATGGACAGTTGAGATGATTTAACATCACAGATGAAGAAGCTGGTTTACAAACAGGAAGGCGTTGTGATGTGACCTCTGCTGTGTCAATACTGCATCGCTATCAGTGTCCCGCAGCAAAATCAATAAAACCCCAGCAGAATTCAGATGCGGACGTGAACGAGGGATGCCAGCAGAACCAGCCAATACTAAAGCTCAAATGCTCACTATTGTTATGAGTGACTCAGTAGGAACATTACAGACAGTGTAGCGTAAACTGCATTGGTCCCAACTGGACTGGAGGCAGGGCGATACCACATAATCAAATCAGTGGATTTCATGCACATTTCCCATAAAATCACAACTGTTGTGTCATTTGTAGTTGTTCCATCAAAACTACAATATAATAATAAATCAGGAAAACAACATTCACTGCATCTAGTAAATGAATGCAATAAAACCTTCTTTTTGTTTAATAATGTGATGGTAACTCTCTATAAAAACTGCACTATGTTGCTTTATTGTAATGATCATTTTTTTCAAAGGTCACATATGGGCAATTTTATGCAAATGTCAACCTTACCATGAAAAGTAAAGCTTTTACCCATACTGATATCTCAGATATCAATATTTGGTGGTTTAAATAGGGGAGACCGGGGTTGGTTGTCACAATTTTTACTCATGCATGAATTGCTCATCTTCAAAATATCTTTCAGCAGTAATTCCTACATGAAATGAAAACGTGGGGTCTTGGCTTTAAATGTGTATACTTTTTACTTTTAGAATGTATTGTAACAGGAAGTAATTAACCATCAAAGACACTCTGACACAATGCGACAACCAACCCCATCACGGTATGGGGTTGGTTGTCCCTATAGTGGTTCAATAGGATCTCAGTGATAAATTGGGATCTGAAAAGATAATGTGCAACTTTTAGTTTTTTAAGCTAGAAACTGCAAATAAGTTTTAATATGAATAACACCCCTATGATAGTTGTGATCAATGCCCATTATGTATAAACAACGGGATTAAAGTGGGTGATCAGTTACTTGAATTGTCTACTGTGTTGAGAAATAAAATGAAATAATTTTTTAGTGTTAAAACATCTTTATTTAATGCTTTATTTATTTTATTTTAACAGCAAACAAAAACAAACAAACAGACCAACAGTCTTAAAAGGTCTACATGTCCAATACTCACATGTGACAACCAACCCCGCAAGCTATGAGACAACCATCCCCAACTGACTTCTTGACAAACATGATAAGCTAGCTACCACACGGCTTTAACTTGATAGCTAAAAGATGACTCAAAATAAAGCTACTACTTTTGGCTTTTTAATGAGTGTTTTGTTTTTGAATGACTAATATCCTACAAGATCTCAACACAAAAACAACACCAACATGAACATTTACTCTGACCCATAAAAATAAAAAATTGTCTCCTAACCTCAATGTTTTGTGTCTGATGAGTAAGCTATTAAAGGCTAACAAATTGATATCAAAATTGTACCACAGCACCATGTAGTATGTCTGGAATAAGCAGTGTGACAACCAACCCGTGAGACAACCAGCCCCGGTCTCCCCTACCCATGCAAAGTCTATTAAAGTATTAAAGCAGTTATTTTTGTAGCTTAGTAATTATAGAATTGTCACTTAATGGAAAACTCTCAGATGAATAATATTGCTTCTTCCTCAAAAATGCACATGTAAAAAAAATTATAATCGTCCCTTCTTCATTTGTTGGGTTTTATTGCTTTTGTTTTGTGCATTTTAATTTACAGAATTCCTACAAATGTTGTCTCCGAAAAACTTTTTTTACGTTTCCTTTTTTTCCACATCCATAATACATGTATATTATTTTATTTCCCTAATTTAAAACAGAAAACATGAGTATAGACCAGTGTTTCTCAAACTTTTTCAGCCCAAGGACCACTTTATCTTCCATTTATTTTTCTGAGGACCACCTAACAGAATCCCACTCTCACACTCCCCCAAAAAACAACAAAATAGGAAGGATAAGCTAAGCTGTTTCAAATCAAAAACGAATTTTTAAAAAACAAATGCAATGCTATGTTCAGAAATTATTATATGAATTTTATTTCATTTGAAAAAGTAAATGTGAAATGAGTTGCAGCTTAATATGAACAACAAACTGCACATGTGGAAAAAAAACTGCAATTAAACATACTATAACAGCCTAGGTCCAACTTAATGTCTTTCCAAAGAGCCATTAGTTTAAAACTGAGGTGGTGGGTATATGAAGTCTATGATTGTAACTATGGTAACAATAAAATGCTGAAAAAAATGTCCCCTTAATGTCCAAAATCACTGAAATTACAGGGATTTTACACATTAAACAAAAACTAGTACATTACAAAACTAATAGATCTGTGGATTTTAGGTGCTTTCAGTTGACGCTTGATCTTTTTTTTTGACTCCTCTTTGGTTTAGCCACCGACCCATTTTTACGTTATTAAAACAGAATGGCAAGAACTGATATCACAGTTTCGCAAGTGCATTAAAAATCTACTTAAATAAGGGACGATTGTATAAACACTTGCCTAGTTTAGGTCATCTTTTGGCGGACCACTGGGGGGGTTTGGCGGACCACTAGTGGTCCGCGGACCACACTTTAAGAATGACTGGTATAGACTGATATTTTTCAGATGTGTGGACTTTAAAAACAGGGGTTTAGGAAAATATTAATGGATAAATATCAATATATTAATAATAAATGTGTCAGGATCCTGTCAGGTTTAGAATCTAGTCTCTAGTGGCAGGGTTCTGACAGTACCATGTTATGTGTGGGGACACGTGGCTTTGGATGTCTGTTTCCAGTCACGTGTTTTCAGTGTCTTGTCTCTTTTACCCCGCTCCCTTGTCATCTTCGTCTATTAGTTTCGCTGTTGTCCTCATCATTTGCTCCCTATTTGAAGTCCTTGTTTTCATTGTTCTGTGCTCGTTCGTCCGATGTTATTGATGTTGATACCTGTGTTAAAGCCTGTCGTTCCTGTGTGTACCCAGTTTAGTGTAGTTCTAGTCTTGTCTTCTGTCATTTGTAAAGTACTTTGTTAGTCTTGTGTCTAGTCCAGTGTTAGTTTATTGTAGCTTATATCCTGTCTTGTTTTGCCCCCTTGTGGGTTTTTGTTTTTGCCCCTGTCTTTTACAATAAAAGTCTTGTCCTGTCCACACGTGTCTGCGCTTGGGTTTATCTGCCTAAATCTCTGACAAAATGCATTCTTTGAGGATTTAGATTTCAGGTTTTGACTGCAAATTTTACATCCATAATGTTGGAATCACTCATATGATTTTCACACTATCATAAACCCTTTAGACGCATCTGCAGCAGGCACTTATTTTGACAAGACACGTGATGCACATAGGATCACTCGTCGTGCAGGACACTTACTTTGAAATTACGAGCCACACAACACCTGATGGGCTACATACATGTTGTGACAAACTTTGCATCGAGCGCCCTAGAAAAAAGTCACTGTTCACAATTCTGTCAATGAATATAAAGCAGTGGTCTCCAACATGGTTGCCTGTTTGGAGTCTGTGAGTAGCCCGCCAAAGCACATTCTATTAATAGTATCAATTTTAATATTTATTTATTTATGCTAACATTTTAAGCTATAAAACATATACACAAGTAAAATAAAATCAACAAGTAAAACAAAAAAGTTTTAAGTAGAAGCCTCTTTCCCACAGTAAACCAGAATGAATTTACCAGTAAAAATGTGCTGTTCACACACGCAGTGGCGTTCCGTTATTTTACCAGTAAAACATCATTCAAACATCAGTATCAAAATACCGGTAAATTCGTTGAGAAAGCGGAAGTACCTGTAGCACGCGGCGAGCTCAGTGTTGTATTTGTAAACAATCCACGTCGTTCATATCCACGGTCCGTATTTTGCTGTTTTCACGTCTGTGGTAAACAGTCACGAAGTTGCTCATGACCAAACAACATTGAATGAGACGACGTCAAACCGAAAATGTGTTTTTAACAACACTACTGTTTGCACGTTAGGCTTCACAGAGGAAGGACGTCGGCAATTCGGCGGTAAGCTGTTTTAAACAACTTTGGTAAAGAAATGTGGACGTAAACTTCAGGTGTGCTCTACTTTCAAGCAGCATGTGTGTGGAAACGTCCGTAAACAGTGCGGCGGTAAACGCGTCATCTGTATTAAAACGCTATGATTGGCCGAACCTGTCAGCACGGTCTGACGTCGTCCGTTCTAAATGCCGGTAATCCTCTAATTTTCGTTCACACATAGCGCTTACCGGTAAATTACTGGTTATCTTACAACCTGTCTTACTGGTAAATTGGGAGCACTGATTAACCGGAAAGGTTCTGTTCACACATGATCTGTTAACTGCAATTTACCAGTAAATTACCAGTAAAGACTGTATGTGTGAAAGGGACTTATATCTAAAAGTAGCCCTCCAGATTGTTTTATCTATTGTGGTAGCCCTTGCTCACAAAAAGTTTGATCTAAAGTCATGCATTATATACTTTTTTGTTTTCAAATAAGCACCTGTTTGCACACCATCCTTCTGGACTGACTGTATAGGCTGTACAAACAATATCAGACCTTCTTAACTGGGTTTGCATCAGGACTCCTAGCACCTGAAATACTTGGCTTACAAAAAAGTATTGTTTTTCCCATAAACAAGATGTTACTTTACTTCTTACTGACCCATTGTCTTTCCCGAAACCTTAGTTCTCATTTAGATCTTACTCACCCTGTTGAGCTGCTCCAGGAGCCGATGGTTCTGTTCGGACAGCTCGCTGATGGCGCGGCTCTTATCGCGGTCTGCCTCACGCAGCTGCACCTGTTGTTTCTCAAGCTCCTCCTGCAGGTGTTGTAAATCCGTTTCCAGTTCTGCCACCCGACCTTCCCATTCACCCTCACGTCTCTCCAGACGACGTCTCAGCTCGTGTTTCTCCCGCTCCAGGAGCTGAAAAGAGAGCGAGATGCAATCACAGTGAGGTAACACCTGAAGTTATTTGTTAATGTCTTACTGGTGTCTATAGCCATACAGCCTAACAGGTACTATATAATCTGCTTGCTTCCTTCTTTGCCCACTTGGAAAATGTTTTAGCCAATGAACTGAGGTGAGCTAAAATTTCATCCGCTGTGATGTAATGAAGTTTTTGGGATTTATACGTTCCATGCAAGCCAATCATTTTTTCATTACTGAAGAGATTTTTCATACTGCTGATACTTAAACACCTAGACTTCATGGTCTGTGAAACAAAGGTCTTTTGCAGGGTTAGGCAGGCACCTTTCAGAGCACTGCGGCTGTAATTGCAGAAGATTAAATGTGACACTGATTAAAGCCTGTGAAATGTGCTGTGAAGGCCATCAAACCCATTTACAGTCGTTTCAATGCTAATTATTTGCATATGCCAAAAGGTTCCTTAAAGCATATCAAATATAACATGTAGTGTATTTATATATTTTATATGGACATACATTGAAGATAAGATTTAGATTCAAAGTTAAGTTAAAGATGTGATGGTGCATGAGGTACAGTCGCATGGAGACCTGCCAGTTATCTGCCGGGTGTCTGCCTCTCAAGAGACCCAAAGAGCTTCAGCTTTGCTTGCAGGATCACTCAGAAGACTGAATGAGATTCAACTCATAGTCTCTGTTTGACACAGGGCCCAATTCATGCTCAACATCAGATCGAATAAACATATTCATTTGAACCCTTATGGGTTGTTGGGGACGTTTGGCCACAACTTTCTCTGTGTTTAAGCAAATGGAATGATTTTTGGTGACCAATCTTATATTGACACACATTTTGGAAAAATGCTTTGATTTAAAAAACAAAACTCAACGATATATTTATACATTTATGATTTATATTTATATACACTAATTTAAATGGCTGTAAAAAATTATCAGATGAATTTTGTTTCTTTTTTTTCACATAAATCTGTTAATCAACCTCATTACTGATCAAAACTACCAAATGTTTACAAAAATCCATGATTTTAACTCTTTAATTTCCAAGTTCATAATTGATTTGGGGAAAAACCCACAAAATGACTGATTTTCAATATAAAAAGTGATTGTGGCGTGTTTTTATACCTTTTATCACAGTCTTGGGCATGTCAAACATTAGTAAAAACATTGGCTTTGATGCATTTTTAGTTTTTGTGCAGCATCAGATTTTTTTTTTCATGGCTTTGAAATCAAAATAAAATTTTTATAATGGAAGTCAATGGGGCAAAACAGAAAAATAAAAAATATGCTCTTTTAAACCACAACTTTTCGTCTAGGCCCGGTCCAGCGCGACCTAACGTAAATGCGTAGTGACGTAGGGAGGTCACGTGACGTGTTACATATATAAAACACACATTTGCGGACCATTTTAAACAATAAACTGACACAAAGACATTAATTAGTATCAGTTGACATACAACAACGTAGGAACGGTCCTCTTTCAACACACTTGTAAACACTGGGGCGGAGTTTCGCGGTCGTCTTATGTGACCTCTTGACGTCATGACGTATTGCGTGGGGTCTCCTGTCGCATCACGACCGGATCTAGACGAGAAGTTGTGCTTTAAAAGTGTATATTTGTTATTTTTATTGTCAAAAATGACAATCGTTTTGCTAGATAAGACCCTTATGCCTCGTTTGGGATTGTATATAGTCCTTTGAAACTCCGTTGAAAAAAACTGTTACGTGTTGAGTTAAGTGTTAATTGTTGGTGTCCATTAAAGTTCATTAAAATGAGAAAAATCCTGCAATGTTTTCCTCAAAAAACATCATTTTTCTCGACTGAACAAAGAAAGACATCAACATTTTGGATGACATGGTGGTGAGTAAATTATCTGGATTTTTCTTTTAAGAAAATGGAATATTCCTTTAAGTTTTTCTGAAAAATTGTACTTTCAACCCTGCTCTACCCAAACCATAATAAAATAAAGTATTTGTGTCCTAAAAACATTTGAGGTTAAAACAATCGTAATAGTCTTATTTGTAAATAAGATTAAGTTTGTAAACAACAGGTAAAGATATACTCTTCAGATGTGTCCAGTATAGGAAATACTGCTTCCTGCTTGTAGTATTATATAGTTTATATAACAGTATGGGACTAAATGTGTTTACATAATTTAGATCATTACACTTTTGATAATATGGTATATACTGATAAATAATAATAATAAAGCAGAATGAATTCTTGTAACCGTACCCATAGGTTGCAGCACTACAGTGTCAGTAATTGTCCATTTGTATACATTTTGTCCTAATATAGCCCTGTACTCTAAAAATGGCTGGGTTAACCCAACTACTGGGTTATTATAACCCATGGTTGCATAACAACAACCCAAAATTGGGTCATTTTTAACCCACTCATATAAATTCTTTAGGTGCAAAGGAGTACCGCCCCAGTGAAAGCTACACTAAAAATGCATGCTTGTTTCAACCTATAGTTGGGTCAAATATGGACAAACCCAGCTGTTTGGTAATAAATAACCCTATGTTGGGTTGTTGTTACCCAACTATAGGTTAAAACGACCCAACAGGAGTGTAGTTGTCAAAGGGGCGGTACCCTTTTAAAAAAGTATACCTTTTCACCTAAAAAGTTTTTAATAGTACCTCATGGGTACATATTGGTACCAAATACATATCTGTACTTACATGGTACATATAGGACCTTTTAAAGTGTAGTGAAAACTAGGGACCATTTTTTGACAGTGCATGATATATGTTTTGAAGACACAACTACACCTTACACATAAAGGTTCTTCACCTCAGATACAGCACAGAACTTTCTTCTTGATAAGAGACATTTTTGCCTGTGCAGGTTTCTTGAGTTGCTATATAGTGCTTTAGAGATATATTTTAGGAATGTATTAATTTCTGTATATGCTTGAAGGTTTAGAGGCCTCACCTCAAGTTTGTCATTTAAATCCTTGGTCATTTTTTCATATTGCTTTGTGAGGTCTTGGTTTCTTTCAAGTAGAGCTTTGCCCAGTTTAGCAGCGATGACCAGGTCTTTCTCTTTCTGTCGTAACAGCGACAGTAGATTAGAGTCTTGTCCGCTTACAGGTGTCTCCGAGACGGATACCTGTACATCCTCCTCCCGTTCGCCGGTCAGTATTGCGAGCTCTTCCTCCAGAGCCATACCGAGGCCACCGGGCGCGGCACGCGTCAGCGGGCGGCTCGTGTGTTCCATACGGTCGCTGTCCAGCTGCGGTGGTGCTGAAATCGCGCTGCGCAGGTCGAGGCAGGACGCGGACATCGCCGGGAATACCACAGCTTAATCGGCTTAAATCCGGTCAGCCTGCTTTAGTTCTGGGTCTGGGTGACCTGTGTGGGTCGATAATAACGCCATGGAAGTGGATTAATGATGGATATATAGGTGGATCAAACGCTATCCAGTAGTTTTTGAGGCAATTAGTTGAAATAAAATGCATCAAGCCATTTAAATCTGTTTGAAACGACGCCTTTTCCTCGCGTTAACCTCCTTGGCGATCGCCGTCCAGTTGTTGTGTCCACCCCAAACCACCGGGGTCCCGGTTCTTCCCCATTTTTATCGCCACACCGGAGTCATTTTGCAGACCTCCGGCCTATACGGCGGACAAATACGCGGTTCGCTGTCGCGCACGAGCCTGTTCCCAACCCCAAGCGCGCTCCCACTTCCGTGACGTCAGCTAATTTACCTGTTCCTCGTAGCCGCCCATTGGTCGATTGTGATAACGCCATATGTTTCAGCAGATCTGGGTGAAAGACACATGAATGCTGGTGATATAATTGTGTTGTTGGGGACTCGTATGGCCTGGATTGTAAATCAACGCTCTTGGAGGAAGTCACGACTTTATTTGGAAAATCAATGATTTTCTGTGATAGTGTAAAACAGAAAAAAAACTGTTTTTGTTTTTTGTGTTTTTTTGCTGAAAATAATCACCTGAAAAAATTACCTGTACATTTTTCATATGTCACTAAAACAATTACAGTAGGCTATTTAAAAAATATATCTTAACCTGTGTTTGTATTTTATGTTTATTAATTTGAGCAGATTTTTTTTTAATGAAAAGCAGGGACATTTCCTAGTTCAATGGTCAAAATATCATTTCAATCCTTTGTTATTATCCATGAATTAAAATAGGCTACGGGACAAAACATTTTGAATGTTTTCGTCTTTTTATTGTTGTAGGTTTGTAGAGAACAGAACACCAATGAATGACAGGACTGTCCCTAGAAAATGGGGACATCTGGTCACCTCATGGATATTTACGTAAAAAAAAAACATTTGTATTGTAAGGAGATTCCTTTAAACACATTATATTAGTGTATATCTGTGTGTAGTTGTCATTTCATTTTGTCCAAACTGTCATCAGTAATAGGCAGAAAAAGACTTTTATAGGTGAACATAAACAATAATCTGCCCATTATACATTATGTACTAAATAAGAAGATTAAACTCATATGGGGTGGTTTCCCGGACATGGATTAGACTCTAAATGCACACAAGTAATGTTTTAGTAAGACATAGTTTTTTTCATATATTATTTGAAGCACACACGCGCACACACGCACGCACACCCACACACATTGATATCATTGTGTTTTGAAGGGCTTGACCTCTTTACCACGCATCTGGATTTCTGCATTCTGAACAAACAAACAAACTCAGGTTTACAAACTCATGTTATGATCATTCCACAATAGCAGCAGTAATCACATGGATTTCCCTGCCGCCTCCTTATTTTACCTCCTTTTGCTTTTCTGTCTGTTCTGCTTGACTGTGATGGTCTACTAATGTTTATTTACTCTCACACTATAATGCTAACTGCAGTCATTGTGGTTCTGAGATGTGCCGCAGTGGTTTCCTAACAGTTCTGTCCTGTAGTATACAATATAATTGTTGTGTTTTAGTGAGTATGTTCATAGAAAGATAAATGGGTCAATGGGATTTTGGTTCTCTTACAACCCCATCACTGCTCATCCATACGAGTCATTTACTAAACTCAGAAAGACAGTAAACATGTTTGGATTGAGGCTTTCCCTTTAATCCTTATGATTAAAACACAATCACTCTCCAGAGAGAGAGAGAGATAAAAAGAGAGAAAGAGAGACAGAGAGATATCTGTTAATGCACAGCTAAATATCATGTTTTATATCTTGTAAATGACTTATGTATGAGTTTAAAGCATGATATAATATATCAAGCAAGAAAGAAACTGAATAATAAACAAACAGTATTCATATTAAAATAATAATTCTTATAAACTAACACCAGTTATTTGTCATTTGTGAGGAATAAAAAGTAATTTTTGTCATTAACATATGAACCATAAGTTTTCAATGGATAACACAACAATAATGCTGGGTAAAAAATGACATAATGAATACACTGCAAAAAAAGATTTTCAAGAAAAAATGTTCTTAGTATTTTTGTCTTGTTTTCAGTAAAATTCTTAAATTAAGATGCTTTTTCTGGATGAGCAAAATGACCCTAAAAAAATAAGTCTAGTTTGTAGGCAAAAAAATCTTGAACACTTTTCTTAAACACTAAATTCAACAAAATATTATGCAGATATTTACTTAAATTGTATATTTTTGTCTATAAACTAGGCTTATTTTCTTAGGTCATTTTGCTCATCAAGAAGAATTTTTGCATAGATTAATCTAGATTAATCTCATACAAAATAAAAGTAACTTTTTGCATAACATATGAGTTTGTGATGTGTGTAAATATTATGTATATTTAAACACACACACACACACACACACACACACACATATATATATATACATTTAAGAAATGTTTTATTTATATATAATTTTTTTATTTATATATATATATATAATATGGAATATATAAATAAATACAAAACATATATATGTAAATGTTTCTTAAATACATACATGAATGTGTGTGTATTTATATAATTACACACAGCACAAACTCATATGTTATGCAAAAAATTTATTAGATTAATCTATGCCCAGCTCTAATTTTTAGACATTTCTACTGAAAATAAGAAAAAAATAAGTAAGAAAGTCATTTTTTTGCAGTGTCATAGGACGCCACTTGCAGAATTAAACATAAAAAGTAACAAGACCATCTGACAATGAAAAATACTACAGTCTGTAATGTGTTTAAGGGTGTTTTCACACCTCGTTTGAGCCCTCCAAACGCTCTCAGAGCAGTTCAGGGTGTATATGTGAACAAACCAAGTGATCTCAGACCCCCCTAAAAGGACCCAAAAGTGAACCGAACTCAGACCACTTCTGAAGGTGGTCTGAGTACGGTTCGCTTTTGGGTTCTTTTGAGGTTCGATTTCTTTTTGATATGTGAAATCAATGAGGTCCCGGTCCGTTTCGCGTGTGGTTTTGACATTGTATCAAAATAAACTGCTGCACAGAAAGCTGGGGTCTGAGTTCTTATGAAGTTGTGATGTGAACAAGAAAGGGTCTGAGGTCACTTCAGTTCTGAAGAGGACCAAAAAAAGAACTGGGTCCTCTTTTGAGTCCACTATATTGTGAACACCAAAAGGACTGAGGTCACATTCGGCTAGTCCCTTTTCTGGTTCACTTTAAGTGAACTGGGTTTGGTTCTTTTAAAATGAACTATATGTGAAAACACTCTTATTGCACTGTGTGTTCAAGTCTCCAGCGACAAATAGTGTCACGAGGCCATCTGCTGGACAACATGCAGAAATGCTGATCTGACACGTGGATTCATTCTTATGTCCATGTATTCTTGTTTATTTTTGCATGTAGATTATTTGTTAATATATAGATTAAATATTTGCACCAGTAAGATAAGAGCCTACACTTGTAGAGGTTGTTTTTTAAGTATTTAACTTTATAGCAAACTTTGTGATATATAGGTCATTATGTAATTGCAGGGAGGCTACATTTGGTGTCCAAAGTCATTATATTTTCTGTGTTATTTTGGATATATTTGTAATTATTTTAATAATTTGGTAGTCTACTCATTGTCATGGATCACAAGATGTTACAGCCAGCCCATAACAGTACAATATCTACCTGCAATTAAATTATCACCCACATGTTACAGTAATATGATACTTTAAATCAACAGTTCTACAAAAAGGTTTTATTATATTTTGATTTTTCTATTTATTTGTTTACTTTTAGCCATTGTGTTTCGCAACTGTTACATTTTTTGGAAACCAAGAGCAACTAGTTCAAATAGTTTTTGTTATTTTCTGATTGATTCGCAGAGATCTCTGCATTTATATAATAATCTGAGTCATTGTGTTAAACTACTGGCTGCTCCACAAGCCTGAAAGAGAAAGATACACCGACTCTTCATATACTGTTACACAATCACAATTAACATCTTCCCCAAGCACAAAGCTCTTATGCAAGTACTTCATCTTAACCTGCACGTCTCCCCACAGCCATCAGATGGCGCTGTGCTCTTGATAATCTGAAATGTTTGCTGCACTCATCTCTTCACTTCCGGTTGTGCATAGTCGAGAAGAAAAAAAATTCAATAATACTGACAATCCTGATGGTATTATTCCTCAACCTATTCATGTGAGTAAAGAAATCATAATTTTCTTTTGGAAGTTCATTTGGATAAAAGCATAAATGTAAATGATTTGTATGCTTTGTATTAAAGTTTAGTTGGTGTGTAATGTTGCTGTTAGAGCATAAATAATACCTGAAAAATTATAAAGCTAAGTTCAATGCCAAGCGATATATTTTCTTTAATAGAATTCACATTTCAAAGCCTACAGCGAACGGCCGGTTTGGACTACAGCCCTCTACTTCCGGGATGAATGACGTCAAAGCAAGAGCGTTTGACTAAACTCCGCCCACAGGAATACGTCAGTCACTGCTCAAAAACGCCTCCGGCTAAGCTAAGCTGCTAAACAAGCTACACTCAAAGATAAGTACATTATGTCAAAAATACTTCGTTTTTCACACAGGAAACATGAACAAATGTTATATTGCACACCTTAAACGCAATCATAGCTTCAAAAACACAGGTAACTTCGCGTAACATCGCGTAACTTACGGTAAACTCTTACATAGCAATCCAAAACATTTGGTATTTTCGACGAGGAATTTGTTTAAGTGTTCAGTTTCAGCAAAGAGTATAGAAGCCCAAGAGGCGAAACTCTGTTGTGTTATGGGTAACAGTCTGTAGATGGTGCTGCGGAGCCACGGCCGCCATTATGGACTGTAAGCTGCTGAAATCGTTAGCGCGCCTCACAACTGTGAAGATGAGCAAGTGGTTAAAACGCAAGTGTTCTGCAATAAAGTCCACCAGAAACTTGTTAATATTTTTGTGATATTCTATGTAAAAGATTAACTCTTAAGAAATGTTCATTTATAATTTTATTTATTTATTTTTCCAAATCATATATGGTGATGTTCACTCATTTCAAAATCAACATTTGAATAAATATCTTATTACTGTGTGTCTGCCTATATATTATTTCATGAATTTCTGTTATTCATATAACAAGGAAAATGCATAATAGAACATAAATATTGATAGATTAAAGGTTTGCAGTAATTTTATAATTGTATATTTTGCAAACCGTAAGTGGTAGGCTAATGAAGCCGATTCGGTGGGGGACATACCCTTACGAAAAAGAATCTTATAGTATTTTTGGACAAAATAGTATAGTAATCTTATAGGAATACTATAGTCATTTGGGACATACTATAGAAGTACGACAAGACTACTATAGAAATTCTATAGCAGCTTTAAAATATTATAGAGGTATTAGAACATCACAGAAGTATGTTATGTTCTGTAATACCTCTATAATATCCTAGAACCGCTATAGTATTTCTATAGTAGTCTTATCGTACTTTTATAGTAATATTTTGTCCCAAAATACTATTTTCCTAAGGATAATTAGGCCATGCATAACCACGTTGTTTTCGTATTTAGATATGACGACCAGAAAAAAAAAAGTTATGCCAAGTTTTTGTTATGTTAAGTTGGTTCAGTGCCATTGACTCTCATTATTTTTCGGCGTTTTCCTTCAGTTTTCAGTCCATAATGGCGGCCGCGCCGTCACGTCATGGGGGCAACTGTTGCTATGGAGCGTTCTATTGAGTTTCGCCTCTTGGGCTTCTATACTGTTTGGTTTCAGCAACTAGTCAGACCATTAAACAAACAGAAACCGGAAGTAAAGTTCGTACTAGACGCGCTTATCGCGTCACCGCACGTGCGCCTGATGAAACGGTCTATACAGTAACTTAACAATAAACTCCAGTCTTCTTATCTGATTGGAAACCATATGATTTTCATTTTATAGTCAAAGATGTAAAGTTAAAGTTCACCAAGTCTATCTATATTGTTTAAAGACGTCATGCTAGGTTGAAAGAACAGCAAATGATGACAACATTTTCAGTTTTGGATAAACTATTCCTGTTGCTAAATATAAAGGACTGATGAAATAACATGCTTAAAAATAATAAATAAAGTATCACATCCCATAATTCCACAGTGCTCTACTTTACAGATGAGAAAAGAGATAGTGAGAGATGTTTGAACGCTCATCTACCCCCACACAAACTTCAGATTGCATTAATCAATAGGTCCCTCTCTCGCGCGCGCTCGCTCGCTCGCTCGCAAATGGTCATCTACGTAATTGTTTTTACCTTTTTTTAATCGTTGAACACAGAACGCAGATGCCACCTGCCATCACAGAATGAGCAATACTTTTCACTGTCCACCATTTCCTTTATAAATGCTAATCTATCAATGGCTCATACAACATGCAATAGCCAGTTGCCTGGTAACATCTCTGATATGGTTGTTGTGTTTGAGAGAGAAAACCTGCTTTTGTGCATTTGTCTTTTTTCTTTACTTTTCTAACAACAATGTTGTTTATATAATACAAGCATCTGAATTTCTAACAGCACGCCCACAAGCACTGATCTTTATATGAAGCAGTCACCGAGAGCATTATTCTGCAATCTGTTATCAGTGGAATTATTTAGCAGTTAGATATGAAGCATAACAACAGCTCTCGATAACAGCGTGAAGCCATGCGCCAAAACTTTGACATTTGTATCACACTTTCCCAGCTATTTAGGGAGACACTCCAGTCAAAAACCCATATAGTCATGTACAGTATAATCTACTTTACACAAGGAAATATCTTAGTTTTTTTTAAACAGAAAATCGGGTTACTGCGGCTTCAATGGGTTTTGGCTGAAAATAAATTCATAGCAGAGTTCCTGATGGCGATGCCAACAGAAGCTCGTGAAGATGTTAATTTGCACAGTCGAGTTTGTCATAGATAAAAATCATCCAGATCTGAGTAAATAACAGAAAGGCATCTTTACTGAGATGGTGTTGTGAATAATGAAGAGTTTCAAGAACAATACAAAGAGGTTTTTGCTTTGATGGTTCTGAACAATTAAAATATTTGAAGTTTGTCAAATGATAGACATGTAGACAGATAGACAGACAGACAGATAGATACCGTAGATAGATAGATACTGTAGCCAGATAGATACCACAGATAATCAGGTAACTGCGGCTTTAATGGGTTTTGGCTGAAAATGAATTCATAGCAGAGTTCCTAATGGTGATGCCAACAGAAGCTTATGAATTTGTCGAGCTAGATAGATAGATACCGTAGACAGATTGATACCCTGGCCAGATAGACACCATAGATGGATACCGTAGACCGACAGATACTGTAGACAGACAGACACATAAATACTGTGGACAGATACCGTAAACAGACAGTCACCATAGACAGCCAGATACCATAGACAGCCAGTTACTGTAGACAGCCAGATACCGCAAACAGGCAGATACCGTAGACAGCAAGTTACTGTAGACAGCCAGATACCGCAAACAGGCAGATACTGTAGACAGCAAGTTACTGTAGACAGCCAGATACAACAAACAGGCAGATACCGTAGACAGCCAGTTACTGTAGACAGCCAGATACAACAAACAGGCAGATACCGTAGCAAGATACCATACATGGCCAGATACCGTAGACAGACAGATACCATAGACAGACAGATACCGCAAACAGGCAGATACCGTAGACAGCCAGATACTGCAAACAGGCAGATACCGTAGCAAGATACCATACATGGCCAGATACAACAAACAGGCAGATAACGTAGCAAGATACCATACATGGCCAGATATCGTAGACATGCAGATACCGTAGACCAGTGCTTCTCAAATAGTGGGGCGGGACCCCCAGGGGGGGCTAGAAGCGACACCAGGGGGGGCGCGCGAGACCCCGGGGAAAATACTTTTTCAGAAAGGCTGTCACTTAAAGACATTACACCCCAATCACGCTGATAAGCCGCTTGAGTTTTTTATTATTATTTATTGATTATATTTAATTAAATTTTTCAGTATCAAATGGTCAAAAAATATTATACTTTAAATAAGGATAGATTTTTTTTATTTCAGGCAAATTGATGCATTTTAAGTCTTTTCTGTTACATACTAAAAAAACAATGTTAATAAAGTTATTCTTTGTTGTTAGTTGATCGATATTTCTTTTTTTGTGTTTTCTTTAATGTTAATAAGGATACAATGTTTTGCAGATGTGTAATTTTATAGACAAATTATACTATTTACAGTCGCGGCGGAGAGTTGGGGGGCGCGAAATGTTTACTTCTTCCTCGGGGGGGCGTGACAGAAAATAATTGAGAAGCACTGCCGTAGACAGACAGATACCGCAAGCAGACAGTAACTGCAAACAGACAGATACAGCAGATAGCCAGACAGACAGACAGACAGACAGACAGACAGACAAATACCGCAGACGGATACCATAGACAGTCAGATACTGTAGACAGATACTGTAGACAGTAACTGTAGATAGATACCCTAGCTAGCTAGATAGATAGATTCCATAGATAAATAAATAGATATCGTAGATAGATACCATAGATAGATAGACAGATATATAAATAAATTGACAAATAGACAGATAAACAGACAGATAGACACCGTAGATAGATAGATAGCATAGATAGACAGATACCATAGTTAGACACCACAGACAAATACTGTAGACAGTTACTGTAGATAGATACCCTAGCTAGCTAACTAGATATATAGCATAGATAAATAGATAGATACTGTAGATAGATACCATAGATAGATACCATAAATAGATAGACAGATAGATAAATAAATAGACAGATAAATAGACGGATAGACAGCGTAGATAGGTACCGTAGATACATACTGTAGATAGATAGATACTAGTGATGCATCGATGTATCGGCCGCCGATATTTATCGGCCGATTTTTGATGAATTTGAAACCATCGGAATATCGGCAATAGCACGAGAAAGGCCGATACCGATTGTTTATTAATTCACCACACAAAGGCAATGAGTTGCATGTCTGTTGTTCAATTAAAATGATTTAATGTTCTAGTGTGCACTATACTTAAGCACCGACAGAATACCTTTGTTGAGCTGGCTCAAATGTCTTGGACAATAAAAGAAACAGACTGCACTTTAGTGTGGGAAAAGAAGTATTTTTACCCTGTTTAAAGCAATAGCACTGGCATTATTTATGTTTATTAAAGAAATCCATTATATGTAAAATAAAAGGGTTAATGTTGTTAATAAAAGAAATGCTGAATATCAAAAACCACCTTTGAAGGTTGTCATGTTGTCTTATTATATTTGTTTTAGCTTAATTTGTGCCTCTCTTATTATGTTGGTCAGTTGAATGTTAATTAGATCCAATCCATGTTCAGTAAAAATAATTTGAATCAGAAATAAACTAGCTAATAGACCAGCTGTATAGTATTGTATACAAGTGTTTAATATCGGTATCGGCCAGAAGTTGTCTGTTTAAATCGGTATCGGTATCAGCCCAAAAAATCCTAATAGACACAATATATAGCTAGATAGATAGCTAGACAGACAGACAGATAGAAGCCGACAGAAGCTTATGAATTTGTCGAGCTAGCTAGCTAGCTAGATAGATGCCGTAGACAGATTGATACCCTGGCCAGATAGACACCATAGATGGATACCGTAGACCGACAGATAGCGTAGACAGACAGACAGACAGACAGACACTGCAGACAGACAGATACATACTGTGGGCAGATACCGCAGGTAGATACTGTAGACAGCCAGTTACAGCAAACAGCCAGATACCGCAAACAGGCAGATACTGTAGACAGTCAGATACTCTAGACAGTTACTGTAGATAGATACCCTAGCTAGCTAGATAGATAGATAGATGGCATAGATAAATAGATAGATACCGTAGATAGATACCATAGATAGACAGATAGATAAATAAATAGACAGATGGACACCGTAGATAGGTACCGAATATACATACAGTAGATAGATAGATAACATAGATAGCTAGATAAACAGACAGACAGACAGACACCATAGACGTTGATAGATAGACAGTCAAATTCCACAGACAGATACCGCAGTTATACAGATACTGTAGACAGTCAGATACTCTAGACAGTTACTGTAGATAGATACCCTAGCTAGCTAGCTAGATAGATAGATGGCATAGATAAATAGATAGATACCGTAGATAGATATCATAGATAGATAGACAGATAGATAAATAAATAAATAGATAAACAAACAGATAGACACCGTAGATAGGTAGTACCATAGATACATACTGTAGATAGATAGATACCATATATAGCTAGATAGATAGCTAGACAGACAGACAGATAGAAGCCAACAGAAGCTTATGAATTTGTCGAGCTAGCTAGATAGATGCCGTAGACAGATTGATAACCTGGCCAGATAGACACCATAGATGGATACCGTAGACCGACAGATAGCGTAGACAGACAGACAGACAGACACTGCAGACAGACAGATACATACTGTGGGCAGATACCGCAGGTAGCCAGATACTGTAGACAGCCAGTTACAGCAAACAGCCAGATACCGCAAACAGGCAGATACTGTAGACTAGGGATGGGCAACTTCGGTCCTGGAGGGCCAGTGTCCTGCAGAGTTTAGCTCCAACCATAATTAAACACACCTGAAGCAGCCAATTAAGGTCTTACTAGGCATGCTAGACACTTTTAGGCAGGTGTGCTGAGGCAAGTTGGAGCTAAACTCTGCAGGACACCGGCCCTCCAGGACCGAAGTTGCCCATCCCTGCTGTAGACAGTCAGATACTCTAGACAGTTACTGTAGATAGATACCCTAGCTAGATAGATAGATAGCATAGATAAATAGATAGATACCGTAGATAGATACCATAGATAGATAGACAGATAGATAAATAAATAAATAGACAGATATACACCGTAGGTATACAGATAGATAGATAAATAAATAGACAGATAGACACCGTAGATAGGTACCGTATATACATACTGTAGATAGATAGATACCATAGATAGCTAGATAAATAGCTAGACAGACAGACAGACAGACACCATAGACGTAGATAGATAGACAGTCAAATTCCGCAGACAGATACCGCAGTTAGACAGATACTGTAGACAGTCAGATAGACAGTTACTGTAGATAGATACCCTAGCTAGATAGATAGATAGATAGATGGCACAGATAAAAAGATAGATACCGTAGATAGATACCATAGATAGACAGATAGATAAATAAATAGACAGATGGACACCGTAGATAGGTACCGAATATACATACCGTAGATAGATAGATACCATAGATAGCTAGATAAATAGACAGACAGACAGACAGACACCATAGACGTAGATAGATAGATATATCGATATATCAATAGATATATCGATAGATCGATAGATCGATAGATAGATAGATAGATAGATAGATAGATAGATAGATAGATAGATAGATAGATAGATAGATAGATAGATACCACGGATGGATAGATGAAAGAACAGAGTTTCTACAGTAAGTCAGTCTGCTTGTTTTACTGTGATTATACCAAGCTTCTGCAGTGGAGTGTGAGTGAGTGAGAGAGAGAGAGAGAGAGACGGAGGGAAAGAGAGAGAGAGAGAGAGACGGAGGGAAAGAGAGAGAGAGGGATGCACGATTTGCTCTCTTCTCTCCTCATTTCAGTATATCTTACTCATTCCCACTCATTGATTCTCATCTGTCATCTGTCTCATCTCATAACTCCTGTCTTTCTGTCCACACTGAGGATGAATCCTTCAGATATCTTCATCCACAGATGCCCGTTTCCAAGCTCATGGCTGCCCAGGGAGACTCAACACTTTTGGGCTTCCCCTGCGTGGAGCTGCCCTCTCTAAAGTGGATCCCCATCAGAAGAACAGCGCTCTCTCTTCACATATAAGTGAGTATGACAAGCTCCGCCTGAAGTGTTTACTAGAGAGATTAAGAATATTCGTGTGTCGAAACGCTAAGCATGATCTGTGTAAAAAGGTGTTTCTGTTTGTTTACAAATAATGGCATTCCAGTTATGCATGTCCTTGTTACATACTGTCATTAGTGATCTTATAAAGCCAAGTATGCGTCCAGGTGGCGTCTCAGATGGGTGCAGTTGATACTGATGGTGCCAACACAGATGCCAACACTGTCAGTGTGTGAACTGTGTGTGTGTCACGACACGAGTCTGTGCAGAACATCACTGCGCACTTTATAAGTATTTCTCAGTACAGCAGATCCTCTAGTTTTCTGTGGTGGTATTAGTTTGAATTTATGTATTTATCCAAAATGACTTACACTGCATGTGTTTTATTAGTGATATTTGAACCCATGACCTGGGTGTTGCAAGCACAGTCCTCTGCCAGCTGAGTAAACCAGAATGTTCATCACTTTTATAGCTCACATACTCGGGGGGTTAAACAAACCCCGGCAAGTATTAAACTTCAGTCATAACTCCCAGTGAGTTTTGCACAGGCAAGCACCACTCAGTAGAAAAAATCGAATATTTATTGGATTGCAGGCTGTGTGCTTTAGGTAAGAGCTCTGTGAGAGATGGAAAAATACAGTATGTGGGTGTAACGCTGGTGAAATAGAAGTGTATTAGAAAAAAGCAACGAGAAGGTGACACAATGGACTTATTTCTATGGAAACAGCATATCTCTTCTTTCTCTCTCTCTCTCTCTCTCTCTCTCTCCCTCTCTCTCTCTCTCTCTCTCTCTCTCTCTTTCTCTCTCCACAGCTACAAAACACTGTTAGGGTTGCATTTCATATTCTCCCTAAATATCATCAGATACAAACCTAAACTTTGTTTGGTCCGAAATGCATTATGATGCATCAGTGACACTTTGTACTTAGAATCTTAAATCTTAGGACCGATTTAGAAAAATAAGCAGATGAAAGTTGCCGTGTGGGCACGCTCTAAATACATCACTTCCTGAGATGAGTGTCAGGATGGCATGCTAAATCTGTGTGTTGTCTCTTTCTGTCCACTTTAAATGTGCTGTATGTAACGAGTTTTTGTGCGACATCTAGCAGTGAGATTGTGAATTGCAACCAACGGCTCGGTCCACAGCTCACCCCTCCCTTTTGAAACGCATAGAGAAGCTACGGTAGCCGTCACAGGACAAACACTTCATCGTCTGAGACAATGCTCTATAGAGCAGTTTGTCCATTTAGGGCTACTGTAGAAATATGGCGTTGTAAAATGGCGAATTCTATGTAAGGGGACGTCTCATTCTAAACTAACATTAATTCATTTTGTAAGGTCTTTATAATATGGAGCCTACCGAGCCCCTAAGGTGACATTGGAGTAAAAAAATCTAAAGTTTAGTTTCATGTGCTCAGGCGATAGTTTTGTGTAAGCATCCGATAGGTTCACGTGCGTGCGCAAAAGTTTCACGTAAGCACGCAATAGTTTCATGTGAGCACGCCTATGGAGCCCCTAAGGGGACATGGAGCAAAAATTAAAGAAAGTTTAATTTCGCTAAAACTCTTGCGTACGCAAGTGAAACTTTCGCGTGCGCACATGAAACTTTAAAAAAAATCTGCACATGAAGGTTTCGTGTGAGCACATGAAACTTTCACAGGAGTACGCGAAAGTTCCACGTGAGCACATGAAACTAAACTTCACATTTTTTACTCCAATGTCACCTCAGGGGCTTGGTATTATACAACTGATTATAGATTTATGTATATTATATTGCATTTCTGTTAAGAGATCCTTTTAAAGTGCACCTATTTTATTGCTAAAAAAACTTTATTTTATGTATTTGGTATAATACAATCTGTTCACGTGGTTTATGGTAAAAAACACATTATTTTTGTAGCTCCAGATTTCACTCTCTTCCTGAAGCACACAAATTTGAAAAGCTCGGTGTCCCTGATTGGCCAGCTAATCTGTACGTTGTGATTGGCCGGAATACCTCCGACGTCAGCCGGAAATGTGACGCTGTTTACCATGTTTGAAAGATTTGGTTGCTAAAAGGAGTTAACTTACAGGCTGTAACGCCTAAGCGGGAGGAATTATGATAATGTCGGTCGACCCAGAACTCTATCCAGAATTGTGAGGGAGTCTGTGATCCTCATTAGCATTTCTTCAGAGCTGTCTTACGTGTCTGTACTGTAAGTTTGACTGTGATGTGATATTAGACAGCAGCTTGTGGTGCATTGTGATATATGCGCTCTTTAATCCTCCAGAGTTTTCATCCCCTGTGAAACATGATCCAAACACACGCAAGCCCACACATAGCTGAATATTGATATTGGGAAATAATACAGTATGATGAACACTTAAACACAATGGTTCTTCCCAGGGATGCCATAGAAGAACCATTCAGTGTAAGGTTAGAAGAACCTTATATACATTTTTGAACCTATTTTGAAACAGAAAGGTTCTTCAGATAGTCAAGGTTCTTTATGGAACCATTCAGTCGAAAAGGGTTCTTCTTTGGCATCGTGAGGCACCTTTATTTTTAAAAGTGTAGATCACGGAGGTTGTGATCATGCAGGAAAAACATTTTCTTCATCTTCAAACACACAAGTGTTTCTCTTTGTGTGATTAAATCTAATGTATGACTTTAACTCATTCCCCGACAGCCATTTTTTGAAAAGTTGCCCGCCAGCATTTTATGTGATTTTCACAAAATTTTTACAAAATGCCTTCCAGGAAAATGTTCTTCTAAAAATATATAAACATACAAATATATTAAATGAAAGAACAGACCCTCTGCTTTCAAACAAACTAGGGATGGGACGATTACCGGTTTCACGATTAAATTTGATAAAATGATGGTTAGTATTATCGTTTAAAATTGAATTATCATTACAACCATGTTTGATTACCGTGATTTTGAAAACTCGAGCCAGAATCAGTTTGACGCAGACGCACACATGCAACATAGTTTTTTGCACAAGGCGGCATTTAAGGGATAATGTATTGTATTCATTCACGGTAAACTTATTAGACAGATTTTTTTTACCACAGAAATAATTTCAGGGACATGAAATTTTAAATTGTGATTTTCAAAAATAAAACTTGTTCAAATGTTTTCAGTTTGTGCATCCGTTCTTTTTGTACATTTCCATCTCATTGTAACAAAACCATGATAATATTGATAATCGTGATAACTTGGTCACTATAATCATGATATGAAATTTCATGATATGAAATCCATCCCTAAAACAAACAAACAAAACGGGGGAAAAACCTGTTTCATCCTATATATTTTTCCTCTGCTTATAAACTCTTAAACATGGGTATTTTTATTTAAAAATACACATTTTTTTAGCAAAAAGCTGAAATAGAGATCAGATTCAGAATGATTATCAAAGCATACACAGAGTTAAAAATTAGTAATTAACGTTTTGTCTTCATTTTTTTCATAATTTAGGTAAGTGCATCTAGTGGATAACCGTGGTATTGCAGATTAACATAAAAATTCTTCAGAAACATTTTTTATGCAAATGTTTTCTCTTAACTGATGAGATAACTTGTCAATGGCGTGGAAAGAGTTAATAACTGACCCATTCTCCTGCACTTTTGTGTATGACATCTCTGCATTCAGTTGGTCAAAATATGTACCCCATTTTTCACTGGGGCGGCACCCTTTTAAAAAGTACATCTTTGCACCTAAAGCATTCAAATTCCTTAGAGGTGCACATGTGTACAAAATGTATACATATATGTGTCTTATGGTAGGCCTATACATACTAGGACCTTTATAAAGTGTACTGCCCCAGTGACAGCTGGGGTGCATATTTTGACAATTTTTTCCAACCGTGTACTTCACATTTAGAATAATTAAAGGATGAGTTTAGTGCACTTATTAAAACAATGCTTGGAAAAAACTGTTGACTGGATCTTAAAATTGAGGTTTGTATTCAGTCAGCATTTTGGTTGTTCATGTCAATATTCAGACTCAGTGTTTTCTCAATGTTATAATGTTGTCGAGACAAGCTGTGGCAAAATTGGTAATTAAACCTGTTAAATAAATACCCAAGAGAATTAGTGTGATGGTAAATGTCTCAGAGTGCCTAACTATTTATTAAAGGTGCATTGGGTAACTTTTAGGCAGATCTCTTGACAGAAATGCAATATATTATACATAACTATATTTTCAGTGGTGTATAAAGACCTTACATAATAAACTGTATTGTTTTAATTACCTTAGAGACATTTCTATCTACGTACTAGGGATGCTCCGATCGATCGGCCGCAGATCGGTATCGGCCGATAACGGCATTAAATGACTCGATCGGTCCTCGTTAAATTTTCCGATCTCGTGAACCGATCTTTCTGTTTACTTTTGTCATCATATGGCTCCTCAATGCGGCTGCAGTTAGAGACCATTTTTACGCAGTGAGAGCATTTTTATAACCCGTGGCTCATGAGCGACGTGCAGATTTGCATTTCTCTCTTTGCCTTTACAGAGATATGTGTATTTTCTACGAGAACGCGGTCCGGTCCTAACAGCGCGACCCGTCTTCACATCCCCATCAAACAGCGTATACAACACATATCTATCGCGGACATTGCATCCTCATGCCGAAAGTTTATTATTTGCATCTGTTTTAAAGTTTTGAGCGTTTAAACTTTCATTTTCCTCACAGCTGCTCTTGTCTGCGTTCAGCCGCCACACCGCGCACACACAGCAGCCTGTCATAAGAGCATGTGAACAGAGCGATCTCTGTCAAGTCTTAAAGCTACAGTAACCTAATTCATCTCTCAATAAAATCACTCTCTGCTCTTCACTAAAGAACTGTTGTACTTCATACGAATGCGTGTATATTTAATTCATACAGTAAAGACTGTGAAGTGTTTTATTTTCATTACTTTTTACAGACATAAGCCTTTTTAAAGGCATATTAAATTTCTCTTTGCAGAAGAAATATTTGTTGTCCTAATTTATTTGTTTCTCTATTAAAACAATAATATACCTAATTACTGCAAGTAATATAACATCTGTGGTATTACTTTATCTAGAAAAAAATTTAAAAGGTACAGTCATCAAAGAGCTTGCATATCAGCTTGAAAAATCGGTATCGGCATTGGTATCGGACTGATCACGAAGACAACAAATCAGTGATCGGTATCGGCCTGCAAAAATCCTGATCGGAGCATCCCTACTACATACGATATACAGCGGGTCCCCTTACATAGAGGTTGCGGACATGTTACTACGGTAGCTCTAAACGGACAAACTGTTCGTCCCTACGTTGTATCAGACGACGACATGTTTTTCATGTGGCGGCTACTGTATGCGTTTTGAAAATGAGGGGGAGCTGTTGTTTGCAATTCGCAATCTCACTACTAGATGACGCAAAAATTTACACACACCACCCTTAATGTTAACTTTGTTTATGCATGTTTCAGATTGGACATAATGTCAGTAAAATATGTGACCCTAAACCACAAAACCAGTCATAAGGGCATCTGAAAGTTGAATAAATAAGCTTTCTGTTGATGTATTGTTTTTTGGGATAGGACAATATTTGCCTGAGATACAACTTTTTGAAATCTGGAATCTGTAAGGCAAAAAAATCGCCTTTAAAGTTGTCCAAATAAAGTCCTGAGCAACACATTACCAATGAAAAATACTTAAATATATTTACTTTAGGAAATGTACAAAATATCTTCATGGAACGTGATCTTTACTTAAAGGTGACATAGAATGATTGAACGGAGTATTTATCCTTGTTCTGTGATGTGACATGTAGACAAACATTTTTTTGTTTGGGTCTGTAATGCCTTAGAAGCTTCCTAAAAACCTCTCTCAGATAGCTCTATTAGGGTGGGGGATTTTAAACAAGTGGTTTTGCACCTATTTAGCTCCCCCTACTGGCTTAACTTGCAATCTCATTACTGATTGGCTGACTTTGCTGCCACTCAAAAAATGTAGCCAATTATTTTAAAGTGGAGGGGCAGTTAGATGACTGTGATGTCATAAGCATCAGTTTTTCAGATTAGGCTGTTTTCTGGCTAACATTTCTAAAAGAGAAATTTCTATGAGACTGAGATGTTTAGCATGTTTAGCACTTTTTGTATGTTTGTGAATGTGGGTAGACTACCATTATTCAACAAAGACAAGGTAAAAATGTTTTTTCATTCTCCGTCCCCTTTAATATCTTAAGGTGTTTTTTTGTCAACGATAATTTTGACCCATACAATGTATTTTTGGCTATTGCTACTTATGACTGGTTTTGTGGTCCAGGGTAACTTATTAATAAATATATGTATTAAATGTGTTTTTATGCATTTTGGCCTTTTAAATCCGAGATGTTGTGATTTTCCACACCTTCAAACTCAAAATAGTTTCTTTCAGATTTACATCTGAAGTTTCTTCAGAGATCATTATTAAAACATATTTTTCTTGAAACTGCATTGATTTTGCTGCATTACTAAATTATGCATCCAGCAGACTTCAGATATGTAATCATATTTATGCATTAGCGCAGTATAACCTGGACTATATTGCAGTATAAAGTTGGCACTGTGCAGCTTGAGAAATTTGCAAATGATAAAACTTTTACTTTTAAACATCGGTATTTTATTTAGCTTTTATTACAGAAGGCAGTTGATCACACATGATCATGTTGCATAAAGAGGATTGTCCTCCTTATTGGATATTTTTATAATCTCTGCAAAAAGTTTGAGGGTAAAAATTTCAGTCATTTAGACTTTGAACAATTTGTGAACATCTAATGAAATTTTCACATCAACCGCAAGAGGAAATTATTCTTAAAGTTTACAGGTGTGTTTATATTTTCAATAAAGCTTGGGAATTTTGGAAATATTTCAAGTTGGAAACTTAAGGAATTAAAGGAAATAATTTTTACATTTTGGGTATTTATAAAAACTGTATTACAAACATTACCTTCCTCAACATCTGGCACATCTTAATCCGTGTGCCACAATTCCCATTTATTCCTGTGTGAAAAGTTTCCAAAATTTCCAGATTTTTTGTGTGTGTGTGTGTGTATTTTACAATGGTTTTTAGTCATGAGTTTGAGTTTGTAGTTTACGTGTCAACCTTGTGCAGGTTTAATGTTTTTGTGATTCTCCATGCTGCATGTTTCTGTGCACATTTGCACAAACCTGTTTTGCGCTTGGAAAGCAATTTTTATAAGCATGTTTTGCATTTTGTGTGTGTTTTGTAATCTGTAAGCCTCCTAATGCTGTGTGAGGAGTGAATTGTAAAGCCCCAGGCTACTTAGAGAGAGAGAGAGACTGATGTGGAGGAGGGCACAAGAAGCTTGTGCTTTTATTAGAAGATATTTTCTTCTGTCGTTCATTTTTTTCTGCATCTCAGCGGATGCCAAGTAGAGAGCAGCAGTTAGAAACAGTCTGTGCATATCTAATATGATTGGGGCTGCTATAAATAGACTGTACTATATGATCTCATGTACAGAACAGGACAGATGAAAACAGCAGTAATGATTTCTTCTACAGTGATAATGCATGCAAGGTGCCAATCTGAGTCAATAATAAAAAGTTGTGTGTTTCTGTAGCGCTGATAAAGTGTGACAAAATGTCAAAGTGATTAAACACACTGATAAATTATAAACTGAGCTCACTTAGTTGTTTTTACAAAGGAGAATTAGGGCCAAGTAAAAGCATTATAATATAATAAAATGAAAGTCATTATAATGTGAAATTTTACTCACTGTTGTTGTTGTTTCGAGAAAAAGTAGAGAATAAAGTCATATTTCAGAATATTTAACATTACAACAATAAAGTTATGATATTCAATGATTAAAGTCATGCAATGTTACGACTTTTTTCTGGTTATTTATTTTGACTTTTTTCTTAAAAACTTTGAGTTACATCTCACATTATAATGATTATAATGTGTTTAATTTATTTTAGCTTTTCCCTCTTCTGTGTGTTTTGGATAAAATGTCTTAAGTGCATAAAGTTGTCTGATAAATGCATAAATGTACAGTGATGTTTGCATTACGTTTAGTGCATGTTTTGCCCAGACAAGCACCACACATACTATTTTCTACTGTGCAAATTCCATTTTCCACTTAAAACTTTAAGTTTAATCAATTTGAAATTACAATTAATTTCTTGACTAGTGAGGTGGTGCTATAAATGATAAAAACAACTTAATTTTTAAATGATAATTAAACTTTATTTTTATCATGTATAGCATTTCCGCACTAGTCAAGAAAGTTAAAATAACTTGATAAAACAAGTTGATTAAACTTTAAAATTGAAGAGCAACAAGGATTTTTTTACAGTGTAGAAACAACGTTCAGTCATTTAACTCATTCTCTGCCAGCCTTTTTTTTAAGTTGCCCGCCAGGATTTTTTTGTGATTTTTACAAAAGTTTCACAAAATGCCTTCCAGGAAAATTTTCTAATAAAAATTTATAAACATACAAATATATCAAATGAAAAAAACAGACCCTCTGTTTTCAAACAAACAATAAACAAAAACAAAAAAACTGGAAAAAACTTTTCATCCTATCTATTTTGTTCTCTGCTTATAAACTTCTAAACATAGCTATTTTTCTTCAAGAATATTTTATTAGCAAAAGCTTAAATAATTGCATTTTTGTGAAGGAATATTGTTAGAGAACAGATTCAGAACGATTATCAAAACATACACGGAGTGTAAAATTAATAAATAATTTTTTGCTTCAGTTTTTTTATAAATTGGGTAAGTGAGCCATCTAGTGGAACAACTACTAAAACCTCATCAGGAACACAGTTTTTTAATGCAAATGGTTTCTCTTAAGGGCGGGGTGCATGATGTTTGTAAAACACTTTGGAAAAGGGAGTCGGGCTGAGTACCAAGACACACTTGTAGCCAATCAGCAGTAAGGGGCGTGTCTACTTACCGCCATCGTTGCCTGGGTTGCGTATGTGTGGGGCGGGTCTATCAAAAGAAGGTCCGGATTCTATACGGACTACCAGCACATCCGGGAACTTGACTGTCAATTTCGTCTCTGCCACTTTTTGGGGGGAAACAAACTAGACTTCCCATTGACTTAATATCAACATTGTCTTTCAGAGATCATGCACCCCGCCTTTAATTGACAAGATAACTCGTCAATGTGGGGAAAGAGTTAAATTGGTATAAATGTAAATGTGTTTTTTTTTGTCTTTTATTTTCTGGAAAGGGTCCGGGTGATTCAAACCTCGTCTGTCCGTCCACAACCCCATACAGACAGCGGGACCTTCAGCTCAGAGTGTTACTAAAAGTGTAGACACGCACATATTGAGGTACGCATACAGCGAAACACAACAAGCGATATTCTTATCTGTGTTGATTTTTTCAGATGTCATATTGAAATATTGAACATCACAAACAACATCTCTTCTCTGTGTTGCTTTAGAAGATGGAGCAGGAGATATCAAAAGTGCAACGTAAGATGTCTGACCTGGAATCAGTTCTGCAGCAGAAGGATGTGGAGCTCAAAGCTTCAGAAACCCAAAGAACCATCTTAGAACAAGACCTGGCCACCTACATCACCGAGTGCAGTGTGGGTACTCTATACTGTGTGTGTGTTATGGATGTGTATAATCGACTGCAACCAAACATCATTTTGTTTGTGTATGTGTGTGTTTTAGAGTCTGAAGCGCAGTCTGGAACAGGCCCGTATGGAGGTCTCGCAAGAAGATGATAAAGCTCTTCAACTTCTGCACAACATACGAGAACAGAGCAACAAACTGCAGGAAATTAAAGAACAGGTAGGAAATTCTGGTAACACTGTACAATAAGGTTGTATTTGTTAACATTAGTAAATGCATTAACCAACATGAACTAACAATGAACAATACAGTTTCTCGTTATTTATTGATCTTTGTTAATAGTAAATTGTTCATGTTAGTTAATTTAGCATTAACTAATGTTAACGGTTACAAAATGCTGAAATTAACACAAACTAAGATTAATAAATGCTGTAGAATTGTTAGTTCATGTTGGTTTATACCTTAACTAATGTTAACAAATACAACCTTATTGTAAAGTGTTGCCGAAATTCTAGTCTGTTCTTCAGTTCTGCATATCAGCAAAACATTGTTACAAAACAGTTGGGGGCGGTATCCCGTACAGGGATTAGATTAGACCTAGACTAAAATAAATCTAAACTGAAAACAACTTGCACAGACATATATAAAAATACATCAGCCGGAGCCGATGGTGTAGTGGGCAGCGCACTTTCGGCGACCCGAGTTCGATTCCCGGCTCGTGGTCATTTGCCGTTTCCATACCCCTCTCTTCTCCCTGTACTTTCCTGTCCTCTCATCTATCAAAATAAAAGGTTTAAATAAAAGGCAAAAATGGCCAAAAAATATTATTTAAAAAAAAACATCAGTGCCCTTTGTTTTGCCTCAAAATGCATGCCAATAATGTTTTTAGTAAGGTATGTTTGTTACAATTAATGCATTTGTTGTTAAAAATGTCCTTACTAAACTAAGGCCTAGTCCTGGCTTAAAATAATCCCTGTCCGAGAAACCGGACCACCCCTTATTGAGTTAAAACAAATACACATCCTTAAAAATGTCATAAGATATTAAAGTGTAGTAAATGAAGGTAAATATATTACCTATATTGTTTTTCACAGAATATAGCTTCAACTAAAACTATTTCATTTCATTTGAAAATTGTGATTTGAAAAAGTTTGATTTTATTCATTGATTTCAATCTCTGACATGACTTTTCTCAGTCAATATTAACTCTTTCCCTGCCATTGATGAGTTATCTCGTCAACTAAGAGAAAACATTTGCATAAAAAATGTGTTCCTGGTGAATTTTATGTTAATCTGCAATACTGTGATTATCCAATAGACGGCACTTACCCAATTTAAGAAAAAACTAAAGCCAAAACATTATTTACTAATTTTAAACTTTGTGTATGTTTTGATAATCGTTCTGGGGTGCGTTTCCCAAAATCACCATTAGCCAACTACTGTCGTAAGTTTTGTCGTTACTGACAAAGTTCAACGATTTGGTGTTTCCCAAAACCATATTTCAAACGAACATTCGCAAGCTGCATCGCAAACTTGTGTGGTTTGCTCTTCACCTGTCATTAGAAGCATTGTTCCTTGTTATTATAACATGTAGACTGGCGTTGATTATGCTTTTGAACAAAATAAGCAAAAAACATGTAGTACATTCTATATCCATATAAAAAAATTATTTTAAAGGAATAGTCTACTCATTTTCAATATTAAAATATGTTATTACCTTAACTAAGAATTGTTGAATCATCCCTCTATCATCTGTGTGCGTGCACGTAAGCGCTGGAGCGCGCTGCGACGCTTCGATAGCATTTAGCTTAGCCCCATTCATTCAATGGTACCATTTAGAGATAAAGTTAGAAGTGACCAAACACATCAACGTTTTTCCTATTTAAGATGAGTAGTTATACGAGCAAGTTTGGTGGTACAAAATAAAACGTAGCGCTTTTCTAAGCGGATTTAAAAGAGGAACTACATTTTATGGCGTAATAGCACTTTTGGGAGTACTTCGACTCGGCGCAGTAACACCCTCCCTCTCCCAAGGGGAGCAGACTTTTCAGGCTTTTCAGACTTTTAAGACCCTGGGGAATCCCTGGGAGGAGTGACGTAAGAGGAACTTGCGCATAAATTACTAAATCACGATAACAAAATTAGTCTTCTGATGCAATATATGTTATTTACAGCAATAATCTGACATTAAATCGATTTGCACAGATTAATTAGTACTTCAGGGGCGTTGCTAGACATAAAGCTCTACTGGGGCACGTGCCCCCCCCCCCCTTTTTACTTTGTCTTGAAAGCCTGCGGTGTGCAAGATACAAATTCCTTTGCTTAACCCACTATTCCAACATTGCAACAAGTACTAGGAAAGACAAACATTTATTTAAAAATATTTAAGTATCATCTTCATATATACAACATTATTAGCATGTTTTAAGGCATAAAATGTTTGGAAATAATGACAGGAGAAATATTTTATGCACATTTGCATTTTACATAACAATGATTAATAACTTCTTTTTTATTTTTAAGAATATTTTTATTTTATGACTGCTACTAAAAAAAATCTATCTTAGTTACTGCTAACTGTTTACGTTTTCCTGCGATTTTTCCTCTAATGTTTGAGCCCTGACAGGGAAAGATGTGTCTTTACTCCTTAAACTCATCATCTCTCATTTTTGCTTCCCTTTTCCTGCTTTGCACAAAACATTTCTGATGTCCATCACATGTGTCAATGATCGGGTGAAAATAAGATTTTCATTATTATTTAGAAACTTACTTTAGTCTCGTCATGTTTTCATAAACCAACTCAATCGCGTGTACTTTGTATGCGGCTGCGCACGGCAAAACAGCCGCGCACGGACATGAATGGGTGCGTGGACGCGGACATGAATTGGGGCGTGCACGCGTCAGTGCGACTGCTCCGTCGCTTTTTCAAACGTGAATTGGGTAACTACATTGCATATAGATCCGTTTTTCCACGATTGTCTTTGTAAAGTAATATACAAGATATATTACATATAAATATACTACTTATAACAGTGGTTCTCAAACTGGGCCAGTTTTATGACATTGTATAAAATAAATTAATTTATCATGAATTCTGTGCAATTAAACCTAAAAAAAAAAATAAGACTACTAACCAACAGCACTCCTTCATATCAATTAATATGTTTTGTTTAATCAAAAGTTTAGTTTTAAAACAGTTTCTTGTCATACATTTTCTTTGGGGGGGCCGCGAAAAAATGCGCCGTACACAAGGGGGGCCGCACGCAGAAAAAGTTTGAGAACCACTGACTTATAATACTTATATATATATATAAATATACTAGTTAACTGCTAAAATGTAAACTTGAGATTTACACAGGGGCACAAAAGATTTACACTGGGGCACGTGCCCCAGTAAAAGGGGTCTAGCGACGCCCCTGTAGTACTTCATCTCCCACGTGACATCATCAACTATGTTGTTAAACCAAAGTTACTATGCTTTCGGGAAACAGTCGTGACAAGGTAGTTAGTTTCTCCTACTATGCATCGTACTATTTTGGTTCAGCAGCGATCGTTTTTTGGGAAACGCACCCCTGAATCTGATCGCTAACAAAATTTCTTCACAAAAATGCAATTATTTCAGCTTTTTGCTAAAAAAATTTTTTTTAAAGAAAAATACCCATATTTAAGAGTTTATAACCAGAGAAAAAAATTTAGATAAGATGAAATTTTTTTTCCCATTTTGTTTGTTTGTTTGAAAGCAGAGAGGCTATTCTTTCATTTCATATACTGTATTTGTATGTTTATATATTTTTAGAAGAACATGTTCCTGGAAGGCATTTTGTGAAACTTTTAACAAAAAAATGCTGGCAGGAGTTAAAGATATCAAGATTATATTTTCACAAAATGTTCTTTTCGTTATTGGCGATGATTTTATGTAAAAAAGGTCAAACTTATTTAGTTGGGTTTTCACAGGCAGGGTCACATTTTTAAGTAAATTGGGGTTCGATATAAGGTTTATTTTATCCTTTTTATTATCGGGAAATAATCCTGTATTCATTTAGTGTTGTGTCCTCTGCAGTGGTTCTGTAGCTCTGTGTGACATTAAAGTGTTTTTATAACGCACACAGCAGGCAAATGCAGCTTAAGCAAACAACTCTCTGTGTTCCTGTTTGTCTTTTGTGGTCCATTAAAGTATTTATGGATATTTGTCCCAGAAAACATTTTATGTTTTGTGTTTATTATCACTTTAATGTGTAAGTAAACATTAAAACTTTAATTTGAGCTTCATTTTGTCATCACGAATGCCTGGATATCTGTTAATTAAAGATCTGATAGTTTATGTATGAGAGTTTGATGACCACTTCTAGCTGTAAGTGTAGTGATAGAGAATGTAAGATAGAAAAGATGTAAAACAGGCTGCTCGCTGCCGTTTCGTATGCATCTCCCCCAGAGCCAGGCTCCATCGCACTGCGGTTGCCATGGAGACAAAAATGGTACCTTGGAGTGAAGGATGTTGCAGATGCTTGGAAATGATGTTCGTGACAAGCTGGCAAAGGGCTCGAATTAGCAGCAATCAGACTTGAAATGAACCATTCACTTTTCATTTTATTTTACAAATCCTATCAGACTGATATGTTCAGCAGGATTGTTGTGCTTATTTTCTGCTTTCAAACTCATTCACAGAAACACTGTTGTTTATTCGAAAATGTTTTGTAATTTTAAAAAAATTAATTAAACACTTACTGTAAGTTGCGTATAATTTTTCATTATCTGTCATTTTGACGGACAGGGTCATTAAAAATCTGTCATAACCAATTATTATTCTTCATATTTTAATGATGATATTTAATAGCTTTTGTTTTCGTTCACATTTTCGTTTATTCACGAACTAACAAGACGAGTAACTTACGATGTAAGTTAAAATATGTATTTTCATTTGTGAAGAGAACAGATGAACGGAGATCATGTGCGTCACCTTACATCTTCAACATCACATGAAGCAGATGAATGAATGTTTGTTTTTTCCGTCATCATTTAACCGATGACTTCTTAGTTCTAAAAACTTCACATCCTGTAGTAATTTTTATATTTTGTCAATTTGTTATTAACTTACAACATTTATATTTTTCATGAATTTCTTTTGTATTGATGCGGAATTATTTGTACTGTGAGCTGTTAATATTTCACACAACAGAAAAGGATTTGTATTATCACTAGACTTAGATTTATACATCCCAACATTTAGTCTTCACCTTCGTTGATTCTCCTCATAAACATCTTCATGTTAATGCATTTATTGTTATTTCAGTTGCATCTTTTTCATCCGGGATAAAATACACAAATGCCATCTTTTGACTTTTGACTGCTGACGTTTATGGTCGACTGGACTTCGAGATTGGTGAAGTGTCTGACTTAAAGGTACAATTTGTAAGATATTTGCAGTAAAATATCCAAAAAACACTTGGCCAGTGTTATATATTTTGTCCAGATGATTATTTACAATATCCCTATTGTTTTCAACTACTTGTAAATTATGAGAAAATTGGCATTCTAAACAGTGACACGGGGCAGTGCAGTCGCTTGTCAATGACGTTAATATCCACGTTAACATTTGTTACCGCCTTTACTGACGTAGAAACCACATGACAGTGTCGTAGAAACCACATGACGACTGTTGTGGACAAATGCGGAAGTATGCGTTAAGCTGCCTTTCCACTGCACACGACATACAGACACGATTGTTGAAGTTCGCCCCCTATTGGCAGTCGTAATGAAGTTTCAATTTAATCATAACATGGGAGAGAAGCTCATTCCAGCCAAGAGGCTTCATTTCAATATTTACCATAGTTGAATAAATAAATTAACGCAAATGAATGAAACAATAAACAGCTCTGCATATATGAACATAGACTATATGGATACATATTGAATTAATAATATATTACTTATCAGTAATCATTCATGTTTTTTTTTTTTTTGAAGGATTCAAATGTTACTGATAAAGTTAAACAAAAAGGATTAACCATTTTCACCTCACACGCAGTTTTTGATTGGAATACACTGAAAAACATCACGTCTGGTCGGCATATCGCATGCGGTAGTCGCACAAGTTTTTTTAACTGATCCAACACTCAAAACGGATCTGAAAATTACACATCTGAAGACGGTCGGCACCTCACACAGCAGCTTTGTGACTCTCTATAGGAAATGCATGACTTCCGGTTTATCTGTCATTGTTTGTCGTGTGCAATGGAAAGGCAGCTTTAGTGTATTAGCTTCTTTTAGGCTACTCGTTTGTTTATAGTAAGTTTGTTGATCTGAACACTTAATTCTGTGCTATGTTAACACACCGAATTGGACTAATACTGTAACATCTATGACTAACAATTTCGTTTTGAACATTACTTAAAACCTTACATAATGAAATTAAACTGTGTCATCAAACACAACATTTATGAAACTTATTATATATTAATATTATTATTTTACCTTATCTGTTAACATAATTTCTCGTTCCCGTCTGATTGATGGCCATAAGCGGTTGGGTTAAAGACAACAAATCCCATCATTCTACGCTGCTTCAGAGCGCCATTAATCCGCGTCATTGTTATTGTTTTGATTGTGCGCCCTCTAGCAGCGTTTTTACATATTGTATCTTTAAAAGCTATTTTTTCACTCTTCCCCTCTTTTTTTCACCTCCCCTTAAGCCCGGAATACACTGCACGATTTTTGTCCTCTTATAAGATCATTACCTTATCACACTGTGCGACATGTATCGTTTAAACTCGGGTACGAGAGGCGTGTAGACTGTACGATGATTACACGGAAGCTTCGGCGGCTGCGTCACACGTTGCGCAACGTCACCAGCATGCGCTCGTGGTAAACAAATACCGGCGCGCAGGTCGTAGCAGCAAACACACTGTGCGGTGATCATGCCGAATTTCTGACACTGCCAGAAAACTATCGTAGGCTATCTTTGGACGCAAGACCGGGAAAACGGCCGTCTTTGAACCTCTCTCACTGTACGACATAGGACCACCGATGGAGAGCCACGATCACAGAAATCGCAACGATAGTTTCACGATGGCAATCTTTCGTCTGGGACGGCCAATTCTCGTGCAGTGTATCCCGGCCTTTAGACGCCTGTTATCGTCTAAAGTTCACGCGAGGCAAGCCGCAGTTGTTCACATAGATCAGTCTGCGCTGCCTTCAGTCAAATACGGGCTGTGAATTAGCCTAAATTTACAAGTTGTATGTGATATTTGTCAAAAGGACCCATGGCTTTCAGTTTTTTTCCATCTTTGCTAATAATAATCCGTCAAAAATGGAAATTTTTCGTTAACGTGCCCCCCCCCCCTTTAAGTAGTAATGTGACATGATAAATGTTCAGCTAAACTTTTAAGCTCAACAGTAAAATAAGAAGAGTCCGATATCTGCATTTGCTTTAATGTCATGATGTCAACATTTTAGTTGAATGATGTGAGTACATTTCTGTAAATCAGGATATTACTGTAAGTTAGTTAGTATGCACTTGATTGTTTCCATTAGAAATGGTCAGGAGTGCTCTTGACAGATGCTTGCATGAAAGACAAACCTTCATTCAGAATCTTCACGGTACAGCAGATGGTTTTATTTCTGCCAACTTTTTTGGATTTTTAATGACTGACATTATTTGTACAGAAGAGCAGTTAGCCTGTTATTGATAATTAACCATCACATCATTGGAGATTTTAGATGTAAGAAACCTGTGTTGACTCACCATCAATTTTTCACATTATGTTTCCCTTTCAGGAAATTTCAGAAAATGTCAAGCACCTCTTTGCTTTTATTTCTGTTGACTGTAATTATACATTTAATTATGGCAACATTAAAATAAAAAGCACACATATTCTGTTCTTCATCTGTTTTTTGTTTGCTCTGTTTGATGAGTGAAAGATTACGTTTTTTCTGTTTGTTTTAATTTATGTACATTCTTTAGTCAACATTAAGGAAAGGCAGGATCCACAGGTTTCCACAGACACATATCCAACATGCTGTAATAAACAGAGACAGGTACTGATTCTGTCCTCTATGCTTGTCTTGTTGATTTATCCTGTTACCGTGAGCGTAGCTTTAAGCAGCTGTTTTATGATTAAAGACTTCTTGTTAGACAGCCGTGTGGTTGTCCGACATGAAGTGCGTGCGATTTTTGTTAGCAGTGGTTAATGGCTCATGTAATGACCGGGTCAGATCTGACTGGCCTCGATTCACTTCATCCACCCACTCAATGACCTTTCACCCACTCAGAACTCGTACAGTATTTCTCTCTTTCTCTCTATTTCATAATTCCTTATGATTTGTTTCAGTCTCAAGTGGTTCGACCATGTTACATAATCTTTTCCGGCTTAGTAATTCCTCTGATTCACTACAGCCTGTAACCAATCTATTTTTTGTTTTCGCTTTGAGTATATAGACTTTAACAAAATTTAACCAGTTAAAAAACATATTTTTATATGCCAAATAACATGACTCATTTTCATGGTTTGTAAACTTTGAAATCTTGTATTTAATGGCACATAAATGTGTGTTGCAACTTGGCAGTGTGTGAACCATAGACTGTATGGACGTAGTGTCCGTGACGTCACCCATAGGTTTGTGAAGAGCTTTTTTGAAGCATATAGTAGGCGGTGCCTGTCGCCACCATCTTGGCTTTCCGACAGCACGCATCACTCGCGGATAACCGAAAATTGGTAAAGAGGCGGGATGTGGGTGAAGCTGAGGTAACTGGTTGCTAAAACCATGCCCGCCTAGCTCGATTCTAGTGACAGCAGTGGCAGTTCACCCGTCACTCAAGTGGCCACGCCCTTAATTTACATGTTAAGTCAATGCAAAAACGTGATAAGGCATCCTGCGGCCAATATGCCTGTCAGACGCGTCGCAGAACACGTGGCGCGGGTGGGGCGTCCTGTGCGAATTGAGCATTTCCACGGGAAACACGCAAGTTGAAAAATCTTTGAACTTCGACGGATTTTCGCGTCACGTTTACCAATCAAGACCTTGCTGTAATAGTAACTCGATTACAGGAAGCGAGTGGAGTCACAGAAGCCCCTCCCATTACGCATATTTCCGCGTGCATGTCTCGAATGACTAGAATGACGCGAGTAAACTCAAAATGTTCAGGCGTCCAACTACACACATTTAGCGCGTTTTTGCCGCCTCTAGCGCGGCTGGTGTGTGAACGCATCATAAGGCTTAATATAATTTAAACGGATGAGTTAAAAAAAAATTCACCCCTTCACAGTTGTCATAAAGGGCAAAATTATCTATATAGACCAAAATCACTTTTTGTACCAGGCTGTAAACATATATTTTCTGTTGTAAAGTTGGGCATTTTAACATGGGGGTCTATGGGAATTGACTCCCTCTTGGAGCCAGCCTCTATCGGCCAGTCGATTAATTGCAGTTTAAAGGAACAGTATGTAGGATTGTGGCCAAAACTGGTATTGCTATCACAAAACTTATGGCTAAAACTGGTACTGCAATCACACAACTGGTGGCCAATACACAACATGACAACATAAACATCAGTTGAGGGCTGCACTGTTGTCAGTGATATAAGTATTTGAAATGAAAATGATTTCTTAATGTCTAGTGACATATCAGGGCCATATTATGTTTAATTGATATAAATTTCTTACGTACTGTTCCTTTAAGTCACTTGCGAATTGGCTTCATCAGAGAGGATCGGAAGGTTGCCCCTCGGTGTGAACTTAACAACCCTACAATGAAAAAAGTCCAGCCGCTTCTTATTTTTTAATCCCTATTGCGCCAAAGCAGTTTTGATTTTCCTGTTAATGTGATGTCACACTGATAGAGCCTCGCCCACAGCCACTGACTATATGCTATAATAAATGATCTGTGGCGTATTTTAAGTTGAAACTTCACAGACACATTCTAGAATGTAAAAATGAGCGTAATATGTGTCCTTTAGCATGTGTACTTTATTCATGGGATTTTTTTTGTAGTGAAATTGAAAGACATTACTAGCCTGGCTAACACCAGACCAGTCTCATAGAGAATAAGACATGGTCTGGGAACCACATGCTCATTTTCGTGTATTTGAGGCGTGGTTTACGAATGCCCAGAGTGGTTTATTGGGCGCTACGAATGTCTATCAAATGCGTCTGTACGTAGCTCATAGCCAATCGTTTCAATTATACCAGATGATGTATGTAGACTGACATAAATTTAAGCGTCAACAACTTTTATCGGGTACGTGTGCACACAGCTGAAAGCTATGCAACTAAACCGGTAGCTGTATATTGATATTGAAAAGCAACACAACTTAGTGACACTGTGACAACCACAGTACAGGCGTAATGACAATATGATATTAATAAATACCATTACCAATTATATGTAAAATGGACTTCTTTGACGATGATGCCGTTGGTCCTATAAAACTCTTTGGCTGTCATGTCTTGCCATATCCAAACATCCTTCTTGAATATGAAATTGTTTAACGCCAAAAGTTGCTCTTTTTTTAAATAAACTTGTGTTCAAAACTACTTAGAAACCTATCTAAGGCTGCATCAAAAAGTAACTTTGTGTCTGCTCCTGCGCTGGATAAACAAAACTGCTTTGGTGTGTCGCATAGACGTCATCATCGTTTTGCTGCCTGCTTGCTGCCCTCTCCCCGTTCCCTATTTGAGGTGAAAAATTGGTCCATGGTTTCCATGCTAGACTTGCAGCGTGAATAAATGTGCGGCAAGGCAGCATGGGGAAATCCAGGCTAAAACTTTACATTGTTTTCTTAACTTTTTGTGCTTTCATGGGACTTTTTGGTTATTTTTGGAACTTGACACTGTCAGTCCCTATTTACTGTCATTGTATGAAAAGAGTTGAAGAGTTGAAATGAAAAGAGGTTGGATAAACGATGAGCGAGCGTTTCTGGTACAGTAGGACCTGAGTAAATGTGTTTTCTCTGTAGGAGTATCACGCTCAGCTGGAGGAAATGCGAGTGTCTATTCGTCAGCTGGAAGAGAATCTGTCCGCCGCTCGCCGTCGCAGTGACCTGTATGAATCTGAGCTGAAAGAATCCCGTCAGACCAGTGAGGAACTCAAGCGGAAAGCTGCAGAATATCAGCAGAAGATCCAGAAGGTTCATTCGATAGTCTTGGTTCGAGTCGCTGCAGATACCAGTCGCTTTTTTCATGACATGTGCATTTTGTGTTTCAGGCTAAAGAACAAGGCAAAGCTGAGATGGAAGAACTTCTGACCAAACTACAGAAGGTACAGACAATCCTTAAAAAAATCACTGATACTTATCTCATCATTTCCATTCAGCTCACACAATGATACTGACCGACTGACGCGGCTGAAAAGAACAGCGTGTGTTGTGTGCTGGTGGTATTGTCAGATGTTTTGTAGCTTTGGTGTAGGTTGGTCATGAAGGAAATCGAATTAATAATGCTGGCTGTTCATATGAAGATTGTTTATTTGTAACTATTGCAGACCAATGCAGAACAACAATCAAAGATTGAAGAACTCCAGGAGAAACTTGTTAAGGTGCTCTATTTACACCACACAACAAATACAGCATCTTTCTAGCCTACCTCAACATATATTTACTTTTGAAATTCTGTATGTGATGGATTAGACATTAGTTGAACAGGTCAAGGTCTCTTTTTCAGGCTGTAAAGGCGAGTTCAGAAGCCACAGATCTGCTGCAGGGTGTTCGTCAGGCTAAAGAACGTCTGGAGAAAGATCTGGAGCGTCTGCAGACCAAAGAAGACTCTACAGATAGTCTGCGCAGACGCTTACGAGAGACCGAGGTGAGATAAATTGTATATGCAGTGTTGTCCTTTATTGCTTGAATTATGAGCAAACTCTCCTGGTATTTGACAGATCAACGATTTGTGCAAGGCAAGTTTATTTGTATAGCACATTTCATACACAGAGGTCATTCAAAGTGCTTTACATGGAAATGAGAAAACAATATATAAGAGAAAAAAAAAATGTAAAAAATAAGAGACAATAAAATCACAATAAAAGCAAAGATACGTAACATTTAAAAGAAAATAAATGTGATTTAATAAAAACTGTTTAAAATGTGTGAAAAAGAATAAAGCAGATGTGGTTACTGTATTGTACGGAGCCCCTAAGGGGACTTGGAGAAAAAATTAAATAAAGTTTAGTTTTGCGTGCGCACGTGAAACTATCGCGTTTAGTTTCGCCTGCACACGTAAAAAACTATTGCACGTGCACGTGAAAGCGAAAGTTTCATGTGCGCACACGAAAGCTTCACGTTTGGACGCGAACGAAACTAAACTTTTTAAAAATTATCTGCAGATGAAGGTTTCGCGTGAGCACATGAAAGTTTCACGTGAGCATCAAAAAAAGTTTCACGTGAGCACATGAAACTAAACTTTAGATTGTTTTTACTTCAATGTCACCTTAGGGGCTCGATAGTATTGTAATAATGGTGGTAACACTTTTGTTAACATTTGTAAATGCCTTCGCTAACATATACTAACAATAATCACTGTAGTTTTTCAGCATTAACTAATCTTTATGTTAGTTAATTCCAATACAATTATTCATGTAAGTTCAGGGAACATTAACATATAATGTTATAATGCCCCTATAAATATTAATATATTAGTAAATGCTAAAATTAACATGAACTATAATTAATAAATGCTGTAGAAGTACTGTTTATATTTAGTTTATGGTAGCTAATGCTTTTACTAATGTTAACAAATACAAACCTATTCTAAAGTGTTACTAACCGTAATAATAAACTTTATTTTCTATATAGCGTTTTTATATGGACTGTAAAAATGATTTTGTGGCTTAGTAAATTTAACTAAATAAAATGAGTAAAATCTATTTAAAAAAATTTATTCTTGTTTTTTAACCAAATTTAAGTAAAAATAACACAAAAGGTGAGTAATTCCAAATAAACACATTATTTATTAAATTCAACTACATTTTATTATTTTAAATTGTAAGAAGGAAATTGAATTAATAATTTTTGGTTAAAAATACTTGAATTATTTTAGTAAATATAACTAACTAGGCAGTGGACTAAAAATAATAGGCTGTATTTACTAAAATTTACTAAAGTATTTATTAAAATATAGTGCATCATTTTTGCATCACCTTTTTAAAGTAAATTTTACAATTGCAATTGCTTAAAATTCCATGTAAAACTTACTTAAAAAACTGGATGCAAAAATGATGTGCTGTATTTTAATTTTTTTTAAATCCAGCGTATTATTTTTTTCAGTGTAGCGTAAAGTTGCATGTCAAAGTGATTTACAAGGATAGAAAAATAAATAAGTACCTAATGTAAAAAGTTAAATAAAAATGCATTGAATAATGAAAATATTTACATATCACAAAACTATCCAATAAATGCTACAATATTGTAATTCATTTAATATTACGGTATTATACCATAATACTGTGTGAATAGACAATATTGTATTGTATTTTCTCTCTCTCTCTCTCTCTCTCTCTCTGTATTTTATAATTGCATTTTTGTAAAGGACGTTTGTTAGAGATGATCAAAATATACACAGATTTTTTGCTGTCTTTGGATCAGTGGATACTTCAGTGTTTTTTAAGAGCGCCACCTAGTGGATAGTAGTGGAAATATGGATTGCCTTAAAAAATTGTTATTGGAAGCGGATTCTCTTAATTGACGAGATAACTCGACAATGGCGTGAAGAGTTAATATTAATAATAATAATTTTATTTCAAGAGTTCTTTGTGAAACCAACTCTAATCATCATGTACTGGTAAACCAACCTAAACCAGAATAGCCATTTATGCAGGTTTAAGTTTTCTGTTCATAAGAAAAGCAAGCCCCTAATCAGTCTTGGTTGTTTTTATGGATGCTGGTACAGGATGGTAGGAAAACTTTAGAGAACCAGGTGAAGAGACTGGAGATGGTGGAGCGGCGAGAGACTAAACTGAAAGAAGACATTCAAACCAAGTCACAGCAGATTCAACAGATGGCCGACAAAATCATGGTACGACTGAGACACGAGTGAACGCAGAACCCCTGCTGTATCTGATACACAACCATACACACGCTTACACAAACAAACAGGTAAACAGTCAAGCAATAGAGAATACAGTTCTTTTGACATGACGAGTCAATAATATGCAATTGCAATGCTCATGAAACATCTACCACACACACATCCTTACATTTTTAACGATTGTTAAACACCCTTTCTTTTTTCATCTGTATTTTTTATATCTGCCTACCTTGGCAGTTACCTTTCCTAATCTCCCAGCATGCTCTCTGGCTCCAAAAATGACAGATTGTGAGAGTGGATCATCATCTTTTCTCTTTGGTCATAAACACGTGTGTCACAGTGACTTTGCATTTAAATTGGATGATTTATTCATTTATTGATGTTTCTGTATGATTTAGTTCCATTTAACAACTGCTTAAAAATTCTCTCTATAATATCTCTCGATAATCTTTGACAATTTGTCCTATGCAACACTAAGATCAAATGAATAGCAAATACAGACTTTTGTTCTCTAACTTGTTTTCTGTGAGTTTTTGCCATTATTAGAGTTTGTGTTTTTGTAATGTAGACAGATTTTTTTTGGTTCAGGTTTTGTGGTCTGATTTTCAGGAACTAGAGGAGAGCTTACGCGACAGTCAGGCCACAGCACAGCGTATGGAGACAAACCTGGAACAAAAGAAAAAACTCTATGAAGACAAGATCAAGGTCAAACACATAAGAGTTTACCAGCCCAGCGCTAATATATTCTCTTTAATATTGATCATATAGTGATGCATACAGATAAAAGCTTTATTCTGTGGGTGGGTGTGTGTTTTGTAGGTTTTGGAGACTCAAATGAAAGCTGATTTGGCTGAGAAGGAGCTGCTGGAGTCCAAGCAGAGCACATATGAGGAGGAATCCCGAGAGACGGGAAAAGTGATCAGCGATCAGGCTGCGGTATGAGACTTTTGTGCAGTCACCGTGAAACGAAAGCTGATTGTCTTTATTTCCCTAACGTGACGTATATATCCAAGTGAAACGGTTTCTACAATGAGAAAAAAATATAGATATTTTGTTCACAGGGAATTGGGATTGTTGGAAGTGTTAACATAACACAAGGACCCAATAGCCCTCACGCCATAACTCGTGACAGAAAGAGAAGTCATTTCAAAGGGGGCTGGAGGTTAACGTATAAGATTAAAGATTATTAGGGCACATAAATAAAAATGTGTACATATAAATGATTTATAAACAATCATATATAATATTTCCCAAAAAATTAGAATTAGAAGTCAATTTCTTTTTCATGGTGACTCTTAGTGATGTAGTACTCGAGTCTGGTCTCGAGACTGATTTCTGCTTTCTCTGACTCGTCTCGGACTTGGTCCTTCAAAGACTTGGGGCCCTATTTTAACGATCTGAAACGCAAGTGCGAAGCGCAAAGCGCAAGTGACTTTGTGGGCGGATCTTGGGCGCTGTTGCTATTTTCCCGGCGGGAGAAATAACTCTTGCGCCATGCGCAAATCAATAAGGGGTTGGTCTGAAGTAGGTTCATTATTCATAGGTGTGGTTTAGGCGTAACGTCAAATAAACCAATCAGAATGCTATCCAACATTCCCTTTAAACGCAAGGGCGCAAGTTCCATGGCGGGTTGCTATTATTATGACGGATTTACCAGGCGCACGCCAGGAGCGGTTCACAGCCGAGGAGACCCACGTTCTTGTAAGAGCAGTCAAAGACAGAGAAGTTGTTTTGTATGGGGATAAGAGAAACCCGCCCAAATCAGCGTCGGTTAAACAGGCGTGAGAGGCCACAATTGTCTTATCAGCTGGCATCCCCATCGTTGCGCCAAGCGCTACAGTGATGTCAGGAGACGGGGGAATCCCAAGCTTGCCAGCATAAATCGGGCACGCCGTGTAACTGGAGGTGGATCTGCCTCTACACATGACCTGACGCCAGCAGAGGACATCGCTGCGTCCACCCTCACCGCTGAAATGGTTTGGGGGCTTTGAAATCGGACCCAAGAAATGCAAGCAAGGTCCAACCCCAAAGTACACTTACAAATCAAGTTCATATACATTAAGGTTTCTTATGAAAACATTTGAATTATTATTTACATAAAATAAACGTAATACAGCCACACAACAAACTTATGAAAATACTTTAATCGTTATTTGCATGAAAATTTTTTAATTCACCCACACAATAAATAAAAACTATCACCAAAATGCTCACCACTATGATTTCCCTTATCTCATGTGTTAATATTTTTTATTGTAACAATTTATGATTAGCAAAAATAACTGTTGCATCTGTGTAGATTAGATAAGCAAAGTGTGTGCGCGTTGTGCACGCTATATATTATGGTCAAGCATGCGTGCTTAAAATAGCATAATGAACCACGCGCAACACGGCACTGACTTTAGACTACTTTTTTCTGGTCAGTGGCGCAATTGTTTTTTGAAACTGCAAAATAGCATCAGGAATGGTTTGCGCCAGAACACGCCTCTATTTTTGTGCTGAACCGCCCAGGGAGCGCAAGTTCATTCCCTAGTTTGCCGACATGTGTCTGTGGAGGGAAAAACCCGCTGTGCGCCGGTGCAAAAAACTAATGATACATGCGTCACTGACAAAGTCAATTGCACTGGGTGCAAGATAGGGCCCTTGGTCTTGACTCGGTCTCGGACCACAGTGGGAGGAGAAGGACTCGTAATTTCAGACTGAGTCCTCGATACCAACGCATTTTTTTATGTTCATATAAAAAAACCACACAACACATAACAATAATAATAAAATGCAATGTTGACGGGCATTATTTGAAAATGGCATCCCATGGTGCAATGCAAAGATACTGCCATCAGAGCTGTTTATAAAATAGGCAGAAGATGATGCATGTGATAGGGATTTTTTTTAATGATAGTAAAAGCATAGTCCATATTAAGACGTTAAGACTGCTCCTCTAAAAAATTCCCAGTCTAGCTTAGTCTGTAGGCCTCACTGTTGACTATTAACTGGGGTAATATTAAATCATGAATATAAAAACTGACATGTTTTTATGGTCGACTCGGTCTCGACTCTTAAAGAACTCGGTCTGGACTCCGACTTGCTTCCTTAAAGACTCGGTCATGACTCGGACTCGACTTGAAAACCAACGGACTCTGTCTCGACTTGGTCTAGAGCCTTTAAAGACTCGGACTCGGTGTAGGCGGTCTCGTCCCCATCACTAGTGACTCTAAAGAATAAAATCACCCAAACAATTATGGTGAAGCTCCAAAAAAAGAAAAAAACAGAAAGATGATAAATGCATTGTTTTGGAGCATCTAAAAGCATCTACCAATGTTGTTGTAAATGTTAAACAGTTTGGTCATTAGAGATTTGCTATGAATGATCTCATCTGATTCACCCTTTCATGCAGACCATCAATGCCATGGAGTCTAAGATGACGAATCTCGAACAGAGAATTGCTGAGCTGTCCGAGGCAAACAAACTCGCCGCCAACAGCAGCATTTACACACAGAAAAACATGTAAGTTTACACGAATAAACATAAACTGATGTCACTTAAAGGGCACATGATAAGCAAAATCCACTTTTACAAGGTGTTTGGGCATACATGTGTGTTGACAGTATGTGAACACAATAAAAAACAACCTACTTTTATTTTAATCCACATTAAAACAAAGCAGTCTTATGAGACTTATTTATTTTATTCTCTTGTTAATGTGACGTCACACTGCTGAAGCCCCGCCCACAGCCACTGACTCACTGGTTAATTTTTAAATGTTTTTGTTAGCATGTTGTAGCACTGATGTGGATATTTTGAGCTGAAACGTCACAGACACGTTCTAGGCACACCTGAGACTTTAATTACATCTTGCACAAATTTACATAATATGTGCACTTTAACTGTTATAAAACAGATGTCTATGACTCTGAAGTCACTTGGCAAGTGTAAACAGCAAACAGTTATGTTAATAAACTATATTGCTTTTAATCTATTTATTATTAAAATATTCAAGTGTTAATTAAGTATTGATGTGTGTTGTCATATTGCTGTTGCCCACTGTTATATAAAAGCAATTATCATCTCTGCTTTGTGCCATTGTCAAATCCATTCACAAAGAAATGATTTGCATTGTTTATTAGGACATTGTGACATGTTAGTAACATAGTTTTTGGATATGTACAATAGTAATACCAGTGTGGATTTAACAATTCCTAAATATAGTACTACAGTAGCTAGTCATTTAAACGTCTGAGTACTGTAAAGGTACAATGAAGATATCATCACTCAACCACTTTTAATTCTCATCTTAATTTTATTTTAAAGTCTGTTCGGTGCAGTTCACATGAATGAGTCGTGAATATCAGTATATGAAATGTGTTTGCATGGTAATTTCAGGTTAATGTGGCATTAAAGCTTTTTTAGGGTTAAGCATAATGACCTAGGACCTAGTATATGCATGTTATATAAAGTCATATTTGAAAAGACTGGCATAGGTTAATAGGGTTAAATGCTGGCATACTGGCAAAGCCAGTATTAATGTGCAATCTGTAACCTTTGGTAAAAAGTAAATTAAAAAAATCAGTTACTGAGCAAGTAAGTACACAATCAATGTTCAAAATGCATATAATAATGATGTGTAATTTGAGCTTTCTTAATAAATATTGTTTTTCAATAAACATAAAGATATGTAGGTAAACTAACCTGCAATTTTATGTATCAAACAGATAAGGCGATAGAGAGGCAAAAGTTACGATTTGCAGCGTAATGTAGAGTTAAAATAAAACAGTTCGAATCAGGACATTCACCCTGCGTCCCAATTTGCATACGAATTATCCTACAGTAAATAGTATTTGAAATTGTAATAAGTCCTAAATCGTGGTATGTTGAAATGTGTATCTACAATGTTCACGGATGTTTTTGAAAAATTCAAAGTGTAGATTCATGCACAATCACAAACGGCTGATATTAGGCTTGTTTGACTTCATGTGGCGCCGCAAGAACCGACAGCCGGATGAAGTCAAAGTACCGCGAGAGCGAGACGAAATTAGACTTCGTATGATTTCTCTAATCGTTCTCGCGGGACAATGACGTCATCCGGTTGTCGGTTCTTGCGGCGCTAGATGAAGTCGAACACACCTATTACCTCCAACTCGCTGTGAAAGGGGTGTAGTTTAAAAAAAACTGCATCATAGGTATTTCCGTTTGCGAAGGTGAAAACAAAGATGGGCCAAGTTGAGGAGTGATTTAACTCAAACTGCAAAAAAGTCGCTGTTTATTTACTTCCATCACTGCTGGTATTCTCAAATCATACACAACAAGTTGCTGTTTCTTTTTCGTTTGTGGGTTAACTTGCCAAGCTGCTTCTGCATTGACGGTCGCGCTGCTACTGTCGTTACACGCGTGGATACTGCCTACCAGCGGTCTGCGCGTGTGTTTTCACGTCGAAGCGGACAACAACGCAGAAGTATAAATGAAAACTGAAGCGGAACCTTAAAGTCATAAAAAACAATGAATGATTAATTTTGAATATTCAGGAGCAGTACTGAGTTTAGACCAATGGGAACCTTCCGGTGTCTCTTGTAAAGCCAACCAAAGAAGTGACTTAAACTGCAATTCATTGACTGACAGCTAGAGACAGGCTCCAAAAGGGAGTCAACCCCCCATGTTAAAATGGCAAACTTTACAGTAGAAATAAATATGCTTACAGCCACAAAAAGTGTTTTTTTTTTGGTCTATATAGCTAATTTTGCCATTCATGACAACTTTGAGGGGGGTTCATTTTTTTGTGACGTTTAAATTATATTAAAGTTCTGCATAAGTAAGTGCATGGCCACTTGAGTGACAGGTGAATTTGCGCTTCTGTCACTACTGTTGAGCAAGGTGGGTGTGGTTTCAGCAAACAGACACCTTATCTCCACCCACATTACGATTCTTTCCTTATATTCGGTTATCAGCGAGTTACATGGAGATCATCTTATGATTGTGTTTCGGTTGCTCAGGAAAGCTCAAGAGGAGATGATCTCTGAACTGAGACAGCAGAAGTTTTATCTGGAATCTCAAGCTGGAAAACTGGAGGCTCAGAATGCAAAGCTGGAGGAACATATGGAGAAATTAACACAGCAAGAACAGACGAACAAGAGCAGAGTCCTAGAACTAGAGGCCAGACTGCGAGAGGTGAGTGGGATTCCCTTACCAAAAACCTATGTGTGCAGATGGTGTTTTTGTCCCATATAAATTCCCATGGGATCACTTGTGAAATGTGGTGACATGTTGTTCACATTTAGTGACCAGATTTGCACTTGTAGAAACATGTTTTTGCACAAAATAAAGGTGCTTCACGATGCCATAGAAGAAACGTTTTTGGCTAAATGGTCCCATAAGAACCTTTAACATCCGAAGAACCTTTCTGTTTGAAAGAGGTAGGGGAGAGCAGGGGCAAAAGTAAAATTTTTCAGAAAAACTTAATTTTAAGAGACAAAGTTTTAACCTAATAAGGATAACTGTGCCGTACACGGCACATCCCCTCCCTAGCAAGTGAGGCTTGCTGCATAAACTTCATTGTAACTTTAAAGCATTAAATTTTCAAAATATACAGTCATGCGGCACATCGTTTGAAAGCTTAGACTCTCAGGATTCCATACAAATTCCAGACAAAGCATAATATGATTTATAGCAGTCATAAAACTGTAATCAGGTTGTTAGTTACCTGAACCTGGCGGCACCGATTTAGGATATTAACTTACCTTCAAATCCTTCCTTTATCCGCTTCAGTGAAATTGAGCAAAAGAAATTGTTCATAAATCCCCAAAAGTCCAAGGAAATGGAATATCCAAGCCTTTTAATCCAAAACGATTTGGTCGCCTCACAATCTTGACGTTTCTGACCGAATTACGATATAAATACTGTAAACAATTAGTTCACTACCGGACATTCATTAGACTCTCACTTTTCATTCACGATTTATAATAATATATTCGGATGTCACGGAACAAATACGCCCTCCTTGTGGAATGAATGAAAAGCTTTTATTTCGAACATGTAATAAAAAAGTTTTAAAAAATCATAATAATAATTATACTTTTTTTCTTTTCTTTTCTCTATTTAAAATGGAAAACAAGAAAATAATTTTAACTTATACATGTCCGAAAAGGAGTAGGAAGAAGCATAAGCTTATTTAATCCTACCCCTTCTCCACTACTTTTTAATTGAAAACGATGGAATTTCAGCTGTTCCATAAGATACTACACAAAGATATATTTTTGCTGTGATCAATAACTCACAAGTGTGGTCTATCAATACCAGATGGAATATTGAACAAATGTAAAACAACTTCAGTATAATTTCATATTGAACATAAGTAGCGCATTGGGACGAAAGTAACACACAGGCGGGTCAAAAGTAACACAACAGAACACAATAGATTTTTGTGTTAGACTTGTTTTTAGTAAATATACATGACTATGACCTTGTTAAAATGAAGAGTTTCGTTGCAAAACGAGATAACCACCGTTTTTTTAATTGTTCCGAAATCTCGTTTTTTGGTTGTGCATTCCAATTAATTTCAATTCAACGGCAGTTGGTTTGTTTTGATTTAAACCTTCATAACTTAAAAAAATACAGCTAAGTAACACCATAAAACAAAATAATAACATGATGATAACATAATAATAAACATGTTTTGACAAAAATGTTAAAAAATGGATTTATCTTGTTTTGCAACGAAACTCTTCAAATGTAACTGCAAACATACTTTTTTTTTTTTTTTTTGCCAATAATAATTAGAGTACATTTTCATTTAAAATTTCACTTTCATTAAATGCTACAAAAGCAACCCGACACTAATAAAATTAAATCAAAATCAAATAATATAATTTTTCAGCATAATGCAAATAGTATTAGCAGCGGGACGAAAGTAACACACCGATTTACTTTTATTTTGAAAACCTCTGAGAAGGCAAACATGCTAAAGATGCTGTAGTTTAATGCAAATGTAGTCAAGAAAATCGCTTTGTTACTTTCGTCCCGCATAACTTTCCCCTGGTTCTCCCCTACTTTGAGGTGAAACGATTTTTTTTATTTATTATACAAAAGGTACAGTATGAAAAAAATGGTTCTTTAAAGACTAAATGGTTCTTTGAGAAACCAAAAATGGTTCTTCTGCATTGCTGTGAATGTGATACATGTGGCTTTTCGGTAGGGGTTAATCTACTTAATCAGTGACGTTTCACAAATAAGAAAGGCACAACTAAACAAAATGCCTGATTGTTCTGAAAATGATATCACAATGCAAAAAACCTTAATAGACCTAAAATGTGTTATATTTTTTTTATGCAGAATATGTTTCGAAGTGTGAGCTTTTCTTCTACAGATTGGTTTGGAGCATGAAGAACAGAAGTTGGAAATTAAGAGACAGGTGTCCGAGCTGACGCTGTCACTACAGGAGAGAGAGTCTCAGATCAGCAGTCTACAGGCGGCACGACACGCACTAGAAAGTCAACTACAACAGGCCAAGACCGAACTGGAGGAGACGACAGCAGAGGCAGAGGAGGAGATCACTGTTCTCAGGGTGAGGAGAAGAGTTAAACCCCTTTAATATGACTAACTTTACTACATTTACAGTAGTGTAGATCTGAAAGGTTTTGACATGCTGTGGACGCAGGGTCTGAAGGGGTTAAACTGGTTTATTTCGATGAATTATATAATCAGATTTATTTCAAAGTTACATTTTCCATCAGTATAGTTTCAACGGAGTGATCTTGTTTATGTAAACTCTTTTCCAAAGAGAAGCGATATATTAAGTATCATTTCATGTTGGCATTTTGTAAACATCCTTATGTCATTCAGTCATAATGAATAATCAAGTGTTTCTCTCTGTGGTCCATTATGTTTCTCATTCTCACAGCGCTGTAAACAACTTCCCACGTTCTCAGCGCTCAGTTCCCTTGCGTCCTCATCCTCATCCACCCTCATGCATCACATCACATTTGTCAAAGCACTTGAGCTTGGTTCAGAAAAATCGTCAAAAATGGTCCCTAGCTTACAATAAGTACACCTTTGCACCCAAAGAGCCCATATTAGTACCTCAGAGGTACATATTAGTACCAAATGTATACATATCCATACCTAAATTGTACACAGTAGGATGTTTATAAAGGGAACTTACTGCCCCAGTGACAGCCTGGGAACATTTTTTGTGACTTTTTCTGACCAACAGCAACTCAAATGCATTCAACTTTCTGAACAACATTTTTTGGCAATATGGCAATTTTCACCCTCGTTTCTTTTTTTAAAGGCCCATCGGGATGAAATCCAGCGCAAATTTGATGCCCTACGAGACAGCTGTGCGGTATGTCAATCTAATTCTCTCTAAAATCATCATACCTACATTGGTTACAATCGTGAAAAACTATATGTACAGTATGTGGTGTTGTTTCAATAAATTAGTGGTGTGACTGTGTATCGTGTAAACTTGGTAGTGGTAATACTATAGTTAAATACACATTACCAGATTATTTGAGTTGGCACAGGCATCCATTTTTACAATAATGATGGAAAAATAATTTTGTTGGGATGTTTCTCCTGCTTATCTAGCTAACAAATGTATGCACTTTGTAATGTTATGGTGCATACACACCAAATGCGAGTTCAACGATTTGCGCGAGTAGATTACATACAAAGGCAATGCAAAGACGCAATCAGAGACGCGTCCTCGCGTGGGGGCGATGCGAATGACGCGATATGGGCGGCGCGTTTTTGCCATGAAAACATGTGTTATGCTACGTACACACACACCAAACGTGTGGCATCGCGTTGCTGGCTCTAGATTACTAGCGGGATTTAACTTTGTGTCATGCGAAGTTAAATATTTTCAACTTGCGCGAAGGCGCGTTTGAGGCGAATAGCGCGTGTTTTTGCGGCAATCGCGCCGCCCAATTCGCGTCATTCGCATCGCCCCCACGCGAGGACACGTCTGATTGCGTATTTGCATTGACTTTGTATGTAATCTACTCGCGCAAATCGTTAAACTTGTGTTTTTGGTGTGTATGCCCCATTATTCGCCTCAAACGCATCTTCGCCCAAGTTAAAAATATTCAACTAGAGCGAAAAATTCGCATGACACGAAATTTTAAATCCCACGAGTAATCTAGAGCGAGTAACGCGATGCCCCGCATTTGGTGTGTACGTAACATTAGATCTTTATTGTATTCAGTTTTTGGATAGATGGATGGATAACCAGACACTTAGAAAATGGTACTTAATGTTTACAATATTCATATAACATCTTATTTAAAGTAGGGATGCACCGATGTATCGGTTTATAATCTGTATTGGTAATTTCCCTGCTTTTCCCGTTTAATAACAAGCGATGATCAGGGCAGATTATATTCTGACAATCAAATGGGTTGAAAAATACATCAGAAGTCACGATTTGTATATATTTGGAATTGGGCAGTAGTAGCTGCATGTCCATTACCCTAAATTGCGCAAATTGACATTGCGAATGGAAAATACGGCCAATGGAAACACATCAATTTCGTCATATATCACAAAAAAGTTTTTACGCTTGCATGAAGTGGTTTTTCAGGCAATTCGGAAAATGTGTATTTCGCAAAACTGCAATAGAAAGATTTTTTGCATAATGTATAACGCTTTAATGTTTGGATAATACTCTTAAATCTCCTTCAGTTAAAAATAATGCATATAAAAATAATGTTACATTAGTAAATCTAGCAACATCAGTCGATGTGATTGTATGGGAAAAAAACTGTTTCAGTCGCATATCATTGGTTATTGGAAACGGCGCCATTTCACTTTTGTAGAAATTTAGAAAATAACGCTAAAGTTTTGGGCAAATCTGCAATTGAAGCGCTGCTACTGACAGCAAAATTGCAGTTTGTGTGCTCTGCACTTCTAGGATTCCCCAACATAATAATTTGAAAGAGTAAAAAGCAGAACTATTGCTATCTGTAAATGTCATTCTAAGTATCGGCACAGAAATGTTCTTTCGGTGCATCTCTAGTTTAAAGGTATTTCTTGTAAGTAATTGATGATTTTGTTCAGCCATCTGTAAATTGAAAGCCATCTGTTCTGGAGCTGGAGAAATGAGGGTGAGGAGAAGGAAAGCGCTTGCGTTTTTAAAGCGTTTTTGTTAGCATTGCCTCTGGAGTGATTATTATCAAACGCAGCACATCTCTGCCCTACTTTCACTCTTCACCCACACTAAAGCTGTTTGTGCGCTCCGACTCAACCCATGCAGTAATCTCACCCCGCTCCATAAAGCCTCATGATTATTGAATAGGAGGAAAGATTTATACATATAAAACAATCATTAGATAGAAGATTACACTGTGAATAATGTGTTGAATAGTGGTGTTTGGTAGGGTTAGCATCACTTTTACTATCACAGTTCATGTGGCTTGTTAAGGACTTATTATAGATAGACCAGAATAGCATCAGGTTGCCATAAAGCACTTAATGGTATAGAAATGTGTTGCTAGGCAGCCACATCATTGCAGATTTTTTTTTTGAAAATGTACAAAAATAGTTGCTGAGAGCACAATCCTATTTTATACACTGCATAAATACAGCTTAATATTTCAGAAGAGCAAAGCATGTTTAGTGGAGAGAAGTGTCAGGCTGGGTAAAGATTATAAGAGCTTACAGAAAACTCTTCATCATCACAAAGTGACAGTAAGGCGCACAATCGTTCGTTTTACTGCACATGTGAACAGCACCCAGAAATTGTACATTTAAAGCTCCCACGCTGTTTCTGCGTATCTGACGTTAATCTGGAGTACCTATAGATTAGTATTACATCCTTCATATCTCCGAAGAGTCTTTAGTTTTATCAGATTTATAAAAGACAGATTAGCTTTACCGAATCTTTCCGATAACGTACGAAAAAATTGGAAAGGAGTTACGAGCTGCGGGAGGAGCGAGTCACGAGTCAACACTTTATATAACAGTGTTTAACTTATGATTCACTACATGTTTGTGTCGTTTATATTATATGAACTTGCGTGCCGATTTTCAACATAACACAGAAGTCTTACCGCATGCAACTCATGACCCGGTTGGGACTTTTCAATGAAATTCAGCATTAAACAAACACACATGCAAAACTCCGCTGCTACCCCAGATAAACAAACTATATTAATTGTTTCCATAATGCTGGCTTTCTTCTACTAACATCCAAAAACACAATTCTTCTTACGTGCCATTGTTGAGTTTGAAGTGATGCCTGTGACTAATGATGTGACTAGTGATGCCTGTGTCCTCGATTCTCGCTCTCCTGCTGATTGACATGTGGGCGTGGTTTTCCAGGGGAAGTGCCTGACTTTTTTGAAACTTTGCATTTGTTTAGCATGAGGAAACCAACTCTAAATCTGTATTAATAAGTCAGAATGCATGAAATACCGTTGAACCCCCATTTAAATATTCAGTGTTTAGGGTTAAGTCATACCATACCATCACGTCGACTGATGTTGCTAGGTTTACTAATGTCACATTATTTTTAACCCTAGGAGATGTACGAGTATTATCCAAACATTAATGCTGAGGATTAATGACTACATTATGCACATAAACCGTTTCTATTGCAGTTTTGCGAAATACACATTTTCCAAATTGCATGAAAAACCACTTTATGTAAGTGTAAAAACTTTTTTGTGATATATGGGAGTTTTTGCGAAATCAATGTGTTTCCATTGGCCGTATTTTCCATTCGCAATGTCAATTTGCGCAATTCAGGGTAATGGAAACAGCTACTGTTGCCCAATTTCAAATAAACACAAATCGTGACTTCTGATGTATTATATCCGCCCATTTTGATTGTCAGGATACTGCCCTGATCATCGCTTGTTTTTAAACGGGAAAAGTGGGAAAATTACCAATACAGATTATAAGACAAAACATCGGTGCATCCCTACTTTAAATAACATGTTATATGAATATTGTAAACATTAAGTACAATTTTCTAAGTGTCTGGTTTTCCATCCATCTATCCAAATACTAATATACAATAAAGATCTAATGCTACGTACACACCAAACGTGGGGCATCGCATAACTCGCTCTAGATTACTCGCGGGATTTAACTTAGTGTCATGCAAATTTTTCGCTTGAGTTGAATATTTTCAACTTGGGCGAAGACGGGTTTGAGGCGAATAGGGCATGTTTTCGCGGCAAACGCATCGCCCATATCGCGTCATTCATCCCATATCAGAAACATCCCAACAAAATGGTTATTTCTATTATTTCTATCATTATTGCAAAAATGGATGCCTGTGGAAACTCAACAAATCTGGTTATCCTTCACCTTCGCATATGTATTTAACTATAGTATTACCACTTCCAAGCTTACACAATACAAAACCCTATTTGGGGAATAAAGGGGTAACAACCAGGAAAAATACAAATAATATATATGCAGTAAACCACTGTGTAAGTACAGCGAATTTACAGCATACATTCAAAATATTATAAATTGTTCCCTTATAAGTAGATGTATGTACTTTATAAGTATACTATATTTACAGAAACATACGCTGTAAATTTGCCGTACTTACGCAGTACTTTCCGGGCTGTAATCTAAAGTGTTACCCAATGTTAGTCACTTTAAATAATTAATTTGGATTCTGCCAAATGCATTAAATATATATATATATGTATGTATGTATGTATGTATGTATGTATATATGTATATATGTATATATGTATGTATGTATGTATGTATGTATGTATGTATGTATGTATGTATGTATGTATGTATGTATATATATATATATATATATATATATATATATATATATATATATATATATATATATATATATATATATATATATATATATATATATATATATATATACATATATACATTAGGGCTGTCAAAAGATTAATCGCGATTAATCGCATCCAAAATAAAAGTTTCGCGATTAATCTTTTGACAGCCCTAATGTATATATGTATATATATATATATATATATATATATATATATATATATATATATATATATATATATATATATATATATATACAGGGGTTAAATTGGGATTTGTTATGTGGGGGGGCTCTGCGGGGAGGGTACTTTAAGGGGTAATATGTTTAATACTGATGACAGCAAAGCCACTGGTGTGTTTTAATGACATTCTGGACCTCTGATAGGATTTGATAAGTTTCAACTTTAAATCTGTGCCAGAGATTGACCACAAATATTTTATAAAGAGTGTCTGAATTTTAAATTATGCAAATCTATGAGTCTGACACCCTATATCCATTTGTTGCACATGTCATTATGCACAATTGATCAAACTTTAAATGAAGTAAAAGGAATCAACCTCCTTGAATAATTCTCCTTGAAAAGATAGGCTACCCAAAAAGATTAAATTAACAAGAAAAGGTACAACACACAGTACTGTATTATCAACATGTCTAATAAATTAGCAATAGAGATTCCCTATGCTGGTCAGCAGCTAAAACAATCGTAAGGTTTGATTTATGTAATCAAAATACATAAATGTATTAAAATATACAATGAGTTATATGAAGTGTTATCCAGTTAACATACTGTAATTAGATAAGTGACATACATACTTTAGTCCTTAACACGTTTCTAGTCTTCTATTAAGTTTCCTCGAGGTGGGCACCATTATTACCTCTCTCTCTCTCTCTCTCTCTCTCTCTCTCTCTCTCTCTCTCTCTCTCTCTCGCTCTCTCACGCTCTCTCTCTCTCTCTCTTGTCTCTACAATGTCAACTGATCCTGTGTGAAAGCGCGTTCTTGAAGTTCCTGAGTTTTTTCGCTCGAGTTGCATAACTTGCGCGAGGACGCGTTTAAAAGGAAAAGCGCGTGTTTCCCCGGCAATTGCGCCGCCCATTTCGCGTCATTTGCATCGCCCCGTGCGAGGACGCGTCTGATTGCGTTTTTGCATTAACTTTGGTTTGCGTTGGTGAGTATGCCCCATAATGAATGGAAACACATTATTCCCTTCGCGTCAGTGCACACGGACCAGCGCAGCGAGTACACACGCACAAGCGCAGCGGGTACACTGGCACGAGCAGAGCGAGACCTTGCAGCCTATGTGCCGGAGCTTAGCCCCGGACGGCCCCGGCCCAATTTAAACCCTGTATATATATATATATATATATATGTATGTATATATATGTATGTATGTGTATATATATATATATATATATATATATATATTTTGGGCAATATCCCCTAGCCCCAGTAAGTAGTCTGTTAAAGTGGGTCAGCATGTGTGTGTCACTGTGCCTTTAACAGTAATAACAATAATAATGAGCGTCGGAAACCTCCTCCGCACCAGAGGAACGTTTGGCACCGATGATCTGTTGGCACGCGCAGATACGGCCAGCACTGCAATTTCAACTGCGTCTTTCTCTGGTGTCAGATGGAAGATATCTGAAGCTTTGCAAATGTGTGATATGAAATAAAAAAGGTTTAAGGCGTTGAATATTTCTCCATTTGATTTTTTGAAGTATTATTAATGCTTTAAGATGGGACTTTAGTAGAGACATGGGTAGAAAGAATTTGAAAAGAGTTTAGAACACTATCAGAATGATCTCACATGTATGTCTTCAGTTTTAGAAGAGATATTAATCAGATGTTTTAAAACGTTAAAGATGCAGATTCTCAGAATCTGTATTCTTATTATATATCAACAGTTTACTTCTCATTTTATTTTCTTAATATTTCCCTCCTTTATTATGAGAAACAGCTTTGAGTGAGAACTTTATTTATCTATTACTTTAGCATTTCCATCAGAAACAATCACTGTACTGTATTACGCAATCATCTTTGGTAAGGATGATGATGTTCAGTCTATATTACTGTACCTGTGTCAGGTGATCACAGATCTGGAGGAGCAGTTGACCCAACTGTCGCAGGAAAACGCCGAGCTGAACCGGCAGAACTTTTATCTTTCTAAACAACTGGACGATGCCACGGATGAGAACGAAGAAAGAGTTCAGCTCAAAGAAGACGTGGAGCGTATGCGCAGAGAGGTCGCAGACAGAGAGATGCATCTCAACAATCAGAAACAGGTAACAAACCAAACACCAATCGCATCTCTTCATAGCTCAATCATTTCTACACGACATCACTGAGTTTATAATAGAGAGTAAATAGAGTTTCCTACTTTGTCAATTATATCTCAACAAAGTCTGCCGTCGCAAAACAAGAAAACAAGATTTCAAAAGAACCATTTCTTAAAGACCAGATGATGTGAGCTGTGATATCCAAATTCAATGTGAAGTTCTGTACTCTTACATGTTGCTCCCAGTTGTTGTTTTTTTGTCATTGGCATCTAAAATGAGAAAAGCAACATAACAGCAAAGGCTGTAGAAATTACCAAGACATCACAGTTGTATTACTGTGCATGGGGGAAAGTGCAAACACTCAATATGGCTGCCGTAGCATCGAAAAGTCCCACCTTCTATATATGACCTGGACTTGTATAACTGAAATGTCTGCCTGGATGTTGCAAATACTGTATGATCACCAATAGGGATGCACCGAATATTCGGCCACCGAAAATTTTCGGCCAAAAATGGCCCAAAAGAGCGTTTTCGGCCGAAAGACTTTTATCACCGAAACAATACGGCCGAAATGTTGTGATGACGCAAACAGAAACCGCGACCTGCGCGTGCTTGTCTGAAGCAACATGTATGCAGTGTGGATGTATTTAACCACAAAAAGGCGCTAAAGTGAGGAGTTGTCTGTAAGCACAGAGGCACAGACCTCAGTCCAGACGTGATCATCACAGTGTGTCCTTCAAAGATCAGAAATCTTGGTGTGTAAACTTAAAGGAATAGTCTACTCATTTTCAATATTAAACTATGTTATTACCTTAACTAAGAATTGTTGATACATCCCTCTATCATCTGTGTGTGTGCACGTAAGCGCTGGAGCGCGCTGCGACACTTCGATAGCATTTAGCTTAGCCCCATTCATTCAATGGTATCAAACAGAGATAAAGTTAGAAGTGAAATATAGTTCCTCTTTTAAATCCGCTTAGAAAAGCGCTACGTTTTATTTTGTACCACCAAACTTGCTCATATAACTACTCGTCTTAAATAGGAAAAACGTTGATGTGTTTGGTCACTTCTAACTTTATCTATGTTTGATACCATTGAATGAATGGGGCTAAGCTAAATGCTATCGAAGTGTCGCAGTGCGCTCCAGCGCTTACGTGCACGCACACAGATGACAGAGGGATGTATCAACAATTCTTAGTTAAGGTAATAACATATTTTAATATTGAAAATGAGTAGACTATTCCTTTAAGAGAGAGTCGCGCAAATGTGTCTCATACTGTAGTCCATTAACATACATTTGCCGAATAAAACAATGAAAAACAACTTAACGTTTTTATGCTGCGCTGTTTGGGATTCGCCCTCGGTCTCTGTGCGCGCGCGCATTTAAGTGCCATCAATAGTGCACACACGAGTGAGACGCAAACAAGCGAACATAAAATCTTTCTATTATTGACAGGACACATATAAACAAAATAATCTCCACAGTATTCTTTTTCTAATAAAAACATTTGTTTATGTCTTAAATGTATGTATAGATTACAGTCAGAAACCAGTCTCTGCTTATTTAGTCTTAAAGAGACAGTAACCTCAATTAACCTACTTAAGTCTGTGTCTTTAATGTTAATCAAACAACCCAAGACAAAGAGAAAATCACTTCTGTAGCTCTAAAAATAATACAAAGACAGTGTTATGACTCATTTAATGCTAATGTTAGCCCTTATTAATGTGCAACTTTGTTCTTTTTTATAAATGTTTGCAATGTCTTAATTTGTTATTCGATTTCCCCCACCCCCTTTTTGCTGATCTAAAAAAATAATCCAATCCGTGCCTCAAAAACTGTAATTGTGATCCGTCACACACCCCTAGTAAAGTTAGTACACAATAGCCATAAATGCATTTGTACTAATAATTGGCATAGTGATTTATTTCTGTGTTTCGGTTTCGGTTTTTCGGCCTTGGTTTCCTCTTTTTCGGCCAAGAATTTTCATTTCGGTGCATCCCTAATCACCAAGTGGTCTACTGTGTTGAGAAATAAAATGAAATAATTTTTATGTTGATAATTTTAGTTAAAACCTCTTTATTTAATGCTTTATTTATTTTATTTTAACAGCAAACAAAAACAAACAAACAGACCAACAGTCTTAAAAGGTCTACATTTCCAATACTTACATGTGACAACCAACCCCGCAAGCTATGTGACAACCATCCCCAACTGACTTCTTGTCAAACATGATAAGCTAGCTGCCACACGGCTTTAACTTGATAGCAAAAATATGACTCAAAATAAAGCTAATACTTTTGGCTTTTTAATGAGTGTTTTGTTTTTGAATGACTAATATCCTACAAGATCTCAACACAAAAACAACACCAACATGAACATTTACTCTGACCCATAAAAAAAAATTGTCTCCTAACCTCAATGTTTTGTGTCTGCTCAGCAAAATTACAAGTGCAAATGAGTAAGCTATCAAAGGCTAACAAATTGATATCAAAATTGTACCACAGCGCCATGTAGTATGTCTGGAATAAGCAGTGTGACAACCAACCCGTGAGACAACTAGCCCCGGTCTCCCCTACAACAAACCCACTGTTTGTTACAATGAACCCCACCTATGGGGTAAGCTGTCACGTTTACACTCCTGTCACTTTCGGTGTAATTGTACGATAACGGCAGGTCCCACAAACAAACTTAAAGTGTTCATTTGTAGCAGAGATGTGTGTGTTGTTTGTGTAAAAAAAATTATTAATCTAACTTAAATATTTTTGGAATGATAGAGCCAGTAGTCAAAAAGCGTCATTTGAGTGGCACGTGTGCCTGTTTAATAACTGTTTGACCATTTAAGGAAAGATTTTGGGTTTCCTAAATATAGCCGATTTTCCATTGTCGTGCCAAAATGTTCTCTTTGTGCAATCGTTTCTTTCCGTGACAATCCAACTGAGTCTGTACGGTTATGGTAATATTTTCCACTTTGGGGCTCATAGTAGTGTCCTCTGGATTGTAATAGACTCTTTTAGCGCCTACGTCCCGATTACGTCATGGAGCAAGCTGGAGGCAAAACAAAGGGAAAAATGGAGGTAGACAATTCAAATCAGCATGAAGTCGACTACCAATAGAAAGCAAATGTCATGTTGTTGTATTAGTACAGGCTTCAATTTAAAATTGCATCGCATACCTGCTGCACTGCCAGGCAAAAAAACAGAAAAAGCTTTTGCAGCACACTTCATGTCCGTGCCCATCCAGTACATAATTATAGACGTCTAACTATCTGATTTAATCATACTCCCTTAATTTATCTTCAATATACACACTTGGTGCAGATATCAGGCCACTTAACTGGTAATCCCATCACATAATCAATTTTTTTGAGCAGGCCCGGCTACAGAATGAAATAAACGAGGGGGCACTTGAAATTTTTAAAGCTCACATAACACACGCTGTTTCTGCATTTTTAATGTTAATCTGGAGTACCTATAGAGTGGTATTACATCCTTTATATCTCCGAAGAGTCTTTAGTTTAATCAGATCTATAAAAGAAAGATTATCTTTACCGATTCTTTCCGACAACGTACGGAAAAATGAAGAAGGAGAAGTTACTACCGCAGGAGAACACTGTGTAACTTATGATTCACTACATGTTCGTGTCATTTATATAATATGCACGCAGCTATTTCCAACATAAGACAGAAGTATTACTTACCGCATGCAACTCGTGACCCGGTTGGGACTTTTCAATAAAATCCAGCGCATCAAACACACACGCAAAACTCTGCTGCTACCCCGGATAATAAACTATATCCATTGTTTCCATAAGGCTGGCTTTCTTCTCCTTACATCCAAAAACACACTTCTTCTTTCGTGCCATTGTTGAATTTCGAAATTAAACAAAGCTTGTCGCGTGATGTGATGTTTGTAAGTTCTAGCGTCTCTCGCTGATTGACAGGTGGGCGGGGTTTTTAGGGGGAAGTGCCCATATAAAGAAGTGATACGTATAGAAACCCCTGAAACGTCAGCTGGACCCGTAATCGAAAAAAAACTTTCCGAAACTTGTATGAACCCTGGCGAAGTGCATTCGGCACAGAAATACTCTGTAACATGCCCAACTGCTTTTTTGATACTTTGCCTACGTTTAGCATGAGTCAAAATGCATTAAAAACCACTGAACCACCCCTTAAAGGGGGCTTAACCTTAAACCAAAAAACACAGAGATTGCTTGCTTTTGCCAGATTTTAGAATGCAGCGTCCCCGTAAACACAACATTTGCATGGGAATAGTCAGATATTCATGATATGTCCTCTTTAAATTTTACAAGTTGTGTGCTGTTCACTTTCCTGTTCACAAACACACAAAAGATGATCGTTTTTTTTACACAGCCTAAATGTTGACTCAATGTTTTTATAGTTTTGCATTTTACACACATTTTTATTTTGAGTCATGACTCACCGCTGACCTTACACATCGAACTGCATGAGACGCACACACCTAGCACAACAGGCAGCCAATAGAAATTGTTATCCACCTACAGAAATCCATATTTATGTATTTCCTGTCCAATCATCTTTTAGGGTGATTTTTCATCTATACTTCATTGGCAGTCAGAGACACGCAGCCATGTTGCATATAAAATAAATAGAAAACAGTAAAACCTAATCATTTTCTTTATATTTTTAGTTTATTTCAGTTAATCTTGTAAACACATACAGTTTCAATTTATCTTTTTTGTAAAGCCTCATTTTTAAACCTTGACATGAATGCCAAAAATAAAACACAAACCACACTGCAAAAAATTATTTTCAAGAAAAAAAATCTTAGTATTTTTGTCTTGTTTTCAGTAAAAATATATTAAGAAATAAAATTAAGATGCTTTTTCTTAATGAGCAAAACGACCCAAGAAAATAAGTCTAGTTTTTAGACCAAAAATATCAAATTTAAGTGATTTTGCGCATGAAACAAGCAAAAAAAATCTGCCAATGGGGTAAGCAAAAAAATCTTGAACATTTTTCTTAAACACTAAATTCAGGAAAAAATTGCTTGCCCCATTGGCAAATTTTTTTTGCTTGTTTTATGCACAAAATCACTTAAATTTGATATTTTTGGTCTAAAACTAGACTTATTAAGCATCTTAATTTAAGAATTTTTATATATTTTTACTGAAAACAAGACAAAAATACTAAGAATTTTTTTTCTTGAAAATAATTTTTTGCAGTGCAGATCTAAGGGAACAATGCCCCCTTGTCAGTTGTGCCCCCTCGTGCCACCGGGCCTGCCTTTGAGTAGGCATGTACAGGTCAACCAGTCTGGTTATGTCTATTAAAAGTTAACTTTTCCAAATGGCATTTACTGTCCTGGACACACAGTGTGTGCCTTAGTCAGATGAATCAGATTATTTCAAAACTTTAACACTTTACAATAAGATTGTATTTGTTAACATGAGTTAATGCATTAGCTAACATGAACTAACAATGAACAATACTTGAACAGCAGTTATAAGTAATGTTAATTTCAGCACTTACTAATAGATTATTAAAATGAAAAGTTTTAACTGTTAACATTAGTTAATGCACCATGAACATGATTGGCAGTGCCATAACTGTATTGGCATTAACGAAGTTCATGTTAGCTAATGCATTTAATATTATCGTAAAGTGTGAGCAAACAAACCATATTAAGCCATATCTGCCTCCACCTAAACTCCGCCCACAAAAACGTCACAATGTTTACTAACAAAAGGGTCTATACAAACGCATCAGTCGTTGCCTTAATAATGCAAGAGGTGGTATGAGATGTGAAAAGCGACAGTGCTATGCCGAACCAGGCTCAAGTGAAGAAAAAACAACTGTAACCGTTGCATACCTTTCCGTTCTTATAACAGTTTGGCCCGGGGGTGGAAAATGCTATATAATGTGTGTGTGGTGATGTGTGTGCATGTGTGCGTGTGGGATGCAATGTGTAGGTGTGCAGGTTTCTGTGTTGTGTAACAGGAGCGAGTGGTAATCATAGACACTGGTGGGAGTCAGTAATGTGTCATATTCACTCGCTGCCCCTCCAGTACTGGACTCCACAGGGCCAGAAGCACGCTTTCTATATTTGGAGACTCTTTCTGTATTTCTCTGTCCTGTCTGACAGAAATGTGGTGATATCCAGCACTTGGACTGAGATAGACATCCGCCTGATTCGAGACCCCGTAAGCCCCCTGCTGGCACTCAGAGAATAAATTCAGATTGACTCTGAACCCGGCCGTCCTAATGAAAGCCAAACAGAATATCAATGTTCCTTACAATCCTGTATCTGCATGTTTGCAGCAGTCGTCAGTAAAGAGTTTGGTTCCAAAACATGATAAACGCCATTAAAGTTACCACCAAAATCAGTATTGTATCTGGTCAGTATTAAAACGCAAAATCCAATATCCGTCGTGTTATTCTGTCATCTTTTCTCCCTTTTATCCCAAAACACGATAAACACCACTCCTCCTACTCTGCAAAATGCAATAAATCCGCTCAACCAATCACAGCGCACCATTCCACGCATTGTAAACAACAATGGCGGCGCGTTGAATACACACGTAAACCTAGTTTTAATACGATGTAAATAAGATGTGAGAGTAAAAAATACTGTAGGTTTGATGTATCATGTAGACATTTAAACTCCCCCGCAGTTACAGACCGATTATTGAATCTAAAAGGCAAAATGTCTTCTTTTTCAAATCTTTGATATCACAAGCATAAGTTCATCAGGTATGACAGCCCACATTTACATATTAACACCTAGTCAATATTTTCAACATGATCCACTCAGATGAGCAATAGTGTAAACTACACCAGTACCCACAGCCAATAATAACAGACATCATTTACATATTTGTGACCCTGACTGTAAAAACCCAGCTAAAGTCATTTTGTGTGTGTGTGTTTGTAGAATATAGAGACGCTGAAGACGACATGTACAATGTTGGAGGAGCAGGTGCTGGAGTTAGAGACGCTGAACGATGAACTTCTGGAAAAGGAGAGACAGTGGGAGAACTGGAGATCTGCTCTGGAAGAGGAGAAGGACCAGGCAGAGCGCCGATCCCGAGACTTACAGAGACAACTGGACAATGAGAAACAGAACCGGTACCGGAAACACACACATATATTTACAGTGTTATCCAGTACTGCTGGAGAGCTGGATACTAACTGGACCATATAAGAGCCATGGCACAATAGTGGGATCTCATTCAGCTTTGGTGCTTATGTGGGCAACATGGGTTCAAACCTCTCAGTGGTACAATGGTCAGGAAAATTGTCAAGCAGTTGCATTTGTTGATGGGCAAAAATGTCAAAGCCAGCTTTGAAGAAGCACTATAATTAAACATAAAAACACAGATATTACAAGTATGTCTAAAGACAGATGAATAGTAAGCATATGCATTGATTTTTTTCTCTTTAGACTCAGAGCAGAGCAGAGGAACTCTGAGTCTCGTCAGGCTGTCGAACTGGCGGTAAAGGAACACAAAGCTGAAATCCAGGTTCTGCAACAGGCCCTAAAAGACCAGAAACTCAAAGCTGAAGGTCTTTCTGATACCGTAAGTGTGTGTGTTTGCACATACAGTACAGTGTGCGGGGTGATGTGGTTTAGTGGTTCAAAACTTGGGCTTGCTTAAAGGTTGGATCCTCAATAATCTGAGCTATCAGCACAGTGCATACCTGTCAACATTGAGATTTGAAAATGAGGGAAATTTACCAACATGTAGTTTGTGTACGCGGGTGGATGGGCACGCTGAGTGCTCGTGGCGGGGCGCACTGCATTTTGTGTAACTGCGCGCGGCTCGTGCATCCTCCATTTCTGTGTGTTCGCTACCAAAATCCCTAGACAATAACAGCAGTAAAAGAGGTAGTCGTAACACTCAGGATGCTGTTCTTTTTATTTGACTGCTATTCTTTTTCTTCTTCTTGTTTTATTCACTGCATAAAATGATTTTCAAGAAAAAAAATTCTTAGTATTTTTGTCTTGTTTTCAGTAAAAATATCTAAAAATTCTTAAATTAAAATGCTTTTTCTTGATGAGCAAAACAACCCAAGAAAATAAGTCTAGGTTTTATACCAAAAAATTATTTTTGCTCTGTACTTCTGCGTGCTTTTCCAGAGGCGAATGTAGCAAACATACAGTATCAGATACTCCCAGTGGGATTTTTTATCACTGCAAAAAATTATTTTCAAACAAAAAAAATCTGGCAATGGGGTAAGCAAATTTTTCTTGAATTTAGTGTTTAAGAAAAATGTTCAAGATTTTTTGCTTACTCCATTGGCAGATTTTTTTTGCTTGTTTTATGCACAAAATCACTTGAATTTGATATTTTTGGTCTAAAAAGTAGACTTATTTTCTTGGGTCATTTTGCTCATCAAGAAAAAAACATCTTAATTTAAGAATTTTTAGATATTTTTACTGAAAACAAGACAAAAATACTAAGAAATGTTTTTCTTGAAAAATTTTTTTTTGCAGTGATAGAAAGACTAAAATACGGGAGAGATACAGAAAAATAGTTAAACGGGATGATAGCGGGATAGAATTGTGAAATACGGGAGAATCCCTGGAAAAACTGTTGTGTTGACAGGTATGCACAGTGATCAGTTGACTTGAGAAACAGTGAATCTGTCAAGGCTTTACTGGATTGTTTCGAGAATTCCAGGAATTTTGGAATTTTTCATGAAAATTACATGGAAATTAATAGGAATTGTGGCACACGGATGAAGATTCTTCCAATAAGCTGTAAAAAATGACTTTCTTACTTAGTATTTTTGTCTTGTTCTCAGTAAAAATATCTAAACATTCTTAAATTAAGACGTATTTTCTTGATGAGCAAAATAACGTAGCAAAATAAGTCTAGTTTTAAGACAAAAAAATAAACTTTAAATTAGTGCTTAAAACAAGCAAAAAAATCTGCCAATGGAACAAGAAAACTTTTCTTGAAATAAGTTTACTTTTTTCATAAACACTTAATTCAAGAAAAAATATCCATTGTCAGATTTTTTGCTTGTTTTAAGCACTAATTCGCTTAAATTTTTATTTTTTTTTGTCTAAAAACTAGACTTATTTTCCTTGGTCATTTTGCTCATCCATAAAATACGTCTTAATTTAAGATTTTTTTTATATATTTAATAAAAAGATAACAAGAAAAAATACGAAGAAAGAAAGTCATTTTTTTGAAAGCTACACTGCAAAAAATGATTTTCAAGAAAAAATATCTTCGTATTTTTGTCTTGTTTTCAGTAAAAATATCAAAAAATTCTTAAAACGACCCACGAAAATAAGTCTAGTTTTTAGACCAAAAATATCAAATTTAAGTGATTTTGTGCATAAAACAAGCAAAAAAATCTGACAGTGGGGTAAGCTAATTTTTCTTGAATTTAGTGTTTAAGAAAAATGTTCAAGATTTTTTGCTTACTCCATTGGCAGATTTTTTTGCTTGTTTTATGCACAAAATCACTTGCATTTGATATTTTTGGTGTTTTATGCACAAAATCACTTGAATTTGATATTTTTGGTCTAAAAACTAGACTTATTTTCTTGGGTCATTTTGCTCATCAAGAAAAAGCATCTTAATTTAAGAATTTTTTAAAAATATTTTTACTGAAAAGAAAAGATTTTTTTTCTTGAAAATAATTTTTTGCAGTGTGTGATAATAAAATGTGTAAATTACTCAAAATGTATAATTTCCTTAAGTTCCTTAAGTTTACAACTTGTAATATTTCCAAAATTCCTAAGCTTTGCAACCCTATTCCTGACTAACATACTAACATTTCTCTTTCATAGCTGGGTGATCTGGAAAAGAAACACACCATGCTGGAGATGAACGCCCGCAGCCTCCAACAGAAGCTGGAGACGGAGAGAGAACTGAAACAGAGACTCGTGGATGAGGTTTATCATTAACACTCATGACTTCACATTCACTTTATTCATCTTTGTGGACAGAACAGAGAGTTAAAGAAGGTACAGGGGTCCATTGTGTTGTATCAGTCTGATATTAAAATGAAGCCAGAAGCATATAGAGATGAAATCCAATAAGCTCTGAAACTCTGCTGGTAATATCAGATCAATGGCATAATTTAGTTTAATATAATCGTATGAGTCTGTGTGTGACGCTGTGTCTCTTTTCTCAGCAAGCAAAACTCCAGCAGCAGTTGGACCTGCAGAAGAGTCACATCTTCAGACTGACCCAAGGTCTCCAGGATGCCCTGGACCAGACGGATCTTCTAAAGACAGAGAGAACCGACCTGGAGTATCAGCTGGAAAACATACAGGTACATTGCGAGTGCAAATCATTCAGTTTAGCCTCAATTTTTTACATCTTTATTCCTTCAAAAGTAAAGACAATTAATTAATTAATAATTGCGTACGTTTTTAGTATTTATACACACATTTGAACTTCTCATGAACATTTGAATTTGTTCTTATACTCATTCTTACGTTAGTGAATTTGGAGTGATCTACTTAAGCGGCCACGTGCACAAGCATGGCAGTTTGCATAAAAAACAACCCAAACCAGCTCCATATAAGGGCTTTTCGCAGTGCTTGTCCACAGAAAATTTTTGAACAGTTTGTCACTGAAGCAAAAGATCTAGAAAAGAAATCCATAATCATATTCATTATCTGTAAGGTTCCGTTTTTTATTTTGGAAGTTTTGCTGTTGGTGGAGGAAGTAACAAGTATTGGTAAAAAATATATATATGGGATGCGATTTTGAAGACTTAATTTAAAAGACAATCAAAAATAAATATAAAAAAGCCTATATAATAATGTATTAAATACTGTGTATTATAATAATAATTATAAAACGGTTAGTTCCAATCCTTGATTCTGATTAGTCAATAGGTGTGCTTTATTCACGATAAAACACTGCTATGACCGCTTCACCCAACGGTTTTATTTAATATCACTGCGCCCTTAGCAACACCCTTAGCAACACATAAACATATAATGAGACGAGCTGTGTCTGAAACCGCACCCTATCCACTATATAGTGCACTATGTCGGGTGTCGGCCATTTTGTAGTGGTGTCCGAAACCTGAGTGAACAACTTCATTCCCACATTCATTCACTACTTTTTACCCACAATGCACTCTGATTTTGAGGGTACATTCGATGTACACTCGTTCACTCATATTTCCCATGATGCAACGGGAGACGAACGCGTAACTTGAATCAGCTGAAGGATACTGACAGTAAACACCAAACATTTTCTTGTTGTCAGTTATTTTCTACTTTTTGAAAATAAACAAATGAAAAATAATTGCGTTATCTTTTATTTAAAATCTAATACACATTTTTATTAAACAATAAATAAACAGAAGTACATAAATATTATAAGCAGTTGTTTTGCTCTCTTTATTATCAACTAATAGAATAAACATGACAAATGTGAAAAACAGTAAGAAAGTAAACTTTACCATTTCACAGCACAATCAATAAAGCCACACAGTTTTTGTTTTGGTGTGTTTTGATGAATCTCTGCGACAGCTCTCTGACGCGTGATATTTGCATCAGTGTCCGAAATCGCTCACTCATTTTCATTTGCTTCTTCCCCATATAGTGGACTCAACTGTCATTCCCCATATAGGGAATAGTGAATGAGTGAACAAGGGAATGGTTTCAGACACAGCTAAAGTTTGAGAACAGTTTGTTGTTTGTATTTGAGCTTTCATGTTATTGTTCGCAGTCAGGGACTATTTTTTCTAGCGGAAGGAATGCTTTTATTGATATAACTTCATGAAAGTTGCACAAATTTTTTTTTACTTTAATATTGTGTGGTAACCGTTTTATAAAAGCAATAAGGTACTCGAAGCAAGTGCTGTATCGTGAATAAGTAACGGCTGAAGGGGTTGCAGGCTTCGCGTCGTGCCTAACAACGCCCTTCAGCCGTTACTTATTCACGATACAGCACAGCCTCTCTTACCTTATTGCTTACTAATAATATAGAAAATATTATAATATATAACATAATGTAAATTATATTTCAAAATTATTATATAGGCTACATTATAATTAGCCTAGTATTTGAGTATAGCATGCGTAATTATTGCGTACGTGTTATATTATTTGTTCTTGAATTTTTTTGTACTTTTAGAAGCAATTTTGGTGTGAAAGTTTTTGTTGAATCATGATTTGTTTGTGAAAACGTCTGTATGCACATTTCACGGACAAATCCGTGAGTTTGCACGCTTGGTGAATGAGACCCATTGTTTATTACTTATTGCCTACTAGTGATGCACGTGTTGTCTCAAAACCCGCGGGTCATCTCAAATCCTGTAGATCGGGTTGGGGCGGGTAAAGAAATTATGACTTTATTTGTGGGCCAGTTGGGGCCGGTCATTAAAAACAAAACAAAAAAGCATGTATGTTGTGTGAAATTCCCTAAAGCATATCGTCGCTGTCCGATGAAAACCACGTATGTCCATTTTGCAGATTTTGAGATTTTTCAACGGATTGAGTGTCCAGGTTCATTTCCGTATACAGTATGCTTCACATACCTAAATGACCAATGAAAAGTTGTGAAATCATGTGATCTGATTTTCACGTATATCCATTTGGTGTCAAAGCTGTCAATCGCGCCGCGTATCTCCCGCCCTGTGGAAGCATTTCGCCGGTCTCGTGAAGTTTCATTGAAGCTCAGGACTGGATAGCTGAATAAACACAGCCTGGTGAGACGATTCACGCGTTTACATGCGTACTTTTCCCCTGCAGATCTGATCACAGATCGGAGTACACCACCCCCTTCAATACGATCCAAATTTGCATCCGATCGTCCTCAATCGTATTGATTAAGGTGTTTACATGAAGGCTTTTCAATACAATCGAGCCATCAATATGATTACAAACGGATTATTTGGTTGCATGTTAAAGTACCTACTGACTTTCCTTCATCGAGGTAAACGTTTCCCCCCTGACGCCAGACGTACGTCTAGGAGTGACAACATTACGGTAGGACTGTGCAAACAAAGTATCTGTCTAGCATTACCATGTCAGTGTATTGATTCATTGTCCCTTCATAGTTTGCAAGAGACAGTTAATAAATGTATAATTAATATTAAATAAACTAAGCGTACCAATATTAATGATCGGAAGAACGCGTATCGACCACCATTACTGTAAAATTTGGACGTATGTCCATTTAAACTCAATTTTGGTCAAATGTGGATTATATCATTACACTGGCAAGAATATGGTTACATGTAAAGATGCCATATCAAGTATGACAACGCTACATTCAACTGCTTTTGAAATACGATGTTTTTTTCACTTCCTGAAAAGTAGTAACCGTTTTGGACATACGTGAGTTTCATCAGGCAGCGACGATATATTATATATTCGGGAATATATATTTTTTATATTTTATTAGGTTTACTTTTAAGCTGAAATAAAACATCTTTTCATTTACATTACAAATGCCTAGTATGTCTATTTAATGGTCGCAAGTGTGGGATGGGTTGTAAAAATAGATAAAGTGTTGCGAGGCGGGCTGGGACAGGACAAATAATTTTATAAAACCAGGACCCACGGGTTGGAAAAACTATTGTTTTACATACTTTAACAAAGACAAATCAAATCATCTAAAATTATGACCAATTAATACTCAAATTGCTTAAATACTTAATGGCTTATGCTACAAAATGTGATATGCGATATGATAATTGGACGACACTTTTAAATGTAAACATCATGACTTACGGACATTTAAAATGTTTTTGGTGAATACTGCACTTAGTACACACTGTAGTGTATTAAACAAGGACGTAATATCCGTGACGTCACCCATAGTTTTCTGAAGAGCATTTTTGAAGCCCAAAGTGGGCGGGGCCGGTCGTTGCCATCTTGGCAGCTCGTCACCGCTTGTCACTCCCGGATAACCAAAAATGGGCAAAGAGGTGGAACATGAGTGGAGCTGAGGTGCCTGGTTGCTGAAACCATGCCCACCTAGCTCAATGATAGTGACAGGCGTGGCAATTCATGTGTCACTCAGGTGGCAACCCCCTTAATTATGCAGAACTTTAAGGCTTAATGTAATTCAAACGGAGTTACAAAATCATCCCCTCAGAGTTGTCATTAAAGGCTATAAAGAACAAAACAAATTATATACCGGGTTGTAAACATATATTTTCTGCTGTAAAGGTGAGGATTTTAATATGGGTGGGTCCATGAGATTGACTCCCTTTTGGAGCCTGTCTCTAGTGGCTCGTCGCTTTCGTTTTGGATTCACGAGAGAGACCGAAAGGTTGCCACTTAGTTAGTATACAGTGAAGTATGCAACTGCAAACATAAGAAATGTCCAGAGCTGCATTGTAAGAGCAGTATGGTTTCACCTGCAGGCGGCGTACTCTCACGAGAAGGTGAAGATGGAAGGAACCATCACCCAACAGACCAAGCTCATAGACTTTCTGCAGGCCAAGGTAGAGCACCCCTCTAAGAAGAAAAAGGTCAGAGTCATCCGCTGTGAATTTACTTCATTAACTAATCTGACTAACTGCTTGCTAAGTATTAGGTGTCCCTAGAGCTGCATAACCTAACAACACCATAGACTAACAAAGCTAAACGTCAATCAGAAAAAGCTAATATACACACAAAACTGAGGACTTCTGCACACATGTGTGCCCCGAGTATGTAAACTGTAGGTGGGGGCATCTAATTTGGCTGGATTAAGAGGGATCGGCTAACAGGGCAGAGTCCCGGCATATTGGTGAACACGAGTCTGGGCAATTCACTGGCTCTTTCTCTCTGGATTCAGGGGATCTTCGGCGGCCGGCGCCGTGAGGATCTGTTGGCAGCGCTGGCAGCTCAGGGGCAGACGCAGGTACCTGCTGTTACCCCTGTGGCACCTGTGCCCCTGCAATACAGCGATCTGAAGGTGGCGCTGGAGAAAGAGCGAGCTCGCTGCTCGGAGCTTGAAGACGCCCTGCAGAAAACACGCATGGAGCTCAGAGAAGGTGTGACACTCATGTTTATGCTTTTTATTATAGTGCTTAAACATATGTTCAAGTTTCAATCTGATATGTGTCTGTCCTTATTTTTTATGTTAAAATATTTTTTTGTTCCATACTTTAAGATAAAGGTACTATACGATGCCATAGAAGAACCATAGTTGATTGAATTGTTCCCAAAAGAACCTTTAAAATACAAAGATGATTTGTATTGTTTCACAAAATGTTTTTTCATAAAAAGTACGAAAGAAATGGTTCTTTTAAGAATCTTTAATTAAATGGTTTGGTGGGAAACAAAAAATGCTTATTCTAATATAAAGGGTGAATGACCCTTTATTTTTAAGAGTGTAATTTAACTACAAAACACCATAGACTTACATTTAAGAAGGACATATAGCAACAAATCAGCAGCACCTCAACAACCGCTCATGTCACTGTAGTAACAATTCAGCAACACCCTAACAACCGCCCACGTCACCCAAGCAACAAGTCATCAACACACCAGCAACCGCCCATGTCACCCTACTAACAAGTCAGCAATGCCCCAAATACCACTCTTGTCACTGTAGTAATTATTCAGCAACACCCTAACATCTGCCAACATCACCCTAGGAACAAGTCAGCTACACCCCAACAACTGCTCATGTCACCCTAGCAACAAGTCAGCAACGTGCCAACAACCAATCATGTCACCCTAGCAACAAGTCAGCAACACACCAACAACCACTCATGTCACCCTAGCAACAAGTCAGCAATGCCCCAACAACCACTCATGTCACCCTAGCAACAAGTCAGCAATGCCCCAACAATCGCTCATGTCACCCTAGTAACAATTCAGCATCACCCTAACAACTGCCTTTGTCACCCTAGCAACAAGTCAGCAATGACCTACAACCACCCACATCACCCTAGCAACAAGTCAGCTACACCTCAACAACCATCCATGTCGACCTAGCAACAAGTCAGCAACATGCCAACAACCACTCGTGTCACCCTTATAACAAGTCAGAAACGCTACAACAACCACTCATGTCACCCTAGCAACAAGTCAGCAACGCTCCAACAACCACTCATGTCACCCTAGCAACAAGTCAGCAATGCCCCAACAATCACTCATGTCACCGTAGTAACAATTCAGCATCACCCTAACAACTGCCTATGTCACCCTAGCAACAAGTCAGCAATGACCCAACAACCACCCACATCACCCTAGCAACAAGTCAGCTACACCTCAACAACCGCTCATGTCACCCTAGCAACAAGTCAGCAACGTACCAACAACCACTCATGTCACTCTAGCAACAAGTCAGCAATGCCCCAACAACCATCCATGTCACCCTAGCAACAAGTTAGCAATGCCCCAACAATCGCTCATGTCACTGTAGTAACAATTCAGCAACACACTAACAACCGCCTATGTCACCCTAGCAACAAGTCAGCAATGCCCCAGCAACCACCCACATTACTCTAGGAACAAGTCAGCTACACCCCAACAACTGCTCATGTCACCCTAGCAACAAGTCAGCAATGCCCCAAAAACCACTCACATTACCCTAAGAACAAGTCAGCTACACCCCAACTACCACTCATGTCACCCTAGCAACAAGTTAGCAACGCCCCAACAACCATCCATGTCACCCTTGCAACAAGTTAGCAATGCCCCAACAATCGCTCATGTCACCATAGTAACAATTCAGCAACACCCTAAAAACGGCCTATGGCACCCTATCAACAAGTCAGCAATGTCCCAACAACCACCCGCATTACCCTAGAAACAAGTCAGCTACACCCCAACAACTGCTCTTGTCACCCTAGCAACAAGTCAGCAACGTGCCAACAACCACTCATGTCACCCTAACAACAAGTCAGCAACACCTCAACAGCCATCCATGTCATCCTAGCAACAAATCCGCAATGCCCCAACAACCACCCACATTACCCTAGGAACAAGTCAGCTACACCCCAACAACCACTCATGTCACCCTAGCAACAAGTCAACAATGCCCCAACAACCACCCATATTATCCTAGGAACAAGTTAGCTACATCCCAACAACCACTCATGTCACCCTAGCAACAAGTCAGCAATGCTCCAACAACCACCCATATTATCCTAGGAACAAGTCAGCTACATCCCAACAACCACTCATGTCACCCTTATAACAAGTCAGCAACGTGCCAACAACCAAAACTAAAATCACACGTTCATTGTATTTTCTCTCTCAACAGTTCAGTTTAAAGCTCTGGAACACAGCGGATCCCCGGTCACCCCTGGCCTGACCCGTCAGCAGCTCATGATGTCCACCAAATCCAACAAATCCCCTGAACACCAGCCCAGTGGCCCTCTGATGTCATCAAGCTCCGCCCGCAGGAAGGACGTGGCCAATCCTGAAGGTTCGAAATTAATAAACAACCGACAAGATTCTTCTTACTAGTTTATCTCACGCTGGGAAGCTGACAAATGAGTTCCCTGTGAGAAATGTGAAAGGTTTTACTGTGTTTACTATGACATGAGATCATATCAAGTCTTGTGAAGGACTCCAGGCTGAAGGTATGTATCTCTAATGTGTGTATCTCTCTCTTGTGTGTCCACACTCACTCTACTTCTCTGTTGTCATCCCACAGAAATAAGGAGAGTCACTTCTGAAAGTAAGTTCTTATATAACTTAGTCTTAGGTGGCTCATTCTTAAAAAACTGCCACATTTGTGCCTGAACATTATACATTTTGAACTGGATGTGAACTGGCAGAGACCATCATCGAGTAAATCATTTAGATTTAAAGGAATAGTCTACTCATTTTCAATATTAAAATATGTTATTACCTTAACTAAGAATTGTTGATACATCCCTCTATCATCTGTGTGCGTGCACGTAAGCGCTGGAGCGCGCTGCGACACTTCGATAGCATTTAGCTTAGCCCCATTCATTCAATGGTACCATTTAGAGATAAAGTTAGAAGTGACCAAACACATCAACGTTTTTCCTATTTAAGACGAGTAGTTATACGAGCAAGTTTGGTGGTACAAAATAAAACGTAGCGCTTTTCTAAGCGGATTTAAAAGAGGAACTATATTTTATGGCGTAATAGCACTTTTGGGAGTACTTCGACTCGCCTGAAAAGTCTGCTCCCCTTCTCACTCTCATAATGGGAGAGGGAGGGTGTAACTGCGCCGAGTCAAAGTAGTCCCAAAAGTGCTATTACGCCATAAAATATAGTTCCTCTTTTAAATCAGCTTAGAAAAGCGCTACGTTTTATTTTGTACCACCAAACTTGCTCGTATAACTACTCGTCTTAAATAGGAAAAACGTTGATGTGTTTGGTCACTTCTAACTTTATCTCTAAATGGTACCATTGAATGAATGGGGCTAAGCTAAATGCTATCGAAGTGTCGCAGCGCGCTCCAGCGCTTACGTGCACGCACACAGATGATAGAGGGATGTATCAACAATTCTTAGTTAAGGTAATAACATATTTTAATATTGAAAATGAGTAGACTATTCCTTTAAGATTAAAAATATTAATAACCCATGACATTTCTATATCTTTGAATGGTTTATGCAGTAGAAGTGCAAAACTACTGGCCTTCACTTACAAATATCATTATATCACATTATTACACGGCTCTCTAAAATGCTTGATTCTGATTGGCCAGTGGCGACATTCCAAGGTTCGTTCTTTTCAGATAACAACCGCTCAAAACTAATCACACACAGTAACCCGGATGCTGCAAATTATTTTGACAGTTACAGTTTAATTACACAAAATTAAATATAAATATGTATTTTAACAACACATATAATGTTTACAAATGATTACACCAAATTGTGTCTTTGTGACATTTGAACATCTTATCTTAAAACTGAAAGTAAACTTGTTTTCCCTTACGCACTGCAAAAAAATATTTTTAAGAAAAAGAATCTTAGTGTTTTTGTCTTGTTGAAAACAATATATATATATATAAATATATATAAAAATATATAAAAATTCTTAAATTAAGATGTGTTTTCTTGATGAGCAAAACGACCCAAGAACATAAGTCTAGTTTTTAGACCAAAAATATCAAATTTAAGTGATTTGGGGTAAGCAAAAAATCGTAAACATTTGTCTTAAACACTAAATTAAAGAAAAATTAAAGAAAAATTTGCTTACCCCATTGGCAGATTTTTTTTTTTGCTTGTTTTATACACAAAATCAAATTTCTAAAAACTAGATTTGTTTTCTTGGGTCGTTTGGCTCATCAGGAGGGAGCATCTTAGTTTGGGAATTTTTTGATGTTTTTGCTGAAAACAAGACAAAAATACAAAAAAAAAATTCTTGAAAATAGTCTTTTGGAGTGCAGAAATTCTTTCTTAGTGTTTTGTCATGTTTTCAGTAAAAATATCTAAATGTTCTTAAATTAAGATGAGCAAAATTACCTAGAAAAATAAGTCTAGTTTTTAGACAGAAAATGTAAAATGTAAGTAGATTAGTGCTTAAAACAAACAAGCAAAAAAATCTGCCAATGGAATAAGAAAAGTGTTTAGGCATTATTTTGCTTGTTTTAGGCACAAATTCGCTTTAAGTTTATATTTTTTGTCTTAAAACTAGACTTATTTTCCTAGGTCATTTTGCTCATCAAGAAAATACATCTTAATTTAAGAATTTTTAGATATTTTTACTGAAAACAAACAAAAATACTAAGTAAGAAAGTCATTTTTTGCAGTGTATTCGTTAAGAATGAGATTTCAAATAAGTATTTAATGTTTCTTACCTTACTTATGAGGTAAATAGCCATGTAATAAGTGGGGTAATGTACAGGCAGCAGGTTGTTATCATGAAATAAGCCGCTTCAGTGTTATACAAAACTCTCTGATTCATGTCAGGTCCTGTTAAAACTGTCTGGATTATTTCTTTGATAACAACCAGCTGCCTATACTGTCAATATTTTTTGTACTTTGTGCCAAGAAAAGATCTTTAGATATAAGTGCAAATATAGAAAATGTTATAACACTTGTTTAAACTATCATTTTTACCTACTTTTGGAATAAATAATAAACAACGATAGCATATTTTATTGTCGATAAATTAAAAATGTAGTTCTTAACTCTCTTCTGCCATTGACGGGTTATCTCGTCGATTGAGGGTGAACGCGTCCCTGCCAATAACAAGTTTTTACGGCAATCCATATTTCCGCTATTATCCACTAGGTGGTGCTCTTACCCAACTTATAAAACACTAAAGCATTCACTGATCCAAAACCAGTAAAAATTTTCTGAATCTGATTGCTAACAAAGGCCTTTACAAAAATGCAATTATCTCAGTTTTTTGCTCAAAATTTGGTATTTTTTAAGAAACCTACTCATGTTTGAAGTGTGATGAAAGAAAACAGATGAAGATAGGAATAAACGTTTTTTTCTCTTGTTTTTTTTTTTTAAACAGAGGGTCTGTTTATTTGATATATTGTATGTTTGTGTATTTAAAGAAGAAAGGCATTTCTGTAAGGCATTAAACTTTTGTGAAAATCATGCCGCTGACTGACTTAAAAAAAGAAAACGCTGCGGGGAAAGAGTTAATAATTAAAAAAAATATAACCAATAAAATGTTGCAATGATTATTAGCATGCAAATAATAGTAAACAGGTTTTATTCAGTTATTCCAGCCTGATCATAAGAGAATTTGTACGAATTTTACAGGCTTGCTTATTCTTATGAATTCGTACAAAGTGAATCGTACAAAAAAAATGATTATTATAAAAACAACAATAAAACCACAACATCACAGCGGCAAAAGCAAATCGTACAAAAATGTTCAAATGTGGTCGTACGAAAAATTTGAATTTTGTATGAATTGCCGTGAGATAGAGTTGATATTTCTCAGTAATTGTTTTTATATTAGTAGTAATTCACAGAGACACAAATGGGATAGTTTTATGGGAATGAGTCGGACGGCTCTCCATTATCATTTATTTATTCATATGTTTGTTTGTTTTTCTCTGGAGAGATAAGCTCTATGGCCGGATCTAAACATCTCAGTTAAACTGTTCTGCAGTCAGTCAAGTTCTTTTGGGGACATATTCATTACATTACTCAGTACACTATTGAAAGATTCAGATCAGGACACTGAGCTTATCTCAAAATCTCAGGCTTCTCGTATATACACCGGTATATATGGCCATCCGGCTGTATGCATGTAACTCAGTCTGGATAGTACAGTGAGATCTGTACTATTTCCCTTATAGGGAAACAATATTTTTCAGCTGCTCATCGCTGTTTGCGTCAGAGATATAGATGAGTGTAAGAGACACAATGTAAGAGCCTCGATTTATCTGTCTGATCATGTCAGAGTACACCAGACGGGTAAAGGACCGGATTCATCACAGCACTCCACATCGCTTCACGCAGGGGCTGAACATGAGGGCGGCACGCTGCACCGTCTGTCTGGACACGGTTCATTTCGGACGGCAGGCCGCTACTTGCATTGGTACGACTCGTGCTCATCCAAATACAAAAGATGTGCTGTGATGTCACTGTAATCAAATTTCTGTCTCCCTTGTTTCAGAATGTCACGCTCTCTGCCACCCCAAATGTTCTCCGTATCTTCCGGCGGCTTGCGGTGTACCCACTGAGTACGCCCTGCACCTCTCTGAGGCGTTGTGCAGAGAGAAGGGCAGCACATCCGCCCTGAAAGATGCTGGTGGTCATATGCGACTAGAGGGATGGATGAAGCAACCCAGGTGGGCACGCACACAACTTTTTGTTTATTCGTAAATTGTTTCAGAACGTTTCACATTAACAGTCTGTGGTTCTGCTTTTTGTGACCCTATCATGAGATCTGGAGCATCAATGATTGATTTCACATTGATTTCAATCTTTGACATGACCTTACTCAGTCAATAATAAAATATCTAGATGAAACTGTGTTTTTACAGGCAGGGACACAAATGTCTTGTTGTTATAGACACGTTTTGAATCCAATTTTTCAGTATGTGTTGCTTACACTGCAAAAAATGATTTCCAAGAAAATATTTTCTTAGTAGTCTTGTCTTGTTTTCAGTAAAAATACCTAAAAATTCTTAAATTAAGATGCTTTTTCTTGATGAGCAAAACGACCCAAGAAAATAGTTCTAGTTTTTATACCAAAAACATCAAATGTAAGTGATTTTGTGCTTAAAACAAGCAAAAAAAATCTGCCAATGGGGTAAGCAAATTTTTCTTGATATTAGTGTTTATGAAAATTTTTCAAGATTTTTTTGCTTACCCCATTGGCAGATTTTTTTTGCTTGTTTTATGCACAAAATCACTTACATTTGATGTTTTTGGTCTGGGAGCTAGACGTATTTTCTTGGGTTGTTTTGCTCATCAAGAAAAAGCAGCTTAATTTAAGAATTTTAAGATATTTTTACTGAAAACATAAAAAATAATTTTTTGCAGTGTAGGTACATTTTATAGTATTAATTGCAAATTCCCCATATGTTACACTACTGTTTATATTTTCTCTTCGCTTTAAATTAACAATATGTACGATTAAATATCCAAAAATCACTTGCACATTGTTATATATGAAGACTTTGCTTCCCAAACGCAATAAATCAATGTTGACTAATTCGGGTAAAAACGTGTTTCCTATACCAATAATGAAAACCACTATTTTTTGTTACAAACTTTCACATAGCATCTTTAGGTTATAAAAACATAAAAAAAATCAAATCCATCATTTGATTTTCAAAGATGTTTTATAAAAACAGATAATTTTTCACAAAATGCAACAAGTCCATGACATGTTTTTTTTTCAAAATGTAAATCTGTTGAATCAATATATAAATGTGCATTCATCTTTGCCATGTTATATTCATTTAGTTGACTACACTGATAAAAAACCAATAATGGCATTAATGAAAACACTAACTTTGTCATATTAAGAACACTGTCATTGCTGCTGTCATCCTTGAGACATCGTCGCTGAACTTTTTTGACAGCTATCAGCTATAAAATGTTTTGGTCCTGCTAAATTTTTCTTTGGATTCGAGTTAAATAATGGGAAGTTTTTCATAAGATCCGCTGGGGTCAGTGTGTTAGCATGACAGAAGCTTGATGCTGTCGTGTGAGATCAAGCAACAGCTGGCATTTTTCCTTCGCCCGAGTGCCTCTCGCGTAAATTTTTAGATTTTAATGGCTTACGTTTCTTTCCTGCCACAGAAAACCACCACAGGTTTATTAATGCAATCAAAAGTATTATTTTGTTTATGTTTGTTTGTTGATCACGAAGTCAAGGTAGATGAGAAAAACTGGGTTTCTGTGTGTATTCAAAGTGCCGCCATTGTTGTTTACAGCATGTGGAATGGTGCGCTGTGATTTGTTGATCGGATTTATTACATTCTGCAGAAAAGGAGGACTGACGTTTATCACGTTTTGGGAAAAAGGGAGAAAAGATGACAGAATAACATGGCAGATATTGGATTGTTTGTAAAATGAAGAATTTACTTTTTAATACTGACCTGATACACTTAAACACACACTTAAACAGTTTTTATTAAAATCACATTTATTTTCTTTTAATTTATATTTTAAATTCATGTATCTTTGTTTTCTCATCTCTATGTAAAGCACTTTGAATGACCTCTGTGTATGAAATGTGCTATACAAATAAACTTGCCTTGCCTTGCCTTGATACAATACTGATTTTGGCGTTAATTCATAAAAAAAAGTTTTTTATCGCATTTTGGAACCAAACACTTCATATTTTGTTCACATGTGGTACTTTCGTTATCTCAAATTTCGTAGGGTCGCTTGTCAATGGCGTCGTGTCTCCATTATCCTCGGTTTCTACTTTTACTGCCGGCGCTGCCCAGACCGATCAATGTGTGACATCAAAGCAGTGTTGTAGTTGAGTCCAACTCAAGTCCTGGTCAACACCAAGACCAGAGATCGAGTGAGTCAAGACCGAGTCTAGATAAAGCTGGGTGTGGTCTTGGTCTTGACTCGGACTCGACTACAACACGGCATCAAAGTATTGTAAAAGTGATTGAAAAGAAATACTGTTTCGTTGCTTATTGCGCCTTTCCAGCTTGGTAAGTCATGTGTCGTATAATATGATGCCTGCCATCTATCAAATTAATTAAATAAATTAAATAAAATAAATGCAGTCTTTTAATAAGGACAATAAAATTTACAATAACACCTTGTATTTGTTCTATATGTATTATATATATATATTTAATACTTTTCCTGTTTGTTGTTTGTTTTTTCTTTTTTCATGTAAAACTGCTATAAAACAATTCAATACTGCACTATATAAATGAATTCAAATTGAATTACATTAAGTCATATAATATGTCATCTGTATATCTGTTTCTATGTGAAATAGTGATAGACTGTTGGAATTGTGGTTTCTTGCAGGAATGGGAAGCGAGGACAAGGCTGGGAAAGGAAATATGTTGTAGTGGATTCATATAAAGTGATCACATACGAGACAGAACCAAGAGATGGTCTGTTATTTATTTATTTTTGGCTATTTTTTCTTGTGCATATCAGTTCAATTCATTACTGCTGGAAAACTGCATTGTGATGTTGTGTGTCTTCTGTGTAGAGTCTGTGAAAGCACTGGATGAGTTTGAGTTGTGTGTATCTGATGGAGAGGTGACGGTTCACTCCGCCGTCGGAGCCTCTGAGCTCCCCAACACAAGCAAATCAGGTGACAGATCAAAACAAACCTGATGACCGTCTAATGTTCGGTTGTATACTTGTTAATAAAACTAAATTGTTTCTGCAACATGAACACTTCAGATGTTCCCTTCGTGCTGAAGTTGGAATCATCACCGCAGTCGACGTGCTGGCCCGGTCAGACTCTTTATCTCATGGCCTCCAGTTTCTCAGAGAAACAGCGATGGGTGGCCGTGCTGGAAGCCATCGTGGCGAGCAGTCGTGGGGCGAGAGAAAAAGCCGAAGCTGATGCTGTGAGTCAGCAAATGAAACATAACTGCATATTTAATAAAGAATAAGTTGAGCCCAAATATAATTATTCTTTAATGACTTTAGGAGACGTGTACACCAAGGCATTTTTCCTGCGCCCGACAGATGTTTTCAATTGTTTCCAATTGAAGCGCCGCACGTTTTTCTGCGTTCAGTGCTGAGCACGCAGAGTTGAAATAATTTTTAAAACGCTCAGCATGTTAATGTCACTTTTCACTCGTCCAATTACATTGGAGGGATGGGACAAATGCCACACCAACCCTTGTGTACACCAAAGTGTTTAAACAAGGCTGAAAACAGCAGGTGGATGCCAACAGTGGGCACTTGCCAACGTTTGATGCTATAATGCTTCTGTTTTGTTTATCAGTCATTGTACGATGCGCCGGTTGGTTGTTATGGTATTTGTCCCGCCCCTCCTCCACTGCGATTGGACGTCTGAGTAAAAAGTGACATTGGCGAGCTGACCGTTTACCCAAAGTTGAAAATGTTTTAACTCTGGGAATTCAGCGCTGAACGTAAAAAGAAAGGCTAAGCACTGGACCGCCAGCTGCTCCCATTTTTTGAAAGCATGGGGATTGCACTGGAAACAATTGAAACGCCGGCCACAGGAAAAAATGCCTTTGGTGTACATGCCCCTAATAGATCACTACAATGAAGTTAACCCACAGGGCAAAAAATATACTTAAAAAAAAAATATTTCAAAATATACAAAAAATGGCCAAAAGATGTATTTGATAAAATAAATTTTGGAATATGTTTACAAAAATATATTTTTGGCCATTTTTTGAATATTTTGAAATATATTTTAAAAATAAATATTTTTAACTTTAAAAATGACAGGTTTTAATAGTTTTAAATTAAATAATTTTTTTAACTTCAAAAATATACTTTATAAAATTAACTTGTTTTTAGCTTATGTTTAAAATAAATTTTGGCTAAGTATACATTTCTTCCCATATGGATTGTAAAATTAGAAGTGTATTTGCTTGCTCTTGAAATACAGTTTGAAATATATTTTGTTATAAGAAGGCTAAAACTAAATATATTTTCAAATACAAAACTATAATAAATTAGGCTTTACTTTCTACAAAATGTATTAAAGGAATATTCCATTTTCTTAAAAGAAAAACCTGATAATTTACTCACCACCATGTCATCCAAAATGTTGACGTCTTTCTTTGTTCAGTCGAGAAGAAATTGTTTTTTGAGGAAAACACTGCAGGATTTTTCTCATTTTAATGTACTTTAATAGACACCAACAATTAACACTTAACTCAACACGTAACAGTTTTTTTCAACAGCGTTTCAAAGGACTATAAACGATCCCAAATGAGGCATAAGGGTCTTATCTAGCAAAACGATTGTCATTTTTGACAAGAAAAATAACAAATATACACATTTAAAGCACAACTTCTCGTCTAGATCCGGTCCAGCGCGACCTAACGTAAATGCGTAGTGACGTAGGAAGGTCACGACTCACGTGTGTTACATATATAAAACGCACATTTGTGGACCATTGTAAACAATAAACTGACACAAAGACATTAATTAGTATCAGTTGACATACAACAACGTCGGGACGGTCCTCTTTCAACACACTTGTAAACACTGGGGCGGAGTTTCGCGTTCGTTCTCTGTGACCTCTTGACGTCATGACGTATTGCGTGGGGTCACCTGGCGCATCACGACCGGATCTAGACGAGAAGTTGTGGTTTAAATGTGTATATTTGTTATTTTTATTGCCAAAAATGACGGTCGTTTTGCTGGACGGGACCCATGTGCCTCGTTTGGGATTGTTTGTAGTCCTTTGAAGCTCCGTTGTAAAAAACTGTTAAGTATTAATTGTTGGTGTCTATTAAATTCAATTAAAATGAGAAAAATCCTGCAATGTTTTCCTCAAAAAACATAATTTCTTCTCGACTGAACAAAGAAAGACATCAACATTTTGGATGACATGGTGGTGAGTAAATTATCTGGATTTTTCTTTTAAGAAATATTCCTTTAAGCATATATTAAAAATATATATTTTTTGCCGTATGGGTACAAAATTAGATTTTTTCAACAAAGTATGATCTAATGAATCATAACTGAAAAAGATCATTCAGTTTTTGTGTTTATAGAGTAGTGTAGTGAATTGAACTCATTTTCAGATGGTTATAATGATGTTTTTGGTCTTGTATAGAAATTGTTGGGTAACTCTCTACTGAAGCTGGAGGGAGATGACAGACTGGATATTAACTGCACTCTCCCACTGACCGATCAGGTACACAGACACATACTGTACATGTGTTATCGGTTTACGTTTCATTGTTATTGCATTATCTAAATTGTAGCTGTAAATCATTTGACTCACAATCAGTCTCAAGTTTCTCATAATTAAATGTTATGCTGCGCGCACACCGCCAGCGCCTTTGTCACTGGCTGCGTCCGAAAGCATAGGCAGCTTAAGTCTAAAAAGTGAAAACGGCTCTAGCCTTTTTTTTTTTGGGCCGCCATTTTATTTTTTTTAACTCGACCAGGCTTGACCAATCACATTCCCTGCATAAGCCCACACTTAGAATTATGGGACAAGACATGAAGTAAACCAAACATTGTATTCGGACGTGCCTTGACGCCTTCGGAGGCAGCATTTTAGAGCTTTCGGATGTGTGTCGCCCGTCTCTTTCAATGAGGTCATTAGGAGGCGTTCCTAATTCTGATTGATCTAGTAACAATTATAAACAAGAGTAACCATTCTCTCTGTAAATGACGAAAGACGGATGATGTAAACTCTACTGCTTTACTCTCATTGGTTATTGCTATCGAAAGTCCCTCGTCATTTGCATAAAGTTAAACTATTCCAAACTGTTCTCAACTTTGTCGCGTAGCTGGACGCGCCAGCTTCCTGTAGCCAACAGTCACTGTTGCTTGTGTTGCCGAAAGTCGGCAAGCTTTCGATTTCACAATCCTCCTCCATTGCTAGTCGCTGGCAGTGTGCATGCAGCATAAATAAAATAGTTCACCCAAACACGAAAATTCATTTTATAAATGATGCTTTTTTATTTTTAAGTGAACTGTTCCTTTTACACCTTAAGTTCATGTTGATGTTTTGTGGTAATCTGACCAGTTTGTTACTGTGTCGTCAGATCGTGTTGGTGGGCTCTGAAGAGGGTCTCTACGCCCTGAACGTGATAAAAAACTCTCTGACTCACATCCCGGGTCTTGGGTCTGTGTTCCAGATCCACATCATCAAAGAGCATGACAAACTCCTGATGATCGTGGGTAAGCGAAGAGTCACCAAAAATCACATGCATTGTGATATCTTTTTTCAATGTGTGGACTTAAAGGAATAGTCTACTCATTTTCAATATTAAAATATGTTATTACCTTAACTAAGAATTGTTGATACATCCCTCTATCATCTGTGTGCGTGCACGTAAGCGCTGGAGCGCGCTGCGATGCTTCGATAGCATTTAGCTTAGACCCATTCATTCAATGGTACCAGTTAGAGATAAAGTTAGAAGTGACCAAACACATCAACGTTTTTCCTATTTAAGACGAGTAGTTATACGAGCAAGTTTGGTGGTACAAAATAAAACGTAGCGCTTTTCTAATACTATATTGTATGGCGTAATAGCACTTTTGGGAGTACTTCGACTCGCCTGAAAAGTCCGCTCCCCTTCTCACTCTCATAATGGGAGAGGGAGGGTGTTACTGCGCCGAGTCGAAGTACTCCCAAAAGTGCTATTACGCCATAAAATATAGTTCCTCTTTTAAATCCACTTAGAAAAGCGCTAAGTTTTATTTTGTACCACCAAACTTGCTTGTATAACTACTCATCTTAAATAGGAAAAACGTTGATGTGTTTGGTCACTTTTAACTTTATCTCTGATTGGTACCATTGAATGAATGGGGCTAAGCTAAATGCTATCGAAGTGTCGCAGCGCGCTCCAGCGCTTACGGGCACGCACACAAATGTTAGAGGGATATATCAACTCTTCTTAGTTAAGGTAATAACATAGTTTAATATTGAAAATGAGTAGACTATTCCTTTAATCTTTGTACAGCGCGTCGTGAATGTGTTAGCATTTAGCCTAGCCCCATTCATTCTTTAGGATCCAAACAGGGATGAATTTAGAAGCCACCAAACACTTCCATGTTTTCCCTATTTAAAGACTGTTACATGAAGTAGTTACACGAGTAAGTATGGTGGCCAAAAACAAAATGTGGCGATTTTTTTTAGCCGATAAAAATGAGAACTATATTGTATGGCGGAAGAATACTTAGTTTGCAGCACTTTGACCTCGGCGTCCAGTAACATCATCACTCCTGACTACTCCCGCCTGGTTAAACTTCTGTCAATATTACTGCACCCGAGGACATAGTTCTCATTTTTATCCACTTAAAAAATCCCCACAATTTATTTTGTGCCACCATACTTACTGTTGTAATTACTCATGTAACAGTCTATAAATAGGGAAAAGATGGAAGTGTTTGGGAGCTTTTCATTCATCCCTGTTTGAATCCTAAGGAATGAATGGGGCTAGGCTAAATGCTAACACATTCACGATGCGCTGTACACAGATTAAGTGCACGCATTGACTAAAGATAGGTATGTATTAATTCGTCTAAGTTGAGGTAAGAACATATGAAAATATTGAAAAACGGTGGTGTAAACAAAACAATAACCCAAGATTGAAGTTTTGAACCCCAGCAAACCTCATTGGTCCAAAACCTCAGATAGACCGATGGTCATAAGTGAACTTTCTTTGGATAACTTAGAGTTAATCTTATGTTTATTAGTTGGTATGTTGGGATCTTCAGTCTGATGTTTGATTGTATGATGCAGGTGATGAACGGGCGCTGTGTCTGGTTGAGATTAAGAAGGTTAAACAGTCTCTGTCTCAGTCTCATCTCCCTACACTCCCTGAGATCGTACCGCATATCTTTGAGACGGTGAAGGGATGTCATCTCTTTGCCTCTGGCAGGGTAAATCTCAATCCACTGTCTACTTTATTTGTTTTTACTGCACTGTATTATGTCAGTAGTCAAGTCAAGTCAGTTTTTATTGTCAATTCTGCCACATGTAGCAACCCCTTGAGAAAGATGTTTTCTGTACCCGTTCCTCTTGTAGATAGACAATGGCCCGTGCATTTGTGCAGCGATGCCTAATAAAGTTACGATTCTACGCTACAATGACAATCTCAACAAATTTTGCATACGAAAGGTAAGCGACATTTAAAGGTGCACTGTGTAGATTTTAGCAGCATTTAGTGGTGAGACTGTGAAGTGCAACTAAAAGCTAAGTTCACAGCTAACCACTTTCTTTTAAAACGAATAGAGAAGCTACAGTAGAGCTCTGGACATTTGGAAAAACAATGCTGAATGCTATTAAAAACATAATCTTTTTCACTTTCTCAGGAGATTGAAACGCTTGAGCCGTGCAGCTGCATTCACTTCAGCAGCTACAGCATCATTATTGGTACCAATAAATTCTATGAGATTGAGATGAAGCAGTGTGTTCTGGACGGTATGTACATCCCTGACACCCTGAATCCATAATTTACTGATAACATCCCTGAGCTCTCATTCATCCTTTACACGTTTTTCCTCAGATATTTAGGTTAAGAGGATGTTACCGGGAAAACATGCATTGTAACGTTATTAAAAGTGCTTTAAGTGTAGTTGCTAACTCTTGAATCTAGGTCCACATTATACATAAAACAACTACAGCATTTGATAGGTACAGTTTAATATTACACAAAAATGAAATATAAATATGTCTTTAAAGAACATATATGACATTATATTTATAAATGGTTAACTCAAATAGTGTGTTCGTGACATTTGAAAATCTTGTCTTGTCTTAACTCTTTTCCCGCCAATGACGTGAAACTTTCGCGTGCGCACGCGACAGTTTCATATGCCCACGCGATAGTTTCGTATGCGAAACTAAAGTTTAGTTTTGTACGCGATAGTTTTGTACGCGAAACTTAACGCGATAGTTTCACGTGCGCACACGATAGTTTCACGCGAAAGTTAACTTTATTTCATTTTTGCTCCATGTCCCATTAGGGGCTTCGTACTTTCCTAACAAATCTGTAATTTCACCATTATCCATTAGATGGCGCTCTTAACCAATTTATAAGAAACTGAAGATAAAAAGAACATAATTTTAAACTCTGTGTATGTTTTGATCATCTTTCTGAATCTGATCTGTAACAAAGCTGAAAATTAGTGATGCACCGATGTATCGGCCACCGATATTTATCGGCCAATTTTTGATGAATTTAAAACCATCGGCATATCGGCAATAGCACGAGACAGGCCAATACCGATTGTTTATTAATTAACTGCATAAAGAAACCCATTATATGTAAAAAATGAGTTAATGTTGTTAATAAAATAAATGCTGAATAGCAAAAACCACCTTTGAAGGTTGTCATGCTGTCTTATTATATTTGTTTTAATTTGTGCCTCTTATTATGTTGGTCAGTTGGATGTTAATTAGATCCAATCCATGTTCAGTAAAAATAATTTGATGCAGAAATAAACTAGCTAATAGACCAACTGTATAGTATTGTATACAAGTGTTTGATATCGGCATCGGTATCGGCCAGAAGTTGTCTGTTTAAATCGGAATCGGTATCGGCCCAAAAAAATCCTATCGGTGCATCCCTACTGAAAATAAAATGGTTTTCCTCACGCAAGGTCTGCATTGGTTAAAAATAAGCAGCAAAAAAATTCAACACAATATTTAATGTTTCTTACCTTACTTATGAGCTAAATAATGTGATAAAGGATAATGTGAAGAGTTTGTTTTCAAAACGCAATAAATCCATTCTGACTAATTTCAGTAAAAATGTGTTTTCTATACCAAGAAAGTGACTAAATGAAAACCACTATTTTCTGTTACAAACTTTCACATAGCATCTTTAGGTTATAATAACATTAAAAATTCAAATTCATAATTTGATCTTTTAAAGATTTATTATAAAAAAAAATTCTGAAAAATGCAATAAATCTATGAAAAGTTTTTTTCTTCAAAATGCTATAAATCTATTAAATCAATATATAAATGTGCATTCATCTTTGTCATGTTGTAATCATTTAGTTAACTAGTGATATACACTGATTAAAAAAATAAACATTAATGGCATTAATCAAAACACTTACTTTGTCATCTTAACTCTTTTCCCACCAGCGTTTTTAAAAAAAAGTCGCCAGCCAGCGCCAGCATTTTTCATGATTTTTCTAGAAAATGCTCTTCTTTAAATATTTAAACATACAATATATCAGTTGAAAGAACAGACCCTCTGATTTAAAAAAAAAAAAAAGGTTTCAGCCTGCCTTCATTAGTTCTCTTTTATCACCTCTCAAATATGGGTAGGTTTCTTCAAAAACAGATATAAAAAGAGATAATTCAATTTTTGCCAGAGATCAGATGCAGAGCCATCCGAGTTGTTTCTCTTTCACGTGAGGCGTTACTTCCAGGTTGTAAAAGTTGCACCTGGTGGATAATAGCGGTATTGCGGAAAGCTGGAAATTTTCATCATTGGCAGGGAAGTGTTTTCTCTTAATTGACGAGATACCTCCTCAATGGCATGGCTGCTGTCATCTTTGGGACGTTCTCGCTGCACTGCTGTAAAATGTTTTGGTCCTGCTCGATTTTTGTTGACTTATGGAAAGTTTTTTATAAGATCCATAAGATTCAAGACCCTCCACTTCATTTCGGGTTCTGATCACACTGTGAGGGCTTATTTCTGCGATAACAACCGACTGCCTAAGCATTATCCCTTACATAAGATATAAAAGCCATAAAATCCTTATACAAGCTGTAGTCATTTGCATATTTCTGTGCAGATATCTCATTGGAACCGGCTGGCACACCATTATAATTTCTAATTGTGCATCATGTTAGCTGTGTTTTGCATGATTGGCTGTTTTTGGCAGAATTCCTGGACAAGAATGACGTGTCGCTGGCGTCGTCTGTGTTGACTGGATCGACCCACAGTTTTCCCATTGCCATCGTCCAGGTGTCCAGCATCCCGCAGAAGGAAGAATATCTGCTCTGCTTTCACGGTCAGATCGCATCACATCCGCATTTTGTGCACGCTAATTATCCATGAATTTTTCTTTAAAAGAAAAAAGTATGCATTCTGCAAAAATGTTTACATTATATAATTGTGACCACAGAGATTGGCGTGTTTGTGGATGCCTATGGTCGAAGAAGTCGCCCCGATGACCTTAAATGGTGTCGACTGCCTCTGACATTTGGTAGCCAGTTCTCCTTTTAATAAAAAAAAAAAAAGTAATGTGATGATGAACTAACAAGTCAAGACCTTCAGGGTCTAAATCTGCATTTGTCTTTTCCACAGCATTCAGAGAGCCGTATCTTTTTGTCTCGTACTTCAACTCCCTGGACGTTATTGAGATTCAAGGACACGCTGCTCTTGGGTATGATTTAAACATGCAATTTGCAATATAATGAAATGAATTGTGATCATAAAAAGTAAGTAAATTTTGTTTTAAACAGGCCTCCTGCTCTCGTACACCTGGATATTCCCAACCCGCGTTACCTGGGCCCGGCGATATCATCGGGTGCCATCTATCTGGCGTCCTCCTATCAGAACAAACTGCGGGTGATCTGCTGTAAGGGCAGTCTGGTGCGTGAGTCCGGGGAGCTCCAGAGGACCGCTTCCAGCAGGAGGTGACAATTATTTATGCCAGTATATCATATGAAGGGTTCTGGCTCGATAATCCGAGCCAGAAGTCTAAGCTAAGTTCATGCAACCAACAACCGTAATTGTACACGATCAAATCAATTAGTCGTAACTTTGACCTCCACAGCAGCCCGAACAAGCGTGGTCCCCCCACCTATAACGAGCACATCTCCAAGCGCCTGGCCTCGGGTCCCGGGACCCAGGAGGGGCAGCTGCACCGGGAGCCCAGCACTCCTCACCGCTACCGCGAGGGCCGCACCGAGTTCCGGAGGGACAAATCTCCAGCCCGGCCTCTGGACCGCGAGAAATCGCCCGGTCGAGCTATGCTAGACAGCCGCAGGGAGAGATCACCCGGTCGCTTCGAGAGCAGCGGCAGCGAGAGAGACCGAGAGCGCTCACGGCTTCACTCGAGCTCCGTGCGCACCCAGCTTACGCCCGTCAACAAGGTACGCATGCGACACTGCCACGTAAACTGTGTGTCCTTTTAGGGATACAAACATCAGGTTTGACGATGTTCATGCATGCACAAATACATGAACATCTCCTGCTCAGATGTTTTAATTTTATGTTAAATTATGGCTTTCCATGGCGGATGCACAATTCAGGTTAATGTCCGGCCATTAGAAATATCTGTGGGACGTCAGGAGACTGTTAAAATCGGCGTCCTTTGAAGCAGTAATGATGTTTCTGAACTGATCATCGTCAAACAGAAGTTTGTGACCTCTCTATCCTGGTGGCGGTGTAGGTTTGGGACCAGTCATCGGTTTGAGATCGTCCAGGAGAGAAGACCTAAGAGCCATCGTCCACTTCCCGCGTGGATGGCCGTGCCGTTTTAACAGGCGCTTCGTATAACACTCAACCGAATCATCTCATGCCTGTAACCGTGAAAAGAGCCATGCTTTCACCTGCAGCCAAAATATTGTATCTAGGACATTTTGCTAATGTTGAAAACTTGTTGTAACCATTTATGATGCAGATTGTAAAGGAACACAGTGCCAATTTTGGGAAAGCCCCTAAGAAAACAGTGTAGGTTCTGTACACAGCATTTTTGGCATAATGTACATTTATATATTAAGCACATTAACAAACAACAAAAATTATGAACAAATGTTACAACTAAAGATGTTAATGTGACACAAGTTGCACAGGTATATTTATAGCAATAGCCAAAATGCACTGTAGGCACTGCAAAAAATTATTTTCAAGAAAAACAATTCTTAGTATTTTTGTCTTGTTTTCAGTAAAAATATCAAAAAAATATTTTTCTTGATGTAGAAATAAGTCTGGTTTTTGGACCAGGGGTGTCAGGTTTGGGTGATTTTGTGCATAAAACGAGCAAAAAAATATGCCAATGGATAAGCAAAAAATCTTGAAAATTTTTATTAAACACTAAATTACCCCATTGGCAGATATTTTTTTTTTTGCTTGTTTTATTTTTGGTCTAAAAACTAGACTTATTTTCTTGGGTCGTTTTGCTCATCAAGAAAAAGCATCTTAATTTAAGAATTTTTGGATATTTTTACTGAAAACAAGACAAAAATAATAAAAAATGTCTTCTTGAAAATCTTTTTTTGCAGTGTGGGTCAAAATTATAGCAGACATTTACACTGCAAAAAATGATTTTCAGGAAAAAAAATATTTTTGTCTTGTTTTCAGTAAAAATATAAAAAATATATTTTTCTTGATGTAGAAATACAGTAAAACTTCAACTAATAGACGAGTCCCAAATAGACGTCTCTTTTAGACGCCTGGTGTGACGACAGGTTGGGGCTATTATTTGAAGTTTTACGGTAAGTCTAGTTTTTAGAAAATACTAAGAATTTTTTTTCTTGAATATCATTTTTTGCAGTGTATATAAATATATAGTTCGGCGGGTGACCGGTGGCCGTGGGCACACTGGTGCTAGTCTAGACTGCAAAAAATGATTTTCAAGACAAACAAGCAAAAAAATCTGCCAATAGATAAATTTAATTTTTCTTCAATTTATTGTTTAAGAAAATTGTTCAAGATTTTTTTGCTTACCCCATTGGCAGTTTTTTTTTGCTTGTTATATGAACAGGATCACTTAAATTTGATGTTTTTGGTCTAAAAACTTATTTTCTTGGGTCGTTTTGCTCATTAAGGGGACGCATCTTAATTTAAGATTTTTTTTTTGATGAAAACCAGACAAAAATACTAAGATTTATTTCTTGAAAATCATTTTTTGCGGTCTGGCGCCGGTGTGCTCGCGGCCATTGGTCATTGACCGAATTATATATTAAAAATTATATATTTTATTGAAAAATCATTTGGATATTAATTAAAGATATTAAATACATTTTTCTACCGGAAATATATAAAAACTATATTTATCATTAGTAATATGTGTTGCAAAGGACTTCATTTGGACAACTTTTATCAATATTAAAAAATATATTTTATCAATATTTTGATTTTTTTTTACCCTTCCCTGACAGCAGCCCGGAGTCAACAGCTGTCTGGGTTAGATTCCAGATTTTCCAATAGTTGTATCTTAACCAAATATGGTCCTATCCTAACAAACCATACAGCAATGAAAGGCTTATTCAGCTTTTGGATGATGTATAAATCTCAGTTTCATTAAATTGACCCAGGGTCACAAATGAAACTATTATGATAAAGTTAGCGAGATGAAAAATTGGAAGCCGTGCAATGAAAAGCAATTTGATATTGTGTAAGATTATGCTGTTGAAACTGTACTTTAAGATTTATTTATTTATTTTTTATGAAAGATATATAGAACAGAATGCCACAAATGTTGTAGACTGAGCTTATATTAAACCCATCATTCCCATCATAACCGGGTACAACAGGAGTAAGACACTAATATTGTAAATATGGTGATGTTTTTTTTTTTTAAAGGATCTTGATCGATGAAGTAATGAAGTCTATTTTTATGCTATAACACCGTTTGTATAGACAGTTGAAATGGGTTTCCTACAGAAAAGTACAGACAAGGTTTTATGTCCATCTATGCTCATGACATTTTGGGCAGTTTTCTATAGCTAACTTTAGACATTGTCAAACTTACTGCACATTGTATATTTTTATGCTAATAGAGTCTAAGCTTGTGAATCTTTTCAAGGAGACGCGTCATGTTCTCGCTACAAGTGTCCTTGTGATGTTCAAGTAAACCTACTGTGTTTTGTTCAAAATTAAACAAAGCTTTTGTCGACACTCGCGACAGCAGAAAATCTCTCTGCCGTTTAGTGTATGGACGTCCTGTTGAGCTGTGAAGTAAAATCATGTCCGGTAGACCCTCAGGGTTTATAGAAGAACTTCTGTCATTTACATATGAAACACAGTTCGGATTAGAGGCTTGTTTGAGTGACATCATCAAACGCATGAGTAAATTCTAACCTGGTTTTGGGACGTCTGTTATGTTATAATCATTAATAATTGATGTTTTTAAACGAGGCTGCTTTGAACTTTCTTATTGTAAAGAAATGATTTAACTATATTAAAGACTATTAAAGTATGAGCCATATACACTTATTTTTTGTCTAAAATTCTTTTTGTGTCACGAGTGTATCATTTCCAGATCTTCAGATTGACATGTGTGAAAGATGTTTGCATTGCAAGTGTGCACTTGTGCTTATACCTGCTAAAAGTATTTATTACAAACAATCATAAATCATCATAAAATCTTCAAGTCAAATGTATACTTGAATGCAGGGCCGTGCACAGACATTTTGAGGGGCAGGGGCTCAAGTGAAATAAAGCAGTAGCGCCTCACTGCAGAACACGACATCCAGGGGGCGGGGTTGGATTCAGATCCAGGGGCGGAGCTGTATCCAGATCCAGAGATCCCATTGGACGACAGTTTTACCACAAGACACGTCATAGCGTTACCATTTCCACATTAACTCGTAACGTAATTAAGTTATTCTTTTGACATAAAAACGAACTTTACTTATGACTACAATAAAAGTAGTGCCTTTAGGGTGAAATGTAATTTTTTTTGCTATAATGTTTTGGAGTAAAACATTTCGGGTAAGTCTACTACGAGTAATCTTACCACATGCAGTTTAAGACCTATGAATGAATACAGTATAAATATGCATAATTATTAAAATATATGGCTATGGCATGTTATTTAGAAATTAATAAATTGAATGTTTATCTTTTATGGACGTTTTAACGCGTCTTTGCTTACAGCCAATAGGAAACAGGTTTCCCTCATAGATGGTTTACTTTTTTTATTTGCTAATAAAAGATATCAAATACATTTGTTTTTATATTTACTCGTATAGGAATAGCTTTGTAATAAGTTGGATAATGTACAAATAAATCCCTTCAGTGATTTCACATTGTCAGGAACGTGTCCTTCCCGTAACACCTAACTGTGATACTTTCTAAATTATGAATCTTTCTTGACTATATTATTAATCAAACGTACACTTAAACTGATAAGAGCAAACGTTGGCGACCACAGGTTGCAACTTATTGCGGGCTGCAACAACGCAAATATACTGGTTCATTTGGCGGAACAAAGTATATAAAGTGTGAGGAGTTGGATCTAGATCCAACCCCGCCCCCTGGATGTTGTGTTCCGCAGTGAGAACCATCTCAAATAAAGGGCACTTCTCATAATTATGTATTTTTTTCTTTTTTTAAACAAAAAAGTATATATATATATATATTAACGCAATTCTGACTTCCTTTTAAAAAAATTCATTTAAAAAGTTAATTAATTTTATCCTCCTCAAACTCACGCAATTGTTTCATTTTCAAAAGATGTCTACAAAATAATCAGTTCACACAGAAACAATGGGCTCCTTAGTATTCTAGGTTAATAGAGCAGCAAAGGAAACCATTACACAATTAATATGAATTAATAATTAATAACAAAAATTACACATTAATTAAAAATGTGTTAAAATGCTAAAAACAAAGCTGTGACTGCTGAGTTTGCGCTACATGACAATAAATGCTATATGCTAGCGTTTAGCAGAAGTTCTATTAGTTAACAAATAGTTGTTACTCAAAATCTGTATTTTTGTCTGATAAAGGCTCAAGATATAAGGTCTGTTTACTAATGTGAGCTTCTGGCATGAGCCTCAGAGCAGAGCCAATCAGAGCAGAGCTCAACATTATTATTCATGACCCTTTCAAATAGGGCAAAAATAGACCATTTCATTCAAATTAGAAATTCTAGGGTTGTAAAAGGACATGTAAAAACGTTTCTGGATAATTTTTGCACTTAATAAAGTTACATACCTTCTATGTAATTGTCAAAGAACAATTTAACATATTATGGCAACACATTCTTTGGCACCTTTAATCTTAGGTTTCATATTTATTAGGGTTACACATGTCAGAAACAACAAATATAGATTAGGCCTATTTTATTTGTATTTTATATTTTACTTTTTTGTGATGTCAGTGAAAATTCTGACTAGGCAAGTAAAATACTGAACCATCAGATTTCTTCCCAATCTACTCCAGCACTCCACATTATACTTATTTAACAGCCATTACAAAAAAAAAAACGCACACAAAAAGCTTACTACTGTAGTTAGCAATTATTTTATTGTTTGTGTTTTATTATTTAATAAGCAGTCTGTTACATACACTACACGGTTACAAGTTTGCAACTCTTCAGGTTAATATGGGATTGGCGTGGAAAACAATGTCCCTGAATCGTTATGCGTAACAATGTGTCCCATATTTTGTGCATAAAACTGTTAATACAAGAATGCTTTCTTCCTCACACACTTACCGGTAGCTGCCTGCATAATCACCCTTGTGAAAAATTAGCGTACTTAAGTGTATTGAAAGCATACTTTTTGTGTGCTTAAAATAATAAAAGTATAATTTTCGAAAAGTGCACTTGCTGATAATATAATATAATACAAATTAAAGACCACTTAAGCGTACTTAAATGGAATACACTTTAATTACACTATTTATTAACACACTTAAGTGCACTTTTTACAACTGCACTTTGTAATAATATGTATTTAATTTTGACTTATAGTAAGTACACTTTCATCATAATATTTATAATCACACTTAAGTGCACTTTTAAAAATGCACTTTATAATAATATCTAATTAATTTGAACTTATAGTAAGTACACTTTCATCATAATATTTCACTAACACACTTAAGGACACTTTTTAAAAATGCACTTTTTAATAATATCTAATTAATTTGAACTTATAGTAAGTACACTTTCATTATAATATTTATAAACACACTTAAGTGCACTTTTAAAAATGCACTTTGTATTAATGTCTAATTAAGCTTAACTTAAAGAAAGTACACTTTCAACATAATATTTATAAACACACTTAAGTGCACTTTTAAAAATGCACTTTGTATTAATGTCTAATTAAGCTTAACTTAAAGAAAGTACACTTTCAACATAATATTTATAAACACACTTAAGTGCACTTTTAAAAATGCACTTTTTAATACTGTCTAATTAAGCTTAACTTATAGTAAGTACACTTTCATCAATATATTTCTTAACATACTTAAGTACACTTTTTAAAAATGCACTTTGTCTAATTTAGTTTTACTTAAAGCGTAACTAAACCCCTGGTCAGAGCCTCACTCCGCCCACTGGCAAGATTTGAAAAATGCAAGAAATGTGGGCAGATCCAAACGGAGATAGAGGGGACGAACTAAGCTCGTACCAAGTGTGTGCTGAGATCGTAACAAGGGCGTGGTGAGCTTGAATCTGCTTACGTCACGAGTCATTTTTTGGACTCAACATCCAATAGGAAAAATAAACTGCAGTAGCCACCGTTCAACCTGAAGAGGGCAGCACTCAGACGTTTTTACACCATATATTGCAGTATTGAAACACTTTATATCCAAATGTCAAAAAACTTACTAAAATCAATGAACAACACTAATAAAGCATCATTCTTACAGATCATTAACTAAAAAAAGTTGGTTTAGGGTTTAGTTACTCTTTAAATGTAACCCTGGTTAAATAATTATGTTGGCTTGACAAAGCCAACATACTGTTCTTCGATCTAAGCTTATTATTATTATTCTTCTGTTCACACTTTTTTCTAACAGTAACTCCTCCTAGAGCTTTCAAGCTACACCCACAAAACTTTACAAAACTTTTAAGACTGGTACGTAGATTTATGCTATATCTTTTCTAATTGATGGGACCTACCGAATTCCTAAACGGGGCGCTCAAACACCCCAAATTTTCCATTGACTTAACATTACGACCAACTTTGACGGGTCATAGCTGCAAGCGAGGAATTTGTAGAAACTTGTGGGTTACCACATTTGAAGAGGCTGGCAGGCTCTGTAAGAACATACATCATATTGGGTTGTAAGTTTCACCCCTGGGGTGTAAGAGGCACCCAAATTTCCCCATTGACTTATAATGGGGCAGGGAACATGCCCATATAAGGGAATAAAAGCGTCCCAGATGGAATATCTTCACTTTAGAGTGTCGTAGAGACATGGGGGTGGGCTCATTTTACTCAAGCATCCAATCAGTCTCTTAGGATCACCCCATAGCTATTAAGCCACGCCCCTAGCAACCATTTTTGGGCACCCTAGCAACATCTTCCATAGACTGCCATTATAAAATGCCCAGATGGATATCTTTGCAGCAGAGTGTCACAGAGACATGGGGATGGGCTCATTTTACTCAGGCATCCAATCAGTCTCTGAGGATTCTTATTGAGGTATTAAGCCACGCCCCTAGCAACCAAAAATGAGCACCCTAGCAACATAATAAACAAAGCCTTATATCTCTGTATCCGAACATCATAGAGGCATGGGGGTTGGGTCTTTTGGTCATGTTAGCCTTATGCTAGCTTCATGCTAAGTCATACTAGCTTCATGCTAATTTCATGCTAGCTTTTATGCTAATTTCATAACAAATCTTGCTAACTTCAGGCTAAATCATGCTAACTTCATGCTAGCTTCATGCTAATTCATGTTAGCATCATGCTAGCTTCATGCTAATTCATGTTAGCATTATGCTAACTTGCTAATTCATTTAAGCATCATGTTAGCTTCATGCTAATTCATGTTAGCATCATGCTAGCTTCATGCTAATTCATGTTAGCTTCATGCTAGCTTCATGCTAGCTTAATGCTAATTCATGTTAGCATCATGCTAGCTTCATGCTAATTCATGTTAGCATCATGCTAGCTTCATGCTAATTCGTGTTAGCATCATGCTAGCTTCATGCTATTCGTGTTAACATCATGCTAGCTTCATGCTAATTCGTGTTAACATCATGCTAGCTTCATGCTAATTCGTGTTAACATCATGCTAGCTTCATGCTAATTCGTGTTAGCTTCATGCTAGCTTCATGCTAATTCGTGTTAGGTTCATGCTAATGTAGCACTTATGTCACTGCAATCGTAATAACTATGCTACTGGACCAGTTCTAGGTTCGTTGAGTGGTGTATGTTATATTAGAAAAGACACATGAGACATGAAAACTTATATAAATTAATTAGCAGTTTACTGAACAGGAATAAGAATGGAATAGGTAAGTTAGTAAGATAAATAGAATAATTAAATAAATATATCAATATAAGTTATTCAATAAATGTATTGATAAATATTTACCCCACAAAATGTAGATCAATAAATAATCAATAAATATTTACAGTAAAAGATGTATGTCAATAAATAATCAATAAATATTTACAGTACGATATGTATAATAAATAATTTTAAATCCTTTATATTTAATCTTTTCTTATTTAAATAAGTTTAAATGGATTTAACTGGTTTAAGTATGGGTTTATTCTGGTTAGTTTTGTTCTTAGACCGGTCTATTAAATTTTAATCAGCTCTTTTAGAACAGTTGCTTTAACTATTTTTAAGCTATTTGTTTCTAGTTTTCTTTTAAGTTAACTCTTCTTTAAGGGAACAGGTACGTATTTTAGTGTGCTTATGTTAGTGTGATTGTTTCACTTTATAGGGTCTAACTCTTTCTTTGCAGGTAAAATGTAAGGATTTAAATGTTTCTTTTGTTTGTGCAATTGCTACACTTTGGAGTCTCACTTTAACAGAAAACATAAAAGAAAAAAAAAAATACAATACATCAACCAATTTTCATTCATACATTCACCTATTCACCAATTTCTCTATTCAATAAATCTAAATTATTGTGTTGCAATTTCAGAATTTCAGTTCAGAGGATCCGTCCAATTCGATGTGTTCAAAGGTCAATGTCCAATGTGATTAAAAGAATATAGCTCAGTGGTTCACTTTGTTCAGGTCAAACCGTGTAAGCGATCAGAATGCGGTGTTTCAGTTCTTGCAGGTTAGAGATCCTTGGGTTGGCTCGCCATCTAGTATCCAGTTGAAATATCTGTTCATTCGTATGCTGTCTCGCAATACGCTGATTATCCAAAGGTTCGATCCGGTGTCGAGCTGTCCACAAACTTTCCGTGTAGGGGAAAAAAACCTGGCCTGCACAGCAGGCCATAAAGAAAATGTCAAATAAATAAATAAAATAAATTATCTCAACAGTAACAACTGCTTATTCTCATGTTTAACGCTGATAACGGAGGATTGCGATTCCTCTCGTTACTGACTGTCACCATGGTAACATCAAACAACTTGCTTTGCCGTTTCCCAAAATACAAATAAATCAATATACAATGTCAAAGTATAAGGGAAAAATCTTAATATTACATACATTTCCCTTTTTTTAACATAAAACATTCATAAGCTGATTGTACACCGATAATTTGTTACACTGTAATATATTGAACTCAATACACATTAAAACACAGTGAAACTCACCAAAACCGTCTTCAAAACACTCCTCAAAACCACCGCTAAGATGTTATAGGGATGATTCTCGATGAACAAAATATTAGAAGTGTTAAATAAGCCTAATTTTGGAGTTTAGTTTAAGGTGTCTGGATTCCGTGTGTATCTTATCGATTTTCCGTTAGCTTCTGCCGTTAATGTTAAAAAAACAAAACAAAACAAAACAAAACAGCTCGTGCATAACAGTGAAAGTGTCTTAAAGGGGCAGAGGGATTTTAAACTAAAGGGATGGTTCAACATCATTAAAAGAATTGAAACTTTTACAAAATCAATATTTTAATATATTGTGTGGTTTCTAAATAACGTATTTATCTATTTATTGCAATGTATTAATTATATTATATATTATTATATATATTATTTATTTCACTAATATTATTTATGTTTCTATTTGAACTGTGGGTTACATCCTCCCCTCCTTTCCTGATGCACGTCCCTGTGCATCCTATTAGCAACTACACGGCCATCACTCTATGTGACTGCCAGGAGTTTGGCTCATTTAAAGAGTCTGAGATGACTGCACTCAAACTCTGAAACAATGACTGCACTACTGTGACTAAGGGATTTCCTAAGTGGGGGTAAGTAAGTCTCTTTGTGGGTTGTCTGTGTCTACTAGACTTTCTTAGGTGGCTTCCATTCTCTCTGGCATCTTCCTGTAGATTTGCATCAGGTAACTTATTCTCTCCCAGGTTCATGTCAGATAAGTTATTCTCTCCCGGATTCATCTCAGGTAAGTTATTCTCTCCCGGATTCATCTCAGGTAAGTTATTCTCTCCCAGAATTATCTCAGGTAAGTTATTCTCTCCCAGATTCATCTCAGGCGAGGTGTTCTCTCCCGGATTCATCTCAGGTAAGTTATTCTCTCCTGGATTCATCTCAGGTAAGTTATTCTCTCCCGGATTCATTTCAAGTAAGTTATTCTCTCCCGGATTTATCTCAGGTAAGTTATTCTCTCCCGGATTTATCTCAGGTAAGTTATTCTGCGGATTTACAGGTAGGTAGGTTTCATCTGGTAGACTTGGAACAGTTATCACAGAAGCAGCCTCAGGAAAAGCTTTAGCTACATCTGGAAGGTCTTTCTCAATGGTGGACACTGTGAAATGTCTTGGCTTCCTCGGCTCTGTGTTTCTCATGAAGGACTCTATGGTTGCAGGGGTGTGGTGAACACCAATGGTATCTACAACCGTGGCATCATGCCCATAAAAGTAGGTGATGTCATGGTCTTCGGAATCAGAGTCTTGACATTCAGATTCATATGACTGTTCACTCCTTGGGCACTGACGAGTCCTTGGACGTCTAGGTCTCTCCTTGATGGCCACTTCAGGTTCAACTGGGGTAAGAGGAAGAAACCCACAAGGCAGTAGCAGGTCTCGATGAAGTGTTCGTATCGGACCATCTTTGGTTTCAGGCTTCACAACATAGACTGGGATGTCTCCAGACTGTTTGATGACAACATACACATCAGATTCCCACTTGTCTGCCAACTTCTGCTTGCCTCTGAGGCGAACATTCCTCACCAGGACTCTGTCGCCTTCAGTCAGGGTGGAATCAACAACATGCTTGTCAAATCTTGCCTTATTGCGATCAGCAATCTTTTTTGCATTTTCTGTTGCTACCTTGTAGCTTGCTTCCAGTCGGGACTTCAGGTTGCGGACATACTGTGAGTGAGAGCCTTGCTTGTAGTTGACAGGTAAGCCAAATGCTAAGTCTACTGGTAACCTTGGTTGTCTTCCAAACATGAGTTCATAAGGGGTGAAACCAGTGACTTCACTTCTAGTACAGTTGTAGGCATGTACTAAAGGCTTGACATATTCTCGCCAGTGACTCTTCCTCTGGTTCTCTAGGGTGCCTAGCATGCTCAAAAGGGTCCGGTTGAAGCGTTCAACAGGGTTACCTCTTGGATGGTATGGAGTAGTTCGTATCTTACGGATGCCTGCTAGGTCACACAGCTCCTTGATAGTCCGGGACTCGAAGTCTGGACCTTGATCACTATGGAGTCTTTCTGGGATGCCATAATGGACAATGAAGTGGTCCCAAAGGCATTTGGCAACAGTCTGAGCCTTCTGGTTTGAGGTGGGAATGGCCACTGCATATTTCGTAAAGTGGTCCGTGATGACCAGGATGTCTTTGGTGCCACTGGAGTCTGGCTCTAGGGTGAGAAAGTCCATGCATACCAGCTCAAGAGGTCGTGTGGCTGTGATGTTCACAAGAGGTGCAGCTTTCTCTGGTGGGACTTTACGCCTCGTGCAGCGGTCACAGGTCTTGATCTTGGCCTCTACCTCAGCTGACATTTTTGGCCAATAGAAACGTTTGCGGACAAGGTCAAGCGTCCGGTCTACACCCATGTGGCCCATGTCATCATGGAGACTCTTCAGAACTATAGGTCTCAGATCTTCAGGTAACACAAGCTGGTAGTGAGTCTGTGCACCCTCTTGTCGCTTACGGAACAAGACGCCATCTAAGATCTCCAGCCTGTTCCACTCTCTGAAGAGGAGGGAGAGCTCAGGGAGTTCTTTTCTGAGAGATGGTGGAGGTTTTTCTCCCAGCTCCAGCTGTCTGAGTACTGCACTGATGCAAGAATCTGCCCTCTGCTTCTCCCGCATCTCAGTGGGTGTTATCATCGGGATGACGTTCACACCGTCTAGCTGGCATTCCTCTTCAAAGCCCTCTGGAATAGCACTTGAATGGTGGGCAAGCGACATAACCAAAGTAGTTCCAGGCAATGTTCCTTCATCATGAACCATGTGCTTCTCACAGATGGCCTTGATGGTGCTTTCATCCATTTCTGTTGACAGGTGTCTTTTTGTGAACTGCTGTATCCTCTCCATCTCTTTCCGGGACGATGAGTCATCAGGTAGCCTATCATGTGGACGTCTGGACAGCCCGTCTGCATCCTGATTCTGCTTCCCAGCCCTGTACTGCAGCTGGAAATCGAAGGTTGACAGATCAGCTAACCACCTGTAGCTTGTGGCATCAAGCTTGGCAGAGGTAAGTATGTAGGTCAATGGGTTACTATCAGTGACAGCAAGAAATGGGCGTCCGTAGAGGTAGTCTTGAAATTTTTCTGTAATTGCCCACTTAAGGGCAAGAAATTCCAACTTGTGGGCAGGGTACCTGCTTTCACATCTTGACAGACCACGGCTTGCATAGGCGATGACTCTCTTCTGTCCTTGTTGCTCCTGGTAGAGTGCTGCACCAAGACCTGAAGTGCTGGCATCTGTATGCAGGATGTAAGGCAACTTGGGGTCAGCAAACCCGAGGACAGGGGCAGTGGTTAGCTTCTCGATGAGAGTGTCAAAAGCTGTTTGGCAAGTGGTAGTCCATCTGTCACCGAAGAGGTCTTTTGGATTGTAGTACTTCTCACTATTCACTGTGGTCTTAAAGCCTTTTCTCAATGGAGGATATCCAGCAGTGAGGGCATTGAGAGGCTTCACAATCTTTGAATAGTCCTTAACGAACCTACGGTAGTAACCGCAGAATCCCAAGAATGCTCTCAGTTCTTTCAGTTTAGTTGGTCTTGGCCAGGTTTTTAAAGCTGTTATTTTCTCTGGGTCTGTTTCAACTCCCTTCTCAGACACAATGTGTCCTAAGTACTTCACGGAGGTCTGGAAGAATTTGCATTTCTCGGGCGATAACTTCAGGCCAAACTCTTTCAACTGGTTGAGCACCCGCATCAGTCTTTCCTCATGCTCTTGTAGTGTTGAGGAGAAGATAATCAAGTCATCCAGGAAGACGAGAGCCTGCTTCATGTTCAATCCTCCTATGCAGCGTTCCATGAGCCTCTGGAATGTGCTTGGGGCATTTGTTATCCCCTGAGGCATCCGGTTGAATTCATAGAATCCAAGTGGACAGACAAATGCAGTTTTCTGCTTGTCTTGTTCCTCCATTTCGATCTGGTAAAATCCAGATTTGAGATCGAGCACTGAGAACCACTTTGATCCAGTCAATGCTGAAAAGGACTCCTCCAGATTGGGTAAGGCGTATGAATCTTTGATCGTCTGCAAGTTCAGCTTTCTATAGTCCACGCAGAGTCTGACATCGCCATTCTTCTTCTTGACGACCACAATCGGCGAGGAGAAGGGTGATTCAGATTCGCGGATGACTTCTGCATGAAGGAGTTGCTGGATGTGGTTTCGTACAGCCTCGATGTCCTGTGGGTGTATAGGCCTCGCTCTGTGCTTAAAAGGTGTCTCGTCACTAAGCTTTATGTGATGTTTGATCTTGTCAGTACGGCCAAAGTCAAGGTCGTGCTGCGCGAACACCTCAGGCATGGAGTTCAACTTTTCGGATATTCTGTCTTTCCACTTGTTACATATTGGAGAGTTACTGAAGTTAAATTCAATTTTTTTCTTGGGGATCAGGTCTGTTGAGTGTTTGGAACCAAGAGTTTGAAGAGACTGGGCACTTTTGATGGCATGGAACTCTGCTATCACAGCCTTAGGGGGTAGAGTTATGTCATGGTCTGACTCATTCTTCAGAATGACTGGTAAGCAGTGGGGCTGCTTAGATGGCAGGTTTGCTAGCCCGTCAGTTACCAGTATGCCACCTGGTAACGAAACTGCTGTTGGTGACTCTACTATCACCCACTGACTGCAGTTAGTTGTTCTGCAGCTCACTGATCCTTCAAAGACTCTTGTCTGACCGGCAGCAATGGTCTCAGCGTCTCTGCTGTGTAGTCTCACTTTCCCCATGCTTGAATCAAAAGTATGTCTTTGTCTGGCTCCTAGAGTTTTTAAGACTGCTCTGTAGCCATATGGAAGGGACTGGTAGTTCTGAGGAGTGACATCTGCATACTGCTCATAGAGAACATCTAAAGCATTGGTTCCTACTAGTACTGATGACAGAGTTGAGCGCATATCAGGTACAATTAACGCTAGTGTAGGAACGTCAATGTCCACTCCAAAGGTGCTCCTAGGGAAGCTGATGGTGACTTCGATGTAGCCAAGGTAAGGCACTTCCTGACCATTTGCTCCCTCCACCTCAAGCAAGTCACTTAATGAGTGGATGGGAAGATGAGACAGGGTTTCTTGATAGAAGGAGTTTGGGATTGTCGTGACTTGAGAGCCTGTGTCTAATAGGCAGCTGCATACTTTGCCACATATGGTCACTTGTGCAGTGCACCGTGCTCCAATCAGTCCCTTGGGCAGGGTTGTTGACTGTCTCTTGGTGGTAGAGTTAGAGAACATGTTAGAAACACGTCGTTTCTGTTTGGGACACTTTGTCTGTCTCCCAGTCCCTGTTTGTCCCTCTGCAGGAACTGGCTCTAAAAATTCTTAGGCTCTGAAGTGCTGTTTACAACATCCCATGCTTGCTGCTTTTCCTTCAACAGCTTTCCTTTTGAGGCTACCAGAGAGGGATTTGGTTCACCATCACACTGTGGCTTGATGTGTCCATCCTCTCCGCACCTGAAGCAGTACCAAGGTTTTGGTCTCCTGCTGCTGTTGGTCTTTTCATCTTGGCTGTGAGGTGTGGGAGTCTGAACTCCCATAAAACCAGGTGTGGGCACCTTCAGTTTGGGAGCTGGCTTAGCTTGGTTCTTTCTTTGACTTTTCTGCGTGACACGTGCGAGCTGGGTTTGTAAATCTGCTATTTGCCTTTTCAGATCTTGAATCTCTGGTGAAGGAGAAGGTAAATGCGATGTACTGCATTCTTCATCATACTGCACACAAATGCCTTGGTAATGGGATGACACCTTGGGTTTTGAGGAACTGAGATGGTGCTTCATCCGAGATGCTTTGGAAGCTCGCCTGTCTTCTGCTGTGCGGAGTAACAGCAGCAGTTCTGCAAAGGTAGGTGGATTTTGCTTTTTCTGCTCCAGTTGCAGCTCAGATATCAAGGTGTTGTCCCAACAACCTCTGACAAATTGTCTCAGAAGCTGCCTGTCAAACTCACTTGCAGAGACACCCCCCCTCCTGAGGGTGGCATTCAACATCACCTGCAGCTGTTGGAGGTAAGTTGAGGGTTTCTCACCACTGTCTTGCATTGTATTGAGATACTTTGCAAATAGGTCGTCGCCATCTTCAACGGTGCTAAATGCAGAGTCCAGGATATCCAGATATACACTTGGAGGTGTTTCGGGTGTCAGGTGCTTCACAATGTCAATGGCAGGTGACAAGAGGCTTTCAAGGAGCTTCCGTGATTTGTGCAGGTCTGATTGCCTAGTGTCTTTGAGAAGAAGTCCCACATTAGAGCGCCAGGTCTCATAATCTGCCTCATTGTTGGGTCTAGGGAGATGCCCAGAAAAGGGTCGGATTCTTAGGGCTGTGTTTACATGCATAGCAGAGTCTTCATTTCGCACAATGTGTTCAATGATTACTTTCTGAATTTCTGGTGGATTCATGTCACAGAGTTTCAGAACAGATGGTGTCTCTTTGGCTGGTGCTGAAGGTGGCGTCCAGTCGCCGCCTGGCTGGACATGCTGCTCTGGACATGTGTTCTGAGGGCCAACCTGTGTGGCTCTTTGTGGAAGATGTTGCTCAGGTGATTTCAATTCCATGCTGTCACTTTGAGTCTCGGACTTCTCGAGGTCAACAGCATTGCTGATGATGGAGAGTTCTTCTTTAAGGAGAGTTGCAAGGTCCTTGCCAGTCTGCTTTGCTATCTCCTTCAGCTCAGAGAGGTAGGTCTGTGTAGCTGTTTTGCTAACTACAGGTGTGTAGACACTAGCTAGGGTTATAATGCAGTAACTGTATTTAGCTGGGGAACTAGTGTCAAGTGTGTAGGGCAATAAAGATGCAAGTGCCTGTACAGCTGTGCCATATCTATATTCTATAATGACTTGCTTGTCTGAGTGTGCTGTGTGTGTGGAGTCTATTGGAATTATTCTTTCGATGGAACCATATTGCTTAAGAAAGTCAAAAAGTTCTTCATCTGTTTCTGTATCGGTAATGCCACTAACGATAACAGCATTAGGGACTTTTACATTGTTATGCTGGACTGCTTCCATGTCTCGTTAAGATTAGACTCTAGTTTTAACTCTATTTTATTTTGATTAATACCACTCCTGGCTGCTGGCTCGCCAAATTTTATGTAGCACTTATGTCACTGCAATCGTAATAACTATGCTACTGGACCAGTTCTAGGTTCGTTGAGTGGTGTATGTTATATTAGAAAAGACACATGAGACATGAAAACTTATATAAATTAATTAGCAGTTTACTGAACAGGAATAAGAATGGAATAGGTAAGTTAGTAAGATAAATAGAATAATTAAATAAATATATCAATATAAGTTATTCAATAAATGTATTGATAAATATTTACCCCACAAAATGTAGATCAATAAATAATCAATAAATATTTACAGTAAAAGATGTATGTCAATAAATAATCAATAAATATTTACAGTACGATATGTATAATAAATAATTTTAAATCCTTTATATTTAATCTTTTCTTATTTAAATAAGTTTAAATGGATTTAACTGGTTTAAGTATGGGTTTATTCTGGTTAGTTTTGTTCTTAGACCGGTCTATTAAATTTTAATCAGCTCTTTTAGAACAGTTGCTTTAACTATTTTTAAGCTATTTGTTTCTAGTTTTCTTTTAAGTTAACTCTTCTTTAAGGGAACAGGTACGTATTTTAGTGTGCTTATGTTAGTGTGATTGTTTCACTTTATAGGGTCTAACTCTTTCTTTGCAGGTAAAATGTAAGGATTTAAATGTTTCTTTTGTTTGTGCAATTGCTACACTTTGGAGTCTCACTTTAACAGAAAACATAAAAGAAAAAAAAAATACAATACATCAACCAATTTTCATTCATACATTCACCTATTCACCAATTTCTCTATTCAATAAATCTAAATTATTGTGTTGCAATTTCAGAATTTCAGTTCAGAGGATCCGTCCAATTCGATGTGTTCAAAGGTCAATGTCCAATGTGATTAAAAGAATATAGCTCAGTGGTTCACTTTGTTCAGGTCAAACCGTGTAAGCGATCAGAATGCGGTGTTTCAGTTCTTGCAGGTTAGAGATCCTTGGGTTGGCTCGCCATCTAGTATCCAGTTGAAATATCTGTTCATTCGTATGCTGTCTCGCAATACGCTGATTATCCAAAGGTTCGATCCGGTGTCGAGCTGTCCACAAACTTTCCGTGTAGGGGAAAAAAACCTGGCCTGCACAGCAGGCCATAAAGAAAATGTCAAATAAATAAATAAAATAAATTATCTCAACAGTAACAACTGCTTATTCTCATGTTTAACGCTGATAACGGAGGATTGCGATTCCTCTCGTTACTGACTGTCACCATGGTAACATCAAACAACTTGCTTTGCCGTTTCCCAAAATACAAATAAATCAATATACAATGTCAAAGTATAAGGGAAAAATCTTAATATTACATACATTTCCCTTTTTTTAACATAAAACATTCATAAGCTGATTGTACACCGATAATTTGTTACACTGTAATATATTGAACTCAATACACATTAAAACACAGTGAAACTCACCAAAACCGTCTTCAAAACACTCCTCAAAACCACCGCTAAGATGTTATAGGGATGATTCTCGATGAACAAAATATTAGAAGTGTTAAATAAGCCTAATTTTGGAGTTTAGTTTAAGGTGTCTGGATTCCGTGTGTATCTTATCGATTTTCCGTTAGCTTCTGCCGTTAATGTTAAAAAAACAAAACAAAACAAAACAAAACAGCTCGTGCATAACAGTGAAAGTGTCTTAAAGGGGCAGAGGGATTTTAAACTAAAGGGATGGTTCAACATCATTAAAAGAATTGAAACTTTTACAAAATCAATATTTTAATATATTGTGTGGTTTCTAAATAACGTATTTATCTATTTATTGCAATGTATTAATTATATTATATATTATTATATATATTATTTATTTCACTAATATTATTTATGTTTCTATTTGAACTGTGGGTTACACTAACTTCATGCTAATTCGTGTTAGCTTCATGCTAGCTTCATGCTAATTCATGTTAGCATCATGCTAGCTTCATGCTAATTTGTGTTAGCATCATGCTAGCTTCATGCTAATTCATGTTAGCATCATGCTAGCTTCATGCTATCATGGTAGCTTCATGCTAATTCATGTTAGCATCATGCTAGCTTCATGCTATTTCATGTTAGCATCATGCTAACTTCATGCTAATTCATGTTAGCATCATGCTAGCTTCATGCTAATTCATGTTAGCTTCATGTTAGCTTCATGCTAATTCATGTTAGCATTATGCTAACTTGCTAATTCATTTAAGCATCATGTTAGCTTCATGCTAATTCATGTTAGCATCATGCTAGCTTCATGCTAATTCATGTTAGCTTCATGCTAGCTTCATGCTAGCTTAATGCTAATTCATGTTAGCTTCATGCTAATTCATGTTAGCTTCATGCTAATTCATGTTAGCTTCATGCTAATTTATGTTAACTTCATGCTAATTCTTGCTAGCATCATGCTAGCTTCATGCTACTTCATGTTAGCATCATGCTAACTCATGCGAATTCATGTTAACATCATGTTAGCTTCATGTTAATTCATGTTAGCATCATGCCAACTTCATGTTAAATCATGTTAACATGCTAACTTTTTGTTAAATCATGTTTATGGAAAGTTAGACTACTAAACTAAATTTGTTTTAAGTTTCTCTCAAACTGTTTTAAACTTTTAGGCCAGGCTTTGTCAAGCCAACATAAAGTTTGTCTTCAAACTTTTCTATCTAGTTAAATATTATTATTTTAAAAGTGTGCTTAAAAATAATAGAGACTATTCATACATCTACATTTATTTTATAAATGAGGAAATACATGTGAATAATTCAATCTGAATTATAAATCTGAAATGAGTAAACCAATCGGAGTGTTTAATTGTAAGCTCCGCCCCTTTTTTGCTTTCGGATCGCGTCTCTCAGTTCAGAGGAGAGATGCAGAGCGACAGAGACACTCTATCTAACGCGAGAGTGTTTAATTTGATTAAATATGACTCCTAAGTTCATATAAACTGAAGAAATCAGAATTTAACTTGCATATATTCAATGATACAGCGTGATTGTGTGGATTGAGCACTTTTTGAGCTTTCATTTTGACCTGGTGAGTTATTTATAATTACCAATGTTATAATTAGCCATAAAAACGAATGTCAACACTTTAAATGTCATATCATTTTATTTGTTTAATCCATACGAGACAAAATGGTGTTATATTGTGATGTTATATGGGTTGGATTGTTCATTGCAGTGTGATTATGTAAAACCACATGGTGCGCTGTGTTCACTGCTGTTCGCTGACGCCATTTTGGTTGCACGTGCCTGTGAAAGACAAAAAGAGAGAGAAACACGTGAATGGACAGGTATTTGTCTAAATTGTCATTTATTATGATGATGGCACTTATATATGTATTTTATTTGTTTCCTGTATTGTGTACAATTGTTCATCATTATTGATACACAATATTGAATGTTTTTTCCTTTCGTATGAACATTCCTTGAGCTGGATTTTCCTAATTGATGGCGAGCCTCCCATTTCGACCTGATTGGATCACGAATCTAGAGGAAAGGACAAATTTCTATTTTAAATATTTTTCTTCAGACAAGTAAGAGGATACATTTCAGAAACTGTTTCCTTATTTTGTTTGTTTACTTCATTGAACTGAAACATTTCAGAAGCACAAATCTGATAATTTAAGACTGATCAATACTCCAATTGATAAGAACTTTGAACTTGAATACGGATTTCAGTGTGTTACATATATAATTTGTACCATCTTTGTACATTGATTGTGACTGTGATTTCTGTAAATGAGAAGTAATTAATGGCGCTTTTCCATTGCATAGTACCCCACGGTTTGGTTTAGTTTGGGTCGGGTCAGCTCACTTTTGGGAGCTTTTCCATTGGGATCACTTCGTAGTACCCGATACTTTTTTTCGTACCACCTCGGTTGGGGTTCCAAGCGGCCCGAGCTGATACCAAACGTGACGCGTAAACACTGTAGTTCACTGATTGGTCTGAGAGAATCGTCATCGGCGCCGTCATCCTATTATGTAAAATATTAGCTTTAGCTTAAGGCTTGCTGCTAGCTTGCGCTGTCTCGAGCAAACATGTTGTCATCTGTGCTCTGTTTTAAGTTTCCAAACACCCTTTTAGCGATTAAAAACATCCACAGGTTGTGAATCAGGAACACATAAAAGTTTTTTTCCAGACTTGCAGTTTGTGGCGGCACATGCGCGACGTGCACGTCAGTATTATTTATGCTTTAATGCAACTTCATTGAGGCTCAGCGGAGCGCCGTCGACAGACGCCACGGGTGTTTGAACAGAAACTGTTATGTGAGACAGAGTTAGTTATAAACGCGATGTGCAAAGTAAACATCTATTTGTGGTGGCCAATTTTAATTTTGTGGCGGACTAATAAATAAATGTATGGGAATGTACAAGGACGCTCTCTCTTGTATGATGTCACCGCCGTATTCAGCGCAAATATAACGACACGCCTATAATTCCTCCCACTGCGAAGTGATACTAAACTCAATGGAAAAGCTAACCACGCCAAAGTGAGGTGAGCTGACCCGACCCAAACTAAACTAAACCGTGGGGTACTATGCAATGGAAAAGCGCATTTAGAGGGTGCACCCATAGTATATATCCCCCTTCTTCAAATCTTACCCTGGAGGTCCGGAGCACTACAGAGTTTAGCTCCAACCCTGATCAAACACACCTGAGCAAGCTAATCAAGGTCTTCATGATCACTAGGAAATCACAGGTGGGTGGGTTTGATTAGGGTTGGAGCTGGACTCTGTGGTGCTCTGGACCTCCAGGGTAAGATTTGAGGAACCCTGGTATATATAGTTAATTGTATTTTCATTGTTGTTTACTATTTTTTTGTGATTAAGGAAAGAAAAAGAAAGGTTTCTCAATACTCAAAGTAAAATAATTTATTAATCAACTTACCTTCTGTCTCTGCTTGTTGCTCACTATCACTGCTACCTCCTCCTTCGTACCGTGCACCCTTCTGATCTTATTATTATGCCTGGTCCATAAGTAAGTGAGTTAATACCCGCTACATAAAGAAAGTACACTTTCATGGCAATATTTCTAAACGCATTTAATAAATGATCATTAGACTGATGTGACCTACCAAAGACTTGTTAATTTAAAGTTCATGCAGTTCTTTTTTAGTTGTCTGTTAAAATGTTAAAAAATAATAACTTTGAGTTTATTTTTTTTTAAGGGATGTAATTATTCAATATTGATAGTTGTTTGATTCCAATTTAACAATATTAAAATGAGGTTTTTTTGTTTGGACATATACAACTCATAATTAATTTATTAAATGTACTTTTGCAAAACAAAAAATCTGACTTCCAAACTGTTTTATTGTCAGTGTAGGCATTGTGGTTTTTGTTTGTTTGCAATGCATTAAACTGAAATGAATACATATTTAATTAACTAGATTTTTTCAGTATTTTGAGAAGTACATAACCATATTTCACATACAATAGAAGTAGTTAAAGTACATACTGTAGAGAGATGCATTGAAATCACTTCACTGCACTGAAATCACAGTTCAACTGATTGAATTTAATTTTGTATATTTGAATTTACTTGGCAAACTTGTATTTGAAACATTACATTTAATGAGTAATTAAATGTACTGTTAATATACATTAACTTATTTTTAATATCACATTAATTGCTTGACAGTAGATTGAACAGTGCACTTTAAGTATATTATAAAAACACTAGAAGTAATTATGAAAGTAGATATAAAGTTGTAATAAAGTACCAATTAAGTTGTTCCAAAAAATCACTCTTAATGGCAACTTATTACATTTTATTTCAACTTAATATATGATATATGTGAAATTAATTACACTTAATGTGCATTCAGTGCGCCGAAAAGATTGCATTTAATTCACACTTAAGAGTATTGTTAACAGACATTAAAGTGCATTTTAAATCACATTAATTGCATGTTATTATATTGTGTAGTGCACTTTAAGTATATTGTAAAAACACTAGAAGCAATTATGAAAGTAGATATAAAGTTGTAATAAAGTACCAATTAAGTTGTTCCAAAAAATCACTCTTAATGGCAACTTATTACATTTTATTTCAACTTAATATATCATGTATTTGAAATTAATTGCATTTAATGTGCATTCAGTGCGCTGAAAAGATTGCATTTAATTCACACTTAAGAGTAAAGAGACATTAAAGTGCATTTTAAATCATATTAATTGCATGTTATTATATTGTGTAGTGCAAACACTAGAAGCAATTATGAAAGTAGATATAAAGTTGTAATAAAGTACCAATTAAGTTGTTCCAAAAAATCACTCTTAATGGCAACTTATTACATTTTATTTCAACTTAATATATGATATATGTGAAATTAATTACACTTAATGTGCATTCAGTGCGCCGAAAAGATGGCATTTAATTCACACTTAAGTGTATATACTTAAAGTGTATTATTTATGTAATAAGTACACTTTATAAAAGTACACTTAAGCACACTTTTTTTTCACAAGGGCATGCACATCGCGTCTCTTTCAGGCGGAGCTTTGGCGCTTCTTACAAGCGCAAATGCAGCCTACTACAATACACGAGGGAAGACAAAAACCAATCATAAAGCGAAGTAAGTTAGAGAGGCGGGACTTAGGAAAGGTAAAGCCAATCATATTAGCGATGTGAGTTTTGAAGGCGGGACTCATCTGTTAACCGTTTGTTTACCACAAATAGCGCTATTTTTTGTAAGAGTTTAAATCTCATTGAAATGATTCCTGAATAAATTCATTTTAAATGAAATAAGTAATAAGTAAAAAAACACAAGAAACAGACAGACATCAGTTATATGAATAAAGATCATATTATTTTTTTTTAAATAAAAAAGCACCCCAGAAACAAAGGGCACATTCTCTCCAGGAATAAAAAGGGCAGGTGCTCAAGCCCCCTTTGATGTCTATGTGTGCATGTGCCTGCTTGAATGTATTAAAAATATACCAGCAAGTACACACTCAGAAAAAGGTTTCACTGGGGCGGTACCTTTTCAAAAAGTACACTTCTGAACATAAGTTCATATTGGTTCCTCAAAGGAACATATCTGTATCAAAAATTGTTCAACTTATTTTTTTTCCCTGAGACTGTTTGTTGACTAAAAGTCATTCCATTTAAATGCTGTAAAAAGTAGAAACGTGTATATTAAGGCGTAACTTTAGAGACGGACCCTAAATTCAACATTTCAAATTAATCCCTGATCCAATAAAACCAAATTTCTTCAAAATATAACCTTTGCTGTCTACAAACAATACAACACGTTCACGTACATATATCAAGTACACATAAGCTTTAATCACATCACAAAACAATACAACTTTACACAAAATAACCATGGTTTTGCTAATAGTATACCAATAAACATGGTTACTACACTTTTACCACATAAAACCATGATTAATTTTCGTGAGGGATATTGAAAAACAAGGCCCCATATTGCGTAATTCTTATCTTAAATTGCGTATTATGTTTTAATCATTTTGGTCGCTTTTTGGTAAAATGTCAAGTTCACGAGCACCACCTGGCGCGTTCTATTTAGATGTCATTGAGTTCAGTGATTGTTCTGTAATTACGGCTCAACTCTGATGTTTTTTTTTATTTTATTTTTTATGTCCCTTGTGTTGTTTAATTAAAACTATTAACAACATTTGGACTTTTTATTGTAGATATATATGAATATCATATCAAAACTCTTTAATATGTCTTAATGCTTATTGCTACTTTTTAAAATGTATTTTACAGTATGTATAAATGCTATTTTGTATTAAAATATTTAGATCTATTTTATTATATATTTACAACCACTAGATGGCGCTATGTTAATTACCAGTAATGTTAAAAGAATAAGAGTATTATTCAAGAGTAAAACACAAACATGCTCAGATTGTATGGAGATTTAAATCATCAAAAAGCATCAGATATCATATATTTTAATGCATGATACAAACAAAATAAAGTTTTTTCATTGCTTAACAACAGTCATATGGCAGTCAAAAAACCCTATAGTAAAAGCAGACAATTACAAAGTTAGATAACAATCCCTCATCCCTTACAGCAGTTAAAGCATCGGAAAAGATTCTATATATATTATAAAAATAATATTTAATATTAAAAAATATTTATTCCAATTTTATGCAACAATCTCTTATCTTTGGTAAGAAACAATTAAGCCTAGAGGTTAAATGTGGCATAATACAACTGTAAACAGAAACAGGCCTTATTAAAAAAACGTTAACTTATTAAAGATATCAAGATTATATTTTTTACATTATAGATTTTATGTAGAAATCGCTTAAAGTTGCTTCACTGATACTCTAAACTTTATTAAACTACATCTAAACACAGTTTAAAAATGATCTTTATTCACTGTTATATTTACCTTTAAGCTAAAGAAGACTGTACCATATACCATTAATCTATATAAAGCACTGTACCATACCACCAAAAACGTGTTGAAGTCAGACTTTCTGTTAATGCTATCTATTTTTCTTCACCACCAGGTGGCGACTGCAGATCAAATATGCATTCACGTTTTCATTTCTCTGCAAAGGTTTGAGTGGAGATGAGCACTTGGACCTGTGTGATAATAATAAGAGATTATTCAAAGACATATCACAATGATGATAACTTTAGTATAGGGATGAACATTCCCTTCTGAAAAACAACTTCATACAAGTTAGTTGTCTGGGGGTATTTCAGAAAGCTGAATGAAATATATACGTTTCTGTTTTCTGATGAACACAAAAAATATATTTTGATAAATGATGGTAAGCACACATCTGATAACCATTGACTTCCATAGTAGGAAAACAAATACAACGGAATTCAATGGGTACCGTCAACTGTGTGCTTACCATCATTTATTGAAACATTTTCTTCATAATTTATCACAAGACTTACATAAAATTATTTTTCTACTATGGAAGTCAATGGTTACCATTAGCTGTGTGCTTACCATCATGTATCGAGGTATCTTCTTTTGTGTTCATCAGAAAACAAAAATGTAAAGAGGTTTATAAAAACATGAGGATGAGTAATGATGACAGAATTCACATTTTTGGGTGAACTTTCCCTTTAAAAGAGATTAGATTTTTTCCATGTTTACGTGCTATAATTGGGTCCCCAGTGCTTCTATCAACCTAGAAAATGTGAAAAAGATCAACCCAGTAACTTAGTTTTGGTAAACCATTCTCTGCAAACATGTGAAAAAATAAGTCCCCCCTAGTGATGTCAGAAGGGGATAATACTGCCCCATAATCTGCACTATCCAACCACAGCACTGCCATTTAGTGCAGAGATCAACTCATTTGCATTTAAAAGAAAAAATGTTTTGCTCACACGTACAAAGTTGCAGTTGCAACATGCTATAATAAATTATCTAGAAGTTATTTTGAGCTAAAACTTCACATACGTACTCTGGACACACTAAAGCCTTTTTTGACATCTTAAAGTTTTGTGTCCCCTTTAACGCTAAACTCAGATTACAGCTGCAGCAGACACTTCTTTTGACATCACGCATGATGCACATAAGGTTACATGTTGTGCCGTAAACATAATTTTTTGAAAGGATGAGCCACACACATGATGGGCTATATACATGTTGTGACGAGCTTTGCATCGAAAAAGAAGTCTGATAGTAACTAAAGTTTAACAATGATATTTTCATAGTAAACATGGTAACACAAATCTTAATCAATCCACCAAATAACAATAATATTAAGTGTTTGCAGATAATTTTACAGACCGGCTTAGAAAGAAAAAAAAACACTAACCACGAATTAGTCGCATCACTTACAAACAGTATAAGAACACAAACCACTAAAGTGCACATTTGTTTCCTTTAATGAAAACGAGCACATTCTGGCCTTTTCTGCTTGACCGTACATGCTTTAATAATATATTATAGTGTGTAGTGAATTTAGTGTATGTATATCACTGTCTTAATTCAGTAAACAACGTAAAGAATAGGCCTAAACTGAATTGACTTTATTCTCGAAATTTTAAGACTTTATTCTCGTTAAATAATGACTTTATTCTCAAAATTATATTTATTCTGACTTTTTTCTCGTTAAATAATGACTTTATTCTCGCATTTTAATGACTTTATTCTTGAGATGGTTTTATTTTTTTATTTTAGCTTGGCCCTAATCCTCCTTCATATAAAAGTGACATTGATAAGCTAAAAATTTGATTGGTTATGCCTAAAAAATAATTTCAACTTAAATGTTTTCCCTTTAAGTGACATTGATAAGCTTAACATTTTTATTGGTAACGCCTAAAAATAATTTCAACTTAAAATTTCTCCCTGTAAAAGTGACATTGATAAGCTTAACATTTTTATTAGTAATGCCTAAAAATTTTTTCAATTTACATTTTCTCCCTTTAAAAGTGACATTGATAAACTTAACATTTTTATTGGTTACACCTCAAATAATTTCAACTAACATTTTCTCCCTGTAGTGACATTGATAAGCTAAAAATTTTATTGGTTACGCCTAAAAAATAATTTCAACTTAAATGTTCTCCCTGTAAGTGACATTGATAAGCTTAACATTTTTATTGATAACGCCTAAAAAATTTTTCAATTGACATTTTCTCCCTTTAAAAGTGACATTGATAAGCTTAACATTTTTATTGATAACGCCTAAAAAATGTTTCAATTGACATTTTCTCCCTTTAAAAGTGACATTGATAAGCTTATCATTTTTATTGGTAACACCTAAAAAATTATTTCAACTTAAATGTTCTCCCTGTAAGTGACATTGATAAGCTTAACATTTTTATTGGTAACACCTAAAAAATTATTTCAACTTAAATGTTCTCCCTGTAAGTGACATTGATAAGCTTAACATTTTTATTGGTAACACCTAAAAAATTATTTCAACTTAAATGTTCTCCCTGTAAGTGACATTGATAAGCTTATCATTTTTATTGATAACGCCTAAAAAATGTTTCAATTGACATTTTCTCCCTTTAAAAGTGACATTGATAAGCTTAACATTTTTATTGGTAACACCTAAAAAATTATTTCAACTTAAATGTTCTCCCTGTAAGTGACATTGATAAGCTTAACATTTTTATTGGTAACACCTAAAAAATTATTTCAACTTAAATGTTCTCCCTGTAAATGACATTGATAAGCTTATCATTTTTATTGATAACGCCTAAAAAATGTTTCAATTGACATTTTCTCCCTTTAAAAGTGACATTGATAAGCTTAACATTTTTATTGGTAACACCTAAAAAATTATTTCAACTTAAATGTTCTCCCTGTAAGTGACATTGATAAGCTTAACATTTTTATTGGTAACACCTAAAAAATTATTTCAACTTAAATGTTCTCCCTGTAAGTGACATTGATAAGCTTAACATTTTTATTGGTAACACCTAAAAAATTATTTCAACTTAAATGTTCTCCCTGTAAGTGACATTGATAAGCTTATCATTTTTATTGATAACGCCTAAAAAATGTTTCAATTGACATTTTCTCCCTTTAAAAGTGACATTGATAAGCTTAACATTTTTATTGATAACACCTAAAAAATTATTTCAACTTAAATGTTCTCCCTGTAAGTGACATTGATAAGCTTAACATTTTTATTGATAACACCTAAAAAATTATTTCAACTTAAATGTTCTCCCTGTAAGTGACATTGATAAGCTTATCATTTTTATTGATAACGCCTAAAAAATGTTTCAATTGACATTTTCTCCCTTTAAAAGTGACATTGATAAGCTTAACATTTTTATTGATAACACCTAAAAAATTATTTCAACTTAAATGTTCTCCCTGTAAGTGACATTGATAAGCTTAACATTTTTATTGATAACACCTAAAAAATTATTTCAACTTAAATGTTCTCCCTGTAAGTGACATTGATAAGCTTAACATTTTTATTGATAACACCTAAAAAATTATTTCAACTTAAATGTTCTCCCTGTAAGTGACATTGATAAGCTTATCATTTTTATTGATAACGCCTAAAAAATGTTTCAATTGACATTTTCTCCCTTTAAAAGTGACATTGATAAGCTTAACATTTTTATTGATAACACCTAAAAAATTATTTCAACTTAAATGTTCTCCCTGTAAGTGACATTGATAAGCTTAACATTTTTATTGATAACACCTAAAAAATTATTTCAACTTAAATGTTCTCCCTGTAAGTGACATTGATAAGCTTAACATTTTTATTGATAACGCCTAAAAAATGTTTCAATTGACATTTTCTCCCTTTAAAAGTGACATTGATAAGCTTAACATTTTTATTGATAACACCTAAAAAATTATTTCAACTTAAATGTTCTCCCTGTAAGTGACATTGATAAGCTTAACATTTTTATTGATAACACCTAAAAAATTATTTCAACTTAAATGTTCTCCCTGTAAGTGACATTGATAAGCTTAACATTTTTATTGGTAACACCTAAAAAATTATTTCAACTTAAATGTTCTCCCTGTAAGTGACATTGATAAGCTTATCATTTTTATTGATAACGCCTAAAAAATGTTTCAATTGACATTTTCTCCCTTTAAAAGTGACATTGATAAGCTTAACATTTTTATTGATAACACCTAAAAAATTATTTCAACTTAAATGTTCTCCCTGTAAGTGACATTGATAAGCTTAACATTTTTATTGGTAACACCTAAAAAATTATTTCAACTTAAATGTTCTCCCTGTAAGTGACATTGATAAGCTTAACATTTTTATTGATAACGCCTAAAAAATGTTTCAATTGACATTTTCTCCCTTTAAAAGTGACATTGATAAGCTTAACATTTTTATTGATAACACCTAAAAAATTATTTCAACTTAAATGTTCTCCCTGTAAGTGACATTGATAAGCTTAACATTTTTATTGATAACACCTAAAAAATTATTTCAACTTAAATGTTCTCCCTGTAAGTGACATTGATAAGCTTAACATTTTTATTGATAACACCTAAAAAATTATTTCAACTTAAATGTTCTCCCTGTAAGTGACATTGATAAGCTTAACATTTTTATTGATAACACCTAAAAAATTATTTCAACTTAAATGTTCTCCCTGTAAGTGACATTGATAAGCTTATCATTTTTATTGATAACGCCTAAAAAATGTTTCAATTGACATTTTCTCCCTTTAAAAGTGACATTGATAAGCTTAACATTTTTATTGATAACACCTAAAAAATTATTTCAACTTAAATGTTCTCCCTGTAAGTGACATTGATAAGCTTAACATTTTTATTGATAACACCTAAAAAATTATTTCAACTTAAATGTTCTCCCTGTAAGTGACATTGATAAGCTTAACATTTTTATTGATAACACCTAAAAAATTATTTCAACTTAAATGTTCTCCCTGTAAGTGACATTGATAAGCTTAACATTTTTATTGATAACGCCTAAAAAATGTTTCAATTGACATTTTCTCCCTTTAAAAGTGACATTGATAAGCTTAACATTTTTATTGATAACACCTAAAAAATTATTTCAACTTAAATGTTCTCCCTGTAAGTGACATTGATAAGCTTATCATTTTTATTGATAACGCCTAAAAAATGTTTCAATTGACATTTTCTCCCTTTAAAAGTGACATTGATAAGCTTAACATTTTTATTGGTAACACCTAAAAAATTATTTCAACTTAAATGTTCTCCCTGTAAGTGACATTGATAAGCTTAACATTTTTATTAGTAATGCCAAAAAATTTTTTAATTGACATTTTCTCCCTTTAAAAGTGACATTGATAAGCTTATCATTTTTATTGATAACGCCTAAAAAATGTTTCAATTGACATTTTCTCCCTTTAAAAGTGACATTGATAAGCTTAACATTTTTATTGGTAACACCTAAAAAATTATTTCAACTTAAATGTTCTCCCTGTAAGTGACATTGATAAGCTTAACATTTTTATTAGTAATGCCTAAAAAAATTTTCAACTTACATTTTCTCCATTTAAAAGTGACATTGATAAGCTTAACATTTTTATTGATAACACCTAAAAAATTATTTCAACTTAAATGTTCTCCCTGTAAGTGACATTGATAAGCTTAACATTTTTATTGGTAACACCTAAAAAATTATTTCAACTTAAATGTTCTCCCTGTAAGTGACATTGATAAGCTTAACATTTTTATTGATAACGCCTAAAAAATGTTTCAATTGACATTTTCTCCCTTTAAAAGTGACATTGATAAGCTTAACATTTTTATTGATAACACCTAAAAAATTATTTCAACTTAAATGTTCTCCCTGTAAGTGACATTGATAAGCTTAACATTTTTATTGGTAACACCTAAAAAATTATTTCAACTTAAATGTTCTCCCTGTAAGTGACATTGATAAGCTTAACATTTTTATTGATAACGCCTAAAAAATGTTTCAATTGACATTTTCTCCCTTTAAAAGTGACATTGATAAGCTTAACATTTTTATTGATAACACCTAAAAAATTATTTCAACTTAAATGTTCTCCCTGTAAGTGACATTGATAAGCTTAACATTTTTATTGATAACACCTAAAAAATTATTTCAACTTAAATGTTCTCCCTGTAAGTGACATTGATAAGCTTATCATTTTTATTGATAACGCCTAAAAAATGTTTCAATTGACATTTTCTCCCTTTAAAAGTGACATTGATAAGCTTAACATTTTTATTGATAACACCTAAAAAATTATTTCAACTTAAATGTTCTCCCTGTAAGTGACATTGATAAGCTTAACATTTTTATTGATAACACCTAAAAAATTATTTCAACTTAAATGTTCTCCCTGTAAGTGACATTGATAAGCTTAACATTTTTATTGATAACACCTAAAAAATTATTTCAACTTAAATGTTCTCCCTGTAAGTGACATTGATAAGCTTATCATTTTTATTGATAACGCCTAAAAAATGTTTCAATTGACATTTTCTCCCTTTAAAAGTGACATTGATAAGCTTAACATTTTTATTGATAACACCTAAAAAATTATTTCAACTTAAATGTTCTCCCTGTAAGTGACATTGATAAGCTTAACATTTTTATTGATAACACCTAAAAAATTATTTCAACTTAAATGTTCTCCCTGTAAGTGACATTGATAAGCTTAACATTTTTATTGATAACGCCTAAAAAATGTTTCAATTGACATTTTCTCCCTTTAAAAGTGACATTGATAAGCTTAACATTTTTATTGATAACACCTAAAAAATTATTTCAACTTAAATGTTCTCCCTGTAAGTGACATTGATAAGCTTATCATTTTTATTGATAACGCCTAAAAAATGTTTCAATTGACATTTTCTCCCTTTAAAAGTGACATTGATAAGCTTAACATTTTTATTGGTAACACCTAAAAAATTATTTCAACTTAAATGTTCTCCCTGTAAGTGACATTGATAAGCTTAACATTTTTATTAGTAATGCCAAAAAATTTTTTAATTGACATTTTCTCCCTTTAAAAGTGACATTGATAAGCTTATCATTTTTATTGATAACGCCTAAAAAATGTTTCAATTGACATTTTCTCCCTTTAAAAGTGACATTGATAAGCTTAACATTTTTATTGGTAACACCTAAAAAATTATTTCAACTTAAATGTTCTCCCTGTAAGTGACATTGATAAGCTTAACATTTTTATTAGTAATGCCTAAAAAAATTTTCAACTTACATTTTCTCCATTTAAAAGTGACATTGATGAGCTTAACATTTTTATTTCTAATGCCTAAATTTTTTTTCAACTTACTACATTTTTATTGGTAAAGCCTAAAAAGTAATTTCAACTTAAATTTTCTCCCTGTAGGGGACATTGATAAGCTTGAAATTATTTTTTTAGGCATTATCAATAAAATGTTTAACTTAAATTTTCTACCTTTAAAAGTGACATTGATAAGCTTAACATTTTTCATTGATAACACCTCAAAAAAAAAATTTCAACTTACAATTTATATTCAAGTGACCTTAATAAGCTTAACATTTTTATTGGTAACGCGTAAAAAATGTAAACTTAAATTTTCTCCTTTCAAGTGACATTTATAAGCTTTAAATTTTTATTGGCAACGCGTAAAAAAATAAAAAATAAAATTCACAGACAGATGCTTATTTCCACAAGACACAGAAGCACACAGTTTGAGACGATTAGATTGGAATTCCACTTTTATTCTTATAGAGGTCTGCAACAGTGTCTATTTCTGATGGTTACCAATGTGCAAAATATAAACCATGGGATTTCCTTTGCTGGAAAAAAATTCACATTCATGGATTGGCGTTTATGCAAAAGCAGATCCACTGTTTACACTGAATCCACAACACTCTTTACTTCTGAAAAGGTGCAGATATCATCAGTCAGGAGAATTAACGCCTAGCAAGAAATCCAAACCTTCAGAAATTTCACTAAAGTATCAGATGACGACTATTGTCGCCACTTCAACAAGTTATGTCATTATTTACTAGCACTCATATCTCTCTTAACTGAGAAATCAAATGGAGTACAGTTGTGATGCATTTAAGGTGTTGCATTGTTTTTTCTAAAACAGATGTGGTCGTTTAATGTGTATGAAGATTATAAAAATTTAACATAAAAAGAGCAATATCAGATTGAAAAATTGAAATGACACAAGTGCAAGTAAATATAGACAACTATACTCATTCCTCATGTGTTGGCGGTGGGAATTCTTGAAATAAACCTTTGCAAAGAAAAAAAAAAACAGGAGGGTGTAAGCAAAATAATCAGATTATAATTTGTGTATCATTTCTCAAATAGAAGTGATAAAAATACCAAATGTGTGTGTGGAAGTGTGAATGTTGGTGTATTTTTTGGGATATCTATATTCAGTGCAGCTCACACACATCCAATTACCAATCAACACTGATTATCCTGTCAATCAATTGTCAAGACCGAACATACTCCAAAAAGATGGCAATAAATAAGTGTTAAAAAATTGAAATCAAAGAAAGAAAAAAAACATCTGGGGCCATCTGCAGCATATCAAATAAAATACCTCTCAAATATATACGCCATTCAGATTCTTCTTTTAGCGCAAGAAAAATAAGAAAAAAATGAAATACATTACAAAGAAAACCCCAAGTGACTACAACTGGGGAAAATAGACAACTTATATTTGGTGACTAATTTAGTGAGCCACTATTCAAGAATTCTATACAATTTCTCATCTTAAATGCTATACGTCTCATTCTTATATCAGTCTAATATATTATCTCATTATTTTGTCTCGCATTTATGTTACAAAAAAATGCATTAGAGTGATAAAGTCTCTGCTGACACACAGCTGATCAGAAAGCCAAGAGCGCCCTCTAGCGGTCCATGCTGACATCGGTTTCTGTCTCTACATTGGAGAGAAAAGGTGAATGATATTCAAGCACATCCATGACCATTGTATGGAGTTACTAACAAACAGTCATTAATCAGGAAATGTGTGCGTGAAACGGCTGTCCAGAATTTGGCGCCAATAGACTGCGCACCTGTGCAGAAAATAAAAAAAAGAGGGGAAAAACAGGTTTCTACTCCTTTTTCTTCCTCAAAAACAAAAAAAAAGAGAAAGCCTGATAAACCAAAGAAATGGATATATTAGGAGTTGATAGATAAAGATGAGAACTCAAAATCAAAGCTAGGACGTTGCGGCCTTGTCCAAGAAGCACCTTTCCCCGTGCGGCATTCCCAAGAACACCACTGAAATCTAATATCTTCGTGAGATGAGGAAATCCTATTAAAAAAAGATTGATGTTGCACCATCCACTTGCACAGCTTTATGCAGCAGGGACAGGACAAGTTTCATCGTAAATGAAGACAAGCTTTCAATCGCCCCCCCAAATAAGTTCAGCAGTCTCTTCCGCAAACGCTAACTGAAAGTGCAAAGCATCCTCCTCTCGCTCCGTCCCGTATATACACACGATTCCATTTCAGGTAGTCTCTTCTCTGAACTCATCCCTCGGGTCCTCTGCAGTTGTACTCGTCCAGCTGGCTTGACCCGTTTCTGTTCCGAGATCAGTTGGAGCTTGCCGTAATGGGTTTATCCAGCTCTATCTCCAGAGATGGTGCCAGGGTCTCCAGGTTGCTAAAACACGACTTGCACACGCGACTGGGTTCGAACAACTGCTGGCTTGGCACCGGGATCTTCTGATCGCAACAGCTGGCACAGAACACATTCCCACAATTCCTAAAGATGGGGGGGAAGTCACAGAGAAAGAAAGAATTTTGAAAGAAAACAGGTAACATATATATATATGTATATTAAAACATTTATATTTTTAACTTGGGCGCAGACTTGTGAGATTAATTAATATAGTGCTGAAATAAAGCCTATTTACATGTTTTTGGTCACCGTTTGCTTTTCAAAAGTATGCACAACATTCATCCGAAATACAACTTTTTATATTTAAAACAATTATGAGCATAACTGCACTGAAAAAAAAAGATTTTCAAGAAAAAAATATCTTAGTAATTTTGTCCTGCTTTCAGCAAAAACATCAAAAAATTCCCAAACGAAGATGCTCTTTCTTGATGAGCAAAACGACCCAAGAAAACAAGTCTAGTTTTTAGACCAAAAATATCAAATTTAAGTGATTTTGTGCATAAAACAAGCAAAAAATAATAATAATAATAATCTGCCAATGGGGTAAGCAATTTTTTTTCTTGAATTTAGTGTTTAAGAAAAATTTTCAAGATTTTTTGCTTACCGCATTGGCATATATTTTTGCTTGTTTTATGCACAAAATCACCCAAATTTTATAAATTTGACTTATTCTCTTGGGTCGTTCTGCTCATCAAGAAAAGCATCTTAATGCAAGAATCCCTTGATATTTCCACTGAAAACAAGACAAAAATACCAAGATTTTTTTCTTGAAAATAATTTTTTGCAGCCGATCTGGTGCAGAGAAAAAATATAGATAGGATGAAACGGTTTTTCCCCGAAAATTTTCCTGGAAGGCATTTCGTGAAACTTTTGTGAAAATCACAAAAAATGCTGGTGGGCAACTTTTCAAAAAAATGTCTGGCGTGGAATGAGTTAAAAAGTATACAAGCTCTCTATTATATCTTCAATATGTCAACAACAGGTGTTAAAGTGTTAAGGGTTGGGGAATAAAGTCTTATTCTGGACCAAACACATGCAGATTCACCGAGGTGCTTCAAATCATCCATCAATTCACACGCTGCGTGTCATAAACCACACATTTGTTCACGCTCAAAACATGCAGCCCATTTTAATAACCACTCACGTGATAAACAGATGCACATGCAAAAACGGAAAGAAAACTGGCTTTCTGGGTCACACATACTATAACAGAATCAATAACTTGATTTGCGTGATGTTAAAAACCATGAACTCATTAATATATGACCATATCAACACCTATTTCAGTCGATAAACCCGGGTCGCAGGGTAAATGTGCAACAGCTCTGACGCCACTCTCTGATACCTGTAAAAATATTAAGGGACCCTAACATCAACAGACATGCATCTGAGCCGTTTCAACCCCACGAGGAGACAGAGAGGAGTAGAGGAGGATTAACAAAACACTGAAGCGATGCAGGATTAACAGACTGTGAATGAGCCCAAGAAAGAGAGAGAGAGACAATTCTCACCAAACCTCTTCCATGTGCTCCCTGCCTCTGTGATAGGGAAAAAATCAAGACTTCAGCTCTGTTACGAAACCCGTGAGCTTCTCTATTTAGCCCGTCACATGTGTCTTTTATAAAGAAGACTATCCCAGAATGCTGAAAATTGTGAACGAGAGAAATGTACGCACTAAAAGCAAAGGAAAACTATACTGGTAGTCTTAGAAAGTTGCTGCTATACAGTATGTAGACAGCAGGGCAGCTCATAAGCTGCTAAAACATGACATCACTGTAATATTGAAACCATCACAAACGTTTCCTGTAACTTCAGTCTGTGATACTGCTTTTTTCACTTTACACTGCAAAAAATGACTGTCTTACTTCGTATTTTTGTCTCGTTTTCAGTAAAAATATCAAAAAAAATCTTAAATTAAGATGTATTTTCTTGATGAGCAAATGACCTTAGAAAATGAATGTAGTTGTTAGACCAAAAATAAGTGATAAAAAATGTAAGGGATTTTGTGCATAAAACAAGCAAAACAAATCTGTCAATGAGGTAAACAAAAAAAATCTTGAAAATTTTTCTTAAACACTAAATTCAAGAAAAATTCAAGAAAAATTTGCTTAACCCAGTGGTTTTCAAACTTGGGGCCGGGGCCCCCAGGGGGGCCACGAGATGGTGCCAGAAGGGCCCCAGTTTTATGACATTTTATGTAATACATTAATTTATCATGAATTCTGTGCAATTAAACCTAAAAAAAATAAGGCTACTAACCAAAAGCACTACTTTTTTGTATAATTTAATGTTTTTTTTTATTAAAATGTTGAGTTTTAGAACAGTTTTTTGTCAGAAATTTTCTTTGGGGGGCCGCGTAGGAATGCACCGTACACAAGGGGGGCTGCACACCGAAAAAGTTTGGGAACCACTGGCTTAACCCATTGGCAGATTTTTTTGCCTTTTTTAACACAAATTCGCTTAAATTGTATCATTTTGCTCATCACACTGCAAAAAATGATTTAAGAAAAAAATTCTTAGTATTTTTGTCTTGTTTTCAGCAAAAATATCTAAAAAAAATTCTTAAATTAGGATGCTTTTTCTTGATGAGCAAAACGACCCAAGAAAATAAGTCCAGTTTTTAGACCAAAAATAAGTGATAAAAAATGTAAGGGATTTTGCGCATAAAACAAGCAAACAAATCTGCCAATGGGGTAAGCAAAAAATCTTGAACATTTTTCTTAAACACTAAATTCAAGAAAAATGTGCTTACCCCATTGCCAGATCTTTTGCTTGCTCTATGCACAAAATAACTCAAATTTGATATTTTTGGTCCAAAAACTAGACATAGGCTACGTTCACACTGCAGGCTGAAACGACCCAATTCCTGTATCTGATGTATTCATGACAGTCTGAACGACACAGATCCGATCTTTTCAAACGTGACTCAGGCCACTTGGGTATGTGGTCCTGAATCCGATACGTATCTGATCTTTTGAAATGCTACATCTGTCTAAACGGCCAGGTCACATGTATCCGACCCGTATGTCATTGATACGCTACAAACGTCATAATTCTGCGTTGAAGTAGGTAGGAACGAGAATATAAACAACAACCATGGCGGACGATGCTGCTGAGACCAGTCAATGGAAGGGAAGCGAGGTCATAGATTTAATTAATATTTGCTAACACTGCTCCACAAAATGCCATGGCCAAAAAACCTTGCTCTCCTTCTTTTTAATTTTCTTCTTAAAACCATTGGGAAAATAACTTTAATATTGCAAAAAGAACAATATTAAATATTAAATAATATTGACTGTTGAGTACTCTTCTGCGTATGCGGGTCACTTCTGGGTCATTTCACGTTCACACTGGAGATCACAAAAGGTCACATTTAATTAGAAATGTGAACGGCCTTTTTCAAAAAATCGGAATTGAGCATTGAGCCCTGCAGTGTGAACATAGCCTTATTTTCTTGGGTCGTTTTGCCCATCAAGAAAAAGCATCCCAATTTAAGATCTCTTTGATATTTTTACTAAAAACAAGACAAAAACACCAAGAACTTTTTTCCTGAAATCATTTTTGCAGTGCAAGAAAATACATTCTAATTCAATTTTACTGAAAAAAAGACAAAAATACTAAGTAAGAAAGTCATTTTTTTGCAGTGTATCACTGTTGTTTGTTTAACATGTTGACTCGAGAGTGCTTAGCAGATTAAACAAATTTCCCATCTGTGTTTACAAATGCTGCATTGAGTTATGAGGAAATACTAAAATGTTGATTGACAGAAGGCAGAGAAATTATAGAGACAAATAAAAAGTTTCTGCAATGGTAAGAAAAAAAGTCGATGAAAGAATGACACTCAGTGACGTACATGATAACAAAGAGACAAATAGGGCTGCACGATATCGTAATATGCGAATTTGCATCAACCCAAAACATTTTTAAATAAGTACGTTTTTAAGTATTAAAATTATTCAGTTGTTGGATATCATTGCTAGATGCATAGTGTGATATTTCTGTTGTTGTGACCCTGGAGCACAAAACCAGTCATAAGCCGCACAGGTATATTTGTAGCAATAACCAACAATACATCGTATGGGTCAAAATTATTAATATTTTTATGCCAAAATAAAGATAATCCGATTTTGGTCGCAGATCGGTATCGGTCGTTCATCGCATTAAATGACGCGATCGGTGCTCGCTAAAATTGCTAATCTCATGAACAGATCTTTCTGTTTACTTTTGTCATCATATGGCTCCTAAATGTGTTTTTTTTTCCGCAGTGCGAGCATTTTTACAAAGCCTTGCTCATGTGCGACGCGCAAATGTGGATTTCTCTTTCTGCCTTTACAGAAAGATATGTGTTTTGTCTACGAGGGTGCGCTCTCGTCCAAAAAGAGTGATGCGTATTCACATCCCCATCAAACAGCGTATACAACACAAAGAGCTTGCATATCAGCTTGAAGAATCAGTATCAGGCATTGGCATCGGCCGATCATGAAGACAACAAAACGGTACTCTGTATCGGCTGCAAAAATCATAATTCGGAGCATCCCGAGCCAAAATCATTAGGATATTAAGTAAAGATAATGTTCCATGCAAATATTTTGTAATTTTCCTACTCTAAATTTATATAAAAAAATGTATTTATAATTAGTAGACTGAAACCTTTTGGTAAATATATTAGAATACCCCCCATAATTTCTGCATAGTAATATTAACATTATTAAGAACTAGATTTTTTAAAGTAAAATTATAAATAAAATAAGTTAATGTACAAAATGAACTGTGTGGGAATAGTAAGTCTTATTATATATTTTCTTGTATTATTTAACTGTTTTATAGTCACTGAATATAGTCCTAAAAAATAAGTAAATTTTAATCAAAAAACTTTAGAGCGTTCAAGTCTGCTTAAAAAATCTTAGTTCATTTAACTTTTAAGCATATAAAATCCATTACATAAAACATTTAAGCGAAATGAACTTAAAATGATCAGTACATGTTGTAAGGAATACCCAAAATCCATTGTGCCTGAATATTTTGATTAGTTAAGCTTTTTCACAGAATAACAACTGATAAAAACTTTAACTACTTAAGTATTTGTTAATAAAATGTCAGAGGCTTTTATATTATTAATGTTGTTTTGTTGCAAATTATAATTTGGTGAAGTCACTAAGAGTAACTAAGTCCATACAACTATGTAAAAGAAAATAAACAGTGAATACAACCTACCCTACAACAGTAAATAAGATTTATTTAATATTTTTAGGACAGCAATGCTTCAATATTTTAAAAAAGTAATATACTACACCTAAACGATTAAAATAAATATAACTTCTAAAATAAAATAATTAAGTGACATGTTTTATGTATTATTAAGTAGATTTTATTTGATTTTGGTATACAAGTTGTACGATTTCCTGAATATTTTGATTTTTTTGCACCCTTATATTCCAGATTTTCAAATAGTTGTCAAATATTGTCATATCCTAACAAACACATACATCAATGTAAAAGCTTGTTTAGATGATGTACAAATCTCAATTTCAAAAATATCGACCCTTATTTGTAGTCCAAGGTCACACATATCTCGTGTCCATAAAGACGCGTGTCTTGTGTGCTGTAGTCTTACCGGCAATGGTGCTTTCTTGTAGCCAGCCAGAAGCCTTTTTCACAGCCGTAGCACTGAGCTGCCAGATGGTCCGGATACCAACGGGTCACCTGCAAAAATTATTCACATGAATCTCTAAATTAAAGTTCTTACTGCCTTTTATAAATAACATGAAACGTCATTACAACTTATTTCTGTTGTATTTTACAGATTATTTCATAGGATTTACCCTATGGTAAGCTGATCTGAATTTGTTTGATGATGAGGGATTGAATCATCCTAGGTTATGTTATTACTTGGTATAAATTTTCCCTGCCTGTGCGGTACAAAAGTTATGAAATGTTGATGAAAGATCATGAAACCAAAAATTTTTTCCTTTGTGATATCATGCAATGATTAATTGTTTACAATAAAACTTTATCTGATTCCCAATTCGAAGACTGCAACGTTCGAAGGACGTATTCTAAGGGGGTGTGCACACCAAAGCTTTTACGCCTGCGGCCGGCGTAATGTTTTCAATTGTTTTCAATGGAAGCTCAGCGTTTTTCAAAAAAGCCAGCAGCTAGCATTTTTTCTGTGTGCTGAAAGCCGGCGTGTTTATCCGCGCTGAGAGCTGAAAGTCGAAAAATTTTCAACTTTGGGTGAAAAGCTCAGCTCGTCAATGTCAGCTCTCACACGGCCGTCCAATCACAGTGGAGAATGGGCGGGACAAATATCACAACAACCAAAGCAAAAGTATCACAGCAACCAAAGCTCTCAGCTGAAAAACAGCTGGCATTCGTCGTCCTGCAGGCGTTTCCAGATGCTTTTAAAAAATTTGGTGTGCACACCCCCTAAAGGCCAATTTATACTTTTGCGTTAGGTGCGCGTTATATGTACGCCGTAACATACGCATAGACGCGAACCCTGTCGCCGTAGCCTTCGCAGTACCTGACGTGCACCTCCTCAAAAATGTAACTACACGTCGAAACGACGCGGACTGCAAGATCTGTGATTGGTCGGCGTGAATGCATTGTGTTTCCTCCTACCATTTCGTCGGTTAACTGCAGAGCAACACAAACGCAGAAGTATAAATGCTCATGACGGCATTGCCTACGTGTGTAGCGTCTGGCGTACCCTACGGCGTAACCCCGACGCAAAAGTATAAATTGGCTTTAAGACTGACTATGTCACAGCAGAGTGACTGAAAGCTATTAAGGCCTTCCCAATTTGAAGGATACTTAAAATGAAGCCTCAAAATGAAAACCAAGGCTACCAAGTATACAACAAATGGATAATTTACAGCCAAGGCCATCCCAAGATTCATTGCGCACCTGAAACGGCTAAATATAACAGCTGGATATTTTAAAATAAACAATTAAAACCTTTATTAAATAAAAGTGTGTACAAAGGTTCTTGTCACTGCTTTAGTATTATAAGTTATGTTTTGCATGAATATTATTTGTATGTTGTGTTTCTAAGGTTGATTAATTTGATATACGGTTTGTTAGTTTATTCTACAGCAACGCTTCACATTTAAAAAAAATAAAAATAATGTTTATTATAATAAGTAAAAAACGTCTGTGCTGTGTCCCGCTGACAGGTGCGGTGGGAGCGTACAGAAGGTGACACAACTTATGGATCCTCCGAAGGCTAGACGGTTTCATTTCAGTTTTCAAAAAACACTACAAAAAATTACTTTCTTAATTTTATTGTCTTCTTTTCAGTACAAATATCTAAAAATAAAACAAGATACTTCTTCGATGAGCAAAATGTCCTAAGAAAATCACTTAAATTGTATCTTTTTTGTCGAAAAACTACTTATTTTCTTAGGTCATTTTGCTCACCAAGAAAAAGCATTTGATTTAAGAATTTTTAGATATTTGTACTGAAACGAAGACAAAAATACTAAGTACACTGCAAAAAATGATTTAAGAAAAAATTTATTCGTAATTTTTGTCTTGTTTTAAAGTAAAATTATATAAAAATTCCTAAATTAAGATGCTTTTTCTTGATGAGCAAAACGACCCAAGAAAATAAGTCTAGTTTTTAGACCAAAAATATAAAATGTAAGTGATTTTGTGCATAAAACAAGCAAAAAAATCTGCCAATGGGGTAAGCAAAAAATATAAAATAAAAACTAAATTCAAGAAAAATTCAAGAAAAATTATCTTACCCCATTGGCAGATTTTTTTGCTTGTTTTATGAACAAAATATTAAAAATCCCCAAATTCTATATTTTTGATCCAAAAACCAGACCCATCCTCTTCGTTCTGCTCATCAAGAAAAAGCATCCCAATTTTAGAATTTTTTTGATATTTTTACTGAAAACAAGACAAAAATACCAAGAAATTCTTCTTGTGCAGTGTAAGAAAGTCATTTTTCACAGCGAACAATTACTCGCTTTCGAGGACGCATCCTTCGAAGGACCCAGCCTTCGAATTGGGACACAGATCATGAATGTGTATTAAGAAGGTAAACAGGGTCAGTTTTGAAGTCAAACTTTATTTAAATCTTAAAGGGGTGGTTTCCCGGACAGGTCTTAAGTCGAGTCCAAGATTAAAATGCATGTTTGAGTCATCTTAATAAAAAAAGCGTGCACTGCAATATTTTAAAACATATCAGTGCCATTGTTTTGTCTCAGGATGCACACCAGTAATGTTTTTGGTAAGGTACAACATACCTTGTAAAACTATTTCAATGTCCTAATATAACTAAGGTCTGCCCGGGAAACCATCCCAAAGAATCTTAAATTATCTAACAAATATAGTACATCTTATAGTTTTTAAATCACAAAAATACTTTGTAAATAAATAAAGCAAATAATAAAACGAGAAAAATTAAATAGTCTGGTAACAGTCCTGAAACGTCTTGTTCATTTAAACAATTGTCCAGGATTTCCGATCTGTCCCACTGGTGTCTGTCTATTCCATAGGTGTGCATTCATAGGTGTGTGTTCAGGTGTCTATTCCACAGGTATGTATCCCACAGGTGTGCTTAGGTGTGTTCCTCAGTAATGTTTTTAGGTGTGCTCCTCAGGTGTACCTCAGTGTCCTGCTTGTCCACCTGCTCCCAGCTGGCCTCAGAAAAGAGTTCAGTACTGCAACGGGACAAACAGCTGGGCTCCAGATTGAAGTCAGAGTCTGCCATAGAGGTCTGACAGAAAGACAAAAGGAAAAAACATCAAGCCCATGTCAACAGAGACACTTCTCAATGATTTTACTTTAGTTGACCAACATTAAAAATGTTAATATCAAGCATGGTGGTCTCTAATGTCTGATAGAATTCCCATTTATCCCAATAGTTGTTGAGGGGCCAGTTCAAACCTGAGCCCATTTTAAACAATCCTGGAGCATACTACCATACTAACAGTATGTACACGCAGCACGCTTACCACTTCGTCTGCCATGTCTCCATTGAGGCGCAGCATCCCAGCAGACTGTTGGCTCTCCAGGCGACTCCAGAGCTCCTGTACCTGTCTCTTCAGGGCTTCCACCTCCAATTGGTGACCCGCCTCGATCTGCCTCAGGCGCTGCTGCACGACATCGGTGTGCAGGGTCAGGCCATCATCATCTAGATGGCTCCGGGCCGAAGGCGGTTCTGGGGGAGTGAAGCTCGGCCGCCCCAGAAATCCCAAATGCAGGCAGCGATGGTGGGAGCAGGTGCCCCGTGCGTTTAAAGTCAGCGAGCCGCAGCTGGCGAGCGACACCTGTCGGCTAAGCGATGTCCGTTCCCCGTTTGTGCGTGCCCACTGTGGCGTGGAGGGCTCTGGGTCTGGCGATTCTCCGTTACAAGTGGGATTATGGGGGTCAGCAGAGGTACAAGAGGATGGAAAGGCACTAAGAGACGGCCGTTTGGGGATGTCGTTTATAGTCCTGGTGGTGCCAGCTTCGGCATCGAGGCCTTGTTTGAGGCACGGGGATTCTGCTAACGTTTTAAGAGGGTGAGGGATAGTCAAGGGTCCCAGACTCTCCGGCCGAACACCCAAGTCTTCCGTAAGCGTCTCCGTGGAGCTTTCCAATAGGGAAAGCCGTTTCTCAGCTTGTTCAAGAGCCTCAGATCTGATCTCTGGTCCAGCGGTAGATGCCTGGCTCTCGGGCGGCGGCTTATCAACCCCAAAGCCATTACTAAGAGTCCTAAGGCCATTGGGTGGGAAATTGGGTGCGTTACAAGAGGGGTTATGTTCCTGCAGGGTTTCCTCGGCTGGTTCCTCCGAGTCTTGGCTTTCCGAGGTACCTCGGCTGAGAGCAGAAGAGGTCTCCGAACTTCCATCCTCTGAACAATGTCCATTGACGTTTCCCTCTCCGAGGCTTTCGGCTTTAGTATTAGCCGTTAGTTGCGTCTCAGTAACAATGCCGTTGTTGCTCTGAACCTCTGCCAAATGTGCAATATCGTTCATCTGGCCATTAGGGCACTTTTGAACAGAGGTATCATTAGTGTGGTCTGTCTTAGCATCTCTGCGATTATCTGGTGTGGAGTCGTCCTTTGTTGCCTCCTGTAGAATGTTTTCCATCTGACCCATAGCCACACCCACTGTCAGGGACAGCTCGGCATCATCCACCCCCTCCATCACTGGCAACCTGACATCCTCTGTGCCCCCGTTGGGCAATGTTCCCATACGTTCCACGCCATTGACCCTCCCCTCTGGATCTTGAGATGCAGCACTGTCAGCCCCCGTCCCAATATTGAGTTCCAGAGACCTGCGATGGTCCTGCCACTTCTCATTTAAACTGGGATCGCTGGAACGTCGATTTGAGGTCAATGGGTTTCCAACTTCACAAGCGCTGGGCAAGTTATCGAATGAGCGAGTCTTTGGACGCCTGTTTGGATAAACGAGGTGACAAAAAGCTCAGTTTGCTTATGGGTGGAATGATGACAACTTAAAAAAATGCTTTATTTTATGATTGAACGGTTTCATAATATTCTTAACAAGATTGTAAAGCTTAAGAAGGTATATTAAATCACATGAAGTTGCTGCTTCGGCACAACATACTCTGAATTACCTGCCCAGGGGCTGATCCTCAGAGTTGGCACCAGGTGCAGGGTAGGGGGCACAGGAGTCATCCGAAGGGGTTGTGGGTGAAGAGCTGGGGAGGTAAACGCCTGTCCATAGCAGAAGATTACGCACGTGACATACGGGATGCAGCACCTAAGCAGAAACAGCAGATTATTGGTCGACTGACAGCACATTAATTAAAGGGATAGTTCATCCAAAAATGGACCCCATGATTTACTCACTCTCAAGTTATTCTTGATTCACAAAAAAGTCCATCCATCCTTCACAGAAGTAATCCAAACGTCTTCAAGGGGTTAATAAAAGGACTTCTAAAGGCAAACAATGCGATTAATATTTAAAACTTGACAAACTAAAATAACTAGCTTCCACTCATCATGATGCCACGACGTAAATGCATTCTCTCATGAGTGGGATGTTAACATTTTAAATATTGATATTTTTCTTTCAAAATGACATTGATTGCCCTCAGAAGGCCTTTATTAACCACCTGAAACCCTGTGGATGTCTTCTGTAAAGTATGGATGGGCATTTTTTGGTTTCAAATCAAAAGCACCATTTACTACCATTATAAAGCTTGGAAGTCCAATTGTATTAGTCTGAGAAAAGATAAATCAAATACATAAAGGATGGCTTGATGGAAAGTAAATCATGCGGTCATTTTTATTTTTGATTTATCCCTTTAATTTCCATCAATCTTAAAGACTGAAAGAAAGATTTTTTGACATTATTTTTTGTGACAAGCAAGCACCTCCACCCCATGTTATATCACCATGATGCAATAAAGTTGCAATGCTGCAAATTTTTTCTAAACGCAAAATGCAATAATGTTTTCTTTAACTTTATGTGAAATAGTTTAACACGGAAATAAAGCACAGAAGACAAGATGTGAAAATCAACTTTAAATAAAAATACGACTGAAATCACAATAAAGTATTGTATAAAAAATGATGGCAGTACTCTCTAAAAAGTTTAAATAGACAGGAAATGAAAGGACTCAGTAACATGCATACACACAGTAAATCTTACAGATAAAGATCAGAACAGGAGGTGAAATTAAATAAATGGAGTGATGAAAAAAGGAATAGAGGACAACGTACGGTCTCTGAATGGGACGAGTAGAGCATGTTCCTAAAGGAGCGGTTGGCCGGTCTAAGGAGAGACCACACAGAGCAGGTCCTTTCCTGGATGTGTCTGTCTTCCCGCTCCTTCCCGCTGTTACACAGGAACGTCCCGAACAGACACGAGTATGTGTGCTGTACGAGCTTCACCTGGTATAACCAAAAGAATTTAGGAACAAGTTATGACAACAAACAACCAACAATCACCTTAACTCTTTCCCCGCCATTGACAAGTTATATTTCCACTATTATCCACAAGGTGAGGCTCTTACTCAACTTAAAAACACTGAAGCATCCACTGATCCAAAAACAGTAAAAAAAAAAAGTGCATGTTTTGATCATCACTCTGAATCTGAAATGCATTTATCTCAGCATTTTGCTCAAGAAAATGTTCTGGAAGGCATTCAACTTTTGTGAAAATCATAAAAAATGCTGACCCTGGCTGGTAACTTAAAAAAAAAACCCTGGCAGTCAAAGTGTTAAAAACCTTTCATTTTAAAGATAAAAGGTCATGCTGATGTCACCCACCAGAAAGGCTTCATTGAACTCGAATGAACACGGGAACTGTCTCTGAAGCTGGTGAACGCAGTCTAACCACTGCAGGAAGACAGGACAGCGCTCGTTCAGATCCTCTGCGTTTTCTCCGTGACCGCAGCGATCTGCGAACTTGTGCCCAAAGTCCAACCACTCGATCTCAACAAGCACCTGAAAACCCTGAAAAAGACGAAAGTGTTTAGTTTAGTGATGTGCATTTATGTCATTTTTCATTTCGATTAATCCATAGGTCTGAAAAACGAGTACTCGATTAACTGGAGGCAGGGCAATCAAAGGGGCGGGGTGTATACGTCATGGTGAAAATAAAAATATTTGTATTAAAAACACTCAAATAATTTTTTTTAGCGCGGTAGACGTGATTCCGCCTTATTCGCATGTCTAGTTTACGCGAATGGCGCGAATTAAGCGTTGCCGTGTGAAACACGCGAATGAAGCGCGTAAACTCAAAATGTTCAAGCGGCAAACTATACGCAGTAGATGCGAATTTGATGCCTCAAACGCGGCTGGTGTGAACCCACGGTGGTAACAGGAATAGCTGCGTGATGCACACTACATAATATTAAGCCTTATATACAACATAAATGTATTATACAACGTGCATATATCTGCACAAAATTCAAGACTTAAACTAAGTTATGTACTGGAGAGAAAGTCTCGTTGTGGATGTGCACCATAACAGCCCGCTTTAAAACACGTCCAGCCAAAGCACAAGCTTCATAACATTTAGCAGCTTTTGCTATCATTTTAGCGATTAGCTGTGTCGTGTCCTCCTCTCACCTGTTCTCAGTCAAGATGTAATGCTGGTATGGCTCTCTGGTATCTCTTGACATTTGATGTTTAAATATTAAATGATATGAGGGAACTTGTGACGGCGCTGTACATTTTGCATCTGACTGACTGTATTGTCGTCCTACCGAAGTGAATCCCAAAAACATGCCATCCTTTTAAACCATAGTGCCTCAGTGATGTGAAGTGTGTTTAGGCTTCAAAGCATTGCGCTGAGTGGCGGGTTGCAGCGGCGCGGGTGCATGGCCTTTATCTGGTTGTTTTTTAATCATGCATGGTAACGTCACTGATGTCATATGCCGGTTTGCGTAGCTCAACACAACGTTTCAAACACGCACCCAGTCTTTTCTACTAAAGGCTCTTGTAATTCTTACCAGACATCCAAATGCCGCCAACCACAGAAAAAACCCACATGATCATCGTTTTCGTGATCGATCATCAATGCCACAATCGAGTACTCGTGCCCATCCCTGGTATAGATATTAGACAGATGTTCTCCTGGGATTTTCCAGGTCAAAAATTTTATCTTTTTTAAGTAACCTTTTGGATTGAGTCTTTTCAGGGGTATATAAATTGAATTGTCCATTTAAAAATGTCTTTTAAGGTCAGAAAACTACAAATATTTTAAAATTTCCTCCATTTTATTGTCTATATAAACATGGCCTTGTAAACATTTCAAACCACAGGATTTAAAATAATCCATTATGGATTTATCCAGCATGTGATATAGCTTATAAATTCTTGTAATAGCTTAAAAAACATGCCCCCTCCTTCAGAGCGATCTAACTCACCTCAATGGTGCGGTAGAATGGGTCCAGCAGAAGTTTGGCAAGTGCCACTATCTGAGGGGTGCGGTCCCATCCATCCGAGCAGTGCACCAGGACAGGCCTGTGGTCGCGGTCCACAGCGTTCACGACGAGCAGAGATGCTTTGAGCAGAAGCGAGAGATGTTGCAGCCACTTTGTGCTCTCCAGAGCAGACAGCCAGCTGAAGACACAACAAACCCAAAGCATTAAACACAGCACAGACCCGACTCTAACATACAGATGATTGAAGTACTAGAGTACGTTTATGTGTATAAGATCAGTAAGTACAGGAAACCATTCACCTATATATAAGAATATTATTCTGCTGGCCAACACAAACATATTTAAGTAACTAGAATTTGCAACAACATTAAATATATTACAGAAACCCAAATGTTTTGGTTTTGTAAGACATAACATATACACAAATGTAAACAAACATGCAATTCTGTCCTAGGTCGGTCTTAATGCTTAGCTCTTTTAAGTTTCTTGTGCCTGAACCTCCCCAAAAACAAGACCCCTTTAAAAGTGAAAAGAGGTCATTGTGAAAGGAAAAGCACTTTTACGGGAACATTCTGACCTCCTGCAGCGAGACATTTAAAATCAGACCAAAAACGAGAACCAGAGAACCAGATTTATTTATTTGAACAAATCACGTCGGCTGCTAAGAAACCCAACATTAGGGTTGATGAGAGAGAGAGAGAGAGAGAGAGAGAGAGAGAGAGAGAGAGAGAGAGAGAGAGAGAGAGAGAGAGAGAGAGAGAGAGAGAGAGAGAGAGAGAGAGAGAAAAAGTTGACTTCAAAACACAGAGGAGTGGAAACATTGTGGATGTAAGGGGAAGTAAATACAAGCCGATGTGTGGCCAGAGAGAAAGTAATAGAAGGAAAAGAAGTGGAGGTGCAAAATATTAATGAGCTGGAGTAAGTCCCATAATTCACCAATGACATCACATGAACATAGCACCACCCAGCTAAATCTGCACAGTTAATAATACACATTCACTTTTAATTGCATCATTTAGTTTAAGTGTTTAAACCGGCTTTTACAGGTGTGTAACACATGTTTAGTTATTCTCTCTGCTGGTAATTGTTCAATAGGACTTCTCTAGATGGTGAAGATTGTGAGAAGAATGTGGTTAGTGCAGAATTCAACTAATAAACAGATCTGGGACATTATTTTTATTGTGGCTGGAAATTAAAAATTGACTTTTAGTTCATCTTTGATCCAGTCTATACCATACTATACTGCTTAACTCTTTTCCCGCCACTGATGAGTTATCTCATCAATTAAGAATTATCATGTCATTTGCATAAAAAAAACATGTTCCTCATGAGGTTTTATGGTTATCTGTGATACCGTGATTATCCACTAGATGGCGCTTTTGCTCCATTTATAAAAACTGAAGCAAAAAATATTTATTAATTTTCCGTGTATGTTTTGATCATCGTTTTGAATCTGATCTCTAACAAAAAAAAATTACAACAATGCAATTATTTTAGCTTTTTGCAAAAAAAAATTCTTTTTAAAGAAAAACACTCATATTTAAGAGTTTATAAAACAGAGAAAAAAATTATGGATGAAACGTTTTTTTTTCCCCGTTTTTGTTTGTTTGAAAGCAGAGGGTCTGTTCTTTCATTTTATATTTGTATGTTAATATATTTTTAGATGAAAATTTATCTATGCACAAATGCATTTAAAACTCAACTAAATAAATGGCACATTAAATTAGCATTATTTATCTTGTAGGTCAATCTCACTCTTACAAGAATACAAAACAGGTACTGTTTCGGAATAGTGAAAATTTGTATTTTGGTATAAGCACTTTGGTATAAGGTATTACTGGCTTCCTATGACAAATTGCTTTATTGTTTCCTTATCTATTCAAGGCGCTTTGCATAAAAGCGTCTTCTAAATGCCTAAATGTAAATGTACTGATGAATTAAAGGGATAGTTCACAAAAAATGAAAATACTGTTTTAATCACACTTAAGTTGTTACAAACCTGTATAAAGGAAGATTTGTAATCAACATTGCTCAAAATATCTTCTTTTGTGTTTAGCAAAACAAAGACATTTATACAGGATTGTAACAACTTGAGGGTGAGTAGGATTTTCATTTTTGGTGAACTATACCTTTAAGTGGGTCTGTTTGTCCTATCGAATGGTCTCCAGAAGAAGAAGAAGAAAAATGTTGCTCATAATACTGAGTGGCTATATTGCATTGCATTAGCTGTTTATTGGAGTCTTACTTGGCAGGATCGGGCATCTGTGTGCAGAGGGAACGCAGAGACTGGAAACTCTTGCGGATGGAATGAATGTTGGCCATGCCCATGAACACCACCTCACAGTTAGGGTAGTACTCTACAGGACAGAACAGGCGAGTGTCTCAGCACATTAAAAAATAAAAAACATCTGACCATAGGCCAGTAGAAATCAACAAAACACTGCCCCATTCATTTTAATGAATCAGAATAAACTCAACAATTGGATTGAATCACTAAATCTGCACAGCAAAATGGGAATCCTAATGGAAACACTGCATATATGTGACCTGTGACCACAAAACCAGTCGTAAGGGTCAATGTTTAAAATTGAGATTCGTACATTAATTTATACATAATTAAGCTTTCCATTGATGTATGGTTTATTAGAATAGGACAATATTTGACAGCGATACAACGATTTGAAAATCTGGAATATGAGGGCAAAAAAGAATCAAAATATTGAGAAAAATCGCATTTAAAATTTAAAGGGGACATTTCACAAGACTTTTTTAAGCTGTCAAATAATACTTTGGTGTCCCCAGAGTCCTTATTTAAAGTTCTAGCTCAAAATATCATATAGATAATTTATTATAACATGTTTAAATTGTCACTTTGTAGATGCAAAAATGTGCTGTTTTGGGTGTGTCCTTTTAAATGCAAATGAGCTGATCTCTGAACTAAATGGCAGTGCCGTGGTTGGATAGTGCATATTAAGGGGTGGTATTATCCCCTTCTGACATCACAAGGATCCAAATTTCAATTACCTATTTTTTCACATCCTTGTGGAGAACGGTTTACTCAAACTAAGTTTTTCACATTTTCTAGGTTGACAGAAGCACTGGGGACCCAATTACAGAACTTAAATATGGAAAAGATTTTCATGATATGTCCCCTTTAAAGTCCAAATGAAGTCCTTCAGGAACACATTTTACTAATGAAAAGCGCTCGATATTGGCTTACCTCTGTAATGACCTTGCAGACTCAATGGGGATACATAAAAACCAAACTTGAATGATCTTAACTTAATATCATAAAGATTTTTGGCATAAAAGAATAATAAAAGACAAATATACCCGAGCGACTTACGACTGGTTTTGTGGTCCAGGGTTACATATATGTTTCTGTTACAGGAAAATCAGTAAAAGAGCACCTGGACATTCACACCCTCCTCCTTTGGCTCTGTTGGCCACGGCAGCAGCGTAAGACCTGGCATCCAGGATCAAAAGTTTACGAGGTTGGATGGCCAGTGACTCCACCTCTGAGCTGTTAGTTATGGACGAGTCTAAAGTGACAAGAAAACTAAACTTAAATATCATGTTTAAATCTGCATGCAAAAAAAATAAAAAAATTAAAAAGATATGAACACTTGACATTGTTTTTCAACACCTGAAAAATGTTAAGCACTGTTTATTATGTTAAATCTTTTATATCTTTGATTCCTGTTACTGACCGAAGTCCACATCCGAGAGGTCGGCTCCGTTAGTGTACTCGCGGGAGACTGAGCCATTGGTAAGGCCTTTACAGGACCTGCTGTCCACAGCACATGCCCTAGCAATGGACTGCACCAGGTGCTCATCATCTGCGTTCCTCCAACCCCACCAGCTAACCTCAGGTTGACCGCAGCGAGCAATCACCGCCCCGGTGCTCTGGTGCCTGGAGGAAAGATGAATTAGTGGTTAAACAACTGGGCTACTCACCAAAAGGTCCTTGGTTAACCAATTATCACTAGCTTTAAATAAAAAAAACATCAGAAAAATACTAAAAGAGAGGAGCTTTGTGAATACAACAGTTATAAACAGAAACCATGGGCACAGTACAACAACAAAAAACACAAGAAAGACTTTTTGTCAACATGCTGCTAACCTAAATAACAATGTGTCATCAAAAACATTTGATTTCTAAATAAAAACTTTCCAGTGTCCCCACATCCTTTTCATTGGCTGTGACTTGTGATTGATGGTGTCTTGAAGCATTTTCACACTCAGTGCGGACAAACAAATCACTGGACGTGTCCTATCTGGTTAAGACATGGTGTTTGATTCTGGTCAATACATCGGAGTCTCACTAACCTGTAAACCACAGACGGAATTCTCTTCCAGGAGCGGAAGGCTGCCACATTGTCCAACTCCGAGTCTGTAATCCAGGCTGGCACCAACAGCAGTTGAGGGTAGCTGGAACACAACCTGGCAATGCCAAGGGGCAAGAAAAGGGCACAGTGATCAGAACAAGGCACCAGGCTGAATGGTGCCCGCCCTTATTACGAATCATGTGCCCTAGACAAAATGTGTTTAGATGCATTTAAACACAGAGAGCTCATTTGTGTTTTTGAAAGACTTACTTGTACTTGTTGTTGATCTCAGATATTCTCCAGGCGTTCTGAGTGTCGAAGCCCATTCGCTCAACCTCATTGTGAAAACGTGACATCACATGTTCACCTGGAGGGGATAAAGTGGGGAAAAAAATAAACAAGAAGTCCAGAAGTTGGTGACAGTTACCAGGCTTTTGATATGGGGTTTTTGACATTTTGACATTTACCCGGAGTTTGCCTTGATCCATATATAAGGCGCTCTGGATTATAAGGCGCACTGTCATTTTTTGAGAAAATTAAAGGCTTTTATTACACGGCTCTCTGGAATGCTTGATTCTGATTGGTCAGTTGAGACAATTGCAGGTTCGTTCTTTTCAAATAATAACCGTTCCAAAGTAATAACGCATAGCCGGTGCTACTTGTATGTTTTAAATCCCTCCGCGCCAACAAAGATAACTGTTTGGCGCCATCTTGTGACAAACACTGGACAACCACAATTAAGAATGAAAATTTTGACATTCATCTTAACATGTACGGAAAGAACAACGACAAGACACAGAGAGCTTACTGAGACTGAACTTGACAAAATAAAGCATGACAGCTACGAAGCCAACACACAAAAAAATACCGAATGGGCATTAAAACTTCTCAAAGACTGGCTAAAAGAGAAAAAAATGGAGACAGACAAGTATGAAGCAGAGGATCTTAATAAGGTATTAACGATCACTTTATGCATCTGTGCAAAGTTTCGCGGAAGGATAAAAATGTTAATTTAAAACAAATATGCCAATAAAATGTTTCAAATTCATATTCATGTCCAGTTTTTTTCTTATGTGGCAAGTAGCGTGTAATAAGCGGGATAATGTAGAGGCAGCCGGTAGTTATCGGGTAAATAAGCCCCTTCAGTGTGATACAAGACCCTCTGCTTCGTGTCAGGTCCTGATCACACTGTCGGGGCTTATTTCCCGATAACTACCGGCTGCCTCTACATTATCCCTTACTTATGTGCGCCTTATAGTGCGGAAAATAAGGTAAATACTATTAAGTCTGACTGCATGTTTATACATATATTGATGGATATAGAATAATTAAAGGAAAGACAAATATAATGCCTAGAGTAAGGCACAATTTTTTTTTAAACTGCTTTGAACAAAGTTCTATACTAACTTAATTTTAAGTATTTCTACGAGTTACCCCACCAAAAGCTAATAAATGATTGGCAAAAACACAACTGTTACAACACTGCTTATTCAATGTACAATAAATAGATAACAATAATAATTTTACTAAATTCCGAACAAAAATGCAATTTAAAGTAGTCTTGTATCGTGATACGTATCGTATCTTGGCCTTGTATCGGGAAATTGTTGGCGATATACAGCCCTAGTGCATGAACTATTCTGATGAAGAAATTTGCATCATACTCACTATATGTGGACAACCGCATCTGTGCAGAAACTGAACTACAAAAAAAAAACGAGATCTGATGATCACCTGGTCTGCACAGATCCCCGTGCTGTTCCTTCTCCAAACACCACGCGTGGAAGGCGAACGAGAAGAGCTCCTCTATGTGAGCTGGAGGACGGACGGCAGCACTCAGCCTCTTTAGCCACTCCTGACCCTGCTCAAACGTGGAGAACTGGCACCTGTTAAAAAACGAAAAACCCACAAGATCTACTGTGTCACTTTGTGACATTATCACTCATATTTCTTTACGTCAGAGATACAGACAGAAGACAGACAACCCATAACTTTTTTGATTTGATCTGTTGATATGATGAAGCCTCACCTGATGACCTTGCAGTCTTTGCAGGTGATGTGCAGCTGGAAAATGTCCCGACATTCAACACTTTCTATCAGCTGCAGGGGAACCTGATGGAGAGAGACAGAGAGTGAGAGACAGAACGAGAGTCAGACAGAAAGTGAGACAGAAATGATAGAGAGGTGCCGTAGTTATTTTGTGAGTCGAGCATCACACACCACAGTGTTTAAAACCAGACGACATAAACCAAAACAATGCTAATGATTTAATCCACCTGCTTTACACATTTTTATACCTGGGCTTTAAGTAATCACTAATTTGTTAGTGATTAAATTCTGCAGCTTATTTTAAGACAAACTCATTCTTTGTTTCAAAGCTCAAGTATTCAACATTAGGCCCGAAATCTGCCATGCTAATCAGTGTAGCGATTGTGAAAACGCAGTTTTGATCACACCTTGACAAACCACATGCAAAAACTGCAGTAGCATGCAGACGGACCGTCGTGTCATTACTTACTGACACCTCACACGAACAGCTCTGTTCACAAAGACATACAGTGAGAGAAAATAAAGAGGTTTGCATAAAATGAATGTGCACAGTTCGAGTTTTGGCTTGTCTGTCATACACAAATTCCTGGGCTGTGGTTTATTTCCAACGCAATAATATGACCACACTCGACATTCCTTTGGCACATGTACTTCAGCACATTTTATATTTATGCATCTGGCAGACGCTTTATTTAAAATGACTTAAAGTGCATTCAAGTTAAACTTTTTATCAGTATGCGCGTTCCCTGGGGATCCAAGCCATGGTCATTGTGCTGCTAATGCAATACTCTACCACCGAGCTGTGGGAACACAAATTACGGTGAAAAGTGACCCATACTAAATAAAATGAAGGGTTTCAGCGTCCTTCTTCCTTACGCTGCATTTTTATTTCTTCTCTCAGTTACAACACTTGTGTTGCATCACACACAGGCCTGCGGTCACATCAGCGCAGCTACGCAAGTACAACACACTTACTGTATCTCAAACACACAACACACCCTCTCATTCACAGGCACACAGAGAGTCACACTCATTTACTGAATATGTGACTGACACAGATCAGATCAGATGAATCAGAGCACTGAACTTTTTAGTAACAAATCCATCTGCCTTATTCGTTTATTCACTAACAAAAGGACAAAGGTTCAGGAATGCTCAGGGTTATTTGCAATTAAAAACTCAATAGCAGATCTGTGGCATCATGTGACATCAAGTTTGTGAAAATGTCTGATATTTATAAAGATGTGAACAAAAAAATACCTGTTGCTTAAAGGGATAGTTCAGCGAAATATGAATTACTCACCCTTTAGCCATTCTCGATGTATATGATTATCTTTTTTCAAACAAACACAATCGGAGTTATATTAGAAAATGTGCTGGCTATTCCATTATAAATATAATAAGAGCATCCTCTACCAATACACAAATGTTGATATTCTTACAAAATTACATCAATTGCCCTCAGAAGGCCTTTATTAACACCCTGGAGCTGTGTGGATTACTTCTGTAAGGAGCTTCAAATCAAAAGCACCATTTACCACCATTAGCTTGGAACAGCCAGGACATTTTCCAATATACCGTACTTTCCGGACTATAAGCTGCACCGGAGTATAAGCCGCATCATTCAAAAATGCACCATTAAGACGAAATAACATATATAAGTCACAGTGGACTATACGTCGCGTTTATTTAGAAAATTATTTCACAAAATCCAAGCCGGAGAACAGACATTTAAACTGGAAAGCCAAGTTATTCAACTAAACAATAGCAGACTGAATAGATGTCTGTACGTTAAAGTAATGTTATCAGTTATTTAAACGATAAACCATAGCATACAGAACTTACCTGGAAGGTTGAATAGGCTAAATTAACTGAACAAGCAAACTAGCGTGAAGTTCGCATACTCGTCATTCCACATTGCTGAATCCATTGAATGACAGGGTTTCCCGCAGCACATTTAAATTAAGGCGGCCCGCCTATGCTTGGACAACCTACTGCCTTAACTAAGTCGTCCAAAAAAAGAAAAAAAAAAAAATCGCTGCACAAAAGGTCGTCAAGTGCATCTTGGAGAATAGCGCGTATGCGCATTACACCACGAGCCAGGGACGCGCCACACAGCCGAAATGAGAAAGACGTGGTCCGGACTAGGGATGGGCATAATTAATCGACGATCGATAATTGATTGTTAAGAATTTCGTCGATTTCGTAATTTGTTATCAATTAATCAAATGCATTTTTTATTTTACTCCTGTTTCACAAATACTCAGTATGCAGTGCGTCTGCGTATGTGTGCGGCGAATCCGTCAAGCACCCGTTGCAGTGCGCTGCTGACCGCTTACTCTGCATATGAAACATTCATGTGATTGACACTTTCTGTAAACACTTTTCCGCATAAACAATAGAACACAGCATCATTTTTTTTACAAAACAATATATTTTAGATATTATTTGACAGACTAATAAGTGTGTATTAAGGATGTTTAAAATCTCTAGCCTGGTGGTCAGGATCTGAATGGATCAAATCAGCAGTTTTGCAATGCTTTATTTATCTCCACATATATCATAAATAAAAATAAGCAGAGTAACTTTGCAAGTCTACCCTTCCACATTATATATTTCCTACTATGTATGTATATGATTTCCAAATAATAAACGAGAGTATTCGAACGACAAAAAGCGTCTCATATGGAAATAAATCCTCACAATATTATTATTTCTCAAAACTTTATGACAAAAATAAGCAACTGTATTCCTACAGTTATTCAAAGATGCACACATTATTCCGAATATATTTGAATATTATACAAAAGTATTCATATAACGGCACGTTTCATATGGCAAATAAATATCATCACATTAACATAACAGCATAATGAAATGAATAAACAGACAATGAAACAGGATTGAAATATAAATTGTATTATTATTACCGGAAAAAAGCAATATTGCTAAAATAATCTCTGAGGTAAATGCGTCAAAACCGCTGTTACCCGCACAATAAGTCTAAATGAGCAATAAAAGTAAAAAAAGCATTATTAGGCCATGTCTCAAAACTTTATATGACAAAAATATATTTAAAATTACAGTTATTCAAAGATGCACACATTATTCCATATTACTCCCGTTTATGAGCACGTTTGTCTCTGGCCTCGCTCTGTTATGTAATAGATTGAAAGGTGCGCATCTCCGTCTTTCAAACATATATAATTTTGTAATTACTACCTTAGGAAAATTAGCCATGATTTTATCATTGTGAAAATGTTTTTTTTTTTTGCAGATTAAAAACGATTTGTATTTTCGCAATTTTACTACAAATACCATGGTTATGGTATATTGCGGAGTTGGAGACCATAGTAAATGTCTACTGTTGTTTTACAACAAATAAAAACTAAAAGACTATGTTAGTATAATTATACAATGGTAAATGGGGCTCACAAAACGTACGCTGTTTCACACATACTCTGTATGCGGAATAAGTTAGCGCTGAGGTACCTGTGCATCCCGGTCAGTCTCCTCGGAGCGGCTGTTTTCGGCGGCGGCTGGACTGACGGTCACCATGGATTGCGGTCGCGTCTGACCCCAAAACATGCTTTTATTTCTCAAAAAAAATCAGTAGACTGGTGCAGAAGTTTTATGCGAATTTCTAAAGTTAGTTATTTTTCACGAGGCTTTAAGTAGCTTAATTTGTTATAGCCTAATGTTAGGAAGGCTAATATCTTGCACTTTCTTCTGGCTTGAATAATTTTGAGTTACATTTTGACAAAACCTTTCAGATCTAAGTATTATGTTTTTTGTTTAATTTAATGTTAAACATGAATCTGAATTTTTTATTTTGGAACTAATAATGAGGTCTCTATTTTAGAACGCTGGCTCGCAGCTGCAGGTTCCGCTGCTTTAGAGCACCGCACATGCACGCACATATACAGTATGTTTGAAACATAGTTTAACTGTCTGCCACAAGTTGATCTTGTAATAAAGGTCTCATCGAGGAAAAACACGCTGTATATTTGTATTCATTGCATTTTTTAAGTATAAAAGTTAAATAACAAATTTTATTATAAAAATATTAATGATTAATCGATAGTCGATCGTTAATTCTCCCGACGATCGACAAAGAAAACTTAATCGAATGCCCATCCCTAGTCCGGACCGTCACTGTCTCTAGGATAACTAGCCAGTTCATAAAACATCTCGGAGAATAGCACGGACGCGCTTCACACCGCGAGTGAGCATGTGCACCGCACGCCCGAAATGAGATAAGACGTGGTCTGTCATGTCTGGAGGATAGCCAGTTGATCAAATGCGTGTCTATGAGAACTGTAAGTGGAATTTTGTTTTGGGTTTATTTAAGTTATTGTATTAGTCTATATTCCTTGCAATTTTAAAGTAAGTTAGCTGGTGATTTTGTTGTTGACAGGGTTTATGTACCCGTCAATGCCGCTCACAAACGCTCGAGATAGGCTATGTATGTGTGCTTATTGTCAATGACTCACGCCGAGTTCTCAGCGAAAATCTGCAGGCACGGATTGCGTTTGGGCCTGATCATGGGGTAATTTTTATTTTTGGCCAAACTATCCTTTCAAGGAACAAGTTGTCCTATGTGCTTTGCTGGCATGTAAGACGGTTTTTGATCATACCTCCTGATCTATGAGGGCTACAGCGGCACAGTAGAGCTGACTGTAAGAATGTAACCAGAACCTTAATATGCGTCTTAATATAGTACCAGGTTGAAAGCGTGGAGGTGGACGATCCCAATTAAAAAGCCACTGAATCCATAGCAACAGGCTCAAGAAAAACAGTGAGGGTATAGAGCGAATAAAGATCGAGCTGTTCAATACAGACATACAGCCACTGCCAGAACGTCTGATGTAACTGTGGCTCGCTGTCCCTAAATGCCCTTCACATAATGTGTGGCCTCTAAATTTAGCATCATTCCAGACACAACATCTTTTAGAGACCACTGGACCGGCAATCCATTATACGTTATGAGACACATTCACTACATCAAAAGTGACCACAGTCCAGTTTTACGCTTGGCTAAACACTTGGCAACCTGATAAGTGTTATATCTGACGTATAATTACAAGCACAATTATGACAAATGTTCATTTATGTTTAAAAAAATGCTCACATCTAAAGGGTTCATGACACCTTTTTTATTATTGTATAATGTTCTCTAAGGTGTACTTATAATATTACTCAAGTTTTTCCAAAATACATTAGACATTTAAGTAATTTATGACCTTTTCTTTCTCCGAGTCTCTCCTCTGACTGAACGCCATTGACCGGAGCCAATAATATGAAGGGAAAGGCTGCAGACCTGGAGGAGGCAGGTCCAAAGAAAATAAGTATGTCTATAGACCATTTTGCAAGATGTAAACAACACTGGTCCAGAAACACTTCCTGTTTCAGTTTTGTAACCAATTTCTATATTTCACATATATCTTAAAGATGTTTGTTTAACTTTTTAGTTCAGTTCTATATGTTCTGTTAGTTGTATTTTATCCCAACATTTATGTAGTGTTAAAAAACTGAAACATTAAGTGCTTCTGGACCAGTGTCCAGAAAAATGGTCTATATGTACGTCACTAATTTAGCCAGTTTTTATTCAGTTTTTTGGAAAAGGATTACATAAATCCTTTTGTTATTGAATATGATGCCGTTTAAAACTATAAAACTTGCGGGATGTATTAATGATACCTGTTATATATCAATAGATCAAGGCAAAGTCTATTTCTAATGTCATGACCCCTTTAAAACAAAAACTTTGATCTGAGTCACCGGGTAATTTCAAGTGCACTGTAAATGTAGCCAAAATGTGAAATGATAAACCAGTTGAATCAGAAGATTTGGTCAGGGTTCCCACACCTTAGTTAACTTCAAATTCAAGGACCTTTCAAGGACTTTCCAGGTCCATTACCCTCAAATTCAAGGACTAAATGTTGGGACACATTTGAGAGCAAGGTTACATCATGTTACCTTTTAAGATACATTGTTACAGTTCCCTTTCGAGGGAACTTGCGCTGTGTCACTGCGTTGACACTTTGGGGACACCTCTGAGTGTAAAGCCCTTTTCACACAGAAATTCCGTAAAATACACGTAAAATGCAACCTGGATTTTTCCGGAATAGTTAAGAGTTTTTGTTCGTTCACACTGCCAAGATTACACGGCATCTGATGGTCCCGGAAAGACACGTGACATGTTGAAAGTCCCGCCCTCTCTTCCACGCAGCGTCTGAAGTTTGCATATTATATATTACGGTATTTCTCTCTCCAGAAACAACTCGCGTGCATTTTTGTTTATGATAAGACTACAAAGTAGCGCGTGAATGCACAGTTCTATTCTGGTGAATGATCTCAGCTTCAGAGTGGATATTTGACAAGCTCCCTGATTTCTGCTTTGATACAGTTTTCAGACATTTCTCATCGTGATTGTTTATATGCATTAAAAACCCGCATTTTGAGGAGCTGAACAATATATCTCGTTGGGATGACATGCGGGTATTTTCGTTTATTATAGCTCAAATGAGCACGTGACGCGATATTCTTTTATGCTGCTGAATGATCTCCGTTTCAACGCAGTAAGTAACGAGGTAACTTACCTGATATCTGCTTCAGTCCAGTTTGCTGACATTTCTCGTAGTGAATGTTGTAAATCCCTCATTTTAAAGAGTTGAACCAACTTCATGTTGCCATGACACGCGCGTCCTCACTACGGCACGTGTGTCATTGTTTATGCGTCTCATATATCATTTCCTGATAACTGCTTCAATCTAGTTTGCAACATTTCTCGTGGTGAATTTTTATATGCATGTTATCTCTCGTTGTAAGGAGCTGAACCATAACTTGTGTTGTGATGATGACGCGCGCGTCCTCACTTCGACACGCCCTTTACGGCATTCTTGTTCACACAGAGGGTTACCCGCGTATCTTACTAGGTCCTCTTTCCGGCAACGATCCCAGAAGATTAACGGAACGAGTTTTTGTTCACACAGATGCTTGTCTGGCAATTTTACGGGTATTTTCTGGGACCAGAGGTCTGTGTGAATGAGGTTTAAGTGTGTCTGAATGTGTATATCAAATTCAACCAATGGTGAGGTTTAACGACAAAGACAGGGTGACGCAGGAAGTATGGCAAGGGAGACGCAGCGTCTCATTCCCTTCTCAGGGAACAACAGTTACATACGTAACCCGAGACGTTTTCATGTGTCAACTATGCAAAAAAGCATTTTGGTATGAATCAACATTCACATACAGAAGATATAAGCATTTAAAGCGAACAGTTTAGCACGTGTGCTTAAAAAAATCTAGAATTTTTATGATATTATCCTACACTACACAGGGAATAATATGGATTTCTTTTCAGAAAACGTCTTGCATAAAATAGATTCAATCACTTTCAATGACCTGTATCTATGAATGTATATTTTCAAAAACTTCCCAGATTCAAAACTTTCAAGTATTTCAAGGACCCATGGGAACCCTGCTTGGTATAGACAAGGAAAAATTGGACTTTTCATTGACCTTGTCCCCAAAATGTAAATGTACAAATAAGCATGTGACAACGATGTAACACTCACATTAACAACTGACTCTTTGAACTTGATGTGCAGTCGGTAAGGGGACATAGCGATGACGGCATCCTCCGCCCGCCCCACATACTTTGTAAATTCTCCATGTAGCTCTGGAAAGGGCACCTGCAATGACATCATATCAGACAACTGTAAAATGAATGTCAAACCAAACCTCTACATAAATATAATAGATTATTGATCACATATACCTATGCAGCACAAAAAAAAAGTTAATTTTGGTAAAAAAAAAAGTCTTCATCTCTGCTTACCTGAAGATCATCTTCATCAAGGACGGGGGGCTTCCGAGGGAAAATGTGATTGGCCTGGATGCACTCCAGACTTTGCTGCCCCTCCTCCTCCTGTCAGACAGAACATGATCATTGAGTTTCACATGCTATATACAGTCTCCTACTACAACAGTGCTTATCAAATGTTAAACATAAATTGTGTTGACACGTCATTTTCCAGTTTTATTACTCCCAGGGGCCAAAAGTCTAACTGTTATACAGATATAACATTGCTCACGGCTAAACCTGTAATTAAGTTAGTGAATACCTCAGATAAACCGAGGACAAAGTAGTCACAACATTTCCTAATCCAATACTACTGTTGGCTGGGGTTCATAGGAGTTGTAAGGACAAAGGCAGAGTTTGCAGTGACTTCCCCTTGCTATTTCTGACATAACAGGCACTCTTGTAATTGGATAGACGTAGTATGCCGTCTTAACGCAAGCGTCTAAGGGCAATGTGTTACGGTAAATCATACCTTCTCACTTGCACAAATGGAAAATCATCAAATAATCAAATATATACACTCACACAAACCATCACAACTATAACAGCTAAAGACACTAACGCATAAACTAGCAGTCCGAAGTTTGGATACACAAAATAAAATCACTAATATCTTTTCTTTGAGTACACTTTGGTCATTCTCTTGACCAACGTCATGAGGTGCATCATGGGATAGTTTTGCAAACAACATCCCATGAAGACACATATTTTCTTTAACAAAAGCACAATAACTACCTTCAAAAGATTTGATAAACATACACACTTTTGGCCAATCTTTTAGTTTCTAAGCATATTGAGTGCATAACACTTCACATCAGTAAGGGCAAAATCCTCTAAGAGTCCTACCATTATGTCTATACTCAGGAATTAGAGGATACGGTCGGCAGTGACCTTGAATGTTCAAACTGGTAAAAAAGGTTTAGACTGCATGGATGACTTGTGGTTATATACGAGGAGCTCAAATCCAAAAACACTAAACCCAAACTCAGTCAAAAAAATAAGATGATGATATTAACCAAATGCTTTCAGCACGTATTATATGTTCATCAAATACTTTCGCTTCAAATCTGCTTAATCCCAGCCTCAGGCCATTCAGAAATACAGATTTGTTGGCAGAATCAAATAAGAGCATTCTCATTCAAGGCTTAATCCCAAGCAGCACACAAGCAGTTCAGATATTTATGGGAGTGACTTAATAATAATAAAAGTGAATTAATGTCTGACAAATTCAGGTACTGACAGGTAATCTTTATTAAATCAGTGAGTAAAAAGCTGAACACGGTGTACCAAAAACCAGATGTTCAATGATGTCGCTCTCTTTTGGACAGTGACAGCTCACCTGAGATGTTGTGCTAAAAACTTTATTAACTTAATTAAAATTGTTTAATAATAGAAAATAAGACACAAACTATTTAATTGACGCTAATTAACACTAACAAGACATTAATTAGTCTGGTTAATAAATTAGTCTGTACTGTTACTAATTTGCAATTCAGGAGAAAACTTCGGTCTGAGGCCCAGCAATAAAAAGTTTATAAACCAGTCAGGTAACAGATCATAGATGTTTATGTATGTGTTTGCTGGATCATTACTGTGTCTATCTTTGCGTAGAGCTGAAAATGGGCATTAACTTGGTTCAGTACACACACTAAGGGGGCCAGGCCAGGGGGGCGACCCATTGTGGGCACGGGCACAGAATTACAGTGTACACACAGACAGACAAGCAAATAAACAAGAATACACATAACTCACTGGGAATGTGTAAACAAACACATCCATCAGCATTCACACAGAGACCAGAGAGATGTGTTAAACTGTCAGCACAGACTAACCTAACCAAAATTCAACGTAGAAATACACAGACTCAAAACACATACAGGAATACGAAAAAATAAAGAGTTGGGTTAGCTACATTATATTGATTTTACCATGGTGAGGGTTTGATAAAATGACTGTAGCACACAGCATCAACTGGCTTAACTTTTTCGATTAACTTTATAAGACAATGTTAAAAAAAAGAAAATTTAAGTAATGCAGTTCCTTTGTGTATCTCTAGCCTGGTTATGTTTTTATATCTGCCATTTGGTTATGTCTTCGATGGGGCTAGTTTAATAACCAGAAGCACACTAGTGAGATTCACACATCTCCTGTCTCATACACAACTCCTGTCTGTTTGTTTGTCTAAAGAAGACATTGATTTCTGCTGAGAAAGCAGTCTGGACGGGACTTTGACACATTTTAGCTGATTAAAAACCTGTGCAATCAATGAATAGCTTCCCATTTTGTGTTGCAATCGCTGTTTAGGATATGCGCAGAAGGAAAAATATATTTTAGTAATGTTTCTTTACCATAGCCCCGTGAAGGAGTGTGGGTGCAATGCTTTCTGTCTTCTGCGGCTTGTTCCCTCTTCCTTGTTCACTTCAGTCTGTATAAATCAAAACAAACAAAAAAGAAGTTAATTCCCCTTTAAACTGAGCTTTTATAAGTCATCTGGTGAAGTCATCCAGTATTGCTCATATCGCAATAAACATTGTAGGAAAACACAACATTGCAATGCAAGTTTCACCCCATTATCGTGCCGGCCTAGTACATTCAGAAATATATTTTTTTAAATAATTGAATTTAAAAGGGAAATATAGTACACACATACAACATTATTAATATCCCAACAAAATCCTTGACTTATTGTTTTTCACTCCTTGCGTTTTACTTGTCATCATTACTATAAAATGGTTCCTCTGTTTAAAAAAAACTTTAAGCTATTTCAGAGCAATGCATAAAATACTGTAATAATGTAATGATGTCAAAAGGCAAAATAGACACAGTTGTATTATGTAGCTGCATTTCCCATCAACATGTGTGTGTGTGAATCTTACCAAATTCCTAAAAGCAATAAGGTGATGTTTGCTTTGAATAATCCTCTGTTACCACCGTCACTGAGTGTTATGACATTGAATCCTGTAAGAAGAGAGAGAAAATAAACTATTGCATAACATTTTTAACAAAATGGCTTTTCACACATTAAGGCAAATAAAGCTGTACTGGTGGTGATGGTAGTTTGTGGGCAAAAGTGTGCTGGTGGGCTTCATGTCAGTGAACATCTGATAACATGCAGGAATGGACCACACAGCAACTCATCTTCAATATCATTAGCGATTACAGATCTACATTTACAAATGACTTTGCTAATTGGCGCAAAGTCTCTTTAAGCTTGTTTCAAACTAACTTTAAAATATTAAACAGTCTTTGTAAACAAAATTTTAATTTCCTTTAATACAAGTGAGTTTTTTTGTTTAATTGTTGTTGGGTTTTCATAAAAATCGTAATGAACCACAAGCATCTGTTTTAAAGTAAGGGGGAAATCCAGGTTTTTATTACTGTAACAACTCATGTATACCACCAATTTCATATTATAATGGCTTATTTATTTTGTTAATAACAAATAATCTTAATATTCATCAAGGTCTAAAGCTGAAGATTAAAATTAGTTTATTAATCTGTGTCAAAATTCTCAGCACATCCCTGAAGATTCAATTCATTTTGTTAATTGATATTTTGACTAGGGCTGCATAACGATTAATCGCGACCAATAGTCCGCAGAACAAAAGTCCCTGTTCACATTATTATATATAAGAAATATTAACATGTTTATATACATTTTTATATTTATAGATAATTAATATTATATATAAATATAAATACCTTACATATAAATATATATTTTTCTTAAAGTTATACATAAATGTGTGTGTATTTATATATACATAATTATTATACACAGTACACACACTTATATAATGTAAACAAAAACTTTTATTCTGCAAACGATTAGTCGCGATTAATCGTTATGCAGCCCGACTCTTGACATTTAAAGATGTTTTACCATTTAAAATCTGCACAAACGTTTTTTATTTAAAAATCTAAGTCAAAAATATTATATTAGTAAAACTGTACTAGTGTGTGGCTTTTGCGCTTTTAAAGGTAAACTTCTACACGTGAATACCCCAATTTAGTGCCTTATTTAGCTATAATACGTGAAAAGATTTAAATTAAGTAAATATTTATATTTTATCCGATTAGTCGATTAATTGAAAAAATATCACCCGATTAATCGATTATGAAAATAATCGTTAGTTGCAGCCCTATATGGTTTAAAGCTAATACACACGGACTAAAAGCCACAGACTTGTATTTTATGTATTTTATGAAAATATAATATCTAAGATTGTTAACAGTATGACAAACCTTATACCTGTATAAACACCCCAGTATTTTGTATACCAAAAGTACACCAAACATATTTAATTTCTCAGTAAGCTTATCAACTAGCAACACCAACCAATCTTTTATATGAAATGTACTAAATATTATTATCTAAACATGCACTGAGGAATAAAACAAAACTCAAAGTTATCACAGACCAAACAGCAGTAGTCAACAGTGTCTTGGGTAAAATTTTAGTGCCCTTGTGTGTCTCCTGAGAGTCATAAGGAGGGTGTGCATTCAGTTCATGGCCAAAAGGCGACATCACCCACAACCAAAAACTCAAGACACACGCTACCAATGGAGGCCACATACAAACAGACTGGAAACCACTGATAAAACATATCTCTTATAGACAAACTCTCATGTTTACTACAGCTGAGGGGCGATACGGGAGACTGTCACAACACTGTCACATGAGACTACATTAGTTCATATGAAATTTGTCCACATACAAATAAAAGTATTAAAATGACTAGTCAGTTAAAGTTTTGCGTCTTGACCCCGAGCAAAACATTTTCATACTGGCTCATAGTCAAAAACAGGTAGAAAGTTCTCTTTGAACACAACAGACTCTATATCACGGTTAGTGCCCGCTGTGACAAGCGCTGTCTTTCTGGAGAAATCTCAACTTGCATTCAGGTCAACTGACTGCAGGTGGGCAGAGGAACCAGTCAGTGTGTTTCTGTTCATCTCAGGTGTCACTCCTACAGTCCTGTAGATCAATCTCATTGTGCGCTCATTCTTGAACAAACTCTTTCACTATCGTAAAAAGCATGCAGCATGTAGAGGTCTGTATCACATTTACGCAATTTTTAATTCGTCCCTGATCTTAACAGTTAGACGGTTATTAAAAAACAGCCTGATATTTGGCATGCTGTCATATTCATTTGCAGGTATTTAAATAACGGCAATGACACCAGTTTGCCAACATCTGCTGAATTTCTTGTACTCTACATGGACAATTCCTTTACAAAGTAACTACTGCACTTGTGGTCCTAAAAAAGACTAACACGACAAACTTACAACGGCTCAAATTTGTGAATTGTATTATACAAAATACAAATGTGACCCAGGACCAAAAAAACAGTAATAAGGGTAAGCTTTATAAATCATCAAATGTGAATGAATAAGTTTTCCACTAATGCGTGGTATGTTAGGGTAAGGCAATATTTGGCCGAGATACAACTATGAAACTTTGAAAATTAGAAATCTAAACCCCCCATTTGGACCACCAATGACTAGCAGTAGCAGAGTGACACAATCTCGAGAGAACCGCCGAGACTGCGTGTTACCTCCTTGAAAATATAATTACCTGAATCGTCGAAATGCTGAATTTAGATCGTTTGCTGGGTCGAATTGAGATTACGATCTTTTAACGATTAATCGTGCAGCTCTAGTGGACGGTACTCATTTGTTTATAACAACCAGATTTAGAAATGCCCTTATTGAACGAGACGGGCGACACACAGTGAGAAAGTCGCTTGCGGTGAGGGTGCAAAAACATTAGAAATACAATTTTGAAGTTGTCCTTAGCAACTGCATCCACTCGCAAAAATAAGGTTTCGATATATTTACTTGGGGTGTAATGATACATTGTGCGATTCTGCTTGCTATGCTTCCCAGTGAATTATGGCGAAATGTCGCTACAACCAAAAGCCAGATGGCGCTCTTATGCAGAAACTCAACACGCGGCGCAGAAGTAGTAAAATCTTTCGGGCAGCTCAAGAAGTGTGTTACGTTTGAAATGTTGAGACAATAGATAAACCTAAAATTAGGCATGGGCCGGTATAAGATTCTGGCGGTATGATAACCATTAGCAAAAATACCATGGTTTCGCAGTGTTGCGGTATTGCCATTGCAACACTAAAATGTGTTCTTTTCAAATATGCCAGGTAAAAATAGACCCTTTAAATTATAACACGCTTTCAAAAAATATATATTTTCATAATGTATATTAAATGTAAACATCAAATGTATCACATGATTTAATGATTTTTGTACAACACAGTTCATACCTTGGAGACAGTATCACAGAAGATTTTAGTGGTTTTGAAACCTTGACTGTTTAAAACCTCGGTATACCTTGAAACCGGTAACCGGCCCATGCCTACCTGAAATGTTCAAAGTACAGAAAAAGGTGTTCTAGTTTAATATGATATGGTTTCTTTACATCTATATTTTCATACATATGAATAACAGTTGCTTTAGTCACTGCAAAAATAGCGGTAACACTTTACAATACGGTTGTATTTACTAATATTTATTAATGTTAGTTAATGCCAATACAACTGTTCTATGTAAGAAATAATTGACGACGGGCCGTTGAATTATAAGAAGATGACAACGCAAAGCATTATTTTCAAATTAGTCAATTATTCCTCTTATACCACGATTACCACAAACATTGCTCTGGTGACTATTTTTAAGACATTTGACAGTTTAGGTGTGCGTTTATTGAAAAATAATCAACTCCCATGGAACACTTCTCAGCCAATCAGAAGCATCCAACAGACCCGTGGTATAAACAAATGTTAGTTCATTGTGCATTAACTAATGTTAAGTTACAACTTTTAATTTAAAAAATGTTTTAGTAAATGCTGAAATAAACAAAAACTAAGATTAATCATTGATGTAGAGGTATTGTTTATTGTTAGTTCATGTTAACTAATGCATTAATGTTAACTAGTACAACCTCAGGCTTAAGTCTTCATTATATTCCATCATTGGTGGAGATCAGCTGCTTCATTCATAAACTTAAGCACCCCCACCCCGTCACTTTAGTTCACTGACCCTTAACACAGTTACAGACGTGCTGTCACACAATCATTCAGATTGTATACTTTAGCATTCATAAGCCACGCATGTGCCTGATTCAGCCTGCTTGGCTGATTCTTAACCAGATTAATTTCATTCCAGTCAATCACAACACGTCATGACTCAGGTTCACCACACATGAGAAATTTGACACCAAAACAAGAGCAGAAGGTTCCTGCAAAATCACCTATTAACCAAATGCAAACAAAACAAATACTCGTGTCTTCAGGCCTCTTTGAAAATTTACCATGGTGACCACCAGCCTGCACCAAAATATTAGTTTTTGGTAGTACCCATCACTGTCATAAAAGCAGGAAATAAATGAATGATTATGTTAACGTTACTTATAAATATCTTTTACGGTTTGCATGAGATCTGACATCATTTTTATGGCTGTATAAGACACAATAAACGCTATAGTTTTTACCATGGTGACCACGAGTTCAACGCAAATATCTGACACTGCATTTAATGTTTTATTATTAACTTAAGTATGACAACCATCACAACAGAAAATGAAACCAAACGAAAGAATGATTCTGAAAGGAAAACCCAACTGTCAAACAACCACGATACGATCATAGTATTCGTCTAAAAAACTATAAATGTATTCACTGTTGCTATGACGATTTACAAATCTACTTTCAGCAGTAACTATTAACTTACATACAATTGTATTGCAACAGTGACTGATGCCAAGTTTTGTCGTAATAACAGTAACTGAAAAAAAAAACTGTTCTGCATTTTGGGGAACTGGATGCCAAGTGATGAACAAGGCAAATTTCTCTAAAATGGTTAACATGGCAAATGTTTGTCAGAAATTGGTTACCATAGCAAATTTCCATAAGGGGCTCGATCTGTCAGTCAGTCAGTCGCGCGGCGGCTGATTCACTGACTGACTGACTGGAGCGCGAGCAAATTAACCGACAAAAATCGAGTGGGAATGTCGCGTTTCCAACGTCTAATGTGATCAAGTTTAAACGAGACGCCCTTTGCAGCACCAAACATCCTGGCGAGATGCCGTTTGAGCCTTTAGAAGAACCACTTTGGACGTTTATCCCCAGCAGAGGCCCGTTCGGTGTCTGATGTTGTTGTTGTTGTCGCGAGGTAGAGGGCGGACCCCTCAGATAAGGCCTGAAAACACCACGAAAAACAGCTGCATCCCGACCCCAAAGCACCCGTTGCACTCACCTGAGGGCGGCCTGTGAGGCAGAGCGGTCGTTCGCTTTCTTCCGAGCCGCACGAGAGGAGATTAACGATGAACAAATCAACAAATCGCACCTCGTAGCCATTTGCAGAGTCGGCTCGTCCCACTGTGAAACCCCGTCGTCATCACAGCCATCCCGACGTCATGACGCAACCGCGTACGTTGCGTCACTACGTTCGGAAGAGTAGAGGAGGAAGGGCTGATTTTATTTTATTTATTTATTTGAACAAAGCCAGGGGGTAAATCAAGCGTTACAGAAATATATAAAATATTTACATTTAGCTTATGTTATAATTGTTTTCTTATTACTTTGATAAAATGTATTCATATAAAAGACTACATTTGCATTTATGAATATATTTTTTCCATAAATGTATAAAAATAATAATAAAATATTTTTCCTCTTATTGTAGGGGACCTTTGTAAAACCAAATAGAGGAATGCTGATATGGATGGGAATGATGTAATAGATTGTTGGAGCCAATAGGTGTGTCCGACTACCTACAGTGCTGCGCAGACCCAAGCGTAAGAGAAAAGTATCGCGAGAGTGTTTCGAAAGAAGTGCTTTCGGACAGCTCGCGCGGCATTTTTGTGTCATACGCTGATCGATCTGCGCAGCGCCGCAAAAGTCAAGCACAGCTACATATAAATTATTTAATAAAAGTCTCATGTTTTAACAATGCTACATATAGAGCTATATCAATAAAATTATAGACACCAAGGACTGTATTTAAAACTAAGACAAATGTGTGACACGTTTTAAAGAACCTTATATAAAACAGATTTTAAATGAAAGTGAAATAAGAGCCTTTGAAGTTGATTTTTAAGAGTTGAATTTTAAGAGGGGAGACCAGAGCATTTATTTTGTTGAATGCCAGTATGAAAAACACCCTTCGTATGTGTATTGAAATTAATTGTTTTTTGTCTAAATTTTAATTTAAATTTCATCTTTATTGTTTTCACCTAATCACCCACCAGCTAATACAAAATAAAAGTCTTGAATTTAGACAGTTTTAAATGGGTGTTTAAACCTACATTTAAAACTGCTAAAGACGACAAGCATTGGTGCAATTGTCTCAAAATAATTACTGCAACATTACCTTTGTGACAACCTTTATGTGTGACAACGTGTCCTCTTTACTTTTTCTTACTTTTTAGTTCAGTAACAAAGACAAAGTTTAAGATTTTGAGGTAATAAAAGACACGCACAAGAAAGGTTTATACAATTATGTACTGTATTCAATAATGACTTGGTACATATGTGATTAAAAGACACATGACATTTGACATTTATTTGTCCTCTCTTTAACAACCAAAGCTTTAAGTGCTCTGCCATGGTAAGGTCATGGGAAATGTGCGCAAACATACCAGAACGTTACAAGAAATGTAGGAAAAACCTTTGACAGAGTGCATTAACTACCAGTATTCAGCGCAAAAGAGCAACTACCAGAATTTTGCCTTTTGCTCGTATTACAATTTCATACGCACCAGTCTCTCATTCACGAACTTCAAACACACATACACTAAATCATACGAAGCAGATCTAACACACAAATCTTTCAAGTTTGACATTTTATAGTCTTCAGTGAAAAGTTGAATATATTAAAAAGGAACTAAAAACCAGTGTTTCTGAGGGCTCTAGCATAGTTCATATTTAAACATACACTCAAGCACCAGATAAATTGAAGTAATCTTGTTTTGGCTGAATCACTTATGATTTTTAATTTTAGATATATATGGGGAAACACACCTTGTGACCCAAAACTCACTTATTATTACAGTATTTTCTATTATAACCTGCAGAATGTGAACGCTTTCAGTGCTGATTTCCTGAAAAAAAATTAAAAATACAATAAACAAATAACATTCTCAGTCTTTTTGAAGGAATAAAATAAGCATGCAAAATTCAACTGTAAAAAGTCAAAAATGTACAGTACAGCAAAACAAATGAAAATTGTTCAGAATGGTCATAAAAAGTGTTCATATTTATCACACAGACAACAACATTCGAGAAAAAACCAACAGCAGTTGAAAGTTTCATTTGAATCAGCATTAAGCGTTTCTAAACTATCCAGATTTTGTTACAAAATTCACATGGTTGGTTCAGGCCCGTTATATAATCATAATATGAGTATGTAACATCTATACTTTTCCATACTCAAGAGATGATCAGTCAAATGAAATGCTCAAACAGATTTGCATTTTGCTGAGAACATTGTTGAAAGAGATCTGGAAGCAGATGGCGGTTAGGAACAGTAAACGTTGACCAGCGGTGGACCTGACAGGTTTTGTAAAGCTTAGAGAAGCAAGTCTACCCTGAGAGAAGTTTCTAGAACATGGGCAAGCTTGCCAGACACCCCTGGCTCTATGTGTTTGGTTAATATAACTGTACACTTTTCCTTAAATATCATCAGCACGCTAGTTTCAAGGACCTAAGATATATCCTTCTCAGTAAATGTGTAATATTTATATATATCTATATACATAGGTTTGAGATCCAATGCTCAGTATTACGACATGTGCAAGTGTTTTCTTACAACCCGAACAAAATAAAAGGCAAAAACATGTGAAACACAAATTTTTAGTCGTCTACAAATTTGATATTCTAAGTGCTGCGTGTGTTTTTCATTTGATGAGGTGTAAATATTGAGTATAAAACATAAAAAATACTATGGAAAAATGAAAAAAGTGTTGAAATTTAAATAAAAACTATTTATTTACCAGCAGCGAAACACATCAGTAGTACAACTAGACTGATCAAATGTATCTTTTTCATTATGTTAACAGTCCATATACATGGTTATTATATTCAGATTTTGAATGCGTTACTTTAATCTCTTTAGGGCAGTGGTTCTCAAACTGTGGGCCCCCATTGGGGGGCATGAGATAGGGCCGGGGGGCCCCAGTTTTATTAAATTTTATAAAATACATTAATTTATCATAACTTCTGTGTAATTAAACGTCAGAACAAAAGGCTACTAACCAACAGCACTACATTGTATCATTTAATGTTTAAATTGTGATTTTGATATTGTTTTATGTCATGAATTTACTTTGGGGGGGGGGGGTGAAAAGTTTGAGAACTACTGCTTTAGGGTAAGACCTGTTGTATTCTCATTGTTTCTGTAGGGGGCGTTACAGTGTTTTTATCTACACTCGGTTTTCTCTCACGGTCATAAAGGAGCAAAGGTTTAATGAGAATCTTGCTGGGCAAGTTAATTAAAGTTAGTTAAACTGTCAACACGTGTATAGCTCACTCATCTGATTTAGTGTCGCACATTTGTAGGTAACTCCACTGCCCTTCTTTCAGTAATGAGGTTTATTACAGTAATGAAAGTGCTTTAAACAATTTCAGACATTTTCACTTATTTTTCTAACCACATGATCCTTCTCCAAAACCCACACAAGCCAAGCTGATGTCAGCAAACTTAAGCGTATAAAATAATTGACAGACAGGACTATCGTACTTGCCCGGACTATCACCATACTTGTGTGGATCATGAATACGAACTTACTATTATTATTACAGAGTGCTGCAGAGATGACATATTTTTGTAGGGAAAACCCAGAAGTGAGTTAAAGGCGGGGTACATGATCTCTGAAAGCCAATGTTGACATTTGAAATCACCTAAACAAACACGCCCCACCCCAAAAGAATCTGGACCTTCCTTTGATAGACCCGCCCCACACAAAAGAAACCCAGGCAACGATGTCGTTTAGTAGACACACCTTAATGCTGATTGGCTACAAGTGTGTTTTGGTAGTCGGCACGACTCCCTTTTCCAAAGCGTGCACTCCGCCTTTAACATTTTAGCACTTTCGGTTCCATTGTTCCGAAGTCAATGTTTTTTTATGGGTTTTGTTAACTCATTCCCACTCAAACTTTTTTAAAAAGTTGTCCAAGGAAATAATAAAAAATGCCTTCTAGGACAATTAAAATTTATAAACATACAAATATATAAAATAAAAAGAACGAACCCTCTGCTTTAAAAAAAAAACCGGGGAAAAAACTTTTCAAATATGGGTAGATTTGTTCAAAAATACAAAATTTTTAGCAAAAAGCTGAAATAATTGTATTTTTGTAAAGGTATTTTGTTAAAGATCAGATTCAGAACCATGATCAAAACATACACGGAGTTTAAAATTATTTAAAGTAGTTTTTGCTTTCTTTTTTATAAATTGGGTAAGAGCGGAATTACAGATTATCGTAAAAACTAGTCAGGAAAGCGTCATTGGCAGGGAAATGTTTTCTCTGAATTGACGAGATACGAGTTAAACACCTTAAATAAGATCTTGGGTTAACATAAGCCCAATATATTTTCACGTTTAATTTATTCTATGACATAAAAAAGTTTTTTTCAGACATTGTTGGGGACTTCAAACATCATCATGCATCAAGATCTCAAAAACAATGCATCATGGGTAAAATTCCCAACATTTATTCATCTTCAAAGTATTTTCTTAATCGGGAACATGTTTTTAAACGTGTTTAATCAAGTTTGAAAGAGCTGTCGGAAGCTTGGTGATGATGATGTTGACGCCTAAGGTTAGCTTTTCATAGTAAGTGCATTTAAACTTTAATATTCATAAAAGTTGTGTTAAATTCGAAGATTATCTTGCTGGACAGTATGTGTCAAACTTATTTTTTCTGTGATAATGGGAAAAATGATTGGGCTTTGTGTCGACAGAACCAGTGTCCCGCTAACTTCCGGGTTGGTCTACAAAGAATACGTAATCTCTGCCGCACGCTAGTGAAGTTCAGTGAATGGCCTACAGTAAAAAGTGTAACCTGAAAACAAATAACAAGTATCATAATCTCTAGAATACAGTGTATGAAAAACAAGTGCTCATGGGATATAAATAAACCAGATAAACCACTATTTCTCATCTGACTTTGACTTCTCATCTTTCCCATTTAAGTGCAATTTTACCTTCCTGCTAAAATGTGTTATAAACATATTTAGGAAGTGACATCATAAAGACACTTCCGACCCATCTTCACTATATTCTATCAGATGCCCATATATATATGAGCGTATGAGGAACTTTGCTGAGACACAAAACTCATGCAGGAGAAAAAGAGATGGACATGGCGTACTGTACTGCAAGTTTCCCTACACTTCCATCACCACAACTGCATTACTGATCAGTTCAAAATATATACATGCTAACAATTCCCACCCCACACCTCCCAACGCAAACACACATTACATATCAAACCAGTGGTGGTGTATTGGGAAGTACAGGTAACCGATAAGCCCGTGTGCGTGCATGTGCGTGTGAGAGAAAAGCTTTCAGGGACGGAGAGGTAAATGTATGGTAAGGATATGAAACCTGAAAGTATGTAAAATGACACGTTCACCAAATAAAAAAACTTTTCTATCATTGGACTTTTTTACATTTCCTTTTTTTGCCGAGAAGTTTTTCTCTTTTTTGTAGTATCTCTCAAGTATATCACAGGTTACTAGCTAAAGAGGAAATCGAGGGTAAATTCTGTTCCATGCTACATCTTGTTCAGAAGGCTATTGCAGACGATATTTTTTCTACAACACACACAATCCCACGTTGTACGCTTGTATAACAAAAGTTCAAAAACATGTCACCGAAAAAACTAAATACATATGCAGTGTTCACTATTTAGAGTCTTTTAGGACTATCCCTCGGTCAATATGAAGCTGTCGCACGTCACTTGACTTCGCTGTCCCGTCTTACAGACAAAAGTTGGAAAAACTGCTATTTAAAAATTAGCAAATTTGGTCATTGTCTCTATTTGTTTAGTCTTTTTTTAAATAAGTAGTGCTTTTGATGGCTTAAGACAGAGGTCTTTTATTCGAATAATCTCACCCAGTGGCAATCTACCAGACGTCAGTGTGCATTTCATGACACTGTAGCTGAAAAGTCTCCACGTGTTTTATCTCCATCGTTGTTTAAAACGAAGCCCAGCTAGTGCTGTCACATAGATTTCAAAGTTATTTTATCAAAATACCTAAAACATGTTTATAAATATTAGTCTGCTTTTTTAAAATTCAGACAGGGAGAACGCTCCCCGCGAGGGTTCTTACAGAACGACTTTAAAATTCCCATTCGAGCGTTTCCTCCCTGTTAGCGGCTCGTTCCAGCCGATGGATGATGTTGTTGAGGTTGGCCATCTTTTCGTTGCGCCTCTGAGTGCTTTTGTTGAGTTTGACGTTGAGGGACGGTGACTCCAGGCCGTAGTTGGGCAGATGATGGCTGGGGTTTGTGCTGATGGCGGGCAGCGATGGGGAAATGGGGGCGGAAGATGATGGGACGGGCGAAACGGACATCATGAGGCCGGGCGAGGACGCGGCTGAGGGCGAGTTGAGGGAAACCTCCAGACTGCCGCGCGACGGCTCGGACGAAGCCTTGAAGCTGACGGGGTCCTCGGACGACTTCTCCAGCTCCTCGACTTCGTGCGAAACCAAGCTGTTCCTTTGCGTGCCCTCAGGTGGAATGTGACCCTGACTGCGGCCCGGTTCCTCATCCCTGACGCCCTGGAGACGGTCCGGGTCGCTTTTTAGCTGAGAAAAGAACTTCATCTGTCTTAGACGGAAGTCCTCGTCTTCATCCTGATCGTTTACTTCTTGTTTGACCGCGAAGCGTCGGGGATCAGCGCTGGGAGGACGACCGGCGGAGAGCTGCTTCCTATCTTCACGATCAGAGATGGGGCTATGAGACGCCAGAGGAGAACAGTTGTTGTGCTCGGCATCCGTGTCGTTGTCTTGCAGTCCCTCCATGAGAACTTCCCGTCTCATACGGGACCTGTTGACATTCAAAAAAGAATATATATATATTACATTGCAATTGCCTTGTTGTGACCTTTTTGTTATTAAAATTGGCTGAAAATTCAGTTAAAAATAATTGTATTGCATTACATTGTGAGAAACATCTATATATCTATATCTATACTGCAAAAAATTATTTTCAAGAAAAAAAAATCTTAGTATTTTGGTCTTGTTTTCAGCAAAAATATCTAAAAATTCTTACATTTAAATGCTTTTCTTGATGAGCAAAACAACCCAAGAAAATAAGTCTAGTTTTTAGACAAAAAATATAAAATTTAAGTGACTTAAGTGACTTTGTGCATAAAATAAGCAAAACAATCTGCCAATGGGGTAAGCAAATTTTTCTTGAATTTAGTGTTTAAGAAAAAATGTTCAAGATTTTTTTCTTACCCTATTAGTAGATTTTTTTGCTTTGTTTTATGCACAAAGTCACTTAAATTTGATGTTTTTAGTCTAAAAACTAGACTTATTTTCTTGGGTCGTTTTGCTTATCAAGAAAAAGCATCTTAATTTAAGAATTTTTAGATATTTTTACTGAAAACAAGATAAAAATCCTAAGAATTTTTTTTCTTGAAAATAATTTTTTGCAGTGTATCTGTGTACCTTAAACTGAACAGTAAATCCTTTAATGTTATTATAATTCGAACACAGCAGATGTTATTCCATAATAATGTATTTAGTTCCTTCTTTCTCCACAAGGAGGAGCCAAACCTCCATTTAACACCGAGCACCGGAGTCTGGTTGTACTGCAGTTACAATCTAGTATTAAATCAGTAAATAAACAGAAATGAGCAGGTTGTGACCTGTAGTTGTGAAACCAGTTGATGACGGTGTTGGTTTTGAGGTTGAGTTGGGCAGCCAGCATCTCAATGGTGTGTTGTGAAGGGTAAGGCTCTTGGAGATACGCTCTTCTCAAAGTCTCCTTCTCCTCGGCAGCCAATACCACTCTGGGTTTCTTCGCCTGACTGAACGGACAGATCTCCAGCTGGGTCAAACCCGGACTGATGCAGTCGGAATGAGCGCCGGGAGAATCGCTGTCTGAGCCCGGACTCAACAGACCGTATCGCCGCTTTAGATAGGCTGGAGAGAACCAAGAGAGAAAGAGAGATACTGAGCGGATTGTTTATTTCCATAAGAAGTATTTGATTCGTAGCAAATACAAATTCACAGAAGTAAAATTTAAATGCAAATTCAATGTGTCCGAACGTTATCATACATCAAAATTATCTTTGCATCAACTGTGTTTGGCCTCGATCATATGTTTTTATTTATCTTTTTTTGAAAATGTACTTCAAAAACGTCACATTTTAAAATTAATGGTGACACCACCTTACTGAATGATGGCTTGTACAAAAACAGCCACCTCAGAGATAACTGTAGGTCTGTCTTTAAAAGTTAATGTATCATTGCTCAAATAAAACAATAGTGCTACTGTATAGCTTAATGTTAGAGCATTACGTTAGCAGCGCAAAAGGTCATGGGTTCGAACCCAGGGAACACAAATAATGATAAAAATATTTACCTTGCAATGCACCCCACACGGCAAAAAAATTATTCTTTGGCCAAAAATATCGTCTTAAATACTGATGCATTAATATAATCATTTAACCAAACAATACATTCTGTAGAAAGTAAAGCCTAATTAAATATATTTTTAAGTTTGAAAATGTATTTAGTTTCAACCTTCATATATTAACATATATTTCAAAATGTTTTTAGTGGCAACAAATACATTTCTAATTTTACAATACGGCAAGAAATATAATTTCCTGGCAAAAAATAAAAGTTTGTATAAAATATATAAAGTATAAAATATGTAAGTATGTATAAAATATAAAATTATAAGTATTTTTGTAGTTGAAAATATATTAAATTTTAATTAGGGCTGTCAAAAGATTAATTGCGATTAATCGCATCCAACATAAAAGTTTGTGTTTACATAATGTGTGTGTACTGTGTATAAATATTATGTATATATAAATACACACACATTCATGTATATATTTAAGAATTATTTGCATTTAAATACTGTATATACATTTCTATAATTTATATTATATATAAATATAAATATTTTATATATAAATATAATTTTTTTTCTTAAATATATACATGATTGGGTGTGTTTTTATATATAAATAATAATTATACACAGTACACACACATATATGTTATGTAAACACAAACTTTTATTTTGGATGTGATTAATCGCGATTAATCTTTTGACAGCCCTAATTTTAATCTTTTCAAACCTGTTATGTTTACAGGTTTGTAACATATTTTTTTTTCTTCGAATGCGACGTGAAAAATAAATGCTTTAAAATATTATTATTTTTAAAATATATTTCAAAAAGGCCAAAAATTTATTTTTGTAAACATATTTCAGTAGATATATTTTTTGGCCATTTTTGGTATTTTTTTTTATTAATTTAAAAAGTATATTTGGAAAAAATATTTTTTGGGATTTTAAGTCACAAAAAAGCATCTACCAAAGGCATAAATGTAAATGTCAAATAATTTTGAAATGATGGTGTTATATTTGACATAAGGGTGACATCATGATGATATCTATGCAGAAAGAGAGTGCGTGAGGACTTCTCTTACCTTTCTTCTCCATTTTCTTCACATCACGCAGCTTCTCGACATTATGCGGATCGTTGAGCCACAGCTGCATGCGGACGAACGGCTCGCGACCCTTCAGACTGAGTTTATGCCAGGGTTTGGGTCTGGACAACAGGTCTGATACTGAACCCTGAGTCAATCCCAGAATGCTCTCTCCAAACAGACGCTGACCTGCACACATACACACAATTATTGAGTCCATGTGTTCATGTAGTGTATTTAATTAAATTGTATAGTATTTCACTTTTCCCTGCCATTGACGAGTTATCCCGTCAATGGCAGGCTTGCTCTATCATATACTTCTGTGCAGTAAATCACTGTTACTCACCCAAGCTGTTGTCCGTCAGGACTTCCTTTACTCTCTTGGTGATGGCGTATGTGTCCAGCTCTGGAGACATGGCCACCAGTTCCTGGATGCCCAGCGGCGTGTGGGGCTGTTGGGGGATGATCGCACCAGGCGGTGCTTTACCTCCGTGATGTTCCACATGCTGAGGCTGTTGGTTCTCCTTACTGCTCTCCAGGGCGAGACTCGCTCGCTCCAGGGTCATGTTGGTCCTGTCATCAGGACTCGGAGGAGGAGACGGAGACGAGCGGGTCGTCACTGGGCTCTTATCTGAGAAACAAATACCAGAGATGATATTATATGTAGTTTGTACAGTGGTTTAGCAGACGTACTAACACTAGGGCCATAGAAATTATCTAACAGTGCACACACACACTATAAACCTCATCCGCTTGGCTTTATCTTGGTGTATAGGAGATAGATAGCTATTATGACCATCAATTCTGCTGGTTTAACATTTGCATTTTTCATGGCCATCACATCGAGCTGGGAAAACTTTCAACTATGATGTAAAACTATAATACTTAAATATACTTTTTGGTGAAGTTTTCATTTCTTCTAGTAAAGGAAATGTGACCCTGCCTCTGACACTGACCTTGGTTCTGGTTGGGCAGCTGGTTAAGTCCCTGACCCAGCTGATCCACCAGCCATAGCTGCATGCGTATGAACGGCTCTCTTCCCTTCTGTGTGAGTTTACTCCAGGGTTTCGGTCTGGATAACATGTCGCTCACGCTGCCCTGAGACAAACCCAACACCTATAACAAAGAGAAAGAGCGAGAAAGATTGAATAGATATAACTTGACCTAAACAGAAGAATTAAGGTAATGCAGAGAGTTCCCCTTAGACGAAAACCGAACATCTATAAATCACCTATTCACAAACACCACTAGATGGCAGCAGAGGACACACAATTCATATACACCTGCTTCAAAATGCATTAGGGCAGAGGTTTACACATTTGGGGCCGAGGTTCCAAGGGATCCCAAAAAAATTCAAGACAAAAAAGTTAAAATTTTAAAAAGTACTGTGTAGGCAATTTTTTAAATAATTTGCTGTCCTTGTATTGTCACCATTACTATTTATCTAAAACAGTTCAAATGTTTATTTTTAAGAAGAAAAAAAAAAAAAAAAAAATATATATATATATATATATATATATATATATATATATATTAGAATAGGAGTCCTTTGCTTAAGGTTCATTATATGTGGGGGTACCCGCCATCATAAAATTAGAAAACCCCTGCTTTAGGGTACATTTAAAAATGTCCAAATGTCCATTATTCTGGTCAAATTAATGAATGAAGTATTGTGTTTAGTAACACTTTTCTTAAAAGGGTGTTCATAAGACTGACATGACACATTCATAATCATGACATGACACATGCAATGAACATGAAGGAGGTTTTATGCACATTTATGACAACTGTCATTAAGTGTCAATTAAGTTCAATTATGAAATTTTAATGCAAATATAGCACTGTTTGAAATGTCTTTGTTATAACTTGACATAAACCAATACATCATAACTTGTCATGACAACTTGACAACATAATTTACCACTTTTTACTGGTGATACAAATATAATTTGTCATTAAAATGTCATTAAGTGTTAATACTCTGTCAAATAGTTTTATAACAGCGTCATAAATTTTCTTCAATTCATGGGGCCCTATTTTAACGATCTAAGCGCATTGTCTAAAGCGCACAGTGCAACGTCTAAATGCGGCTCTCCTCACGTTTCAGCACTTTGGACAGTGGTTTTTTTAGCAAAGAGTTTTTTTAAGCATTACTTTAAAATGTTTCTCATCTCACCATATCCACAGGTACAGAGTCATCATATACAATAAATCCGTGAGGTAGCTTAAAAAAAAACATTTAAAAACAGATGCATTTGTTTAAAGCAAAGCATTTATTTACTTACCAGGCTGCAGGTGAAGCAACTCTTTGCGCCTTCTAACGTCTCATCATTTATGTCCAAGAGACTTAATAATAATATTTTACATTCAATCCTTTAATCTTTCATATTTAAAAGCATTTTTGTGCTGCTGCGCATTCATGTACTTTGTGATAAGCAAACCCACGTTGTCCTCCTGTTTATAGGCGCATATTACTAATGCGCTCCTTAAATAACATAAAACACATTGCGCCATTGACTTTAGACTTTAGAGCAGGTTTTTGTTGGTCAATGGCGTAGTCTATTTTAGTTGCCTCAAAATAGCAACGCGCCAACAATGCGCCTGAACACACCTCGTTTTTAGACCAGAACGCCCATGGGCGCAAAAGGGGGCGCAAATGCATTTGCTATTTAAACAACGCAGCGCTAAACGTGAAAATTAGGATGGAAACAGCGAAGGACACTTGCGTCGCGCATTGCGCTGCATTGCGCCGGGTGTAAGATAGAGCCCATAATGTTTTTTTAAGTTTCCTCCATGTGTTAGAGAAATAAAATCAATCATCCAATACTAATAATAATACTAATAAAAAATTATATTTTATTGCATTTGGAGACCAATTCACCTCAAATTAAATGAAAACAGTACAATAATGGGTTAAGCCATGCAACATTGAGTCTGCAAAAACAGTTAATTACATTAAATTGTTTGTTTTTTCTGCTATGTCAGAAAAGTTCTGTTAGTTGTCTTTTTTATGTATTGTGCACACATACATAAAGTATAATCTTTTGTGTCTGTTGCATTTTGTTAAGGCATTTAAAATTATTTCACATTAAAGGAATAGTCTACTCATTTTCAATATTAAAATATGTTATTACCTTAACTAAGAAGAGTTGATACATCCCTCTATCATCTTAGTGCGTGCACGTAAGCGCTGGAGCGCGCTGCTACACTTCGATAGCATTTAGCTTAGCCCCATTCATTCAATGCAATCAGAGATAAAGTTAGAAGTGACCAAACACATCAACGTTTTTCCTATTTAAGACGAGTAGTTATACGAGCAAGCTTGGTGGTACAAAACAAAACGCAGCGCTTTTCTAAGCGGATTTAAAAGAGGAACTATATTGTATGGCGTAATAGCACTTTTGGGAGTACTTCAACCCGCCTGAAAAATCCGCTCCCCTTCTCCCTCTCATAATGGGAGAGGGAGGGTGTTACTGCGCCGAGTCGAAGCACTCCCAAAAGTGCTATTACACCATACAATATAGTTCCTCTTTTAAATCCGCTTAGAAAAGCGCTACGTTTTATTTTGTACCACCAAACTTTTTCGTATAACTACTCGTCTTAAATAGGAAAAACGTTGATGTGTTTGGTCACTTCTAACTTTATCTCTGAGTGGTACCATTGAATGAATGGGGCTAAGCTACGCACACAGATGATAGAGGGATGTATCAACTCTTCTTAGTTAAGGTAATAACATATTTTAATATTGAAAATGAGTAGACTTTTCCTTTAACACCTATTGACATTTTAATGACAAGTTCAATTTGAACCACTTTAATTGAGGTCAAGAAAAATATTTATGCTGCTGTTATAAAATTATTTGACATAGTATTAACACTTAATGACATTTTAATGACAATTTAATGTAATGTTAACCAATAAAGTTTGATAATTATTCTGCTATGTCATGTTTATTACAAATTTATAATAAGTTATGATGCATTGGTTTATGTCAAGTTTTCATAACAAAGACATCTTAAACTATTTCATCTTTGCATTAAAAATGGCATAATTGAACAAATAACACTTCATGACAGTTGTCAGAAATGTGCATAAAATCTCCTTTATGTTCACGACACGTGTCATGTAATGATAATGAAGGTGTCATGTCAGTCTTATAAACACCCCTTGAAGTAAAGTGTTACCTTGTGTTTCACCAATAAAAATACACTTATTGCATAAATTAAATCAGTGGTTCTCAAACTTTTTCCACGTGCGGCCCCCCTTGTGTACGGTGCATTCCTTCGCGGCCCCCCAAAGAAAATTTATGACAAAAACTGTTCTAAAATGTAACATTTTAATTAAACAAAACATTAAGTTATACAAAGTAGTGCTGTTGGTTAGTAGCCTAATTTTTTTTAGGTTTAATTACACAGAATTCATGATAAATGAATGTATTTTATAAAATGTCATAAAAATGGGGCCCCCCTGGCACCATCTCACGGCCCCCCTGGGGGCCCCAGACACCAGTTTGAGAACCACTGAATTAAATAAATAAACAGGAATAAAGTTACTGCATGCACCGATCCACAGCAAACACCTAAGAAATAAATCAGGAATTGACAGGATTTTGAAAAGTGGAAGATTGTTGGAGGGTCTGGGAAAACACATCTAAAGTCATTATTTGGTAAATGAAAGTTTTCTACATAAATGTAAAGAACATACTGTGATAATATAACCTTGATATCTTTAATATTGCCCGAGTAAGATCATGTTAAAGATTGAAATCAGTGAGTACAAAATCAAACTTTTAATGCTCCAAATCTCATCCTTAGATTGTGAGCCTTCAGCCTGTATTTCACAGACAGGCTCACAAATATGATACGTCAGTCATTTCGCTAGTAGAGCATCTTATCAACAAGACAAATAATGTAAACCCATAAATCATATGACATGACATCTGTTGCATAAAGGACCACAAATAGCCCAAATCGGATGCGGAAATTTTGATCCAACCTTTGCCAATTTGCTGAAAAAACAAAAATGTTCAAAATAGGTTGCCAGTGTAAACATTGCACTAAATCTTTTGATCTCGACTCATTACGTGAAAACATCCAGCTGTGCTTTCTTCTCACCTTCTCTCCGAAGATCCTCTGGCAGATTCCATTCTTAGCCAGTTTTTCCTTCACCTGCCGAGTCAACTCGATGGTGTCCACCTCACGGTACATGTACATCTCGTACTGCTCTGGGGTCAGAGGCGGTACTGTAGGTTTCAGTGCTCGTGGGATATAGGTGGGGTAATAAGACACCCGTCCGGCACCACAAGGAGTCTCTCCGCCGCCAGACGAATCGGACTCTACCTTAATCTCCACCGGCCGCCCCAGCACAGGCTCGTCTTCTGGCGCAGAAGCTTCCTCTCCATTGGCCGGACAGTCCCCGTTCTCCATCCGCGGCCAGCTCCGAGGCACGGCCGAGTGACCGGTAGAAGAGGAGGAGGAGAGTGAGGGTGAGACAGAGGTGAAAGGGTGAGAGGTGCCAGGGGTGCCCAACACGACCGCGCCACGCTCCGCAGACCAGTGCTGGTCGAAATACGAGCCTGCTTCGCCGATCTCCGACTTCACCTTACGGATGATGTTCTGCACGAACGCGGCAGGCGACAGGACGCTGAGAGGCGTCTGAGGGCCACTGGTCGAATTGGAGACGCACACCGGCACGGGAGTGCCCTCTTCCTGTTTGATGAAGGGAAGTGTGGGTGGAGGCTGACCCTGAACCCTAGCGGGATCTTGCAGGGAAAGACGCTCGCTGGTGGATGCCCGACCGCACACCTCCATCTCCAGCAGGGCCTGCTGCTGGGCCTGCATCTCTCGCCGGGCCTGTTCCAAAATGCTCTTGATGGTTTCATCTGAACTGCTGCTTTCTCTAGAACTGTTACGACCTGATGAAGAGCCCAGAGATGATTTACAATCACCTGTTCAACACACAAATCAGGGTCTTATTATGTGAAGTACATCAACCTTAATTTATCTCGGTTTATACCTTTATAGCTGCACAGTTTTACACTACCTCTCTGAGACTGGATCTCTTTCTTGGCCTGTTCTAGGATGTTCTTGATGGCATCGTCTGACCCAGTTTCAGGAGTTCGGATGCGAGGAGTGATGCTCCCTGTCGGAGAGAGAAACAGGAGGTGAGGTGAGTGGGTCGTCTGATCAGAGAACATCTCCAAAGCCTCACTGGTGATTGCTAGATCAATGACGGCCTTTGAGATCTTGGCATGAGGCGACACGTGAACGCTTTACTTTCAAAGCTGAGACAGGAAACCAAACACAGAGCATCACAACAAACACAGAGTCGGGAGGAAAGAGCGGAAGCCCTGTGCAAGAGATCCTCATCGATTCATTTGAGGCTCTTAAATGGGTCTGGGGGTTCAAAAGGCTGAAATATCTTCAGATGGGCCTGTGGGATCACTCAAAGTCAATCCGTTTAACTTATGTGATGATGTCACGTATTACCCAGAGAAACAGAACATCCGATGAGGAAATGATCCAAAAACCCGAGGTCCAACCCGAGAGGGTCTAAAAGTTTCACATGAGCCTCGGACACGGGTCAGGTATTATGTTAACGGCATTGGGTCATGGGTAATTTAAAATTAATGCGTTTTTGCAGAACGGACCGGAACTACCTTGTGTGTGTGCTAGAGGTCTTCACGGGTCCACTTAGATCCGAAAACCCGAGGTCCGACCCAAGACCCGATCGGGTTCGGGTCTAAAAGTTCACATGTGCCTCGGACACGGGTCGGGTACAATAATAGCGGCATCGGGTCTCGGGTAATTTAAAAATGAATGTGTTTTTTCTGAACGGACCCGAGAAGACCCGAACTCTCTCGCCTGTGTGCGTCAATGTCCTTTTCAAACCTCTCATCTGTTTGCCAAGAGCGCTTACGACATTGTGTGGTTGTCGGTAGGTTCATTTTCGTTGAGACAAACATGTCAGTCAATTATAAATGTACATTTTAGCGGTTACGTTGGTGCTGTCGTCAGATAACATAGTAAAACGAATGGAGCAGCTCGCCAAATTGGTTGCAAGGCCACCGGGGTTTCTTTCTGTCTGACTGTTGTGCGTGGGTCTGCAGAATGCACACACGTCAGTGCCGTTTACATTCGGTTCCAGTCGGGTAAAAAAAAATTGTCACTAGTTCGGGTCGGACTCGGGTCTAATTTTCTCTGGTTTGTCTCGGGTCGGGTCTTTCTTAAAAACATTTTTATTTATGCACGTCGGGTTCGGATATGAAGTGATTCGGGTCATTTCGGGTCGGGTACATGTCTTTGGACCCGAGAAGACCTCTAGTGTGTGCATCAAATCCTTTTCAAACCTTTGCCAAGAGCGTTTGCGACATCATGTGGTTGGCGGTAGGTTAATTTTCGTTGAGCCAGACCTGTCAATCAATTTTGAATACACATTTTAGCTGATACTTTGGTGTCGTCATCAGATAAGAAATGAAAATAAATCAATCAATAAAGCAACTGGCCAAATTGGTTGGGAGGCCATCAAGGTTTCTTTCTGACTGACGGGTGGTTGTGGGGCTACGGACTGCACACATGTCGGTGCCTTTACATTCGGGTACAGTCGGGTTAAAAAAAATTGCCATTGGGTCGGGTCTAATTTTCTCGGGTTCGTCTCGGGTCGTGCCTTTCTTTAAAAAAAATATTTATGCATGTTGGATTTGGGTAAAAAGTGATGCGGTCATTTCGGGTCGGGCACATTTCTTTAGACTCAAGAAGACCTCTAATGGGAACTAAGAACCGTCCTAGATAATTGATAGTTAAGCTGTTGATGTGCTTGAATAGGGAAAGTTTGGAAAAGCGTATATTTTAAAGTGTAAAGTGATATTAACTCTTTCCCTGCCAGCATTTAAAAAAAAAGTTGCCATCCAGCGCCAGCATTTTTTATGATTTTCACAAAAGTTTAATGCCTTCGAGTAAATTTTCTTCAGTATCGTTATCAGGCCCGATACCACGCTCATGTACTCGTACTCGTAAAAATACCCCGATACCAAAGACCGATACCTTATGTGACGTACTTTATGACACTTTATGACAAATTTGATTGTCTTGTTGTCTGTGATATCTTTAGCACTTTGACAGCTTTGTGACAAGCGGGTAAAAATTACATTCATTATGTCCTTGGTTTTGCCCTTTGGAGGTACTTGGACACTGTGAAATTTTGGCTTTGAAAATTTGTGATAAGCACATAAGAATAATTTGTTTTTTCCTAATATGAGTTGAACTTGAAGATGCTGATATGTTAATTAGTCTCATTGTGTTGTTCTTAGAAAATTGCCACATGAAAAAAAAAAACAGCACAACAAGCATCGGTATTGGCGAGTACCAGGGAAAAAATATCAATACTCGTACTCAATCCTTAAAAAAAAAGTGGTATCGATGCATCCCTAATAAAAACAATATACAATATATCAAATGCTTAAAAAAACTTTCATCCTATCTTCATTTGTTCTCTTTTTATCACCTCTCAAATATGGGTAGGTTTCTTCAAAAATACCTAAAAGTTAAATGTGTGTTCTGAGTTTGTCACACGACAGAAACATTTATTATTTACCACCCACCCAAATTTGAATTCATAAAAAAAGGCAAGTAAATAAAATAAATGATCAAAATCTGGGACAAATAAGTAGGCTTAAATGCTGGGGGCGTGTCCTATGATGATGCTGAAACCACACCCAGTCGAGAGAAAGCATCCATCTCTTTCAACTCTTAAAAACACCACCACAACCTGAATAGATGTTCGTGATTGTGTTAGGGGCGGGGCCATGTGCGGTGGCTCCAGCGTGTCACCGAGCCACCGTTTAAGCCACGCCCAAATAATCCTGTACACAATAATGTGGAAAAACTATTTAACGGTGTAACTCCACAATTCAGTACTATATAGTTTACAGTCTTTGCAACGTGTTTCACCAATACATTTATGACATTGAACAGACTTTAATGAGAGCACTACATTTCTTGTCAAATCTAAGTTGAGCCCAATACCATAACCCACACAAACACCTCCTGACTTAACCTAAACCCCCAGCCTTCCCTAACCAACCATAACCCCACAAACAACAATGACCTAACTCCCAACCTATCATAATCCCTAAACCAAAACCAATCTAACCTGACTGTCTAAGCTACCCTAGAGCAAATAACCGTCCAATACAGGAAACATCAGGTTGATAACGATGGCGAAGGGTCAAAAAAACTTTTAATTTAACCCCTTAAAGATTTTTTTCAGGGTTCCCACACCTTAGTTAACTTCAAGTTCAAGGACCTTTCAAGGACTTTCCAGGTTCAATACTCTCAAATTCAAGGACTAAATGTGGGGACACATTTCAAGTGAGAGCAAGGTTACATTGTGTTGCCTTTTAAGATACATTGTTACAGTTCCCTTTCAAGGTGACACTTTGGGGACGCCTCCAGGGGTAAGTGCGTCTTAATGTGTATATCAAATTCAACCAAAGGTAGAAGTCAGGAAGTATATCACTATCTAAAATATTCCCAAAGATGGCGGACACAGGAAGTATGGCAAGAGAGACGCAGCGTCTCGTTCCCTTCTCAGGGAACAACAGTTACATATGTAACCCGAGACGTTTTCATGTGTGAAACACAACTATGCAAAAAAGCATTTCGGTATGAATCAACATTCGCATACAAAAACATTTTTAAACCATTTTGCATATTAACTTTATTTTCATGACATGATCTGTGTATCGTGCCACTCACCTCGCTGCCGAACCTGAATGGTGCGCAAAGCCAGAATGTTCTGCTCGTCCGACAGGAACTGTTTCATTTTAATAAAAGGCTCTTTGCCCTTAACCGTCAGTTTTCTCCAGGGTTTGGGTCGAGCCAGGATCTCACTGACCGACCCCTGCGACAGGCCCAGTACGTAGTGCCCGAACACACGCTGACCGATGTTGTGCTTCAGCAGCTGTTCTTTCACCTGAAAAGCGATTTCCGCCGTGTCCACCTGGTCATCGTCTCCTCCGCCTGAGCTACCGCTCTCCGATTGGTCGCTTGGCACGGCCGTCTCCACCCCGGCAGACGTAGACGAGTTCTGATTGGCTGACATGAGGGCAGCTTTGGCAGCGTACAGCGCGGTGGGAAACGCCATGATGGAGGTGCCATCTTTCTTGAAGAGGGGCGACAGGAGCTGTTTCTGCAGAAGATCTCCAGGAAGTTTCTCACCCGAGAAGGGCGACACAGAGAAGGGGCGGGGCAGATCATGGGCAGAGGAAGGTGCGTCTGAGTTGGGCGGCCCTGGGCTGGAGGAAGCACGCCCGTCTATGGGCAGCGTTCCCGGGGGGGAGGAATATGATCCAGAGGGGCGACCCGTGTCCTTGCTGGGGTCTTCCGAATGACCCTCATCTTAAATGAAAACAGAATAGACTTTAAGTTTAGAGGGTTCCTAATCTACGATCTGATTGGATGAGCCACATACACAAAGGCGCAAAATTTATCATTATTATCATCAGTACATACAATTGGAGTGAAGGAAATGTCATCTTACCACTGTTGTGTAACACTCTGACTTTGTCAAGATATTTGTGTGATGGCAGGAATGTGCGTTTATCCAGCAGAAGTGCATCAGCAGTTTTTCCTGATTCCTGCATACACACACACACATGCAGTTAAACTCGGATGAATCAATGCTAGTGGCCGTGTTGATTCACATTACACGTGACTCCAGTGAGGCGTTCATGTGCATTATTGTGGTATTTCCTCATTGACAGATGCAGACAACTAAAATGTCAATATAACGCCAAGCTGTTAAAAACCCTAAAGCTGTGCGTGGGCATTGAGTTGCTCACCTGGGATGAGTTTCCATTGGCTGATGCCAGTTTCATTGCTTTCAGAATACTGCAGGAGACACAAACATATAACATCATATTGACATGCATCATACCTGTCATGCATTTTAAAGAAACTATAAGCAGGTCCACCTGATGCATTTCTGCATGGTGCTTTATTAAATTTTCGATTGTGGCTTTTAGCTACAAATAAGGGTAAAACTCTAAGGGCGGTTTCCTGGACAGGGCTTATCCTAGTCCCAGATTAAAATGCATGTTTGAGAGCTGTCTTGATTTACATTTTAGACATATCTGAACATATATCAGTGTCATTGTTTTGTCTCAAGATGCACAACAGTATTGTTTTTGTAAGGATTATTTGTAAATACTACTTACAATTTCCCAATATAACTAAGGCATAGTCCTGGATTAATCTAAACCCTTGTCCAGGAAACCACCCCTTACTGTTTAAATGAAAAAAAAAAACTTTACCTAAGTTCTGTCTTAATCTCTTCATAGTCCATCTGAGACTGCAGTTTAGTTTCCAGGGCCTGTGAGCAGACAAACAACATGACACTTATTCAGAAATCACTAACAGATGACCACAGTTTCGTGTTGTGAGACACGCAAACATTGGAGAAAGTCATTTATTTTTAATTCATATTTAATTCCAGCAAAAACCACAACCCTTATTACCACAACCAGCAAAAATCGTCACTTATTAATTTATTTATACTTAATAATAATAATAATAATAATAATAATAATAATAATAATAATAATAATAATAATAATAATAATAATAATAATAAATATTATATTAACAATAACAATACTATTATTATTACTACTACTACTATTACTATTATTATTATTATTATTACTATTATTATTACCACTATTATTATTATTATTATTACTATTGTATGAAGCCCCTAAGGGGACATGGAGGAAAAATTAAATAACGTTTAGTTTCGTGCACGCACGTGAAACTATCGCGCGTGCACGTAAAACTTTCGCGCAAGCTAGTTTCATGTGTGCACACAAAAGTTTCACGTGCGTACGCGAAACTAAACTTTAAAAAAAAATCTGCACATGAAGGTTTCGCGTAAGCACATGAAAGTTTCACGTGAGCACGCTAAAGTTTCACGTGAGCACATGAAACGAAACTTTACTTTTTTTTACTCCAATGTCACCTTATTTTTATAATTATTATAATTATTATTATTATTATTAGAGATGCACCGATACAACATTTCTGTCGACACTTATATTTAATTACTTTGAACGACATCAACCGATAAATACAGATTGTTTTGCTTTTTACTCCTCATGTAGAAGTGCAAAGCGTACAGTGTAACCGTCAATGTCATCCAATACAAAATGTATCTGCTGATGTCCGATAGTTGGGAAAAATGTTTTTATCTGCTATACTGATTATAGCCCGATATATCGGTACATCCCAAATTATTATTGTTATTATTATTAATAACACTACAATACAAAATACATTCAAATGAATAAGTTAAGACAGTGGCATCTGAAAGAGTTTTAAAGGTGGAGGTTAGCTGTGATGTCATAGTTTATCTCATGAATATAAATTAGGTTACGCTGAAATGCTTGAATCATAAACTGTAAAAAAACCCACGCCGCTTCCTTCCATTGTAATGAACTGAACGTAAATTGTCCGACGATGGGCGCTGACATGTTACACAAAAACATCAGTTTGAAATCAGGCCACGTGCAGAAGGAATCGTCCGTGGAGCCCGGAGGCAGAGACGTGGTATCAAACTTCCGCCCAAACACTCGCTCACCCAATTCAACCACGCCCCTTGAACATAAAACAGGGTTAAGTACATCTCATTTTGTCGGCGCGAAATAACACAGAAATCAAAATGAATAGTTTTTACATTTTTAAATCTCCAATCGAAGCTCAGAGAGTCCGCTCAGAGAAGCTGCCAATCACAAATGTCAATCATAATGACACGCCCTGATTCTATACCATCAAATTACTACTACAATGAAACTTATCACAAAAATGAACAGCTGAACATATATCAGCGTGATAACAACTACAATAACGGACCAAAACCATCTTTCTGAAAATTTTATTGGATGTACTGCAGCCAGCCACCAGGGGGCGATCAAAGAGCCAGCAGCTTCAGTTTTCAAAATGTATACGGGAAAACCCGGCTTGAATATGATCTTTTAGTGATTTGATTTTCTTTACATAATATCTACAAATCATATATCAGATTTGTAGATATTATGTAAAGAAAATCAAATCACTAAAAGATCATATTCAAGCCACCTTTAGTACATGGTCGCATGGCATCAATGACATCAACGTACCTTAAACTTTAAAAACAAATACTAAAATAAATACTACAGCAGCAGACCAGATCAGATCAGATAATAGCCAATTTTTTAATAAAACTCCAGCTCAATAACTACAGATACTCTCTTTAAACATTTCTAATATATAAAGTTCACTATTGTCTGTATTTTTGCAATAGTGACACTGTGACAGTAGAAACTTTGATAAAAAACAAAAAACATTCCTGTTATATCATGTCCTGCAAACAGAACTATCCACAGCAGAAGTTACATGTAAAACACCTACTGTTGCAAAAAAATTCAAACATGATGGCCAATATTCACTAAATACACACAAAAAACCACAAAAAGAGTTTTTCACCTCTATAGCTTCTGATTTATAAGACAACTGTTGCTCCAGCTCCGCAATCTGATTGGCTGACGAGTCCTGAACTTCCTGTAAGGTGAACTGAAGTCTCTGGATGCTCTCGAGCAGTCTGAGAATCTCTCTGTCTTTGGAGAAGAGCACCGCCTCCAGCCGCGACAGCGAGCGTTCGTCCTTCTCATCTGCGTCTCTCTCCTGAGACGATAAATGAAAGAGTGAGAGGAGGACAGGGTCGGGGGAGTGGCACAAGCAACATGAAAATCTCTTTTTAACTTCAAAATAATTTCTCTCTTTTCCCGACTCATCATATTGCGTCAAAGAGACACTAATGAGGTTCCAGTGATCATTTGCTCTGACTGCGGCGTTAAGGTGGTAATTTGCAGCGATACGAGTCGCCTCCCTTTCATCTAAAACTCTCTCTCCTCTTTGGGTCCATCTTCTGATGGGTCGGTCCCTTTAGAAGTGCTCTGAGATTGGGCAAGCTGCTCTCTCAGTCTCTCTACCGCCCTCTGGGCAACATCTGCTCGCTGCCATCAAACACAAAAATCTCTTATTGGTCTTTACAGTGACCCCGAAATGTTTAGTTAACTTATAGCAAACTTAAAAATCGCATGCATTAGATCAGATCCGGTCTTGATTTAGGCCCCAGATTTCACAACGAAAATGAACTAACAATTCCAGATTTTATTATCTTTCCATAACACGAGCACATGAAAGTAATGTAGCGAGGTATCGGCAGCACAATAAACAGTACAATCTCAGTTATTTCGAGCAATTTCATGATATTTTCTTTTACAGTCAAACCGAAAATTATTTACTATATATATACTAAAGAGACCTACTTTCACTAAAAGGGCTGTTTTTACTAAAGAAGATACTTTGTGCTTCATTTTCCAGGTTTCAAAATTATTTTAAGTTAAAAATTAAAAAAGTTAGAGAGGCTGAAGGACATTGTAATAAAACATTTTTGCATAACATCTTTTTTAATACTAAAACTCTTAATGATAAATATGTGTGTGAAACCTAGAAATGCAATGATGCCAAGGCCATAAGTCTAAAGAAGTTATGTTTAATATTTGAGGTCAATAGGCCCAAAAAAGCAACAGTTTTTGTAAGATTAGTGCCTTTTCTAAGTGCCAGTCAGCGGCAAAATAAAAGTCTTTTGTTTACATACACGTTCGTTCTTATTATTATTTATCCTTATGTTAGCGTATAAAATGCAGTTTCCACACCTGAAAATAAAACATCACACAAAGTTTGAACGCGAGTTTGAATGCGAGTGTAATCTCATATACAATGTTACGACTAACAAAAACTTTAACATGTTATAATAAATTATCTATATCGTATTTTTAGCTAAAACTTCACATATGTACTCTTGGAACACAAAAGATTTATTTTACATTTTAAAAAGTCTTGTGAAATGTCCCCTTTAACAGATGACTAACCTACCTATAATTCATTCGTGAGACAGTCTAACAAAATAATGGGCAAAACCAGTGAAATATCAATTAGTTTAACTTTTAGTTCTTATCTTACCACTATCTAAACAATAGTGAATAAACTGTGATAATGTGAGAAATGTTGAAGGTGTTTGACTGTACATCATTTTAAAAAATGTTGGATTATTTTTTGTAATTAAATGTATGTTGCACTGCAAAAAAATACTTTCTTACTTAGTATTTTTGTCTTGTTTCAGTAAAAATATCAATTTTTTTTAATTAAGATGTAATTTCTTGATGAGCAAAATGACTTAGTAAAAAAAGTCGAGTTTTTAGACAAAAAATATAAACTTTGAGTAAATTAGTGCTTAAACAAGCAAAAAAATCTGCCAATGGAATAAGAAAAAAAATTCTTGAAATAAGTTTACTTTTTTCATAAACACTTAATTTACGAAAACTTTTATTATTCCATTGGCAGATTTTTATTCACAAAAAAATCACTAAAATTTTATATTTTTGCCTAAAAACTTTTCCTAGGTCATTTTGCTCATCAAGAAAATACATCTTAATTCAAGAATTTTTTTATATTTGGTTACGCTTTAGATTACAGCCCGGATAGTACTGCGTAAGTACAGCGAATTTACAGCATATGTTTCTGTAATTATAGTGTACTTCTAAAGTACATACTTGTATTTTTAAGGAAACAATTTATAATATTTTGGGAACAAAGGGGTAACAAGTGCCACTTTAATTTAAAGCCCGCAGATGCTATACTTACTCTGTAACTACGTGAAACAAGGGGGTAAAAAAATTGACTTGGACTGTATTTGAATTGTTAGTCCAAAGTTATGAATTACTTACTGTATTAATAATTTGTAATTTCCCACGTTTTTAGCATATAAGTCATACATATCATGTAATATTAAAAAAGTTAGCCCTTAGTTATAAAATATTTACTGCATATATTATTTGTATTTTTCCTGGTTGTTACTCATTTGTTCCCCAAATATTATAAATTGTTCCCTTATAATTACACGTACGTACTTCATAAGTGTACTATAATTACAGAAACATACGCTGTAAATTCCCTGTACTTACACAGTACTTTACTGCATAATTTGTATTTTTCCTGGTTGTTACACCTTTATTCCCCAAATATTATAAATTGTTCCCTTATAATTACACGTATGTACTTCATAAGTGTACTATAATTACAGAAACATACACTGTAAATTCGCTGTACTTACACAGTACTTTCCGGGCTGTAATCTAAAGCGTTACCTGATATTTTTACTAAAAACAAAAAACAAAAAAAAAACAGAAAAGGTAATTTTTTGCAGTGCTATCTATGACATGAATTAGCATTGAATTGCTTTTTAGGGTAAACAACAAAAATGTGCAAAGTGTTTCCTCATTTTTTTTTTAAGTTTACAATTATATTGGTTAGGTTCATTTTATCAATATTTGCATTTAAACCTACCGCTGTAATGTTTGGGGCAACAGGTGTAGGACGGACTGACAATCTAAAAATCGACAAGAATTGGATGCCAACATCCCCAAAAACTTAAAATCAATTAACATTTTTGTGCAACAGATCAGGCGTTCCTTCAAAACCTCAATCAATGGAGATTTAAAGGTGGGGGGTGAGAGTGGGCGAGAACGAGCGTCTCTCTCTCTCTGTGTTCTGCTGAGGCGTGTGTTTACTTGCAGGCACTTTCTTCCCAAACTGTTTACCTGCTCTGTCACACTCGGCCTGCTAATTAATGACTCATTTTCGAATCATTTATCTAAGAGCTGCTGGCGAAGGGAGAAAGAGCGAATCACAGTGGAAAAAAGGAAGCAATCAGTGCAATGAGGTAACTAACAGCCCCTCGCTGCACACCGCACTCATCTCTCAGCATCCCTCTTCTGTCCGCCGCCGCTCGCACGGCTCCACGGGTAAGAGAGCGACTGCTAATCACGGCCCGCGAGGACGAGGAGGGCGATGGGGGAGGAAGAGGGGCTGCAGGGGTGTCTAATTAAACTCAATGCTTGATTAGGAAGGTGATTATCCTCGTCTCAATCAGATGCCGAGAGAGGGCAACGCACTCACCTGGTTGGCCTTCTCCAGGTCTGCCATCAGCGCGTTCATCTCCTCCACCCTGAAACATTCGAACGACATGATAAACATCAAACTACTAAACTGATGATACTTGCATGACCACAATATCACTTTACAAATCATTTTATAGCATTGTAAGAGTATATATATGTATATGTTATGAAGTTTAATTTCTATAAAGTGCTTTGACAAGTTTGCCTCATTGTAAAGAAACTTTACATATTAGTAAAGATAGGAAAACAAAAAAAAAATATATATAAAAAATACATAATAAATTTTAAATTCTGTTAAATATTTTGGCAAGAATTTGCATAAAGTTTTTCCTAAGATGCATATTAACTGTAGAATATTTAGTATAAAGTTTAAACAACTTGGTTTTGCAAGTCAATTCAACCTACTATTTTAAGTTTTGGCTTGTGATAAGTTGATAACTTATAAAAAAAGTTGAAATTGTTTAAAGAGCACCTATTGTCCCATTCACGATTCTACATTTCCTTTGGTGTGTAAGTGTGTATTAGTACATGTTAATGATATGCAAAAGGTACAAAATCCAAAGTAAATGATGAAGCGAGTTATCGTCTCCAACGTAAATCTATTTTCTTGGACTACAACAAACACACGGATTGTAGGCAACAGTTTACTTCCTGGGATGGTGATGTAGTAAAAACCGACTTTATCATAATTCCTCCCACTTCGGACTCGTAAGTTAACTTACAAACCTATCTATCCTTACAAACTCGTAAGCTTGTAAGTTAACTCCTGTTAGCATTGCATTGTGCGTGAATCTTTCAAACATGGTAAGGAGCGTCACATTTCCGGCTGATGTCAGAGGTATTCAGACCAATCACAACATACAGATTAGCTGGCCAATCAAGGACACAGCGCTTTTCAAATCCGTGCATTTCAGGAAGAGAATAAAATCTGGAGCTACAAAAATGTACGGTATGTGGAAAATAATGTGTTTTTAAACCATAAACCACGCAAACACATTGTATTATACCAAATACACAAAATAACGTTATGTTATAGAAATTAAATAGGTGCACTTTAACTTAATTTGTTAAGTTAAAGTAACACAAATATAATGTTGATTTGAAAAAAGCTGCATATTTTTACAGTGTAGAAATCGTAAATTAATAATTTGCGCATTCGTGTTATCAATGGAGAAAATAAAGGTCTGAAAAATGGTAGTAGTGCATCAAAGTTTGAAAATTATTTAATAATCAAATGGTAGTGTCTACCTTTTGATTAAGTTAATAAATTAACTAATTTACAAACTAATTTACAAATTAACTAATTTACAAAAAAACTAATTTACAAAAATAAAATAACTTTAATCATTTTATTTTTGTAAAATTTGTGTAAATTTCAATAAAATAATTTTATTTTTGCATAGTATTTGATAACTGAAAAAGGGCAAAGAGGCGGGACGTGGGTGGAGATGAGGTGCCTGGTTGCTGAAACCACGCCCACCTGGTTCGACAGTAGTGAGTGCAGCAGCAGTTCACCCGTCACTCAAGTGGCCACACCCTTAATTATGCAGAATTTTAAGGCTTAATATAATTTAAATTAATGAGTTACAAAAATTCATCCCCAAAATTAGCTATATAGACCAAAAACACTTTTTGTTCCAGGCTGTAAACAAATCTATTTCTGCTGTTAGTTAGGCATTTTAACATGGGGGGTGTCAATCTCTAGTGGCCAGTTGATGAATTGCAGTTTAATTCACTTCCGTGATGGCTTCATGATAGAGACTTGAAGGTTGCCCCTTGGTTTTATCATTTTAATTATAGATGGAAGAACTTTGGGTGTTAAAGGGATAGTTTACCCCCAAATTAAAAAATGTGTTAATTACTTACCTTTGTGCCAATCGAACCACCAAACAAAGATTTTTTTTAAAGTGTTGTTTGGGGATTTCTGGTTACTACATAAGTGGATGGTGACCATCTCTGAGTTTTTTAAGTGTGCTGAAGATATTTTCCCATCTCTGTTCTTGAGTTGTGGTATCGCTTTTGTTTCACATTATTTAAAAGTTTCATTTTTACAGTATTTTTGGGTTGAACTATCCCTTTAAGTCACAGAACCAAACTGTGGTGTAAGTCTGCAAAAGAGCTCACATTATTATTTACACCAAAGCGAAAAAAGAAATGTACAGCAACGCTAACAGTACTTACTGTTACACTAGGGTGCAAAAAGCAGTCGCTTAAATGCAATTTGCACCCCAGGTCTTACGTCGCAGACTCCAGAGAAACCCCGTAAAGCACAGATGGAAGAAATAAATAAATGAACACAAGTTCAAAAGTTCTTAAGGGAGACGTGAAGCGCGAGGTTTGCTGTCATTAGAGTCGAGTGAGTCATATCTCATCCAGCGCTGTTTTACATCGTTGTATCCCAACATACCCACACGCACGCGCTCGCCACAATCACAGCGCTCGCTCTCATTTGAATAGCGTGTCGGGGAGATTATTCATAAGGTTTGTTTGAAGTTCAACAGTTTCCTCTTAGTCATCAGGGAGTTGATTTTCAAAAGGTGGAGAGGCGGCATAATAAAGAGAAGTGAAAGATTGATTAAATATGTGAATCTCGAAGGTTGCACTAAACAAAGACGGCTTCTCAATTAGACGAGATTTGTTTTAAGAGCACAATCAAAGAAATGTGAATCTGTCTGAAGAGTGCAGCGCTCGACAGAGTCGCGTTTAAAACATCACTTTAAGTTTCTTGCCATGACACGTGTCTACATCACTAATGTAAACGTGCCATCAGGGCGGAGGAAGAGATTGGCTAAGACCAAGAAAATGGTGTATGCTATCCGAAAACATTCGCTTGATCTGAAAAAAAAAACAAAGCAATAAACCTATACGTCACAATCCGGAAGGCATTTTCTGACTAGAAGGAATACAGGTACGGCCAAATCTCATGAGATGTTGATTTAGGGTTAGGACTAACATGAAAAACAGTGGTTCTGGCTAGATATGATACAGCTACGGCCTAAATCCCATGAAATGTTTAGGGGTGAAATTAAAACGAGATTTCACGAGATTTTGGCTGTAGCTGTATACCTTCTAGCCACAACCCCTTTTAGTGGGCAGATATCACGAAGAGATGTAAAGGTTTGCTCTAAACCTGAACCCAGGTCTGAACAAGAACCAGTTTGACTCCAAAGACCAAACCAGACCAAACCACAAAGCTCAATAAATGTGTGTGCATTCATGGACTGATTTCCAAAAAAAGCTAATAATAATAAAATAATATAATAAATATTAATAAATAATAAATAATAATAATAAAATAATAATAATAAATTAATATTTAATTTAATAATAATTCAACTATTTTAATGATTTACAACACAAACGACACAAATCATCTATGTAGCCCATGATAAAATCACAGATATCAAACAATAAGGAAAACCCAGAATAAAACTTATGATTTCTTACTTTGCCACCATTTCTTTGTCGTATTTACACCTCATTTCCTGCAGCTCCGATCGGGCCGAGTTCAGCGCTGTACAGACAGAGAAACAGGTTCAATTATTGACCTTTAACCTTACAATAGGCCTTAGATGACCTCGCATTGTAATATGAATCTTACACGACTGAAGGGCTTTGATTCGCTCCTCAGCTTGGCCGGGCAGAGCCGTGTCTGATTCATGTTCCTCCCTGTGGAAATAAAGAGACAGATCAGATCAAGAAGCGACTGTGACCGACACAGAGAAATCACAGACGTGGAGCAGATCTCAAAAACCCAACAATGATTTTACTGAAGCCCTTATTTTGTATTGAATGAAATGGCAGTATAGCAGATACAACTGTGGCATACTACTATTACCATGCATTTTTAAAGATGTGTATTGATGTATTGTACAGATTTCAACAAATCATACATAGCTTTGAAGTTTTTTTAATTCAGAATGTCAAAATATAAATAACTCATTTTTGAACATGTGCTCATTCCGACTCAATTTGCCAGCACGGGTCACATATGATTGATACTAAAGTTTAAAATACTCAATGAGTTAAACACCCTCAAGTTGTTACAAACCTCTACAAATTTCTTTGTTCTGCTAAACACAAAGAAAGATGTAATCAAGCAGAAAAAAAAGCACTATAGACCTTTTGCGAGTCGACGTCACAGTTACGTCACGCGCGCAATGTGGTGGCAGAAAAACAGTGGAAATGAATGAGACACAACGAGTGAAACGAACAATATAACTCACTAGAAAATGTCTTGTTGTGCTGTTAAGTGTCAGAATAGGAATGCCAAAATAGATGACCTTCATTTTTATAGTATACCCTTGTCGAAGACACCATTTAAAGATAAACGTAGGTGTTTATGGTTGCAATAAGCCCTCAACCGAGTGATGAAATCATCTGAAAATCTTTTAATAATTTGAATAGAAAATAATTAGAGAAGATATCCGGAGTTCTGTCGAAGTCTGTTCCCTCTATGTGTCTCTTATAGCGTTTTCATCACGTTACGTTTATAATTTATTTAGAAAAATTAAAGATTTGAATTAGTTCATAATATCAAAAATATTACAATTTATTAAAGTTTTCATATTTTTTCGTTTTCTATTACGTCTTTTTACCTTCTATCTTAGCCTATGTCTTCTTCCTGTTTGTTCTAAATTATGATGTTTTCTAATAAATATATAAACATAGCACACACACACAATGTAAAGTATTAATAATATATAAACATAGCACACGCAGGCACGCACGCACGCACGCACACACACACACAATGTAAAGTGTTAATAATATATAAACAGGCCTATACAAATTAATTTGTATGTAAACATAATAGTTTTAGAACAAACACGTAGGCTATAAATATAAGAAATTGAAAACAGGAAATTATGAAATATTTAAAAAATGATATTATACAGAATACATGATAGTATTGCTCTTAAAAGTACTTCAGCGATTCATATTGTAAAAATAATTGATTTACCAATAAAGAACAATACATATACATTACATACATGCACACATATCAGTAGTCAAGCCATTTAAACTTTTAATTTATTTAATAAATAAACGTAACTTGGTAAAAACTTTATAAGAAACATTACACTTAATAGAAATATAGTGGAAACAAACTTCTACAGAACACCGGATCCTTAAAAATCACAGTTTAACGCTAAAACACTTCACAACCCTATTGCGGAGCTGTCACTTTCTGCCACCAGTTGGGCTCCGCCCACAAAAAACGTCATCTCTGTTTGCAAACAAGCAAAAGGTCTATTGATTTCTATAGTAGGAAACAAAAATACTATGGAAGTCAACGGTGCTCAAAATGGTTTGGTTACAAACATTGCACAAAATATCTTCCCTTTGTATTTAGCAGAAGAAAAATTGTTTACAGCTTTGAGAGTGAATAAATCACGACAAAATCCCTTTAAATGTGTATGATACTGTATCATCATCATTCATGTCTGTATTCACTCACCCTTTATCATGATTATGATGGCTGTTGAGCGGCGTGTCATCATCCTGTGTGTTCTGTACACTGTTTGGTGTCATCATATGGGACCGATGTGTGGATGCCTGCCCCGTCTCTATGGTAACAGAGTCCAACTCGCTGTCTTCTAAACACCATGGTTAAAAGTGACATTTATGTAATCGATGTGCATGAATACTTGTAAAACTGCTGACTTAACTTATATTAAATGTTTATGATTTTGTGTTCAGTATGTATATTTGAGCAATGCATTAGCAACACAAAGATCATGGGTCCGATCCCCAGTGAACACACTTTCTCATCCTTTCATTGGACGCACATTTGGTGACACGATACTTCCAGTTTCAGGTTTTTTTAATAGTCTGAGTAGTTCCTAAACTGAACTCTTGAACAAATACCTTGTCGAAAATAACAAATGTTTTGGTTATCTAGGTCAGTGGTTTTCAAACTTTTTCAGCGTGCGGCCCCCCTTGTGTATGGTGCATTCCTTCGCGGCCCCCCAAAGAAAATGTGTGACAAAAAACTGTTCTAAAACCCAACATTTTAATAGAAAAAAACATTAAATTATCCAAAAAAGTAGTGCTTTTGGTTAGTAGCCTTATTTTTTTTTGGTTTAATTACACAGAATTCATGATAAATTAATGTATTTCATAAAATGTCATAAAAATGGGGCCCCCCGGCACCATCTCGCAGCCCCCAGTTTGAAAACCACTGATCTAGGTAACCTACCTGTTGTTTATTTTTTGCTTGTTATATAAATAATCTATGTTTAAAGTACTTAGCTGTTATTTATTTTTAGCAGAGTTTATCGGAAGTTACGTGTTGACCACGAAAGCTGCTTGTTTATGTTGTTACATAGCTTGTAATGCATTGAAGTCACTTTGGATTAAGTTCTTTGTTGTTAAATCCGACTAAATGCGCGATCACACTAGACTTTGAGCATGTGGATATTTTTCGCAAGTTTTTGCGAATATTGCGCTTTGTCAATGTAACTTTCTTTGGCTTCGTCCATCTTTGCTTTTCAGTAGAGAAAAAGGTCACGTCGTGACATACAGGTTTTCTATTGGTCACATATCTCCACATGATATGAATTCGCAGGTCTGAGCTCACCAGACTTGAACTTTGGTATGCAGCAAAATATCTACGCACAAGCTTGCATTTTAAAGGGATAGTTCACCCAAAAATTTAAATAATGTCGGAACGAAATTTAAGATGTTTTATATTTAGTCCGAGAGCTTGTTGACCCTTCATTGAAGGTATACTGTCTGTTGTGAAGCGCATGCGCGAGACTAAAGTCACGTGACGCGGATGACATATGGCACGGCTGACGTGTTATCTGGTGCGCCCCGAATTCATTTACAGTCTTAGGGAGACGCACGCTGTTAGTTTGGGAAAAAAACCTTTCATCATCCGCGTCACTGCAGCCGCGTGACTTTAGTCTCGCGCATGCGCTTCACAACAGACGCGGAAGAGAAGACAATGCAGAATAAAGTCGTAATTTTTGTTAATTTTAGACCAAAATGTATTTTCGATGCTTCAACACATTCTAACTGACCCACTGATGTCACATGGACTATTTTTATGATGTTTTTATTAACTTTCTGGACATTGATAGTATACCGTACATAGATTTTCAATGAAGGTTCAACAAGCTCTCGGACTAAATATAAAACATCTAAAAACGTTGGAGCCGATGGTGTAGTCGTGGAAGGTGCTCCGACACATGGTGCAGACACACTTCTGGCGACCCGAGTTCAAATCCCGGCTCGAGGTCATTTGCCAATCCCTTACCCCTCTCTTCACCCTATACTTTCCTGTTGTCTACTTAATTACTATCAATCCAATAAAGGCAAAAATGTTTGGAACGACATGAGGGTGAGTCATTAATGACATTATTTTCATTTTTGGGTGAACTATGCCTTTAATCCTGATGCATTTGCATGCATATGAATGAAAGTCAATGGAACGAAAAGTGTAGTGTGACAGCACTTTAAGTGTGTCTGTTTGTGTCTAACCTGTTTTATCAAGACAATGAAGGGGTCTTTTCAGGTGGGTAGAGATCTCCGAGATCACCGCATCACCATCAGAAGTCGAATGTTTCAGTTCTGCCAGACGTTCTCCCAGCGAATGTGTGGCTTCTAGCAGTGGAGTCGGATCTGTACACACACACACACAAGAAACACAAAGCTGAAGTACACATCCAACACTCTCACTTATTTAATTTAACCGCTTAAATCTCATTCCTATTTAAAACAATTTCCCACATCACACTGAATAAAGACCGCATCAGGCCCACCAAAAACCACCAACCTCAGCTGCTTAACTCGCTCTCAAATACTTATCGAGACAAATCCAACAAAGTAGAAGAGGATAAAAAGTCACCCAAAAAAGAAATAGTATATATATATATAAAAAAGGTGAGATTCTTTAGCACAACAGAGAAGCTGTTTTGCAATGCATGTGTCTCAGCACGGGGCCCATGGGGCCAACTAGGAGGCTGTTTCTGCGCTAACAAGTCTCCTCTGGATCATTTGATCATTTAAATTATTATGCCAGGAATCCTCAGGAGGCTCCGCGGCTCTCCACATCACAGGGCTGTTTTTAATCTTCCGTCGTTCCTTTCTTCCCCTGAAAAAGTTCAGCGTCGCGCGGCTCACAGATGAGCCGTGCTCCCGTTGTGTACCTGGCAAAGGAGGTGACTCCCCGAGCCGCGGTGCGGAGAGAGAAGAGAGGCTCATGGGAGCAGAGCTGACACGACGAGAGGAGCTACGCTTACACACACACACACACACAATGAAGTCTTTCAAAACTCTTAAAGAACAGCAAAAATGCTTCTTTTTCACCATGGCTTTCATCTCGCACTCTTTGGGCACAATGGGGGTCCTGATCCGCTCTCCAAAACCTCACTTCTCACCGGCACTAAACTGGAAACATACCGGTTTTCTTCCGGGCCTCCACATCATATCTAGGAAACGGACGTCTTTCGTCCTCTAAATTCAGGTCAAATAGGAAGTCACGAGGGGTGAGAGCGGACAGATTTAATAAATCAGGATGTTTAAAACAGACTTATAAATGTGGGACGCATGCATGCGGTTTGCTTTGTTACAAAAGCGCGGTGAATATTGCGTCAGTCACTTGGGACGTTGCTTTTAAGAGCAGTATAACCGCTTTAACGCTAAGAAGACAGCTGAACTTATGCACATAAACTCCTTCATCACCTTCTTTTAAGTTCTAATGATCAAACCCTTCAGGCTTTAGTCTCAAATGCAAGCGGCAATTCTTCTCAATCAGATGCTGAGAGTCAAACGCCGTGATGAGATGCGCGGGAAGCGTTCGTGAGATGGCAGAAATGACATTATGGAAGTGGTGAAATAGATGCACGATGCTGTTGGGAACTGTGAGATATTAAAGTGTGTATTTGTGCATCTGAACGATCTGTCGGGATGCATTTAGGTAAAAATCAAACCACGTTGCGCATAGATCCGTGCTAATTTCCTAAGAATGAAACCAATATTAAAAGTACTGAAAAGTGAAATATTTTGACATGCATTGTGACAATACCACAAAATTATGATTGAGAGATGAGAGTGAAAGAGATGCTGATAACAGGTGAATCTTTAAGTACATTGGAGAGCAATGTTACAATAAAACAATAATATATGAATGATATAGATAATTTTACATTTGTTTTGCATTATACATTTATGTTTAGATTTAAAGGGGACATTTCACAAGACTTTTTAAAAATATAAAATAAATCTTTGGTGTCTCCAGAGTACGTATGTGAAGTTTTTGGTCAAAAATAATATATAGATAATTTATTATAACATGTTAAAATTGCCAATTTGAAGATGTGAGCAAAAATTAGCCGGTTTTTGTGTGTGTCCTTTTAAATGTGAATGAGCTGATCTCTGCACTAAATGGCAGTGCAGTGGTTGGATAGTGCAGATTAAGGGGCAGTATTATCCCCTTCTGACATCACAAGGGGAGCCAAATTTCAATGACCTATTTTTTCACATGCTTGCAAAGAATCTTTTACCAAAACTAAGTTACTGGTTTGTTCTTTTTCACATTTTCTAGGTTGGTAAAAGCACTGGGGACCCAATTATAGCACTTAAACATGGAAAAAGTCCCTTTTAAAGGGACAGTTCACCCAAAAGTGAAAATTCTGTCATTATTGATTCACCCTAATATTATAACAAACAAGTTTACATTTCTGTGTTTATTAAAGGAAGATATTTGTAATCAAGCATGAAACAGGAGCACCATTGACTTCCAGTGTAGGAAAGAAAAATACTATGGAAGTCAATGGTGATCAAACGGTTTGGTTATAAACATTGCTTAAAATATCTTCTTTTGTGTTCAGCAGAACAAAAAAATTATCCAGGTTTGGAACAACTCGAGTCTCAGTGAATAATGACAAAATTTTCATTTTTGCGTGAACTATCCCTTTAAGTGCACTCCTCCTATACAATTAAACAGCATGTGCATTCCCAAGGATCAAACGTGGCTAATGCACTGTTCTACCAAGTGAGCTGAAGGACAGCAATAAAATGTATACAGCAGTAAAATAAAAATAATCTTTTAAATAATTTTAAATCTTACTACCCATGCATTAAGCGGTCCCTCCAGAAAAACGTGATTATGCGATCGCATGATTCAATAAATAATCAGCCAAAGTCTGCATATTTATGCGAGGGCCGCATTTTTTAAATACGTTCATAATCCCCGCATTTTCGTAGGAAAAAGTCATATGTATCTTAGCAGAAAGTTGAAAAATGTTGCATTTATTTCACCCATGCGCAGCAATGTCCCCTGTTTGTCATGGGAATGTTAGGAAGTGACGTAATTATGCAACATGAACATCAATGAAAAGCTGCAAAAGCTGCAAACAGTTTTTGCAAGTTCACGCAGTTTTTTGCAAGTTGACGCAGTTTTGGCAAGTTCACACAGTTTTGGCAAGTTCACACAGTTTTGGCAAGTTCACGCAGTTTTTGCAATTTCATGCAGTTTTTGCAATTTCACACAGTTTTTGCAAGTTCACGCAGTTCTTCAAGTTCAAGCAGTTTTGGCAAGTTTACGCAGTTTTGGCAAGTTCACACAGTTTTGGCAAGTTCACACAGTTTTGGCAAGTTCACGCAGTTTTTGCAATTTTACGCAGTTCTTCAAGTTCACACAGTTTTTGCAAGTTCACGCAGTTCTTCAAGTTCACGCAGTTTTGGCAAGTTCACGCAGTTTTGGCAAGTTCACGCAGTTCTTCAAGTTCACGCAGTTTTGGCAAGTTCACACAGTTCTTCAAGTTCACGCAGTTTTGGCAAGTTCACGCAGTTTTGGCAAGTTCACGCAGTTTTGGCAAGTTCACGCAGTTTTGGCAAGTTCACGCAGTTCTTCAAGTTCATGCAGTTTTGGCAAGTTCACACAGTTCTTCAAGTTCACACAGTTTTTGCAATTTCACGCAGTTTTGGCAAGTTCACGCAGTTTTGGCAAGTTCATGCAGTTCTTCAAGTTCACACAGTTTTGGCAAGTTCACGCAGTTTTTGCAATTTCACGCAGTTTTTGCAATTTCACACAGTTTTTGCAAGTTCACGCAGTTCTTCAAGTTCAAGCAGTTTTGGCAAGTTTACGCAGTTTTGGCAAGTTCACACAGTTTTGGCAAGTTCACACAGTTTTGGCAAGTTCACGCAGTTTTTGCAATTTTACGCAGTTCTTCAAGTTCACACAGTTTTTGCAAGTTCACGCAGTTCTTCAAGTTCACGCAGTTTTGGCAAGTTCACGCAGTTTTGGCAAGTTCACGCAGTTCTTCAAGTTCACGCAGTTTTGGCAAGTTCACACAGTTCTTCAAGTTCACGCAGTTTTGGCAAGTTCACGCAGTTTTGGCAAGTTCACGCAGTTTTGGCAAGTTCACGCAGTTTTGGCAAGTTCACGCAGTTCTTCAAGTTCACGCAGTTTTGGCAAGTTCACACAGTTCTTCAAGTTCACACAGTTTTTGCAATTTCACGCAGTGTTGGCAAGTTCACGCAGTTTTGGCAAGTTCACGCAGTTCTTCAAGTTCACGCAGTTTTGGCAAGTTCACGCAGTTTTGGCAAGTTCACGCAGTTTTGGCAAGTTCACGCAGTTTTGGCAAGTTCACGCAGTTCTTCAAGCTAATGCAGTTTTGGCAAGTTCACGCAGTTCTTCAAGTTCACGCAGTTTTGGCAAGTTCACGCAGTTTTGGCAAGTTCACGCAGTTTTGGCAAGTTCACGCAGTTTTGGCAAGTTCACGCAGTTTTGGCAAGTTCATGCAGTTCTTCAAGTTCACACAGTTTTGGCAAGTTCACGCAGTTTTTGCAATTTCACGCAGTTTTTGCAATTTCACACAGTTTTTGCAAGTTCACACAGTTTTGGCAAGTTCACGCAGTTTTGGCAAGTTCACGCAGTTTTGGCAAGTTCATGCAGTTCTTCAAGTTCACACAGTTTTGGCAAGTTCACGCAGTTTTTGCAATTTCACGCAGTTTTTGCAATTTCACACAGTTTTTGCAAGTTCACGCAGTTCTTCAAGTTCAAGCAGTTTTGGCAAGTTTACGCAGTTTTGGCAAGTTCACACAGTTTTGGCAAGTTCACACAGTTTTGGCAAGTTCACGCAGTTTTTGCAATTTTACGCAGTTCTTCAAGTTCACGCAGTTTTGGCAAGTTCACACAGTTCTTCAAGTTCACGCAGTTTTGGCAAGTTCACACAGTTCTTCAAGTTCACGCAGTTTTGGCAAGTTCACGCAGTTCTTCAAGTTCATGCAGTTTTGGCAAGTTCACACAGTTCTTCAAGTTCACACAGTTCTTCAAGTTCACACAGTTTTTGCAATTTCACGCAGTTTTGGCAAGTTCACGCAGTTCTTCAAGTTCACGCAGTTTTGGCAAGTTCACGCAGTTTTGGCAAGTTCACGCAGTTTTGGCAAGTTCACGCAGTTCTTCAAGCTAATGCAGTTTTGGCAAGTTCACGCAGTTCTTCAAGTTCAAGCAGTTTTGGCAAGTTTACGCAGTTTTGGCAAGTTCACGCAGTTTTGGCAAGTTCACGCAGTTTTGGCAAGTTCACACAGTTTTGGCAAGTTCACGCAGTTTTGGCAAGTTCACGCAGTTTTGGCAAGTTCACGCAGTTTTGGCAAGTTCACACAGTTCTTCAAGTTCACACAGTTTTTGCAAGTTCACGCAGTTCTTCAAGTTCACGCAGTTTTGGCAAGTTCACGCAGTTTTGGCAAGTTCACGCAGTTCTTCAAGTTCACGCAGTTTTGGCAAGTTCACACAGTTCTTCAAGTTCACGCAGTTTTGGCAAGTTCACGCAGTTTTGGCAAGTTCACGCAGTTTTGGCAAGTTCACGCAGTTTTGGCAAGTTCACGCAGTTCTTCACGTTCATGCAGTTTTGGCAAGTTCACACAGTTCTTCAAGTTCACGCAGTTTTGGCAAGTTCACGCAGTTTTGGCAAGTTCACGCAGTTTTGGCAAGTTCACGCAGTTTTGGCAAGTTCACGCAGTTTTGGCAAGTTCACGCAGTTCTTCAAGCTAATGCAGTTTTGGCAAGTTCACGCAGTTCTTCAAGTTCAAGCAGTTTTGGCAAGTTTCCACAGTTTTGGCAAGTTCACGCACTTTTTGCAAGTTCACGCAGTTTTGGCAAGTACACGCACTTTTTGCAAGTTCACGCAGTTTTGGCAAGTTCACGCAGTTTTGGCAAGTTCACACAGTTTTGGCAAGTTCACGCAGTTTTGGCAAGTTTACGCAGTTTTGGCAAGTTCACGCAGTTCTTCAAGTTCACGCAGTTTTGGCAAGTTCACGCACTTTTGGCAAGTTCACGCAGTTCTGGCAAGTTCATGCAGTTCTGGCAAGTTCATGCAGTTCTTCAAGTTCACACAGTTTTGGCAAGTTCACGCAGTTTTTGCAAGTTCACGCAGTTTTGGCAAGTTCACGCAGTTTTGGCAAGTTCACGCAGTTTTGGCAAGTTCACGCAGTTCTTCAAGTTCAAGCAGTTTTGGCAAGTTTCCACAGTTTTGGCAAGTTCACACAGTTTTTGCAAGTTCACGCACTTTTTGCAAGTTCACGCAGTTCTTTAAGTTCACGCAGTTCTTCAAGTTCACGCAGTTTTGGCAAGTTCACGCAGTTTTGGCAAGTTCACGCAGTTTTGGCAAGTTCACGCAGTTTTGGCAAGTTCACGCAGTTCTTCAAGTTCAAGCAGTTTTGGCAAGTTTCCACAGTTTTTGCAAGTTCACGCACTTTTGGCAAGTTCACGCAGTTCTGGCAAGTTCATGCAGTTCTGGCAAGTTCATGCAGTTCTTCAAGTTCACACAGTTTTGGCAAGTTCAAGCAGTTCTTCAAGTTCACGCAGTTTTGGCAAGTTCACGCAGTTTTGGCAAGTTCACGCAGTTTTGGCAAGTTCACGCAGTTTTGGCAAGTTCACGCAGTTTTGGCAAGTTCACGCAGTTCTTCAAGTTCATGCAGTTTTGGCAAGTTCACGCAGTTTTGGCAAGTTCACGCAGTTCTTCAAGTTACAATATATTAAACAAATCAACAGATTTTACACAAACACTTTAGGGACATCATGATTCATGACCCAAAGCTCACCCCATACATCTAAATGTTTTTTGTATTCTGGCCGGTAACACTGAAAGTCATCATTATATACAGTACTTGCTTTCCTCATGTAGTCAGTCAAGGTCAAAGCTTACATTTAAATGAGATGACATAAGACCTGGCATTACACAAAAATCACACAACCTTTTTCTTTTTGGTTGAATGAAGGCATTTCAAATCAATAACCTTAGATAAAAAAGGCTTTAATGTAGCTTAACTAGTAGAGCATTTTTTGATTCCACATACAAATGAATTGATAACTAATAACTTGAATGCACTGTAAGTCACCATAGATTAAAGTGTCTGCTAAATACATAAATATAAATGCAAAATGTAAGCAAAGTTTTTGAATAATGTGTTAAGAGTCTGGTGTTAATTTGTTGCTGTGGAACTAAAGGATATTTCTATGACAACGTGCATTACGTTTTAAAGTTCACGTTGATATATAAGAGACTATAGATAATGTCAAACTAATTGTGTCGAACCAAATCATTGTGTGATTAACTGAAGCTAACAGCAGCTACGTAAGAAAACATCTCAGAGACGTGAGGTTTACTTCGCTCAGACTGACGATTAACTTTAATGAATCTGTCCTTTACCGCACATCTAAATACTCAGCCCCATTTTAATTCCTTCACTAATTTTGTTATTCTTGATTGGACGTATGCCTTGAGGTCACATTATCTAATTAAAATCTGATTATCCTTATAGGCAACTTATAAATCATAATCAAAAAAATAAATAAGAGAACGGAGGGAAAAGATCCTTAAGAAGTACAACACGAATTTTGCACAGCCTAAAAAGGCTCGTTTTTAGTGGGTTATGATGATGTGTTTATATAAAAAGTTATCAAAGTACACAAAAGTTCAGATTCTCAGAAAAAAATTAATTGAATAATCAGCAGTATTCATGGGTCAGTGTTGATTTTAGCATCTGGTCCGCGGCAGAACCGACTGCGCTTTGCTCCTCTGTGTTTTCGTTCCACAGTATAACTGCTATTCGTCTTTGCTTTACCTTAATTAAGATTTCCTGGAGGTCTGCATTCCCCCGTACCTAATAAAAGGAGACGCAAAACTCTTCGCGCATGATGCAACATCCCTCAACTTTACTCTCATGCGACGACCCAGCCCTATCCCGCGAGCACCATCGATTTCTCTCTAAAGAGGGCAGAGCGCCGGAGACTCGGAGAGAGACTTCAGCGGGGCAGCGGTTAAGTTACGGCTGCGTCGCCGGGGCGTCTCGGCGTGCCAACACGAGCAGGTGTGTCAGGGCGGTCTGTCTTGGCCCTGTCAGCGTTACACCATCATTAGGCAGCGCGGGCGCAGCGGGGAGCAGCACGCCGTCTCTCTGGGCCCTCTGTAATTACGCTCTGACATAATTAACCCAGCAAGCCCATTAGCCCAGCAAAGACTGCAAAAAAAGCTGCGCTATAATTATTTGTTGTGTGCATGCTAATGAGAGCAGCTGTGCGCCCATCGTACAACACGAACAAATTAATTTACAAGGCTCAGCTTCAAGGTTTTTTTTTTTCTCTGCATCTCTCCAACACGCACTCCAAAACTACAACTGCATCTTTTTTCGAGCGTATCAAGTGGATGTTGAAAGTTCAGATGGGGTTTGTTATCTCCAGATAAAAGTACTGCATCACGTATTTACCATGAAGCAAACATCTCTCCATCAAAGAATGATTATGAATAGGTCAATCATTCAATCAAGACAATATTTCATTGTAGCATACATTACCATGTGATTTCATCATTGTCGCAAAAACTCAAAAGCAATTAAAAATGTCACCGGATCTTAAGTGTTCTGCGAACCGCAATATTCAAACAAAAAATCCTTAGATTTTATTATTTTATATATATATATTCAACATTTCACTGTATTTGCCCTCGATGCTCGACAGTAACAGTAACCGCTTCTGTAGAAGCCTTGATGAAAGCGAGAGAACGAGGAGCAAAAGAGAGAGAGAGCAAACTTTCCTCTCAAAGCCTTTTTTGTTTTAGCGCCGTCGTGAAGGACACAGTCTGACAAACATCAATAAGATTCAGCAGTGAAGTGTCTGAACACGGCACTGAGCCTCGGCTTCACTGCAGACGAGCGATCGCAATGAAAGAGGATGAATACAAACAAGAGGAAAGCTGACGCTCGGGTGAGAGAGGCCAAGTGTTTCTCTTTAACTCGAAAATACTATGAAAGCCGCTGGGGGAAGATGCTGGTAACAGGTGAATATCGCTTTTATATGGACTTTGGTGTTGTTATGAACAAAGGTCGGTGTTGTGACTCAATGAACATTCAATACAGAATATGCATTTACATGTATTAGATGAGAAACATTAAAGGAAGCGGCAGAATGATACAAACACTAAGCAAAAAATCTTTTCAATTTCAATGGACAGTTTAAGATCAATGTGGTCACTTTACATCTGTGTGAATTTGGGGGAACTATAAAAACAATAGCTGCTTAGAAAAGTAAAAGCTTTTATTCTGTCTGTTCCAAGCTTTATAATGGTTGTAAATGGTGCTTTTGATTTGAAGCCTTCATTTGTAAAGGTTTAAATATTGATTTTTTTCTTACAAAATCGCATCGATGGCCTTTACAAGGCCTTTATTAACCCACTGGAGCCGTGTGGGTTACTTCTGTAAAGAATGGATGGATTTTTTGGGCATCAAATCTAAAGCACCATTTACTACCATTATAAACTTTGGAACAGCCAGGACATTTTCTAATATAACTCAGATTGTGTTGTTCATGGAGTAATTTGAATTTTTGGGTAAACTATCCCTTAAAGTGTCTTAAAATTGTCTAAAACCGAAAGTATAGTAGGCACGTCTGCGTCCGCGCGCCATCCGCATGACGTCATTTTCGTCATCAGGAGGGTCAGCGGCCATCCACGCGTACCGTCCGCGTGCTGCCCAAAATTTGAGACCGCGTGGACATCCAGGCAGTGTTAATTTTATTGATGAAGATTCGTCAACGAATCTTTTTCACGGACGAAAACTAAATGAAAACTAAATTAACTCTTTCCCCGCCAGCGTTTTAAAAAAAGTTGCCAGCCGGCGCCAGCATTTTTCATGATTTTCACAAAAGTTTAATGCCTTCCAGAAAATGTTCTTCTTTAAATATATAAACAAACAATATATCTATGAAATATATATGAAAGAACAGACCCTCTGCTTTAAAAAAAAAAAAAACGTTTCATCCTACCTTCATTAGTTCTCTTGTAATCACCTCTTAAACATGGGTAGGTTTCTTAAAAAACACCCAATTTTGAGCAAAAAGCTGAGATATTTCCATTTTTGTGAAGGACTAGAGATCAGATGCAGAGCGATCTTTAAAACATACAAGGAGTTCTTTCTCTTTCACGTGAGGCGCTACTTCCGGGTTGTATAGGTTGCGGAAAAAAAAAAAAAAATCAAGGAAAATTTGCGTACCCCATTGGCAGATTTTTTTGCTTGTTTTATGCACAAAATCACTTAAATTTATTATTTTTGGTCTAAAAACTACACATATTTTCTTGGATCGTTTTGCTCATCAAGAAAAAGCACCTTAATTTAAGAATTTTTAGATATTTTTACTCAAAACAAGACAAAAATACTAAGAATTTTATTTCTTGAAAATCATTTTTTGGAGTGAATAGACAGTGTTTGCACACACGCACCATCGTCTTTTCTTCTTTTATTTTCACTTTTTCCAAGAACAAAAGCTGTGGAGCATTTTTGTCACCATAACGTTTGATTCATGGTCTTTGTTTTCTTGTTGTTTGTTCTAAACTTTGTTTGCAATGGTGGATCCACTATTTTTCTTTATCTATACTCATTTTTTAATGTAGTGTAAATTTCCTGAATCAGTGCCTGGTAGAGTAATAATTTGAATAAGAAATCATTTGTATTGCGTATGTGTCAAACACGGCTATCCGCGCGTAGCCGGATATACTTGTAGTATACTTGTAAAGCTGTGCGGACGCGTGCGAGCCGGACGCGGAAAAAGTTATACTCGGCGGAAAAAGTTATATCCGGCCCTTAAGATGTGTCGAGTCATGATCAGTGCTTCTAAGGGAAGCATAACTTACTATTACTTATGCATAATTAGTGTTATGGGCAAAATACAAATCCTTTGTATTCAACATCTGTGGTCAGATTTATGTTTACATTAAACTCCATAGACTTACAATGGAGGAACCCGAGTCCTAGCTATAGTACAGACCAGAATATAGATTAAAGAATATAGACTTCTGCATAAAAAGCATGCACACAGAGAAAGGTGATATTTATGAACCACACACACAAACACACACACGCACACTTACTTCAGTATTCTCCCTATGGGGTTTTGCTCTTTAGGGACCCATTGGCCAAGCAGCACTTTTATGAACATAATGCATTATTAAACATCTCCAGCATCTCCTGGGCTTTACTGTTTATTACTGCTCTTACAAATCATCAGTACATAATCTCTGCCGGCCCATGGAGATCACACACACACATAAAGAAACACACAGTCTTAACAATACAACGCCCAGAGTGTAAACCACCGATGAAACATGTGACATTGAACATTTTTCCCAAAGGACCTCAAAACCATAAACAACAAGAACTTGGACCCTGTTTCTCTACAAGAAAACGTGTGTGTGTATATACACTGCTTTCAGCGGTATAAAACTATGGTGTTTTAAAAAGTTACGAAAGTTTGTCAAACTACAAACTTATACTGTCGAGTTTCAGAACTTCTTACAGAACCATGAGGAACTACTTTGTTTGGCACATCACACATCTGAAAACATCAGAAACATTTAAACTTCATCTTCTGAAGGTAAAAGCATTTTTTAAAGAAGACACTTTAAAGTTTTTTACGGAAGTGTCTGGAGGTGAAAATATTAAATCTTGTTAGAGCCGTTTAAATTTATTGTACACTCTTAACATCACTTAATATTTTGAGTTTTGGACCAAATACTTATAAAGTATAGTTCATTTAATTTTTAAGGGTACAAAATCCATTAAACTAAAACATTCAAGTAAATTATTAGTTCATGTTGTGAGGAGTACCCATAATCCTTTGCGCCTGAATAGTTTGATTATTTTCGCCTTTTTCACAGAATAAAAATGTACAGAAACTTTTACTAATATTTGTTAATAAAATGTCATATAGGTTTAAGCTTTATATTATTGATGTTGTTTTGTTGTAAATTATAATTTTGTGACCGTACATGAAGCCTGTTCAGAACAGATTTTGTTGTATTTCTTTCCACATTACTGATAATGTGTGTCAAAAACACAGTTTTGTGTGCGTCTCTGTGAAGAATCACATTTTTTCAATGATTGACCTAAAGTCAGTCATAAATTTTGTGTTATAATACCATTTATAACACCAAAAGTAATATAAATGATTAAAAAAAGGGCAACTTGATTTGTCTGCTACACCAACTAAAATGTTCAATTGTAATACAACTTAACCTGTTTAGTTTTACCCTGTGTAAAAATTAACGTTATTTAGTGCAAGAGGTTTTCTCGCAAATTTGTAGTAACGTCAACTAATCCAGGTTATTGTTGTTAGAACAGCTTATATGTTTAAGTAAACTTCACTCAAATTGTTAAGTAATCATTACTTACATTTTTAGGGCAGCAAGTTTGCTAAGATTTTTTTTGTAAGTAAACTCAACTTATCTGGGCTTACAGTGTAATGCTGCATTCACACCAGCCGCGGAAGATGCGACAAGCGCGAGTGATTTCAATGTTAAGTCAATGTGAAGACGCGCATCTGGAGGTCTCGCGGCACGAATGAGGCGTTTAGTCAACACATCCTCACCCCATGTCGTCAATATTTGACGACACTTGACCATTCGTCAATATGTGACGGGGAGGGTATACCTTTCGCGTCATTTTTTGACGAACTGGGGACTTCAATACTATTACGTCCGTTGCATTCTCTTTCCTATTTTCTTACCATTTTCGCGTCGGTTTAGGGTTAGATTACGCAAAATTAAACAGTGTACGCGAAATTAAACAGTTGTCACCTGGCGTTGGGGTTAGAGTTAGGTACGACAGTTGTCACCTGGCGTTGGGGTTAGAGTTAGGTTTGGGTAGGGATGTCATTATGTAAATCTAACCCTAAACCGACGCGAAAATGGTAAGAAAATAGGAAAGAGAATGCAACGGACGTAATAGTATTGAAGTCCCCAGTTCGTCAAAAAATGACGCGAAAGGTATACCCTCCCCGTCACATATTGACGAATGGTCAAGTGTCGTCATGGGGTGAGGATGGGTTGGTTTAGTGCAGCGCGGTAGACGGGATTCCACGTCATTTGCGCGTCTAGGTCGCGCGAATAGCTCGAATCGACCGTTGCCGCGGCAAACGCGCGAGTTGAAAAATGTGAACTTTGGCAGAAAAACGTGTCACGTTAGCCAATCAGGAGCTTGCTCTAGTAGTGACATGATTACAGAAAGCAAGCGGAGTCCCAGAAGCCTCTCTCATGACGCGAATTTCCACGTGAATGTTTCGATGACTAGAATTTCATGCGTGAACGAAGCGAGTAAACTCAAACTGTTCAAGCGGTAAACTAGGCGCGGTAGACACAATTTTGATGCCTCAAAACCGCCTGGTGTGAACCCACGGTAATAAACAAAAATAATGCAACATAGTATTATTTTATACATAAAATTATCAAAAAATATGGTTTGTGTTGTTTGCTGTGAGGTTTGTTGCATACCCGTCACAAATTAATAAATTACAGTCACTGCATTATTATTACTGCTAAATGGTTTTGAAATATGAAAACTACATTCTTAGACCTTTCCAACAATATATAGTTTGTCGTAATAGATTAACATTTACATAAAAAATATTGAAGTAAACGCAAGTGTCTCGCTCACGGGACAGTTAATGGTTAAAACGTTCTTCACAGTGATGCCATTGAAGAACCATTTTTGGTTCCCCAAAGACCATTCAGCCTAAAATGGTTCTTCTATGGCATCGTAAAGCACCTTTATTTTAGTCATATCTGGACCATATAAATCATCTTCTTTCATTGCACTGTAAATAAGCACTTATAGTTGCATAAGCATGGTTATAAAAAGCAAGTTATATCAGGCAGAGTTTTATTTTCTGACCTAAACTTTTACCTGCTGAACGTTGAAGCAGTAACCACTGGTCACCACTAGCCAGCACTCTAACACTAACCTTCATGAGAGCAAACAGCACATTTACATGGCAAACAGAGCCATCAGAGATCTGACTAAAGTCCTCTCCTTCAATCTGGTCTGTACTCGCCGATTTCCTCAAGATACAAAACTCTCGACTGACATGAAAAGAGCAAGTCACCGCCTCAGGGGTAATGAAGGAGACAGGGGTGGGGGAACGAGAAGAGGAGAGGGGGCACGAGGGGATTATGGGTACAAAAACACAGGCAGAGGAAGAGCGAGCACCCGCAGCGACTGTCTTACGGCTACGCCCCTGGCAACAGCCCTCCGCAGGTGAGACCGATACAAAAAAGATGCTTTTGAGTGACAGGCCGTATCTCTCTCTCTGTACACGTGAGGAGGAGGAAGAGGGTGGGGGGGTCGCTGTACTCTAGAGGGTCTAACTTTGACTTCTCGAGCAGAAATGGAAAGCATCCATATGACCGCAGGGTATGAATATGACTGCGCTGAAAACATAACCACGAGCTGTTTATTTACAGCGAATTCGGAACGTGAAGCAGATGGTCCGTTAACAACATCAGGTGCGTCGAGACCCTCCCAGAAGAGCAACCTGCGAACCGCGAGGTGTTCGGCATCGTACGAGTTTAGAAACAGCATAAAGAAGCGACCGCACGATCACAGAAAGTTGCCTTTCGTGGAAACTGACACAAAAAAAATGTGTTTAACTTACAAAAGTAAAACAGTGTGATTTCAGCGCCGTGCTGCCACGCACACAATTTTACGTCTCGTGCATCTGTTTTACAGTTGTTTTTTCCGCAATTATACGCAGCTGAACGATCAGGGATTAAGTAATTGCTGACAAAACAGGAAAAGAGAGGAAAAACATTAAAGCATGGAAACGGGGAGCCATCAGATCGCTGGGTTTCTGTCGACATCAGCCACATAGACAGAAAGACGCACACAGAGAGAGATTAGCATGTAGACGGTAAAAGAAAGACATCAGCGTTTTCCGTTCGCCTCCTCCAGGAATGAACAAAATAGATAAACTGATGAACAGCGTGTTTCTTGTTTTAACCATCAATATGTTACAACAGCGGTCCCGAGACTCTAATGTCTAATAGGAAGCCATTTAATACTACACACATGGGAAACACTCAGATTGTTCATTTAACTGTACTGATAAGTGTTTAAATTATTCAATTGGAAACAAAGTATGTGATGAAAAGAATAACCTTTCAATTTCCCAAACTATTGCGTGCGAGGTCGTCTAACACTACAACATATCCATAATACTGTAATCTGACTTATTTTGGCCAAACAGTTCACGCACGGAGGATGCACAGCGGTAACCTGAGCCAGTTTACTGTCCTTTATCGCACCTGGAGCAGTTCATTTCTCATGAGCGGAGGGGGGTGACCTTGCTCAAAGCCATGGGAAGAAACAGATTAATAGGTTTCTGTAGACAACCGACTCCCCTCCTCACAGATGGCAGCTTCTGTCAGGGGTCGATACAGATGAAAACGTAGCTCTCGTTGTCAGAAGGTGAAGCGTCGGGTCACGTTCGCGTCGCACAAGGCCGCAGCTTTAGGGCAACGGCAGGAACCTTGGCCCGTGTTTAGGTACTGTGACCCATGAAAATCGACATTAAAAATGTCCTTGTGTGAACTGTACCAGATAGGAGCTAAAGGCGAGGTTACCCGAATATCACATGCTGTGTAATTTGCTAGGCCATTTTAGATAAATCATAAGGAAAAAGTGCATTAGCGCTGTCGTTCCACACTTTTATTGACAGCAATAACAGACAGGTTTAAAATAACACAACCCACATGAGCACCAAAGCTCATTGTTAAGGCTCCAAACATTAATTGTACCTTTAAACAAATGTCCTTACATTTAAGTGATCTTTATTTTTATCGAGTTTGTGTGTGTTGGAGGAGGCGTGGCTTTGGTGCTCAGGTGGGCGACACTTGTTCGAGTTATGGCATGGTTGGCATGTAAAAAAGAAAAAGCATTTAATTATTTTAGTTAGAATAAAAATCATTGACAACTCATCCTAAGCTCACATTTAACCAAAACTCATTGATTTTTAGTGTATAAGTTAAAGGTGGGGTGCATGATCTCTGAAAGCCAATGTTGACATTTGAAATCACCTAAACACACCCCCAATAGAATCTGGACCTTCTTTTGATAGACCCGCCTCATATACGCAACCCAGGCAAGGATGTTGGTTAGTAGACACGCCCTTTACTGCTGATTGGCTAAAAGTGTTTTCTGGTAGTCAACCCGACTCCCTTTTCCAAAGTGTTTTTCAAAAATCACGCACCCCGCCTTTAATCTCCACCTTCCTGTGATTTACTTTTACTCTCTGAATGTGAGATAAAAGATTTACGAGGGCTCCCTACTAAAAAGTCCAACTAAAATCAACCTAAGCTGGTTGGTTGGTTCAAGCTGGTCTCCCTGCATAGTTTTAGCTGGTTAAGCTGGTCTAGCTGGCTTGTTTTATGGAGGATTTAGACAATTTTTTAGCTGACCAGCTAGGCTAAACTGGTTGGCTGGTCTTAGCTGGTCCTTCCAGCCTGGTCAAGCAGCCTCTAGCCTCCAGCTAAAAAAATCATCCAAATCCTCTCTGAAACCAGCCTGCTACAGTATACCGGCTTAACCAGCTATTTGGCTGGTTTTAGCTGGCCTTCCAGCCTGGTTTTAGCTTGTTAAGCTGGTGTAGCAGGCTGGTTTCAGAGGGGTTTTGGGTGATTTTTTAATTGGTTTTAGCTGTTCAGGCTGTTTGACCAGGCTGGAAGCCTAAACAGCTTTGCCAGGCAGGACCAGCTTAAACCAGCTAAGACCAGCCAACCAGTTTTTCAGTAGGGTTAGCATGTACAAGAACAATTTAGGGTTGCCCGCATTGACGTCATTTTTGCCGCGCGCACCCTCGCACTAGTGTGGACGGGTCGAGTATAAACAAGGCTTAAAGGTGAAGTGTGTACATTTTAGCGGCATCTAGTGGTGAGGTTGTGAATTGCAACCAACGGCTCAGTCCACTGTTCATCCCTCGCTTTTGAAACACAGAGAAGCTACTGTAGCCACCACCGGACAAACATGTCATCGTCGGAGACAACTTAGTAAAAAAATGGTTCGTTAAGGGCTTCTGTAGAAACATGGCGGCCCAAAATGGCGACTTCCATGTAAGGGGACCCTCGGTGTATGTAGATAAAAATGTCTCATTCTAAGGTAATAAACACATAACGGTTCATTATGAAAGGTCTTTATATACCCCTGATAATATAGTTTCGTATATTATTTTGCATTTCTGTCAAAATATCATTCTAAAAATTACACAATGCACCTTTAAAGCTACACTGAAGTTGGCAGTTTGATAAATGCAAGTTAATTCTTCGGTTTAATTTTTGTGTGCTTCAAGTTCAATCTTTGTGTGCTAAAAAGGCACATAAGTTCCTGTAGAGATAGCAATACACATTCTCCTTTTTTTGCCGAGTAAATGAAAAGCATGTCATCGATGTCTTCTCTCTTGCTGTATCAAAATCTACCTAGCTTTCATCAGAGATGATCCCAATAATGTGCTTAAAGTCAAGTCAAATTCAGTTTTTGCATGATTACAAGATATAACAATTTTGTGAATACTGCATCCTTAATTGTGGATAATTAAGCTATATATTATATTCTTATGTACATTTCTGCAGTGTTAACGATTAAAAGAAAAACGTCAACAAGAACCATACAGAACCGAAAACCGTGACCCTAAAATCGTGATATGAACCGAATTGTGGGCTTTATGAACCCCTAATGATTTTGTGATCATAAATGGCAAAATTACTGAAATGAGCCTCGTACGCAAAAAAGGCTCTTTGTAAAGAGCAAAAAATGCATCTGAAAAAAATGCATCTAAAACTCTTTCCCTGCAGTGCCCTTCACAAGTACAAAAAGACCATTTGGAATTGGCCCAATATATATTGAGAACGAAGGAGAGCTTTAAAGTCAGCTGATCTAACATCAGCATCTGTTACTCAGTCAATGAATCTGTACACAATAGTGCCATCAAACAGACCCCATCCTTACTCTCCTGTCTTATCATCTCTCCTCCGCTGTAAACTTCACCATCAATCCACTCTTTCAGTCTTTAACTCTGTGTGTGTGTGTGTGTCATGGTCATCCTCTAGCTGAGTTCTGATTGGCCCACTGAAGTAAACATAACCTGAGCGAATATGGACCCACATTGAGAACTCTGGACTCTCTGGTTATTTAATTCACACATATATCACAATAAAACAAGGAAATTCTTGTTTTATAAGACATAAACCTTTTAACAATCTTTACATGCTATTACAAAAATCTAAGAAATGTGTTTATTTTTTATAGTTGTATATATGATGTTTTTAGGAGTTATGTGAAATCAATAGATGGTTTTGTTTATTTGAGTGTGCGAGGAGAGAGGAGAGAGAAAGAGAGAGAGTTTTCACATACAGGTGTGCTGCTCACCTGGGGCCTCGATCAGCTGTTTATATATTCCCAGGAATGCAGACTCCGCCTCTTTACTGCGCTGGCTCAATGCAACCACCTGCAGCAGAGAGATGAGGTCATCAATCTAGGACACACTTAAGGGCCGTGCAACACACAATAACACATTCAAATCAATAAATCTGCTCCGTATGTTTGGACCACAGAGCTGCACAGGAACCCAGAGAAAAGTTAATTTACAACATTAGCATCATCACTTGAGTCTAATAAACTCGATACACACACAACAGCACCTTCACAAACACTAATCACAAAACCTTACTAGAGCTGTTTCTATTTCAGCGGTAAATAAAGATCCCTATAAAAGGTTTTTTGTCAGGTTGTATGGTTCCATTAAGAACCTTTCACATCCACAGAGCCACAAAGGTTTTTTCAGACAAAAACAAATAATGTTCTTCAGACAACGGGGAGGTACAAAAGAAATGTTTGTAATAAAGAACCTTTGACTGAAAAGTTCTTTGGGGAACCAAAAATGTTTCTTCTATGTGAAGGACCCCTTTTAAAACCATTATTTACCAATGCACATGTATAGTATAAAGAGCATGTATGTAATACTTGGATGACAGGTAGATAGTAAACAACCCAAGCACTAGTGCAAGGATTGTACTGTATAATATCCCATAATGCAAATCACATTTTAAGTGTCAAAATAAACCAAAAGTGATAACCATGATTAACCCCTAATTTTTGACATTTTGGAGTTTTTTTTTTGTGATTGTTGTGGGCAAAAATCCTTGATCTTGTGGCACGTTTTCTAAAAAAATTTTATGGAATATGTGGGATATTTATGCAATTTTATGCGATGAAATTGTGGAAACTTGCCAAAATTGCGGGAACTTGATCTTCACGTCCCGTGAGGGGACATGGCTGCGCATGTGTAAAGTAAATTCAACATTTTTCAACTTTCTGTTAAGATACACATGACTTTTTGTTTTGTAATTTGTTATTATAAAAAATCTGCAATTCATGCGGCGGAAGTGCAGCGTATTTAAAGAATGTGCCCCCCCCATAAATATACCAACTTTAACTGATTATGCATTGAATCATGCGATCGCATAATCGTGTTTTTCTGGAGGGACTGCTATCTGACTGCCAAAACTTCTTATGGGGTGTACACCCCAAACGCAAATTCAACGATTTGTGCAAGTAGTTTACATACAAAGTCAATTCAAAGACAAGAATAGACGCAAACTCGTGCAAACTCGTGCAATGCGAATGAAGCGAATAGGGAGGCCGATTGTCGCGAAAACATGCGCTATTCGCCTCTGTTTTGTCTTCGCACAAGTTAAAAATATACAAACTCGAGCTAAAAATTAGCATGACACGAAGTAAAATCCCGCAAGATGTATGCATCGATGCATACGCAGAATTAAAATGTATATTATATTTTGCAGTAAATAATTTAAACAGACATAAAGAAAGATACATTTATATACATTTAAAGGTGCAGTGTGTAACTTTTAGAAGAATCCCTTGACAGAAATGCAAAATAATCTACATAACTATTATTTGACCTTTCAAAATGAACCATTATGTTTTTATTACCTTAAAATTAGCTGTTTTTATCTATATACACAGAGGGTCCCCTTACATGGAAGTCGCCATTTTGTTCCGCCATGTTTCTACAGAAGCCCTTAACGGACAAACTTTGTTTACCAAGTTGTCTCTGACAATGACGTGTTTGTCCTGTGGTGACTACCGTAGCTTCTCTATGCGTTTCAAAAGCGAGAGCTGAGCCTTGGACCGAGCCGTTGGTTGCAATTTGAAACCTCACCACCAGATGCTGCTAAAATTTACACACTGCACCTTTAAAAAGTTGCACATGATTTTTTTTGAAGAATGCATTTTTTTCAACTTGTTGGCAAATTGGCATATATTTGGTGTAATTATACTACGCACATACAATTATATTTTTTTGCCAATAATGGTACAAAACACGCTAATTGTGTCTTGTTAATTAGTATTTTTTACTAGACTCTTAATAAATTCTGCAAAAAAAAAATTCTGATTGGCCTGAGGACAGGATTTGACGTGCTTTTGCATCTGAACTCTTCATATATTCACTGAAAACTGGTGTATTATATTTAGAGCTGTCAAACGATTAATCGTGATTTATAATCGAAATAAATAAATATACACACACACACGTAAATGTTTCCTAAATACATGCATGAATGTGTGTACACGTATTTATATGTACATAATAAGTACACACAGAACATACACATAAATTATACAAACACAAACTTTTATTTTGTATGCGATTAATCGCGATTAATCATTTGACAGCCCTATTATACAATTTTGCTTTCATAATCTGAAAACGAAAGAAAATTAGTGATGATTCCCAACATAGTGTGTCAGAGCTTCATACACACTGTGTCTGTTACAGTAAAATCACACTGATCTGTGCTGAACTACTGTGCACAACGAAGGCCAGGTCAGACTCTAGCAGAACCCGGTGTAACCTGACCCATCACCCCTGCTATTCTCCTCTCCACAGGTGACTCAAACCAATTACGGATTCATTAAGAAAGAGCCGGAGAGCAGAATGGTCTGCCACCTGGACCCATAGAGAGGGCACCTGTGCCTGTGGATATGTGCATTAGTTTCACAGACCACACAAAACACCTACAAACAAACACCGTTTCACTCCAGTCGCCTCAAACTCGAGCACCACTGAAATTCTGCCGGACATCGGAGGGGAGGTTACTGCTTAAATTGGCCGGCCAGACCCCTGACAAGACACTCTGTGCCCATCTGAAATGTATGCAGACTGACCTGATGTTAAAGTGAAATCAATGCCAGTTTTGTGAAGGGAAAAACAGTAAAGTTTGCAAAGGCGGGACTTTCATCATATTCAAATATAAATCTTTACCATTTTTTATACAGTACCTCAATGATCACAGGTACACACTGCAAAAAATGAGAAAAACGACCCAAGAAAGTAAGTCTAGTTATTAGACCAAAAATATAAAACTTAAGTGATTTTGTGCATAAAACAATCAAAAAAAATCTGCCAATGGGGTAAGCAAACTTTTCTTTAATTTTTTTTAAATTAAGTGTTTGGAAAAAATTTCAAGATTTTTTTGCTTACACCATTGGCAGATTTTTTTTGCTTGCTTTATGCACAAAATCACTTAAATTTGATATTTTTTGGTCTAAAAACTAGACTTATTTTCTTGGGTAATTTTGCTCATCAAGAAAAAGCACCTTAATTTAAGAATTTTTAGATATTTTTACTGAAAACCAGACAAAAATACTAAGAATTTTTTTTTTTTGAAAATTATTTCTTGCAGTGCAGATGTTTAAAACAGCATGCCAATTCATGGTACTAGTTTTCCTAAGAAGTATGCATAATAGTTTGCAGAATGCAACAAGAACATGCTACATAAATGTTATTTAAAAAAAACGCTAAAAATCAATCCCATTAATTTATGTGAAATGTTAATTTTTTGTTTCCAATCACACTATACGTAATACTAATACTTCTGATCAAATAAGTACAATATATGTTTTTATATAGCAAACGAAATAGTATGCATTAAAGTACAAATAAATGTAAAAAAAAATGTATAGCACATGAAATAGTATGCATAAACAAATGTTTAAGAAAGTGTAGTATGCCAATGTCAGCGTCACGTGAACTCAAAAGTTTACTGTCTTGAAAAAATTTAAAAGATGTTTAAAATAAAAGCTGATGTTTAATTTTGACATATACTTTATGTCACTGGATGTATAAGACATTGTGCATTGTGGGACACACAGCGTGCTTTTACTGTATACTAGTGTCACAGTCGAGTCCAACTCGAGTCCTAGTCTAGACCAAGACCAGAGATCGAGTGTCTAGTACGAATCAAGAACAAATCCACATCCAGCTTTATATTACACCTTGACTCAGACTAAACACTTGTGGGTGGTTTCCTGGACATGGGTTAGACTAGTCCTAGACTAAAGTAAATGTAAGAGCTGTCCAAACTGAAAGCCTATCTTAAAATACATCAGTGCCCTTTTGTTTTACCTCAAAATGCTCAGTAATGTTTTTAGTAAGGCATGTTTGTTAAAACTAGTTATATATTCTAATTAAACTAAGGCCTAGTCCCGGTTTAAGCTAATCCCTGTGCGGGAAACCACCCCTTGATCTTTGGCGTTGGTCTTGACTTTGACTCGACTACATCACTGTTGTATACTGCATACTTCAGCGGATGTCAGCAATGCACACAGATATATTGCATACATACTGCGTACTACTTTTCCAAAAGTATGGACATCTTTCCAAACGTAAGCGCTTAAGGATCATGTCTAAAAGTTCACCTCATCTGTTTCTGTTTCATGGTGTTCGTATAAGATAGAGAGACACTAAAGCAATCGATACAGATACAATAGTCTCTCGCACTCGCTGTCTAAAAGCAATTGTGTTTCTCTCTTTTTTCCTTCTCTCTTCCTCCCCCCGCTCTCTCTTTTCCTAGACGTGATATTCAGTCGCTCCATCAGCTCAGGAGATCTCACATACTAAGCCAACGAACGCAAGTGTGTGTACGGCATGTAGTCTATGACTACTTACGACTAAATATATTGAGTCAGAATATATTAATGCAAGAAACACTTACTGGGTGATTCTCACGAAACCATTGAAACACCACGGCACTAATGATTTTAGCTTTAAAATGTGTACTATAGTAACATTAAAAAGCATCAGAATTAACACAATACTGTGTTCTACCTTGCACAATGTGTGATTTCAACATAAGAATTTATAATTGGAAATTTTATCTCATTTTCTGCTGAAATTCTCATTACCGCAATGTGTCCGGCTGTGTTTGAACATGCGTTATGTTGTAATTTAATCAAATTAACACAAAAATATTAAGAAAATAAATGGATGTTTTGCTAGACTACTTTAGATGACAGAAAAAATATTTACTGAATATGTATAATAATAATGAAGAAAAATTAGGAAAATGATGTGTCCATGCCTGATGTTCTCATCCACCGCAACACTTTTTGAGAACAGTTTAAGCACACATACAGAATTTTAATAAAGTTTGATTTTGAGTGAGCAAGCACATGGACCAGTTACTTCAAGATGGCTACCAGGTAAGATCATTTTTTACAGTTAATTTGAAATATTGTCTTGTCAGAATGCTTTCACGACATTTAGATTATCATTACCGCAACAGATGCTTATTAAATGTTAATTTAATTAATAGAAGCATAATACTTTGATTTTAAATGCATGTGCAGAATCTCCAAATTATGTTCTTTCAGGTTTGTCATGTCATTTTGAAAATATGTCAGTGTTGATGTTTTCTGACTGTTGCGGTAATGAGATTTTTTAGGAATAATTTTTTAAATTATGTTACAAAAAGTGTTAAATGATAAGTAAAAGTTTTTAAATTAATGTTCCCATTTACTCCAGACTTTGTTTTTCAATGTCTGGTGGGAAAAAAAGTAAATTTAAGCAATTTTTACATTTTCATGCTTAACATTTTAAAAACCAAGTTTTCGTGAGAATCACCCTACTACATAGTGACTTACAGTACATAGTGTTTGTGTTATACATCAATGTAACTCAGATCCTGAAGATGATGGACGGAGATCAAATGAATGATTTTAACTGCTGGACCTATACATATAATCTCAAACTCTTTTTATTACGTGTTTAACTTAACTAGTGCTTCAATTCTTGTTGAACTTTCAAAGATGGTTCCCCATGCTGGACTAGACCTTAGTTATATTAGTTTTTATAAACATACCTTACAAAAACATTACCGGTGTGCATCTTGAGACAAAACAATGGCACTGATATACTTTCAGCACAAGCTGTTTTTGGTTAGGACAGCTTAAATAAGCATTTTCGTCTTGGACCAGACTGGGTAACCGGCCCTCAGTGTTGTAAATCGCAATCTTATTAGGAACTAAAAATCTGCTTGTTTATTTAAAAACATTTTTTCTTTTCTACAATGCGCAATCCAGACTATAAAAGCATGAATGAATCGAGCACAGACTGTCTCGCATATGGCCAGATGGTTACGCAATGATAAATCCCTTTAAGATGGCAAAAGACAACAAAGATTTCCTTATGAATTTGCAAGGTAAAAAAATCATTACACTCTTTTTGCAAGGATATACACAAAATCTACAAAACTATCTTCACTATTAAAATCACTACAGCCCATCATCATCATCATAATCGCACAAGATGTGTGCACGAACCTCAACAAGATTTATCACCTCATAATGAGAGAATGCATAGATTATCTCCACAACCACACCATTAACCTGCTTCGACTCTACTGCGCACACATCAATTACACACACACACGCACGCACGCACACGCGCGCGCACACGCACAGATCCAGTGAGGTGTAGAGTCAAACCTGCTGTGCTGGAATCACAGGACACCATCTATCTGACAGTCAGATTATAGATTATACGATAGTACTGTTATGTGTTACATGTATAACAACATTATGAATATTATTATCAAGTAACAATAAATGGGTTATAATAAGTGATCAAGTTGTCAGTTCATACAATCTTCCATTATATTTTTGATTGAAAGCCTGAGTTTTTTAACCAACATTATAAGCAGACCTCATAGAAAAAAAAAAGTAAATGACAGATTTTAGCATTGCATTTATTTTAGTACTTCATGGGGCAGTTTCCTGGACAGGGTTTAGATTAATCCAGGACTAGGCCTTGGTTATATTAGGACATTTTAGTAGTTTTTATAAACATTATAAAGCTTACAAAAAACAATACTGGTGTGTATTTTGAGACAAAACAATGGCACTGTTATATGTTAAGATATGTCAGGGCAAGGTGTTTTTAAAGCTCCCATAACACATGCTGTTTTTTGCATATCTAACGTTAATCGAGAATACCTATAAAGTAGTATTACATCATTCATATCTCTGAAAAGGCTTTGGTTTTATCAGATTTATAAAAGACAGATCAGCTTTACTGATTCTTTGCGATAACCTACGAATATTTTAGAAGGAGGAGTTACGAGCTGCGGGAGGAGCGAGTCACGAGTCAACACTTTATACAACACTGACTGGATAACTTATGATTCACTACGTGTTCGTGTCTTTTATATAATATGCACTTACGAGCCTATTTCCAACATAAAACAGAAGTCTTGCTTAACGCATGCAACTCATGACCGGGTTGGAACTTTTCAATAAAATCCAGCGTTAAACAAAAACACGCAAAACTTCACAGCCACCCCAGATATACAAACTATATTCACTGTTTCCATAATGCTGGCTTTCTTCTGTTCACATCCAAAAACAGAAGACTTCTTTCGTGCTATTGTTGAGTCTTGATATTAAAAGCTGGCACGTGAAATGATGCCCGTGACTTAGCGTCCTCCGTTCATGCTCTCCCGCTGATTGACGTGTGGGTGTGTTTTACTCCGTAGGAAGTGCCCATAAAAAAGTGACACGTATGGTTTACCCCTGATATGTCAGCTGGACCCGTATTTGAAAAAAAAACTTTCAAAAACTTGGACGAACCCTGGCGAAGTGCATTCGGCACAGAAATACTCTGTAACACATCCAACTGCTTTTTTGACACTTTGCCTACATTTAGCATGAGGAAACAACTCTATAACTTTTTTAATAAGTCCGTTGAACCTCCCCCTTTAAATTAAGGCAGCTCAAACATGCATTTTAGTCCTGGACTAGGGGATAAGCCATGTCTGGGAAACTGCCCCCATAAGTACAGCTTCAAAAGATCGAGAACTTTGAAAAGGTTAAAATTTTAAAAAAGCATTTAAGATCTGTGAGTAACTCGTACAAAGAAATCAATAACAGCATCTTCATTAGAGAAAATTCTGCTTAAATGAACATAAGAGTGATGAAAGAAAAGAGAAAGAAAGAAAAAAAGAAAGGAACGAAAGAAAGAAAGGAAAGAAAGAAAGAAAGTAATGTAAGAAAGAAAGAAAGAAAGAGAAAGGAAGGAATGAAAGAAGAAAAGCAGAAAAGAAGGAAGGAGAGAAAGAAAGAATAAAAGAAAAAAGAAAGAAAGGAACGAACGAAATAAAGAAAAAAAGAGGAAGGAACGAAAGAAAGAAAAAAGAAAGAAAGAGGAAGGAAGGAATGAAAGAAGGAAAGCAGAAAAGAAGGAAGCAAAGAAAAAAAGAAAGAAAGTAACAAAACGAAAGAAAGAAAGAAAAAGAAAGAAAGTAACAAACGAAAGAAAGAAAGAAAAAAGAGGAAGGAACGAAAGAAAGAAAGAAAGAAAGAAAGAAAGAAAGAAAGAAAGAAACAAAGAAAGAAACAAAGAAAGAAAGGAAAGAAAGGAACAAACGAACGAAAGAAAGAAAGAAAGCAGAAGGAAGGAATGAAAGAAGGAATGAGAGAAAGAAAGAAAGGAAGAAAGGAATGAAAGAAAGAAAGGAAGGAACGAAAGAAAGAAGGGAAAGAAAGTAAAGAAAGAAAGGAATAAACGAACGAAAGAAACAAAGAAAGCAGAAGGAAGGAATGAAAGAAGGAATGAGAGAAAGAAAGAAAGAAAGGAAGAAAGGAATGAAAGAAAGAAAGGAAGGAACGAAAGAAAGAAAGAAAAAAGAGGAATGAACGAAAGAAAGAAAGAAAGCGTAAGGAAGAAAGAAAGAAAGAAAGAAAGAAAGAAAGAAAGAAAGAAAGAAAGAAAGAAAGAAAGGAAAGAAAGAAAGGAACGAAAGAAAGAAAGGAACGAAAGAAAGAAAGGAACGAAAGAAAGAAAGGAAAGAAAGAAAGAAAGGAACGAAAGAAAGAAAGAAAGAAAGAGAAAGGAAGGAATGAAAGAAGAAAAGCAGAAAAGAAGGAAGGAGAGAAAGAAAGAATAAAAGAAGAAAGAAAGAAAGAAAGAAAGAAAGAAAGAAAGGAACGAACGAAAGAAAGAAAGAAAGAAAGAAAGAAAGAAAAAAAGAGGAAGGAACGAAAGAAAGCAAAAAGAAAGAAAGAGGAAGGAAGGAATGAAAGAAGGAGAGCAGAAAAGAAGGAAGCAAAGAAAGAAAAATAAAGTAACAAACGAAAGAAAGTAAGAAAAAAGAGTAAGGAACGAAAGAAAGAAAAAAGAAAGAAAGTGGAAGGAAGGAATGAAAAAAGGAAAGCAGAAAAGAAGGAAGCGGAGAAGGAATGAAAGAAAGAAAGAAAGAAAGAAAGAAAGAAAGAAAGAAAGGAAAGAAAGAAAGGAACAAACGAACGAAAGAAAGAAAGAAAGCAGAAGGAAGGAATGAAAGAAGGAATGAGAGAAAGAAAGAAAGGAAGAAAGGAATGAAAGAAAGAAAGGAAGGAACGAAAGAAAGAAGGAAAGAAAGTAAAGAAAGAAAGGAACAAACGAACGAAAGAAAAGAAAGAAAGGAACAAACGAAAGAAAGAAAGAAAGAAAGCAGAAGGAAGGAATGAAAGAAGGAATGAGAGAAAGAAAGGAAGAAAGGAATGAAAGAAAGAAAGGAAGGAACGAAAGAAAGAAAAAGAGGAATGAACGAAAGAAAGAAGAAAGAAAGCGTAAGGAAGAAATGAAAAAAGGAAAGCAGAAAAGGAAGAAAGGAGAGAAAAAAAGAAGGAATGAGAGAAAGAAAGACAAAAAGAAAGAAAGACAGAAAGGAACAAAAGAAAGAAAGAAAGAAAAAATAAAGAAAGCATAAGGAAGGAATGAAAGAAGGAAAGCAGAAAAGAAGGAATGAGAGAAAGAAAGAAAGTAGGAAAGAAAGAAATGAAAAAAGAAAGAAAGAAAGAAAGAAAGAATGGAACAAAAGAAAATAGAAAGAAAGCGTAAGGAAGGAATGAAAGAAGGAATGCAGAAAAGAAGGAATGAGAGAAAGAAAGAAAGAAGGAAATAAAGAAAGAAGGAAGGAAATAAAGAAAGAAGGAAGGAAGGAAAGAAAGAAAGAAAGAAAGAAAGAAAGAAAGAAAGAAAGAAAGAAAGAAAGAAAGAAAGAAAGAAAGAAAGAAAGAAAGAAAGAAAGAAAGAAAGAAAGAAAGAAAGAAGGAGAGAAGGAGAGAAAGAACACAACGAGAGATAGAGAGAGAGGGGAGAGAGAAATGATGACAGAGAGGCTCCAATAAAGACTAGCAATTAGCAATTATACACTCATCATTACAATGATCACAACTGGTGATTATGTCATTAGCAGAGTGAATCATGAGTTTTAGCCATCAGTGTGTGTGTGTGTGTGTGTGTGTGTGTGTGTGTGTGTGTGTGTGTGTGTGTGTGTGTGTGTGTGTTTGTGTGTGTGTGTGTCTTATGAACACAGAGTTTCATTCAAAACTTCTGTCACTATAACACAAACATGCAACTTTTAAAGGAGAGTTTCCTAGAAATGTGTCGGTAATGTCAGGCCAAATCTGTATGCTGGAGCACAACTAAACTAAACTAAACTAAACTAAACTAAACTAAACTAAACTAAACTAAACTAAACTAAACATTATGAAGCTAACTAAAGACTAAAAGCCACAAAACCTCAGTATGTGGGTGATTATATAATTGCAGTACATTTGGTGTCCAGTTATTATTTTTTCAATAGTTTTTTTGTTTTAAATGGTTCATTATTTTAATAATTTGGCACTCATTGTCGTAGATCACAAGATGTTACAGGCCATAACAATACAATATTTGCTATAAAAGTAAAAGTAAAAAGGAGATTAAATGATTTCCTGTTGTCTACATTAATCAGTGTCAATTCGGTTACTGCCAAACTCTACTTCAGAAAATCATGATTTTTAAGTTATATAAGACACAGAAAATATGATATTGTTATGACCTGTAAGGTCTTGTGATCCATGACGATGAGTAACAAATGATTGAAATAATAAAAAATAAGCATTTGGAAAAAGCAGAAATAATAAAGATAATTTTGTACCTGCAATTATATAATCACCCATTTACAAAACACATAACGCCGATTTCACACTAAACGTGAGCAGCTTGTAAGTGGCGCGTGTTTTTTCGGCACCCATGTTAACAAATTAGAGCATGCACACCGCACGCGTGAGTAGCGCATGCTCGCCTAGCAGGAGCGCCGCTGAAGCAGCAGTGCGGCATCGGTTCTATTTTTGCTGCGCTGCTTACGCTCAATTAAAGTGACAGTGCATTGTTTATGGTTTAAATGCTCGTGGATTGATGCGAAAAAGAGAAATTTTACCATAAAATCATGAATGTGAGGCCAAGTGTATTTTAAATACACTCATGACTTTAAGCAATTAAAAAAAAAGCAATGAAATATTTAAAAACACACTGTAGACTGCGATGTTATTCACTCTCTGCCCAGCACTAAATGATTCCTCATCTATCTTAATAAGTTTATTTATGGATCAGCTCTTTGACGCAACATTTTAACCCAGATAAACATTCAAGACGCAAAGTGGACTGAAGCGGAGATCAGGGAACTTGGGGGGCTCAAGCCCCTGTCCCTTTTGTCTCAACTGTAAATGTGCCCCTCTGGCCATAGTAAAAATATAAAAATTTTATAACTACGAATAAAATGTGTTACCATTGCTGCTAAGATTAATAATACTAAATATTATTAACAAACTTAAAAATAGTTGAAAGATGCGTGATAAAATGTGTTTAACTTAATGCGCCACTGCCGATCAGCATGTGATATTCACAAGTATCGCGAGAGTCACTTAAAAGCACCGACTTATGAGGCATACACACGAAATGCAAATTAAACGATTTGCGTGAGTAGACTGCATACAAAGTCAATGCAAAATGTGAATAGAAGCGAAACTGCTCAGGGAGATGACGCGACTTGGGCGGCCCAAAAACGCGCTATTCGCCTTAACTGAAATTTTAAACGAAAAATGTGCATGACCAAAGTTAAATCTAGTAATATAGAGTAAGGAATGCAATATTTCGGGTTTACTGTGTACAAAGTACTACACTCACGGTAATCTGATGTCATACGTCGATCAGTGTGCGCAGTGGTCCATGAACTTGAACACACATGAGGTTTTGACAGCGGAGCTAAAGCTAATTTCCACATAATTACCTTCCTTACTCTCAGTATTTAGTTTCGAAAAAATAAAAGTAGTAATATTAATATTTAGGGACTAATCGTTTGCATAATAAAAGTTTTTGTTTACATAATATATGTGGGTGCACTTTGTATAATTATTATGTATAAACACACACACACACACACACACACACACACACACACACACACACACACACACGTACGTATATATTTAAGAATAATTTGCATGTGTATATACATGTTTATATTTATATATAATTCATATTATGTGCATTTATACATAAATATTATACACAATACACACATATATTATGTAAACAAAAACTTTTCTTCTGCAAACGATTAGTGAGGCAGCACTAGATTTTTGATTGACTGATGTATTATGCATTACATATGTATCAGTGTTGGATACAAAGGAAAAAAGTCCTCTTTTTTGTCCCTTCACCCCTGTCCCCATCCCTGCGGAGGTCTGTGCACGCTTCTGAACCACATGTAATGACATTCCCCAGGAAACACATAAGGAACATAAATGACACGCATTCTGAGAACACTGTTGCACTAAAACACACACCTAAGGCAAACACAGAGTTATCTATTACTCAAACACAGAGTATGATCTGACTGTACGGGCTGAAATAAACTTGATTCTTTGCAAAAAAAACGGCTACCGTTTCTGAGGCGGCACAGAAATGAGCAACCACAGATCTGACACATATCCAGTGTCCACGTCAATTCCAATCAGCAGCTTGTGTCACTCACACAAACACACACACAGCTCCTCCTCCGTCTGCTGTCTGAATCCCAGCTGGTCACCGTACCAACCAGAGATCCAGCACTGATGCCTTCTGGGTAAACACGGAGGTTTTAACTTGATTTAAATAGTTTCCACTGTGCCATTCATATGCATTTGACTCCAACATCGTCGTACACACAAAATGGTAATTTGGGAGATTCATTCTCATATTTAATGCTGTTGCTACTCTCTTTACAACTCGTTTAGTGTGTAACAGCTCTGACTCTCAGAATGCAATGAGATACAGATCTCAGTTCAGCCCTAAATCCAGAGGAGATTCACTGAAAGAGACATTAAACTGAGATCAAAGTCATCCAGATTCAAGCCCATTCACACAGCACTTCGGTCCCAGAAAATCTCTGGCAGAGAGAACACAAACATGTCCCGTAAATGGTCTTGGATCTGGTAAAGAGGACCTAGTTACATACACGGAAAGCATTCTGTGTGAACAAGACGCAGAAACAATGCCGTAAAAAGTGAGGACACGCATGTCACCGCAACCAGAAGTTATGGTTCAGCTCTTTGAGACAGGGATTTTAATGCAGATCAACATTCAAGACGCAAAGTGAACTGAAGCGGAAATCAGGGAGCTCATCCGAATGTATTCATTATAAATCGTGAATGAAAAGTGAGATTCAAACGAAAGTCTGTTAGTGAACTAATTGTATACAGTATTTATATCGTAATTCGGTCAGAAACATCAAGATTGTGAGATGAACAAATCGTTTTGGATTAAAAGGCTTGGATATTCCATTTCCTTGGACTTTTGGGGATTTATGACCAATTTGTTTTGGACAATTTCACTGAAGCGGATAAAGGGAAGATTTTGAAGGTAAGTAAATATCCTAAGTCGGCGCCCGGTTCAGGTAACTAACAACTAGATTACAGTTTTATGACTACTATAAATCATATGATGCTTTCTGTGTGCGCTTAATGGAATCCCGAAAGTCTAAGCTTTCAAACGATGTGCCGCATGACAGTATACTTTGAAGATTTAATGCTTCAAAGTTACAATGACGTTTATGCAGCCTCACGTGCAAGGGAGGGGCTGTGCCGTGTACGGCACAGTGTTCCTTATCAGGTTAAAGAAGATCCTTTTCTGGTAGGCATTTAACTTTTGCTGGCGGGGAACGAGTTAACCAATCCTGCATTGAGAGATGTTGGGACCGCCTACTTTATTAAAATACAGAAACAAAAATACAGAAATAAATAAATGTAGAAATGCATAAATAAATGTAAAAATAAATCAATGTAGAAATACATAAATACATGTAGGAATAAATGTTGTATAATAGAAATATTACCATTAAAAGTTGATACTTTTGACAAAACGACATTTATTTATTTATGTCTGCATTTATTTATTAATTTCTCCATTTATTGACTTACTTATTTATTTCTGCAATTATTATTTATTAATTCCTTTATTTCTACATTTATTTATTTCTGCATTTAATTACATATTTATTTCTGCATTTATGTATATTTTATTTTATTAATTTATGTATTTATTAATTTATTATTTATATACACTTAAGTAATTTTTCGTCCTCCATACAATGTGGAATTTTGCATTACATAGTATACATAATAGTCTGTAACACTAAAGAGAAACACACATTGAAGGCAAAAACATGACGAATGAAAGGAATATTTCACTCAAAAATGAAAATCACCCACAAGCCATCCTCAATGTATAGGATTATCTTTTTTTAGATTAACACAATCTGAGTTATAATCGAAAATGTCCTGGCTGTTCCAATGTACAATGGTAGTAAATGGTGCTTCTGAAGCCCAAAAAAGTCCATCTATCCTTTGCAGAAGTAACTCACACGGCTCCAGGGGGTTAATAAAGGCCTTCTGAGGGCAATCGATGCCATTTTGTAAAAAATAAAAATCAATATTTAAATTCAAAATTAAAGTAAAATAACTATCTTCCGGTACCAATCAATGCGCAATCATGCGTAGTATGTCTCGTACGCCATGGCCTACGCTGGAAACACATTCTCTCGTGAATGCGCGTTGGTCATTTTTAGGTGAACTATCCCTTTAAATCTGTTACAAGTACTCTGATCTTGCTCTCTGCGTGACCTATGGAGTGATTCGGTACATAAACTCACAGGCGAGACCCAGTGAACAAACCCAGAGCTGATATGAAGCATCTCACTATGTATCACATTACACAACTCATCCATTATGAGCACCTGGGTGCCAGTCAAGGTGAGAGAGAGAGAAAGTGAGAGAGTCTGGTCTGTGATGGATGTAACTCGCCCGCCATGGCTCCTCTTCTCTCTCTTCTCTCTCTCTCTCTCTCAGAGAGCTGGTGACTTTCCAGCCCGGCAATTATCATTGCAGAAGGCGTAATAGCCTAATTAATTACCAGTGTCAACGTGGCCTTTGTTTCACTGTAACAGGACGTCATGCTAACAGAACATCCGCTCAAAGCAGAAAACTCGATGAACGAGAGTCACACGACATGCACGCACACACAGAATTCATCACTACCTGACCTCATCCAACCCCAATACACTGAACCAGCCGCTCCACAAGAACATTTACATTGGACGCAGTTGTGCGTCTGGCCTAAAGTTAACTTCTGGTCTGTGCTTGTTTATCGGTCTGGCCAGTGACTTAAAGCAACACTATGTAGTTTTTTTACCTTAAAATAATGTCTCTAAAATTATTTCAGTGATAGAACAACTTTTAACTGGACAAATTGTACTGTTGCTCCAACCTGAGCAGCCTCCTAGCTGCTACAAGCACACTCTGAAAGTGGTGGTGGAGGGTAGGAAACACAGCTCCGCCCCTCCCCCTGCCTGCAGAAGAGTGTCTGATACCAGGCACTGTTGCGCTTTTCAACCACATGGGGGAGCTGTAAGTCATTTTTACCTGGAAACTACATAGTGCTTTAACTGTCCTCTGGAAAAAATACCTAAAATAATGTTTTGGTTTCCAAAAGACGAGAGGAGACACCATGCAGATTTGGCAGCCAAAATTAATCTAGTCCTAAAGGACTCGATTTGATTTTTCAATACCGGAAGTCAAATTTGGGCCACAAAAGCCATTTGTTTATGTTGTTGCTGCTGAAACCGTCTAGACAGCCATTCAGGAAATAAATGACATTGCTCTTTTACAGCTCTTAAGTTGTAATGGATATCACAGTAATGAATCTTTCGGTCTTAACTTTCCTCGGATGTTTTTTAAAAATCCTGGGGAGGAATTAAAATGGCTCATGTTGACATATAGTAAAAATAATTAACAGATAGATAAGCTGACCTTGAGAGCATTTGGGTACTATGGTAATACTGCGGTATGCTAGGAATTATTTTGACTTCTGTATCGATCATGTTCAAGTTCAAGGGAGGTTTGTTATCAATTCGATGTAAAGAACAAAAACAATGCTTTGCAGGACCTAGGGGTGGGCGATAAACCAGTAGACATGATTAACCGGTAGAAATGTGTTAACCAGTAGAGATTTTGACCTATCATCTCTATTGAGGTGCGTGGTCACAAAAACTTAACATTTGTACACGTATTTAAACACCACAGTTTTAAAACAAGTGATTTTAAGCCATTGAAACACAAATAACAGATCTATATGTGTGCGCTCTTTCTGTGTGTGAGGAACGCGCAAGTCGCGCAACCGCTGCTCATTAAAGGAATAGTCTACTCATTTTCAATATTAAAATATGTTATTACCTTAACTAAGAATTGTTGATACATCCCTCTGTCATCTGTGTGCGTGCACGTGGGCGCTGGAGCGCGCTGCGACCCTTCGATAGCATTCAGCTTAGCCCCATTCATTCAATGGTACCATTTAGAGATAAAGTTAGAAGCGACCAAACACATCAACCTTTTTCCTATTTAAGACGAGTAGTTATACGAGCAAGTTTGGTGGAACAAAATAAAACGTAGTGCTTTTCTAAGCGGATTTAAAAGAGGAACTATATTTTATGGCGTAATAGCACTTTTGGGAGTACTTCGACTCGGCGCAGTAACACCCTCCCACTCCCATTATGAGAGTGAGAAGGGGAGCGGACTTTTCAGGCGAGTCGAAGTACTCCCAAAAGCGCTACCACGCCACAAAATACAGCTCCTCTTTTAAATCCGCTTAGAAAAGGGCTACGTCTTATTTTGTACCACCAAACTTGCTCGTATAACTACTCGTCTTAAATAGGAAAAAACGTTGATGTGTTTGGTCACTTCTAACTTTATCTCTAAATGGTACAATTGAATGAATGGGGCTAAGCTAAACGCCATCGAAGCGTCGCAGCGCACCCCAGCGCCCACGTGCACGCACACAGATGATAGAGGGACGCATCAACAACTCCTAGCCAAGGCAACAACACACTTCAAAATTGAAAATGAGTAGACTATTCCTTTAAGCTTGTGAGCATTTTTCCCGCTTTATTGGGCTTAAATACAAACATGCGTCAAAATTCTCGTTTTGCAAATATCCTCATAAACACGACCATTTAAGGCTTATGAGAAAGTGAACAGCTAAAAGAGAAAACGCACGTGTAACATAGGGTCCCGTCTTTGGTCTTAAAGGGGAAGTTACCCAATTTTGCTTCGGTCTGTCACTCAAGTTTATGAAACAGCATTAAGAGAAAATCTCTCACTGCTCTTGACTAAATCACTATTCTACCTTAAATAAAAAATAAATACATATACATACATACATACATACATACATACATACATACATACATACATACATGCATACATAATTATTTATCATCATCTATTTATCTTCAGAGACCGTGAGTTTTGTTTGTTTTTATCGAGAATTATGGTTTTTGTGAGAATTATGAACATTTCTTTGGTATTAAAGATTTTAATAACAGAAAAACCTTATTAAAACATAAAAAACTCTACAGTGATACATATCATTATCCTGATATAAAATGAATCATATTGTGATTGTGAAGATTTTGGTCATATCGCCCACCAGGACCATAGTGTCACATATTTAATATAAAGCAGCCTATATAAACTTTCACATAAACTCACTTTATGTATAGTTTACATTAATATATTAGATCTATGTTAAAAGTATACATGCATCTAAACTTTAATTTTGTTTTTTATTGAGGAAACTGTATAGGTATCATGGTATTCAAAGTACTTTGGTATATTAAAGGGATAGTTCATGCAAAAAATAAAAATACATTTGTCATAATTTCCTCACTCTATGTTGTTACTGTATAAATTTGTATAAATATAAATCTGTATAAATTTCTTTGTTCTTCTGAACATAAAGGAAGATATTTGTACATAAGAGAAATAAGAAAGACATACTATGGAAGTCAATGGTGCTTAAAAACAGTTTGGTTACAAATATTACTCAAAATATCTTGCTTTGTGTTGAGCAGAACAAAGAAATTAACACGATAACAGAATTTTCATTTTTCTGTGAACTATCCCTTTAAAGAGCACCTATTTCATTGCTAAAAACAACATTTATTTGTGTATTTAGTATAATACAATGTGTTTGCGTGGTTTATGGTTAAAAACACATTATTTTCCACATACTGTACATTTGTGTAGCTCCAGATTTTACTCTCTTCCTGAAACGCACAGATTTGAAAAATGCCGTGTCCCTGATTGGCTAATCTGTACCTTCTGATTAGTCCGAATACTTCTGACATCAGCCGGAAATGTGATGCTCCTTACCATGTTTGAAAGATTCGCTCACGATGCAATGCTAACAGGAGTTAACTTACAGAATGAGTCTGTAGGGGGGGGAATTATGATAATGTCGGTCTTGTTTGTTGTAGTCCGAGAAAAGAGATTTACGTTGGAAACGATAACTCGCATAATCATTTCTTTGTACTAGTACACACTTACACACCAAAGAAAATGTAAAATCATGAATCGGACAATAGGTGCTCTTTAATACACACTGATCATTTATGGGAATCGACCCAGCTACCATATGAGTACCAACCATAAGCCTTAACCACTACATCTTGCAAGCTCAAAGACGTAGTAAAGCGCCCTCATGGGAAACCTCAAAAAGGACGGTGCATAAAGTCGAAGCGGACCACTGGAGCCCGACAGAAACTACTTTATAATAACCAAAAAATGTTGCGGGCTGTCGTCAAGCGACCATCAGAGAGTGAAATATTACGTGTCAGTTCTGTCAAATTCCCTGCATTTTTACATCTGAGCTGTTATAGCGCTACACAGGCAATCAGACTGCAAAGAAAGAGGAGAGAAATACAGTGTGGCAGCGTCTGGGGAGATGCGATCGCTCACTGAATGATGAAGGCGATACAGCGGGCGGCACGTGTTCGCCACTCGTCTTCAGTTAAACGCCACCACAAACGTACAGGATCAGTGTGTGTCTGTGGATACGTCAGTCTGAGAAAGAATATATTTGGCCTATCGTCTATGTGTGTTAGTAGCCGTGTAATCCAAGCAAGGCCCTCGGCAGCAGGGGTTCATTGTGAAGCGCATCGAGTCTAAGAGGAGTCGTCTTTGCCGTGTCGAGCAGCTCCTCGGCTCCCGCTGCGAGGAGAGTTTTGCATAATTAATGACTGTTGATGTTTCCAGGTAGTCGCCCAGCAAATTCACTTCAGACCGGCTGCCACGATCACGTCTCCGGCAAGAGCGACACCGGCACAGACAGCTAACATTACCGCCATAAACAAGGCAATTTTGTACAGTGTCTGCCATCATTACTGTGAAGCGTTCAGGGGCGACACTTCGAGTCACTTCGGAGATGAGAGCGAAAGGAAAAATGATGAAAAAATAAAGGCGGCGCAGAGAGCTTTTCGGTGTCGGCAAACCTACAGAGGCCTTTTGGTTTCGTGTTCAGTGACGCTTCGGTGAATTTAAGCGTGTCAGCGGAGGACCGCAGTCTTTTGTGCTGTCAGAGAGTTACGAATAGTTAAAAGACCCAGAAATATAGCAATTTCACATACAGTAACTGTACACGGGATGTGCCCAAATGCTGATTTTTAGGTCTACAAATGCATAATGAACAAGTTGTAAAAACTAATCGATGGACAGTCTTAACGGTGCATAAACTGCATAAAATTACTTTTTAACTTAGTATTTTTGTCTTGTTTTCAGTAAAACTATCTAAAAAATCTTAAATTAAGATGTATTTTCTTGATGAGCAAAATTACCAAGGAAAATAAGTCTACACTGCAAAAAATGATTTTCAAAACAACATTTTCTTAGTATTTTTGTCTTCTTTTAAGTAAAAATATCTAAAAATTCTTAAATTAAGATGCTTTTTCTTGATTAGCAATACGACCCAAGAAAATAAGTCTAGTTTTTAGACCAAAAATATCAAATTTAAGTGATTTTGTACATTAAACAAGAAAAAAAAAATTAGCCAATGGGGTAAGCAAATTTTTCTTGAATTTTTCTTGAATTTAGTGTTTAAGAAAAGAAGATTTTTTGCTTACCCGATTGGCCGATTTTTTTGTTTTTTTTTATGCACAAAATCACGTAAATTTGATAGTTTTGGTCTAAAAACTAGACGTATTTTCTTGGGTCGTTTTGCTCATCAAGAAAAAGCATCTTAATTTAAAAAAAATAGATATTTTTATTAAAAACAAGACAAAAAAACGTAGATTTTTTTTCTTGAAAATCATTTTTGCATGTTATTGAGCACATCTCAATTTTTACTGAACACAAGACATTTTTAAAATAAGAAAATAAGCCTAAGTGATTTTGCTAGTTAATGCTATATGCTAGCATTTAGGCTGAAGTTCTACTATTGACGTTACGGTTACGTTTTGCAGGTCCATACTAAAAAAAAACAGAAAAGTCCATTAACAATCTCCAAACAATTAATTATTGCTCAAATTCTGTATCTTTGTCTCAAACAAGGTCTATTTGCACACACAGAGAGCTACTGATGGAGCTGCTCTGAGAAACAGCCAATCAGAGCAGAGCTCAACATTATTATTCATGACCCTTTCAAATAAGGTAATAATAGACCATTTCATTCTAAAGGCAAATCCTTGTAAATGGAGATGTAAAACCACCTCTGGATTTTTTTGTACTTAATAAAGCCACACACATTCTCAGAAAACAATTTAACAGATTATTTTAATGCAGTCTTTGGCACCTTTAAGGAAGATTCAGATCTAGATGCACTGAAAAAAATGATTCATTGAATTTAATCCATTTTTTTAAGGTAAGTGGTTGCAATTAATTTATTTAAGCTACATTTAAACAAAAAAGATTAGTAAAGTAAAAAAAATATAAAACTTGTTTAAATGTAGCTTAAATAAATTGATTACAACCACTTACCTTAAAAAAATTAATTAAAATCAATGAATCTTTTTTTTCAGTGTGTTTATAGGGGGCGTTCGCACAAGATCAATTCTTCGGTTAAAAAACAAAACAAAAAAAAAAAACGAAGCAAAAAGTGACAAGGAACAAGTCTTAAGATGAGCTTTTCATCTGCATGCATCTAAAACACTCACGGGGCAAGAAGCTGAAAAACAGCACATGATGTGATGCAACAGTGCAGACTAAATGCAAAACCATTCAACCTTACAGAGTACAGTAACATTTAACAAATAAATAGCTCAAATATCTATATATTAGCACTGCACAAAAGAAACCTAGTTTGGAAACACTGATGTACAGATGCTGCATAATAACACAAACGGCAGGTCATTTAAAGTCTGACAGTAACTGCTCTAAAATTTACTGTCGAAGGTGCCGTATTTGTTACCCAGGCGCTGCTTTGATGCTCGTGGCGGTGACGCTTTAAAGGGCATGAATTTAGAGCAACTTCTCTGAGAGGGTTTACCGTGCTGACAGCTTAAAGCACAGCACATTAATAAGATCCCCTCCGAAAAGTCCCTTAAAGTGCCGCTGCTAAAATATTAAAGCTAAATCGGAAAATAATCTAGTCAACCACAGTAAATGACCATACAGTATAGCCAACCATCCTAAAATCCCTAAAACTCGCTAAACTACAGAAGTCTGGGTCATCTACGGATGCCGTACGTGGTATTAAACATTTAAAACAGCTCACCCGCCTCAGCCAGGCTATTTTTTACGTCGTTATCCTGCCGGTATTAATTTGTAATAACCTTTAAGGCCTTTGGATGTCATACATATTTCACAGAGCGATATCCTTCTTCGTTCGCAGCTCTGGCTGTCAAAAGACTCCGGCGCGGTGTGAAGGTGTGTCATCACGTGCTATAATTAGCAACCGGGCGAAACAAAGAGGTACGAACACAGACCTGTGCCTTTCGGTTAGTTTGTGTGAAAACATATCAGAAAGCGATATGAATTAGAAACAGCACAACTAACGCTGCATGCGTGAATGATGTCTGTTTATAACCGCCGTGAGTTATTTTAAAGTCTGAAAAATGTTCATGATAAGTAGTTAATAATTTCAAGCCACTTAGGCATGTATGAATATGACCCCTGAGACCTTACGCGGTATAAATCAGCAGCGGGAAGAATGAGACCCAGAGGAACTGCAGAGACCAATGATGAGTCCCATAATTCTCCAGGCTGGGGCTTCCTCTGTGGACGCTTGGACGACGGCCAGAACCTCCGGAGCGATGCATCTTTGTGCCAAACTTTAAGAGCCCTAACGTAAATTCACTCTGTTTGTTTAATGTCACTTTCTTGGCTGGATAACTTCACTGTAACGGCCATCCATGACTAAGATGATACCGCTTATTCCCAATGGGACCGCATGCAGTATATGAAGGAGTTTACCCGGTTTACTGTAATACACATTTTTTAGCCTTATTGTGAAGGATGCAACAGAAAAAAATCTTTAAAATCTGCAAAATCCACTTTTACAAGGTGTTTGGACATAAATGTGTGTTGGCAATGGGTGAAAAATCCAACCACTGCTTTTGTAATCCCCATTAAACCAAAGTAGTCTTGTAAAACATGCCTTTTTGATTCTCTTGTTAATGTGACATCACACTGATAAAGCCCCGCCCACAGCCACTGACTGACAGTCCTGCACTAACATAGAGTGAGTTGTACGCTTTCCGCCATCTCTCAATAGTGAGATACTTCTCTCTCAGACTGTATTCACAAAAAAAGAATATATTTTAAAGGCGGGGTGCATGATCTCTGAAAGCCAATGTTGACATTTGAAATCACCCAAACAAACACGCCCCTACCCCAATAGAATCTGGACCTTCTTTTGATAGACCCGCCCCACACATATGCAACCAAGGCAACGATGTCGGTTAGTAGACACGCCCCTTACTGCCGATTGGCTACAAGTGTCTTTTGCACTGCAAAAAATTACTTTCTTGCTTATTATTTTTGTCTTGTTTTCAGTAGAAATATCTAAAAATTCTTAAATCAAAATGAATTTTCTTGATGAGCAAAATGACCTAAGAAAATAATTCTAGTTTTTAGACCAAAAATATCACATTTAAGTGAAATTGTGCTTAAAACAGGCAAAAAAAATATGCCAATGGAGTGAAATTTTTTTTAAGCCAACACTGCAAAAAATGATTTCAAAAAATTTTTTTTAGTATTTTTGTCTTGTTTTTAGTAAAAAATATCTGGAAAATTTTTCTTAAACACTAAATTGTGCTTACCCCATTGGCAGATTTTTTGCTTGTTTTATGCACAAAATCACTTAAATTTATTTTTTGGTCTAAAAACTAGACTTATTTTCTTGGGTCGTTTTTCTCATCAAGAATTTTTTTTAGATATTTTTACTGAAAACAAAACAAAAACACTAAGAATTTTTTTTCTTGAAAATCATTTTTTGCAGTAAATGGGGTGAAATTAAGTGTTTAAGAAAAAAGTTAACTAACTTCAAGATTTTTTTTCTAAAATGTTTTTCAAAAATCATGCACCCCGCCTTTAACTGAAAGCACTCATTGTCTGTTTGTAAGGGAGTGAGGAGCTGCGGCTAATTTGCATTTAAAGGTACAGACACAAACACAGCATGTAGGCATTTAGGACATAAAATGATAAATGATCTGTGGGGTATTTTGAGCTGAAACTTCACAGCCACATTCTGGGCACACCTGGGACTTATGTTACATCTTGTAAAATGGGCATAATAGTTGCCCTTTAAAAGGATAGTTCACCCAAAAATGAAAATTTTATCATTACCATAATAGGAAAAATACCGTGGAAGTCTATGGTGGCACTGGTTACAAACACTTCACAAAAAAATCTCCATTTTGGGCGAACTATCCCTTTATTTCATTATATTATATTTATTTATATTATTGTGCCAACTAAAAATAAACCAAATACACTTCAAGAAAGGGTGTGTTAACTTTTTTTTTACATATTTTTATGCTATTTAACACATTATGTGTCATTTTGTGTATTTATTAAAAGTAACACAAAATGTGTGGTTCCATTAATAATACAGAGATGTGTGTAGTCTGGGACAATGCACGGATTTGAAAAGCTCTGTGTCCCTGATTGGCTAATCTGTACGTTGTGAATTTGCCTGAATACCTCTTACGTCAGCAGGAAATGTGACGCTCCTTACCATGTTTGAAAGATTCGCTCACAATGCAATGCTAAACGGAGTTAACTTACAGGCTGCGAGTCCGAAGCGGGAGGAATTATGATAATGTCAGTCTTGTCTACATCACCAATCCCAGGAAGTAAACTGTTGCCTACAATCCGTGTGTTTGTTGTAGTCCAAGAAAATAGATTTACATTGGAGACGATAGTTTGCGTCATTGTTTACTTTGGGGTTTGTACTTTTTGCATTTTGTTAACATGTACTAATACACACTTACACACCAAAGGAAATGTAAAATTGTGAATCGGACAATAGGTGCTCTTTAAAATGTATTAAACGACACTTCAGCTTTATGATTCACTGAGAGTTTTTGTGTTGGCATGAGCTCACCGCAGCAAATTAATGTGAACTCACTCGCCCTCATACAGACGCATTCATTGTGTACGTGGTGACTAAGAGCTGTATTTCCAATACTATAAAAATCACTAATGACCACGAGACAGCATTATTGTCCCAATAAACAGCGGTGACAGTAGTTTTAAAATTTAGACAACGGCCCGGTTACTGATTACGGTTCAGAAGTGTTTGTCATATAAGCAACAAAACTCACAGCACATCAATGACTTCTACGAACCTCATCTATCACACATCAAACACTGAAAAACAATCATATACAACAAGAGATTTTATATCTGACTTACTGTCTTTTGAAAAATGTGTTACTGCTATTGCATTATTCAGATTGTTTTTTAAAAATCTTTCCTCAGCTAAAACGCAGAAAATCCTTAAAAATGAAAGTTGACGATGACAAAGCAAACGGTTTCTATTTATGTGTTAAAAACACAGTTTGAATTGAAATAACTTGTTATCGTATTACGAGCCCCAAAATCTCAACACTGTGTCTTCTGGGTCATGGTTCCTGTACAGTTATTCACCATGGTAAACTATGGTAATACATCCTCTCCTCTGTCTTATGTAATAAAACTCATTTATGAAGACATGGGGTGAATACTTGACAGCGCATATGAGGATAAGAATCTGCATTACTTGCAAAAAGATGATTAAAGTAATTAAAAGTATATTAAATTCTTGTGAATAATTTGCAAATTAGCAAAAACATATTTACAGATCTGCAGATTAGCAGTGAAAACAACTAAACAAAGCAGAAGACAGCAGAAGGTGTGAGATACTGAACAGAACTGTGTGTGTGTGTGTGTGTGTGTGTGTGTGTGTGTGTGTGTGTGTGTGTTATTAGATTTATTTACAATTTATGAAGACAATAACATTTGCAATAATGCCATATATTCTGTTCTATACATTTAATAATTGCTGTTTTTTGTGGTTTCTTTTCTTCTTTCATGTAAAGCAACAATATAATTAAAAGAGCTATAGATAAATTGAAGTTGACTTGACTTGAGTGTGTACAACATGTGTGTTTAAACTGTGTGACTGTCCACACCAAGTTGATTTATTCAGGGAATAGATGTCTGTCCAGTGGCCAAAATTGCTCTCAATATGAAATGTAATAAAAGCGCTATATGGCCGCTCTCTGAACACTCCTGTCACAACTCACATCACTGCCTGAGAGAAAATCCCATCACACACAAACACATACGCACGTAGACACACACACACGCACGCACGCACGCACGCAGACACACATGCACACGAAGACACACACAGCTACACTTAAAAGCACAAGACATGCATGCAGACATAGACCAACACATGCACGCACACACAAACAAACACAGATACACACATGCATGCAGACACACATGCACACAAAGACACACAGATACACTTAAAAGCACAAGACATGCATGCAGACAAAGACAAACACGTGCACGCACACAGACACACGCACGCACGCACGCACACACACGCACAAACACACACATGCACGCAGACACACATGCATGCTCACAAACACACACACACACACACATGCATGCACACAGACACACATGCACACAAAGACACACACAGAAACTCTTAAAAGCACAAGACATGCATGCAGACATAGACAAACACGTGCATGCACACACACACACACACACACACACACACACACACACACACACACACACACACACACACACACACACACACACACACACACACACACACACACACACACACACACACCCCTCACGCACGCAGACACACATGCACACAAAGACACACACAGATACACTTAAAAGCACAAGACACGCATGCAGACATAGACAAACACATGCACGCACACACAAACACAGACACACACACACACACACACAAAGGCACACATGCACACAAAGATGCACACAGATACACTTAAAAGCATAAGACATGCATGCAGACACACACACACACACACACACACGCACGCACTCAGACACGCAGACACACAAAGACACACAGATACACTTAAATGCAAAAGACATGCATGCAGACATAGACACACTAAAAACCACAAGACATGCATGCAAACATAGACATACTGCACGCACCCACAAACACAGACACACACACACCGCACGCACACAGACACACATGCACACAAAGACACACACAGATACACTTAAAAGCACAAGACATGCATGCAGACATAGACAAACACATGCACGCACGCACAAACACAGACACACACACGCATGCACGCAGACACACATGCACACAAAGACACACAGATACACTTAAAAGCACAAGACATGCATGCAGACATAGGCAAACACATGCACGCACGCACACACACACACACACTGAGAAACACACACACACACACACACACACACACACACACACACACACACACGCACACACACACACACGCACACACACGCACACACAGACAAAAACACACACACTTTGCACAAAGCATTTAAAAGGATAGTTCAGAGAAAATTTTTTATTTTTGTATTATTTGCTCATCCTCAAGTTGTTTTAAATCTGTATAGATGTCTTTGTTTTGCTGAACACAAAGAAATATATTTTTTTAAAATATTAATAACCAAACAGATCTGGGGCACCATTCACTTCCATATGATTATTATTTCCTCAGTCAATGGTGCCCCACATCTGCTTGGTTACAAATATTTCTTCCTTTATATTAACTAAATAAGACATGCAACGAGCAAAATTATGCATGAGATCTTTTGTAAAAAAATTATTAGTGATGACTCAAACGAAACTGTTATTTTTTAAAAACTGCTTCATTGAAACCAAGCATCAGAGAAAACAATTTTCTTAAAAAATATTTAATTTCCATGTGATGCCATGTGAGTGAGCACGTTTCTAGGAAAGCGTGTTTGATCAACGCTCTCGCGCTCGACTGCGGGTGTAACACAATGTGATATAAAACAGCAGTGTGTTTGTGTCACTGCGCTGCTACTTGTTGGAAAAATGAGCTTGTTCCTGGAAAAGCTACACTATATTACTGAGCTAATGTCATGCTATTGAAAAACAATTACGTTAGTAGCTTTGCAACTCTTAGATTTTAACTTCTCGACACTGTAAACTCTTAATAAGACAAAAATATAAAAACATATCTTAGTTGTGAGCTACTTAAGCACTACAGCAAACTGCACTACCAACCCGTTCTCCGGCTGGTCCTTTCACACCCAACTGTGGTCAATAGCGTCTCAAGAAAAGACCCTCTGACACAAATCCCTCGAGAACCAATTAAAAGTGTGACAATCACCATCACCACAGAAACCAAGAGGATGAGGTGCCACTTTCCTTGAACTAAGTATTTGCTTCACAGGAGATTATTAACAGGTTAACAAATATTTCAGCGCATATGCTTGTAAGCAATGAAACAAGTTTGCTTTTTCTCTTCTCACCTGTCGAAATGTTTTGGGAAATAGATTTAGCACTTAACGTCGACTACTTTTACAGTTCAGAAATGTGTGAGAAATATTTACTGCTCATATGCACCAAACTAATCGAGAGAGAGCAATGATTATGAAATTACGTTACATTAAATAAATAAATACAGCATTAAGACACACAAATTGTTTCTTTCCTGTTTCTTTCTTCAAAACTTCTTTTCCTGTTGGTGCCACACCAAATTTCACCCAGCCAAATGTTAATTAGTATTGTGCTTAATCCGATAGTGAAGAGCCTGAAACTGTCAGGTCATATTATAAACAATCGGCCTCAGCGTTAACGCAAATGACACACCGCAGCGCTATCTCGCCCCGCAAAACGCTCCCTAGGTACTGATTGGCCTACTTTATGCTCTCTTTCTTTGAATTGCCATTTCTTTCTTAGTTTAGGGTATTAGTCTTGACAAGCATTGATCTGTTAGACGCTGCATTCTATATTTTCCGGGATAAAAGGAGGAAATGAAATGAATGTTTTAACTCATTGTGCTCTCGCCGAGTGTCTGTGGTCAGGTCTGAAAGAAAGATTGCACGTAATTTGAGGAGAGAAGGAAAGTTCAAACACTTTGCCAGCAGCAAAGTAAGTAACTTTTCTTCTTTTAAATTATTTAAAAGATTAGCAACATCATCTTATCAATCTATCGATCTCTCGGCAGAAAGATGAAAATGGAAAAATAATGAGGGAGTTGAGCGCGTGTAAAGAACATCAATGTGCAAAATTTAATTATCTGCTGGGGTGAAAAAAAAGAAAAATCTGTTGGCTGTTTTCTAAAACAAAAAGAAGCGGTTAATATTTTTCCTTCTCTGCATATTTTAATTACCAGATCAATCATAACTACGTACGGCGCCGCGTTCGCGAGAGAAAGTGGAAAATTGCGAGTCTAAATGAAAAACAATAGATTTACTTTAAAGTCGGAGCTCTTTTGAAGTCTAAATTAAAATTTCAGGTACTTGTAGGAGAGGCGGCTTCTGAAAGTTATGATCTTCAATTAATGTGTTTAGATTCCAGTGAAATTATTCTTCACAGCTCGACACCGCGTTAAATGAAAACTCTAGGGAACGCACACTTCTGTTGCCCTAAACAGACACAATGGGAGTTCAAACCAACTGAGGAATCGTTGGAGGTCTGGGAGAGAAAAATAAGAGATATTTCAGCCAAGTGAAAATCTCTCTGTGATATACACACCATTGTTCAATCGAACACACATCAACTATTGCTGCATGCAAGGCATAGTTTACTGAAAATGAAAATACTCACCCTCAAGTTGTTACAGACCTGTATAAATTTCTTTGTTCAAAGGAGGATATTTGGAAAAAAAATTGCATATCTGGGGCACCATTGACTTTCACAGTAGGAAAAAATAATACTACGGAAATCAATGGTGCCCCAAAATTGGCTCGGTTATTAACATTTTTTAAAATATCTTCATTTGTGTTGAGCAGAACAAAGAAATGTATACAGGTTTGTAACCAACTTCAGGGTGGGTAAATCATGACACAACTTTCATTTTTCAATGAACTATGCCTTTCACCTGAGTGAAAAATTGTAAGCGTTAACACTTTACATTATGGTTAACAATTAGTTAATGCATTAGCTAACATGAACAATTAATGAACAGTACTTCTACAGCATTTATTCATCTTAGTTAGGGATGCACTGAAAGGAAAATTCATGTCTGAAGCCGAATAAAATGAAAAATTCAGCCGAAGGCCGAATACCGAACAATATTTAATTTATTTTTCATTTTCCTAATTATTTTGCCAATTTTCTCACCATTGCACAAGTTACATTCAGAATGTCCTTTTTACTATATTTATTTCACATCATTTAACAATGAAATAGTAGTCAGTAGTCATTATATGGCCTTCGTGTCACTTCTCTGATCAGATAGCTATAGATGGACTTGTTAAAACTGTTGCATTTATATTCCACTAAAGGGACACTTCACCCATTTGCATTAAGCTTTGTATAGTTAGAAACCCAGTCATGTTTTTGAATGGTCATGCATCATTCCCTCCGTTTCCTTTAAGACAGGAGAAATACAGATTTCAGAGTTGCACTTCCTTCTTTCAATGATGTAAAAATCATCATTTTGCATCATTGAAAGAAGGAAGTCCAATATCTTTGTAGAGGGGGTGAGACTACAAACACTCCTTTTCTCGGTCAAATAGGCACCAAATTCGAAATTGATGTTACATTTCGACTACAAATATGATCCACCTTTAATAAAGATTAATTTGTCCACGGGTGAAATGCTCCTTTAACTCTTTCGCCGCCATTGATGAGATATCCTGTCAATCAAGAGAAAACGCTTCCTCGCCAATGACGAGTATTTCCGGCTTTCCGCAATACCGCTATTACCCACCGCAACTTTTTGAAACCGAAAGTATTGCCCTATGGCAAGCTGCTGCATGTCCGTGTCTGTTTTAAAGATCGCTCTGAATGGGATCTCTATGAAAAGTCCGTCACAAAAATGGAATTATCTCAGCTTTTTGCTCAAAATGTGGTGTTTTTGTAGAAACCTACCCATATTCAAAAGCTGAATACAAAAGAACTACTGAAGGTAGGATGAAACATTTTTTTTTTAAAGCAGAGGGTCTGTTCTTTCATTTGATATATTGTATGTTTATATATTTAAAGAAGAACATTTCCTGAAAGGCATTAAACTTTTGTGAAAATCATGAAAAACGCTAGCGCTGGCTGGCAACTTTTTTTTAAAAATGCTGGCGGCGAAAGAGTTAATAAGTCTTGTCTAAACAGATATTAATCAAATTTTATATTCCCGTGCAAAATGCAAATAACCTATTAATTACTATGCCTTAAGAAACTTGCAATAACGCCTATATAGCATGAAAAAAACGCTCCACAAAGCGGTCTAACAAAAAACTTATTATTAATAAACATTTTATTTCTTGTTGTCATTGTATGACTGGTTTTAGGAAGTTTTTATTACATACTGCTCATGCTCTTCGTCGGTCTATGACATGAGATTAAGAGCTAAAGTCTCTCGTTCTCTGTGCTTGTGCATTCAGCAGACAAAATTTGTACAATTTCTACAAAAATACAAATGTGTATTTCTTATACGCTGCATGGTGTTTAATATGTCTTGATTTAAAAGATAAATGAAACTTGTCATGCTGTATTTCGCATCTTTCTCTTAACTTTACAATTCTGCACTGGTTGCAATTTGATCGTGTCATTAAAGACCTCATTGTTCGGTAAAATTCATTCGGCCTTTTCACTTGTTTGGCCAAACACCGAAAATTAGTTTTTGCTATTTTCGACCAAATAATTTTTACTTATATATTTTTTTTAAATCAAGCGTTGTGACTGTTAACATTAATTAGTGCATCATGAACTAACATGAATAACTGTATTGACATTAAAAGAATACTCCACTTTCATTAAAAGTACATTTGGGTAATTATTGGGTAAGTTATTTTCGGGTAAATAATTTCGGTTGCCAAACATTGGGTGCAACCTTAATTTTAGTTCATGTTATTTTTGGCATTTACTTATACATTTATAAACTCAAGCGTTGTGACTATTATCATTAATTAATGCACCATAAACTAAGATGAATAACTGTATTGACATTAATGGAATACTCCACTTTCATTAAAAGTCCTTTTTTGCAAAAATGATAATCATTTTGCTAGATAAGACCCTTATGCCTTGATTGGGATCGTTTAGCTTTGAAGCTGCATTGAATCTGTAAACCACTGAGGTGCAATAAAGTCCATTATGCGGAGAAAATCTGCAAAAAAAAACCCCGACAATTTATTTTCTAGTAAATATCAGAATTTTTAATCCAAAACTTTTATTGTTCATTGTTTGTTCATGTTAGCTAATGCATTTACTAATGTTAAGTAAATGTACTTAAGTATTTTTACTTTCTACATAAAAGTAAACCTTCATGTATTCATATTTTATTAGTGTTTTTCTTTGGAAAACACATTCCAAAGCATATTATCATAATTTTTACTCCACTACATTTCATAATTTCAAGTTTTTGGTTTATATTTAATATTTAAGTACATTAAACATCTAGTTTTTTTTTACTTTTACTTAAGTAAAAAGTACTTTTGTACTTTTACTCAAGAAAGTAAAAGTACACAATATTTATGTAATTAGGCATTAAATCAATTTTAATATGCAATATAAAATGAATACACAGTATGATTCTATGCTTTAGAATATAGTGAACATTTTTTAAATTAAAGTAATTTTTCCCCAAGAAAAACACTGTGATAAAGCACAGATGCTTGGAAAATTTACTCAAAGTGTCCGCCTCTGATGTTAACTGCACAAAGTGTTACCTTGTAAGCTAAACCTGTGAATTGTGACTACCACCTTTGTATGCATCGTGTAAGGTTGACAATGAAGTTCATTTGATAATACAAGCTGTCATTTAGGTGACAGTGACTTTCAATCGTCAGCCTGTGAGTTTGCGATACACGACAGTTTCCTTTTTTTATGATTAATCTATGACAACCACTGGATCGGTGGACAAAAAACAAAAGCTGCTTTACTTTAAGGACAGCTGGCAACACTCTCACAATCGCAACCTTCTTGCAAATGCCATTAATCCGAGCATGTCATTGATGCCCAGTCGCGCTGTAAATGACTTGTGTTTGATCAAAAACGTTATTTAATTAAACCAGACGAATAACCGTTTAGCAATCCTTTAATATTTAAGTCATAAATAAAGCCTAGCAAGCACACCCTCGGCTATCCAAAATCTGATGGTTTGTCATCAGACAAACACGTTCAAGAACATTTCACACCCCTGACTGATCTACGTCACAGTCAGCTGTCTTTGCTTTGTGCGTTTGGATCGTGCCCCTTTCGAATCTGTGAAGGAGAAGAAACAACACATTTGGCTTGACCGATCTGACGGTGCTGTGTAAACACATGTCACCGCTTTCATTACAAACAGTAACGCTACTATCTGACTCAGCTCCTGCGTTTTGCCGCACGCACGCCTCCCTCCCAACCCTGAGTCTTCGTTGCTCCCGGTTTGTGCGAAAGGAAACTGATGTTTATTTCTTCTGGCATGTCCTCGGCCGGCGCGCCGCCACCCGTTTCACACATTTTTATTGGCTAATTTGAGAGCGATTGTGCCAGCGAGCTGCGTTTCAGTCCGTGGCAGCTCACATCACAGAGCACGAGAATCTGGCGGTGTTTCCATACGTCATCTGTTTTGCCGCTCGTGAGCAAACAAAGAGAGGATGCCAGCGCTGACCGATCACATCCTGCCTTGTTCCTTCATCTGAATGCACACAGAGCATCTGTTCTGGAGAATAAACTGTATGTTATGCTTTAGCGAGTCAGCGGATCTGTTTATCTCTCATTTTAGAGTATCCTGCCATACAGAAACATATGGGAGATTTTTTTGTTTCATTTATTTATTATCATATTTGTAACCGATCATACACACAATTATCCATGTATGCATTTCTTTATCTGTGTTTTTTTCCTAGTTTGAAGATTACTGGAATACTGAATGCATAGTAGGGCTGCACAATATATTGTTTTAGCATTATGCGAGTTTTAAATAGTAGAGAGAAATCACAGATTCAGTCACCTTGTGAAAGACATGGTAGTAAAAATTAATATGGTTTCAAGGATGGTTTTAATAATACGATCTGGTCGCATGATAAGAGGAAAATAATACAATCACGCAACTATTTTCCTCAAGTTGCCATCGCAGAGCTATACAAGAAATGCAAGGCAGAAGTAAATTTCTCTCAAACAGAGCTTTTCAAGTCATATCGCAACACACATCACAGGAAAACAAAATATCGCAATGTCAGCGCACCTCCCAATATCATGAAGTCCTAATGCATAATAAACTCTGTATACCTCATGGTGCATTCAAAAGCGCGAGTGATATACATGTTAATTACGAATGACGTGATTCATGCAAATTGAGCTTTTCGGGTGTTTGAAATGCGTAACGATAAAACTGAACTTTGGCCGATGTTTGAGCCACGTTAACCAATCAGGAGCTTGCTCTAGTAGTGACCTGATTATGACGTAGTGAGCTGAGGCAGAAATATGTAAAAACAATGAAGGACTAAATCATCATCGCTGTATGTGGACACCCAGAGCTGTACGACACATCTTCATACTTTATAGAAACAGGAATAAGAGGATCTTGCTTGGAAGACAAGGGACTGAGGAGGTAGGACAATCTGGTAAGTTGTAAAAAAACACAATTTACTCAATTTGATAAAGACATATTAAAGCCAGCAAATTGAGCGTATTCACATCTGAATTTCTCACGCGAATATCACACCAGAATGAAGCGAATGTCGCAGAGTCACACTCGAATGACGCACCTGAATTTCACGCACCGCAAATGTCACTCGCGAATTTCAAACGCTAACAACGCAAATGTCACGCGCGAATGACGTGTATGTCATGTGCAAAATACGCGAATGTCACACGCGAATGTCATACGCGAATGACGCGAATATCAAACGGGAATTACGCGAATATCACACACGAATTTCACACCCGAATGACGCAAATGTCACTCGCGAATTTCAAATGCGAATGACACAAATGTCACAAGCGAATGTTACATGCGAATGACGCGTATGTCACATGCAAAATACGCAAATGTCACACGCGAATGACGCGAATGTCAAACGCGAATTACGCTAATATCACACGCGAATGATGCGACTGTCAGATGCGAATGATACGAATGTCACATGCGAATTTCACATGCGAATGACGCAAATGTCACTCGCGAATTTAACACGCGAATGACGCAAATGTCACTCACGAATTTCACACGCGAACGACGCGAATGTCACATGCGAATGTCACATGTGAATGATGCGTATGTCATGTGCAAAATACGCGAATATCAAATGCGAATTACGCGAATATCTCACGCGAATGATGCGAATGTCACACACGAATGATGCGACTGTCAAACGCGAATGATGCGAATGTCACACGCAAATGACGCGAATGTCACATGCGAATATCACACGCGAATGAAGCGTCCAACTTCAAGCAAATAGCGCAATTTATTCGCTTCATTGCCGTCTGGTGTGAACGCGAAGTCAGACTGTTTTAAAGGGATAGTTCACCCAAAAATGAAAAGTACCCCATAATTTAATCATTCTCAAGCCATTCACGATATATATGATTATCTTTTATCAGACGAAAACAATCTGAGTTACATTAGAAAATGTCCTGGCTGTTATAATGTCCAAGCTTTATAATGGTAGTAAACAGTGCTACTGATTTGAATCGAAGAGGTGTAGTGACAAACGCAAAGTGTAGAATGCAAAACAAAACGTAAGTCAGGAAACATACATTTAAAATGGGAATTTAAAAAAAACGTTGGAGGATTTCGATATTTGAAAAGGATAGAGTTTTTGCCCAGATGACTCTGCGTTTCCGCGTTCGTCACTTCGTCTTGTACGCCACTGGAAACATGCCCTTTCGTGAATGTGCGTCAGATACATTAGTCTATATTCTGTGCAGTTTTTTATATTATACAGAAATTCAGATAACTGCTGCTATATAAATGGGTGTCTGTTGTTCTCTATTTTCTCACTACCAGAACGACAGGTGTTATGTCTGTGTGTGTTCAGTACGGAGATGCTGCGTCCGCAAACACGTCTAACATTTGCACAGTGGTGGCATCACTCAGTGCGGAGACCTGGTGTTGGCTGGACAGTGACGACACCCCAAAAAAAGTGCTGAAGCGCATCAATTGCACCTGGCTACAGCGAGAGAGAGAGACCCATTTATAAAACAGACACAAACTTCTATGTGAATACACAGCTTGTAGAAATGTCACTCTAAATGACAAATGTCTGCTCCGTACGCATGCAGACGAGACATTCGTTTTATCAGCGTAACGAACCAGCGGTCGTGAGAGAGAGAGAGAGACGACTGGTGCTAAACAGCTTTACAAGTGACGATCTACGCACATGTAGACAACTATTTCACGTACTTAAGTATACAACACTTTCACACGGTAACAATCTGCATTGTTAACACATTACCAAACTATGTCATTTTACTTCTTTTTTACTGTCCTAGCTTCATCTTTTCTAAAAATGCTGGGCTAATTTCAATCCAGTGTTGGGTCAAAAAGGGACAAACCTAAATGAACCCAGAAAATGTTTATATTTGACCCAACAATAGGTTGAAACAACGCTGTAATGTGTTGGTTTCGTCTCTTTTTGACCCAAGCCAATTATAGTGCATTTTAAGCCAGACAGACACGCCAAGACCCTCATGTTGAAGCCAGGCCTGCAACATTTTAAATGTTTATGAAAATTCATTATTTTTTTACAGAACTTAAAAGATTATATTCACAATAAGTGCTTTAATACTCAGAGTAACAGTAATATGTAACCCACACCAATGAGTTTATCTGAACTAAAGCCCTCGACTCAACCCGCTGCCGGGACATTCTGTCACTAATGCAAAACAGCAAACGGCTCAATGCATGCTGACCGGATCTAAAGTCTGCATGCAAAATTGGTCTGACATGCTTCTGGACAAGGAGGCAACTTGTTAGACGAAGTACAAATTAGCTTACGTATACTGTTATGCTTTCGGTAAGCAGAATCATCCATGCAAATTAGATTATCATGCATTACACCACCTAAATACTAACAGCATATGAATATGGCTACCATTGAAGTAGGAATGTTCACATTGACTGGTTAACCATTAACCAAAGGTAAGAATTTATGACGATTAAAGGAAAACGCCACTGTTTTTCAAAATTTTACTATGTTCTTACTTCAACTTAGATTAATTAATACACACCGAACTTTTATCAATGTGTGCACTTAATCTTTGTACAGCGCGTCGTGAATGTGTTAGCATTTAGCCTAGACCCATTCATTCCTTAGGATCCAAAGAGGGATGAATTTAGAAGCCACCAAACACTTCCATGCGCACTAGCTTGGAGGCGGGGTGACGTCAGTTTTTTTTTAACGCTGCTAACAATTTCTATATAGCCTACTGTCTACAAACATTAATAATATTAACATTACTTTACATCATTTAAAAGGTCTACGGGTTTGGCATCAGTGTATGGTCTCTGTTTTGAGATACAGATGCTCTAGCATCATTAATGTAGTATTTTGTTACAGAAGTTCAGATTACAACATTCAAAATATAAACGGGACTTCTTACCTTTTTGTTGATATAACAATCGCGAATCGAATCCAGTCTGTTTCAGATGTGTGAATAACTCATGAAATCCATCTTATAGAATACATCCAATGACCATTTTTGTCCACAAATGCGTATAATCCGTAAAATATAGATATATTGTCCATTGTTTACATCAGATTTCACATGAACGTCTTGTAATAGAATATAACATACAATCTGAGGACTATTTACGTCATAACGTTACGGTGTGTATATGAGATTACACTCGCGTTCAAACCCGCGTTCAAACTTTGTTTTAAAAAGTAGGCGGGAGTAGAATACATAATATTCAAAGAAAAGGCACTAGTCTTTTTTGGGCCTATTGACCTCAAACGTGAAACATAACTTCTTCAGACTTGTGGCTTTGGCATCATTGCATATCTAGGTTTCACACACATATTTATCATGAAGATTTTTACTATTAAAAAAGACGTTATGCAAAAAATATATATATATATAATTACAATGTACTTCAGCCTCTCTAAGTTTTTTAATTTTTATCTTAAAATAATTTTTAAACCTGGAAAATTAAGCTCAAAGTGTCTACTTTCTAATGATAAAATAGTTATGCTTATACTAGGGATGCACGAAATATCAGCCGACATATCGTTATCGGCCGATAACTGCTTATTTTTAATATTATCGGTTATCAATCTGATAGCAAAATTAGGCCGATAAATGAAAGCCGATAAATGATGGATTATTTTGGTTTGTTGAACCACTTCACTTGCTCATTGCTGGCCATGTGGAGTTTTGATTGGTGCTTTCTGTGACATAGCACGAAGATGACACGTGTTGCGGGCTTAAGAAGAGTATGCTAGTATAACGCAAAGACAAGATGTCCGCGGTCTGCGAGTTTTTCATTGTGAAAATAATATGAATATTTATCGGCCTATATATATCGGTTATCGGCCTCCAAATATAAAGAGTTATCGGTTATCGGCATCGGCCAAAATTTCCATATCGGTGCATCCCTAGCTTATACTCAAAATGGTTTAGTAATAACAACCCCTTTTCGTGAAAGTAGGTCTTTTCATGGTTTGGGCCAGAGTGGGGGTGCTTTTCAAGAGTTTAAAGACTGTTACATGAGTAGTTACACGAGTAAGTATGGTGGCACAAAATAAAACATGGCGATTTTTTTCTCCGTCAACGTACAAAACAAGCTGCTGCTTCTTTGGCTTTTGCCTTGATACTTTAGGTTACATCAGTAACATGCCTGCGGACTCCACCTACTAGCGATCCGTATGTGTAATCACATGTTGACGTGAACAACGCCACAGAAGTATGAATAAAAACGTATGCGTCCTACGAAGAAGAATAAATCGCCCTTTAGAAACAACACAACGGAGACCAAATTTTTTGAACCACAGTGCATTAATGAAACAAACTCACTATAAGAAATTATGCAGGGCTAAACCTCACACTTCTGTGAAATGCCAGTGTGAACTTTTCCGCATGGGCTCAAAAAGTGTGAGAGAGAGAAAAAAGAAAGAAAGAGAAAAGAGGGAAACATCACACCCTGCTAACACGTGCTTTACACGGGTGATGAAGTCGAGAGGAGAGTCCCGGCTTCAGGCCTGCTGCAGCCTATTTATATCAGTTCAGTGGACTGCGGCCACCGGTGTGACAGGAATACCTAATGGACCTGCTGCTCGTGAAACTGCTAGTGTGGCTCAGCCCGCGACACCAATGGTCATTAACACATTACAATGTGTTTTAGGATTAAACGGGGACGCCTAGGAAGAACTCAACATTTTGTAAAGAAAAGTGCTGTTAGCCCACATGAATCCCACTGTCATGATGCTCGAGTCTTAGGAGTGGTTGCCAGGGTGTTGCTATGCAGATGCTAGAATGTTGTAGGTAATCATTTATTGGCTAAAGTCAAAACAGATCATGTTCAAAACGTAAAGATAACACTTATTTAACAAAACTAATTTTAATGAAAGCACATTTACATTTAGGCATGTAGTAGATACTTATCTAAACGACTGTGGACAACAATAAAGCGATTAATCTTCATAATAATAAGCAAGAAAATTTGAGGTAACATCAGATACAAAGTTAACATCTTTCTGTACATGAAAGAATACTGTGGTATTTATTATAGCAAAAGTATACTATTAAAGTATACTACAGTATTTACACCAGTTTATCAATTTACTACAGCTTATACCACAGAGTATTACACTAAAGTATACGTTAACAAATTGTATACTGTACTACAGTATACTACAATTTACTACAGTTTACTAAGGTAAACACTTAGGTTAAACATTTTAATTTTCAATTGACTATAGTAATTACCACTGAGTACTACAGTATACATTAACAAAGTGTAGTAATTACTATAGTATACTACAGTTTACGAAAGTAAACACTTTAATATAATACAGTATATCAATTTACTATAGTTAATACTACAGAGTACTAAAGTATACATCCACAGTGTAATAATAACTACAGTCCCTTGCCTATAATAAACTACAGTAAACTATGATTTACTAGAGTTTACTTGGGTATATATTAAGTATGCTACAGTATTTACTACAGTCTATCAATTCATTATACAGTACTAAGTGCTATAGTATACATTAACAAAGTGTAGTAATAACTATAATATATACTACAATTTACTTAAGTAAACACTTAGGTATACTACAGTCTATCTATTTACTATAGGTAATACTACAGAGTACTATAGTATACATCCACAGTGTAGTAATTACTAAAGTCCCTTGCCTATAATCACTATAGTAAACTACAAATTACTTAAGTATACATTAAGTATGCTAGAGTGTTTACTACTGTCTATCAATTCACCATACAGTAAGTAATAGTACAGAGTACTACAGTATACATTAACAATTATAGTAATTATTATAATATACTACAGTATACTACAGTATTTACTACAGTTTACAGTTTAATAATTACTATAGTAAACTTGTGGTAAACTGTAGTATATAGTATATAGGAGTACTAGTATACATCCACAGTGTACTAATTACTACACTCCCTTGCCTATAATATACCACAATAAACTACAATTTACTGCAGTTTACTGAAGTAAACACTTAAGTGTACTACAGTAAATCTATTTACTATAGTTAATACTACAGAGTACTATAGTATACATCCACTGTGTAGTAATTACTACAGTCCCTTGCCTATAATACACTACAGTAAACTACGATTTACTTAAGTATACATTAAGTATGCTACAGTGTTTACTACAGTCTATCAATACACGATACAGTAGTTAATAGCACACAGTACAGTATATATTAACAAGGTTAGTAATTACTATAATATACTACAGTATACTACAATATTTACTACAGTTTACAGTTTAATAATTACTATAGCAAACTGTAGCAAATTGTGGTATACTGTAGTATATTGAAGTAAACACTTAAGTATACTACAGTATATCAATTGACTGGAGTTAATACTACAGAGTACTATAGTATACATCCACAGTGTAGAAATTACTACACTCCCTTGCCTATAATATACCACAAAAACTACAATTTACTACAGTTTACTTAAGTACACATTAAGTATACTACAGTATTTACTGCAGTCTATCAATTCACCATACAGTAGTTAGTACTACAGAGTACTACAGTATACATTAACAAAGTCTAGTAATTACTATAATATATACTACAATTTATAACAGTTTACAGTTTAATAATTACTATAGTAAACTGTAGCAAATTGTGGTATACTGTAGTATATTGAAGTCAACACTTAAGTATACTACAGTCTATCAGTTCACTGGAGTTAATACTGCAGAGTACTATAGTATACATCCACAGTATAGTATTACTACACTCCCTTGCCTATAATACACCACAGTAAAGTATGATTTACTACAGTTTACTTCAGTACACATCAAGTATACTACAGTATTTACTGCAGTCTATCAATTCACTATACGGTAGTTAATACTACAGAGTACACATTAATATAGTACATATTAGTAAAGTACTAATAAAATACTACAGTTTCTTAGTTTACTAAAGTAAACACTAATGTACCATACTACAGTACTTACTAAATTCTCTCAATTAAGTATAGTTAATTTTACAGAGTACTAAAGTATACATCAACAGTATTTACTTCACTCCCTGGCCTTGCCTATAATATACTACAGTAAACTACGATTAACTATAGTTTACTGTAGTACACACTAAAGTATACTCTAGTAGTTTTCATGTGGGCACTTCTGAATAGGTTTAGGAATTGAATTAGAGTTTAAAACAGTGAGCGTTATAGAGATTCCCTTGTTAATATTTGAAATATTCATATTAGTGAGTCAATTGAAAAGCTCAGCAGTAACTGCAGTTAAACTGCGCTGCGATTCGCAATTAAATCTTGAAAAGCTTTTCCAAATGTTTCAATGAGAAATGAGAACAAAACCACCTGCTTAACACAATACCATTAAAACAAGACATCGCTTAAAGACGGACACCCATGTCCCGCTACGAATAATTCAGACGTCCTCATTTAACCCAACAGCTCTGCTCCAAAACCTAGAAAAGCTGCAGCCTAGTTAGCTGTAACAATCCAATGTTGCATTACGTATGCATTAGATATCCCAGCATGCATTGCGATGAGCTTCTACGGTCTGTGTCCCGTTCAGAGTTCTGCACCCACCGTGTCTTTGTAAAAGTGTGTATGGGAGACATTTCGGCATACACACACACACTTACTTTACTTTAGATATGGCAGTGCATTAGGCCCTCATGACAATTAGCCCAGGAAAAGGTTTACGACCGTCAGGCCCACAGGAGCGTACAAATCGGCACAGCCGGAGGCAGCCGCTAGAACAGAAAGGTAATTACAGTTCTTCTCGTCATAACGCTGAGAGGAAGCCAACTACACCTCGCACACTTTCTTCCAGTCCTCTCTCTTCTCTCTTACGGTACATACCGCTATCATTAATTATCATGCCTTTACTCTCTGATTTATTCCACGATTCATAACATATTTATACATTCAAGATGAATTATCATTTCCTTCAGGAATTAATCAAAAAAGAGAAGCACTGCGTGTCGCCGGATCAAAGACGGAGGAACTTACCTTGTGGCGAATATCCAGGCCACGCCACAAGGTCAGCCGAGAACTCGCAGACCTGACTGAAGGACCGCTACCAGATGATTTATGATGTCACATAAAGTACGATTACAGAGAAACTTTATCGATTCACGATTTGAGACTCGTGATTCATACACAAAGTGCAACAGTCAACGTAAACACGTTCACAACCTAATTCAGTGATTTGACATTTATTTGATCCATTGGGTATTAATTGAATACTGAAAAGTAGAGACCCCACCAAACATCTAAGCAGATCATGCAGCAGTTCATGGATAACATAGCTTTGAAATTTTGTCATTTTATGCTATATCTGTCAAATAAAGAAAGTCAGTGTTCCTGTAACTCAATTGGAAGAGCATTGCGTTAGTAGCGCAAAAGGTCATTTTGGATAAAAAGTGTCTGCCAAATGCATTATGTAGAAGTAAAAACTGCTGCTGCAGATAGACAAATTTTAAATTTTTTGCAAAGACTTACACTAATTTTTTGCATCCTCCACAGATTAACAATGTAGTGAAGAGCGTTTAAACACAGACCCTCTTGCCCCAAAAAAACAGGTGTCCATGAACCCCCACGATCTGATTGGATTCCCACGTCGACAATCGGTGTGCAAGCAGCTGGATTGCGTTTACCTCCGCGTCTGATACCGGCGGGTGAAGATTTCTTGGCCGCGGGGGTTAATGGCACGAATCTGAACCAAGTTGCTAATTACATGTTACGAACTATTTATCAGATTCTCCATCTGCACAGCGCCACAACGCTCATTGTGCACGCTAAATTACTCCTCGGATTATCTTTGTAAGGCAAGTTTTCATAATTAGAGCCTGCGTTGATGTTTTCTCTCTACAAGCACCAATAGACACAGAGAGAGGGAGAGAAATTAGCTGACTGGTTAATTTGGGCCTGACATCTTAAACCAGCGACTCGAGAGCGTCCCAGAGCATCTGTACCCTGTCAAAACAGCCCTGAAAAAATGCACACAAGATACGTTTTCAAATTTGTATAGTCGTTTGAACCGAAGCTAACGGATCACGGTGGATTTAAAACAAGATCCTACTGGATAAATTAGAATTCGGACATATATTCCTACTTTTAGGGCAAAAGACATTCATGCTTGTTAGAATCAATTATTTTTAATGTGAACTTGATTAAAATACTTTCCTTCATTAAATAAAAATATATAGCACTCTTGAAAATGAAAGACTTTTTAATAAAGTGAACTATTTCTTTAAAGTCACAATAATATTGAAATAAAAACTGTAATTTTTGTGAGGGAATATTGTGGTATTTTTTACAATTCATTAATCTGTGTGCTTCATTATTTTTTAAAAATTCATGTGCCCTCATAATCTTTAATCTAAAACGCAAATCTACTCTTCGAAACAATCGATTAGCAAATAGCAACGTGATCCAACTTCAAAATATTCAATGGACAAATTCAAATCCTGCCCTGCCTTTTTTTCATTTCAAAAAAAGTTTTACACAGATATACGTCACCACGGGGGAACGTTCGTTTCATGGCGACTTTAAATGACTTTTGATGTTCTAGACGAGTATTTCATCCTAATGGGATTCATAACAGTCCTCTTGGGATTTGGGAACTGTATTAGGAGGAGATCAAATGCAAAAGCAGCTAAACACCATCTTTGTCAAAAATGAGATGATATAAACCAAATGCTCTTACCACATATTATAGGTTTATTAACTCTTTCCCCGCCATTGACGAGATATCTCGTCATTTAAGAAAAAACATTTGCATAAAAAACGGGTTACTGATGAGGTTTTAGGGTTATCTGTAATACCGAGATTATCCACTAGCTCTTCCCTAATTTATAAAAAAACTAAATAAAAAAATTATTTATTAGTTTTACACTGCGTTTATGTTTTGATAATTGTTCTGAATCTGATCTCTCACAAAATTCCTTAAAAAAAAACTAAATAAAAAAATTATTTATTAGTTTTACACTGCGTTTATGTTTCGATAATTGTTCTGAATCTGATCTCTCACAAAATTCCTTTGAATGCTGTTGTTTCAGCTTTTTTGCTAAAAAATATTAGCAAGTTTATATATTTTTGGAAGAAAATTTTCCTGGAAGTTTTTTTTTGGGAAACTTTTGTGAAAACAATCACAAAAAATGTTGGCAGGCAACTTTAAAAAAAAAGGCTGGCGGCGAATGAGTTAAATACTTTCACTTCAAATGCGCTTAATCCCAGCATCAGGCCATACAGAAATACCAGTTTGTTGGCAGAATCCTTTAAAAGCCTAATCATTTTTTTTCTTAATTCTTAAAATTCAGAGCATTGGACAAAATAGGCTCGCACAACTTTCAGATGCTCGCAAAATAAAACAAAAATGAAAGAGGCGGAGAGCAGCCACTGTAGTTTAGCAGTGAAAGCCGAAAGATTGCGCTGGACATCGAGGGTTTGCTCTAGAAAATCAGGACAGATGGGAAAAGATTGTGCTCTGTACATCACACATTAGACCAATAGGTGGATAGGTGGCATCTTAATACCAGGTGTAAACACAGACAGGGTTCTCACACCTTAGTTAACTTCAAATTCAAGGACCTTTTAAGGACATTCGAGATCCAATACCCTCAAATTCAAGAACTAAATGTGGGGACACATTTCAAGTAAGAGCAAGGTCACATCGTGTTACCTTTTAAGACACATTGTTACAGTTCCCTTTCGAGGGAACTCGTGCTGCGTCACTGCAGTGACACTTTGGGGACGCCTCCAGGTGTAAGTGCGTCTGAATGTGTATATCAAATTATACCAATAGTGAGGCTTAACGACAAAGACAGGGTGACGCGGGAGCCAGGAAGTATATCGCTATCCGAAATATTGGCGTTACAGGAATGCAGGAAGTATGGAAAGTGAGACGCAATGTCTCGTTCTCATCTCAGGGAACAACAGTTACATACATAACCCGAGACGTTTTCATGTGTTAAACACATCTATGCAAAAAAGCATTTTGGTATGAATCAACATTCGCATACAGAAGATTTAAGCATTTAATGCGAACAGTTTAGCACGTGTGCTTAAAAGGCTAGAAATTTTAATGATATTATCCTACACTACACACGGATTTTTTTCCAGAAAACTTCTTGTATAAAATAGATTCAAGCACTTTCAATGACCTGTATCTATGTATGTATATTTTCAAAAACTTCCAATGGCCTTGAATTTTCCCCCAGATTCACAAAATTTCAAAGATTTCAAGGACCCGTGTGAATCCTGCCGAGAGAGAGAGAGAGAGAGCTTTTCTTCACGAACAGACCCAAAGGTGCGTCTGACACTATTAAGACACACGGCGTCGTGCACGAGCCTCCTCCAGTAAATTTTATGAAAATTACCTTCATTATAAGACACTCTTCATTATAAAACCAAAAAGTGCTGCCGGTCTCTCAGGGCCGTTGGATTAATAAGGACAGCGATGTATTTTAAGCTGTAAACTCGACTTCTTACTGTCCTTAATCTCCTTTCCACTTCATAGGCCAAATTAACACCTCTCCCCAGCTCTGACGGGACCTCATTAGCTCTCTTCCACTCGAACGGAGAAAAGCACAGGAAAGTAGAAGAGAAGACGAAAGAGGGAAAGTCGGAAGTCGACCAATGACAGTCACCAGCTCAGGGATTAACCCTTTCTGCGACCGAACGCTTCGGGAATCTAGGTCGACGTGTGTTTCTAATCAGCCGCCTGGTTAACGATAATTAGCAGGCGAGGCGGTGGGGGGAGAGGGGCTGCGTGGAAATGAAACGAAAAGAGGAACCTGTCATGTCGGAAACACTTCAAAGGAAAATTTTCTCTTTTAAAAGTGCCACGAACAGAGTCCAGGAACCACCGGGGACCTCGCCAAAGCGCTGCGCTGGAGATGGGTGGAGAACAGGGGACCTAAAACACACACACGTGTGCTACAGAGGGACACAAAACACACAAACTCTTCAGCTCGTGTAGTTTACTCCCACTGCTAAACTTATCCAGCACAGAAAGTGGCAACTGTGAAGATTACCCATCGTGCACCTCTCAGTCATTGTTTAATGGCGTGTTAAACTATTTGATCACAGTCGGTTGTAGTTGCGACTGGGCAATGCAAAGGTGTAAAAAAAATACAGGCATAGTAGATGCTACTCAATGCATTTGCTAAATAAAATAAGTATTATTTATAAATGTATATTTTAGTAACGATAAAAAAAGAAACAAGAAAGTCTCAAATTCAGCCACTTTTTAATTAAAGGCTTAAAAAAGTCTAACATGACCTATTGGCAACATGGCTATTCGTAACGAATTTATGTGTTGGCTTATTCACATGAATTCGCACATTTGTATCTCTTTTGTAAGTTTCAGTACAATCTTTACACTGAAAAAATCTCTGGTTGCACATGATTGGATTAAGTTTTCTTAAAATTAAGTTTCTTAAATTTTTTTTTGATCTACGTAATTTAATTATGTACAGCAGTTCAACATGATTGAATCAAGTTTTCTTAAAATAAAATGTATTTAAAAAATTTTCAGTGTACGTTTACTACGAAACGTACCATGCTTTCGCACCAGTGATTTTGGTTTTAGTGTTTTTTTAATAGTTGTACATTTTTGTATGATTCACATCGTACAAATTTATACAAACTTTCCACCTTGTACAATACAGTGGCGAGGCTACATAAGGGCCAGGGTGGTTTACGGCTGGCCCACCCAGTCAGAAGAGAGACAAAATATTTTGTGGAAAAGCAAAAGAAATTACGCATAAATTATATAATCTCTTTAATAATAATAATCGCTCAAATACGCATCATTCAGAAATAAAAAACGATTTATTATGAAAAGTTTATTATTTGCATGTGTTTCTAAACCTTGCAAATGTTAACATTTAAGCCATTTCAAACAATATGAGTGCAAGAGATGTTAAAGTGACCCATTTTCTGTGCGAACAAACGCACACACTTACACGTGCATGCACGGAGAAGCGCATTTCGAAAAGGCATGCAAACGCAGAATCTCTATGAGCTTGACAGGACACCTACGTGCAAAATTATCTTGAAAAGTCTTGGCAAGAATTCTCATAAAAATAGTCAGTTATGTCTTAAAAAAAATGCAAACAGTTCAGAATCAGACGTGTGTCAGTATATGGATCTGTGCTGTTCCCGTCTTAAAGTGGCAGAACCCTCTAGAAATCTGCTTATGTTTGTGTCCTTATGTTAATTACACAACAGAATTACAGAAATGACTTCTGTAGCTTTAAAAAGATTAGTTATATTTAAGTAATTGAATGAAGTAGACAGCGGGTCTCATTCACTAATAATTGCGCACATTTTTCGTATTTATACGCACACTTGAACTTCTTACGAAAACTTTCCGCCTAATTCACAACACGTACGTATGCACATGAATTTGTTCTTATACATGTTCTTACATTGGTGAATATGGAGTTCAAGTGATTGACGTTTGGACTTCTCGTTACATTTACATGACGTTTACATTAGGCATTAAGCAGACGCTTTCAAATAGAGATTTAAAAAGTAAAATTTATATATATATATATATATATCATGTAGCCTATAATAATATTTAATACAGAAGACATTATAATAGAAAATATAATCATGTACATTTTATATATCAACATTACATTATAATTATAGCCTAGTGTTTGATTATAGCGTACGTGATTATTGCGTACGGGTGGTTTTAAGTTTTCTTGAATTTTTGAGTACATTTAGAAGACATTTTGATACAAATGTTTTTGTTGAATCACAATTTGTTCGAAAACATCCGTACGTACATCTCACGCACAAATGTGTGCGTACGCATGCTTAGTGAATGAGACCCAATGTTATTATTAATTTAATTCTATTTCTTTTCCTAAATACTACTTTAAACTTGTTTTACTTTTTTTTAAATTTTCCCTTTTTTGTTGATCAGAAATGTATTCAATCCATGACTTAAAAACGTAATGTAATCCGTTTAACCACTACCATATTGTAAAATTATGTGATTTGATAGAAAGGAATTGAGGTCCACCCTATTTCACTGAGGTCCACCCAGTTTAAAATTTCTGGCCTTCCACTGGTACAATAGTAACGCATTCCCGTGAGATCAGGCTAGAACGTCTGCGCGATTTCCTGTTATCAAAAGCAGATCTCGTACAGTCATCTGACGTTTCCACAGATACCCGAGTATTCGATCCAAAACATCTTTCTGGTGTCACTGCTTAAAACCATTCATTCCTTTACAGCCCAACATTCCTGAACTCCTGTTTGACCCTGAAGGCACAGAGTCACTCCTGGCGAGCTGGAAAACCTGTGGTATCTTTTCACTACGGCTGAGCTCCGTGGACCACAGATGAGAATCACAAATGTGATTTATGATCGTCTGTTTAATGGCTTGAGCTCAGGGTTTGAGAGGAGATCAGATGAATTTCTCGACAGGAGCGTGTCAGAAGGACCGAGGAGTGCACCATTACACAGATGACAGAGAGAGAAAGAGAGAGAGAAAGAGAGAGAGACAGAACTCTAGTACTCCTCCGTCTTAATGGAGGAGAGACGCTACTTAAGTCTGACGGGAAAATGATACCAGTCAATAGAGCGAGGAGTGTGTGGGGGTGAGTACAGATAAAGATGACGTGATGTTGAGAGATTTCTGAAATGCCAGCGTTCAGGGCTGGGTTCCTGTCTGGATCAATTATATATAGAAAGTAAATAAAACTATCATTCAATAATTAAAGCAATAGTAATTTTGCCAATATTTAATAAAAAAAAATTCAAATTCACCTCAGTATCCAGCTCAGTATTAGAGCATTGCGTTAGCAGTGCAAAAGGTCATGGGTTTGAACCGGGCTCGGGTCGGGCTTATTTTAGCTTCTCTCCTCATTGTGTGTGTGTGTGTTTGCTTGTGTAGCAGAGACAGCGCACATCTGAGGCTATGTTTACATTAATGCTTTTATCCTTTAAAACGCGTTACTTTTGCTATGTTTCATTTACAATACACCACCGTTTTCGACCCTCATAAACGGATTCGTTCGTAAACGCTGCAGACCCTGTTTTAGTTTGAGAACTCAGACGTTGCGCTGCAGTGTAAATGAACGTAGACGGAGTCTTATGTAAACGAACAGCTCATGTTTACGTAATTTTTATTTTCAAAGTAAAAATTATTTTTATTCAGGTAAATGGAGGTTTGCAATGGAGGTTTTGCCAAAAATAGTAAACATCTACCAACCAGCTAGTATAAACGCTATATCAGATTGTTTCCTTATATGTCTGTTTTATATTTATGTTTGAGTATTGTTGGGTTTGAATATTGTTGTAATGTTGTTTATGTTTTGTTTAAATTTAGTTAGCTTATTACGAAAGATAGACCGTAATTTTAAACGCCATTTGGGTGTTGTAAAGGTCAATTTGAAGGGAGAATTGTAATAGGTCAGACATTATTTTCGAGTTTAATTTAAGTTTTTCTTGCTACTTTAAAATGAATTTCGTTTCATATAATTTGTCTCTTAATTTTAATCGATGTTTCGTTGATAAGTTTTGTGAATATAAATTAATAAAAACAAAAAATCAACGTCATATTAATATTTAATGCTCGTTTAGCCGATTGCGCTTTTTGCTACTTCTGTGTTGCTAGCGGAGGACGTGCACGGACCTCACACACTTTTAAAAATTAACGTCATACTAAATTTTATTAATTAATTGCACACTGAACAGCGACAGGTAATGGAAGATAAGTTATTTAGTGTTTTTCTGAAGAATACAGTCAGTTCGTACAAACATTTTCAAATGCACTATAAGATCATAAATATGAACTGTGAACAATGAACTATTATAACTCCCTACATTAAAGCAATAAGCATTTCTGTAGGCTAAAGCTATACATCACCTCTTCTTATGTTTGAGAACGCGCGTCCGAGAGAGAGAGAGCGCGCATCAAAGAGAGAGCTTAAAAGTGATTGATATTGGTCTCGGGTCAGGTCGGGTTCGGCCTGAAAAAATTGCAGGCATTGTCGGGCTGGGGTCGGGTAGGACTTGAACACTTCGGGCCAGGGCCGGGTTAGGGCTGGAGTTTTTGGCCCGTGCAGGGCTCTACACAGACCTACTGAATGCTGTATTCTGATTGGCTGAGAAATGTTCCATGGGTGTTGATTATTTTTTTATAATTGCACGCCTAACCCTTAAAATGTCTTAAAAACAGGCACCAGAGCAATATTTTTGGTAACCGTGGTATAAGCGGAATAATTGACTCTGGTCCTTTGAATTATTTGAAAATAATGCACACTCCGCTATGCGTCGTGCCATATAACCACCTTGGGTGTGCATTATTTTCTTATAATTCAATGACCCGTCGTCAATTATTCCTTACATATACATGCATGTGTGTGTATTTATTTACACAAAGTTAATATACACAGTACACACATATATGATGTAAACAAAAACTTTTATTCCGCAATAAATGCCTTAATCTAAATGTAACTTAAACAGAAGAGAAGTGTATTTAAAAGAAGAAAGAAATTCGACTCACCTGAGCTTGAAAACCTTTGAGAACAGGAGAAACCATCTCCAACACCTCCTGAATAAAGAAAGGAAGAGATGAACTTTTCTTTTAGACAATTCTTTCATTTGTAAATGTTTTAAACTACTAAAGAAAACTATTTTTATATATATATTATAAGTACTAACTCATTTCATTTCATATTATTCTGGAGAAAATCTAAGGTTTTTAAATGTGCCATAAATGTTACCCAGGGATGCACCGAAATGATCTGGCTGAAAAAAGCACTTTTGTTGTTCGCCTGAATAAGTGAAAACACTGAATAAATTTAACTGAACAATAACATTTTAAAATGACGCAATTAAATAGTAATTAACATGTTGAGAGAATTGCACACGATTTATAAATGCAGCAAACATGTCGGTAGTGTGGAAGCGTCTGACAAAGATGTTTTTTGCCAGATTTTGCGAAGAGTTTTTGCCGCCAAACATTTGCATCCCTAGTTCATCCATTTAGAAACATAGTCCCACTGCTATTAGGACAATTTACACAGCTCAAATATCCCACATTATACAGATAAATTAATATAAGCACTTTAACAAACATGCAAGCTTCACATTACTGCTTTAAAACACTTGTGACTCGTAGACTTTTTTGTGAATTACTGTAAACTCTAATTTTGGTTCATTTGAACAAAGAGTCTAAATTATTACTCCGCAGCAGTCGATATTCCGTTACAGATGCTTTTGTTAAATCCTAACTGGAATTTTTATTAAAGACAATAGAGCAATTCCAGTGGAATGGATGTGACATTTGCAGCCAAAACTTGAAATGTAAATTTCTTAAAGAATGCATTTATTATTAATATATTGAACCATCTGTTTACCATATTTTCCGGACTATAAGTCGCTCTGGAGTATAAGTCGCATCAGTCAAAAATGCATTTTGAAGAGGTTACAACATTTATAAGTCGCAGTGCACTATACGTCGCATTTATTTAGAAAATGATTTCACAAAATCCAAGCCAAAGAACAGATATTTAATCTGTAAAGGCAAGTTATTCAACTAAACAATGGCACAGAACAGCAGGCTTAATAGGTGTCCGTACAAGTTAAAGTAACATAAACAGTTATTTACACGATGGTTGAATAGGCTAAATTAACACGACAAAGCCAAATCAAGTTCAAAAAGGTCCCGAAGTCATTACGCATCACTGAATCCATAAAATTACATAAATACAGGAGCAGCATTGATCTCTTGGTTCATATGAAATAATTTTGACGTATAAGTCGCACCTACTATAAGTACCAGGACCCACCAAACTATGAAAAAAGTGTGACTAATAGTTCGGAAAATATGTTATATTTTCCTAAAGCCCTAATGACAGACTCCAGACATCCGAAAAATATCAGTCTAAACTCATGTTTCTGTTTTAGATGAGGGAAATATACATGTTATGGATGTGAAAAAAGAAGGACATATTTTGGGAGACAACATGCTTTGAAGGGTTTCTGAATTAAAAAGGCACAAACCAGAAGCAATACTACCCAACAAATGGAGAAGGGATGGCTATTTAAAAAACAAATAATATTTATTAAACATTTTGTATGGGCAATTATGATTAAAATACAGCTTTATGGGGCATACACACCAAACGCGAATTCATTCATTTGTGTGAGTAGATTACATACAAACTCAATGCAAAGACGCGAACTCGCACAGGTGATGTGAATGATGCGAATTGGGTGGCGCGATTGCCATGAAAATACATGCAATTTGCCTCAAACGTGTCTTCATGCAATGCAAATGTTTCATTTGAGTTGAATATTTTTAACTTGTGCAAAGTTAAATCCCGCATGTAATCTAGAGCGAGGAACTCGATGCTTCCCATGTACGCAGCATTATGGACGTGACATTTCTCCATTAAAATTTGCACTTAAAGTGACACCATGTAATTTTTCAACCTTCATAATAAATTTTCAAGACCCTTGTGATAGTACATCGACTTTAAATAGGTTGAATGACATGTCTACCATAGCCTGACGGGGTCTCTATCACTTTTACTCGTATTTTAAAACTTAGGGTTTCTGGTAGTAACCAGAGCACAAAAAAAAAACTACAAAATTCGACTGCTTTACGGCATACGTCACTTCCTCCACACAATTTGTTTTTAACGTGAATTTTGCTGGAGGCTACTTAAGGAGTGTAGAGAGCAACTTCTATTATGTGACTCTGTGGCACAGTCTTTAGTGTCACGGACCTATAACACGGGCGACCCGGGTTCGATTCCCCTTTAAGGCAATTTTTTATATAAACTGTTGATTCATACATAAATGCGATGTTCTTTATAAATTACGGCGATTATATTGCATATAGTTCCCTGTATTCAGATGCTGTGTCCACGTATTTACCTTTCTTTTACTGTGTCTATGATATTTACATTACAATCCAGGATGCTATAGCACTCAAACTTGCTCACAGTGTAAAACCAAACCCTATTCATTCACCAATCAGATCCGAGCGTTTCTCTCTTCTCTCTTCCTCATTTGCTGCGTTCCGCTGTCACTCGCGTGACGTATTACAAAGCGGCAGACCTAAACGCATCGGTTTACTTGGATTTGGAGCAATTTTCACACAAAAAAGAGGAATAACGAGCGCCATTGCGGAAAATCCTGGTGGCGAGGGAGAGAGAGAGACGATGCAACAATATTTGTTTGGAAAAAGGCAAGGAAATACGTCTGGTCGTTTCTGAATTGGAAGGCTGCAGCCTCCGGAGGTCAAATATGCAGGCTGCATACGTCATCAAGCCTGGTTTATTAAGGTAAACTGAGCATTACATTCGCAAGTCATAAGCATACTGCAACAATTTACGATTAACTAAGTATAATAGTCAACTTTGTAATTGTTAATATTGTGAAATAAGACAGTCTTGATGACGTATACAGCTTAGAAACACGACATCCGGAGGCTGCAACCTTCAGATATATCGGCCGATGATGCTTGCTATGCTTCTCAATGAAATATGGTGAAATGCCGCTACATCCAAAAGCCAGAGGGCGCTCTCGTGCAGAAACTCAATATGAGCTGCAGACGAAGAACCATACATGCGCAGCTATGACATGGATTAAGAATATATTTATATTGCTGTTCTTCAAACCTTTTCAAGTATTTACATGATAATAAAGAATATGTATAATGATTATGTTTGACAAGTTGCTTTTTCAAATGCAGGTTTTAAACGACTCAAACTAACAGTGATTTCACATCGATCAGGACTTACTGATCAAAAGCCGTAGTACATGAAATAGCTGTGAATAATATCGGCTGTGCGATTCAGAATAGTTATCGGCTAGGTATTATTAGTGTATAACGGCATTTAGCGTTCCATCCCTACCATCAAACATTGATCTAAAATATCAGCATGGTTAAAAACTTTACTTTTCATCCTAAGGTTGACATTTGCATGGAATTGCCCAATAACAACTTCCCCATTAAGACAATCACAACACATCATCACCTGTCAATCTATTACTGATGATTGAAATGAACCCACAGCTTTGTTTGTCTTCATTTCTGTGACTTCAATGACTGAACGTTCCAGATGTTCTTGGTTAATCTCGTGAATTCTGATTGTCACTGATGATATTTGTGTCAAGTGCAGAGCAAGCGAGCAGTCGAGAGGTCTGATGACGCTTTCGTGTTCAACCGCGGCCTCGCAAAGCCCAAAGAAACTAACGAGGAAAATTGTAAAATGTCAAAGCGTGTATAATGAGAGAAGCGTGACGAGCATTTCTCTCATCGTCACCTTTACCTGAAGGGCTCCGATTAAAGCGACAGCGACTGAAACGCTAAGGGACATTCAGCACAGAAACATTTTCTACTTTCGAGAGATACGGTTCTGGAAGCTCTTGCACGGATGTCTGTTAGATATGAGGTTGTATGTGACAACTAACGTCAATAAAATGCCAGATGCTCCGAGTTACAGTATTAGTGCGGATACTGGAGGGACAAATTGGTTTTTATGTCTCCAGTGAAATAGACCCACTGAGTGACAGACTGACAGACAGAGATCACTAAAGTCACACGATTGAAAAATCTCTCGTGGTCCTGTACAGTTTAGATAAGCTGTGAATTTACATCTTCTAGCAAGCAAACACAAATTTGAGGATTGAAGTGTGTATAAGAGGCTACAAATAAATATTCAGCGTGAAAATATAGACGTATATTCAGCGCTAACGGTTCAAATTTACGTCATGCATTACCAAACTGAATTGTGGACTGAGTTGCTCACGACAGAAGTTGAACGGTTTTTCAACTTTTCAAGCGCGAACGGGGGCGTCAGCCAATCAGATCTTCTTATGCAAATAACCTAGTGCAGACGCTACCCAATTACGTTTATGCAAGACCAGTGAACAGAGGAGCATGTGTTGCGTTCAATGGGTGATTCTCACGAAATCCAGATTTAGAAGGCGTCCAGCATCAGATTTTTTAAAAAGCCCTCAAAGCCAATTTTTTGCACATATAAGATTAAGGTCTGAATTTACTATAACCATTATTTTTAGAGGATTTAAAAATATATTTTCTTTAGAATTATTTAATTTTTTTCAGATTGTCATTATAAAAAATCATCATTACCGCAACATGATATTACATTAAATATATGCATTTACAAACTCATGTTTCGGTAATGAGAACTAAAAAGTTGTCTAGGTATTATGACAAACAAAATTTCAACTTTTATCTGGAGAAAAAAAATGAAAACTGCTTCCTGGTAGCCATTTTGAGTGTCACAGTCAATTATGTCCCTTCCAACCATTTTTTTTTTTTGAAAAGTTAGTTCCTTGAAGGCTTAAACAATGATTGAAAATTGTTGCGGAGGATGAGAAAAATGTTCTTGGACACATTTATATTCATTATAATTGTCTCTACATATACCAATGATCAACTTTCTTTACTGTAAATGTTTATATAATAACATGCACTGAAGCTATTTATTTTTTAGATTTTTTAATTATAAATTTTCCATGTCAAAGAACCCAAATCCAGTCATGGACATGTTGCAGTAATGAAAATTTCCCCCTCAAATGTGGAAAAAACAACAAAATTGGTTTGTATGATGTCAATTTATGAAAGAACAATGTCGCACACCTGTAGGTTCCGGTTAGGTGCGTTGGACAAAGAGACAATAATAGTCCACCAAAAATATATAAAAAAAGAGATATCCCGCACACTATTAACTTGCAAAATATTAAAATAATTTATTGCGACGTTTCAATCGTGAGATGTTCTTCAGGCATATGTGTGAAGAAGATCTCACGATCGAAATAAAATATAAAACTTTTGTTTAAATGTAGCTTAAATAAATTGATTGCAACCACTTACCTTAAAATAATTGATTAAATTCATTGAATCATTTTTTTCAGTGTGCTTCTTATTTTGTTAGCATTTAGTTTTTTTATCAAAATGTTTCATGACACCTCATAAGCCTAATTTTGGTAGAATCACCCAACTGTGATTGGTTGTTGTCACTATTACAAACGCGTCAGGTCCACACTTCAGACACGCCCTCTGTCAAGCGTTAACGCTGACGCCCTGTATAAATGTAAAAATGTATAAATGTACCGTGAAGTACAACAGCCAGATGGAGAGGAGCCAGGATGAAAGAGGTGGGGGTAGAAAAAGAGGGGCGGGGACAAAAAAAGAGTGCAACAAGTGGGTGAATTTGAGAGGCCAAGGAAAAAGATGAGGCACAAAAAAAGAGGGGCATTAAAAGAGAAAAAAATCTATGCAAAAGGGGCGGAGCCTAAACATTGCTTACATAAGTTTAAAAACATACTACACTACCTTTCAGCACATATTCACCATACATTGAAATGGTTTATCTACATGAAACCGACTCTTATAAACAAAAACGCTGAGGTTTTCTCTCTCACTCACCTCTGGCACATTTTTCTTGAATTCACGGCTCAGTTCGACCAGGTGCTTATGGGAGTCCTCGCTCTCTTCCTGTCGTCCTGCTAGCTGTGCCGCCACTGAATTGAGCTCCCTCTATAGAGAACAACAGACAGCGAAGGATGTGTTAGAGAGACCTGCCAACACTCATATACACAGCTTAGTACATACATAAATAAATATACACGGCTGAATATTAAGCGTGTAATCCATCATGATCTGATAGAGAAAGACTGCTTACTGTAAGCTCAGCCCCATTAATAATTAAACCAAAATAAATCCAATGGCTACAGTTGCAGAAGGCCTTTTAGATAATCAGAATCCAAAATAATCAATATCTCTGCAACAGTCATGGGAGAACGGGGAGGGGGGACCGGAGGAGGGAGAGAGAGAGAAAGAGAGAGAGAGGAAGAGAGAGCAAATGGCAGATGCACAGGAATGCTGAATATTCAACAGTATCCATCTTTACCCATCAAGCAGTAGGAAACTGTCAAGGGCAAAACCAATCGAACTCAAAAACAAACAACTCTTGGGAAGACAAAACCTTCAAAGCATATTTAAAGTATCAAATTAACTAAATGTAAAAGTGTGGTGATATATACATACACACACACATATATATATATGTGTGATACTTTACACTGGTACCACCATAGTACTTTATACAGAAAAGTGATTTTTACTCGCAAACAAATTCGTTTGATATTCTTTTATAAGCACAACGAGAAAATTCCCTCCAGCATCAGATCAATCATTAATGTTCGGATTCACCTGTCACATTTTACATCTCGACTCAACGTCATCCATCACACTGCAATAATCTGACTGTCTCTCTGTTCTCACTTAAAAAACAGAGGAGGGGGGCTTTCAATTACTGTATCAAATCTGCGCATGATGTAACATTACATTTACTTGGTTTTAATTAATCTCTACTCTTACTTAAAGGAAAAAATCCTGAGGACAAAATCTGAATCTCAGCCCCAGATTTACAGCTCTGCTTTCAGAAACATTGGACGCCTTTCAAACTTTGCTTCCCTAGAGTCTGCAAGGGACAATTTGGGACGAACGGTTCGGTTTTCCTGGACGCTCGCTCGTAAAAAATCATAATGAATCAGCTTATTAGATGTTAATAATGTATAAATAGATATGTTGGATGATAAAAGCAGAGAGGTAATGTGCTGATTTTGGTGCTGATGATGGTGTATTATAAAGTTAATGAGCACATTATCATGTGATATCAAATCTAAAAGCTCTATAGTAAAACACAACAGCATTCACATCAAACACAGACCGTGCGTTACATCCCTTTGGTAAAACCTTCATCAGTATCGCGTAAAAAAGTAACTTGGTTGTTGTACACTAACTGTGGGTTCATAACAGACACAAGTTCAGTAGATTACATACAAAGTCAATGCAAAGACGCGATCAGATCACGTGTTGCGATGCGAATGATGCGATATGGGCGGCGCATTTGCTGTGAAAACACGTGCTATTCGCCTCAAACGCGTCTTCGCCCAAGTTGAAAATATTCAACCCTAGCGAAAAATTCGCATGACACAAAGTTAATTAAGTTAATTAAGTTAAGAGTTAATTCATACAAATGACAATAAAATTATAAACTACACATTTCTTTTTGTATTTCTAAATGTTTTTTTTGTTTCATATTTCTATAAGAAAAATATTTAGGTGGGTCCTGAGATGGAGTATACCCAATTGGGTTGAGGGCAGAGATGGGGACTCGAGTTTGAGACTCGGACTCGAGTGCGACCTAAGTCGCACACACAGTGACTTCAGACTCGACTTGAGACTCGACCCTCAAAGACTTCAGACTCGACTCGGGCCGCGCGACTCGTGAACAATGTTTTATTTTTAGGAAACGTCTGATGAGCTCGCTGTCATAGCTCCCTCCGTTACCTACAACCTGCCCACAACGTAACACGTGACGTATCTCCCCCGCGTGCGCGGCCGCGAACATACATGTCGACTGTACCTGCAGGCAGCCGCTGCTGTGGCATTCATCTGAAGCTTTGGGTAGTGCTGTGACGGATCCGCGGTTCGGCTCGCATGCGATTTGCGGATTAATATGCAATTTAAATAGGGTAAGTTTATCATTCATGTGTTTCTAAGGCTTGCAATTGTTTAAATGGTTAAACAATTTAACCGCAAAAAGGTGCTCAAGTGAGCAGATTTCTGTACGCACATGCGGTTCAGTGTATCCGGTCCAGCTCCAGTCAGGTCCAGAGTTGCGCTACTTTGTGTCATACTGTAGTCCATTAACATACATTTGCTGAATAGAGCAATGAAAAACAACGTAACGTTTTTATGTGAAGCGACTGCTGCATCTTCTTCCTGAAGCGCTGTTTGGAATTCACCCTCTGCCTGTGTTTGAGCACGCGTTTAAGTGCCCTCAGTAGTTCACACACAGACAGAAGTGTTTCAAAAGTTAAGCCAACATAAAATCTTTCTTTTCTTGACAAGGCACATACACGCAAAATGATCTCATAGTATTCTTTTTCTAATAATTTTTTTTGTTTATGTCTTAAGAAACCAGGCAGAAACCAGTCTGGGCTTATTTGTTCTTAATAAAGAGACAGTAACCTCAATTAACCTTCTTAAGTCTGTGTCATTTATGTTAATTAAACAACCCAAGACAAACAGAAAATCACTTCTATTGCTCAAAAATAATAATAATAATATTTAATTTGTACAATAAAGACAGTGTTATTATCCATTTAATTTAATTTCTGTACCTAATGCTAATTTTAGACCTTACTTAATGTGCAACTTTGTTTTTTTATAAATGTTTATAATTTCTTTATTTGTTATTAGAGTTTTATTTGTTACAACGAGACTTGAGACTTGACTTGGACTCGAGACCAGAGACTTCAGACTTGACTTGGACTCAAGCTCAAAGACTTCAGACTTGACTTGGACTCGAGACTTGTGAACATCTCTGGTTGAGGGAATGAAAAGTTTGGAAACCCCCGGTCTACATAAAATGAAATTTGAATGACATGCTTAAAGGGATAGTTTAACCAAACAATACAACTATCTACTCACCATTATGTCATTTAAACCCCTAACATCTTTCATTGATCTTCAAAACCCAACCACAGTTTTTTTTAAGTGGTCACCATCCACTCCCATAAAAACCAGAAAACCCTTTAAGATTCAAAATGACCGAGTCGTTCTTCCAATTACTTTTAACCAATGTAGACGTCTCAAGGTCACCAAGACATAGTAACAGGTCTGTGCTTCACACACAAGTTTTGTGTTATTTGTTATTAGATGACTTTGTAGTTGGTAAAGAATGGTCATACATTTACAAGAGCAGGTGCACTAAACAGCATGACCTTGATTCTAAATAAATATGTAGGACTGCGTGTTAAGAATTAAACATGTCATCTATTTTCTTACAGCTATTGTTCTTCTTTACTCTTTTATACTTAAATAACTTTTACAAAATCTTTAAGCACTCCATCTAAAATCTACAAAAGCTACAAAAGTCATGATGTTAATTTACTGTGGTTGGTTAAAAGTTAAGCCCCAGCAAGAGAGTCCCTCTTTAAAACTGTATAAGACAAAAAGTCTAAGTAAACATCCTCACACCCGCCCTCAATATGCACACAAGATTAGAGATCATAAATCTGAGCGATAACAACCGTGATACTTGTCGTAGCAAACACCAAAGTCACATTTATTTATTTAGAAACTTGTGCTTAAGTTTTGACAGCACTAACAATAAGAGCACATAAAGAAATATCTTTTTATTAATAGTTTTGACATCTAATGCATGACAAAACGGCATCTACACTTTTCAGATATCAACAGGAGCTGAAAATAAACTCACAAACATTCACAGACAAACCAAGCTCGCTTTTACATGATGTTTTTAATGTTTGTTCATTTGTGCTCAGACAGGAATACCTATAAGATGCTACAACAGTTTTCCAAAAGTCTCTTTTATCTTTGTTTCTTTGTAACCCATGATGCACTCCAGTTTTGTGTCGGTTGTTAACGCAAGCGTGCTCGGCAGGTGATCGCCTCAGTTAGTCAACACCGTAGGACAGCTACCAATCACATAAGAAGCATGAACTGCGGACTGACACGAGCCGTGGGTTAGAAGACTTTTACGATAAAGAAAAAATTCATTTGAATGTTATTTAAAAAAAAAAAAAATAATAATCTGAAGCAGACAAAACAGAAAACAAAATTAAAATCCATATTTTCTCAAAATCTCTTCTGCAGTATGTCGTATTCAATCCGATATGATGTGATCAGTCAGCAGCCAAACATAACATCACCTCCATCATAAGTGACATTTGTTCTTTAAACAAAACAATCAAACAGCCTTAAAAGGTTAGTCCACCCCAAAATTACAGTTTTTGAGGCACAGATCGGATTATTTTTCGGATCAGAAAAAGAAGGTGGGAAAATCTAAAAAAGAAAAGAAATTGCAAACATTTACGAAGTTGCACATTAAGTAAGGTCTGAAATTAGCATTAGGTACAGAAATTGAATTAAACGAATCATAACACAGTCTTTATTGTATGAATTAAATATAATTATTATTATTATTAGAGCTACAGAAGTTATTTTCTGTTTGTCTTTGGTTGTTTGATTTACATTAATGACACAAACTTAAGTAGGTTAATTGAGGTTACTGTCTCTTTAAGACCAAATAAGCACAGAATGGTTTCTGACTGTAATCTATACATACACTTAAGACATAAACACATGTTTTCATTAGAAAAATTTTTTTGTATGTGCCCTGTCAAGAACAGAAAGATTTTATGTTTGCTTGCTTTTGAAACGCGTCTCTCGTATGCACTACTGAGTGCCCTTAAACGCACGCACACACAGAGACTGAGGGTGAATCTCAAACAGCACAGCATAAACAGTCGGTCCACATAAAAACGTTACGTTGTTTTTCATTGCCTTATTCACCAAATGTATGTTAATGGACAGTATGAGACACATAAGCGCAACTCTCTCTAAAGTTTACACATCACATCAATCGATCGATCACGTCTGACACATTTAACCGCATGTTCCTCTGTACGTACAGAAAGCTGCTTACTTTAGCACCTTTTTGCGGTGAAATATGTCCACACCACAGATATTGCTTCAGAAAAGCACGTGCAGGTCTCGGTTTCTGTTTGCGTCATCACAACAAGTCTTTTGGCCAACCTAAAATTTTCGGTGGCCGAATATTCGGTGCATACCTAATAATAATAATAATAATAATAATAATAATAATAATAATAATAATAATAATAATAATAATAATAATAATAATAATAGAAAGAATAATAATAAATAATAATAATAATATTATTATTAATAATAATAATAATAATAATAATAATAATAATATAATAATAATAATAATAATAATAATAATAATAATAGAAATAATAACAACAACAACAACAACAACAACAACAATAATAATAATAACAAAAATAATAATAAAAAAAATAATAACAAAAACAAAAATAAAAATAATAATATAAATAATAATAATAATAGTGATAATAATAATAATAATAATAATAATAATAATAATAATGGCTTAAATAAAAAAAATAAAAACAGTTGGCAGCTACATTCGCAGGTCATGTCAGCAGCATGCTAGCCTGTTCGTGAACGCACACTGCACGACTAAATCGTTTGTTTTGTTTTCTTTGTTCTCGTCGCTTCAAAATATTATTATTGAACTACTGATGGCACATGGACCTTTTTGGCAATATTTCTTTCATTCTTTTCTGGGCTTGATTGTGAAAATCAAACTGCTGACTATGAGACAGTCACAAGCCTCACAGTTTTCATCTAAAATATCTAAAAAAGACAATCGAAGGACTTGGTAGTTTAGAAAGACACAGGGGGAAGCGATGTATGATAACATTTTAACTTTAAAAAACATTAAACTTATAAATGATGTTATAGGAGCACTGCAATATGAAACAAAACTGTCGGTTCTAAAACTTTTACGTTTATCAAACACATCACGTAGCTTTAAAACACAATAAGCACTAAGAGAGAGTAAACGATGGCGGATGTGTCATTTTTGGGTGATCTATTCATTTAAATCAGATCCCAGTTTGAGAAAGCCACAAAGAAATGTCGCCATTAAACGCTATCGGAAAAAAAGGCACACGTGCAAGCAAAAAGACGACGTCTTCGGTAAAACGTTCAACTGGTTTGGAAAAAGACAATCAGGTCTGTCTTCTCAGTCTGTGGTGGGCAGGTGGGTCAATATCGAGCCGCTGTCATTACACCCGTGCCATTCAAACATCCATTTGTAATTGATGAGTTTCCCTCTGGTGCTGATGTCACAACAGGGCGGGACCAACCACCCGGGGAGGGCGGAGCCAAGCAAAACAACCAGCATCTGTCTCTATCGCCCAACCCAGCAAGGAAAATTGATTGGCTGGGGCGTTAATGTGCATGTGCGGCAGACCAACACCACAGCACCGCCCTTTAAATATGCAAAAGAGGCTGGAGTTGAACTTGACATTGAATCGAACACATCTATAGAGGAATACGATATACTGTATATATATGTATATATGTATATAAACAAAAGTGGTTACCAAATCATATCTAATAACCAAACAAAGGCGTCAATGAAAACGTATATTGTATATACACAAACCATACGAACACAAAGACATAACCTTCAAATTCTCCACAGAACTCGAAAAAATCTTTAGCATCGATTAGCACCGAATCTATGGCACCTCTCGCTGATGACAGCAGGCGAGAGAGAAAGCTGACATGTGGGTACGGCAGACAAAGTGTTTGGACCGGCAAAACCGATCTGAAAAAGTGGCTGGTGAATGAAAAAAAAAACAAGGGAAAAATGCAGATGGAGGTATTATTTTTCTTTTTGTATCCCATCTAATTGCAATCATAGGCAGATGTCTGCGAGTGTGACAGCATCAGCAGAATTGCTGCTGAGAGCACAGAATCTTTGTCTAAAAATAATCAGACATTCTGGGCTCGGCTGTTTGTTATAATGGTAATCGATGCTGCAGGCTTTGAATTCCATCAATTTATAGATCCACTCTGTTCTGCCTGGTGATTGCGCTGCCTCTAAACCCCTGCTGCACACGCAAACACACACACACACACACAAACACACAAAAGGTTCACGCAGACAAGGACCATTACCTATGCATGCAGATATACAACTGTGCATGCATGTTTTAAAAACGACACACAAATGGTCCAACTGTGCATGCACAGATATACGATACGACTGCAGACAGATATGCAACCCTATATAACACAAATATACACATCACTGGGAGCGGACTAACTATGCAACCTCCCCACATGGGAGGCAGTTTATGGTGTAGATAAGTGTGCTTTCTTCTTTTCATACATTGTCTTATCTTCTGCATTCGTATGTAAGGCAGAAGATTTGTCCTTAGCTGTTTCAGATTAGTGCCGCTTCTCAGACGCCACATTCGAGAGGAGAGATCGATCAATGAATCAAATCAACACAATCAATACGGCCCATCGCTGGAGTCTCGTCTGGACCCCGCATTAATACTGGCACCAGCTCCACCCCCTCACCGACACAGACAAAAACAACGGATTCGGAGGGATTTTTTTTTGGGAGAGATCCAAGATAGGGCCGTTGCTGGCGATTGTCTGTGGCAGAGATGGAAGATGATCTGTTATCTATCCTGACTGGAACAGGAAGGAGGAAAGTGGCCCGGTGGATGTGCGATCGGGTCGTTTGTTTACCGGAAAAAACAAAGAGGTCTATTTAATATCCCAGTTGTTTTCCCCAGGATAGAAATGCATGGCACTATATGTAAGATTTTTGCATTTAAATAACCAAAAATTAAATGTGCATTTAATGTAAAGCTACTTTGGTACAATGCAAAACAGTAAAAAGTGCTATAGGGCGGTTTCACGGACAGTGCCAGACTAAAATGCATGTTTGAGCTGCCTTTATTTAAACATGTATCAATACTATTGTTTTGTTTCAAGAAATGTTTTTGTAAGATATGTTTGTCAAAACCACCCCATTAGTTTAATTTAAACCACAACTTCTCGTCTTGTACTAGCCGTCTGATGCGCCAGCGCGACCTTATACCTTGCTTTACATATGTGAAATGCACACTTGCCGACCATTTTAAACAATAAACTGACACAAGGACATTCATTAGTATCATTCCACATACAAAAACATTGGAACGGTCCTCTTTCTTAACACTTGCAAACACTGGAGCGGTAGTTTCGCATACATAATGCCTTTCGACATGATAACATAATATGCAAGGTGCATCACATGGCAGTGCAAGACGAGAATTTGTGGTTTAAAAAAAGACAATCGTTTCACTAGATAAGACCCTTACGGTACAATCACATGGGACAGAAGCGTTAACGCTTGATTGAAGGCTTGTCTGAAGCGTGGCCAAAAGCCAATCACAGTGGTCGCTACACATGTTCCGGTCTTCCATAAACATAATTGGCTGGGCTCTGGCTAGGTTATTTGCATAAGACGATCTGATTGGCTGACGCATGCGTTGCCGCTTGAAAAGTTGAGAAATGTTCAACTTTTGCCGCGAGCAGTGATGCAGCGCCGACGGATCCACAATTGAGTTCGGCAACGCATGACGTCACCCATTAAAAGTGAATGGGAAGTGTTAATGTTTACGCCCCGTATGAATATACCGTTATGCCTCGGTTGGGATCGTTTAGAGTCCTTTAAAGCTATATTTATTTGTTATTTATAAGTCACTTGATTGGTGAACAAAAAAAAGGGTAGAGGCGCCAAAAACGCACTTTTCGCGCGTAGTTGACGCTTGAACATTTGAGTTCACTCGCTTCATTCACGCGTGAAATTCTAGTTATTCGAGACATTCGACATTCGAGATTTTTCAACTTGTGCGTTTCCCGCGGCAATGCTTAATTCGGGCGGAACGCGTCGCGGCATTCGAACCGCGTTTACCGCGCCGCAGGATGCCTAAGCGCGTCTTTGCATTGACTTAACATATAAATCTGCATAAGGGCAACACTCTCATGACCGCAAACTTTTTTTAAACTGATGCTATTAATCTGAGCGTGTCAATAAAGCCCAAACGCTCTGAAGTTTCCTGCATATCAGCGTAAAAGTTCAGGTGCTAGAAGGAGTCCATGCCGTGCGTGTTCAGGTCCGAGCAAGACTCCAAGAAGCACGCATTACAAGTCCAGTTCTAGTCAAATTATGCACTCTATGTGTACACCCCTACGTGGGAACAGTTTGAGTCAGAAACGGAGATGGCAGGACAGAGCTCAACATTTTTGTGATGAAATGTGCAATTTCTGAATGCAGAACTTTTCAGTCATAAAAAAACACCTGCAAGGCCTGAAAGAGATCAAACCTCAGTCAAGAAAAAGTAATGTAAAAGTAACTAAAAAGTAACGGAAGCATTACTTTCCATGAAAAGTAACGCAATTAGTTACTTTTTTGGGAGTAACTTAATATTGTAATGCATTACTTTTCAAATTAACTTTCCACAACACTGCCAACTATCATCATAAAAGCACACTATTAGCGATATGTCTGAAGATCGTCGATACACGATATAATCTATCGGCACAACCCTAGTTGAAACTGCAATTTTAAACTGCACTGAAACTGTGAACTGTTAAGGTCAACTAAAGTCCACTATATGGAAAAAAATCCTTGAATGGTTCCTCAAAAACTCAATTTCTTCTCGACTTAAAGAAAGACAAACATCTTGGATGACATGGAGGTGGAGTAAAATATCAGGATGTTTTTATGAAAGTGGAATATTAATTTCTCTCCATTTCTCACATTTGATGCACAAAATAGCTTTTACATAGTCGTGTGAGCTATAAAAGAGCAACAAAATAAAGGCCAGGATTGTCAGTGGTTTTTAAGGATGGTAATATCATAAGCACAGCCTGAATCTGTCATTTACGAAGATAAATCATGTTGCACCCGTCATATTTCTGTCTAATCTGTAAGTGCATAAATATACATCACATGGTAACAAAGTATGGCAGAATGCGAGTTAACGGTCACCATCTCTAAATATCACTGACACCTTTCTAAACCCACCAGTGAAGACTGTGAAATGATCCCGAATAATTAATCCCAAGCCAGTCATCCGGTCTCTCCGCAGAAGATGACAGACGGCTCAAAACACACGCGAGCGTTACAATGATAGGAGAAGGTGTGACTCACGTCGTCAGGAATTAGTCGTCACACTGCACTTCATTTAGGAGTTTTAGCACCTCGCATACTGCACACCATCAACACCCCGTCTAAAACACACCCGTGAACGGCTTCATACGAAAAGTTTTGAATCTGATGACAAAAACATAACGAGTTTCTGATCTCTGAGCAAGGACATATTTGAAAAGACACAAAGTCCCTTTTGTTGTAAACCCTCTCAAGCATCACTTAGATGGTTTTTAACCAAAATTCCTCCTGATCTGGGAACTGAAATGATTGACTCGGTTATACAGTTCCTGTTGAGACTCGATTCCCGCAAGGTTTCTGCTTATTCAATGGGTTAGAAAACGGTCTACCTACTATTCATAGTAGAGCCAAATCTGATCAACAGTTAGTGTCAATCAAACAATATTACAAAACCTTCACCATTCAGGCAGAAAGATCAAAGTCTTACAATCGCCACAAAGATATAGCGTTTACACACTCTTCAAGAAGTTAACTAACCAATGATGACTTCAATGGTGTGTCACATGTGAGAAAGAGCATCAATCAACAGTGACATCACAAGATGACATACTGTAACAGACCTGCTGACATTTATTTTGACACAGAGATCTTTATGGGTCCCTGTCACTCATAAATTAGCAAGTCAGCTGTGCATAAGAGTCAATTTTTACTTGAGCATGTGATACATTATCACTGATATCATATATACACACATATACACATATACACACACACACATATATATATACATATACACACATATACATATACACACATATACATATATACATACATATACATACATACATACATATACATATATATACACATATATATACACATATATATACACATATATATACACATATATGCTACATATACATACACATATACACATATATACATATATACATATATATACACATATATACATACATACATACATACATACATATACATATATACATACACATATACATATACACACACACTCTATATATATTTTTGGGTGAACTATCCCTTTAACAAATTTCCACAGATGCGTGTTTTTAGACCCAAAAATGCCACTGTTGTGTAAATGAACAGCCAAGACAAGATAAAAACAATAAAAAGCATTGTGTAAGCGGCAAAAATTACACACTTCACCTTTAGTTTTGGGTGACAGCTATTCAATTGTTAAAGCATTTTATATAAAAAACACTGCAACCTTTGGTATGATGACTGTCAGTATGTACATGTCCTATTTGTTATTTGATTTCCTCGAAATCAAAAAGGTCACTGAACTCAACAGCTAGTTTTATCTTTTCTATGTAGCACTTTCTTTGTCCTTTTATCACCCATCAAACCAGTTCTTTTTTACCATTTATAATTTAAAAGTAGCTTCCAATTAGTCTCCCAAAAACGCTTTGTGCAAATGTACGACTGAATGAGTCCACATTATTTATCATCATCATAATGGCCCATTGTTCTTTTTGCACTTACTCTGTGGTTACAATCAAACCAGACATTATTATCTCGCATAGCCACTGACATTCTGCATGTCCATTTACTGGCATGAATTTGAAGGGGTAAAAAAATAAAAAACTGGCCTAAATTAAATCCTACCGTTTTTAGACTGAGTAATTGTTCTTTTTTGTTTGTTTATTTATTCGTTTTGACACCATATGGTTTATTAAAGCAACAGTCGAAAACACAAACTATTGAAAAATTCCTCCTTGACTTTTGAGTCGATGGAAAAAAACGTGTCTTGGTAAAATTTATTATAGAGTAAATATAACCGTGTTAAGATGAACGATATAAATGGGGGCCAGTGACTTGACAATCCATAACAAACAGCACAAAATCAGTCATAGCGGGAGTTTACCTGCGAAAAACATGCGCACACACACCGAAATAATGTGCATTGGCCCACTTTCTGGAAGAAATCGACGAAGGTGGGGGTAAAAAATGGCAAGCAGCGGATAACACGGATAACCTGCCATTGTTTATTCTCTCTTAAGAAACGTCAATCTGTTCGTTTCTCAGGTGTGCTGCTTTTTCCTGTTGTTCGTGCCGTTTCTCTTCCTCTTACGCACCTCCCTCTGCTCCCCTGTCGATTGCAAAGAGGAGATCAAAGCCGGAGGAACGTGAATATTTCAGGTGAGCCGAGCGGCTGCGTTTCACGCCACCTGCGTGACACCGAATCGGGTCCAACCCCTCGCAATTACCCGATCTCCGGTGGGCCCCTGAGAGCCAGGTGACACCAGCCAGTGCCACCTGTCAGAGCGAAAAACTCTTTTATTCCTACCCAATGCACACACGCATGTACGAAAGAAAGAGATATTCCTCATCCGAGACAAAAATAAATGTATCTAGAGCGCAGAGATTGGGAATATGGTCCACGTCAGCGAGGTACGGTTAAAACGAGGCTGATAAGGAACTTGCAAGGTTGCAAAACTTTGAAGAACATCAAAAGAATACAAGGATATCTTGAGCAAAAGTTATTCCACATCAAGAAATACTTTAAAAAGGCTGTGGCCGTACAAAAATGCAAAGGTATTTTTTTTATTTCTCTACTGTATATCAGCTTAATGTGTAGAACACGCAGGTTGGTACCCAAAAAGCATAAACACTTAAACAGACTGATAATTTTCTTTATAGTAAAATACTTTTTTAGCCTAAACATGCTTAACAAACAAACGCGAGAGACCAATCTGTTTGTCCCATATGGTAAAAAAAATCTTATAAATAAGTATTAATACATGCTAAATACATTATAAATATATGGTAAATACATTTTGTAGAAAGTAAAGCTTAAAGGTGCAGTGTGTAAATTTTAGCTGCATCTTGTGGTGAAGTTGTGAATTGCAAATAACGTCTCAGTCCACGGCTCACCTCTCGCTTTTGAAAAAGAGAAGCTACTGTAGCCACCGGACAAACACGTCATCATTGGAGACAACTTAGTAAAAAAGTTTGTCCATTAAGGGCTTCTGTAGAAACATGGCGGCCCAAAATGGCGACTTCCATGTAAGGGGACCCTCGGTGTATGTAGATAAAAACGTCCCATTCTAAGGTAATAAACACATATACACACCCCTGATAATATAGTTTTGTATATTATTTTGCATTTCTGTCAAAAGATCCTTTTAAAAATTACACACTGCACCTTTAATTAAACATATTCTTGAATTTGAAAATATATTAAGTTTTAACCTTCATATATTAACATATATTTCAAAATGTTTTTAAGGTCAACAAATTAATTTCTAATTTTACAACCCATACAGAAAAAATATTTTTACTGGCCAAATATAGGTTTGTGTAAAATGTATATATGATTGCAATAGAAAATATATTTAATTTTAATCTTTTCAAAACTGTTTTTCTTCCAATGTGACGTGAATATAAATGCCTTAAAATATATTTATTTTTAAAATATGCAAAAAATGGCCAAAAATATATTGGTGAAAATAATTTGTAAACATTTCAAAATATATTTCAGTACATATATTTTTGCCATTTTTTTGTATAGACCGTTTCATCGGACACACGCACGTTGTTGTTGTTGTTACTGGATGGTACTTAACTTACGCTCTTTGTTTGTTTAATGGCCTAACTAGTTGCTAAACTAACTCTGAAACAAATACCTCGTTGAAAATAAAAAATGTTTTGGTTTCCTAAAGATTTGGAGAGATGGCGCTCATGGATCACTTGTGAAGGGAGGGTTGGGAGCTGATTTTTAGTTAACATTGTATAAATAATTTTTACACCGTAATGTTAGATCAATATCGTTTTTGATACGCTTTAGCTATGATTTGAACTAAGGTAATCTACTTCTTGTTTATTTGTTTTTTATCAGAAATAAACAATTCTATTGTTATTGATCCTTTGTGGAAGTTTACCGAAAGTTACGCTAGATCCACGAAAGCCGTTTGTTTATGTTGTTACTGCTGAAACCGATTATATTTATACATTTATTTAAAATTATTTAATAATTTGAATATTTTTTTTGCCCTATGGGGTTGACCAGCAAAAACTTCTTAGAAAAGTAATTTTCGTAATTATGAATATTACTGTACGTCCATTAAACACCAATAAAAAACAAAAGAAGTTTCAATGCTTCAAGACAAAACTGCATCAAGACAAAAATGATCCAAGATGGCAGATAAAAACAAAGATTACCTCAATACCAAAAAGTATAAAAAATTTAAAATTTTGAATAAACATTAAAATGAAAAATAATCTAAGCTTATTAGAGTATTACTTTCATAATGCACAGCAATTGCTAACGCTATTTATGCTAATGCTAATACTTAAAAAAACTCTCACATACAAGAGTCCATTACAGTCTTGGAAGATAGCTGCCTATGTAGACAGATGACAAGACAGCTAACTAGGCTTTGAAACAGAGCTAAAACACTTCACACAAATAAATACGTCCTATATGTCCTAGTCAGGCACTAACACCGGATAAACTTTGTGTTTGTGACGCGTATAAAAGCATCGTAATGCTTGAGCAGTCATCTCTTTTCTTAAAGCCCATCAAAACTCCACAGCAATCTCAACAAAATGAGTCAACGACTGCACATGGCAGGAGCTGTGGGACTTTAAAGAGCAATGGATTGTGTATCTATGTGTGTATGAATGCGTGTGATCGCGTGATGGGAAGAAAAGGTGTGTGCGTGTGCGTATAGGTCCGTTTTGAAGCCCTTCCAGCAAATTCGGTACATTCCTCTGTGTCAGAGCGCCCAACACGCATTAGCCGTTTACATGGGAGGAAACACAATCTATTTGATGCTACACTGCCCACATGTCTAAAGCCTTACCGTCAAACACCAGCGCTTCTCACTTTTTAACTCTCATCTCATATTCCGAGCAGGCACGCCGGGAAACACGCTCCATATACTCGGAAATCAAATGTTTAAAGTCAAAGCTGAAAGTAAACACAGAGCTTAAGCTCACGTTTGTTTATGTTTACTCTGGATTGGTGTTTTGGGTTCCTGTAATTTATGCCTGCAATATCAGGAACGATAGAATGAAGTCAGACTGCATATGTACAGTATGCAAATTATTTTTATCTTTGTCGGTCGTAACACAGACCATTAATGCCGAGAGGCAGAGATGAACATGAGAGCTTTTACCTCATAACCACACAAACACACAAGGTCTCTCATGATAGATTAGTGACCCTACATTCGGACATTGAGAATAAAACCTTACTGTTACAACCCAACATCAACCCAACCCAACGTGACGAATGGGAATCGAAAGCTCTGTTAACAGATTTGCGCAAAACTTTGCAATATTTTATAAATGTCTGTATTGCAAAATTATGCCGTTTCCATTAACAGATCTTTTTTTTTACCTCAAGATTTCATCTTCATTATTTAATTAAAGAGCACCTATTTCATTGCTAAAAAACAACGTTATTTTGTGTATTTGGTATAATACAATGGGTTCGCGTGGCTTATGGTTAAAAAACATTATTTTCCACATACCGTATATTTTTGTAGCTCCAAATTTCACACTCTTCCTGAAACTAAGCGCACAAATTTGAAAAGCACTGTGTCCCTGATTGGCCAGTTAATCTGTACGTAGTGATTGGCTTGAATACCTCTGATGTCAGCCGGAAACGTGATGCTTCTAACCATGTTTGAAAGATTTGTTTGCTAACAGAAGTTAACTTACAGGCTGTGACTCCGAAGCGGGAGGAATTATGATAATGTCGGTCTTGTCAACATCACCAATTCCAGGAAGTAAACTGTTGCCTACAATCCGTGTGTTTGTTGTAGTCCAAGAAAAGAGATTTACGTTGGAGACGATAACTCGTGTCATCGTTTACTTTGGGGTTTGTACCTTTTGCATATCATTAAAGGTGCAGTGTGTAAATTTTAGCAGCATCTAGTGGTGAAGTTGGGAATTGCAACCAACGGCTCAGTCCACTGCCCAACCCTCGCTTTTAAAATGCATAAAGAAGCTACGATAGCCACCACCAGACAAACATTTCATCATCAGAGACAACTTAGTAAAAAAGTTTGTCCATTAAGGGCTTCTGTAGAAACACGGTGGCACAAAATGGCGACCTCCATGTAAGGGGACCCTCGATGTTTGTAGATAAAAACGTCTCATTCCAAGGTTATAAAAACATAACGGTTCATTATAAAAGGTCTTTATACACCACTGATAATATAGTTTTGTATATTATTTTTCATTTCTTTCAAGAGATCCTTCTAAAAATTACACACTGCATCTTTAACATGTACTAATACACACCAAATGAAATGTGAATCGGACAATACGCGCTCTTTAAAACTAAATTTTTCCTCTCACAATAAGTCATTATGAAATTTACATAGTCGACGAATGTTGAAAGGTTTACGTACACACAGCCACAACACTAGGTATTATTTTTAATCAAAATTATTTTTGGAAGCGTCCATGTATGAGATGTTTTTTAAGAGGTTAAAGTGTGCAGTTTAGCATCCTTATGATAATCAATGTATGCTAGTTAACCCATTAAATGCAAAAAACCCCGGTTTATATTAAAGTTTTGCGAAATATCACTTTTTCGAATTACCCAAAAAACACGAGCGTAAAAAATGTTTGCGATAACCGAGTTTTTTCGAAACTGACACATTTCCATTGGCCGTATTTTCGATCGCAAACGCAACTTGTGATTGATCAATTACCAACGCACCACAGTTGAGTAGGTGTGCCATTACGACAATTAACCTCCTAAGACCTGGTGTATCCACATACGTGGACATCAAATTTTTTGTTCGTTGCACCATTAAACTTAATTCTGTATAACTGGAACCTGTTGTACACAAACGTGGACAATTACACTGCTTCATGTTCGAAGAAAAATATTTGGTTATTATATTTATTGGTTCGTCCTAACCCCCAATAGCTGGTAGAAATCTAAAATGCAAGCCAAACCAAACGGGTTTTAGGAGATTAACCATGGTTTTACTACAGTTAAAACCAAAAAATCATGGTTACTGTAGTAAACCATGGATTTGCTAATAGTAATCAATAAGTGCCAGCTTCAGACGTGTCAAAACCGTTTATGATAAAAGAGATGCTCACGTTCACAAAATACACGCTAGACACTCCCTTAACAGTAAACTTTGATTACGCATGATATTATGCGAGTATCTGCCAACCGCGAGCGTCTCTTTTATCATAAACCCTTTAGACGCGTCTGCAGCAGGCACTCACCTTGACAAAACATGCGATGCACACAGGATCTCTCGACGCACAGAACACATAATTTGAAAAAGGAACCACACACATGACGGGCTACATCAGTGCTTCTCAATTATTTTCTGTCACGCCCCCCCTAGGAAGAAGTCAACATTTCGCGCCCCCCCAACTCTCCGCCGCGACTGTAAATAGTATAATTTGTCTATAAAATTACACATCTGCAAAGCATTGTATCCTTATTAACATTAAAGAAAACACAAAAAAGAAATATCAATCAACTTACAACAAAGAATAACTTTATTAACATTGTTTTTTAGTCTGTAACAGAAAAGACTTAAAAAGCATCAATTTGCCTGAAATAAAAAAAATCTATTCTTATTTACAGTATATTTTTTGACCATTTGATACTGAAAAATTAAATTAAATATAATCAATAAATAATAATAAAAAACTCAAGCTTATCAGCGTGTTTGGGGTGTAATGTCTTTAAGTGACGGTGCAAAAAAATCACTTCCTGAAAAAGTATTTTCCCCGGGGTCTCTCGAGCCCCCCCTGGGGGTCCCGCCCCACTATTTGAGAAGCACTGGGCTACATACATGTTGTGACGAACTTCGCATCGAGCGCCCTTGAAAAAAGAAGTCACCGGCCTAAGTGAAGACCAACCTAAAAAAAGACAATGGCTATGTCTGCAATATTATAGTGCATACTGCTAAAATAACACAAGTATAATGATTATATGTATACAATGCATCGCATGTGAATTTTCACACTGTGAATGTGGAACACCCAGATGATAAACTACAGCAGCCAAAATGTTCAGTATATAAAGGGGTCACGCCTTGTGCAATACTGCATCCCACAATGCAATGCACACAATTTCCATTCTTTGTTTGTAAAATGATTCTCTATTCAAAGCCAAAAATAATTCTCAGGATCAGCACATAGTGCAGACAGTAGACACAGGTCATGTTATCATCAACGTCCAGCTAATTCAACGCAGCGTGTGACCTTTACAATGAGTATGATTGCTTTTGATCGTTCCGGTCAACTGACATTATACTACAATTATTTCATAATTACTAATTTTTACTAACTACAGTAACTCATACTGAATCTCACAGCTAATAATGACTTAAAGGGTATTCAAGAAACAATTTTGTTATCGCTAGCAGTGAACTGCGGTTTTCTCTGTAGACACTTGTATTTAAGCATGTTTCACTCGACTGTGAATTCAGAGGCGTATCGTGACACGATCTGCCGCGGTCCAGAAGTTCCCATCTGTACACGGCGTCTCAGAGGAAACGCTCCGCGCTCCGGGCCGCCGAACACGCAGCGCGCATCATGACGACAGAGACGACGCCTGCGCTCGGCCCAACCATGCGTTTCCCGCTCGGGCTTAGGGGAATATTCTGAATGTTGGAGCAGAAAGGAAAGAGAAAACCAGACTTCCCTTGTGTTTGTTACGGCACGCCTGGAGGAACGTTCCAGAGAGAAGATTCGTGAGGTGTGAACGAACCTTCTCGTCACCAATCCTCCAGATAAGAGCCTATCATTACTGCACTTACACACACAGATGGATGTCCTACGCTGGGCAGAACAAGAATTCAGGTGGGTCTGAACACAAACGGTGTGTAATATATTTGTGAGGAACCAATCCACCAACTTAATCGCTGCCATTATAATCAATGAAGCAGTTTCCGTTGTGGTATTTCACAACTCTGGCCTTCTAATCATCTTTTATATTTAACCATACGCAATATGTGACAATATTTCGCTCTTTAAAAAGCCATTTTTATGTTTTTCATTTTCAGCCTTCCCACAAGTCTCACCGTGATCCAGGCCACCCGGATCCACACCCGGAGGGATTTGGCCCTTTTATAATACATCAGGAGTGACAGCACCACGGTGAGCGATAGGAAGAGGACAGACCTAAAATAAGAAACTAAAGTTCAAACTAAATCTGGAGGCTTTTAGCTGCGTTATCCGAGCCCTTCCTCAGATACCACGAGTTAATTGATCTGAATGTCTCGGGAGTCGCTAACATCTCCTTCGGCTGCACGCGTTTCCCTTCATGCAAATCTATCGAGCCCCTTTGCAATTGCAAAGACGGTGGAGGAATGTTCTTCAAGCTGTCATATTCCAGTGATATCAATCAATACACTTTGAGAGAACGTCGAGGAATCAAAGCACCCGAAATGAAGCGAGGAGACGATATTAGCTGTGTTTTCACAGCTGAGAGAGGAAAAAACAGCCCAATACTATAAACAGACCACAAAGAAATTATGCTATGGTGCAATCCATTATTCATTTATGATACATTTTTCATTTAGCACTAGTGAGGGGGGTATAGGCGATGATGAATGCATTGCCCAGGATGCAATTTGTATGTAAAATAACAGAAGATTAAGGAATATGTTTTAAGCATAGATGTAGTTCACTGCCGCTTAAAGGAGAAAAAACCTAGAGTCATTGGGAAGAAACAGCCCATGGCGATGCGTTGGAAAATCATTTAGTGCTACTTGCCGAGAGTAAGTGTTGAAACACAACGAGGAAAATACCATGCATACGGTATCTCCGCAAGACTACGTCTATAATGAAGAGAGCTGATTATCATCGTCATGTCATTTAGTGCCCATAGTGAATAATACTGTTTCGACACTATGACCGAGCTTTCTCTCTTTCTCACGCTCTGCCAATGTGTCCGAACGGTTGTGTGTCTGTACACACACAAACACAGTAAAACACACACATAAATACACACACACACACACACACACACACAACCTGCCTCAACAAATTCATTCAGTGAGAAACATCTCAGAAAGAGATAAGTGCAGAGAAAAGAAGGGAAGTGCACAGAAGAGAAAAAGAGACAAGACAAAAAAACAGAAGGAGTGAAAAGAAAAGGAAAGGTGAGAAAAGAAGTAGAGGAGATGAGAGAATAAAAAGGGGAGAAGATTGGAGAAAAGGAAGGAAGAGGAGAAAAGAGAGAAAAGGAAAGGGGAGAATAGTTGAAAAGAGGAAAGAAGAAAAAGAAAAATAAGGACAGGAGGGGAGAAAAAAGAGCAAAAGGGAGGAAAGAGGATAGGAGGGTAGAGAAGAGGAGAGAAAAGTAGAGGACAGGAGAAAAAGGGAGAGAAAAGGAGGTAAAAGGAAAGAAGAGAAGAAAAAATGAAAAACAGCAGAGGAGAAAAGGAGAAAAGAGGAAAGAAGATGACAAAAAGAGAAAAAAGGACAGAAGAGGAGAAAGGAGAAAAAATGAAAGGAGAGAAAAGATCAAAAAGAGAAAGAAAGAAAATGGAGAAAGAAGACAGCAAACGAAAGAAAATAAGAGAAAAGGAGAGGAGATAAAAAGGAAGAAAGAGGGGAGAGGAGAAAAGAGGAGAAGAGGACAGAAAAGGATAAAAGATGAGAGGACAAAAGAAGAGATAAAAGGACAAGGGAAAAGACAGAAGAGAAGAAAAGGAGAGTAGATCAAATGTAAAAAGAGGGAGAGGAAAGAAAGAAAGAAAGAAAGAAAGAAAGAAAGAAAGAAAGAAAGAAAGAAAGAAAGAAAGAAAGAAAGAAAAAAGAAAGAAAGACAGAAAGAAAGAAAGAAAGAAAGAAAGAAAGAAAGAAAGAAAGAAAGAAAGAAAGAAAGAAAGAAAGAAAGAAAGAAAGAAAGAAAGAAAGAAAGAAAGAAAGAAAGAAAAGGAAAAAATAGGTCAGAAGTGGAGAAAAAAGAAAGAATGGGTAAAAAGAGGAGAGAAGAAAAGTAGGGGAAAGAAAATGAAAGAAAATGAAAGAAGAGTGGAGAGAAAGGAGGAGAAGATGAAAGGACAGAAAAGGACAAGAAAAAAGGACAGAAAAGGACAAAAAGAAAGGAGAGGAGAAAAGAGGAGAGAGGAGAAAAAGGAGAAAAGAGGGGGTGAAAAAGGAGAAGATAAAAGGACAGAAAAGGAGAAGACAAAAGGACAGAAAATGACAAGAAAAAGGACAGAAGAGGAGATAGGAGAAAAACATGAGAGGAGAAAAAATGTCAAAAAGAGGGAGAGGAAAGAAAAAGGGAAAGAGAGAACAGAAGGGGAGAGAAGAGAAAAGAAAGAAAGAGATTGAGAGGAGAAAAGAGGAGAAGAGGAGAGGCCAAAAAGGAGAAGAGAGGAGGAGAAAAAAGGAGAAGATGAACGGACAGAAAAGTACAAGAAAAATGAAAGAAGAGGAGAAAGGAAAAAAACATGACAGAAGAGAAAATGTCAAAAAGAGGGAAAGGAAAGAAAAAGGGAAAGAGAGAACAGAAGGGGAGAGAAAAGGAGAGAAGAGGAAAGGAAGAAAGAGAGGAGACAAGAGGAGGAAAGAGGAGAGGAGGAGAGGACAAAAAGGAGAAAAGGCAGGAGGAGAAACATAGAGGAGAGAAGAAGAGGGTAAAGTAGAAGAGAGAAGAGGAAAGAAAAAGAGAGGGAAGGAGAGGAGAGAAAAGATGAAAAGAAAAAACTGAGAAAAAAGTACAAGAAAAGGGACAGAAGAGGATAAAGGAGAAAAACTGAGAGGAAAGAAAAGGTCAAAAAGAGTGAGCCTAAAAAAGAAATGGGAAAAGAGGTTATAAGGGGAGGAAAAAAGAGAAGAGAAAAGTAGGAGAGGTAAAGGAGGAGAAGATGAAAGGGCAGAAAAGGACAGAAAAGGAGAAATGAGAAAAACATAAGAGGAGAGAAAAGGTCAAAAAGAGGGAGGGAGAGGAAAGAATAAAGGGAAAGAGAAGACAGAAGGGAAGAAAAAAAGGAAAAAGGAGGAGAGAGGAGAGGAGAAAAGAGGGAAGAAAAATAGAGGAGAGAAGAAGAGGATAGAGTAGAGAAGAGGAAAGCAAAAGAGAGCAAAGGAGATGAGAAAAAATGAAGATTAAAGGAGAGGAAAAGAGAAGAGAAGAGTAGAGGACAGAAAAGGAGAAAAAAGAAGAAGACAAAAAAGGACAAGAAAAGGGACAGAAGAAGATAAAGGAGAAAAACAGAGGAAAGAAAAGGTCAAAAAAAGGGAGATGAAAGAAAGAAAAAAATGGGAAAAAAGAAAGAGGTAGAGAGAAAAGAAAGAAAAGAGGAGACAGAAAAGTAGAGAAGTGGAGAGAAAAGTCAAAGTTTGTGTTTATGAAAGTGCTGTACATAAAAACTAAATACAAAAATCAAAAAATGACAGTAGTCAGTAGAAAAGGAGAGAAGAGGAGAGATGAGGAGAGAAAAGGAGGAAATGAGATAAAAGGAAGAATGAGAGGAGAAAAGAGATGAAGGCAGAAGATGTAAAACAGTCCATAAAGAGGGTAAAATTATTAAAAGTAAAACAGGAGGAACGCATCACATGACTCTGATTCACAGTTACAGCAAACATCTCCAGAAAACAAGAAGAGCAACAATGAACTGAAGATACAGCACTACTGTAGTGTTCACCTTCATCTGCTGATGTTCTGTGTTACAGTATAAAATCCTCCACGAGGCCCCGCCTTCACCGAGAGGATTTCCAGTGTTAGATACTGACCCATTAGCCCAGTGTCTCTGATCCCAGAGCTCAGAGGTGGAGGAGGTGGTGACAAAATCTATCTGGGTCACGATCATCGATCTCAACTCGTGCAGCTCTAGAGGTCAAGAATGAGCCATGATGCTGTTCTCAGCCTTAAACACCCATATTCACTGATTATCTGTTAAACCGTAAGCGCTAACCTGAGTTATGTTTACACATTTCCAATACAGACAGCATTTAGGAGGAACCAGTGATGAGTTAAAGACATCAAGGTAACAGGTAGATGCTTCTAGAGAAAACTAGTTTTGCTTCCAACAGGAACGAGGCGGCATGCAGGTGTGTCAGCTATAATGAAGAATGACTGTTAGACAAGCTAAGAGTGAAAACAAAGCTGTTTGTGCGGAGCGCAGAAGAGGAGAGGTCTGCCTGTCAAACCCTCTCAGACCGCCCGCCACGGGCAGCAAATGGGCCTGATCCACGCGCATTGTGTGCGAGTGTCTCGGCTGTCTGCTCTGAGAGGAAGAGGAGAGAAATGGAGAAGAAAGACCGAGGAGGAAGGGGAGGGAATTAGATCTACGGTCTGTAGCCTTCACCGAGTCTCCGACAGGTGTGTTACGGCTCAGAGACGCCGGCTAATTCTCGTCTGGTGCTGCTGTGAAACGACATCTCGCTGGTGTCTCAAACACACCAACATCGCAACCCGTATCCCGACACGCACACCTCAATGGACTCATTTAACATCAAACTTCAGCACCACACATAAAAAAAACTGAGCTTTTTTCTTTTCTGTCAACAACAGAACTCTTCAAAATGTGCCATCCACACATTGTCAAAGTTAAAAACAACTCGTCTTTTATATCATTTATAAAAACTGTGTATATGCTAAACTGAAACAGTTCATTCTGACTGGAATGTCTAATTGGATGCTTCACACTCATCGTCAATGTAAATTACCTAAAAAACAACTCTTTTAGCTGGTTAAGCAGAAAGACCAGCTGACCCACCAGGTTGACCATCTTAACCAGCTTTGCCAGGCTATCAGAGCCAGATAAAACCAGCTAAGACCAGCCTAGCCAAGTTGGCCAAGCTTCCAGCCTGGTCGAGCTGATTTAAAGGAATAGTCTACTCATTTTCAATACTAAAATATGTTATTACCTTAACTAAGAATTGTTGATACATCCCTCTATCATCTGTGTGCGTGCACGTAAGCGCTGGAGCGCGCTGCGACGCTTCGATAGCATTTAGCTTAGCCCCATTCATTCAATGCTACCATTTAGAGATAAAGTTAGAAGTGACCAAACACATCAACGTTTTTCCTATTTAAGACGAGTAGTTATACGAGCAAGTTTGGTGGTACAAAATAAAACGTATCGCTTTTCTAAGCAGATTTAAAAGAGGAACTATATTTTATGGCGTAATAGCACTTTTGGGAGTACAGTACTTCGATTCGGCGCAGTAACACCCTCCCTCTCCCATTATGAGAGGGAGAAGGGGAGCGGACTTTTCAGGCGAGTCGAAGTACTCCCAAAAGTGCCACCACGCCACAAAATATAGTTCCTTTTTTAAATCCGCTTAGAAAAGCGCTACGTTTTATTTTGTACCACCAAACTTGCTCGTATAGCTACTCGTCTTAAATAGGAAAAACGTTGATGTGTTTGGTCACTTCTAACTTTATCTCTAAATGGTACACATTGAATGAATGGCGGCTAAGCTAAGCTAAATGCTATCGAAGCGTCGCAGCGTGCTCCAGCGCTTACGTGCACGCACACAGATGATAGAGGGATGTATCAACAATTCTTAGTTAAGGTAATAACATATTTTAATATTGAAAATGAGTAGACTATTCCTTTAAATCATATTTTCATTGTGTCTTTGCTGCGTCTGTGTTGGTTGGGAACTGCGCTCTGTTTCAGTCACACTTGATTCTGAGGAACTACTTAGCCTGGCAAAGCTGGTTCAAAAGCTTCCAGCTAAAAAGTACCCAAAACCAGTCTGTAACATATCGCCGTGATTTCACTATTGGTGCTTTTCCATTGCATAGTACCTTAAGGTTTGATTTGGGTCAGTTCACCTCACTTTGGCTTGGTTAGCTTTTCCATCGAGTTTAGTAACACTTCGGAGTGGGAGGGATTATAGGCGTGTCGTTATATTTGCGCTATCTACTGCTGTGACATCATACAAGTGAGAGTGTCTTTGTACATCCCCATACATTCATTTATTTCTCAGTCCGCTACAAAATTTAAATTGCACACCACAAATAGATGTTTGCACATCGCGTTTATCATTACCTCTGTCTTACATGACAGTTTCTGTACAAACACCAGTGGCGTCGGTCGATGAGCCTCATTTAAGTTGCATTTAAGCATATATGCGGACGTGTGCTTCGCCAATGTGTCGCGACAAACTGTAAGTCTGGAAAAAACTATTATAGTGTTCCTGATTCTCAACCTGTGGATGTTTTTCATCGCTAAAAGGGAGTTTGGGAACTTAGAGCAGAGCACAGATGAGAACAGGTTTACTCGAGACAGCACAAGCTAGCATGAAGGTAAAGCTAATCTTTTACATTATAGCGATGGCGCTGGTAGTGATGATTCTCTCAAACCCATCAGTGATCTACAGTGTTTTCACGTCACGTTTTGGTATCAACTCGGGTCGCTTGGAACCCCGACAGAGGTGGACTAAAAAAGTATCGGGTACTACGTACTGCTAGCCTGGTGCAACCAGACTCTCGTACATTCATTTCATTTGTAAAGAGAGTCTGGCCACGCTCAATTGCAAAGCGTTACTTCCGTTAAGGAGGGTCCTCTGTTGAAGTTTAAAACTATTGGATCTGCCCAGAGTCACTCTGAATCTGCCATAATCAATCGCTAACGTTTGGTCGTGACGTATGTCACTCAGTCTGGCGCACGACCTCAACGTCTGCGTTCTTAGCCACTGCCCGCTGTTCGCTGATTGGACCTGCAGATTTTTGCCGGAGAAAACAAAAACTCTACAGAGCAGTCCCAGACGTTCTTCTGAAGCGAAATGAAAATTAAGCGGAAGAACGTAGGAGGGCGGAGCCAGGCTAACGTACTGCACCCAGTGGAAAAAACCCCAAAAGTAAGCTGACCCGACCCAAATCAAACCAAAACCGTGGGGTACTATAAAATGGAAAAGCACCAAAAGTAAGATGGGATCCTGGATCAACATTTTTTGTTGGTCCTGGATCAACGTTTTAATCAAAGAAACCCAAAAGTACCCTTAACTTAACCCCCACCATTTTTACCCCTTAAATAAATGTGAAATAATAGTTTAAGAAGAATTTTTTAAAAGCCCCCAACCCAATTCTACACCTAAATCTAACATACACCCTAATCCTGCAATTTGATTGGTTAATAAAAATGTTGATCCAGGACCAACAATGGTGTTGATGGTCAAATCAAATCACCCCTGTTAAAACCCTTCTTAAAAAAGTTAAAACCAGGCTGAAAGACCAGCTAAAACCAGCTTAGGCTGGTTTCATCTGGATTTTTTAGTAGTGTAGTCAATTAACACCTATAACAACATATTTTATATTATGCGTTGCCAGGCAACCATAAACAGCCTACAGTTTGGTTTATGGTTTTTATTACCTGGTAAATTAATTTTTAATTCCAAGTTTCATCATTAATAATAAATATAACTATATAAATGTAAATGTTACTATGATTAAGGCCTAATGTAGCAATGAGCCAAGAAACCAAGTCTTACAGTGATTTTACTCTGCTGTACCTCCCTCTACTATGGTAAAATAAGAGTAATGCATGACATCAAGCCATGTGGTCCTGATTCATCTTTGCATCTTCATTGCTTTCAGAGAATCAGGGAAGAAAGAGACGGGCGACACCACTACATCCAGCGTTAAAGAGAGGGCGAGAGAGACAGTGACAGTGACAGTGAGAGAGAGAGAGACTGAACAACACACAATGGCTTTCATCTTGTTAATAAATACAAGCGTTTTTAGAGATGAACCCATTCACCTGCTCTCATGTTCGAGTGGCTCAGACCTAGAAACCAAATGAAACGAATATCAAAAATAGAAAACATGACAAAGTTTTGTTATCGGAGCAGTTGACCAAACTCAATCTCAACAAACCGTTCTCTCCTTCAGACACTAAACGCACACCGCCTGACGCACACTCCCGCAGACAGATGAAACTGGAGAAAACTACTGGTAATAAAAAGCAAATCAAACTATTCCAGTAAAAGCGGAGACGCAATGGCGTAGAGCGAGCCAGCGGAGATTTATTCCTTCACGGCCTTTTGACACTAAATTAAACTGTTGAGTCCATCCCCGCGCGAGCTAGTTATCTTTCTGGGCTAATTTAACACTATAATTTACGTTCCATATAAAATACGTCCCGATATGGCGCTGCGCGAGGCAGTACATCATTCTCGCCGAGCGCTTCGGTTTCGGCGAAAAGGACGGAATTAGATCATATTCATGATGCAATTAAACACTTCAGTGGGAATCAATGTAAAACTGATGAGGCCTGAAAACAATGCATATGGCTGGGAACATTAGAACGCATTACCTTCCGCTGGAAACCCTCGGCAGATGCAATTTAAACCCCTCCAACACTCACGGCTGCCGTCGCCTGAGCCTCATAACGCGCAGCTATAATAAATGAATTTTTCACAAAATTATTCAACTACTAAATTGCCCATGGTAACTGAATATCAGATGAAAGTGATGTGAATTATTAAGAAGAGATACTGTTTGTTCTTAGCCGGAGTGCAATAATCGCCTAAATGAGGGGTAGAGAGAGAGAAAGAGAGGGGAAAAGTGAGCGAGAGAGAGTGCTTTATAATAAACACCTACCCATAAAGAAAGTTACTCTGTGGCTGTGGTCACCTGCTGTGATGATCGTATTGACCATTTCACAGTGGACAGAAGTGCACAAGTGTGGGTGATCTATGAGCAACTATGAGTAAATGATCAAGCCGTGTCCAGTCTCCTTTATAGCCCCAATAATAAAAAATATACTGCCTTACTATTAATAGTCAGTCAAGGTATGGATGCTTATGAAATCATATATTTTTTTGGACAATTTATAAGATATGCAACCTTGTCTGTGAAACTAGCTTGTCATTTATACTGTGTTCTACATTAAATCATAACCTTGAAAATATAACCATGATATTGACTGAGTGAGGTCATGTCAAAGATTAAAATCAATGTGGAAATCAATGAGTAAAGTCTAACTTTGATGCTCCTGATCTCATCATTAGTTTAAGAGACTTGATTTCAAAGACAGGGTCTAATACGGTCAAGATTGGCAATAAAAATGAAGTGATATTTAAAAATGCAGCACGTCGTTTTGAATATGCAAAAAATTTCTAAATGAAATGTTTTGAAATAATCCGGCCAAGACTTTACAGCATTAAAGGTAAGCGGCGGGAAAATGTGTATAAAGGAGGGTAAATTCAAGCAATTATTATGTGAATTTCTCTGTTGGAATGGTAATTGCTCATAATAATGCTTTAATCCATCCGTCAGAGACAGGGTTAAAGAAAAGGTCACTTTAAAGTGCTCTGGGGTCACGCTGTGTCAGGACAAAAGCTAAAGGTCGCTAAACTTTACGACAATCGTCCCTTCACACACACACACACACGTCTGATGGGAAATGGTACATGGGACACAAAGACCACCAAAACATCACACACACACACTTTCTGCTCTGTCCAATGTCACGGCAATTCGTATGTATACAAGGTGGCTAATTCATATGACCGCATACATACGTTTTTATACGATTTGCTTTCATCTCTGTGATGTTGTGGTTAGCGCCATGGTTTCATTTTTCCCCTAATAATCGTACATTTTTGTATGATTGACTTGAATTTGTGCTTGAAGTTTCTTCATATGTGACCCTGGACCACAAAACCAACCAACAATACATTGTATGGGTTTCTTTTATGCCAAAAATCTGGATATCAAGTAAAGATCATGTTCAATGAACATATTTAGTAAATGTACTATGTAATATGTGTTGGACAATTTTCTCCATTTTTTTTTTTTGCACATTCAGAGTCCAGTTTTAAAGAGTTGTATCTCAGCGAAATATCGTCCTATCCCAAGCCATAAACCAATGGAAAGCTTTTTTAATAAGCTTTTATAAATCTTAATTTCAAAAAATGTACCCTTATGAATGGTTTTGTGGTCCAAGGTCACAAATAAACAGGTTTGGGTTCACCACTAAAATGTTACAGCTTTACTAATAAACACACATTTAGGGGCGGTTTCCCAGACAGGCCCTAAAGAGACACGCCAACTTTTGGGGATTTTAGCTTATTCACCTTATCCCCCAGAGTAAGATAAATCCATACATACCCTTTTCCTCTCTATGTGCCCGTAACTCTGACGCACCCACCACTAACCTAGCTTAGCCAAAGACTGGATGTAAATGGCTCCAGCTAGCATACTGCTCCCAATAAGTGACAAAATAACACCAACATTTTTCTATTTTTATGTTGTGATTTGTATAGTCACAGTGTGTACAAATAACAAGATCATATGAGACACAGCCATCTTTTAACAGTATACATACTGGGAACTATATTCTCAGAAGACGAAGCACTGCTACTTGCGGAGTGATTTGGTCGCAGCACCTGAGAAGCCCTGTGATGAGGAGCAGAGAGTTTGCTTAAAGTTGCGCTAATCACTCCGCCCAAGTAGCAGTGCTTCGCCTTCTGAGAATATAGTTCCCAGTATGTATACGGTTAACAAGCTGTGACTATACAAATCACAACAAATAAATTGGAAAATGTTGGCCTTATTTTGTCACTTATTGAGAGCAGTATGCTAACTGGAGCCATTTACTTCCAGTCTTTGTGCTAAGCTAGGCTAGCGGTGGGTGCTTTAGACAGAGTTACGGAACGCACAGAGACGAAAAAGGTATGTATGGACTTAGCTAAAGTTCTGCTTATGAATAAGCTAAAGGTCCAAAAAGTCAGTGTGTTCCTTTAAGTCTAAAAGACTAAAATGCTTTTTTGAGCCGTCTTGACTAAAAGCAGCTTACATTGACATAACTTATAATATATCAGTGCCATTGTTTTGTCTCAAGATGCACACCTGTAATGTTTTTGTAAGGTATAGGGGTGGGTGATATGAGCCAAATCTTATATCACGATAGGATTCATTTTATATCATGTTAACGATATCTATCACGGTAGAATTTTATTTCTCTTTTAATAAGGTTTTTATGTTATTTAAATCTTTACTGCCATAGAATTTTCATAATCTCACAAAAAACTTTTATACAAGTATAAAAAAGAATATAAAAACAAACAAAACTGAAGCTCATGGAAGAGAAACAGTCAGTGATGAAATAAGAATAAATAACATTCTGTGTGTATATATCTTATTAAAAGGCAGAAAAAGTGATTTAGTCAAGAACAGTGAGAGATTTTCTCCTCAATGCTGTTTGATAAACATGAGTGACAGACAGGAGCAAAATTAGGTAACTTCCCCTTTAAGACCAAAGTCCGGATCCAATATACTGTTACACATACGTTTTCTCTTTTAGCTGTTCACTTTCTCTTAAGACCTAAACACAACCATTTATGAGGATACTTGCAAAGACAGGAATGTTGACGCATGTGTGTATTTAGGGTCAAAAAAACGGCAAAAATACTTTAACGGTAAAAATGCATTAATGAGCAACGGATGCGAGGCATGTGCGCTCCTCTCACACAGAAACAGCGCGTGCATTTAGCACTGTTATTTGTGTTTCAACAGCTCAAAATCACTTGTTTTAAAACTGTGGTGCATAAATACGTGTACAAACGTACAGTTTTCGTGACCACGCGCACAGCAACATGACTTGGGTGCGTAACTTCGTTAGAGACGATAATCCAAAATCTCTACCGATTGACAAATTTCTACCAGTTTATCAATACATATCCCGTTTAATCCTCCGCCCTAAAGGTAGGTTTGTAAAAACGACTTAAAATGTCCTAATTTTACTAAGGCCTAGTCCTGGCTAAATCTAAACCTTGTCTTGAAAACCCCCCCTTAATGGTGCGTTCACACCAGACATGGTGGGCGGCAAGCGCAAGTGATTTACATGTTAAGTCAATGCAAAGAAGCGAATAGGCATCCTGCGGCGCGGTAAGCGAGAATTGAGCGTTGATGTGTGATCCGCACGAGTATTTTCGCCCGCGTTATCCAATCAGGAGCTTGCTCTAGCAGTGACGTGATTACAGGAAGCAAGCGGAGGATCATCATCGCTATACGAGACATCATCGTACTTTTACAGGAATTAAAAGGATCTTGTTTGGAAGAAAGTGAGTGAGAAGGTCGAACAATCTGGTAAGTTTACTCAATTTGAGCTATATAAGCCCCTCCAATGATGCGAATTTACGTGTGAATGTCTCGAATGACTAGAATTTCAAGCGTGTAAACATAAAATGTTCAAGCGTCCACTACACCCGAATAGCGCATTTTTGCCGCCACTTCGGCGTCTGGTGTGAACGCACAGTAAGAGTTTATCTTCACTGTACAGAAAGCACTTTGATTTAAAGGAACAGTATGTAAGAAATATATATCAATTAATCATAAAATGGCCCTGATATGTCACTAGACATTTATTTCAAATACTTATATCACTGACAACAGTGGTCTGGCCAGGATATTGTCATTTAAAAAGTGGAGTTGCAGCCCTCAACTGATGTTTATGTTGTCATTTTGTGTATTGGCCACCAGTTGGGTGATTGCAGTACCAGTTTTAGCCCAAAGTTTTGTGATTGCAATACCAGTTTTGGCCACAATCCTACATACTGTTCCTTTAACCTCCTGTTTAGGCTTGTTGCGATAGTCTGTGAAACGGTGATTACCGGTGCTTCAGCCTCTCACCGGTTAGATCACTTGCCCACTGCGACACCGTCTTACACCGTCGTTTTGATATTTTCTTGTAATTAAATTGTTTAGTTTCGTTAGAGAGAGCAAACACTTACAACTGAATGTGTCTGCTGCCTGAATTCAGCTGAGCTGAATGCACGTCATCACAGAACAGCGGCTGCGGGTGTCAGATTTAATTTATTCCTGTCAGACTGCGGCGAGCAGACGATGGCAGAAGCTGCGTGCTTACTCGTTTTTGTTATAAGATACATATATGATGTTTAATATAGGTGAGATCGTTTTGTTGTTGTGTTTTTCATTAAGAATAATAATAAACCCATCATTCAAGCAGCGCTTTATGGAGGAATAGCCGGTTGCTCTGCTTGGGACTGGCGGGTTTCTGTCAGAAGTACCTGCGCACATTGACTCAAGCAAATTCATACGTAATTTAATGCAGCGTACGCAAGCGCTGGATTTAAACAACAGTTGCATCTAATTTAAAAGTGAAAGTAAAATGCGCACTTCTGTGCATTTATAAGCCCCTCCCACCACCGGGTTTGTCACGCGCCGATTAACCGGTGGGGAAATTCTGTCACCGCAGCAACCCTACTCCTGTTAATATACAAAAAAATTATAATTTTACAGTCTAATAAATCAATGAATTGGAAACAAGAGTGCATTTACAATTCATAGTTGTTCTCTTCTAAGAAAACAGAACAAAAATATTGACTCATCTTTTCCTCACAGTTGTGCAAACTCGAGTGAGAACGTCCTGCCCTCGACACCACCTGCCTCTGATTCACGACAGCACAAAGCAAATCATGTTCACGGCTATGATGTAAAACTAAGCTATTAGAAAAGTTTTGATAAAAAAAGTTTCTGGTAAATACATCAAGAGAGTAAAGAAATGTACTATGGTATAAGCATCACAAAAATGGTTTTAATGGTTGGTTAAAGTACACATGAAATGTTCATTATGTGCAATACTTGAATGTGGTATTATGATGGCATTAACAAAATATGTTGTGATGAAGGACGTTACGATTTAGTTTTTCCTAGTGTGAACAAGATTTCTAAGTGACTGCCAATAGTTTAAGCGACCATGAGAGCGCCGCTAACACAAACAAACGCTACCTTTGTACCCAGTGTCATTTGTACTCAATGCAGGAAAGCATTAGAGAGAGATTCACAGTGGACACTTGTATCCGAGCTCGGCTCAGCTGTTTCTCTGTGTCCGTCTGCCTGTGAGCACTTCACCGGCAAAATGAAGAAAAAAGACAACAAATCACTCTCAAATCTGCCGCTGTTGTTCCACACACCATCAACGCTTTCTCTCCCACCCGGAGACGTCAATACTGAAGAATGATGGCAGTTTGCTATACGATTGCCTTTTTTATTTTCTCCCTCTCTTTCTCTTTTTTTCCCCTCTCACTATTCTTCCCTTCAGCCTCCCTCTCCGGTCTAATCAGAACAGTGGGACAAACAAAAGAGGGATTGTCTCTTTAACTGAGCGCAGCACTGTATCACAGCTTCCTTCCCCATTTCCCCGCTTTATTAGCGGCGCGGCGGACCACTGTTTATACTAGTGGGTATTCCGTGTTTGCCGGAACAATTACAGTATGACAAATGGTCCATCAACGCCATCCATCAGAGGGCGCTTGACAGGAATCCTATACGCGGGGCGGCCATTCGTTCCCGCTTGCCTTCTCATGGGCACCATGCTTCAGTATCCATGACAACACGCAAGCCGCTTGCCGTGTGCGGCGCTCCTTGATGAGAGATGGCACCGGAGAGCGGCTCTGAAAATTAGCCTTTGACACCCCCTCCCCAAACGCGGCCTCCGAAACATCCCAACCCCCAAGAGCCTGATACATGCAAAAAAAATGGTGCCGTGACCCGGGTGGCATCACGCCACCCCGCCCCCAACAACTTCCGGCCTGGATAATCATCGGACCCAAACGCGCACCTCGAGATGCGACAAACAGTGGGAAAGATCTGGCCAGCCTGGCTTATCTGAGCAACTAGAGCGTAACGCCGGCACAAGATGGCTGATCGCCACTCCTGATATCCTATTATCCTCAGCAAATGTAAATACAATCGCCCTCGTCCCACACTCTGTGAGCCGGATCACACTTCAGCCCTGGAAAACAAGATTGACATTTCATTGAGCGGCCTTTTGCGCTCTATATTAAACACAGGAAAGTATTTGCTTTGCAGCCAGATTTGCAGCTGTTCATTATGCTTCACCTTTTGGCTTATTGATAGAGGAAACTCTGGGGTATTGGGAAGGAACTAAATTGCTCGGGACTCTCCTCAGTGTGGAACAGATAACACTGCTTTAATAAAACGGGCTCTGGTCAAAACAGACGACCAATATGGGGTTGAATCTCAGTTAAGACGACTGAGGGCTGAGAGTAAAGGAGAAAAATGAAAAGCTGGAGACACAACAGGAGGATCAATATAAGCGGGGCAGACGGAGATGGTTGTGGCAGACGGGTTAGGGTCAAAGTTTGACCTCTAGCTTGACCTTAGTCTGGTCCGAAACAAATACTGTTTGAATAGGCTAAAAATATCACGAGGGTCAAAGACGTCTCATTTATTACGTTTAAATTCAATAACTAATTCACACTACCGAACAAGTTTGGGGTTATTGAAAGAAGAACATTTCAATTTAAAGATTTTGCTTAAATGTTTGAACTTAGGTTTGTATAGTTGATAAATATAATTGTGCCATTAAATTTTAATACAAAACTAAAGCGTTTTTAAATTAGTCCTTCCTGAAATACGCGATTATGCGATCGCATGACGCATAATCAGGCAAAGTCCACATATTTATGCGGGCCGCATTTTTCAAATACGCCGCACTTTCGCAGCATAAATTGCAGATTTCCGTACGCAAAATATGCGGGGCTTGCATGATTTCCTTTTTCGTAGCACTTGACTAAGTTGAAAAATGTTCCATTTACTTCACACACGCGCTGCCATGTGCCCTGTTGCCATGGAAACGTTATGAAGTGACGTACTTATGTGACGTGAACATTACTGAAAAGCTGTAAGTTCCCGCAATTTTTGCAAATTACCGCAATTTCATCTCATAAAATTGCATAATTATCGCGCACATTCTATCGCATTTTTTAAGAAAACGTGCCGCAAGTGCAGCTGGTTGCCAGTAACTTGCTGTAGAAGATAAAGACTGAAAATGTTTCATGTTCATTTAACTTTGAACAAACTGTTACCAGTAAATAACATAAATGTAAAATCTACAGTAAGTTACTGGCAGCTAGTTGCCAGTAATACCCCGTAATACTGTAATTTCTACAGACATTTTTTACAGTGTATGCAGATCTGTTGAGAAACTCATTTTAAGTTGTGTGGTCTGAACTTATATGAATGATGTCAACATTTATAACCCGTCTGCGTTTACAGCGTCCACACTGATGTGACAAAGCCGCTTTTTCTCATCTGGAAAGACGACAGTTTTGCAAAGTCCTTAATTATCCCTCGACTTAGTCTAATTCAATCAACACAATTCCAATCTGCCAGCAAACAGGCAAAGCATTCCCATCCCCTCCAGTACAGCGTCTGAGAAACACACGGAAAGGAAGTCATGCGGATAAAACAGATGAAACTAAATGTAACATCATCTCGCTGGCTGAACCGCGACTCTGAGCGATTAAAAAATAAACAGAAGCTTAAGAGCAGAGCTGCTCGCATGACGCTCTATTACCATAAAATATACAGCTGACATGACTAAATAATCACATCATATTCTTTCATGTACCTCGAAAGAGCATTTACATAAATACCATGATGGACAGCATGGCCAAAATGCACATGGACACACAGAGCACCACACTTTTATGTGTTTACTTACTAAAGTTTAAAACATGGAAATTTGCTGAAAGGTTTTACAGATGTTAGAAGATACTGTGAGGATCAGACAAAAATACATACCTGAGGTCAGACTGATGGAGTCCAGCTCCATTCATCCTAAAGATGTTTATGGGATTTAGGTCTGGGGTTTGTACAGGGTCATACTATTTCAACACAGATTTAAATATGTAGTGTATATCAATTAAACAGTACCATGGTTTTACCATTTTATAGCTTTAATAAACCCTGTGTCCACCAAAACGCAGCTGAAAAATCAGGTGTATCAGCGCAGGCTGACTGTAGGCGCAGGCCGACTGTAGGCTGGTGTGGTATTTGTCCTCCTCCACTGTGATTGGGTGACTTAGCGAAAAGTGACTTTGATGAGCTCACCGCTTAACCCAAAGTTACAATTTTTCAATTCTTTCCGTTCAGTGTAGACAAAACAGTCAGGTGTTTTCTAAAAGCATGCCGCTTCAATTGAAAACATACACCAATCGCAGGAAAACCGCTCCGGTGCACACAGGGCCTTTAATTAATATTAATTAATGCAATTAAAAGACATGAAACAACATTAACTACAGTAATTGTTTAATAACTTAGCTAATGTTCACTACATCTCAACATTTTGAGTAGGGATGCACCGATAGGATTTTTTTGGGCCGTTACCGATACTGATTTAAACAGACATCTTCTGGCCGATACCTATGCCGATATTAAACACTTGTATACAATTTCTGCATCAAATTATTTTTACTGAACATGGATTGGATCTAATTAACATTCAACTGACCAACATAATAAGAGAGCCACAAATTAAGCTAAAACAAATATAATAAGACCGCATGACAACCTTCAAAGGTGGTTTTCGCTATTCAGCATTTATTTTATTAACAACATTAACTAATTATTTACATATAATGGATTTCTTTATGCAGTTAATTAATAAACAATCGGTATCGGCCTTTCTCGTGCTATTGCCGATATGCCGATGGTTTCAAATTCATCAAAAATCGGCCGATAAATATCGGCGGCCGATACATCGGTGCATCACTAATTTTGAGTCAAACTAATGAACATTGCTTAAAAAAAATAAGTGATAAACCTTTTTGTAAAACATTACCCGCAAAGTACAAATGAGTGCAACCTTACATCAGAAACTGTGAATGCTCATGCCTCAGAATTACTGATCAGGATCAATAAAATAAAAATCATTGATTTGACCCCATGAACCGTCATGAAGGCCTGGACCATATCTGACCTTCAGCGCTCTCCCGGATACATCTCAACTCATCCAGATGCAGGCGAACGGATGGACAGACAGCGAGCAGCGTAAGCTTTGATTTAAAGGTCATTAGGTTTTAATTCCTCTGCTAATTCTCAGCGAGGAATGGCAGCGGAGCGTCTGGGGTGAGAGTACGGGGAAAACTTAAAGGAACAGTTCACCCAAAAATTACAATTCTGCCATCCTTTACTCACACAGACCTATATAAACTTCTGTGTTCTGCTGAACACAAATTAAGATATTTAAAGAATGTTTGTGACCGTGCAGATCTGGGGCACCACTGACTTCTATAGTAGAAAAAAAACACACTATTGAAGTGAATGGTGCCCCAGATCTGTTTGCTTATTAACATTTTTCAAAATGAAATGTATACAGGTCTGGGTGAGTGACAGAATTTTTATTTTTGGGTGAATTATCCCTCAGAGAGATCCATTAAAAATCGTGCTTTTGGGATTTATACACCTAAATAGTAACCCGCCCGTGCACGTCACTAGACGCCCGTTACTCTCCCGCAGACTGCCAAGATGTGTTTTTGAGCGAGCTTCAGACTGCCAAAGCCAAGCATGGCAGATTAGTGAAGCCCTTCTCCCATTTCAACAGAGGTTAATAAAAAGCGACAGGGCTAAGTCTGCTCTGATTAACTATGCTGAGAGATATTAGCGCAGTTTGTTACATCAGATCATTATTGGATTAAGCGACGTGCGAGCGTGCGTTCTCGCAAACAATGAAATTTTCATTTTTCATTTACAAGACGTACACACAAAGCCGGCTCGGGGAGTACATGTGTCAGAACAAAGGCCGTATTATTATTATAACAATGTTATTTCCTCCTATTAAAGGGACTGAATCTCAAAGCAATACTCATGCCTGATCCTTCTCGATATTCCCAGGTCAAATGTTTTGAACAAAACGAAAAACTACTGTTTGCCGCAATTACCCTTAGCATAACCGAAGCGAACACCTTTCGATTGTTACCACAAAAGACTCTGTAAGGGTTTCCGAACGAACACAAAACAAACAACACAAGGTTGATGAGTTTACTCCATCTGGACTTCTGCGACCCGTGCTTTATTAATTCACAGTTAAGCCAAACTTTAGTCCAACCCTCACCTCTGAACCTAAACCACATCTCTAAACCTTACACTGACCTCAATCAACCCACTATTGAAACAACTTTCATGGCAGCCAGATTAAACAGCTGCTTGGCAAAAATCAATGGAGGTCAGTAGAGAAAAGAAGTTATTTCAGCACTGTGTTTATAAGCTTATCATTAGGCCTAATGAGAACAACAACATGAACAGATTAGAAAGTCTATATTTCATAGGTAAGACAATTAAGCTATCTGAGGACATCGCCATGTGGGACATGCTTACAACAGTATAGGGTTTGATTCAATATAAACATCACTGATACTATTGCTCTTACTACTATTGATCTTTAACTATACATAACTATGAATATGAGCGATACTGCCAAGCAGACAGACCGGTAAAAACATCTACACGTCTACAGATCAGATTATCACAGACCTGGGGACTCTTTTGATCTATAATAACCTTGCAACCACATAGAAAACCCTAGCGATCGGACATCACACGAGCAAGCACGTTTTACAACGTTAAAGGGATCGTTCACCTTAAAATGAAAAATCTGTCATCATTTTGTCACCCTCATGTTGTTCTAAACCTGTACAGTGCAAAAAATTATTTTCAAGAAAAAAAATTCTTAGTATTTTTGTCTTGTTTTCAGTAAAAATATCTAAAAATTCGAAAAATTCTTGATAAGCAAAACGACCCAAGAAAATAAGTTAGTGCTGCCTCACGATTAGTCGCGACTAATTGTTTGCAGAATAAAAGTTTTTGTTTACATAATATATCTGTGTATAATAATTATGTATAAATAAATACAAACACATGCATGTATAATTTAAAGAAAAACATATATTTATATAATAAATATTTATATTTATATATAATTTAAATTATATCTCAATATAAAACTTTATATACACATGCGAATATTTCTTAAATATATACATGCATGTGTGTGTTTGAATTTATACATAATTACTATACACAGTACACCAACATATATTATGTAAACAAAAACTTTTATTCTGCAAACGATTAGTCGCGACTAATCGTGAGGCAGCACTAAAATAAGTCTAGATTTTAGACCAAAAATATCAAATTTAAGTGATTTTGTGCATAAAACAAGCAAAAAAAAAAATCTGCCAATGTGGTAAGCAAAAAAAAATCTTGAACATTTTTCTTAAACACTAAATTCAAGAAAAATTCTAGAAAAAATTGCTTACCCCATTAGCAGATTTTTTTTGCTTGTTTTATGCACAAAATCACTTAAATTTGATATTTTTGGTCTAAAAACTAGACTTATTTTCTTGGGTCATTTTGCTCATCAAGAAAATTTAGATATTTTTACTGTAAACAAGACAAAAATACTAAGATTTTTTTTTCTTGAAAATCATTTTTTGCAGTGTATGAATTTCTTTTTTCTGATGAACACAAAATATTTTTTTTTGAGAAATGATGGACATACAGCAGATATTGACCATTGACTTCCATAGTAGAATTTTTTTTTTTAGAAGTATTGTGATAAATGATGAAGAAAATATTTTGATAAATGATGGTAAGCACACAGTTGATGGTACCCATTAATTTCCATCATTTTTTTATTCCTACTATGGAAGTCAATGGTCACTATCTGCTGTGTGTTTATCATCTTTTCTTAAAATATCTTCTTGTGTGTTCATCAGAAAAAAATTATTCATATATGTTTGTTTAAAACAACATGAGGATGTGAAAATGATGACAATTTTAATTTTAAGGTGAACTATCCCTTTAAACATCACTGTGATTTTTACCATGATGTGTTTCAACATTGAACGTCTGTCTAAAATAATGCAGTTTTGCGGTATCTTAAATGCAATAGCTTATTCAGACTGTGGCAGAGATAAGCCTGTTGTCATTGATGCCATATCTTAAATTGGTTTCTCGTTTTGGTCAACGACATGTCAGACGCTTATAAACACGAGGTACGCTGAGATCGGCTCAGATCCGTCCGATCGAACTCCTCAACTAAAACAAATCAAATCCTTATTTCCATCCACAACATTCCTGTTGTCATTTATACATCAAACCTTTACTAATCTAACACTATATTCACGAAAAAGACTCAACATGTCAGGAAAAATGTCTGATAAAATGTCAACAATGCAGGAACCGGAAACACAATATGTTTATTGACAGACAACTAACATGAGTTGTCCAACAAGATAAGTAACAATAGTGAACTTTAAAAAATGCTGGGTTATTCTCAATCCAGCGTTGGATCAAAAAGGGAAAAACGTAACCTGTTAAAGGAAAACACCACCGTTTTTCAATATTTTACTATGTTCTTACCTCAACTTAGACAAATTTATACATCCCTATCTTTATTCAATGCATGCACTTAATATTTGTACAGCGCGTTGTGAATGTGTTAGCATTTAGCCTTATAATTTAACCTATGCTGGGTTGTTTCAACCCAAAATAATGGGTTATTTTCTACATAATGAAAAATGTTTTATGTTAACCCTTTAATGTAACCTGGATTAGTGAGACCCCGTTTCATCTCCATCTGCTAACACAACTGTCCATACGGCACCAAACCTGCTGGCAGCAGCAGAAAAGCGAGCAGGCATCAATTAGCCTTCATTTCGGGGTTTCCCAGTCCCATTACTCGTCATAAATCCTGATGCTTTACGATTAGGTGTTTAAAATTAGTCATCCATCTGGACAGTACTGTAAATAAAAGCTTGTCAGTGATTAAGCCTGATCACATCTTCATGTGAAACTGTGCGTTCGGCCGGACGGCATCATAAAAACAAGGTATTCATTCAACGGCATGCACATTAATGTGAGATTTCTTTGTGTGGATACAGCTGAATGCTTAATGACAAAAATCTTTGAAAGCTAAATAAAACTGTGTACAAGGAAATGGAGCATTAATCATATGGAGGGATTTTATAGTACGGTACCTTCAGAAGAACTTGACAGCCCAGGAGTCACCACATACTTACTAACACTGTATGAAGAATCACAGCGTTAACATTCAGCTAAACTTAACCCCCCCCAAAAAATAACATCAAGATAATGTGTGTAAATTTTAACTTAAAAATAAGAATGAACTACTTTAAAAAGACACATCATCTTCTCCAGAGCTCATTTTCAGGGACGGACCGAGGCCTTCAGCCGAGATATCATCACACCTATCAAGCACTGAAGAAATGAAGACAAATATTTCAACGACTTCAGCTGCCTGTTATGAGTCATAAAAATATTTGCTGTTGCATTGCAGACTTATGCATCTAATGTGGTTAAGATGTCTTTGTTTGCGTTCCTGTATCTTTTATTCATGACGCAACATCAAGGAACGAGGAGTCAAGAGTTTTAGGTCTACAGTATGTGACTGCCTGAGGCTACGGGAAACTTCACCGGAGAGGCAGAGCGCCTCTAAATCGACACTCGCTGGTCTGAATGAGATCATAAATGCTGGCGATTGGTTTGCTCTGGTCTGAAACGACTCCCTGAATGACCACGGTGCATATCAAACAGAGCTGTGTTTGACTGTTTGTGCAAGATGTTACGGGACAAAATGCTAATTTGAGGTTGATACATCATGCTTTGTGCCTCTGTGTGTTTGTATAAATGAGACCCAGGTGAGGCCAGGTGACCAGGAGGATACCCTTATCTTCATGATCTTACTTCCTAAATACTTTCTGACTGAGATTATGGCCATAACAATACTACAAACCATAAAAGATTCAGATTGAACGAGTCTGTTCAGATCTCTTCTAAACAAACTCCCTTCCTGCATCCCAACACTGCCGGCGTCTGTGCATCACACCGACTCGATGTGTTGACTGTCAATGAGAAAAACGACACTCCCAATTACCTTCACGTACTTTCAAGTTGCTCCCCATTTCCAAACACGGTAAAATAACAGCAGAGCCGACGTATTTATTATTGCGCCGTGCATGGGGAGGATAGTAGCCTGATTTATTGCGGTGCAATGTTAAAAGTAGGACACTTTCGCAAGAGGGGGAAGTTGTGGAGAAGTGTGGAGAGCTTATTTGCTATGGGCGAACAATCAGTGAGGAATTCAAACGCTGGCCTGTCCTCCAGAGCTCCATAATAACTCAATGAGATTGGAGGAGATACCAGTTACACAATATACACACACAAACATTTTCCCATGTGACACCATAACAGCATCTTAAAAGCAAGGCCAGCTATTGTCTCTTTGTTTCGACATGGCTATGTACAAGTTTTTATGTGTGGTCCAAAATGAGGAGAGGGAGATGGATAGAGGGAGCAAGTGAGAGAGAAGGAGAGAGAGAGATAGAAAGACAGACACAGACATATACACAAACACAGAGATAAACAGGTAGATAGACAGACATGTAGGTAGACGGACAGACAGACAAATGGATAGACAGACAGACAGACAGACAGACAGATAAAAAACAGACAGACTGATAGACAAACAGACAGGCGGGTAGGCAGACAGACAGCTGGGCAGACACAGATGGGTGGGTGGATGGAAAGACAGACAGACAGAGACATACCAACAGACAGATAGACACAGACGGGCAGGAGGACAGACAGACAAACAGATAGATACATACATACATACATACAGTCAGATAGACACAGACAGACCGATAGATAGAAAGGCAGACAGACAGACAGACAGACAGACCAGACAGGAAGACAGACAGGTGGACAGACCGATAGATAGACAGATTAATAGAAAGACAGACCGACTGATAGACAGACAGGCAGGCGGGCTGACACAGACAGACGAATAGACGGACGGACAGACTGATAGGCAGATAGACAGACACATTCATACTGACAGTCAGACCTACCGATAGACACACACACACACACACACACACACACACACACACACCGATAGACGGACAGACAGACAAACAAACAGGCAGGCAGGCAAACAGACAGACAGATAACTAGATAGACAGATTGATAGAAAGACAGACAGACTGATAGACAGACAGGCAGACAGACAGACGGAAAGTTGAACAGACTGATAGACAGACAGACAGACAGATCACTAGATAGACAGGAAGACAGACAGGTGGACAGACCGATAGATAGACAGATTAATAGAAAGACAGACAGACTGATAGACAGACAGGCAGGCGGGTTGACACAGACAGATCGATAGACGGACGGACAGACTGATAGGCAGACAGACAGACACATTCATACTGACAGTCAGACCGACCGATAGACACACGCACACACAGACGAACAGGCAGGCAGGCAAACAGACAGACAGATCACTAGATAGACAGACTGATAGAAAGACAGACAGACAGACGGAAAGTTGAACAGACTGATAGATAGACAGACAGATCACTAGATAGACAGATTGATAGAAAGACAGACAGATAGACGGAAAGTTGAACAGACTGATAGATAGATAGACAGACAGATCACTAGATAGACAGATTGATAGACAGACAGACAGACAGGCGGACAGATCACTAGATAGATCGATTGATAGATAGAAAGACAGACAGACTGATAGACAGACAGGCAGGCGGGCAAACAGACACAGACAGACGGTCGGACGGAAAGATGAACAGACTGATAGATAAACAGACAGATCACTAGATAGACAGATTGATAGACAGACAGACAGACAGGCGGACAGATCACTAGATAGATCGATTGATAGATAGAAAGACAGACAGACTGATAGACAGACAGGCAGGCGGGCAGACACAGACAGACGGTCGGACGGAAAGATGAACAGACTGATAGATAAACAGACAGATCACTAGATAGACAGATTAATAAAAAGATACAGACAGACTGATAGACAGACAGGTGTGTGTGCGTGCAGACAGACAGGCAGGTTGACACAGACAGATGGATGGACAGACAAACTGATAGACAGACAGACAGGTGTGTGTGCGTGCAGACAGACAGGCAGGTTGACACAGACAGATGGATGGACAGACAAACTGATAGACAGACAGACAGACAGACAGGCAGGCATGCAGACAGACAGACAGACAGACAGACAGACAGGTGGGCAGACATTCAGACAGGCAGGCGGACAGATCACAAGATAGACAGATTAATAAAAAGATATAGACAGACTGATAGACAGACAGGTGTGTGTGCGTGCAGACAGACAGACAGACAGACAGGCAGGTTGACACAGACAGATGGATGGACAGACAAACTGATAGACAGACAGACAGACAGGCAGGCATGCAGACAGACAGACAGACAGGTGGGCAGACATTCAGACAGGCAGGCGGACAGATCACTAGATAGACAGATTAATAAAAAGATATAGACAGACTGATAGACAGACAGACAGGCAGGCAGGTGGACACAGACAGATGGATGGACAGACAGACTGATAGACAGACAGACAGGCAGGGAGACAGACAGGTGGGCAGACATACAGACAGGCGAGCAGACACAGACAGATGGATGGACGGACGGACAGACAGACAGACAGACAGACAGACAGGTGAGCAGAGAGACAGACAAGCAGGCAGGCGGGCAGACACAGACAGATGAATGGACAGACAGACAGACAGACAGACTGATAGACAGGGCTCTCAAGTCTCACGCATTCACCGTGAGACTCACGCATTTCAGTCAGTTCACACGCTCACACGCCACACCTTGTATTTCTCACGCTGAAAAAATAAGAAAACTTTTCCCACTCTATACAATTAATGAACGAGGCACAGGAGAGAAGTTCTCTGCCGAGTTCATATCTGTCGAGCCGCGGACACGGTCACACTAGACATCCTGATATAATTGTCACCTACCAGCCAATCAGAAATCAGAATTTGTTGTTTCTGGGTAAATTTCGTGATCCTGCTGCAAGCACATTCGTTACTAGGCAACATAGATTCTCACGTCACACAGACGAAGTGGCAGTTGGAAGAGAAGAATCCGATGAAAGCGGTAGGTAACGCATTCTTTTTTATAGCAATTTGATTTTACGATTCTTGGATGACATCACAAAAATGTGATCAAAGATAATAAAAACTGTTGTTGGGAAATATAGCCGAGGTAAATTATTATTGATTAAAAAAATCGAACTGCTTTGCAATCAGAATTAGCTTTAACTTTAGGAAAGTACTAAACACTAGAGGCTACCTGAAACAATCCCAGGTGAAAAATATTATAGGAAATACTATAGTGTTTTTGAATCATACTAATAGTATAGTAAATTTTAGTATATTATAGTATTTACAACACTTTGTTAATGATTGCTACAGCATACTCTGTATTAACTATAGTAGTGAACTGATAAACTGTAATAAATACTCTAACGTTAGTATTCTTTAGTTTATACTACAGTAATCTGTAGTGTATATTCTAGTATATTATACCCTATAGTTGTAGACAATGTAGTACAGTATTGGATAAAGTAATACGTTTATATTACTATAGTTGATGTTATCACAGCAACTATAGAATTACCACAACAAATTAATTCAAGTACATTACTATAGTATGGGTCAAAAACACTATAGTATTTACTATAAATTACTATAGTATTTTTTTCACCTGGGAATGGAAAGGACAAGATATTTCATTTTCATTTATTTCATTATTTTCAAATTATACTTTATTCATACTCTTTTTAGCTATTCAGCTATACTCTGGCTTTTATTTTAGTAATGTTTATATCCTGCCAATGTATACATTAATCATTGCATTTATCTGTTTAAAAGATGTCACACAAACACACCTTGTATTGTAAGTATGCTCAGGGCAAGTTCTGCAATGTTGCTGCTCAGTTGGCTCATTTGGGGCAATTTTTTATATATTTGTATTTTTGAAATAAAACAATGTATTTAATTTCTATGACTTTGTCTTTAATTAAATTTCCCAACTGTTATAATTTCTATTTGTGCTAATCAATTATAAACAATATATTAAATTTAACTGCTACCAAAAACCTGAGAGAATTGGTTGGGGCCGAGGGGTCGCTGCTGCAAATATTTAAGTGGCTCCTCCCCTAACAGATGAAATCTCACTCCAAACTTTTGATAAAACTTGAGAGCCCTGCTGATAGACAAACAGACTGATAGATAGACAGGCAGACAGACACATACATACATACATACATACCTATATACTGACAGAGATGTATAGAAAGATAGACAAATTGTCAGACACACAGATGGACCTCCAGATAGATAGACACAGACAGACAGACACACAGACAGAGAGAAATAGAGTAAAAAAAATAAAAGGATTGGTGAGCAAGTGAGCGAGTGTCACACTCACAATGTAAGGTTTGAATTAATCCGTCAGGAATTGATTAGATCAAATAGATATGATTTAAGAAACCTTACTTTACTTACCACACATAACATTCAGCTGTGATTTATCCAGAAGACAAGAACAATAAATTTGTCAATTGGTTAAGAAAACCTAACAAGAGATATTCTCTAAAACAACTGTTCTTTTCAAGAGAATTCATCTTAAGCATGTGAAATTTTCATTTTTCAAAAAAATTATATTTTGTAATGTATGTCAAGAGCAGTGGTTCTCCAACTTTTCACTCCCACCCTTGTATAGGGTGCATCCCTTCGATTTCATAAACCTGGGGCCACCCAGCACCATCTTGCAGTCTCCCAGTTTAAGAACCATGTACAGTATAGTCTGCGTTTTCATTCGGTTATCACACATGTATTAAAACCTAGCAAGCCGTTTTGCCATCTACACCCCCAGTGTTAAGGATGGAAATTTGACATGCTGGCAAACTGACATCTCTCAACTCATCCATCATATTTCATCCACACATTTTACTCTGCTGGAGTGAGACTATAACACCTTATAGTCTTGTCTACATATATAGATTTTGAAACAAAGCTACAATCTGCGTCCAGGCTCAGAGACATCCGATAGGAAAAGTTCAAGAATTTTAGGAACAGATTTTGGGAATTTTTCAGAAAAATGTTTACACTCCACAAATTATTTAACGCATTTCATCTCCGTGTGGCCCAATGATAATTTGATGGCTGTAAAGAGCTTCAGACATACGCTTAGATAAGTCAACACACTCACAACGATAAAAAAAAACAGCAGATCACACACAAACACAGCGTTTAAAGGATTTGGTGAATTTGTGATCCTGCAGTGAAATGAAGGTCTGACGTGGCCAGTTTCCTTTCCAAGCATCTGCATACAGTAAAAGACAAACTGTCCTGTAAATAAAGACGGCTGTCCAGCAAATGTCTTTCCAGCGACGCGGTTATTGACCATAGTCAGATGCTCTGCTGATTAAAAATTGATCCCGTTCGAAAAATCTAATCAACACAACGGGATTCTTTCATATGAGGAGGCCACAGCTGCTGACACAGGGGTTGCAGACCTGTTATTAACCCCTGATCCACCACGCAAACACACAAAAGAAACACACGCTCACCCTAAAGGCCCCGGCCAGACTGCGGCCCAGACGTCTTGAATTATTCAGTAGCCCGTATTTGGCGAGGGTCTACGGCCATCTCATCTCAATTTATGCAGGCAGGAGCCAGGGGTCACTGCTCTTAATGGACAACGTGGGTCCCTGTGAGCCCGCGGCCCAGTAAGAACGGTCAGTGGGAAGAGTGGGGGTGGACGGAGGAAGACGAAAGGGGCAGTTTTCAGCCGACAGGACCAAGCTGGTGGCCTATAGGGGGTGTGAGAAGGAATTCATCAGCGAGGGTCATCGCAGGTTAATGATGCCACGCGTCTAGACGGCTGAAGCGTTAGGGAGACAGCTGTGGGTGAGACAGGAGGACTGGGAATATGAACGTTTCCCACGCCACACAGACCGTTGTTACGTTTTAACCACCGGTCACGAGGTTGGATAGCTAACCCAACAACTGTGTGCATTATGTATTCTTACATTAAATAATGCTGGGTTATTTAACCCATGGTTGAGTAAAATATGGATATTTTCTAGGTTATTTTAACCAAAGGGGTTGGGTTTGTCCAAAAGAACCCTATATTTGTGTGCACATGGCTGTAAAACATCATCACTCGTATCAAACGTAATATTATACAATAATAAAATCAAAACAGGAGGCCACATCTATCAAAAAGTCTTGCAGTGTATTTACCTTTTCACCAATACCGAAATTCAGATCAAATGATGCCTATTAAATAATATTTATTCACCATATTTAACAGATCTGATTACATGGATTGAATTTCATTAACTATAAAAGGATTTTTCTCTATTTAAAAATAATTACTACACAGTAATGTCATTAGCTCTATTATAAATCGCTTCGATTTTACACTTTCAGCTCTTTTCTTTTAAGGGAATGCCAGCGAGATTTTACTTGGTGCTAAAATGTTCACTAGGTTTGTAAAGACGAATCACTGGTGATATAGTGATGTAAACCAAAAGATACAGAAACAATGGCATTTGTAACCCTTAAATGTCTAAGTCTGATGCAATTTTTGGTGTCGTTTGTGAATCCAATCGCATCAATAAAAGCACACACACACACAACCAACCCCCAAAAAAGTAAAGTGTGCATATATGCGATTTTTCTTAGGAAAATGAATTGAATAAATATATATTTTAAAAAGTTAAATCAGATAGCCAATAAGTGTCCAGCATGCATGGGAGCTTTAAAGTTGTTGTTTTTTAAGAATGCTAATCAAAGTCAAGGTTTCGTGTAAAAGTATTTTTATGAAATGGAAGTAGCGATTGTCTTCTTTTTCAGATTGTGACGTATCAGAGTAAAAGGTTTCTTAAATGAGAAAAAAATGTGGGACTTGATTTCGTTCAATCAAGAACTGATTGGATCAGTGAAAGTTGGGCAACGATGCTAATCGCTGTGAATTTTCCCGGGCAGAAAGTCGTCTACGAAAGCCCCGCCCTCACGCCGTTCCCCATTACAGGAAGTGAAGAGACGTCATTTAAAGGCAGGAAGGAGATTAACATTTTTGATTAAAGGAGGGCATGTGAATCTTTAAAAAATGACGACGTGCACAGATAAGTTATTTATTAAAAACACTACAATATCCCATAAAAATGTATACGTTTTTAAAAGTTTTTTAATACAATTTCATGGTGACTTTAAAACCATGTCAGTTAATTTCATAGTTTTGATGCTTTCTAGGGCTTGGTATTGATTCAGATGTTCCAAATCGATTCGATTTCGATTCACAAGCTATTAAATTGGTTTGATTTTCGATTCCGATTCTCGGGTCGATTCTTTATACTCAATTCTTGATTCAATCAATAATAGATTTAATACAAATATTTATAAAAAAGAACAATGAACAAGAAATTAAATAGAAATTAAAAGGCACAACACTACCGTTGTAGTCTTGCTTGCAAAATCTAAAATGCTTCCCTACCTCTGACTTTTTATGTGAAGGTGGCATCAACGTCGAAGGAGCACCTAAAAACCGCCATTTTAAGCACTGAATGAATGAATGACAGGCTCGCCTCTCGCTCCTTGGTAACAACAAAAAAGGTGACATTTAGTGGAGAAGACTAGTAATTAGATTAATGTTAATATTACATTCAATGTTTGCGGAAATAAATATGAAAAAAATCGATTTGTGGCCTTTGAGAATCGGTTTTAAATCGATCACGTTACAAAAAACGATTAATCGAAAAATCTATTTTTTTTGCCCATCCCTAATGCGTCCCTTATTTTTTTAAATGAGTGCTATCACCATTTTTTGTACAATCGTATTAATAAATAAACTGGTGGTGGGGTTGGGATTCATAAAAAAAATTCTGGTGACGATTCCAGTTCTGCCTAACGATTCCCGGTTCTGATTCCGATTCAATTATAGTAAAAGAAATACGAAATATAATGCACACTACTTAATTCAATTTGTGTTTATTAATCACTATTAAAATATTTTAAACTGATCATTTAAATTCATATTTTAGCAAAACAATTATAATTTTTTCACACGTGTTACCTCATCGGTATACCTTTGGAAATGAATCCACAATTTTTTATTTCTTTAAACATGTTTTACACCAAGTATACAAAGCGTACTTTAACGGCTCAAGTTTTTGTGGTAAACTGCGTTAATTTGGTTGTGTGACTGTAAATAGAGGCTCAACGTAATTAATATTCATGAGGTAAGACATGGCTATCTAAAGTGACCGGTCCCAGCGCTTAGCCCGTGCATCGCATCAGAACCGCTTTTAGAACCAAAATTTAAGAATTCATTGCGGTTCCAATTCCTTTTAAAAACCAGAACCGGTTCTCGATTCCAAACCCTATGTATAACAAGCTACACTCAATTGACTCAAATAACCTCAAATAACAAGTCGCTTTCTTCTATACACCATATTTTCTCAAGATAAACATTAAAACCTGCTATGAATTCATAAATGCAGTGCTGCCCCAAATCTGTTAAAACCCAGAATCAACAAATTTCTCATCCAACATCCATCGCTTTCTACTCAACCTGCAATACTCAACTCAATACACAATCATTACCCGAACACAATTACAGCACCATCAGCTCCAACCCAACCTGTTTAGTAAGTCATTCTTCCAGTAAAAGCAAGAGGGGGGGCGAGCAGCGTTCATGCCGTCAGGAGACACATCTCCTTGGTGATCTCAGCCCGGTGCCTGTGGACAAACCTCCAGCGAATAATTGTGGTTAGTTGTAACACTTTGAAAGCATTGCATAAGGCTTTTCTTCATTATCTCAGCAGTAGGCCGCCAATTAACCAATGATATCACACCTAACACACTTCATCGTAATCAAATCCCTATAGATCCAATCAAATCTCCAGCGTACATTTATTCACACCAACTCGTGTGTTTGTTTTGAAAATGCATCAACGTATAGAAGATAAATTAGCTGCGAATGTCTATATAAAGGCAAAGCATGATTGTATAAATAAAAAAAAAACTGCAAAAAGTTTGTCAAACTAATGTGTTGTGTGGTATTGTTTACAAGCACTACAAATGCTCAAACAGTACCTTATCATGAAACAAACTCACAAGCTTTGGTTAACTGGTTAGCGAAGAGACCACATAACCAGATTATTAGCCTGTTTCACAGTAAGTGTATCTACACAGAGAATAATGAGTCCAGGAATTGTTCTGGGATCATTTCATTTTGGTTCATTCATGCTGCCAGTGATATTCTGGATTCTGTGCATAAAGAGCGAGAAAGTCATTTAATAAATGTGTTATTGGAAAGGCGTCATGTTATTCGTGTGGCTCTTCATTTCAAAATGTGTTTGACGCATCATGTGAACCTATGAGCATCACCCTTCATGTCAAAATACGTGCCTGCTGTAGACGCTTCAAAGGGGTTTATGATAAGAGACACTCACGTTTGCCAGATACTCACTAAACACTGATTGCACATGAGATTTAAGTAAGAAACAATCTGAAAGAAAATGCAAAAGTGGCGTCTTCTTATTCCGCGTTTATACGAGCGTATTGAGGAGGAAATCTGCATACGGTGAAGCAAAAGTGTGTGATATTCGATGTAGTATGCACTCCAGGGGGCTAGGTGGCAACGTGAAGCACTGACACACAACACCACCAAGTCCGCGCGCCTGCGTACAACCCTCTTCCTTGTTCTCCCAGGTCTCGTCCAAAGCCGTCTGGTTTGCCGCCGAAGAATTGGCGCATCAACAATTTGATGGAGGTAATTAATGCGCATTCTCTGATCAGTAATACTATTAATACAGTAATACTACTATGGCAACTTGAAGGTCCGACGTATGGAAATAATCCGACATGTTTGTTGTTATTTTCCTAAACTGGCGTATGCCTGTGACGTTTTTAAGATTTCCACTCTGGGGGGTGGTTTCACTATTTTGCATTTTTAAGCCACAAAAACGGCGTCACTGTGTAAACGAAAGGCACATCCGATAAAATATTTTTACGTTTCACCCTTGAGCGTTCTCGTGTAAACAGGCCCTTAGTGTCTTGCGACTATCTTGTAACAGCGAGCGTCTCTTTTATCATAAACCCTTTCAACGCGTATGCAGCAGGCATGTATTTTGACATGATGCACATAGGTTAACATGATGCACCGAACACATATTTTGACATGACGGGCCACACACACGATGCACTGAAAACATATTTTACCTGACGAGCCACATATGACGCACCGAACACATATTTTGACATGACGGGCCACACACAACGCACCGAACACGTTTTGACATGAGCCACACACGACGCACCGAACACATTTTGACATGACAAGCCACACACAACGCACCAAAAACATATTTTGACACGACGAGCTACACTTGATGCACTAAACACATATATTGACATGACGGGCCACACACACGATGCATTGGACACATATTTTGACATGACATGAGCCCCACACGATGCACCGAACACATATTTTGACATGATGGGCCACACACACGATGCATTGGACACATATTTTGACATGACGAGCCACACACAACGCAACAAACACATATTTTGAAATGACAAGTGACACACAACGCACTGAACACATATTTTGACATGACGAGCCACACACACGACGCACCGAACAAATATTTTGACACAAGCCGCACATGATGCACTGAACATATATTTTGACATGACAAGCCACACACACATGATGCACTGAACATATATTTTGACATGACAAGCCACACACACGATGCACTGAACACATATTTTGACATGACGGGCCACACACGACGCAGCAAACACATATTTTGACATAAGCCACACACGACGCACCGAACACATGACGGGCCACACATGATGCGCCGAACACATATTTTGACATGACAAGGCACACACATGATGCACTGAACACATATTTTGACATGACGGGCCACACACGACGCAGCAAACACATATTTTGACATAAGCCACACACGACGCACCGAACACATATTTTGACATGACGGGCCACACATGATGCGCCAAACACATATTTTGACATGACGAGCCACACATGACGCGCCGAACACATATTTTGACATGACGAGCGACACACGATGCGCCAAACACATATTTTGACATGACAGGCCACACACGATGCCTCAAAAACATATTTTGACATGACGAGCCACACACGATGCACCGAAAACATATTTTGACATGACATGAGCCACACACGACGCACCAAACACATAATTTGACATGAAGAGCCACACACGACGCCTCAAAAACATATTTTGACATGACGAGCCACACACGATGCACCGAAAACATATTTTGACATGACATGAGCCACACACGACGCACCAAACACATAATTTGACATGAAGAGCCACACACGACGCCTCAAAAACATATTTTGACACGACAAACCAAACACAACGCATCGGACACATATTTTGACATGACGAGCGACACACGATGCGCCAAACACATATTTTGACATGACAGGCCACACACGATGCCTCAAAAACATATTTTGACATGACGAGCCACACACGATGCACCGAACACATATTTTGACATGATGGGCCACACACACGATGCATTGGACACATATTTTGACATGACATGAGCCCCACACAACGCAACAAACATATATTTTGAAATGACAAGTGACACACAACGCACCGAACACACATTTTGACATGACGAGCCACACACACGACGCACCGAACAAATATTTTGACACAAGCCGCACATGATGCACTGAACATATATTTTGACATGACAAGCCACACACACATGATGCACTGAACACATATTTTGACATGACGGGCCACACACGACGCAGCAAACACATATTTTGACATAAGCCACACACGACGCACATAACAGATTTTGACATGATGGGCAACACATGATGCGCCGAACACATATTTTGACATGACAAGGCACACACATGATGCACTGAACACATATTTTGACATGACGGGCCACACACGACGCAGCAAACACATATTTTGACATAAGCCACACACGACGCACCAAACACATATTTTGACATGATGGGCAACACATGATGCGCCAAACACATATTTTGACATGACAAGGCACACACATGATGCACTGAACACATATTTTGACATGACGGGCCACACACGACGCAGCAAACACATATTTTGACATAAGCCACACACGACGCACCAAACACATATTTTGACATGACGGGCCACACATGATGCGCCAAACACATATTTTGACATGACAAGGCACACACATGATGCACTGAACACATATTTTGACATGACGGGCCACACATGACGCAGCAAACACATATTTTGACATAAGCCACACACGACGCACCGAACACATATTTTGACATGACGGGCCACACATGATGCGCCAAACACATATTTTGACATGACGAGCCACACATGACGCGCCGAACACATATTTTGACATGACGAGCGACACACGATGCGCCAAACACATATTTTGACATGACAGGCCACACACGATGCCTCAAAAACATATTTTGACATGACGAGCCACACACGATGCACCGAAAACATATTTTGACATGACATGAGCCACACACGACGCACCAAACACATAATTTGACATGAAGAGCCACACACGACGCCTCAAAAACATATTTTGACACGACGAACCAAACACAACGCATCGGACACATATATTGACATGACGAGACAAACACACAACGCATCGGACACATATTTTGACATGATGAGCCACACACAACGCACCAAACACATATTTTGACATAATAAGCCCCACACGATGCATATAACACATTTTGACATGATGGGCAACACACGACGCACCGAACACATAATTTGACATGACGAGCCACACACAATGCACCGAACACATATTTTGACATGACGGGCCACACACAACAAACTGAAGACACTGTTCTTACATAACATCTGATTTACCGCTTCAATTTATTCACCATAATCTTCTTTGAAATACAGCTGAGCAAGCAAAAGTCTCAAAGAAACGCTCTGATATTCAAATACTCAAAGCACTAACATCACATTACACTTTTCATCATTACATACAAAACAGCCTTGCACATAACTTACTGTAAAACTGTCTGGGAACAAAGCATTCCTGGGACTGAAGCACAGGTCAGATAAAGTTACTCTCCATACAGATCTTTCTGTGGAGGATCTGTAAATGACTAAACTGAAGTGACATTGATTTATAGAGCCTGATTCACTTACATATACAGAAGATGCAATGAGAACAGAACAATAGCTTATTGAAAATAACCCGTCAATACATGAATAGTGCAACGCCAGAGCCAACAGGAAAAATGTGGCACTTTCAAAGAAAAATATGACAATAATTCAAAACAAGCCACTGAAATGTTTCAGTTTACTGTGGTATGATTGAGTTACCAGCGAGCTTTGGCAACGCATTCGTTCAGTCGTGCTTTTGGAAGGCAAATTGTATTTTCACCAAATTGATTTTCTTCCTATTGATTTTCTTATTTTACAAAAGCATTTCGTGCGGCACAGAGCTGTGTTGTACTAACATCAGTAATCTCTGCACAATAACCAAACCCGTGCAGGTATTACATTAGACAAACTGAAACTTGACAGATAATGGTGAACGATTGCGTGAGGCGCAACTGTACATTGAAATAAAACATTTTTCCATTCCATACAAGTGTTTATATTTTACATTGATGCATTTGGCCGAGGCTTTTATCCAAAGCGACTCAAGTTCTTCAACCCACGACCTTCACACTGCAGTTAAGCTACACAAACACCTATAAACACCAGCATTTGGTTATCTGCGTACTGCACATTGTAAGTATTATATGGGGAGAGAGGGGCACAAAGTAACGCTTTTTGGCTTTGGTTCAAACATTCAAAAAATATTTACGTTAATCATTTTTTACACAATCAACACACATCTCTGCTACAAATGAACACTTAAAGTTTGTTTGTGGGACCTGGTGTTATCATACAATACACCAAAAGTGACAGGAGTGAAAACGTGACAACTTACCCCATAGGTGGGGTTCATTGTAACAAACAGAGGGTTTGTTGTAACACTGCTAGAAAATTTAGTTTAAACACAAATAATTCAATAAAATCTGTCTATATATTTAAGGTGGATATTGTTTATATATCTGCCTATAATAGATAGATATCCACACATTCATCCATTCATCATCCTTCATCTAACCATCTTTGTATTGTGCATCAATGCATATAAATAGATTATTTAAAAGGTCTGTACAATTAAGACAAAAAAAATATAATTGTGAGTTATTTCCCCTGATATTGTATTAACAGTTATCATTTTAATTAATAGTATTTACATTGATAAAAAAATGAAAACAATGTAAACCTGAGGCTTAATTGTAACACTGTGTGACAACTAACCCCGCTGTGTAAAAATGTTATCAGTTACTAAGAGTTGCTGACATCTTTCAAAACGGTTTTATGTTTTAGGTACCAAAGAAAGTGAATAAAATAACACACCCAACTCATGAAGAAATTTACATGCACGCCTCCAAAACACTCTTTGTTCAATATCTTATACCAAAACATCATCATCAAAACTTTTTACAAATTCATAAAAGATCATCTTCTGACAGTATGAGAAAAAGACAAAAAGCACAGATTGCTCTGGCCTGTATAAATGTGTTAAGTAGCAGTTTTACAATTAACATAATAGTTAGTTTGTGCCCCACTCACCCCTACTATCTATTTATGAAACAATAAAAGCTCATGAAGACATACACTGCAAAAAAAATTACTTTCTTACTTAGTATTTCTTAAATCAAGATGCATTTTCGTGATAAGCAAAATGACCTAAGAAAATAAGTAGTTTTTAGACAAAAAAAATGTGAATTGTGCTTAAAACAAGCAAATTTATCTGCCAATGGGGTAGAATATATTTCTTGAATTAAGTGTTTGAGAAAAAAAATTTACTCACCCCATTGGCAAATATTTTAGCTTGTTTTAAGCACAAATTCACTTAAATTGTATATTATTTGTCTAAAAATTAGACTTATTTTCTTAGGTTATTTTGCTTATCAAGAAAATACATCTTGATTTATTTATTTTTTTTGACATTTCTACTGAAAACAAGACAAAAATACTAAGTTAGAAAAAAATTTTTTTGCAGTGTAAATTGAACTTTTGCAAGACCAATCAAATATGTAAGCAAAAACACGGTTGATATAACTTTTCCTTTTATTAAGACTGGAGAATGAAGGCCAGATTGAGCGCAATGCATTGTGGGATACAAGAATACGTTGTGCGTGTAGTGCGTTCTGGTTGCATACTTCACAACTTGACAAATGCAAACTGAAAACTTAGTGCATACTGCATGACTATTGTGCTATAATTTCACACTATGCCTGTTTAAACCTTTTCATGGTTCACCTACAAACAATGCCAAACACACCAAATCAGCTGATACTATAAAGCCTGAAACCAATCTCACAATGCAAAAAGCGACTCTCTTACACTGCAAAAAAAATATTTTCAAGAAAAAAATCTTAGTATTTTTGTCTTGTTTTCAGGTAAAATATCTAAAAATTCTTAAATTAAGATGCTTTTTCTTGATGAGCAAAACGACCCAGTCTACTTTTTAGACCAAAAATATAAAATTTAAGTGATTTTGTGCATAAAACGAGCAAAACAATCTGCCAATGGGGTAAGCTAATTTTTCTTGAATTTTTCTTGAATTTAGTGTTTAAGAAAAATTTTCTGGAAAAATTGGCAGATTTTTTGCTTGTTTTATGCACAAAATCACTTATATTTGATATATTTGGTCTTAAAACTAGACTTATTTTCTTGGGTCGTTTTGCTCATCAAGAAAATGCATTTTGATTTAAGAATCATTAGATATTGTACTGAAAACAATACAAAAATACTAAGTAAGAGTAATTTTTTAAATACAGGGTGTTCACACTGACAGTGCTCAAATCCAGATTGAATTCAGTTAGAAAAGTCTCATGGCATCTTACGTCTATAAGATTGGCTCAAATAACGATACACAGGATCCACAGCTGTATACGTATAACATCTAACAGACAAGGATCTACGCGTACATCCGAACTCCACCATCATATATCACAGACAGTCCAATAGAAAAGCCTAAAAAGTACAAAAAAAGACCCTGAGAACCTCGGTATGAACGCACCTTAATCCAGAACATGACTTCAACACGAGGGGTCACACAGATCAGAAGCGCGGCTGGAGAGCAGGAACCCGCGGCGGCGACGCTCATCCTCACATCAACTCCCTGCCGGTGAGACCCCGGGGAAACGGCCTGTTTCCGGCATATCCAGCAAGGCCCGCAGCAGCGTTTAAGCAAAACCTGCTGCTCTCGGTAGGGGCGTGGAGATAAAGAATGAAGAGAGAGAGAGAGAGGAGGAGGAAGAGAAAGAGAGGGAGTCCCCAGAGGCCTGAACAATCAGACAATTTCAAGATCACGAAGCATTAAACCAATCCCGGCAGGGTACACTAATTAAACAGCCGGGCCCGGTACCGCCAACCAATCCCCACAGAGCAATTAAATCCATCCCCTCTAAAACACTGTGGAACCTGTCTGGGGAAAACCGCAGAGCGAGAGCGAGCGAAGAGAGCGAAGATAAAATTCATCTGGAGAGAGAGCGGGGCTTTAGAGTCGAATGCAGCGAGCTACTGACAAGAGGAATTGAACGGGGAACGATTGAAATCGACGCTTTGTTCTCCCAGCCTTTATTTTTTTAATTACTCGAGTCAAAAACGCCCAAACTGTCTTTTCTTTTTGGCCCCGGAGGGCGAGAGAGCGGGAACGGGGCCCGAGACCACCGCTGTCAGAAGTACTACCCCGCCGTTAATTCGTATTAAAGAGTTTAGGAAACACTTTCACGTGCACAGGAAAAAACAATCGCCCCAAGCTCCTAGATATACGGAGATGATCGTACCATCATCCGACACAATCTATTCACCAGCGCACTGATCAAAATCATCCCGAAATGAAAAATGATGGCATCATCTGTCAACGAGCTGCTGATGTGAGGAAGTCTTCAAAAATCTAAATTACATGGGAAAAGCGCGTGTTAGATCATCTCATCATAGTGTCACTTAAATCAGAGATCACATTTGTAATCCATATTAACAACCTGTTTAACTTCTGGTTTCTGATGGGTTTTTTTGTGAAAAACGCTGAGAGCGTCGAAGTCGTACATAAAAACTTGAAATTAAGATTCGTAATATATTTGTAGATTTTGACAGACAGCTAATGATGTACCAGAGGGATTCACATCTATGGTTTTTGTTGTGACAACGGAGTTTGGTTCCCTCATTCCAAACAGATCAGAATTTTTGAATCTTTATTCAAACATTAACAATGACAAACTTTAAGACTAAGTATAATCACACCTGCATTGGCACACGCATTAGGGGCCGTTCACATATCGCGTCTTTTGCACGCTCAAGTTTGTTATTACAAGGAAGCGATGTGGTGTGACGAGCTCGTTTTTTTCAGGCGCGTCCGCACCCCATCGAGTTAAAATCATTTTAACTTTTCGGAATGCCGCAAGGGCACCGCAGGTCATGTGACAAGAACCTATGTGCGTAGCGTTTTCCACACATTTTTAGGTGTGACATTTTAGGGAACGACCCCTTAATAGTTAACAACAGCAGCCAAACATGCCAGATAGTGATGCTCCAATCATGACTTTTCATGGCTGATATACAGATGTTCAATATTTTCTTCAAGCAAACAGACAAGAAGAACGAAAGAGCACATAAACAAGCCATTTATTGGCTTTAAAAAAAAATCTGTAGCCATTTAAAAAAACATTTTTTATTTAATTTAATAGTTTTTAATGTATATATTTATATCATTATTTATCATTATAATTTTATATAATTTTTTTATTCATAATTATATTTTTATATATTTTTAATTTTTTATAATTTTTCTATCATTTCAAGATTTAGATGATAAAACACGGTGCTCTGACTCCAGCTTAGTGAAATTTGGCAAAATAAAACAACACCAACACAGAAAAAATGGTCTAAATAAAGCAAAAAAATTCACTTTCTGACAGTACATGGCACTTTATTGTAACTTTATAGACTGTTTCAGCAGTAACAAAATAAACACGTGGCTTTCGTGGTCATCACGTAACTTCCGGCAAACTCCGCGAAGAATAAATAACAACAAAGTCCTTTTAAAGTAGTTTATTATTTATATAACAAGCAAATAAACAACACATAAATTACGAAGGAACATTTTCGACGAGGTGTTCGTTTAAGAGTTCAGTTTCAGCAACTAGTCAGATCATTAAACAAACAGAAACCGAAAGTAAAGCTCAGACCAGACGCTTATCGCGTCACCGATGAAACGGTCTATAGCTAAACGGCTTTCGTTAAACTTTTGCAAAGAATTAATAACAAGAGTCCATTTAGAGTAGTTTATTTCTGATAACAAACAAAATAAAAACAAAAACTACACTGAGCTAACGTTACTGTGTAACATTAATGTATTCAATGTTAACTACAAATCAGCTGCCAAACCTCCCTTCACATAGCATTGATCCATGATCTCCGTCTCCCCCTTTTCTTTAGGAAACCAAAACATTGTTATTTTCGATGAGGTATTTGTTTCAGAGTTTATCATTTCCATCCAGATGCGTAACCCATTAAGCCGAAGTCTGGCTAGGGACTAAACTGATCTCTGAAACAAATACCTTGTTGAAATTAAATAGTTTTTTTAATAGTTACACGACGAGCATGGATCACAACTGTGCGGAGAGGTTTGGCAGACAGGTAAGAATTCAAGGATCTCTAGTTTACACTATACACATTCATTTTACACAGTTAAATTAGCTCAGTGTAAAAGTTGATACTTGTTAGATACAGTATTATATATGAACGAAGGAATTTACTTTAATTTATACTCCGGGTCTGTTGAATGCTTTATTCTGATTGGCTGAGAACTGTTCCATGGGTGTTGATTATTTTTCTGTAAACTGCACACCTAACCTTTTAAATATCTTAAAAATAGGGACCAGAGCAATGTTGGTGGTTACCATGGTATAAGAGGAATAATTGACTCCGGTCCTTTGAATTATTCACGTCGCGCCACATTACCACCTTGGGTGTGCATTATTTTCAAATAATTCAACGGCCCGTCATCAATTATCCCTTACTTATTTCCCTTGTTATCAAAAATAAAACGGCTATAACAGGAAGTCTACCCGAAGTTGAGTTTAGTCCACAAAAGCCGTTTGTTTATGCTGTTACTGCTGAAACCGTCTATAAACAAAGCAGCCGTGCGCATATAGACGGTTTCATCGGACGCACATGCGGTGACGCAATACGCGTCTAGTCCGAACTTTACTTCCGGTTTCAGTATTTTTGTCTTGTTTTCGGTAAAAATATCTAAAAATTCTTAAATTAAGATGCTTTTTCTTGATGAGCAAAACGACCCAAGGAAATAAGCCTAATTTTTAGACAAAAAATATTAAACTTAAGTAATTTTGTGCATAAAACAAGCTAAAAAAAATCTGCCAATGGGGTAAGCAAAAAAACTTTTTTTTCTTAAACACTAAATTCAAGAAAAATTTGCTTACCCTATTGGCAGATTTTTTTGCTTGTTTTGTGCACAAAATCACTTAAATTTGATATTTTTTATCTAAAAACTAAACTTATTTTCTTGGGTCGTTTTGCTCATCAAGAAAAAACATCTTACTTGAATTTTTTTTAGATATTTTTACTAAAAATAAGACAAAAATACTTTTTTTCTTGAAAATCCTTTTTTGCAGGGTACGTGTTGTTTATTTTGCTTGTTATATAAATAAACTATGTTTAAAGTACTTCTTTGTTATTAATTCTTAGTGGAGTTTACCGGAAGTTACGTGTTGACCACGAAAGCCGCTTGTTTATGTTGTTAGTGCTGAAACCGTCTATATAAAAGACGTAGTATTAGGAATTATACTAAAAGAAAGACAGTTTGCTATAAAGACGCATTATTTTAACAGCTTTGGGTCCGTAACACATATTGGCCGCAATGAAACATAAACCTGGTTTCTGATCGCCTGTTAGAGACGGGCAGGTTAATCAGTGCATCGCTTACGCCAGATACTATAAATCTTTATCTTTCTGTACAAAGACTGTATCAGATAATGCTAGTCTCATCTAAACCCAAACCCTCACAAGAACGGTAATGTCCACCTTAGCAAGCACTTACAATAAAGAGTATTTTAATACGGTAGCAGTCCAAACTGAATATAAAAGGTTCATTAATAATGATTTGTATTTATTCAAGTATGATGCGTTAGTGCTACTTCACTGGTTGGTAAGGATAATAAAAACACATTACACGTGGAGCCACTTACACACAGACACACAATCATAGGGTCTCCTTTATCCCCTGAAGGGCAGAATTGACAATAGAGAGCTGAATTATGGTGACTGAAGAACTGCCTGATATAAAAGCAGAGAGAGTGAGAGCATTAGAGAGAGAGAGAGAGAGATAGAGAGAGGTTGGATTCAATAAGGTCTCTGTAAAATGAACAAGAAAAGCCGGTGCTCAATACATCTGCCATCAGACAGTCAAAACAAATAAAAGCGGCCCGCCGTACAGGTACACAGCTCAATATGGCCTCCCTCGCTCGGGCCTCGGCTGACAGCGGGAGAAGACACAGCTATATACACCAACAGATGAGCCATTAACTCTCTCTCTCTCTATGGTGGTGGTTTATGGAGCTTCTATCGGGTTTAGGCGGATGCTGAGCGCCAGGCCTTCACCTCTCTGGTGTGGTGGAGTAATGTCTCCCTGAAGTTTTGTTAAAACCTCATTATTTACTGAAGTGCCGCCACCATCAGGGTCCCCAAGAGCACCGGGTATTAATATGAAAATGCACAGATTCATTGTCGCAAAGAACCATCAGACTCCAGCGCGGATCGATGGGGGAAAAATTGAAGATCGGTGCTTTTGGGATGTTGTTAAGGATTTAGAGGAGCAACCAGCTTAAGTGGGAAGGGCCGTCATGGTTTTAGTGCATTTGTGTGTGTGGTATACCTCTCTCGCTCTCTCTCTCTCGCTCTCTTGGTCTCAATAACAACATATCCAGTTCATGTCTGAACTCGTCTATAATGCACATGCCTAGTTTATGTAATGGTGATGTCTGCTTAAGCAAACTCGAATTCATATTAATGTTCTTAATAATTAATTTACTATTAATGTCTCAAATAATTATCATGCAATTTTACTCATTCTTATCCGTAAATCGATATTGGATCCGTTATTGAGCGAGTACATAAACAATCAGTGAGTGCGTTTGCATGCACAGTCTTACGCCGATTATGCTTAATAAACTGATAACACGTGAGGTCATGTAAACGCGTAAAACGGTTTTCTTTAATCGGGGAAAGCCCATAAACAACGTAAGCAAAAAACGATCGGCAGAGGTAGTTTTTTGCTCATTACCACGATTTCGCGTGGCATGTAAACAGCTTAACCGGCTTTCTCACGGTTTTGCCCATGTGCGCATGTCTCCGCATGTGAAAGATAAACGTCAGACGGGGAAGTAAGCGCAAAGTAAAAGTATCTGCTCTACTAAAGCAGTTGGCAGAGAAACTGCGAAAATAAAAACCGATGTTATGTTTACAGGTTCTGGAGACATGAAAAGAGACTAAACAATATAGCTTAAGACAGATATGCCGTTGGCTTTTTGATCGACTATTATGTACTATAGGCGATGACGTCACTACCTGGGGGAAACCTGACAAATGTGCCATGTAAACGCAGTAGTCTGCATAGCCGGTTTTTTGATTTGCATGTAAACGCATGAAAACAGTTTTTTATAATAAGCTGATTTTTGCTAGTTATCCGCTTATTCTGTGCATGTAAACGTACTCGCTGTTCAAAACTGTCTACTTTACCACGATTCACAACGCTAGGCTTAAAATAGTGATTTATAGTTTGTGCCGTCAGGTTGTTTTTAATAAACGTTGTCAAGTAACCTGCATTATGTTTCAAACAGAGATGGCGATAGAGAGGCAAACGTTTTGAATTACAGCTAAACCACAAGTCAACTAAATGAAAATAACATGGTAAAGATGAATGCACATTTATATATTGATTCAATAGATTTATAGCATTTTGAAAAAAAAAACCTTCAAACTTTGCCAAAAAAATAATCAGTTTTTATAATAAATCTTTGAAAATCAAATGGATTTGAATTTTTTATGTTTTTATAACCTAAAGATCCTATGTGAAAGTTTGTAAGAGAAAATAGTGGTTTTCATCTTGTCACTTTCGATAGAAAACATGTTTTACCTAAATTTGTCAAAATGGATTTATTGCGTTTTGGAACCAAACTCTTCACATTATTTTCCACATACCATACATTATTGTTTCTCCTTTATGCCCTGCCTCCCTGAAACGCGTTGATTTTGTACAAAGCTCATCGCTCTGAAAAGCGCAGTGTCCTCCGCTTGGCTAGCTAACCAGTACGTTGTGATTGGCCTAAATACCTCTGACGTCAGCCGGAAATGTGACGCTCCTTACCGTATATTGAAGATTAGCTCCCAATGCAATACTATCAGGAGTTAATATCGTCTTTACTACCTTATCAATACAAGCCAAATCTGATTCAGAAAATGCTGATGACCAAGCTGATTGATCAACTTTACCAGTACGGCTTAACAAGAACGCAACAGTTTGGTGAGGTTTGCATTTGTTATCGTAGAAACGACAAACAACAAGCACTACTCAAACTTGCGTTTGAATCATGATTTAGTCAGTAGTAAATTCTTTAAATATAAAAACATAGACTACATACAGGCTGTGAGTCAGAAGCATTTGGGATTATGATAATGACCATCGTGTCAACGTCAACAAGCCGAGGAAGTAAACTGTTGCCTACAATCCGTGTGTTTGTTGTAGTCAAAGAATAGAGATTTACGTTGGAGACGATAACTCGCGTCATCGTTTACTTTGGGGTTTGTACCTTTTGCATATCATTAACATGTACTAATACACACCTACACACCAAAGGAAATGTAAAATCGTGAATCGGATAATAGGTGCGCTTTAATTTTTGCAATAATATCTCTTATAGCAATTACTTTTTTAAATTAAACATCCTTTTATTATTTATTCATAACATTTTTGAAGTGGATCAAAAAAGTTCATCAAAGTTGCCCTACGACAAGAACAGGTATTGGGTATTGGTTTTAAGACAACTTTTACGAAAGGTTTTGATCCACTTGAAAAGTCTAGACATGGTAAGACTATAATGTAGCAAAACCATGGTTAATTTGTATTCATCTTGGTTTAACTAGTAACATTCTTTTTTTAGCAAAACTATAGTTAATTTTTGGAAGTGTTGTGTAAAATTACCTAATAAAGCGTCATATAATGGCACTAAAAAGCATTATACCAGAAAGTAATATAACACACCGTATAAATCATCTTACTGTAACTGATTCACAAAAATGACTCTCAATGCCGTTAACTAGCATTGAGACACTGACAGCAGCACCGGTGAGCATCTGGCTGTGCAGATCTAAAGATATAACCCACCAACCCAACAAAACGGTGCCTTCAGTATCAAAGCACAAGCGTGCAGGGTTAATCCAGCAACAGTGGAGGTGAATAGGGGAAAATAAGTGTGGACAGGTATGAAAATCGAGCCCCAGGAGGGTCACGGCGATTAACACGCCGCTTTATGACAGAGCCGCCCGCTCGCAACATGAATAACAGCCCGACGCGGTGCGAGGCGGCGCTTTATCATTCCAGTCCTCACGCTGAAGTAGCGGCTTTGAAGTCTTGAGCTAATTCTACAGAGGAAGGTTAAACTGCTTAAATCTTGAGTCACTTTCACTTCGGCTCTAATGTTGCCGGCTGAGGGGGGGACGTGACTACTGGATCTTCACAACTCAATTTGCGGATGCCGTAAAAGCCTTTTTCTAGATGCTTTTCTCTCCTCTTTGTCCTCCGTCAAAGATTTGCAGAGAGAGATGGAATTTCCATTCTGCTTTGATAGAGAGAAAGCATTCTGGGTTGCTGTTTAAAAAGTATACGGCATTGTTTATTTCTAAGCACATATGAGTTTATAATCGCCTAATTCGACAGAGATTAACTTTTCGATAAAATCTAATGACGGTCAGCGCAATCGTGTGCGGATATGCGTGAATTTAATTACTTTTCATTTCGCATGCCTAATGTTAGGATCGTTCCTTATGATTGATAATACATATTCAAAGGCTACTGACTGCAACCTAAACGGTAACTAAACTAGATTTTAAAATCAAGTCATCAGTCAAGAAAAACTCATAACTATGCACCAACAGCGCATTTAAGCGACCGTAATTTGGCAACAAAAGCAAATCATTCGTCTCCTTACTGTTTAATTTTACGAGTCATCTGTTGAGGTATCATATTTGATTATGCGTTATCATACCGGTTAGTAAAAGTTTCTGAGGAGATCTACGGTTCGCACTCCACCACCGGTCCTTTTATCCCTTCAAATCCCGAGCGCCTTGCAGAACATCTCTAACCCATTTCCAGACTCACTGCTTTTGACAGCGACAATAACAGCAATAAACACACCCAATCCCCTTTCCCAAACACACACACACAAGCATAAAGTTGAAATGAGTCTTTTTGATGGCCGATTGGAGCTAGTTAAGGAAAAGCTCTCAGAAAACTACAACAGAGTAAAGCAGAGGAGTGATGTCATGCTTTGGTCATGTTCTGCGAGGTCAGACATCGAACACATCACAATCTTGCATTCATAATCCAACGCTAAAGTGGCGGTCATACTCCACTTTTTGTTCCAGTAGCTAGGTTTCCATCTAAACGTTAAGGTGAATCCAAAATTCGCAAAAAAAAAATCAAACAAATGCGAATTAGGTGCGTTTCCATCAAGTTGTTTGAGCGAATGACGGCGGCATTGATTACCTAGTAACCAGCAGTAAACAAAACAAGGCACGTTTGGAAAATGGAAACATGCATGTAGTCACGATGGGCAAGTTATAAATTTATCAGCAGTGCAGCTTGTAATTGCCAAACTAAATGCGGAGCACAGAAGAAGGAATGCAGCATTTTTGATGCAGACACTAGCAGCAAGGGCATTACGTCGACGACAAGCCCCATATATAATAAAGACAACAACAGTTGATACAGCTAGACGGTTAGTCTCGTGGGTTTAATGTTCACTACGTCAGAATTTATTCGGCAAATGCGTTTCCATCTCTTATTATTCACAATTACTCTTTTTTGCTTAAGTCAAAAACCACCTCAAACAAGCGTAAAACCTTTTTGCAAATTAAGGGCTTTAATTGTTCAAAATTGGGTACTTTCGTTACTCGTTTAAAAGCAATTATTTAAAACGCACATAAAACCATGTTTATGGAAGCATGGCAACTTACTTCCATTCATACGCGTGTCAATGCTTAGTCCAGAAATGCAAGCTTGTGTGGCGATATTTCGCAGTTCGCCGAGTACCAAAGTTCAGGTCTGGTAAACTCTGACATGCGAATTTGTATCACGTGGAGAGAGACGTGATCATGGTGTGACCTTTCTCTCTACTGAAAAGCACAAATGGACAAAGGCGAAGATCTATATTGGCGAAGCGCTCCCCCTCCATATTCGCAAACACGTCCGAGAAATATTTGCATACTCAAAGTCTAGTGTGACTGCGCCTTAAAGGAACATTCCACTTTTTTAAAAATATACTCATTTACAGCTCCCCTAGAGTTAAACATTTGTTTCTTACAGTTTTGGAATCCATTCAGCTGATCTCCGGGTCTGGCGCTAGCACTTTTAGAATAGCTTAGCATAATCCATTGAATCTGATTAGACCATTAGCATCGTGCAAAAAAAAATAATGAAAGAGTTTCGATATTTTTAATTTAAAACTTGACTCTTGACTGTAGTTACATCGTGTACTAAAGGGCTCGTTATAGTTGTGCGTAGGTTCTACGGCATAGGTTCCGCGTCGGTTTTCATTTATACTTTTGTGTCGTCGTCCGCGTCGACGTGCAAACACACGCGCGACCGCTGGTAGGCAGTATCCACGCGTGTAACCACAGTAGCAGCACAAACGTGAAAGAAGAAGAAGCTTAGCAAGTTAACCCACAAACGAAGAAGAAACAGCAACTTGTTGTGTATCATTTGAGAAGACCAGCAATGATGGAAGTAAATAAACAGTGACTTTTGATGCAGTTTAAGTTAAATCACTCCTCAACTTGGCTCATCTTTGTTTTCACCGTCACAAACGGAAATACCTATGACGCAGTTTTTTTTACCTGACGGGAGGGGTTCTGGTGGACCACTCACAGCGCTTGCGGTCCGCGTAGATCTGACGCGCTGTTAATTTTTTTGTGAGGTGCGCGTCAGGCTACGCAGAGCTACGCACAGGCACGTAGCTACGGCGTAGAACCTACGCATGACTATAAATCGCCCTTAAGGCCAACAGAAAATTAAAAGTTGGGATTTTCTAGACTAGACAGATATGGCTAAGAACTATACTCTCATGGCGTATTGATATTACGCAGTACCCGAAAATAGTTCCCTGCCATTGAAAGTTACTAAGGGGACTATTTTCGGCTGCTGCGTAATATCATTGCACCTCCTGCAGCCATGTTGCGGCGGCAAGGTCCTTGATTATTGCGCCAGAACAAGAGTATAGTTCATATCTGCCTAGAAGTTCGCAACTTTAAATTTTCTGTCTGTCTTAGTACACGATGTAACTACAGAAGAGTCAAGTTTTAAATAGGAAAAATAATCGAAACTTTTTGGTTATTTTTTGGCGCGATGCTGATGGTCTAGTCAGATTCAATGGATTGTGCTAAGCTATGCTAAAAGTGGTATCGCCTGGTATCGCCAGAGCTGAATGGATTCCAAAACGGTAAAAATCAAATGTTTAACTCTAGCGGAGCTTGAAAATGAGTATATTTTTTTAAAAAGTGGAGGGTTCCCTGTTTATAGTTAACGACACGTCTGTTTTAATGGCACACATTCTTATCAGCACTATTCGCTAGAAACTAGAAACAAACAGACGTCTCTTTATATTTAGAATACAAATATGTCTGTTAACATAAACATCTTCATATTAAAAGAGCTCTGCTAATGTGTTTGCTATCCAGACAAATGACCGTGCTTTGTACTGACTCCATATTTCTGTAGCATTCATATTGGTCGACGATGCTCAATGCACTTCAGGACAAAAGATGACAAACTATTTGCAGAGGGATCTCGTAAGCCTGTTCCCTATTGGTCCAAATCTGTCCTAAAAGGGCCGAGGGAGGCCTTTTGGCCTGTCCTTTCCACCAGCACCACAGAAATGCCATCTGGCTGGTGTGAATTATTACAAAGGCAATGGCCGCGTGACCCGAGACCAATGAAAAGCAAGGTCGCCTGCTTATTGCTGCCTGATCTCTTATAAGGTTAAAGGAACCCAACGCTTATTCGTATGAGGACGGTCTACGAAGAAAATAAAGAATATTTGGTACACAATATCATTTATTCATGTGGATTTTGACAAAACACCTGCAAATGAGGTTGTAATTGGCAAAAACTATTAGAAAAACAGAAACAATTTTTTTTAATGTGTGGTCTGTTTGCATTAGTTGTGTACAACTACATCTTTGGACTAAATGAACACACAAAGCAAAAAATGCTGTGTTATAAGTAAAGTCTAATATGATCTTGAAACGCAAAAAATGCAAGATTGCATTTATATTTTCAAAAGAAAATGTACGAACAGTTACCATTAAAGATCAATATAATGGATTAAACCAGTAATTAATTTTGCATTATCAAAAATATTTCTTATAATACAATCTCAAGTACACATCACATCGAAACCCGCTATTATTCTTGTTATTTAGATCAAAAAGACTCGAAATTCATCTTTAATGAACAATTTCCCTTGAGATCACACACGCAACGCTTATTCACATGGGAATATCACAAAAACACCTCCGAGAATTAATGGCAATACAGAAACTGCTGTATAAAATGATGTAATTTAAGAGCAACCAAAGCGACAGTCATAAGCCACAGACCCCAGCAAAACCTTCATCTGACACAGCCAGACGCTCCGCTCCGTGTGTCGTACAGACCAACACAGACAAAGAGGCTCATAAATCAACTGTCAGCCACAGACATCCCCCCTCTCCTAAACTTATTCGTCCGATGGTCAATACAAGCGGTCGCGCTTCATTCGCGGGTGGGAGAGTCTCGGGTTAGGGAATAATTATTGCCTTTAAACAAACATTTTTACTTCAAACTTATTTTCACTGCACGTGAAGTTTCGGACACATTAAAGGTGTCGTTTGTACGCTTAATATCCTCCATCATTTGACTTTTACCCATGCACGACTGATCTATGGATCTCGGCGGAGTCCAAGTTCAAGAGTGGGTGAGGGGCCTCTAGGGACCGACATGGACACGATGTCCCACAAGGGCCACACGGCACCATAACAAAAAACAAAATACACAAATTGGATTCAGAAGTGAGAAGCAATGCAAATGTTTCAAAAAATAAAAATGTGATCATAATTTTAATGCATTCATTAAAAAAAGAAGCATACTGGAAAAACTAGTCTTAAAATATTCACTGTAGGAACTTCGGCATCCACCAGGAAGATTATGAACGGGCGGATTTGCTTTCTCACAACTTAGAAGCGCATCAGAATAAAACTGTCAAGTACTGGATGTGCAATTGTGCAACACGCTTCAGACCGCATGTGCATGCAAGTTCAAATACGAGAGAGGAGAAAACGCAAGATGCTTATGATGCATATGCCGGCTGCACACATATCATATTAAATATGACTTAATCTGTCACGGGCTGCAGGTGAGCACATCAATAACCTGAACCAGGTGTGACCCAAACTCACTCCCAAGACAAAATAACACAAGAGATGGGTATACAAAACACAAGATGCATACAAAAGGTTCAGTTTCTTTGGGAAATAATACAGCGGTGAGCATTTGTGTATGTGTTTTGCTGGCTAATTCATAATAAAACAACAATGATAAATGGATTTCAGCTTAACACACACAAAAACTTTGATGTACATTAACCCCTAAAATTTAAAGTTTTACTGTACATCTAACTTCCACAAACCTGCTTTTAAAACTACGTGTAAATTTACATTTAAACAAATTATTAATTCATTTTTTTGTGATTTATTGTTTTCTACATAAACTCATCCTATATAATGCAAAGAACATTCTGTGCAAATATAACCTTGATATCTTCAATATTGACTGAGTGAGGTCATGTCAAAGATTGAAATCAATGTGAAATCAATAATTGAAATCAAACGTTGATGCTCCTCATCTCAGAATCAGACTTTAGCCTGAATTTCACATTTTAATTTTCCCAGTTAAGTGAAATACACAGAACGAAGTAAACAATTGCAATATAGGACAGTTTTTAATAATTTTCTATAAACTAACCATAAAGAATCACAATATTGTGACCCACATATCTAATAGTATTACCAGATCCCTCCTGAATCCCATGCACACTCACCTACAGTAACGCAGACGCTCGTTCTTCTGTCCTTTAAGAGGACGTCACCTCTCCAATATTCAGATTTAGAAAATCAATTTGGTTTTGAAAGATCTCTCATGCAGTTTTTGTCCTATTACACTAGTAGAAATATTTTAAGCACACCACAGATCTGTCCCAAACAGATCTCAATGAAAACACGTTTGTTCTCAATGTCCATGAACGGATCTGAGGTTCATATAACCTCTCTGTTTATGAATGCAAGAGCTTGCTTTAATGTGACCCTCCAAAAACAAACTACAGGAGGAGCCCTTCTCTGGAAATGCTTGAACACACACACACACATATGCGCGCGCGCACACACACGACTCGTCTCTGGTTTGGTTTGGTGTGGCACGCTCTTGTCATGTCTTATGTTACACAGCATCAATCACAGGAGTGAGTCTGTGGCCTCGCGCTGGCCGCGGCTGATATACAAACATTAGCAGGGAATGCAATTACACAGTTCGAGGAGCGCGAACGCAAGCAACGCGACAGTCAGAACGCAGATCAGGTGGTTAAAAAGGGAAAATCCAGAACCTGGAACACTCAACGAGCGCGTAAAAGCGTAAACGGAGCGTGCGTACTGAGTGGAAGCAACGCGGAGCGCGTTTAAATAGACGCGGTACTGTCACCTGTCAAAACAAAAGCTATCGTATCTAACGATAAAATATTCAGAATAGCCAACAACGTATACATTAACTCACAAACGCCTTTAATTTAGCATTTAATAGAATTATTCTATTAGAAATGTATACAATAAGTCTAAATGTTTACATTAAGTCACATTAAAGCATATATATTAATGTCTTCTTAATAAATTATGATCCACATACAACCATACACTTATTAAAATAAAAATAAGAATAGCAATTTATAAAAAGTTGAATCATAACCATAAAAAGAAATTTGGTCAATTATTACTAGATCATATACATAGTCTACCTATGATTCAAGCAAATTCGTTTAAGGTAAATATGCAAACATTAATCTTCTATTCAAACGAGCAATAAACATTAAACACAGCGAATATTACTGAACATAATGATAAATAATAGGGTCAACAATAAACTTTATCAAAAACGCGACCTCTAAAGCTGTGCGTGCACCACAAGGCGTTTATTAGTAAAACACACTAATAGAGTCAACATGAAACGCATGCATCTGCAAAAGTCAACCTATAGGTTTAAAAATAAGCGAACGGTTTATTTTATAAAGTCTCGAGGCGAATAACGCGTCGCGCACGTCACCCCTCTGTGTTGTATGAGAATAAAACGCGTTACGCGGGATAAAAAGTTGCGCTCCACAGACGCGCAAAGGTATTAAAAGTTTCCGTTTCAGACAAAGCCAGTGTTATAAGTGTTAAAATAACGTTAAACGCGGCGTTAAAGAGCATCGGTGCGCGCGGCGGCGCCTCCGCGGCACTCACGCGCTCCTGATCAATGATTGAACCGAACAAAAGGGAGAAGAGGATCAATTACTAATAACTATCAATGCAACAGCAGCATCGCGTCCCTGTAAAGTCACCTAAAGCCAAAATGCACGAAACGCAAGGTGCACCGTCTCGTACGCGATCGGGTCGCGCGAAAAAGGTAAGAAATAGGACCAACCTGAAGCCGCCGAAGATCAAATTTCTTCCAATATTGAAACATCGATCCCACATCGGCGGCCATCTTGAGCACGATATTCAAGAGCGGCTACAAGAAATATATGGGCTGGATTCCCCCCGTTAAACAGCGCGGACGATCCACATGGAAAGAAATGTTGAGAAAATAACACTTCTGGAAAACTGGATGCGCACGAGAGCAGGTGCATGCCATATGATTGCATATAGATGCATTAGTGCAGCTGCCGGGATTAACTGGCCATTTGCACTTGATTTTGGGTTTGTTAAACTTATCGATACTGACGTAACGGCCTGATCAATACCGTCTGGGAACTGGAAGGAGAACAACGAATCATTAACCAATGCGCATCGGCGTATGTGTGATGCGTAAAATCATCAAACCATTTTAAGACTTGACTGGAGCTGCTTACATCATTAACGACTCGCAAATGATGCGATTTACAACTTTGCATTACTGTATTAAAATAGTCTTTGAAGAATAAACAGAGATGTACGATGAACCATTTTAAGTGTGCTTTGATATGTGTGTGTGCTATTTTAATACAGTATAATGAAGTGATGAATATTTCTATATAGCCTATAATCCAGAATTTTTAAAAAATGTATCATAAGGGCGTAATATTACCAATTTGAAACATGTTATTATGCGTTTCTGGATTTGAATATGTAAACTGGTAATATAAAAAACCAATAAACCAAACAACTTAGATGTCATGTCCTGATAAATATATGTAAATAAAAACAAATGGCACGAGCTTGCACAGAAAAAGTGCACGTTTAGTGCGTGCTGTTTGTTTAGTTAACATAACTGAGATGAAAGTATGCAATGTGCATCATTTCATAGATATTGGGAACATTTGTTACCGTAGGTATTTGTCTCAAACAGAGATTGCAAATATAATGTTACGTTTTTTCCTACAAAAGATGCTCTGTGTTTGAAGACCACTGATCAAATCACTAATTTAATTGAAGTCCTAGGCAGAAAAAAAGAGCAGAAAGGGTTTGTGTGATCATTTAATGACTTGAAATACTGAATGGACAGTTCATATGTTGACACGCGCTCCCTCTTGTGGAAGTTTCTTGTCCTACTGGACTGTTAGCCTTTACCGTCACTGTTTAAATTATATGTTATATGTTTGTCACTTGGTATTCAAGGCCAAAATGCCCATCAAAAACAACTCATCCCACATCCCTGTTAGGAAGTTTGTGTATTGCACTACTTTCAAAACCTGTAATTCCTTTAAAAAAAAGTTGTGGATATAAGCAGAGCCAAGCTTTCTCTCAACTTTACTCCACTATGTATTTGTGGATTAACTGGATTTATTTTCCTGTTTAGAAAAGCAGAGTGAATTCTGTGTGTAAAAATGCTCTCTATTAGAGTTATCAGTATAATAATGTGTTAAAATGAGACGGTTTAAGAGGTTAGCTGCTCCGCTGGCTCGTGGACTGTGAGCAATTACTGTATGAGCACATCTGTCATTCTCTCAGCTATTAAAACCATAAGCAAGCCTATTTTTAAGTAGAAATGTATTTGCACTTTGTAAGCCACCTACCGGGAATATAAAAGGTGCTTATTAAAAGTTTCTGTTTTATTGCTTTTTATTTATTGCTTCGGGGGAGGAAAAGACTGCATCGGTTTTATAAGAAAGAAATAATATATCTTGTTTTGATATGGTTCACGGTTAAATTTGAAATTTAAATCAGTTCTGATATACCAGCCTGATGCACCAACGCTTATTACTTTTGCTCAAATCTAAATATGTAGATATTTTGAAGATGCAAAGCCTCACCATGCAGCAGATAATCTCGAACAGTGCAGAGATTGTTACAAGTCACTGTGGACACTGGTGCCAATGACAAAACTTTTGTAAGGATTTTCTATAAATGTGTGATATAATGTCACCATTTTAAAGTAAACATTAGAAGTCATTGTATAAAAATGAATGAAAGTGATACAACCAAAGAGATTGCATCTGTGCACTTGGATTGACTAGATGGACTACGGACGGTAAAACTATTTTGGGAATATTGGCGAGAGCTGCTGAACTCTGATATATTGATTGGCTTTGGTGCAAAAGGCCTAAAAACAGAAGTTTGTTGGGGCTGCCATCAGCTGAAATGTATTGTATCATGCATTGTAGCACAGTGACCATCTTTTTAAAGGTGCAGTGTGTAATTTTTTTTACGTTTATTTTTTTACAAAAATGCAAAATAATATACAAAACCATATAATCAGGGGTGTACAAACCCTTTTCATAATGAACCATTATGTTTTTATTACCTTAGAATGAGATGTTTTTATCTACATACATAGAAGTCGCCATTTTGTGCCGCCATGTTTCTACAGAAGCCCTTAACGGACAAACTTTTTTACTAAGTTGTCTCAGACGATGACATGTTTGTCCGATGGTGGCTAACATAGCTTCTCTGCGTTTCAAAAGTGAGCAGTGGACTAAGCCATTGGTTGCAATGCACAACCTCACCACTAGATGCCACAAAAATTTACACACTGCACCTTTAAAGGTGCAGTGTGTAACTTTTAGCGGCATCTAGTGGTGAGGTTGCAAATTGCATCCAACGGCTCAGTCCACTGCCCAACCCTCGCTTTTGAAATGTATAAAGTAGCTACGATAGCCACCACTGGACAAACATTTCATTGTCGGAGTCAACTTAGTAAAAAAGTTTGTCCGTTTGTTCTGTAGAAACATGGCGGCACAAAATGGCGACTTCCATGTAAGGGGACCCTCGGTGTATGTAGATAAAAACGTCTCGGTCTAAAGTTATAAAAACATAACGGTTTATTTTAAAAGGTCTTTATACACCACTGATAATATAGTTTTGTATATTATTTTGCATTTCTTTCAAGAGATCCTTCTAAAAATTACACACTGCACCTTTAAGATGAGCACCTTTAACAGAAACCTCACTTCTGTCAAACCCCAAAAACATGCATTTCATGCTTAACATTCAGAAAACATTATTCTGTTATGTTCATGCGTTCGAATAACTATCTTTTGTTTTGTGTTACCTTTCGCAGACTTTGAAAAGGTATTTTATATTGTATTGTATTGAAAACTTTGTATGGGGTCATTGTTCTGGCTCTTCTCTGGAAGGTTAAACTGTCTTTTCGGTTGTCAGCTCGGCATCTGTAGTGATATATTGCCTTTAAAGGTGTAGTGGTAATGCAGTATTAGTGCACACTGCAGGGTTTGCGTACGAGAGGTCGAGCAGAGGTTGAGTTCCCACCTCCAGAAAACATCATCATCTATCAGACTAAACCTTTGTTTGAGGTACTTGTTGTGATATTGATGCATTCAAACAGAACTTGGACACTTGGGACATATATAAAAACTTGTCACTGCATTATATTGTAACAAAATATCAAAGCAGATTGAATTTGTTTAAGCACAGGCGCACTTGACATTAATGCAGTGATATGTAGATGTGTGCATGAGCTTAAAATAAGGTGACACTTTGTGGATGTTAAAACTTGTGCTTACACCTATACGAGAGGAACCAACATCCATTACTGAAAGTCATAAAAATGTATTCTAGCAGGATCTATGAGTCTCCAAATTCTTTTGATGCCACTGCATACGGTAGGGGTGGGCGTTAAATACTGGTGTTGTGTTCCTCCATGATATGGATTTTGCAGTATTGATTCCGTTATATTCACAATAATCTGTTCCCGTTCTCAAAAATAGATACATTTTCATTACACAAAAAAAGTCACATAATTCATCCCAAAAAATGTTTGAATCCTTTAGCATCCGAAAGGAAAACAATATCAAATATAAGATTTTTTTTATAATTTATCACAATATTAGTTTTTCAATAGTTAAAATTAGCTGTGTGCTTATTTATCAAAAGATCTTTTTTAAAGAGTTAAAAAAAGAAAAGAAAATTCTGTGATTATTTACTCACCCTCAAGTTGTTTAACCCTGTATATCTGGGGCACCATTGACTTCCATAGTAGGAAAACATAATACTACAATTTAATTGTCTAAATTATTTTGAGGCCACTGCATATACGGTAGGGGTGGGCGATATAGCGGTATGCAAGTGATTTACCGGTATTGTGTTGCTCCATGATATAGATTTTGCAATACTGTTGATTCCGTCATATTCACATCTGTTTCCGTTCTCAAAGATAGATACATTTTCACATAAAAATCCCAAAAAATGTTTGAATCCTTTAGCATCCGAAAGGAAAACAATATCAAAAATAAGATTTTTTTTATAATTTATCACAATATTAGTTTTCCTACTATGGAAGTCAATAGTTAAAATTAGCTGTGTGCTTACCATCATTTATCAAAAGATCTTGTTTAAAGAGTTAAAAAAAGAAAAGAAAATTCTGTCATTATTTACTCACCCTCAAGTTGTTTAACCCTGTATATCTGGGGCACCATTGACTTCCATAGCAAAACATAATACTACAATTTAATTGTCCAAATTGGGCACTGTAAAAAAAATCTGTAGAAATTGCAGCTGGGTTACCGGTAACTTACCGTAGATTTAAATGTATGTTTTTTACTGGCAACATTTTGTTCAAAGTTAAATGAACATAAAACATTTACAAGTCTTTGTCTTCACAGAGTAAAACTAAAAAAAAAAAAACAGCATCAAGCAAAACATTCGGGGAAACAAAATCTGAAGCAAAAAACAAAAGAAGGTTGATGATGATTTCTGGTTCCCAGAATGCTTTGCATGAGGCTGTTATTGTATAGTTTAATTCTGTAAAGATAAAGACTTGTTAACATTTAAAATTTATTTAACTTTGAACAAACTCTTGCCAGTAAATAACATAAATGTAAATCTACAGTAAATTACCGGCAACCCAGCTGCAATAACACTGTAATTTCTACTGAATTTTTTTAAAGTGGGCGATATAAAGGTATGAAAGTGATTACCGGTATTGTGTTGTTCGATGATATGGATTTTGCGATACCGTTGATTTTGTTACATATTTACAATAATGTACAATAATCTGTTTTCGTTCACAAAGATAGATACATTTTCACATAATTCATCCCAAAAAAATGTTAATCCTTTAGCATCCAAAAGGAAAAGAATATAAAAAAACCCATTATCATTTATTACAATACTTCCATAATATTTGTTTTCCTACTATGGAAGTCAATAGTTACAATCAGCGGGGTGCTTACATCATTTATCAAAATATCATCTTTAAAGAGATGAAAAAATTAAAATTCTGTCATCATTTACTTCATTACAAGACTTGAAGAATGTTTGTAACAAAGCAGATCTGGGGCACCACTGACCTCCATAGTAGGAAAACATAATATACGATTTAATTGTCCAAATTCTTTTGAAGCCACTGCATATATGGTAGGGGGGGGGCGATATAGCGGTATGCAAGTGTGATTTACTGGTATTGTGTTGCTCCATGATAAAGATTTTGCAATACTGTTGATTCCGTTATGTTCACAATAATCTGTTTCCGTTCTCAAAGATAGATACATTTTCACATAAAAATCCCAAATCCCAAAAAAAGTTTGAATCCTTTAGCATCCGAAAGGAAAACAATATCAAAAATACGATTTTTTTTAATAATTTATCACAATATTAGTTTTCCTACTATGGAAGTCAATAGTTAAAATTAGCTGTGTGCTTACCATCATTTATCAAAAGATCTTGTTTAAAGAGTTAAAAAAAGAAAAGAAAATTCTGTCATTATTTACTCACCCTCAAGTTGTTTAACCCTGTATATCTGGGGCACCATTGACTTCCATAGTAGGAAAACATAATACTACAATTTAATTGTCCAAATTGGGCGATATAAAGGTATGAAAGTGATTACCGGTATTGTGTTGTTCAATGATATGGATTTTGCGATACCGTTGATTTTGTTACATATTTACAATAATGTACAATAATCTGTTTTCGTTCTGAAAGATAGATACATTTTCACATAATTCATCCCAAAAAAAATTTGAATCCTTTAGCATCCAAAAGGAAAACAATATAAAAAAACCATTATCATCACAATACTTCCATAATATTTGTTTTCCTACTATGGAAGTCAATAGTTACAATCAGCTGTGTGCTTACATCATTTATCAAAATATCATCTTTAAAGAGATGAAAAAAAAAATGAGTTCTGTCATCATTTACTTCATTACAAGACTTGAAGAATGTTTGTAACAAAACAGATCTGGGGCACCATTGGATTCCATAGTAGGAAAACATACTACTATGATTTAATTGTCTAAATTCTTTTGAGGCCACTGCATATACGGTAGGGGGGGTGGGCGATATAGCGGTATGCAAGTGTGATTTACTGTTATTGTGTTGCTCCATGATATAGATTTTGCAATACTGTTGATTCCGTTATATTCACAATAATCTGTTTCCGTTCTCAAAGATAGATACATTTTCACATAAAAATCCCAAAAAATGTTTGAATCCTTTAGCATCCAAAAACAATATATATAAAAAAATCTTTATCATTTATTACAATACTTCCATAATATTTGTTTTCCTACTATGAAAGTCAATGGTTACAATCAGCTGTGCGCTTACCATCATTTATCAAAATATCTTCTATAAAGAGATGAAAAAAATGAAAATTCTGTCATTATTTACTCACCCTCAAGTTGTTTCAAGCCTAAATAAATGACTTTGTTCAGCAGAACACAAATGAAGATATTTTGAAGAATGTTTGTAACAAAGCAGATCTGGGGCATCATTGACTTTCATAGTAGGAAAACATAATACTACGATTTAATTGTCTAAATTCTTTTGAGGTCACTGCATATACGGTAGGGGTGGGCGATATAGCGGTATGCAAGTGATTGACTGGTATTGTGTTGCTCACTTGATATAGATTTTGCAATACTGTTGATTCCGTTATATTCACAATAATCTGTTTCTCTTCACAAAGATACAGTAGATACATTTTCATTATACCAAAAACGAGTCACATAATTCATCCCAAAAAAATTTCAATCCTTTATAGCATCCAAAAGGAAACAATATCAAAAATAAGATTTTTTTTCATCATTTATCACAATACTTCCATAATATTTGTTTTCCTACTATGGAAGTCAATGGTTACAATCAGCTGTGTGCTTACATTATTTATCAAAACATCTTCTTTAAAGAGATAAAAAAAATTAATTCTGTCATCATTTACTTCATTACAAGACTTGAAGAATGTTTGTAACAAAGCAGATCTGGGGCACCACTGACCTCCATAGTAGGAAAACATAATATACGATTTAATTGTCCAAATTCTTTTGAAGCAACTGCATATATGGTAGGGGTGGGCGATATAGCGGTATGCAAGTGATTTACTGGTATTGTGTTGCTCCATGATATAGATTTTGCAATACTGTTGATTCCGTTATGTTCACAATAATCTGTTTCCGTTCTCAAAGATAGATACATTTTCACATAAAAATCTGTTTGAATCCTTTAGCATCCAAAAGGAAAATAATATATTAAAAAAATCTTTATAATTTATCACAATATTTCCATATTATTTGTTTTCCTACTATGGAAGGCAATTGTTAAAGCATCTGTGTGCTTGCCATCATTTATCAATATATCTTCTATAAAGAGATGAAAAAAATGAAAATTCTGTCATCATTTACTCACACTCAAGTTGTTTCAAGCCGGTATAAATGACTTTGTTCAGCAGAACACAAATGAAGGTATTTTAAAGAATGTTTGTAACAAAGCAGATCTGGGGCACCATTGACTCCCATAGTAGGAAAACATAATACTACGATTTAAGTGTGCAAATTCTTTTGAGGTCACTGCATATAACGGTAGGGGTGGGCGATATACTGGTATGAAAGTGATTACCAGTATTGTGTTGCTCCATGATATGATTTTGCTATAGCGTTGATTCTGTCATGAATTGTATTTTTAAATTTGTATTTATTTTTTTGCAATTTGGTACTCTTTGCAACTTTTAACACTAACAGGGTTATGTAGGTAAAATGATAGGTAAAATGTAATCACAGCTGTATTAAGTTTCTTTTTTGCCACCCTGAGCAGCTGCCTATAAGAAAATAATTTATATTATTGGAAATGTGTATCTTTTTAGTAATTTTGCAGAGTGTGAATATGATATTAAAGTGGACTAAAGGGAAAATCCAGAAGCACAATGTTCACTTTGTTTGTCAAAATCATTTCAAAGGCATCTTTGTAAAGGCATCACAGTATTCCGTATGTGTTTATGTGTTGAAATATAAAAAAAAGAGTTTTTTTCACAAGGTTTAAATCCAATAGTGAAAATTTTATAATATTCATAACAACATGAGGTCAACCATCCACACTTTTTGAGGAAAAAAATCAGTTAAAAAAAAGTTATGTCAACTATTTTGCCAGTAATTTAATATAATGTTTACTACAATGTGATTCCAAAATGTTTTTTTCTCATATGGCAATACAATATTACTGTAATACCGATATACTGGCTGGAGAGTGAAAAATACCTTGATATGAATTTTAGCTCACATCACCCCCCCCTATTCGGTAACACAAACGCATCGTTACAAACTCCAAACTATATAAATGTTCATATAAACAGTGTTGTGGGTAACACAGTACAAGTAATGCACATTACGTAATAATATTACTTTTCTGAAGTGATGAGTAAAGTAACGCATAAATGTACACATTAATATTTAAGTTACTTTTTTTTTAAGTATAATATGAGTTACTTTTCAGTTTAATTAATTTAATTTCAAAATAAAATAATGAACTGAATTAAACTGAACATAATAACCTAGAATTATGCACTCTGCGCCTGAGCGAGAACAGTTTGAGTCAGAAACGTAGATGGCAGGCCAGAGCTTGACATTTTTGCGATCATAAAAAACACCTGCAAGGCCTGAAAGAAATCAAACCTCAGCCAAGTAAGAAAAAGTAACGCGAAGTAATGCAAAAGTAACGTAAGCCTTACTGTCCATAAAAAATAACTAAGTAACGCAATTAGTTACAATATTAAGTAACTTTTTCGGGGAGCAACTTAATATTGTAACGCATTACTTTTAAAAGTAGCGTTCCCCAACACTGTAAATCAATCACATATTGACATATAAATCAATCAATATATAAATCACAAACTGGTTCTATAAAGATCTACAAAAAACTTTTTGATGCACAAAAGGTTCTTTATAGTAGAAAAAAGTTTTTAAGATTGTAAGAAATAATTTTTGATTAAATACTTTTAACTACAAAGGATTTTTGCATTGCTGTGAAGAACTTATTTTAATACGCTGTAAAACCTAACAGTTAACTTAACTCAAACCATTAAAGTAAACCGGTTGCATTAGACCATTTAAGTTTTAAAACACATAAATTTAAGTACTGTGAACTTGAGTCATGTGCAATTATGTACTTATATTTAAGTAGTGTGAACTCAAATATAAGTGCATAACTGCATATGACTCAATTTGTTTGAGTTCAGAGTACTCAAATGTATTCGTTTTAAAACTAATGCACCTGGTTTACTTAAATGGTTTGAGTTGAGTTAACTTTTAGGTTTTATAGTGTAGTGTACAAACATGTAGAAACAGCACTGACACAAATTTATAGCTGTCAGTCAAACTAGCTGTCACATTGTAAGGTTTAGGAAAGTTTGAGATATGTCCCAACAACTGTCCTTTGATCTATTAATCCCCATTAATCAGGATTCCTATAATAACCTCTGAAGTCTCCAACAGGCTATGAGGTTAAGTACCATCATGGAAAATGTATTTATAGATCAGGGGGTGTAGATTTATATATTAAATCAACATTTCAACAGTTCTGTCTCATTTCACATCATTACTTTGTCCTGGGATTCAACAGTTACTATAATGGTGAGTATGCTTTGCCTTTTACATTTTGCAAAGAATTTACATTTACAGCACTCAAACAAACAGGATTTGAAAAAATGTGTTAAAATTATGTATATAATATAAAATATATAACTCGGAGAGGAATGCCAAATCAGGTTATTGAAAACTTTCTATACGTTCATATTCATTTAAATGATTGTACATTCTTAAAAATAAAGGTGCTAGAAGTTCTTCACAGCGATGCCATAGAAGAAGCCTTATTGGTTCCTCAAAGAACCATTCAGTCAATGCTTCTCACTTTTCTACTCTTTTATAGTCTAAAGCAGGGGTTTTTAAACTTTATGATGCCAAAGACCCCCGATGAACTTTTTGTGAGGGACCTGCCTAAAATATATATCAAGTTAGATATTGTTATGTATAACAAATTTATCTGGCTACACTTATTTGTACTGCAGCAACTTTGACAATAAATATTGCACTGTAAAAAAAATCCGTAGAAATTACAGCTGGGTTGCCGGTAACCCACCGTAGATTCAAATGTATGTTCTCCACTGGCAACATTTTGTTCAAAGTTAAATGAACATCAAACATTCACAAGTCTTTGTCTTTACAGAGCAAAACTAAAAAAACAGCATCAAGCAAAACATTCTGGGAAACAAAATCTGAAGCAAAAAACAGGAAAAAGTTTGATGATGATTTCTGGTTCCCAGAATGCTTTGCGTGAGGCTGTTGTTGTATGGTTTTATTCTGTAAAGATAAAGACTTGTTGATGTTTGGCGTTTATTTAGCTTTGAACAAACTCTTGCCAGTAAATAACATAAATTTAAATATACGGTAAATTACCGGCAACCCAGCTGCAATAACATTGAAATTTCTACAACATTTTTTTACATTGTGTTATATAGCAGCGAATACTGCCTTACAAACTCCAATGAGTGAGTAAAAAAAATATTTTTTCTGTAATATTTTCTGAAGACCCCCTAGAACCTTCTGTAGGCCCCAGTTTGGTTCTTTAGAGAGACATTCACCCCAAAATGGTTCTTCTATGGCATCAAGTAGCACTTTTAAGTTTTTCTAAAAAATCTTAAAGCTTTAACAGAGAAATTTTTAAAAATTCCAAGCTGACAATTTAAGGAATTAGTTTTTCATTGGTTGAGTTGGTTTGTGTTTAAAAACTAATGTACAGTATAAGTGATTTTTTTTCATCAATTTAAGAGTTGATCAGAGCCACTTACATCTGTCAGAATCATTCACTGTCTCTGATGTTTTACTTTTGAGACATGAATAAATGTACAATAATCTGTTTCTGTTCTCAAAGATAAATACATTTTTATTACACAAAAAACGAGTCACATAATTCACCCAAAAAATGTTGGAATCCTTTAGCATCCAAAGGAAACGATATCAAAAATACAATATTTTTTTGATGGCTCAGTTGTTTCTCGTAGACATTAAATTCATAGATTAGTGGTTAAATGAAAGGAAAATGGAACTTTGGTGTTCACTATCATTCTCAAAAAATTAGAAGCAATCTCAGCAGTGTCTGACACTAAAGTAAGATAAGATGTGCAAAGATATCAAAAGTCAGATTGATGACCTCGAACATTTCTCATATAATTATTTCGACATCAATCTATCTGTTCTACATCATCCAAATTAAACGGGATAGTTCAGCCAAAAATGGAAATTCTGTCATCATTTTCATATCCTCATGTTACAAACCTGTATAAATTTCATTTTTCTGATTAACACCAAAGAAGATTTTTAAATGATGGTAAGCACACAGCTGATTGTAACCATTGACTTCCATAGTAGAAAAAAAAATACTAGAATGGAATTTGATGGGTACCGACCTTCAACAATGTGCTTACCATCATTTATTAAAATATCTTCATTCATCACAATAATATTTGTTTTCCTACTATGGAAGTCCATGGTTACAATCAGCTGTGTGCTTACCAAAATATCTTCTTTAAAGAGATAAATAGAAATTCTGTCATTATTACTTAAGTTGTTTTAAGACGGTATAAATTACTTTGTCTCACAGAACACAAATGAAGATATTTTGAAGAATGTTTGTAACAAAGCAGATCTGGGGCACCATTGACTTCCATGGTAGGAAAACATAATACTATGGAAGAGAATGGTGCCCCTTATTTGGTTGGTTTCAGGCATTTTTTTAAATATTTTCCTTTGTTTTCTGCTGAACAAACTCATTTATACTTTTAGGAGTGGTTTCCCAAACAGGGATTATCTATTAGTTTAATTAGAAAATATAACTACACAGAAAAAAATAAAGGCTGGATTTACTTTAAAATATAGTGCATCATTTTTGCATGCATTTTTAAGTATTACATGAAATTTTATGCAATTTATGCAATTGCTTAAAATGTTAAGTAAAACTTACTTATAAAAGTGGATGCAAAAATATGCACTATATTTTATAAATCAATTTTAGTATTTTTACAGTGTAGTTTTAACAAACATGCCTTACTAAAAACATTACTGGCGTGCATTTTGAGGCAAAACAAAAGGCACTGATGTATTTAAAGATATGTCAGTGCAAGTTGTTTTCAGTTTGGACAGCTCTTACATTTATTTTATTTTACATTTATTTATCTTTGAAAAAATCCTGTAAGAACCTACACCAGCTCTGACCTCATCTAAAATATAAAGGCCGTCATGCAGCCACAACACAACAGGCCTATGATGTCGTCCAGCAGAAATGCATCTGGCAATGTTTTCCAAATTCTGTGTCAGGAATGTAAATAGTGGAGCTTAATCCTGTCTTCATGGGATTATCTATCAACAGGCTCAGAAAGGCGACAGTCAACCGTCAGATGCAGTTTGTAATCCCACATCTGATCCATTGGCTGAGTTTTCACTATCTGAGCTAATTATACATCCCAAGGGCCAACGCAAATGTGTTGTGGTTTTAAAATTGTACAATATATGTTATATTAATATAGCATACTTATTCTGTTGTCAATGTACAGTCCACACATACATCAGAATAAATATTGATTATGTTGTATGTATAAAGACAAATGCCACATGTGATACGGCTCGGCCTAATATACTTTTATTCAACCTGATGTGTAATATTTTTAGGCACCCAAAAAAGCAAAGAAGAGGGCAGAAGGTGCCAATTCAAACGTCTTCTCGATGTTTGAGCAGACACAAATCCAGGAGTTCAAAGATGTACAAACTGAATACTTGTTTAAATGTAATTGCTGTGACAATGTTCTTCCTCATGGTTGTTTCACTGTGATGTTGAGCATTCAAAGAGCTACAGCGAGATTCCTGTATGTGACTTCAATATGTCATCGCTCATCATCGCTAGTGAATAATTCAGAATCTGTCAGTAACGATTAGCACAGCGGAGTGATTTACACCCTGAACACACATACACACACACACACACACACACACACACACACACACTAACCTGCTGTCAAGCCTACAGAACGTGTGTGGAAAATGCAGCAGGACAGACGTCGTCTCTGGTCTCAAAGCAACTGTGAAAAGATCACGACAAACAGGATAAGCATGATTCTGATCCGAGATGGCAGTGATGAGAACGTGCAAACAAATGTTAACCATTTCTCTCTCTCCCCATCCTCCCTTTTCTCTTCCTTTAAAAAAAGGATTCACAATGCCACACAGGAACCATTTTTCCTGTAAGAACCTCACTGCAAAAAATTACTTTCTCACTTAGTATTTTTGTCTTGTTTTCAGTAGAAATATCTAAAAATTCTTAAATTAAGATGCTTTTTCATGATGAGCAAAATGACCTAAGTAAATAAGTCTAGTTTTAAGACAAATAATATACAATTTAAGTGAAATTATCTGCCAATGGGGTGAGAAAAAAAATTGTGAAATAAGATTTCTTTTTTCTTAAACACTTAATTCAAGTAAAATTTTCTCACCCCATTGGCAGTTATTTTTGCTCGTTTTAAGCACAAATTCACTTAAATTGTATATTTTTTGCCTAAAAACTAGTATTATTTTCTTAGGTCATTTTGCTCATCAAGAAAATACATCTTGATTTAAGAATTTTTAGATATTTCTACTGAAAACAATACAAAAATACTAAGTAAGAAAGTCATTTTTTGCAGTGCTTTAACATCTGACGAACCTTCATTTTTTATTTTTATTGATAAAGGTTTCTAAGATTATCAAAAGGTACACTGCAAAAAATTATTTTCAAGAAAAAATGTCTTATTTTTGTCGTTTTTTCAGTAAAAATATATAAAAATTCTTAAGTTGGGATGCTTTTTCTTGATGAGCAAAATGACCCAAAAAAAATAAGTCTAGTTTTTAGACCAAAAAGATCAAATTTAAGTGATTTTGTGCATAAAACAAGCAAAAAAATCTGCCAATGGGGTAAGCACTTTTTTCTTGAATTTAGGGCGCAGTCACACCAAAAGCGCTTTAAACGCTTGCAAACGCAAGGCGCGACGCACTGCCTTTTTTAAAAAAAGAGCAGTGCGGCGCGGCTTTTCATATTGCTAAGCAACCACCGAGTCAGCTGTCTTGTCAATCAAATATTGAAGCGTGAGCGCTCTTTTGCTGTTAACTGTCATATTAGCAGAAACTTTAAAAAGAGGACGCTTGCTCTGACCTTGTTTGAGGGTGAGAGATGCATAAACACGCAGGAGAGAGTGAGCGAGTGGAGTCCGGTTCTTCAAAGCAACTGTAAACTTCACTGACCACAACGTAAGGCCCGCCTCTCCCCTCATTCGATTGGACAATGGAAGACGCGAATGACGTCAGGCGCTTTCTCCGCTCTCAGCGCTCCTTCAAAAACGCGTGCGCGACAGGCGGCAGAAAACCGCAAGGCGCTCGGCGCGCATAAACAGCGCGCAAACGCGCCCTGCCCATAGAATATCATTCAAAAAAGGCGCCTGCAACTGCCATAAACGCTTTTGGTGTGACTGAGCCCTTAGTCTTTAAGAAAAATGTTCAAGTTTTTTTGCTTACCCCACTGGCAGAATTTTTTGCTTGTTTTATACACAAAATCACTTAATTTTGATATTTTTGGTCTTAAAACTAGACTTATTTTCTTGGGTCGTTTTGCTCATCAAGAAAAAGCATCTTAATTTAAGAATTTTTTGATTTTTTTACTGAAAACAAGACAAAAATACTAAGAAAATGTGTTCTTGAAAATAATTTTTTGCAGTGTAAGAAAGATATCTATCTCTAAGTAAGGGATAATGTAGACAGCCGGTTGTTATCGCAGAACTAAGCCCCGGACCCGACACGAAGCGTAGGGTCTTGTATCACAGTGAAGGGGCTTATTTCGCAATAACAACCGTCTGCCTGTACATTATCCTGCTTATTACACGACTATTTACATTATAAGTAGGTAAACATTAAATATTGATGTGGAATATTTTATTTTGCTAATTTTAACAAATGTAGACCTTCTGCGAGAAAAAAACATTTACTTTAGGTTTTAAGATAAGACAAGATATTCAAATGTCACGAACACACTATCTGGTTTATTCATTTGTAAATATAATGCAATACATATTTTTAAAGAGCACCTATTGTCTGATTCACGTTTTTACATTTCCTTTGGTGTGTAAGTGTTTATTAATACATGTTAACGGTATGCAAAAGGAACAAACCCCAAAGTAAACAATGACGAGAGTTATCGTCTCCAACGTAAATCTTTTTTCTAACACTACAAAAAACACGTATTGTAGGCAACAGTTTACTTCCTGGGATTGGTGATGTAGTAAAGACCGACATTATCATAATTCCTCTCGCTTCGGACTCACAGCCTGTAACACTGCAAAAAATGACTTTCTTACTCTTCTTGTTTTCAGTAAAAATATCTAAATATTCTTAAATTAAGATGTATTTTCTTGATGACCTAGGAAAATAAGTCTAGACAAAAAATATAAACTTTAAGTTAATTTGTGCTTAAAACAAGCAAAAAAATCTGTCAATGGAATAAGAAAATTTTTCTTAAAAATAAGTTTTATAAACAATTAATTCAAGAAAATTTTTCTTATTCCATTGGCAGATTTTTTTGCTTGTTTTAAGCACAAATTAGCTTACATTTGATATATTTTGTCTAAAAACTAGATTTATTTTCCTAGGTCATTTTGCTCATCAAGAAAATACATCTTGATTTGAGAATTTTTAGAAATTTTTACTGAAAACAAGACAAAAATATTAAGTAAAAAAGTCATTTTTTGCAGTGAAGTTAACTCCTGTTTAGGGCTGTAACGATTAATTGTGCAAATGCGCATTTTCTCAATGAATGAATTTTAACTATATTACGGTGAAATCCCAGCACATCCCAAAGCCAGGGGGCGCTCTCGTACAGAAACTCCCTTTGTGCCACAGAAGAAGTAGCATTACAAACGCTATTCCAGGAAATGTCTATAAGGATATTTATATCGCTGTTCATCAAATTGTTTCGGGTATTTTCATGATAATAAAGAATATTTTGAATGTTTTTGTTTAACGAGTGTTGCTCGTTATAAACGACTCAGACTCATGATGATTTTAGATTGATAAGGACTTTGAACTGACCAACACATCGTAGTGCATGAAAACACTTTTCCAGGAAATCGATTTCAGACAGGCATTTTAAATGGGACACGCAATTAATCGTTACAGCCCTACTCCTGTTAGCAACCGAATCTTTCAGACATGGTAAGGAGCGTCACATTTCCGGCTGACATCTGAGGTATTCAGGCCAATCACAACATACAGATAAGCTGGCCAATCAGGGACACAGAGCTTTTCAGATCCGTGCGTTTTAGGAAGAGAGTGAAATCTGGAGCTACAAAAATATACGGTATGTGGAAAATAAAGTTTTTTTAACCATAAACCACGTGAACACATTGTATTATACCAAATACACAAAATAATGTTGTTTTTAGCAATGAAAGGTGCTCTTTAAAAGAAATGTTTGTGCATCAGGGTTACCGTGTGTTATTAGTTTTAAGCGTGGTTATCTGGGAATAACAAACCTGCAAATGTCGTGAGTGGCCAATCAGAATCAAGCATTCCAACGAGCCATGTAATAAGAACCATTGACTAAAAGGTTCTTTGAGGAACCACAGATAGTTCTTCTATGGCATCGCTGTGAAGTACCTTTTAAGCACCTTTATTTTAAAGGAAAACACCACAGTTTTTTCAATATTTTACTATGTTCTTACCTCAATTTGAATTAATAAATACCTATCTTTTTTCAATGTGTGCACTTTTAATCTTTGTACAGCGCTTTGTACAAAAGTTTTATTTTGTGCCACCATACTTACTTGTGTAACTACTCATGTAACAGTCTTTAAATAGGGAAAACATGGAAGTGTTTGGTGGCTTCTAAATTCATCCCTGTTTGGATCCTAAGGAATGAGTGGGGCTGGGCTAAATGCTGACACATTCACAAGGCGCTGTACAAAGATTAAGTGCATGCATTGAAAAAATATAGGTATGTATTCATTTCTCTAAGCTGAGGTAAGAACATTATAAAGTATTGAAAAACAGTGGTGTTTTCCTTTAAAGATTGAAGAAAATAAATGAAACAGATTTACAAATGCTAGAAATATGCAAAGAGAGCACATTTTGTATAACAAGTGGGGTTTGGTAAAGCTGAATAGTTCACCCCCCTATAAAAATTCTCATCTCGTCACTTTTTTACCGTATTTTTCCGTAAAACACAAACAGGAGCAATCTTCATTACGTCTGTCACGTCCCAAATGGTCCCCAAAGACCGTTCAACAGACACAATGTGTCCCTGTCTCTCTCACACTATATTCTCTCTCTTTCATCTGCCTCAGGCTTTTACAATCATGGACCAGAACAGAGATGGCTTTATCGACAAGAATGACCTGCGGGACACGTTCGCAGCTTTAGGTAATCTCTGCTGTGTGTCGCTGTCCTTTAGCGTGGTTGCCGAATGATCTTTCTGACAGCGGTTCTGACCTCTGACCTGTCTCCATAGGCCGTCTGAACGTCAAACAAGAGGAGATCGATGAGATGCTGAAGGAGGCACCGGGACCCATCAACTTCACCGTCTTCCTTACCATGTTCGGGGAGAAGCTAAAAGGTAAATGGTGTAGTGAAAGCAATTCCAACAAACAATCCCAAGTCAAAATAAATCCTGCCAGAACTTCAGGATCTAACCATCTTACTGTTTGCTAAGGGAAAGCATCACTGTTACTTTAACGTTTGAAGTAATTTAGAAATGTAATTTCTTTTAGAGTCGTTTCATCCTATTGGAACTCGTAATAGCCCTATTGGGAACAATGAGCTCGAAAAGATCGCGTTAGCCTATATGAAAGTTCCCATTAGGATTGTCTCCAATTATTATAGAAATTCCAGTAGGATTTCTGTGCAAATTCGTTTTGGGAAGTTTTGGTACGAGTGCTCAAAGCTCTCTCACCATCAGGAGCGGATGCAGAAGAGACGATCCTGAATGCTTTCAAAGTGTTTGACGCAGAAGGAAAGGGGACGCTGAAAATGGACTTGTGAGTAAAATCATAATGATGGAGGATCCGTCCCATAAGCCTTTGCTTATAAAATATTACACAAAATCTTATCTCTCCCATCAGTTTGACACAGGTGTTGACAACACAAGCAGACCGATTCTCTCCAGAAGAGGTTTGACATCTCAAGATCACTTGTTTGATGTGCCTTACACATTATGGGGCAGTTTCCCAGACAGTCCTAGACTAAAATAAATGTAAGAGCTGTCCAAACTGAAAACAACTTGCACTGACATATCTTAAAATACATCAGTGTATGTAATGTTTTTAGTAAGGAATGTTTGTTCAAACTAGTTATATTTCATAATTAAACTAAGGCCTATACTGGCTTAAACTAATCCCTGTACGGGAAACCACCCCATGGTAAAACACCCCGTGTCACAATGACATCTCTATTGTAAAGAAATGAAAAGTGAGAATTACTAAGTTAAAATTTGGTTTATGACTATGATTTTTTTTATTGTTACATACACATCAGTCCAAAAAATTACACTGCAAAAAATTATTTTCAAGAAAAAAAAAACTTAGTATTTTTGTCTTGTTTTCAGTAAAAATATCTAAAAATTCTTAAAGGTGCAGTGTGTAACTTTAAGAAGGTTCTCTTGACAGAAATGCAATCTAATATACATAACTATATTATCAGTGGTGTATAAAGACCTTAAGTAATGAACTGTTATGTGTTTATTACCTTAGAATGAGATGTTTTTATCTCCATACGCTGCAGGTCCTCTTACACGGAAGTCACCATTTTGTGCTGCCATGTTTCTACAGTAAATGGCAGTTTTGTTACTACTGTATTTTGTCTTAGACGACAACATGTTTGTCCTGTGGCGGCTACCGTAGCTTCTCTATGCGATTTCGTAAATGGTGGACTGAGCAGTTGGTTGCAATGCACAATTTCACTGCTAGATGCAGCTTAAATCTACACACTGCAGCTTTAAATTAAGATGTTTTTTCTTGATAAGCAAAACGACCCAAGAAAATAAGTCTAATTTTTAGACCAAAAATATAAAATGTAAGTGATTTTGTGCATAAAACAAGCAAACAAATCTGCCAATGGGGTAAGCAAAAAAATCTTGAACATTTTTCTTAAACACTTAATTCAAGAAAAAATCAAGAAAAATTAGCTTACCCCATTGGCATTGTTTTCTTGGGTCGTTTTGCTCAGCAAGAAAAAGCATCTTAATTTTTTTGATATTTTTACTGAAAACAAGACAAAAATACTAAGAATTTTTTTCTTGAAAATAATTTTTTGCAGTGTAACAGCAAATGTATTTCTAACCCATCTTTTTTTATTAGATGGATCAGATGTTTAGTGCGTTCCCCCCAGACCCAGCAGGTAATCTGGATTATAAAAATCTGGTCCACATCATCACGCATGGAGAAGAAAAGGACCAGGATTGAAAAATCTCCCATACACCAGCTTTAATTTACAAAGTATGATAAGCAATGACAAATAAAAATGTGTGCAGTAAATTCACAATCATTTTGTTGTTGTAATTATGCATGATTTGATCAGCAGTGGTTTCAAGGTCACATTATTTTAATAAAATTGGGTATAAATGCATATAAATATTTTCATATTTTAAAAAAAGGTAGGCTTGAAACGTTATATATATATATTGAAAATATATATATATATATATATATATATATATATATATATATGTTAAACATGCAGACAAGAAAATCAAAAAATGTTAAATTGTGGAAAGGTTCATGGTTATCATGTTAGCGGTTTGAAATAGATGTTTAACATAAGTCTTTACTGACATCTACTGGCTCAGTGATAGACTTACACACACTTACGGGATTACTGTGAAGTCATTTTTGTAGATCTGTAATCTAAAATGAAGACTAAAAACAAACAAAAAACCGTGGACATATAACAGACATATTTATACATCATCTGTTGTATGTATGTGTTGATGTATGGTTTGTTAGGATATAGGACAATATTTGGCTGAGATACAACTATTTAAATATCTGGAGGGTGCAAAAAAATCTAAATATTGAGAAATTTGCCCTTAAAGTTGTCCATATAAAGTCCTAAGCAACACATATTCCTAATTATAAATATGTTTTTATATAGTTATGGTAGGAAATTTACTAAATATCTTAATGGAACATGAACTTTACTTAACCCTATAACTGTCACCGCCCTTTTTGAGTGGGGCGGTGAAAAGGTGATCTGCACGTTAAAATTACTATAACTCTGGCATTCTTTGGTTTAGAAGCAAAATCTTGGTCTCTTTTTAAAGAAGACAATTTATAGTTTTACACTGAGGTGTTTGAAGTTGTAAATATTAAATGACAAAAAAGTTATACCTGTTTAAATTTATTTTAAACAATAAAAATAATGCAATAAAGTATATACTCTCTAATCAAATGTATATAAAAATTAAAATGTTTTACTCTCAAAACACCACACCAATAAAGACATAAGTCTCAACCAGTTCTGAACCAAATTTTAGGTGAAAATAACAAAAAATGAAGTTTCTGTCACACTTTTAGTGGTTTTACCAACCAAGGCCACTAGGTGTCAACGGTTAGTTGCAATATCTTGTCACAAGTTAATAAATTGCTGTCTCTGCATTGTGTTTAATGCCAAAAGGTTTTGAAATATGAAAACTACATTCTTAGAGCTTTCCAACGATATATAGTTTGTCAAGATTTTTGAAGATTCATATATTCATTTTGAAGAATATTAGAATTATGAATATATACGAATTCATATGGACTCCTACAGGGTCAGTGACAAATAACAAAATGACTGTCCCTACTAAATTTCCATCATCAAATGGACTTGAAATATGAAAACTACATTCCTAGAGCTTTCCAACAATATATAGTTTATCAAGATTATTTCAAGTTTATAGGGTATTAGTGTTATAAATACATAATCATTCATATGTATTCCTATGGGGTGAGTGACATTTAACAAAATGACTGTCACTATACAAATTCTATCATCAAATGGCCTTGAAATATGAAAACTACATTCCCTGAGCTTTCCAACAATATATAGTTTGTCAAGGCTATTTCAGGTTAATGGGATATTTACAAATAAATATGTAATAACATTTTGGGCCCACCTGTTTGTCTGCGACATTTTAGAAAATGACTCTTACTACATACTTTTTTTTTCAAAATGGTGTTGATATATTAAAACTACATTCTTAGAGCTTTCCAACGGTATATAGTTTGTCAAGATTGGTGTAGGTTTAGACTATGTAATTATTGTTTTAAATATGTAATGCCAAACGTCCCAGTGACAGTTATAGGGTTAATATCCTAATGATTTTCGGCATAAAAAACAATTGGTAACACTTTACAATAAGGTTCATTAGTTTACTACATTGGTTAACATGAACTAATAATGAACTACACTTATAAAGCATTTTTTTTCTTTGTTAATGTTCATTTAGACCAGCGCTTCTCAATTATTTTCTGTCAAGCCCCCCCTAGAAAGAAGAAAACATTTCGCGCCCCCCAACTCTCCGTGACTGTAAATAGTATAATTTATCTATAAAATGACACATCTGCAAAACATTGTATCTTTATTAACATTAAAGAAAACACAAAAAAAGAAATATCGATCAACTTACAACAAAGAATAACTTTATTAACATTGTTTTTTAGTCTGTAACAGAAAAGACTTAAAATGCATCAATTTGCCTGAAATAAAAAAAACAATCTTTATTTAAAGTATAATATTTTTGACCATTTGATACTGAAAAATGAAATTAAATATAATCAATAAATAATAATAAAAACCTCAAGCGGCTTATCAGCGTGATTGGGGTGTAATGTCTTTAAAAAGTATTTTCCCTGGGGTCTCGCGCGCCCCCCCTGGTGTCGCTTCGAGCCCCCCCTGGGGGTCCCGCCCCACTATTTGAGAAGCACTGATTTAGACATACACTCTTAAAACGAATGTGTTAAAATGACACATCTTGTGTCTAGGACAACACATCTAATGTTTGTTTTAACACATCTTGTGTTGTCCCTTTTATTTATTTGAACACAGAATCAAGACGAAATGACACATAATGTGTTAAAGGCGGAGTCCACGATGTTTGAAAAACGCGTTGGAAAAGGAGACGGGCCGACTACCAAAACACACTTATAGCCAATCAAATCAAATCAAATGCCGGGTTGCGTATGTGTGGGACGGGTCTATCAACAGAAAGTCAAGATTCTATTGGGGTAGGGGCGTGTTTGTTTGGGTGATTTCAAATATCAACATTGGCTTTCAAACATCGTGGACTCCGCCTTTAAATAGGATAACACAAAACAATGTGTTGAAATGAACACATTCTTTCTTAAAGTGTAATACATTATTCAAATCTTGTTAACACACTGTGAATTAACATGAACAGCTGTATTTTTATTAACTAACGTTAACAAAGATTATAACAAATCTGCTCATGGTAAGTTCATGTTAGTTAATACTTTACCTAACGTTAACAAATGAGACCTTATTGTAAAGTGTTACCGAAAAATGTATAATTTTGACGTATACAATGTATTGTTTGCTATACTACAAATACCCATGCGATTTATGACTGGTTTGTGGTCCAGGGTCACATACTCTCTGCTGAATCAGATAAATAAGTCAACCATCAAATTTAGGTTTAATGACACTGAATAAAACACAAATGTAATCTTTTCTGGAGCTTCATTGTCAGTGATTCACTTTTTTCAAGGCTAAAACTAAAATGATTTCAAGGCAAATCTTTACCCAAAAGAATCATTCGACTGAGGTCATCTTAGTTAGCTCAAGTTGGTTTATGCCGTTTGACAGAAACGCACTCATAAAAAGTTCATGTCCTGATGTGACGTCATGTGACACATTTGAACAATTGTCCTTTCTGAAAAATAGAGTAATGCTGGTATAGTGTTTTGTATCTATATCACTATAAAGAGTGAAGTGCAGCAAACTCTGACACTTTTTGACCATCAAATGGCATAATATAATGCTAGTTAATAAATATTTTATATCTATAAGCATACTTCAGTAAACATATGCACAACATATTTCTATTAATACTACAGGGTTCCCACACCTTAGTTAACTTTAAATTCAAGGACCTTTCAAGGACTTTCCAGGTCCAATAAACCAAATAAACTCAAATTCATGGACTAAATGTGGGGACACATTTCAGGTGAGAGCAAGGTTACATTGTGTTACCTTTTAAGATACATTGTTACAGTTCCCTTTTGAGGGAACTTGCGCTGTGCCACTGTGTAAGTGCGTCTGAATGTGTATATCAAATTCAACCAATGGTGAGGCTTAACGACAAAGACAGGAGCCGTTTCTCAATATGCGTTCTTGTCTGTACTTGTGTTCTTGTGGACTTGTGAAACGTCATCAGTCGCGGCCCAAGTACTGTTCCAATTCAAAGTTCGCATCAAGCCCAAGTTCACATAAAATCCCCGGATGTGTTCTTGATCCGCCCATTTTATCGAGGATGCATCTGAGGCCCTGTCCCAAATGGCGCACTTCATGTGGACTTTCGGTCTCGTGGCCTTAAATTGCGCGTGCTCGCTTAGTCCACGAGTCCGTAGGGTGTCCCATCTGTAATTTTTACGCTTTGAAGTGTGCTCATCAGCGCCTCCTTTGCCCCCTTGATGCGTTCTTCAGCGAAGCCCGCACTGCAGCAGGCTTCGCGCACTTTACCAACCCAGAAGTCCTTGCGAAAGAGCAATCAGACCAATCAGACGACGGAAGGGAGGAGCTCACACTGACGGGCAACTTCTCTACCTATTTCCGGTGTGACGCTCGAGTCTGTCCCAAAATACGACTCCGTTGCACCCACGTGGACTCGCATTAAGGGTCCCTAAAGTCTGGACTACGCGATGTCATCAAAGTGTGGACTCTGAGGAGGACCACAAGTCCGGAGTGTGCCATTTGGGACAGGACCAGAGGAGACTTGTGCGGACTTATGACAGTGAAGTTTCCCAGAATGCATTTCGCGTCAGAAGTTCGTTCTTCCGAGTCTGAACTTGCAAGTCCGAACTAGGAAGGACACAAGTCCGAACTTGGCATACTTGGTATTGAGAAACGGCTAGGGTGACGCGGGAGCCAGGAAGTATAACGCTATCTGAAATTTGGGCTGTTTCTCAATTCCAAGAACGCAAAGAACGGACTTGCGTCCTCGTGGAGATCGGTCTTGCCAGGCGACCTTGGAAGAACGAACTCGGAAGTTTTGCCGCAATGACTTCTGGGGCGTAAAGCGATTTCAGCAAGTCTGCACTCGATGCATCCTCGATATCAAGAACACATCCGGGTATTTTCATGCGTCCTCTGTCCTTGCGTTCTTGAGAATTGGAATGAACTTCGACCGTTAATGATGACGTAGAGCGAGGACACGAGGACGCAAGATCGCTGAAGAACGCATATTGAGAAACAGCCATTGCCAAAGACGGCGTTACAGGGACGCAGGAAGTATGGCAAGAGAGACGCAGCGTCTCGTTCCCTTCTCAGGGAACAACAGTTACATACGTAACCCGAGACGTTATCATGTGTCAAACACAACTGCAAAAGAGCATTTTGGTATGAATCAACATTCGCATACAGAAGATATAAGCATTTAAAGCGAACAGTTTACCACGTGTGCTTAAAAAGTCTAGAATTTTTATGATATTATCCTACACTACACAGAGAATAATATGGATTTTTTTCTAGAAAACTTCTTGCATAAAATAGATTCAAGCACTTTCAATGACCTGTATCTATGTATGTATATTTTCAAAAACTTCCCATGACCTTGAATTTTTTCCAACAGATTTACAAACTTTCAAGGATTTCAAGGACCCGTGGGAACCCTGATACTATTTCCAGATTTTAATACAATAATACAAAAAATGTATAGAATAATACAAAACTAAGAGTTTGGTTTGAAATAAAAACAATAAATCAAAATAACACACACACACACACACACAGTATTGGGATACTTTGTGTTTTTTTGGCTGGTACAGGAAGGGACATAACAAAGATGCACATTGACGTGTTTTTTATGTGATTTTACAGTGGATATGTAAATTTGCAGTATATTTCTGTAATTTTACTGTATTTCAAAAAACCTCTTGGAAAATCCGTAAAATTACAGTTTTTTTACAGTGTAGGCCATTGGCTCTTGGAAAATATAAACTTATAAATCTGCTAAAAGTCTGGTTCGTGTAATGCAGCCAACAAAATGCATCTTATCTGTCTTAAAACTGTAGTGCACCTATACAACCACTAGATGACAGCAAAGAATTGCAACCACCTCACTTAAATTTGTTTCATACATACCGACTTCATTAAGTAAAAAACAACATCATTCAGTAAAAAACAAACATTATTCAGTGCTCAACTCAGTTTAAAATGAAAAAGTCTAACACAATCTAATATTATCCGTAAAATACAGCATGAATTGTGTGTATGGCTTTAGACTTTGGAGCCAACATATTTACACATTTACCTTACTGACCCTAAATTAGTTAATGTGTTCAAAAAATGTGTTTTTTATGAAGTTTGTTACCAGTATCTGAAGTTCAACTCTAGCACATGTAGATAAACTAGCAGAGGCGTCAGACTGGGGTAAAACCAGTACTGATTACCAGGGCCCTTGAAAAGTCTGGAATATATAATGGGGGTGGGGCATGGGGGCCCATCAGGACTGCCTATGCATAGGGCCCGAGATCTTGTGCAACGCCCCTGTAAACTAGTAGCCTGGGCCTTAATCAGAGGTTTGAAAGTTCATGTCCTGATGTGACGTGACCTATAACTTTTGATGACATATATAATATAATGCCAGTTAATAAACAGTTTATATCTATGAGCATACTTCATTAAACATATGCACAACATTACTATTAATACTATTTCCAGATTTTAATACAATAATACAAAAAGATTAATGGAATAATATAAAACTAAGATGATTTCAGTAAATATAAAGTATTTCACAAATCTAACGAATCAAATGTACAGTTTATATCAAATGTAATAAATAAACTATACGGGCTTTGCATAGTAGTACATCGCGGTATGCTTAAAAGCTCTCCATTAAATGTCTGCGGTTGCGTAACGCCGCGTGACGTCAGAGCAGTCACAAGACTTGTCGGTGCGCGGCCTTCAGCAGTTCACGAGCCGACGCAAGCGCGCGCAGACAGCAATGGGGCTCCGCAGCATGAGAAGAAAGAGTTTCATAAACCGTGGATAATCGGATCGATTACTATAGCGATGTTATCGCGAGCGTAAAGACGCGCGATTTCTTTTCAAGTCGGATTTTTTTGTTAAGATTGTGACAAAATAAAGAGCGTTGCGAATCTTCAGACGTCATCTGGAAGCGTGGATCTGTTGTTATTGCCTTTTGCCCCTGCAGCAAAGCCCGGGGATGATGTTGTCCGTTCTCTCGTACGGTAGACTCGTGGCACGGGCGGTCATCGGCGGACTCTCTCAAACCGACAGCCGCGACTACAGCCTCGTGTCCGCCAGCTGCGGCTTCGGAAAGGATTTTCGGAAGGGGATCTTAAAGAAGGGCATGTGTTATGGGGATGACGCGTGTTTTATAGCGCGGCACAGATCTGCCGATGTGTTAGGTGAGTGGTACAAATGTGAATGATTATAGGAGGCTGTAAATGGTTAATTTGAACAATAACTGGGTTCAGTCGATTCGATACTCGAGAATCGGCTCTGACGTCACCATCGCAAATGCGTAGATACCGTAGATACACGCTCTCGCTGCTGTCAGACTTCACGTGTTGTCTTTTTCCTGGCTTACTGCTCTGTTATTTTCTTTTTCACTGTTATGTTATTATCTTCACCTATGTTTTCTAAGCATCTATATAAATATATTAAAAAAACTTTACGTGTTGTAAGTAATATCACATTATTAAATGACTGTAAAGCGTGCGTTTGCTAAAGCAACTTTTAAACAATGTCAAGTTATACATTTTATCAATAGCCTAAGTTTGTTTCTTGTGAATCAAACCCATGACTTTTGCACTGCTAATGTACTGCTCTAAAAAATGAGCTACATTAATAAAGTTATTATTATGATAATAAGGGATGCATAACGATTAATCACGATTAATCTATAGCAGAATAAAAGTTTTTTGTTTATATCATATATGTGTGTGAACTGTGTATAATTTCTTTGTATAGATAAATACACACATGCATGTTTATATTTAAGAAACGTTTACATGTTTATATACATTTGTATATTTATTTTATTATATATAAATATATATTTTCATAAAATTATACATGCATGTGTGTATATTTATATAAACATAATAATTATACCCAGTTCACACACATATATGATGTAAACAAAAACTTTTATTCTGCTATAGATTAATCGCGATTAATCGTTATGCATTCCTATTCTAATTATGATACTTTACCCTTAACAAACTATATTTTAAGTATCATTAATTAAATATTGACATATTGTTTTTACTTAGCTACTTTTTTTCGACATTATGATTAAAGCGTTTTAATTGTATGCATCAAACTTGCAATACAGAATATTGCACGAGGCTAACCAGCTGTTATCAAAATTGTATTATTAAATGTGTCTAAACAAAATAAGAGTGGCTTTAACCTATTAATCTGATGGAAAAGTGTGCGTGTCTCTTTGGACAATTGTATTAACGCACAATGATGAACATAGCATGTTAATGAAATATTAAAAATGGGATTACATTATCTATATTAAAGACATTTTAAGAATCGCCTTAAAGGTGCATTGTGTAACTTTTAGAAGGATCTCTTGAAAGAAATGCGATATAATATACAAAACTATATTATCAGTGATGTATAAAGACTTTACATAATGAACTGTATTGTTTTTATTACCTTAGAATGAGCCGTTTTTATCTACATACACCGTGGGTCCCCTTACATAGAAGTCGCAGTCATGTTTCTACAGTAGCCCTAAATGGACAAACTATCCTATAGAGCGCGTTTCGCATAGATATGTATAAAGGCTAGATGTCTTACGGCGGAGTCTCTAACGGCATCACCTGGCGGGCATCTTACCTCAGACAGCTCGCTCACTCGTAGGATTGAGTTTAATGGTGCAGGTACTTTTAAATGACCATAACTTGCTCAATTTTCTACAGATTTTCAAACGGTTTGGGTTTTTACAAACGTTATTAACGTGGCTATAATTCTGGATGCTGTAACATGTTTTATGAATGTTTTATTTATTTTTAGTATAAGTATGCAGTGCAGTGTCATAGGTACATCTTTGACGTTTATAACAAACCAACCCGTTTGAAAATCTGTAAAAAAATTAAGCAAGTTATGGTCATTTAAAAGTACCTGCATCATTAAAACTCAATGCTACGAGTGAGTGAGCGCCCTGTGGTAAGATGGCCGCCAAAATGCGGACGTTCCACTCAATTGGCCAGCAGCGCGGGCGAGACATCTAGCCTTTATACATATCTATGGCGTTTCGTCCCTACGTTGTCTCAGATGACAACATGTTTGTCATGTGGGGGCTACCATATGCGTTGTGAAATTAAGGGGTGAGCTGTTGGTTGCAATTCGCAATCTCTAGATGCCGCTAAATTTATACGCACCTCTTTTAAAATGTGACATAATTTCCATTAAAACAGGAAGTTAGGGTGGGATTCATTAAATGGATTCTCTCCCTTTTAAAGGGGCCAATAGTGTCTGACAGGTATATGACATCAAAGTACCGCTTGGTGAGTAAACTGCACCGTATGCTTTCAAATAATTTTTGCGATATTTTGATGTAATACGTCTGTTGGTCTAAATGGCACCACGTGAAGTCAAACACAAGTAAAGTTAGGGGTGCACCATAAATCGCATGTGATTGTCATGCATATTGTAACAATATGTATGCTATATGGCCCAGCTTGTCAGTGAACTACAGCTTTGTTTAGTAAATGCTACTATGACTATCGCATACGATTTATCGTACAGCCCTACGTAAAATTATCAGAGTGATGTCATAGATACTGTTGAAAGCAGAACAGTTTTGATCAAGAATGCAAATTGGTTACCATTTCCATTCCTTCTGTAAGATTTAACCTTATTAAACCTTATGAACCTTCATAAGTCCTCTTGTACAGTTAAAATATAAGTGAAAGTCTAAAATGACATTAAGAAGCAGGTACTGAGGTTTCAATTCAATCTTTAACTAAAAGCTAACAAATACTCCCATCTGTACTTTAAAAGGCGTGATCACAAGAGGATACAGGTCAATACTAGAAGATTTGCCATGTATGGTCACAAACGAGGGTTCCTGCTCATTGTCTGTCAGAAGGAACACTGGGAGGGCCTAGTAGGAAAATTCCCTGTCTGCTTTGGACTGATTTGGATAATGCACATGACCTCTCTTTGGGGTGTAGGCCATGTGTTTGCCTTTAGTGTCGATTTCCAAGGCAACTGAGAAACATTTTATTTACAAATGATACAAATATTTTTAATTCCTTAAACACTATTTGTTTTTTTACGAAATACTGTGGTTGAATAAATAAGCGAGTGACAGTGTTTGTTTTGACAGTATATCTGATCTGAAGTTTTGCAGGGTCTTTGTCTCAAAACCTTTTACAATCTTTTCATAGTTCATTTCCTGTTTGTGAGTAAACCGAGAGTTGATTTACTACGGATAAGTATTGATGCAGTCTTTGTACTTTGTCTTTGTTATTTTCATTTAATGCTCTGCATTTTATGACCAACATTTTAGTCATTTTTTTTAGATAATCCAGTGAGGCTCACAACAATGATCTTACATCTTGATAGATACAATTACAGTAATACCAAATTATATATACCAAATCTATAGTATCAAGTGGCAGGGGGCCCCAGTTTATTTTATAAAGTACATAACTTTATCATATATTATGTGTAATCAAGCCAGAAAAATATAGCTACAACTACTACATTGTATAATGTTTTGCTTAATTAAGATTTTAAGTTTGAGATCAAAAAATACCGGTAAATTCGTTGAGAAAGCAGAAGTTACATGTGGTGCGCTGCGAGCTCATTGTTTTGTTTGTAAACAATCCACGTTGTTCATATCCACGGTCCGTATTTTGTTGTTTTCTCGTCTGTGGTAAACGCTGATGGTCACAAAGTTTCTTAAACAATAGTACTGTTTGCACATACGGCTTCACGGAGGGCGTGCTAAGGACGTCGGCAATTCGGCAAGTATATGCTAAGCTGTTTTAAACAACTGAAGAAATGCTTAAACTTCAGGTGTGTTCGACTTTTAAGCAGCATGTGTGTGGAAACGTCTGTAAACAGTGCGGGGGTAACTGCGCCATCATTTGTATTAAAACGTTATGATTGGCCCGAAGCTGTCAGTGCAGTCTGACGTCATCCGTTCAAAATGCCGGTAATCTATATGTTTTGTTCACACATAGCGCTTACCGGTGAATATCTGGTAATCTTACAACCTCTCTCACTGGTAAATTGGTAGCACTGATTTATCGGAAAGGTTCTGTTTACACATGACCTGTTAACTGCAATTTACCAGTAAATTACCAGTAAAGAAACTAGTTATTATTATTAGTGTTATTATTATTTTAGTAATTGAGCTCATTATGTTTGTTTTAAACACATACAGGTGTAGCTGATGGAGTGGGTGGCTGGCGTGATTACGGTGTCGATCCCTCTCAGTTCTCTGGGACCCTCATGAGGACGTGTGAACGTCTGGTTAAAGAAGGAAGATTTGTGCCGAGCAATCCCGTGGGAATCCTCACCACCAGCTACTATGAGCTACTTCAGAACAAAGTACCGCTGTTAGGTGAGCACACAGCTACTATACTATATTGTGTATTTACGTCCCTGTAAATCAGGTTTTTTAGATCTGAAATTGAATTTGTTTGTCATTCAATGTTATGTTGCCTAAAAGGGTGCTTGAAGTCTGACGATGCCAATATATGCAGTGAATAAAGGACATAAAATCCAATATATTTGTTTCAGTTTCAGTAATATAACTGAAAAGGATACAAACTACAATTAAAGAAGCTTCATTGCTTTCTTTTTGGAATATTAGAAGTAGTTCCCAATTTCATGGTTGGAAATCATTTTAGATGGGTAATCTCTCTTTATAAGAGTTTATGTACACATTGATTGTTGATATGAATATTCAGCGTCTGTCTGCTGTTTCCGCTGAAGGTATTTTTATGTGCACTGATAGTTTTTTTTTATCTCTGCGTGCACCAACATGTGAGACTGTGTATACACCGACACGGTGAAACCCTGTGGTATGATACTATGTTCCAGGACAGTTTGTGCCATTCAAGAGGAGAACTTGGAAAGGAAATTGGTTTTGGGAAGGGCACATCTTATTCCAGCATGAGATCAAAGATGTAACTGAAGTGCATTCGACAGAAATTAGTCATTGCACTTAAAAACAGGCTGTGGGCCGAATGAGTCACAGATAAAATAGTTTGCTGGGTCAAAATAGTATAGATTGTTGTACAAACTCTGTTCAGATACAAAGCTATATGTTTTTGGGGGTTTGGCCTTTTTCAAAGGAATGTTCTGTTTTGAAAGCATCTTTGTAAAAAAAAATCTGCTGTACCCCTGAAAAAAAACTTTAAAACAGCCAATTTATAAAACAACAAACTAGGGCTGCAATAACGATTTATTGCAACCAAATGTGTGCAGAGTGAGAGTTTTTGTTTACATTATGTGTGTGTGCTGTGTATAATAATTATGTATATATAAATGCACATGCATGAATATATTGAATATAATACTTAATTTTTTTAAATTATACATGTGTATGTGTTTATATATACATAATTATTATACACAGCACACACACATATATGATGTAAACGCAAACTTTTATTCTGCAAACAATTGGTTGTGATTAATCGTTATGCAGCCCTAAAACAAACAAAATCTAATTTACAGTCGTGCACTTACATTACTGCAAACATGATTTTTGTTTATTGTTAAAAACTTGGGGACAAGTCATTATTATTGTCATAAAATTGACTGCATACCACAGAGAGCTTAAAAGGTGCAATGGGCGATTTTGAAAAATGCTAAAGTTAGCCTGCTAGCCTTTAGCCTCACAATCCCATACTCGATTGCCATTCTGCCTCTGTGTACACACCGGATGATGGCGCGCAGTGGTATGCAAAAACTATTGGCAGAGGAGAAGCAAAAACTGCATTCGTCCAATCGTTGCATTCCGACCGAATGCAATGCTTGGTTAAACATCTTTGGTCCTACGCCTTTCACAGACGAGACATATTTATAAATATAGCTGCAAGCAGCAATGCCGGGGTCAAGCCAAAAAGGGCACAAAAGGATGTAAAATTGAGATTGGATAAGCAGATTGAAGAACCTAGGTAAACCTAATAATTTTAGATGAAAAAACAAAAAAGTAATCAACAAAAATAATTTAAGTACTTGACTACTGCAATCGTCATTCTGTTATTGACAATCATGGAACATTAGAGCACTGAAGGGCATGTGCGTGGTGTTTGCAGTTGCAAAACATGGGTCACATCATGTTACAACAAGTTTAATTAATCAAACGAGACCATCCCCGTGTCTCTACGATGTTCTGATGCAGAGATATAGCTTTTGCAAAAACGGTTGATAAGGTATTCTCAATGGTTGCTGGGGAGTGAATTGGCAAACACCAGTGATTATAGTCAAAGCCATGAAAGGAATAATCCATGATGACTCGTGGTTTTAGATGTGTTGTTGCAATAGTTTTAGGCAAAATACCATATTCTATCTCAAAACCAGTAGGTCGCGCAATGACAAAATTGTGCATGCAACATCAGGTCATGATTGTTTTACATCTAGCTAGTTTTATGTCTATACACTTTAGTTTAGTGAAGAAACAGTTGTATGACCATAGGGCTGGCTTGTTATCAAAGGTTTTGTTCAATTATAAGGCCATCTAGTGGTGCAAGCATACAATTTTTTTGTGTAGCCTCAGAATGTGCTCATGCATCAGCGTATCAAATCTGGTGAAAAAATCTCTTTTCGTTACGAAGTTACAACCATTTATGTGTAAAAAACACAAAATTTGAAGGTAATTTTTCGTTTTTTGCAATTTTCGGCCATTTCTGACGAAAATTTTAATATAACACCAATAGAACTTTTTGTTCAGAAGGTAAGGTTAGTTTCTTCCTATGGTGTTTTCGAGTCGATCGGAAAAACGTTCACGGAGATATTCACGCGTGTTTTTTAAGCGCTATTTTGCTGCGCAGGGTTAATCGTAAGGCGAATTCTGGCATGTTTGGTATCGTTTGACTCGGCAACTATTCAGAACTCCAAAGAAGCAAGTCCCATGAAAATACGTCAATCAGAGCCAAAGTTATAAGTGTATAAAACATTTCTCTGGCCACTAGGTGGCGCTGCAACGAAACTATGCATGCATCCTCGGTTCCTGACTGGCATCTCAAGTACCAAGTGTCGTGTCAATAGGCCTAAGTTTGACGAAGATACAGCCTAAAATCTGTTTTTTTGCGCTCTACGTAAAATTCGTTAAGGCGGTATACGACAACGGATTGGTGTATCGAAATTCTTTTGATAACTTTTTGCCTTAAGTGTCTCAAGATGATACATACCAATTTTCGTGGCAATTGGACAAAAGCTCTAGGACGAGTTCGAAAAAGTAGGTTTTACAAATAATTCAAAATGGCGGAAAATTTTCATGTCGAAAAAAGACGCCATAGGGTCCAATCGAATCGTCTTGAGCCAATGAATAAGATAAAGCAATAATTTTGTTTCTAGGGCTTACGGATCAGAAGTTATAAGCAAAAACATAAGTGCAACTTTGGACTGTTGGTGGCGCTAGCGGGTTAGACATAGAGACTCCAAATTTGCTGTGGGGACACATTGGACTGTCCTCTATCAGTGTGCCAAATTTCATAACTTTCCTACGTACGGTTCTATGGGCTGCCATAGACCGCAATGGCGGAAGAAGAAGAAGAAGAATAACTAATAATAAATATAGCTGCAAGCAGCAATGCCGGGGTCAAGCCGAAAAGGGCACAGAAGGATGTAAAATTGAGATCGGATAAGCAGATTGAAGAACCTAAGTAAATCTAATAATTTTAGATGAAAAAACAAAAAAGTTATCAACAAAAATAATCTAAGTTCTTGTCTACTGCAATCGTCCTTCTGTTATTGACAATCATGGAACATTAGAGCACTGAATGACATGTGAGTGGTGTTTGCAGTGGCAAAACATGGGTCACATCATGTTACAACAAGTTTAATTAATCAAAAGAGACCATCCCCGTGTCTCTACGATGTTCTGATGCAGAGATATTGCTTTTGCAAAAACGGTTGATAAGGTATTCTCAATGGTTGCTAGGGAGTTAATTGGCAACATCCAGTGATTATAGTCAAAGCCATGAAATGAATAATCCATGATGACTCATGGTTTTAGATGTGTTGTTGCAGTAGTTTTAGGCAAAAATACCATATTCTATCTCAAAACCAGTAGGTGGCGCAAAGACAAAATTGTGCATGCAACATCAGGTCATGATTGTGTTACATCTAGCTAGTTTTATGACTATACACTTTAGTTTAGTTAAGAAACAGTTGTATGACCATAAGGCTGGCTTGTTATCAAAGGTTTTGTTCAATTATAAGGCCATCTAGTGGTGCAAGCATACAATTTTTTTTGTGTAGCCTCAGAATGTGCTCATGCATCAGCGTATCAAATCTGGTGAAAAAATCTCTTTTCGTTACAAAGTTACAACCATTTATGTGTAAAAAACACAAAATTTGAAGGTAATTTTTCGTTTTTTTGCAATTTTCGGCCATTTCTGATGAAAATTTTAATATAACGCCAATAGAACTTTTTGTTCAGAAGGTAAAGTTAGTTTCTTCCTATGGTGTTTTCGAGTCGATCGGAAAAACGCTCGCGGAGATATTCACGCGTGTTTTTTTAAGAGCTGTTTTGCTGCGCAGGGTTAACCGTAAGGCGAATTCTGGCATGTTTGGTATCGTTGGACTCAGCAACTATTCAGAACTCCAAAGAAACAAGTCCCGTGAAAATACGTCAATCGGAGCCAAAGTTATTGGCGTGTAAAGCATAAGTCTGACCACTAGGTGGCGCTGTGACGAAACTCTGCAGGCACCCGTAGTTCCTGACTGGCATCACAAGTACCAAGTATTGTGTCAATAGGCTTAAGTTTGCCGAAGATACAGCCTCAAATCCGTTTTTTTGCGCTCTACGTAAAATTCGTCGACGCGGTTTACGGAAACGGATTAACGAATTGACATGAATTCCATAACTTTTTGCCGTGACGGTCTGTAGATGCTACATACCGATTTTCGTGGAAATCGGGCAAAAGCTCTAGGACGAGTTCGCAAAAGTAGGTTTTACGAATAATTCAAAATGGCGGAAAAATTTTCATGACGGAAAATGACGTCATAGGGTCCAGTCGAATTGTCTTGAGCCAAGGAATCAGAGGAAACAAGAATTTAATTTCTAGGACGTACGGGTCAGAAGTTATAAGCAAAAACGTAAGTGCAACTTTGGACTGTTGGTGGCGCTAGCGGGTTAGACATAGAGACTCCAAATTTGCTATGGGGACACATTGGACTGTCCTTTATCAGTGTGCCAAATTTCATAACTTTCCTACGTACGGTTCTATGGGCTGCCATAGACCGCAATGGCGGAAGAAGAAGAAGAAGAAGAAGCAGAATAATAATTATTATAATAAGAAAACTAACAGATACAATAGGGGTCTTCGCCCATTCTGGGCTTGACCCCTAAATATAGCTGCAAGCAGCGATACCGGGGTCAAGCCAAACATGGCAAAAAATTATTCATACGTGATGACTGTCATGATTTAAGATCTAAGTTTGCATTAGTTTTATGAAAAAAAAAGCATTTTTTTCGTATATTGAGACCACTAGGTGGCGCTGTGCCGAAACAATAGATGGTGCCTCAGGTCATGACTGTGATGACACATACCAAATTTAATGTAAATACGATAAAGCGATACGGAGATATAGCCTTAAATGACTTGACCACTAGGGGGCACTGACCAAAACAATAGAAGGTGACTTAGGTCTTGATTGTGATGACACCCACCAAATTTGGTGTAAATACGATAATGAGATGCAGAGATATAGCTTCAAATCTCTTGACCACTAGGGGGCACCGAAACGTTTACAAGTCCTCCCAGAACATGTTGCTGATGAACCATACCAAGTTTCATAACAATACGCAATTGCGTTTCTGAAATACTTGAACTTAAAGAAAAATTCAAAATGGCCGACACACAAAATGGCCGACCAAAAACCATTTGGTATCGTTTGACTCGGCATGCCTCACGAAATCTAATAAGACCAGTCTCATAATTTTACATTCAAATTTGCAGTAGTTATAAGCAAAAATAGACATTTTTTATATCTCGTGACCAGTAGGGGGCAGTGTGACGAAATGGTGCATGCGCCTTCAGGTCATCACTGTTATGACATATCCCAAGTCTCATATTAATACGCAAAAGTTTTGCAAAGATACAGGCTCAAACACATTTTGGCGTGCTCGCCCTCGCACTCTTTGATACGTTATACGACAACGGATAGGTCTACCGAAAATCTTTTGATAACTTTTTGTCTAGAGTGTCTCTAGATGATGCATACCAAAAATCAAGCCAATCACACGAGCGCTCGAGGAGGAGTTTGAAAAAGTATGTGTTCAATATAATTCAAAATGGCCGACAGGAAGTAGGTTTGACTCAGACATATTTGGTACAGTCGGACTCAGCATGAGCCAAGGAATCAATAGAGTGAAGTCTTATGTCATAGTGGCAATTTAATCAAATGATATAAAGATTTAAAAAATTGTTTTTACATATCCTGACCACTAGGTGGCGCCGTCCTAAAGATTTATAAGTGCGCTCAGAACATGTCACTGATGAACCAAGCCAAATTTCGTAGCGATACGCCATTCTGTTTGTGAAATATTGAACTTAATGAGAAAATTCAAAATGGCCGACACCCAAAATGGCCGACCGAAAACCGTTTGGTATCGTTTGACTCGGCATGCCTCAAGGAATCTAACAAGACCACCTTCATGATTTTAGACTGAAGTTTGAAGTAGTTAATAAGCGAAAATAGGCATTTTTCGAATCTCGTGACCACTAGGTGGCGCTGTGACGAAACGTTGCAGGCACCCTCAGGTCATGACTGTTATGACATATACCAAGTTTCGTGTCGATACAATAAAGTTTTGCGAAGATAAGGCCTCACGTCCGTTTTGGCGTGCTCGCCGCCATATATGTTGTCAATTTATATGAGAACGCATTGGTCTATCAAAAAGCTTTTGATAACTTTTTGTCATGGGTGTCTCTAGATGCTACATTCCAAAGGACATGCAAATCAGACAAACGGTCTAGGAGGAGTTCGAAAAAGTAGTTTTTTTAAAAAATTCAAAATGGCGGAAAGATGTGCATGACACAAATGACATCAATGTGTGCATTTGAATCATCATGAGCCAAGGATTCAGAGGAAACAAGAATTTAGTTTCTAGGACTCACGGGTCAGAAGTTGTGAGCATGAACATAAGTGCATATTTGGACTGTTGGTGGCGCTAGAGGGTTTGAGTCAGACACACCAATGTTGCTATAGTAACTTCTGAGACTGTCCTCTACATGTGTGCCAAATTTCATAACTTTCCTATGTACGGTTCTATGGGCTGCCATTGACTTCAATGGCGGAAGAACAAGAAACTGAATAATAATAATAAGAAAACTAACAGAAACAATAGGTGTCTACGCCACTTCGTGGCTTGACCCCTAAATATAGCTGCAAGCAGCGATACCGGGGTCAAGCCAAACATGGCAAAAAATGATTCATACGTGATGACTGTCATGATTTAAGATCTAAGTTTGCATTTGTTTTATGAAAAAAATAGTAATTTTCTTGTATCTTGAGACCACTAGGTGGCACTTTGACGAAACAATAGATGGTGCCTCAGGTCATGACTGTGATGACACATACCAAATTTAGTGTAAATACAATAAAGCGATACGGAGATATAGCCTTAAATGACTTGACCACTAGGGGGCACTGACCAAACAATAAATTGTGACTCAGGTCTTGATTGTGATGACACCCACCAAATTTGGTGTAAATACGATAAAGAGATGCAGAGATATAGCTTCAAATCTCTTGACCACTAGGGGGCGCCGAAAAGTTTACAAGTCCTCCCAGAACATGTTGGTGATGAACCATACCAAGTTTCATAACAATACGCAATTGCGTTTCTGAAATACTTGAACTTAAAGAAAAAATTCAAAATGGCCGACACACAAAATGGCCGACCAAAAACCATTTGGTATCGTTTGACTCGGCATGCCTAACGAAATCTAACAAGACCGGTCTCATAATTTTACATTCAAGTTTGCAGTAGTTATAAGCAAAAATAGAAATTTTTTATATCTCGTGACCAGTAGGGGGCAGTGTGACGAAATTGTGCATGCACCCTCAGGTCATCACTGTTATGACATATACTAAGTCTTATATTAATACACAAAAGTTTTGTGAAGATATAGGCTCAAACACATTTTGGGGTGCTCGCCCTCGCATTCTTTGATGCGTTATACGACAAACGATAGGTCTACCGAAAAGCTTTTGATAACTTTTTGTCTAGAGTGTCTCTAGATGATGCATACCAAAAATCAAGCCAATTACACGAGCGCTCTAGGAGGAGTTCGAAAAAGTAGGTGTTCAATATAATTCAAAATGGCCGACAGGAAGTAGGTTTGACTCAGACATATTTTGTACAGTCGGACTCAGCATGAGCCAAGGAATCAATAGAGTGAAGTCTATTGTTATACTGGCAATTGAATCAAATGCTATAAAGATTTTAAGCAATTTATTTACATATCCTGACCACTAGGTGGCGCCGTCCTAAAGATTTATAGGTGCGCTCAGAGCATGTCACTGATCAACCATGCCAAATATTGTAGCGATACGCCATTCTGTTTGTGAAATACTGAACTTAATGAGAAAATTCAAAATGGACGACACCCAAAATGGCCGACCGAAAACCGTTTGGTATCGTTTGACTTGGCATGCCTCAAGGAATCTAACAAGACCACCTTCATGATTTTAGACTCAAGTTTGAAGTAGTTATAAGCGAAAATATGCATTTTTCGAATCTCGTGACCACTAGGTGGCGCTGTGACGAAACGTTGCAGGCACCCTCAGGTCATGACTATAATGACATATACCAAGTTTCGTGTCGATACAATAAAGATTTGCGAAGATATGGCCTCACGTCCGTTTTGGCGTGCTCGCCGCCATATATGTTGTCAATTTATACAAGAACGCATTGGTCTATCAAAAAGCTTTTGATAACTTTTTGTCTGGGGTGTCTCTAGATGCTATATACCAAAGGACATGCAAATCGGACGGACGCTCTAGGAGGAGTTCGAAAAAGTAGGTTTTACGGAAAAATCAAAATGGCGGAAAGATTTGCATGACACAAATGACATCAACGTATGCAATTGAATCATCATGAGCCAAGGATTCAGAAGAAACAGGAATTTAGTTTCTAGGACTCACGAGTCAGAAGTTATGAGCATGAACATAAGTGGATTTTTGGACTGTTGGTGGCGCTAGAGGGTTTGAGTCAGACACACCAATGTTGCTAAAGTAACTTCTAAGACCGTCCTCTACATGTGTGCCAAATTTCATAACTTTCCTATGTACGGTTCTATAAGCTGCCATTGACTTTAATGGCGGAAGAACAAGAAGAAGAATAATATATAATAATAATAATAATAAGAAAACTAACAATAACAATAGGGTTCTACGCCCCTTCGGGGCTTGACCCCTAATAATAAGAAAACTAACAAATACAATAGGGTTCTACGCCCCTTCGGGGCTTGACCCCTAAAAATACATTTAGACAACTTAAAGGGGTCATATTATGAGATTTTTTTAAAGATGTAAAATAAGTCTTCATTGTTACCAGAATGTGTATGTGAAGATTTAGCTCAAAATACCCCACAGATAATTAAAGATTAAAAAAAAAAAAATCCAGATAATTTACTAACCACCATGTCATCCAAAATGTTGATGTCTTTTGTTCAGTCGAGAAGAAATTATGTTTTTTGAGGAAACATTCCAGGATTTTCTCATTTTAATGGACCCCAACACTTAACAGTTTTAATGCAGTTTAAAATTGCCGTATCAAAGGACTCTAAACGATCTCAAACGAGGCATAAGGGTCTTATCTAGCGAAACGATTGTCAGTTTTGGCAAGAAAAATAAAAAATATGCACTTTTAAACCACAACTTCTCGTCTTCCTCCGGTCGTGTGAAGTGCCAGCGCGACCTCACGTAATACATCATCACGTCAAGAGGTCACGGATGACGTATCTAAACTACGCCCCAGTGTTTACAAGTATGGAGAAAGGGGACCATTCCGACGTTGTATGTCGAATAATACTAATTAATGTCTTTGTGTCAGTTTATTGTCTAAAATGGTCCGCAAATGTGCGTTCATATATGTAACGTGACCTTTCGACGTCATTACCCAGTTACGTGCTGGCTCGTCACACCGCTGGAGGAAGAAGAGAAGTTGTGGTTTAAAAGTGCATATTTAAAATTTTTCTTGCCAAAAATGACAATCGTTTAACTAGATAAGACCCTTATGCCTCGTTTGGGATCGTTTAGAGTCTTTTGAAGCTCCGTTGAAACTGCAATTTTAAACTGCATTAAAACTGTTAAGTGTTGGGTTCCATTAAAGTCCATTAAAATGAGAAAAATCCTGGAATGTTTTCCTCAAAAAAACATTATTTCTTCTCAACTGAACAAAGAAAAACATGAACATTTTGGATGACATGGTGGTGAGTAAATTATCTGGATTTTTTTAAGAAAATGGACTAATCCTTTAAATAAAGCATGTTAAAATTGTCACTTTGTAGGCCTGAGCAAAAGTGTGCCGTTCTTGGGTGTGTCCTTTAAAATGCAAATGAGTGGATGAAATGCAAACACTAATCGCAATGATGGTAATTTGTTGCAGTAGAAACTCAATTGTGCTGTCAATTATTATTTTTTTCCTCTCTCTCGTTCTCTCTGCACTAAACGGCAGTGCCGTAGTTGGAAAGTGCAGATTAAGGGGCGGAATTATTGTAATTCGCCTTGCAAACCTACATCACAAAACAGGCGAAATCTGAACGACATAATTTTTCACATGCTTGTAGAGAATTGCTTACCAAAACAAAGTTACTGGGTTGATCTTTTTCACATTTTCTAGGTTGATAAAAGCACTGGGGACCCAATTATAGCACTTAAAATTGGAAAATGTCAGATTTTCACCCTATGACCCCTTTAACATGGTAATTGTGATGAGGATGTTAGGAGACTTTCAACCAGCATAACTAAAATGTTTCTCAAATCACCTACATTGCCTTAAGTATAGCATTTTGACCTGATATTACTACCTGTTGTTTTGGTGTATTTCTCTGGAACAAAATGCCTCAGGATGTCTATTATGTGACCAATTGTTACTCATCTTGTTTTCAGGAAGCAGTACCGCATGCATCGTAGTGCTGGACAGACAGAGTCATCAGCTACACACAGCCAATCTGGGAGACTCTGGGTTTCTGGTTGTCAGAGGAGGTGAAGTGGTCCACCGCTCTGATGAACAACAACATTACTTCAACACACCTTTCCAGCTATCTATCGCCCCTCCAGAGGCAGAAGGCTCTGTCCTCAGTGATAGGTAGGGCCGATTGTTTTGTTTTATGAATTTTCTCTGTCTCTGTCTAGACTCATGTGAGATAGTATCTCCCTCCTGACAGTATAAGAGTGTGATTAGGACGTCACCCTGAGAGTTTAAGGGTATTAACTCGACTGGATTATCGGTCCCTGCAGGTGAGAAATGAGTCTCTAAGTGTGCAAACTGCAGCTTTACAACTAGGAAGTGTAGGGTGAATAACGCTCTCTGTTTGCTTGCATCTTTGGATTTCATTATTTGACGAAAAAAAATTGTGTATGCACTAACCTGCCTCGAAAAAGCGCGGGGTATAGTTTGTTTTTGATGTGTACACGAACGTATGAGCACCGTCGAATGCAAAGCCTTGCAAAGTATAGTTTTCATTCATGTACACATGTGCATTGCGACAAAATGCAGTGCATCTCCTGGGCTACTACATTCTGCTCTACGTGCATGCATATGCGCAACCTATGCTATACATGGTCACAAAAATCTGCCGTTGTGTATACTAGGGTTGTGCCGATGGATGATAGTATCATGTATAGTGCTGCAACGACGCGTCGACGTCATCGATTACGTCGACTACGAAAATACGTCGACATGCGTAAAACGCGTCGACGCGCCACGCTGTTTACATTCATCTCGCGTAATGGCTGCTTCTGCTCCTGGAAGTGTTTTCCATACATTGATTTGTTTGTGTGCGCCACAAAATCAACAATGGTCGCAACATTTACATTTTTATTTCCATTTTAATTTATTGTTGTGAGCGCTCAGTGGTGCCTCTCTTGTGCACGTGCGCTCTCTCTCTTTCTCTGCGTGAAGCCCCTAGTCAGCGCCTCTCATACATGACACTGAGTGAAAGAATTAAAAGTTGGCTGTGTTTTCCGTGCGGATTCCTCTGTGTACTTGCATTTTCACGTAAACGTCAGATGTTACTGACAGAGAAGACGACTGATTCGAGTTTATCATGAAAGGTTAGCAGTGTTTTCCCACACACTGGTTCTCTATGTGCTTGTGCGCGAGCTCTCTCTCTCCTATGCTCGCGCATGTCTTCTGTAGTAACTCTGTGTAATGGCAATTTTTTAAATTTGCGCTGAATTGTCTGCGATGTCGCGTTTATAAATCAAGATTTTAGTAACTTAGTAGTTAAAGTAACAGCTGGTTGGATTAAACACAAGGTTATTGGGTCATGTTTTGTCACTATTTTAATAGTCTTTGAGGTGGTTTCCTGGACAGATAGCTTAAGTCAGGACTAGACCTTAGTTTAATTAGGAAATATAATTAGTTTAAACGAACATGCCTTACTAAAAACATTACTTGTGTGCATTTTGAGGCCAAACTAAGGGCACTGATGTATTTAAAGATATGCCAGTGGAAGATGTTTTCAGTTTGGACAGCTCTTATATTTATTTTAGTCTAGGACTAGTCTAATCCCTGTCTGGGAAAACGCCTCTATATGTCTGACAACAGAACAGATAATATGTGAAAATAGCATTCAGTTGTGTTAATACATAAAAAAAACAATGACTGTCAGATCAGACAGAGAGTAGAAAACAGATTATCCAACAGATTAAATAGCTAATCAAAAAAAGAACACTTTATTAATAAAAAAAATAATCGTTAGAGTAGTCGACTAATCGGAAAAATAATCGCTAGATTAGTCGACAGAAGAAATAGTCGTTAGTTGCAGCTCTAATCATGTATCGACGATCGTCATTCATATAGCCAGTAGCAGGCTTTCATGACAATAATTGGTGATGGTTATTATTATTATCATCATCATAGTTTCACATTAACATGCGCATTGCATGCTTTTCCATGCATGAGAGGGCTTCAGTTTGCGCAAGAGAGCTTGTAACGCGGATTCCTTTTTGCACGCACCTGGACTTAATGCACGCGTCTTGGACTCTTGCTCAGACCTGAACTTGTAATGCGCATGATTCGGACTCTTCCTTGCTCTGACATTTCCTTGTACTAGAGAGGTTGTTAGCGCGCAGAGGGTTCAAATCAGCGAATGTCTTGTTCCCGCTCTTTGGCACGCAGAAAATGTTATGTGGCATTCACACCAGACGCGGAACAGGTGGCAATCACGAGTGATTTACATTTTAAGTCAATGCAACGACATGAATAGGCATCCTGCGGCACAGTACGCGCGAATGGTGTGAGTTGAGCGTTGCCGCGGGAAATGTGCTAGTATTGTTAAAAACTTGGGGACAAGAGCCAGCGGATATTCGTGCTGCACCAATCAGGAGCTTGCTCTAGTAGTGACGTGATTACAGGGAGCGAGGGGAGTCGCAGAAGTCGCAGAAATTTCCCTGCGAACGCCTCGAATGACTAGAATTTGACGCGCAGCTTTCACGCGCGAATGAAGCGAGTTAACTCAAAAATTTTCAAGCGTCCAACTACACACAAATAGTAGCATGTTTTTGCCGCAACTACCGAGGGTGGTGTGAACACACAGTTAGAGCATCTGGGTTTTAATGAAGGTTGCGGTCATGACAGTGTTGCCCTTGCTTCTTTTTGTCCACCAATCAAGTGACTTGTCACAAATGAGTAAAAATGAACAAATAAATGAGTAAACTGTAGTTCTGGGCTGATTTTCACCTTTCTTAGGATCATTGAGACCCCACGAGGTGAAATCTTACATAAAGCCCCAGTCCGGGGGAGATTGACAGTCATGTTTAGCTTCTTCCATTTTCTAATGATTGCTCCAACAGTGGACCTTTTTTCACCAAGCTGCTTGGCAATTTCCCGGCAGCCCTTTCCAGCCTTGTGGAGGTGTATAATTTTGTCTCTAGTGTCTCTTTGGTCTAGGCCATGTTAGTAGTTGGATTCTTACTGATTGTATGGGGTGGACAGGTGTCTTTATGCTGCTACTGACCTCAAACAGGTCCATCAAATTTAGGATAATAAATGGAGTGGAGGTGGACATTTTAAAGGGAGACTAACAGGTCTTTAAGCGTCAGAATTCTAGCTGATAGACAGGTGTATAAATACTTATTTGCAGCTGTATCATACAAATAAATAGTTTAAAAAATCATACAATGTGATACCAAGCTAGTGCAGACAACCTTAGCATGGCCTGTGTAAATCTGACTCTTATCTGCTTCTCTGTCTGAAAGGAAAGCTCATTGAAGAAGTGCTTTAAAGGTTAAAGAGTTTGAAGGCTTTAATAATGTTCAAATCTCCTACGTATTGTTTTTCCTATGTATTCAACCCGAGTATCATGTTTAGAGGACATGACCTGAGGTCAGCTTGGCTGGCACTGACTGTGAGCTGGACAGCCAGTGTATTCCTAGAGCCAGCGTTCGGAGCGTCTGCTCCAGACTTCCTGGAAAAGATCATGGTGCTTCACACCTGATGTTTCCTTATGCTTTATTCTGTAATGAGGATCAAGCCATAAGCTTCTTAGATCGAAACTGTCACTGTTGCTTTCAACTCGTGCTCTTTGATATGGTCTGGAAACAGCAATGCTTACATTTATAAAGATAATTTGGTTTCTATATACATTTATGCATTCTCCAAAAGAAGAGCGGTTAAATGTTTAGTCATTTTAACTGCAATTCCTTCATGCAGTCTTGTATTTAAACTACAGTATGTGTACTGAAAAATGACCAATTTAAAAGTTTGTGCTTATTTAGACCACTAGTCTTTAATTAACTTGCAGGAAAAGGGTGATATAATGATGCCTAATATTATTAACACTGTGTAAGATATTCAAACTGCAAAATCTGAATAGGCTTGATCAACAAAGTTCTGCTTATAATTAGCAACGAACGTTGACCGTATTAGCATCAAAGCTTAATGTGGAAAGTAATGTGACGGTGCTCTCTTGTTTCTCACAGCCCGGAGGCTGCGGATAGCTCGTCCTTTGACGTCCAGTTGGGTGACATCATACTCACGGCTACAGACGGTCTCTTTGATAATATGCCAGACTACATGATCTTACAAGAACTCAAAAAGCTCAAGGTATCTGAAATTCTGGGCTTGCAACAGCCAAGTTTTGTTTCTATTTTCTGGTGAGTCTAATATTTTCCTTTGTTCCTAGAATACCAACTATGAAAGCATCCAACAAACGGCCAAGAGTATTGCTGAACAGGCCCACGTTCTAGCATATGACCCCAATTACATGTCCCCTTTTGCACAGTTTGCCTGCGATAACGGCTTGAATGTCAGAGGTAAGTCGTGCCATCGTAATCACTTCTTTTGGTAACACTGTGCAATAAGGTCTCATTATTAATGCATGAGCTAATATGGTCAAGCAAAATATGAGGAGCTCAGATATAAAAGCCGCTAAATGTGATGATATTAACCAAATGAACTTGGATCAAATACCTTCAAGTCGCTTAATCCCGGCCTCATGCCATTTAGAAATACTTTTTTGCAAATATTTTTTTGCAAAGTCCTCTAAACGCCGAAAGATGAATTAGATAATGACAGCGCATGAAACATCCGTGGATAACATTCAAACTTGGGTCCCTTGTTGGGGCATATGGACCACAAAACTCACGGTTCGGATTATATTACGGTTTTTGAGACACAGATCGGATCATTTTTCGGATCAGCAAAAAAGGTGTGGGAAAAATCTAATAAGAACAAATAAAGAAATTACAAACATTTATAAAAAAGAACAAAGTTGCACATAAAGTAAGGTCTAAAATTAGCATTAGGTACAGAAATTGAATCAAATGAATAATAACACAGTCTTTATTGTATAAATTAAATATAATTATTATTTTTTAGAGCTTCAGAAGTGATTTTCTCTATGTCTTGGGTTGTTTGATTAACGTTAATGACACCAACATAAGTAGGTTAATTGAGGTTACTGTCTCTTTAAGAGAAGCTCAGACCTGGTTTCTGCTTCTAATCTATAAATACACTTAAGCCAGAAACAAATGTTTTTATAAAAAAATAATACTGCTGTACTTGCGGATAATTTTGTTTATATGTGCCCTGTCAAGAACAGAAAATGTTTGTGTTTGCTTGCTTTTTGAAACGCATCTTTCCGTGTATGCACTTTTGAGTGCACTTAAGGGCGCTCTTAAGCGAATCTGTGTAACGTCACTTCTTGTTGACGTTCGAAGTGTTTTCAAACAAAACGGAGCGTAGCTAACTCCTCCCCCTCCCTTTTGTGCTTTCTGAACGAGTCACTCCCCCACTCCCAAATCCTTCTTGTCGTTTATTGGCTGGAACACTTTGTCATGTTTCGCGGTGGTAGGTTTGACCACTTTGTTTTTGTTTCAGTTTGTAAAGCCTGGGCTGTCTAGTCTACAGAGACCGCATTTTTTACAGTGTGTTTAGGGGACAACTAGCAGATAGTAAGAAGATGTTTACTGTATGAAACAAAAAATGTTTTATGGCCAAAAACGCGTGAATTCGCTTAGAGCACCTTTAAACTCGCACGCATACACAGATTCCAAATGGCGCTTCGGGAAGGAGACATAAACAGTCGCTCCACATAAAGTAAAACGTTTTTAGTGCTCTATTCGCCAAATGTATTTTAATGGACTACAGTATGACACACATTAGCGCAACTTTCTCTAAGGTTTACACATCAGGAGTTCTGATCTTTGACGTTCATAGGGATGATCATGTCTGATTGGACACATTCAACCGCATGTGCATCTATGTGTACAGAAAACTGCTCACTTTAGCACATTTTTGTGATTAAATTGTTTAAAATCACTTGAGTGTTAACATTTTGAAGGCTTTGAAACACAATGATAAACTTTACCTATTTAAATTTGCATATTAATCCGCCAATCGCATGTGAGCTGAACCATGGGTCGTGATTCGTACAGATGAACAATCCAGTACACCAGACCCTTGTGAGTACTTGGACCTAAATACAACTCGAATGTGGCAGTGACGTGGATCTCAGTGCCCCTTAATGTGTGTGTCAGTTTCTGCATTTTTACATTGTGACTTTCATCATTTGCAATGTTTCTAGTTGCATCCTATGTGATTTTGCAACCGTTTATCTTGTCCAAAGAATTTAATTTTTTTAGAAGTGGAGGTTTTTGCCAATAAAAGCTTGCATGCATTTAGAGGATTTTGCTGTCAAATTTGTTAAGTACCAATAACTAAAGTGATATTTGTGAAAATAAGGCATTTCAATTACTGACTAATAACCGTTTTATTGCCATTTAAAGTGAAATCACAGAACCTAAACAAAAAAAAATGCTAATTTACAGTACAAGAAAACATATCAGACGCACTTAAGCCGAAAGTATACTAGGGACGTCCGCGTACGCGCGCCGTCCGCATGACGTCATTTTCGTCATCAAGAGGGTCCGCGGCCGGCCGCGCGGACCGTCCGCGTGCAGCCCAAAATTTGAGACCGCGCGGACAGTGCGCGTACAGTCCGCGTACAACAGCGCATGCGCGTGAAAATATTTAAGACAGGGCACTCCACTATAAACAATTATACAAAGGAAATAGACAGCATTTGCACACACACTATCGTTTTTCTTTTTTAACTTTTACTTCTTCCAAGAACAGAAAGCCCTGGAGCAAGTTTGTTTGATTCCTGTTCTTTGTTGTCTTGTTGTTTGTTCTAAACTGTGTTTGCAATGGTGGATCAGTTACTTTTCTTCACCTATCCTAATGTTTTAATGTACTGTAAATGTCGCCAAATAAGTGCTGCCCTGACAGCCTGTTAGACTAATAATTTGAATAAGAAATCATTTGTATTGCGTATAGTGTCGAACGCGGCCATCCGCGTGTAGCCGCGGGGACTATACTCGGAAAGCTGCGCGGACGCGTGCGCGCGCGAGCCGGACGCGGACGCGGAAAAAAAGTATACCCGGGCCTTTAGATCTGAACTCCTCATATTTTAAAGCTCACGTAACACACGCTGTTTCTGCATTTCTGATATTAATCTGGAGTACCTATGGAGTAGTATGACATCCTTTATATCTCTGAAGAGTCTTTAGTTTAATCAGATTTATAAAAGAAAGATTAGCTTTATCGAATCTTTCCGATAACGTACGAAAAAATGAAGAAGGAGGAGTTATAACACGGGAGGAGCGAGTACGAGTCATGCAACACTATACAACACTGTTTTAACTTATGATTCACTACATGTTCGTGTCATTTATATAATATACACGCGCCTATTTCCAACATAAGACAGAAGTCTTACTTACCACGTGTAACTCGTCATGACCCGGTTCTGAAAATCCACCGCATCAAACACACACGCAAAACTCCGCTGCTAATCCGGATAATAAACTATATCCATTGTTTTCATAAGGCTGGATGTCTTCTCCTTACATCCAAAAACACACTTCTTCTTTCGTGCCATTGTTGACTTTTGAAATTAAACAAGGCTGAGTGGCGTGATAAGCTGTTAGCAAGCTCTAGCGTCTCCCGCTGACTGACGGCTGGGCGGGGTTTTCCGGGGGAAGTTTTCCGGCGGAAGCCCATATAAAGAAGTGATACGTATCGAAAACCCCTGAAACGTCAGTTAGAACCGTAATCGAAAAAAATTAGCCGAAACTTGTACGAACCCTGGCGAAGTGCATTCGGCACAGAAATACTCTGAAACACGCCCAACTGCATTTTTGACACTTTGCCTACGTTTAGCATGAGGAAACAACTCTACAACTGTGTTAATAAGTCAGAATGCTTGAAATACCATTAAACCCCCCCTTTAAAATTAATGTTAGTTACAATAGTACCCGTTGTTCATTGTTTGTTTCAATTAGTTCACTGTGCTGGTACCAATGTTAATAAATCTTTTGATTTAAAAATGTATTAGTAACTGTTGAAATTAAGATAACTTAATAAATGCAGTAAAAGTATTGTTAATTGTTAGTTAAAAGATGTTTAGATAAAACTTGTTTTCCTGAAAAGACTATAAAAAAGCATTTGATAACACTAGCTGGGTTTCCATCCCCCAACTTTATGCGCATTTTGAAGTATAGCATAAGAAATAAGTGATGGAAAGCCACATTTCAAATAAAAATCCCTTAATTTGAAAAAACTACCTATAGAGTAGTATTACATCCTTTATATCTCTGAAGAGTCTTTAGTTTAATCAGATTTATAAAACAAAGATAAGCTTTACCGAATCTTTCCGATAACCTACGCAAAATTGAAGGAGTTACGAGCTGCGGGAGGAGCTAGTACAAGTCATGCAACACTATACAACACTGTTTAACTTATGATTAACTACATGTTCATGTCATTTATATAATATGCAAGCGCCTATTTCCAACATAAGACAGAAGTCTTACTTACCGGATGCAACTCATGACCCGGTTGGGAAAATCCAGCGCATCAAACACACACGCAAAACTCCACTGCTACCCCGGATAATAAACTATATCCATTGTTTCCATAAGGCTGACTTTCTTCTCCTTACATTCAAAAACACACTTCATCTTTTGTGCCATTGTTGAGTTTTGAAATTAAACAAAGCTGTGTCGTGTGATATGATGTTTGCAAGTTCTAGCGTCTCCCGCTGATTGACGGGTGGGCGGGGTTTTCTGGGGCAAGTGTCCATATAAAGAAGTGATACGTATAGAAACCCTTGAAACTCAGCTGGACCTGTACCGGTAATCGAAAAAACTTTCCAAAACTTGTACAAATCCTGGCAAAGTGCATTTGGCACAGAAATACTCTGTAACACGCCCAACTGCTTTTTTGACACTTTGCCTATTTAGCATGAGGAAACAACTCTATAACTGTGTTATTAAGTCAAAATGCTTGAAATACCATTGAACCACCCCTTTAAAAAGCGTAAATGAGAATAATGGGAGATGAAAATTCTGACATAGCGCACATTAAACCCCCTTGACTGATTGTCTAGCCAATTGTCCATTTTCCAAGCGTGCCTAAGTTGTTTTATTTACTGTTGATTACTAGGTTACCAATACCAACGTCATTCGCTTAAACAACTTGATGGAAACGCACCTTATTTGGATTTTTTTGCGCATTTTGAATGATTCACTTCACGTTTGAATGGAAACCCCATCTCAGTTTCTCTGTTTTTTATTTCTTAGGAGGAAAGCCAGATGACATCACTGTACTGCTGTCAATTGTAGCGGAGTACACAGACTGACACTTTTAAGGGCTGTACAATGTTTCGTCTTCCTCGCAGTCACTGGACGGGCGGCTGTTTTCCTGCTGGCAGGATTGAGGGCTGTGTGAACCGTACTGTCTATGGCAGAGCCCATCTATTGGATGGCTCATTCTAATGATGTCATCTCCTTTTGTCAGCAGGCTCATGACAAAGTAAAAGTTCACCTTTATCATCTTGATAAAGACTGCTGTAGTCGTTGTTCAGTTTCTCATTTTCGAGTGTCTTGACAAGGGCTGCATCAAATGTTTGAGGACAAAGTATCATGACGATGAAAATGGAGGTCCAGTAATCAGGGAAAAGCAAGGAATAACAATCTAATAAGGGATAAACATCCCCCCCAAAAAGAAAAAAGTTCACATCAGGAAGAAACATTAGGATGGCAGCGTAATGCCAATTTTAGATCACTTTACTCTGGGGAGTGTATATTTTTTGCAAAAGGTCAAGGGAGATACCCTTACGTCTCTTGCAATTTTGCCTGTTTACTTTCCGTTTAAAAGACATCTGATCTGCGTGTTTTGGACAGACATCTGCTGTGGGCTGGGATGGCAGCTGAAATGTGAGGCACAACCAATTCTTCACTAGCTAATGAACTGTTTGTATTTCGTAGTGCGTTTAAACGGTCATGTAACTTTGCAGTACCCGATCGATTGTAACGTTTAGCAAAAAAATAGCATTAAAGTTAATGATCAACCATAGAAATGCCTTTTTGTATGACAAAACAATTGGTTTTAATGACCAATTAAAGGGTCATATAGGTCTTACGTTTAACTCAATAATAAGATAAAATACTGCAACACACGTCTTCAGCAAAACAGATTTCAAGTCACGGGCAACTTCTAGTTGATCCGTATGCTTGGCAAGACAACTCTTTTCTTTCATATTCATTAATTATTAAAACAGTATTAGTTCCCTCTTTCGGTTTTCAACATAATTATAGCAATGCAAGAGACTGCAAGGGATTATGGGATGTGTTGAGCAGAAAAAAACAGTCCCACTTAAACCACTTTAAATAGGTTCACATTTTTGTGGTGCGTATGTAAGTAAGCGAAAGAAACGTTTATGAGATGTAGATATTTGGGAAAACTGGCTGTATATTTATTACTGAAATGCATTTGGAAAGTGTAGATGAGAATATATTTGATATTTGTGTGGATTGTGTGTTTAAACATTTCTTGCTCTTTTTCTAGTACACTTTGAAATTACACCCGAGATGTTTACGCACAAAGCTAATGCTAGCATCTGTGAATGCTTTCATTGGGTATGTGATGGATCACATGATCTAATAAAGTTATATTTTTTATAACTTCTGTATGTTCTGTGTTACTTCTGTTGTAAGAAATGTTGTTAGTCATGTCAGCTTACTATTATTTATCTTGACAAGAGATGAGTTGTTACAACTTAGAAAATGAAGTTGACTTTCTTTCAACTATTTATTAGTTGTAACAACTCACATGTAGTTATAACAACTCATTTCTAGTCAAGATAATTAATAGTAAGCTGAAATGACTTGTAAATTTGAGTTGATTCAACAACAAAAAATATGAAAGGCAGCAAATTATTTATTACAGTGAAGAGTCAATTTAAAATATTTCTGTTTTGGATTAATACCAACGTTAGCTCCTTGATAAATCACTATAACATATCACAATAAAAGACTTTTTAAGCACACGTGCTAAACTGTTCGTTTTAAATGCTTATATCTTATGTATGCGAATGTTGATTCATACCAAAATGCTTTTTTGCATAGTTGTGTTTCAAACATGAAAACGTTTCGGGTTAAGTATGTAACTATTGTTCCCTGAAAAGGGAACAAGACGCTGCATCTCCCTTGCCATACTTCCTGCGTCACTGTAACGTCGTCTTTGGCAATATTTCAGATAGCGATATTCTTCCTGACTCCATCATCACCCTGTCTTTGTCGTTAAGCCTCACCATTGGTTGAATTTGATATACACATTCAGACGCACTTACCCCTGGAGGTGTCCCCAAAGTGTCACCGCAGTGACGCAGCGCAAGTTCCCTTGAAAGGGAACTGTAACAATGTATTTTAAAAGGTAACACGATGTAACCTTGCTCTCACTTAAAATGTGTCCCCACATTTAGTTCTTGCATTTGAGTGCCTCATCGAGTAACTGCGTGCAGATGAGATTGTTTGTTTGTCTACAACAAACAAACACCGCATTAGTTGTGACTTTTTGTACCATATGTACAATTAAGTTGATCTGCTATGCAGTTAAAAGCCATCCAACTTTTAAATAAGAAGCAGTGATGGAAAGTTGTTTCCAATGCAAACCATTCAGCTTTCTGTTGTACTTTCATTTGTCAAACTTCAAAACGCATCAAGCTTCTCAGATGATGTTTTACAATTCAGAAGTATTACAGTCGAGATAAACTCAAGCCTCTGGATAATGTAGCTCTAACGTAGTCTTATGTAAGATTGTTTTAAGATATCTGAGCGCCGAACCCAGCATTTTAAAGCGGTGAGTCAATGCTTTCTGTGACTCAAAGGAGGACGCAAGGAACACCGAGTTCTTCATGCCTAACAACATTTCTGAAAGCCTCAACAAAGCTTCTCCTTGTTGATCTTACCCAGATGAACTGTGTGGTTAGGTGCATATTTAAGCTTAGTTTTATCACAAAATGAGAAACTTACACTTCATCTCTCTGCATCCCTTTATGGTTGTTGTATTAACACATGACAATTAATATTTTGTACATTGCAAACACATTTTCAACATCCAGCCTACAGAATAGCTTTTTACAGTACATTTCATAAAATATCATAACAGTTTTCTAATTGCCTCGACAGCGGCTTGAACATTTGTAAATTGTTTTCCAATTACTGTCCATGTATCCATGCAGTACTGTTACCTGTGTGAGGTAACTTTGTGCTGTTACCCGAGTCCCTCGCCTAGTCTTCTGTATCACTGGCACACACAAGACTGGGGAAATCCTCAGAAATGCTGTCACCTCTATTGCCGCATACAGCCCCAAAGAGCAGAGTCTGATGTGAGACAAAATAAACTTTTAGTTTCTTCATTTTAATTCCCCGAACTGCACATTACACTGTGGGTGTTAATGTAAACATGAGGTTTATATCTAGGGTGGCCATTCGTGCCAGTTCCACCGGACTCGTCCCGAACATGTTTTCGGGTTCGTTCTCCGGAAGTCACGTTGGTCGACCGCATCAAGGTTTAATATTTCGGGTTTAATTTCAGAAAAGCAACCGTTACATTTCAAGAATGAAACTACAATGATTGTGTCTTAAAATAAATAAATCTTAATTTTCTAATGTATTATAACTGAAATGTGAGAACCTCGATGACGTATGCGGTCGAGCAACGCGACTTCCGGAGAACGAACCCGAAAACATGTTCGGGACGTGTCCGGCGGAACTGGCACGAATGGCCACCCTATTTATATCGTTCCCTCTGCAGAGCTTCTACATAGCAAACACTTTTGTATATAAAACCTTCAAGGCAAGCCAACCCTGCCTTTGGTTGATCTATAGAGGCAAAGTCATTATGGGGCGGTTTTCCAGACAGGGATTAACTTAAACCAGGACCAGGCCTTAGTTTAATTAGGAAATGTTACTAGTTTTAACAAACATCCTTACTAAAAACATTAACAACAGGCACTGATGTATTTAAGATATGTCAGTGCAAGTTGTTTTCATTTTGGACAGCTCTTACATTTATTTTAGTCTAGGACTAGTCTAATCCCTGTCCGGGAAACAACCACTATGGGGCGGTTTCCTGGACAGGGATTAGACTAGTCCTAGACTAAAATAAATTTAAGAGCTGTCCAAACTGAAAACAACTTGCACAGACATATCTTAAAATACATCAGTTCCCTTTGTTTTGCCTCAAAATGCACACAAGTAATGTTTTTAGTGAGACATTTTTGTTAAAACTAGTTATATGTCCTAATTAAACTAAGGCCTGGTCCTGGCTTAAGCTACCTCCTGTCCGGGAAACTACCCCTATGAGTTCAACTTGCTTTATTAATTAAATAAATGATATGTTTTAATAAAGTACAGCATAGGCCACAGTCCTGAAGCAGCACAGTTGAAACAGGCTGCAGGCTAGTTATGTAAGCTAACCTAACTTTAGTTCTTGAGTTGCTGTATAGTTAGCTTAGCTATAGCACTTAGCTTAGCCCAGTTCATTCAATGGTACCAAACTGAGATGAAGTTAGAAATGACCAAACACATCAACATTTTCCCTGTTTAAAACGAGTAGTTATACGATCAAATATGGTGGCACAAAATAAAACGTGGCGCTTTTAAAAGCGGGTTAAAAAGAATAACTATAATGTATGGCGGAATATCACTTTTGGGAGTACTTCGACTCGGCGCATTATGCATTATAGTAACCCTTTTTAACCTGCTTAGAAAAAAGCACCAGGTTTTATTTTGTGCCACCATATTTGGTTGTATAACTACTTGTTTAAAATAGGGAAAACGTTGGTGTGTTTGGTCATTTCTGGCTTCATCTCTGTTTGGTGCCATTGAATGAATTGGGCTGAGCTAAGTGCTATCAAAGTGCCGCCGCATGCCACAGTGCACGCACTAAGATGATAGAGGTATGTATCAACTCTTCTTAGTTAAGGTAATAACATAGTTTAATATGACAAAACGATGGAGTATCCCTTTAACTTTCAAATACCACTACAACCTGAATAGGATTATGTTGGGGCGCGGCCATCCTCGGTGGCTCAAATGTGTCATCAAGCCATCGCCTAAATCATCCTGAACTCAGGGGCCTTATTTATAAAATGCTGAGTAGAAACCATCCTACATCATTTATCAAAAATGCGTACGTGTGATTCATAGAACGCACATACCCCTTTCTTTCAGATGGGAAATCTATCAATCGTAAATGATCTTGAACTTTTGCGCAACTGAGTAGTTTAAGATCTCCGCCTTTAAATGATGCCTAATTAATGTCATTGACATATAAAAGAGTTTCTTTGTTTAAATTCTTTTCAAGCAGCAAGAATGGCTTATATTTCCAAAAACCTGCAGCAATCGGACAAGCAAAAGTGCATACGTCTGCTCAGACCCTGCACTTTTCCACATCAAAGACAGCTTTTATAAATATGGACTTTGCCATGGATATGTGCATGCATACACTTTACAATCAAATCTGTGCGTACGCACGCTTTTTAAATGAGGTTCCAGAAATGGTGAAAACCTGTTTAATGATCTAACTCTGCAATTCACTGTCTACTACATAGTTTACAGTCTTTGTGGCATGTTTCAGTAATACATTTCTAACATACAGTACCTACTGTGCAAAAGTCTTACCACCAGACTTGTTGTTTTAGAAGTTTTAATGTCCATACATATTTATTTTTCAATCTATTTCATTAAAGGAACAGTATGTAGGATTGTGGCCAAAACTGGTACTGCAATCACAAAACTTGTGGCTAAAACTGGTACTGCATTCACACAACTGGTGGCCAATACACAAAATGACAACATAAACATCAATTGAGGGCTGCAACTCCACTTTTTAAATGACAATATCCGGGCCGGACCACTGTTGTCAGTGATATAAGTATTTGAAATGAAAATGATTTCTTAATGTCTCGTGACATATCAGAGCCATTTTATGATTAATTTATATACAATTCTTACATACTGTTCCTTTAAGATACAAACAGTAAATACAGGAAATATGTACAAATTAATAATATAAAAATAAATAATAAAAAATATATATTTTCAGAACTAAATGTCTTCTTTAGGCATCATCAGTGTTTAGTGTGACCTCTCTTGGCACATCTTAAGCGTTTTTTAAGCAGAATGAAGTAAAAAGACTAATTACTTTAAATGTGATATAGATTGGTTGAACGGAGTATTTATCCTTGTTCTGTGATGTGCAGAGCCGGCCCTAGACCTTTGGGGGCCCTAAGCAAAATTTGGTCTGGGGCCCCTTTGACCGTTTAAAGTAAGGCCTAAAGAAAAGCAATGACTACCTTATGACTATACTGCACATATTATATCTACTATGTTATTTTTTTTAAAATGTGTCTAATAAATTATGTTTTAATTATTCTATGTATACTGTATGTTAATGTTCTTTTTTACATTGCTGGTCCTGAGTACGTATTTCGTTCTTATGTGGCAACATGTAGCCTACAGAATGACAATAAAAGACCTTGGGGTGGTCCCGGACAGGGAATATCTTAAGACAGGACTCTGCCTTAGTTTAATTAGAAAACATAACTAATTTTAACAAAAATGCCTTACTCAAAACATTATTTCTGTGGATGTTGAGGCAAAACAAAGGGCACTGGTGTATTTTAAGATATGTCAGTGCAAGCTTTTTTCAGTTTGGACAGCTCTTAGCCTACTTTTATTTTAGTCTAGGACAATTCCTGTCAGGGAAACTGCCCCCTTGAGTTCTTGATTTGAGTTCCATGTTTGATGTCTAACAGAAAAATATGATGCCACTGACTGAACTGAATGGCAGTACAGCGCAACAAACACACACTGATGAACTTGCTGAATAAAAAGACTGATAAAGTGACTTTCACTGACCATCAAAGAAACATTATTAATTGACACCAGAGTTTAAGAGGCACAAACAACAGCCTATATATATAATTTAAATGAAATAGAGTAAATAGAATAACATTTAAATAAAATATTATATAAAATAATGAATATAACACTTAAATGTTTACATTTTTCAAATAAACAAAATTAACAATAATATCTAAAACACCACAAACAAGGTTAATAGTACCTAACATTCGCTATAACAATATATTATCCCTTACTTAACTAGCATAACAAAAGTTAATAGGCTTGTTTGAGATGAGCTAAATCTGACAGAAACATACGTTTGTGGATAATAACAATTAACTTGCAAATAATATTAATAATTGAAGATTAACAATTAACATTGCATTCATAACATTAATCTAACAAAGCTGGCTACTGTATGTCATATGCATTGCTATAGTTTAAATATTAAACACTGAACAGTGACATTATACACTTTTGCAAAGGCTAGCAGGTGGTTTAACAACAGTGCGCTGTCTGGACATGTTACCACGCATATACGCATGAGTTAGTTTACTCTTACACATAAAATACTTTAAATTCAGACGTTTACCAACAATATAATTACACTAATGACATAAATATGTAGAAATGACAATGGCATACGTGAAATATAAGCGTAACAGAAGTAATTAACACTTTAAACCGTTCAAATATTAATTATTAAGCTTAATAAACCAATTCACGTTATGATGGCAAATATAAGAAAGAGAAGTCAAACAGACCACAGTTTGGTCATTACCGAAGTCAAATAAGATCCACTTACTTCGCATTTACGCACAAACACATATAACATTAAAGAAATTGTGCTTAAAGCAACAGCAAAAGTTCGCGTCTGTATCAGAGATCCGGCTCAACTCAACTTTGCGTTCTGTGGGCGGGATTTTCGCCTGCACATAGATCGCGGGCACTGATTGGCTGCTGCGCTGTTTGCTGTGTGTCAATCAATCTCGGCAAGAAAGAGATCTTATTAGCGAACTTTCATAATAACTATAATAACAAGTAACAGCCTTTTTAACATTGCCATAATAATAAATAATGAATATTTATATTTATTTTATGTTACTTTTGATGAATGATTTTTTTTCAACCACTAGCTAAGTGACTTTAGGGGGCCCTCTGCTGGCCACGAGGCCCTTTGCAATTGCAAGGTTCGTTTAGTGGGTGGGCCGGCTCTGGTGATGTGACATGTAGACAATTTTTTTTTTTTGGGTCTGATATGCCTTAGAAGCTTCCTAAAAACCTCTCTCAGAAAGCTCTATTAGGGTGGGGGATTTTAAACAAGTGGTTTTGCACCTATTTGGCTTCCCCTACTGGCTTAACTTGCAATCTCATTACTGATTGGCTGACTTTTCTGCCACTCAAAAAATGTAGCCAATTATTTTAAAGTGGAGGGGCAGTTAGATGCCCGTGATGTCATTAGCATCAGTTTTTCAGATTGGGCTGTTTTCTGGCTGACATTTCTAAAAGAGGAATTTCTATGAGACTGAGATGTTTAGCATGTCTAGTACTTTTTGTATGTTTGTGAATGTGGGTAGACTACCATTATTCAACAAAGACAAGGTAAAAATGGTTTTTCATTCTCTGTCCCCTTTAAAATTAGAAGTTAAGGTTTATATTTATTTAGGTTTAAGAGATCCTGCAGCTGCCTGCTATTGCTCAAGCGGAAGAAGAGTTTACCCTAAAAACTTGACACATCAGTTTACATTTTTATACAGTTTTTAATACTATGTACACATTTTCTGTATTTTCTGGTTGTATTCTAATAAAGAAACTGAGAAATAATTATATACGATCATTATAACATTGCAAAAACAAATCTAATTGTGGCATGGTGGCCTAAGACTTTTGCACAGTACTGTATTTAATGTGTTTCAAAAACAATTTTCAAGATTGACTTTACAAGGACTTTAAGAGATACCAGCCTCACGAGAATTCGTACATATTTTACAAATTGGCTAATTTGTATGAATTCACATGAAGTTAATTGTGCAAAAACGTATGCTTCTCATGAAAAAAAAAAACCCTAACCTCAACATCACAGGGGACCAAGGCAAATCGTACAAAAACGTACAAATGTGGTCGTATACGAATTAGCCAACTTGTAAAATATGTACAAATTCTCGTGAGATAGCGTTGGCAATACGGGTTTCATTTATTAACCACATAGCTTTCTACCATTTGTCTTTTTTCCAATTTTCTGCATTTTTTCAGTGAAATGTTGCAATTTGATTTTATGTCAGAGCTTTGTCTAGGTGATAATAAACTCTTTTCCGAAGTCAAGGCAGTCGCTTTTCCGAAGAAAACTGGCAGCGCGCTGTTGAACTCAATCTGGGCTAGTGAGAAAAAAAACTCTATACCTTAAAATTCTGGCTGGTGACTGGTGTCACTTGTGTAGTTGAGGCAGATCCAGGACCCAAACTCGCCTGGGTCTCTTCAGCTAGATATGGCTGAATCATCTTTCTCATATAAAGGTCTGGACAGAAGACCTCACTGTCCTGGCTGGAAGCTACCCATTCTTCATCAGCGATGTTAACAGTATCAGCAACCTGTTCCTCCACCATGGAGATATCTGCTGCAGGGGTGTTGGGGCTTTCCACTGGACAGACAGCACCATCATTCCTAAAAAATATAGACTGATAATGTCACAGGTGCAGATTTGTCCTTTTCTGTTTTTGAAATTTTTGATTAAGAACTAAGCATTGTTTATTCATGTCCTGATAAACACATGGATTTAACATAGTGCACACTACTCTTTCTGGGTTTGGGATTGTATATTACAGTGCTTGTGTTACCGTCGTATTTTGGCTTGGGTTGTTTGATTCTGAAAATCACTTTGACTTAACCCTAATAAGACCCTTGGGGTCAATCTTAAGTTTATGTTCTTGAGTTTAAAAACATGGTTCCCTTCATCTCAGTGGAATAGATTTTGTGACTTTTTCCAGAATATCTGTCAAGATTCATATAAAAAACTCAAAAAATTGGCTTGATTCCGTCTTGTTTTAAAGAGGCGTAAAAATGTTGCTTAAATAGTCCCAATTGAAAATGAATGGGAAATGAAAAAACAAACTTTTTTTATTAAAAAACAATAAAAATCAATGCATCCATTATAAATCTGAAAATTTCAACACAGAAAAGTAGGCCTGGTACTAGAGCACCAATTCAAAATAGAAAAGACAAATCACACACACAAACAGACAAAAGTATAACACAGAGAGCATTTTTTAGAGAATTTGGCTAAAAAACAGCCACAGATGCAAAACAAAGATGTAAATTGGTGGGGTCACACAGGTGCGTGCACACACACACAGGCTCACACACACACAAAGACACAGTAAAACTTACACACACACACAAAGACACACACATACACACACACACACACTTGTATTCAGTCAAATTTCTGTGGCATTTTGTAAAAACAGACATTTCAAAATGCATCAAAAACTTCAAAAATATTCTACTATGTGAAATAATAATTATTTTTATGTCCTTTCTAATGTTAATATAAACATAGATTCACAAATTGTTTCACTAAAGTAGTGATGTGAGCAGTTGGCGACATCCAGTGAAATGAATGGGTCTCTATGGGCCTCTGCTGGTCGAAATTATTTATTTCCTAAACTGTCATTTTTTGTAAACACCTGAGGGCCGATTTTAACACATAATATCTAGATCCATCTCTAAAAACTATTTAAATCAAACTAAGATCATAATTTATGTGAATTTTTCACAAAAAATTTATATTTTACAGGCAACCTAATGGTGTAGTTGAGGAATTGAGTGGTAAACAGGTAAAAAAGTACTTCATATCTCCCAAAACACAGCATTAATGTATAGATGGGAAGTAAACATAAAAAATTAAATATTATTTGTATCATTAAAAATGTAGATATTTTTTGAAATCACTCTTTTACTTTCTGGGATAATTTTTACCCCCGCGGAACTATAATGTATGCAGGAAAATCGGGGCTTATGAGGGTTAAACAATCTACCGAGTGTACCGAGTGTAATTACGCAGTGAGTGATGTGATTGCTGCGAGAACAGAAACGTGTAGACGTGTGAAGGACAGCAGACAACAGGAAGACACACACAGTGCCGGTGAGGGAGGCCGTGTTAAGAAAACATGAATGCATTTCCTTCAATATGTGAATTGCGCCCCAGGGGGCAAGGCTAAACTATGTTGGGATCTGGCCGTGTACCAGAACTGAGGCCCACGGGACACACATTCCATTAAGTCACAGTCATTAAACCAGCTGGCCATGTTTTATCTGTTACCCTGAGTATTAAACATCACTTGGAGGTATCCACTACATTCAACGTTTGGATTTATGATTTTTTATATATAAAGATCTAGCAACCACCAAGAGCACCCTAGCATCGCAGAGGCTCTGTTGTTGTTTTGATCACTGCTTCTAAGCAAGCCTGTGGAGTTTTTCCATACACCCAAATGGCCTTTTTGTACCGTACACTCTGTCTGAACACAACTTGTTGAAATCTATGCAAATACTAAGCACTAATACAACAAATAAAACCTTCGCCCTTTCAAAATACTTGGACTAGTTATTTGTGTTTATATTACAGGCATGGATTACTGCCATAACCACAGCCTTCAGCAGACTGTTTAAACAAGACGCAATGACGTGGGACAAGCAACAGGTGACCCAGATATGTATGATCATGATAATGCACTCACACAACACCAATACGAACAGCACGAGGAGGCGGGACAGCTTCAGTGACATCACTGCATCTGCTGGACACATGACATACAGAAACACAGTCAGCACACCTTAGTTAACTACCTTTCAAGGACTTTCCAGGTCCAATACCCTCAAATTCAAGGACTAAATGTGGGGACACATTTCAAGTGAGAGCAAGGTTACATCAAGTTACCTTTTAAGATACATTGTTACAGTTCACTTTCAAGGGAACTCAGGCTGGTCACTGCGGTGTGCGTCTGAATGTCTATATCAAATTCAACCAATGGTGAGGCTTAACGACAAAGACATGGTGACGCAAGAGCCAGGAAGTATATCACTATCTGAAATATTGCCAAAGACGGCGTTACAGGGACGCAGGAAGTATGGCAAGGGAGACGCAGCGTCTCGTTCCCTTCTCAGGGAACAACAGTTACATACGTAACCCGATAAGTTTTCATTTATCAAACACAACTATGCAAATAAAACATTTTGGTATGAATCAACATTCGCATACAGAAGATATAAGCATTTAAAGCAAACAGTTTAGCACGTGTGCTTAAAAAGTCTAGAATTTTTATGATATTATGCTACACTACACGGAGAATAATATGGATTTTTTCCAGAAAACTTCTTGCATAAAATAGATTCAAGCATTTTCAATGACCTGTATCTATATTTGTATATTTTCAAAAACTTTGAATTTTTTCCCCCAGATTCACAAACTTTCAAGGATTTCAAGGACTTGTGGGAACCCAGGTAGCACTAAAGCTACATGAAGGTGACTAAGTTTTTGTGATTTTGCATCTGCATTGCCCTTTAAATTTGTTGTGATTCTTGTGAATCATGCCAATATTATATCTTACACATAATCTGTGTAAAATTACTAACCCTGGTGCATGTAGAGATGGATCCTCGTGGTTTTGATCCACAAAGGTGGACAACACGACATTGGCCTCCAGCATCATGTCTTCTGCACTGAAAGCAATGGGTCTGAAGGGGCAAAGAATGAACAGAACATGCTGAATCATAAACATTTGTTATTCATTGTATTTGAATGTCTTAAATAGTTATTTTTAAATTTAATCCTTGATTTTCAGTGTATTTTTGGTCCCTTCTGGGTTAAAAATCAAATAACAGCTTACTGTCCAGCTACACCAAACTGTGCAGAGACCGGTAGACCATGTGACTCTGCAAAGATCAATAAACCCTACAAACAATTGAATAATAATTAATCATAATAATAATAATAATTTCAAAATAAATCCAGCTCATGAGCAGATCAGTTGATTTAAAAGACAGTCGGGAGTGCCAACCAGCGTTAGACCTGAAGAATTACAAGGAATCAAAACAGCCTCATACAGAGTTTCATGTACAGGGGACACGCTGATCCGTACATCTGTATCCAACCCTGTCTTTAGACTCTGAGAAGGTCAGTCATGAGTGTACAGACCGCAGTGTGCCGCTCGTCACTATAACTCATTGTGACAGGTTAGCTGGTTAGTGTCCAAGCATCTGAGTGACTAAATCATTGACTGACACAAATGCAATACGGCCTGCCAAGAGGTGATGGCAAATGGCCAATGCGTACGTGGAGGAGGTCGGTACTACAGTGTCTTACTCCAGTGCCACAAGATTTCCCTGGAAATACGGTCAAAGGTTGACCAATAGGATACAACTTGTAGTTTGTTTAATATCACAAAGTGTTGTTTCGTGGCTGTTTGTCAATTTAACTATAATTTGTTATTTTCAGATGTATTCTGTGTAACACAACTACTTTAAACTATACTATGTGTAAAACACATTTGCTTACTCATACATATATGTATTGTTTACATATGTCACCACAAAACATAAGTCGCACAGGTATATTTGTAGCAAGAGCCAATGATACATCAAAATTATCAAATATTTTCATGCTTAACTCTTTCCCCGTCAATTAAGAGAAAGCATTTCCCTGCCAATTACGAGTTTTTACGGTAATCTGTAATTCCGCTATTATCCACTAAATGGCGTGCTTACACAATTTATAAAAACTGAAGCAAAAACTAATTGAATTAATTTTAAACTCCTTGTATTTTTTGATAATCATTCTGAATCTGATTTCTAACAAAATTAATTAACAAAAGTGCAATTATTTAAGCTTTTTGTTCAACAAACCTACCCATATTTAAGAGGTTATTAAAAGAGAACAAAATTAATAAAGATAGGATGAAATGTTTTTTCCTGATTTGTTTGTTTGTTTGTTTGACAGCAGAGGGTATGTTCTTTCATTTGATTTATTTGTATGCTTATATATTTATAGAAGAAAATTTGGTAACACTTTACTTGATTATGACATCTTCATAATCATGACATGATACGTGCCATGAACATGAAGGAGATATTATGCACGTTTATGACAACTGTCATTAAGTGTCATTTGTTCAATTATGCCATTTTTAATGCAAAGATGACATTGTTTCAGATGCCTTTGTTATGCCAACTTAAAGGTGCAGTGTGTGATTTTTAAAAGGATCTCTTGACAGAAATGGCAAATAATATACAAAACTATATTATCAGGGGTGTATAAAGACCTTTTTATAATGAACCTTTATGTTTTTATTACCTTAGAATGAGACGTTTTTATCTACATACACCGAGGGTCCCCTTACATGGAAGTCGCCATTTTGTGCCACCATGTTTCTACAGAAGCCCTTAATGGACAAACTTTTTTACTAAGTCGTCTCCGTCGATTACATGCTTTTCCGTTGGCGGCTACTATAGCTTCTCTATGCGTTTCAAAGCGAAGGGTGAGCAGTGAACTGAGTCGTTGGTTGCAATTCGCAACCTCACCACTAGATGCTGCTAAAATTTACACACTGCACCTTTAACATTAAGCAATATATCATAACTTGTCATGACAACTTGACATTACCAAGACAACATAACTGACCACTTTTTTTACCAGTGATACAAATTGAATTTATCACTAAAAAATCATTAAGTGTTAAACTCTTTCATATAGTTTTATAACAGTGTCGTGAATATTTTTCTTGACCTCAACTACAGTGGTATAAATATAATCATTAAGTGTTAATACTCTGTCAAATAGTTTTATAACAACGTCATCAATATTCTTTAGTTCATAATGTTTTTTTAAGTTTCATTCATGTGTTTAATAAATAAAATCAATCATTCAATAATAATAATAATTAAAATGTATAAAATTATATTTTGTTGCATTTGGAGACAGATTCACCTACAATTAAATGAAAACAGTACAATAATGGGGTAAGCCATGCAGCGTTGGGTCCATATCACTGTAAAAACAGTTAATTACATTAAATTAATTGTTTTGTTAGTTTTTTCTTATATGTCAGAAAATTTCAGAACCCTCTGTGTGAGAAAGAACTGTTCTGTTAGTTGTCAGTTTTTTATGTTGAGTAAAGTTAAGTATAATCTTTTGACGTGCATGTTGCATTTTGTAAGTGCGTTAATTCTTTGTTATTTCTTATTGGTTATGCACGGTCACGTGGGCACGGGTGATCACTTCCATTTTCTTTATTATCTCTTTGTCGGGTTTAAATTGTCAGTGCTTCATTGAAGTCAGGATGACCGACAGCGAACGAGTCACGAGCCCACTACTAACCTCTATGTGGCTATTGGATGCCGCAAATACATTTTGTTAAGGTATTTAAAATGATTTGACATAGTATATTAACACTTAATGACATTTAAATGACAGTTTAAAGGGATAGTCTACCCTTTTGCCATATTAAACTATGTTATTACCTCAACTTAGACGAATTAATACATATCTATCGTTTTTCGGTGCGTGCACTGTACAGCTCGTCGTGGATCTGTTGGCATCTGGCCTAGACCCATTCATTCCTATGGTACCAAACAGGGAAGCTACCAAACACTACCAAGTTTTCCCTATTTAAAGACTGTTACATGAGGAGTTATACCAGTAAGTATGGTGCCACAAAATAAAAAAAAATTTTTGGTACCATAGGAATGAATGGGTCTAGGCTAAATGATAACACATTCACAACGCGCTGTACAGTGCACGCATTGAAAAAGATAGGTATGTATTAATTCGTCTAGGTTGAGGTAATAACATAGTTTTATATGACAAAAGGGTAGACTATTCCTTTAATGTAATGTTAACTTATAAAGCTAAGTTTGATAATTATGTCATGTTAATGATGATGTATTGGTTTATGTAAGTTGTCATAACAAAGACATTTCAAACAATGTCATCTTTGCATTAAAAATTACATAATTGAAAAAAATGACACTTAATGACAGTTATCATAAATGTGCAGGAGGTCTCCTTCATGTTCATGACACGTGTCGTGTCGTGATTATGAAGGTCATGTCATTCTTATGAACACCCTTTCAAGTAAAGTGTTACCGAAAATTTTCCTGCAAGGTATTTTGTGAAAATCATAAAACTTTTTTAAAAAAGGCTGGCGGGAAATGAGTTAAAAATCATCAATAGGATATAAAGTAAAAAATCATGTTCCACAAAGATATTTTGGAAAAATGTTGGTTCTATCATAAGTATATAAAAATACATTTATCATTAGTAATATGTGTTGCTATGGACTTAAACGCAATTTTCTATATTATAATATTTCTATATATTTTTTTTCTATATAATTCAATATTTTTGCACCCTTAGTTTTCAGAATTGTATCTTGGCTAAATATTGTCCTTTCCTAAGAAACCATAAATCAATGGAAAGCTTATTTATTGATTGTTCATTATGAATACAGTAAATGGGCATAAAAATATTGATTTTGAAGTTGCATTATGAGATAAACGTGCTACAGTGCGTCATCCTGACAACAGTCCACAATGCAGTTTACTACACAAAATATTTTTTAATGCAGAATGACATGATTGACCAATCCGAATCAAGAATGAAGTATTCAAATTATACATAAAACATAAAAATAACTATATTGGGTGGATTATTAGTTAGGAACAGTTCGTACGGTTCAGTATGACATCTCTGAAGATGCTGGGATGAATATGATACACACTACAGGACATACCGTGACAGACATAAATCAGTATAAAATGAATATAGACACACGGACAGCCAGATGTAATAAAACATGCCTGCATGAAACACACACTCAACCTGCACACATGTATCCTCTGTTTATTTATGTTAAAAAAAAATTCCCACTCACCCTCAGTTCTTTAAGGCAGAAGGTTATGGCTGAATCCACTCCCACCTGAAAGTATTCGAACTCATTGGGGTGCAGGGACACCTCCGTGTTCATGCCTTTAATACGGGCTGATATTAAACAAATAATTCAAAAAACATCTGAATACACAGCAATATCATGTAGTTTTTAAAATGTATACATTTACTCAAGGTGGAATAAAATGAATTTGATCAATGCTTTGTTCAGAATAGAGTACTAGTCTACTTATACTGAGCACTTTATAGTCCTAACAATACAAAATAAATACTAGAGCTAAAAATAGTAGGTATTACTATATGATATCTGATTCATACAGTAGTATGTGTGACCTACACTGTAAAAAATTAGCTGTAATTATGCAGCTGGTTGCCAGTAACTTACTGTAGACAATAAAGACGGAAAATTTGTAATGTTCATTTAACTTTAAACAAACTGTTGCCAGTAAATAACATAAATGTAAAATCTACATTAAGTTACTGGCAGCTAGTTGCCAGTAATACCCAGTAATACTGTAATTTCTACAGAATTTTTTTACAGTGTACATTAATTCAGCGAGGGAAGCCCAGTTATTACATCAGGAATAATTTAGCTATTTCCCCCAACACATCCAATTTTGTGTGCAGGTGTAACCTAATTTGAGATAACACAGATTGCAGTTGACATTACAAAAATTTCCTTACGATTGTCCTCCTCACAGAAGTTCTTCAAGGTGATTTTATCAGAGGAAACAGAAAGAGTGATCTCCTCTTGTGAAACAGGGAAAAACACAACAATGTCGCCTAAAAGCCTAATATGGAAAAGGACAAAAGACCATTCAACTGAGGAAATACGGTCTCAGTCGCATAATAAAAATTGCACTATAAAAAAGCACTTTATTTATTTTGAATATAAGGAGAAGTTTGTTTACTTGGGCTGGGCCGTCAGGACATTTGGACACAGATGAGATGGGAACACAGCCTGCAAAGCTTCACATTCCTGATACCCCAAATTGTAGGTCTTCGTTATACCTAAAACACACATGTAAGCAACAAAATCTTGATTAAAACAAATGTGATCAATTATTAGGTAAGTGTGCAGTAAGCATGTATTACACGTTGGAAATCATTCCTAGCATCTCATTATCAATTCATATTTACATCCGTCAACAACAATCTGTTTCTTCCTGTGAGTGTATTTACGCAAATGTGTACTTCACATGCAAAGAGCTGGACTAACCGTGTCTGCAGTGAAACCGAAATTTCACCCTGTCATGTGGGATATTGATGGATATCTCACATCTTTCGGCACCACAGCGGAAAAGGGGAAGCACACACTACAAACAACAAAAATAATTTGCATATAATACTAATGGTTATATATTGGGCTTCTGTGTGTTCTGCAGTGTACACTGCAAAAAAATTATTTCTTTGTTAAAATTGCCACTTTGTAGGCCTGAAGAAAAATTAGCAGTTTTTGGGTGTGTGCTTAAAAATGCAAATGGTGGTTTGTTGAAATTAAAACTCAATTGTGCTGTCAAATTATCTTTTCTCTCTCTCTCTTTCTCTCGGCACTAAATGGCAGCGCCGTGGTTGGATAGCGCAGATTAAGGGGCGGTATTATTGTAATAAGACTTGCTACCTACGTCACAAACAGCCCATTCTCACCAAAATGCGTACAAATAACACGCAATGGGATTATAGTGCAATTGATACGCCAATTTCCGATTTTGCGTGCATATGATACACCAGTCCTTCCTGTTCACATCTTTTTTGTCATTTTATTTATTGGTTTCTCATTTGTTTTCTGTTTTTTTACCATTGTCGCTTGGGCTTTGACACAAAAAGATGCGCCATATAGTTTAGTTTACTTTCATGTGCTCACGTGAAACTTTCATGTGCTCACGCAAAATTTTCATCTGCAGAATTTTTTTTAAGTTTAGTTTTAACAAATCGCGCATGCGATGGTTTCACGTGAGCACGCGATAGTTTCACGCGAGCATGCGGTAGTTTCACGCGAGCACTCGATAGTTTCACGCGAGCACTCGATAGTTTCACGCGAGCACGCGATAGTTTCATGCGAGCACGCGATAGTTTCACGCGAAACTAAACTTTATTTAATTTTTGCTCCATGTCCTCTTAGGGGCTCGGTAAATTTAAGATGAATTTTCTTGATAAGCAAATTGACCTAGGAAAATAAGTCTAGTTTAGACAAATTATATCAGTGGCGGCTGGTGACTCCTCTTCCGAGGGTCGCAAATTCAAAATATGTGTTCGGAGTGTCATGTGTGTTGCTTGTGCTTGTGCAGCACACGCTTCGAAACCATTTATGATAAAAGAGACGCTCACGTTTACAAAATACTCACAAGACACTAACTTAAAGCAACACTATGGAGTTTATGTAAAAATGACTTACAGCTCCCCCATGTGGTTGAAAAGCGCAACAGTGCCTGGTATCAGACACTCTTCTGCAGGCAGGGGGAGGGGCGGAGTTGTGTTTCCTACCCTCCACCGCCACTTTCAGAGTGTGCTTGTAGCAGCTAGGAGGCTGCTCAGGTTGCAGCAACAGTACAATTTGTCCAGTTAAAAGTTATTCTATCACTGAAATAATTTTAGAGACATTATTTAAAGGTAAAAAAAACTACATAGTGTTGCTTTAACACTAAAATCTGATTACCCATGAGATTTTGCGAGTATCTGGCAAACGTGAGCGTGTCTTAATCATAAACCCTTTAGACGTGAGTGCACCAGGCACGTATTTTGACATGACACATGATGCACATAGGTTCAGTTGACGCGCTGAACACATGTTTTGAAATGACGAACCACACATGACGGGCTACATGTTGTGACGAGCTTTGCATCGTGCACCCTCAAAAAAGAAGTCTCCGGCCGTCACTGATAATAATATATTATATTTAAGTAAATTTGTGCTTAGAGCAAGCAAAAAAATCTGCCAATGTGGTAAGAAACTTTTTCTTGAATTTAGTGTTTAAGATTTTTTCCATTGACAGATTTTTTGCTAGTTTTAGGCACAAATTCATTATTTTTTCTTAGGTAATTTTGCTCACCAAGAAAATGCATCTTGATGTAAGAATTTTTAGATATTTGTAGGATACTGAAAAAGAAAGTCTTTTTTGCAGTGTAACTAAAACCTGTTGAGTACAAACTGCGCACTGTTTTTTTTTTCATTACATAAAAGCAATGAATGTACTTAGTTAACCAGTGATAGTTGTTTAACAGTGGTAATGTTTACTACCTTCATTTTTAGCTTGCATTTAGCTCTACAGCCCTGCTGGGCATCCGATTGCATAATATATTGCTGGAAGAACAAGGGTGCGAAGATAATACAGCCGTAAGCTGACTGAGATGAGTTGACTGACCTGACAGCCAACTACAGACAGAGAGAGAGAGAGAGAGAGAGAGAGAGAGAGAGAGAGAGAGAGAGAGAGAGAGAGAGAGAGAGAGAGAGAGAGATAAGAAAATGCTTTCTAGGTTGGCAGCTTGCTATGTTTTGAAACACAGTGTAAAAAATATAATAAACAGACGACCCCTTTGTCCAGAGGATCCAGCCACATTTCATCACCAATTCTCGACAGCGCGTGAACTGCCTTTCCAAACACTGCAAACAATGAAACAAACATTTATTAACAACATAAACTATTCTGACTGATCTAATATTTATTGATCTGCAAGTTGTATTTAAATAAAGAGAATAAAAGCGCGCCATAAAGTTACCTTTAACACCATTGCCTTCAATAACAAACTTCATTGTTTCTCAGCAATATATACTCGTGAATTTTCCAATTATCAATATATATTAATAATGCTCGAAAAAAAACGCGATTTCAGTGAGAAAATACTGTAGTTGATAATCAGTCAGATTCCCTCAGTTCGCGCGCGCCATCTCGCGTACGTTAGCAGAATGAGTCGCGCGCTTTTACCAAGACAAACCAAGATGTCGAGTTACATAAATTAACGACATAAAACGTTTTGTAACTATTGTAAAAAAAAAAAAATAGAAAATAACTGTGGTTCGTTTTTCAAGATAAAAAAATTAACTTAAGTAATTTTCAGACTAATGTTGAAAAATTCAAAAATTACAAATACCTACCTTAAACATATTATTTATATTACAAGCATATTATTATACTACATTTGACAAAAAATATTTAACAGTGTGTTATGGTGACTTTTAAAACTTTTAAAAACCCTAGGAACTGCTTATGCCGAACATCGGCTGATCGGAACTATTAAAGTGTAACACATAAGCACTCGCATGGTTCTGAAGTATGAGCATCTCACAATAACATTGGGTTTTAAAGAAAGATGAGTCTTTCACCCCTGTATCAATATAAAATGCATTTATATGTTATCGAAGCCATCGCTTGAAAGAAGTTGCAGAATGATCGCGTGTTTCCGATTGACAACAGTTAACTAACTGCAAGTCGCCTTAATCTTGCTTGTACATTTTTGCTGTTATGGCTTGTAATGATGACTGGCAGATGCCAGGACGTCGTAAAGGCGCTGGCCGAAAAGGAAAACACTCCTCCAATACAAAAACAGACTCTCATCGAGTCTCTGACTGCCAGGTGGATACTCAAAGGATAATAAACGCAATGTGAGCATCTGTCCGTCACTATCGCACATGACAGCTGAGTACCCGCGTGCTCTTTCATCAAACTTTATGCTTTCCTTCACAGGAATGAGCTCAGAGGAGAAAACTTCTGGCTGGAATGGAAAGGTTGGTCTATTTTTCTTACATTTTAAACCACAAACTGTGCTGGACTTTAATAATGACAACTTTCCATGTCTACATATCTACCTTCAGATCTCCTATCAAAGCGTCTTCTGTCCAGTGCTTCAGTATCCACAGAGAATGAAGCTGTGTCTCTTCGGCACTGTGTGTGTTATGGTTTGGGTAACTTTGGCTCCTGTGTATCTGCCCGATACCAGCTTGCAATGTTGTTACTGCTTCTAGAGACACTTCAGGTAAACAAACACACACACACACACACACATACAAACCCTACAAGACAAACTTAAATATTTATTATACAATAGGTATTCTTTTTCAGATTCCTGTGGACAGCTGTTGTGTGTATGACCCTGTGTTTACTGTGTCCGAGTGCAATGCTCTCAGAGCGCTCGGCTTCATTGTGTTGACTGAAAATGAGGTAGAAAACAATGCACATACTGTATTAAAACTGTTTTGTTTCACTAGAAGATAATAAAGTTTAAGGTTTTTTTCTCAGGAGGGAAAACGGGCAGTGTGTCAGCCTACACTGTTTTACCTGATGCATTGTGGGAAGGCTTTGTATAACAACTTGCTGTGGAAAAACTGGACGCCTCAGACTTTGCCAAAGATTGTTATTATTGGCAACAGTTTTCTTAGTTTTCAAGAGAGGTATGTAAAGTCATTTTGATGGTATATCTCATTTAAGCAAGCTTAGTTGTATGGGCTTACAGCGCTGAAATGCAAAATAAAAGAATAACGTGACTATTTTTTATGTTTTTATTGTATTTGCTTAGAATGTTACAAAGAGAGTTTGAACGAGATTACAGCTTCCTTTCAAATGTATCCTTTACATTTATCTAAATTGTTTTAACAATTGCTAGTTTTCATGTGTCATCATGCACGTAGGGGAACGTAGGTTAAGAAGTAAGAGATTTCTTTTGTTAAGCCTAAATATTAAATAGTTGTTGTGCACTAACCGACCAGGAGACAAGCCTGGGTTATGCTTCAACAGAATGCCCTCAAAGGAGAAAACACAGAAAGGGGCAATTTATAAATAATGTGCCATAAACGTATGCTTCTCTGTCCCCAATGAGGGGAAACAATGACAGCCATCAATATACACTCGTATCTACAGTGACCATTTCATCAAATTAACCTCATGTAAACACAGGATTAATCATTGTATTTATAGCCATATATCATACAGGGCTCAACATAAAGGACTGACTCGAGAAACACTCGGGCCAGTAAATAGTATTGTGACTGGGCCGAGCCTACCCAGTCTCACGTAGATGCGTATAAATAGCAAGAAGTGTAAAAATCGTGCAATACATACGCCAAATTCCACTTTGGCTTGCCTATGATACGCCAGTCCTTCCCATTCACTTAAACGTTTTTTTTTTGTCGTTTTATTTATTGGTTTCTCAATTTTTTTCTGTTTTTTAAACCATTTTTGCTTGGGTTTAGGGTTAGATTTTAGATTTGCTTAATGAGGTTATTTAATATACAGGTTTCTCTATGTTTTTGTCCATATTTAAGCCATGGTCGCTTGGAGTTAGGGTTAGAGTTGGGGTTTGGGTTAGAATGTCATTTTTATATAACAAAAAGTAGTTCTAACCCTAAACCCAAGCGAAAATGGCAAAAAAAGCAAAAAAATTGAGAAACCAACAAATAAAACGACAAAAAAAGATGCCCCGTTTAAGTAAATGGGAAGGACTGGCGTATCATATCACGCCAAAGTGGAATTTGGCGTATGTATTGCCCGATTTTTACACTTCGTGCTATTTATACGCAACTCCGTGAGACCAGGGTTTTGCCCTCAGTCAGTAAAATAGTTGGAAAAAAGTCAGTGACCATTTGTCTGTATGTATTCTAATGCAATGTTACCATGAGAAACATTTTAAGTGTCGCAAACATTAACTTCTCAGCAATCTCATGAGGTTTCTCTTTTTTGGTGGTTCACATGACTAAAAACTATCAGTTGATGCACATTCGATTCCAATAGCTTTAGGATTTTTTTCTGAAGCCAGGTTGCAAGCCTTGACTCAGCTATCTGAAGGTGATCCGTGTGTGTGAGGAGACGTCTCTGCCATGTTCACAACGATTTCTGGATGTGTTTAATGACACGGCACTCATTCAATTCCCTCCTGAGAATCTCAACAGACTTGCGGATTCATTGTGGACCGAATCTTCAGAACCACTGTACCAACACTGTAAAGACCTTGAGATCATCCAGAGAGAAAAACACTGCTGAGAAATATTAATAAATGTGATAATGTTGGGGTTTTGGTAAATATTACTGTACATTATTTCCAGTTTTCTTATGATTTTTATTAAAACAGTTGATAGAAGAAAAATTTATTTTTATTTTCTTAATAGGATTTGTTTTCTTTGGACGTCTTTTGTACACTGCAAAAAAATGATTTTCAAGAAAAAATTCTTAGTGTATTTGTCTTGTTTTTTAGTAAAAATATCAAAAAATTCTTAAATTAAGATGCTTTTTCTTGATGAGCAAAACAACCCAAGAAAATAAGTCTAGTGTTTAGACCAAAAATATCAAATTTAAGTGATTTTGTTCATGAAATAGGCGGGGGATCTGCCAATGTGGTAAGCAAATTTTTCTTGAATTTAGGGTTTAAGAAAATTTTTCAATTTTTTTTGCTTACCCCATTGGCAGATTTGTTTGCTTGTTTTATGCACAAAATCAATTAAATTTGATATATTTGGTCTTAAAACTAGACTTATTTTCCTAGGTCGTTTTGCTCATCAAGAAAAAGCATCTTGATTTGGGATTTTTTAGATATTTTTACTGAAAACAAGACAAAAATACTAAGATTTTTTTTTCTTGAAAATCATTTTTTGCAGTGTATGGTCTTACCTTGTATACTTTTATGACCATACAAGGCTGTGTGAGTGGGGCAAATATTAAAGTCACAATTAAATTTTACTAAAAAACGTAATTTGTTTTGGAATATTGTATTATTTACAAATTACTTGTCCATGAGCTTCGTGAAATTCACATGCCCTTATAATCTTTAATCAAAACACAAATCTCCTTCACTGAAAATAAATGAGTTTCTTACGTAGTATTATTATTTTGTTTTTAGTATAAATATCTAAAAATTCTTAAATCAAGATGTAGATGACATAAGAAAATGAGTCTAGTTTTTAGACAAAAAATACAATGTAAGTAAATTTGTGCTTAAAACCAGAAAAAATAAATCTTCCAATGGGGTGAGAATTTTTTTCAAGATTTTTTATCTCACCCCATTGGCAGATTTTTTTGCTTGTTTTAAGCACAAATTTACTTACATTGTATTTTTTTGTCTAAAAACTAGACTTATTTTCTTAGGTCATTTTGCCCATCAAGAAAATAGATCTTGATTTAAGAATTTTTTGATATTTGTACTAAAAACAAGATAAAAATACTAAGTAAGAAAGAAGTAATTTTTTCCAGTGTTGAGACCTTTACCTCCCGTCATGGGGTATGGTAGCGGGTGGGACCTGGGAAAAGATCGCAGCGATTGGTAAATAGCCACATGACCTAACTTTCAATTATCCAATCAATTCTTGATGGACGAGTTCAAGGCCAGACATACACTGAAAAAAATGATTTTCAAGAAAAAAATTCTTAGGATTTCTGTCTTGTTTTTGGTGTAAATATCTAAAAGTTCTTACACAAGGATGCTTTTTCTTGATGAGCAAAACGACCCAAGAAAATAAGTCTAGTGTTTGGACCAAAAATATACAATTTAAGTGAATTTGTGCTTAAAACAAGCAAAAAAATAAATTAAGTTTACTTTTTTCTTAAACACTTAATTCAAGTTTGGGTGATTTTGTGCATAGAACAAGCAAAAAAATCTGCCAATGGGGTAGGCAAAACATTTTTCTTGAACACTAAATTCGGGAAAAATGAGCTTACCCCATTTTGCTTGTTTTGTTTACAAAGTCACTTGAATTTGATATTTTTTGGTCAAAAAACTAGACTTATTTTCTTGGGTCCTTTTGCTCATAAAGAAAAAGCATCTTAAATTTAAGAATTTTGTAGATATTTTTACTGAAAACAAGGCAAAAATACTAAGATTTTTTTTCTTGAAAATCATTTTTTGCAGTGTACTTTTATTTTTTTTCATTTCAGAAGCCATTTCCCTTAATAAGACAATCACTGCTTCTGTTTTATTGTGACTTGAAACAAAATATCACAATATGCATAATATATTCAAATTCAGTTGAACATTTTACCCATAAAGTCAATGTTTTGCTGTCTTTAAAGTGACTATTCTTGATAGAAACGACGCAGTGAACAAAATGAGAAAACTGAAAGCAATGATCCTGATGTAGTCCAACAAACATCCACGCAATGACACTTGTCTAGTCAAACATTTTATTGAATTTAAAACAAAAAGAAAAAAATTTGGCTTCATGTTTTTTTTGCACACTTGTGTTAGTTGTAAAGATACTAAATTCAGTTCTACAGTCATGTTTTAATGTCTTTCAAATACTTGATAAATCTCACTGAGACTGTCTTCTACCTCACCGAACATCTCACTCGGTCTCAGCCGGTTTCTCCACATCACCTGAGCCTTCACTCACAACACCTTCATTCCCATTTACCACTACAGACTGTGTCTCATCTGCTGATGTCATAATTTTACTTGATTTTGATTGGATCTCATTTGGAACACTGTCTGGTTGATGTTCCTCTTTCTCCGTTTCATTTTTTGCGGTACAGTCTCCGTTGTACTGATGGGACTCGATCTCGCCGTTCATACTGATATGGTCTGATTTCTCAGAAGAATCAGTTTCACTTTGTTCACTTATTGGATTTTCTTCAGTGGCCTCATGCTTGCCATTGGTTTTCTCATCCTCAGTCGTTTCTCCATTCTTGGCCTGCATCCCTGAAGCATCTTTCTCATCGGTTGACTGTGATTTAGCTTTTTCAGCCTCTTCTGCTGCTTTTATCTCTTTGAGCTTCTCTTTGAACTCCATTATTCTTGTGCTGAAACAACAAGTCATTCGTTCTGTATTGTTTTTCCATTAACTAAAAGACCCATTACATAGACCTACACAGAATCTGAACCTGACAGTGCATTTGTTTTCTTAATTTTACCTGTATGAAGTCTTCAGTATGCCATTGACCAAAGCAAGCTGCTCCAGTGTGGTGTCCTGAGAAGGAACCAAACTCTGCAGATGGGAGAAAGAAAAATATAATTTTTAACAGAAATCACTTGCAAGTCTTCACGTTTGTTATTACGAGCCGTGATTTTAAATTGGACTCACCTTGGGTGGTGTTTCTGGAAGCTCCACGCCTCCCTGACGTATAGACCGCTCCACACGCACAGCCTGCTGGGTAATATTCTTCAGGAAGTCAGAACTGCATTTAGTTTGGGGATGCTCGTCACCCCACTGTTAAAAATAAACAAGTGAACTCAGAACACAATTGTACCGTTGACTCAGATTTATAAATTAGCACACAAACACAAAGGCTTACCTTATTCTGGAAGATGCTGTGAGCTGCTTTTTCATGGTTCATACCTCCTCTGTAGTCGCCGGCCAGACAGAGTCTCTGTGCCAGTAGGTGGTGACTGCAGGTCAAAAAAGGAACCAAATATTAAATAATAATAAATTAAATAATTTCAACTTAAAATAATATTTCATGTCCTAGTTATTTGCTATTATAGGAATAATGCACATTTAGCTGGTCTTATCACAAAATAAATATATTCAGGGTGGTACGAGATATAAGATTTAACCTCTCTGTTCGGGGTTTATTTTTCGATTATGACATTTATACTGCCCTACAAAGCCAATGCACAGTAACTACGCATTTGGTCAAAATTGAGTTAAGAGTTGAAATGGGCTTTGTCTTGTGACAAAGTCTCCTGGTTCAATTTTGTCCCATTTCAGAGAAACGTGTTTGCCAAAATTGCAGTTACATGTTTGACTGGCTTAAGGGCATTTTTCTCGGTTTCAGTGTTTGCGCAGTTATTGCACTTAGCCTTTGTAGGGCAGTATAATATAGTGCATTATCCTAAATCTAATCTAATGCCCCATTGTAAACCAAATCAAAGAGATTTGTTGGTTCAACTTAAAGCAAGTGTACATGTTGCCTGTAAATTTTGAGATAATTCAACAAAAAAGTTGTCAACCTAAAATTTCGAGTTGGCTATTTTGGGGATTTCGCCTGGATTTGGCCTACCCAATTTCAAAAGCTTCTCATACCCACAAGCAGAGGTGCACATACAAAAGTTTGGTATCATTTTACAGGAAACCCTTTGAAATTACATAAAACACTGTTAAAAGTGCTCAACATGGTTGTATGTGTTGTCAGTCCTCTAATAAACACAAAAATAAATAGGCGCTTTTTGATGTTTTTTTTCTAAAGTCTGTATTTAAAAGTGTATAACTCTGGCCCTGAGTGGTAACGAAACCTGCAGCCAGTTTTGTTTGATTCCAGCAATTGCCAGCTTACAGAGGAAAAAGGAATTTTTTCTCTATCATAATAAATGCAAAAGTTATTTTACTCCAACTGATGGGAGGAATAATACGCTTTTGGTATACAATTTCTGCCAAAAAAAATTTGAAGTGCTCCCATAACCACATACAGTGGAATAAATGCAATATCTTTATATCATTTTGCAGAAAACCCTTTGAAGTTACATAAAAAGCTGCTGTTTGTGACAATATTGTTATTTATGTGGTTTTTCATATGATAAAACACCAAATGTTCTTTTTTTTATGTTGTAAATACTGTTTGGATAGTGTATAACTCTGGTTCTGGGTGCTCTAGCAGACTCCAGTCAGTTCTGATTGTTACCAGCAGCAGGCAGTAAACACCCAAAAAAAGAATGAACTCTTTAGCATGTCGCATTCAAAAGTTATACTCATTTTACTGAAGTGTGCGAAAATATATTTTTCATATAAATATTAATTTTTTGTTTTGCACATATAATAAATAGCAAGGGATTAATTATGCACACAACCAAAGAAAATGCTGTGAATGGACTCATTTTTTAAAGTAGGACCTAAGAGAAAAGATGGTGTATCATTTGTGGCTATATGTGCTATCTGAGGCAGTCCACACTCAAGTTTCCCATATGTTTACAAAAGACCATTTTTACCTCATCATTCATTCGATGATTGTTGGATATGTGATAAAAATATCTTATTCCTGAGAGTGAGAGCTTTCATTTGATATAAGACTTGCCCATATTTGTCATACTTGAAAAATATGAAATATGTGAATATTAAATTATATTAAAAAATATGGGGGGGGGGTGATAGTGTAAATTAAGTGTAACTAACTTTCTTACAGTAAAACATATTTCAAAGTGATGCATATCTGCAGAAAGTAGAGAGTCTAAGCTTTCAAACAGTATCTCATATGTGGTACTGGGTCCATGACAGACCATTCAAAATTAAAGGAATATTTTATATTAAGTCAATATAAGATAATTCTGGACCCGGTACAGGGTCCACAGAGTCAAACAAGTTAATATAAAAATATAAGGCAGCGCTTACTTTTTTAAAGTCGACCAAACAAATAATTTTTACAGTGTATATACAGTAGGCAGCTACCTTTAAAGTAGGGCTGCACAATATATATAAAAAAATCAAAATATTGCAATATGCACATTGCATTGGTTAGCAATAAACAAATGATGTCAATACTTCAAAAGTTATGTATAGCAAAAGTTTCAGGTTGATGAAGAGAGACTGGTAAGACAAAGAGAGTAATGCTTTCTTTTTACCAGAATGAATGTTAAACGTGTATGTTGGTCATATAATTTTCAGGGTTTTTTTTATCATATTTGACCCTGGATCACAAAATTACTCATTAAGTTGCATGGGTATATTTGTAGCAATAGCCAACAATACATTGTATGGGACAAAATGATCGGTTTTTAATGCCAAAAATCATTAGGATATTAAGTAAAGATCATTTCCTACCTTTATTTATCATTAGTAATATGTGTTGCTAAGGACTTTATTTGGGGAACTTTAAAGGTGATTTTCTCAATATTTAGATTTTTTGCACCCTCAGATTCCCGAGATAGTGTATTTTAGCTAAATACGGAAATGGAAAGCTTATTTAGTTAGCTTTTAGATGATGTATAAATCTCAATTTATCAATATGTCTTAGAGGTGTAAAAATACAGCGATATGGATCGATTCGTCCCTAAATTTCTAACAATACGATACAACGATGCAACACATAAAATATTGATACGAGATAACTTTATTTGGACACACTCATTCCCTTATGTAACGTCCATCTTCGCATTTACGGCAAAGCGCACATTTTATTTTATTTTTTAAAAATCTACAACTACCTTATTTTTCCCCCTCATTATTTATTTTTATTTATTTAAAAAAAGTGTATTTTAGTTTTTTTATTGTTGTAAATGCTCCAACTGGGACAGAAATTGTGCCCTTTTCAAAGAGTTTAATAAAATGTACTACTGTGCAAAAGTGTTAGGCTACCACAACCAGACTTGTTGTTTTAGAAGTTTCAATGTCCATCCATATTTATTTTTCAATCTATTTCATTAAGATACAAACAGAAAATACAGGAAATATGTACAAAAAAAATTAAAAATTTAAATTTCAGGACTAAATGTCTTTTAAACGTCTGTGTTTAGTGTGACCTTTCTTGGCACTAAACACATCTTGAGCATTTAATTTTGGCGTGGTGGCCTATGAGTTTTTTGCACAGAACTGTATTTTGATTTAATTTGTAAGTTAATAAAAATGTAACCACTTAACTGGGCACATAATATAAAAATGCAGATAAATTAATCAAATCGTAAATGCATCGAAAAAGTGTTTGATATATCAGCAAATATTGCATCGCTGGTGGAGAAAATCATTATTGTATCATATTGTAATGAACTGTCCAATATACACCCCTAATACATATTTTGGTTCAATATTCCAAATGTGACTCTGCCTGTGAAAACCCAGCTACAGTTTACTAAATAAAACCATCCTACATAATTCTGTGAAAATATAATCTTGATATCTTTAATATTGACTGAGTAAGATCAGATGGGAAATTAATGGTTGAAATCTAACTTCGATGTTTTTAACATCATCATTAAATTGACTTCTATATTTCACAGAGAGGGTCAAATAGAAACATCCTAAGTGACTGAATCCTCATGAACAGAAACTTCATTAACATTCGATCATCTCACATGCAGAACCCCGACACTGCGTTTGCTTTCGATTTTCGATTAGTTTGATGTTTGCATCAGTTATCTGAGCTCTTTAAAATAAGAAAACATCTTACATGAGAGCTGTTGTGAGGTTGTCTCCTCTAAATGAGCTGTTGATTTTCAGTGCACTTTGTAGATATTGTAATGACTGCTCTCCTTGAAGAACCAATCCAAGAGACGCCTGCAAGAGACAGATAGAGAGTCATTACATTACATACATGTTATATTTTTATCTAAGAGATCAAAAAGACTTGATTTTGGTGTATGGTCTATTCACTCTGCTGTAACAACATCTTACACAAGGTGGTTCTGAGTTGGTTTAAATTGGACTAGCTGGTGTCCCAGCTTGACCAGCTAGCAGGTTCCCAAAAGCCATTTAAAAAGGGAAACCAAGACTAGCCTTATCAAGACCTGGTGACATCACATTTTTTGTTGTGTGCACCATAATACTTAATTCTGTGTAACTGGAACCTGTTGTACACAAAGGTGGACAATAGGCTTTATGCCCAGCTGCACCCCTTCCTGAACTTCAGCCAGCTCCTTGTTTCCTGCCCGCCACCACTGGACAAACTGACCAATCCAGGTGTGCCTGACCTCAGTAGTCACAACAACAATAATCAGACACATCTGGATCAATCAGTCCGTCCAACAATGGCAGACAGGAAACAAGGAGCCCGCCGAAGGAAGTAGTGCAGCTGGGCATAAAGCCTATTACGCTGCTTCATGTTCAAAGAAAATATTTGGTTATTATATCTATTGGTTCTTCCTAACCCCAAATAGCTGGAAGATCTTTAAAATGCAAGCCAAACCAAAGCTTGGGTCTTAGGAGGTTAAGCATATTTTTAGCATGGCTAAAATACCCGGCAAGAAATGTTGTGTTTAAAAGACATCTAATAGCGTCCAAAGACAGCCCACAGGTCTATGCTAGTGAAAATTTAATAAATGTCTTATCATAGCTCAAATATAAATGAAACCAAACACCTTGTAATTACTTTTGACTTTGCTTAAAAAGATATTTTAGCAAAAACTGCCTGAAACCATATTCAAGTTTATTTTGGCTACGAGTGCATTACTCAGACTATATCGGGACTATAGTTAACCTAGACAGTGAAATGATGACTATTGCTTGCTGGGAACTGAAATGAATCAGTATTTTTTTTTAGGATAGGTCGATATGTGTTGTTTGTTGGTATGTCTGGTGGAACGTACATCAATAACTGCGGTGTAAGGATGATCCCCGCCATGAACCGTCAACAAAAGAACTTTGGCACGATAGAGACAGCGCTGAGCGAGAGCCGTTTCACCTCCGGCAAACAGATACACAGCCAACAGCACCTGAAACAACACAGTCGACTGCGTTAGATGCTGCAGATCTTCAGAGGTGAATCTTGGTTGTTATGTGAGAACTTCACTCACGTATTGCTGAATTGTGTTGGGATGGTCAAATCCTAAAACCCTTTCACTGATGACTACAACCCTCAGCTGCACACTACGAGCCTGTGGAGGGAGAGAGGTCTAATTAAATACTGTGACATCATATTTATATACATTCTGTATTTATACACTGCAAAAAATGATTTTTGTCTTGTTTTCAGTAAAAATAACTAAAAATTCTTAAATTAAGATGCTTTTCTTGATGAGCAAAACGACCCAAGAAAATAGGTCTAGTTTTTAGAAAAAAAAATCAAATTTAGATGATTTTGTGCATAAAACAAGTAAAAAATCTGCCAATGGGGTAAGTAAAAAATCTTGAAAATTTTTCTTATACACTAAATTCAAGAAAAATTTGCTTACCCCATTTGCAGATTTTTTTGCTTGTTTTATGCACAAAATTACTTAAATTTGATATTTTGAGTCTAAAAACTAGACTTATTTTCTTGGGTCACTTTGCTCATTAAGAAAAAACATCTTCATTTAAGAATTTTTAGATATTTTTACTGAAACAAGTAAAAAAATTCAATTTTTTTGTAAACTGCAAAAAATGACTTTCTTAATTCATAGTTTTGTTTTGAGTAAAAAATTCAAAAAATTCTTAAATTAAGGTATTTTCTTGATGAACAAAATGACCTAGGAAAATAATTCTAGTTTTTAGACAAAAAATATAAACTTTAAGTAAATTAGTGCTTAAAACACGCAAAAAAATTAATAAATCTGCCAATGGAATAAGAAAACATATAATCAAATGCGTTTACTTTTTTCTTAAACACTTAATTCAAGAAAAATTTTCTTATTCCATTGGCTGATTTTTTGGCTTGTTTTAAGCACAAATTCGTTAAACCTTTATATTTTTTGTCTAAAAACTAGAATTATTTTCCTAGGTCACAAGAAAATACATTTTAATTTAAGAATTTTTAGATTTTTTTTACTGAAAACAAGACAAAATACTGAGTAAGAAGGTCATTTTTGCCGTGTACACGGCAAAAAATGATTTTCAAGAAAATATTTTCTTAGAATTTTTGTCTTGTTTTCAGTAAAAATATCTAAAAATTCTTAAATTAAGATGCTTTTTCTTGATGAGCAAATCAAAAAAGTCTAGTTTTTAGACCAAAAATATCAAATTTAAGTGATTTTGTGCAAAAAAACAAGCAAACAAATCTGCCAATGGGGTAAGCAAAAAAATCTTGAGCACATTTTTGTAAACACTGAATTCAAGAAAAATTTGCTTACCCCATTGGCAGATTTTTTTGCTTGTTTTATGCACAAAATCACCTAAATTTAATATTTTTGGTCTAAACACTAGACTTATTTTCTTGGGTCATTTGGCTCATCAAGAAAAAGCATCTTAATTTAAGTATTTTTACTGAAAACAAAATAAAAATACTACGTAAGAAACTCATTTATTTTCAGTGAAGGAGATTTGTGTTTTGATTAAAGATTATGAGGGCATGTGAATTTTTCTAAAATAACGAAGCTCATGGACAAGTAATTTGTAAATAATACAATATTCCAAAACAAATTACGTTTTTATTAAAATTTAATTGCGACTTTAATATTTGCCCCACTCACAGCCTTGTATGGTCAATAAAGTATACAAGAAAATTGTTTCTTAAAAATCATTTTTGCAGTGTAACTATCTTTATTCAATGCGTGCACTTAATCTTTGTACAGCGTGTCGTGAATGTGTTAGCCTAGCCCCATTCATTCCTTAGGATTCAAACAGGGATCATTTTAGAAGCCACCAAATACTTTCATGTTTTCCCTATTTAAAGACTCTTACATGATGAGTTACACCATTAAGTATGGCGGCACAAAATAAAACGTGGTGATTTTTTAAGCGGATAAAAAACGAGAACTATATTGTATGGTGGAAGAGCACATAGTTTGCAGCACTTCGACCTCGGCGTGTAGGAACATAGGGAAAACAAGGAAGTGTTTGGTGTTTTTTAATTTTTCATCCCTGTTTGGATCCTAAGGAATGAATGGGGCTAGGATAAATGCTAACACATTCACGACTCGCTGTACAAAGATTAAGTGCACACATTGAATAAAGATAGGTATGTATTTATTAATCTCAGTTGAGGTAATAACATAGTAAAATATTTTAAAAACGGTGTTTTCCTTTAACATTTGTGACCTTGTCTGCGAAACACAGCTGAAGTCATTTACTGTTTACTGCTTTTATAAAAAATAATTTTTACCCATACAACTTTGGCTATTGCTACAAATATACCTGTGTGACTTATGACTGGTTTTGGGGTCCAGGGTCACATTTGTGTTTACCTACGTTTACATAAAATGCCCTTACGTTTACCTAAAAAGTCATTATACAGCAAAGCAGATGCTAGAGAACACACATAGACACAAACCTCAGCAGATCGCCCCTGTAAATAGGCTGTTTTTGCCAGGAGACTAAGACAATGACAGGCCTCTGGGTGAAGGTCATCGCACACACGACCATACAGATATGAAGCTTCTTTGAGTTTCTCATACGCCTGCTCCAGTAACCCTACAAGAAGAAATTAAACATTGTCAAGCAACACCAAACACATGCAAATGAACTTTATTGACCTTCACAGTTACCTTTCTGAAGGCAGTTCTGAGCTGCCTGGAGCATCTTGGTGGCATCAGCGGTCGTCACGGTTATGTGTTTGATGACGGACAGGATGTTGAGCACGTCATCAGGGGAGATGGGCGGTTTGTTTCGGTTGTCGAGAACGTACTCTCTGAGACGGAGCTGCGGGGTACATTTGAACACGTACCAATGAGAAAGAGTTACAATATGATGCAATCGCCACACAGACAACGAACAAGCCATCAATGAGAATCTTTACAAATGCACGGACTGACAAAAAAGAGATATTTAGCAGATATGAGTAACATAAAATGTGTAATTTTTTTTAAAGTTAGACGTTACAACTTATTTGACTACAGAATGTCTTAATTGACCAATAACAATTAAGTATTATACCAAATAATCAAGAATTAGTACATTATAAGTTATTACTTAAATGTATTACAAATCTGAAAGGCAAGTGTTTTCTGGTTATTTTAAAGGAAAACGCCCACATTTTGTGAATTTAGCTTATTCACTGTATCCCCCAAATTTAGATAAGTCCATATATACCTTTCTCATCTCCGTGCGCGCTTCAACTGTGTCCGACGCAGCCCCGGCCAGCCCAGCCCAGCACAAAGACCGGAAGTAAATGGCTCCAGCCAGCACACCGCTCCCAATAAGTGACAAAACAACGCATTTTCCTATTTATGTGTTATGACTTTGTATTTATCACACCGTGTACAAATAACAAGGTCATATGAGACACAGCCATCTTCTAACCATATACATACTGGGAACTATATTCTCTGAAGACAAAGCACTGCTACTTGGGCGGAGTGATTTGCTCGCAGTATGTATACTGTTAAAAGATTGCCGTGTCTCATATGACCTTGTTATTTGTACATGGTGTGACTATACCAATCACAACACATATTAAAATATTTGTTATTTTGGGGGCAGTATGCTAGCTGGAGCCATTCACTTCAATTCTTTGTGCTAAGCTAAGCTAGCGAAGGCTGCGTCAGACAGAGTAACAGCACACACGGAGATGAGAAAGGTATGTATGGACTTATCTAACTCTGGGGGATACAATGAAAAAGCTAAATTCCCAAAATGTGGGTGTGTTCCTTTAACAAACCAACACTGCAAAAAATGATTTTCAAGAAAAATGTTCTTAGTATTTTTGATTTGTTTTCAGTAAAAATATCTAAAATTCTTAAATTCAGATGCTTTTTCTTGATGAGCAAAACAACCCAAGAAAATAAATCTAGTTTTTAGACAAAAAGTATCAAATTTAAGTGATTTTGTGTATAAAACAAGCAAACAAATTTGCCAATGCGGTAAGCAAATTTTCCTTGAATTGTTCTTGAATTTAGTGTTTAAGAAAAATTTTCAAGATTTTTTGCTTACCCCATTGGCAGATTTTTTTTTTTTTTGCTTGTTTTATGCACAAAATCACTTAAATTTGATATTGTTGGTCTAAAAACTAGAAGTATTTTCTTGGGTCGCTTTTGCTCATCAAGAAAAAGCATCCCAATCCAAGAACTTCTAGATGTCCCCACTGAAAACAAGACAAAAGTACCAAGACATTTTTTTCTTGAAAATCATCTATTGATATATGTGATAAGCATTCTGTCCATAGACAAGTTAAAAATAACTACTTTTAGTGCTTCAACTAGTTCAAGTAGTGGTGAAAAACAACACCTGAATGCCAGTTTTCAAGCACATCTCTCTTAACAAGGAAATCTTCTGCAATCCATAGTGCTCGACTAGATGGTCCACATTTGACCTGCAACAAAATATTCAAAAATAAATATTGCAAAAGAAAAAATCTTTCAAATTTTTAAAAATCTAAAAATCTTCTCTCACCCCAGTCCTTCTTTAATTCTGTAGGTTTCTTGAGCATCCTGACATATCAGACTCCACAATTCATTGCCGCTTAGTGTACTCCATGTGGTGCTCTCTGTAGCCCCTCCCCCTCCACGGCCACGCCTCCTAGATTTCTTCTTAGACTCCTCCCCGTTTGTTGCTGAACTGAAGTGAGGCACCAATAAGCAGCAGAGGAAATGACTCACTGCTGCAGACATGTTCGATGTCTCCACCCCCTAAAACGCAACGGATGAAATAAAACAAACTAATTAAAGTGGTGGTGCACTACAAAATGTATATATTTATTTATTGTCATTTACATTTTTAAAGTACAAATCAAACTTAATGTATAAATAAATACCTGAATGTAGCCACTAAATAACCTTTGTGCACAGCGCACTACTATCTCTGTGAAGATTAACCTCTGCAAGAAATAAGAAATGAATGAAGCACTACAGAAGATACAATGATTTAATTTCTCTAATAAAGTGCGATTTTAAATCATCTCCTTACCGTGATATGCCTCAGTTGATCTTTGAGATCTGATTGGCTAATGGTCCGTACCAGGTGACCTAGGTAGCGCAGGTTTATGCCTTTCTGATGGAGAGCTTGTCGTAAAGTGGCACCGTCCATGGGTACGTCAGAGGCGTGAATACAGTCATTCATCTAAAAGCGCATACAACCATTTAATTGGATGTTCTTAACTCATCTGTGTAAGTTAAAGTGTTTGTTGAATGCATAAATGTAGATGTTGTATCACAAACATGCAATACTCACAAACGCTGGTATCTGGTCATTGATGATGAAAGACGCAGCCTCCTTCAGTAATCTTTTTTGTAACTCTAAAGCTTTATTTTCTGAATCTGGAAACTGCACACCTATACAAATTGATAGAAAAAAATCTCACGTTATAATGATTCTCAATAGAAGTGTCACAAGATATCAGTATTGATATTAACGGGAACGATTATCGGTATTGCGTTAATACTACACATATGATAATATTGTAAATCATTCAGTAGCCATTTAAAAAAAACTGCCACAATTGTTATAGAAATGAATGAAGCAAAACAAACAATCCTAAAAATTTAATTGACTGATAGCAACTTTTTTAACGTAGTAGGTATCGTGATAATATTGTTATTGTTGGTACTTTTGGCAGTAATACCAATATGGCAACAAAAAAGTATAATATTATTTCAAATTTATTTCAAAAAAATGTGTGTATTGAAATATATTTTGAAATATGTTTACAAAAATGTAGTTCCCTTTCGAGGAACTCGAGCTGCGTCGCCATAGCAACGCTTTGGGGAACGCCTCGGCGTGACTGATCTGAAGCACGTGTAACACATAATCAATAATTTGATGATTGGATATAGGCTGGATGCCGTGCGGACCAAGGGTATAAGAAGGCATCCCACACAAACACACTCGCTTTTAGTGCCTCAGCAAGTGACTGCGTGTACGTTTGCATAAATCTGAAGTATGTTTTATGAAGTTCAAGTATGTGTATCTCCCTGTCGGCGCGATATCACAGACAAGGATACACATTTATATGTGTCTAGAGCGCTGCACGCACAGTTGGCTTTTGAGAAACCTGGCTGTGTGCACTGTGAGCATTCCCGTGCACGTGTTGCGCTCCAGCTTCGCGCTTAGAGAAGGATATATCGGGCTCGCGCCCTTACGGATCCGGTCCCGCTTCTGTCGAGGCAAAGCGGTGACTGCACTCGTGCGTGCAGGCGGTGGTAACCCCGCCTACACCCATGACATCTGTCTTTCGCTTTCTAGGAAGCTTGGGCTCGCGGCTGCGATCCCGCTTCTCAGCAGCGGTTGCACTCGTGGGAGTCGCCATATGATTTCGTGCAGGCGGCGGTATCTCTGCTTGCACGTAACGTCCGCTCTCTCTCTCTTTCGCCGGATCGGGAAGGCGCCTTGCGTGAGAGCCACATATATTTCAGCTATCTGTCTCTGGAGAGATGAACCATCTTCATAATCCGCCTACTGTTTAAGGCTAAACGTGCAGTCTCCACGTGAAGCCTCCTCTCTTCTTACAGTATGGAGGTATTATATGTATGTACATACACATAATAATGAAAATAATAATATTTTTCGTTTTCTACACCTGTATGTGTAGGCTATGTATGTATATATGCTTGTCACAGCCTGTGTGAGCTGTGTCAAACAGTTATTTTGTGTTTATGCTGAGTGTTGCTTGTACAGCTATACACAGCATATTCTCCTGATCGTCTGCTGGTCAAGATATGATCTTTTGTGTTACGATTCGAGTCCTTCATCCGCTGAGGCGGGTAACGTCTTCGTTCGTGGCACTCACTATTTCTTATTGAAGCGAAGCAGCTCACACCCCATTTATGGTGCCTGCTTCCCTTCAGTGCCCTCGCAGGGCACACTCACTGCTGTGCGTAGTACCACAGGCAGCTGCAATTAACCTTCACCTGCACTGGTGGAACTGCATACAGCTGGCTCCAGTGGGGAGCATGTATACATTCTTGTGCAGGAGGCTGTAGAACCTCCACATGAGAGAAATGATGACCTACAGCCGTTGCTTTATTGTTTCAAAAGGAGGGATTTGTAATTGTTCAATGATGCAGCTCAGTCCTATCCTGTGACTGAGACAGACTGTGATTTAATCAGATCCGAGGACTGATTCCTTACATTAGAGCTTATGTCTTCATTCAACACGGGAGGGTTTCCCCGAGGGGAAACCCGTCTCGCATGATCAAAGTCACGCACCGTTTTTTGCGTGCTGTGGTAACAGGAAGAAAGCATGGCTTCTGTCCCAAGGTCCTGTGTTGGGTGCGCGTTGTCGATGTGTGACGCTGACAACAGAAGCGTCCCTCACAGGTTAGTGCGATTATGGAAAGCCAAAAGGGTCAAAATCGCTGAAACTCATCATCGGCTATGGCACTGAAATTGCCTTGGAAATGATGACGGTATGGGTTGGACTCCCATTTCCTTCTAGACCAGAGGAGCCATCATGTGTTTGTCTAGACAGACATCACATCGGTGGTTTCTTAAATGAATCTCTAAGGAGGTCTGCAATCAAAGTCACGCATCGTTGTCTGCGTGCTCTGGTGGTGTGAAGAAAACCTTGGTTTCTATCATAAGGACTGTTTTGGGTGTGCGCTGCTGGCGTGTGTTGCTGACAACAGGCACATCCATTACAGGTTGGAGTACAGTTATGGAAAGCCGATAGGGCCAAAATCACAACATTGTTGATTTTGGGATAATGGCGTTTGTGGTCTCTGGACAAACTGTACTCGTTGACGACAGTTTAGACCCAGGCCACTTGCATATGCCACATGCCCTGTAAGGCAAAGCCCATTCACGGGGAGTTGAAATTCCAGCCAGATGTAGTGAACCACATCTGGAGAGTATTTGGACACGCAGAGGTGGATCTGTTTGCGTCTCAGGACACCACACACTGCCTAATGTGGTTTTCTCTTCTTTCCACCAATCACTCTGAAACAGAAGTTCTGGAGAAAGTTTGCCAGAGATCTGGTAGCTGTCAGCTTGGCCTCTGAGGGGGCCAGGCTCGCAGGCTCAGGTCTCCCAACTGAGGTTGTGGAGACCATACTTTACTCCTGACAGTCCCAGTCAACTGCCCTGTTGTTGTGGTGCTGAAGTTTCTGCACTAGCAAATCTCTGCTGGCTTAACTCCTTCCACTCTTAAGGTTTAGGTGGCAGCAGTCTCTGCCTACCATACTCCTTTGGAAGGATGTCAGGCTCCCAACTGAGGTTGTGGAGACCATATGATTACTCCAGAGCTCCCTCAGGGAGCTAAGGCCCTAAGTGGAGAAACTTCACCTCATGGTGTTCAGCTCACGTGACAGACCCAATCACCTGCCCTGTTTATGTGGTGCTGAGGTTTCTGCAGGAGCAATTCTCCGCTGGCTTAATTCCTTCCACTCTTAAGGCTTAGGTGGCAGCGGTTTCTGCCTTCCGTATTCCTTCTGGAAGGACCTCATATTTCGTCTGGACAACCCTCAAGAGAGCTTTATGCTCTTAAGTGGAGAATCTTTCACCTATTGGTGTTTAATTCCCCTTACAAACCCAGTCAACTGCCGTGTTTATGTGGTACTGAGGTTTCTGCAGCAGCAATTCTCTGCTGGCTTTACTACTTCCACCCCTTAAGGTCTAGGTGGCAGCAGTCTCTGCCTACCATGCTCCTTTGGAGGGACCTCATGCTCCTGAATGAGGTTGTGGGAACCAGATGATTACTTCAGAGCTCCCTCAACGAGGAAGCTTATGCCCTAAAGTAGAGAAACTTCACCTTTCGGTGTTCAGCTCACCTGACAGACCCAGTCAACTGCCCCTTGACGTGGTACTGAGGTTTCTGCAGGAGCATATCTCTGCTGGGTTAACTCCTTCCACCCTAAGGTTTAGGGGGCAGCAGTCTCTGCCTACCATACTCCTTTGGAAGAATGTCATGCTACCAACTGAGGTTGTGGAGACCATCATTACTCCACCTTTAAGGTATAGGTGGCAGCAGTTTCTGCCTACCATACACTTCTGGACTCTCTGAGGGCAGTCTACATACCAGGCCACCTGAATGTGGCAGATGCCCCTTCGAGACATCTCCGGTGGGAGTGGAAACTTCATCTAGATGTGCTGAACCACATCTGGAAAAGGTTAGGATGCGCAGAGGTAGATCTGTTTGCATCCCAGGACACCACACTTTTCCCACTGTGGTTTTCCATGGTACAGGCATGGCCGAGGCTACGTCTGTATGCTTTCCCCCGTGGTTGTGTTTATCCCTCCACGGGGCAACTTTATTCCCTTAAGTGGGAAATGTTCACCTCTTGGTGTTCAGCTCATCTGACAGACCCAGTTATAACTGCCTGTCAAAGTAGTGCTGAGGTTTCTGCAGGAGCGTTTCTCTGATGGGTTAACCCCTTCCACTCTTAAGGTCTATGTGGCAGCAGTTTCTGCCTACCATACCCCTGTGGAAGGCTCATCGGTGGGTAGACACCCATTGGTGGCCCGCTTTCTCCGTGGCACCCGCAGGTTGCGACCTGTTAGTCGCTCTAGGGTACCCACCTGGGACCTAGCGGTCGTGCTGGAAGGACTCTCATTGGCTCCGTTTGAGCCACTGGAGGCGTCACCAGATAGGCTTCTGGCTTTTAAGACAGTGTTCCTTCTGGCTATTACATCTTTAAAACGGGTTGGGGACCTTCAGGCCCTGTCGGTATCCCCGACATGTCTTGAGTTTGCACCTGGAATGGCTAAGGCTTTTTTACACCCGAAGCCAGGTTATATTCCCAAGGTGCTGAACAATGTGCCGAGGCCCATTGTTCTACAGGCCCTTTGTCCTCCCCCCTTCAGGAGCGCGGACCAAGAAAAGCTGAATTTGTTGTGTCCTGTGCGAGCACTGCACTGGACACATACGTTCACAGGACTGCTCAGTGGAGGAAGTCCGAGCAGCTATTTGTGTGCTTTGGTTCACCCTGAAAAGGTTTTACCGGCGACCAAGCAGACTTTGAGCAGATGGATAGTAGATGCTATCTCACTGGCTTATGAACATCAGGGCTTACCCTCACCTGTCGCTGTGAGGGCCCACTCTACCCGGGGTATGGCTGCCTCTAAGGCCTTAGGGTCAGGCGCCTCTCTTGACGTGTGTAATGCGGGCGGTTGGTCTTCGCCGCTCACCTACGTCAGATTTTATGGTCTAGACCTAGACCCCTGTAGGGTCCCAGGTTCTTTGCCTTGACTGTGTTCAGTTATACACGCTACAGGCATTTGGTAGTATGGAAGCGTGGGCATCTCGTTCCCCAAAGCGTTGCTATGGCGACGCAGCTCGAGTTCCTCGAAAGGGAACGTCTCGGGTTACGTAGGTAACCCTGGTTCCCTGAGAAGGGAACGAGACGCTGCGTCTCCATGCCATACTCCCTGCATCCCTGTAGGCACTTGCTTCGGCACTGGTAGCGAGTGTGTTTGTGTGGGATGCCTTCTTATACCCTTGGTCCGCACGGCATCCAGCCTATATCCAATCATCAAATTATTGATTATGTGTTACACGTGCTTCAGATCAGTCACGCCGAGGCGTTCCCCAAAGCGTTGCTATGGCGACGCAGCGTCTCGTTCCCTTCTCAGGGAACCAGGGTTACCTACGTAACCCGAGACGTTTTCACCAATATATGTTTTTGTATGTTTTGAAATAAATGTAAGATTATATTTAAAAATATATTTTGAAATATATTTTAAAGCATTTATATTTACATCGCATTGGAAGAAAAACTTTGTATGTTTTTTTACAAACCTGTATACATAACAGATTAAAAAAAGTTTAAATTTAAATATATGTTTAACTGCAAAAATATACTTATAATTTTATACACACTTTCACATACATTTTATACCTCATACATTTTATACAAACTTGTATATTTTGGCCAAGAATTTTTTTTTTTTTTTGCCATATGGGTTGTAAAATTTGAAATGTATTTGTTGCCCTTTAAATACGTTTAGAAATATATGTTAATATAGGAAGGTTAAAACTAAATTAAAAATTATATTTAATTAAGGTTTACTTTCTACAAAATGCATTTAGAAATATATTTAAAACAGATTTTTGGCCAAATAAATTTTTTTGTCGTATGGGTAAACAATACATTGGTGAATTTTTTTTAAACATATTTCAAAATATGTTTCAATACATATATTTTTGGGCCATTTTTTGTATTTTTTTAAATAAATGTAAAATTATATTTGGAATAATATTTTTTGCCTTATTGGTATTTTGGCCAAAATAAATTTATTTTTTCGCGTATGGGTAACGGTGTAGTGAAAGACCAAATTCTTATGCATATCTTGAGAGATGAGTAATAGCTGTTAAAGACAAGGATATGATGACCTCATTCACACAGCACTTTGGTCCCAGAAAATTTTGGTAAAATTTGCATAGAGGCTTTTTTTGTGAACACAAACACGTTCCGTAAATGTTTTGGGATCGCGCCCGTGAAGGGGACCTATAATATTGCCATAACATTTACGGAAAACGTCCTGTGTGAACAAATGGTAGAAACAATGCCGTAAGGGGGCGTGCCGTAATGCAGCCCAGTCACACGAAATTACGTACCAATAGTCACATAATTTTTTTATCCTTTTTGTGATACTGTCACAAATTTCTGCGTTTTTTGGTGATCGTATCACGAATTTCTGTTTATGTGTCATTGTCACGTATTGGTTACTCTACTGTTTTGTCCTATTTTCTTACCATTGTCGCTTTGGTTTAGGGTTGGATTTACATAAAATGACATCCTAACGCAAACACCAAATCTAACCCTAAACTGAAGTGACACTGGTTTGAAAATAGGAAAAAGCGGTTGAGTAACCAATACGTGACAATGGCACAAAGTGAAATTCGTGATACGATCACGAAAAAACGCAGAAATTCTTGACAGTATCACGAAGCGTAGTGAGGATGCGTGTGTCATCGCAACAAGAAGTTATTGCTCAGCACTTTGACACGGGGGGAATTAACTCTTTCCCCGCCATTGACGAGTTATCTTGTCAATTAAGAGAAAACAATTTCCTGCCAATGACGAGTTTTTACGGCAATCCATATTTAGGCAGCGCTCTTACAGTACTTATAAAACACTAAAGTATCCATAGATTTAGAAACAGTAGAAGCTTTTTGTAAGTTTTGATTATCGCTCTGAAAGATATCTCTAACAAAAGTCCTTTACAAAAGTGCAATTATCTCAGCTTTTGCTCAAAATTTGGAATAAAAAAAAACTATCCATATTTGAGAGGTGATAAAAGAGAACAAATGAAGATTAATTTTTTTAGGATTTTTGCTTGAAAGCAGAGGGTTTGTTCTTTCATTTGATATATTGTATGTTTATATATTTATAGACCATTTCATCGGACGCACGTGCGGTGACGTGATTAAGCGTGTCATCCAAACTTTACTTCTGGTTTCTGTTTGTTTAATGGTCTGACTAGTTGCTGAAACTAAACTCTTAAACAAATACCTCATCGAAAATAACAATTTTTTGGTTTTCCAGGTAATCTACGTGTTGTTTATTTTGCTTGTTATATAAATAAACGACTTGAAAAGGACTTTGTCGTTATTTATTCTTAGCCGAGTTTACCGGAAGTTTCATGTTGACCACGAAAGCCACTTGTTTATGTTGTTACTACTGAAACCGTCTATAGAAGAACATTTTCTGGAAGGCATTAAACTTTTGTGAAAATACTAAAAAAGAATTAACTGACCTGGTGAGTAGACATTGGGGATAAAACGCATCTCAAAGATGATGTCACTGACGGATCCAACGTCTTTGCATGCGCCTCGTACTGCATCCGTGCTCCGGGAGTCACCTACCAACAAAAATACACACATAAAGTCACCTTCATATCATCTCACACGTTCAGTCCACAGTCTTAGTACACAGATAGTTTTGAGCATCTCACAGGCTTTCATGCACTCCTCAACTCCTCCGTTCTCCTCCATGCGAGCTTTCACACATGACGAAAACTGATCGTGTCTGAAATAAAGAAAACAAGCTGATTAGAAGGATGTACATCGCTGATTCTAAATTCAAAGGTGAAGTGTTAAAAACTTTTTAAAAGATTTGAGACAGTTTCTCACTTGTGCTGAATAAACGCCTTCACTAGCTCCGGTCGTAAACGGCACAAGCCATGAGGATACCGCCTAGGAAAACCCTCATCTCCCGGATCCGTTTCTACTCCATCTTCCACCAGGAAATTGGTATCAGCAGGCATGGTACGATACACATCCAGCAAGTAATACCGACCATCGGCCCCCAGTATTCCCTGGGCATCTACAGAAGTAAAGAGGGGCACCTGATGACCGGACGGCCCCAGGACAGCGTGTCTTTGCAGAGCAATAGCCTTTGCCGAATGAGCCAGTAGTTCTAGGAGTTTCCGTCTTGCTGGATTTTCCAACGGCCCCAAGCTGAATCCGTACAAAAGGCCGTTAGGAACTTCAGCTTGCTCGGGGCCCTGGAGTCCAGGAGCCAGTGCCTGCGCGGACAACCGAACACCGCGGTAGTCGGCCAGCGCTGTGGGGATGGTGTGCAGGTTTTGGAGGTCTCCTTCCAGGTCGCTGTAAACTTGAATCCCTCGCAGTTCGAGACGCTGAGCCGCCTTGTGGCCTCGTTCTCCACCCATCCACTCCTCACCACGCACCGGCACGCCCATGAACACACCACCCCATAAGAAAGCCGGTTCCTCGTGAGAATCATTGAGAGGGTCAACAAAACCATCAATGACCCTTTCTGCCGCCTGAGCTACGGCAGTCACAAAAGCACTGTTGACCTGCATAAGGACAGAACGTTATAAAACTTCTCTGTTTGTCGGCCATGTTAAGAAACTTTAATATGGCAAACACCAGGTTTCACATAATGTATAGATGGACACCTGTAGTAAAGCTCTGTCTCTCTGAAGTCTCTCCTCTAAGGTTCTCTGTGGAAGATCTCTGGCTGCTTGGATTTCTTTGTTCCAGTCAGGAGCCTAGAAACAATTTCAGGAGTTTTATTGTTACACTTTAAAAAATGCAGCACTTTTGTCAAATCAACATATATTTTTATGTTACTTTATCTTAAAGGGACATTCCACTTTTTTGGAAAAAATGCTAATTTTCCAACTCCCCTAGAGTTAAACATTTGATTCTTACTGTTTTGAAATCCATTTAGCCGATCTCCGGGTCTGGCGCTAGCACTTTTAGCATAGCTTAGCATAATCCATTGAATCTGAATAGACCATTAGCATCGCGCAAAAAATAACCAAAGAGTAAAGATATTTTTCCTATATAAAACCTGACTCTTATGTAGTTACATCGTGTACTAAGACCGATGGAAAATTAAAAGATACAGTTTTCTAGGCAGATATGGCTACAAACTATACTCTTATTCTGGCGTAATAATCAAGGACTTTGCTGCTGTAACATGGCTGCAGCAGGCGTAGTAATATTACACACTGCCCGAAAATAGTCCTCTGCTATTGAAAGTTACCAAGGGGACTATTTTCGGGCAGTGTGTAATATTACTAACCCTGCCGCAGCCATGCCACAGAAGCAAAGTCCCTATTACGCCAGAATGAGAGTACAGTTCCTAGTCATATCTGCCCAGAAAATCACAACTTTTAATTTTCTGTCTGTCTCAGTACACGATGCAACCACAGAAGAGTCAACCTCCAAATAGGAAAAATACCGAAACTCCCTAGTCACCTTTAGCGCGATGCCAATGGTCTAATCAGACTCAACTAATTGTGCCAAGCTATGCTAAAAGGGCCTGCGCCAGACCCGGATATCAGCTAAATGGATTCCAAAACGGTAAAAATCAAATGTTTAACCCTAGGGGAGCTGGAAAATAAGCATATTTTCAAAAAAAGTGGAGTGTCCCTTTAACTAAGTTATGTCGACTTATCAAAGATCAAAACTTAAAATATAGTAGTTTAAATTGAATTATGTTGTACTATCTGTCGATGTTCTGTGCTTTTCACTGCTTCTGTTAATGTAAAGCTGCTTTGATACAATTACCAAATTGTGAAAAGCACTATATAAATAAAATTATATATAAAACCAAGTTAATTATGCAATTCAATTTTGACCAGTGGCGGCCTATGACTTCTCTTCCGAGGGATGTGATTTCAAAATATGTATTCGGTGCTTTATGTGAACCTATGTGCATCATGCGTCATGTCAAAATACCGTATATACCCCATTTTCCAGATATATTTTTTGGAAAAAAGAGATTTTGTGGAAAAAAACCTGGTTTTCCACAGAAAATAATTTTATTAAAATTCTAGTGATACTTTATGGGAAAAACATTTTAACACCATTCATTAAATATCTGGATTAATTTGTCACAAAATAAAGTGCACTCTGTTAATGAATAAGTACAGAAATGAATGAATAAGTCACAAAAATGAATAACCTTTCCAAAAAAATGCAATAATTATGTAGGCCCATGTATGTATGTAACTGTGAAGATAGATAGAAAACAACCATCTGCTTTTAATCAAACACATCTAACCTATCGTGTTGGCGCCCTACTGTTTTCCCCGTGATTTTGTCTATATCGCGAATATAAGACGCACCCACATTTTTCAGTCTATTTTTAGTAAAAAAAAAACTTGTCTTATATTCGGGAATATACGGTACGTGCCTGCTGCAGATGTATCAAACCGGTTTATGATAAAAGAGACACTCATGTTCACAAAATACTCGCAAGACAATAACTTAACACTAAACTCTGATTTTACATGAGATAAGGTGAGTATCTGGCAACCCCTTTGAAGCGTCTGCAGCAGGCACTTATTTTGACATCACACGTGATGCACATAGGTTCACACGGCGCACCAAACACATATTTTGACATGACGAGCCACACACGATGGCCGAAATACATGTTTTAATGAGCTTCGCATCATGCACCCTCGAACAAGAAGTCACCGGCCGCTACTGATTTTGACTTGTGATAAATTGATATAACTTTGAAAAACAAGTTGCTTTCAATTTGTTAAGTCAAAGTAACATAAAAATATATGTCGATATGATATCCTTTTTACAGTGTATGACTATGTATATGTTTGGCAGTCAGTTACAACAAATGAATTGGTCACACTTTATTTAACAGTATCACTGTTACAGTGTAATTATACATTTAAGTACTAAGTAATAATCATTAACAACATGTACTTTCTATAGGGATGGGGTTAGGATTAGGGTTTGGTTTAGGGTTAGTTATGCATAATTAACTGTTATTACTATAATAATTACATGTAGCATGTGTAACAAAGACATCGTAAAATAAAGTGTTACCAATGAATTTCTTATTCTTAAATCTTCAAGCAGCCACATACACTTAAAAAAATGGCGGGTTATTTTCAACCCAGCATGAGGTAAAAAAAGGCACAAACCCAGTGGTTGGGTTAAATTAACCCAGAAAATGTTAAAACAACCCAGCATAAGTGGAATTACAACCCAACGTGTTGGGTCCTTACCTTTTTCAACCAACGGTGGGTTGAAAATAATCCAGAATTTTTTTTTAAATTCATTTTACTTATTTATGGGGTGGTTTCCCAGACAGGGATTAGTTTAAACCAGGTCTAGGACTAGTTTTATCCCTGTCTAGGAAACCACCCCTATAAGATAACTGTTAACATTAATGGATAATGAACAAACATGAATAACTTTATTGACATTAACAAAGACTACGAAATACTATTGATACTATTGATATTGCTCATTGTAAGTTCATTTATTACTAATGTCAACAAATACAAACATTTCGTTTTTTATTTAAGGCTTTTATTTTTGTAAACTTTGTGAAAAGTGGCATTCATTTTTATAATAGTGCGTCAAAAACATTAAACAGTCATGCCTAGAAACTAATTTAAACTAAAGACTAAAAAGCACAAGTGTGTACAGTACCTGTGTGTTGAGGTCCTGATCCAAACCCAGACGACCACTGAAACTGGATTTATGTGAGTGAATCGAAGAGACTCCCAACCAGCTAAGTGTGCGGTTCAGAGTTGGCAAAGTCTCCTCGGTTGGAAGTGACGGTCTGTATGGATACACAAACACACTAAAGTAAAGTGAACTGAATCACACAAGTGTGAACACGTGTGTGAGTGTGTATCTGAGCATCATCACCTGTGTCTCTGTGCACTGAGGTTGTGTTTAAACTTTGGGCTGAGATGGGACAGCAGATCGGTCAGGCAGTGATACACTGGAGTGGACGCAGCAGGACGAGGGTCAAACATGTCAAAAGTCGATCTGAAACACAAATAACATGATTATTATTCTGTGAATCTTATACAAATCAATTATACATTCATGCATTTTGCAAACACTTTCTTCCAAATCTTTCATCCTTTCTTAATACACAAAATGATCCCAACTTAGCTGTCAACAATGGGGCAGTATTTTTTTAAAAGTACAGATATGTACCTCTGAGGTTCCCAGACAGGGTTTCGATTAATCCAGGACTAGTTATATTAGGACATTTAAGTAGTTTTTACAAGCATACCTTACAGAGAATATGAAACAATACTGATGTGCATCTTGAGACAAAACAATGGCACTGATAGTAAAGATATGATAGTACAAGGTGTTTTTAAATTAAGGCAGATCAAACATGCATTTTAGTCTGGGACTAGAATAAACCCTGTCCGGGAAAATGCACCTAGAGGTGCAAAGGTGTACTTTTGATTTGAATTGTACCACCCTAGTGACAGTGAATTTTTTAAAATTGTCCAACATGATTGTTTAAGCACCATTACAAAAACAAAAGCTCTCTCATTTGTAAATCGCTTTGGACAAAAGTGTCTGCTATGACACTTGAAGTGCATTACAGCTATACATTTAATCTATACTATATTAATAATACATGCAGTGTTTTTTCACTGCAAAAAAGAATGACTTTCCTACTTAGTTTTTTTGTCTTGTTTTCAGCGCAAATATCTACAAATTTTTATTTTTTTGATGAGCAAAATTACTTAAGAAAATAAGTCAAATTTTTAGACAAAAAAACCCCAACAACATTAAATTTAAGTGAATTTGTGCTTAATAATAAATAAATAAATACAATCTGCCAATGGGGTAAGAATTCAAGAAATCTTTTAAGTATTCAAGAAAAAAGTAAACCTATTTCAAGATTTTTTCTTACTCTATTTGCAGTTTCAGGCACAAATTCACTTAAATTATCTTATTATTTTCTTAGGTAATTTTGCTCATCAAGAAAATAAATCTTGATTTAAATTTTTTTATATATTTGTACTGAAAACAAGACAAAAATACTAAATAAAAAAGTCATTTTTTGCAAAAAAGGATTTTCAAGAAAAAAAATTATTAGTATTTTTGTCTAGTTTTCAGTAGAAATATCTAAAAAATCTTAAATTAAGATGCTTTTTCTTGATGAGCAAAATGACCCAAGAAAATAAGTTTAGATTTTAGACAAAAAATATCAAATTTTTGAAAACAAGACAAAAATACTAAGATTTTTTTCTTGAAAATAATTTTTTGCAGTGTAGCACAGTATGCTTTGTGTTTTATATGCTACATTTTGTAAAATGTAGTGGATATTAAATGCAGCAAGTTTGCAAACTGTGTAAAGTAGTGGTCTCTAACAAGGTGCCCGAGGGCACCAGGTTGCCCGCACAGAGTCTGTAAGGTGCCCGCCAAAACACATTCTATTAATATTCTCAATTGTAATATTTACAATATTTACATATTATTATATTAGCTTGACTTCTTGCATGCATGTTAACATGTTTAACAATGATAAAACATATCAACAAGTAAAAGAAAATAAGTAAAAGAAAAAAGTTTTGAGTACACTGCAAAAAAAAAATTTTCAAGAAAAAATTATTAGTATTTTTGTCTTGTTTTCAGTAATAATATAAAAAAAATCTTAAATTAAGATGCTTTTTCTTGATGAGCAAAACGACCCAAGAAAATAAGTCTAGTTCTTAGACCAAAAATATCAAATTTAAGTGATTTTGTGTATAAAAACAAGCAAAAAAAAATCTAATGGGGTAAGCAAAAAATCTTGGACATTTTTCTTAAACACTAAATTCAAGAAAAATTTGCTTACCCCATTGGCAGATTTTTTTTTTTGCTTGTTTCATGCACAAAATCACTTAAAATTTATATTTTTGTCTAAAAACTAGACTTATTTTCTTGGGTTGTTTTGCTCATCAAGAAAAAACATCTTCATTGAAGAATTTTTAGATATTTTCCCTGAAAACAAGACAAAAATATTGAGAAACTTTTTCTAGAAAATCGTTTTTTGCAGTGTAGACTATATCAAAAAGTAGCCTCTCAGATAGTTTTATCCATTGTGGTAGCCCTTGCTCACAAAAAGGTTTGGAGACCCCTGTTGTAAAGTATACATACTGCATTAATAACATTATTAATTTAATAATAGGTTATTCTAGAATGACCTTACCTGTTCACATAAAACCCACGTGGGGAAGAAGTGATGTCACACTGTTTGCCCTCCAACGTGTGAACACTGATATACATAAAGTCACCCTGCAGTTTCCTAAAACCAGGGGGCGGATTCCAACAACTGAGTGACAGGTCTATCAGGTAACTGGAAGTCTGGAAAGTGATTGTATATGTTATATTATTACATATAAATATCATTATCAGTCTATGATTAATATTGAAAATGAAATGAGATCAGTCAGCTAAAAAATACACACATCATTGTGTGCGTTGTTGGGCAGCAGGGTTGTCAAAGGGGGAAGGTCTGAAGCTCCGGGTTGGATGTAGACGGGAGGGGATGGAGCTTCAGCTGACTGCTCTGATTTACTATTGGCTCGTCTGTTTTTGGATGAGTGGAGAGTGGGAGGGGCTTCTAATACACACAAACACACATTTAATGCCATAAATGTGAACATAAATCAATGATGAACTGAAAACATGCACATGTGATAAAGCACATCTTTCTTACCCGCTGTCTGTGTAAGCGTGTGAAGCACACTCGGTGATCGGCCCTCCAACATGGCATCCTGGGGTCCGGCGGCTCTCAGCATTTCTTGCACACGTGACAGGTGAGCCTGTGCCGACCGAGGCGAGTACGGCTCTGTAACGCACACACAATTAAATCCGGTTTGGCTTCATGAATCTGAATTTTATTGCATCTGGTTAATTCAGTGAGTAATGAGTTGTAAGTCATAGTAGATGCGTTTTCCCACACTGAATTCTCTGTGACTCACTTGGCTCGACGTTTGACATTAAACCAGCCCCAGTGAATCAAAAAGTTGCTAAACCAGTATGACAAAACCCCCACAGATTTTTACACAAACTCCCCCCGGTAAGAAAACAGTTAAAATCAGCATAAACCTTTTAACCTTTTTTGTTTTGTTTTGTTTTATGAAACACCAGCTGGTTTCTGGTTAGTCAGTCCAAGCTGGTTGACTAGAATGATTACCAGCTGGTGATTGGATCATGATGGTTTTTGGACTATGGTAGGTGGTCCAAGCTGTTGTACTAGTTTAACTACATTCCTGCAGCTCAGCAGCGCAAAGGTACGCTAGGGTGGTACCCTTTTAAACAAATACACCTTTGTACCTAAAGGGTGCATATTAGTACCTCAAGGGTATGTACTGGGACCTCGAACGTTCATAAATGGTACATTTTAAAAGGATACCATGCTATTAACAGCATTTGTAGCATTTTTCTGACAACGTTCTTGGATAAGAACGTTGCTTTTGGATAAAAGTGTCTGCCAAACCCATAAATAAATGCAAAACCAGACCCCCAGAAAGAAAACCATCACAAATGTAGCCATTGAATGATTTCGCATTTACCTTCCACTAGACGGAGAGTCACTCCGCTTTTGAATCCCTTGACATCCCGAAGTTCAGCCAGGGGGTCAAGGGTCACTCCTGAAAGGGCGAGAGCAAGAGACGTGCGGGGTGCTACTTCTTCTCTGCCCAAGATTGTCATTATGGCATCCTGGACCAGCCAGAATCCATTCACCTGCACAGAGAAAACTCAAAACATCAGAAACACACATTGCCATACTCGAGCACAGGTAATGTCAGCACTCCATCGAATGTAACATCTCTGAACGACACGATTTGCATCTTTTGATGATCTGATCTTTTGTCAGATAACTGAACTTATTTGCATACATAAACTCAACTAGATTTGAGCACCAGATATGAACCACCTAATGTTTGAATATCATCACATTATATGATGAAGTTTCAAAGTGTCAGCAAACATACAAGACAGTATGGGACTTAAAGGTGACGCGTACTAACTGTATATCATTTTATTAAATATTAAAAAGTTCAGATTTAGGTGATGCATTTTTCTGAATCATCTTAAAGCTACAGTTACTGAGGTACTAATAAGCTCTCTTTGGTACCTTTGAGATACTAATATGAACTCTGAAAGTTGTATTTTTTGAAAGAGTACAGCCCCAGTCACAGCTGGGGTACACATTTTGACTTTAAATATTTGTAAATGGATAGAATTTATCAATGTGTAAAACTCACCTGCAGTTCAAATGCATCGACACCTCCACCCTGAATCTTCACTAGAAATGTCCCATCATCATCACTTTTGCTTCCAGAAACATCTGCAGAGTTTGAAAAATGGGTTTCGAGTTACTGTATTCTTCATTCCGAGCTCAGAAATGCGTTTCAGGCTAAAACACGTTACAGAAGAGAGTTAGGAAATATCTGTTCAAATGTCACTGAAATTGGAAAAGAGGGAAAGAGACATTTGGTATTACACCATTTTTTGTGGAAATTGCAACCTGCACTTAAAAATATAGTGCATCATTTTTGCATCCATTTTTTAAGTATTACATTGAATTTTAAGCAATTTATGCAAACGCTAAAAGTACAACTTAATTTAAAAAGTGGATGCAAAAATGATGCACTATTTTTTTAAGTAAATCCAGCGTATTATTTTTTACAGTGTGGTTCTTTTTACAGTAGGTACATGAGGTTTAAAAGAAATTTTTCAATTTGATAAAAACATTTGATCAGCGTAACAACATGAATAGTTAGTAGTTGTAAGGGACCACTATCTGTCAAAATTTGATTGATTTATGACCCCCTTTGACAGGGGGCGGGACTATCAATCAAAAGGTGTACAATCTGTCCAGTTTCTGGACTGTCGTATATCAAGGGCTTTAGACAGCGAGTATCCTGTGCGTGTTTTACGATGTGTCAATCAGCTCGTTGTTATTCCTGTGTGTGTGTTTTATGTCAAGCCTATGCTGTCATGTTTATTGCTGTCAAAAAATAAAGTTTATAGTTTTAGACTGCGTAGTTTCACAAGCGGACCTGTGCTGTCAGCGATCTCTCTCTCTCTCTCTCGCCCCCACTGTGCGTCTCGCCCCAGCGCGTCTCACAGCGTGTGTGTGTGTGTTGTATAAATGGGTGTTATAAGATAGGCTTGTTTAAAACAGGTTATAGGTTTTCAGTGAATGAAAAGACTTTGGTTCTGTCTTAACCGTTGAACAATGGCTGGCGCATTTAATACCCCTCCGGCTTCTGGTATGGAAGTGGATGAAGATGTGACTTTTGCGCCCAAGAGGGGTGTGGGGCATCGTGTGCGTTTGGCAGAGTTTTTACATGATTCGGAAGACATGGTTAAATATGAATTTCTAATGGCGGACAAGCGTTTGGGGTACTACGAGTTTGACAAGAAATTGCGCACTGTAAAGCTTTACAGTGTGGAGTCTGGTGAGAAACAAACATACGGAGATCCATGCCTTTTTCTCCCTGCTAAAGACTGGTCCTTGTTCTACAAACGTATCTGGAAAGATGTGCAAGAGTTTTGTGATCGACCGTTGTACGTTGGTGAGTGGAATGGTGTGACCCGGGGGATGCACTATCGTGTTGTCGCCAACCAGTGTAAAAAGAAACTTGATGATTGTGTCTACATTTTCACCTGTAGAGACGTATCAAAGATTTCTGAGTATACATGGCCTATCCCTGAGGATGAGCACAACAACCACTACGATCTGCAATTCATTTTCCAGTGGCGCGATGTTCGTGTGCTTGGAGATGTTTTTGCACACATTGACAAAATGTTTAGATGGTGCAAGATGCGTGACCAATACAATGCCGTAAGGGTTAAATTGTTTGACCCCCGTGGAAGCATGGCGGGGACCGGCGAGATGCCGTCTCCGCCCACTTACTACAAACATTAAAAGACCCCGGACCACAGACCCCAGACACATTGATTCAACATGTCTCAAGACTTTGAAACTCCTTACCACACCGTCATAGATACACCCGATACCATGGATGCTCCCCCGCCAAGTGCTGGAGACACCGCGGCTATTAACAGCTGGCTGGATGAGTTCTGCAGAGAACTGGGGTATCACAACCTGACTTTCCTCACTACGCGTAGCTGTAACATCGCCGCAGCCGCGCACGGAGCATCAGACGACAGCGTGGACGGCTGTATCGGCGTCGCTGGCTTTAAGCTAATAAAGGCCATTGTTGCGTCCGTTCTGGGATGCGCCGTCGGGGCAAAGATGAAGCGTGAATGCTACGGCTGCAAGGTGAACCACCCAAGCCAAATACAACACGGATGCCTTTACGAACCCACGCCCTATTACTTTGAATTTAATTATGAAGATTTTACCAGTACGTTGTTTAAACCGGAGTTTAAACACATCATCGTACAAGCTCTGAACCAGATCGGCCTGAAATCTCATCCCATGAGGATCCAAGGTGCTGTGGACGCTATTCTGTGTGAATTAAGGTCTGAGCCTTACGTTGTGTCTAAGCTGAAAGAAATCACAGATGAGCTAATCGATGATAAATGTGAAAAACTTGTCAACGATTGTGTGGACTCCTGGAGTAAAATCTGCTGAGTTTGAACTGACATCGACTTTCAAATGGGGAACCTGTGCTTTACCGGACTGATTAAAAATATGTTTAAAAACCATTATAAACATGAACTGGTTAATCTCTTATGTAGCGTGATATCTCTTGAAACTGACTCTGATTTCAAACCTGATGCTTGTGAAAGCAGCAAACGTGTGACCAGTCTCAAACAACAAATGTCTGATGTGCGAGATATTGCTACGTCATGGGACACCATGGTCCAGATGTGTGTTAATGCCGAAGAGCAACCTTGTATTTTTATTAAAAAAACTCTAGATTTGATGTATAAAAGTCATGATGATTTTTACATAGGAGATGTAATCACAATGTCTACATACGTAATTGATTTATGCATTGCTATGGTTTTAAAGAATCCACAATTTAATGTGTGTGAAGTTGTTGCAACAGCTGCTGAATATATGATTGATAAAAAAATTGTTTCATGTATACATTTTTTATGGTATTTAGACACCCTGTAATGGCTTTCTGTATTATCGTTGTTGTGTGAAAATAAAAAAGACTATTTACTTAAATCTCATGCATTACTTATTTGTGGTCTGATGAGACGACATCATGTCGGCAGAACTCATGAGTAAGGTTTATTACACACCCTCCAACCCGGGGTCCTTAGGTGGTAAAAATCGTTTAAAACAAGCTGTTTTAAAAGATTACGATGTACGTTTAAATGACGAGGAAGTTTCAGAATGGGTCTCCTCACAGGATGCCTACACGTTACATAGACAGGCTCCTCTTAAATTCAAAAGAAACAGAGTGATTGTTTATGGGATAGACATGCAGTTTCAAGCTGATTTGGTCGATATGTCTGCATATTCCAAGGAAAATGACGACACAAAATTTTTACTCACATGCATAGATGTGTTTAGTAAATATGCATGGACTCGGGTCTTAAAGAACAAAAGCGGCCATGAGGTCGCTAAGGCTTTTGAGTCAATACTTGGGGAAGGCCGGGTGCCTCAAAAAATACAGACGGATCAGGGGAAAGAATTTTTTAACAAACATTTTCAAGAAGTTGTTAAAAAATATAATATCCATCATTTTGCCGTCGCATCGGATTTAAAAGCTTCTGTGGTTGAAAGGTTTAATCGTAGCCTCAAAAACTTGATGTGGCGTTTTTTAACAGCCACAAACTCCAGGAGATATATTGACGTGTTACAAGATATCACGCGGGGCTACAACACCAGTTATCACAGGAGTATTAAGATGAGACCCGTGGATGTCAACAAAGATATTGAACACGTTGTGTTTGAAAATCTGTATGGACCTGCAGGAGTGCGACGAGACAAACCTGCGTGTTTTAAATACAAGATCGGTGATGTTGTTAGAATCTCCAAAGTTAGGGGTCCATTCGCGAAAGGTTATGAACAGAATTACACAGAAGAGTATTTTACAATCGCAGAGTGTATACCCAGGGATCCGCCGGTCTACAAACTACATGATTATGACAACGATGTTATCGATGGTCGGTTTTACGAACAAGAATTACAAAAAATATCTGTGTGTGAAAACAAAGCATTTAAGGTAGAAAAAATCTTAGACAAGAAAAAACGTGGCAAAAAAATAGTGGTTTTAGTGAAATGGCTCGGATGGCCTGATAAATTTAATAGTTGGGTCGAAGAAAAAGATGTGGTCGATATACAGAATCCTTAAAAAGGAGGAACTCACGTAGAATAAAGGCAGTCCAATAAAAAATAGACATGGGTGAGGGTGGCTTTTATGTTACATTACCATGCAACGCATCTTCTGGTGTCTACACCAACAATACTATCTCAAATTATAGGACCGTATTAGGCAATCCTATAAACCTGAGGGGTAAATGGGAGGTGGGGATTGTTGAAATTGAATATCCTAGGACATGGTACACATTTAGTACCGAAGACGCATTTTTTGATTTAAATACAGAAGTAGGAGCGTCCAATATTTTCAACGACAGCAAGCGACACTTTATAAAAGCTGGATATTATGAAAATGTCACATCGGTGGTTAGTGAAATAAATAAGGCTCTAAACCCTAACGGATTCATGGGGTATGATAACATAAGAAACAAGGTATTTTTAAAAGCACCGCCCGGTATCTCGTTAATGTTTACCGGCAAGTTGGCGGTCATTTTAGGGTTGCGACCTAATGTGCCTATAGGGATAGCCATGCGAGCACCTGCCCCTCCTGAGCCTATAAAGGATGTTGTGACGAGAGCGCCGTATCAGGCAGACATAAATGGTGGATTCTATACGCTCTATATCTATACTGACATTATCGAATATCAGTCAGTAGGTGATGCATATGTACCGCTCCTAGGATGTGTACATATAACTGGTGAAAACAACAACATCGTCAGTATTAGATACGACAAACCTCATTACGTACCTACAAACAAGTCCGTTATCACAGAAATTGCTATTGAAGTAAAGGACGATCAAAACAAAGACGTTGCGTTTTCTTACGGTAAAGTGTGTGTTAAACTACATTTTAGACCCGTGAAGCAGTCATCCTTTTAATATTCAGTAATGGCTTATTTTAATAATAATTATAACGCAAACCCCGAGCGCTACGTGACATATTATACAAACCAGGCTGGAAATGGACTGCCTGGGTATGCGGGTGGTGGGGTCATGTACGGTAATGGGCTTGGGGGTCTTTTCAGAGGACTGTTTAGATTCGCTATGCCATTGTTGAAGCGTGGTTTTAACATAGCCAAACCGCATCTTAAATCTGCTGCGAAAAACATATTTAGTGATGTCGTTAGCAATACGATGTCAGGCTCTTTCAACAACCACGATCAAGACGGTTCGGGTTTGATGGTTATGTCTCGCAAACGCACGTATAGGCCGCCGGGCGCCAAAAGGAGTGGCCACAAACCAAAGAAAGCACATGGTACAGTCAAGAAATCATCAGTTGCACAGCGTAAGCGCAAGGTACCAGCAAAAAAACCACCGGCAAGGAGAGTTAAAACAATCTTCTAGATCATGGCTCTGCTACACAATATGTCAGAAGAGTGTATTAAATCCGAACTGGATTTATTCACGGTACCTCTGACTCAGACATCTATTGAAAAAAATACATATGTAGAAATACCTCCTTTATCCGCGCTATCAGACACAGCCCCATTGGAATTTTTTATAGCAGGAACCGGGGAGGATTATATCGATTTAAATAACACATTGCTGTTTTTGAGGGTGAAAATTACTAATCCTAACGGTACGGACATTGCCGCCGGAGCGCCTGTTGGGTTAGTGAATTATCCTATTGGAAGTTTGTTTGCCCAAACGGACGTGTCGCTCGGGGACCGATTAATTTCGCAGAGTTCCAGCACGCATCCTTATCGTTGCATCATAGAGTGTCTGTTAAACTATGGAACAGACGCTCTCGAGACGACGTTCTCCTCTGGACTATATTATAAAGATTCTCCGGGGCATATGGATGCGACAGATCCAGCTGCCGGAAATAGAGGTCTAACAAAGAGAGCTGCCTTTACAGAGTCCAGCAATATCGTTGAGCTATTAGGACCCATTCACAGCGATATATTCTTTCAAGAAAAATTGTTGCTTAACGGAGTAGATGTTAAAATCCGTATGACTAGGGCCAAAGATGAGTTTTGTTTGATGAGAAACGATAATGTAAACTACAGAATAAACATTGTTTCAGCATCTCTGTTTGTTAAAAAAGTATCAGTGTCACCAGCTGTGAGACTGGGCCACGCTCAGGCTCTGTTATCAGCAACAGCAAAATACCCTATCGACAGAGTGTGTTTGAAAAACTTCTCCATACCCGCTGGTTCCCGCGTATGTAACCAAGAAAACTTATTTTTAGGAACCCTACCCAAATCCATCGTTCTGGCGATGGTTGATAATGACGCCTTTACAGGCGCTTATAATAAAAACCCATTTGCATTTAAAAACTACGACCTGGAATTCTTAGCGGTCTATACAGACGGCGTTCAGACACCTTCAAAGCCTTTCCAGCCTGACTTTGGCAGCGGTTCTGCTGTAAGGGAGTTTTACCAACTAGCATTGGCTTCGGGAAAACATTTGAAAAATCAAGCTCTGTCTATCGATAGAGAGGCCTTTCTGCACGGATATACACTCTACGCGTTCAACCTCACACCAGATGAAGAATGCGGGCGTCACGTGTCACTAGTCAAATCCGGCAATATCAGATTAGAACTTCGTTTTAGGCAGCCTCTCCAAAATACGATAACGCTGATAGTGTATGCGATTTATGATTCAATTCTGGAAATATCTAATCGTCGGCAGGTTATGATTGATTACTATTAATCATGAACACCTTGCAACTAACGAGCCTGATGGATAAAATTTCATGCAACACACATTTCCTAGGAGTGGTGCCGTGTGACCATTTACCAGTCGCTCCTTTGAGAACATTGCCGGCCATGGTCATAATCAACACCCACCCGTCCGGACTCCCCGGGGAACACTGGTTAGCTATTTACATAAACAAATACGGTGTGGGTTGTTTTTTTGACAGTTTTGGCAACAGACCGGATCATTACCGTTTTCCCCATCAAATCAATGACTTTTTAAATCTCAATTCTGTAACGATGCAATACTCTGCCAAGCAAGTACAGGACTTCTCAGCAGATACCTGTGGTCAGCATTGTGTTTTTTTCCTGTATCATATGTGCATGGATCGTGAATATGAAAATGTTTTAAAAAGGTATACAGATGATCTGATTAAAAATGATAATATGGTATCGTGTTTTGTGAAAAAACTAAAACCCTCTGATTGTTATAAAAATGTGTTTAAATGTGTTCAGTGTGTGCAAACGGGTGACATGTTTGTGTAATGTTTTTGTTTAATCAATAAAAACACTATTAGTCAAGACAAGATTCTTCAGAAAGATTATTTTTTTATTTATGAATACAATCATTCAACAACAACAACAACAACAACAACAACAATGTAAAACATTAGAAACGTAACCATTTGTTATAATCTAGTTTGGGTGATTTAAACAGGGGTTCATCCGGCAGAATAACAGATGCCCGAGCCCGAGATCTGCGTTTTTTACTTTTTCCATAATGAGCCGACACACCAGGTGATGTCCCCGATTTAAAAGACTGAACAGCCTGTCTAACGGCATGGTTTGGTAGTATAGAATAAGGCAAATTCAACAACGAGATCGCCTCTAAAAACTCTGACCAACCTACAGGTCTGTGTTCGTCTCTGATCTTATGCGATGCGGTAACGCTTTTCACCAAATCAAACAAATGGGACCCATGTATAGGACTTCCCCTAAACACAAATTCCCCTGAACCTGTCCATGAAGTTACATCTTTAGCTTTAGACATTTTATCTAAAATGTACCTGATGTTTTTTAAACTTTTTTGCGGTGCGTTGTTTAACACATCAGTCACAACATCGTCTGCGGCATTATCCTTAACATCCAAAGTAGTTTGTTCCTTATCTGTGTGATCAGATGGGGGAAGGCTTAATGTTAAAGTGTTGACTTCCCGGTCTCTGTGTTTGGCGATTGTTAAAAATCTCTGTAAGGCGTTCGAGTACAGCTTTGCTTTTTCATAAGCGTCCAAATCATTTCTGTGTAAAATATTTCGTATAGATTCATCCATATCGCTCTCGACGCTCTGTTGAATAGACTCGCGAGGCGATTCGGTCTTTAGTTTATCCAGCTGGTGCTGCGGTACTAGATACATTTTCTCCGTAAATTCCATGCTCTGGTTTTATCTAGAGGCAATCAGGCTGGTAATAAAAGGGATAGCGACGCTTAGGAGGGGTAGAAGGAAACCCCCCTGCTGGTTTATCAAACGTCTCTTTCTTCCGACACTAATCTTCTTGTCCGCAACGATTTTTAACTCACGTTTCTTCTTTTTCAATTTTTGGTACTGTACATGTTTTAAGGGTATATGTCCGTGTAATAAATTAAGAGCTAGTTCGCACAATGCCACGACGAGATCATCCGTAGCAGATTGTAGAATAACGCGTCTCTGTTTGGGTGTTGATTTTAATAGAAGTTTTAAAAGAGGGAGGTTTCTACAAAGTCTATCAGACATTTTCACGTTCTCTGTTTTCTTTTCCGGACGTACACCACTGGATACGGTGAAAGCAAATCTGTTCTGAGACGATACAGCTCCGGTGGTTTGGCTTTATAGTCAATCATAAGATAACCAAAAGGCTGACTGGTGGCGTCTTTGTAAGCCTCCATAAAATATTTTGTTTCTCCGGGGTACATCTGTCTGGCTAGAACCATGACCTGATTTGTGTCTCTGGGGTTTTTAAAAAGAATTAGATAATTTGTGTTCAAAGCTATTGTCCTGCTCGACTTTCCCTGGCAAAATAAATTCTGTACAATATAAATAACGCTCAAGTTTCTGTGGTGTACATACTGAGTGAATGCCTTTTCCACTTCGATGTTTCCAGAAGCATCACGCATGACATCGTCTAGAATTAGCAGAGATGTTTTATTAACAGGAAACAAATGATCGTCATTCAGAGTCTGCGGTATCCCTTCAATGAATTTAATTTTGTACATTTTTGATATTTCTTCATACATTTTTTGCCAACATTCATATATAATTACAATATTCTCAATCTTTTCAGAAATCAAATTTACAGCATTTTCCAACAACATCTTAACAAAGATTGATTTCCCACTGTTGGATGGACCTGCTACAATTAAAGAGAAGGGATGCTGTAGCCTAAAGTCATGGCCTTTAGCATCCCGTACACCTTTATGCCCAAAAACGTTATCAAAATCCATACGGAAACGTTGTCAATTATTTTTTGTTTATTACTCGCTTGTTGTATACGAGCTTAAACTTCTTCACAACTGTTTTGTTGTGGAGCGTGAGGTGACTTTTATTCCTCACAATGCTGTCAGCAGAGGCTAGCACGTGTCTGTCAGGATCACCCTCATTAACATAATCACGGACAAGATCAACCAGTGTGTCTAATGTGATAATTTGGGAGTTTGTATAATTTTGCACGATGCCTTTGGCCTTTAGGACCGTGCGCCCCTTTGCGGTGCGGTAGGCGTATGTTTTTGGCCCGCACGACACAAACTCGACCGCAAAATCATCATCCCCAATTTCATCAGTCAAATTACCTAGATACGGCCCCAACGGAGGATCCCAGTCGCCGTCTTTAGACGTGAAAATCACGCTGTCTGTATCGCTGTAAAGCACACGCTCATTGAGCCTGTCCATAAGATCATACAATTCTAGACGCGCGTGGGCTGTAGTAAAGGCGCCGAGAAATATGTTTATGTCACGCGTGCGCGCGCCTTTGCCGTCCGGATGGATCCATTGCACTAGAGCTACCTTGTCTGACACAAACGAAAAGTGTTTAATCTCGTACGCCATGCCAAAAATGTATCTCGTAAACTCTTCCGGATCTGAGAGCAACACAGTGTTGGGGAGATTTTCTCGCATAGAAAATCGACCCCACAAACTGTTTAGCAACAACTTATTGATAGAACGCCTCGCGGGGTTAAGGCTTATCTTATCAGGATTCATTTGTATCCCCTCTTTCTCAAAGTAATCAGCAATGTATGCCTGTTTGTCCTGATCTGTCACTACGTGTGCGGGGTACCCGCTGGCCTCTTGCTTGTATTGTAAAAATGTTTTGACATATTCACAAAACAAGGTCTCTGAGGATTGGGGAAAATGCCACACTTCATCCACTTTTGTCACGACGTAACCCTTCTCGATAGCCTTTAACAGCTCGAGACTGACCCAACACCCTGAAAGCATTCGCTTCTCATCTGTGTGATCGCAGGGGGTCGTCTGATTCTGCTCCTCACAGCAGGTTGCGCAGAGAGGGAAATTCAGTTTATTATTGGCTCTGTATGGGAGCACGGGGTGCAACAGTTTTCTTGGGGGTAACACTGATGCTTTGATAAGCCCGTAATAATTTTCAAGGGGTTCAAAATCCTTTAAAATTATCTGGGGATGCCCTATCGGGTAGCACTTCTTGGCCTGACAGAAGGGGTACAGACTTGTAAAATCGACATATCTGATTTTCTCACCTTCAGCGGCTTTATGATAGAGTTTGTACGCGTTAGTACGACCGCCAAATAGAGCGTCGCGGGGTTTCAGTCTCTCGGGGTGCGTGTAAGTGGCCATAAAGGCGATTACGTCAGGATCAGTCCGCTTAGCAGCGTTCCATTCACACTCCCACATCACCTCGACATTCAACCCATACGCCTTCTCCAAAACCTCCATTTTGGCCTCATGCTGTCTTCTGTGTACAGCGTGCGTCAATTTTGTCACAGGATGAATGTCATATTCTTTAAATTTGCAAGAGTGACTGTGCCACATACAACCAAGGAATTCCAGAGCGTGTCTTTCATTATTATTGTTATGAATATGATTTTGGTTTTGATTTTGGCCGTTATTGACGTAATAACCGTCCAGATGGTAGGACCCGAACGACATCTCGCCACGATTTAACGCATGCTGGACATCGACCCCACGCGAATGGCTGACATATTCAAGCCATTCGATGGAGGCGTTTGAATAGGCTTTGTTTTTAGTCAGGTAGGCGCCGTTGTGCGTCAACGCTAGTGTGTCTCTCTGCAGGTAATGGGTCTTGTACACTGCCATGCAGCACGATGCCAGAGTTGTGTATCTGAAGGGGTCAAGTGCTGTGCATTGTATAAACTCATCACGATATTTCATGCATGCCTCTCTCAACAAAACAACATCGTTCTTGCCGTAAAGAGCCAGCTCTTTTTTAAAGTCAAAGACTTCACCCTCTACGGTCTTGTACCATTCATCAAACTGTTCCCTCTCCTTCTCTGACATTGTGTCATATCCGTACATTTTTTTGTCCGGATATGGTCCTATGTAGTTTTCATTCTCCACCCGGTTAAAGTGATGTGGAAAATACCCCTTCTCTGCACAGGTCAGATTCATGGCAGATGCAGTCTTGGCTAGACGCATTGGGAGAAATGAGAAACTATCGAGAAATCTTTGCTTGTAGCTTTCGTCAAACATTAATATCAAACGACATCCTTGCATCGTGATTTTAAGAGCGAGCCCCACCTTTGTGAAATATTCCAAAAGAATAAAATTGTCAAAACCAGAAGCGTTGTGGGCTATCCACGTGTAGTTGGTGTACCTAGGGTGTCTGAATCTCTGTACGAGTTGTGCGACGCAGTCGGGGCCCTCTGCTGTGAATTCTTCACCCGCAAAAGTGATGGCGCAAACAAAGTTTGCAACATGCTTACCACCCTCGTAACGAGTCTCGAAATCATAGAAGATGTATTTCTCACTGGGTTTCTCGAGCCTTAAGGGCTGAATAAAACATTGATGATCCCCATCGGGTATCATCTCCATGCCACAATGCAGGCACTTCTCCGGCATGCATTTGTGCGGTTTTGGTTTATCACCGCTAATGTAATAGCATCGATTACATGTCGGACAGTATTTGGTCACGTCACACTGGGCAAACTGCTGACTCAGTGCTGGTTTTTTATGCATCTCATAACAGTATTCTGATTTGCAGTACCTCAAACAATCACCACAGTGTATCGTCTTCGCGGGGTGTTTGTAGCAGTCGGGGGCATTGCATATGTCACATGCGTAAATGCATCTATGATTCCTTTTATTTGAAAAGCCGTTGTAGCAATAGTCGCAGACGTATTTACACCCGATAAAACCCCTCAAATTTTTTATCATGAAATAATGACTATCGGACAGATAGAGAAACACCGTCTTGTAGTGGGGCTTATCTTTGGTCATGTATTTTTCCAAAGCACCCGTACTTGATCTGTGGAAAACTACAATTTTGATGTTTAACAATCTCTCAAACAATGCGACGTCATTAAAGCGTATCATGTCTTGGATTGAAAATCCAGCGGCATTTTGAATGGAAGCGGCTATGGGCACTAATTCAGGGTCTGTTTTTTGGGGATTCAAAAAGTGTGCCAGACAAAGTGCAAAGCATAGCTTGTCAGACATATTAGCGGGGGAAAAAAGATTCATTCTATTTCTTTTTATAACCTCGTTGTGTGCTGGATCGCGGAGTTTTCTGCGAGCGCCGCCGTTTTTGCTTCTGACAATAGATACCTTTAACATTAGATTGTCATCAACGCACACGTCTGCGTTGCTCTGCATGATATTTTCAAGCTGATCTGTGAACGCGGAGACGCTATAATCGTTGGCGGCGGTAAGCAACGCATTTGCGTCGGATGTTGGGGTTTCTCCACTTAATAATACATGTATTACTCCCCCATCGCCCGCAAATATTCTAGATATTGAGACTATTTCATTCAGAACACCATCCAGAAATAGAACGTACGAGGCCATATCTGTAGAAGCTATTGACCTCAGATTTAAACTCCTAAGTATTTCCAGACTGTTAAATCTTGTACGAGGAACGATGGTGTAGCCATTAAATTCACCTCCGTCTCTCACAAGCCTCTCAACATCGTCGGGGGTTAGACCCATATCAGCCATTTCAGAATTATGATGGGGGTCGTCCGACCCCTCACCACCGTGTTGAACATGTAAATTCTCGGATGCCCCATCGAGAACCTGCTGATCGTTTAGATCAGAACCTGGAACCTGTGGTTCAATTTGATTATTGATAAAAGCAGTATCTGAAGTTCCAGGTTCAATCTGTTGATTTATAAAACCATCTTCTGGAATCTCAAAAACCTGATGCGTATTTAAAACATCAGGATCTAAGACCATACTCGGCTCTGGAGGGGGCTGTGAACGGGGATCGACCATACTTATCAAGTCTGCGAATCCGTCTACATTACTTTGATTTCCATTCATGGCTCTGACAGTTTCTATCAGTATTTGCATTCCCAATTCATAATCAAATATATCAAACGTGGATTGATCGCGCCTTATAATTTTATTCGCCTGGTCACAACCAGAGTCGGAATAACGTTTTTGGGCCATTTTACCACAATATTCGGAAACACTGTGAAACCCCAAAATATTCAAATAATCAAACAATGTAAACACAATAAAACTAAACCAAAAAATATAACGAGTATAAAATATCAAAAACAAACAATATATAAAACAGCGAAAAAACTCTACAAATGAGTATAAAAACGGATTATATAAACGATGAAAAATAAAACAAATAGGTATTAAGAACATAAGTTTAAAACAACAGCAAAACAATTTATAATTAGTCACTTACCCCTGTGATTTTAAAAAGTGACCAGCTCTGTTGACAAATCAAACACAGGTATCCAGTATCCGAAATGTTTTAAATCCAATATGTCACAAAATGTTTAAAGTGTTCGAAGTCAAGTCCATAAAGTCTCTGATTTTTCTCTTTTTTAAAGATACGTCCAATGTGTTGTGGTCTGTATCCTAGCCTGTAAACAGATAAAAACACGTTATTAGGATAAATATCTAAATAAGTCATATTTGTTTAAAACTTTTTCTAATGCAGTATAAGCGTACCGTGGAGATCCGCTCTAGATCTTGCAACGACATCCAAACTTTGCCGTCGATATCCAAACTGTTAACAGATAACATCTGATATTAGAAAATATTAAAATAAAACATCTTGTTTAAAACACATGTAACAGGATTAAATAAATACACACCGGTCGGCACGAGTCACTCGGCGTCTCTTTGTTGTTCAGTCCACTCTTCTCAGCGATTTACCAGGAATAGTTAACACCAGTTTAGACAATTTCGCTGCAAGGCCAGAGATCGAATTTTTAGTTTTTAAATAATCACACAATATGTTGGAATGACCCCAGTAAAACACATATACGTACCACCAGGTTTGAGTATACCAGCTCTGCTCCATCCAAACTGATCCCGGAGATCTCTTGTCGCTCCCCAATAAAGGTTCGGTCATAAACTTTCAAAGATTACATCACACGACCCCCACACAAACACACTGATATAATATCAGCATCAGAAACATTGTGTCTGATCAGAAAATAGACTAGTTCGATAGAAAATATCGGCTTTAAGTTTAACCAGATACATCTAATATATATATATATATATATATATATATATATATGATTCTTGCACGACTTTAAAGAAACTTTTGATGTTGCAAAACTTTAGATTCAACAACACACATCGCTGTGTGACGCGCTGGGCGAGACGCACAATGGGGGCGAGAGAGAGAGAGAGATCGCTGACAGCACAGGTCCGCTTGTGAAACTACGCAGTCTAAAACTATAAACTTTATTTTTTGACAGCAATAAACATGACAGCATAGGCTTGACATAAAACACACACACAGGAATAACAACGAGCTGATTGACACATCGTAAAACACGCGCAGGATACTCGCTGTCTAAAGCCCTTGATATACGACAGTCCAGAAACTGGACAGATTGTACACCTTTTGATTGATTGTCCCGCCCCCTGTCAAAGGGGGTCATAAATCAATCAAATTTTGACAGATAGTGGTCCCATACAACTACTATAGTTTTATATAATATATATATATATATAAAATATATAATTATTTTTTTGGGCCAATGTTGCCTTTTATTGAAAGTAAGTAATGGAGAGGCGACAGGAAAGTATAGGCTGAAGAGAGGGGTATGGGATCGGCAAAGGACCTCGAGCCGGGATTGAAACTCGGGTCACCAAAAGTGCGTTTGCACCATATGTCAGAGCACTGTCCACTACACCAGTGGTTCTCAAACTGGGGTCCGGGGCCCCCAGGGGGGCCGCGAGATGGTGCCAGGGGGGCCCCAGTTTTATGACATTTTATAAAATACCTTCATTTATAATGAATTCTGTGTAATTAAACCTAAAAAAATAAGGCTACTAACCAACAGCACTACTTTGTATAACTTAATATGTTTTGTTTAATTAAAATGTTACATTTTAGAACAGTTTTTGTCATAAATTTTCTTTCGGGGGGCCGTGAAGGAATGCACTGTACCCAAGGGGGGTCACACGCGGAAAAGTTTGAGAACCACTGCACTACACCATTGGCTCCGACACGTAAATAATTTTAAATGTCTTAATATATAGTTAAATAAATTTCTCTTTTGTTTTAATGATCTACAGAAACAACACCCGTTCATCCATGTTCTCAAGTAGGATCTTAGAAATTTCCAAAAGATTCATCGAAGCAAGAAAATTTTAGTCGTAAGGTCAGTAAGGTAACACTTTTTAACAAAAGTCCCATTTGGTATTGGTTTCACTGCAAAAAAATGATTTTCAAGAAAAAGATAATAAGTCTAGTTTTTAGACCAAAAATATCAAATGTAAGTGATTTTGTGCATAAAACAAGCAAAAAAATCTGCTAATGGGGTAAGCAAAAAATCTTACTTTTTTTTAAATTCAAGAAAAATTTGCTTGTTTTATGCACCAAATTACTTAAATTACATATTTTTGGTCTAAAAACTAGATTTATTTTCTTGGGTCATTTTGCTCATCAAGAAACAGCATCTTAATTTAAGAATTTTTAGATATTTTACTGAAAACAAGACAAAAATACTAAGAATTTGGTTTCTTGAAAATCATTTTTTGCAGTGTAACTACAATGAACCAACAAAAACTAATACTTCTACGGGATTTATTCGTATCTTCGTATCTAAATTTTATAATTTGGGCAGTACAGTGGCTCAGTGGGTACTGTTGCCTCACAGCAAGGAGGACCCCAATTCGATCCCCGGCTAGGACAGGCGGTCTTTCAGTGTGAATTTTACTCAGGGACAGGTACTTGGGTGTTCCCCTACGTGGCAAAACCATGCAGGTTAGGTGAATTGGAGATGCCAAATTGTCCCTCCCCCAACGTGTGTGTGGATTAACCAGTTCTCGCCATGAACATAGCCATAAACGCTGGAATGGCGTTAAGAATAAATAAACAAAAACAATTTCCACATTTTCGAATACAGTTTTAATTAACATTAACAAAGATTAATAAATGCTGTAAATACTTTGTTTATTAATGCATTTATGCATTGAATAATGTTTATGAATGATACCTTATTGTAAAGTGCTATTGGAGCGTCACAACTTGACTTACATTTGTATTGTAGAAACAGTGTAAAATCTTAAATATGCATAACTTTTTCAAAATCTTTCTCGAGTCTTTCGAGAGTTGTGTGGCAAATCTAAGAGCTCAGATGTAACAGCAAGACTCAGCTTGATATAGTGTGAGCTTGTCCAGACACACTTCTGAATTCCCCTAGGCCATTAAATGAAGATAACACACACTGAATAAATGACTTTTACTAAACCACCCGAATAATAAAAGATTGTTTTTTGCGATCCGACTGACTAATACTGATGATTTAACTGCTTTTGAACTGGAAAAAGAGATTAAATGATTTCCAAGCTACTGTATGGGTCACATGTCAACTTTTTCATAAACAACTATAGATGTTATTGATCATAAACAGACCATCTGTAAACTTTTATCGCATGGATCATAAACAAACCAGCAAACTATAAAGAAGTTGTTTTTGTTGCTGAAAAAGTGAATTTAGAGACTGTTAAAACTGAGCTGCAACAGTACACTTTATTTGGTAGCAAAAATATTTAATAAACAACAAACACGTGACTTGTAGAAGTCATGAAGGTATTTTATGAGCGATAGCTTTCGATTCTGCAGAAATCTGCTGTTTGGATGAATGAATTATTTTACGACCTAATTTTTAAGATAAAGAATAACGTGCCTAACAATAAACCAATTACAGGTTAATTGGAAATTAATAGTAAGTAAATAGTAAACCGTAACATCTGCCATGTATCTGCCAGGATTTTAATCCTATATAATGTTTTAGGTATCAATAAAGTCCATGTTTACCATGTTAAAAACCGCAGATCATCTATTAACAGATTTTGGCTTGCTTACAAAACAACCAAAACAATGCTTTAACCCCAAACCCTTTCATTTACCAGCCCAGTCCTTTACTACACACAGTCATGTGATGGTCATCAAAAAATGTATTTCAAGTATATCAGGCTTTCAATTCGGGACGGGCCCTTCAAATGCACAATATTGGACTACAATAACTACATTATTTCAGATTCGAGTGGAAACATTGTAACCTGAAAATAACTTTGTATAGCACATATTGTTGCCTCCCTGCCCAGTTGAGTTGAATCCCTCTGCTGTTTTCCACACTTTGGATTGAAGTATTTGCTAAATGCCTAACTGTAAATGTAACCTCGGGGGATGAATCCAGCTGGTGTTTACAGTCCAGGTTTATGCACTAAAGGTACAAGAAGGTACAAAAGTTGTCACTGGGCAGTTCCCTGTACACAAAAAGGTGCATACTGGTACCTCAAAGGTACACATCTGTGCCAATATTAGGACCTTTATGGTCCTATAGGCAAATACCTTTTTGTCTGAGAGTGTGACCGGCTGTAACCTCTTCGCTGAAGGATGCTTAATAATTTTGAGCGTTCCTCATGACAGGCTGGAATGATGGTGACATGCATTCGCCCCAAGAGCAACGCGCTCCTAATGAAAGACAAGAATGTCCTGGAGTGTGCTAAACTGGCCCCGTGCCATCAGAAAACGTACAACAACGGATACCACAGAAACATGACTTTCTTAACTTTAACACATGCGTGTTTGTGCGGTGAATCAGTGAACAGAAGCGTCAGAAGGTCAAAGGAGAACCTTAAGTGTTTGTTTTGCAACGACTGCCGACACTTTTAACACAGTTTTAAGAATGCACAGTCAACTTAATCCTCAAAAGTATCTGCTTAAAAGCTGAGCATGTTTTTATGCAAAATACTCAACAAAACACCAAACATACAAAAACTAGATGAATAGAGAGTAAGGAGAGAAGTTTCAGGGAGAAATGAATGGAAAAAGGTGTCACACTTACCCATAATCCTCTTCTCTCCATTTCCCTTCTTTGCCGTTTCCCTCATGTTTCCTCTCTGTTTGCTTTTCTCTCTCGGTCGTTCCTGGCTTGTGTTTCTCCTGGAGTTTTGAAACTTTTCCCGTTTTGCGCCGTGCAGTCGGAGAGCTGTCAGGTGTGACTGACCCAACACGTCTTTTCACTTTCTCATTCCCAGCTCGGCCACTCCCTCTTCTCAACAGACTGCTGGCAGTCCTCCCCTCCTTCTCTCTGGGCGTGACTCCTCACTCCATTTTGAGAGAGATCGGTAGCTCTCCCCTCCCCCTCTGACTTCCTTAAGGGCAGGGAGGGAATCCTCGCACCCGTATCCACACGTACCCGCACACCTTTTAGTAACCCTTATAAAAACTGTCATGCAATGTCCCGGCTGCATGTCTCCTCCCAAAAACCTAAAAAGAAGAACTTTTATGTACTTCTATAGTTTGACAAGGAACCAAAGTTCAAAAGCATTAACAATGAAAATTTGGGAAGAAAACGTTCTTAAGTAATAAAAAGTAAAACAACTCTACTGAAAAATCCAGCTAAGACCAGCATAAGCTGGTAGCTGGTTTAAGGTGGCAGTAGCTGGTTTAAGTATCTTGGTCCTCCTTTCTGACCAGCTAAGTCCAGCTAGACCAGCATAAAAAGTGACCAAAACACAGTTGGACCAGCATAAAAAGTGACCAAAACACAGTTAGACCAGCATAAAAAGTGACCAAACACAGTTAGACCAGCTAATAAAGTGACCAAAACACAGTTAGACCAGCATAAAAAGTGACCAAACACAGTTAGACCAGCAAAAAAAGTGACCAAAACACAGTTAGACCAGCATAAAAAGTGACCAAGCACAGTTAGACCAGCATAAAAAGTGTCCAAAACACAGTTAGACCAGTTAAAAAAGTGACCAAACACAGTTAGACCAGCATAAAAAGTGACCAAAACACAGTTAGACCAGCTAAAAAGGTGACCAAAACACAGTTAGACCAGTTAGAAAAGTGACCAAACACAGTTAGACCAGCTAAAAAGGTGACCAAAACACAGTTAGACCAGCTAAAAAGGTGACCAAAACACATTTACACCAGTTAAAAAAGTGACCACACACAGTTAGACCAGCTAATAAAGTGACCAAAACACAGTTAGACCAGCATAAAAAGTGACCAAACACAGTTAGACCAGCTAACAAAGTGACCAAAACACATTTAGACCAGTTAAAAAAGTGACCAAACACAGTTAGACCAGCTAAAAAGGTGACCAAAACACAGTTAAACCAGCTTAAAAAGTGACCAAACACAGTTAGACCAGCATAAAAAGTGACCAAACACAGTTAGACCAGCATAAAAAGTGACCAAACACAGTTAGACCAGCATAAAAAGTGACCAAACACAGTTAGACCAGCATAAAAAGTGACCAAAACACAGCTAGACCAGTTTAAAAAGTGACCAAACACAGTTAGATCAGCATAAAAAGTGACCAAACACAGTTAGACCAGCATAAAAAGTGACCAAAACACAGTTAGACCAGCATAAAAAGTGACCAAACACAGTTAGACCAGCATAAAAAGTGACCAAACACAGTTAGACCAGCCCTAAAAGTGACCTAAACACATTTAGCCCATTTTAAAAATTGACCTAAACACATTTAGACCATCATAAAAAGTGACCAAAACACAGTTAGACCAGCATAAAAAGTGACCAAAACACAGTTAGACCAGCATAAAAAGTGACCAAAACATAGTTAGATCAGCATAAAAAGTGACCAAACACAGTTAGACCAGCATAAAAAGTGACCAAAGACAGTTAGACCAGCATAAAAAGTGACCAAAACACAGTTAGACCAGCATAAAAAGTGACCAAAACACAGTTAGACCAGCATAAAAAGTGTCCAAAACACAGTTAGACCAGTTAAAAAAGTGACCAAACACAGTTAGACCAGCATAAAAAGTGACCAAAACACAGTTAGACCAGCTAAAAAGGTGACCAAAACACAGTTAGACCAGTTAGAAAAGTGACCAAACACAGTTAGACCAGCTAAAAAGGTGACCAAAACACAGTTAGACCAGCTAAAAAGGTGACCAAAACACATTTACACCAGTTAAAAAAGTGACCAAACACAGTTAGACCAGCATAAAAAGTGACCAAAACACAGTTAGACCAGCATAAAAAGTGACCAAACACAGTTAGACCAGCTAATAAAGTGACCAAAACACATTTAGACCAGTTAAAAAAGTGACCAAACACAGTTAGACCAGCTAAAAAGGTGACCAAAACACAGTTAGACCAGCATAAAAAGTGACCAAACACAGTTAGACCAGCATAAAAAGTGACCAAACACAGTTAGACCAGCATAAAAAGTGACCAAACACAGTTAGACCAGCATAAAAAGTGACCAAAACACAGCTAGACCAGTTTAAAAAGTGACCAAACACAGTTAGATCAGCATAAAAAGTGACCAAACACAGTTAGACCAGCATAAAAAGTGACCAAAACACAGTTAGATCAGCATAAAAAGTGACCAAACACAGTTAGACCAGCATAAAAAGTGACCAAACACAGTTAGACCAGCATAAAAAGTGACCAAAACACAGTTAGACCAGTTTAAAAAGTGACCAAACACAGTTAGATCAGCATAAAAAGTGACCAAACACAGTTAGACCAGCATAAAAAGTGACCGAAACACAGTTAGACCAGCATAAAAAGTGACCAAACACAGTTAGATCAGCTAAAAAAGTGACCAAAACACAGTTAGACCAGCTTAAAAAGTGACCAAGCACAGTTAGATCAGCTTAAAAAAATGACAAAAACACAGTTAGACCAGCATAAAAAATGACCAAACACAGTTAGACCAGCATAAAAAGTGACCAAAACACAGTTAGACCAGTTTAAAAAGTGACCACACACAGTTAGACCAGCAAAAAAAGTGACCAAAACATAGTTAGAGCAGCATAAAAAGTGACCAAACACAGTTAGACCAGCTAAAAAAAGTGACCAAAACACATTTAGACCAGCTTAAAAAGTGACCAAACACAGTTAGACCATCATAAAGTGTCCAAACACAGTTAGACCAGCATAAAAAGTGACCAAAACACAGTTGGACCAGCATAAAAAGTGACCAAACACAGTTAGACCAGCATAAAGTGCCCAAAACACAGTTAGACCAGCTTAAAAAGTGATCAAAACACAGTTAGACCAGCTCAAAAAGTGACCAAAACACAGTTAGACCAGCATAAAAAGTGACCAAACACAGTTAGACCAGCATAAAAAGTGACCAAGCACAGTTAGACCAGCATAAAAAGTGACCAAACACAGTTAGATCTGCATAAAAAGTGACCAAAACACAGTTAGACCAGCAAAAAAAGTGACCAAAACATAGTTAGAGCAGCATAAAAAGTGACCAAACACAGTTAGACCAGCTAGAAAAGTGACCAAAACACATTTAGACCAGTTAAAAAAGTGACCAAAACACATTTAGACCAGTTAAAAAAGTGACCAAACACAGTTAGACCAGCTAAAAAAGTGACCAAAACACAGTTAGACCAGCTAAAAAAGTGACCAAAACACAGTTAGACCAGCTTAAAAAGTGACCAAACACAGTTAGACCATCATAAAGTGAACAAAACACAGTTAGACCAGCATAAAAAGTGACCAAAACACAGTTGGACCAGCATAAAAAGTGACCAAACACAGTTAGACCAGCATAAAGTGACCAAAACACAGTTAGACCAGCATAAAAAGTGACCAAACACAGTTAGACAAGCATAAAAAGTGACCAAAACACAGTTAGACCAGCATAAAAAGTGAACAGAAAACGTTTGGTTCAGCATAAAAAGTGACCAAAACACATTTAGACCAGCATAAAAAGTGACCAAACACAGTTAGACCAGCTAAAAAGTAGGGCTGCACGATTAATCGTTTTTAAACCGAAATCGCGATGTGAATGGATGCGATTTTCGAATCGCAAGAAATGCGATTATTTCGATTCAAAACTATTAAATATAACAATCATCTAGTACGCAGTTTTTGACAGTTCGCTTCATGCGCATTTTACGTTTGATGCAGTTTAGACCAATAGAGTGCATGAACACTGAGGCGCTGACTACACGTCATCACACCATTTGGAAAACATGAGCGCGAGCAGCAGTTCAACTCCTCAACAAAGTGTACGGCCATATGATTTCCGCGATGCGGAAAACACGGACAGAATCGCGAAATGCATACAAATGGAATTAACTGCACAACGCGGAATGTCATGAAGTTGGCAGATTTTGGATTCAGTCATTTTAAAAACGCATTATAACTCATTAACCGGCAAATGAAAGGACAGAAATGCGCGAAAACATTTCCCTTTTGTGTAATGTTGGACTTAAAGAAAGGTGTATATACGTCCGTTTCTCGTCATGCATCGCAAACAATGACAAACGCCTCATCAGACTATAAGCAGATTTCATTAAAGCCCGGAACACAGCAGACGAAACAGGTACATTATAATTTCTTGCACGCGCACATCTGCACCGCTTTACAGGCATGAGGGTTCATGAAGCGCGCACACAGAGAGCAGTCAGCACACGCGTGATCACTAAACTTAAGTTTTCTTTCTTGTCTAAGTGAACATAAACAGCTGGATGTTTATCAGTAGGCTATATTGAAGCAGAGCAGTTTAGCTGTCTTGTGTCTTAAAGTGACAGTAACCTGGTGCTTTCTGTGTCAGAAATGTTTATTACACACCAAAAATTAAAATCACTCCTTACTCTTAACTGAACAAGCTTCTGCAGCTCCACATTTAAAATCCTACAGTGAGGACTGTGCAGTGTTTTATTTGTATTTTTTGCTTATGTTAAATCATAGATTCTAATAACTAACATATTTACATTTATTACAGATGCCTGAAAAGTAAAACAAGATGAGTATAGTCTTATGATTAAAAGAAAAACTAAACATTTGCTTGTCAGATGCATTGTTGTAGTGACAGCCAAAATACATTGGCCTATATGTTATTTTAAATAAAACTTTCAAAAAAATTTTTTTAAATTGTATTTTTTTTAATGTTCTTAGATTAAAAAAAAAGTTTGTCTGCAGAATAGCAAAGTCCTGCAGACAACTTTGTACAATGTTTAAGAGGTTTTAAATAAACAGTAGCACAGCATCTTTCTTTGGTGCTATTAAAACCACCACAACAAACCTGGATGTACCTCTTTTATTATATACTAATGAATCGCACTTTAAATCGCGAATCGCAATTTTGAGCAGAAAAATCGCAATTAGATTTTTTCTCCGAATCGTGCAGCCCTACTAAAAAGTAACCAAAACACAGTTAGACCAGCTTAAAAAGTGTCCAAACACAGTTAGACCAGCATAAAAAGTGACCAAAACACAGTTAGAGCAGCATAAAAAGTGACCAAACACAGTTAGACCAGTTAAAAAAGTGACCAAACACAGTTAGACCAGTTAAAAAAGTGACCAAAACACAGTTAGACCAGCTTAAAAAGTGACCAAAAACAGTTAGACCAGCATAAAAAGTGACCAAAACACAGTTAGACCAGCATAAAAAGTGACCAAAACACAGTTGGACCAGCATAAAAAGTGACCAAAACACATTTAGACCAGCATAAAAAGTGACCAAACACAGTTAGACCAGCATAAAAAGTGACCAAACACAGTTAGACCAGCATTAAGTGACCAAAACACAGTTAGACCAGCATAAAAAGTGACCAAACACAGTTAGACCAGCATAAAAAGTGACCAAAACACAGTTAGACCAGCATAAAAAGTGACCAAAGCAGTTAAACCAGCTTAAAAAGTGACCAAAGCACAGTTAGACCAGCTTAAAAAGTGACCAAATCACAGCTAGACCATTTTAAAAGTGACCAAAACACAGCTAGACCAGTTTAAAAAGTGACCAAAACACGGTTAGACCAGCTTAAAAAGTGACCAAAACACGGTTAGACCAGCTTAAAAAGTGACCAAAACACAGTTGGACTAGCTTCAAAAGTTACCAAAACACAGTAAGACCAGCTTTAAAAGTGACCAAAACACAGTTAGACCAGCATAAAAAGTGACCAAAACATAGTTAGACCAGCATAAAAAGTGACCAAAACACGGTTAGACCAGCTTAAAAAGTGACCAAAACACAGTTGGACTAGCTTCAAAAGTTACCAAAACACAGTAAGACCAGCTTTAAAAGTGACCAAAACACAGTTAGACCAGCATAAAAAGTGACCAAAACATAGTTAGACCAGCATAAAAAGTGACCAAAACACGGTTAGACCAGCTTAAAAAGTGACCAAAACACGGTTAGACCAGCTTAAAAAGTGACCAAAACACAGTTGGACTAGCTTCAAAAGTTACCAAAACACAGTAAGACCAGCTTTAAAAGTGACCAAAACACAGTTAGACCAGCTAAAAACGTAACCGAAACACAGCTAGACCAGCTAAAAAAGTAACCGAAACACAGCTAGACCATCTTAAAAAGTGACCAAAATACAGTTAAACCAGCTTGCTGTTTTTATGCTGGTTTTACCTGGATTTTTCAGTAGGGAATGCAAAAATGTTACGGCTTTATTTTATATGCAAAAACTCATTTTATTCTCAAAAACTAGCCCGTTATTGTCCAAAAATGAGTCAATACTTTAGGGTGTGTGTCTGTTTAAGTGCATAAGTGTGTAATTGGTGTGTATGATGTATATGAACACACCCACACCTGTAGTTTATTTTAAGGCCTCTTTCTATTCACTACTGTACGCTGCAATGTTTGTTCTTGAACGTGAGGAAGACTCACAGAAGTTCAATGTGTCAGCGGGTTTGAGTTGTAAATCTCGGATGTGTTCACACACACACACACACACACACACACACACACACACACGCACACACACGCACACACACGCACACACACACAGCGCTCTGTAACAGCTCTTAGCATCTGCGGCCATTTTTCTTTCAGCAGCTTTTGAATTCGAAGAAAGATATAAATCACTGCTGGACAGATGAGAGCAACAGAAGCAGACAGAAATGCTCTCCACATAAAACAAGCCCAAAAACAATCCACCCGCTTTGAATTCACATTCTGTGCCAGTATCTGGAGAGATATCGGGAGGGGCCGATTTCACAAACTCACTTTACGAGTCTGTGAAATATGTGAAGGATCGTGTCTTACGCCCTGAGAAACTCCTCTTATCTGGGCTCAGTAATAGATATTAGCATTTCAAGTGTGGGCAGTTAGATTTCCTCAAAAGAAATTGAGAATGTGAACTTTATTCCTACTTGTAAACTTCTTAAACTACACTGTAAAACACAAAAGTTGGATCAACTTTAAAATATTACTTCAATTGATAACACATAAAAATTAATTTTTTCAACTTAAAAAATAAGTAAAAAATAAGGTGAAAAAACTTTTAAAAATTTACTTCAACTAGAAACACCTAAACATTTATTTTTTTATAAAATTTCTCACTTTAGTGAAAAGTTTAAGGTAAAAAAAATGTTTAAAAAATTACTTCAACTAGCAACAGCTAAAATGTAATATTTTTTAACTAAAATTTTCTCTAAGTAAAAAATTGAAGGTGTAAAAAAATTACTTTAACTAGTAACAACTAAAAATGTATTTTTTCTAATACAATTGTTTCACTTGAAGTAAAATATTTGAGGTAAAAAACTTAAAATAATAATAACTTCAACTAGTAACAGGCAAAAATAGAATATTTTTCAACTTCAATTTTTTCTAAGTAAAACATTTAAGGTAAAAAACTTTTAAAAATTACTTCAATTAGTAACACCTAAACATTTATTTGTTTCTAATAAAATTCTCACTTGAAGTAAAAAAAAAGAAAAGGTAAAAAACCATAAAAAATTCCTTCAACTAGTAACAACTAACAATGGAATATTTTTCCACTTAAATTTTCTCCAAGTAAAAAACTTAAGTGTAAAAAAATTACTGAAAATTTATTTTTTTCAAATAAAATGTTTTCACTTGAGTGAAAGTTTAAGGTTAAAAAAAAAAAATTACTTCAACTTGTAACAACTAAAAACTTTATATTTTTCAACTTCAATTTTCTCTAAGTAAAACATTTAAGGTTAAAAAACATTATATTACGTTAACTAGTAACACCTAAAAATGTATTTTTTTCTAATAAAATTATCTTTTTCTAATTAAAATAATAAAACCTTTAAAAAAAATTGTTAAAAAACTAGTAACACTTTTTTCAACTTAAATTTTAGGTGTAACCAATTGAATTATATTTTACATTAAGTTTATTCATTTTTAATTTTTTTCAATTAAAGCAAGTAATTTTAAGTAGGTCCAACTTCCCTGTTTAATGTTTACTTGTAGCTTTGTTGTTTTTGTTTATTGTTGGCACCTTAGACGAAATGTCTTCAATTGTAAGTCGGATAAAAGTGTCTTTAAAATGAATACATCTATGAAATGTATGTAAAAGTTTTGTGGGATGTGAAGGAGTGCGTTTTAAGAAACCCCAGATTGCTTATTAAAAAATATGTACTAAATCATGCGTCTCATTTGCAAATGATCAAGCCCCACTACATACTAATGTTTTGCATTAAAACTGATACAAATGCTCTTGCCAACATATATGCTGTGCTATGATGAAAACTAAAATCATTCATTCAAGATTTTTTAAATAATATCTGCTTAACCTTTACTTCATTTTATTAAATGATGTATACTGTATGTATGGCACCTGACATACATGACAAAAAACATTCACTCAGCAGAATAGTTTCAAAATAACGCAAAGCAGCTAAATGTGTAAGAATCGGTCCACAAGATCGAAAACAAAGAGAAACCACCTAGACAATGAGGTTGTGTAAAAACAGAGTAGGAATTTATTTTATAGTTTTGCGATCCGTAAACCTGTACAGCAGAGTTTCCAAATGTCCGGTTTGTACACAAATCCCCTCCTGAGGTGTGGAGAAGCTTTCCAACATTAAAATTGAGTCTTCTGTGTGACATCACAGAAACAGGCTTAGATATCTTCAGAAAATGTGTCCAAAGGTCAGGGACTGAGATCAGACAGGTTAGAGATCATGAGATGGGTGGCCAACATTTAGTGACCTCCGGATGAAGAGACTCTGGGATCCACTGACAATACGCTGATAGCAGATCTATAAAGAGAAGATACAGTGAACATTGACACTGTGTATTCTATTCACATGGGTAAGAAAACTGTCAGAAAAGTGTTTAATACGATTAAAACGTGTATTAAATAGCCTTAAAGGCTCATATTATGCAAAATTAAATTTTTTAAGGTGTTTGGACATAAATGTGTGTTGGCAGTGTGTGAACACAACCACTCTACAAAGAAAAAATAAATCCACCATCTCCTTCATTTTTAGTCCACATTTAACCAAAGCAGTCTCATTAGACATGCTGTATTGTTTTTTTGTTAATGTGACATCACACTAATAAAGCTCCGCCCACAGCCACTGACTGACTGGTCAATTCTTCCCTGAAGCTTTTCTAAATGTGTTTGTAAGCACATGCGGCTAAAGATACTATTGTCCCAGACTGTATTCACAGAAATCAGATCTATTTTTAAGCGTCCACTGTCTGTTGGTAAGAGAGTGAGGATCATAAGCTCATTTGCATTTAAAGGTACACACAACACCACATTTTGACATGCTATAACAAATTATCTGTGTGGTATGTTGAGCTAAAACTTTATTAGACACATTCTAGGCACACCTGAGACTTATATTACATCTTGTAAAAATTGGCATAATAAGCACCCTTTAAACTTACATTTCTCATTTTTTCCCCACGCAACCTCTAAAGAAGTTTTGTTGTCGACTTTTTCCGACACCAGAGCTGAGAGAAGAACTTCAGTCCGAGGCTGCAGTCTGAAACACAACAGCAGGACATTACCTTATATAACACAAATATACACGTTTGTGTGTGTTTGTACAGGTTTAGGTATATTTGTGACAGCTAAATATACTCACTACACTGCAAAAAAATTATTTAAAAAAAAAACAATTCTTAGTATTCTTTTCTTGTAAAAGTATCTAAAAATTCTTAAATTAAGATACTTTTTCTTGATGAGCAAAACAACCCAAATAAAATAAATCTAGTTTTAGACCAAAAATATCAAATTTAAGTCATTTTTTGCATAAAACAAGCAAAAAAATCTGCCATTGGGGTAAGAAAATTTTTCTTGAATTTTTCTTGAATTTAGTTTGAATTTAGATTTTTTTGCTTACCCCATTGGCAGATTTTTTTTGTCTTGTTTTATGCACAAAGTCACTTAAATTTGATATCTTTGGTCTAAAAACTAGACTTATTTTCTTGGGTCGTTTTGCTCATCAAGAAAAAGCATCTTCATTTAAAGTGTATGTTGCAGGTTAACCACCACTGTCGATTAATGGGTACATAAATCACTCAAGATATGTGTATAATTTTTAAAATGTCTCAAAAATGGTCTTAAAGACCACTTTTTTTACGTTTTTGGTATTAACGTTTTTTTTAACGCAATTCTGCGATGACGTCACGTTGGGGAGAAGTGGAGAAAGACTCAGCCAGAGCCATAGAGATAGATGAGACATTTATTGCTATTTAATACTTACGTTTATAATTTGGAAATCATATATACATCGTAGGAAATATATTATGTGTTATACTGCAAAGTTACCTTGCTAATTATTATTTATGATATATGTGGAGATAAATAAAACTTCGCAAATCTGCTGATTTGATCCATTCATGTCCTGACCACCAGGCTAGAGATTTTTAAACATCCTTAATCCACACTTACTAGTCTATCAAATAATATCTCAAATATATTGTTTTGGGAAATAAAAGGATGCTTTGTTATATTGTTTATGCGATTATAACGAATCACACGATCATTTTATACGCAGCAGCAGTCAGCAGCTGCAGCACACTCGGATCCGACCGCATACATACTGTAATAAACAGGCGTTCAGCGGCTTTTTACATCACGACAGGCTATGCCATTTGAGGAGGAACCGCTCATTGATCACCGTATTTTTATAAATCCTGTACATGTTTGGACCTGCCGAACAGGTTGAGCACTTTTATATACTTTATTGAGCAGAGAGGCTGCCTGCACAGTTTGACCAGCGGGCTGCGGGAACACATCACGCCGCCAGACGGTGTTGCTAATATAACTCGAAATGTATAACTATTATCAGATCGGCCCGGGAAAGTCCCGACTCTCTCGATTGCCATTCCGCTACTGGCTGTAAGAAAGTGAGTTCGTTTGGGTCGCTGGTCCCCGCGAACAGACGTGACGTGCCTCACCCAGCTTCCAGGATTAGAGACATGCTGCCAAAACCGTTTGTGCTGAAGATCGCATAAAGTTACACCCATTTCAGGCAGGATCATGGACCCCCTCAAGCCAGCATGCACGAGTATGTTAATTGTTTGTTTACTTTCTACACGAAGATATGCTTACCTTATGCTATCTGGCTGTCTGCCTATCTCTCTATACTAGCCTATCCATCTGTCTGTCTGTCTGTCTGTCTATCTATCTGTCTATCTGTCTATCTGTCTATCTATCTATCTATCTATCTATCTATCTATCTATCTATCTATCTATCTATCTATCTATCTATCTATCTATCTATCTATCTATCTATGTATGTATGTATGTATGTATGTATGTATGTATTTATCTATTATCTGCGCTATCAGAACTGTACTTCACTCGTCTTTCTATAGTCATTCTCAATGCTCTCAAGGCGGCTTTGGTCAATTCTCTCCCCAGCGTGACGTCATACAGTGCGTTGTGAGGGAAAGGAGAATCATTGCAAATTGCTGTACTTTTTCATACTTTTTCGGGTTTTGTGATACCCAACAACATAAAATACAATGGATAACAGTTTAAATGTTTATTATCAACAAGCAAATTGCACAAATTCGTTGAAAATTTTTACCTGCAAAACGCCCTTTAAGAATCTTTAGATATTTTTACTGAAAACAAGACACAAATACTAAGATTTTTTTTTTGAAAATCATTTTTTTTTGCAGTGTAACACAGTGAAATATGTGATATCCCCTTTCTATGATATCCTAACGAAAGTCTCATAAACTAATGATGAAATTGGAAGTTTGATTTCACATTGATCTCAATCTTTGACCTGACCTTACTCGTCAATATAATTTAAAATAATGTTCTTTACATTATATAGTGTAAGATTAAAATTGAAGGAACTTATTCCTTGGTCACAACTTGTCATCACCCCCTGTGCTGATAGTGATCAAAGACTGTCAAAGCTGTTTATCCAATACAGTGGGGGTTAAAGGTGGTCTTCTGATTGGTCAGTTTGAATGTATTATGTTGGGTTTGGTCAAGTACAGTGGGGGTTAAAGGTGATCTTCTGATTGGTCAATTTGAATGTATCAAGTTAGGTTTAGTCACATGGTCAAGAGAGAGGATAAAGGTCACTGTTTTTATGAGCTCTGGGCCTTTGCATTTTAGCTTTTGCCTTTGCATTGGCCTTTTCCCCTTTCCTTTCTTTCTTCGCCTAAGTTCTGGGGTTCGGGCCATCAGGCCTAGATTTCAGTTCTCAAGTGTGAATCTCTTTCTTCTAAACTTTCTTTCTCTGTTCTCTCTCTTATCAGGTAATATCTCACATACATTGGAAACAGTCAATTGTTTGTATTATTTACCATTTCATGCATTTATAGTGTAACCATTTCAACTGTAACTTTAAGTCAGTACTGTAATTAAACCTTTTCATTTACAAGTCTGTTGTTTAGTTTTGATTTAGTGTTAATACTTAAACGCTCCATATTGCAATACAATATATTCGTACTCTAGCAACGCTCTCAGACATATTGTCTCCGAAACCGGGGAACGATTGCAGTTTTATTCTCCTTCCGAAACCTGAGATCCCTTACAGTTTGGTGGCCCGTACGGGGATCCCTTGTGGTGAGTTTTCTGAGTTTTACTTTGATTGATCAACTGAATAAGGACTTTATCACAGTTAATCCTGTGAATGGATTAAAGGCCTTCTGACCACACAGTGGGTAAGTCTGTTTAATTGTTTCATGGCATGGTTAGTGAAATCTCCATTTGCATGAATTGTATGAAACAGAAGAAGGACCTTAAATATCCTAACATTGTTGTACAGTTAGAGATTATTTCAGATTATCTCCTCGGGGATGGAAGGGAATAACTTCAGTAATGATATATTGTTTGATTTATGGAGCGATAAAGTTGAACCTACACTTTCTAAATTATATAGAAAGGGTCTGGATTACTACGCTACCACTGATGATATTCTCACATGGTGGCGCATGGTTGGTAGTGAACAAAGAAAATCCAAACATGCTGAAATCATTGAGGCTTTGAATTACATGAAGTGCTTGGAGCTACGTAAAATGGCTGGAGAGGTTAAGTCTATCCTGAATTCTAAGTGTGTTGAATTGAATACCAAAAATGCTGAATTACAAAAGTCAGAGGCAAAGATCCAAAATCTTCAAACTCAGATAGATCAACTATCATCTGAGCAGTTAGCCCTGGCTAAACAGTGTGAGAAGTATAAAGACATTATTGCAGATGTAAGGGCTAAACTAATTGTGCGAGACACTAAGTCTCCCCAAACGCTTAACAGCTATGGGACTAAAAAAGATGCTACTTGTACTAAAGAGAATGTATATTCCAGAACCCAGAAAAGTGTTCCTATTTCAGCAATTGGGGTGATGCATCAACATGCTGGAACAGAACCGCATGATGTGAATGAAGCATTAGAGAGTCACAGACCTCCTGAAACTCCAGTAGAACCAAGCTACAGACCCGGTGGCAAAATGAACAGGCTTTGTAGTTTCTGTCATAAAATAGGCCATACAGAAGAGAAATGCTGGTCACTGGGCAGGGGCAGACCTCCACCTTATTATTTGAAATGTAGGAAATCACTTTCTAAGGGCAGGATGTAAGCAATCTGGTTTTGCAGGTAAAACTCTTACTGAGTTGACTGCATTGTTCATGCAAGGACTCCAGCTGTTAACCTCACTTGCTAGTGGCTTAGCAGCCAGTTAGCATGTGTTTAACATTCTCATTACAATGATCCTGTTTGCATTTCCTGATTTGTAATTGTTCGTAATGCATTGTTGTTTCTATAGAACACAAATTATAGTTGTTTGTTGTACTATATGTACACATAGGCTAATGAAGTTAATTTCTTGTAACACTTGACTGTTTCCATTGTAAGTGTTTGACAAAACATTTAAGTAAGAGGTTGTTGAAGCTACATGTATTCTAGACCAGTTGTCTTGTGTTAATGGAATAACTTTTGCTCTTGAAATTGTCTACCAGTTTCAAGTTGTATGTGTTTCTATGTTGAAAGATTTGTCTCCTAAGTGGTAAACTCTGCTATTCCTTGTATAGCTGCAGTAAGACCATAAAGAGGAGCACAAAAATGCCATGTGGCTACATTGTGTTATATAATTGCATTAATGAAAATGTTTTACCTCACAACAGGATCCAGTAGCACTTTTACCATGCTTAACTAAAAACATGGGTGTGAGAAGATTTACAGAGTCAAATTACAATCTCATACTTCTATTAAAATGGCTCCCTGTTTTAACAACAGGACCAAATTTGCATCACAATCTTAACTTCCTCACCTTTATTGGAGCATGGTATTCACACATAGCCTCAGTTAAATTCAATCACATAGCAAACACAATTAGCCTCACTTTGGTCATTATTTCAAACGGTCTGATTTTAAGCATCTGTTTTGGTTTCTTTTCAAAAAGTTTGATTAGTTTTATGTCTCAAATATTGAAATCTTGATAAAGAGTTATTTTCTATGCGTAATAATTTAATTAATTTTGCTATTATGTTTTACATTTAATTAGCTTTTTATTCAAGACATTTAAAACTATCATATTCTATGCTTTCATTTTGTTCATTTCATTTATAATGGTTATACTGGAAAATTAAGATCTTTAAATATCATGTATTTGGTTACACTGTATTGTTGTTGTTGCTTCTAATGACAAACTGGATTGTTAAAAAATAACATTTACTAAGTTAAAAAAGCATTTTATTTTTGTTTTCAAAAACAAATGTTAGAGCTTTTATTATTTTTTCCTTTATTCTCACCTTGACCATGTTTTAATGTATTTGACAGGGATTTAGGCTGAAGACCAATCTGACCATTTAAAACTTGAGTGACAAATGCCATATGCTTTGCTGTTTGTTGTGCCATTTGCTTGAATCACAGTATTCCTGCTGTTTCACATCTTGGGTGTTGCCTCAAAGAGAAGGACAAAAGTGAAACCCCCTTCAGGGCCTGTTCTTGTGAAAGTGTGAAGTATCGATGGAAATCTGCATGACTATGAAAGGTGCAATTCCATTCGATGAAGCGTTTCATGCAGGACTGAAAGGAGAAGGATGTCTTCAAGTCTCATCAGCAACCAGTTTGGACAATAAGTCTGAAGATGACCACTGCACACAACTGAAAGCATAATCTTATGAACTGTGTCATCATGGATCTTCTTACGTGTGGCCCATGTTGCCAAAGGGCGGATTGTAAGATTAAAATTGAAGGAACTTATTCCTTGGTCACAACTTGTCATCACCCCCTGTGCTGATAGTGATCAAAGACTGTCAAAGCTGTTTATCCAATACAGTGGGGGTTAAAGGTGGTCTTCTGATTGGTCAGTTTGAATGTATTATGTTGGGTTTGGTCAAGTACAGTGGGGGTTAAAGGTGATCTTCTGATTGGTCAATTTGAATGTATCAAGTTAGGTTTAGTCACATGGTCAAGAGAGAGGATAAAGGTCACTGTTTTTATGAGCTCTGGGCCTTTGCATTTTAGCTTTTGCCTTTGCATTGGCCTTTTCCCCTTTCCTTTCTTTCTTCACCTAAGTTCTGGGGTTCGGGCCATCAGGCCTAGATTTCAGTTCTCAAGTGTGAATTTCTTTCTTCTAAACTTTCTTTCTTTCTCTGTTCTCTATTTTATCAGGTAATATCTCACATACATTGGAAACAGTCAATTGTTTGTATTATTTACCATTTCATGCATTTATAGTGTAACCATTTCAACTGTAACTTTAAGTCAGTACTGTAATTAAACCTTTTCATTTACAAATCTGTTGTTTAGTTTTGATTTAGTGGTAATACTTAAACGCTCCATATTGCAATACAATGTATTCGTACTCTAGCAACGCTCTCAGACATATTGTGTCCGAAACCGGGGAACGATTGCAGTTTTGTTCTCCTTCCGAAACCTGAGATCCCTTACAATAGGATGAGTTTATGTAGAAAACATTCAATTATAATAAATTACTTTAGCTGAAACAACTTTGTAAGGACACTACTGCTCCTCCTCACTAAATAAAAATGCACATAAATCATTTAAATCCTATTTGTTTGTAAAACTAATAAAATTCTCACTTGAAGTAAAAAAAATAAAGGTAAAAAAACCATAAAAAATTCCTTCAACTAGTAACAACTAAAAATGGAATATTTTTCGACTTAAATTTTCTTCAAGTAAAAAACTTAAGTGTAAAAAATTACCTAAAAATGTTTTTTTTTTTTCAAATAAAATGATTTCACTTGAGTGAAAGTTTAAGGTAAAAAAAAACAAAAAAAATAACTTCAACTAGTAACACCTAAAAACGTTATATTTTTCAACTTCATTTTCTCTAAGTAAAACATTTAAGGTTAAAAAACATTAAAATTACGTTAACTAGTAACACCTAAAAATGTATTTTTTTCTAATAAAATTATCTTTTTCTAATTAAAATAAAAAAAACTTTTAAAAAAATTGTTAAAAAACTAGTAACAGTTTTTTTCAACTTAAATTTTAGGTGTAACCAGTTGAATTATATTTTACATTAAGTTTATTCATGTCAATGCTGCGCTTATATTTCTGTGAGGGTTGTGGCTAGATAAATATCATTACCCTGATATAAAAACAATGGAAGTCGATAACATGACCTCACCAATATAGTAAAACAAGTTTTGAGGGTGTGTCTGACTAATTTTTTTCTAACTTTGATACAAAAACATCTGCTAAATGCCTAAATGTAAAAATGTGTGCTCTTACTTTGCCCACGTCTTCAGCATTGTTGCGGGCGATGACAGCAAACACGAACTGAACTGCTGAAGCTTTGGACAAACCTGCAAAAATCAAACAAGATGCATTTCATTCATCACATGCTATTCAGGTCAATATATTACATGTATTACATTAGGTTATATATGAGACCATGGACCACAAAACCAGCCATAAGGGTAAAAAGATTTTATAGAATTTTTGATAAATTGAGATTTATACATCAACTGAAAGCTAAATAAATAAGCTTTCTATTGATGTATGGTTTCTTAGCAGGGTTTTCCGCAGTATTCAGTTCGGGCGGCCCGCCAAACTGGGAAACCCTACCGCCTTAACTAGGTCATTCAAAAAAATAAAAAAATTGCTGCAAAAAGGCTTCACACCACGAGCAGGCACGCGCGACACATTGCCGAAATGAGAAAGACGTGGTCCGGACCGTCACTGTCTGGAGGATAACTAGCCAGTTGATAAAACATATCGGAGAATAGCGTGAGCGCGCTTCTCACTGGGAGCATGCATGCGAGCTACAAGACCGAAACGAGATAAAGAAGTGGTCAGTCATGTCTGGAGGATAGCCAGTTGATAAAACACGTGTCCGTGAGAACTGTAAGTAGACTTATGTTTTGGGTTTATTTAAGCCTGTTATTGTATTAGTCTATAGTTCTTCCAAATTGCTGGTGATTTTGTTGTTTGTGCAACCTGCTAGCTAGGTTTCACGTGCCTGTTGATTCGATATAATTGTTGAGCGCTCTTGCTCACATTATTTATGTGCATTTTTTACATGCTACGGTAGTTACACACCTTTAAGGTAATGTAATTAATAGTGGGAAATTTTTGCGAAATCTATCACTGTTCGCCAGATGTTCTACAACATTTGATTTTATTTGTGTTTATTAACCCTTTAGTTTCACTTCATCACGCAGCTATTCCCGTTAGAGGTAAAAACATTTAATTCATTAATAATCTAGTATGTGTTCATTTTCTGTCATAGTTTCTTGAAAATTAAGTTTTATTTGAGTGTTTTAAATAAAAATATTTAAATTTTCATCATGACGCCTACGTCCCACCCCTTTGATTGCCACGCACCCCGGCCACCTTAACTAACAAATTTTCTGCGAGGAAACCCTGCTTAGGATAGGGCAATATTTGAAAATCTGGAATCTGAGGGTGCCAAAAATCTAAATATTGAGAAAATCACCTTTAACATTGGGTAAATGAAGTCGGAAATTTATAAAACATCCATCCATCCATCCATCCATATATATATATATATATATATATATATATATATATATATATATATATATATATATATATATATATATATATATATATATATATATATATATATATATATATATATATATATATATATATATATATATAATATCCTAATGGCATAAAACAATCGATAATTTTGACTCATACAATGTATTGTTAGCTAATGCTGCAAATATACCTGTGCAACTTAAGATGTTTAGACATATAAACATTTAAAAAAAAAAGCAAAAAAGGAATAACTCTGGACACCAAATGTACCTGCAATTATATAATCACCCATATAGATATTTTTGTGTAATGACTGTTGAATATATAGCTGATCCATGCCCATTTATTTATTTATTTATTTATTATGTACAGTAAGCTGGTCACTATCACAAGATAAACCACTACAGAGTTTAAAATGCTTCAATCTGACTGTACATTAAATCACTCACACCATCTCCTTATACCAGTGTCACATTTGCCTGTGTTTTTTTTTGCAAGTAATATTTAACATTCCCAGACTGATTGTATGGATTCATTTGCTCCCACGTGCACACACACAAAAAACAAATTATACCTTTCCCTCCAGGACAAACTTTGCAAACAGTTTGTAACGCTCAAGGCCTTCTGGGTAATCCATTTCAATAGCGGGAAGTTTCCAACTGACTCTGACTAGAGAGAGACACACCCAAAAACACACAACACGTTCAGATGAACACACGATAATGATTCTACACACATCACGTGACTGTAATGATAAACACATGGACAATAATAAGACCCGGTTTCACTTTGAACTCAAAGAATTAAATATATAGAGAGATTGAAAGTTTTAAAAGAGAAAGGTGTGGTCTTACAAAAGGTGCTCTGCTGTTGACACTTTATTCGGCCAATCAGTGGGCAGTACCAGGGGGCGGGGTTTTCCTCTGGAGCACTGAAGTGGCAGTATTGTGGGAGGAGCTTCGGAATCCATTCAGCCTGAACGGCACAAACTCCTGTGAGAAAACAAAACGGGAACGTATGCTCACATTATGTTATGTCATGTGATTCTCTGGAGACGTTTACACTCGATGATAATCTAAACTAATAAACAGCATAATGAACTGCTTACAGTAATGTGTTAGGAATGTGAATCTAGTTTGATGTTGACTAAAGTTATCTTGTTATTTCCCTTTAAACCAAAAAGTGTCACATTCAAACAGAAAATGCTAAATAAAAAGCATTTAAACACAAACCTCTCATGTACATCTTGGTGGTCTCCATGACCTCCTGATAAACTACAAATTCAGGGAGTGTCTTATGAAGGGCAGATGATGGGTGAATAAACACCGGCTCATCTAGAAGCGGAGTCTGCGACATACACAAAACTTAAAATCTCACTAATAAAAAAAACAAAAAATAGTATGTGATATAGAAATGTTCTGGTGTGTTATGTTATGTGCGAGATGTGTGACACCTTGTAGCCGTTTCTCCATTTGGGGTCGAGCAGTTCCTCAGCCTGCACTCGTCTGGCCAGATGATCTCCTAAACCCGCCAATACAATCTGCCTTAAACACAGCACCTGGGCATCTGTGGGAGGAGCCATTTTATGATCCACGCACACGCCGGCGTCAGAGCAAACGCTATTCACTGAAAGACAATCAGACAGAGAGAGTCATGTGAAAGTCCTTCATGCAATATGATCTGAAAATCATGTATGGGGGTGATTCTCACGAAACCATTGAAACACCACGGCACTAATGATTTTAGCTTTAATGTGTGTAATATAGTAACATTAAAAAGCATCAGAATTAACACAATACTGTGTTCTACCTTGCACAATGTGTGATTTCAACATAAGAATTTATAATTGTACATTTTATCTCATTTTCTGCTGAAATTCTCATTACCGCAATGTGTCCGGCTGTGTTTGAACATGCGTTATGTTGTAATTTAATCAAATTAACACAAAAATATATTAAAAAAATAAATGGATGTTTTGCTAGACTACTTTAGATGACAGAAAAAATATTTAATGAATATTCATGTATAATAATAATGAAGAAAAATTAGGAAATTATGTGTCCATGCCAGATGTTCTCATTCTCCGCAACACTTTTTGAGAACAGTTTAAGCACACATACAGAATTTTAATAGTTTGATTTTGAGTGACCAAGCACATGGACCAGTTACTTTAAGATGGCTACCAGGTAAGATCATTTTTTTAAAGTTAATTTGAAATATTGTCTTGTCAGAATGCTTACACGACATTTTGATTATCATTACCGCAACAGATGCTTATTACATGTTAATTTAAGTAATAGAAGCATAATTCTTTGATTTTAAATGCATGTGCAGAATCTCCAAATTGTGTCCTTTCAGGTTTGTCATGTCATTTTGAAAATATGTCAGTGTTGATGTTTTCTGACTGTTGCAGTAATGAGATTTTTTAAGGACAAATTTTTAAAATGATGTTACAAAAAGTGTTAAATGATAAGTAAAAGTTTTTAAATTAATGTTCCCATTTACTCCAGACTTTGTTTTTCAATGTCTGGTGGGAAAAAAAGTAAATTTAAGCAATTTTTACATTTTCATGCTTGACATTTTTAAAACCAAGTTTTCGTGAGAATCACCCATGTATGCGCATCAGTACCTGCATTGGTCAGTTGCCCTCGCAGTCGGCGGATTTCCAGCATTGCTTTGTATCGAAGGCCGTTCTCCTCGCAAAACTGTTGAGTGCAGCCCGCAAACTCGCAAGCACCCACCGCACCTAAACATGCATCCACCAATCAGAATCAAATCATCTTCAAATCGACCACCCTAGTGTTAAGGAAATCTGACATACCCAGTAAAACCATCAGATCACCCAGCAGAAGCGACTGGCCCTGGCCCGCCCATAACCTTCTCATCTGAACCGATCGGGCTTTTTTACCCACGAGTCTGGTGCTCTCCTCCTCGCTCCCCGCAGGCCTGATGACCACAGAGAACCACAGGTACAGCAGGAATAACACTAAATTGTCATCTTAAAGAGATATTATTGATTACGACATCTTAAAGGGGACATTTCACAATACTTTTAAAGATGTTAAATACATATTTGGTGTTCCCAGAGTACTTATGTGAAGTTCCAGCTCAAAATGCCCCACAGAAAATGTATTATAGCATGTTTGCAAGTGTGAGCAACAATGTGTGTCCTTCAAAATGCAAATGAGTTGATATCTGCACTAAATGGCAGTGCTGTGGTTGGAGTGCAGATTAAGGGGCGGTATTATCCCCTTCTGACATCACAAAGGGAGCCAAATTTGAATGAACAATTTTTTACATACTTGCAGAGAATGGTTTACCAAAACTAAGTTACTGGGTTGATCTGTTTCACATTTTCTAGGTTGATAGAAGCCCTGGGGACCCAATTATAGCACTTAAACATGGTAAGAGTCAGATTTTCATGATATGTCCCCTTTAAGATGCACACATATATTTAATAACTGTCGTAATCCTCAAAGATCTCTCTGACGGTCATCGCGGCCACTATAGTGATGATGTACGGCATACAGCCCTGCTGACGGCCCAACGCTAGCATTTTAGCGTAACGTGGTGATACGGGAAACGCAGCCATCGCACGACCCAGCGGGGTTATGGGACACGACAGACGCGCTCGCTCCATTTCACCCAACCTAAAAGAAAGATAGAGACATTGTTAGAGAAACAAAAATTGTATGCAGGGTTCCCACACCTTAGTTAACTTCAAATTCAAGGACCTTCGAGGACTATCCAGGTGCAAATCCCCCTCAAATTCAAGGACTAAATGTGGGGACACATTTTAAGTGAGAGCAAGGTTACATCGTGTTACCTTTTAAGATACATTATTACAGTTCCCTTTTGAGGGAACTCGCGCTGCGGTGACACTTGCGGACGCCTCCAGGGGTAAGTGCGTCTGAACGTGTATATCAAATTCAACCAATGGTGAGGCTTAATAAAAAGACAGGGTGACGGGGAAGCCAGGAAGTATATCGCTATCTGAAATATTGCCAAAGACGGTGTTACAGTGACGCAGGAAATATGGCAAGGGAGACGCAGTGTCTCGTTCCCTTCTCAGGGAACAACAGTTACATACGTAACCCGAGATGTTTTCATGTGTCAAACACGACTATGCAAAAAAGCATTTTGGTATGAATCAACATTCACATACAGAAAATATAAGCATTTAAAGCGAACAGTTTAGCACGTGTGCTTAAAAAGTCTAGAATATTTATGATATTATCCTACACTACACAGGGAATAATATGGATTTTTCCAAAAAACTTGCATAAAATAGATTTAAGCACTTTCAATGACCTGCATATATATTTTCAAAAACTTCCCAGGGCCTTGAATTTTTTCCGCAGATTCACAAACTTTCAAGGATTTCAATGACCCGTGAGAACCCTGAATATGGGGAGCTATCGCAATTGCAAATTATATATAACATTTTGGGGTGGGTTGAACAAATCTGAATTACAGAACGATAAAACTAACAGCCAACAAAATAGAAATATCAGGATATTTTCAATTTTGACAAAAAATTAGTAAATGCTTAGCTTATCACATTAAATCTGTCTCTATCAATTTGGCAGTTACATGCAAATATATGCAAATTAAATTTTGTAATTAATAAAAATATGATTTGCATATTTAAAGATTTTTTTTACATTTTCAAACAGGTTAAAAATATGAAACGGTTAACAATGAGAAAATTAATATAAGGAAAGAAAAATAAGTCACCGTCCACGTCGGGGCGGTTCCTCCAGCGCACCCAACGAAATGAGCAGCTGTTCGGCAGAGATCAGAGCTTCAGAGGAGGGAGGTGTGGGAAAGGGGAAATTCACAACCTGAACAAACACAAACCTCAATGAATAAACAACATTTAATACAGAGATAACTGAACTGATCATGTGCGCCAGCATGTGGCGACCTTTTCAATGTTGAGATCTTTCATTTGAAGGACGAGGTCATCGACAGGCCGCCGAGTGATTTCAGCCTCCGAAAACAAGCTGAAATCTCCGAACACAGCTGAAGAGTAGAGTCTATATGCATGAACACACATTTAATGTTGCATCTCACAAAATGTACTAATTTCTAATCAATCAATCATTTCTGACCTATAGCAGTGTCCTGGCTCTGTTCTGCCCGCCCTTCCTGCCCTCTGGTTGGCCGAAGCCTGTGAGATCCACGTGACTTTAAACGAGGAGACGCCCGTCACTCTGTCATAAAATCTTTTCTTCACACGGCCGCAGTCCACCACATACTTAATACCGGGAATCGTCAGCGACGTCTCGGCCACGTTGGTCGCGACAACACACAGACGAGATCCGGCTGGAGGAGGTCGGAAAACCTGAATGCACAAATTAAAGTGATGGTTAAGCCAAAAATTTTAATGACCACATGATTTACTCGCCCTCAAGCCGTCCTCGATGTATATGATTATGTTTTTTTCAGACATACACAATCGGAGTTATATTAGAAAATGCCCTGGTTGTTCCAAGCTTTATAATGGTAGTAAATGGTGCTTCTGATTTTAAGCCCAAAAAGTCCATCAATCTTTCATGGCTCCAGTGAGTTAATCAAGGCTTTCTGAGGACAATGTTTGTAAGAAAAATATTGTAGGAGTAGTGGAGATGAGACGAGACGCTACGTCATACACTGGAAACGCAATCTCTCATAAATGCGCATCAGTCATCACCGGAAGCTAGTTATTTTAGTTTGTAAAGTTTTAAATATAGATTGCCTTCTGAAAGAATTGATAAACCCCTTGAAGCCGTGTGGATTACTTTTGTGAAGGATAGATGGACTGCTTTTGGGCTTCAAATCAGAAGCACCATTTACTACCATTATAAAGCTTGGAAAAGCTAGGACATTTTCTAATATAACTCAGAGTGTGTTCTTTTGAAAAAGATATACGTATACATTGAGAATGGCTTGAGGGTAAGTAAATCATGGGATAATTTTCATTTTTGGCTAAACTATCCCTTTAATGTCAATGAATTTATTGAACAGATGTTAAAGGTGGGGTGAGGTAACACGCACCTACCCCAATAGCATCTGGACACTTTTTTGATAGACCCGCCCCTCACATACGCAACCCAGGCAACAATGTTGGTTAATAGACACGCCCCTTACTGCTTATTGGCTACACACTGCAAAATATGACTTTCTTACTTAGTATTTTTGTCTTGTGTTCAGTAAAAATATCTAAAAAATTTTAATTAAGATGCTTTTTCTTGATGAGCAAAACGACCCAAGAAAATAAGTCTAGTTTTTAGGCAAAAAATATAAAATTTAAGCGAATTTGTTCTTAAAACAAGCAAAAAAGTCTGAAAAATAGAATAAGAAAAAATTTCTTGAATTAAGTGTTTATGAAAAAATGAAACTTTTTTCAAGAAATTTTATCTTATTCTATTTTTCAGACTTTTTTGCTTAAATGTTATATTTTTTGTCTAAAAACTAGACTTATTTTCCTAGGTCATCTTAATTTAAGAATTTTTAGATAATTTTACTGAAAACAAGACAAAAATACTAAGTAAAAAAACAAGCAAAAAAATCTTAAACACTAAATTCAAGAAAAATGTGCTTACCCCGTTGGCAGATTTTCTTTGCTTGTTTTATGCACAAAATCACTTAATTTTTTATTTTTGGTCTAAAAACTAGACTTATTTTCTTGGGTCGTTTTGCTCATCAAGAAAAAGCATCTTAATTTAAGAATTTTTAGATATTTTTCCTGAAAATAAGACAAAAATACTGAGAAATGTTTGTCTTGAAAATCATTTTTTACAGTGCAAGTGTGTTTTGGTAGTAGCCCGACTCCCTTTTCCAAAGTGTTCAAAAATCATGCACCCCGCCTTTAACACGCTAAATAACGAGAAGGCGAATTCAAAGACAAACACTGCAAAAAATGATTTTCAAGAAAAAAAATCTCAGTGTTTTTGTCTTGTTTTCAGTAAAAAAAAATAATCTTAAATTAAGATGCTTTTTCTTGATGAGCAAAACACCCCAAGAAAATAAGTCTAGTTTTTAGACCAAAAATATAAAATTAAGTGATTTTGTGCATAAAACAAGCAAAAAAAATCTGCCAATAGGCTAAGCAAATTTTTCTCAAAATTTTTTTACTTACCCTATTGGCAGATTTTTTTTAAAATCACTTAAATTTTATATTTTTGGTCTAAAAACTAGACCTATTTCCTATTTTCTTGGGTTGTTTTGCTCATCAAGAAAAAGCATCTTAATTTAAGAATTTTTAGATATTTTTACTTAAAACAAGACAAAAATACTTGGAATTATTTTTCTTGAAAATAATTTTTTGCAGCGTATAAATTCTTACGATATAGAATAGCAGACTTGGAGGAACCAAAGTAAAAATCGTGCATTTTATTTTTATATTTTATTATTGCCTAATATGCTCAGACTCTGTTTAATTGCTCGTACAGCAGATTCACTTATATTCTAGGTTAATAAAGTGAAGACAGAGCGATACAAACCTTTGCCTGCTGCTCAGGTGCCAGCAAAGAGTAGAGAGGAAGTACATAAAGAGGAATGGACGGGTCACTTTTCTCCTCTAAACACATAAAAACAAGTTTATTTAAGAGACACAAACACACAAACACAAATTAAAGACGCCTGTACGTGTGTGTCCAACCGTTATCGCTGTCTGGATGATCACCCAAATCCAGATCCAGATCTGAACCCTCATCATCATCATCAATGCCAGCCTGACGATCTTCATCACCTTCATCTACAGGCAGGGCAGAGTAATTATCCAGATTGATCCTCGGAAGGGACTGAGGGAAAAGAGAGAGAGATGTTTTTTAAATGCATTGCACTAAATACTGCATACTATTTAAGAAAACATAATTGAATAGTAAATGTCTCTATCAGTATCACGTGTCACTGCGGTCATGTGAAGGATTGTGTTATGTAATGTCATCATACCACATTCTTCTTCTTTGCTCTTCTAGATGTCTTCAATACTTCTGCGTCTACAGAATCTGGAAAAACAAAACAAACAAACCAGATTCAGATTGTAACTGATATTCCTCAAGTCAGTTTCGTTTATGATTTATTTTCTCTTCTCTTTCAGAGGTCATGGATGTCAGACTGAAGGGGCGGTCTACACCTCTCGTTCTACTGACTGTATTTTGCTGTGTACCAAAAAAAAACAAGTCTGGTGAACTCTGACCTGCGAATTTGAATCAAGACATGTATAAAGACATGTGACTAGTAGAACATCGGTACATTACGGCATGACCTTTCTATACTGAAAAGCACAGATGGATGAAGTGCTCCGACAATTTTCGGAACATATTCGCATGCTCAAAGTTAAGTGTAGCCGCCCCATAAGACATATAAGACTTGTTATTAGAGCTGCAACCATCGGTTATTTTTTCAACCGATTAATCTATGAATTATATTTTCGAATAGTCGAATGATTTATATATATATATATATACAATCTGCCATTAATGCCAACATTTTATTTAAGCATTTTATCAATTAAACAAATAAATATATTAATGTTCACCTTTAATTTGTGTTTAGCATTCATACAAAAAAGTGATACCACTGTCCAGTAAAACAGACTTTCAGGTTCAACTTAATATATAATTTGGTGCACCCTGAATTTCAGTCAGTGATGAATGCTGTAATGCAGGGGTCTCAAACAGGCTTGGTGCCATTTCTGAGATTGACATCTCATGGGAGGGACGAAGAGCTATTTTAACATTAAAAAAGCACAATATTTCTGTAAATGTACTGTTCAATTTTGTTACTTCTTTTACGTTTTTTTTTTTTTTCGTTTTTTTGCCACCACAGACTGCAAAAAATTATTTTCAAGAAAGAAATTCTTAGTATTTATGTCTTGTTTGCGGTAAAAATATCTAAAAATTCTTAAATTAAGATGCATTCTCTTGATGAGCAAAATGACCCAAGAAAATAAGTCTAGTTTTTAGACAAGATCTCTTTTTTTTAGACAAAAATATCAAATTTTAGTGATTATGTGCATAAAACAAGCAAAAAAATCTTTTCTTGAATTTAGTGTGTAAGATCTTTTGCTAACCCCATTGGCAGATTTTTTGCTTGTTTTATGCACAAAATTACTTAAATTGGATTTTTTTTGGTCTAAAAACAAGACTTATTTTCTTGGTCATGACAATGATATGATTCGACGCGAGGTACAGATGAGCGATTTAAATCCGCATTTGCGCGGCTCATGGTTGTTTGGCTACAAAAGACGCCACGCGCTTTGGAAGAAAGAAGCGCCTTGACCCGCGTTTAACACACGTTTTTAAACGTGACATGTAAACGGGACGCCGTAATGTATATCGAAATATCGGAAATGTGTTTAGAAACCATATCAAAAAACCACAAAAAAAATTATACTACGAAATATATTGATATTGAATTATTGTCCAGCCCTATTGTTTGGTAACGCCTGATTGTCAATATCACCCGGAGCTGAAGCCGCCATCTTTTCAAAATGTAAACAGTGCGACTCATCGACGCGTTTCCGGCAAATCGACGTAATGGACTAGGTCGACGCGTCGTTCCAGCCCTACTTGTTACTATTCATTTCCTTCCTTTCTGATATGACTGAAGTCTCATTTTATATATATTTTTCAATTCTCTGTCTGAAACGTAACTGGTCTGGGGTGCGTTTCCCAAAAGCATCGTTGCTAACTAAGTTAGCAACCTTGTTGGTTGCAATGAAATTTCCCACTGCCAAACAACTAAATTGCTAACAAGTTAGCAACGCTGTTTTTGGGAAACGCACCCCTGTGCATTTTCTTTGAAGTGTGTGTTTGTACCCGTGTGCTCTCGGTTGGGTCTGTAAGGAAAAGCTCTTCTCAGTCTGCGACACACAGAGTGAACTTCGGCCTGACCCGTCAGAAACACCAGGATCCCACCTACAAAAACACAAACACACACTTAGACACACTTGTGTGTGTGTTACCAGATCTGCATGCAGCGCATGATTTGCGTTTAAAGACGGAGTGCCCAATGTTTGAAAAACGCTTTGGAAAAGGGAGTCAGGCAGACTACTAAAACACACTTGTAGCCAATCAACAGTAAGGGCCGTGTCTACTAACCGACATCCTGGCCGGGGTTGCGTATGTGTGCGCCGGGTCTATCAAAAGAAGGTCCAGATTCTATTGGAGTAGGGGCGTGTTTGTTTAGGTCATTTCAAACGTCAACATTGGCTTTCAAAAATTGTGCACTCCGCCTTTAAGAGTAACTGCATCAACGTGTGCGTCTCTGACCGGGTGGCAGCATGCGGTGAATCTTGCAGATTTTGTGGAAAACTTCTCCAGTGTAGTCTTCCATCGGCGTGCGTTTATTAAAATGAACCGTTACTGGAAATTGACGTGCCTCCACCTGTACACACAAACACACAGAGTCATATCATATCATAAAAAAAGGGGTTTATATGCTCATTTATAAAAGTGTGCACATGATTCACAACTTCACATGGTGTAGTGGAGAAGACAGAAGATGTAGGAGACCTTAATAGCAGGCGGAGGCGAGCGGAAAAGCTTCTTGTTCTCTGTGAAGTCCTCCACGCGCAGGGTCGCAGACATGATGATGAGTTTTAAAGGTAAACCTCTCTGCCAATCATACGTCACAAACAAACCCAGGTCATAAAATAACATCCATCAATATGTCTCAGGTTTAACCTGACGGGTGTCAATGTTTTGCATGCATGTGTAACCTTGTTTCGGAGCGGTGCGATGCGTGAAAGGAGTCCGATGAGAATATCGGTGTAGACGCTGCGCTCGTGAGCTTCATCGATGATGATCACACTGTATTTCTGTAGCAGGAAATCCTGCAAAACACAGACAACCTCAAGAGTCAACGATAGTTAAGACAATTTATTGACACTAAAAGTTTCGTCTTGGACTCCAGAAAGCTGCGCAAACATTAAAGCAACACTATGTAGTTTTTTTACCTTTAAATAATGTCTCTAAAATTATTTCAGTGATAGAACAACTTTTAACTGTACAAATTGTACTGTTGCTGCAACCTGAGCAGCCTCCTAGCTGCTACAAGCACACTCTGAAAGTGGGGATGGAGGGTAGGAAACATAGCCCCGCCCCTCCCCCTGCCTGCAGAAGAGTGTCTGATACCAGGCACTGTTGCACTTTTCAACCACATGGGGGAGCTGTAAGTCATTTTTACATGGAAACTACATAGTGTTGCTTTAATGTAAATAGTGCTAATACAAAATAATAACCCATAACATCAAAACAATAAAAAGCTTATCTCTATCACTTTTGCATCTTTTTATAATAAATAAATAAAATTATGGGAGATAATTTAACACGGGGCGCAAATTTTATTTTAAAGTGTTTAATTGCTTTTTGTTTGTTTCATTACAGTTATCATACTGTTAATAATGTACTTAGGAAGCAGCAATTATTATTTAATATAATTAAAGGGTTTAAGACGCTTGATTATGTTTAAAAATGATTAAAGACTGCACCTGTCTGTAAAAACTCTCAAGAGTAGGATTATATAAAGGTTTCATTGGTTTTGGATTATCACACACACCTTAAAAGCTGCAGTTAGTGTCATAAGCACTAATCGGACAGGATTAGTTTTCCAAATAACGTTTGAGTTTTAACGTGTCCCCCACGACATCTGTGATTTTTATGTACCGATTTGGACGGGACTAAAATTCACAGGCTATTTCAGAGGTGGGAGTGTCTATTTCGAGCGTTTGGGCGTTGCAGAATGCATCAAATGCTCTGGATACACGTGTTTGTAAATTTAATTTATTACGGAACATTTACTTTATGAATTTAATTTTAACGCATAAAAATTAATTATGCAAAACCAACTAAAGTAGCCTATGTGTTTTATATAACTGGCTGCTTTAATAAACCAACAGAAATGAAGAAATAATGATTAATAACAATTAATTATCTTCTTTAATTAACATTACGAGATCTAGCTCGTCTTAATTAATGTTTTTTTTATTTTACCGAAAGGAAAAAACATCCATGTTTGAATGAATGGGACGCAGGAAGCACAATAGACCTTTTGCGTGTTTGCAAACAGAGATGACTTTTTTGTGGGCGGAGCCAAACTGGTGGCAGAAAGTAACTAATCCCATCTGAATAGGGCTATAGCTTATTAACATTTGATTATGTGGTATGTAACCATTTTATACAAGCAAATGAGACTTTAGACTGTCATATTGTGCTTATAGTCATAGCTAAAATGTTTTTAGCATTTATCTATGCCTTTATTTGTGACCGCACTAAAAGATACACACAGTAAAAGAGCAGCATTTGTACCATTATATCACAGTTTCTATGCGTCTTACCTTCTGAATTTCTTTAAGCAGAACTCCGTCTGTCATAAACTTGATCTTTGTGTCTTCTGTCACGTTCCCCTCAAACCTGATTTGATAGGACACCACCCTAAAAACACATACACATGCAGAGTTAGTTTAAATTCAGTTTGTAAAAACAACACATTTACAAAAGAAAGAGCATCTCCGCAAACTTCATACAGGATGTTTATACGTCTAAAATAACTGCTGTCAGGACAGCGAAGGGTAAAGTCAACACCACACATCATTCACAACAGCTTTTACTACAGTAATGTGATGTTCGACGAATAGTTGCCCACTCGAAATCAACCTTTATGTACATCTCCACATATCCTAATGATAAATCTCTCTCTCTCTCTCTCTCTCTCTCTCTCTCTCTCTCTATATATATATATATATATATATATATATATATATATATATATATATATATATATATATATATATATATATACAATATTTAACCTTTATTACATTAACCAACATTGAAGTACTGTGTTAACTATTGGTAAGATTACAAAATAGAGAATTAGAGCTGTGTATACCCAGTGGATAAATTCATTTCCTTGGCAACACGGTGGGACATGCTGACAGCAGCCACTCTTCTGGGCTCGGTCACACCAATAATCCCACCAGAACTGAGACAGAGAGACAGAAATTCAGTAAGCATACAGATAATAAATCACAGACTGTTTGATATGATGATTATAATGTTATGTACCTGGCGTATCCAGCCTCATACAGGAACTGAGGCACCTGTGTGGTTTTTCCACTTCCCGTTTCTCCACACAACACCACACATTCATTTTCTCTCACTGCTTCCATGATGACCTGTTCCTCCGCCAGGATAGGTAACCTCAGACGAGCTTCCTGTGATGAACATGGAGAGTTCAGTATTTAATTTTACAATCACACTCTTACAGCCAGATGCTTACTTTTACTCGCCCTTAGGCCCTTACGGCCGGACGCTCGCCCTTAGGCCCTTACGGCCGGACGCTCGCCCTTAGGGCCCTTACGGCCGGACGCTCGCCCTTAGGGCCCTTACGGCCGGACGCTCGCCCTTAGGGCCCTTACGGCCGGACGCTCGCCCTTACGGCCGGACGCTCGCCCTTACGGCCGGACGCTCGCCCTTACGGCCGGACGCTCGCCCTTACGGCCGGACGCTCGCCCTTACGGCCGGACGCTCGCCCTTACGGCCGGACGCTCGCCCTTACGGCCGGACGCTCGCCCTTACGGCCGGACGCTCGCCCTTACGGCCGGACGCTCGCCCTTACGGCCGGACGCTCGCCCTTACGGCCGGACGCTCGCCCTTACGGCCGGACGCTCGCCCTTACGGCCGGACGCTCGCCCTTACGGCCGGACGCTCGCCCTTACGGACGGACGCTCGCCCTTACGGACGGACGCTCGCCCTTACGGACGGACGCTCGCCCTTACGGACGGACGCTCGCCCTTACGGACGGACGCTCGCCCTTACGGACGGACGCTCGCCCTTACGGACGGACGCTCGCCCTTACGGACGGACGCTCGCCCTTACGGACGGACGCTCGCCCTTACGGACGGACGCTCGCCCTTACGGACGGACGCTCGCCCTTTGGCCCTTACGGCCGGACGCTCACCCTTACGGCCGGTCACATGGCCACATAAAGACACTCTTAGGGGCCAGTCACACCAAAAGCGCTTTAAACGCTTGCAAACGCAAGGCGCGACGCACTGCCTTTTTTTAAAAAAGAGCAGTGCGACGCGGCTTTTCAGCTGTCTTGTCAATCAAATATTGAAGCGTGAGTGCTCTTTTGCTGTTAACTGTCATATTAGCAGAAACTTTAAAAAGAGGGCGTTTACTCTGACCTTGTTTTAGGGTGAGAGGTGCACAAACACGCAGAAGAGAGTGAGCGAGTGGAGTCCGGTTCTTCAAAGCAAACTGCAACCCTCACCACAATGTAAGGCCCGCCTCTCCCCTCGTTCGATTGGACAATGGAAAGACGCGAATGACGTTGGGCGCTTCTCCGCTCTCAGCGCTCCTTCAAAAACACGTGCGCGGCAGGCGGCAAAAAAACGCAAGGCGCTCGGCACGCATAAACAGCATGCAAACGTGCCCTGCCCATAGAATATCATTTAAAAAAGGCGCCTGCAACTGCCATAAACGCTTTTGGTGTGACTGGCCCCTTATGGCGCTTTCCATTGCCTAGTACCCTGCGGTTTGGTTTGGGTCAGGTCGGGTCGGGTCAGCTCACCTCACTTTGGCTTGGTTAGCTTTTCCATTGAGTTTAGTAACACTTCAGAGTGGGAGGGATTATAGGCGTGTCGTTATATTTGCGCTGCCTACTGCTGTAAATCATGTAAGAGCTTCATTGAACATTCCCATACATTCATTTTTTTCTCTTTCCACAACAAAATTAAAATTGACCACCGGAATTAGATGTTTGCACATTGCGTTTATCACTACCTCTGTCTCACATGACAGTTTCTGTCCAAACACCCGTGGCGACCCAAACCAAACCGTGGAGTGAATGCAATGGAAAAGCGCTATTACACAAATCTCATTCCTGTACCTGAATTTCTGGCAGTCTGTCAACAGGAATGAAGACGGCAGGTTTGCTGTCTTCTTCATTATGATGAATCTCTTTTGTGACTTTATGTTTCTTCTCTTCTTTAACTTGCACCTCCATCTCTTTCTGCTGCTCATCTTCTTTCACAGTGCTGCTGTTCTTTTCTGAAGGTTCTTCCTCAGTGATCTGTTCCTCCTCTTCATCAGAGTCTGATCCCTCACTATCAGAGTCCGACGTCTCAGCTTTTTCCTCTTCATCATCATCATCATCATCTCTCCTTCTCTTCCTATTAGCTCCACTCAAACTGCTGATCTTGCCTGTTGTTGAACTTCCATCCTGTCCTTCTTTGACGCATCTGTTAAAACACAGAGGAAAAATACAACAGTAATGTGCAAAACTACCTGCCTTTAAAACTGGGTAGTCAATGCATATTGCGAGTAACCCTTCATTTTCTCAAATGAATGTAGGCCATAGTTTGCTAGCAGACAGAAGCCTACAGCCAGTTGTTTGTTGGTAAAAGCAGTGAATTTTTCCTTTTTTCCTTTGCATGTGTAGGCAATATGAAATCTCATAGTTTGGTCTGGTAGAGTTTGTCTCCAGTGCCCAGTTTCGAGGTTGTGTACAGCAACTTCATCTCAGATTCAGGCAGCTGAACCTCAGCCAGCTTGGATAACACATCTGCTCTCTACAGACACACAAACTTCAAATAAACCAACATAATTCATAAAACACTGCACATGAATGATACAAGTGGACTCTCTGTACTTACGTGAGCTTTCTTCTCTTTCTGCTCCAGAACTTTCTCCAGGTTCTTCCTCTGTTTCTTTGTCAGGGGTTTCTTCTTGTTTACATGATGCTCCACTTTCTCTTTTTTGGTTTTGGTGGATGGCAGGACAAGAGCGTTACTGTCATCAACTCCTTTAAGCACGGCACCATCTGCAGAATGATAAGAGACAACGATAAGATTAAAAACACTGACCAAATGTTGTACCCTGTGGTGGGCACTTTAAATAAACGTGTCTACTATTTTTGACAACATATTTCTGTCTGCTCTTTTTTGAGTATGTAACTGTCTATCTGTCGTTCATGTAATCTATCAACTTTATGTAACGCATCCTTATTGAAGACAGAAAAAAAAACACTAAGTTAATATCCTCAGCTTTTGCATTTGTCTATGATGACAATGTGATTATATATTGTTTTTATCTACATCAAGACCATCAAATCTCTCACCAATCTTTCATGTACAGAATATGATCACTTGGATTTTCTTACCCTGTATTTCCACTTGGACATCAATGTGTTTTTCTCCTGCTGTTGTCTGCACTGGTGTGCCCTGCTGTCTTCCTTTCCAGTTGTGTTTCTTCCTTAATCTGCCCATGGCAGAAACCTGAAGCTCCGAACACAACCTCAGTGATGTGGATTTAGTCTGTTAAATATGACGAGTTACTGATGACCATCGTATATAACCTCTCACGATCTCATTTTAGTGGTAGTATCATGAATAAAAGGAGTATTAGCTCTCTTTAATTGTCAGATACAACAGACTGCTCACGCGTGCTGTTGGACGTCAATGTTTACAATCATAGAGATCAGCTAACAAACTAAATTACCAAATCAATGACATCCATATAAATACACGCGATTAATGACGATCGCCATGCTCTTTATTGACAAATAAAATAATTACTGTTTTTAATTAAATCTAATACAGTAAGATTATCAGAAAAACTCACGTGTTGAGCCTGTAGTGATGTTGCGTACCTGTTAAATAGGTCCGTTGAGCTGCATGAGCGCTAACAATAGTTCCGGTAGAGATGGTCGTTTTCGAAGCACTGCTTCATGAGGCTTCGAAACATTTACGAATCTTTTGTTTCGAATCAGTGGTTCGGAGCTTGTTTCAAACTGGCCCAAGTCACGTGATTTTAGCAAACGAGGCTTCATTACGTCATAACTGTTTCGAAACGTTTCGAAAATCCGATGGTTCACCACTAGGGGGAGTTGATCACATGACCAGTGTCTAATATGTTTAGGTGAACTCAACTCGGATCAGTTTTATTATGAAAGTTCATAAAACATTTATTCTTCTGACTAATAACACTGCCATTTTGTCTATTTTTTGTTTATAGACAGATTTAATGACAAAAATGTGCATAATTAAAAGGGTAGTTAGTTTTAATGATTTGTTTGCCCTAAATAAAACTAAATCACATAATAGATTTTTAACTATGTCTTAATTAAGTTAAATATTTTTTTAACATTTTAATCAAAATCTTGCTATTATTTTGTTAAAAAAAGTGTAAAATGTTTGGACAAATATGCTTTTACACTATTTTGACCAGAAGGGGTCGCCAGTGTGTGTGGTGTTTTGAACTGCTTCAAAAAACTGAATCAATTTTAGAAGCACTTGGTTCGATTGATTCGAAGCTTCGAAAAGCTTAATTTCTCCCATCACTAGCAACGCCATCTTCATTTTTTTTTTTTTGAATGTTGAAGTTTATTGAATCTTTGAAATTCAGAAATTATACAAAAGGGCAAGTGCATAACATCACATTTTTTCACATATCACATACCTTACAAAAATAAAATAAATAAATAATACAAAGGGCATCACAAACATATATTAAACTCATTTAAAAGAGAAACAGTTTTTCTAGCTTTTTTGTTCTTTACAAATTGTATAGATTCTAAATATACTTTAAAGGCTGTTTGAAAATGGACAAAATTGGGTTCAGAGTTACTCCATTTAAAGCAACGCCAAAGAGTTTTTTTTACCTTAAAATAACGTTTCCAAAAAAGTTTCAGTGGTTTATCCACTCAAAACAGGGTGAATGGCACTTTCACATTCGCTTTGCAGCCCTCTATCGACCAAAACCGCAGTAAAGAAGTTTCCAACCGTCGGGTAGTGGTCCTGTAGTTCGAGTGAAAACTACAAAAACTTGCTTTACGGCAGACCTACAATCCAATTAGAGACAGCTATGCTGCAGTATTTACGACAGTGGTAATGAACAATTACGCTTCTAACCTGTAGGGGAGCAAAGAGCAATAAAATGGGCGGATCAAGAACACAACCGGAGATTTTATGTGAACTTGGGCTTGATGCGAACTTTGAATTGGAACAGTACTTGGGCCGCGACTGATGACGTTTTACAAGTCCACAAGAACGCAAGTACAGACAAGAACGCATATTGAGAAACGGCTTTGTTGCTTTAACCTGGCGACGCCATCTTCATCTCAATAAATTTAAGTGGAGGTGACGTATTTCCGCTTGCCCGCTAGTGGAGGTCACGTGTTTCCTGTTTGAGAGTGGAGCTCCACCCAGCCAGACCCTCATGTTTTTAGAGGCGGGACTAACATTTCCTTACAAAAAATGACTCCAAAAGCCTTACTAGTGTATTTATAATTATATTTTAAAGAAAATCCAGTTCCTACAGTATTTTTCTATACTTTGAGTGACTGTGTGGTTTAACTTACAATTTGCTCTTTAACTGATAACAACAATAGACGGGTTCCAAGTTTACAAACATTACAGGGTGCGCGCGCATCAAGGAGGCAGAAAGCCCGCTTGGTGAGCTGATCCGCTACTGCATCAACCTTAAAGCGTTCTTTATTGTTTGTATATAAATAAAACTTGATTTTAGTTGGATCTGTTTTTCTGTCTTTATTTTTGCAGTGTTACTGTGATACATGCGCTTATGAAGCGTAATGTTAGGCTAGTGACGTAATAGTCGCATCTACTGGTATGTTAACATCTGGCACCCAGCACTGACTCTGTTGGTACTATTTTCCACGCAACAACTCCTTGCAGTAAGGGCTGGCGCAAAATGCGGCAGCGGCATCTCGCAACGGCACTTCCGGCGGCATCTCCAGCAGCCAGGGACTTTTTTCCGGCACCAGCCAGTACAGCGTCATCTCGTGTCATTTTGTAGCGGCATCTTGAGCAGCCAGAGGCTTTTTTGTAGCAGCCGTGTCTGTTTGTAGCAACTTTTGCTCGCCAGTTACATAAATCAATGTAATATTTCACTTTAAAACTACATTTAAAAACAAAATAATATTATATACTGCCATTTGTAAGCATTTATCATGAAATTGTTAATATATTGTAGGATTTTGTAGCGGCATCTCGGGCATTCAAGGACTTTATCCGGCTGCTATAGGGGCATTTCGAGCAGCCAGTGACTTTAACCAGCCGCTTCTCTACAGGGGCAACTGGGCATCTCGGGCAGTCAATGACTTTAACCGGCCGCTACAGGGGCATCTCGCGCGCCATTTCGAGCAGACAGTTACTTTAACCGGCCGCTTACTCTACAGGGGCATCTCGGGCAGCCAGTGACTTTAACCAGCCGCTTCTCTACAGGGGCAACTGGGCATCTCGGGCAGTCAATGACTTTAACCGGCCGCTTCCTCTACAAGCGCAAAATGCGGCAGCGGCATCTCGTAGCGGCACTTCCGGCGTCAACTCCAGCAGCCAGTGACGTTCTCCGGCATTTCGTAGTGGCATCTCGCGCAGCCAGAGAATTTCTTTCGCAGTGTGGCTGTTGGTAGCAACTTCCGCGGGCCAATTACATAATTTCACTTTAAAACTACATTTGAACTTTCATTTTATCATGAAATTTGTTAATATAGTAGTATTAATCTCCAGCAGCCATGGACTTTTATCCGGCAGTCCGTGACTTTTTCCAGCAGATGTCGCTCTCTCTGTCTGTGTGTGGATATATATATATATAAATATGGATATGCAACATAATGAAACGTTTTTATAGTAAAAATTAAAGGATTGCAGTAACGAAGACACCCTTCAGCTCTTGCTGTTGTTCACTGTTTATTAAATAAGGTTTAACGTAAAAAGTTTGGCTGGAGAACTTTTATTCATCCTTCCAGCTGAGCAGCTTGGGTGATCGAAAGGATGTCTGCCAGCCAGGAATCGGGTAGAAAAGAATATCGGTGGGTAGGGGAGATGATGAGAGGAGCATTGGCCAAATAGGGAGACAGTTGATAGACACTTATAAAAGGAAATGTTTTGATGCGAAAGGCAAATGAACCTGACATTCTAATGTAATGTAAATGCAATGTTACACTGTTTAATTATAAATAATAAAATATAACAAATAAATATAATTAAATGTGTTTTATTAAAAATGTCTCTATTTCACTTTGCGGTTGTAGCCTACTTGGCCTGGCCAATTTTAACTTAAAAACAATGTTTAAAAAAATGGGTCAGCTAAACTTTCAAAACCTGTGGGCCGAACAATTGTATTTTGTTGCATCAAATCAACATATAATTATTAAAAATATAAGAAAACAGTTAAATGCGTACATTATTTTGTGTCCCAAGCGAATAACCAAAAAGTGGGCCAATTTATGCCAAATTGCATAATTTATGTGTGTTATGTGTGGTCGCATTTGCTCCTAAAATCGAATTGGCGCGAGGTCAAAATATATTTGGAAGCCTACAGGGGCATCTCGTGCGGCTTCTCGAGTAGCCAGTGACTTTAGCAACCGGCCGCTTGACTCTATAGGGGCATCTCGGAGCGGCATCTCGGGCAGTCAGTGACTTTAACTAGCCGCTTACTCTTAAGGGCATCTCAGAGCGGCATCTCGGGCAGTCAGTGACTTTAACCGGCCGCTTACTCTATAGGGGCATGTCGGGCAGTCAATGACTTTAACCGGCCGCTACAGCGGCATCTTAAAGCAGCCAGGGACTTTAACCGGCCGCTTTAACTCTACAGGGGCATCTCGCAGCGGCATCTCGAGCAGCCAGGGATATCAGCCGTTACTGTTAGCAATATACAATATTATATATTGTCATTTGTAAGCATTCATTATGAAATTTGTAAGTGAGTTTCTGTTGCCTGTACATCAGAGAAAGTTAGCGCTGCAGGTGTATGCGCTACGCGCGTGCACTCAAAAAAATGATTCAAGCCCTTCTTAGAGATGACACATTAAAATTATGTTCAATGAATTAAAAATACCTCATTAAGAGCAAAAAGTATATATATTTAATTAGTCTAACACAAAAAGAATATGTACTATAATTTATTGATTTCTTTTTAATTGCGTTAACACAATTAGTTTGAGTTTGGGTTCTGGAAAAAGAATTTCCCAGCATGCTTTGCATGCAACTGCTTTTGGAGAGTAATTTTGTTAATTTAGTGTTATTTTATGCAGTTTTAGGTAAAAAGAAAGACTTAATATTGTTTAATGTCCGTTTATCTTATTGATTTAGAAGCATTTGTGTTATATATTTTTTAATTGTTTGGTTACCATCGTGCAGAAGAGTGGCGCTTGTGGTTAGGTTGTGGATGTCCCATATATCTCTCAATGAGCACTAACTGTGTTAATGCCTGTTTGAAGATCAGTCTCTTCTCACATGCTCATCCAAAGTATCATATGTTATTATTATTAGCATGCTAACATGTGCTTATGCTAATTAGTATGATACAAAAACGTTTTATATAAAATAAAAGAATTGAGTTATTCAGACTACACTACATTGTGTTACTCAAACTATGTTAAATTGAGTTATTCAGACTACACTAAATTGAGTTGAGGCAACTAATTGAGTATTGCCATTTACTTTAAATTGAGTTGGACTAACTCAATATATTTTTGTTGTGTGAAGCAGTTTTTTATGAGTTAGGGGTACACATTCATATTGGATGGAAATCCTGCCCACAATTTTAGTGAGTTAATCCAATGAATCATTTTTTTGAGTGTGTGTGCTGAATTACTACACTTTCTGATTCAATCAATCACAGTTAGTTGCAGACTAAATCAAACTTATAAATCACATGCTTTAATAAATGCTATAACATATGAATATAAGCTGTTATTCGGTTAATATGAGTAGGCCTAAGTTAATATGAATCCGAGCTGTATATCCAGCAGCCAGATAACTTCGCAGCCGTGGCTGTTTAGCAACTGTCGCCGCTCGCCGGCCTAAAACATTCTGTTGCTGCACTACATCAGAGAAAGTTATTCTGTTTTGTGTATTGATATACAGGCTGCTGCACTATCATGCCTCGAGATTTACTGTTTAGTATATTGGTGCTGCTCCCAAATGTAAATGTTAGGAGCATTAGCAAAATTTTGGATCATCCATTGAAAATTATAAGAGCACGCTAACTTCATCATCCTGAAGATTAAAAGCTTGAACATTCAAATTTGATCTTAAATTATTTTTATGTACTTAAAATGTGTAGATTCATGGGGCCCTAAAAATGTTTTAACTTTTATTTTAAATGATGATTTAAATCATTGTTTTAAATTCAGTTTTTATTTTCACAAATTCCATTTTTCTGTTTTAGTTTGTTTTTTTAATTTCTAGATTCAGAATTTTAACTTTTAATTTTACTTATTGGTTAATTACATTTCACGTCTCAAACGGCATGTTTAATAAACTGAATTCATAATAATATTTTTTAAAATAATCAAATAAAAAACATATTATACAAAAACATTATTTTTTAAGTGTTGCATAACAAAACTAAATTAAAAATGAAAGTACAAATCTTTTGAGGGTTATGAAATAAATGAATATAATTTAATATCACTATTTTTAATATTTTAAAAGTACATTTTACTAATATATATATATATATATATATATTCAACCTCATTACGTTTACAGACATTTATTTTAAGGGTTTGTCAGTGTGTTTTTGACGATCGCATTTGAAACAGCACGAAACTGAGTCATCCGTGTAAAGCATTATTGGTCTCTGTCATTGTTCCACAGTAGGCTTATATGTGATTGTTTCGTAAAGAAATTAAAACAGGTGGCACCACAAAAAATATTTGCATTAGCACAAAGGCTTCCAAAATTTGAACTCGCGCCAATTCGATTTTAGGAGCAAATGCGACCACACATAACACACATAAATTATGCAATTTGGCATAAATTGGCCCACTTTTTGGTTATTCGCTTGGGACACAAAATAACCCATGTACGCATTTAACTGTTTTCTTATATTTTTAATATTTATATGTTGATTTGATGTAATAAAATATAATTGTTCGGCCTACAGGTTTTGAAAGTTTAGCTGACCCATTTTTCAGGCTACAACCGCAAAGTGAAATAGAGAAATTTTTAATAAAACACATTTAATTATATTTATTTGTTATATTTTATTATTTATAATTAAACAGTGTAACATTGCATTAACATTACATTAGAATGTCAGGTTCATTTGCATTTCGCTTTAAAACATTTTTGCATCATCTCCCCTACCCACCGATATTCTTTTCTACCCGATCCCTGGCTGGCAGACATCCTTTCGATCACCCAAGCTGCTCAGCTGGAAGGATGAATAAAAGTTCTCCAGCCAAACTTTTTACGTTTGTCTTTAAGAAAATGAAAGGACTTTGAAAAGTTATGCTGTGAACTTGTAGATTAAAGGAACTACATATTTTTGCCAGAATTGATGAGCAGCGATTCATGCTTTATACATGCTTTATATTTTGTACACAATTAGGCTACAAATTAAACCTTATTTAATAAACAGTGAACAACAGCAAGAGCTGAAGGGTGTCTTCATTACTGCAATCCTTTAATTTTTACTATAAAAACGTTTCATTATGTTGCATATCCATATTTATATATATATATATATATATATATATATATATATATATATATATATCCACACACAGACAGAGAGAGCGACATCTGCTGGAGAAAGTCACGGACTGCCGGATAAAAGTCCATGGCTGCTGGAGATTAATACTACTACTATATTAACAAATTTCATGATAAAATGAAAGTTCAAATGTAGTTTTAAAGTGAAATTATGTAATTGGCCCGCGGAAGTTGCTAACAACAGCCACACTGCGAAAGAAATTCACTGGCTGCGCGAGATGCCGCTCCGAAATGCCGGAGAACGTCACTGGCTGCTGGAGTTGACGCCGGAAGTGCCGCTACGAGATGCCGCTGCCGCATTTTGCGCTTGCTGTCTCTCACTCCTTGGCATTTTGAATTACAGACACAGCTACTAGCCTACAACACAATGCACGTCTCTTCTTTCTGCCTCTCGGTTGCGCGCGCAACCAGTTAATGACGTCGCCCGAAAGTGAAAGTAAAGTTAAAAGCGAATGTGTTTTGAAGAAGGTACGGCTGGAGGACGAAATAGTATGATACTTTTTTAAAAGTAAGTAAATTTTTCGTTATCAGCCAGGTAATTTCTACGTTTGATTAGACAATTGAGTAAATTTAACTGAAGCGAAGTAACGTTATTTACGTATAGACCATTTCAAAAGATGTAAACAACACTGGTCCAGAAGCACTTCTTGTTTCAGTTTTTTAAGACTAGATAAACGTTGGGATAAAATACAACCAACAGAATTATAGAACCGAGTCAAAAAGTTAAACAAACATCTTAAAGATAATGATATATTTGTGAAATAAATAAAAAATCAGGAATTGTTTCTGGACCAGTGTTGTTAACATCTTTTGAAATGGTCTGAAGCGCGTGATCGCACCGATCTTGCAGTTATGATTCTTTTATGTACACGATAAATAGTATATCTTTAAACATTGTGCATGTGTCATGATTTATTATAAACTTTCTTTTTCCAAATGTATGTATCTTTATACTTGGGAAAAACAAAGTTGTTTTTTAAAAGGGTTGTTGTGCTGCAGAACTGCTGTTTCCCTTCTGCGTCACAGCAGGCTGCATACTTCATCAAGACGTATTTTTTGGTTTTTACTTCCATTTTAATTTCTCTGCATATTTTCTCTGCAATCTCTCTATTTTATGCACTTGTGCTTGAGGAAAAAACTGTTAAATGCTTATAAACCTGCAGACTTTATGCACCGAATGTTATAGACGGGTTGCAAGTTTACAAACATTGCAGGGTGCGCGCGCATCCAGGAGGCAGAATGCCCGATGGGTGAGCTGATCCGCTACTGCAACAACCTTAATTATTGAAGCGTTCTTTATTGTTTGTATATAAATAAAACTTGATTTTAGTTGGATCTGTTTTTCTGTCTTTATTTTTGCAGTGTTACTGTGATACATGTATGAATTATAATGTTATAATTTTAATGCTAGTAACGTAATAGTCGCATCTACTGGTATGTTAACATCAGGCACCCAGCACTGACTCTGTTGGTACTATTTTCCACGCAACAATTCCTTGGCATTTTGACTTACAGACACCGCTACTAGCATACAACACAATGCACGTCTCTTCGTTCTGCCTCTCGGTTGCGCGCGCAACCAGTTAGTGACGTCGCCGAGCCACCCGTCTATGTAACACACTGTTATTCATTATAGTGCCTGTAGATGGCACCGCTGTAACTAATTATTAGCTGTGTTCTTAAAAAAAGAAACAAAATAAAAGCGTTGATGTATCTATTCTAATGTAATAATAGTGCATACTGAACATCAGTATGATGTCCATGAGATAACACATTATGGTTATTTATACCACGGGGCTGTTGAATGTTTTATTCTGATTTTTACCCAACAAGGTTTTGAAACAACCCAGCATTTGAAACAGATGCTGATTTTGTTCAGCATTTAATCTTTATATAATGCAAGATCATAAATACTCTTCAAAACTAAATCCAATGATTTATTTTGAATCTTTAATATGTATTAGCTGCTATTTAAGCTCATTGTTGAGTACAGCACACATTGTTACGCACTTTATACATGATCTGTGTATTACTTGTTTCTGTGCAGCCCTATTAATATCTAAGAGCTATGGAAGTGATAAAGAGGAGAAAGAGATCTTCATCTCCAGAACTCAGTACCGATTCCATTTACCAAACCCCTGAATTAAGCGATGGATCGATGACCTCCAGCCCCAGGTAAAACAAACCACTACATCTGTTAAACTTTGCATTAACAAAAAAAAATGAACTCCAGCGTTTCACGTCATATTTTTTTATATTTTCAGAAAGCAGATTAAAGCCCCATCTCCAGAACCCAGCTGTGTATCTTTGAAGAGTACAGACTCCATGTATCAACCTCCTCAATTCAGTGATGGATCAATGACCTCTGACCCCATGTAAAAGAAACCACTACATCTGTTAAACTTTGCATTAACCAAATTAAGTAAAAAAATTAACTCTAGCGTTTCACGTCATGTTTTTTTTTTCATATTTTCAGAAAGCAGATTAAAGCCCCATCTCCAGAACCCAGCTGTGTATCTTTGAAGAGTACGGACTCCATGTACCAACCTCCTCAATTCAGTAATGGATCAATGACCTCTGACCCCAGGTAAAAGCACCACTACATTTGTTAAACTTTGCGTTAACCAAATTAAATAAATAAATGAACTCTAGCGTTTCACGTCATGGTTTTTTATATTTTCAGAAAGCAGATTAAAGCACCATCTCCAGGACCCAGCTGTGTATCTTTGAAGAGTACAGACTCCATGTATCAACCTCCTCAATTCAGTGGAGGAGCAGTGACCTTTGACCCCAGGTAGGATATGAGATTTAATGTACAAACTGAGTTAATCCATTTACATAGCTATGTTAATGATGTTGTAAGAAAGGATTATATTTTATGTTCCATTTTTTGTTTCATGTAAGAAAACACATATAGGGGTGGTTTCCCGGACAGGGATTAGCTTAAGTCAGGACTAAGCCTTAGTTTAAATATGAAATATAACTAGTTTTAACAAACATGCCTTACTAAAAACATGACATGTGCATTTTGAGGTAAAACAAAAAAAACTGATGTATTTTAAGATATGTCAGTGCAAGTTTATTTAAGTTTGGACAGCTCTTACATTTATTTTAGTCTAGGACTAGTCTAATCTCTGTCCGGGAAACCGACATGGTCCTCACTGCAGAACACGACATCCAGGGGGCGGGGTTTCTACACCTGTTTTACACATTATTGTACTTTACATTTTTCAGTGGTAAGGGAAGTAATCAGATCCAGGTTTACTCAAGGTTTACTGGTTCTGCTCAGCGTGATATGGACCTAACCCAGTTGGAGAAGACTGGAGACCTGCACCAACTAGATTCCCACCAACCAGATGTTCTTGCGAGTATCAAAGACAAACACAAAACCAGCATGAGGAACAAGTATGAGAGTTTATTTGAGGGAATCAAACAACAAGAGAACAAAACCCTCTTGAACAGAATTTACACACAACTTTACATCATAGAGGGAGAGAGTGAAGGAGTGAATGAGGAACATGAAGTTTTACACATGGAGAAAAGTTACAAAACACGTCAAAACACTCCAATCAACTGTAATGACATCTTTAAACTCTTACCTAAACCAGGATGTGGGGAAGAGCCAAATAAAAAGATAAAGACTGTTCTTACTAAAGGCATCGCTGGAATTGGCAAAACGGTCTCTGTGCAGAAGTTTATTCTGGATTGGGCAGAGGGGTTGGCCAATCAGGATGTAGATTTCATGTTTGTGCTTTCATTTCGAGAGATGAACTTAATAAAAGATGATCAGTACAGTCTTCACAAACTTCTGCTTGTCTTTCATCCTAAACTTCAGGATCTGGACTCAAAGATGTATGATGAGTGTAAAGTTGTTATTATCTTAGATGGTCTGGATGAAAGCAGAATTACACTGAAGTTTAAAGACAGTGAAAATGTTTCTGAAGTGACACAGATGTCATCAGTTGGTGTGTTGATGTCAAATCTGATCAAAGGAGATCTGCTTCCCTCTGCTCACATCTGGATCACCTCCAGACCAGCAGCAGCCAATCAGATCCCTTCTGAATACATCAACCGTGTGACAGAAATCCAGGGATTCAATGATCCTCAGAAAGAGGAATATTTCAGGAAGAGAATCAGTGATGAACTTCAAGCCAACAAAATTATCTCACACATTAAAGGAGCAAGAAGCCTTCACATCATGTGTCACATACCAGTCTTCTGCTGGATCTCATCTACTGTGCTTCAAAACATCCTGAAACAAGATCACAGTGCACAAATCCCTAAAACTCTCACTGAAATGTACATACACTTCCTGCTCATTCAGATAAATATGAGTAATCAGAAGTATGAAATGAAAGAAGTGAGAGATTCAGCAAAACTTCTGCAGTTCAATAGAGAGGTATTTGTAAAACTGGCCGAACTAGCTTATAAACAGCTGATGAAGGGCAATGTGATGTTTTATGAGGAGGAGCTGAGTGAATGTGGGATAGACATCACTGACGCCGCAGTGTTTTCTGGGATCTGTACTGAAATTATTAAGGAGGAATCTGTGATTTATCAGAGGAAAATCTACTGCTTCATACATCTGAGCTTTCAAGAGTTTCTCGCTGCATTCTATGTTTTTTACTGCTTTATAAATAAAACTTCTGGGGCTCTGAAAGAGTTTGATTTACTTGCTAATCTCCATAAGGGGGTGATTGACTCCGCCCTTCAAAGTGAGAACGGACATCTGGATCTTTTCCTCAGATTTCTGTTGGGTATCTCGCTGGAGTCCAATCAGAGACTCTTACAAGATCTACTGATGCACACAGAGAGCAGTTCAGAGAGCATCCAGAAAATTACTGCTCACATCAAAGACAAAATCAAAAACGAGCATGATATTTCAGCCAGCAGGTCCATCAATCTGTTCCTCTGTCTGCTGGAAATGAACGATCAGACTTTATCCAGGGAAATTCAAGAATATCTGGAATCAATGAAATACACAGAAAATAAACTCTCTGCATCACACTGCTCAACAATAGCGTACATGCTTCGGGTGTCGGAGAACGTGCTGGAGGAGCTGGATCTTATAAAATACAACACATCACAGGAGGGTAGACGGAGGCTGTTACCAGCTGTGATGAACTGCCGAAAAGCTCTGTGAGTATTTACCTACTAAAAAAGTATTTTAAGTTTAGATTTTAATTATAATATTTGGTGGAACAATACTTTTATCAGTGCTTTTCACACACGCTGATGTACAGTGGCAAGAAAAAGTATGTGAACCCCTAGGAATAAACTGTTTTTTTACTGTGATTTGCCATAAAATGTGATCTGATCCTCATCTAGGTCACAACAATAGACAAACACAATGCGCATAAGGTGACAACACACAAATAATTCTAGTTTCTTGTGTCTTTTTGGGAACCCCCATTGAACATTCGTAGTGCTGGAGGAAAATGTAAGTGAGCCCTTGGATTTAACAGCTTGTTGAGCCTCATTTGGCAGCAAATACTTCAAGGAAGCGCTTTCTGAATCAGACCTGCACATCGTTCAGAAGCAATTTTTGCTCATTCCCCTTTACAAAACCACTTTAACTCTTGAGGTCATTCCACAGGATTTGACTAAGCCACTCCAAATGGCGCATTTTGTTTTTCTTAAGCCAGTCTGTAGTGGATTTACTACAATGCTTAAGGTCATCGTCCTGTTGCATCAGCTAACTTCTACTGAGCTTCAACTGGTGGACAGCCACCCTGACATTATCCTGTAGGATTTTTTTTTCACTTAAATTACTTAATAATTCATTTTACCCTTGATGATGGCAAGTGGTCCAGGCCATGAGGCAGCAAAGCAAGCCCAAATCATGATGTTCCCTCCACCATACTTCACTGTGGGGATGATGTTTTGATGTTGGTAAGCTGTGCCCATTTTGCGCCATAACATTTTTCCCAAAAAAATTAAACTTTTGTTTCATCAATCCATAAAATATTTTCCCAGTAGCACTGGGGTTTGCCAAGGTGCTCTTTTGCAAACTTCATGCTCACAGCAATGTTTTTCGGGAGAGCAGCGGCTTCCTATGTGGTGTACTGTCATATACATCGTGCCTGTTTAAAGACTTGCGTATGGTAGACTCATGAACAGAGATGTGTGCCATTTCCAATGATGTCTTCAAGCGTTTAGCTGATACTGTGGGTTCTTCTTTACTATATTGAGTATTCTGCATGGTGTCTTAGGAGTTCTAGGAAGGGTAGCTACAGTATTTAACTGTCTCCATTTATAGACAATTTGTCTAAGTGTAGACTGATGGAGGTCTAAACATTTTGAGATTGTTTTGTATCCCTTTTCAGCCTTATGGAGTGCAACATCTCTTGATCAGATATCTTTATAAGAGCATGGTTCAGAAGAGCTTAAGTGTCTTAATATCAATCAAAGTTGCACTAAACCACACATTTAAACCCATTTCATTAATTGGACTCCAGTTTGCCAGCTTCTGACAAGAAAAAGCTTTCAATAAAGTAATTTGTCCATGTGCTCACTTGCATTTTCCTCCAGCACTGTGAGTGTTTGGTGGGTGTTTCCAAAAGAGACACGGGAAAATGGAATTGTTTGTGTCTTGTGGGCTTGTGCGCATCGTGTTTGTTTGTTGTTGTGACCTGGATGAGGACCGGAAAACATTTTATGGCAAATCACTGTAGAAAACAATTTCTAGGGGTTCACATTTTCTTGCCACTGTATATTAATGTGTATATTAATGTTTTGCCAAGTATATTTGGCATCACAGCTTGTCATTTATTATCCATCATGATAATGACTCTATTTCAGGACACATACATATAAAGTTAATTCTTTTCCCACCATTGACAAGTTACCTTGTCAATTAAGAAAAACATTTGCATAAAAAACATGTTTCTGATGAGGTTCTATGTTAATCTGTACCGCGATTATCCACTAGATGGATAACTAGCACTTACCAAATTTATAATTTTTTTTACTTATTTTAAACTCTGTGTATGTTTTCGATAATCGTTCTGAATCTGATCTCTAACGAAATTCCTTCACAAAAATGCAATTATTTCAGCTTTTTGCTAAAAATACCCATATTTAAGAGTTTATTATATGTTTTTACAAGAACAGTTTTCTGGAATGCATTCTGTGAAACTTTTATGAAAATTACAAAAAAGCTGGAGGGCAACTTTAAAAAAAAAAAAGGCTGTCGGTGAATGAGTTTAACTCTGCAAACTTGAAAAAACTCTTCAAAAAGCTGTTTTTGTTTTATCTTTTTCAGTCTTGCTGGTTGTGATCTCACTGATCAGTGTTGTGAAATTGTGGCTTCAGCTCTACAGTCTTCAGATTCCCTCCTGAAAGAGCTGGACCTGAGTAACAATGACCTGCAGGATTCAGGAGTGAAGATCCTCTGTGAAGGACTCAAGAGTCCAAACTGTAGATTGGAGATACTGAGGTGTGCAAAAGTATCATAAAATGTTATAGCCGAGCTCTGACATCCTGTATGCTGTTGAGAGCTTAGCATTGTGTATTTTGTTTGCAGCTGTATGATTTTAAATTGTTTACATAGACTGCATGTATATTTTACCATTATGGAACAAGGGCATTTTTCAGTGTAATACTGTATTAAGGTCTCCCTTTAGTCAAGTATATTATTATATTTAAATGCATCTTTGAGCATTATAATAGCATATATAAAAGTTTTACCTGTCAGTATTTTCTTCATGTTTTAAAACAGCTTGAATGTAACTCTACACCCTTACCTTTAGTATATGCCGATCTTTCAATATACAAATTAATAGCTGGCCTGGGACCATAGATATGAATATGCAAATTAGTCACTCTTTTGCACCACCTCGGAGCATAGATATTTATGTAAATAGATTCTACATTCACCAGTTTAGACACATAACTGCTAAGTTCAGTTTCCCACAATGCATACGTGAACTGTGTGTTTGCAGCACTAATCTTTAAGCGCTAATGTTAACAGGTTACAGCAATCACCCTGCATGTGTGAGCAGCACAGAAGTAGCAGTGCTGTGATTATTTCAGCGCTATAGGTCTAAGAGGCATCCAAACATACTGGGCACTATTTTAACGATCTAAGCACATTGTCTAAAACGCACGGTCTAAACGGGTGTGTCCGATTCCACTTTTGCTAATTTAACAACGGGAAAAATTGTTTGTGCGCCAATCGCACGGTCGAAAAGGGTTGTTCATATTTTTTTAATGAGTAATGGGTGTGTTTTGTGCGTAAAATGCAATAAACCAATGAGAGTCTCAGCTCTCATCCCCATTAAAAGCCAGTTGCACTGGCACTATGTCTAATCCCTATTTGATGACGGACTCTCTCTATGTAGATTATCTGGCTGTATGGTGACAGATGAAGGATGTCGTTATTTGGCTTCAGCTTTGAGTTTAAATCCCTCACACCTGAGAGAGCTGGATCTGAGCTACAACAACCCGGGAGCCTCAGGAGTAAAGATGCTCTCTGAAAGACTCAATGATCCACACTACACACTAGACAAACTCAAGTATGTTGTATTTTAATTATGACACATTTATTTCATATTATTTACATAAGCATTGTGGTTTAAACAAGTATGTATTGTTAAAAAAATAATGTGTTAGAAGAGTACAAGGCATTTATTTATTTTTGTTGTATCTCTGTAGTTTAGATCATGCAGGACATTGCAGGATCACACCAGGACTACGAAAATGTAGGTTCTCTTTCTCTCTTATAAATGTTCTTACACATTAACATTTATATACATAAGAATGTTTTATATGATATTAGCAATGATGTACAGACTGTCAGCTCACTATTATTACAAAAAAACACAAGGTGCCAAACAAGGTCTTTTATAACACCTGAAGGGTTGTAGTTTTTACAAACTATACCAACTGACTGTTATTATACTAATTGCTACAGAGTTACTTGTTAATAAATCTATATAAGTAAATGTGTAAATCCATAAAATGAGCATGAGTTGTTAAATTGTACAGTTTAGTGATAATTGTACAAACAATAGGACTGTTGGTAAATTCCTTTATTTTTTTAATCAGTTGCGTTATATTTTAGGTAAATTATCTCATATTACAATAATTTACTGAGAAAAGCCTGCAGTTTATCTGTTCATATGGTTGCTGTTTCCCTTAACACAGAATTTAAATCGGGAGTATTCTGTTTTCATAATTATGCCACTTAATTCATATTAAATTGACAAAATATTTCAATGTAATTTGAAAAATGCTATTGACCAATCAGAATTAAGTATTCCACAGAGCCGTCTAATATAGATTTGTTGTTTTTTGTTTGTAGATAATATTCATCTTACACTGGATCCAGACACAGCAAACACTCGTCTTGTTCTGTCTGAGAGGGGGAGAATGGTAGAACGCGTAGAAGAGGATCAGTCGTATCCTAAACATGAAAACAGATTTGAGGACCAGGAGCAGGTTATGTGTAAAGAGTGTCTGTCTGGACGCTGTTACTGGGAGGTTAAATGGACTGTAGGGGCTTACATAGCAGTCACATATAGAGGAATTAGAAAGAAAGGAGGAAGTGACTGTAGATTTGGATGGAATGATAAGTCCTGGAGTGTTTTCTGTGCTTTTGACAGATTTACTGCTTGGCACGATAATAAAAACCCAGACATACATGTCCCGTCAAAGTGTGACAGAGTCGGAGTGTATCTGGATAAGCCGGCCGGCATTCTGTCCTTTTACGCCATCTCTGACACAAACACACGCACAGACATACACACATTTCACACCACATTCACTGAAGACCTCTACGCTGGGTTTGCCGTTTATGGTTCAGTGTCTCTGTTAGATTGAACAGCCTGCATTATTAACAGAAGAGAGAGAATGATATGTTGTATAAAGCAGCTGTTGTGAAAACACTAGATTTGAATAATGTATTCACTTGTGAATTAATTCACTAGGGGTGTGACATTTCACTGGTTTTCTTGATCCATCGATTACAAATCCTGCCGATTAAAAAAATAACATTTAAGATTGTTCCATGAGTTGGAAAGCATCTTTTGCAGCGATTTTTGTTTGAGCATATCAGTGAACACCCCTGACCACTCGGTGAGTTTCACGTCTTTGTAAACGAACGTTTAATGCATTTTAGGAAGGATTGTTCTAGTGCACCTATACACACATTGTAGAGGTGGTGGGGTGACAACAAAAACGGAAAATTCTCGGGCCAGCGTCATATGTCCAAATTTCAGTCAAAACAGGGCTTTAAGTGTAAAATACCGAACTTGTCCTTTAAGGTCCACTGAAGTCCTCTTTATGGAGAAAATCCTGGAATGTTTTCCTCAAAAAAAATTATTTATTCTCGTCTGAATAAAGAAAGACATAAACATCTTGGATGACATGGGGGTGAGTAAATTATCATGATTTTGTTTTTTAAAGTGGAGTTCTAGTTTCACACTTATTAAAGTATATATTATATGTAAGGAATAATTGACAAAGGGCCATTGAATTATAAGAAAATAATGCACACCCAAGGTGGTAATGCGACACAACACGAAGTCAATTATTCCTCTTATACCACGGTTACCACAAACATTGCTTTGGTGCCTATTTTTAAGACATTTGACAAGTTGGGTGCGCGGTTATCAGAAATGAATGCATACCCACGGAACATTTCTCAACCAATCAGAATACAGCATTCAACAGACACGTGGTATAATATATAGTATAATCACTAACAACTAAATCATGAATTATTTTAACATGAACAGAAGTTATAATTTAGATTGTACACTTTCTGTATAAATGCTTCACTATATGTACACTTTCTGTATAAATGCTTCACTATAGGGATCACAATGAAAAGTGTGCCGTAAAAAGTTTATAATTTATCACTATTTGTTTTTGACTCCACATTAAGGCAAAGAGTGTTTTTAAACTTTTTCTGAATTGAATTCTTATAATGAATTGCTGCTAAGTGCATCACATTTAGTAGAATATTTGTTTTAAATTTAATCGAAATTGAATTAATTTACCTTGTAAAGTGAATCGAATCAATTTGATTATTCTAAGTTGAGAAGAAATCTTTTTTAAATCGAATCAAAAACCGATTAGCTGTCCACTCAAAGATTACATTTTTTTTTGTAGCAAGTGAATCAGATCTGAGTGAATCTTCTCTTTCTCTAGAAAATAGAGGTCAATAGTGGACATTTGTAATCAGTCACATTTTAGATATATGAGGATAGTACTGCAGCTTTTAGGTGGACCTAAGCGTCTCTTTTACTTTTTTTCCGTTTGTAAATGGTTTTCTGTCTACATGTATTATATACAAGGTATTTGTGTTTCCTGTTAGATAATCACTGCTTGAACTTTAAAACTGCTTAAGCTTTATAAGTTACACTAGTTGTTTAAGTACTACTCACAAAGAACTTTTTGGCAAAGTTGTCTAGAAAATACGTATTAACTGTTTTATAAGGTATCCTTATATCAGGACTTTATCTGCATTAATCCTCATGCATTTCACAACTGCCCGAAATACAACTATCGTAAGCAATGACTTGGAAGTTTAACTGCTAAATTATGAATGGATCACAATGTACATGTCAGATATGGCTTGTTTACAGAAAGTGCTTTAAATCAAGATGTTTTTGCAGAAAACCGTACCAAATCATTGAATTAACTCCTCCTAAAGATGCAGAGATAGTTTTACGTCTCTGCAAAAGTCCCTCCCCAAAATCATAATAAAAAGAAATGTATTTGTGTCGTTACAGGATTTTTAACAATGTATGTTTGAGAAAATAAATTCACTGCTTAGAAATGCATTTAAAGAGATATGTATAACTTGAACAAAAAGGTCAAAAATAAATAAAAGGAAAATATATATCTCTGATACATCTCTTGTCGAATTTTGAATCTGAAACTGCAAAATGTTGTTAAGGAATATTTTATGCTTGTGACAGAGATTATCTGCCATGATTTCATATATTTATTGAGACAGTTTTAAGATTCTTCATCTTACTCTGAGGCTTTTTTGGGTATTTCCGTCTGGATTTGGCCTACACAATTTCAAAAGCTTCCCATAGTCACATGCAGAGATGTACATACAAAAGTTTGATATTATTTTACAGGAAACCCTTGGAAATTACATAAAACACTGTTGAAAGTGCTAAACATTGTTGTATGTGTTGTCAGTCCTCTAATAAACACATAAATAAATGGGCGCTTTTTTATGTTTTTTTTTAAAGTATGTATTTAAAAGTGTATAACTCTAGCCCTGAGTGGTAACGAAACCTGCAGACAGTTTTGTTTGATTACAGCAATTTTCAGCTTACAGAGGAAAAAGGATTTTTTTTCTCTCTATCATAATCTATGCAAAAGTTATTCTATTCCAACTTAAGGGAGGAATAATACTCTTTTTGTATATATGTAATTTCCGCCTAAAAATATTTGAAGTCTCCCCATAACCACATACAGGTATAAATTCAATTTCTTTACATAATTTTACAGAAAACCCTTTGAAGTTACATAAAAAGCTGCTGTTTGTGACAAATATTGTTATTTATGTTGTTTTTTATGATGAAACACCAAATTTTCTTTTATGTTGTAAACTTCTTTGAAAGTGGATAACTTGTTCTATGTAATCTAGCAGATGGCAGACAGTAAACACCCCAAAAAAGAATGATCTCTTTAGCATGTCCAATTCAAATACATTTTTCAAGTAAAAATACATTTTTTGTTTTGCACATATAATAAATAGCAAGGGATTATTCATGAACACAACTAAAGAAAATGCTGTAAATGGACTCATTTTTTAGAGTAGGACCTAAAAGAAAAGACGATTTTTTTAACCTCATTATTCGTACAACGATTGCTGGATATGTGATTATAATAGACCAAAAATAATGTAGCCTTATTCCTGAGAGTGAGAGCTTTCGTTTGATATAAGACTTGGCCATGTTTGAATATTAAATTAAAAAATATGGGGGGGGGGGTGATTAAGTGTAAATAACTTTCTTACAGTAAAATATATCTCAAAGTAAAGTAGAGATTCTAAGCCTTCAAACAGTATCTCATGTGGTACCATTAAAAATTAAAGGAATATTTTATTTAAGTCATAATAGTTAATTTTGGACCCGGTACGGAGAGGTCCACAGAGTTAAATTGTTTAATCATCAACCATACTTTATTTAGGTGAGCTTGGTGAACTTTCAGCTCTTTTTCAGCAATGCCCTGATCATAACAATCACATAATAAATCAAATAGTCAAAGTAAAAGTGAACAAAAAGAAACTTATCAAAACAAAAACATCAAACATTTGGAATTTAATGTAGTTAATGTAGTGTAGGTTTAGATGGTAAGAGGCTTGTGGTGGAGGCAGCAGTGGCCGCTGACCAAAATTTCCAGTAGGCTGCTGCATGCGTTGCTGGCTGTGCTGATAAAAAAAAAAGGGCGCTGTTTATGAGACTAAAAGTGAAAGTAAACTTGACTGTGGTTTACGGAGGACGAAAAGCAAGTGTAGGATGATAGGGATGTCACTTTTGAGAAAAATCAAATTCGAACGGATATCGAAAATCATGCAATGTATCCCAATGTATTTGAATATCTAGGTGCCCCCCCTCCCCCGTGCGCATAAAAAAACAACAACACCGTAATTGAGGTATATTACAGTATTAAACACACATTTATAACGATTTCATCAGGCTTCAGAAAAATTTAAAAAAGAACACAAAGAATGTCCTCTCAGTTACTGTAGTTGCAACTATTGCGTCATCACAATAGGGTGTTCAATGCATATATTTAATATAGATTGTCTGTCATACAGAAAGGAGATTTAATTTAAATATACAACACACACAAGCAGTGCCGGTCCTAGATGCTGGGAGGCCCTAAGCAAAGCTTTGTGAGGGGCCCTCTGTCAGTGCATTCAGACCCTGATAGCATAGCACACATACATCTCGGAGACGTCTATTTGATGTCTGCGTTTACATCTGCAAGATGTCTTATTTAAATTGTTTTCTCATCTGCAATACGTCTGTGAGACGTCTCCTAAAAGATGTCATATAGACATATTGAAGATGTCTGCAAGACGTTTTTGATTTAGAATGTATGTAAAGCAGCTCTTTTCCTTTATAAGATGTTTTTACACACCAGATGTATTCCAGATCTCCAGATCTTTACCAGACATCTCACAGACGTACCTGTGCTATCTGGGTAAAACCCAGTCAATGTTGCTGTTAGTTAGTTGTTAACTAACCACATAGTGTATTATCTTATAGCTGTATAATATTCCCATATGCACATTACTTTGAAACCCTGACTGATAAACTTGCTGATTATAATATGAAACATGTATTTGCTGATAAGTTGTTTTGATTTAAAATGTGTTGTGAGAAGCACTAAAAAATTTACCTGATCTAAATAAATGTAATGAATCAAATTAAATTACATATAAATACATACTGTTAATACACAGGGGTTAAATTGGGATTTGTTATGTGGGGGGGGGGGGCTCTGTGGGGAGGGGTACTTCGAGGGGTAACATGTTTAATACTGATGACAGCAAAGCCACTGGTGTGTTTCAATGACATTCTGGACCTCTGATAGGATTTGATAAGTTTCAGCTTTAAAAGAGCATTTCACCCGTAGAAACATTAATCTTTATTGAAAGTGTTATATTTGTAGTCGAAATGTAACATAGATTTAGAATTTGGTGCCTATTTTACAGAGAAATGGGGTGTTTGTAGTCTCATTCCCTCAACAAAGACATTGCACTTCCTTCTTTCAATGATGCAAAATGATGATTTTTACGTCATTGAAAGAAGGAAGTCCAACACTGAAGTCTGTATTTCTCCTGTCTCAGCGGCAACTGAGGAAATGATGCACGACCATTCAAAAACATGACTGGAGTTCTAACTATACACAGCTTAATACAAATGGGTGAAGTGTCCCTTTAAAGCTGTCACAGAGGTTGACACCAAATATTTTAAAAATAGTGTCTGATTTTAAATATTGCAAATCTATGAGTTTGACACCCTATATCCATTTGTTGCACATGTCATTATGCACAACTGATCAAACTTTAAAGGAAGTTAAAAGAATCAATCTCCTTGAATAATTCTAGGCATAAGATGCCCAAAAAGACTCAATTAACAAGATAAGGTACAACACACAGTACTGTATCAGCAACATGTCTTATAAATTAGCCATAGAGATTCCCTATGCTGGTCAGCAGCTAGCTACAATCATATAGTTAGGTTTGATTTGTGTAATCAAAATACATTATTTTATTATCTATACAATGAGTTATATCCAGTGTTATCCAGTTAACATACTGTAATTAAACGAGTGACATATACTTTAATCCTTTACAAATTTCAAGTCTTCTATTAAGTTTTCTAGACGTGGGCACCATTCTTACCTCTCTCTCTCTCTCTCGCTCTCTCTCTCTCTCTCTCGTCAAATTATCCTGCACGAGAGCGCGTTCTTGAAGTTCAAAGGAAAAAGCGCGTGTTTTCGCGGCAATTTCGTCACCCAATTCGCGTCATTTGAATCGCCCCATGCTAGGACGCGTGTCTTTACATTGACTTAATCTGCTCGCGCAAATCCTTTATCTTGTTCCCTTGCTTCACGATTTTTCCCCTTTATTCTGCTCCAGACGGATAGCTTTGTCTTTGTTTTAAATCAATGGTGGGCATATAATATGCGCATCGTTACCAAATCACTCTTCTGCGTCATGCACGCGGCCGTTTCTAAATTTGAAGGCTGCAACCTCCGGATCATGTCGCATATGCGCGCTGCATACGTCATCAAGCCTGATTTATTTAAGTTAAATAAGCATTTCATTTGCAAGTCATAAGCATAATATAACAATTAAACATTAACTAAGAATAATAGTCAACATTATAATTGTTAATATTCTAAAATACGTTTTTATGACGCATATGCAGCCTAAATGTGACCTCTGAAGGCTGCAGCCTTCGGATTGAGAAACTGCCTGCATGTTGTCAGAGTACATATCAGTGATTTAAGAAATCATTGGCTGAATCCGAAATCGCATACTGCCATACTATATAGTAGGCAAAAAGCAGTAGGCGAACGAATAGTATGTCCGAAACCTCAGTATACGTAAAAGGGTAGGCGAGAATTTGCGGGATTTTGGACTATTTCTCGCGAGATTCAGAGGCACGTGTACTTAAGTATTGTCCGAAACCGCCTACTTACTGAAAATGTAGTAGGGGAAACAGCACGTGAACAGAGTAGTACGTCCGAATCCTCAGTATCCATAAAATGAGTAGGCGAGAAATCCCCGGATGCCCTACTGATTCCGCCCCTATTCTGAAGCGTGCATCGGATGGACACTTCTATCCCAGCTTTCCCATGATGCTACGGGAAAACAAAGCAATCGACCGGAGACCAACCAATCGGGTGATTTTGATACGTTACACAGGGCTGTCCCTCAGCACCCTGACTTCACGCACAGACCCAGGATATACCGCAATTAAAGTGCTCAGCTGATTCATGAAAATAAAGCTGTAGAATTGTCACAGCTGTGTTGAGCTGACAGTAAATATGTGATGGTTTGTTAGAAAAATACATTTGAATAAACTTTTGTTTCATATGGGAAAGTTTATTGTGATGGTTTTATTCATTCATTTTTTATTCATGTTTCCTGTCGTTTTAAGTAAATACAAGAGATTGCTTGACTAAAATGTATATAATCACATTGGCTGCATTGTGTAGTTTGTATTCAAGCACAGCTGTCATCTGACAATAGATATTAAATTACAATCTGCTTGTTTTACTTATTTTGTCCCCTACAAAATAATGTGTAATATATCTGTAACACTGTTACAGATCAAGTTACTGATGCAATCAGGTGTTAGTGCACCTGTCCCTCATACACACGCATACGTTTTCATGTCTGTTATTAGGTTTGTTCGAGTTTATGCACCGCTGTAAGAACCAACAGCTGGATGACATCAAAGTACCGCGAGAGCGATTCCAGAAATCACACGGAGAACTCTGATTTCGAGTTGCTCTCGCGGTATTGTGATGTCAACCTCCCGTCGGTTCTTGTGGTTCCGCATGAACTCGAACAAGTCTACTACGTCATATGTCACATGATAACGTCAACATGGCGAATGCTGTACATACTTAACGCGAACGTACATACTGCCTTAGCGCACGTGTAACTGGCTACAAAACAGTTCTTTAATTTCTTTATAATTCTTTTATTTTTCTATTTCATCATTCACATCTTTTGTTGTGAACTTCTCAAAACTTCCCATTTGCAGTTCTTTTATATTATAATTTATTTCTATTTGTATTTTGTATGCATTTATGTTCATACTTGAAAAAAAACTATGGGAACTAGATCTGAAGTATTTGTCGTCATTGGGGCACTTATTGGTGACGCACACGGTGGCGCTGTTGAGCGAGAGAGCTGTTTTGCCTCAGAGCACTGTGTGATGCTGCTGAGATCAGACCTGTTTATGCTCTCTTGCATCTCTCCCCACTAATATTGGTATGTTTGAAGTGTTATTCGTTAAAAACAGTTCATGAAATTGTTAAAAGCAATATAATCTGTATGTGTTATGTTTAAACCTTGATGGATTGTATGTTTTATATGAGTTATATGGGACTTTGTGTGACGCACGTGTTGCTAACAAGCTGGTGTTGTGTACCCCTAGTGGTGAGCGGAGAGACTACGTGCAGCGTGTTAATTTAATGAAGTGCCCATATTTTGCAGGTATGCAGTTCATAAAATATAAAAAAGGGATCTATTTCATATATAATTGATTTAAAATGATAACTATTTACAGACTGATGCATTACTTTTACTCATTTAAAATGTATAAAACCCAGTAAATGATTACAATGATTAATTGAAAACAATATTTGGTTTATAGTGTATACATTGTGTGTTGTTTAGAAACATTGATTGTAATTACATGATTGCAATGTGTTGATACAATAATTCATAAACTTTTTCATTTTCATTTATAAAGATATGATGCATATTAGTACAAAAGAACACACAACTGACTCTTTATGGAAAAAATCTTTATTGAAGGGTTGTAACATGATTCGATTAGACACTGTTGTTGTTATATCATTTGATCTTACATTGATTATCATATGTTTTTAATTTATTTCCCCATAATGTCATAATTATAGTGATGTAAAAACATATACCTCTTGCCTGAGAGCACTGTGTGATGCTGCTGAGGTCAGACCTGTTCATGCTCTCTTGCGTCTCTCCCCACTAATATTGTGGTGAGCGGAGAGACTACATGCAGCGTGTTAATTTAATGAAGTGCCCATATTTTGCAGAAAATAAAAAGAAGAGATCCCATTCTGTTGTCCCTGGCTTGTGTTCTTTGAGAAGGAAAAGCAAGTCTGCTACATAAAACTGGTGCCGTGACCCGGATCCCAGCCGATCAGCCGCAGCCGATCACCGGGTATCAACTGTAAAGAATCAAGCCAAGACAAAGGGACCAACTACAGACTGCCAAAGCTGGTTAATGAACTCTGGTGCTTATATTCAGGTCTTATCTATATTGTGACATTTTGTTCTTATTGATTTTGTATTGACCTATATTATTTCAAATAATTTCATTACTGCTCTACAAAGACAAATAATATGGAAGGCCGTGAATGCAATATGTTCACACCAGTCATGGGTAGGGGTAGAGGTGTACTTAGCCCAGATGGTGCTGTAAGATGTAAGGTGAGAGATCAAGTGTGTGGTGCTAGCCTAAGCCCTTCAAGAGTAGAGGGGGGAGCCGCCTTTGGTGTTTTGTCCTCCACACCTGCCCCTAATAAAGATAGTTCATACTCACATCTAGCAGAGCTCATAGAGGAGCTGGGCAGCCAAATTGGTGACTCCATTCTCGGTCGACTCCTAGCAGATAAAAACCCTTCTGCCTCCTGTAACCAAACTCTCCCTGAATCAATTAAAACAGATTTGCACAACACAACCCTTGATCTATCCAAAATGAATCTGATTCTTCGATCTGATGCCAGAGAACCTCCTATGTTCCGCGGAGATGGAACAGATAAATATACTATACATGAGTGGATAGAGTTAATGGAGGTGTACTTACAGAAACGGGACTGCCCAAACACAGAGCGTGTAAATGAGATCTTAAACCATCTTCTGGGCAGGGCAAAAAGTATAGTAAGAGTAGGGTTGAAGAGCAGCTCCTGTCCTGATGTAGTTGTTTCCCCTGAGACTGTCTACAAAATGCTCAGACGTTATTTCAGTGAAAGCCCAGAGTCTTGTCTCCCAGTGGCAGACTTTTATGCTACACGCCCATATGCCAATGAAAGCCCAGTCGATTATTGGGCCGACTCAATAACGCAGCTGAGGTTGCTGACAGCTACCTGCAAAAGCAAGGAAATGGGATGAAAAACATCTCAAATGAGGTTGCTATGATGTTTGTTAGGAACTGTCCTGATGCTGAGCTATGTAGAGTGTTCAGGTACAAACCAATCATGAAATGGACATCTGCAGAGGTTCAAGAAGCCATAGATGAATATCAAAGGGAACTATGTACGAGAAAAGCTGGTAATTTTACTCACACCCTCCAGGTAGCAACTACTGCCATCAGTAACGTAGACAAGCAAGGGGAAAACACAGCGGTGAATGCTGCAGCATGCGTCCCAAACACCCAGAACGTAAAACCTGAGGCCACAATAACAACCAGTAATGACACAAGTGCTCTAGAACGTGTGCTTAATATGCTAGAGAGGGTTCTTGAACGTACCGGGCCACAAACGACCCACCCAGGCGGACCTCATCCGCCATCCTGGACTCGTCCACTCCGATGTAGAGTCTGTGGTGAAAAAACTCATTCCACACGCTCTCACTGCATGTCTGAAAAAAGATGCCTGAATTGCTTTGAAGTCGGTCACCAGCGCAGAGTATGTCCCAGAACAGCCTCCGAGCTTGAGAACCCCTCCCCAAGTCAGGGAAACTGAAGCACCCACACAGAGGAGGGGACAGTGTGGGTGAGGAAATTGAAACCCTCCAAGATGAAGATGCTTTAAACACATACAAGTCAAATGTTAAGTTAATGTCAGGTAATATGGTGTTGTTTCAGAATGTAACAAAGTTAGAGCAAGCAGACAGCCTCTTCTACACAGACGTTCTAGTCAATGACAAAGTTACCCTGCAGGCCTTACTGGACAGTGGGTCGATGGCTTGTACCATCAATGAGGAAGTAGAGCATGTTTTACAAAGCGCTGGCGTTACTTTGGATCTATGTGGGATGCAGCCCAATGTTATGCTGGTTGGATGTGGAGGAGTTCAAGTTGCCCCAAAATGTGCATATCAGTTGAAATTGAAAGTGTACGACTATGAAGTCAGCGTGCCCACGTTAGTCGTACCAGGGCAGCGAGACCAACTAATATTGGGCACCAATGTCATCAAATACGTCTTAAGCCGTCTTAAGCAAAATCCAGACTACTGGCGCATTGTAAATAGGCCTGAATCAACCAGAGAGCCTGTATTTGAACAGTTCCTCAATATGTTGTCCGGTATCAATAGATGGAAAGGAGATGAGATGCCTGATACCATAGGGACCGCTAGACTGGCACAGGCCATCACACTGCTGCCCAGACAGGAACATCTAGTGTGGGCCAGACTGCCTCCCAAGACCCCAGTTTCAGCGGGAAGTGCAGTACTGATTGAACCATCTAGATCGGCAACTCACAAGAAGGATATCATTGTCGGTCGCGTAGTGGCTTCAATGACTGCTGATCGATGGGTACCAGTTAGGATGTTAAATCCATACGAGAAGCCCATAACTCTGAAAAGGAACTCTAAAGTAGCTGATGTGTGTCCTTGTGTGGCCCTAGAGGATCTGGAAATAGAAGCAGAGCAGCCTCTTGAGACTATAAAGATTCAAAGCCAAACCGTACAAGATGGACCCATCGACACTGAATTCCAAAGTGTCTTGAGGAAAATGGAGCTTGGTGATCTGGACATCGATTCTTGTGAAGTCTCTCCATTTTGGAAGGGCCAGTTACTTAAACTAATTCAGAAGTATGAAGGTGTGTTTTCAAAGCATAAGCTAGACTGCGGGAAAGCGAATGATTTTGTGCACCGCATCCACTTATCCGACAGCCGACCCTTCCGATTACCTTACCGACGTGTTCCGCCAGGACAGTATCAGAAATTGCGGCAAGTTCTGTCAGACATGGAAGAAAGGGACATCATTAGCAAATCTAACAGTGAGTGGGCATCTCCTTTAGTACTTGTGTGGAAGAAGAGTGGAGACCTGCGAGTTTGTGTTGATTACAGGTGGCTCAACGCACGTACCGTTAAAGATGCCCACCCCCTTCCGCACCAAGCCGATTGTCTTGCTGCCCTGGGAGGAAACGCAATATTCAGTGCAATGGATCTTACATCTGGATTCTATAATATCCCCATGTGTGAAGAGGATAAGAAACTCACAGCATTTACTACCCCAATGGGATTATATGAATTCAACCGTCTTCCTCAGGGATTATGCAACAGTCCAGCGAGTTTTATGCGGCTTATGATGAACATATTTGGTGACCAAAATTTCCTTACCCTACTCTGCTATTTGGATGACCTTCTGGTTGTAGCTCCCAATGAAGAGGAGGCTTTAAAGAGGTTAGAGATGGTTCTTGACAGACTGAGCGTTCACGGGCTTAAACTAGCCCCGAAAAAGTGCCACCTGCTCAGAAGGAGTGTCAGATTTCTTGGCCACATTGTGGATGAACATGGAGTGGCGACTGACCCTGATAAAGTTGCGGCAATCAGCGCCATCACTGAGAAGGATCTAATGATGGATGATGGAGTCTCACCCTCTCCAAGAAAGATTAAATCCTTTTTGGGTATGGTAATGTATTACCAACGTTTCATCCCAAACTGCTCCAGCATCGCTAAGCCTCTTTTCACATTGACCGCGGCAACCAAGGGTACCAAGGGCTGTTCGAGAGGTAGTGCAGTCTTCAGGAAGCTTAGTCCAAAGGACTGGACCAAAGAATGTGTTGTGTCCTTCGAACGACTAAAGTCAGCACTTTTAACATCAGTAGTACTGGCTCATCCTGATTTCAGCCAGCCGTTCATCCTTTGTACAGACGCATCACTCGATGGCTTGGGAGCTGTCCTATCACAAGTCTCTGAAGGAGAGACCAAGGCTCGGCCAGTTGCCTTTGCTAGCAAAGCCCTCACTCGTGCTCAATCCAACTACCCTGCCCATCGCCTAGAGTTTCTCGCCCTCAAGTGGGCTGTCTGTGACAAATTTAGCCACTGGTTAAAGGGGCATCCCTTCACAATTTGGACAGACAATAATCCTCTAACTTACATCCTGACAAAACCAAAACTAGATGCGTGCGAGCAGAGGTGGGTGGCTAAGCTAGCTCCGTACAATTTCAATATCCAGTACATACCCGGTACCAAAAATGTAGTTGCCGACGCTTTAAGCCGAAGACCATTCATACCCAGTCGTGTAAGCCAGAGGCTGGTAGCAGAGCCCTACAAACTTCTCCTCGAACAATCTGAACAGATCAAAGAGGGGATGGTTCAGGACGCCTTTAGGCTCAGTGCAAACAGCCAGTGTGTAAGCCATCCATCTGTGATATGTTCCTTGTCCCCTGAGCAGGTTACTGCCATACTTGAAGCCCATACTGAGTGGGATACGGGAACAAAGGAGAGAGTTGTGTCTTGGCTTGCTCAGGATGTCCAACAAGCAGTGCTGCCAGGGAAAGACACTCTCTCAGTTTTCCCCCTTAGAGAGCTCCAAGAAAAGCAGGAAGGTGATCAAATCTTGTCAAGAGTTCTTTTCTATGTGCTACGAGGCAGAAGACCATCACGACGGGAAAGGTCAAGAGAGCCGCTCAAAGCTGTGAGAATGCTAAAGCAGTGGGAGAAATTGAGAATGCTGGATGGCATACTCTACAGGGTTTGTAAAGATCCACTGACTAAGTCCACACAGTACAAGTTCATAGTCCCTGATTCATTGGTCAGTAAAGTCTTGTGCGGTATCCATGACGAAGCTGGTCATCAAGGCCAAGGCCGAACGTTGTCTCTTGCACGGCAGCGTTTCTCATGGGTCACCATGGAAAGAGACATTCGTGACTATGTGAAATGTTGCAAACGTTGCGTGGTCAGTAAGACTCCCGAGCCGGAAGGAAGGGCTCCATTAGAGTCTATCCGCACCACTCAACCGTTGGAAATGATTTGTATAGACTTCTGGTCGGCCGAAGATTCATCTGGCAAAAGCATTGATGTGTTGGTGGCGACTGACCACTTTACGAAAATGGCTTATGCTTTCCCATGTAAGAACCAATCCGCAGCCCAAGTCGCGCGACAGTTATGGGACAGGATTTTCTGTGTCTACGGCTTTCCTCAAAGGATCCACTCCGACCAAGGGGCAAATTTTGAAAGTCAATTGATCCATGAGCTACTGCAGATTGCTGGGGTGAAAAAGTCAAGGACCACGGCCTATCATCCTATGGGGAACGGCCAGGTTGAAAGGTTCAACCGTACCCTCGGGAATATGATAAGAGCCTTGCCTCCAAGAGCTAAACAGAACTGGCCACAAATGTTGCAAACCTTGACATTTGCTTACAATTGCACAGCCCATGAGTCAACTGGATTTGCCCCTTTCTATCTCATGTACGGGAGGATTCCTAGATTGCCAGTGGACATAATGTTCCAAAGTGTGAGTCAGGACAATAACATCACTGATTATGACCAGTATGTAAAGAAGATGAAAAATGATCTTCGAGAGGCAATGTTGCTTGCTCAGGCCAACACCGCTGCCAGTCAACAACGGCAAGCAGCGCAGTACAACAAGAGGATAAAAGGTCGAGATATTGAGGAGGGAGACCATGTGCTGATCGCCAACAAAGGTGAACGCGGACGTCGAAAGCTGGCTGATAAGTGGGAGTCGACCCCATATGTCGTGTTGTCAGTGGATACCAGGTGCCATACTTACCGCATAAGGAATACTCGAACTGGACAGGAGAAAGTGGTCCACAGGAATTTGCTGTTACAAGCCAGCTTCCTGCCCATTGAGGAGAATGATGAATGTTCAGAGCCAGTTTTTGATGATGCAGAACTTGATTATGGGGACTGTGAAGGTTCTACAAGTGACATGTCCTCAATAGACTCAGAGGGTTCTGACCATGTTGATGAAATTAATGATGCAGCCCTCATTTCAACCTGCCCACTGAGCCCATCGAATGGAGAGGATGTCGAAGACTCCAATGTTGAAACAGGATTTAGGCAAGTTGTGGCTGAATCAGAAAGTAACTGTGGCACAGAGGACATCGATCAGACATCTGAGCCAGAAAATAATGATTTGAGCGCTATAGTGAGTGGAAACAATGAAAATGACCCGACAGAATCAGAAAGAGGTCGCAAGGATGTTGATCAACCTACCTTTGAAATAACTCACCAAGTTAAAACAAGGGTTGGCAGAATAGTGAAGCCAGTAAACAGACTGATCCAGAACATGACCCAAAATGTTGTTCTGCGCAGCCCATTCTTTAGTCTTTCGAGACCATGAATATCTTATTTCAGAGCAATTAACCCTCCTTAATTAGCTTCTATATTACTCAATGGGGATACTAAAGAAAGGGAAAATCTAGTAGATTTTGTTTAAACTGAGGCAGTGTGTACGGCACTTCCTTTAGCAAGTAGACATTAGAGGGCCTGGCCAGCTTTCCTTTGTCACTTCCCAGTCAAGTGGGTAACATATATGTTGCTGATCAAATGTTTTGAAAAGACCTTTCTCCCTATTATTGAGTTACATGTGCTGGATGAATTTTGTGAAGTTCAGGGGGGAGAATGTAACTGGCTACAAAACAGTTCTCTAATTTCTTCATAATTCTTTTATTTTTCTATTTCATCATTCACATTTTTTGTTGTGAACTTCTCAAAACTTCCCATTTGCAGTTCTTTTAAATTATAATTTATTTCTCTTTGTATTTTGTATGCATTTATGTTCATATTTGCAAAAAAGCTGTATGGGAACTAGATCTGAAGTGTTTGTTGTCATTGGGGCACTTATTGGTGACGCACACGGTGGCGCTGTTGAGTGAGAGAGCTGTTTTGCCTCAGAGCACTGTGTGATGCTGCTGAGGTCAGACCTGTTCATGCTCTCTTGCGTCTCTCCCCACTAATATTGGTATGTTTGAAGTGTAATTTGTTAAAAACAGTTCATGAAATTGTTAAAAGCAATATAATCTGTATGTGTTATGTTTAAACCTTGATGGATTGTATGTTTTATATGAGTTATATGGGACTTTGTGTGACGCACGTGTTGCTAACAAGCTGGTGTTGTGTACCCCTAGTGGTGAGCGGAGAGACTACATGCAGCGTGTTAATTTAATGAAGTGCCCATATTTTGCAGGTATGCAGTTCATAAAATATAAAAAAGGGATCTATTTCATATATAATTGATTTAAAATGATAACTATTTACAGACTGATGCATTACTTTTACTCATTTAAAATGTATAAAACCCAGTAAATGATTACAATGATTAATTGAAAACAATATTGGGTTTATAGTGTATACATTGTGTGTTGTTTAGAAGCATTGATTGTAATTACATGATTGCAATGTGTTGATACAATAATTCAGAAACTTTTTCATTTTCATTTATAAAGATATGATGTATATTAGTACAAAAGAACACACAACTGACTCTTTATGGAAAAAATCTTTATTGAAGGGTTGTAACATGATTCGATTAGACACTGTTGTTGTTATATCATTTGATCTTACATTGATTATCATATGTTTTTAATTTATTTCCCCATAATGTCATAATTATAGTGATGCAAAAACATATACCTCTTGCCTGAGAGCACTGTGTGATGCTGCTGAGGTCAGACCTGTTCATGCTCTCTTGCGTCTCTCCCCACTAATATTGTGGTGAGCGGAGAGACTACATGCAGCGTGTTAATTTAATGAAGTGCCCATATTTTGCAGAAAATAAAAAGAAGAGATCCCATTCTGTTGTCCCTGGCTTGTGTTCTTTGAGAAGGAAAAGCAAGTCTGCTACACACGTTAAGTAGGTACCCAATGAAATTCAGTACCTACACAGTAAGTATGCGATTTCGGATTCAGCCATTAAGTATTTTTAAAAACCCGCACAAATTCGGAAGTTTGCAAATTATTTAAATTATAGCGTCTTGTTTTCATTAAACATAATAATAATTTTTCTTTGATATAATGGTTTTAAATAATTCTGAGATCAAGTGGGCCCTCTAGTGGTGCGGGGCCCTATGCAAATTGCGTACTTTGCGTATAGGAAAGACCGGCACTGCACACAAGTCAAGTACAGTCATTGAATTTTTTATGCTTGGTGTGCATACAAATGCACATTATTTTAAAGATCTAGTATTTGTATCTTTAGTTATTAAACTTTTCATGAAATGTAAAAAAAAATGTATAGTGTCTGCATGTCTGAAGGAACATAATATAATTATGTGATGGTATGCTCTTGGCATTTTGTTAATGACTTAAAACTCTTTTTTTTTTGTCTGTGATCCCAGAGAAGATTGTAAGTGTCCTGCAGACAATAATTGTTCACCACACAAGTAGGCTTCAGACTTACAGTATAATGTGCTTATCTCAGGCTTCTCTTCAACTGATCCTCACCCTGAAACCATTCATAAAACTCTGTTTATCTATCAACACCTAACACTACACTGTTACAAAAAATTCTGTAGAAATAAAATGACAGTATTACTGTCAGCTGTTTGCCAGTAACTTACCGTAGATTTAAATGTATGTTATTTACTGGCAACAGTTTGTTCAAAGTTAAATGATCATTAAACATTAACAAGTCTTTTTATTTACAGGACAAAACTATAAAATAACAGCCTCATGCAAAGCATTCTGGGAACCAAAATATGAAGGAAACAACAGAAAAAGGTTAATGAGGATTTCTGTTTCCCAAAATGCTATGCATGAGGCTGTTTTTTTATAGTTTTATTCTGTAAAAGCATAGACTTGTTCGTGTTTAATGTTCATTTAACTTTAAACAAACTGTTGCCAGTAAATAACATATTTAAATCTACACAAGTTACTGGTACACAGCTGCATAACTACAGCTAATTTTTTAACAGTGTGATAATAAACCAGTGGTTTAAAATCTCTCATACTCCCAGGGTTTAACATGATGACTTGTGGCTCTATAACGCACACATCATTTGCCATCAAAAATGTTTTAAGTAACATGTCATGTAATAATGACTGGTCAAGAATATGTGTAACATTTATCGTTTTACACAGTCAAATTCAGAAATGCAGATGCTGTCTACCCACCATTCTCGACCCAACTGTTCATCTGCAGGAGTAAAGCTGTGCTGCTGATAGATGTCAGTGCTCTCCTCACTGCCAGTCAACATCTTTGGCAGCTAACATTATGAGATTAGTGTCACGGTAATCCGTGTCATGTTTTGTGTCTGTTCTATATTGTCATCACCTGGACACTCGTTAATTATCATCATTCATTCCACCTGTGTGTCATTAGTCTTTGTGTATTTATACCAGTGTTTGTGTCACACTCATTTAGTCTGTGTGTGTATATATACCTCTGTCTTCTGTTTGCTCACGGCTGGATCATTGTCATTACTACCCTGTCTGTTCCCCGTGTCACATTTTGGATGTTCCTGTGTTTGCTACCTGTTCGTCATTTTACTCCTCGTGTTTTTGGTTTCCTATTTTATCATTAAATGTTATTTATTTTGTGAACTCTGCGTATGCGTCCTACTTCCCTACCGTATCGTGACAATTAGACACTTCTTCTAGCATATGATTATGTTTAAATCAACTACACTTCTTATGAACAATATATGTATGTTTTATTTTCACCTGTTACTTTATTGTCCAAGCCCCGCCTCATTTGTTAGGTTTATTCAAGTCAGGTTTGTAACTTTAATCCTCGCTTTTCCAAGCATCCACTCGCCAGACGCCCCAGGTGCAGCCCCGCCTCGATCGACGTCATCGCTTTGCCCCTAACCAATGAGAAGCAGTGTGGGAGGGTCTGCACGTGATACTTGGCCGCAGGTGCAGCCTCGCCCAAATCTGCAGGCTGATTCTCGACTAAACACCAACCGAAAGTAAAAGTAAACGCGGCTGTGTTTTGAAGAAGGTACGCACTGGAGGACGAAAAGCAAGGCTAAGTTAGTTTGATACTATTTAAAATTAAGTAAAATTTTAGTTATCAGCCTGGTCATTTCTATGTTTGATTAGTTAATTGAGTAAATTTAACTGAAGCGAGGTATTCACGCCTGAAGCGCGTGATTGGACAGATCTTGCAGTTATGATTGTTTTATGTAAGCGATAAATAGTATATCTTTAAACATTGTGCATGTGTCATGATTTTATTATGAACCTTTTCTTTTTCCAAATGTATGTATTTTTATTGGGAAAAACAAAGTTGTTTGTAATGTAAACAAAGGGCTGCAATTGTGCGGTTTCCCCAGCTAACAATTTTTGGTTCCCAAAACGTTCCCCTAACGTTAGTTTTTGGTTCTCAGAACGTTCCCCTAACGTTAGTTTTTGGTTCCCATAACGTTATTTTCCAAGGTTTGTTTTTGGTTAGCCAGGAAAGTTTTCTTTACAGAAATAGAACGTTATTTTTAGGTTATTTTAACGTTTTCCTAACGTTAGGAGAACGTTAGAATAACGTTAGGATAAAAGATAAAAGTCACTTTAGGTTAAAAGATCTTACCACAGTTAGTCGGCTATCCGTTTTTACAACAATAAAAAGTTTCTAACATTATATTCTCCTCAAATTCTCCTCAAATCGATTGGAAATCACTCGTATATATATATTTCTTCTCACATATTTAAGTTACTAAATCAAGAAAGAGACAAAAGAACCGCTAAAATAATGTTAGTCTCTGAGGTAAAAACGAAAGGACCGTTATTTTTTAAATTAACGACTTTTCCTGAGCACAAGATAAAGCGGGTACTCGTGAAGAAGGCGGTAAGCTCGTGCAGACAAGCACGCGCATATTAGACGTGCACACTAAAGGAATAATGGGTTTAATTATGCATTCACTTCATTTCCTAAAAAAAACACATAACCAAAAAATAACCATTAGAGAACGTTATGTGTAAGTTATTTTTAGGTTATTTTGTGGTTCCAGAAAACCAAAAAATAACCAAAAAATAACGTTCTGTATAAGTTATTTTTAGGTTATTTTAGAAATAACCACACTGCAACGTTATGGGAACGTTGTTTTATGGTTCCAAAAAAATAACCAAAAAATAACCAAAAAATGACGTTCTGTATAAGTTATTTTTAGGTTATTTTAAAAATAACCACCCTGCAACGTTATGGGAACGTTATTTTATGGTTCCAAAAAAATAACCAAAAAAGAACCAAAAAAGAACCAAAAAATAGCGTTCTGTATAAGTTATTTTTAGGTTATTTTAAAAATAACCACCCTGCAACGTTATGGGAACGTTATTTAATGGTTCCAAAAAAATAACCAAAAAAGAACCAAAAAATAACGTTCTGTATAAGTTATTTTTAGGTTATTTAAAAATAACCACCCTGCAACGTTATGGGAACGTTATTTTATGGTTGCAAAAAATAAAACATAAAAATAACGTTCCCAGAACGTTATTTTTTGGTTCCCAAAAAAATAACCAAAATATAACCAAAAACTAACGTTAGGGGAACGTTCTGTGTTTGCTGGGTCGAACTTGACTGTTTCGGTGCGGTGATCTGACAGCGAGAGCGGTAGACAGAGAGACAACAGTGACCGAGTTCAACAAACAGCGACAAAGAGATGTGTTTAGAGAAAAAAACGGGTAAAAAAGTCAGCATTAGATTGTTGTGTTCCCATGCGTCACTCACGTTATAATAACGCAGAGATACGTTTTCAGTCATGTAGATACTGCGGTAAGTCAAGATCCGTAGGGACAGTCAGCTTCAACCCTACCTATGCGTGTAGCAGGCATCTTTCATAGTGACTACTACGATTAACCGGTTCTCTTACACCGGACTTGACTCTTTTATACTTAAAAATTATACTTCTAATAATAAATGTATTTCTAAAATGTTTTCGGTAACGCTTTAGATTACAGCCCGGAATTACTGCGTAAGTACAGCGAATTTACAGCTTATGTTTCTGTAATTATAGTATACGTATGAAGTACGTACGTGTAATTATAAGGGAACAATTTATAATATTTGGGGAATAAAGGGGTAACAACCGGGAAAAATACAAATAATATATGCAGTAAAGTACTGTGTAAGTACAGCGAATTTACAGCGTATGTTTCTGTAATTATAGTATACTTATGAAGTATATACGTGTAATTATAAGGGAACAATTTATAATATTTGTGGAACAAAGGAGTAACAACCAGGAAAAATACAAACAATATATGCAGTAAGTATTTTATAACTAAGGGCTAACTATTTTAATATTACATGATATGTATGACTTATATGCTAAAAATGTGGGAAATTACAAATTATTTATACAGTAAGTAATTCATAACTTCAGACTAACGATTCAAATATGAGGCCTATATGATATGGCATAGGCTACATGCAAAACAATGTTATGTTTGAGAGTAATTTAGCGAGAACACACACATTCACTGAATTGGCTCGATCACACTCCTCTCCACATATAGCTGGTGCGTGGTGATCGCACTGGCGTCATACCATGGCTGCTTTCACATGAATTCTGCAAACTGTGGGTCTTCATTCAATTATAGTCATACACCACATATATTTTTGGAATAATATAGGTAGGCTATTAAAATATATTTAGGCATAGGCTAAGTATTTTTTTAACCACGGGGGTACATATTTTATCATTTCATGATGCATGATGATGGAGATTACTAAACAACAAAACTTGAAATTCAGTTAATGTGTTTATGCTATTTATTAGTACGATACAATTTATTTAGAATTTTCAATAAAGGTTACTTACCAAAAGAAAGAAAAAGAGTACAGGAATTTGTTGGATCATCAAGCAAAATTAAAAATAGGCAAGGCAACTATGGTGAAAACAAAGCAAGCAAACTAGAACTATTTCCTGTTGTTACTGTGTAAATATACCATTGTTTTGTGTTGTTACAGTCTAAGTCAAATTTTTTACCCCCTTGTTTCACGTAGTTACAGAGTAAATATAACATCTGCGGTCTGTAAATTAAAGTGGCACGTGTTACCCCCTTGTTTCACATAGTTAAAGAGTAAATACAACATCTGTGGGCTGTAAATTAAAGTGGCACTTGTTACCTCTTTGTTTCCAAAATATTATAAATTGTTCCCTTAAAATTACACGTATGTACTTTATAAGTACACAATAATTACAGAAATGTATGCTGTAAATTCGCTGTACTTACGCAGTACTTTAATGCATATATTATTTTTATTTTTCCTAGTTGTTACCCCTTTATTCCCCAAATATTATAAATTGTTCCCTTAAAATTACACGTACGTACTTTATAAGTAAACTATAATTACAGAAACATACGCTGTAAATTCGCAGTACTTTCCGGGTTGTAATCTAAAGCGTGTAAATACTGTATAATGAATGTTTCTATTTGCAATAGTTTCTTGATTTTGCTAGACATTTACTTACCAGAATTGATTAATGAAACAATATTTTGTTTACATCTTTTACATTATCAAAAAGATAAAATTATTTTCAAACAACCGTATACATGTATATGAACCCTTTAAACCCCATTCTCCAAAACTTATGAGATAGACAGTTACACGTTACAACTAAGGAAAGTTTAGCATTGCTTGTAGTGGCAAAAAGTCTTAGCTTGAATCTTCATAAGAAAAAATACTCAGGAGACAAAGGTTCCAGGTGCCAAACAAAAATTACTTTATTCGCTCGAGCCAACAAAGTGAGACAATCAATACCCCTCAAAGAGGTGCTCAAAGGTCATCTGCCCTCCCAAAATCTGACTCCATTTTTATACAGTAAAATCAAACACTTCTTATCTGAGATGACGTAAAGTCTTCTAATTGGTTTCGGTCTGCCGCAATTAATTTTATTTGTTTGATGTAGCAAAAGTGCAGCTGAATCCTTCCTCATATCTAAAATGATATATTCTGCTTATTGGTTCTCATGGCCTTGGCCTAGCTTGCACAAATGCCTTATTATTAATATAGCAAAGTACAGCTGGACTTCTCCTCAAATCTTAAAATGACGTACGTTTATTATTTTGATTGGCCTTAGCTTTCTCTGACACAACTAACATTGATGTGTTGTATGAAAAAGTCCTTCTCTGCAAAAACACCAAAATCACATCACTGCATCACTGTAAGCGGCGGCTGGCCTTGCATCTGCCAGAAGTAGTTGTGAGTTTGCTTAATTTCATTGTTATACATGGCATTTTCAAGGAGCTACAGTCTACATGGCTCTGTGCGTTGGGACATTTTATTTTCCATCCGCCCGTGGATGCTTTTCCAGCAACACAGGAACAGTCTGCCACTGAAATGTCAACTGGTCAGCAGTCGTCAAAGACAATCTAAACATTAACACAATATATGTCATTTTCACATGTAGAATCAGGACAAAATTTTTAATACTTCAAAGAAAATGAGTATGCTGATCAGGTAAGTAGTGGGCCAGTTATAAAAATAGGCTAAATCATGTCAGGTTATCAATTGCATAACACTGTACACAATACTGTAATCTAAGGACATCAAAATAAATCACCTGTCTCAATTTACACTTTCATATTGTTTTATAAAAACAGTGACCACTAGCCAATGAACCTTAAAGATAACTGACTGTACATGGTTTATAATAACCATACAGTAAATAACAGCAGCCATCAGATAGGGTTGTTGCGGTGACAGAATTTTCCCACCGGTTAATCAGCACGTGACAAACCCGGTGAATGATACCGGTTTCACCGGGTGGGAGGGGCTTATGAAATCACAGACGTGCGCATTTTACTTTCACTTTTGAATTAGATGCAACTTTTGTTTAAATCCAGCGCTTGCGTACGCTGTGTTAAATCGCGTATGAATTTGCGTGCAACTGCTAGTGCAACAGCTGGTTTAAAGGACAAGTTCGGTATTTTACACTTAAAGCCCTGTTTCCAGATTTTTATGGTGAAATAGAACGGTTTTGACTGAAATTTCAAAAGCGGCTGCCCCGATAATTTTTGGGTGTTTGTGTTTCACCTCCCACCTCTACAATGGGTTTATAGGTGCACTGGAACAATCCTTTCTAAAATGGATTAAACTTTTGTTTACAAAGACGTGAAACTCACCGAGTGGTCAAGGGTTTTCACTGATATGCTCACACAAAAATCGCTGCAAAAGACGCATTCCAACAGGTGTTTTACCATTCGTTGTAAACTTGTGGACCTATTTTTCCAAATGCCTCACACCTGTATATTCTTCCGCTGAGAGCTTGAATAATAGAAACTCCAGCCCAGGTGGTGGCGCTAATCTGCCATTGCCCATTGCAAGAATACAAACAAAGTTCCCGGTGCTGAGTAATACCGTACCTGACAGCACATCTAATACAAGTCAATGGAGTTGGCATAAACTACAATAAAACCTGTTGGAAAGCATCTTTTGCAGCGATTTTTGTGTGAGCATACCAGTGAACACCCCTGACCACTCGGTAAGTTTCACGTCTTTGTAAACGAAAGTTAAATGCATTTTAGGAAGGATTGTTCCAGTGCACCATTAAACCCATTGTAAAGGTGGGAGGTGAAAAACACCAGAAAATTCTCGGGGCAGCTGCATATGTCGAAATTTCAGTCAAAACCGTTCTATTTCATCATAAACAATCTGAAAACAGGACTTTAAGTGTAAAATAACGTACTTGTCCTTTAATATATAATAACGTACATCTTATAATCCTTTTCCCTTTTGCTCCTCGGGGCTGAACATGCCGCTTGTAGTAGCCGGTGTTTGTTGGGCTCGGTCGCTGTTGTCTCTCTGTCTGCCGCTCTCGCTGTCGGATCACCGCACCGGAAGTTTTCACCGGAAGTATTGGACCTCACAGTCCGAAACGTCAGCGGTCGCCATATTGTGCACAGAGCCTATTGCAAGATAAGGTTATCCTAGCTGAATTCAGCCCTGACTCGGTTGCATGAAGGGAGGCTAAATTAATCTAGATGAAGTTACAATAGAGATTTGCAGCTAGCCTCTTCCAGAGCAGGCTAACAACCAGGCTAAGATTATGAGACTTTTTTTATGTTAAAATTAGTACAGATGTTAAAACATGTCAGTAGACATTACCTTATGTGTAGATTTATTTCTGCAATCAAGTCACCAGCATGCAAAATGTTCTTAATCTTGATTTTCTAAAAGTGATGGATGGCAATCTCATGGATGGTCCAAATTATTATGCACATGCCATTTTGCACAAGTCAGTAAGTTTACAAATTGTATTTTACCCTCAATAGTTATATGACAGTTTGCATGTTATTATATTTGAATACATAATTTGACATATTTGAAATTTCAAAAGATACTTTAATACTTAATAAATATGCAAATTATGCTTTTCCAAATTATTATGCAAACTGCACTTTATCAAAAGTCAGTGTGTTAAAATGATCTACAAAACGGATATCTGTCAAATGTGCTGCATGGACAGATAATTAAAAAATACGTTGTTAATCAAATAATCTATTTAACACAAGTTACATAATAATATATGAGCATATTTTCACATGACTTTAACTCTCCCATTCATTAAACTTGTATGTCTGTAGTTTCTGTCTTTATTTCACTTGAAGATGCTCGTATTGCATCCCAAAGTTGATGTTTGAATATGAATTTTAGTGCTGTCCACCTCACAGATCTTTCATATAATGATGCTCCATAGACTCCTAAGACTGAGGTCAGAGGATAGTATTCATACTGTACCTTCATTTTTTTCTTATTTCATGCCCATATGAAGTAAAATAGTCAGTGTTGCTTTTTCCAGCATGCTATAGTGTATTATCCTGCATGAAAGTAAATTAATTTCAGAAGAGATGATTTCCCATCTTTTAGGTACTCTACACATATCTTTCAGATGTCCTTTTGGCCCCCTCAAGGGACCTACCATCTTACTTCCCGATATTCCAGTCCAAACCAGCCTTGTTTGAACATGGTGGCTATTCAACAACAATCCAGAATATACTATTCAGTGTATTATGGCATGTCAATGAATTAAACAGTTTGAAAACTTCATAAAGCTCACAGCAAATGTAGTATTTTGAAAGCTTTAGTTTGGGGGTGGGATTGAAATCCACTTTTATGCACTGAAGGATCCCATATTGAGGGCTTCTTTGTATTACAGAGACTTCATATGGTCAAATCCTGTACATAAATCTTATAATAATTCAATGATTTCTTTTTAGTTCCACCAAATATAAATTCTTATAGGAAATAAATTGCTTTTTTAAGATAATGCACACTTTTTTGTCTGTAGAAATATCTGAACTACAACTTGCTAAATAATGTGGAACTTTTTCAAGGTTTCCCTTTAACTAAGATCACCCTGCAAACTAATGAATAAACTTGTCTGAGATTAATACCAGATAGCTAAGAAGATATGGAAAATAAATCAAAGCTAGTTCTTTAAAACCTGTTTTTTACTGAAATCTTATTGATACAGTATGTGACATGCTAACAACTTGGAACACAGAGTAGATAGATGAGAGAGATTAAATAGACAGATAAAATAAATAAATAAAATATTGTAGATGCACATAGTAGTAGTTGAGTGTTTGCAGTTTCATGACGAATTTTTATGAGTTTTATCCATTTTTGCATCAGTGATTCTGTGATCGATCCCGTGATCTGTTTAAGAATGCCGTGACTGCACTTACCCTAGCTAGCTACACCTGGCTTGACATAGCTGTACGTTCTCATCCTGGCTTAACAATCGTGCAACAGGCTAAGCCAGGATGGGCTGATTAAACTAGGTCAAGCTGGGACTTTTCTGTCATCCTGGCTTGTTTAATTCTACTTTTGTGCAATAACCCACTGCGTCACAGGCTGCATACGTCATCAAGACATATTTTTTTTTATTTCTCTGCATATTATTTGGCCAATCTCTCTATTTTATGCAGTTATGCTTGAGAAAAAAACTGTTTAAAAGGCTTATAAACCTGCAGACTTTATGCACTGAATGTTAACACACTGTTATTCATCATAGTGTCTATAGATGGCACTGCTGTTTCTAATTATTAGCTGTGTTCTTAAAAAAAGAAACAAAACAAAAGCGTTGATGTATCCATGAGATAACACATTATGGTTATTTATACCACCGGGCTGTTGAATGTTTTATTCTGATTCTTACCAAACAAGGTTTTGAAACAACCCAGCATTTGAAACAGATGCTGATATTGTTCAGCATTGAATCTTTATATATTGCAAGATCATAAATACTCTTCAAAACTAAATCCAATGATTTATTTTGAATCTTTAATATGTATTAGCTGCTATTTAAGCTCATTGTTGAGTACAGCACACATTGTTACGCACTTTATACATGATCTGTGTATTACTTGTTTCTGTGCAGCCCTATTAATATCTAAGAGCTATGGAAGAGATAAAGAAGAGAAAGAGATCTTCATCTCCACAACTCAGTACCGATTCCATTTACCAAACCCCTGAATTAAGTGATGGATCGATGACCTCCAACCCCAGGTAAAACAAACCACTACATCTGTTAAACTTTGCATTAACCAAATTAAATAGTAACGGAACTATTAAACATTTCTTATGATGTTTTTTTTATTTTCAGAAAGCAGATTAAAGCCCCATCTCCAGGACCCAGCTGTGTATCTTTGAAGAGTATGAACTCCATGTATCAACCTCCTCAATTCAGTGATGGATCAATGACCTCTGACCCCAGGTAAAAGACACCACTACATCTGTTAAACTTTACATTAAATAAAAAAATTAACTTTAGCGTTTCACATCATGTTTTTTTATATTTTCAGAAAGCAGATTAAAGCCCCATCTCCAGAACCCAGCTGTGTATCTTTGAAGAGTACAGACTCTCGATTCAGTGGAGGAGCAGTGACCTTTGACCCCAGGTAGGATATGAGATTTAATGTACAAACTGAGTTAATCCATTTACATTGTAAGCAGGGGTGAAAATTTCATCTAAATGTTGGGGGGGCAATAAACATTAAATTTTTCAAGAACAATATTTGAAGGGGACACCAATAATACAGGCAAAATTGTACTTGCAAGGAAATGTGTACAGAGAGAAAAGCCTTACTACTATACTTAGTGTAGCATGGAGACCATTCCACTATCTTTCTCAAAGTTTCTTTCTGGTTCAATGGAAAAGCTGACAAAATTAACAAAAAAAATCTACATGTGATATTATATTAGATTAACTATATTAAATTATATAAACCGAGTAACCGACTAAATCACAGTGAAAGCCTTAAAATCTAAATCCGCACCCGCACTAGTCTAATCTACAAGACTAACGTTACGTTAACTGTTAACACGTAGTGTATGCATACACTCTATGGGGATTTGTGAGAGATAGATATACTACGGTATTAAACAAGCTAGGAAAACGCATAGACTGTATAAAACGGGTCAGCGCTATAACGTTAATCGCTAACATGGCAGACTACATTGGTGACAAAAGTACATTGGAACACAAGTACACAATGATAATTTTTGTTTAGATGATTTATTAATGACTCTCAGCATCATCTATATTAAAAAGAAAGTAATCATTTCATCCATTGTTTAAAACGTGAATAAAAGAACATTTGACTTACTGGGGTGGAGTTCCACAACTATTCAAAAACTTGTTCTCTACCACCGGACTGTGTAGGAGGTGAGATAAAAGGGGCGCTGGCAGTGGACCAAACCAATGTGAGGCAAGGGAGGGGGGAATCAAAATGTTTAAACTTTTTTTTTGTTGTTGCTCGCTCCGTTTTTATTTGTATTGTTTTACTTCTTACTAACTATTTTAAGTAATATAAATTATTAAATTATTTTCAATAACGATATTTTAATGATATTTTAGGGGGGGAAACACCCCCCCGCGTTCTCCGCATATGGTTGTAAGAAAGGATTATATTTAATGTTCCATTTTTTGTTTCATGTAAGAAAATACATATGGGGTGGTTTCCCGGACAGGGATTAGCTTGAGGCAGGACTAAGCCTTAGTTTAAATGTAAAATATAACTAGTTTTAACAAACATGCCTTACTAAAAACATGACTTGTGTGCATTTTGAGGCAAAACAAAGGAAACTGATCTATTTTAAGATATGTCAGTGCAAGTATATTTCAGTTTGGACAGCTCTTACATTTATCTTAGTCTAGGACTAGTCTCATCTTTGTCCGGGAAGCCGCCCCATAGTTATTTATTAATCCATCATATATGCCTGTTTTACACATTATTGTTCTTTAAATTTTTTCAGTGGTAAGGGAAATGATCAGATCCAGGTTTACTCAAGGTCTACTGGTTCTGCTCAGCATGATATGGACCTAACCCAGCTGGAGGAGACTGGAGACCTGCACCAACTGGATTGCCATCAACCAGATGTTCTTGCGAGCATCAAAGACAAACACAAAACCAGCATGAGGAACAAGTATGAGAGTTTATTTGAGGGAATCAAACTACAAGAGAACAAAACCCTCTTGAACAGGATTTACACACAACTTTACATCATAGAGGGAGAGAGTGAAGGAGTGAATGAGGAACATGAAGTTTTACACATGGAGAAAAGTTACAAGACACGTCAAAACACTTCAATCAACTGTAATGACATCTTTAAACTTTTACCTAAACCAGAATGTGGGGAAGAGCCAAATAAAAAGATAAAGACTGTTCTTACTAAAGGCATCGCTGGAATTGGCAAAACAGTCTCTGTGCAGAAGTTTATTCTGGATTGGGCAGAGGGGTTGGCCAATCAGGATGTAGATTTCATGTTTTTGCTTCCATTTCGAGAGATGAACTTGATAAAAGATGATCAGTACAGTCTTCACAAACTTCTGCTTGTCTTTCATCCTAAACTTCAGGATCTGGACTCAAAGATGTATGATGAGTGTAAAGTTGTTATTATCTTAGATGGTCTGGATGAAAGCAGAATTACACTGAAGTTTGAAGACAGTGAAAATGTTTCTGAAGTGACACAGATGTCATCAGTTGGTGTGTTGATGTCAAATCTGATCAAAGGAGATCTGCTTCCCTCTGCTCACATCTGGATCACCTCCAGACCAGCAGCAGCCAATCAGATCCCTTCTGAATACATCAACCGTGTGACAGAAATCCAGGGATTCAATGATCCTCAGAAAGAGGAATATTTCAGGAAGAGAATCAGTGATGAACTTCAAGCCAACAAAATTATCTCACACATTAAAGGAGCAAGAAGCCTTCACATCATGTGTCACATACCAGTCTTCTGCTGGATCTCATCTACTGTGCTTCAAAACATCCTGAAACAAGATCACAGTGCAGAAATCCCTAAAACTCTGACTGAAATGTATGTACAGTTCCTTCTCATTCAGATAAATATGATAAATCAGAAATATGATGAGGAAGAGAGAGATACAGCGAAACTTCTACAATCCAATAGAGAAGTAATTGTGAAACTGGCTAAACTGGCCTATGAACAGCTGAAAAAGGGCAATGTGATGTTTTATGAAGAGGAGCTGAGTGAATGTGGGATAGACATCACTGACGCCGCAGTGTTTTCTGGGTTCTGTACTGAGATTATTAAGGAGGAATCTGTGATTTATCAGAGGAAAATCTACTGCTTCATACACCTGAGCTTTCAAGAGTTTCTCGCTGCATTCTATGTTTTTTACTGCTTTATAAATAAAACTTCTGAGGCTCTGAAAGAGTTTGATTTACTTGCTAATCTCCATAAGGGGGTGATTGACTCCGCCCTTCAAAGTGAGAACGGACATCTGGATCTTTTCCTCAGATTTCTGTTGGGCATCTCGCTGGAGTCCAATCAGAGACTCTTACAAGATCTGTTGATGCACACAGAGAGCAGTTCAGAGAGCATCCAGAATATTACTGCTCACATCATAGACAAAATCAAAAATGAGCGTGATATTTCAGCCAGCAGATCCATCAATCTGTTCCTCTGTCTGCTGGAAATGAACGATCAGACTCTGTCTAGAGAAATTCAAGCATATCTGGAATCAACGAAATACACAGAAAATAAACTCTCTGCATCACACTGCTCAACAATAGCTTACATGCTTCAGGTGTCGGAGAACGTGCTGGAGGAGCTGGATCTTATAAAATACAACACATCACAGGAGGGAAGATGGAGGCTGTTACCAGCTGTGATGAACTGCCGAAAAGCTCTGTGAGTATTTACCTACTAAAAAAGTCTTTTAGGTTTAGATTTAAATTATAATACTTGGTGGAACAATACTTTAATCAGTGCTCCTCACACACGCCGATGTATATTAATGTGTATATTAATGTTTTGCCTATTATATTTGGCATCACATCTTGTCATTTTTTTATCCATCATGATAATGACACTATTTCAGGACACATACATTTAAAGTTAACTCTTTTTCATTTCCATAAAAAAACATGTTTCTGATGAGGTTGTATGTTAATCTGTAATACAGGGTTCTCACATCTTAGTTAACTTCAAATTCAAGAACCTTTTAAGGACTTTCCAGGTCCAATACCCTTTTTCAAAGACTAAATGTGGGGACACATTTCAAGTGATAGCAAGGTTACATCGTGTTACCTTTAAAAAAACATTGTTACAGTTCCCTTTCGAGGGCACTCGCTCTGCGTCAATGCGGTGACACTTTGGAGACGTTTCCAGGGGTAAGTGCATCTGAATGTGTATATCAAATTCAACCAATGGTGAAACTTAACGACAAAGACAGGGTGTATATCGCTATCTGAAATATTGCTAAAGACGGCATTACAGGGACGCAGGAAGTATGGCAAGGGAGACGCAGCGTCTCGTTCCCTTCTCAGGGAACAACAGTTACAGACAGACCCCGAGATGTTTTCATGTGTCAAACACAACTATGCAAAAGAGCATTTTGGTATGAATCAACATTCGCATACAGAAGATTTAAGCATTTAAAGCGAACAGTTTAGCACGTGTGCTTAAAAGTCTAGAATTTTTATGATATTATCCTGCACCAGTGTTTCCCAACCCTGGTCCTCGGGCACCCCCTCCCAGAAAGTTTTAGATGTCTCCTTATTTAACACACCTGATTTAACACATCAGCTTGTTAGGGACACATGTTTACCATTTTAGAAGGAGGCTGATGAGTCGAATCAGGTGTTTTAAATAAGGAGACATCTAAAACTTTCTGGGAGGGGGTGCCCGAGGACCAGGATTGGGAAACACTGTCCTACACTACACAGGGAATAATATGGATTTTTTCCAGAAAACTTCTAGCATAAAATAGATTCAAGCACTTTTAATGACCTGTATCTATGTACCGGTATGTATATTTTCAAAAACTTCCCAGGGCCTTGAATTTTTTCCCCCAGATTCACAAACTTTCAAGGACCTGTGTGAACCCTGGTAATACCGCGATTATTCACTAGATGGATAACAAGCACTTACCCAATTTATATATTTTATAATATATTTTACTAATTTTAAACTCTGTGTATGTTTTGATAATCATTCTGAATCTGATCTCTAACGAAATCCTTCACAAAAATGCAATTATTTCAGCTTTTTGCTAAAAAATATTATTTTTAAAGAAAAATACCCTTATTTAAGAGTTTATTAACAGAGAAAAATATAGATGGGATGAATAGTTTCTCCCCGTTATTTTTTTATTGTTTGTTTGATTCATTTGATATATTTGTATGTTTATATGTTTATATGAAGAACAGGTTTCTGGAATGCATTTTGTGAAACTTTTATGAAAATTACAAAAAAATACTGGCGTGCAACTTAAAAAAAGGCTGTCTGTGAATGAGTTAAACTCTGCTAAACTCTGCAAACTTGAAAAAACTCTGCAAGAAGCTGTTTTTGTTTTCTCTCTTTCAGTCTTGCTGGTTGTGATCTCACTGATCAGTGTTGTGAAATTGTAGCTTCAGCTCTACAGTCTTCAGATTCCCTCCTGAAAGAGCTGGACCTGAGTAACAATGACCTGCAGGATTCAGGAGTGAAGATCCTCTGTGAAGGACTCAAGAGTCCAAACTGTAGATTGGAGATACTGAGGTGTGCAAAAGTATCATAAAATGTTATAGCTGAGCTCTGACATCCTATATGCTGTTGAGTATGCAGCTGTATGAATTTAAATTGTTTACATAGACTGCATATATATTTTTACCATAATAGAACAAAGGCATTTTTCAGTGTAATACTGTATTAAGGTCTCCCTTTAGTCAAGTATATCATTTAAATGCATCTTTGAGCATTATAATAGCATATATAAAAGTGTTACCTGTCAGTATTTTCTTCATGTTTTAAAACAGCTTGAATGTAACTCTACACCCTTACCTTTAGTATATGCGACAAATTATGAATATGCAAATTCATAACCCGCATCTACTCTTTCACACCACCTTGGAGCATAGATATATATGTAAATAGATGCTACATTCAGCAGTTTCAGACACATAACTGCTAAGTCCGGTTTCACACAATGCATACGTGAACTGTGTGTTTGCAGCAATAATTTTTAAGCGCTGATGGTAAAAGGTTACAGCACTCATCCTGCATGTTTGAGCAGCACAGAAGTAGAGTTGAAACAGCAGTGTGTAACGGGTGGTGCTTTAAGGAAAGCGAAGGAGAGATGAATCCATTTGCGAAAACGTTTTAATATGAAAAATCCCAAAAGGGCCAGCATACAAATCTAATAGGGTAAATCCACAATCAATATCCAAAACAGGCAATAGGTCAGGGCAGGCAGAGTACAATCACAGAATCCAAAAACAGGCAAGGGTCAAAATCAGGAACAGATATCAAAAACAGGCAAACAGGTAACCTCTTGGCTAAGGCAGGGCAGTTCAGAGGAGGTCCTGGGTCATGTGGCCAGGATGGTCCAGGGTCGTGGGGCAGACATGGGCCTGGGTCATGGGGCGGGCTTGGGCCTGGGTCATGGGGCGGGTTTGGGCCTGGGTCATGGGGCGGGCTTGGACCTGGGTCATGGGTCAGACGTGAAGCTTGGTCATGGGGCAGGAATAGACCAGGATCATGAGGCAGGTAAGGATCAGAGTCCACCTCGGCCTCCACCTCGGTGTCCTCTGCCTTCTTCTTGTGTCCGGGTACTACCCCCCCAAAAAAACTTGGGAAAGCTTCCACTGACCAGGGTGGCGATAGTCTTGATGGTGAACAAGAAGACTCAGGTGAACCAGGTGAATCAGGTGAACCCGGCGAATCAAGCGACTCAGGTGAACCCGGCGAATCAGGCGACTCAGGTGAACCCGGCGAATCAGGCGACTCAGTTGAACCCGGCGAATCAGGCGACTCAGTTGAACCCGGCGAATCAGGCGACTCAGTTGAACACGGCGAATCAGGAGAACAAGGCCACTCAGGTGAACCCGGCGAATCAGGCCACTCAGGAGAACCCGGCGAATCAGGCGACTCAGGTGAACCCGGCCAATCAGGCGACTCAGGTGAACCCGGCGAATCAGGCGACTCAGGTGAACCCGGCGAATCAGGCGACTCAGGTGAACCCGGCGAATCAGGCGACTCAGGTGAACCCGGCGAATCAGGCGACTCAGGTGAACCCAGCGAATCAGGCGACTCAGGTGAACTTTTATGAAAATTACAAAAAATACTGGCATGCAACTTAAAAAAAAGGCTGTCTGTGAATGAGTTAAACTCGGCTAAACTCTGCAAACTTGAAAAAACTCTGCAAGAAGCTGTTTTTGTTTTCTCTCTTTCAGTCTTGCTGGCTGTGATCTCACTGATCAGTGTTGTGAAATTGTGGCTTCAGCTCTACAGTCTTCAGATTCCCTCCTGAAAGAGCTGGACCTGAGTAACAATGACCTGCAGGATTCAGGAGTGAAGATCCTCTGTGAAGGACTCAAGAGTCCAAACTGTATATTGGAGATACTGAGGTGTGCAAAAGTATCATAAAATGTTATAGCTGAGCTCTGACATCCTATATGCTGTTGAGTATGCAGCTGTATGAATTTAAATTGTTTACATAGACTGCATATATATTTTTACCATAATAGAACAAAGGCATTTTTCAGTGTAATACTGTATTAAGGTCTCCCTTTAGTCAAGTATATTATATCATTTAAATGCACCTTTGAGCATTATAATAGCATATATAAAAGTGTTACCTGTCAGTATTTTCTTCATGTTTTAAAACAGCTTGAATGTAACACCCTTACCTTTAGTATATGCCAATCTTTGAATATACAAATTATGAATATGCAAATTCCTAACCCGCATCTACTCTTTCACACCACCTTGGAGCATAGATATATATGTAAATAGATGCTACATTCAGCAGTTTCAGACAAATAACTGCTAAGTCCGGTTTCACACAATGCATACGTGAACTGTGTGTTTGCAGCAATAATTTTTAAGCACTGATGGTAAAAGGTTACAGCACTCATCCTGCATGTTTGAGCAGCACAGAAGTAGAGCTGAAACAGCAGTGTGTAACGGGTGGTGCTTTAAGGAAAGCGAAGGAGAGATGAATCCATTTGCGAACACGTTTTAATATGTAAAATCCCAAAAGGGCCAGCATACAAATCCAATAGGGTAAATCCACAATCAATATCCAAAACAGGCAAGGGTCAAAATCAGGAACAGATATCAAAAACAGACAAACAGGGTAACCTCTTGGCTAAGGCAGGGCAGTTCAGAGGAGGTCCTGGGTCATGTGGCCAGGATGGTCCAGGGTCGTGGGGCAGACATGGGCCTGGGTCGTGGGGCGGGCTTGGGCCTGGGTCATGGGGCGGGCTTGGACCTGGGTCATGGGGCAGATGTGAAGCTTGGTCATGAGGCAGGAACAGACCAGGATCATGAGGCAGGTAAGGATCAGAATCCACCTCGGCCTCCACCTCGGTGTCCTCTGCCTCCTTTTTGTGTCCGGGTACTGCCCCCCCCAAAAAAACTTGGGAAAGCTTCCACTGACCAGGGTGGCGATAGTCTTGATGGTGAACAAGAAGACTCAGGTGAACCAGGTGAATCAGGTGAACCAGACGAGTCAGGTGAACCCGGCGAATCAGGCGACTCAGGTGAACCCGGCGACTCAGGTGAACCCGGCGAATCAGGCGACTCAGGTGAACCCGGCGAATCAGGCGACTCAGTTGAACCCGGCGAATCAGGCGACTCAGTTGAACCCGGCGACTCAGGTGAACCCGGCGACTCAGGTGAACCCGGCGAATCAGGCGACTCAGGTGAACCCGGCAAATCAGGCGACTCAGGTGAACCCGGCGAATCAGGCGACTCAGGTGAACCCGGCGAATCAGGGGACTCAGGTGAACCCGGCGAATCAGGCGACTCAGGTAAGCCAGGGAATTCAGGGTCTTGAGGAACACAGGGAACAACAGAACAGAAGGCAGACAACACACACCACAGGGCCATGGCAAATTCAGGAAGTATACTTTGAATGAGACATACCTCGGTAGCATTAGGTTCAGGCGTGACGACCATCTTGGGTATTGGCTCAGGTACAGCTATGAAGGCAGTCTTTATGGCAGGTGCAGGGTAATAACAGCCCTCATAAGTGCAGGTGTGGTGGTGACGATGGCTCTATGGATCTCGGGTGCCTGAATGGTGGTAGCCACCTCAAAAACTGGTGTAGAAACAGGCATGGTGGCGGCCATTTTAGGGACAGGCATGGTGGCAGCCATTTTAGGGACAGGCATGGTGGCGGCCATTTTAGGGACATGCATGGCTTGGACAGGTTTGGGCAGAACAGGCATGGCTTTTGTGAGGTGGTTGTAGTAGAGTTGCAGTGCTCCTCGGCTACTGCACCCACGGTGAAGGGAGAACGTCTCGGTTATGTATGTAACCCACATTCCCTGAAGGAAGGAAACGGAGACATCACGTCGTGACCGACGAATTGGGAACTCGCTTAGAGAGACCAATCTGCTTCGTAAACTACTAAAACGCCAATGAACTTGGCATTGAGATATTTGCATAATGCTGGCGCCGCCCCGCCAGGTGCGTATATAAGCCTCAGGTGCAAATATGGAAATTGTGACCGGCCGATAAACAGCAGGGAGCAGCCCTGTGGCGACGGGACATGACGTCTCCGTTCCCTTCCTTCAGGGAACGTGGGTTACATACGTAACCGAGGCGTTCCCTTTCAGTCGGTCACTACGACGTCACGTCGTGACCGACCAATTGGGAATCCCTACCAAAATGCCACTGAGGGCTGACCTCTTCCAGTGTCTGCGTAAAGCCCTCCGGTTCCACTTAAGGATAAGGAGAATTAGGTTTTAAGGCAGAAGGCCGGGCACTAGATGTTCCTTTAACCCCATAGTAGTGCCAGCGACTGGGAAGCGCCCTATCTGAGCGGTATAGGAACGCTGCGGAAGCCACCGCCCGTTAAGGGCTATTGGTGGGCGAAAGTCAACCATAGTTGAGGTATAAATGACAGCCGTGACTGTGTAAGCAAAGCAGTGCTCTGCTGAGGGAAAAGTGGGCTAGTAGGATTAACCCCACGGAAAAATACTCACAAAGGAACCCGGTGGGACGCAATGTGGATGCCCGAGCCAAACACAGGTTTGCGAGGATGCAGCTAGTGAGAGGCTGGAAGCGGATGCTCCGCAACATCAGGCTGCCAAGGCAGCGGAGGAAGACAAAACAAATTATTACGTTTTTGCTTTGATGGCCTTCCATACTGAGCTCAGTTTGGAGCAGCAGTCGGAGGCTGCAAGCCGACCTGCGAGCCTGTTCTCTGTGCTTCCCCTAACGAGGAAAGACACGAGAGGAGACAGGCTCGACACGAACACTATAAAATCTAATGAACGTATTAGGTGTCGCCCAACCAGCAGCTCTGCAGATGTCTGTTAGCGAGGAACCACGAGCGAGAGCCCAAAATGAGGCAACACTTCTAGTAGAGTGAGCTCTCAAATTAAATAGACAAGGAATGCCCTGCAGATTATAAGCAAGGGCGATAGTATCAACTATCCAATGAGACATCCTCTGCTTAGTGACAGCTTTCCCTCTCTGCTGACCACCGTAACAAACAAAGAGCTGATCTGAGGTCCTGAGGCTTTGTGTGCGATCCACGTAGAGGCGTAACGATCGTACGGGGCATAATAAAGTCATGGTTGGGTCTGCCTCCTCCGGGGGCAGCGCTTGCAAGCTCACAACCTGATCTCTGAAGGGAGTGGTGGGAACTTTGGGCACGTAGCCTGGTCTGGGTCTCAGAGAGACAGCAGGACCAAACTGAAGGCACGAATTGTCAACAGAGAATGCATGTAAATCCCCTACTATCTTCAGGGATGCCAATGCTAGCAGGGTCAAAGTTTTCATTGACAAAAACTTCAAACTCGCAGACTGCAAAGGCTCAAACGCGGGACCTGTAGGGCTTCAGCACCATGGACGGGTCTCAGGGAGGAATAGAGGGAGGGCGCGAGGGGTTTAGCCTGCGAGCGCCTCTTAAAATCTAATAACCAAATCATGCTGGCCACTGAACTGCCGTTGATAAGTGAGTGATGAGCAGAAATAGCGGCGATATCAACTTTAATGGTGGAGGGACAGCCTACGCTCCAAACGGTGTTGAAGATATGAAAGCACAATGTTAATGAGGCATTCTCGGGGGTCCTCGCGTTGCGAAGAACACCAGGTGACGAAAAAGGTTCCATTTAAGCATGTAAGCCCGTTTTGTGGACGGTGCTCGTGCCGCGTCAATGGTGTTAGATACCACTTGCGATAAATCACCTAAACCTTGCGCGCGCTCTACGACCATACATGGAGATTCCACCGGTCGGGGCGCGGGTGCCTAATGTGCCCCCTCCTTGAGAAAGAAAGTCCTTCCTCAGGGGAATCCTTCCTCAGAGAGCATTAACTCTGGAAACCAATTCCTGATCGTCCAGTAAGGCGCGACCAGTAAAAGGCTCTACTCATCCTGCCTGACCTTGCACAGTGTCTGTGCGATTAAACTCACTGGTGGAAATGCGTATTTGCGCATCCCCCGCCGCCAGCTGTGTGCCAACGCATCCACGCCGAGGCTGCCCTCGGTTAGTGAATAAAAACCGGCGACAGTGGGTATCGTCCGGCGATGCAAACAGATATATCTGTGCACGACCGAACTTCTTCCAAATTAGCTGAACCGTCTGGGGGTGGAGTCGCCATTTGCCGGGGCGCGCAGCTCGGGAAGCGCGTCTGCCGCTGTATTGAGCGTACCCGGGATGTAAATGGCACGAAGGGACCTCAGATGCTTCTGACTCCAAAGGAGGAGATGACGAGCGAGATGCGACAGGTGACAAGAGCGCAAAAACCGCCTTAACGGTAAATAACGCAGCAGTCGCAATGATGTCGGTGTCGGCTAATACATCCTTCCCTCGCATCTCCATAGCGGAGCGTACAAGTCCCAGATATACAGCGCACCGCTCGCGGCAGTTGGGGTGCTATGCACACCCCTGAGACTGCAAGCCCGTCATACGTGGCTGCTCATCCCGTGCTGGGGGCATCGTATGTGCTACAGAATGCCAGGAGACCCAACTCAGGGGCATATCTGGCTATCAGAAATGCTGGGTCTGCCACGGGGTAAAATTGAAATGACACGCAGGTGTAATGGTTACACGGTGTATGCCGGTGCGGCACGCTCTCCTCGAGACTCGATCGTAAAACCAACGCTGAAGCGGTCTCATATGAAGCAGCTCGAGCGGTGTCACAGCTGCTGCCATATGTCCAGGAGCTTCTGAAATTGTTTCAGAGGGACCGCGTACTTCCCTCGAATTAAACCGAGGCAAGTCAGAACTGACTGGTTGCTCGCTCTTGTAAAACACGCCAATTAGTCGATCGAGTCTATTTCCATACTGAGAAAAGGATCCTCTGCACGGGGCAAAGTTGCTCTTTTCCCAGTTGACCTGATGACTTAAACGAGCGAGATGCTGAAGCATTAAATCTCTGTGTTCGCGCACGTCTGCCAAGAACGAGCTATTATAAGTTGACGTAAATATAAGCAGAATGCGAACAAAGCTCTCTCTCTCTGAGATTTTAATGCTGTGACTAGCACTTTCATGGAGACACGGGGAGAGAGAGACAGCTCGAATGGTGTACTTGGTATTAATATACCCACCCGCAGAGCGAAAAATGGTCTAAGGCGAGGGGAGATGGACACATGAAGTACACGTCTACAGGTCTAAGGCTGCAAACTGATCTGAATATTGAAATACGAGCCTCTGCGTATCATCCTAAAGGATCACAATTCTAGAGCCGGTGCGTAAATAAATCGGTCGTAACCCACCGCGTATTTTGGGTACTATGAGATAAAGGCTGGAAAAACCCTATCATCATCTCGGTAAGAGGGACCAGCTCAAAACGTCCTTCGCCAGCAGGACATCGACTTTTGCAAGCAGTACATGTGCATCGGACGCTTTCACTATAGTGAAACGAATGCTCGAGAATTTGGGGGAGTGCCGGTAATTGTATTTCGTAACCGAGGCGGATAGTGCGTAAAACCCAACGAGACGGGCTGGGAACTGAAGCGAAGCATCCAGGGACCGTAGGAGGAGAATTAACGACACTACTGAAGTACCCGCGGTGGGGCAGCAAAGCGAGACAGGTAGGACTGCCGGTGCGTCTGCTGTGACAGCATAAACATCTACAGTATGTGTGTGTGTGACACTGACCTGAGCCCGCTGAGGGTGACGGTCGTCTGGTCTCCTGCGCGGAGAGCGCAGACTCCAGAAAAACACCCGCTGGCGATAGAGGAGAGGTAGGGTGAGCTGGTGTGTGCCCGCTCACGGCTCTCTCGATCCTCCGGAGACCTGGAGAGGGAAGAAGAATGCACTCTTATGTGTGGTTAAATGGGTACCGGCTGGACAGCCGGTGGAACAGATGCAAACCAAGGATTTTCCACCCGGCCCTCTACCGGGGGAAGGAGCGAATCACCGTCTCCTGAAGAGTGATCCTCTGCCACTCCGGGTCGCCCGTTTCTGGCCACAAACTCCCAATTTTCACGGGAAGCGGCTAAGCGGGGGGGGCAAGCTGCTGACGACCGGTTCCTCTGCGCTGCCGAGATGGGGTCCGAGGAGGGGAACAGAGGTAGCCGCCGCAGGGCGTCGACGGCGAGAGGCAGACTGAGGAGCCGGCGTTGGTGAACCAAGGGCAGCTCTCTTCCGCCGGGGCACGACCTAGGAGATCGCCTCAGTCTGCGCAGCGGAGCTGTATGACTCCCCGGGCTCGCCGAAGAGGCCGGTCTGTGAGACAGGAGCATTCAGGAAGTTGTTCTCATCTGCGTCCGTCATGTAAGCCAGACACAGCCAAAGGTGGCGATCTTAAACCACTGTGGTTGACATCGCACGACTGAAGGTCGCGGCCTCCCTCGTAAATCTCTAAAGCATTCGCTTGGTGAACCTGCAGCAACGTTATTGCGTGCAGGGCTGAAGCCGTGTCTCCGCATGCCTGATGGGCAGCGCCCGTAACCGGACGACTGTCTATACAAACACAGGAGGGAAGGGTTGGGTGGTCCCTCCAGGAACGCAGCTGCATCGCAACCCCCGCTCCACTGAAGGGATCCCCGTCCTTAGCGGCTCCGTTGGTGAGGGAGGTGAGAAGTGAAAGCTGAACGGCTGAGACGGCCGCAAATCACGTCAGCTCTTCGTGCCGTCGGGAAAGGCAGGCACAGGAGGTGAGGACCGTAGAGGCCCGGGCAGCTCCGAAGTACCAATCATGTGGGCGGGACGGTTCAGGCGGAGAGGGGTTAACCCCTCCAACTCTACCGTTTCCGCCGCTCGAGCGGGCACCGCCGCCATCTCCGGGACGACTCCGCCTCAGAGGGAAAAAATGGGCACCCCTCTGATGCTGCAGAAGTGATGGGACCAGAAGGAGGTCCAATGGGTTCGGCAGAAATCGCAGAACACGACTCTGCAGTCTCCACCGGAGCCTCAACCGGCTGAGGATGAGAAGGCCGGTAGGTGAAGGACGCATCCTCCGTCCTACTCAGCGTAGTGATGCGAAGAGCGTCCTGCGAGCGATTTACAGGCGCACCATGGCGGCGTTCAGCACTGCAAAGGCGCGGACGTCGTTCCCGTAGAAACGACAGTCGTCTCCGCAATCCAAGAAGGGTTATGCCCTCACAGAGAGAACCATAGGTCTACACGAACGCAGCCTCGGAGTGCTCGATGCCCAAGCACAAAGACAGCGCTCGTGACCGTCACTGGAGCCCTTATACTTCTCGCATCCAAGATTGCACGGATGAAAAGCTATCCTGAAAAGGACGCTGATCTCCGAATATACGAGAGAGTGGCTGTCTTAAAAAGACACAGAGCTCTCACGTATCACTCTTTAGGGAAATCACTCTTTAGATGCTCAGCTGATGATGCGCACAGGGAGAGGCAACGCACACACTAAACTCAAAACAAAAAAGATGCAGAGCAGTGGAATACTGTGAGCGTCCGCTGTGTCAGTACTGCTTGTCAATCAACTTCAGCAATCGTTCCCAGAAGAGCAAGTAGCTTCTCAGTAGCAGAAAATGCCGGCTTTCGAAGCGAAAAAGCTAATTTCCATATTTGCACCTGAGGCTTATATACGCACCTGGCGGGGCGGCGCCAGCATTATGCAAATATCTCAGTGCCAAGTTCATTGGCGTTTTAGTAGTTTACGAAGCAGATTGGTCTCTCTAAGCAAGTTCCCAATTCGTCGGTCACGACGTGACGTCGTAGTGACCGACTGAAAGGGAACCACTCAACAAAAGAGCAAAGTCCACAAAACATTCCAGAGACCAGACAGACATATTGCGTGGCATACACAAGCGTAAATGTTCGTCCAGAGCATTATAAAAAATGTTCTTAAGCATTTCATCATCAAAATGTACCTTATAGCTCAAATCCAAGAAATCATTGACGTATTCCTCGATGGGACGATGGTTCTGACGTAGTCCAAGCGGTGCAAATACAAGGTTCATGATGCTGGTGGGAAGTTACAACCTCCGCTGGATTCCGGTTTGGGCTGATTAATCTGTAACGGGTGGTGCTTTAATGAAAGCGAAGGAGAGATTAATCCATTTGCGAAAAGGTTTTAATTAGGGCTGTCAATAGATTAAAATATTTAATTGCGATTAATCGCATGATTTCATGAGTTTTTTCCCGAACTTTATCTCTCTTAATAATTATTTGAACATCAAGAAAGTCCTGCGGTCTATTTTATATAGTTTCTGAATGCTTTTTAAAACGAAACTTAAAAGTGAAAGAAGACGCATCTTTGGTTTATATGGATTTGGGACGGTACACCTCACAGAAAACGTGCAGATAAAGAAAACTGCACGTGCTGAAAACGTGCATTTTAGATGTTTAATGACCATTTAGAGCATTGGATTCGCTATGGGAGAGCTTAATTTTCTTATTTTTATGAAAAGCTCTGACTCATCTAGACAGCGCCGGTCACTTGCTGCATCTCAATTCATCCAGCTGTGGGTCAAACAGAAATTGCGTGTTGCGTTAATAAAATTAGTGCCGCTAAAATGAATTTGCGTTAACGCGTTATTAATGCGTTTATTTTGACAGCCCTAGTTTTAATATGTAAAATCCCAAAAGGGCCAGCATACAAATCCAATAGGGTACATCCACAATCAATATCCAAAACAGGCAATAAGTCAGGGCAGGCAGAGTACAATCACAGAATCCAAAAACAGGCAAGGGTCAAAAACAGGAACAGATATCAAAACAGGCAAACAGGTAATCAGGTCACAGATAAACAGACAGGTAACAGGCTAATATACAAACGTATTAATCAGCAGGGAACTAGTATACAGGAAGTGGCTTAAATACAAAACAAACAGGAAGTCGTATGTAAAGTGTGACATGATGATATTTCAAAATATTTCAAAACAGGATGTCAAAATAAAAGTCCTTATAACAAAAACACACAGAACACAAGAAAACACAGAACAAAACCCTACACAGTGCTGTGATCATTTCAGCGCTATAGGTCTGAGAGGCATCCACACATTTTGGGGTGGTGGTTTCCCGGACAGGGCAAATCCAGGACTAGGCCTTATTTATATTAGGTCATTTAAGACGTTTTTACAAACATACCTTACAAAAAAACACAGGTGTGTATCTTGAGAAAGAAAATTTTAAAATTAGTTAGGAACAGGTGTTTTTGAATTAAACCAACTCAAACATGCATTTTAGTCTGGGACTAGGATAAGCCCTGTTTGGGAAACCACCCCAATATCTATGACTCAAACTACTGATCCAGCGGTCCTTTTGATTGCTAGCAGGGAACCAACAAAAAGTCCCAAAGTGGGAAATTTCCCTTTTAAATGATCTCTCTCTATGTAGATTATCTGGCTGTATGGTGACAGATGAAGGATGTTGTTATTTGGCTTCAGCTTTGAGTTTAAATCCCTCACACCTGAGAGAGCTGGATCTGAGCTACAACAACCCGGGAGCCTCAGGAGTAAAGATGCTCTCTGAAAGACTCAATGATCCACACTACACACTAGACAAACTCAAGTATGTTGTATTTTAATTATGACACATTTATTTCATATTATTTACATAAGCATTGTGGTTTAAAAAGTTATTGTAAAAAATAATGTGTTAGAAGAGTAAAAGGCATTTATTTATTTTTTGTATCTCTGTAGTTTAGATCATGCAGGAGATCTCAGGATCACACCAGGACTACGAAAATGTAGGTTCTCTTTCTCTCTTATAAATGTTCTTACACATTAACATTTATATACATAATAATGTTTTATATGATAAAGGAATGATGTACAGACTGTCAGCCCACTATTATTACAAAAAAAAAACAGAAAGTGCCAAACAAGGTCTTTTATAACACCTACAGTAAAGGGGTGTAGTTTTTACAAACTATATAAACTGACTGTTATTATACTAATTGCTACAGAGTTACTTGTTAATAAATCTATATAATACATTTTATAAAGGAGTTTAAATTGTACAGTTTAGTTATAATTTTACAAACAATAGGACTGTTGGTAAATTTGTTTATTTCTTAATCAATTACAGTTGTGTTCAAAATTATTCAACCCCAACTGAAATTTATTGTTTTGGCCGGTTTGACATTGATTTTGATCATTCAGTCATCCTGCTTACAATTACATCAAAGAGGCATGTGTAGGTCAGACAAATTATAACATAACATTTATAATGAAATAACCACAAATGTCTTTTCTGTGCTCACATCATTTTCAGTTTTATTCAACCCCCAAGTGACATTCAATCTTAGTACTTAGTACAACATCCTTTTACAGTTAAAACAGCTTTTAAACATGAAGCATAGCTTGACACAAGTGTCTTGCAGCGATCTACGGGTATCTTCGCCCATTCATCATGGGCAAAAGCCTCCAGTTCAGTCACATTCTTAGGCTTGCGCACTGCAACTGCTTTCTTTAAGTCCCACCAGAGGTTCTCAATCGGATTTAAGTCTGGTGACTGCGATGGCCACTTCAAAATGTTCCAGCCTTTTTTCTGCAACCATGCTCTAGTGGATTTGGAGGTATGCTTGGGATCATTGTCCTGTTGAAAGGTCCAACGTCTCCCAAGCCTCAGGTTTGTGACGGACTGCAACACATTGTCATCCAATATCTCCTGGTACTGAAGAGAATTCATGGTACCTTGCACACGCTAAAGTTTCCCTGTACCTGCAGAAGCAAAACAGCCCCAAAGCATGATTGACCCCCCACCATGCTTCACAGTAGGCAAGGTGTTCTGTTCTTCATAGGCCTTGTTTTTCCTCCTCCAAACATAGCGTTGATCCCTGGGCCCAAACAGTTCTAATTTTCCACAGAACACTATCCCAAAACTTCTGTGGTTTGTCCACATGACTTTTGGCATACTGCAGTCGACTCTTCTTATTCTTTGGAGACAGCAAGGGGGTGCGCCTGGGAGTTCTGGCATGGAGGCCTTCAGTACGCAGGGTGCGCCGTATTGTCTGAGCAGAAACTTCAGTACCCACATCTGACAAATCTTTTCTCAGTTTCTCAGCAGTCACACAGGGACTTTTTTCTACTCTACGCTTCAGATAGCGCACAGCAGTCGCAGTTAGCATCTTTTTTCTGCCACGACCAGGAAGCGTTTCAACAGTGCCCTTTGCCTTGAATTTGCGAATGATGCTTCCTATGGTGTCTCTTGGTATGTTTAAAATCTTTGCAATCTTCTTATAGCCATTGCCCTTCCTGTGAAGATTAATCACCTCTTCTCTTGTCTTCCTGGACCATTCTTTTGACTTCACCATGTTTGTAACCACACCAGTAAATGTTTAGAAGGAGTTGAGTATCACAGTCATTTTAAAGCTGCCTAATTGGTGCTTATTAGGCTTTATTGCTGTTCCCTGACATCCATAGGTGTTTTCAATACCTGATTGAAAACACTTCAATGAACCTCTGTTCTTCAGAGTGGTAGTTCTTTAAGGGGTTGAATAATTGTGTCAATGAAGAATTCACAAAAGAAACATTTACTACTAATATTACAAAACCAATTGATGTCATTTTAGTTGCATATGGTTCTTTAAGAAGTCATTGTAGGATTTTATTCTGAATACAATTACAAATGTACACTAAATTCCCTAAAACCCTTAACAGCATTGGGGGTCGAATAATTTTGAACACAACTGTACGTTATATTTTAGGTAAATTATGTCACATTAGGCTAACTTGCTTGCAAAGCCTGCAGTTTATCTGTTCATATGGTTGCTGTTTCACTTAATACAGAATTTAAATCGGGAGCATTCTGTTTTTATAATTATCCAACTTAATTCATGTTAAATTGACAAAATATTTCAATATAATTTGAAAAATGGCATTGACCAATCAGAATTAAGTATTCCACAGCGCCGTCTAATATAGATTTGTTGTTTCCTGTTTGTAGATTATTGTCATCTTACACTGGATCCAGACACAGCAAACACTCGTCTTGTTCTGTCTGAGAGGCGGAGAACGGTAAAAGGTATAGAAGAGGTTCAGTCGTATCCTAAACATCCAAACAGATTTGAGGACCATGAGCAGGTTTTGTGTAAAGAGCGTCTCTCTGGACGCTGTTACTGGGAGGTTAAATGGACTGTAGGGGCTTACATAGCAGTCACATATAGAGGAATTAGAAAGAAAGGAGGAAGTGACTGTAGATTTGGATGGAATGATAAGTCCTGGAGTGTTTTCTGTTCTTCTGACAAATTTACTGCTTGGCACGATAATAAAAACCCAGACATACATGTCCAGTCAAATTGTGACAGAGTTGGGGTGTATCTGGATGAGCCGGCCGGCATTCTGTCCTTTTACGCCATCTCTGACACAAACACACGCACAGACATACACACATTTCACACCACATTCACTGAAGACCTCTACGCTGGGTTTGCTGTTTATGGTTCAGTGTCTTTGTTAGATTACAGGCCTGCATTATTAACAGAAGAGAGGGAATGATATGTTGTATAAAGCAGCTGTTGTGAAAACACTAGATTTGAATAATGTATTCACTTGTGAATTAATCCACTAGGGGTGTGACATTTCACTGGTTTTCTTGATCCATCGATTACAAATTAATTGTTAGATGTAATTTGCACGCACACAATATGTTGCTAACATTTATGCACAATTGAAAATGAAAATTCTTCACATTTGAATGATTTTAATGTAAACGCTGGAGCTGGGAGTATATAGAGCACGACCTGTTATATATTATGATCGAAATGCAAAAGCATTATGAATTGTTTGTTGCGTTGTTGTAAAGGGGCGGTCACACCACACTTTTCCTTTCATTGACTTTCATTCATACGCATGCAAATGCGTCAGACCGGAAACACAAGCTCATGCGAAAATGTTTGTTCATGTGACCAGGAGAAAGCCAGTGCATCACTGTATGACCGTTTTCTCTACTGTAAAGCAAAGACGGATGATGCGCTTCCCGCCCATATTCCTCTGAAAACACACAAAAAAACACAATTAAACACTTATTTGCAATCACACTTGACACATTTGAGTCACAAGTTGTAAACGTGTTGGATACACACACACACACACACACACACACACACACACACACACACACACACACACACACACACACACACACACACACACACACACACACACACACACACACACACACACATTCTGGTTTCCATGTTTTGTAGGGACATTCCATAGACGTAATGCATTTTATACTGTACAAACTGTATATTCTATTTCCCTTACCTTTCTGCTACTTCAAATTTTCAAGAAACATCACTTTGTTTGATTTATAAGCTTGTTTCCTCATGGGGACATCAAAATGTCCCCACAAGGTCACAAAAATACTGGTATTCCTATCTTTGTGGGGACACAACGTGATAATTACCAGGTACACACACACACACACACACACACACACACACACACACACACAATTATTAATTTATTTTATGGTCCAGTTTTCACTTCATTGCACTGATTAACATGGACATATAACTGCTCTGTTTTTGTTTGTTTGTTTGTTTTCCATTCAGTTGTCATTTTATTCAAACATTATTTTGAAAAATGTTGGAGCCTGTTAATGTTAAATGAATATTCCAGTTTCATAAAAAAATCTGATGGTTCGCTCGCCCCCGTGTTGTCCAGGATGTTGGTGTCTTTCTTTGTTCAGACGAGAAGTTCAGTTTTTTGAGGATGGCATTCCAGGTTTTTTCTCCATGTGGTGGACTTTAGTGGACCTCAGTGGTTTGCAGTTTCTTATCTAGCGAGATTTTCGCCAAAAAACCCCAAACTTTTAAACCACAACTGTTGCCTTGTACTAGCCGTGTGATGCTCAAGCGCGACCTTACATATTACGAAATCATGTCAACGTTTACAACTTTAAACTGCATTGAAACTGTAAACTCTTAGAGGACAAGTTCGGTGTTTTGCACTTGGAGCCCTGTTTTTAGATTGAAATTTGGCTGAGGTTTGGACATATGACGCTGGCCCGAGATTTTTCTGGTGTTTGTTAAAACAGCTGTTGGAAAGCATCTTTTGCAGCGATTTTTGTGTGAGCATATCAGTGAACACCCCTGACCACTCGGTGAGTTTCACGTCTTTGTAGACGAAAGTTTAATACATTTTAGGAAGGATTGTTCTAGTGCACCTATTCAGCCATTGTAGAGGTGGAGGGTGAAACAACAAACACCATAAAAATCTCGGGCCGGCGTCATGTGTCCAAATTTTAGTCAAAACAGGGCTTTGGGTGTAAAATACAGAACTTGTCCTTTAAGGTCCACTGAAGTCCTCATTGTGGAGGGGGGTCCTGGAATGTTTTCCTCCGAGGGACAAGTTTCTTCTCGTCTGAACAGGGAGGGACATGGAAGTCTTGGATGACATGGGGGTGAGTAAATTATCATGATTTTGTTTTTTAAAGTGGAGTTCTAGTTTCACACTTATTAAAGGATAAATTATATGTAAGGATTAATTGACAAAGGGCCATTGAATTATAAGAAAATAATGCACACCCAAGGTGGTAATGCCGTTGCACAGCGGGTGTGCATTATTTTCAAATAATTACCGGAGTCAATTATTCCTCTTATACCACGGTTACCACAAACATTGCTCTGGTGCCTATTTTTAAGACATTTGACAAGTTCGGTGTGCGGTTATCAGAAATTAATGCACACCCACGGAACATTTCTCAACCAATCAGAATACAGCATTCAACAGACACGTGGTATAATATATAGTATAATCACTAACAACTAAATCATGAATTATTTTAACATGAACACAAGTTATAATTTAGATTGTACACTTTCTGTATAAATGCTTCACTATAGGGATCACAATGAAATGTGTGCAGTGAACGGTTTATCATTTATCACTATTTGTTTTTGACTCCACATTAAGGCAAATAGTGTTTTTTATTTATCTGAATTGAATTGTTATAGTGAATTGCTGCTTGACATTTAGTAGATTATTTATTTATTTAATCAAAATTGAATTGATTTACTTTGTGAAGCGAATTGAATCAATCTTCATTATGAATCGAATTGATTTGATCATTCTGAGTTGAATCGAATCAAAGACCGATTAGCTGTCCACCCAAAATTCAAGTTTTTTTTATTTTGTCACAAGTGAATCAGATCTACCGCTTCTCTCTCTCTTTCTCTTTAACCAAAGTTATACATTTGATGTTTTCTCCAGAAAATAGAGGTCAATAGTGGACATTTGTATTCAGTTACATTTTAGATACATGATATAGTGTGACTTTTAGGTGGACCAAAGCGTCTCTTTTACTTTTCCTCAGTTTGTAAATGGTTTTCTGTCTGCAGGTGGTATTTTTCTAAGCTATTTGTGTTTCCTAAGGTCTGTTTAGAAATACATATCAAATATGTGTGAATATGTCGGATAATCACTGCTTGAACTCAGAGGTGTCAAGTAACGAAGTACAAATACTTCGTTACCTTACTTAAGTAGATATTTTGGGTATCTATACTTTGCTTGAGTAATTATTTTTCAGACGACTTTTTACTTCTACTCCTTACATTTTCACGCAATTATCTGTACTTTCTACTCCTTACATTTTAAAAATCGCCTCGTTACTTCTATTATTTCGGCTTGTTTTCTTTTTTTTTACATTCCGTCTTGTCATCGTTAAAAAAAAACCCTATCTTGATAAATTGCATCATCCAGATGAATGCGATTGTGATTGGATGAGAAGTATAAACATACACCATTCCGACTCCCTATTGGTTTGTACGCAATCCCCGCCCCCAGCTGACTGCAGATGATCAAAAGTTTGTTCGATGCTGCTGCACAGAGAAAAACCCTGAGTCCCAAATCGCATACTATCCGTCCTAAATAGTATTCGAAAGTAGAATTAGTACGTCCCAAATCGTAGTATGTTGAAATGAGTATCCCAAAGATACCCGGATGGTCTACTATTTCCGGTTAGATTTCGAAGTGCAGATCGATCCACACTCTAACGGCTAATATTGCCCACAACCCATTGCGTGCGGGAGGGAGGAGCTTTGTGGTGATGTAAATATGGCAGCCAGACGCAGCAGCCGAGATGCGCCCTCAGCTTTTAAGTGTAAGAATTCAAATGTTTAAACCTAATTAAAGTTATCTTTCATTGTGTCGTAATATTCGGTTGATGTTGTGAAAATAAAGTACCATGGCTGTAGTACTGTGTCATGCATGTGTCTTTTTATGTATTTCTTTTTATGTTTCTGTCTTAGATTTATACCTTACTATAAACCCTTATGAAAATAAACTCCTTTTACTACACTAATCATAGTTTAACCACACTGACTTATTTGTAGTAATACTGTGGCTGTACAAATGTTAACTTTATTAAGAAATATGGTTACTAAACTTTTACTATAGTAAAAGCATGGTTCATTGTCATCGCGGTATTTTTGATTTGCATACATAAGTATAAAATAAGCATAAAATACGTTAAACAATAGTTATACTATACACTTTAACTATTTTGACTTTAAAATAAGTAGCTTTCGTTACACACATTGTTGCACATGAACATCATAACCAGCCGCCTCACAAACGACCAGCGTTTGGTGTGCGTAACTAGGCAACCACGTTGTCGTTCACGTTGCATGACGTCATCGAAGTACGTCCCAGAACGTGCATACTCTTTTGCTACACACTCAAAAGTACGTACATTTTCCTCACAAAAACAGTACATACTTTTAGGTCGTAGTATAAGTAGGCGAATTGGGACTCAGCAAAAGGCTGTTTCTCAATATGCGTTCTTCAGCGATCTTGCGTCCTCGTGTCCTCGCTCTACGTCATCATTAACGGTCGAAGTTCATTCCAATTCTCAAGAACGCAAGGACAGAGGACGCATGAAAATACCCGGATGTGTTCTTGATATCGAGGATGCATCGAGTGCAGACTTGCTGAAATCGCTTTACGCCCCAGAAGTCATTGCATCAAAACTTCCGAGTTCGTTCTTCCAAGGTCGCCTGGCAAGACCGATCTCCACGAGGACGCAAGTCCGTTCTTTGCGTTCTTGGAATTGAGAAACAGCCAAATAAAAGAACCGCGAGAGCGATTAGTAAGCATGCGGAGCAGTTTGCTCTCGCGATGCTTTGATGCCATCCGTTTGTACAGTAACAGAACGCGGCATTCTGTCTTCAAATGGAAAAGTACGAAATAAAACTTGCGCATCACTTTCAGGTAAGTTCACATTCACAAGCCTGTGTAAATGTATAACTGGCTGCTGACACCAACTCACCTGTGTGATTTAGTGTAACAATACCAATTTATATCATGTAACTTCAGTTGTTCAACTTATATGACATTGTGCTGTTTGCGTTTTGAAGCATGGCAAAGATATCTATGCTAAAGACATTGTTGTTTTGTATATGCTAATAACTGCCCTAAATGTTATTTGCATTAACAAAACCTACTTAGCTGAATGCTTGAGTGTTAAATCAATCAATCAAACACATAACCATACATACCAACTTTTGCTTTTGTTAATAGACATCAGCTGTTTCCTTAAACCTGACTTTTAATTTACTTTCAATAAAGACATTTAGTAATTCTCCAAAATTGCTTTGATTTATACTGACTAAAGTAAAGTATACAAAAGTCCATTATCTACACAAGTACAGATGCAGAAATATAGGCTATAATATATAATTGCATATTTGTAGTTTGTGTTGCTGTCAAAATACAATTATAAATGATAACAAATAGCATATTTCTATTCTCACACATACTATAGTTGTGTGTGATTTTGTTGTTTTTAAACTAAAGAGGGCACCACTGTAAAAGTTTGGCCACCAGCGGCACTGCTCTGAAGATTGACTTTTTGCACCATTACAATATTTATAGGCAACTAGTCATTATATCTTCCTCTCTATGGAACACATGTTAATGCTCAGTAGTACACATATATGGTTCTTTAATGCAGTTGTTAGCAAACATTTTTTGCGGCCTCCCTTGTGTACAGTGGATTGACACAAACATTCTAAAACTTAAAATTTGAATTAAACAAAACATATTAAATTATACAATTTATTGCTTTTGTTTAGTAGCCTTATTTTTCTGAGGTTTAATTACACAGAATGTATAATAAAGTAATGTATTTCATAAAATATTATAAAACTGGGGCCCCTGGCACCATCTGGCGACATCCAGTTTGAGAACCACTGCTTTAATGTATTTGTTTGCATTGTATTAAAAAGCGTTCATTGTTAATGGGCATATACCGTATGTGGTTGAAACAGATAGCCTAGTGCAGGGGTAGGCAACATGGAGTGCCGATGTCCTGCAGTGTTTAGCTCCAGGTCTAATCAAGCAGACCTGAACAAACTAATAAAGGTTAAAGTCACCTGAAACTACAGGTAACCAAGGTTTTATAAGGGTTGGAGCTAAAATCTGCAGGACATCGACACTCCAGGACTGACGTTGCCTACCCCTGGCCCTAGTGCATCCCAAATTTTTTAACATTAACATTTAAATAACACTATAGTAATTATGGCCTTTAGAAAAAAATTTTGCCCAAAAGGCCCCTGTGGTGCGGCCTAGGCTTTTTTCTCTAATGACATTTTTTTCCTTACATTACTTTTACTTTTATACTTTAAGTAGTTTTGAAACCAGTAGTTTTTCACTTTTACTTGAGTAAAAAGCTTGAGTTGATACTTCAACTTGTACAAAAGTCTTTTTAAACCCTAGTATCTATACTTCTACTTGAGTAATGAATATGAATACTTTTGACACCACTGCTTGAACTTTAAAACTGCTTAAGATTAGTAGTTACGCTAGTTACTTACAAATAACTTTGTGGAAAGTTTCCTAGTAAATACGTATTAACTGTTTATAAGGCATCCTTATACTGTATCAGGACTTTATCTGCATTATCCTCATGCATTTCACAACTGCCTGAAATACAACTATGATAAGCATTGACTTGGAAGTTAAATTTCTGCAGTATTTTAAAAACAACGTCAATTTATATAACATAAGGATCACAATTTACATGTCAGATATTGCTTGTTTTACAGGAAGAGTTTTACTTTTTGTATCAAGACGTTTTTGCAGAAAAACCATACCTAATCATTGAAGTAGCTCCCCCTAAAAATGCTGAGATTGTTTTTTACGTCTTTGCATAAGTCGTAAATTAAAAACAAAAATATTTGTATATTTAACAGGGTTTTAAAAAAAAAAAAATCTATATATATATGTTTTTACTACATGTTGAGATCTGTACTGTACTAACTTTAACATGTAAATGTAAGAAATAAATAAATAAAGGAAAATAATATCTCCGATACATCTCTCGTTGAATCTTGAATCTGAATCTACAAAATGTTAAGGCATATTTTATGCTCATGACAGATATTATCTGACCTGATTTTATTGATGTATAGAGTTATAAGATTCTTGAATTTATTTTAAAATACCTTTGATCACCACTAGAGAGAAGCATTCCCTTCTTGTTATATGCAGTATTTTTTAGATTTCCCTTTCGGGTTTGCGGTGACTGAGTTCATTGTAATGCATGCACAGCACATCTTCATTGAAAAGACAAATGTTTTATTTAAAGATGCCCAAAGTGAATATCACGCTTAGTGTTATGATTTCTGTTGCGACTTGTCAAAGATAAAAGATGGTGATGTTGACACAACACCTGCAGAGATAAATAGCTGCAGTACAAAATACATTGTATATTGTTCTGTGCAATAAACTATATGATGAAGCTATGCATGTTTTTCCACTGACAGGCTCTTTAAATCTGTCCTCACTGCCCTTTCTGTCTCTCTCGCTCTCGCTCTCTCTTGCTCTCTCTCCTGCATCACATTTCTAATCCATTTCTTTAATTCCCCCCCGAGAATCTATCCCACCCTGGACTGGAAGGCAATCGATTAGCGGTGTCAGTAAAAAGCTCCGCGTCAGAGTCTCGCCAGCTGCTATAAAAGCCCTGCCCGTGCCTCTGCATCCTCACAGAAGTCTCTTCACAGCAGCAACTGCACTGCGGTATCTCTTCTGCTCTCTTCTCTCCTCTCAACGACCATGAGCTCCATCGGTTACAACCCCTATTACCCGGCCACGCAGCGGAGGCGGGTGGTGGTGCGCAGCGGGACGAGCCTTGCTGCGGGAAGCCCCCGTTCTCGTTCCGTCTACCAGAGCTATGCATCGCCGGCTCGTGCCCCCGTTATCTCCTACAGTAGTGCGATGCATTACTCCGCTGCCTCACCGGACCTGGACCTGAGCCAGGCTTCTCAGCTGAGCTCTGAGTTCAAAGAGGTGCGGACTCAGGAGAGAGTCCAGCTCCAGGATCTCAACGACCGCTTCGTGAGCTTCATCGAACGCGTGCACGGTTTGGAGCTCCAGAACCGTGCCCTGGAGGCCGAGCTGCTCCTGCTCCGTCAGAGGCACTGCGAACCCTCACGTCTCAGGTCGTTTTACGAGCAGGAGGCCAGGGACCTCCGGGCGGCGGTGGATGAGGCACGTAGGGAGCGCCAGGCTGCTCTTGAAAGGCGGGATCGTCTGGAGCAAGCCCTCAAGGCTCTGCAGAGTCGTTACGAAGAAGAGGTCCTGTCCCGCGAGAAGGCAGAAGGCCACCTAGTGGAGGCCAGGAAGGGTGTGGACGAGGTGTCGTTGGCCTGCTCCGAGCTCGACAAAAGAGCCGATAATCTTCTGGACGAGCTGGCCTTCCTGAAGAGACTTCACGAGGGTGAGATCGCCGAGCTGCAAGCCCAGGTGCAGTACTCCGCGCAGGTGTCAGTGGAGATGGAGGTGGCCAAACCGGACCTCTCCACAGCGCTCAGAGAAATCCGATCTCAGTATGAGAACCTGGCTCAGCAAAACATCCACGCGGCTGAAGAGTGGTTCCGTGGAAAGGTGAGCACCATGGCGGATGATACGGCAAAATACACGGAGAACATCCGCAGCGTCAAAGACGAGGCAGGAGAGTATCGCCGCCTGCTGAAAGCTCGAGACCTCGAGATCGAAGCGTGCCAAGGCCTAAATCAGTCTCTGGAGAGACAACTGCAGGAGATGGAGGATAAACAGAGCGGAGAGATCGCAAGCATGCAGGTCAGAAGGTTCACTGCTCTTCCTCAAAGTCTACATGCATTACTGGCTGATTACATAACTTATTGATTGTATTCCTGTAGCTCAATTGGTAGAGCATTAGCAATGCAAAGGTCATAGGTTAAATCCCCAAGGAAAACTCATATTGATCAAAAATCAAGTGTCTGCCAAATGATTGTGAATGTTATAGTATTTAAATTGTTTTTCTTTCTGTCTGTGCAGGATACCATCACTGACTTGGAGAATGAACTCAGGTCCATGAAGAATGAAATGGCCCACTATCTCAAAGAGTATCAAGACCTTCTCAACGTTAAAATGGCTTTGGACATTGAGATTGCTGCTTACAGGTCAGTAACACCAATCATTTAGTGAATACTTGAGTTGTAAACGAATATATTATAATATATGCACTGTCCCATACAATAAAAAAATAAAAACTAGCTATATACATACACAGTTAAACCATTTTTACAACACAAAAACAAATGCAAATCTTGAATCAATCACAAAATAAGCTGTTTGTTGGCTTATTAAACAATATATGACACTAGACATATATTTCAGAAAAAATTTTTTCTCCATTTCAATTGAACATATATAAAAATTTCTATTACTGACCCTTGTTGCATATTTATTTATTTGCATATATATTTAGTCATATTTATGGTAAAGTTGTTGTGAATTTACAAAAGATTTGTAAATAAATTAAAATAAAAGTTGACCTATTTAGCCATTACCTGATCATATTATAACCAGGGGTTTAAGCACTATTAGTGATAGAGGGAGTAGTATTTATGTATTGGTCTGAATTTATTTATTATTTTTATCTTGAATATTTTGCAACCCCTATCTGTGAAATCCAGACTAAAATCTCATAATCTAATGATGAGTTTGGGAGCATTGACATTTAATTTCACATTGATTTCAATCTTTGACATGATCAATATTAAAGATATCAGGGTTATATTGTCACATAATGTTCTTCACATTATATAGAAATCACAAAAAACACTTTAGCTGGGTTTCACAGGCAGGGTCAGAATATAATGCCCTTCTTTGCAATACTCCCCAACAGGAAGCTTCTAGAAGGCGAAGAAACACGCTTCAACGTCGGAGGTATCGGCGGTATCTCCAGTGTGTTTTCTCCCTCTATAGCCGCCACGCCTTCCTTCGGACGTCCCGTGTTCTCCGTGCATTCCAGCCTGAGCTCTGGCGCCCCCTATCTAATGGGAACCAGACTGATGAGCTACTCTGCCGCAGCAGATGAGATCGTAGAAGCCAGCCGGGCACAGGAAGCAGGAGCAAGCCCGGTAAAAGAGGAAGAAGAGGAGGAGGAAGAGGCTGAGAAGGAGGAAGAAGAGGAGAAGGAAGAGGAAGAAGAGGAGGGTGAAAAGGAGGAGGAGGAAGAGGAAGGTGAGAAGGAGGAAGAGAAAGAGGAAGAAGAAGAGGGTGAGGAAGAAGCAGAAAAAGAAGAAGAGGAAAAAGAAGAGGGTGAGGATCATAAGTGATTTAAAAACTGTTGATTCAATGAAAATGATTCAAATCTATGTTTAAATCTACATTATAACAATAATTTAATTATTAATATATTAATTTCATCGCCCAGCCTGACCGCAGTACTGACATCTATATTTTGTGTTGATTCTTTCACAGGTGAAGAGGGAGGAGAAGAAGAAGAAGGTGAGGATGAAGGAAAACAGGAAGAGGAAGGTGATGCTGAGAAAGAGGAAGAAGGAGGAGAGGGCGATGAAGCTGAAGAGGAGGAAGCAAAGGATGACGATGGAAAAGAAAAAGAGGAAGAACCAAAGAAGGGAGGAGAAGCAGAGAAAAGCAAACCAAAAGAGAAGTGAACAGACAAGACCAAATCCCCTGGTGCTAGAGGTGATCAAACCTCATCTGTGGATCTCATACATGCCGATATCTCTGTACCCTACTGCTCAGATTCATCTCAAATTAAAGCAAACCACACTGCACCCAAACAAGAATAACTTAATGCTAATATAGAGGTTCCCAAAGCTCTGTATGCATGAACATATATGCCTTACATTTGTGCTTGGCAGGGAATTTTGTTTTTTATTAAAGAGCGTTGTGTTGTTCGCCTTGAGTTTGACACTGTGAACTGCCTCTCTGAATACACAAGTGTGCTTAGTATTGAAAATGCCTTAGACCGATTGTCCGAGCCTCATTGCCTACTAATAAAAACTTGACTTAACCCTCTCTATCCTGGTGCGTACTGTGTCGCTCTTTATGTTCAGAATAATATTACTAATGCACTTATTACTGTGAAACAACACACAAAGACAGAGAGCTATATCTCAAATACAACAGGATAAGTTGCCTTTTCGATACTTTTTCATATAGCTGTTACTTATGCTAGTTTTGGTAAAAAAAATGGATCCATTTGTTAAATTAAACTATACTAACATTTGAGGTAGATCAAAACCTTTCATACAGGTTGTCTTAAAATTTTTCAATACGCGTTCTTGTCTTAGGACAACTGTGATTAATTTTTATTGATCCAGAGCGTATTGCAATGTGGTACATGGCAATAGTTTACAAACCTTTTATTTTGCGACCTGCTCAAATACAGCAGGGAAAATAAATATTTTGGCAGGGTTTCTCTCTCAATACTGACAGATTTCAGGTTTTTCAGCACCTTGTTCTCTTCATGTGTTCAATACTTATTCGCTGTGTCATTTAATTTATTATGACTCAACTTGTATACTTAAATGTTCTAATTTCTTTGTATGAATTTAATATTTGACTTGATGACTACATGATCTGGTGGAAATTCTGTGTCAATAGTCCACTTAGAAATCCCCTTACTGATAAAAATGCTGATGTGTCAAATACTTATTTTCCCACTAATCCCAGATCCACCAAAATATATTTTTAAACGGAAATATGAGAAAAATTAAATAAAAACCTGAAGGTCGAAGCGTTGCACTATCGATAAAATATTTTGAGCATTTTTAATCAGTGTGCGGACGTTTCTCCTTTTGTGATTTATATTTTGTTGTCCAGCACCTAAACCCAATCTGGGTACTTTGGATGTGCAGACCTTTCAGCGCTTGTTGAATATGAGAACAATTTGACTTCTTTTATAATTGAGTATTTTTATTTTCCTTGTGATTTCATTAATGAAATATACAAATATTTCTTGGTAGTCATTAATTGGACTAAACAGTTTTTTGTCTCTACAACTACAACAGCAAAGTGACTTTGCATGACCCAACTTATGCCACCCACAGTTTGAAAACCCCTGGTATATGGGATGCGTACTATTCAGAAATGATCATTCATGTGCCCTGGCTATGTCTTTCGAAGGTTTTACCATCTACAGTGAGAGCTTTAAAGGGTGCATATTTTAATAAATGTAGGTCATTCAGATATCCCAGCAAGCCACAGCCATCATTTCACCATCTAGGTCAGTGGTTCTCAAATTTGGGGGGCCCTAGTTTAATAGAAGTTTATATAAAAAAAGTAATTTATCATAAATTCTGTATAATTAAACCTTAGAAAAATAAGGTACTAACCAACACCACTACACTGTATAATTTATTGTTTTATTTAATTCAAATGTAAGTTTTGGTATGTTTTATGTCACTAATTTTATTTGGGGGGACGTGAAGGGATGCACGTTACACAGGGGTGCTGGCGAGCCAAAAAGGTTTGAGAACCATTGATGGTTAACCTCCTAAGACCTGAGCTTTGGTTTATCTTTTTTCAGATTTCTACCAGCTATTTTGGGGTTAGGAAGTATGGAACCAATAAATATAATAATCAAATATTTTTTATTGAACATGAAGCAATGTAATTGTCCATGTTTGTACCAGTTCCAGATACAAAGAATTAAAATATTACGGCACAAAACTAAAAAAAATGCCTTAGGAGGTTAACCATAGACCCAATGTAGTCTGTAACCCACTTTTAGCAAAAAATAATCTTGGTTACTTGTTGTTTTAACTTCCAAGATATTCCATAATTTAAAGGGATAGTTCACCCAAAAATCAAAATTCTGTCATCATTTACTCAGTCTCATACCGAGTTTAGTTTCAGAAACCTTCATGTGCAATTTTTTTTAAAGTTTAGTTTCGCGTGCTCAAATGAAATTTTCGCGTGCACACATGAAACTGTTACGCGGACACGTGAAAGTTTCACGTAAGCATGCGATAGTTTAACGTGCACACACAAAACTAAACTCGATAGTTTCATGTGCGCACGTGAAACTATCGCGTGCCCACGTGAACTTTATTTTATTTTTGCTCCATGTCCCCTTAGGGGCTGTAGTCTCATGTTGTTACAAACCTGTATGCATTTCTTTGTTCAGACGAACATAAAGGAAGATATTTAAAAAAATGTTTGCAACCAAACCGTTTGTGGACCCCGTTTACTTTCATAGTATTCTTTTTTCCTATACTATGGAAGTCAGTGGGGTCCACAAATGGTTTGGTTACAAACATTTTTCAAAATATCTTCCTTTGTGTTCATCAGAACAAAGACATTTATACAGGTTTGTAACAACATGAGAGTGAGTAAATGATGACAGATTTTTCATTTTAGGGTGAACTATTCCTTTAAGCAAAATTATTACAAGGTGTTAGCTTTTTTTTAAATGTATACCTTGTTTGAGTCCAGACGTCTATGCTGTGTTTGGACAGCTATTGCTGGGATACCCTCCATACACACATTATACCCACTGCAAAAATAGTAAGAATCTGATGTTGTTTTCAGTCAGAAACACTACTATCCATTTAATCTGGTAGGATATACACATCAAGTTCTGCATGGTGCTGCGCATAAATTATTTATTCATGACAGCGTAATCAATATAATGTAGGAAACCTCAGGGCTCAGCTAAAGTCATGTGAGCATTTTCTGCTTATTCAGCGTTTGAGCACGGAGCAAAATCCTAGTATATAGCCTATGGAGTCAAATGCCCCCAAAAGGTTTAAACCACTCAGTTTGATTTAGTCTCTATTTTGCCATTTTATCTATAGTGTGATGTATGTTGCATTGCATGCACATTGCATGCAGCTACAGTAAATAATTCCATGCATGCAACCGTTGCAAGTATTCCTAATGCAGATCCTGCACATATGTGACCCCGCCTGTGAAATCCAGGCTTAAGTCTCATAATCTAATGATGAGATTTGGAGCATCAAAGTTTGATTTCACATTAATTTCCATTTTGACAGGACATTACTCAAGGGAATATTAAAGATATCAAGGTTATATTTTCACAGAATGCTCTAGATTTAATGTAGATAACAGTCCATCACTAAAAATTGGTTTGGTCACAAGTATGTATTGATTCATTGCAGTCTTTAGTAACCGAGTTAGTGTTTTCACAGATAAATTGGATATAGGATGGACATTTTATTACCGTTCGACAAATTCATTTATGCAGCAGACGACTGAAGTCAAGGACTAACAAGTTCATGTTCTCCATTACCTTGATTAAAAGTTAAACACTGATGTCTTTCAGCTTCACATAAAGCTCAAGGACTGCTTGATTATGGGCAAAATCATAGTCACGATTATTTAACATGATTACTTGATTACAAAAACATGCATTCATTTAAGTGTTGCAGGCTACATGTGTTGGTGCCTTCTTGAAGTGCCTTACAAACGCATCAGTCTGGCACCATAGCAATTTATATTTTAATCGTAATTGAAATTGAAAATCAAAGCCGATTAATTGCACATCCCTAGTAAAAATGGTTCTTTAGATCAGTGGTTTTCAAACTCCAGGGGGGCCGCAAGATGGTGCCAGGGGGGGCCCATTTTTATGACATTTTATGAAATACATTAATTTATCATGAATTCTGTGTAATTAAACCTAAAATAATAAGGCTACTAACCAAAAGCACTACTTTTTTGTATAATTTTATGTTCTTTTTTTTATTAAAATGTTGAGTTTTAGAACATTTTTTGTCACAAATTTTCTTTGGGGGGCCGCGAAGGAATGTACCATACACAAGGGGGGCCACATGCTGAATAAGTTTGGGAACCACTGCTTTAGATTATAAGTTAAAAAGGTAAAAAATGCTTCTTTTAAGGCAGTGGTTCTCAAACTGGGGGCAGTGAGATCAAATGAATTATTCAGAAATTCAGTGAAATGAAACATTAGAAAAATAAGGCCACGGATCGATGCACCCAGACACACTGTTCTAATGCATCGTGCATTCGCTCCTATACAGTAACATATATACAATGTTTCCTTCTGCAAGATTAGCAACAGACAGCAGCATATAAAACAAACACACAAGTGACTTTGTAGTGACTTAACAAGCTTTTTATTGATTGGTGTGATAATATTACAGATCGAACCAGCAGCACCTTTACATTTCACAGTATTATTGTTATCGGTTATTCTTCTGTTGTTTTGTGTGGAACAGACCGACACTTAGCATTGATTCAGTGCATTCTGTCTTAAGGCATGAAGTATGCTAGAAAGCCATCGTGTAACTTGAAAGAGTTTCTGCTTAAATTGCAAATGTTGTGGTAGCACCATTACTGCAGAGCAGCTCGTATCGCTGGAAAATCTTACAACAGAGTCATTAGCAGCATAATGTACTTGCACTTTAATTCAAACACGCTATAATCTCTGTTTCGCATGGCTATATCCTTCCGTTCACACATGCATCAGTCAACACACATGCAGTTATTTTTGTGTTTGATTTTCACATTTTGCATTGAATAAAATGTATTTGAACAATTTGTAAGAACTAAATTCCTTTGGAGGTTTCACCCAGGCATCAGTCTTTATCTTTGATTTCCTTCTTTGCTTGCGGAGCTACTTTCTCCACTTTTTTGGCGACTTTCTTTTTTTCTTGTGGTTTTTCTTCTGCCTTTTCTACTTCTTTCTCTGGGGCTGGTTTGGTTGCTGCATTGTCTCCATTGGTGATGGTCTCCACGGTTCTGGTCAGGACCTCTTCTTTGGGACTGGGTTCCTCTTTGGCCGGGCTGGTTTGGTCAGCAGTGGGAACGTCCTCTTCTTTATCCTGCGTTTCATCTTCTTTTTCTTCGGTTACGGGTGAGGACTCACCTTTTTTCTTCTCCTCTTCCTCTGTATCACTTTTCTTTTCTGAATCGGACTTTGTTTCCTCTTCTGCAGAATCATCTTTCTTCTCTTCATCTCCTTTAGACTCTGTCTCCTCTTTGGCATCATCATCATCGTCTTTTTCATCAGCCTCTTTCTTCTCATCCTCATCCTTGGCTTGTTCTTCACTCTCTACCTCTTTGACTTCTTCAGCATCTTTTTCTTCTTCTCCTTCTTCACCTTCTTTCTCTTCCTTATCTGATGTTGGAGTTTTGTCAGCACATAGTTCCGTCTCCTCAATTACTTCCACTTTCGGTTCCTCTTCTTCCTCTCCTTCCTCTTCCTCTGCTTCCTCTCCGTCTTCTTCCTCTTCCTCCTCAGCAGCCTCTTCCTCCTCAGCGGCCTCTCCCTCTTCTGCTGTTTCTTCCTCGTCTCCTCCTTCCTCTGCCTCTTCCTCACCTCCAGGGGCAGCAGAGCTCACTTCGGCTTGTTCAGCAGCTACAATTTCCTCTTCTTCTTCTGCCTCTTCCTCATCTCCAGGCGCAGCAGAACTCACTTCGGCTTCTTCAGCAGCTACAATTTCCTCTTCTTCCTCTGCCTCTTCCTCATCTCCAGGAGCAGCAGAACTCACTTTGGCTTGTTCAGAAGCTACAATTTCCTCTTCTTCCTCTCCAGTTTCTTCTGCCAGATCCTTTGCCACCTCTGCCAGGTCATCGTCAATGTCAATCTCTCCTTTGGTCTCCTCGATGATCTCCTCCACGATTTTATGTTTGACCTTAGATGTTTTGGTCTGACTGTATGCTAAACCAGGACTCAAAATACTGGTTTGGAAGCGCGTCTCCTCACCCTCCAGAAGTTTTCTACATTTGAGAGAGACAATATAAGGTTCGTTGACTTTAATTAAGAGCAATATAAGCATTAAACATTTTAATTGAAAAAGTACCTGTAAGCTGCTATTTCAGCATCCAGCGCCATCTTAACGTTGAGCAGATCTTGATATTCTCTGATATGACGAGCCATTTCCCATTTTGCTCCTTTCAAGTCGTTTTCCAATTGGTGGATCATTTCCTGATAAAACCAAACACACATAGAAAAATTAATTCATGAATCCATCTTCTTTTTAAAACCACAAAATGAATTTACTGGACACCAAATATTGAGAAAATAAGTCATTTATTTATTCAGAATGATTTCTGTGCAGTTTAAAATGATTTTAGAGAAGAAATTCAAACAGGAGATTCAGCACTATAGACTGTGTAATGTAAATCTGGAGACTGCACCATAGCTCGTAAATTACGCACGCAGTGCGCCAACCACCTGTGAAATAATTGCTGTGTTTCAAAACCCACTGAGCAGGACTTGAACACGTGCCACAGAGTTTTTATTGTTTTAGGACATGAATAATCCAAATAGCCTATGTTTTAGTTCAATAGAAAAACATTTAATATTGCTATTAACATTTTTTTTAAATAAATATATTATTTGTTTTGTTCAGTTTGTACATTTTCACGTGAAAGTAATTTCATAAACAAACCTGATAACTGCCCATATCGTTGTTGTGGCGGTCTTCAATATCATGCAGTTGCCTCTCCAGTGACTCTTTGGTACCTCGCAGAGCCTCCAGCTCATTGTTCTTGGCTTGGATCTGACGGCGGTAATCTGCAATTCCGTCCCGTACAGACTTGATAGCATCCTTGTTCTGCTCCGCAGCGTCGGACAGCATAGAATAGCGGCACTGAAACACCTCCTCAGCCTGCTGGAGGTTCTTGGATGAAAGCCCGTCCAACTGCGCACGGATCTCCCGGAGCGCAGAGGTGATGTCGGTCTTCTGGAGGTCCCTCATCTCCACCACCGGCACCTGTGCGGCTTGAAGCTGAGCCAGGAGCTCGCTGATCTCCTCCTCGTGGTTTTGGCGCAAGAAGTCAATTTCATCCACAAGGGCCTGGACTTTCCTTTCCATCTCCAACTTTATGAGAATCGAGTCGTCCTTGTCTTTCTTCATGCTTTGAATGGCAGCCTCCACGTTCTCCCTGACTCGGGCTTCATCCTCATATCGCTCCCTCAGCCGCTGGAGATCCTCGTCGGTGTGCTCCGTATCCAGCAGGACCTGTGCCCTTTCCTTGTGCAGTTGCTCCAGTGCGCAACGCAGGTCTTGGAGCTCTCTGTCGTACGCATCGCTGTGCAGGGACTGCGACAATTTCTGCTGCTTTAGCGCCTGGATTTCAGCTTCTAGTTGTTTGTTTTGCTCCTCTAGGAAACGCACCTTGTCGATGTAACTGGCGAAGCGGTCGTTGAGCCCTTGAAGTTGCTCCTTCTCGTTACTGCGTGCGGGGTCTCCGCTAAGTGCCGCGCTCAGCTCGAACCCATCCGGAGACGCGAGCACCGCGGGGTTGTAAGATCTGGATATCGGCACGGCGGAGGTTCTTTTATACAAACCAAGACCGTTTATAGTCCTGGAATGCGAGCGCATAGGGGTCGACGGAGAGCGGGTGGTCCGCGTCTCCAAAGCCCTTCTTCGGGAAGAGGTTCCTATCATGTCCATGGTGGAATTGCTTGTGGATTGGTGATGTGGTGAGGGCATTGCGGTTGTATTTATAGGCTGGCTTACTTTGTCAACGAGGCAGAAGTAACCCCCTCCCTTTTTTAAATCGATGAAGAACTTTAACATTCCACCTCAAAACACCAAAAATGTCTTTAAACTTTGTATAAAAGGTGCAAAAGTCAAGAAGCTGCGAGTTTGCATCAATAAAACTAAACTCACAAACATTTGCTGCATTCATTTCATATGCTTACTTTTGCTTTTTGGTGCATTTAATGTTTATAGTATATTTTTTATTCAGTGTTTAAGAGTTGCTCTTTACATAAACGTATTTACTGTACATTCTGTGTGTAAACAGTATTGTGTGTGAGTAGTTGATGGTGATATGGTATGCTTACTGTGATATTTGAAATAAATCACCTTGTTAAAATCATCGTAAATGTAAATTATTCGTCCATTAAAGAGGATTTGAATGCAGTATAAACAGCTTGTTATTATGCATGCAGACTTCAGCAAAGTCATGTTTATTGCACTTGCAGAGCAATTCATTAAAAGTAGCTACACAGTGCGCCAGTGCAGATATTTGACTGGTTGTCATATATTTTAATGCATATCTTTGCTTTAAATTTGAACAATCATGTGATGTGATAAATTAATTTTTAAGTCTAATTATGTTTTTAAATGAATAAGTCTTAAAAGCTGTAGCCTATTATAATATAAAATATCTACAAAGAAAGAAATAATACATTTAAATAATAATTTAACATAAAGATGAGATATAGCATCTCTGGCTTATTTGACCCAGCAATGGGTCAAAAAGAGACAAATCCAAATAGTTGGGTTGTTATTTGAACCTATGCTGGTTTACCCAAAATGCTGGATTGTTTCATATAACCCATGTTCAGTCAAAAATTAAAATAAATCCTTTTTTCCCTTATTCTAATTTAATGACTTCTTTAAAAGAGTTCAAGATGTGTTCAGTGCCAAGAGAGTTCAAACTCTCTTGAACTTTTCTTATTTCTTTTTTACATATAGGACACATTTTCTGTTTATAGCCTAATAAAGAAAGATATTATATATATATATATATATATATATAAGATAGCCCACAGGTTCGATCAAGTGTAAGTGGAGCTCATGCTAAATATTGACACTTTATCTTATAGTTTTATTTGAGTTTTTATAAAAATACTGAATACTGTTTATTCTGGTAGCAATCAAATTAAGAAACTGATAAATAATTATATATACTTACTTTGCAAAAACAACAAATCTAATAATCTCATACTGATATATTGGTTAATAAATCACCACAGTGGAGTTGCTAAAAAGCTGACATGTAGGTGTGTGGGTCACTTCACAATGTTAAGTTGTATTCAGATGATGTTAATACACAATGACTGATTTGTTAGTTTTGACTGATGTTTAAACTTTATAGTTCTGTAGCTTGTTTTTTTATTTTGTTTGCTTGTCCAACAAATCACTTTAGTGAAGCATTTGAACAAAGTAAAAAAGTTCAGCTGGATCTGGATGTTCTTACTCTTGCATTGATGGCCAAGCCAGGAATTTGAGCAAGCCAGTTACCGGTGATATATTGGATATTTGTCCACTGTTGTCAAAAAATAATATTGGATAATGCAGTGAAGTATCAAGGTTCCAAAATGTTTTTTTCATTAATTTAAAATACTGTATGGCAGGGTTGCCCAAACTCGATCCTGGAGGGTCGGTGTCCTGCAGAGTTTAGCTCCTTGCCTCAGCACACCTGCCTGGAAGTTTCTAATATGCCTAGCAAGACCTTAATTAGCTGCTTCAGGTGTGTTTGATTAGGGTTGGAGATTCTGCAGGACACCGGCCCTCCAGGACCGAGCTTGGGCACCCCTGCTGTATGGGGACCATTTTAATTTACAGCATAATTCAATTCAATATGATTCATTTCAACTTTCTATAGCGCTTTTTACAATTGCAAAGCAGCTTTACAGAAGGCCCAAAATAGAATATAAACTCAATATATATTAAACGCAGACAAATCAAAAGTTTAAGAAGCACCAAACTACAAAGAACAACTATAAAGAAAAGAAGAAAAAACTCCTTAACATAACAAAAAGCATACAGGAGCTCACTGCACTGTAAACGATTCAGAATTTTTGTCAAATCAACATATACATATGTTACCTTAACTTAACAATTTAACTTAAACAATTTCAACTTGTTTTTATAAGTTATTTCAACTTATCACAAGTAAAAACTAAAAAAAAATGAATAAATTGACTTGCAAAACCAAGTTGTTTTACTTAAATGTCAACAAAGGAGTGTGTTTGCATGCACTGTAAAAAATGTTAAAACTTGGTTTTGCTTGTCGATTCAACCTACTGTTTTAAGTTTTTACCTGTGATAACTTGACATAACTTAACAATTTAACTTAAACAATTTCAACTTGGTTTTATAAGTTATTTCAACTTATCACAAGTAAAAACTAAAAAAAATGAATAAATTGACTTGCAAAACCAAGTTGTTTTAATTTAAATCTTTATTATAATGCAAAACCAAGGACTTATAACTCAACTTAAAAACATTTTTACTTAAAAAGTATCTTTACTTACATTTTTAGAAGTGTGGTTGCATGCACTGTAAAAAATGTTAAAACTTGGTTTTGCTTGTCGATTCAACCTACTGTTTTATGTTTTTACCTGTGATAACTTGACATAACTTAAAAAATTAAGTTAAACAATTTCTGCTTGTTTTTATAAGTTAAAGTAACATAAAAATATTTGTTGCTTTGACAAAAATGCTGCATTTTTTTACAGTGTGCTTTTGGGATTTTAATATAAGACTGCAGTTAAATAATGCAAACTGATACTGACAGATATATATATGATATATATTGACAGCAGTGATGATGGGAAATAATCAGAGTGTGTCAGAGGTTAAAAGATTTTTTTTTAGGAGGGGCTAAATCAATAAAAAATATAGATAATCAATTGAAAATATAGAAATCTTTCCTAGAGAGCAAACCCAGTTTGCTAATATGGGAGAGGTTCAAATTCAGAGATTCTTTTTAGTGATGACAGTATGTGAAGAAATCATTTATACTAAATATTCAATTTAGTAATTTTTTTGTTGCATTGTTTACCTGCAGCAGTGACACACTAGATGTTGGAATATAATTGTAAAGTCTAAAGTTGCTTTTTGCGGCTATGAAATTGCACAGTCATGTTTTTGGGTAGTGCGCTGGTTTATGTTTGTACCTCGGCTGTGAGCCAATGGCGAAGTGAAGAGATGCTGAGTCGGGTCCAGTGGGACGGTATGGGCCGATACAAGGCTAAAGAGTTCAACACGGCTCAATTACCAAACCAATATGAATGCAAGACAAAGAAACACAGATATGTGCAAGTTTAGATGCATAATTGCATGCTTACAGCTTTATGCTACATGTCTCATATGGATAGGCCTAAATAGATAAATTCTTTTAATTTGATGCAAACATGTGTCTGTAATCCTGTCCTGTTCATCTAATGCTTACAATGATTGGATTTGGGAATTCCTGTCACAATTCCTACATTCACACATTATTCATTTTATAACAAAGACTTCAATTTTAGCCTGGTTTAGTTCTCTAACATAAATATCAACAGACTTTAAGAACCTGCAGTCTCACGTATTTCTAAGAGTTTTATGCTCACATTATATTGCTTTTCTCTTTCAGGTCCAACAGAAGCGAACAGAATCTGTCAGCATCTCTCTGTATTTGTCAGCAGCTCTGTGATACTGTGAGTCTGAGCTCTGGCTGACATCGCCGGTTTTCCTGCAAACTCACATTTCTGCTCTCCTGCTCTTCTGCACATTGTTGGGTGTAAATCTGAAGCTCCGCCCCTCTGCAGCACCCAGCTGCACTCGATTGAACGCTCAGACACACAAAACACACAAACACAGACGTGAATCCGATGTCTCATTTAGAGATGCCCGACAGGGTGGAAACACCGCTTGCGTTTGCTTCACAGCAGCCTGGAGTCTGTGTTTGATAGATAAAGTGAGTGTGTGTCAGAAATGAATGAATACACGCACACACATAAAGACCTTTGAAACTATTTGCAGATGCAGTGGCTTCATCAAAAACATTTAATTGACCTATAGAGCCTTACATTATACAGCATGAAAAACAATAATGATAAATTAGAATGCTTTTAAATGCTTATATATCACTTGAAGTAGTCATTTAAGTAGTTTACTCAAATGCCGTGACTAGTATGAAACAGATCAATTCATATTGATTAGAATTGGCTCTTATCACATTTAACTACGTAATTTGAAGTCAAACTAATGAAGAACATTGATACAAGCAATATAACACTAACACAAAACAAAATCAATAGACAATCTGATCTCTCTGCTCTGTGAGTATTGCTTACTGCATACTGCAAAGTATATACTGTATACACTCACCTAAAGGATTATTAGGAACACCCTACTAATACTGTGTTTGACCCCCTTTCGCCTTCAGAACTGCCTTAATTCTATGTGGCATTAATTCAGCAAGGTGCTGAAAGCATTCTTTAGAAATGTTGGCCCATATTGATAAGATAGCATCTTGCTGTTGATGGAGATTTGACGAAGCTCCCGTTCCACCACATCCCAAAGATGCTCTATTGGGTTGAGATCTGGTGACTGTGGGGGCCATTTTAGTACAGTGAACTCATTGTCATGTTCAAGAAACCAATTTGAAATGATTTGAGCTTTGTAACATGGTGCATTATCCTGCTGGAAGTAGCCATCAGAGGATGAGAACATAGTGGTCATAAAAGGATGGACATGGTCAGAAACAATGCTCAGGTTGGCCGTGGCATTTAAACGATGCCCAATTGGCACTAAGGGGCCTAAAGTGTGCCAAAAAAATCCTCACACCATTACACCACCACCACCAGCCTGCACAGTGGTAAAAAGGCATGATGGATCCATGTTCTCATTCTGTTTACGCCAAATTCTGACTCTACCATCTGAATGTCTCAACAGAAATCGAGACTCATCAGACCAGGCAACATTTTTCCAGTCTTCAACTGTCCAATTTTGGTGAGCTCGTGCAAATTGTAGCCTCTGTTTCCTATTTGTAGTGGAGATGAGTGATACCCGTTGGGGTCTTCTACTGTTGTAGCCCATCCGCCTCAAGGTTGTGCGTGTTGTGGCTTCACAAATGCTTTGCTGCATACCTCAGTTGTAACGAGTGGTTATTTCAGTCAAAGTTGCTCTTTTATCAGCTTGAATCAGTCGGCCCATTCTCCTCTGACCTCTAGCATCAACAAGGCATTTTCGCCCACAGGACTGCCGCTTACTGGATGCATACCTAAATGCATTGAAGCAACTGCCATGTGATTGGTTGATTAGATAATTGCATTAATGAGAAATTGAACAGGTGTTCCTAATAATCCTTTAGGTGAGTGTGCATGCCTACTATTTTTAAATAGTATGCAAATGAGTGAAAAATTGTGTTGAATGCTATCCAGCATCATCTATTTTTATTTCATTTATTTAAATAAAATATTTTTCAAGAGTTACTTTATATTTTTCAGTGACTATTGAAATAATAAGCCAGGGAAAATTTTAAATGCTAGCATTGGTTCATTCATTTATTCCAAGTACATTTACATTTATGCATTATGCACTTTTATCCAAAATATCCCAAAAATGTAATCAGTATGGGGGTACTAGGATCAAACCCATTGCCTTTTGCGCTGCTTATGCAATGCTCAACCACATATCTACAGTATACAAGATCATAACTGCACATCATGGCACATCCCACTGAGGGATAGGCTGGGTTTTATGACTCAATATTGTATTTTCCCAAGTGCCCTTTAAAACCAAGCATGCCAGAATGCACATGAAGCAAAAACAATAACAATATTCTTGCATACTGCATGTGCATAAGTGCACTGGTGTAAATCCTAACAAATCTTGTTTTTATCACTGCAGCTAAACAACTGGGAACAGACCGGTTTGTGACAAAAGGAAGAAATGGTATTTCGATACGCACAGAGGACAGCAGTTTCTAAGATAAGTCTCCACCATCAAACCCTGCTGCGGAGATCTTGTTAGGTATTTGCTAATGTTTCTGCCAAGGAACAGAGCAAGTATAACTTCATTACTGCAGTGGACATAAATCTCGTGTAAACGTGTATGTGCCGGCCAAACACACACACTCACACTACATCTCAGGCTGTTGAGTCAAAATGATGAACAACCTCTACGTCCGCGCCAACTTTTATGGTCAAATCTATTACATACACCTGTACCCATCTCTCATCATATCATGCTGTTTTTGTCTTATCCATTTCTTGGATATCTGACCATGCAATTGATGCAAAAGATGCTGCAGCATGACTAGAAAATGACCTGCTGTCATCTGACCTTTACCCTCTGTCCACGACCTAAAAGGAAACACCCAGAATCTGCAGTGCAGTGTGAAACCTTATTACTCCCCCCTACTCCTCTCTCTCTTTCTCCCAGTAAGATAATGGCAAATGCAGTTACAGATGAGGAGAGGTGGTCCCACTTGTGACGTGGGCTGGTCCAGCACTGCATTGCACCCAGACCACACCCCACAACGGCACCCACATCCAGCCCACAGACAGACTATGATGCATCTTAAAGCAACGATGAAGGACGATGATAAGTTGCATACTATATTTGAGGTATAAACTGTGCTGCAGGGGTCGATTTTGTGAATCTGTAGCACAGCTTATAGCACATCAAGTTCATCAAGTTCATTTACTTTACTCTGCCAATGTTCTTGCATCATCTGATGTCTGTGCTGAAATGCCTGTATTGACCCTGGCATAAAAAGCAGTGAAATGCATTAAAGGAACAATAATGTGAAAGTGATTTGGAAGATCAAAGCAGGCATTTTAGCATGATTGCATGCCTCATACTGTCTGAATAAAATGCTAAACTTATCTGTCTGCATTACATTTTGATGACACTATGTCATTACGTTACATATTATCATTCTGCAAAGAGAATATGATATTTAATTTATTGATGGAATTCTAGTCACTCCTTGTTTTTAATTTCAAAAGTTGCCATAAGTTTGTAGAAATGAGACAAAAGTGGGGACATCCGGGTGGCTGTATCGATCCCATCAGCGATTCCGTACCCAGAAACGCTGCATTTCCTTGACAAGATTGAAGGTTGGAGTGCTGAGCCTTTGACTTGAACCGAGATGTTTTAAGCAGAAAGATGCTGCTCTGGCCAAAAGCACTCGGGCTCAGACATGCCAGCACTTACAGATTGGATATGCTGTGTACTGCTGATCAATTCAGTTTAATGGCAGGATGGGGAGGGAGGGCTTTGAGGACATAACTTCATCTAGAAACTTTGCATGTCCTTTAGTTTTTTACTTGTAAAAAGCTCAGCTATAGCATTTCACTTGCTTTTATATCCGTTACAGAATTTACAGTCTTTTAGCTTAAAACAACAGATTCACCTTTTGTTGTTCCTTGCAATTTGTAAAAAGAGCATTTGTCATCGAGGAATATTTGGAATATTTTGTGCTGTAAGAAGCAGAAAGACAATTGTTTTCCCATGGGAAATTTGTAAATATTATTTATTTATGATGATTTAGACACTATCAGCATCCAGATGAAAATCTGATTTGCTCAAACATTGCATTTTTATTGCTCACAGTCGAGTGCCTACCAATTATGAAGAACTTTTTTGCTTCAATGACCAACCATTTAAATGACCTAAGTTTTGTTCCAATGCTATTAGAGAAAATGGTTAAAATATGTACCCCAGATGTCTCTGGGGCAGTGCCCTTTAAAAGTTCCTATAATGGTGTATCTGCCATTAGGTAACGATGCACCTTTGAGATACTTACACATACGGCATAAAATACATATTTGTACATGTGTCTTGAAATATATTTAAAAATATAAAAAAAAATATTTGCTGAAATATATTTTGAAATATGTTTACAAAAATATATTTTTACAAATATTTTTTTTGGCCACTTTTTGTATATTTTGAAATATATTTTAACCTACATGTTAAACCAAGGCAATATATTCACATCCAATTAGAAGTAAAACTTTTAAAAATAACAGGTTTGAATAGGTTAAAATTAAATATATTTTCAACAAAATTTTGAAAAATATGTTGATATATGAAGGTTTGCCGTATGGGTATGTATCTTTAAGATTCTTATATATGCACTCTTTGGTATCCACACGTACTTTTAAGGTACTATTATGAACTTTTTTGCACCTAGCTGTACTTTTTGAAAGGGTACTAGCCCAGTGATGTTCTTATAATGAAGGAAAAAAAATCACAGATTTCTTTAATTGTCTGTTTTAGCTGCTGAATGGTTAATTATAGTGCTGAAAAAACAGCCAGCATATTTTATATTTTGTCTACCATAACATGGAGCTTTAATCTATTAAAAGCTTCAATATAATCATAGTAGCTGTATAATTTCCATACTCCTGCTTTAAAATTTACACAACACTAGCTGTAAAAACAACACTAGCTCCCTCTACTGGACACTGGAGTGTATTAATGTTAATCAGAAATACCATATCCAATCATTAACATAGACTTATTGAATAAATCCGAATTACACTTTGTTTGTATTGAATGATTAGTATTCTCTGGTTTATCCTATACTACAGCTTTGTTTTGTCAACATTAATAACAAAGAGTAACAGAAAACAATATTCTCCAGAGAAATCATGTGTAGCTGCGCAGACCGATCGGCCTATGACATCACAGTGCCGGGATCTCTCGCGATACTTTAATGTCATACGTGAACCGTCTGCGCAGCGCTTCATAAAATCCAACAATCGATCGCTGCCTCCCTACGAAAGACCGGCGTCACACACGGTGTCTTCCCATCTTCACTGGTGGCCTTAGGTATAGGAAGGAAGCGGGTGGGATTCTGGGGTACGGAATTTTAGCATTGTGTGACAAAGCGCCTCCCTCGCCCTCCGATCCTGAACCGGAAAGAAAGTCGTAGAGGGGCTTGGGGTTCTCCTTATCTCAACAACCCACTCATCACTCCCTCATCTTTTAATGAGTTATACTACACGAAGTGATCGATACAATATTATAAGCTATAACAATATGTATTCCTATTACTAGTCACCGTTAATATTGGCTTACAATTATTGTTTAAGAATGTATTTGCATTTTATTTCATTTAATATCCATGACCTATGCTACATAAACCAAATGATTTTATTGTAACTGACTGTATTTCGTTACGTTGACAGGTTGACCTTCAGATTCCATTCATACCAAACCTGACTCAATAAAGTCCAGTAAAATGTCAAGGTATATTATAACTCCAAAAAGTCATGAGGAAGTGATCATAAATCACTCTGTAAAAAAATAAAACATTTTCAATGTCAAAATTAAATGCACGTGTGGTTTTGAATAACATAAATTGAATGCAGTGAGCCACATTGGACACTTGATGGCTCTCTGTTCCTGCCAAAAACATGGGGGCCATGGGTCCATTGCATAGGTCCATTGTTAGGGCCTGTGAGAAGACTCTTAATTTGACATTCTTCTCGTGGCCGAATTCATTCTGTAGTTAATTTTATGTGTTTACATGCTCCCCAAAATTCCCTGAGGCTGGAGGGAATGGAATTTTTTACTTGGCATTTGTGTTATCTAAAAAAATATTTGGAGCATATAAAAATGTAATACATTTTCGGAATACATCATATTCTAACAAAAAAATCATACTATTATCTTATTTAATGTGTGTTTATTTATTTTGCTATATAAATTGAATTGAAAGCGTGGTGGATTTGACCCAAAGAACAATACCAACTACACAATGAACAATGAACACTGATAACGTTATTCAAATGATTTATACTGACTATAAATAGGCTACATCACTGGCAGCCGAGTCACTCAATCTCTTGAATTCTTAGAAGATGAACGTCATGAGAGTAAACCAGAAGAGCAAGATAAAAGTCTCTAAAATTTTTAGTCTATAGGCCTTCATGATTGCAGAAGGATCATGAAATTAGTTTTGTTCGGATATACTGGAGATTTTGAGAAGTGACAATTTGATTTACACTTAAACAGCTGGGCTTTTGTGGAATAAACTCGCATACACAAAGAGCTACAGTAAATGTTGCACTTTTTGTTTTATTTATATTACACTTGCAGCTTAATACACTGTGCCTTTAAAAACATATACACTACAGTGAGTGAGTGAGTGAGTGAGCGAGAGAAAGAGAGAGAGAGACATGAGAGATGTAGCAGTTGCTGTAACAACAGAAGATTCCGAACATTCCTGCCCTTTACTGCTCCATTCAATATCTATGATAATATCCCAGTAGGAATGATTAAGGCCATGTGCCAAATGTAAAAAAAACAAATATACAAAAAAGCTCACAGTTTTTCTTATCTTGAAAAGAAAACAAAGGTTTAGTTAAAGTTAGCAAGCGTTATTGGCAGCCAATGCATTTGCAGTTCATATGTGCACTAGCAAATAAATACGTATTTGTAAACAAACAACAGTAAATGAAAAATAAAGATACAAAGCACAAAGTTAAAGCTATGCTGCTCAAAAACTTCCAAAGAGAGACTACACTTAATACATTTCAAAGTCAGTCAATTTTATTGTCGTTTTTTTTCTTTTCTTCACAACAAAGAAAGAAAATACACAGTTTCCCAGGAAACCTTGCAAAAATTCAGCCTTCAGTAACACTGTGCAAGCCTACAGTACAACTGCAACTGTAGCAGCACAATGCAGACGCAATAACTCTTCAAAATACAATACATGATAATTAGATTTATTTCACTTTCAAATATATTCTTGGTAACACTAATAAGGTTGTATATTTGTTAAAAATGAATTAGCTAGCATAAACTTAAAATGAACAAAAGGCTACTTCTACAGCATTTATTAACCTTTGCTCATGTTATTTTCAGAATTTACTGACAATATTTATACAATATATTTAAAAAACAAAACAAAATAATAAACTAAAATGAGCCACATGTAACATTAAAACATATGAATAAATCCTGTTTGCAGTGTTTTAATTTATATAACATTTGACGTAAAAATATATTGATGACGATTTTGTTTAGCTTGAATGAATGAGTTTGAGTGCGAGTGAGAGAGCGCGCGCGCGCGCGCGAGAGAGAGAGAGAGAGAGAGCAAGCGAGCGAGCGAGAGAGAGAGAGAGAGCGTAACCGGAACTGGAACTGTTACATTCAGACAGCAGATCCTTCACTTTACACACTTATTCATTATTCATATGATTTATTTCATCTCACTAAACTTTTCCCGCCATGACGCGCTGGATTCCCACAAAAAGGGAGAAATATGGAGTGGGTAAGTGACTTTAAACGCGCTTTCGCGTCTCTTCCTTCAGTTTACACGAGTTGCTTTAGAGTTTGAGCTCGAGCTCAGCCGCACCTTTACCTGTAAACACACCTGAGGGTCGTGCAATGAAAACTTTTCAGTTGTCATACAGAAACTTCTAACGGAGCAAAAAGTTTTAGGGTTGTTGACATTTTGTAACACAAGTTAGTTACGTGGAGGAGCGTTGTATGCTTATTGCTCTTTGGTGGGTCAAATGTGTTTTTATTTTAGTCTAGTTTGATTTACTTATTTTTAGTCATGTTTAAGTACACACAGTGGAGCGAAATGTTGTGCAATACATAGGCTACTGTATATATACAGTATCATGCAACATACTGACAGAGGTGACGAAGTGACTCTGTATGTAAACTATGTAAAGTGAGAGCACCTTTATAGCATACATGCATACATATCACACGTGCTAATATATTTGCATGTACATTATATTGTAAACTATTTTCTATAAACTGTTTTACTTTGTTTTTATATTTCGATTATATTGTATCAGACACCTGGGGCCCAGTTGCAAGAAACCAACAACATTTAGATTTAATGTTAAAGTATTGTCACATTGTTTATTTCTTGTCCTAAGGGTTTGGTTTCTTGCTACTTGAAACTTGAAATGATCACCGTCATAAAAAACATTTCCCTTCTAGTAACATTAATCTGTGCACACATGCAAACTGAACACACCCTTAAAGTCCAACAGATCTCTTTATCTGTGAGTGATGAAAGATACATTGAGTTTCTGGATTGTTTATCAACTCTCAGACCATAATAAAAGACCTGCATATGCATCTATACCGTTTACATGAGCGCCCGTCTTCACCCTTGACACTTTTAAGACGTCCCAGTGTTTTAAATGTGATCGTAAATATAAATTGAAATATTTTGCATGGACTGCATTGCATAAGAGGATTTAATGAACGGGTGGCTTTTGCATATGAGCTTTTATTTTTTAGAGCTCCAGTGCACTACTGTACTTGGTGTTTATGCCAAGTCCGGTCAGCTGGCCGGTTAAAACACAGAGCTGATTGTTGTGCTCGAGCGTTTTTAAAGTACATGTAATCTGTTGGTCAGACATCAAACAACTAGCTAGGTTTGCTAGGTCTTTTAAAGCTTTTGTTTCAGTTTGCCCTTTCCCATTTTACTGCAAATGATGATATTTTTAGGGTATGGGTCAGTGAAGTAGACTTTCAGCAGGAAGTCTTCACAGTTCAACCTAAAACATAAAGGTGTGATAACGCTGTTGCCACTTTGTAGGTGTGAGCAAAAATGTGCCATTTTTAGGTGTGTCCTTTAAAATGCAATGAGCTGATCTCTGCACTAAATGGCAATGCCAATGTGGTTGGATAGTGCAGATTAAGGGGCAGCATATTCTCTTGTGACATCACAAGGGGAGTCACATTTCAATTACCTAATTTTTTACATGCTTGTAGAGAATGGTTTACCAAAACTAAGTTGCTGGGTTGATCTTTTTCATATTTTCTATGTTAAGAGAAGCACTGGGGACTTAATTATAAAAAAGTCAGATTTTCATGATATGCCCCCTTTAAGGTTCCATGCATAGGAAGCTACATTAAGGCTTTTCCACCTAAGGCCAGTGGGCTTTTACAGATGTACTTGTAGGTTTTACAGAGCTGTGTGTTCCTCTAGTTTTCTTGCTAATTAGTTTGTAGTTAGTTTAGTTAATATTAACACAATTATCAGCACACTATATTTAAAAAACTTATCATGCCCTGACGTTATTTACCATCCGGCCTTCAGCCTAAAATGAGTTCGACACCCCTGCATTAGATCAGTAGGCGGTCTTTGTGGTTGCTCGAACACATACAACCACATGCGTGTGTATACAATAAAAGCAATCCAGTCGAATGCTTTTTTTTTGTGGTTAAAAGTGTGCAAGCTCAAAACGTTTTACATCCCGTATACACCTCTATTTAGTGTCATCCACTTGTGACCCGATTGGCCAAAACACATCTTAATAATACTTTATAATTTGTAGATACAAATAAAGCAATAACAACAAAAGATCACATGGCAACATAACAAGTGATGGGGTGTTTGTGACCTCTCTGTATGTTATGTCATTGTGAATTTTACACAAAGGCCGGTCAGAGAGGAGCTATTAGCAAATCCCGCATCCCAGCATGCACCAGGCCTCTTCATTGTGACGCCTCCATGGCCCAAACAGCAAATCACACGCTCAGATGATGCATAGTGTGTGAAGTGCAGCATTTTCGACAGCGAAGCTGTGTTCAAATCTACAGCTGCTGCCTAGTTAGTCGATGACTAAAACAGGACGCATTTTGTGCATGATGTTATCCATAATCTGCACCATAATGTCACATTTAATAATCTAGAACGAACTCAAGTAAGCTTTAGACGTAACCGAGCAAATATTTAGTAACCACAATGCAAATTTCTCCCTAGAAATAGGAGAATAAAAATTGAGATATTATCATCAATGAATAAATTTGATGCTCCATCAAACGTTTCTCTCTGCTGTTTTTCCGCTAAATAAATATCCAATGCTGGGCCAGCGCCAATCAGAAGGAACAAGCTGGAGGTTTTAAGCGATTTTAAATGTTTTTTTAATGCAATGACAGAGGTTTCCCGCTAAGCGTGATGAATGTAGCCAGAGGCGATGGAATTCATCATCTATTCATGTAGCTCTCCTCTCCAAGGCCTAGATCTGTTTGGGTGTGTACAGGATACGCTATGAGCTAATATGTTATAGATCATTAATCTGACCCAACCAGAGCAGAAGTTCATGAGCACTGTAGCACATGACTCTTGAGCGGAAGTAACGGCACGTTTCATATAAGAGTACGTCAGATTTAATAGATAATACTACGCAAACACAGCTGTTGTTTCATACATGCCATTAAAAAAAAGAAGAACAGACTTCTGGGTTGTGTGTGCATGAGATTTGCAGTGCACTAGTGGACGCATGTCATGAAACGTAGCCTCGAGCGTTTGAGTTTATCAGCGAGTCTTTATTTGAGCTGAGCTGTGTGCATGCCTGAACAAACACTGAGCTTTGAGCCGAAAGTCGGCGTGCTGCAGATATTATTGCTTTCTCACAATGCAGGATATTGCAGTGCCTGATATAAACAATAAGTTGTTTTTGCCTGTTTATTTTGATTGTTTATCGTGCCAGCCGAGGGGCGAGCAATATACGCCGTAATTTATATAACAATATTCACAAAATGTAGACCTATGGTGATATGCACCGTTTCATTCGAAACGCATTTTGTAATAAAAGAGACTTTTGATTTTAAACAGTGTTTAGAGTATAAAGCTTTTTATTTGAACAACTTGACAGCAGTAGATCAAATGCTTGTAGCGCTAGCAACAGTAACCAAGGGGGGCAGGACTTGATGATAAGTCAAGGCTAACCCATGCATGATGCACCTTTGTTTATGAAGAGCTCAGAAAAGCCGCTAAATGCCACCTCCATCAAAAATGAGATAAGTAAGGGATCATTTATAGGCAGCCGGATGATTTTGGAGAAATAAGCCCGACAGTATGATCAGGAGGGTCTTGTAACACACCGAATGTGCTTATTAAAGCAATAAGCCCCAATAAGCAGTGGGTTACCAGTGCATTTTATAACAGCTAAGGGGCGTTGTTATAAAATGCACTGTAACCCCACTGCTTCGCGGGGTTTATTGCATTTATAAAACGGTTACTTCATATGCATAGCAGGGTTTCACAAAATGAAACACAAATAAGTTGTAATTATATTAGTACAAATATTACTCTTCCGCCAAACAAAGTAGTTCCTCAGAATCAAGTGTGACTGCAACAGAGCGCAATTCTCAAGCAACACAGACGCAGCAAAGACACAATGAAAATATGATTAAAAACTGTGGTGTTTATTTTTATAAATCAAAATTCATCTAATTTATACATTAACATTTATATCGTGCAACTGTTGAATTGATTATCAAATATGGAAGCATGCTTAACTCTTTCCCGGTCAGCGTTTTTTTTTTAAGTTCAAAATTAAAAATGATCTTCTTTAAATAAACATAAAATATCAAATGAAAGAACAGACCATCCACTTTCCAACAACAACAACAACAACAAAAAGTTTCATCCTACCTTGATTTGTTCTCTTATCAGTTATCACCTCTCAAATTTTCAGCTAAAAGCGGAGATAATTCCAATTTTTGTGAAGAACTTTTGTAAGAGATCAGATTCAGTGCTTCACCGTGTGTTATTAGTTGTGATCGGTTGTTTTCTGGGAATAACGTACCTGTGTTTGCTTCTGTATAGCTCAGTGGTAGAAGGTCATAGGTTCGATCCCAGGGAACACAAATACTGATAAAAAGAAATGTATAGCTTGTAATATACTGTAAGTCGCTTTGGATAAAAGCATCTGCCAAATGAATAAATATATAAAGAGTTTCGTTGCAAAACGAGATAAATTCATTTTTTAACATTTTTGTCAAAACATGTTTATTATTATGTTATCATGTTATTATTTTGTTTTATGGTGCTACTTAGCTGTACTTTTTAAGTTATGAAGGTTTAAATCAAAACAAACCAACTGCAGTTGCATACTTGCATTGAAATTAATTGGAATGCACAACCAAAAAACTAGATTTTTGAACAATTAAAAAAACGGTGGTTATCTCGTCTTCATATATAGACGAGATAACCTCTTAACCTCTTAACTCTTCATATATAAATATAAGTGCACAAAAGAGGAATTGGGTGAACGATTGACCGAATATATTACAATCATTTTTTTAGCCATTTTCCTTTATTCAGAAAGAACAGTGAAGAGCGACTGGAAACCTTTTTACTAGTGGAGATTTTTGCATGCACTTAAACGTTTTTTTTTTGTATCGAATCTTGTAATTGTAAAACATCAAATTTGTAAAAATAAGACATTTTTAATAATTAATAATCTGACTAATAATATTTTTATTGCCATTAAAGTGTAAACCTAAACATAAGAGCCTTAGAAAAAAATGCTCACTTACAAAAAACCATCAGATGCACTTAGGGCTCAGTCACACCAAAAGCGCTTTAAACGCTTGCAAACGCAAGGCGCGACGCACTGCCTTTTTTAAAAAAGAGCAGTGCAGCGCGGCTTTTAATATTGCTAAGCAACCACCGAGTCAGCTGTCTTGTCAATCAAAATTGAAGCGTGAGCGCTCTTTTGCTGTTAACTGTCATATTAGCAGAAACTTTAAAAAGAGGGCGCTTGCTCTGACCTTGTTTGAGGATAAGAGGAGCACAAACACGCAGGAGAGAGTGAGCGAGTGGAGTCCGGTTCTTCAAAGCAACTGTAAGCTTCCCTCGCCACAACGTAAGGCCCGCCTCTCCCCTCATTTGATTGGACAATGGAAGACGCGAATGACGTCAGGCGCTCCTCCGCTCTCAGCGCTCCTTCAAAAACGCGTGCGCGGCAGGCGGCAGAAAACCGCAAGGCGCTCGGCGCGCATAAACAGCGCGCAAACGCGCCCTGCCCATAGAATATCATTCAAAAAAGGCGCCTGCAACTGCCATAAACGCTTTTGGTGTGACTGAGCCCTTAGAGGGTTTGTCATCTGAAGTCTCACTTATATGTTTGTGCATTAGGCAGGCATTTTTATCTGAAGTGCTTTCAGTGTATACATTGATCAGTATACATTGATAGGTTTTCCCTGGGATTGAACCCATGACCTTTTGCACTGCAAATGCGATGCTCTTCCAAATGAGCTACAGGAACATTATAAACAGTAATACTAGTGATGGTTGCCCCAAAAATCACCTAACAAGCCTTTTCTTTGCCCTTTTTGTAATTACTTTTTTAAACAATTGAATTTTCAAAGCTGAATACTTTCCATGGTAATTAACGGGAATATATGGGAATAAAATGGGAATTTGAAAAAAAATGCAGAGTTGCCTATAACAGGGAACTTAAATGTAGTTAAACAAATCTTGCAGCATAATTTTGTTTAAAACAACAAAGATGCAATTTCAGTTGAATTTCTACCCTGCTCATTCCTCAGTCCCATGCACAGCACACTGCTTACTGAAGGGCCATTGAGGCCACACCCCCTGCATGTACTTGCATTCTCCTATAACATGCACAGATCATTTCTTGAATCCTGCACACAACATATTGTCAAAATATTAATCTTTGCATGTATTCACATAAATTACATAAATTTGTTTAAAACCTCCTTGTGCTGTGTGTAAGCTAGTGTGCAACAACATTTTACCGTTGTAAAGACAAATACACTGACTGAAACACATTTAGGTGAGATATTTAAAAAAGTAGTGTCCCGCACACACACTTACTCCACCTAAAAGAAAAAAATCTCCATATATTACCCAAGGGGACGGCACACTTGCTACATTTTAACAGTTTAACTAGCAAATTCCAATATGTGTTTATACAGTGCAGGGCTCAACATAAAGGACGGCCCGGTGGCCCGGGGCAAGTGTTAGGGACGTTCTGGCCAGGAAAAAGTATTGTCACTTGCCCGATCGGGCCAGTGCTTCACCCTCAGTCACTAAAATATATTTTCATCAATGTATATTATTTAACATCTTTGAAGCAGACATTTACTTGGGTAAAACACGCCGAAAGAAACAATGCAATATTTTGCGCAGTTTGCTGTCAGTTTACAGGTAAAGCAAAAAAGTTGGGAGCCTTTTTTTGTTGGAACATGTCTGTTGTATATGTATACAATTATATTTGACTTTTTAATTATTTCTTTTAAAGGATTAGTCCATTTTCTTAAAAGAAAAATCCAGATGGTTTGCTCGCCACCATGTCATCCAGAATGTTGATGTCTTTCTTTGTTTGGTCCAGAGGGGGTTGTGTTTTTTGAGGAAAACGTTGCAGATTTTTTCTAATTTTAATGGACTTTAATAGAACCCAACATTCAATACCCAACTCAACACTCAACAGTTTTTTTCAACGGAGTTTCAAAGGACCCCAAACGATCCCAAACGAGGCACAAGGGTCCCATCCAGCGAAACGATTGACAATAAAAAAACAAATATACACTTTCAAAGCACAACTTCTCGTCGTGTAGATCCGGTCGTGATGCGCCAGCTGACCCCACTACGTCACCGCAATACGTCATGACGCCAAGAGGTCACAGAGGACGAACGCGTAACTCCGCCCCAGTGTTTACAAGCGTCTTGAAAGAGGCCCGTTTCTATGTTGTTGTATGTCAACTGATACTAATTAATGTATTTGTGGCAGTTTATTGTTTAAAATGGTCCGCGAATGTGCGTTTTATATATGTAACACGTGACCTCCCTACGTCACTACGCATTTACGTTAGGTCGCGCTGGACCGGACCTTGACGAAAAGTTGTGGTTTAAAAGTATATATTTGTTATTTTTATTGTCAAAAATGACAATCGTTTCGCTAGATAAGACCCTTATGCCTCGTTTGGGATCGTTTATAGTCCTTTGAAACTCCATTGAAAAAAACTGTTAAGTGTTGAGTTAAGTATTAAATGTTGGGTTCTATTAAAGTCCATTAAAATTAGAAAAATTTTGCAATGTTTTCTTCAAAAAACATAATTTCTTCTGGACTGAACAAAGAAAGACATCAACATTTTGGATGACATGGTGGTGAGTAAATTATCTGGATTTTTCTTTTAAGAAAATGGAATATTCCAAGTATTGGGGCCAGTGAAAATTTTGCCAGGGCAAGTGAAAACCTGAACCACTGGCCCGACTGGGCACGTATAAAAAATAATTTGTGTTGAGCCCTGCAGTGGCTAGCTAGCTAGTCAGTAAATCAGATATTTAAATGTAAGCTAGCACTATAATAATAATAATAATAATAATAATAATAATAATGTTTATTATGCTTTTGTGTTACTCAATGAAATAATCAATTAAAGTTCTACTTACAATTAAATCAGTCAATTTTAAAAATTTGTATTACCTTGCATGCATGTCTGCTTTATGACCACACAAAATGTATATGATATAGTTTATATAAATTTCACTAAATTCCCGTTAAGTTTCCAATTTGGAATATTTCCAAAATTCCCCAGATTAAGGTCCAATGGAAAGTTTCGTAAATTTACCGAAAACTTTGCAACTTTTTTTTTGCACAACACTGATGCTCAAGTTTCTACATTGGTTAAGACTGTTTAACAGGTTTAGCCAGTATATTCCCCACCCCTCATATCAAGAATCTCAAATACTGTGTATATACAAAGTAATAATGTTTGTCTACTTGCATTCCTACAGTATATCCTATCTGTGCGCACACACAAGTGTTTATTTTTGTGCATTCAGCTGACAGAAAACAGTGTGGTGGCAGGTGGATGTCACCTAGAAATCTTAAATTCCCGCTGAAGTGTCCTTCAACATTCAAGAGGGAGGGAGAACTCAAAGCTTCAGACTTCAATCTTATAGTGTAGACATGTACAGTCTGAGGTTCATCTGCAGTTCAACAACCCAAAAAATGTTTCCACCTCCATTAAAAAGCCTTCCAGTAGGCTCACATTCCCAACAATTCAGTTGTGTTTTGTGCCAGACAGTCTTGTGTTGTCTCTGTCATACTCCTTCTTACAGCATGATGACATGGGCTCAGGTGTGTTATTAAGTGTGAGTGCTAGGGCAAACATCGCTATTATTTGTTTCTCACACTGGAGTTAGAAAAATGAAGGAACACCTGACCCTTAGAGTCATAAAGTTTTGAATGATGCTTCAAATCATGCGGCTTGTTCTGAAGAGTTGTGTATTACTATTTTTTTAGTCTGTATTGGCATTTCGTCCAGACGTATCTGGCATTTTGGGAGCCTGAAACCTCTATTTTTTGAAACTGGGTCCTATGAATGAGCCCTTACGGTTTCGTATGTACAGCCAACAAGGTTTATTTAAGTGCATTTTCCATGTCCTCTTCTCTGTTTTTAGTGTTTCTCTGTGGCAGATTACAGTGCCACATACTGGACTAGCATGTATACTACATTGATTAGAGTCGGTTTTAGTGTTTTCGTGTAGAGATCGACCGATATATCTGTTTTCCGATATTTTCCCCGATATTTAAGCATTTTCACATTATCGGATATTAGGGGTGTGACAAGATCTTGTGCGTCGAGATCTCGCGAGATTAAAATTGTATCGCAAAATTAATTATGTCACGAGATGTCTCGTGGAGGTGAAATGCTGGACGTTTCTCAAACAAAAGGCTGCATCCTTTAGAGGTTGCATTTGTAGACTGCATACTTCATAAAGACTGTCTTATTACAGAATATTAACAATTATAAAGTTTACTATTATATTACGTTAATCGTAAATTGTTGTAATATGCTTATGACTTGCGAATGTAATGTTCAGTTAACTTAAATAAATCAGGCTTGATGACGTATGCAGCCTGCATATGCGACCTCCGGAGGATGCAGGTTTTCTGTTTGCGACACGGCGACTGTCAGCATAAAGTTACGTTTCTGGCTAAACCTTTTCCAGTGCAGTGTGCATGCATTATATTCAGAATTTTACTGCATGTGCTTTTTTGTTTGGGCTTCCAATAATGTTCATCTAAGACGCGTTACGATTGTCTGTTGATCAGTGTCAGAAGTGTCTCAGCAGTTTAATCCCTCACTCGGAGTTTATCTTTGCATGTTCTTGCTCAAGAATAACAGTTGCTATATAATTTCTATTATAAAGAATTGGACAAATATTAAAGATTGAAATGGATTTAAACGTTGTTTGTTTAAAATTAAGCATCTAAAGTTTAGATTCTAAAGTGAAAGTAACAGAAGCGGGTCCTGCAGGCATTTGTTATAGTACATATACATGCTGCTTTTTATTAAAAAGGCTACATTTTAAAACTTTTTTTGAACAAATTATTATTGCATCGTCATTATTATATAATTTTAAAGGTTATTGTTAACTTGGGTCAATTTTTATTATCAAAAATATCAAAATATCTGATTATCAATTAGCAAAATAATTGTTAGGGACAGTCTTGGATTAGTTAAAACATTTCAAAATAATGTGATTTTTAGTTTCCCAATCATTTATTTTATCATTGAGGATTTCTTAAAAAAAAAAAAACAATCTCGTGAACCCAATCTCGTGTCTCGTCTCGTCGATTAAGTGTCTCGTCACACCCCTATCGGATATCGGTTGTGTAATATCGGATTGACCGATAAACGCCGCCGTCTTGTGGCCGTTTTGAGAACTCCGCGCTGGGTACATCTGAGGAGAGGAGCAACAGGAGCAGCAGCCCAACAAATATGATGGCGGAGTGACATGACTTCATTAAATTGACTTTGAGTATACTTACTTTGCCTTAATTAATCAACTTATTTAATATAACAGCCATTAATGCACAAATAAGATGTTATAAAGACGTTATAAATGCCTGATATGCAACATGCAGCTTGTCTAAGAAATGGAGACGAACTCACAGAGTCGCGCAAGTTAAACTGATCCATCAAATCCTGTCCCAAAAATGATGTAGCTTTGCATGTATAAAACAGCCATGACTGAATGCTTGGTGGAATTAAAAACGCTGAATTAAATGAGTTTTTCTGTTATTTATGCTTATCAGTAGCCTCGTAAAATCACGTTCATATTGCTGTTCACTTTTTGGGTTGAAGGCTGAAGCACAGACACCACATGTAGCTTACTTTTAACAAGATTTACCCTAAGTTATATTAACATTTACCAGATAAATATTATTTTGCTAAAACATCTAAATAAATATCTGTGGATATTAATTCATTATTTATTACCTCTGCGAGCTATCGCAGTTTGATGCGTGAGTAAATGCATAGATCAACAGCGCTGTCAACAGCCATTTCATAAGCCATAACCTCAAAATATGAATTATTCTGACATAAAATACTAGTTAAGAAATTCAATGATATCAGCAGTTTTGTTTGTTACTTTCCTGACAATGTATTATTCCAGTTATAATATTTATTAAAGTAATATTATTCTTCACTCTTTCAGACCCCTATTTATTACTTTGTATACACTGAAAAAAATGATTCATTGAATTTAATAAATTTTTTTAAGGTAAGTGGTTTCAATTAATTTATTTAAGCTACATTTAAACAAAAGTTTTATATTTTACTTAACGTTACTAATCTTTTTTGTTTAAATGTAGCTTAAATAAATTGATTGCAACCACTTACCTTAAAAAAATTTATTAAATTCAATGAATCATTTTTGTCAGTGTACAAAGAGGGAGTGATTTTTATTATTATAAGGGTTTGATCAGTTCAGTAGTGTTGTAGTAATTGTGTCAAAAATAGACACACTGAAAACAAATGATTCATTGAATTTAATCAAAATTTTTAGTGGTTTTGAAACCTTGACTCTTTAAAATGAAACCGGTATGCGTTTCCATCACTGAAAAAAATTATTCATTGAATTTAATCAAATTTTTTTTTAAGGTAAGTGGTTGCAATCAATTTATTTAAGCTACATTTAAACAAAACTTTTATATTTTATTTTACTTTACAAATCTTTTTTGTTAAAATGTAGCTTTAATAAATTGATTGCAACCACTTACCTTAAAAAAATTGATTAAATTCAATGAATCATTTTTTTCAGTGATGGAACCGCATACCGGTTTCATTTTAAAGAGTCAAGGTTTCAAAATCACAAACATTTTCTGTAATACCGTTTCAAAGGTATGAACTGTGTTTATACAACTTAATTAAATCATTAAGTCATGTAATTTACATTTAATATATTTTACAAAAAATGTATTTTATTTTAAAGAAAATTATAATTTTAAAGGCTTTATTTTTACCCGGCATACATATTGTATGTTGCTTAAAAATAAAATGTATAGTGTCCTGTTAAAAAGTTGTTGTTTGTATACGTAGGCGTCTAAAAATAACACATTTTAGTGGTGCAATTTCAAAACCGCAATACTGTGAAACTGTGGTATTTTTGCTTAATGTTATCATACCTCCAAAATCTTATACCGGCCCATGCCTAGTCAAAAACAGAAGTATAACAGTAAATAAAAATCGGTTATCGGGCACATAAGCATCCAAATATTTGGTGTCGGTATCGGTTTAAAGCAACACCAAAGAGATTTTTTACCTTAAAATAACGTTTCCAAAAAAGTTTCAGTGGTTCATCCACACAAAACAGGGTGAATGGCACTTTCACATTCGCTTTGCAGCCCTCTATCGGCCAAAACCGCACTAAAGAAGTTTCCAACCATCGGGTAGCGGTCCTGTAGTTCGAGTGAAAACTACAAAAACTTGCTTTTCGGCAGACCTACAATCCAATCAGAGCCAGCTATGCTGCAGTATTTACGACAGTGGTAATGAACAATTACGCTTCTAACCTGTAGGGGAAGCAAAGAGCAATAAGTCTTTAGTGTTGCTTTAACAAAATCAATATCGGTCGATCTGTAGTTTTGTGTGTATGCAGATATTTCTTGAGATGACGCTATGTTTACGGACTTTTTTTAGAAAAAGGAAATGAAATGCTCTGGTTTTGTTTAGAGTGGTTTTATAATTTTTCCCGGTGGACAATTTAATGGCCAAAAAACCCATTGACTTAAGCGAGTCGCCCACCGGACGAGAAGCGATGTATATAAAAATAAAACACATTATTTTCTATGAATATGCACACGCTGACGGCAGCTGTTCGCTGTGACTGGACACAGCTCAACACCCTGCCACGCCATTCACAGTTTAACATTAAATATCATCATATTTGTCCCAAAAATGATGTGAACCTAACGATTAACATAGGTTATTGTACTAATGCATATTTGCATCTTGAAGTACCTGCGAGTTGTCCTACAAACTACACGATGCGGTGCTTTTGCACGGTGTGCAACCCCCTTTACACTAAACTTGATATTTTTGTTGAAAGCACAACATATTAGATTTTTGGCTGTCTGAATAAAGTAATAAAGACTTCAGGATAGGTTTTGTGTGACACCTGAAAGGGATACTCCAGTCAAATATCAAAATTACCTCATGATTTAATCGCCCTCAAGCAATTCGAGATGCATATGTCCATCATTTTTCAGACGAACACATTTGGAGTTATTTTAGTAAAAGTCCTTGCTCTTCCAAGATTTATAATATAAAAGAGGGATTAGGAAACTAAGGGGAGAGATTTGGTACGTTGCACAGTGCCTCTCTTGAATGGCCAAGATGGAGTCATTACCAGAAGCTAGATATTATAATATATAAAGTGTATATGATGGATATAAGTTTATAATAAAGATATTTTTCTTACAAAATTGCATCGATTACCTGCAAAATACCTTAATTTCCCCCTGGAGCCATGTGGATCACATACATCTGTGAAGGATGCATTTTACTTTTTTAGGGTTTAAGAAGTCAGAAGTTGTTTCCTGATCCCTGTTTTCTCCCTTTATAAGCTTGGAAAAGCAAGGACATTTACCAGAGTAACTCCAAATGTGTTTGTCTGAAATATGATGGACATATGTATCTCAGATTGCTTGTGCGTAAGTACATCATGGGGTAATGTTGATATTTGGCTGAACTTTAGTTTTTATTAAATACATAACAACATGCAAGAAACACTTTAGCAACCACCCACTACGCCATAGCATTTTGGTGCAGAATTTGGCACACTAGTAAATGTCAAAATCTAGTTATGTTATTTCAATCTCATTGGGAGTTTGGATAGCTGGGACATTATGCTGTCGTGAGTCATACTGACAGACGTCAACACGTCAAGTTTCCTTGCAGAATTTGAGATCTCATGCAACTGTCGCTGTGTTGTTCTGCGCTGTCACATTTTTTCCTCTCTTTCGCAGGACAGACAGACAGGCATTCGAGCTATTTTTACTTTTACTGCTTTCTGCCGTCCGTGACCCCTTTGTTTTACATTTCAGCTATCTATAACTATAACGCAAACGGAGAGGCGGAGTTAAGTCTTCAGGTGGGGGACACAGTACACATACTGGAGACGTTTGAAGGTGAGGTTTCTGTTTCAGCCTGTCCTGACACATACTCCTACACTTTCTGATAACATGTTCACACTCGTGCCAGCGCCTAATCTGATATATCATTGAGTTCTTCAGAGGCACAGGAATGCTGGAGCTTCAAACATGACCTGCAACGCATTAGGTTAAATAATTGTTCAACACTTTCAATGCATTCAGTTTAGTTGTAAGTCCAACTCAAAAGTTCTACTTCTGCTTTTGTTTTTATGATTGTTTTAATCCTATTCCTGACCATAAGAATGAAACAATTCACTTAAAGCGATACTCCAGTCCAGCCAAATATCTAAAATTACCCCATGATTTACAGGGATTAGGGAACAACTTCTGGCTTTAAACCTCAAAATGTGCATTCATTCTTCACAGATGTAACCATATGGCTCCAATGCGTTAATAAAGGTCTTTTGTGTGTAATCGATGCAATTTTTAAAGAAAACTGTCCATGTTTTAAACTTCGCTTTCCTCCCTCTAGATCATTGGTTTTCAAACTGGGGGCCGCGAGACGGTGCCAGGGGGGCCCCAGTTTTATGACATTTTATAAAATACATTCATTTATCATGAATTCTGTGTAATTAAACCTAAAAATAAGCCAACTAACCAACAGCACTACTAGGTATAATTTTATATGTTTTGTTTAATTAAAATATTACATTTTAAAACTTTTTTGTCATAAATTTTCTTTCGGGGGGCCGTGAAAAAATGCACTGTACACAAGGGGGGCCGCACGCTGAAAAAGTTTGGGAACCACTGCTCTAGATTACTTGCGGGATTTAACTGTGTGTCATGCGAAATTTTTGCTTGAGTTGAATATTTTCAACCTGCAAGAAGATGCGTTTGAGGTGAATAGCGCATGTTTTTGTGGCAATTGCGGTGCCCAAATCTCATCATTCGCATCGCCCCGTGTGAGTTCGCATCTATTCACGAGTCCTTGAATTTGTGTTTGGTGTTTGATCTGTTTGCCTCCACGGTGCTAGGTTTAGCGGTGGCGTTTCATCTATGCTTTTTTTGGATAATCATATGTTTTTGTACGAATTGTACAGATTCATACTAATTGACTTACAGCTGCCCTGCGATGACAATACACAAACATGAACAAACTGTGTTGTCATCAATACAGCCCTTTTCACACAGATATTCCGTAAGATACACGGGACAGGCATCCTGGAATTTTGGGATGCATTTGTTATATCTTGTTGGGATGACGCGCGGGTATTTTCGTTTATTATAGTTCAAATGAAAACGTGATGCGATATTCTTTTATGCTGCTGAATGATCTCCGTTTCAACGCAGTAAGTAACGAGCTTACTTACCTGATATCTGCTTCAGTCCAGTTTGCTGACATTTCTCGTAGTGAATATTGTAAATCCCTCATTTTAAAGAGTTGAACCAACTTCATGTTGCCATGACACGCGCGTCCTCACTACGGCACGTGCGTCATTGTTTATGCGTCTCATTTATCATTTCCTGATAACTGCTTCAATCTAGTTTGCAACATTTTCGTGGTGAATGTTTATATGCATGTTATCTCTCGTTGTAAGGAGCTGAACCATAACTTGTGTTGTGATGACGCGCGCGTCCTCACTTCGACACGCCCATTACGGCATTCGTCCGGCTTCTTGTTCACACAGAGGGTTACCAGCGTATCTTACTAGGTCCTCTTTCCGGCAACAATCCCAGAAGATTAACGGAACGAGTTTTTGTTCACACAGACGCTTGTCTGGCAATTTTATGGGTATTTTCTGGGACCAGAGGTCTGTGTGAATGGGGTTTACTAGGGCTGGGTATCGATTCAGATGTTCCAGATCGATTCAATTTCGATTCACAAGCTATCAAATCGATTCGATTTCGATTCTCGATTAAATTTTCGATTCCGATTCTCGGGTCGGTTTTTATACTCGATTCTTGATTCAACTCAATGAATATAGATTTAATACAAATACTATATTAATAAAAAATAACAGTGAACAGAAGTTTACAAGTGGGTTATTAATAAAAAGAAATTAAAAGCCACAACACTAACCTTGTCGTCTTTCTTGCGAAATCTAAAATGCTTTCATACCTCTTACTTTTTATGTGAAGGTAGCATCAACGTCGATGAACCCCCTAAAACCGCCATTTTAAGCACTGAATGAAAGAATGACAGGCTCTTTGGTAACATCGCGCAAGGCAAAAAAGAGGGTGACATCTAGTGAAGACGACAAGTAATTTGATTAACGTTAATCTTACGTTCAATGTTTGCAGAAAAAAATATGGGGGAAAAATCGATTCTGCTCTTTGAGAATCGATTCTGAATCGACCATGTTTTAAAAATACGATTAATCGAAAAATCTATTTTTTTGCCCAGCCCTAATCAATACATAATGCACAAAAACCTGACATGATGAAGTCATGGTTTAAATCAAAATCCTACTTAATTACAACATTGTATAATTCATGCATGCTATCATGCAAATATGATTATTATGACATGAGTTAAATGCACTAATGTGAATGCTACAGCATGCCTACTTAGTATTTTATTTAAAAACAGAAAAGAAATAATTTTTTCCTTTACATAATAGAAACGCTGACAACCGTCCCAGTTTTAGTGTATTCATGCTCTCGTTGGTGACAATCTCATATGACTAAAGAACTGACGACTTCTTCCTGTTATGTCAATAATGTAAAATAAATGTGCCATCTACCGCAAATATCCCTCTTTCTTTCTCTCTCTTTCTCCCAGGGTGGTACAGAGGATACACACTGCGACAGAAATCACAGAAGGTGTTTGATAATTATCATCCTACTGATAAAGTGACAATCTAATCATTACCTGACATTCAACAGCGGCCCGAATGAATTGTGTGGGTTCTCACAAGTGCTTTTGTTCATTGTCTTATTTCAAAGGGCATTTTCCCTGCCAACTACATCCATTTGAAAGAAGCTAAAGTTGAAGGAACTGGGTAAGAGGCGAATCGTATGTTAATTTTGCTCTGTAATTCATTAGTGACAAATTGTCCGTCACTCAGAAGTTATCTGGCGTGTATAGTGGCTTGCAGTAAAATGTATTTCAGTTTAGGCATTTTGTGATTATTTTTATTATACGTTCTGCTTTCTGCCGCTATCCAGAATTAATACACAGAGACAGCTACTGTATAAGCAATTCATTGCTTGTTTTTCCCCGTGGCTCTGTGCTGCTTTCAAAACATTGCACCTGTTTCCCACTAGCAGTGCTTCATTCTTTATGCTTTAGCTGCGACATCTGAATCATGTTTTTCTTACATCCGTCTTTATGTTTAGCAAACAAGAGACTGTGGTACCTGCAGACTTACCCTTGGTGCAAGAGCTTGGGACGACGCTGAGAGAATGGACACAAATCTGGCACAAACTTTACGTGGTATGTCAATCCACCTGTGGCGCAAGCCGATCGAGTTCATCTTTGGCTTAATACAGATTTTCCCACTGTGTGTTCATTCAACAAAGTCAAACCCCGTCACGAGTGTTAAGCTGTCTTATCGTATTCAATCACCTGTTCCTGTGCACCGCAGAACAACAAGACCACGCTGTTCCGGAACGTTCAGCAGATGGCCTACAGCCTGATCGAATACCGCTCGCAGATCGTATCGGGAACGCTTCCCAACGATGACCTGGTGGAACTCAAGAAGAAGGTCACAGCCAAAATCGATTATGGGAACAGGTGTGATACAGCTTCACATTTACTCATCTTTTACATTCGTTTGGGCCAAAATTCGACAGACATTTTGTCTTAAGTAAAGCATCAAAGCATTTAAAGGAATAGTTTACCAAATAGCCTATAATTTAGGTATATGACTTCATTTCTTCAGCCGAACACATTTAGGGCTGGGGTTTCTTACTCTGTATATTTATGGGTGATTCTCACAAAAACTTGGTTTTAAGAATGTCAAGCATGAAAATGTAAAAATTGCTTAAATTTACTTTTTTTCCCACCAGACATTGAAAAACAAAGTCTGGAGTAAATGGGAACATTAATTTAAAATCTTTTACTTATCATTTAACACTTTTTGTAACATAATTTAAAAAATTAGTCCTAAAAAATCTCATTACCACAACAGTCAGAAAACATCAACACTGAAATATTTTCAAAATAACATGACAAATCTGAAAGAACATAATTTGGAGATTCTGCACATGCATTAAAAATCAAAGTATTATGTTTCTATTAATTAAATTAACATTTAATAAGCATCTGTTGCGGTAATGATAATCAAAATGTCGTGTAAGCATTCTGACAAGACAATATTTCAAATTAACTGTAAAAAAATGATCTTACCTGGTAGCCATCTTGAAGTAACTGGTCCATGTGCTTGGTCACTCAAAATCAAACTTTATTAAAATTCTGTATGTGTGCTTAAACTGTTCTCAAAAAGTGTTGCGGAGGATGAGAACATCAGGCATGGACACATCATTTTCCTCATTTTTCTTCATTATTATTATACATGAATATTCAGTAAATATTTTTTCTGTCATCTAAAGTAGTCTAATAGGGTAATATTTTTGTGTTATTTTGATTAAATTACAACATAACGCATGTTCAAACACATCCGGACACATTGCGGTAATGAGAATTTCAGCAGAAAATGAGATAAAATTTACAATTATAAATTCTTATGTTGAAATCACACATTGTGCAAGCTAGAACACAGTATTGTGTTAATTCTGATGCTTTTTAATGTTACTATATTACACATTTTAAAGCTAAAATCATTAGTGCCGTGGTGTTTCAATGGTTTCGTGAGAATCACCCTTATATATTTGGATTTATTTTGCACCAGCTAGATTTTTTTTGTGATTTACTATACTTTTGGTGAATAGGGATGGGATGGTCATCTGGGAATACAGGATGATAACTTTTGGGGGAAAAAATGTTGAGAGTATTGTCTGTATTTTGGCACTTTTTCTGTACAGTGACAATAAAAACTTTAATAAAAATATCCTGGCTTTGTAATGGCATTGAATAGTGGCTGTTTTTTGAAGCCCATCCATCATCAGGGAAAATAGTCCATATGACTCTGGTGAGTTAACAGATGTGTTTTGTTTGTGAAGGAAACATATTTTGAGTGTACTTAGTGATCAATACATTGTGTTTGAATGTAAACACATCTGGATAAAAAATGGTGGGACGTCATCTGGAAATGATGTAAAAAAGGCTGGCTTCACATCGGTCCATATGATGATGGTTCTTACAAGTCTTATAATGCGCAGTCACGACCCGCCATCATCTCGATGTGTTAACATTTAAATGCAACATATTGATCGCTAAATATGCTCAAAATACAAATCTTTTTCTCTCACTAACATATTGTTTAACTTCAAAAGACATTTATGTACCTGAGTCGTATGGACTCCTTTTTCTGATAACAGATGCGCTTTATAACGTCCACTATTTAGTACCATTACAAAGCTTTATGCCTTGTACAGCCTGCCGCCATGTTGTGAGGGATGGACGTCCAGAACGTGTGCTTTAAACCTATTGTTTAGTACCGGGATGCTGGTCATGTAGTCATCAAAACAGAAAATACATTATTTTACAAATTTTCACAAGAGAAAGATCCTCAGAAATCATGGATTGTTAAAATATGAAGGGACATATGACCTAATTTTGAGGTAAGAGATGCTCAATGTCTAGATAAAATCGATTTTGTCATTATTTTCTAATGTTGTAAGCATGCTTACTTTTCTTTAAAACACCAATATAGTCCTATAACCAAGTACATATCTTCAATTCATACAGATTACAAAAATTGCAAGGCATAAATTCATTAAAAACTTTTCTCTGGTAAGTTTTTTAAACCACAATGACTGGAATCAAGAGAAGCAGGATTCATTTCTAATGAAATAAAATGTATACACAATAGGGGTGTGACGAGACACTTTATCCACGAGACGAGACGAAACACGAGATTGGGTTCACGAGAACGAGACGAGACGATATTTTTACACTTTTTAAGAAACCCTCAATGATAAAACAAATGAATAAGAAACTGAAATCACATTATTCTAAATGTTTTAACTAATCAAGGACTGGCCCTATCAATTCTTTTGCTAACTGATAATGAAGTAATTTGTTATTTTGGGGTAATAAAATAGACCCAAGTGAGCAGTAGCATTTAAAATTACATAATAACGAAGATGCAATAATAATTGGTTCAAATAAAGTATTAAAACCAAGTTACATTAAACAACATTTTGTGGCCTATAAATAAAAAGCATTATGTATGTATTATAACAAATGCCTGCAGGGGGCGATAGAGGACTCGTCTCGCGGAGGCTGTCTTCACTTTCACTTTAGACGGAGAGAAACGCTTATTTTTAGTCAAACAATGTTTAAATCCATTAATATTTAATATATGTCCATTTCTTTACACTAGAAATGATACAGCCCCTGTCATTTTTTGAGCAAGAACATGCAGACATTAAATCATGTAAACTCTGTGTGAGGGTTTGCTGCTGAGACTTCACATCTGACACTGATCAACAGACAAACACAACGCGTCTCAGACTTCACACAAGCTCCCAGACGAACATTATTGGAAACCTAAACAAAAAAAGGAAACGCAGTAAATGACAAATATAATGCATGCACTGTAAAGGGTCAAAAAGAAAGCTGCATCCTTCGGAGGTCGCATATGCAGGCTGCATACGTCATCAAGGTTTATTTCAGATCATTAACTGAGCATTACATTCGCAAGTCGTGAGCATATTACAACAATTTGCGATTTACTAAATAATTAGTAAACTTTATAATTGTTAATAGTCTCTAATAAGACAGCGATGAAGTAAATGCAGTTTAAAAATGCGACCTCTGAAGGATGCAGTCTTTTATTTGAGAAACGGCCAGCACCTCCACAAGAAATCTCGCGAGACACACCCCTAATACACAACTTTTGGGGTTTTACCTCTAACAATACTTGCACAACAAACTTTCACAAATAGCTTGTTATCAAGTCAATAACAACTATGTAGTTTCCATGTAAAAATGATTTACAGCTCCCCCATGTGGTTGAAAAGCGCAACAGTGCCTGGTATCAGACACTCTTCTGCAGGCAGGGAGAGGGGCGGGGCTGGGTGCTCTACCCTCCACCGCCATTTTCAGAGTGTGCTTGTAGCAGCTAGGAGGCTGCTCAGGTTGCAGCAACAGTGCAATTTGTCCAGTTAAAAGTTGTTCTATCACTGAAATAATTTTAGAGACATAATTTAAAGGTAAAAAAACTACATAGTGTTGCTTTAAAGGGACATTCCACTTTTTTGAAAATATGCTCATTTTCCAGCACCAGAATGAGAGTATAGTCCTAACCATATCGGCCTAGAAAATCGTAACTTGTAATTTTCTGTCGATCTTAGTACACAATGTAACTACAGAAGAGTTAATTTTTTAATAGGAAAAGTATTGAAACTCTTATTTTTAGCGCGATGCCAATGGTCTAATCAGATTCAATGGATTTTGCAAAGCTATGCTAAGAGTGCTAGTGCAAGATCCAGAGATGAGCTGAAAGGATTCCAAAAAGGTAGAAATCAAATGTTTAACTTTAGGGGAGCTGGAAAATGAGCATATTTTCAAAAAAAGTGTAATGTCCCTTTAAGTCAATGTCTTCAAAAAACAACAAACAATACATGGGACTTATGATATATACAATGTAGAGATGTATACTTGTTGTTAAAAGTCATAAAATATTGTATTGTTGCACTATATTGGTGTTTTAAAGAAAAGTAAACATGCTTATGAGAATTTAGTGATTAGCCAACAGGCTAATATCCAAAACTCTCATCACAAATACGGTCATATGTTCCTTCTAATTTTAACAATCCATGTTTACTGAGGTTCATTGTCTTGTGGAAATTTGTAAAACGATGTATTTTCTGTTTGTGATGAATGACCAGCATCCCGGTACAAAACAGTAGGTTTAATGCGGGTTACACACCAAAGATCTTTTACATCTTATAAGATTTTTAAAACGTGATAGACCACAAACATGAGGATAAAAATTCCAGATTTAACCATATTGCTCCTATAGTGTGTGGTGTACCATAATGTGTCAAAGACAGCACACCACACATGAACAGATTTTTAACCAAAGTCTCGGAAATCTGGCAAAATCTCACGAGACTTCAGAATAAGCATGGCGGACGATATGCAGGAAGAAATTTCAATGATAGTGTTTGGAATGATTTTCACAGAAAATTCAAGGAAAAAAATAAAAGGGTTTGCGTGAAGTCGTGGAGATCGCATCAACTTCCGTCACACTGCTTCCGTCTTCCATCATCTCACTTTCTGATTGGATATTGTTTCGTTTTATGGGATAATCTCAAGAGCGTGCGCGTGTTTGCAGCGATTTTTGTGTGATCATATCAGTGAACACCCCTGACCACTCGGTGAGTTTCACGTCTTTGTAAACGAAAGTTTAATGCATTTTAGGAAGGATTGTTCCAGTGCACCATTAAACCAATTGTAGAGGTGGGAGGTGAAACACAAACACCCGAAAATTCTCAGGGCAGCCGCATATGTCGAAATTTCAGTCAAAACGTTCTATTTCACCATAAACAATCTGAAAACAAAGCTTTAAGTGTAAAATACCGAACTTGTCCTTTAAACATGCTTAATCGGGGCTGCTCCGACGTTCTTCCGATCAGGTTCGGACACACTTAACACACCTCACACCAAAAGAAAATCTGATAAGATAATCTGTAGAACCATCAAGATAATCAGGACATAGCTAGGATTGTCAGAAGGGGCGAAACGGCCCAAAATCAGCCCGATTATCTTTTGGTGTGTACCCAGAATAAAGTGCACGCTCTGGACGTCCATCCCAAACAGCCTTGGTTTGGGATCAACCGAGTGGGAATGAATATGGCGTATAGAGCCAGGACATTACTTAATGTATCTGTAAATGTGTTTGACTAAAGAAAGGTAGTTATATTGACCTAGGATGGCATTAAGGTGAGTAAATTATGGACTAATTTTCATTTTTGGGTGAACCGTTCCTTTAACCAGTGTAAAATGATCAGTATTATTTGGTAAGATCTCATGCTTTCGCACAGGATTCTGGGTCTTGATTTGGTAGTGCGCGATGAAGCGGGTAACACATTAGTCCCGGAAAGCTCCAGCACCGTCAGCCTTTTCAGAGCACACGAGGCTGCGTCCCGCTGTATTGATGAGAGGATTCAGGAGGAGAAGGTATTACCCATCACAACTACTTCTGTTAACCCAACAACCATCTTTAAGTTAAAACCAGTCCATTCAGATTAATATTTATTTGGCGAAAAGCTACATACACTTTTTGAATAATTCACAGATATTTTTTAGGTGACTCTAGGAGGGACGCTAGCTCATGCATTTGTCCTTACATTATAATGGTTTAACGACTTTACTCTCACGGGAGACTCGAAACATCAGTTGCACCCACCGTTGTGTATTTCATCCTGAATGATGTCTCTCTGTTGCTGTTTTGTAACAGATGCGCCTCCAGAACGTTGATAAGCGGCGTCAGACCCTCTTCAGCGGCGTACACACGTTTAGCCTCCTCATGAATCTCAAAAACTTCGTATGCAACATTGGTGAAGACGCAGAACTCTTTATGTCATTATATGACCCTGATAAATCTGAATTCATTAGGTGAGTCTGTCTTTTTTCTTTTGTTAAAGCAGAAATTATTAGATTAATTCCTGCAGAAATGTTTGAAATATGTTGAATGCTGTGCTGAACGATGAATCACAACAATATAAAACAATTATCGTATAGTGCGCCTGAGGTTGATTCAGAGATGATAATATTGTTAGGAAACATGTTGGACTATGAGTAATGTGTTCAATTCATTCTTGAATCATTGTAGCACGGCTTTTTATGCCTACATGTGTGTCTGATCCTGAGCAGATGTTCATTGTGTCCTTGATGATTTTCTGGGGTTTAGCCTTTATAATTTTTAAAGAGTCCCATCATCAAAAATACATTTTCCTTGATCTTTTGAAACGAAAGAGTTCATTGTACTATATAAACATACTGTGATGTTCAGAGCGCAAAAGGTCTCTCCTAGTTTAATAAGACTCTCTATCTATTGTCACTTATCTGAAAAAATCTCTTGGATTCAAACCTTAGTTTGTAATTGCAAGACTGAATTCACACATCAGGCCTACCAAGGGCGATAAAGTGAGGACAGTGTAGGACAGAAAAATTAATGATAAGAGTAAAATGTTGTACAGTCTGTCAAAACCGGTTGTTGAAGTTTATTTTTATAAAAATCTCTGATGGTCTTATTCTCATCTTGACTGTTTGTCTGGGACATTTCAGTACAGTGAGTCCTGTGAGCTGTTTCTTACCTTCTTCTTTCTTTAGTTTTGAAATAAGACATAGTGCACAAGAAATGCTCATAAACACTAAAAACCTGGCTTTACATTGTAAGTTAGCCATAGGAGAAAAACACCAAAGTGGAATTTCTTGGGATGCACCATACAAAATTTCTGTGCCAATGCCGATATTCAATTACTTAGAATAACATCCGCCGATACGGATTGATACCGATAGTTTAGTTTTTTAAAAATTCTTCTAATCCTAGAAGTGCAAAGCAAACTGCAATTCTGTGTCATTGTTTCCCAATTCAACATAGTCATACAGCATGAGTTACAGTGCGTTTTGATTGCCAGAATATAATCTGCCCTGATCATCGGCTGTTTTTATCTGTCGATACCAATTATAGGCCGACACATTGCTGTATCCTTAATAATTTCATAAATTAAGTGTTTTTTTCAAAGACTCAAAAACACAAATTGCTTTTATCTGTTGATGACAATAATAAATCAATACAACTGTGCATCCTTAATAATTTCACAAATGAAGCGTTATTTTTATCGTCTACTAAAAACACAAATTGCTTTTATCTGTCGATACCGATTATAGGCCGATATATCGGTGCATCCCTAATAATTTCACAAATGAAGTGTTGTTGTTTTCATAGACTCAAAAACACAAATTGCTTTTATCTGTCCATACCAATTATAGCCCGATACATTGGTGCATCCTAATAATTTTACAAATTAAGTTTTTTTTCATAGACTAAAAAACACAAATTGCTTTTAGCTGTCTATACCAATTGTAGGCCGATATATCGGTGGATCCCTAATAATTTCATAAATTAAGTGTTTCTTTCAAAGACCCCAAAACACGAATAGCTTTTATCTGTCGATAACGATAATAAATCGATACAACTGTGCATCCTTAATTATTTCACAAATTAATTTTTTTCATAGACTTAAAAACACAAATTGCTTTTATCTGTCGATACCGATTATAGGCCGATATATCGGTGCATCCTTAATAATTTCACAAATGAAGTGTTTTTTTTTTCATAGACTCAAAAACACAAATTGCTTTTATCGGTCAATACCAATTATAGCCCGATACATCGGTGCATCCTAATAATTTTACAAATTATTTTTTATCATAGACTCAAAAACCCAAATTGCTTTAATCTGTCTATACCGATTGTAGGCTGATAAATCGGTGCATCCCTAATAATTTTACAAATAAGTGTTTTTTTAAAGACTCAAAAACACAAATTGCTTTTATCTGTCGGTACGATTCTAGGCCGATACAATGCTGCATCCCTAATAATTTCACAAATGAAGTGTTATTTTTTTCATAGACTAAAAAACAAGAATTGCGTTTATTTGTAGATACGATTATAGATCGATATATCGGCACATCATCCCTAATAATTTCACAAATGAATTGTTGTTTTTTCATATACTGAAAAACACAAATTGCTTTTATCTGTCGATACCGATTGTAGGCCGATATATCGGTGCACCCCTAATAATTTCACAAATTAAGTGTTTTTTTTTTCAAAGACTCAAAAACACAAATTGCTTTTATCTGTTGATACAGATTATAAATAGATAAATCAGTGCATCCTTAATTATTTCACAAATTAAGTGTTTTTTTCAAAGACTCAAAAACACAAATTGCTTTTATCTGTTGATACAGGTTATAAATAGATACATCAGTGCATCCTTAATTATTTCACAAATTAAGTGTTTTTTTCATAAACTGAAAAACACATATTGCTTTTATCTGTCGATACCAATTGTAGGCCAATATATCGGTGCATCCCTAATAATTTCACAAATGAAGTGTTATTTTTTAATAGTCTCAAAAACACACATTGCTTTTATCTGTTGATACCAATTATAGGCCTATACATCGGTGCATTCTTAATAATTTGACAAATTAAGTTTTTTTTCATAGACTCAAAAAAAGCAAATTGCTTTTATCTGTCTATAATGCCTGTAGGCCGATATATAGCTGCATCCCTAATAATTTCACAAATAAAATGTTTTTTTCAAAGACTCAAATGCACAAATTGCTTTTATCTGTCTATACCGATTGTAGGCCGATACACATCGGTGCATCCCTAATAATTTCACAAATGAAGTGTTATTAGACTTAAAAACACAAAATCCTGTCATATTAGCTCAATTAGATTTCTCTCACTAATTTGTTTGGCAGAAAACAATTTGTAAATATAACTGGAAAGTATGACACATTTTATTTTGTCCTCTCAGCGAGAACTTCCTGGTCAGGTGGGACAGCACAGGCATGCCGAAAGAGATCGAAAAACTTAACAACCTGCCGGCACTTTTCACGGTAACGCAGATAAAAATGTTATACAATGTATTTCCATCATTTTTATGAACTTACAAATGGGAATATGATAAGGGAAAAGAGCACAAAGGATTTTGCTTGTGTTAACTCAGTAATCTGACAGGAAAACAATTTTAAGTGCTTCATGCGGTTCTCACCGGGACTCTTTATGACCTCTCTGTGTCCAGGATCTGAGCAGCAGTGATCTGATCAGACAGCGCCTCTTTCTGGTCTGTCAGATTATCCGTGTGGGCAGCATGGAGCTGAAAGAGGGAAAAAAACAGACAGGAGGACTGCGAAGGCCGTTCGGAGTCGCAGGTTCTGAGCTCATAGCTTTTGCATTGCATTATTTTAAATTTATTTATGTTTATGCATTTATCCAAATCATTTAGAGCGGTTTCCTGGACAGGGTTTAAGTGTAGTCTCTGACTAAAAAGCATGTTCCAGCTGTTTTAACTGAAAACAGCTTGCACTTAAGTTTCTTAACACACATCAGTCTCAATATGCACATCGGTGTTTGTAAAAACGACTTAAATGTCCTGATATAACTAAAGCCTTCTGGCTTAATCTAAACCCTGTCTGGGAAACCACTCCTTAAAGTATACATGTATCACTCCTTGCCGTCTTTTGTTAGAAGTATCACAATTTAAACTTTTCAAGTGGCTGTGAGAATCAGGAAGTATGATGCCGTATTGTATAACATCATGCTTACACAATGCACAATAGTTATATGTTGTCTCTGTTGTTTCTCTTTGATCTGTGTTTGACTTCGGTGTGTCATATCTGCGCTTGTTCTGTCTGGGCTTCATCAAAGACTTTAGCATTTTATTAGCATGAGACCGCTGTGATCCCTCACCATCCCTGTCTGTGCAAATGATATCCAATCTTTCAACCCATGCAATAAACAGCTAGAAAATAAGATGAGTTTTGCTTGAATAATTGCTCTTTTTCACTGCATGGTATGACTCGGTAGGGCTTACTTTTGTTTTTTTCACTGTATTTAGTACCTGGTAAGTTTTTTTTTAGTATGACCTCGGTTGAGGTTCCAACTGATATTAAAATGTGATGTGTAAACACTGATTTCATCATGTGGCTTTGTTGTATGTGTTTCCAAACTCTCTTTCGAACATTGTTTAGCAGAAGCACTCCACCCAAAGGAATCATGGTGTCAATGCATAATCAAAAATTTCACCACCTCCTCAAAAATTTCACCACCTCCTCGCCGAGGGGTCATGATGCGATTTCATCTTTGGAGTGTTCGTGCATATGAAAGATCTGTAAAGTCACAAAAATTAAAGTCTCAAGCCCAAAGAGATATTCTTTCTAAAAGCGAAGGGTCATCCATGCCTTCTTAAAATGCCTCATTCAGACACGCCCCCACATATCTACTAAACTTGATGGAAAGACTTGCACAACACCACCCAAATGTATACGCAAGAAAAAAAGACGTAACTTCTTTTTGCTGTAGCATTTGTTGTGGTAGAGACTCTTAACTAATATTCCAAATATGGTAAAGGGCGTAACATTTCCGTCACACGCTTAATATTCGTCACACGCTCAAGCCCAAAGAGATATTCTTTCTAAAAGCGAAGGGTCATCCATGCCTTCTTAAAATGCCTCATTCAGACACGCCCCCACATATCTACTAAACTTGATGGAAAGACTTGCACAACACCACCCAAATGTATACGCAAGGAAAAAAGACGTAACTTTTTTTGCTGTAGCATTGTTGTCGTAGAGACTCTTAACTAATATTCCAAATATGGTAAAGGCCGTAACATTTCCGTCACACGCTTAATATTCGGCCAATCACAATCCACTGGATAGCTGACCAATCGGAGCACACCGCACTTTTCAGAATGATGAAAAATCTTTGTAAAAATCTATGCCTTTTAGAAAGGAGGGGCATAAAGTAACAACAATAATGTACGGTATGTGGAAAATAACATTGTTTTTTTATAGTGCTGGGCAAAGATTAATCGCGATTAATTGCATACAAAATAAAAGTGCATTTTTGCATAATATATGTGTCTGTGCTGTGTGTAATAATTATGTATATTTAAACACAGACACGTACATATATACATTTCATAACATTTTTAATTATATATTATTTTTTTGTTTATATGTATATAATATAAAATGTTTAAAAATGTAAATAAATGTATACACACATGTAAATGTTTCTTAAATACATACATAAATGCGTGTGTATTTATATATACATAAGATATGAGTGTGCTGTGTGTTATTATTATGTAAAAAATCGCGATTAATCTTTGCCCAGCACTAGTTTTTTAACCTTAAACCACGTAAACACATTGCATTACATCGAAAAGAAAAAGTAATTTGTATTTATGTCATATGACCCCTTTAAACTTACAGCTCCAATAATATGTGTTTTTCTGAAGAACACATGAAGTACTTTACCTATAAACTAGCAGCACATGTTTGCTTGGCTTTAGTTATAATTGCATTGCTGCAAGTGCATGTTTTGTTTATTTTAACAATCCAAGGCATGAGCGAACAGCTTAACCCAGAATATTCTTTAACCCTATAAAGAACATATGGCTGCGGTGTTGTGTGTACACAAACTCTTAATCACGACAAGCTGTCAGCATTTTCGCTAGTTAAAAAAAGCTCTTATTTGTCCATTTCAGTACTTCCTCACATTACTGTTTAGCTACCACCTGAGAAAATGACTGATTTTCAGGCATTGCTTTTTCTCAGTCACATCTCACAGCTTGATGTGGCTCTGTTGTGACGTGTTAGATTTACGCTGCTCATTGTATGCACGCCACATCTTTGCTACAGTCAATATATTTCTCCTTTTGTGCATTTTTGTCTTATTATCTTATAAAGATTGTTTGTAGTTTTCTATTTATCTGTATGCTTTCAAACATATATAACCTTTCACCTCTATAAAGATATTCATTGGATAATGGTTTAAAATATAGTATATGCTATTCTTTCAAAAGGGTTTTATCTGAAGTATTTTGTCATTGTGCTTGTTGTTGTTGTACAATTGCAGACAATAACATTATGTTGAATGCCTGCATTGCATTGTTCATGAGCTTTCATATAGGCAAATATTACATCAAGGCCTCCAGTTGAGTTCAGTCTGTGTTTTTTTTAAAGCTGGGTCATTTTATCCTGTTGTAAAGGTGTCTGGTTTATTGTAACAGCCTGTTTAATTCGCCTCATTTTAAAAGATCTGCAGACTGGATAGCACAAGCAAGACGTGTTGTTTATTTTATACACTTTATTCTCTAGATATTTATCAGCAGATCTTTTTCAATCGACTTACAAGTCAATATTCTTTGAGTTTCCCGTATAGGGAAAATCGATCTCGGCACATTCCCGAGTGCCAAACAAACATTTGCACCGTATGTCTGACCCCTGAACACTTTTGATATCCAAATATGATATATTATTGGTATTTGTGAGATTTAAGACTTATAATAATGATTTTAATACATCTACAGTGCAGTATAGTTCAGATCAGCCTAACTTTCTGTTTCTATGCATCCACAGTTATGGATATCACAGATATTGCCCACGGTAAAATTGATGATGATGATAAACAATACTTCATCCCTTTTCAACAGTAAGTGTGACTTTATCAGATTCAAAAGCATTTTTCCTCGCACATTGTTGTTTATTTTGGCCGGAGTCTATCACGCACTGTAATAGTTTTGTTACCTCCAGGCTATTTTCTCTCCATCAGTTTTGTCGCTCTCCTCTCTGACTCTCTCTTCTCAGGATCGCCATGGAAACCTACATCCGTCAGCGGCAGCTAATCATGTCTCCTCTCATGCCGTCTCGTGTCATCGTCGAGAACGAACCTCTCGTCGCCGTCTTCAACAAGGTCATTGCCACACGAGAGGTCAACCACAAAGGACAGGGTACAGACAGCCAAAAAACACACAACTTTACACGAGTGTTTATATAGATGGCGGTGAATGTGGTCTGGTAGATGTTTGGAAACTAGAACGAAAATTGTATATTTAATATTTTACAGGGCTGTGAAATCAACCACCATCTCTCTATCAAATAATTGAACCAACCTTGAAATAGCCAATACGAGAACTTGAAAGTCGTACACGCACATACGTTTTTACAGTTCATCACAACCAGAATAATTTATATCGGGTTGATGTTTAATGTGTTAATAATAAATAACATGTAAGGTTTTCTATTGATCTGTTATTCAGTAATTGGGTTTGTTGCCTTTCTTCACGAGATCCATTGACTATTATAACGGCATGCTTTTGGTTTCAGGGCTGTTCGTGACCCTAAAACTGCTCCCTGGAGATGTGTTCCAGGTTCAGAAAGATTATCCTCATTTCGTGGACCGCACAACAGCTATTGTCAGGAAAATGGGCTTTCCTGAAATTATCCTTCCAGGTGAGTCTGTCCATCATTTAGTTGCAGTTGTAATAGCGGTGCTTTTAAGATCTACAGAGATACTTTAGTAAATCCATCCGAGGTTCTCTTTTCATCCAGGTTTTGTCGTGTCCATTAGCGGTTAGCATTAAAACGCAGTAGTTAACATGTATTTATGGGTGATTTTAGGCACAGTTCTTATTTCTTACAGGTTATGTGAGGAACGACATTTACGTGACGCTGCTACAAGGTGAGTTTGATCGTGGAAAGAAGAAGACCCCGAAAAATGTGGAAGTTATGATGAGCGTTTTGGATGAAGATGGAAACCCCATGGAGGTAAATAAATCTTACATTATAACATTTTTTAATACGAGTAATGTATAGGCATTTGCCCTTGGCCTTTACTACCTGTCCTTGTGGCAAAGTTAGTATTGCTGTGCTGTACAGTATGTTGGCTGATTTTGCCAAGTGGTTGGTGTCCTCAGGGAAACATTATGTTGACCCCATGACAACATTTCAATCATCCAACCAACTAGATTTCAGAATTAAATTTAAAGTTTGTTTCAAGTTTATTCTTACAACCAGGATTAGCTACAAATAAACTTGTATTTTTACTTATAATTTGATTTTAGGGTTCAGTTATGGTTGGGGTTTGGGGTGGGTTTAGGTTTTATTTACAAAAAGGTTGTCCTTGGGTCAACACATCAAGAGGAAATCTCTTACTTGTCCTGATTCAAACAAAAAGTCATAGATATAAATACATAGATGCCACACTAACAGCTGTTTATATGGGACACTAGACATAAATTTTCCGCTATTTTGGAATGGTTTGAGGTGGTACATACCGGTGTGGCCAAGTCTGTGATATTTTCATGAAATTGAATTACTTTAAAAAATGTTGACATGGATCGTTTTTCGTGTAAATGTGAAAAAGATTTTGTTTATCGGCTATCAGAGTTCAGTTTAGACACTAGCCTAAGTTCCGCCCAGACGCGTAACCACGGCAACGCACCTGTGTCCAATGAATCCGTCTATATGGAGCAGTTGAATGAGCCATCTATGTATTTATATCTATGGCTTTAGTTGCATTAGAAATTTATCAAAGTCGACTTAGAATCAGAAATGAGACTATTTGGGTGATTCTCACGAAAACTTGGTTTTAAAAATGTCAAGCATGAAAATGTAAAAATTGCTTAAATTTACTTTTTTTCCCACCAGACATTGAAAAACAAAGTCTGGAGTAAATGGGAACATTAATTAAAAAACTTTTACTTATCATTTAACACTTTTTGTAACATAATTTAAAAAATTAGTCCTAAAAAATCTCATTACCGCAACAGTCAGAAACAACATGACAAACCTGAAAGAACATAATTTGGAGATTCTGCACATGCATTTAAAATCAAAGTATTATGCTTCTATTAATTAAATTAACATTTAATAAGCATCTGTTGCGGTAATGATAATCAAATGTCGTGTAAGCATTCTGACAAAACAATATTTCAAATTAACTGTAAAAAAATGTTACCTGGTAGCCATCTTGAAGTAACTGGTCCATGTGCTTGGTCACTCAAAATCAAACTTTATTAAAATTCTGTATGTGTGCTTAAACTGTTCTCAAAAAGTGTTGCGGAGGATGAGAACATCAGGCATGGTTCATTATTATTATACTATATCTAAAGTAGTCTAGCAAAACATCCATTTATTTATTTTCTTATTATTTTTGTGTTAATTTGATTAAATTACAACATAACGCATGTTCAAACACAGCCGGACACATTGCGGTAATGAGAATTTCAGCAGAAAATGAGATAAAATTTCCAATTATAAATTCTTATGTTGAAATCACACATTGTGCAAGGCAGAACATTGTATTGTGTTAATTCTAATGCTTTTTAATGTTACTATATTACACATTTTAAAGCTAAAATCATTAGTGCCGTGGTGTTTCAATGGTTTCGTGAGAATCACCCATTTACTTTCTTACTCCACGCTTTAGGATGTTAAAGGGACACTCCACTTGTTTTGAAAATTTGCTCATTTTCCAGCTCCCATAGAGTTAAACAATTGATCTTCACCGCTTTGGAATCCATTCAGCTGATCTCCGGGTCTGGTGGTATCACTTTTAGCATAGCTTAGCATAATCTATTGAATCTGATTAGACCATTAGCATCGCATTTAAAAATAATTAAAGAGTTTTGATATTTTTTCTATTTAAAACTTTACTCTTCTGTTGTGACATCAGAACTTTACTCAAAACTTTACTCTTCTGTTGTGACATCAAGAACGACTGAAAATTAAAAGTTGCGAGGAACTATACTCTCATTCTGTCGTAATAATTAAGGACTTTTCTGCCATACCATGGCTGCAGCAAGCGCAATGATATTACGCAGTGCCCGAAAATAGTCCCCTGCTATTGAATGTTACCAAGGGGACTGTTTTCAGGCACTGCGTAACATCATTGCCTCAAGAAGAGTCAAGTTTTAAAAATATCAAAAATCATTTTTGAGGGCAATGCTAATGGTCTAATCAGATTCAATGGATTGTGCTAAGCTATGCAAAAGTGGTCCCGCCAGACCCGGAGATCAGCTGAATGGATTCCAAAACGGTAAAACTCAAATGTTTAACTCTAGAGGAGCTGGAAAATGAGCATATTTTCAAAAAAAGTGGAGTGTCCCTTTAACGTGTTTCACTAGCAAGAACTGAAAAACAAAACAAACTTTTTTGTTCCCATAGATGTTGTTTCCCATTTCGTGTTCGTTTTATTTCTCGTTCCCACTATCTCTCTTCAGAAGGCCATATATCCAGGAGGAGGTTATGAAGGGATCACAGAATATAAGTCTGTCATTTACTATCAGGTCAAGCAGCCCTGCTGGAATGAGACTGTTAAGGTACAAACATAAAGAATAAAACAAAGACTCGCTGTGTACAGACTATAAAGTGCAGTTTAAGTGACACGTCCATGTGTCACATACTGTACAGAGAAAATTGAGGTTTTTACTTTTGTGGCAGCTCGTTCAGCATAGCAATTTTGCCCGCCTGTTTATACAACACACTCAACGCACTGTTAATGAAAGACTGATGTCATTAATAATTCAATCTATTAAGCTCATAAACAGCGATGTAATACATTTCAGTAAATATCTGTGCTGTGTGTCAAGACATGCACGTACACTCTTTGCAAAAAAAAGCGAGTTTGAAGTGATAATTTTAAATACATTTAGCAGATGCTTTTATCTAAAGTGACTTACAAAAGCAAGGAACAAAAATTTAAGTGATTTGTCATAGTAAAATGGTTGCACAATCACTTTCAACTTACAAAGTTTAACCGAGATTCAGATTTTTAAAATAATGTTTAAGGTCACTAAAGTATTGCAATGATGTTTAAAGGTGCAGTGTGTAATTTTTAGAAGGATCTCTTGACAGAAATGCAAAATAATATACAAAACTAAATTATCAGGGGTGTATAAAGATCATTCATAATGAACCGTTATGAGTTTATTACATTAGAATGAGACGCTTTATCTACATACACCGAGGGTCCCCTTACATGGAAGTCACCATTTTGTGCAGCAATGTTTCTACAGAAGCCCTTAACGGACAAACTTTTTTACTAAGTTGTCTCCAACAATGACATGTTTGTCCGGTGGTGTCTTTCGTAGCTTCTCTATGTGTTTCAAAAGCAAAAGGTGAGCAGTGGACTGAGCTGTTGGTTGCAATTCGCAATCTCACCACTAGATGCCGCTAAAATTTACACACTGCACCTTTAAAGTATAATGATCTTTCTTTGATGGTGTGTCTTGTATTGTGTCCAAGACAAATTCATGCTTATGCTCTCTTATGTCCGTCAGGTGACTATACCCATCGAGGATGTTTGTCGATGTCATCTGAGATTAACTTTTAGACACAGATCATCTCAGGATTGTGAGTTCTTTAGATAAGTACACAGATTTACCTTAAAGGGATAGTTCGGCCAAAAATGATATTAAACCCATGATCTACCCACCCCCAAGCCGTCCGAGATGCACATGTCCATCACCTCTCAGACAAACACATCTTCAGACATTTTAGAAAATGTTTAAGATCTTTCAGTTAATTACCCTCAGAAGGACTTTGTTTATCATCGTGGAGCAGTTTGGATTTATTTTGTGAAGGAAAGATGCACATTTTTTGGACTTGAAGGAGTGGACCCCATAACTTTACATTTTAACAACTGAAAGATATAGGAAATTTTCTAAAATAACTGAAAATATGTGCGCCAAAAAATGATGGACATATGCATCTCGGGCTTGGGGGTGAGTAAATTATGGGTTTAATATCATGTTTGGCTGAACTATTCCTTTAAAGGACATTTCATCTTTGTTCCAAAGGCAAACAAATTAGATTTTAAAACTGATTGTTATATTTATACATGTTATATTTATAAAAACATAACACGTATGCATTTGCCAGATGCTTTTATCAAGAGTGATATTCCAAGTGTATTCAAAATATAAATTTCCGCGAAAAACTCATTATCTTGGCATTGCTACCGTCACGCTTTACCAATCTGCAAGAACACAATTTCACAATCATCATCATCTGATCAGTTTGTTGCTCATTGTATACTAAATATCCGCTGTATCTACATCTGATGCAAAATCTGGATATGGCTAAAACCTAAATTTAGCATGTAATAACTTTTGATTTATGACCCGATGATAATATCACACATTTATCCACTTATACATGTTTTTTTTTGTTTGCAGCCAGAGATAAGTCCGAGAAGCCGTTCGGCATGGCTTTTATCCGTCTGATGAAGTCAGATGGCACCACACTTCCAGATGGAAGGCATGATCTCATCGTCTACAAGGTGGATATCTTAAAAGACATGTTGTGTTTATGCCGTGCTAGTAGCCAGTGATACCTAATAAATGCTTTTAGTTACCTATGACATTGCTGAAATGTTTACCTATCAACCATCCAGCTCTATCTAACCTTGAGCATCTTTATGAGTCTATTGATACGAGTGAAATTTTCATTGTACAAAAGTAGTATTCATTCCTTTAGCGGTGAAGCATGTGATATGTAGAAACAAAATACAGACTGAACCTTGAAATTTGTTTTTTAGTTGACCTACTGTATAAATTGTTTGTATTAGTTAATGCATTAGCTAACGTAAACTAACAATAAACATAGTGTTTTGGCATTAACTAACATTATTAAATATTATTACACGCTCGTTGGAATGCTTGATTCTGATTGGCCAGTCGCGACATTTGCACCACACACTCAAAAGTAATAACACACGGTCATTCGGAGTTTAATATCACACATAAATGTAATATAAATGTCTTTTAATAAGATATATGACATTATATTTACAAATTTGTGTATTTATGACATCTGAACGTGTTGTCTTATCTTAAAACTGAAAGTAGGCAGCAGGTTGTTATCACGAAATAGGCCCCTTTGCTTTTGCATCGCGTCCTGATCACACTGTCAGGGCTTATTTCTGCGATAACAACTGGCTGCCTTTATATTATCCCTTACATTATCCCTTACATTATCGCTCATTGTTAGTTCCTGTTAGCTTATGCCCAAGATTTCATAGCACTTTTCTTATAAATATTGCTGTGACGGATCGCAGTTGATCCGTGATCCATACGGTTTACGACTCACAGTTTGGCTCGCATGCGATTCGCGGATTAATATGCAAATGTTAACGCTCAAGTGATTTTAAACAATTTAACCGCAAAAAGGTGCAAAAGTGAGCAGCTTTTTGTGTGCACAGACACACACGCGGTTGAATGTGTCTGGTCCAGCTCCAGTCAGACGTGATTATCCCTTTGCCCTTAAAAGATCAGAAGTCGTGATGTGTAAACTTTAAAGAAAGTTGCGCTACTGTGTCTCATATTGTAGTTCATTAACATACATTTGGCGAATACAGCAATAAAAACAAAGTAATGATTTTATGTGAGGCAACTGTTTATGATTTGCCCTCCATTTTTGTGCGCGTGCACGTTTAAGTGCATTCAAAAGTGCTCACATGGAAAGACGCGTTTCAAAAAGCAAGCAAACATACAATCTTTCTGTTCTTGACAGGGCACATACAAACAGAATGATCTCCACAGTACTCTTTTCTAATAAAAACATTTGTTTATGTTTTAAGTGTATGTATAGATTAGCCAGAAACCAGTTCGAGCTTATCTTAAAGAGACAGTAACCTTAATTAAAGGAATAGTCTACTCATTTTCAATATTAAAATATGTTATTACCTTAACTAAGAATTGTTGATACATCCCTCTATCATCTGTGTGCGTGCACGTAAGCGCTGGAGCGCGCTGCGACGCTTCGATAGCATTTAGCTTAGCCCCATTCATTCAATGGTACCATTTAGAGATAAAGTTAGAAGTGACCAAACACATCAACGTTTTTCCTATTTAAGACGAGTAGTTATACGAGCAAGTTTGGTGGTACAAAATAAAACGTAGCGCTTTTCTAAGCGGATTTAAAAGAGGAACTATATTTTATGGTGTAATAGCACTTTTGGGAGCACTTGGACTCGCCTGAAAAGTCTGCTCCCCTTCTTCATCTCATAATGGGAGAGGGAGGGTGTTACTGAGTCGAAGTACTCCCAAAAGTGCTATTACGCCATAAAATATAGTTCCTCTTTAAAATCCGCTTAGAAAGGCGCTGCGTTTTGTTTTGTACCACCAAACTTGCTTGTATAACTACTCGTCTTAAATAGGAAAAACGTTGATGTGTTTGGTCACTTCTAACTTTATCTCTAACCATTGAATGAATGGGGCTAAGCTAAATGCTATCGAAGCGTCGCAGCGCGCTCCAGCGCTTACGTGCACGCACACAGATGATAGAGGGATGTATCAACAATTCTTAGTTAAGGTAATAACATATTTTAATTTTGAAAATGAGTAGACTATTCCTTTAAGTCTGTGTCATTAATGTTAATCAAACAACCCAAGACAAAGAGAAAACCACTTCTGTAGCTTTAAAAATAATAATTACATTTAATTCATACAATATACAGATGGTGTTATTATTCATTTGATTCGATTTCTGTACTTAAAGAGTAACTAAACCCTAAACCAACCTTTTTTAGTTAATGATCTGTAAGAATGATGCTTTATTAGTGCTGTTCATTGATTTTAGTACGTTTTTTGACATTTGGATATAAAGTGTTTCAATACTACAATATATGGTGTAAAAACGTCTGAGTGCTGCCCTCTTCAGGTTGAACGGTGGCTACTGCAGTTGATTTTTCCTATTGGATGTCCAAAAAATAACTTGTGATGTAAGCAGGTCAAATCTCACCACGCCCTTGTTACGATCTCACCACACACTTGGTACGAGCTTAGTTCGTCCCCTCTATCTCCGTTGGGATCCGCCCACTTTTCTTGCATTTTTTCAATTATTTCCAGTGGGGGGAGTAAGGCTCTGACCAGGGGTTTAGTTACGCTTTAATGATGTTAGACCTTACTTAATGTGCAACTTTGTTCTTTTTGATAAATGTTTGTAATTTCTTTATTTGTTATTCAATTTTTCCCATCCTTTTTTTGCTGATGCGAAAAATGATCGTGAGTTTTGTGATCCGTCACACCCCTAATTATAAAGGTGTTGCATCGTCTTTGCCTTCATGTATATTCTCCCGTTACACCTGCATTGTCTGTATTGTTTCGTGTGATGTGGCTTCAGTGTTCCATCAGACAATAATGTCTCTCTTCTACCATAATTCCTCTGCCATTTCTGCCTCCAGGTGGATGTGAAGAAAAGTGACGATGCCAAGACGTATTTGACTCTTCCTGGCTCATACGCCGAGGCTGAGGAAAAAGAGAGGCAGGCAGGAAAACCTTTCCATCCCACAGGCGTCATTCCCGTCACCAAAGACAGCTTTCAGATCTCCACACTCACCTGCTCCACGAAGCTCACACAAAACGGTGGATCTGCCAGAATTTTTTTGTACCTGTTTTTGACTGGGCTAAAAAACATATACAGTATAACAATATATGACATTCATAAGTTCTTGAAGTACAGTTGTTGCTGAAACTTGTTTAATTTCCTCTGACTCAGTTGATCTTTTGGGCCTTCTCAACTGGAGATCAAATACTGAGAGACTTGAAATAATTCTTCAGAAACTGATGGAGGTGGAAGGAGGGGAAATTATTAAAGTGAGTAAAAATAAATGCACCTTTAGGTGTTCCTATAGCTTAATTGGTAGCAGTGCAAAAGGTCATACAGTAGGTTTGATCCACAGGGAACATACATAGATGCATACTGATAAAATATATAGCTTGAATGCGCTGTAAGTCACTTTAAATAATAATGCATAAATGTGCATTAGATTTTATTTGTTTGTGCCTGTAGTTTCTGCAGGATACACTGGATGCTCTCTTCAATATCATGATGGAGACCTCAGAGGAAGAAACCTACGACACACTTGTTTTCAATGCTTTGGCAAGTATTAAATATTTAATACTAGGAGAATGTATCAGTCAACATCGCTGTTACAAGTGCTCATACTTCGAGTTAGAGACTTGAACAAACCCCTGCCTCTGTGTATTAAAACTCAGGCAGTAAATCGTCCGGCATTGTTTGTGTACAGACGTAAATTATACCTCGGATTGTGCTCCTTGTTGACCTATGATCAGACTTTTACTTGGTGGATGCTACAATCTTGTACATTTGCCACAAATACCACAAAAATATATTATATATATTAATATTATATATATATTATATAAACAGCACCAGTGGTCCGATTCACGATTTTACATTTCCTTTGGTGTGTGTAAGTGTATTAGTACATGTTAAAGATATGCAAAAGGTACAAACACCAAAATAAACGGGATGTGGAAAATAATGTGTTTTTTAACCATAAACCACGCAAACACATACACAAAATAGCAACGAAATAGGTCCTCTTTAAAAGAAGGCCTTAAGTCTTCTTAATCCCAGAAAACCGCCATAGAATTGCCTTTTGTGTGAAGCAAATGTGATCCCAAGATCGACCCTGGGATGGGGATCTACAATGGTAACAAAGGAGTGAGCCTAGTGGTTTGAGAGTCGGGTTTGTAACCCGAAGGTCGCCAGTTTGAGCCTCATGGCCGGCAGGTTGCAACTGGCAAATAAAAGGATTACTCCACTTTCATTAAAAAATCCTGATAATTTACTCACCCCCATGTCATACAAGATGTTTGTCTTTCTTAAGTCGAAAAAAAAAGTTTTTTTGATGAAAACATTTCAGGATTTTTCTCCATATAGTGGACTTTTGGTTGACCTCAACAGCTTGCAGTTTAATGCAGCTTCAAAGGACTATAAACGATCCCAACTGAGGCATAAGGGTCTTATCTAGCGAAACGATCGTCATTTTCACCCAAACAATAAAAAATACGCACGTTTAAACCACATCTTCTTGTCTTCCACTAACCGTATGACGCGCCAATGCGACCTTACGTATTATGTAATCACGTTAAAATGTCACGTGTTACATATGTGAAACGCACACATGCGGACCATTTTAAATAATAAGCTGACACAAAGACATTAATCAGTATCATTTCACATACAACAGCATTTGAACGCTTCTCTTTCTACACACTTGTAAACACTGGAGCAGTAGTTTAGCATACGTCATGCGTGACCTTTTGACGTGATTACGCAATAGGTTACGCATTTCAGCTGGCCTGTCACACGGCTATTGCAAGATGAGAAGTTGTTGTACATATTTTTTTGGGTGAAAATGACAATCGTTTCACTAGATAAGACCCTTATGCCTCAGTTGGGATCATTTTGAAGCTGCATTGAAACTGTAAACTGTTGAGGTCCACTAAAGTCTACTATATGTAGAAAAATCCTGGAATGTTTTCCTCAAAAAACATATTTTTTGACTGAAGATAGAAATATAAACATCTTGGATGACATGGGGGTGAGTAAATTTTCAGGATTTTTTAAATAAAAGTGAAATAATTCTTTAACCCCAGTTGCTCCCCTGGCGCTGCAGTGATAGCTGCCCCCTGCTCTGGGTATATGTGTGTTCACGGAAAAAATTATTCATTTAATTTACTCTTTTTAAGGTAAGTGGTTGCAATCAATTTATTTAAACAAACATTTTTTCTTTTCTTTTTCTTTTTTGTTTAAATGTAGCTTAGGCCCTGTTTATATTAGAGCATTTGCGTTTTAAAACGGCATTTTAAAAGGAAAACAATCCTCGTTTATACTGGCATTTTAAAAAGAATCTTCATCCACACTATACACCACCATAAATGCATGAAACATGACCAATCATGTAACTGAGCATGCGCATAAAAGTGTAAAATAAATTATTACTCTAATAATAGCTTACCTTTGCGCATTTATGCAGCCTAGGGGTGTGCGATATTGACAAAAAGTCATACCTGGGTCCTTTGCTGGCAACTATAACAGACACTATTTTTGAACCTATAAAAATGTGTTTGGAAAAGTCTTATACTGTTCTAGCTCCCCCCTACAACATATTAATATGATTAATAGGTTAATTTTGATTTTATAACTAAACAGAAAGGTCTTTATGATTTAAAAAGAAAGCATTCAAGTGAACAGTACTAAACAGTAGCGAACTTGAAGCAAAAATAAATTTCAGCAAATGCATACTTCAATCGAACATAGTAAGAGGTGAAGTAGCTTTAGCCTACCAGAAATGCTTATTGCATTAATTTTTAAAAGTGTGCGAGGTCCGTGCACGTCCTCCGCTAGCAACACAGAAATAGCGCCTAAACGAGCATTATATATTAATGACGTTGAGTTTATTGTTTTTATTAATTTATATTCACAAAACATATCAACAAAACATCGCTTAAAATTAAGAGACAAATTATCTGAAACGAAATTCATTTTAAAGTAGCAAACAAAACTTACATTAAACTGGAAAATAATGTCTGACCCATTACAATTCTCCCTTCATATTGGCCTTTACAACGCCTATATGGCGTTTAAAATTACAGTCTATCTTTCGTAAGCTAACTAAATTTAAACAAAACAAAAACACATTACAACAATACTCAAACCCAACAATACTCAAACATTAATATAAAACAGACATTATCTATATGGATACATGTTAAAACAATCCGATATAGCGTTTTTAATAGCTGGTTGGTAGATGTTTACTATTTTTGGCAAAACCTCTGTTGCAAACCAACATTTACATGAATAAAATAATTTTTACTTTGAAAATGATGCGCTGTCACGTTAACATCAGCTGATCGTTTATACAAGACTCCGTCTACGTTCATTTACACTCAGAGCAACGTCTGAGTTCTCAAACTAAAACACGGTCTTCTGCGTTTGCGAACGAATCCGTTTATGAGGGTCGAAAACGGTGATGTAGTGTAGATAAAAGGCGTAAACGTAGCAAAAGTAACGCGTTTTAAAGGATAAACGCATTAATGTAAACATAGCCTTAAATAAATTAATTGCAAACACTTACCTTAAAAAATGAATCATTTTATTCAGTATACTCACTGAGATGGGTTACATTTCAAGTATGTGTTATCATACTTGACAAAAATCTAACACTTTCACTTTCACACTTTGCATGTGTCATCGCAATGTTAAAAAGTTATTGTGCAACGGTTTGACTAGGGGGTTTTGAATGCTGACCAACATTCATCGGAGATCAGGGAGCTCCTCACTATCCACACCAAAGCTGGGATTGTTTGCCAGTTTAATGAATAGGTACATGATGCACTAGTTTATGATTAAATCAGAAAACAAATGCACAAGCATGTTTACTCCTGAGAGAAATCAATAATTATTAACTTATGACACTTTGGAAACAATTCACCAAGTGCACCATTACAGTTACATTACACATCACATTCTGTGTGAACACATGCACAGATGAAGCAAAAACAAACAATCCTTGGGTGTAATATCTCTGTGTGAAAGGCCTATATAGACATGTGACAGAAATCTTCTGACATTTGCCAGAAAAAATCCACCCGGATCAATGCCTAGCAACTAAAACACATGCTAAAATTTATAGTGCAACACTCTGGCAAGCTTTCCGACTGGGCATGTGGTGCAATTGTCCCTGGTTCCCAAACTGTGAGATCCACTCACAAACGGAGGGTCATTATGATTTCATTTGTTATAAGCATGTGTAAACTTACTGCCATAATGCATCATATTGCCATCTGCATGTGGGATTTCTCTCCTACACAGACACACAGGTCAGATTATACCACTGTGAAAATGACTTTATTGTATTAGTCTGTTATTTTTTTGTTAATTTTGTGCTGATCTACATTAAGTTAATCTTGTTTGACCTTTCCTGACCCATTTAGTTTTGTACTGGCAAGCACATTTTCTTTAGAAATGCAAAATATGGTTTATATATTATTTTTCCTGCCTGCTCAGCCTTGGTTATGTAAGTAGAAAAGAAACACTTTGGCAGAGGTAGGCGTAAAGAGCTATTATATTTTATATGAGTGCGATATTAAGGACGAACATGGTTTTTATTGAGAATAACGTAAACTGATGAATCATGCACAATAATGGACGTATATTAGAGAGTAAATTGGGTTGGTTTTGATTGCATGTTGTCTATAAAAGTCATTTAAAATGTAATAAAAGTTTTGGGTATCTTTTGCACAGGTCTTCATCATTTCACTGATCGGCGATATTAAGTTTCAGCATTTCAACCCGGTTCTGGAGACATACGTTAACAAACACTTCAGTGCAACTTTGGCGTACCAGTAAGAGTTTCTTTCTTCTTGTGCTTTCTTTCGCCTTTGCGTCACAGTTCATGCCTTTTTTATTTTACAGTGGCACATTTAATTTTCACCTTGCCATCCCACAATCTCACCTATTCTCCATACACACCCGTTTCATGTCTCCTGTATTGATTTGGTAGCTTGTCGTAATTGCCTCGGAGTGTCATGTCTTTTTCTTTCTTTTCGCAGGAAGTTGACCAGAGTGTTGAATTATTTTGTTGGCCGCGCCGAGGACCCGGCGCATACGGAGAGACTGTACTCCGCTTTGAAAGCCTTCAAGTACCTTTTTCGTTTTATCGTACAGTCACGGATTCTCTATCTCAGGTGGGTTTGGCTTCAAGCACGTGCTCTGAAAAAATTGCCTTTAAGCGGGCTTGGAAACCATGATTGTACTTGTCCTTGATCTGACAATGCAGATGAAAAAACAACTGGTAGATACGGGAGAAATTCTCTGTCTGTACAAACACAAGGAGAAGTGGATTTCCATTAGTAGAATTTATTTGTCCCCGTAGGGAAAATATTGCAGCATACGCTCACACAGACATCTGGCAATTCACATTAGGCATATATAAATAAATAAAACAACTATTTTATACAAGTTAATCTAATTTTCATTAACCAGTCTAACTGACCATCAGTTACCACTTGAGGAAAATAATTAATTGCTTGGGGAAAAATTATTTATTTTAACCTGTCTTTTTTTTAAATATCTGGGAACACATTATCTTTGACCAGATGCTCAAGAATATTAGATGAGATGAGATAAGATAAGCACACAATACTCTGGCGATTATTTCAGGAGAGAAGTTTCATTATATGTAACTTGCCAACTTGAATTTCATTTCAACCTGTGATAGCTTTTAATGTTGCAATGAATGTTCCAAGCTAAGATTGTCTGTGAAACCAGGCCTAGATTTGATTAGATTAGCCCCTGGTTTCAAAGACAAGGCTAAGGCTAGACCTCGACTAAGACAAGATTCTGCCTCATTTGCGCATCTAGTTTACGCGAATGATGCGAATTGAGCGTTGCTGCGGGAAACGCGCAAGTTAAAAATTTGAACTCTGGCGTAAAAACGCGCCATGTTAACCAATCAGGAGCTTGCTCTAGTAGTGATGCGATCAAAGGAAGCGAGCGGAGTCGCAAAAGCCCCCCCCATGACGCGAATTTCCACGTGAATGATGACTAGAATTCCATGCACGGCTTTCTCGCACCAATGAAGCGAGTACACTCAAAATGTTCAAGGGTCCAAATACGCGCGGTAGACGCGAATTTGGCGCCTCAAACGCGTCTGGTGTGAACCCAACATAAGGCATGTTTATAAAAGATGCTTAAACGTTGTAATTTAACCAAGGTCTAGACCTGGCTTTAGCTAAGCCTTGTCTGTGAAACCAGGATTAGATTAGATTAGATTAGATTAGATTAGATTAGATTAGATTAGATTAGATTAGATTAGATTAGATTAGATTAGATTAGATTAGATTAGATTCTCTGGCGATTTATTTCAATTTATGTAACTTGCAAACTTGAATCTAATCTAATCTAGATCTAGAACCTGTGATAGCTTTTAATGTTGCAATGAATGTTCCAAGCTAAGATTGTCTGTGAAACCAGGCCTAGATTTGATTAGATTAGCCCCTGGTTTCAAAGACAAGGCTAAGGCTAGACCTTAACTAAGACACGATTCCGCCTCATTTGCGCATCTAGTTTACGCGAATGATGCGAATTGAGCGTTGCTGCGGGAAACACGCGAGTTAAAAATCTGAACTTTGGCGTAAAAACGCGCCATGTTAACCATTCAGGAGCTTGCTCTAGTAGTGATGTGATTACAGCCCCTCCCATGACACGAATTTCCACGTGAATGTCTCGATGCCTAGAATTCCATGCACGGCTTTCTCGCACCAATGAAGCGAGTACACTCAAAATGTTCAAGGGTCCAAATATGCGCGGTAGACGCGAATTTGGCGCCTCAAACGCGTCTGGTGTGAACCCAACATAAGGCATGTTTATAAAAGATGCTTAAACGTTGTAATTTAACCAAGGTCTAGTCCTGGCTTTAGCTAAACCTTGTCTGTGAAACCAGGACTAGATTAGATTAGATTAGATTAGATTAGATTAGATTAGATTAGATTAGATTAGATTAGATTAGATTAGATTAGATTAGATTAGATTAGATTAGATTAGATTAGAATTCTCTGGCGATTTATTTCAATTTATGTAACTTGCCAACTTGAATCTAATCTAATCTAGATCTAGAACCTGTGATAGCTTTTAATGTTGGAATTAATTCAATTTATAGTTTAAACATATTCTTTGTACACGTATAGCGGCACAACTTTGCTTGAGTGTTTCACATTTAACATTGTCTTTATGTAATGCTGCATTTTAAGGTGGAATTACTTTTTTATCATATAAACTGATTTAACTTAATTTAACGTAATAAAAGAGCGACACGAGCCATATCATAAAACCAGAATATCACAAAGCTTTGGCTGCTCAGAACACCATTGAAAATTCATTTCAACATCAGTCAACACCACAGCAATGACCTAGCAGCCTAGTGACTTTTAAATGGGTAAGCAGCATTAAATCTCCTGCATTAAATGTTAAAATCGTCTGTTTCCTGTTCGACAGGTTTTATGGAAAAAGTGAAGATGGAGGAGAGTTTCTTGACTCCATTCGTACCCTCTTTCTTTTAATCAGCAATCTGATGGACCGGCCTCTGGATGAGGGAGTTAAAATAAAGGCAAGTTGCATTCCTATTGAAGGTCTGGGAAACTTGGGCAGTTTTGAATGGCCAAGAACCGCCCAAGAGGCACTATGACTGAGACTGAAAGCAACCAATCATGTTTAGCTTTGTGCCGTGCATGTTTAGGGGCTTGGAGATGTCTCCATGATAACAGACTACAACATGCCTCATGACTCAATATATGAATTCATTAACTAACAACGAAAAACATGTCATGTTGTACTTAACTCTTTCCCCGCCAGCGTTTTTTAAAAAAGTTGCCCGCCAGCAGTTTTTATGATTTTCACAAAAGTTTAATGCTTTGCAGAAAATGTTCTTTTTTTTAATATAGAAATCAAAGATCAGACTTCAAAAATAAAAAGTTTAATCCTACCTTTGTTTGTTCTCTTTTTATCACCTCAAAAATGGGTAGGTTTTTAAAAAAATACCTAATTATTGCGTTTTTGTGAAGGACTTTTGATAGAGATCATACTCAGAACGATGATCAAATATACACAGAGTTTGAACTGTTTGCCCTAGGGTGATACTTCCGGTTTTTATAAGTTGGGTAAGAGCGCCACCTGGTGGAAAATAGCGGAAATACTGATCGCTGGAAAATGTCTTCATTGGCAGGGAAACGTTTCCTCTTAATTGACGAGTTAACTGCTTAATGGCGGGGGAAAGAGTAAATGATGAGTCTTCATTAGTTTAGGATTAGTACATGCCTTAAAGGGACATTCCAATTTTTCTGAAAATATGCTCATTTTCCAGCTCTGCTAGAGTTAAACATTTGATTTTTTTCCTTTTTGGAATCCATGCAGCTGATTTCCGGCTCTTGCGCTAGCACTTTTAGCATAGCTTAGCATAATCCATTGAATCTGATTAGACCATTAGCATCGCGCTAAAAAATAACCAAAGAGTTTCGATATTTTTCCTATTGAAAACTTGACTCTTCTGTAGTTACATCGTGTACTAAGACCGATGGAAAATTGAAAGTTGTGATTTTCTAGGCCGACATGGCTAGGAACTATACTCTCATTCTGGCGTAATAATCAAGGACTTTGCTGCCGTAACATGGCTGTAGCAGGCGTAGTAATATTACGCACTGCCCAAAAATAGTCTCCTGCTATTGAAAGTAACGCAGGGGACTATTTTTGGGCAGTGCGTAATATTATTACGCCTGCTGCAACCATGTTACAGCAGCAAGTCCTTGATTATTACGCCAGAATGAGAGTATAGTCCTAGCCATATCTGCCTAGAAAATCACAACTTTTAATTTTTCATCGCAAAATCCACATGGTTCATGCATTTGCGTAGAGACTACGTAGAACGCTTAGAAAGTCGTGACGTAGAAACTTTAAAGGGATTCGAACTCTGGAAACTCGTTCCAGTTACTCGGAGTCGACTCTTTCTTTTGAAAGCCAACACTCTAAAAACAAACGGTGCTATATAGCACCAAAAGTGGTTCTTTGCTCGTAATCATAGAAGAACCGTTTTTAGTGCCATATAGCACCGGTGAAGCACCTGTGTAGAACCATTTAGTGCTATGTAGAACCAAATGTGGTGCTATAGTGGTGCTATATGGCACCTATATGGTTCTACACAGGTGCTTCACCGGTGCTATATGGCACTAAAAACGGTTCTTCTATGATTACGATTCAAATCAACAGTTTTGGTGCTATATAGCACCGTTTGTTTTTTTAGAGTGAATAACTTGTTACAGTTCGCTTTCAGCTTCGCAGCTTTTGCACACTGTTTACATTGACAACCACATGATAAATTGCATGATAATACGTGCTCTTTAAGAGTTTGCTACAAATAATATGTATTTTTGGCCAGTCCTGTATGTATGGTTTGTCCGCTTATATAATAAACTTGGAATTTTATTTGATCTCTTTCTGTTTTTCCCTACAGGGAGCAATCTTAAAATATCTTCCTACCATAATCAACGACTTACAGAAGGTTTTTGATCCTGTGGAGCTGAGGTAAGTGAACAACATCTCTTCAATTGCCTTAAATATCTAGTGTTTGAACTAAGACCAGCACAGGGAATAGGGGTACATGTACATCATACTCATCTGTTTACATAAGTAGATTGGTAGTAGTACGCCATGAATTTCAGATTTACATTTCTGCATAATGTCATTAATTGCAATTAACCCTTTCTTCTCTCCCGAACTTTTCGTTCTCAATCAGCTTTCAACTGGCGAAGTTCATCGAGAGCATCCCAGAGTTTCAGATGGTGAGACAGAAACTCGGTTGTCTGGTGAAAATGGTGGAGAGTGACCTTTTCAAACTGCCAGAGTGGGATTTGAATTGACACCTGCGTTCAGGCAGACATATCATTTATCTTGTTGATTGCACAGTAAACAAGCTCATGGTGTTCGCAACGTGAGTCTTGATAAATCTCTTATTTTTTTCTGTGCTTGTAGAGTGCAGAGAAGTCTTGTTACCCCTGATCACAGATCAGCTGAGCGGCCAACTGGACGATCACTCCAATAAACCTGATCTGGAAGCCTGCGTTCAGCTCCTCAGTACTGTACTAGACATGCTAGACCTTAAAAACATTGTGAGTTCAAATGTGGGACATTACAGCAGCAGATAACAGTAATCAGGATGCTCTTTTCAGTCTCGGCATAGATTGCACACAAAAACGACAATTGCTAGAATCAGAATTTCCAGCATTGACAGCGCTTGCTTTTAAATTAGTTACAGTTTGCTAGATTTAAATGAGTGTTTGAGAATGAACCATTTTACATATTAACTTTGATAAAATGGTTTATAAATATTTTAATGTACCGTATTTTCCGCACTATAAGGCGCACCGGATTATAAGGCGCACCTTCAATTAATGGCCTATTTTAGATTTTTTTTAATATATAGGGCGCACCGGGTTATAAGGCGCATAGAATGAAAGATACTGAAGTCAAACGTTTGACTGGGTTTGCGTTATGCATCCACTAGATGGAGCTGTGCTAATGGGAATGTCAGATAAAGTCAAACTTTATTAAGCCTTCTGAAAACTCAGTTCACCATGTTGACGTTGTTCAAACGTTGATGTGCATATTAACAATATCTCCCAGCCTTGCTCACTCTTCTCCCAAACGTGGAAGGGAATAATTCAGTAAACACGTTGTAAATGAAACAGTCTGATACCCGCGGAAGCGCGCGAGGCGGCCGCCGAAGCGTCCTCGCGGGAGCCGGCCGCCGAAGCGTCCTCGCGCGAGCCGGCCGCCGAAGCGTCCTCCCGCGAGCCGGCCGCCGAAGCGTCCTCCCGCGAGCCGGCCGCCGAAGCGTCCTCCCGCGAGCCGGCCGCCGAAGCGTCCTCCCGCGAGCCGGCCGCCGAAGCGTCCTCCCGCGAGCCGGCCGCCGAAGCGTCCTCCCGCGAGCCGGCCGCCGAAGCGTCCTCCCGCGAGCCGGCCGCCGAAGCGTCCTCCCGCGAGCCGGCCGCCGAAGCGTCCTCCCGCGAGCCGGCCGCCGAAGCGTCCTCCCGCGAGCCGGCCGCCGAAGCGTCCTCCCGCGAGCCGGCCGCCGAAGCGTCCTCCCGCGAGCCGGCCGCCGAAGCGTCCTCCCGCGAGGACGCTTTGGCAATATTTCAGATAGCGATATCCTTTCTGGCTCCCGCATCACCCTGTCTTTGTCGTTTAGCCTCACCATTGGTTGAATTTGATATATACATTCAGATGCACTTACCATTGGAGGCGTCCCCAAAGTGTCACCGCAGTGATGCAGGGCAAGTTCCCTCGAAAGGGAAATGTAACCATGTATCTTTAAAGGTAACACAATGTAACCTTGCTCTCACTTGAAATGTGTCCCCAAATTTAGTCCTTGAATTTGAGGGTATTGGACCTGGAAAGTCTTTGAAAGGTCTTTGAATTTGAAGATAAGTAAGGTGTGGGAACCCTGTAACAAAGGCATTTAGAAAAGCTTTTGTGTAAAATTAACCAGTCAGTCAGTGGCAGTGGGCGGGGCTTCGTCAGTGTGACATCACATTAACAAGAAAATCAAGACAGCATGTGTAATGAGAATGCTTTGGTCTAATTGGGATTAAAAAGGAGGAACAGGTGGATGTTTTTCATTGTGGGTGGTTGTGTTCACACACTGCCAACACACATTTATGTCCAAACATTTGACATCCAGTGTGGATAGATACAACACTTATTACTGAAATCTGACCACATTGGACCTGTTTAGAGCATAAGAATTGAATGGCCAGAAAAGATGCAAAGTGGATTAAGTGAGATTAGGGCCGGACAAAATATATACAATTGTTCAAAAGCTATAATTCTTAAAAACTTTGGCCCTTTTTACAGCTAGTATTAAGATGATAACGCTAATTACAGGTGTAAACAATGCTTAAAAAAACTAAGAGCAATAAAATCTAATACAAAATGCTAAAACTCATACTGATTATTTACCACATTTACAGCATTTGGAAAGAAACTGTTCCTACACCACGTGGTCCTACATCTTATACATCTTTGTCCTACAATCGTGTTTTAACAAATCGCCCATAGACGGTCACCTCAAAGTAACCAGGACAGAAGCAGTGGAAAGTGGACAAAGGTGATGGATTAAAAAACCAAGTGTGAACGAACGTGCGTCTTTCTCGTCTACTTTCCAAAGCGCATCTTAATACCAGGTGTAAACAGGGCCTTATGGAGTTTGCAGAAATGCACAATTGTTATTTTATTAAGCTGCGCTTTGATTATTCATTGAAGGAGTCTATTCTGAACTCATGCTGAAAACTCCATCCAAGTCAAAATATTTTTTTATTAAAATGTAGTTTTCTAATTAAAGTTAATCAGTTGTATTTTTGTCTACAAAAGTAATTTCAAGCATTTAAGCAGACCTTCAAATGTCAAGGTCTTTAAGGTCATGGAAAACATTTTAGTCAAGTGTCCTACAGTGTACCTAAAACTTGATATCACATTTTTCCAAATTTTGATCGTACCTAATATTGATTTTTTTTTTTTAAATAATTGAAACTATAATTTTTTTAAAATAAATGTTTAGTGCACAATTAATACAGTTAATACTTAAAGGGACACTCCACTTTTTTTGAAAATATGCTCATCCTCCAGCTCCCCCAGAGTAAAACATTTTGATTTTTACAGTTTTGGAATACATTCAGCTGATCTCCGGCTCCCACTTTTAGCATAGCTTAGCATAATCCATTGAATCTGATTAGACCATTAGCATCATGCGCAAAAAAAACAAAGAGTTTGGATATTTTTCCTTTTCAAAACTTGACACTTCTGTAGTTACATCGTGTACTAAGACCGATGGAAAATTTGCGATTTTCTAGGCAGATATGGCTAGGAACTATACTCTCATTCAGGACTTTGCTGCCGTAACATGGCTGCAGGAGGCGCAATGATATTACAAAAATACTTCCCTTAGTTACTTATAGTAGCAGTTGACTATTTTCAGGCAGTGCGTAATCACAAAACAAAGAGTTTCCATATTCCTCCCTTTCAAAACTTGACTCTTCTGTAGTTACATCGTGTACTAAGACGGACGGAAAATTAAAAGTTGCGATTTTCTAGGCAGATATGGCTATAGCCTGACGTTGTCATACTCAATTCTAGTCAGAATTTAAGTCTGATACCGCTCCATTGAGCTATAATTATGAGGCGTGTCTCAACCGAAAAAGCCTCTGCACTCAATTGGATAGACCTACGACCAATCAGAGCAACGGAGTGTGTAACGTATGTTGACATTACGTCTTTTGCAGCCTGACTGAACTGCTAGTTATTTCGCTACAATGACACTAACATTGTGATTATACTAAGTCTGAGTTAGCGAACGTACATCAACACCTATTATGTTTACAACATTTCATTTATATCACACCATTAAGTATTTACTAAGTCATACAGTAAGACTATATCTTACCATTTGTAAGTTAGGTGAACTTCATCCACGACGATACCGACGATTACGTTGGCTTGAAAAATATTGGAGCCTAGCATGTCCCTCCACTTATTCAGCAACCACGATTCCGGGCTTCCGAAAAGAAGCTGGCAACGACCGCTAATTATATCCATCTCGTCATGCACGCCGAGTTGCATCGCCGTGATACCCATTTCAGTTGCGTCCAACTTTTGCCGAATCCTGTAGGAAGGACGGCAAAAACATCAACAAATACCTTGCTCGCGTTTCTCTGTTCCTCTTTTTAAATCAATGCTCTGTCGATATTTTTTAGAACAGACTCAATGTCAGAATCCACACATCTGAATTCTACAGCGGCTGCCATTTCGTTGTAAACAGATTCAACACACGCTTTCTTTGGTGACGTGGTTCATTACGTTACTGTTGATCATCTGTCCATCATCGTATAAAGCCCGCCCTGACAATTTGATTGGTTCGACCAGCTTTGGGTCTAGCATAGTAGCTCCTCAACGGAGAAACTCCAGACTGATCTTCCCGTTCTCAAAATGTTGTGGGCGGGATAAGATCGGCTGGCACCCAGGCTAATATGGCTAGGAACTATACTCTCATTCAGGACTTTGCTGCCGTAACATGGCTGCAGGAGGTTTAATGATATTACGAAAATAGTTCCCTTAGTTACTTATAATAGCAGTTGACTATTTTCAGGCAGTGCGTAATATCATTGTTACGACAGCAAAGTCCTTGATTATTAGGCCAGAATGAGAGTACAGTTCCCAGCCACATCGGCCTAGAAAATCGCAACTTTCAATTTCCTGTCTGTCTTAGTACAAGATGTAACAACAGAAGAGTCAATTTTAAATAGAAAAAACACCGAAACTCTTTGGTTATTTAGATTGGCTGAATGGATTCCAAAACGGTAAAAATCTAATATTTAACTCTAGGGGAGCTGGAAAATGAGTAAAAAAAGTGTAGTGTCTCTTTAAATGAATCCACGTTTATGCTGCTTGATGTGATGGAGATTTGGTTGCGCTATACCAGTGGTTTTCAAACTGGGGGCCGCGAGATGGTGCCGGGGGGCCCCAGTTTTATGACATTTTATGAAATACATTAATTTATCATGAATTCTGTGTAATTAAACCTAAAAAAAATAAGGCTACTAACCAAAAGCACTACTTTTTTGTATAATTTAATGGGGTTTTTATTAAAATTTTGAGTTTTAGAACAGTTTTTTGTCACAAATTTTCTTTGGGGGGCCGCGAAGGAATGCACCATGCACAAGGGGGGCCGCACGCTGAAAAAGTTTGGGAACCACTGCGCTATACCACACTTTATCACAATTATCTTCTTGCACACCTTGCAAATGATTGTATTTTATTTAGTTATCCATTCTCATATTACATATTGTGCATTGTTTTTGTGTGCAAATTCATCATCCGTGCCTCTTTCCACAGCCGTGCCGCTTGCGGTCTCCATTTTGATGATGTTGAGTTATGTTTTGTGTCGGTTGTATTATGTATAGGGGGAGTAAAATTGCCCATTGGTCCATCTTTAGCATGTTAATCTTTATTTTTTAATGATATTTATTATAATATTATACATATATAAGACACATTCCGTAAAGATATATCACTCAGCCCTGTTCGGATACTGACAGGCTAATGTCACCCATAATGCATTTCACTTCTGCCTGTTGATACTGTATGAGAGCACATTCAAGTGCTGCCTGTTGACATTTGAGTTAAAAGCAGTTTTCGACAGGCTGGCATTTCAGGTCATATTTTTGAAACTTGGAAATTAGCTCATTGCTTAAGCACTTATGTTGCAAATTCCAAAATGAGGCCGATTTAACCACACGACTGTTTCTGCCTGAGCTGTTTATTGTTTCTGTGTCCATCTCATTTGGTTTATTTTCATGTTTTTGTATCATTTCAGGGTCCCACGTCAGGTCACGTGAAGCTAATCGTGGACCGTCTGTTGCGAAGGGTTAACCGCACCGTCATCAACCTGAGCTTGGACTCGCCCTACATTGTGAGAGACCAACACACACAATGAAACATTCAAGAGAGATGTAGCAAAACTAAATCTATTTACCTTTCAAATTTCCACTAAACAGCAGCACTAAAACTCACACCAGCACCTGCTGAAACTCATAACAACAACATTCAGGAGCGCTGAGCTTAACTTGTTGATTTATTTGCCCAGGCCCACAGGTGTGGGTACGTAAAGTTATTAATGGTCTTTTTTGTTTCTTTGGACGCAGGGGCACTACCTCGCATGCATGACCGCCATCCTGAAACAAATGGAAGATGCGCATTACGAGCAATACATCAGCACATTCAAAACCAGGCAGGACATTATCGTAAGTCTCCCTCTTTCCTCGCAAGCCCGATCCATCAGTGCAGATGCAGAAAGAGCTTTCCCGAGATTTACGTTTTAAATAATCCACCTTTTATGCAGCCGACTGATGCGACCGGGTGTCTCAAGCTGTCTGTTGCAGTTTTCAATAGTGGGACGAGATAAGCGCTATCAATGAGCACTTTTAATTTAGCGTCTCACTGGTATCTGTGTATTAAGCAGAAGTCCATATATCTGATCGTAAGATTCCTCAGCGTGCCTACCAGCAGAGATCGATGTTGTTTTGCCTTGTGTCACCACCAGGACTTTCTAATGGAGACTTTCATCATGTTCAAAAACCTGATGGGGAACGTCTTTCCCCCCGACTGGATGATCATGAATCTACTCCAAATGAAAGTCTTTCTGCGGGCGATAGACCAGTACTCTGATGTCCTCAACAAATACTTCTTGGACGCCGCTCACTTCCACTTACAGGTCAGTTTGACAAACAAAGGAAGCTTCCAGGGCACGGTTACGCTTCCGGCAAGGCAGAGATTGTGTTCATGTTTCATGTTTGTAACCCATGCATGGAGCATGCAGTCTAAAAAAAACATTTTAGTTCAAGGCTGTGTGCTTGTTTTAACATCATAATGCACTTGTGCAAAAAATTTAATTTCTAAGAAATGGTTTACAAAATTTCTTGTGGAGGAACTTTCAGCTTGCATGAAGCACAGACCTGAATCCCATTAAATGCCTGTGAGATGTTTTATCAGAAGAGAGAGAGAGAGAGAGGCACAGAATAGGGTTGGGCGGTATATCGAGTTTTGGTAATACAGTATATCTGTATTTTTTCTTCAACAGGATATGGGATGAGACGTATCAGTATTGTGTGGTATGACTTTTCCTTCATTGCAACAAAAGCTATGCCAGAAATGTACACTGAGGTCAGACGAAAGCTTTCCGACCAGCTCGCATGTTGTACAGCAGCACATTTTCGCACAGGAAGTAAAACCCTGTCTTTGAATTGTATTTTTCAAAAAAGGTGTTTGTGATAGTTCACATGAGGCATTACTTGCATGTTAACATGTATTGAAATTAGCAGGAAACGCAGAAATTTACTGTATACCACTAGCCGCGCCAAAGTCACAGGATATGAATTTGGGTCGCCCAGCCCTAACACAGAATTAAAACTGTAGATTTGTGACCCGTGCTGGCAAAATGAGTCGGAATGCACACCGTCTAATTTGAGCTGCATGCAAAAGAAAATATAGACGGTTTCAGCAGTAACAACATAAACAAGCGGCTGTTGTGGTCCGCACGTAACTTCCGGTAAACTCCGCTAAGAATAAAAAACAACAAAGTTCTTTAAACGTAGTTTATTTATATAACAAGCAAAAAATAACAACACATACACTGTAAAAAATGTCTGTAGAAATTACGGTATTACTGGGTATTACTGGCAACTAGCTACCAGTAACTTACTGTAGATTTTACATTTATGTTATTTACGGGCAACAATGAACATGAAACATTTTCAGTCTTTATCTTCTACAGTAAGTTACTGGCAACCAGCTGCATAATTACAGCAAATTTTTTACAGTGCAGATTACTTAGGAAACCAAACCATTTGTTATTTTCGACAAGGCATTTGTTCAAGAGATCAGTTTAGCAACTAGTCAGACTATTAAAAAAACGAAACCGGAAGTAAAGTTCGGATCCAGACGTGCATCGGGTCAGCGCACGTGCGTCCGATGAAGCCGTCTATGTCAATTTTGTTCAGAATTAAGGTTTTCATAAAAATATGTTCATTAAGCCCTCGTCTAGCGATCTCAATGCTCTAAATCAGTGGTTCTCAAACTTTTTCAGTGTGCGGCCCCCTTTGTGTAAGGTGCATTCCTTCGCGGCCCCCCCAAAGAAAATTTATGACAAAAAACAGTTCTAAAACTTGCATTTTAATTAAACAAAACCTTAAATTATACAAAGTAGTGCTGCCTTATTTTTTTTTAGGTTTAATTTCACAGAATTCATGATAAATTAATGCATTTTATAAAAATGTCACAAAACTGGGGCCCCCCTGGCACCATCTCGCGGCCCCCCTGGGGGTCCCGGACCCCAGTTTGAGAACCACTGCTCTAAATAGTCATTAAACATCTAAAATTATCTTTATTTGTCTATTTCTAAAAGGTGTACCATCCTAAATGCTTAATCTGATACAAAGATGTGTGCATCCACATGGATGTCTGACATTTTGATTTCGGCTTTAAAACATGCAGGAATTAGAAAATAAAATGCAGGACTTGCTTGATGTTGAAAGAGTTATTAAGAGAGATAAGACATGAAAATGGTCTTCCTCGCGCTGACTGACAGTTCTGAAGGATGCACAGACACGGTAGCACGTGACCCCGATATATACACAGAATAACAGTTTAAAAAATATCTGATGTGTAACATTATATTAGATCCTTGCATTACAGTAGATCTTAAAGCTGTACCTCAATGTCAATCAAACAATAAAAGATAGAAAAAAAGTTGAACATATATATTTTCTATAAATATTGTTTTAGAATTTGTGTGTGCTAAATCTATTAGTTTTAACAGGGATTTGAAGGAATGCATGCAGGAATTTTGCTTTTGTCTTTAACTCTGTCAACTTTAAACAGGTGTAGCTCTGTCATTTTTTTTTCAGATTCCATCATATTATACATCGTTTTAAAGATTTTCTAATAGAGAATGTCAAAATATAAATAAATCATTTTTGAAAATTTGCTCAATCCGACATATTTTGCCAGGACGGGTCACGTTTATGAAAAGTAGAAGAGAAGTCAATTAAAGGTGGGGTGCATGATTTTTGAAAAAACACTTTGGAAAAGTAAGTCAGGCTGAGTACCAAAACACACTTGTAGCCAATCATCAGTAAGGTTCATGTGTACTAAACAACATTGTTACCTGGGCTGCGTTTGTGTGTGTGTGTGGGGGGGGGTCTATCAAAAGAAGGTCCAGATTCTATTGGGGTAGAGGCGTGTTTGTTTAGGTGATTTCAAATGTCAACATTGGCTTTCAGAGATCATGCACCCCGCCATTAAAGGAATAGTTCAATATTAAACTATGTTATTACCTTAACTAAGAATTGTTGATACATCCCTCTATCATCTGTGTGCGTGCACGTAAGCGCTGGAGCGCGCTGCGACACTTCGATAGCATTTAGCTTAGCCCCATTCATTCAATGGTACCAATCAGAGATAAAGTTAGAAGTGACCAAACACATCAACGGTTTTCCTATTTAAGACGAATAGTTATACGAGCAAGTTTGGTGGTACAAAATAAAACGTAGCGCTTTTCTAAGCGGATTTAAAAGAGGAACTATATTTTATGGCGTAATAGCACTTTTGGGAGTACTTGGACTCGCCTAAAAAGTCCGCTCCCCTTCTTCCTCTCATAATGGGAGAGGGAGGGTGTTACTGCGCCGAGTCGAAGTACTCCCAAAAGTGCTATTACGCCATAAAATATAGTTCCTCTTTTAAATCCGCTTAGAAAAGCGCTACGTTTTACTTTTTACCATCAAACTTGCTTGTATAACTACTCGTCTTAAATAGGAAAAACGTTGATGTGTTTGGACACTTCTAACTTTATCTCTGATTTATCTAAATGAATGGGGCTAAGCTAAATGCTATCGAAGTGTCGCAGCGCGCTCCAGCGCTTACGTGCACACACTAAGATGATAGAGGGATGTATCAACTCTTCTTAGTTAAGGTAATAACATAGTTTAATATTGAAAATGAGTAGACTATTCCTTTAATGAAAAATAATAACATGATCCATTCGGTCTGATTGCTAGATCTTCATTGCTTTACAAAGATGCATTAGCTTTTTTTGCATACATTTGGTGAAATTTTTGGGAAGCAGTCTTGCATTGAATATTTCTGTTGCTTAGTTACCATTCATCCAATGCCCTTGCATCCAGACAGAGTAGTGTTTCACCCGTAAGACCCCGGTCAATTAAAAAAGCAATCACATTGCTATACATCAATAGAAGCTAATTGTCTGACTGTTGTCATCGCCATCTGTGGACTGTAGCCAATGCAGAAAGGTGATGCGAAAGGACAGATTGTATTACACATTACACATTTCTAAATCTAAATTAAATTACATTTTCATTATGCATTTCATGAAAACAAACAGAAATATCTTTTTTTTGTGCTTTTATTTGTCCAAGTGATGGGAGAAGACTTTGCCAGAGTAACCGAATGTTGTTTTTTCATTCTGGTGTTTATAATTTTAAAATCTATTTTCTGCTTGTTGTTTTCTCTCTGTCTTTTCTCGTCAGCTCTGGAACAACTACTTTCATCTAATTGTTGCTTTCCTTACCCATAAGTCATTGCAGCTGGAGTCTTTTTCTCTTGAGAAACGAAACAAGATTCTCAACAAGTAAGTGCAGGACCTCTGGGTCATTTTGCTAATATGTAAATGTTGGTTAGGGGCAATTTATGCCCTTTATGTTTTCATGTTTGACAATTTAATAGCCATACTGTATGCACAGGTACGGTGATATGCGGAAGAGCATCGGCTTCAAGCTGGCAGATATGTGGTATAATCTTGGTAAAAGACATTTCCTCTGCCTCTTATCTTTTGCAGACAGTGACCACAATTACAGTCGTGTTGGAGTGTAGAGTAATTGTACAGAATGTGCTAAGATGTGTGGTTAAAAATGGTTTTGTACAGAACATCACTCCAGTTCTGTTTTTCTTTATTGGCTAGTGCAAAAGTCACGTTAAGTGCATGGAAAATTTTTTATTCATTAGTGTTCTGAAGAAATATTTGTCGAGTTTTTCAACATAATTGGACATTCGTGTCATTTTCAGGTCCACATAAAATGAAGTTTATCCCTGCGATGGTTGGTCCCATTTTGGAGGCGACTTTAGTTCCAGAGCCCGAGTTGAGGAAGGCCACCATCCCCATCTTCTTCGACATGATGCAATGTGAACACAATTTCAGTGGCAAGCACACCTTTCAGATGGTGAGCGTTTGATTTGCACAGGAATCATAGTAAATTTGGCTTCATAATTTCTTTAAAGGCCCACTGAAGTGATAGCAGCATTATTTGATGTGATGACATCATTCTTACTGAAACAGGAAGTCAGAACAAAACTATCGAGAAGAACATCCCTATTTTTTAAATAACCAGTAACGTTATGATTATGGCACAGTCCAGCAAGTCGCATTTGACAGCCTGTGAGCGCCACAGTTTTATTAAATTAAAGTCTAGAGAAATAATATGAAACTGTTATTATAAATAAAAACCAATAATAACATTGATTTGCAATTTATGTTTGTGTGCAAAAAAAATCTTTTTTTCAATTAATCGGTTTTTGTTTGTTAAACGCGATTTTCAAAGGCCACGAATCGATTTGTCTTTTTAAAGGTGCAGTGTGTAATTTTTAGAAGGATCTTTTGACAGAAATGCAAAATAATATACAAATCTATATTATTAGGGGTGTATAAAGACCTTTCATAATGAACCGTTATGTGTTTATTACCTTAGAATGAGACGTTTTATCTACATACATCGAGGGTCCCCTTACATGGAAGTCGCCATTTTGTGCTGCCATTTTTCTACAGAAGCCCTTAAAGGACAATTTTTTTACTAAGTTGTCTCCTGACATGTTTGTCTGGTGGCGGCTACCGTAGCTTCTCTATGTGTTTCAAAAGCGAGGGGTCAGCCATGGACTAAGCTGTTGGTTGCAGTTCGCAATCTCACCAGTAGATGCCGCTAAAATGTACACACTGCACCTTTAAATGAAATAACCTGGAATGTGACTGTTCTGACTTTTTTCAGCATACATTTTTCATCTTGCATTAAAATTTTATTGTATTTAACATAATTGTATGTATTTGAAAATTAGAGATGGGTTCTGTTTTAATAAGTGTACCTAAAATAAAAGAGTTTAATATACATTTTATTAATTACCCACTTGTAAACTTATGTTCACTGTTCTTTTTTAGAAATATATTATTTGTATTAAATCTATATTCATTGAGTTGAATCGAAAACCGAGTATCCGAGAATCGTAAACCGATCCAAGAATCGAAATTGAATCGACTTGATAGCTTGTGAATCGAAATCGAATCGATCTGGAACATCTGAATCGATACCCAGCCCTAATAATAAGTTCACCCAAGGGCCATACGATTTGGGGACACTGCCTCCTAATGCCCCCTGTTGGAGACATTATTAGATTTTTTTTGCCTCAAATTTGGAAGATTAAAGACTTTGTAAACAAAGACAAAAATTTTCAATATATATTTGGTTTGAATTTGCGGCTAGTGATTGCAAAGTAACTTTAAGGTTAAGTTACTGTTAGTATCGTGCCAAATCTGAGTAAACAGCTCAGAATTTCTAGGAAAAACATCATCATCTGTTGTCGCTTGTAAACAAATCTGTTGGGAACATGTCTGTCATTTTCTCCGTCAATTGAATGTAGGCCAAAATTTGATGGAGTGTGTACGTGCCTTTCAGATGTTTGAGAATGAGCTTATCACAAAACTGGACCAGGAGGTCGAGGGAGGACGGGGAGATGAACAATACAAGCTTCTGCTGGAGAAGACGTAAGATCCATGTGATGCCTCCCTCTTTCTTTCTCACATATATAAATACGAGATTCATTTACGTTAAACCTATGCCGATTTTCAAAATGTGCATTGTTGCAAAGCAGCTTTACAGAAAATTATTACAGTAATGCATTTATGAAGGTGAATACGTTGCTATCATTGTATCTGAGTTATGAAACGAAAAAACACTAAAATGCTCAAGCTAGCTCGGTGACTATCTATGCTGTTTTAGTGCCTAGTTAGTGGTTAGTGAATAACATGTTTTTCGCTTTCTTTGTAGTGAATTTGCTCCATAATTTTCCACTAATTTTGAATCATGCATTGCTAAAGATATGACATAGGCACGTTTGAACATTTGCCCGAGTTAATTTGACTTTTATTTGTCTTTAGTGCTTCTACTCCTGTGATTTATTTGGACTCCTGTGTGTGTTCAGGTTACTGGAGCACTGTCGGAGGCATCGCTACCTCTCTCAGTCGGGTGAAGCTTTGGCTTTGTTGCTGAGCAGTCTGCTGGAAAATCTGATGGCCTATCGCACCATCACCCATGACGAGAGCCCTGAACTTCGCATGATCTGCACTGTCAACGTCCTGGTGCGATTGCTTTCTCTTACCATGCTCACCCTTCTTAAAACCCAAGAGGTGGTCTATAAATTCATTGTTTGCGCTGATAAAAGTGTCGGAGACATAACGCAAAAATTTCATAATGCAAAAATAGTTTACATTAGTGTTCATCCTTTAAACTAAAAACTAAAAATGGTGTCATCATTTACTTTCTCCCATGTTGTTATAAACCTGTATGAGTTTTTTTTTATTCTCTTGAACACAAAAGAAGATACAAAGAAGATATTTTGATAAATGATGGTAAGGACACAGTACTCATTGACTTCCATTGTATATGCTTTTCCTACTATTGAAGTCAGTGGGTACCATAAACTCTGTGGTTACTAGGGGTGGCACGGTACATGAAAAAACATCCGAACCGTTCAGCTCGCTTGTCTCGGTTTAGAGCGTGTGTGTGTCGCACGATTCGATGCATGCGCATTGTAGCGTTGTGCCCGTATGTTACCTGAATCCTTGCATACTTGCACACGTTGGCTGCGTGAACAGCTTGTCCGTTTGGAGAGGTTATACTCGACGCACAGACTGGATGCTGGCATGATGAGACGTCATGCTCGGCCAGATTCGTCTGGAACTCATGCTTCTTGGGTTGCAAAATTTGGGGTCTTGCACACTCGGCGCGGACTACCGCCCACTTCACGTAATTTTTGCCACGCGCACCCTCGCGCTCGCATGGACACATCGATTATAAACAAGGCTTAAAACTACACTGAGGGGCTGTCCACACGGAGACGCGTATCACTGTATACGTATAATTTTTAGTATCGTATTGGCGTTTCATCCACACGGATCCGGCGTTTTGGGAGACTGAATCCACAATTTTTTGAATCTGGGTCCTAAAGTGGATAAATCTGAAACCGACACCCTTGCGGTTTCGTCTGTACAGCCAATCCGTATATTTTGTGAAGCGAAAACGTCCTCACATCACGTGTCGGAAGCGTCACACGTAACAGCAACAACAATAACGGCGGACTACGTGATTGTGTTCGTGCTACAGAAGCTACTAAAGCCTACTAGCTTTATTACAGCAAAATCTATTGCTTCTATGCAATTGTGGTGACCAACAAGCGATAATGGACAACACCATACGTTGGTTACGCGCATAGTGTATATCTGTGGCAGAATTACAGCGCCCCATACTGGTCCGGCATATATACTACACCACTTTCAGTCGGTTTCAGTGGTTTCGTGTTTACGAATTTTTTTTTTAGAGCAAGGAAGAAAAATGATCGGATAGGGAATGCACCGGCTTCGTGTGGACATAGCCTGAAGCAGGCAGTTTGATAAATGCAAGTTAATTCTTCAGTGTAATTTTTGTGTGCTTCAAGTTCAATCTTTGTGTGCTTAAAAGGCACATACATTCCTGTAGAGATGGCAATACACATTCTCCTTTTTTGCCAAATAAATGAAAAGCATGTCATCAATGTCTTCTCTCTTGCTGTATCAAAATCTCACCTAGCTTTCCTCAGAGATGGTCCCAATAATGTGCTTAACATCAAGTCAAATTCAGTTTGTGCATGATTATGATATAAAAATTTTGTTAATACTGTATCCTAAATTGTGGATAATTAAGCTATATATCATATGCTGAAGTAAACGTGTTAACGATTAAGAAAAACAACAACAAGAACCGTACAGAACCGAAAAACCGTGATATGAACCAAATCGTGGGTTTTGCGAACCGTGCCACTGCTAGTGGTTACCATCACTTAACAAAATATCTTCTTTTGTGTTCAACAGGAGAAAAAAATGATGAGGATGAACTATCCTATAAATGGATGCATTTTTGTCAGCAGCCCCTTTGCACCTCAGTCTTCAATGCACAACACACATTTGTTATCTGCGGATCATGCGTGTACATCCAGATCACCCATAAATTCCCCATCCCATTGAGATATTTGCTTTTGTTCATGTAGTTTTATGCTTGGCATCATGTACTCCATTTGCAATTTTGGGCCCCTTGATAGAATCTGAGTTTGGGCCCCTACCACTCCCATTTTACTACTAATAAAAAGTATCTTTGGGTGCCCCAATAGTGCGTGAGCCCTTAGAATTGCACTACCTTTCCCCCCCTTAGTGACACTCTTGCCTGGCATTGGTATTTGTGGAAAACAAATTTCACAAGCCGCAGGTGCCCGAGTCCGTGTATTTTGGTGCATTCGGTTTACCCTCACAAACATTGCGTGTCCTGCTTCAGACAAACAGCTCTGTTTTGGTCTCATCAGACCATAAAACCTCCCATCTGGCTTCAGAGACTCAGACGTGCCTTCTGGCAAATTGTAGCCAAGCTTTCTCTGTTGCACTCTTCCATAAAGCTGGAGCGCCCTTCAAACAGTTATTGTCTTATACAGAGTCTCTCCAGTCTCCAATTGGCTACTCAGTTGTCGTGAATGTCCTGCTTCAGTTATACAGCTGTAGTATATCTTCCATATCTTCTGTTTTCATGTCATACTGTGTATGTAGATTTAATCAGACTTTAAGTCATAGACAGGTCATTTTTATTTGTATTGAATTGGGCTGTACCACTGATAAGTGAGGTGAGATACGTGGAGTGAAAGGGGAGATTTATTTTTATGTTTTTGTGGTTTTTTAGACAATATAGTGAAGAATAGGCAAGAAAGTGTTGGGTGGAGATAGCGGAGCAGGATCGGCAAAGGACCTCAGAGATGAAAATCCAACCTTGGTCGCCGTAAACACAGTGGTGCTTTATGTCAGCGCACTAACTACGGAGCTACATATTTTTGTTGATCACAGATCACAGAGATCTGTTTTTATTTTATTGTTGATTCACTAGGTGGATTTTTATTTTAATTAAATCACCATCTGTGAACTAAAAACACCTTAATTGGAGTAAAAATGACATCTCAAAAGGGTTAAAACAGCCAAGAGAGATTTACATTGCGACCTGTCACTGATGCGAAAGCGTGGGTCAAGTGATTATTAAAATTTTTATTTAGTCTGTTTAACATCACTTTTTATCCAATTATAAGTGTTGACACTGCAAATATGCAAATGAAACTGTTCATCTAGGGGTTAAGAATGCACAGTGTGAAATGTCAGATTATGAAAACCCAGGGTTATCTCTTAACCCTTGGGGAACTCTTTCTCGCCAACATTTTTAAAAAGTTGCCAGTAGCAGCATTTTTATGATTTTTACAAAGCTTCAATGCCTTTCAGAACATTTTATTCTATAAATATATAAACATACAATATATCAAATAAAATAACAGACCCTCTGCTTTAAAAAAAAACCAAAACTTTTCATCCTATCTTCGTTTGTTTTCTTTTCATTACCTGTCATATATGGGTAGGCTTCTTCAAAAACAATAATAGCATTTTTGTAAAGGACTTTTGCTAGAGATCAGATTCAGAATGATGATCAAATCATACACAGTTTTTACTGCTTTTGGATCAGTGGATGCTTCACATCCCACACGAAGCCGGTGCATCCCTTATCCGATAATTTTTTTTCCTTGCTCTAAAAAAATCATCCGTAAACACGAAACCATTGAAACCGACTGAAAGTGGTGTAGTATATATGCCGGACCAGTATGGGACGCTGTAATTCTGCCACAGATATACACTATACACGGAGAAGAAGACTTTGAGCATGCGCATAACCAACGTATGGTGTTCCATTATCGCTTGTTGTTCACCACAATTGCATAGAAGCAATAGATTTTGCTGTAATAAAGCTAGTAGGCTTTAGTAGCTTCTGTAGCACGAACACAATCATGTAGTCCCCCGTTATTGTTGTTGCTGTTACGTGTGACGCTTCCGACACGTGACGTGATGACGTTTTCGCTTCACAAAATATACGGATTGGCTGTACAGACGAAACCGCAAGGGTGTCGGTTTCAGATTTATCCACTTTAGGACCCGGTTTCAAAAAATAGCGGATTCAGTCTCCCAAAACGCCGGATCCGTGTGGATGAAACGCCAATACGATAACAAATTTATACATATACGGTGATACGCGTCTCCGTGTGGACAGCCCCTTAGTGTTTTATAAGTTAGGTAAGAGCACCACTTAGTGGATAATAGTGGAAATATGGATTGCCATAAAAACGTAAAAACCTCAGTTTTAGCAAATTGAATGATTTTTGGTGACAAATCTTATATTTACATATATTTTAAGAAAATGCTTTGAAAATTTTCAAAAACTTAACGACATACCGTGTGCAAATTTACTACCCTTTCGTGGATGAAAACATCCACTAAATTTAACGGCTATAAAAATGTATCAGATGAATATTTTTTCCTATTTTTTTATAAATCTGTTAATCAACCTCAGTACTGATCAAAATTACCAAGTCTTCACAAAAATGTCATGATTTTAACTCTTTAATTTCCAAGGTTATAAGAGGTGTCATTGATTTGGGGAAAACACACACAAAATGACAGATTTTCAATATAAAAAGTGATTGTAAACTGGATTTTTGTTTACCTTGGACATGTCAAAGATTGGCAAAAACATTGGCTTTGAAGCATTTTTAGTTTTTGTGTAGCATCAGTTTTTATTTTTTTTACTCCCTCATTTATTGTTAGTGGCTGTTTTTGCCCCATTGACTTCCATTATAACCACATTTTTTGATTGCAGAGCTATGACACCTTTTTATCATGCATTTTTTGAATGTTGGTGTTTTTTCCTTTTGCTAAAAGGTTAAATTTGTCTTTATTACAGTTTGTTGCACCCTTTATTAGGCCTATGGAAAAACAGAGCTTAATTTCTGGCATGTACATTGAGTTTTAAATGAGACCCCTGGGGTTTACTATTTCAAGTGTGAAAAACCTTACAGAGTATTTGCTTAAGGACTTACGTAAAAATAAATTCACACTCTTATCCTTATCTCACACTCTTATCTCTCACTTCCACAGAACTTTTACAAAGAGAAAAAAAGAGAGGACATTTATATCCGGTAAGCGTGTCGGATAATGAAATATATTGGCTGGTTTGTGGCTCATGCATGAATAATCATCTTTATATTTTGGTGTCTGTTTGTAGCTATTTGTACAAGCTGCGTGACCTTCATCTAGACTGTGAGAACTACACCGAGGCGGCGTACACGCTCCTGCTGCACGCTGAGCTTCTGGAGGTCTGCATCTGCAATGCAATATTATCTTCATGAAACACATTTAAATAAGCCAGTGTCATTTCAGCCAGATATTTGTGCCTATTGATAGATTCGATTTGCATGACATCTATGTTATTGCTTTTCTGGTTTCATTAATTTTTTTCGCTCTGTCATCTGCTTTAAAAAACAAAACGAATCAAATGTCTGTAGTTTTTTACCAAATCTTACTATTAAACAAACAAAACCTGTCACTCCCCCAGATATTAATATTCTACTAAAGTGGGAGTGTTTTCAGTGCTCGGCATTGGCTGTAGTATATGCTTACACAACCAGCTATGTTTGTCACTCTGATTTAGATCAAGTATATAATGCCGTTAATGTAGTCGTCACTCCACTTTTTGAGTGCTTTACAGCATTCTGCTCATAAATGCAATACCATCACATTTGTTGACAATAAAGCTGGGAGTGTAGTCTGTTTTTTACGTACGTGTACATATATGCAGGGTTTCAAAACTAAAGGAAGTGGGCGTATAGTACACGTGCACTCTTCTGATGACAAAAAAATGCGTCATGTGGACTGTACGCGGACCCTCAGGTACACGCAAAATATGGACTATACTTCGACCTTTAGTGGTCGACTGATATGGGTTTTTATTGTCGGATGCTGATGTTTAGAAAGCAATGTGGCCGATATAACACATGTTATGTTATTACAGGAAATAAGAGACAAACAGAAAATTGGTATAACCAAATAAACATTTATTGTGCAAGATATTTATACATATAAATTATCATAAAATTATTATATATATCACAGCATGCATTTTGGTGCTAAAAACCGAAAATTATTGTGGATTATGTGTAAATGTTATACTCCAGATGAAATGCAAAATTTGAAAGAAGTAGATCATCTACTCAGACATCTTCATTTAGTGACATCATGTCATTGTGACTTTCCATTTGTAAGAAGTCACGATCGAATATTTACAGGAAGCGTTAACAGGACATGTTTACATAATATGGCTTATGGTTGTGCAGTGGTTCTCCAACTTTTTTTCTGCAGTGCGAAGAAGGCCATTTAAACAGTCCCTCCAGAAAAACGCGATTATGCGATCGCATGATTCAATGCATAATCAGCCAAAGTCCGCTTATTTATGCGGGGGCCACATTTTTCAAATATACCGCACTTTCGCCGCATAAATTGCAGATTTCCACGTGCAAAATATGCTGGGCTTGCATGATTTCATAAACCCTGCATTTTAATTGCAAAAAGTCACATTTCATCTTAGTAGAAAAATGTTGCATTTACTTCACACAAACACAGCCATGTCCTCTGTTGCCATGGGAATGCGACTTTTGCAAGTTCCCGCAACGTTTGCAAGTTCCCGCTCCCGCAACTTTTGCAAGTTCCCGCTCCCGCAACTTTTGCAAGTTCCCGCTCCCGCAACTTTTGCAAGTTCCCGCTCCCGCAACTTTTGCAAGTTCCCGCTCCCGCAACTTTTGCAAGTTCCCGCTCCCGCAACTTTTGCAAGCTCCCGCTCCCGCAACTTTTGCAAGCTCCCGCTCCCGCAACTTTTGCAAGCTCCCGCTCCCGCAACTTTTGCAAGCTCCCGCTCCCGCAACTTTTGCAAGCTCCCGCTCCCGCAACTTTTGCAAGCTCCCGCTCCCGCAACTTTTGCAAGCTCCCGCTCCCGCAACTTTTGCAAGCTCCCGCTCCCGCAACTTTTGCAAGCTCCCGCTCCCGCAACTTGTGCAAGCTCCCGCAACTTTTGCAAGCTCCCGCTCCCGCAACTTTTGCAAGCTCCCGCTCCCGCAACTTTTGCAAGCTCCCGCAACTTTTGCAAGCTCCCGCTCCCGCAACTTTTGCAAGCTCCCGCTCCCGCAACTTTTGCAAGCTCCCGCAACTGTTGCAAGCTCCCGCAATTTCATCGCATAAATCTCTCGCATATTCCATCGCATTTTTTAAGAAAACGTGCCGCAAGATCAAGGATTTTTGTCCGCAACAATCACAAAAAAAACATGCATTTTTCTGGAAGGACTGATTTAAGAGTAATACGGTCCCGAGCGGTGACCTTGTGTAAGTAGCTCAAATATCTCAAGATGCAGGAACATTAAGTGAGATTAACATGACTGATTTTTCTATCTCTCTAGTGGTCAGACAAGCCTTGTGCGCCCCACCTGATCCCACGGGACGGCACTCAGGGCTGGACACAACAAGAGCTGAAGGAAAGACTGTTTCAGGAGATCATGTGTTATTTGGACAAGGGCAAAATATGTAAGCTGTTCTGCTGTTACAGGTGTAACACAACATTGTTGTCTATTAATAACGTAACTTTCTGCCCTTTGGGCTGCGAACAAGTTACAATATGCACAGCTGATATACTGTAGCAGATGTGTCGTCTTATATTATTGTCTGTTTGTTTTGTCTCCCGCCCTCAGATATGGGAGAAGGCCATTGAGATGGCCAAACAGCTTGTTAAACTTCACGAGAACCAAATGTTCGATTTCCTAGAGCTCAGCCAGCTGCTGGTAAGACAGACGTGATCAAATTTCTCAGTGTGATCTGAAGGTAACACGTTGACAAGCAGAAAAGAAAACCTTGAGCTTCAGCCAAAATAAAAGACAAACCCCGGGCTCGTCTCGATGCACACGATGAATATTTATTTATGTAGTGGATTGGTAATCTATAGCCATGTCTACTGGGTAGCATTCGTCACTCCGCTCAGGAAATAAAATGCAGAGGGAAGAAGAGGAAGGAAACATTTACAACATTTAAGATAACAACTGCTGAAGCTGTGACACGATCTTCTCTCGGTTTAGTTCACTGAAGTTCTCACTTGGCATCTAACTTCAATTAAAATTCAGAACTTCACTGTTACTCTTCTTCCAATTATTCTGTGTCCTGCAGCGAATTAAACGTGCCGTTTATTAACTGCGTCCTCCTTATCATTAACTGATTTTAAAGGACACAAAAATAAGTACCAATTTTGCCAATGACACTTGATCCTGATATTGTTTTCACATTTGTGCTTTAAAAAATAAATTCATACATATTAGGGCTGTTGAATATAATCGTTTTTATGATGCATCACAATGCTGATGTGAACTACTGTGAATTACTGCGTTGATGCATAAAACAATTAATCATTTAAAAAAAAACTGTGCGCACACACGTCTCTCTCTCTTGCGTTTTTTAAATATTTTTGGTGCATTTTATATTTTTTAACTTGGACTGCAATTGAAAGATATTTGAGATGTAAAGTGCACACTCGAAATGTTAAAGATGCCACATTGCATCTCCAAGTGAAAAGCGCTTTATCAAAAAACAGAAAGAACTGGAGCATAGTTTTAATGCTTTGACAAGAAAGATGAGAAAGAGCCGCAACAGTAAAAGTGTAAAGTAGACAGACTTACCTGTGCAGTAATGTTAAAAATTAAGAATGCAATGCAATTGCATTGCGATGCATTGAGATATTAAATTGAATAGTTTACACAATAATTGTAATCGAATCGTGATATCAGTGATGATTTACACCCCTAATACACTTGCTGAAGTTATCTATGCGACTCCATACGAAAGCTATAATTTTTGTCTGTTTCTCAAACAAACTTATCATAAATGTGTTCCTGTTGCTGAAACATTGTGAGCACTGTCTTGGGTATCACTGATAAAATGGTGGAATACTTTACAATATGGTTTTATTTGTTAATGTAATACTTAACTAATCAACTTGAAAAATAAAAACGTATTCAAAAAAAAAAAAATTCAATTGGTAACACCAAAAAGTTTAAGTGAAAATTTAAGTTGAAAATATTTACATTTTAGGCGTTACTAATTGAAGTAATTTTTAAAAAGTTTTTCATCTTAAATTTAACTCAAAGTAAGAAAATGTTAGTTTATTAAACTGTATTTTTTATTACCAATTATTTTACATTACCAATTAAAGTAATTTTTAAAGTTGATCCAACTTTTACTTTTACAGTGTAGTAAATGCATTAGCTAACACAAACTAAAAATGAACTATTTATTTTTTTAGCATTTATTAATGTTAGTAAATGCCAATACAATCGTTAATGTTCAATAGTCCATTGTGCATTATTAACTCATGTTAACAGTTACAACTTTTATTTTTATGAATGTATTGCTGAAATTAAAACAAACTAAGATTAATAAATTAAGTTAAAGTATTGATTGTTGTTACTAACAAATACAACTTTATTGTAAAATGTTAGTTTAGATAAAAGCATCTCCCAAATGCATAAAAGTAAATATGAAGATATAAATATGAAGACCCTTAGAAGACATTAAGGGGCGGTTTTTCAGACAGGGCTTATCCTAGTCCCAGATTAAAATGCATGTTTGAAAACATCTTAATTTAAAAACATCTTGCATATATCCGTGTCATTGTTTTGTCTTAAAATGCACACCACTATTTTTTTTGTTAGGTATGTTTGCAAAAACTACTTAAACGACCTAATAACTAAGGCCTGAATTAATGTAAACCCTGTACAGGAAACTGCCCCTAAAAATGTTTATATTTTTGGAGCATCTGTTCTGATTCACAGTTTAAATATTCTGCTAGTGCATTTTCTGAAGTGTTACTTTAGTCCGTTGACCGTTAAATGTAAATGTGATGTTTGATTTTGTTCACAGAAACAGCAGGCGCAGTATTACGAGAATATCATGCACGCTATGAGACCTCAGCCGGAGTATTTCGCTGTTGGATATTATGGCCAGGGTTTCCCATCTTTTCTTAGGGTGAGTAAATTGGGCCACTGTAGCCCAATTTTGCCACTCTTAATGGCTTTAATGGCACCAGAATAAAAGATGCGAGCTTCAAATGGCAAGTTTGGGAATTATCCGGTGCAATAAAGTCTAATTTTCAGTTGTTTATGTGGTGCAAAATCGCAAACTGTAGATTAAACAGACATAAACATGCAGGCGGGGCCGGCGTGCTGTCTGGCATTTGAGCATCAAACAACGCCAGAGGAAAACGGATATTTTCATTATTGCTTCCCCCATAGAGCTCTCAGAGTAATTGAGTTTTAACAAGAAAATAATACTTCTGATTTCATAGCCAGGGGTTTGGATATTCGGAGACAACACTTTTAGATTTTTGAAGAGCCCCTTAGAAATCTAATGAAATTAAACCCTCTCTAAAGTTAGTATTGCTTCTGTTTGTCAAGATAACAAGCTATACAAATTACTTGAATAAGGAAATAACGTTTTCATTATAAGATCAATCACCTGTTGACTGTAAAAAATAATTTGTTTAACTTACTTTGTGCAAAACAGAACAAAATGTTCATTTACCGTGGTAAAGAGTACGAGTGGCTGGAGGACTTTAGTTTGAAGCTGATGTCTCAGTTTCCCAACGCGATGAAGATGACCAGCACGTCGGCCCCTGGTGACAACATCTGTAACTCAACTGGTCAGCGTATCCTTTTCTCTTTAAACCATCCATATAACAGAATCTTAATACTATATACTTTTTATTACTTAATTACTTAATTTTTGGTTACATACATATATATATATATATATATAAATAAATATATAACTATATATAAATATATATATACACACACACACACACACACACACACACACACACACACACACACACTCACCTAAAGGATTATTAGGAACACCATACTAATACTGTGTTTGACCCCCTTTCGCCTTCAGAACTGCCTTAATTCTATGTGGCATTGATTCAACAAGGTGCTGATGAAAGCATTCTTTAGATATGTTGGCCCATATTGATAGGATAGCATCTTGCAGTTGATGGAGATTTGTGGGATGCACATCCAGGACACGAAGCTCCCGTTCCACCACATCCCAAAGATGCTCTTTTGGGTTGAGATCTGGTGACTGTGGGGGCCATTTTAGTACAGTTAACTCATTGTCATGTTTGAGAAACCAATTTGAAATTATTTGAGCTTTGTGACATGGTGCATTATCCTGCTGGAAGTCGTCATCAGAGGATGGGTACATGGTTGTCATAAAGGGATGGACATGGTCAGAAACAATGCTCAGGTAGGTCGTGGCATTTAAATGATGCCCAATTGGCACTAAGGGGCCTAAAGTGTGCCAAGAAAACATCCTCCACACTATTACACCACCACCAGCACCCTGCACAGTGGTAACAAGGCATGATGTATCCATGTTCTCATTATGTTTAAGCCAAATTCTGACTCTATCATCTGAATGTCTCAACAGAAATCGAGACTCATCAGACCAGGCAACACTTTTCCAGTCTTCAACTGTCCAATTTTGGAGAGCTCGTGCAAATTGTAGCCTCTCTTTCCTATTTGTAGTGGAGATGAGTGGTACCTGGTGGGGTCTTCTGCTGTTGTATCCCATCCGCCTCAAGGTTGTGTGTGTTGTGGCTTCACAAATGCTTTGCTGCATACCTCAGTTGTAACGAGTGGTTATTTCAGTCAAAGTTGCTCTTCTATCAGCTTAAATCAGTCGGCCCATTCTCCTCTGACCTCTAGCATCAACAAGGCATTTTCGCCCACAGGACTGACGCATACTGGATTTTTTCCCTTTTCACACCATTCTTTCTAGAAATGGTTGTGCGTGAAACTCCCAGTAACTGAGCAGATTGTGAAATACTCAGACCGCCCCGTCTGGCACCAACAACCGTGGTACGCTCAAAATTGCTTAAATCACCTTTCTTTCCCATTCTGACATTCAGTTTGGAGTTCAGGAGATTGTCTTGACCAGGACCACACCCTTAAATACATTGAAGCAACTGCCATGTGATTGGTTGATTAGATAATTGCATTAATGAGAAATTGAACAGGTGTTCTTAATAATCCTTTAGGTGTGTGTGTGTGTGTGTGTGTGTGTGTGTATATATATGTTAGGACATTCATGCAACTCATACAAATTAATTTCATTGCATTAGAAAAGTAAATATCAATGCGAGTTGCATTATTGCAAGTGATTGTGTTAAAGAAATACAGCAACTGTAAACCCTGTACATCAAGTTTGATTCAACAATAGTGATTGTGTTCACAATTAAGACAAAACCTTAAGACACATTGTGATTTTCAGACATGTTTATACTGTAGTTGATGCATAACACATGTGGTTCCTCTGCAAGACATCTGTGTAAACTTCATACATCCACTAAAAATAACCTTGATTTTGTTTTTTAGATGTTTTGTTAATATTAAAAAGTGACGACTTTGTTATTTTTGTGGTGCTCGCTGTAAATGAAGACAAAATTAAGCTTTCCTTAATAGGTCCTCTGCAGATATTCAGTGTTTCACAGTAAAGCCTGTTCTCAACTTACCTGCATCGTTCAAAGACAAGGGCCTTCCTGAACAGATGATCAAGTACGCATCAACTCACCTGTCATGATTCAAATGTCTCGCATTGATCTGACTCACACCCTGTCTTTACTGTAGTTACTACCGGACGAACGAGGTGGAAAAGTTCCAGTATTCCAGACCCTTCAGGAAAGGAGAGAAAGATCCAGAGAATGAGTTTGCGGTGAGTTCAGATTCATCCGGCATTTGTATAAACGGGGACGTCATGCATTATACAATGTGCACTTTATAATATAATCATAGTTATTAACCTTTAGTTGTTAAATGAGTACATACGTCATATACTTATGAACTATACAGACAAAAAAGGTGAGAAGAGTTATATTCAGGCTGTGAAATACAGGGGGTCCGTAGGGGGAGACCCATAAAAGACTAAAAGGGGTCTCAAATTTTGTCAAAAAAAATTTTTTTTTAATTGTCATTTAGGAGAACATATAATAGGTATGTTTAATCAAATAAGTATACTAAATATATTTTCCTTAATTGTGCAAAATTGTATAAAATGTTACAAATCTTTTGGTGTGTACCCAGCATTAGTTACAGAGTTTCTGTGAACTTAAATATCTTTAAATGTGTGATTGTTTCTTTGCATGAAGCTATCAAGTGTAGTTAAGAAAACTTTGCATATAGTGCATAAAAAAGTTTATGGTGCTTCTATAATACTTCGTCCTTTAAATGGCTTTTTCAGTTAAATTCAGAATTGGATCGGTCCTCAACTTTTCTCTTTGTAACATCTTTTTCACGTTTGATGGTAAACATAATGTATCATTAACGAAAAAAAAAAAAAACATTTCAAAGCAAAAAAAATCTGTGTTCCCCATAAATTACATTTAGAAATTTGGGTCTTTTATAAAGTGAATTTTACATGAAAAAACTGTTTTTGTAATAAAACATTTAATTTATTTATATAAATTTAAAATGTATCTTAAATCCTCCAAAAATTGGACAAATGTGGAGTAAAAACATTAATAAACAGAGTAAAATTACATTTGATTAAATACAAACTATAATTTTGTTACACAATTACATTTTGTTGCACATGTCTGATTTGTAACTTTGCCTCTTCTTGTTATAAAACAACGTGCATCCAAACAACTTTAGCCAATGCAACCTTCTCAGTGATGCTTTACGAATACTATATCATATCAGATTATTAAAATTTGTTACATGTGTGCGTGTGTGTGTTGTCATAGACTCATTGTCTTGGCTTGCATCCATGAAATATTACAGGCCTACTGCATAGAGAGAAAATTGAGGTTATTGCAACAATAGGGAGATGGGGATCCCCCTCCCGTGAATATTGATGGGTAATTCGCGCACCGGTTACATTCATTGGCTCAACAGTCACATCTGTGATTTTCTGTAATGATCGATACTGCAAAAACAACGAATAAAAAGAAACATTTGATGCAACGTATGCAGATCAAAGTATAATGCAGTAATTGATACTTTTAGTTTATTATCACATTTCAATTTAATTGCATTAAACGCATACAGTTTTCAAAAACTAGCCTATAAAAACATTAATATAAAATTATTATGTATGCATCATATTTGAACATGTGATTATGTGCCCCCTCTAGGGGTGAATTTAAAAACTACATTAAGAAATGGATTTTGAACCATCATCTTTGTGCACACAGTTAGCGTAAAATGAACAATGCGGTAGTGCGTTTTGAAAGTTTTGTGAGCGCTTCTGATGACGTTTTTCATTTTATCAGATAACAAATTGCAACGTGTCCACGATTGAGCACAACGATGGCACCAGCTCTGTTGCGTTTGGTTTTGTAAAATTCTGTAAAAAAAATTAATTGTGTCCAGAATGAAGCAAACAGCGAAAATCTTAAGAATTGATCATATTTTGTCTATAAAACATAAAAGATGCTTCTGTGATTTTGAGATTACAAGCAAAATTTATTTTGAAAAGTTGAGTGGGCATGTCGTCTGTGTGTATAAAGCATTATATAAAAGCTGATTGATTTGGCAGATAATAAACTACTGATATTTTAAGTTGGACATGTACATTTTGTCCTATCATTGAGTGTTTGACCTGATGTATGCCGAACTTGTTTTAGCTTCTCTCAGCAAAAGCTGTCAAGCGTGCATCATTTTGAAGTATGCTTCATATAATACATATTACATAAACCCCATGTGAGAGCCACTGATGGTTTTCATCAAACCCTGCGTCTAAGGACATTAACACAAGATTCAAAACCTGAAATGATCCTGTTCCTGCTTACAGAAATATATAAATAAGCCATTATTGCTAATATTTATCAATTTTGAAGCTTCATACAACCACGTTAAGTGCCACTAACCAAAAGTTTGCATATTTAATGGAGGTTGTGGGTTCGAGGAAGGTTCTCTGCTTGAGAATTACAAAGAATGTGGCGTTTTTGGTCAAAGCATTTATTTAACACTTACAAACGCCTACAATTATTATCATTTTAATAGTGTATTTGAATAAGTTTTTGAGCATTTTAAAAGGTTAATAATAATAACAAGCAATGGAATTTCAAAAGTCTTTAATTCGTTCCTCCTACGATTGTTCCTACTCCCCCTGAATATAATGCTTAAGCTTATGAATATGAATAACACTTTTAATAAAAGTCACCCCTGGCCGGCTCTAAATAATTGCTATAAGTCCCAACAATGTGATTATTGTGAAGAACCCGGAAAGCTTTTGTGCATTCTGTGTAATTTAGTTTTGTAAGTGGAGATGATTAAGCTGCAGATGTAGGAACCCCTCTGTGTAAATGTGACTCTTTGCTTTTGACTTTACAGACCATGTGGATTGAAAGAGCCACCTACATCACAGCGTATCGCTTTCCGGGGATCCTCAAGTGGTTCGAAGTAAAGTCGATGTCTGTGGTGAGAAACCCTTATTTTCAGTCAACACCTTTCAAAACTGTGACATCAGAGCTCAGTGAAAAACTACATAACCACCTGACTGAAATATTATATCGTGATTAAGCTAAAGTTTGAAGTTTAAAGTTTATTTTATTTATTTATTCAAAGACTTACACATTAATCATACATTACTCGGGCTAATTTTTATTTATACCCCTTATGGAGTTTAAAAATATAAAAAAACATCCAAGCAAAAAATAAAATCTGACACATTGACCTGTTAAATATTTCAATTCTAGTTTCTGTTAAGATCGGACGGTGCTCTGAAAGACCAAGAAACATTCTAGTTAAAGGCGGGTGCACAATTTTTGAAAAACGCTTTGGAAAAGGGAATCGAGCCGAGTATCAAAACACACTTGTAGGCAATCGGCAGTAAGGGGCGTGTCTACTAACCGACATCGTTGCCTGGGTTGCATATGTGTGGGCCGGGTCTAACAAAAAAAAGGTTCAGATTCTATTGGGGTAGGGGCGTGTTTGTTTAAGTGATTTCAAATGTCAACATTGGCTTTCAGAGATCATGCACCCCACCTTTAACTTGACTTTAGTCTAGTAGATTCAACACTCTAAAGTTGAGTGCACTCTTAGAAAGGATGTGTTCATTTTTTAGACATCTTTTTGTGTTAAGCTTTTAACACATCATGTGTTATTTTAACACATTATATGTCATTTTGTGTTGATTTTGTGTTAAAATGAAACACAAAATGGGTTGTTTCAATAATAACACAGAGATGGCTGGATTCAGAGACAACGCATTTAGTGTGTCGTCCCAGAATCAACACTAATGTGTTGTTTTTTTAAAACATCCATTCTCTGTACATGTTTACATGTTTAGAAAGCCTTCCAAAATCTGGATTGTGCTTCAACCGCTGTGAGGAGCCGCTTTTAATCTGTTGATACTTTTAAAAAAGTTTTATCAAGTCAGTCCAAATGTAGTTTTATACTTTTTAGACAAAATTATTATTTTTTAGTTTTATTCTGTATGGTTGATCCCGACGCTCGCCAGTAGCTGGCATGGCGTTGCAAAGAAAATAAATGAATAAAAACAGATATATAGAAATATATTTTTTAAATTTTTAATATTTTTTTAGTGCTTATTTTAAATGCTTAGTTTATTATAATAAATTATTACACAGCTCTGTAAAATGCTTGATTCTGATTGGTCAGTCGCGACATTTGCAGGTTTGTTATTCCCCGTTCAAAACTAATAACACAAACTGTAGAGCTATAGAGTTATATCACACGACTCCAAGAGCGATATTGCTTTTATACAACATTTCGACGGCACACGTTTGAAAAACGAAAACTAGAAAACAACAACAGAGTTATTTTAAAAGCCTCTTTGTTTGAGAACTACTTCTTCCGCCACGGATTTGAGGGCGGCCAGAATGACAGGTAACACTTTCGGCTGCTTTGAATCTCATAACAACTCAATGGACGGAAAAGCCGTTTCTTTATATTACTGTTTCTTGGTCACAAAGTGTAGTTTTAAGATTAGTTCAGTCGAGAATATATATGTATTATATTTGAATCTGCAGTCGATTAGTAAAGATAGCGCCTGTTTGAACGTTTGCTTAGTGAGATTCGGTACGTATGAGAACCAAAGCATGAGCGGACGTCAGTGTTCACTCGCCCCGCTGACCACCACCCTCTCTGGGCTACATCTCTGACAGGGATTCCCTGGCTCTCCTGTTGGCCTTGTTTGATCAAATCAGCAGTATTTGGTCTCTCATGATGAAACTATATTACTTGTTTTCTTATTCATATTTAGTGTCTTTTGTGTTGTTATTGTTTTGGCGCGAGGTAAAAGTTAATAAAACTATTTGTATAACGTTACTATTGCTTTCTCATTTATTCTTAACGTGATACGAGCACTCGATTATTATTATTAAACTTTGTTCTTGTCAGTACTATATAAAACTGTTTTTTATAAGTGTCAGAGAGATGTTTTTGCATGCTGCTTATAAATATACCAGTGGCGATATCTCATAACATGTTTTAATAGTCACGTCACGATAAAGTAAATGATCAATGTCCACATTTAAAAGCTGCGGTGCTTACCTGCTGTTTCACGGTGTTTTCGCGTTCTGATAAGAAATATAGCTCCAGAAAAAAAACGAGTGTTTATATTCCTCTTTCCAAGTGTTAATCGTCCACACGATGTGACTGACAAGACATTACTCCCATTAAGTTTAACGTAACATCCAAGAGCGCTGATCTTTGACGGAATAATAACCTGGGATTCACATACTGATTTACAAGCTAGTGAACTAATGAGACACACAGAGAGTGATTCAACACAGCGCGTTTGTGTGTGTCCGTGTGTGTGTGTGCAGTTTTTCCAGTCAGAGATGAGCCTGTTTAGAGGACCTCCATTCACTAGGTGGCGGAATGATACGAAAGGTGAAGCGGTTACTGTGCCGTTATCAGTAGAATATTGCACGCCTCTTAGCCAATCAGATTCGAGAACCAGAAAGAACTGTTGTATAATTATTAATATATGGTAAACATACAATATATCAAATGAAAGAACAGACCCTCTGCTTTCAAAAACATTTCATCCTACCTTTATTTGTTTTCATTTTATCACCTCTCAAATATTGGTAGGTTTAGGTTTCTTCAAAAATACAAAATTTTGAGCAAAAAGCTGAGATAATTGCATTTTTGTGAAAGACTTCTGATAGAGATCAGATTCAGAGCAATGATAGAAGAGCACCATCTGGTGGATAATAGCGGAAATACGGATTGCCGGAAAAACTCGTCATTGGTAGGATAATGTTTTCCTGTTAATTTAACAGACAACTTGTCTATGGCATCGAAAGAGTTAAAACTGAAAGTAAACAAGTTTTCCTCGCGAACAGTGTGCATTCGTAAAAAATTAGCTAATAAAATTTTTAAATCAATATTTAAAGAGTTACTAAACCCCTGGTCCACCCACTGGCAATATTTGAAAAATGCAAGAAAAGTGGGCAGATCCCAACGGAGATAGAGGGGACGAACTGAGCTCGTACCAAGTGTGTGGTGAGATCGTAACAAGGGCGTGGTGAGCTTGAACCTGCTTACATCACAAGGTATTTTTTGGACCCAACATCCAATAGGAAAATTCAACTGCAGTAGCCACCTTTCAACCTGAAGAGGGCAGCACTCAGACGTATATACACCATATATTGTAGTATTGAAACACTTTATATCCAAATGTCAAAAAAGTTACTAAAATCAACGAACAGCACTAATAAAGCACCATTCTTACAGATCATTAACTAAAAAAATTTGTTTTAGGTTTTAGTTACTCTTTAATATTTCTTACCTTACTTATCAGGTAAATAGCCGTGTAATTAGCAGGATAATGTACAGGCAGCGGGGTTTATCGCAAAATAAGCCCCTTTAGTGTGATACAAAACCCACCGCTTCGTGTCGGATTACACTATCGGGTGTTTCTTATTTCTGTGATAACAACTGGCTGTCTATACATTATGCCTTACATAAACTGATTTGCTTATTTTAATTATTTAGAAACAGATGGGTGCAAACTAAAACCTCTTGGTTCAATCAAGATTACATGAGCAGTGAAAACTTAACCTTTTATAAACCTTGCATAAAATCAGCCTACTTTTGAAATAACAGTTGAATCTCTTATATAATTTACAACTTGATATTTTTCCTCCTTAAATGGTTTTGCAAATTCTGTGTTTTTTCATGCCATGTTTCATGTCATTCTTTAAATTAAAAGTGTTAGGGGAACAGTTCACTTATAAATAAAACACCAACCAATTATTGTAAAACCATGCTGTCTGGCAGAATTATAGTCACCCAACGTGAAATTAAGTAAATTATTGATTTTTTTAGTTCCATTAAAGGCACAGTTCACCCAAAAATGAAAAGTTAATCATTATTTACTCAACCTCATGTTGTTTGATCCCCCATGTCTTTTTTGTTCTTCAGACCCAAATGCACATTTTTCAAAAATTGTTTAAAGGCGGTGTGCACAATGTTTAAAAGCCAATGTTGATATTTGAAATCACCTAAACAAACACGCCTCTACCCCAATAGAATCTGGACCTTCTTTTGATAGACCCGCCCCACACATACGCAACCCAGGCAAGATGACGGTTACTACACACGCCCCTTATTGCTGATTGGCTACAAGTGTGTTTTGGCCATCGGCCCGACTCCCTTTTCCAAAGCGTTTTTCAAACATTGTGCACTCCGCCTTTAAGGTTTTTGGTTACTATGGTGACCGCCTCTTCAAGCTTCAAATGGACCCAAAAGTGTTAAACAAATAACTCCACTCGACTCGTGCCGTACATTTAAAGTGTCCTGAAAGCATACAAAAGGATTTGGAGGAAAATATTATTTGATGAAAGTCGTGACCTGTGCCTCTCTTCTTTGTGTCTAAACTGGTGTTTAGGCAGTTTTAGGATGTTTACTTTAAAATAATGTAGGACACAAGTCGAGTGGAATTATTAAATACTCTCAGGTTCTTTTAAAACTATGCTTTTTTTGTGAACGATCACTTTAATGTATATGAACTCTTTTATAGGAGGAGATCAGTCCTTTGGAGAACGCCATAGAAACCATGGAGCTGGCCAATGAGAAGCTGAGTAATCTGGTCCAGCAGCAGGCCTGTGATCGATCTCTTCCTGTACATCCTCTCTCCATGATGCTCAACGGGATCGTGGACCCTGCAGTCATGGGTGGCTTTTCCAACTATGAGAAGGTTTATCCTCGTGATTTTTCTCTTCCAATTTCATCCACTTTTATTAATTTTTAATTAAAAACAGTGGGTAAAGCATCTGAATGACACGTCTCTGAATCAGACAGATTTTGCTCCGCAGTAGTTCTGGACCGTTCTCTCCTGGTCTCTAATGAAACATTGATGTGCACCTGGAGGCGTCCGGTCCGGGCATTTACTCATCTTAATTGAAATTTTTGTATCGGCCCCTCAGGCGTTTTTTACAGAGACGTACATGAAGAACAACCCTGATCACCTGGAGCGCATTGAAGTCTTGAAACATCTCATTGCACTGCAGGTAACGCTATGTTTAACATCTGTATTCTTTTTATAATTTCATGCAATGCTTTTGTTTCTCATAAAACCCACGAAAAGATGTTTAAATGTAACTTTATACATCACAATATAGTTAGTAACCTTGAAATTCACCTTGTAATGCCTACTGTTGCGTAATCCAGGAAATTAAATGTTTAAAAAAATATTTTTTTTTTTTTTTGATGGATGAAAACCATGATTTAAAAATAAACATTTAAAAGACAAAAACAATAAGCTTTTCATTAGTGATACATCAGTCAATACATATTGACTCGTTTGTATCACATCCCATGCAGTATTTTCACACAACTTCATGTTTCTTAAAAGCAAAGCTGCTGGTAGTTGCACAAATATATCAACTATTGTATAAAATGAATCTCTGCTATCTCTGATTTGAACATTTCTACAATTCTATTACAGTACACTATATAATAATATTATATAAAATCAATACCACAATGCAAGCTTCCCACAATGCATTGCGAGTAGGGCTGTCACAATGATTAATTAATCGTCTCATCGGGATTGTTTGACCTCATCGCGATGATTTCAGATCACCGCAATGATTGCACATTTCTTTAAAAACACAAGGGGGAGCTGCAGCGCCTGTATAAACGAGACAGTATCAGATTAGTTTTAAATGTGTGTTATGTGTATTAATTCTTACATAAATTATCACAACAATATGTGACAATTATTTCATAAACAAATTAAATGTCAAAGCAATAAAACAGACAATTAATCGTCATAATCGCCAAAGCCCTAAAACAGGCAATTAGTCGTCATAATCATCACAATTTATTAGTCAATTAACCGTCAGCCAGATTTCATAATCGTGACAGCCCTAATTGCGAGTGTTAATAAAATAATGAAATCGGATAATGTTGAACCAATTGAGACATGCGTGTGTTGTAGTATTTAACCAGTATGTTTTTTTTTATGGCCGGTACTGATACTGATATTGAGAAAGCAATGTGGCCGATATAACACAAAATTAATTGGGTGATTCTCACGAAAACTTGGTTTTAAAAATGTCAAGCATGAAAATGTAAAAATTGCTTAAATTTACTTATTTTCCCACCAGACATTGATAAACAAAGTCTGGAGTAAATGGGAACATTAATTTAAAAGCTTTTACTTATCATTTAACACTTTTTGTAACATAATTAAAAAAATTAGTCCTAAAAAATCTCATTACCGCAACAGTCAGAAAACATCAACACTGACATATTTTCAAAATGACGTGACAAACCTGAAAGAACATAATTTGGAGATTCTGCACATGCATTTAAAATCAAAGTATTATGCTTCTATTAATTAAATTAACATTTTATAAGCATCTGTTGCGGTAATGATAATAAAAATGTCGTGTAAGCATTCTGACAAGACAATATTTCAAATTAAATGTAAAAAAATGATCTTACCTGATAGCCATCTTGAAGTAACTGGTCCATGTGCTTGGTAACTCAAAATCAAACTTTATTAAAATTCTGTATGTGTGCTTAAACTGTTCTCAAAAAGTGTTGCGGAGGATGAGAACATCAGGCATGGACACTCTTTTTCCTAATTTTTCTTCATTATTATTATACATGAATATTCAGTAAATATTTTTTCTGTCATCTAAAGTAGTCTAGCAAAACATCCATTTATTTTTTTCTTAATATTTTTGTGTTAATTTGATTAAATTACAACATAACGCATGTTCAAACACAGCCGGACACATTGCGGTAATGAGAATTTCAGCAGAAAATGAGATAAAATTTCCAATTATAAATTCTTATGTTGAAATCACACATTGTGCAAGGTAGAACACAGTATTGTGTTAATTCTGATGCTTTTTAATGTTACTATATTACACATTTTAAAGCTAAAATCATTAGTGCCATGGTGTTTCAATGGTTTCGTGAGAATCACCCAATTATAGTAAATTAGTAAAACTTAATAAACAATTGAAGAGCTCAGATGCAAAACCCTTTGAGTGTGTCTGACATATTTTCTTGTAAATTATCTTGTAAAAAAATATTTTTGATTGGTATGTGGCCGTGATTAAGCAGCTTTAAGGCGAAAGTATTTGATGAATGTATAATACGTGCCAAATTTTTCTAATTTTGAGAGAGGTGGCGTTTAGAGGCTTTTGCATCTTTTTTAGTACTTAAACATAATTACAAGACATGCAGTACTGTGCAAGTCTTAGGCCACCACCACCAGACTTATTGTTTTAGAAGTTTTAAAGTTCATCCATATTTATTATTCCATATTTTCTTATTAAGATACAAACAGAAAATACAGGAAATATGTACAGAAAATAAAAATAATTAATTTTCAGGACATTGGGGTGGTTTCCTGGACAGGGATTATGTTAAATCAGGACTAGGCCTTAGTTTAATTAGGAAATATAACTAGTTTTCACAAACATGCCTTACTAAAAACATTACTTCTGTGCATTTTCAGGCAAAACAAAAAGCACTGATGTATTTTAAGATATGTCAGTGCAAGATGTTTTCAGTTTAGACAGCTCTTAAATATATGTTAGTCTAGGACTAGTCTAATCCCTGTCCGGGAAACCACCCCTAAATGTCTTCTTTAGGCATCGTCAGTGTTTAGTATCTTGAGCGTTTTTGAGCAGAATGAAGTAAAAAGACTAATTTCTTTAAAATTAGAAATTAGGATTTAATTTTATTTGGGTTTAGGAGATCCTGCAGTTTTCTGCTATCTATTGCCCAAGTGGAAGGGGAGTTTAGCCTAAAAACTTGACACATCAGTTTACATTTTTATACAGTTTTTAATACTATATACACATTTCCTGTATTTTCTGGATGTTTTCTATTAAAGAGACTGAGAATCAATTATATATCATCACTATAACATTGCAAAAAACAACAAATCTAATTCTGGCGGGGTCGCACACCGGACGTGCAGCTCAGCGCCGCGCAGCATCGAGTCGCGTCTAGGACAACTCGGAGGTATCGCACACCGGAAGTGCACATTAAATAGCGCGACCATAGTCAGATAGCGTCTACTTCAAAATGCAAAATATACGTTAGCAGCCAATGTTAATCGTTAATGATTTGGGACAAATATGATGTTATTTAATGTTAAACTATGTGAGTGGCGCTTTGTGGCGTGACAGGGATTTGAACAAGTCGTAGCTGGGCGCCGCGGACAGGCGCCACCTGTCGGCGCCAGTGTGCGTATACTCATAGAAAACAATGTGTTCGATTTTTTTTAGAACGGCGCGGCGCTGAGCTGCGCGTCCGATGTGTGCGACCCCCTTAAGACTTTTGCACAGTATTGTATGCACTATAGATCTGATAGCTCACGTTACTTTTTGAATAAGTCTTTGAAAAATTGCACATGCAATATATCGGTCTATCACTTGTGTGCTGTCATTTTGTTATGTTTTTTATAATGTTAAAAACTTTTTAATGTTTGTTGTCAGGTTCCACTGCTTGATGAGGGGATTCGGATCCACGGTGAGAAATCCACAGAACAACTGAAACCTCTACACAACAGAATTGTCACCTGCTTTCAAGACCTGCGCGCCAAAGTGGAGAGACTGTACGGCGTCATTACTCTGGTGAGCGTGTATGACTGATAGGATTATTATATAAGCAATGTATAAAACAAACAAACAGCATTTACCATTGGAAAAAGAAATGCATACTTTACTTTTCTGCATCCTACTTTGTGAGATTCATGTAACCGACTACACATTTTATTGGGTTAGCTTCAAGATTTTCTTTCACTAAAATGACTGAAATAGTTAAACCTATTAAAGCACTTGTATATAACCAGTGACGCTAATAATATGTTTGATGTATAGTTTAGCAAATGTAAATATGCAAAATAAATATTTGAGCCCTCAGGATTATAACCACCATAGATATTCAATGATCAGATTAGTGATTGATCATTTTGGTCTAATCCATGATTAAGTTTTACAAGGCACATTAATGTAATACGTAAGCACTTTGAACTTTAAAGTCCCCGTAAACTGGAAGTGGTGATCCACTTTACTTCCGCATTGTGACGTGTTTTCGAGTGAAACAGAATATCACACGGGAAAAACTCGCAGCAGACTGACAGTTGGAGGGGGCGGGGTTAACAGATGCTCCGCCCAAACCGTCTAGATGACATTACCATTTTCAGATTTTGATTACATTTTATGAAGGCACATGAATTTTTAAAGAAATAAAGACTAACACGGATGAATTATTTATAATAAACACTGTAGTATTCCATAGAAAAATAAGAATTGTCAGTTTTGATTTCATGGGGACTTTAAAGAAAGAAACATAAAACATGCAACACAGGGGCTGTTTAAACTTGGTATTAAGATGTGTTTTCGTTGATCGGATCACAAGTGGACGAGAGAGACACATTACATTTACACCTGGTATTATCTGTCTTTTTTTGTCCACTTTCGATCGCTTCTGTCCTGAATACTTTGAGGGGGTGGTCTGTGAGACGGTGGGCGAGTCTCTTCGTTGTCATTTAAACGCGAGCGGGAGTAATGACAAGTTTATATGGAGGTGAACTAATATTATGTTGGAGTCCGCTGCTTGTGTTGTAAGTAAACATGCTGCACAGTGTTTTGTAAATGTGTATGTAAGAGCTTTCTCTGAATTTTCAGCGCAATTGATGAAATAAGATTGCACAACTTTCACACCCATGCAAACTGAAACTGCTGAGATCAGCCGCTTTAGTTTTATCAATAAAAGGCTAAAAATAACGCTGTACACCGTGTGATCGTGCCAGAAGTCAGAAAAGACGTAAAACTTTGTGCTCAGTACCTCAGATTAGATAAATGGGCGGAGAGAAGGCGGTCGCATGTGGCTGTTCGAACGCATTCAACCACATGTGCGTTTACACTACAAAAGCAATCCGATCGAAAGGGATTTTGACTACCTCTGAATGTGGTTGAAAGTGGTCAAGCTCAAAATGTTTTGAACACCGTTTACACCTGGCATTAACGTCGTCCACTTGTTATCCGATCGATGAAAACGCATATTAATGCCAAGTGTAAACAGCCTCACAGTGAATAAAAACATTTAAGCAAAGATACAAATTAAGAAGATCATTGTTATGCAGGGTTCACACCAGACGCGGTAGAGGCGGCAAGTGCGAGTGATTTACATGTTTAGTCAATGCAAAGACACGATTAGGCATCCTGCTGCGCGGTAGGCGCGTTTTGCGCGAATTGAGCGTTGCCGTAGGAAACGCGCGAGTTGAAAAATCTGAATTCCGGCAGATTTCCGTGCCGCATTAACCAATCAAGACCTTGCTGTAGTAGTGACATTATTACAAGAAGTGATCGGAGTCTCAGCGGAGTCACAGAAGCCCCTCCCATGATGCGAATTTCCGCGTGAATGTCTCAAATGACTAGAATTTCACGTGCGGCTTTCACGCGCCAATGAAGCGACTAAACTCAAATGTTAAAGCGTCCAACTACGGCGAATAGTGTGTTTTTGCCACCTCTACTTTGGCTTGTGTGAATGCACCATTAAAGTGCTGGGACTGTTGACATCACTAGTAATTTTAATAAGCTTTTTATTAAACCCTTGAAGCCAATAGGAGATCCCTAACAAATCCTGTATGTGTGTTTGTATATGGTCAGCCCTGCTCTCTGACAGAAAAGAAGAAGAGTCGTGTCGGGTCGATGGTTATGCCGTACATCATGTCCTCCACGCTCAGACGAATGTCCACCATTTCAAACGCCTCGTCTGGACACTCCAGTGGATCTGGTTCATCTGATGGAAACTCCTCCAGACCTGCATCACAGGAGTCAGTATCCACAATCGTCCTCTGTCACTCTCACATATAATCTCACTCATTTTCTAGCCCTCCATCACATCCCGAGGTCACATGATTGTTCCATTTCCTACAGTATGTGATTTCATTTACTGCTGGTTGATCTGCTTTTACCCTCAAGGCTGTCATAGCCAGACAGAATTGGTTGTTGTTATTTGGATTCATTTTAAGTACCATTAGCTTCCAAATTAAGAATTTTTTTGGGTGGTTGCTAGGGTGTAACTGATTGATTGATTTTACATCATTGCTGTGGTTGTTTTGAGTTTTTGGGTTTATGTTAAATCTATACTGAGAAGAATTCTATCCACAACCGGCAAAGATTGAAGCCTTTGTTTTAGTCTGATGGTTGATTGATGGGTATGTAGGTTTTCCGACATGCATAAGGACTGAATATAATTTTTATTCCAAATACGATGTGTTGGCCTGAATTTTCGACTTTCTCTTGTGGTTTTATTGGTCGGATCACAAAATGTTTCGGACCTTGTTTACATCTTGGTAATTGGAGCACATTATAAAACCAGGATGTAAACAGACTCTTATTGCTTCCTGCTTGTCTTTATAAAACTGTGATTAAAATGAAATGATAGCTGCTGACAGACATGAATGATCTCTCACAAGTTTGTGTTTTATTTATCCTCCAGAAACAGTTGTGTTTAAAAGTGCCATTGAATGTATTTATTTAGGCATAGATAAATAATACGAGCTCTGTACATGGTAATGACATATTGTGAGCCTCAAAAGTGATTGTTTTCATGCGAAAAAACTACGGGAAGACAGACCAATCTCAACACAACACCAACTGTGATGTTATAGTCGAGATGTACATCCCAACATTATATTACACATTCAATTAATGTTGTTACAATGCTAAAAACAAAGTTGTGACTGCTAAGTTAGTGCTATATGCTAGTTAGTGCTATATGCTAGTTAATGCTATATGCTAATGTTTAGGCTGAAGTTCTACTATTGATGTTACAGTTACGTTTTGCAGGTCCATTCTGAAAAAAAAAACACACAAACTTACCACTCAGAAACGTCCATTAACTCTTTCTACGCCAGCGTTTTCAAAAAAGTTCATTTTTCATGATTTTCACAAAAGTTTAACGCCTTCCAGAAAATGTTCTTCTTTAAATATATAAACAAACAATATATCAAATGAACGAACAGACCCTCTACTTTCAAACAAAAAAAGTTTCATCCTAACTTCATTAGTTGGGTGATTCTCACGAAAACTTGGTTTTAAACATGTCAAGCATTAAAATGTAAAAATTGCTTAAATTTACTTTTTTTCCCACCAGACATTGAAAACAAAGTCTGGAGTAAATGGGAACATTAATTTAAAAACTTTTACTTATCATTTAACACTTTTTGTAACATAATTTAAAAAATTAGTCCTAAAAAATCTCATTACCGCAACAGTCAGAAAACATCAACACTGACATATTTTCAAAATGACATGACAAACCTGAAAGAACATAATTTGGAGATTCTGCACATGCATTTAAAATCAAAGTATTATGCTTCTATTAATTAAATTAACATTTAATAAGCATCTGTTGCGGTAATGATAATCAAAATGTCGTGTAAGCATTCTGACAAGACAATATTTCAAATTAACTGTAAAAAAATGATCTTACCTGGTAGCCATCTTGAAGTAACTGGTCCATGTGCTTGGTCACTCAAAATCAAACTTTATTAAAATTCTGTATGTGTGCTTAAACTGTTCTCAAAAAGTGTTGCGGAGGATGAGAACATCAGGCATGGACACATCATTTTCCTAATTTTTCTTCATTATTATTATACATGAATATTCAGTAAATATTTTTCTGTCATCTAAAATAGTCTAGCAAAACATCCATTTATTTTTTTTCTTAATATTTTTGTGTTAATTTGATGAAATTACAACATAACGCATGTTCAAACACAGCCGGACACATTGCGGTAATGAGAATTTCAGCAGAAAATGAGATAAAATTTACAATTATAAATTCTTATGTTGAAATCACACATTGTGCAAGGTACAACACAGTATTGTGTTAATTCTGATGCTTTTTAATGTTACTATATTACACATTTTAAAGCTAAAATCATTAGTGCCGTGGTGTTTCAATGGTTTCGTGAGAATCACCCATTTTTATCACCTCTCAAATATGGGTAGGTTTCTTCAAAAACACCAAATTTTGAGCATTTTTGTGAAGGACTTTTGATAGAGATCAGATTCAGAGTGATCTTTAAAACATACATTGAGTTTTTTCTCTTACACATGAGGCGTTACTTCAGGGTTGTATAAGTTGCGGAAGTCACCTGGTGAATAATAGCGGTATTGCGGAAAGCTGGAAATTCTCGTCATTGGCAGGGAAGCGTTTTCTCTTAAAGCTCACTTAACACAGTGGTTCTCAAACTTTTTCAGCCTGTGGCCCCCCTTGTATATGGTGTATTCCTTCGTGGCCCCCCAAATTTTTTTTTATAACAAATTTGTTCTAAAACGTAACATTTTAATAAGACAAAACATATTAAAGTATACAAAGTAGTGCTATTGGTTAGTAGCCTTATTTTTTTAGGTTTAATTACACAGAATTCATGATAAATTAATGTATTTTATGAAATGTCATAAAACTGGGGCCCCCCTGGCACCATCTCGCGGCCCCCCTGGGGGCACCGGCCCCAAGTTTGAGAACCACTGACTTAACACACACTGTTTCTGCATTTCTGATGTTAATCTGGAGTACCTATACAGGGCTCCAGACTGCCACCAAATGGTGGCGTTTTGCCACCAAAATTTGAGAGTGTGCCACTGAATTTTACATCCAGTCGACCAGTAAATTTGACCTTTTTTTGTGATGTGACACTGAAATTTGAAACAGCACATTGTACTTTCAGCATGTATCATCAAAGTATTTATTAGTAATACAGTGAAAATTAGTAGAAATATGATTATTTGGTAAGCATGTTGATTTACGGTGTGTGCCCCTAAATTTTCTGGTTGCGCCCCTAAAATTTTCATTTGGGGGCCACTGTGCTCCTAGTGAAAAAAGTTAGTCTGGAGCCCTGCTATAGAGTAGTATTACATCCGTTATATCTCCGAAGAGTCTTTAGTTTAATCAGATTTATAAAAGAAATATTAGCTTTACCAAATCTTTCCGATAACGTACGAAAAATGGAGAAGGAGGAGTTACTTCCGCCAGAGGGGCGAGTACGATTCATGCAATACGGACTACCGGCACATCCGGTAACTTGACTGTAAATTTCGTCACCGCCCCTTTTCGGGGGATAAAAAAGCAGCGCTTCCATTCAAAATAGCGGAACAAAGCAACGTTTTTACACAGCCGGCAGGCGTAAATAACTTATGAAATCACTCAGATTAAACATGTCGAGTATTTATCTGTCCATCCTGCCTGCCATAGAGCGCGAAAGATAAATTAACACATTTAATTTGGTCAATATAAAAACATGTCCCTTTCATTCTCACAGCGTCGAATTTTGTGTAACAACGCCATCCAGTGATTGCTGGAAATATCGCTAAGCCAGTTCGTTGTATGGCTGGACGGAAAAGTGCACTTATTAATCTAAATATAAAGACATAATAAATAAATACGAAGTAACTTTCAAATACGAAATAAAATCATTCACTTGCTTCCCTGTTGACTCGATGAGGTACGAGTAAATGTCCGGGTAAGACACCTCTGGCCAATAGGGAGCGTTGTTACACAAATTTGACGCTGGGAGAATGAAAGAGACATGTTTCCACATTGACCAAATTAAATATGATAATCTATCTTTCGCGCTCCATGGCCGGCAGGGTGGACAGATAATAACATGTTTAATCTGAGTGATTTCATAAGTTATTTACGCCTGCCGGCTGTGTACGAAGGTTGCTTTGTTCCGCTATTTTGAATGGAAGCCAATGGAACGTCTAGTGCGATTTCCCCCAAAAGTGGGCGTGAACCTGTTCAGAGACATTCTATGACGTTGCGCCGGTTGTGCGTATACTATACAACACTGTTTAACTTATGATTCACTACATGTGTCATTTATATAATATGCATGCGCCTATTTCCAACTTAACAATCTCCAAAAAATTTATTATTCCTCAAAATTTATATCTTTGTCTGATGCAGGCTCAAACATAAGGTCTGTTTACACACACACAGAGCTACTGAAAGAGCTGCTCTGAGAAACAACCAATCAGAGCAGAGCTCAACATTATTATTCATGACCCTTCAAAAAAGGTAATAATAGACCATTTCATTCTAACTGGGTTGTAAATGGACATGTAAAACCATCATTTTTGCACCTAATGAAGCCACATTGCTTCTCTTTGGCACCTTTAAAGTATTTTTTCATTTAAAAGTAGCCTCCTAAATTTTATTTAAACGCATCTTTGTTTCCTTACACCACATCCGAAATCCTACTGTGACAAACAGTACTGATATGAAGTACCTACTCATTGACCATTAAAACAGTCCACTCTATGTAGTATAAATATGGGTAGTGTGAATGAAATTCAGATGTTCTACATCGTTCATGTTGAGAAATCACGTGACATGCATAACAAGTGAGCCGTTAACTTGAATGATAAGCGCAATTTAATTACAGGGAACAAATGCTTTCCTTATTTATTAACATCTGAACGGAGAAACATCACCTCTTTCTGACATTTTTGAATATGACAACGTCTCTCCTTTTTTGTCTTTGGATGACTCCTCACGGGATGGTAAAGTGTCCATCAAATGCACACTTCAAAAGCTTTCCGGAAGTAATAGGTCACCCGGGTACTTTTGGCCTACTGTTTTTGTAATACTGTAAATTTGCACATACTACTTATCTCGCCTACTGATTTTCACCTGTTATATAGTATTAAAGTAGGCAATTTTAAACACAGCAAGTGCTTGGTGGTAACATTTACATCTCTGTTTGTAGCAGAAGCTTTTTTGATGACACAATTAAGTGCATGTTATATTTAACTAATAATTACTGAGACATGCAGCTGGGAGTATGATACGCTTTTTAATCCACATACCATAAGACAAATGTCTAAATATGTGACCTTGACTTTAAAAACCCAGCTAAAGTCATGTTTTGTGATGTACTGTTTGATACATAATGTAAAGAAAATATAACCATGATATCTTAAATATTGATTGAATGAGATCATGTCAAAAATTTAAATCATTGAAACTTGGATGAAAGAAAATATTTGAATAGATACTTCGAAAAAAAATGATGAAAGAAAATATTTTAACATTAATTAATTAATTTTAACTTCCAAAAAAATGAAAATATATTTAAACTAGATTAGATTACTAAACAAATACATAGCCAGAATGTTATTATGTATTATACACTTACAATAGTAAAACATGAGGATTTATCATGCATCTCTCTCTCTCTCTCTCTCTCTCTCTCTCTCTCTCTCTCTCTCTCTCTCTCTCTCTCAGTTCACTTCTATCCCGTGTGAGTGACTGCAGGGTCTCCGTGTTTTCACGTTCAGAGGAAGATAATCGGATCAGTAAGAAAAACAGGAAAGAATGGAGCGTGAGCAAGTCTCAAGTTCTTATGGAACGACCCGCCAACACAGACGAGGTACCTGAAGCTTTACAGATTTCCGTCTGCAGGTTTCCTTTGTTTAAGGTTGACTGTGAGCTGTTCATAACATCAGATGTAAAAGGTTTACCATGAAATCAAATATTGACTTCCGCAGCCCCACTAGTCCCAATCCTGTAAAGCAACTACTCTTCTTCAAGGGCCAGATTTCAAAATTGTAAATATAATGCGGACCAAACGTTTACCCCTGTTTTTACTTTTTATATATATATTTTTTTACTTTGACCTATATTTATATATGTTATAACTTATGTTGTTTTTGTTACTTTTTGTTATAGGTCATACATAAAAAAACATGCTTTTTCAAAAAAAGATGCACACATCTTGTAATCCAGTATTTTGTCTTTAAATTACTAAAGAATCATATTTTCTTTTTTAATATTTTAAAAACAATTGCAATTTAACATTGCAAGAACCAAATTTTAATAGTTTAACTATTAACACTGCACAAAAAAATGCAAATGTAAATAATCAACACATGTTGAGCTTCTACACTTCTTTTGTTTATAACTGTTCATAAATTGTCACATTTCAAGTATTCACAACATATAGTCTTCTCCTAATGAATAAAATTGCACTTTATGTTTTCTTTTTCATATTTAAAAAATACACTGCAAAAAAGATTTTCAAGGAAAAAAATTCTTAGTATTATTATTAAATTAAGATGCTATTTCTTGATGACCAAGACCACCCAAGAAAATAAGCTCAAATTGGATCCGATAATTACGCACCCGCAGATGGTTGGCATCCCACGCAGCCCATTTCTGACTTCATTTGTCATGTAAAGTGGAAAGGTAAAAGTAGCAACGCTGATTTTAATCAGACAAAGTGTTGTGTCATAGGGAGGCAATAGTACAAAAGAAGCTTATAACAAGAAACATGTTTTCACTATTCCGAAACAATACCTGTTGAGAGCAGGGTTCCCACGGGTCCTTAAAATCCTTGAAAGTTTGTGAATCTGGGGGAAAGAATTCAAGGCCCTGGGAAGTTTTTGAAAATATACATACATAGATACAAGTCATTGAAAGTGCTTGAATCTATTTTATGCAAGAAGTTTTCTGGGAAAAAAATCCATATTCCCTGTGTAGGATAATATAAAAATTCTAGACTTTTTAAGCACACGTGCTAAACTGTTCGCTTTAAATGCTTATATCTTCTGTATGCGAATGTTGATTCATACCAAAATGCTTTTTTGCACAGTTGTGTTTGACACATGAAAACGTCTCGGGTTACGTATGTAACTGTTGTTCCCTGAGAAGGGAACGAGGCGCTGCGTCTCCCTTTCTGCGTCCTTGTATTGTAACGCCGTCTTTGGCAATATTTCAGATAGTGATATACTTCCTGGCTCCAGCGTCACCCTGTCTTTGTCATTAAGCCTCACCATTGGTTGAATGTGATATACACATTCCCAAAGTGTCACCGCAGCGATGCAGCGCAAGTTCCCTCGAAAGGGCACTGTAACAATGTATCTTAAAAGGTAACACAATGTAAGCTTGCTCTCACTTGAAATGTGTCCCCACATTTAGTCCTTGAATTTGAGGGTATTGGACCTGGAAAGTGCTTGAAAGGTTCTTGAATTTGAAGTTAACTAAGGTGTGGGGACCCTGTGAGAGAAAAAGAAACAGTTAGTATTTATGCGGTCAATATCTGTCACAAATCAAGAATTAAATAGAATAATTTATAGAAATAAAGTGAATGAATGTTTTATTTAAATGAACCGTTATGTGTATTTTCAGATTCCTCCAGAAAAGCAGCCGAGACCCAAAAGTCTGACGATTGGAGATCGAAGACTAACACTTTCACTGTATCATGGAGAATCATCCGGCTTGAGTTTACACAACCCACTCAGCCCACTGCCTGCTTCACCACACACACCACGCAGCTCCAGTGAGTACACACACACACACACGCGCGTTTTAACAATTTATTTAAGTCCACTTAAACAAAGTAATTTACAGGGACATAAATAGTACAGATGCAGCAAATACATGAACAGAATCATGGACCAGTTGCATACATATAATGCATAACACTCGATTGCTATGGATATGATTAGCATCGTCTTTGCCATATATGGCAGCTACCAATAATGGCAGAAAAGGCACAGTATTTTGCTAACTATTTAGCTCAATTTTTGGGCATCCTCAGTTGTTGTAACCCTAATACACCCAGCCTGTCCTAAACTCCCAAATATAAAAGCAAATAGTCGACTTTGGTAACCTATGTCTGAAATTAGGTTTAGTAGTGGTACACACACACACACACACACACACACACACACACACACACACAGACACACACTCTAACCCCAACCATAACAAAAACCTGTTGGCAGTCTTTAATCTATGAAAGAGTACCATTTAGTATGTTTTATTTTGTTAAGCTGTGTTTATAGCATAATAAACATGTCATTTTACCCTGTAAACCACATATACTAACACACAGACAATCACCGTGGTGTTCATAAAGCATCTATATAAACATTTATACATCATCTGTCAATCATTCATCTGTAGGTTACACGTGTCTACCGAGCGAGAGTGACTTTAGCACGCCTGACATTACAAGCGCTCCTCCACCGATGCCCCCGAAGAAACACCTGACCGATAGTGACGGCATCTACAACTCTACCTCTGAGGTACGACGAAACTCACATCTTTACTTTATTAAATGCATTCTGCTGCTGTCTTATGGTTGAAAAGGACAAACGTGTTGACAGTAATGGCTCAAAAATATCAAAATTATTACATTTAGATTTTTGGTAACACTTCACCATTAATCTAAGTTCATGGTAATTTTAGCTAGATTTTAAAAGTTAAAAGTTGTAACTGTTTACATTTTGTCAAAACATGTTTATTATTATGTTATCATGTTATTATTTCGTTTTATGGTGCTACTTTGCTGTATTTTTAAAGTTATGAAGGTTTAAATCAAAACAAACCAACTGCAGTTGCATTGAAATTAATTGGAATGCACAACCAAAAAACGAGATTTCTGAACAATTAAAAAAAATGGTGGTTTTCTCGTTTAGCAACGAAACTCTTAATTTGTTAATGCAAAATGAACTAAACATGAGCAATTGAATTGGCATGAACTAACATGAACAAAGATTAATAAATGCTAGGGCTGTCAAAAGATTAATCGCGATTAATCGCATTCCAAAATAAAAGTTTGTGTTTACATAAAATATGTGTGTGTAGTGTGTACAAGTATTATTTATGTATTATTATTATTTATATATAAAAACACACACAGTCATGTATATATTTAAGAAAAATTGGTTATATTTATATATAAAATATTTATATTTTTATATAATATAAATTATATAAATGTATATACAGTATATAAATGCAAATATTTCTTAAATATATACATGAATGTGTGTGCATTTATATATACATAATATTTACCCACACGACACACACATGTTATGTAAACACAAACTTTTATTTTGGATGCGATTAATTGCGATTAATCTTTTGACAGCCCTAATAAATGCTCATTGTTAGTTTATGTTAGCTAATGCATTTACTTTATAATAATCGAGTTAGAAACTGTAGAATTTTATATAAGTATTTGTATTTACATTTGTCAGATTTTTACTATTTAAATAAACAGCAAAAGAGCTTAATATTGATTTAAAAAGTTTAACATGCTGACAGTAAAAAGCAAGACTGAAAATAAAATACTTTGTTTTTGTTATTTGTAGTTTACGCCTCCTTTACCGATGAAAGTTGAAAACAAGCCGCCGCCTCCCCCGCCCAAAACACGCAAGTCCATGTTTCCCAACAATGACATCAATCCCCAATAAACGCTCCAGTACTCCTCCATCACCCAGCACTACACCTCTCACATCTTTACATGCTTTTGGAAAAACTGTTCAGACACCTAAGGAGCAATTTATTTTCCTCCTTTTAAAATGTATTACCATGTGACATCAATGCATTTTATTTAGAAATAAACCACCTATTTATTAATCATCGCTTTGCAGAAATGTGATCGTAAGTTTTATACATCATCCGTGTCTGTGCCTTACGAATAGAGAAGTTGTTGCGACAACAGAAGAAAGTCTAAATATTAATATTTACGAATAAAAATGTTAATCTTTGCACATATTCACTTTGCACATAGCTCACATTTGTTGAGTTCACACAACTTTGGTACTTTTGCAATGAAACCTTTTGCAGACACGGTGCACAGTTCAGTTGGCATTACTTTTCCCAAAGCAACAAAAGACTTTTGCATTATTATTTTTCCAGCGATTTCATTTTATTTGCATGCAAACCCCTCAAAAATGTATGAGTTTGGATGTATGTATGATGCATGAGGAACTTTGCTCACTGTTAGTTACCTCAAATCTAAATATATTTCAATAGTGCACACACTGTATGGAAAGCATAATGTCTATTTTTGGCATACTGTTTTTATAAATGATTTTTTATGCTTTAAGGTTACATAATTCAATAACTGCACCTTTAGATGTGTTAAATTATTATTTGTACAGTTTTTGAATACAACTAGTTATGACAGTAAATGGGTAACATGACAGGACAGCAGTGATGTGTTTTGTGTAATGGGTTCTTACGGTAGTGTTTATTGCATAAAGATTTCTTACTTTTGTACTGTAGCAGAGTTTTTGCCGAATTATATTTCTGCATGAAATGTTTTGTATATTCTGTATTAAAACCGTGAAATTATAACAAACGTGATTGCAGTTTCCCAAATCCAAGGAAAAATCAAAACAATGTTTTTGATAAAGGGATTATACAGTAGATGTAAATATTGAATATCTCTTTACAGAATTATTTAAACTTGAAATTGTAATTTAACTGAGATTTATTTGAGTGTATATTTTTAGTTTCGTTCCGAGCAAGAACATTTCTTTATTTTTACATTATAATAAAATCATTGTTTTAAGAATATGAATAAATATTTGTAGTTTTTACAGTAGGCACAAGCAGTGAGTTGTGTAAAATGATGAATTATTACTGTCAGTCAAACACTGTTAACTGTACTTGACAATGCTTGCACTTCAGTTTGAATAAAAGTGCCAAAACAAATCTTGAATCACCTTTTTATTTACAAGTTAAGTTTAATAGTTCTTCTCTTTCAAACTGCAAATAAATTCAGTTTAAACATATTGACATGTACTTATGTAAGCAATAAGTTACGAGAGGCTGTGCATAAGTCGTGAATAAGTCACGGATGAAGGGGGTTGTTAGGCACGACGCGAAGAGGAGTAAATGCAACCCCTTTAGCCGGGACCTTAAAGGATTAGTCCATTTTCTTAAAAAAAAAAATCCAGATAATTTACTCACCACCATGTCATCCAAAATATTGAAGAAATTATGTTTTTTGAATAAAACATTCCAGGATTTTTCTCATTTTAATGGACTTTAATGGACCCCAACACTTAACCCTTAACTCAACACTTAACAGTTTTAGGTTGTTTTCACATATGTTGGTGCGCACCGTGGTGCGGCCTCGGAGCGCACCAAAATACATTGTATCATTTTTCAGTTAGTGCGGTCCGTGTTCACATATATATATTTTTTACTTTACTCGAAATGCCGCACCGTATGCCATGTGACAACGGTCAGCGCTGTCATTGGTCTCTGACAGCTCTTACCGTCTCATGACCACCCCCACGTTTCCATGACAACCAGCCTGACAGGGAGAGCGCAGCTATCAAGATGTGGAGATAAACGATGCACGTCTTTGCAAAGTTTCTTTGCTTTAACGCGAAATTGCGTAGCTGTTCTATTAAAGCCTTTCTCATGGAGCCGTTTGCTAAAAAGCCCGTAATGTCACTATTTGTGTGTGGAGGACAGCTATGCATTTATAAAATCATCAGCTCAAACGTAAAGGAGACAGCGAATCTCTCTGCAACGGACCAGATTGGCTTGTTTGTTGTTAACCCACAATATAACACCCGGCTCGCGTCACAACGGAAGCCCAGTGGCTCAAACATGTGGAGAACTTCCTGTATTTGGTTCGGTCCGAGGTCCGGCAGTGTTCACACCACAGGTGGGTCGCCCCAGAGTTCGGCGACAGCCGCTCCGAGACCACCTGTTTAGAGCGGTCTCGGGGCGGCCGTTTAGTGCGCACCCGAGTGCGGCTGTTGTGTTCACACTGACCCAAACGCACCGTACTCGGAGCGACACGTCATTTGGGCCGACCTAAACAGTGTATATGTGAAAACACCCTTAAAGGACTCTAAACGATCCCAAACATCACAGGACCGGAGATAGACGAGAAGTTGTGGTTGAAAAGTGCATATTTTTTATTTTCTGCTAGATAAGACCCTTGTGCCTCGTTTGGGATCGTTTAGAGTCCTTTGAGGCTCGGTTGAAAAAAACTGTTAAGTGTTGAGTTAAGTGTTGGGGTCCATTAAAGTCCATTAAAATGAGAAAAATCCTGAAATGTTTTCCTCAAAAAAAAAAAAATTTTTTTCTCGACCGAACAAAGAAAAACATCAACATTTTGGATGATATGGTGATGAGTAAATTATCAGGATTTTTTTTTAATGAAATGGACTAATCCATTAACTAGTACTGCACATTTCCTTTAATAAAAACATTTGTAATAGTTTGCATGTCATAAAATGTATAAATGTGCCGTTCTTGTTGCATTTACAGCGGCTATAACCAGCAGATAACAGCCTTCAACACGTTTCGCGTTTCTCTAAACCGTGAAACTAGTTTGTGTAATCTTTAATTTTTAAAACTGTAATTTTATGGTTATCGTTCATAATGTGAATGGCCCTTTATTCATGATGTAGCACTAGCGTCATGATATATAGCACCTTATTGCCTTTTATAAACTGGTTACCACCAGGTGTGCCTCATACCCAGGGTTGCCAGGTCCAAGAAAAATTTCCAGCCCAATGACAACTTAAAACCTGCCCAAAAGGATTGAAAACTGATGTATTTTAAGATATGTCAGTGCAGGTTGTTTTAAGTTTGGACGGCTCTTACATTTATTTTAGTCTAGGACTAGTCTAATCTCTGTCTAGGAAACCGCCCCATTATGTAATTTATACTGTATAAGAGACCGTATATCTGTTAGGCCTTGTGACAGGTCTTATTTCTCAAACAGGGACCAAAAATCACCTTGACACCTGCTGGCTAAACATCATTGTCACCTTTGTATTGTTGCTGTCATGTAAGTGTAATTTGTCAGACTGATGTTATCTGAATCATTATATCTTCTCGTCTGTGAGGTAATGATGTCTAGTGATGACACAAGTCCTCTAAGAGTGACGATGTAATCTGCTTTTTTGCCAGAAACACATATTTTGGGTGGGATACGGCATCTTGTTTCTTGTAGTATGGGTGGTCACTTGTGTTGTTTCTTACTTGATGATATGAGCTACACAATTAAAGTCAAGTATCCTTAAGACCAGTGCAAACACATTTACTGTCTTATTTTAATTGTTTGGCTTTTAGTTGTTTTACATATTCTCTATTTGAGAATGTAGGTCGGCTTATTATTGCTTTATTTGATACTCAAACCAGAACAGTCATGAAATATGTCCTTCGAGTTCGCTGTGTTCTCCCGGTTTAAGGTCGGACATTATAATCTCTTTATAGCCCTGTTAAATGATAGACAGCTAAATAGCCTTTAATCTTATACACCACTGATTGATATCTCCATAGTAACGAAGTTTAACGCTTGCTTGATACTTGAGAACATTGAGACCCATATATTCACAGAAAGAAAGTGATAAAGCAAGATTTTTATAATTAGCTTCATCAAAGTGCATTTTCTTCAAGCTTCAAAATTCTGTTCATCATTTTCATCTAATAGATTTAATGCTTTATTTTTTAAATATATTATTCGTTTATTTGAAGCCTTTTAGTTCATATGTTGGCTTTGATTTCACATCACATCTTACATATTCAACTCATGGATGTAATTTACATCACATTGATATTTAAAGTTTGTTGAAATTTGCTCACATTATTTGCTCACATTTGATCAGAATGAAAATTATCTTGCAAAATGCTATATTGCAAAAGGTGAATGAACAAAGTGTTGCATTGTATTATTGTAATAAAAGTTGGCTATAGAGAGAGCAACGGATAGTGGGAGAGTGCCGATCATGGAGGGTGCATTCGGACTAAAACCGCCAGCGAATTTTGACTGGAATGCAGCGTGCATAACCAAGGCTTGGAAAGCATGGGAAGAGGGGTTTTCCCTGAACATGGATTTTTTTTCGCTCGCAGCTGCGGACAACAAGACCAAGGTAAAAGTGTTCCAGTATTTAATCGGAGAAACGGGCAGAGAACTAAGCAAGACGCTGAGCGCCGCTTTACCGGCAGACAACGAGTTGACAGTGGAATGGCTGTTAACGGCGTTCCGAAACCACTGCAATCCAGCACTGAATGAACTCTCTAGAAATCAGAACGCAGGAGAAATGATTGAAAAATATATGTTACTGATTTAAAAGTGCTGGTGGACACGTGCAATTTTGGATCGGCTAGAGACTCTTTGATTAGAGACAGAATAGTATGCGGCATACTGAACTCGCCTATTAAGAGAGATGGACTTGACGCTTGAGAAATGTATAAGAATATGCAGAGCATCTGAACTATCAAAAGGAAATGTGATGACAATTGAAGGAATGAAAACTAAAGAAGTGCACACAGTTCAGAGAGTTAGGCAGAGTGGCAAACAAACTCATTTAGCTAATGTTAAGTGTAAATTCTGTGGAAAACACCATGAGTGGAAAAAACTAAGTTGCCCAGCTTATGGAAAGCAGTGCAGAAAATGTGGCAAGCTGAACCATTTTGCAACCACATGCAAAACAAAAGAAACAAAGCGAAAAGGAGTACACAGTGTAGCAGAAATGGAAAAGGAACCATTTCAAGAAATTCTCAGTCTCAGTTCACAAAAGGAGGGAGACAAACAAGTAAAACAACTGTTCGCAACCATGCTGATAGGAGAAAGGCCAGTAAAATTTCAATTAGACTGTGGAGCCAGTTGCAATGTCATACCCATCCAACTGTTAAACCCTGACACAGCGATGGAAAAGACTGAACAGATTCTGGTCATGCATAATAAGAGCACCCTGAAACCTATAGGCAAAAGCAGAATAAAAATGAGAAACCCCGGAAATAGAAAACTTTACCGGCTGGAATTCATGGTAGTGGATGAAAGCTCATCAGTACCAGTTCTAGGAAACAAGGATGTGCAAGCAATGGATCTGGTAAGAACTCAGCTTGAAAATATTTTTGCGATTGATGATATTGTCACCTCAGAGACAAGCAGAGAAAAGGAACAGTGGGACAATAGAGATATACAAAGAGAGTTTTCTGATGTATTTGAAGGAGACGCATCCTTGGAAGGCAAATACAACCTGGAAGTGAATCCTGAAGTGAAACCGGTGCAGCTTCCGAAGTGGAGAGTTCCAGTGGCACTAATGAAACACCTAAATGATGAGTTGGAAAATGTGGTTGAGAGAGGCATCATAACTCAAGTGGTAAAGAGCACCGATTGGATTAGCAGCATGGTTGTGGTGAAGAAACCATCTGGACAATTAAGAATTTGTATTGACCCAAGACCACTAAACAAAGCACTTTGCCCTTTGCCCACTATAGATGATGTTCTTCCAGATCTATCTAAAGCGAGAGTTTTCACAGTGTGTGATGTGAAGAACCGATTCTGGCATGTCAGGCTTTCAGAAGAGTCAAGTTACCTGACTACCTTTTCAACTCCGTTTGGCAGGTACAGATGGATTCGAATGCCCATGGGGATTAGCCCGGCTCCAGAAGTGTTCCAACACAGTTTGACACAGGCGTTGGAGGGGCTACAAGGAGTCCGGATAATAGCAGATGACATTCTCGTCTGTGGTGAAGGTGACAATGATGAGGCAGCTGAGAAAGATCACAATATAAAACAAAAAACGTTGCAGAAAAAGAAACATCAAACTGAACTTCAACAAACTCCAGCTGAGACAAAAAGAGGTGCCATACATCGGACACAGACTGACATCAGAAGGTCTAAAGATTGACCCAGAGCAGTTGAGAGCCATAGTGGAGATGCCCAGGACATCAGATTTGAAGGGGCTACAAAGATTATTAGGTATGGTGAACTATTTGTCTAAATTTTGTGCACACTTATCAGATAGCTGTGACACATTAAGACAACTGACACACAGAGATGTGGTGTGGGAGTGGACTGATGTACAGGAAGAAGCATTCAATAAATTGAAACAAATGATTGCCTCTGCACCTGTTTTGAAGTACTATAATCCAGAAGAATTTTATTAATTTAATCTGTTACATTTAAATAGCGCTTTACATATGAATGGGGGAATCTCCTCAACCAACATGAATGTGCAGCATCCACCTGGATGATGCGACGGCAGCCATATTGCGCCAGAACGCCCACCACACACCAGCTTATTAGTGGAGAGGAGACTGAGTGATGTAGCCAATTAGTATATATGGGGATGATTAGTAGGCCAATGGTCAAGTTTGGCCAGGATGCCGGGGCACACCCTACTCTTTTTCAAATGACATCCTGGGTTTTTTAACGACCACAGAGAGTCGGGACCTCTCGGTTTAACGTCTCATCCGAAAGACGGTGCTTTTTGACAGTATAGTGTCCCCGTCACTATACTGGGGTGTTAGGACCCACACAGACCGCAGGGTGAGCACCCCCTGCTGGTCTCACTAACACCTCTACCAGCATCAACCTGGCTTTCCCAGGTGGTCTCCCATCCAAGTACTGACCTGGCTCAACCCTGCTTAGCTTCAGTGGGCAAGCTGTCTTGGGCTACAGGGTGATATGGCTGCTGGCGAAGAAGACCTGGTTCTTCAATGTGACTCCTCTGAGACAGGCCTGGGTGCAGCACTTCTACAGGCAGGACAACCAGTTGCTTTTTGCAGCAGAGCGCTTACACCCACAGAAAAGGGGTATGCGCAAATAGAAAAGGAATGCCGGGCAATCCTGTTTGGGATGGAAAAAATCCACCAGTACACCTACGGTACGGTAGGAACGTAGAAGCCCATTCTAACCACAAACCCCTTGAAACCATCACAAGAAAGCTGCTTCAGGATGTGCCTAAGAGAATGCTTTTGAGGCTCCAGCGTTATGATAATAATGTTGTCTATGTTCCAGGTCGACTAATGCACTTAGCGGACACCCTCAGGACACCCCATAGAGACAATTAACATGTTACAGTACCTGACCATATCAGAAGGAAGTCTACAAAGGATACAGGCAGAAACTGCTAAGGATTGAACATTTCAGATGTTACAGCAAGTGATAGTCCAGGGATGGCCAGATGAGTGTGCAACATTGTGTGATTTTTAGAGGAGTGGTACCAGCAAAACTGAGAACAGAAATTATACAGAAAATACATTCATCACACTTAGGAATCGAAAGTTGTTTACGCAGAGCAAGAGACTGTGTATTCTGGCCTGGGATGAGTGCAGCCATCAAAGCATACATTGGAAAATGTGTGGTTTGCAGAGCTGTGAATGCAAGACAACAGAAAGAGACTATGTGCCAACATGATATTCCAATGAGACCATGGGCAAAAGTCGGAACAGATTTGTTTTCATTTAACAACAGAGCTTACCTCATTACTGTTGACTATTTTTCCAATTTCTGGGAAGTGGACTATCTCACAGACACCAGCTCAAGCACAGTGATACACAAGTTGAAGGCCCATTTTGCACATCACGGGATCCCAGACATAGTGATCTCGAGAATTCAGGAGCTCACAAGAATTCAGACAATTCAGCATGGCATGGGAATTCAGGCACATAACATCATCTCCTGCATATCCACAGAGCAACGGCAAAGCAGAGTCTGCAGTAAAGACATGCAGCCAAACTAATGATGTAAAAAGCAAGTCGAGCAAAGACTGAACACAGGAACACACCATCTCAGGGATCTAGTGCCAGTCCTGCAGAAAGACTCATGAGCAGAAGAACCAGATCACGACTTCCAACACATGACAGCCTCCTGCAGCCAGCTGTTGTACACACAGAACAGGTAGTAAAAGACAACCAACGCAAACAGGATTACTATTACAACAGAGGAGCAAAAGATCTTCAGTTGGACACGAAACACAGAGCACAATGGACACCAGCACAAGTGATAAGAATGACCAATAATAGATCATACACTGTTCAGTTGGAAAATGAAACTGTTGTGAGGAGAAATCGGAAACATCTCAGGACTGTGCCTGGAGGAATACAGAGAGCAGACACCCAAAACACAAGTAGCAAGATGGAACAGACTAACCAGCAGATACATCTGGATGAGGGACATTCAGTGACAGGGACACATGCAAACAACAGTCAGATAACCGCCAGATATGGCAGGGTGGTCAAGAGACTAACTCACTTGAAAGATAAAGAGAAGTAAAGAGAAGCACTGAGAAGCATGCGGTTGTGAGATTCTTTGTTTTGAGATAATTTAACTATAAAACCAAGCTTATAACAAAAACTACACCTGCACAATTCAGAAATGACATTTTAAATTATATGGAGAATCCATTTAAATGTTTATTTTAACAAATGTTTATTTAAATGTTTGTAAATATTCCAACTCTGAGTCTGTCAATCATGTGTTATGGTAAGTCTTTTAGTTATAGGCAAACAAGAACAAGTTAAATTAGTTGTACTGCAGATGTCCGCACAAAGAATATTAAATAAAAGATTAAAATTACTAACTGGTTACCAACATAAAACTTTTAATCCATTACGTTGTCACGACGTGCCCACGATTACGTTGCGAAGTTACGTCCAGGCGAGGAATCCAGAAATTTCACTTTTCCGGTCGCCACAACGTAACTCGGTTTGTTGCCACGACTTAGGTTTGGTCGACGTTACGTAACAGTTACGTGCGTCCCCTCATTGAACAATGCCCCCTTGGTGTCAGTGCCCACTCTAGGCGGAGTATGGCCTCATCTTGGGCTTGGTCTATAGGGATTTCCATCTTGACATTTGCGACGCGGCCGGCTGGTCATCCACGCACATCACGGTGCACTCGGTTGTATTACACGTCACAGTGCGTTTAAGCCAACTCACCTTCATATTTTCTATTTACACATACACACTTGCATAGCGCTTTGGGAACTCGCCGGCTTGTATACTACGACTGTTGCAAAGGCTTCACCCGTATGCGTGTCATTCATTATGATGCGTTAACTCAGGTTTCAGCATAAAGCGGTGTATAAACTGATAATCAGGCCCCGTTCTGCGTCTCTCCAGTAAGGCACTTCAACCGTTGTATATGCACAGCGTTATGGGATAATTTCCCCCTTAGCATCAGCAACTGGTGCAATGCGAAGTGAATCGTATTGAAAGGGAACGATTAGGTTACTCACTAACCCTGGTTCGCTGAAATAACTGGAACGAGCATTGCATAGCTGGCCATGCTATAAACGTCGTCGCAGCAAGCTTTATTCGGCTCCGCGCTTCAGTCGAATAAGGTAAGCGAGATGGCATTCTACCCGCACTTATATAGATCATAAGCCCCGCTCTTTCGCGCATTTGAATACCATCGGTCTTAAATTTTTACAGACGTTAACCAATAGGCTTCAGTCATAGAGTAAACAGGAGTTTCCCCCATAGCGTCAGCAACTGACGCAATGCTCGTTCTCGTTATGGAACCAGGGTTACGTGAGTAACCTAATCGTTCTGTAGCCATCTTTAAGAATCGGCTAAAAACACATATTTTCCGCCAACACCTGACTTACTATCTTACTATTATCTTTCTCTTGCCTGTTCTAAAAAGAAAAAAAACACTTAGCTATTTATACTGGTTTAGGCTTGATGAGACTAGTTTAAGTGCACTTATGTAGTGCTGCTCTAATTGCCTCTATTGTTTACCTAATTGTGAGTCACTTTGAATTATAACATCTGCTAAATGACTAATTGTAAATTTTTATTGAATTTAATTTAATTTAATAATTTATGAAAAAGTCAAAAGGGTGCACTAACCAATACCAAGTAGAGATCTAGTAAATGTACATTTACTGCAGAGGTCAGGTGGCACAACCAAAAAGTCAAAGTGTGCAACTGCTATGAATTCCACTAAAAATAAAAATGTTAAGATAAATAATTTTTAATAAGCTAATAATTTTAGTTTGAATAAAACTATACTCTACATTTTGCTGGGTTATTTTTTTTACCCAATACTGAGTAAATATTGGGTATATGTACAGTATATGTTAGGTTAATAAATACTGTAAACCTAAAATCCAGCATAGGTTTATTTATAACCCAACATGCATTCTGTCCAATATTTACCCAGCATTGGGTTAAAAATAACCCAGCAGAATTTACAGTGTAAGGTTGTCTATAATTGTTGTCATATTTTTAAAATCACAGTTGTTAAATGTATAGTTCTCAAATGTTAGTTTTACGGTAAAGTTTCAAACTATTTTCAGGATTGTAATTTTAAATGTCACTATCAAATACTCAAACAATCAGCATGACACAGGGAACGCATTAAAACTTATCTGGCAAATACACAATGATTGGTTGTACCACCTGACATTTTTTCCAGACAAATCATTAATATATACTGATATGTTTTTTAATAAACAAAACCTTTAAACACATTGTTCCTGGTTCAAAATATGCCTTACATCCATTTAAAAAAAAATTCATGAGCTTGTTTTTCCTTGACCAGTATACAAAAGCTTCATGTTGAGGTTGCCTAGGTAACCGCAATGATTTATTTCATATAGACTGTGATCTAACGCTGCAGAGTCAGTTGTCCTTGAATCTACATTGGATTTCTTTTCTTTTAACTTCTGACGTTGTAAAATCCCAGTAATGTTTCTACACTATAAAAAATGGTTACTTGAAGGGATGTTCATAAGACTGACATGACACCTTCATAATCATGACATAACATAACTATTTTAACGATATGAAACGCAAGTGCGAAGCGCAAAGCGCAATTGACTTTGTGGGCGGATCTTGGGCGCTGTTGCTACTTTCCCGGCGGGAGAAATAACTCTTGCGCCAGGCGCAAATCAATAAGGGGTTGGTCTGAAGTAGGTTCATTATTCATAGGTGTGGTTTGGGCGTAACGTCAAATAAACTAATCAGAACGTCATCCACAATTCCCTTTAAACGCAAGTGCGCAAGTTCCATGGCGGGTTGCTATTATTATGACGGATTTACCAGGCGCACACCAGGAGCGGTTCACAGCAGAGGAGACCGACGTTCTTGTAAGAGAAGTTGTCTTGTATGGGGATGGGAGAAACCCGCCCAAATCAGCGTCGGTTAAACAGGCGTGGGAGGAAATAGCCACAATTGTCTGATCAGCTGGCATCCCCAGGACGTTGCGCCGCAAGCGCTACAATGATGTCAGGAGACGGGGAATCCCAAGCTTGCCAGCATAAATCGGGCACGCCGTGTAACAGGAGGTGGATCTGCCTTTACACATGACCTGACGCCAGCAGAGGACATCGCTGCGTCCATCCTCACCGCTGAAAGCCATGAAACGCAAGCAGTCCAACCCCAAAGTACACTTACAAATCAAGTTCACATACATTAAGTTTTCTTATGAAAACATTTTAATTATTATTTACATAAAATAAACGTAATCCAGCCACACAACAAACTTCTGAAAATATTTTAATCGTTATTTGTACCACAATGATTTCCCTTATTCAATTTTTTTTTTCAATTCAATTTTATTTATATAGCGCTTTTCACAATTTGGTAATTGTATCAAAGCAGCTTTACATAATAGATGCAGTGAAAAGCACAGAAAATCGACAGATAGCACAACATAATACACGATAGCACAAGCAGCTAAATTTGCTGCGGCTATAAATCAACATTATTAGTGAACATATTACTAATGTAACGTATAGAAGTTAAGCCCAAGAAGGCTGCCTCCCCGGGTTGAAAAACCCCCTAGGAGAAAAAAAACCCGGACTTTTAGTCGGGGAAGTAAAAAAAGTCCTAGGAGGGAAAAACCCTTGGGAGATATATAAACGGATAAGGAGATTAAGCGGAGATTAAGTGGGTTCTCCCGGTGGTCATTGGTCAGGCATCAGCTGGACATCACGTTGAAGAACAGCAAGTAGATCAGAGGTGTGCCGACTTTCACATTTACCGGAACTGGATCTGTTTGTCTCATTGTCCTCGGGATCGAGGACGAGACAGGGAGAGAGAAACAAAATCTTATTAGCGTAGGGTCCGTTCACATGAAAAGCAAGTGTCACACAGTAATGTGGTTTTAGTCAGCTCGGTTCCGGACAGGCTAACTATTGCTGGTTAAGTGTATTACATATAGTTGATGATTTTAGAAAATTTGTGGGCCCAGGGCGAGTCTATGTATGGGGCCCCCCATATGATCTTTAAAACAGAAACTTGTTTGACTAAGGCCAGAGGCCCCACTGCCGTCGTTAATACTAACGTACAGTGGCAAACGGTTCTGTATGACATACTATTCTCAAGATCATGGGAAAAAGCCTAAATTGCAACCCGACCATATGTGGAAATTAAGACTCAACCGACAACTAATTCAAGGAGCGTTGACGAAAAAAGGTTTTTATTTATTTATTAGGTTGTACAAGCTAGCTATTGGGAGATAAGTACCATTACTAAAACAAATTATGTGAATGCCTTATCTTATGTGTTAATATTTTTTATTATATTTTATAATAATATTTTAACAATTTATGATTTGCAAAAATAACTTGCATCTGTGTAGATTAGATAAGCACGTGAAACTAAACTTAAAAAAAAACATTCTGCACATGGTTTCGCATGAGCACATGAAAGATTCATGTGAGCACATGAAACTAAACTTTAGTTTTTTTTACTCCAATGTCAACTTAGGGGCTCGGTACTTAATGACAATTTAATGACACATTATATTTGTACCACTGTAGATGAGGTCAAGAAAAATATTAATGACGCTGTTATACATTTTTATGATAAATTCAATTTGTATCACTGGTAAAAAGTGGTCAGTTATGTTGTCTTTGTATTGTCAAGTTGTCATAACAAGACATCTCAAGCAATGTCATCTTTGCATTAAAAATGACATGATTGAACAAATGACACTTAATGACAGTTGTCATAAAATGTGCATAAAATCTCTTTCATGTTCATCACACATGTTATGTCATGATTATGAAGGTGTTGTGTGTCAGTCTAATGAACAACCCTTCAAGTAAAGTGCCACCAAAAAGGTCACCGTTAAAAAATAGCTTTTTAAAAATGTCCAAATTTAGGTACAGATATGTACACTTGATGCCAGCATGTACTTTTAGATTCAAATTGTGTTTTGACAGCAACTTTTTTTCTCTGACAGTTTGTATAAAGAATCTGTAGATTTTACAAAAGAATTTAAGAAATGATTTCTTATTCTTTTTTACTGCCCAAATCTCATCCAGACTAGGCTAGACTGATATCTTCATTTATTATTGCAACGGTGTCTAATGAGCCATGTGTTGAGAATTTGCCAGATACGATTTATTGAAAGTTGCACAGATAAAGATATTATCAGTATGTACAGCATAAACCCATAAAGAGATTGTTTACAATCAATCTTAAGCTTTATTTTAAGTAAAGCACATGAATGAAGTATAATTGGAAGACTAGAAAAGCAGAATAACATTCTTTATATAATAAACATCTATGCTAATCATTCATCATCTCAGACAAATAGAAAGCATTTATTAAATGTTTTAGTCTTGTCAGTAAAGATCACATTTCCTTTTATAAACACCAAACCAAAATTAAATCATAGGATATAACATATCATTTATCATCATCCTCTTATTATTATAATGATGTTTTTTTTTTCAAATGAAACATTTGATACTGAGGGTGAAAACACGACATAACTACATTGTAAAAAGTGAAAAGTTGTATCAACTTAAAAAAATGACATTTCAGTTTTTTCCAGAAAAAAATTGGTTGGTGTTACTAATTAAAGTATTTTTTTTAAAGTTGAACCAATTTTTCTTTTTTACAGTGTATATGAAGTATTAAATAATTGAAAATATTACCTGAATTTAGTTTCATTGATTCTCTATCTACATGCACATATGTTCTGCTATAGTGTCTCCCAAACATATTTTGTTTGTACAGTAGTAACGTGTGCATATATAGCCTGGCTGGACTTAAGGTTAGTTAATGCTGTTTTCCTGAGGTTCTGTTTTGACCTCAGCAACCTTTAAACCGGTTAGGCATGGGTACTCGTCTAAAAAGAGGTTATAGCTGCTTATGAGTTCCTTCCAGTGGCTTTTCTTCCCGTAAACCATCACGGCCGCGCTGACCGTGGTATACATGCTGGCGACGAGAACGGTCACCGTGACTGTGTTTTGCCTCTTCAGAACCACAGTGGACTGCACGATCAGGTCCATGACCACGAATATACAAAACACAACCACCAGGGTCAGGGTCATCTTAATCACCCGCATCTGAGTGCCCAGCTTGGGCCCGCGAGCGCCGTTGGTGCTCGCTTTCATGTCCTGAAGATGGTGGTAAAGGTGCAACATGATAGAAATGCTGGATTTGATCATCACGATGCTCGGCACGATGTCAGAGATAAAGACGTAGTAGAAGACGTAGATCAGTCCGCCGACGGTGTCGGGCATGATGGACCCGCAGTCGTTCACGGTGGAGGTGATGTTGTAATCGTACAAAAATGCCAGTAATGGCACGCCGTGGCTGAAACCACCTATGTAGATCATTACCAGGACAAGACCGACGTGTTTGATGATGGTCTCCTGCATGCGCTTGTAGCAGTCCACAGGCCTCATCACCAGTTTAGTGCCGTAGTAGAAGGTCAGAAATGCGGTGCACCAGAATAAGATGAACTTTGTGCTATAGACAAGCGACAGCATTATGGCGGTATAAAAGCCCACTGAGCAAAAGATGTCGATCTGATCTAGGGACTGCCAAAAGTATGTAAAAATCTGCAGGCCTATGCTCGCCACATTGATGGCTACGATGATTAAGTCGCACGGGTTTAGATTTTGCTTCTTCCGGTAGCCTCTCAGGATCACCAGCATGAGGTACATGTTAAAAAAAATGGTCAGGATGGCTAGCGCGGCGGTCGCCAGCCAGATGCCGATTTTGTCCACGATCGATATCATGGTTGACCTTCTGTGGAGTGCCGATGCAAAAGATTAAAAAACAATGCAAACCAGAAACAATCCCTGTGGTTGATCCTAGACAGAAATGAGAACAAAATAAATCTTACTGTCTTACTGTATGTCTATTATAATTAAGATTTCAGTACCTTGATTTGGGGATCTCAATTGTTTGTCACTGTTCTTCAGGTCCTTGCGTTCTTGGAGGTTGAAATTATGAGGACATGAAGTTCTGCCATCACTGCAGAGTGCATTTATTTAAAGAGAAAGTAAATGATGAGAGAATTGAAGCGAGATTGCTATGGTTGGTGCTGAAAGCTTGTGATAGCCCGTGATTGACTTTTATATGTTGGCTATGAAGTCGGATTTTCATGCACTGACCGTAACCATATTTAAAGCAGCGGGTACTGGAGGACTAGTCACACTAACCACTAACCAGCTGTGGTCGATAAGGAGCGCAGGTAGAATTTTGAGAAACGAAAGGTGCTTTTTCAGCAACATGAACTTTGAGATTAGCTGTGATTGTAACATGAATATTATTACTATTATAATTGATTATTGTTAAATTGTTTTAGTTAGTTATATTATTATACTTTTAAAAATTTGTGATTTTGCATTTGAAGAAATGTTGGGTGATTATTATTTTTTTAAACCAACGTTGGGTCAAAAAAGTACGGAAGAGGATTAGGGCCACTGGTGAAAAAAATATTTGAATTCTGACTTTATTCTCAGAATTCTGAGTTTAAAGTCAGAATTCTGAGATTAAAGTCAGAATTCTGAGATTAAAGTCAGAATTCTGAGATTAAAGTCAGAATTCTGAGATTAAAGTCAGAATTCTGAGATTAAAGTCAGAATTCTGAATTCTGAGATTAAAGTCAGAATTCTGAATTCTGAGATTAAAGTCAGAATTCTGAATTCTGAGATTAAAGTCAGAATTCTGAGATTAAAGTCAGAATTCTGAGATTAAAGTCAGAATTCTGAATTCTGAGATTAAAGTCTGAATTCTGAATTCTGAGATTAAAGTCTGAATTCTGAGATTAAAGATTAAAGTCAGAATTCTGAGATTAAAGTCAGAATTCTGAGATTAAAGTCAGAATTCTGAGATTAAAGTCAGAATTCTGAATTCTGAGATTAAAGTCAGAATTCTGAATTCTGAGATTAAAGTCAGAATTCTGAATTCTGAGATTAAAGTCAGAATTCTGAGATTAAAGTCAGAATTCTGAGATTAAAGTCAGAATTCTGAGAATAAAGTCAGAATTCAAATGAAGAGTTTGGTTCCAAAATGCAATAAACGCCATTTTTGAAAAAAATGAGTTACTGCCAGAATCAGTATTATATCAGGTCAGTATTATAAAGTAAATTCTTAATTTTATGCAAAATCCAATTTCCGCAGTGTTATTCTGTCATCTTTTCTCCCTTTTTTCCCAAAATGCAATAAATGCCACTCCCCCTTTTCTACAGAATGCCATAAATCCACTCCTCCACAGATTACAGCGCACCTCACGCAATGTAAACAAAGAATGGCGGCGCGTTGAGTACACGGAATCCTAGTTTTCCTCATCTACTATGTACTTCGTGATCACCAAACAAACAAAAACAAAATAATACTTTGATAGCATTGATAAACCTGGCCGGGCCGACAGCATCACGTTACTGTCATGATAACACATTGACCCCAGAGGATCTTATGAAAAACTTTCCATAATTTTACTCAAAGTCAACGAAAATCGAGCAGGACCAAAACATTTTACAGCTGATCACTTTGAAAAACGTTAAGCGACGACGTCAAGTTTAACCGATGACTTCTTAATATCACAAAGTAAGTGTTTTGATTAATGACATTAATGTTTATATTTTTAATTAGTGTGTACAACTAGTCAACTAAATGAATATAACATGGCAAAGATGAATGCACATTTATATAGGCGATTGATTCAATGGATTTATAGCATTTTTAATAAAAACTTGTCATGGATTTATTGCATTTTGTGGAAAAAATAATCAGTTTTTATAATAAATCTTTGAAAATCAAGTTATGGATTTGAATTTTTTATGTTTTTATAACCTAAAGATGCTATGTGAAAGTTTGTAACAGAAAATAGTGGTTTTCATCTTGTCACTTTCTTGGTATAGAAAACACTTTTTTACCGAAATTTGTCAAAATGGATTTATTGCGTTTTGGAACCAAACTCTTCAAATATTTTTTTCACCAGTGCCCCTAATCCTCTTCCGTAAAAAAAGGGATAAACCCAGATGTTGAGTTAATTTAAAAGGGATAGTTAATCAAAAAATTAACTCACGCATATTTTTAAAAACCTGTATAAATTTATTTGTTCTGATAAACACGAAGGAAGATATTTTGTTTGTAATCAAATTCGTGAGCCCCATTCACTTCCATAGTATTATTTTTTCCTACTATGGAAGTGAGCGGGGCTAATGATTGGTTTGGTTACAACATCTTCAAAATATCTTCCTCAGATATCTTCGTTTGTTCATCAAAACAAAGACATTTATACAGGTTTTTAACAACATGAGAGTGAGTAAATTATGATTTTTGTTCTTGGGTTAGGGTTAACTATCCCCTTAACCCAGAAAATGTTTATATTTGACCCAACAATGGGTTAAAATAACCCAACATAGGTTCAGTTACAACCCAACAGATTGGCTTTGTCCTTTTTTGACCCGGTGCTGGGTTGAAAATAATCCAACGATTTTTAAAGTGTACATTTATAAAGGAGCATTTCATTTTCTAGTCAAAAGTGCCAACAGTTAAAGCAACATAAATTGTGCCATTCAAAGGCTTTTTGTGCTCTGGGGTGAAAATCCTTCATATTCCTTAGACATGTTCATTATCTTTCTTATAAAAAGCTTCAGGTGGTCATGCAATGTTCCTTTCTTTGTCGATATGAACAGTTGAAATCTGTGTAATGAGCATCATTATTGATTTAGGAGGTTTAGGACAAATATATGGAAAAAAAACGTTACACTGTGATTATGGTAAATACTTTCCACATACCTGTGTGTACTTGTGAGCATGTAGGTGAATTGTTTAAAATAGATTTTTTAGCAAGACTCCACATTGGGTAGGGGGGGATAAATAAAAAAATTCCCATTAAAAGAACCAAACCAGTCTAACACTACTCCTAGTCAATGGCACTGATGTTGTCATTATGGAGTTTTATTGTATATGTGCCCAATGTAAATTTAAGTCAAATGTTTGCTGGTCACGCTGTTTTGCCTGCATAAGTCCTTCCTATGTTTATGCAGGCTGGATCTAAAGAGGTTAGATTTGACTAACACACACACACCACTGAGAAGATCAAGTCCTGATTTTAACACCTCCATCCAAGCTTAAAAAAAATATGTTTCCCCACATACTAATGGCCGGTGACTTGAGAATTTTTTTTTACTGACCATAAAAAAAACGTTTCCACTAACTAAACATATTTAAGTAACACCGTGCAATGAGCTCCTGCAGTTGACGTCACGCAGCCCTTTTGGCAGACAATCGTGCTGTGAGTGTGACATTGGTATTGAAAGTGGTTGAGCAATCATTTTACTGTTTATACCTTACAAACTTTCCTATTTCAACATGTTGTATAAGGGTTTTATGTTTAATATTAACCCTGAAATAACATGCACAAGTTTAAAATGTGTAACTGGGCTGAGGGATCTGTTATGTTATGTACAGTGGGGAAAATAAGTATTTGACACATCAGCATTTTAATCAGTAAAGGGATTGACTGAAAAGTGGGCTTTTGACACGAACTTTCCACCAGATGTAGCCATCAAGCCATCAAAACATTTAAGTATACAAGTTGAGTCATAATAAAGTGAAATGACACAGGGAATAAGTATTGAACACATGAAGAGAACAAGGTGCAAAATGGCATAGAAAGCCAGGAGATCACCTGAAATCTGTCAGTATTGAGAGAGCAGGGTTCCCGCGGGGTCTTAAAAAGTCTTAAAAAGTCTAAAATTCAGAATGTTAAATTTAAGGCCTTAAAAAGTCTTAAAAACACCCAGATTTTTATCCCAGGTCTTAAATTTAATTTACCCAAGTCTTAAATTTCTTACCTCTTTTCATTCCCAAAAAGCGTTGTCCGCAGAATATAAAATAGTAATTTAAAACGCTGAAGAACTAACTTAATCAGTGGCGGAGGCAGAAAGTGTATGATGGTGGGTCTCTAAAAAGAAACGTTCCGCCCTTTGTCATAATCCACGCAAATCGTTGTGCCATAAGCTATATTTCAGGTGTTGTGATCTGACTGTTTACTGTGGGTTTGGCGAGAAACAATCCTTAAACTTAGTTCTGTATAAGCAAAAATCTTTTTCGGGGTAATTTATAAGCCCGTGGCTTACCTGAGCATTTGCCAGGTTCTGAAGGAGGACACAGAAGCGAACAAAAATCAATGCTGCTTTATTGAAAATCAACTTAAACAGTCGGGCCGTCGAGTCACGAGCCACCAACAGCGTGTCAACTTTAGTGTTACACAGTTTTATATTTTAGACCTTAATATTGCTCTTTGCTGCGATGCACCTGAACCTAACGCGCTTTCCCTTCAGCTCTCCACAAACAGCAGCGATTGGCAGACGGAAAGCAAGAAAGTACCGTAATTAGCCATATATTTCAAAAAAGTGCAATTGTTTTCTTTTAGGAACAATTCAAACTTTTTGATTGCGCAAATGCTTCAGGAGTTACGGTTAAATGAACAGCGGTAGATCAGAGCCCTTTCGCATAGGCAGGCTGCTGCATACGGCATCGCCTGGTTTATTTAAGTTAACTGAGCATTACATTCGCAAGTCATAAGCATATTACAACAATTAACGATTAACTAAGAATAAAAATCAATATTTTAAAGTTAATTTCAAAGTTATATTCTGAAATAAGACCATTTCTGAAATAAGAAATGCGACCCTTCGGAGGCTACAGCCTTCGGATTGAGAAACGGTCTTAGTGGATAACGTTAGCAGCACATATCAAACAGCCTTTTAATGGTAAATTTCATTTTCTTAATGCAGATTCATCCGTTATTGTGTAATTAGAGAGGCTATTAAACCTGAAAAAAGAAAGAAACCTTAAAAAAAGAAGAAAATTTAATTTTCTTAATGCAGATTCATCCGTTATTGTGTAATTAGAGAGGCTATTAAACCTGATGGCAGTATATAGTGCATATTTATGCATAAAACGTATGGGTGGAGTGTTTTTTTGGCTCTGTGATTCTGTATTCAATTAAATGCAATACATTCATTTATTAAAAACTTGTATTAATAAAATGCATATATTAATGCTTTTAGGGATTAATAATAATTGAAAGTGATCTTTTGTACTTTGTATATTTATAAACAGGCACAAGATATATACACAGCACACAGCCAGTTGTACATTAAACATTATGGGGTGGTTTCCCGGGCAGGGATTAGCTTAAACCAGGACTAGGTCTTAGTTTAATTATGACATATATAACTAGTTTGAATAAACATGCCTTACTAAAACCATTTCTTGTGTGCATTTTGATGTATTTTAAGATATGTCAGTGCAAATTGTTTTCAAGTTTGGAAAGCTCTTATCCCTGTCTGGGAAACCTCCCCTATAAGCTTACGTACTACAGAGTGTGATGCATTTTAAAGCTTTAAAGTTGTATGAGGCAGTGTAAAACTAGGCACAAACCAGCAGCTGACCATACTAACTGATCTAATATTAGTGAATTTTATTTGTCAAATAACATTGTTGATAGAATTTTATAAAAATACTACTTACACATTTTAGTGTGATGTATAAATATTGTAAATCAATGCATTTCTTGACTATTAATTAAGAAAAATCACAGCTCTTTGCCTCTAACTCAATGTATATCAATGGCTCACTATGAGCCATTTTTGGGCTTCCATTGTCAGAAGTCTCTTCCTAAAGGGCTATGGGTAAAATTTGTCGGCGCCAACACTCGCAGTCTAATAGAGTTAAGCATAATGTATTTCCATGTATTTTGATTATCTGTTTTAAAACTGCGTTCATTTTATATTTTTCTATAACTGAATCAATAAAAATAGAACGTTTTAAGAATTTCTGAGATCATTTGAATGCTTCTAGTAATGTGTCGTGTTGGTCTTAAATTTTACTCATAATGGTCTTAAAAGGTCTTAAAAAGGTCTTAAATTTAACTTGCTGAAACCTGCAAGAACCCTGAGAGAGAAATCCTGCCCCCTATCAGTACTAATTGATATCAGCTGTTTTAGTCCTAACTGATGGCCTATAAAGGCTTCTCATTATCCAGGAGGCACACAGAAAAGACTTCATGATGGGTAAAAGCAAAGAACTCTCTCAAGATCTTCATAATCTTATCGTTGAAAAGCATTTCGATGGGAATGGTTATAGGCGCATTTCCAGAATTCTGAATATTCCTGTGAGCACTGTGGGGGCCATTATCCAGAAATGGAAAGAGCATCATTTCACCATAAACCGGCCACGATCAGGTCCTCCACATAAGATCCCTGTCCGAGAAGTGCAAAGAATAATCAGGAGAGTTCTCCGAGAGCCAAGAACCACTTGGGCAGAACTTCAGAAAGACCTTGCATCAACAGGTACTGTTGTTTCAAAGAAAACTATAAGCAATGCACTGAACCGCCATGGCATCCATGCACGCTCACCACGCAAGACTCCATTGCTGAACAAAAAGCATGTTGAGGCTCAGTTAAAGTTTGCGTAAGAGCATTTGGAGAAGCCTGTGGATTATTGGGAGACTATAGTATGGTCAGATGAAAACAAAATTGAACACTATAGTAGACATTCTACACACCATGTTTGAAGAATAAAATGGTACTGTCCACCACCCCAAGAACACCATACCAACAGTTAGGTTTGGGGGTGGTCACATCATGGTTTGGGGCTGCTTTTAAGCAAGGGGTACTGGCAAACTTCATATTATTGAAGGCAGGATGAATGGATAAATGTATCGGGACATTCTGGATAAAAATCTGCTGCCATCTACCAGAAAGCTGAAAATGAAAAGATGGTGGACATTTCAGAAAGACAATGATCCCAAATACAAAGCCAAGAAAACAATGAGGTGGAAAATCAAGAATAAAAGAGGCCCAAGGAACCTTCAATAATTAAAGAGCATTTGTGTGGAAGAATGGGACAGAATCACTCCTGAGCAATGCAGACGACTGGTCTTTCCATACAAGAAGCTGAAATCACCAAACGCTTTTCTACAAAGTATTAAATAAAGTGTGTTCAATACTAATTCCCCGTGTCATTTCACTTTATTTATTATGACTCAAGTTGTATACTTAAATGTTCTGATATCTTTGTATGAATACAATATTTGGCTTGATGGCTACATCTGGTGGAAATCTCGTGTCAACAGCCCACTTAGAAAGCCCCCCACTGCTAAAAATGCTTACGTGTCAAATACTTATATTCCCCGCTGTATATGGGCTGAGGGAATTAGAGGGATCTGTTATGTTCATTTATTAAGTTTTGGATGTACATATCTATCTTTTGAATGAAAGTGTGCAGTTTATTTGCCATTAAACTCGTGCTGGCACCATTCATATCAATGGCGTAAACAAGAATGGGTCACGTGACGTCCGGACTATGGTACTTTATATTAACATTAGTTGAATTATCCCTGTAGTCAATAATTTTATCACTTAAAACTCATAGTTGAGTTGTACCTTTCCCAGTAATAATTTCTTCATGCTTGAATGTAACTCTACAACCTTGCCTCATTTAGTATACATAATCTAAGAATATGCAAATTAGTCCCTGCCTCTACTCAATCACACAGCTCAGACCATATATATGAATATGCAAATTACCGTGGTGTTGAATGATGAATTTGCACATGTCTTAAAGCGTATTAAAAACACCACATAGACAAATAAACAAAAATAAAAACCTTATTTTCCCCACAGGGGGACTTTAACTTCATTAGTTAACGTAAATGACAAAAAATGATACTTTTACAGAATTTATTAATTGTGGTAAATATTTACATGCATTTGGAGTTTGGCGAGTGTTAATTACCGGTCCTGCCTCCATCTCATTCACATGAAAAATGAAGCTGCTCTGCCATTTACACGCATGCTACACTTTCATTGGAATATTGATATTTAACATGCGTTGGACAACGTTGTCTCCTGTTGCTTTAGATGATCTTTGGTGTTAGTCTGTTAATTTTGTTCGAATCATTTATGACATTCAAACACATCTAGCAGTCCTTGGCGCAAGCCGAACGTCGTCTTGTTTCCTTAGTAACCCAGCAGTAGGTTTGCTCTGCTTTATGTCTGGGAGTGAGAATCCTTACAGTACATGACCCTGACATTTCAACCAAAGATCTAACGAAATAAAGCCTTCATCATTGAGAAAACTACAGTTATTCTGTTAATGTGGGAAAATGTCCAGAAAGGTTAGATTTTGTGTTCTAAAAAAATCAATCACAATACATTTGACTTAATATAAAATAATTCAGAGTTAACCGTGTCTTATAATACAGTGCATTTTTATGTCCTCATAATATATTGGATAAAATATTAAACTCATACAGCCGTTTATAATGGAGAATGTTAAATTTCAGTGCTTTGTTCGAATGGATTTCTAAACTTTCTATAATAGAAACATAAAAAAACTGTAAATGTATTAAGAAATACTGCTGGTGTTTCTTTTAATGGCATATTGACATTAACAGAGTGTCAGCAATATTACTTGTATTTAAATATTTCTTTAAAGGTGCCATGTTACAAGACTTTTTTAAGATGTAAAATAAATCTTTGGGGTCCCCAGAGTACATATGTAAAGTTTTAGCTCAAAATACCATATAGATAATTTATTATAACATGTTAAAGTTGACACTTTGTAGGTGTGAGCAAAAATGTGTCGTTTTGGGTGTGTCCTTTAAAATGCAAATAAGCTGATGAAATTCAAACACTGATAACAATGATGGTGGTTTGTTGAAATTGAAACTCAATTGTGCTGTGAATTATTTTCTCCCTCTTTTTCTCTGCACTAAATGGCTGTGCTGTGGTTGGATAATGCAGATTAAGGGGCGGTATTATTATAACTAGATGAGGTTAAAGTTTGTGAACAAACTTTATGTTGGCTTGAGAAAGCCTAGTCTGAGAATAATTGATGGAGATGCAGTTGGGGCAGTTGAGTTAGTTGGGGCAGATAAGTTAGTTGGGGCAGATGGGGCAGTTAGGGCAGAATGGGGCAGATGGGGCATTTAGGGTAGTTGGGGCAGAATTGGGCAGACGGGGCATTTGGGGCAGAATGGGCCATTTGGGGCAGATAGGGCATTTAGGGCAGTTGGGGCATTTAAGGCAAATGGGGCATTTAGGGTAGTTGGGGCATTTGGGGCAGTATTGGGCAGACGGGGCATTTGGGGCATAATGGGCCATTTAGGGCAGTTGGGGCATTTAGGGCAGTTGGGGCAGAATTGGGTGTTTGGGGCAGAATTGGGTGTTTGGGGCAGATGGGGCATTTAGGGCAGATGGGGCATTTTGGGCAGATGGGGCATTAAGGGCAGTTGGGGCATTTAGGGCAGTTGGGGCAGAATGGGGCAGATGAGGCATTTGGGGCAGAATTGGGTAGATGGGGCAGATGGGGCATTCAGGGCAGTTGGGGCAGAATTGGATGTTTGGGGCAGACGGGGCAGATAGGGCATTTAGGGTAGTTGGGGCATTTGGGGCAGAATTGGGTAGTTGGGGCAGACGGGGCAGATGAGGCATTTGGAGCAGAATTGGCCAGTTGGGGCAAATGGGGCATTTGGGGCAGTTGGGGCATTTGGGGAAATGGGGCATTTAGGGCAGTTGGGACATTTATGTGTGTTTGTGTGAGTATGATTGGGTGTGTAATATTGTGTTTGTGTGTGTAATTTTGTGGTTGTGTGTGTGTGTGTGTGTGTGTGTGTGTGTGTGTGTGTGTGTGTGTGTGTGCGTGCGTGCGTGCGTGCGTGCGTGCGTGTGTGAGTCTGTGTTTTTGTGACAGTATGTTATATATAATTTTGTGTTTGTAATTGTGTGTCTGTGTTTAGTTGTGTGTGGTTGTGTGTCTGTGTGTGATTGTCTGTGTGTGTGCATGTCTGTGTTTTTGTGACAGTATGTTATATATAATTTTGTGTTTGTGTGTGCAATTGTGTGTCTGTGTGTAGTTGTGTGTGATTGTGTGTCTGTGTGGTTGTGTGTGTCTGTGTGTAGTTGTGTAGTTGTGTTTGTCTGTGCTATTGAGTGAGTTTTGTGAGACAGAGATAGACTGAGAGAGGTTGAGAGATGATGTGATGTATTTGTATGAATGAGAGTTGACAGTTAGAATTTGAAAATAAACACTCGGCCTAAACATTCTATGAATGTAAGTCTATGGGACTTTTTCGGGATGTTTGATCGGACGGTTTAGGAGAACCGTAAGTCCGATCCCTTAGAAAAGATATAGCAACTCAAGTCAGATCAGACTGAAGGTCTGTGCAAAGTTTGGTGGCTGTAGCTTGAAAGCTCTAGGAGGAGTTAGAGTTAGAAATTTTTAGGTCAGAAGAAAAAGAAGAATAAAAATAAAAACTAGATATTAAAGTTTGAGGACAAACTTTATGTTGGCTTGAGAAAGCCTAGTCTGAGAGTAGAGTTTGACAACTTAGCATGAAGCTATCATGATTTAAGTTAAAGCTAGCATGATTTAACATGAAGCGAACATGATTTAGCATGAAGCTAGCATGATTTAGCATGAAGCTAGCATGATGCTAACATGATTAGCATGACATTAGCATGATGATAACATGATTAACATGAGGCTAGCATGATTAGCATAAAGCTTACATGATGCTAACATAATTAGCATGAAGCCAGCATGATGCTAACATGATTAGCATGATGCTAGCATGATTAGCATGATGCTAACATGATTAACATGAAGCTAGCATGATTAGCAGGAAGCAAGCATGATGTTAGCATGATTAGCATGAAGTTAGCATGATTAGCATGAAGCTAGCATGATGCTAGCATGATTAGCATGAAGTTAGCATGATTAGCATGAAGCTAGCATGATTGGCATGAAGCCAGCATGATGTTAGCATGATTAGCATGAAGCTAGCACGATACTAGCATGATTAACATGAAGCTAGCATGATGCTAGCATGATTAGCATGAAGCTAGCATGATGCTAGCATGATTAGCATGAAGCTAGCATGATTAGCATGAAGCTAGCATGATGCTAGCATGATTAGCATGAAGCTAGCATGATGCTAGCATGATTAGCATGAAGCTAGCATGATGCTAGCATGATTAGCATGAAGCTAGCATGATGCTAGCATGATTAGCATGAAGCTAGAATTATTAGCATGAAGCTAGCATAAAGCTAGCATGATGTTAGCATGATTAGCATGAAGCTAGCATGAAGCTAGCATGATTAGCAGGAAGCTAGAATGATTAGCATGAAGCTAGCACGATACTAGCATGATTAACATGAAGCTAGCATGATGCTAGCATGATTAGCATGAAGCTAACATGATGTTAGCATGATTAGCATGAAGCTAGCACGATTAGCATGAAGCTAGCATGATATTAGCATGAAGCTAGCATGATGCTAGCATGATTAGCATGAAGCTAGCATGATGCTAGCATGATTAGCATGAAGCTAGCATGATGCTAGCATGACTAGCATGAAGCTAGCATGAAGTTAGCATGAAGCTAGCATGAAGTTAGCATGATGCTAGCATGATTAACATGAAGCTAGAATGATTAGCATGAAGCTAGCATAAAGCTAGCATGATGTTAACATGATTAGCATGAAGCTAGCATGATTAGCAGGAAGCTAGCATAAAGCTAACATTTATTGCGTTGCTAGGGTACTAAGTTTGGTTGCTAGGGAGAAAATTGGCATCCCATAATGATCACCCTTCAAGCCACAAGTAAACGGTTCAACCCCTGTGTCTCTACAATGTTCTGAAGCGGAGATATAAGGCTTTGTTTATTCCGTTGCTAGGGTACTAAGTTTGGTTGCTAGGGAGAATTGGCATCCCATAATGATCACACTTCAAGCCACAAGTAAAACGGTCCAACCCCCGTGTCTCTATGATGTTCAGATCCAGAGATATAAGGCTTTGTTTATTATGTTGCTAGGGTCTTCATATTTTGTTGCTAGGGGCGTGGCTTAATACCTCAATAAGAATCCTAAGAGACTGATTGGATGCCTGACTAAAATGAGCCCACCCCTATGTCTCTATGACACTCTGGTGCAAAGATATCCATCTGGGCTTTTTATAATGGTAGTCTATGGGAGATGTTGCTAGGGTACCCAAAATGGTTGCTAGGGGCGTGGCTTAATAGCTATGGGGTGATCCTAAGAGACTGATTGGATGCCTGAGTAAAATGAGCCCACCCCATGTCTCTAAGACACTCTAAAGTGAAGATATTCCATCTGGGACGCTTTTATTCCCTTTTATGGGCATGTTTCCTGCCCCATTATAAGTCAATGGGAAATTTTGGGGGCCTCTTACACCCCAGGGCTACAGCTTACACCCCATTGTGAGGTATGTTCTTACACAGCCTGTCAGACTCCTTAGATGTGGTAAGCCACAAGTTTCTACAAGTTTCTCACTCGCAGCTATGACCCGTCAAAGTTTGTCTCAATGTTAAGTCAATGAAAATTTTGGGGTGTTTCAGCGCCCCGTTTAGGAATTCGGAAGGTCCCATCAGTTAGAAAAGATATAGCAACTCGAGTCAGATTAGACCGAAGGTCTGTCCAAAGTTTGATGGCTGTAGCTTGAAAGCTCTAGGACGAGTTAGTGTCAGAAATTTTGGTCTCAGAAAAAAGCGGAATAATAATAACTAGATAGTAAAGTTTGAGGACAAACTTTAAGTTGGCTTGAGAAAGCCTGGCCTGAAAGTTTAAAACAGCTAGCATGATTTAACATGAAGCAAACATAAGCTAGCATGAGTTAGCATGAAGCTAGCATGATAATTTAACATCAAGCTAGCATGATTTAGCATAAAGCTAGCACAATTTAGCTAGCATGATTTAACATGAAGCTAACAAGATGTAACATGAAGTTAGAATGATGCTAACATGATTAGCATGAAGCTAGCATTATGTTAACATGAAGCTAACATGAATTAGCATGAAGCTAACATGATGTTAACATGAATTATCATGAAGCTAGCATGATGCTAACATGAATTAGCATGATGCTAACATGAATTAGCATGAAGCTAACATGAATTAGCATGATGCTAGCATGATGCTAACATGAATTAGCATGAAGCTAGCATGATGCTAACATGAATTAGCATGAAGCTAGCATGATGCTAATACAAATTAGCATGAAGCTAGCATGACGCTAATACGAATTAGCATGAATTAGCATGATGCTAGCATGATGCCAACATGAATTAGCATGAAGCTAGCATGATGCCAACATGAATTAGCATGAAGCTAGCATGATGCCAATACAAATTAGCATGAAGCTAGCATGACGCTAATATGAATTAGCATGAAGCTAGCACGGTGCTAATACGAATTAGCATGAAGCTAGCATGATGCTAATACAAATTAGTATGAAGCTAGCATGACGCTAATACGAATTAGCATGAAGCTAGCATGGTGCTAATACAAATTAGCATGAAGCTAGCATGACGTTAATACGAATTAGCATGAAGCTAGCATGGTGCTAATACGAATTAGCATGAAGCTAGCATGATGCTAACATGAATTAGCATGAAGATAGCATGATGCTAATACAAATTAGCATGAAGCTAGCATGACGCTAATACGAATTAGCATGAAAATAGCATGGTGCTAATACGAATTAGCATGAAGCTAGCATGATGTTAACATGATGCTAGCATGAATTAGCATGAAGCTAACATGATGCTAACATGAATTAGCATGAGGCTAACATGAATTAGCATGATGCTACCATGATGCTAACATAAATTAGCATGAAGCTAGCATGATGCTAACATGAATTAGCATAAAGCTAGCATGATGCTAACATGAATTATCATGAAGCAAGCATGATGCTAATACAAATTAGCATGAAGCTAGCATGACGCTAATACGAATTAGCATGAAGCTAGCATGGTGCTAATACGAATTAGCATGAAGCTAGCATGATGTTAACATGATGCTAACATGAATTAGCATGAAGCTAGCATGATGCTAACATGAATTAGCATGAAGCTAGCATGATGTTAATACGAATTAACATGAAGCTAGCATGGTGCTAATACGAATTAGCATGAAGCTAGCATGATGTTAACATGATGCTAACATGAATTAGCATGAAGCTAGCATGATGCTAACAAGAATTAGCATGAGGCTAACATGAATTAGCATGATGCTACCATGATGCTAACATGAATTAGCATGAAGCTAGCATGATGCTAACATGAATTAGCATGAAGCTAGCATGATGCTAACCTGAATTAGCATGAGGCTAACATGAATTAGCATGATGCTACCATGATGCTAACATGAATTAGCATGAAGCTAGCATGATGCTAACATGAATTAGCATGAAGCTAGCATGATGCTAACATGAATTAGCATGAAGCTAGCATGATGCTAATACAAATTAGCATGAAGCTAGCATGACGCTAATACGAATTAGCATGAAGCTAGCATGGTGCTAATACGAATTAGCATGAAGCTAGCATGATGTTAACATGATGCTAACATGAATTAGCATGAAGCTAGCATGATGCTAACATGAATTAGCATGAAGCTAGCATGATGCTAATACGAATTAACATGAAGCTACCATGATGCTAATACGAATTAGCATGAAGCTAGCATAACGCTAATACGAATTAGCATGAAGCTAGCATGATGCTAATACGAATTAGCATGAAGCTAGCATGATGTTAACATGATGCTAACATGAATTAACATAAAGATAGCATGATGCTAACATGAATTAACATGAAGCTAGCATGATGCTAACATGAATTAGCATGAAGCTAGCATGATGTTAACATGAATTAGCATAAAGCTAGCATGATGATAACATGAATTAGCATGAAGCTAGCATGATGTTAACATGAATTAGCATGAAGCTAGCATGATGCTAACATGAATTAGCATGAAGCTAGCATGATGCTAACATGAATTAACATGAAGCTAGCATGATGCTAACATGAATTAACATGAAGCTAGCATGATGTTAATACGAATTAGCATGAAATTAGCATAAAGCTAACATGAATTAGCATGAAGCTACCATGTTGCTAACATGAACTAGCATGAAGCTAGCATGATTTAACATGAAGTTAGCAAGATTTATTATGAAATTAGCATAAAGCTAGCATGAAACTAGCATGAAGCAAGTATGACTTAGCATGAAGCTAGCATTAAGCTAACATGACCCAAAGACCCAACCCCCATGTCTCTATGATGTTCAGATCCAGAGATATAAGGCTTTGTTTATTATGTTGCTAGGGTGCTCATATTTGGTTGCTAGGGGTGTGGCTTAATACATCAATAAGAATCCTAAGAGACTGATTGGATGCCTGAGTAAAATGAGCCCACACCCATGTCTCTATGACACTCTGGTGCAAAGATATCCATCTTGGCTTTATATAATGGTAGTCTATGGGAGATGTTGCTAGGGTACCCAAAATTGTTGCTAGGGGCGTGGCTTAATAGCTCTGGGACAACCCTGAGAGACTGATTGGATGACTGAGTAAAATGAGCCCACGCCCATGTCTCTACGACACTCTAAAGTGAAGATATTCCATCTGGGACGCTTTTATTCCCTTATATGGGCATGTTTCCTGCCCCATTATAAGTCAATGGGAGATTTGGGGGGCCCCTTACACCCCAGGGGTACAGCTGACACCCCATTGTGATGTATGTTCTTACACAGCCTGTCAGACTCCTTAGATGTGGTAAGTCACAAGTTTCTACAAGTTTCTCACTCGCAGCTATGACCCGTCAAAGTTTGTCTCCATGTTAAGTCAATGGGAATTTTGGGGTCTTTGAGCGCCCCGTTTAGGAATTAGGAAGGTCCCATCAGTTAGAAAAGATATAGCAACTCGAGTCAGATCAGACTGAAGGTCTGACCTGAGTTTGGAGTATGTAGAGTTAAAGCTCTAGGAGGAGTTAGAATTGGAAAATTTTGGATCAGAAGAATAATAATAATAATAATAACTAGATGAGGTTAAAGTTTGTGAACAAACTTTATGTTGGCTTGAGAAAGCCTAGTCTGAGAGTAATAGATGGAGCTGCAGTTGGGGCAGTTAAGTTAGTTGGGGCAGATGGGTTAGTTGGGGCAGAATTGGGCAGTTGGGGCAGAATGGGGCATTTGTGGCAGATGGGGGATTTAGGGTAGTTGGGGCATTTGGGGTAGAATTGGATAATTGGGGCAGACGGGGCACTTGGGGCAGATGGGGCATTTAGAGCAGTTGGGGCAGAATGGGGCAGATGAGGCAGTTGGGGCATTTGAGGCATTTAGGGCAATTTGGGCAGAATGGGGCATTTAGGGCAGATGGGGCATTTAGGGCAGATGGGGCATTTAGGGCAGAATGGGGCAGATGAGGCAGTTGGGGCATTTGAGGCATTTAGGGCAGTTTGGGCAGAATAGGGCAGATGGGGCATTTAGGGCAGATGGGGCATTTAGGGCAGTTGGGGCATTTAGGGCAGTTGGGGCAGAATGGGGCAGATGAGGCAGTTGGGGCATTAAGGGCAGTTGGGGCATTTAGGGCAGTTGGGGCATTTAGGGCAGAATGGGGCAGATGGGGCATTTGGGGCAGATGGGGCATTTAGGGCAGTTGGGGCAGAATGGGGCAGTTGGGCATAATTGGGTAGTTGGGGAAGAAGGGTCAGATGGGGCATTTATGGCAGTTTGGGAAGAATTGTGTGTTTGGGGCAGATGGGGCAAATAGGGTAGTTGGGGAATTTGGGGCAGAATTGGGTAGTTGGGGCAGACGGGGCATTTGGGGCAGATGGGGCATTTAGGGCAGACGAGGCATTTGGAGCAGAATTGGCCAGTTGGGGCAAATGGGGCAAAATGGGGCGGTTAGGTTATTTGAGGCATTTGGGGCAGGATGGGGCATTTAGGGCAGTTGGGACATTTATGTGTGTGTTTGTGTGAGTATGATTGGGTGTGTAATATTGTGTTTGTGTGTGTAATTTTGTGGTTGTGTGTCTGTGTGTGTGTTTGTGTGTGTGTGTGTGTGTGTGTGTGTGTGTGTGTGTGTGTGTGTGTGTGTGTGTGTGTGTGTCTGTCTGTGTGTGTGTGTGTGTGTGTGTGTGTGTGTGTGTGTGTGTGAGTGTGTGAGTCTGTGTTTTTGTGTTCGTTTGTTATATATAATTTTGTGTGTGTGTGTGTAAGTGTGTGTCTGTGTGTAGTTGTGTGTGGGTGTGTGTCTGTGTCTGTGTGTGATTGTGATTGTGTGTGTGTGTGTCTGTGTGTGTGTGTGTGTGTGTGTGTGTGTGTGTGTGTGTGTGTGTGTGTGTGTGTGTGTGTGCATGTCTGTGTTTTTGTGACAGTATGTTATATATAATTTTATGTTTGTGTGTGTAATTGTGTGTCTGTGTGTAGTTGTGTGTCTGTGTGTAGTTGTGTGTCTGTGTGTGATTGTGTGTGTGTGTGTGTGTGTGTGTGTATGTGTGCATGTCTGTTTTTGTGACAGTATGTTATATATATAATTTTGTGTTTGTGTGTGTAATTGTGTGTCTGTGTGTAGTTGTGTGTCTGTGTGTAGTTGTGTGTGATTGTGTGTCTGTGTGGTTGTGTGTGTGTGTGTGTGTGTGTGTGTGTGTGTGTGTGTGTAGTTTTGTTTGTCTGTGCTATTGAGTGAGTTTTGTGAGACAGAGATAGACTGAGAGAGGTTGAGAGATGATGTAATGTATTTGTATGAGTGAGAGTTGACAGTTAGAATTTGAAACTAAACACTCAGCCTAAACATTCTATGAATGTAAGTCTATGGGACTTTTTTGGGATGTTTGATCGGACGGTTTAGGAGAACCGTAAGTCCGATCCCTTAGAAAAGATATAGCACACCTCCTCAGATCAGACTGAAGGTCTGTGCAAAGTTTGGTGGCTGTAGCTTAAAAGCTCTAGGAGGAGTTAGAGTTAGAAATTTTGGTCTCAGAAGAAAAAGAATAATAATAATAATAACTAGATAGGTACATTTCCTGAAGAAAATGTGAAGTGGTGCTTGCCGTGGCAAATTTCTGGGGACAGTATATGATCATACTTCCAGTCACGAGTAAAACGATCCAAACCCCGTCTCTCTACGATGTTCTGATGCCGAGATATAAGGCTTTGTTTACTCTGTTGCTAGGGTACTGTATTTGGTTGCTAGGGAAAAAATTGGCATCCCATAATGATTACACTCTGAGTAACGAGTCTAACGGTCCAACCCCCGTGTCTCTATGATGTTCTGATGCCGAGATATAAGGCTTTGTTTACTCTGTTGCTAGGGTACTGTATTTGGTTGCTAGGGAAAAAATTGGCATCCCATAGTGATTACACTCTGAGTCATGAGTCAAACGGTCCAACCCCCGTGTCTCTATGATGTTCTGATGCGGAGATATAAGGCTTTGTTTACTCTGTTGCTAGGGTACTGTATTTGGTTGCTAGGGAAAAATTTGGCATCCCATAGTGATTACACACTGAGTCACGAGTCAAACGGTCCCACCCCCCTGTCTCTACGATGTTCTGATGCGGAGATATAAGGCTTTATTTACTCTGTTGCTAGGGTACTGTATTTGGTTGCTAGGGAAAAAATTGGCATCCCATAGTGATTACATTCTGAGTCACGAGTCAAACGGTCCAACCCCCGTGTCTCTACGATGTTCTGATGTGGAGATATAAGGCTTTGTTTACTCTGTTGCTAGGGTACTGTATTTGGTTGCTAGGGAAAAAATTGGCATCCCATAATGATTACACTCTGAGTCACGAGTCAAACGGTCCAACCCCCGTGTCTCTACGATGTTCTGATGCAGAGATATAAGGCTTTGTTTACTCTGTTGCTAGGGTACTGTATTTGGTTGCTAGGGAAAAATTTGGCATCCCATAGTGATTACACACTGAGTCACGAGTCAAACGGTCCAACCCCCGTGTCTCTACGATGTTCTGATGTGGAGATATAAGGCTTTGTTTACTCTGTTGCTAGGGTACTGTATTTGGTTGCTAGGGAAAAAATTGGCATCCCATAATGATTACACTCTGAGTCACGAGTCAAACGGTCCAACCCCCGTGTCTCTACGATGTTCTGATGCGGAGATATAAGGCTTTGTTTACTCTGTTGCTAGGGTACTGTATTTGGTTGCTAGGGAAAAATTTGGCATCCCATAATGATTACACTCTGAGTCACGAGTCAAACGGTCCAACCCCCGTGTCTCTACAATGTTCTGATGCGGAGATATAAGGCTTTGTTTACTCTGTTGCTAGGGTACTGTATTTGGTTGCTAGGGAAAAATTTGGCATCCCATAGTGATTACACACTGAGTCACGAGTCAAACGGTCCAACCCCCGTGTCTCTACGATGTTCTGATGCTGAGATATAAGGCTTTGTTTACTCTGTTGCTAGGGTTCTGTATTTGGTTGCTAGGCAAAAAATTGGCATCCCATAATGATTACACTCTGAGTCACGAGTCAAACGGTCCAACCCCTGTGTCTCTACGATGTTCTGATGCAGAGATATAAGGCTTTGTTTACTCTGTTGCTAGGGTACTGTATTTGGTTGCTAGGGAAAAAATTGGCATCCCATAATGATTACACTCTGAGTCACGAGTCAAACGGTCCAACCCCTGTGTCTCTACGATGTTCTGATGCAGAGATATAAGGCTTTGTTTACTCTGTTGCTAGGGTACTGTATTTGGTTGCTAGGGAAAAATTTGGCATCCCATAGTGATTACACACTGAGTCACGAGTCAAACGGTCCAACCCCCGTGTCTCTACGATGTTCTGATGTGGAGATATAAGGCTTTGTTTACTCTGTTGCTAGGGTACTGTATTTGGTTGCTAGGGAAAAAATTGGCATCCCATAATGATTACACTCTGAGTCACGAGTCAAACGATCCAACCCCCGTGTCTCTACGATGTTCTGATGCGGAGATATAAGGCTTTGTTTACTCTGTTGCTAGGGTACTGTATTTGGTTGCTAGGGAAAAATTTGGCATCCCATAATGATTACACTCTGAGTCACGTGTCAAACGGTCCAACCCCCGTGTCTCTACGATGTTCTGATGCGGAGATATAAGGCTTTGTTTACTCTGTTGCTAGGGTACTGTATTTGGTTGCTAGGGAAAAATTTGGCATCCCATAGTGATTACACACTGAGTCACGAGTCAAACGGTCCAACCCCCGTGTCTCTACGATGTTCTGATGCGGAGATATAAGGCTTTGTTTACTCTGTTGCTAGGGTACTGTATTTGGTTGCTAGGGAAAAAATTGGCATCCCATAGTGATTGCAGTCTGAGTCACGAGTCAAACGGTCCAACCCCCGTGTCTCTACGATGTTCTGATGTGGAGATATAAGGCTTTGTTTACTCTGTTGCTAGGGTACTGTATTTGGTTGCTAGGGAAAAATTTGGCATCCCATAATGATTACATTCTGAGTCACGAGTCAAACGGTCCAACCCCCGTGTCTCTACGATGTTCTGATGCAGAGATATAAGGCTTTGTTTACTCTGTTGCTAGGGTACTGTATTTGGTTGCTAGGGAAAAATTTGGCATCCCATAGTGATTACACACTGAGTCACGAGTCAAACGGTCCAACCCCCGTGTCTCTACGATGTTCTGATGTGGAGATATAAGGCTTTGTTTACTCTGTTGCTAGGGTACTGTATTTGGTTGCTAGGGAAAAAATTGGCATCCCATAATGATTACACTCTGAGTCACGAGTCAAACGGTCCAACCCCCGTGTCTCTACGATGTTCTGATGCGGAGATATAAGGCTTTGTTTACTCTGTTGCTAGGGTACTGTATTTGGTTGCTAGGGAAAAATTTGGCATCCCATAATGATTACACTCTGAGTCACAAGTCAAACGGTCCAACCCCCGTGTCTCTACGATGTTCTGATGCGGAGATATAAGGCTTTGTTTACTCTGTTGCTAGGGTACTGTATTTGGTTGCTAGGGAAAAATTTGGCATCCCATAGTGATTACACACTGAGTCACGAGTCAAACGGTCCAACCCCCGTGTCTCTACGATGTTCTGATGCGGAGATATAAGGCTTTGTTTACTCTGTTGCTAGGGTACTGTATTTGGTTGCTAGGGAAAAAATTGGCATCCCATAGTGATTACAGTCTGAGTCACGAGTCAAACGGTCCAACCCCCGTGTCTCTACGATGTTCTGATGTGGAGATATAAGGCTTTGTTTACTCTGTTGCTAGGGTACTGTATTTGGTTGCTAGGGAAAAATTTGGCATCCCATAATGATTACATTCTGAGTCACGAGTCAAACGGTCCAACCCCCGTGTCTCTACGATGTTCGGATGCCGAGATATAACTGTTTGAATTTTATGTTGCTAGGGTGCTCAAAAGTGGTTGCTAGGGGCGTGGCTTAATACCTATGTAAAGATCCTGAGAGACTGATTGGATGCCTGAGTAAAATGAGCCCACCCCCATGTCTCTATGACACTGTGGTGCAAAGATATCCATCTGGGCATTTTATAATGGCAGTCTATGGGAGATGTTGCTAGGGTGCCCAAAATTGTTGCTAGGGGCGTGGCTTAATACCTCTGGGATGATCCTGAGAGACGGATTGGATGCCCGAGTGAAATGAGCCCACCCACTTATCTCTACGACACTGTAAAGCAAAGATATCCCATCAGGAACTGTTTTATTCCCTTATATGGGCATGTTTCCTGCCCCATTATAAGTCAATGGGAATTTTCGGGCTCCTCTTACACCCCAGGGGTACAACTTACACCCCAATGTGATGTATGTTCTTACAGAGTCTACCACCCTCTTCAAATGTTGTAACCCACATGTTTCTACAAAATCCTCGAGCGGAGCTATGACCCGTCAAAGTTCGGCGCAATGTTAAGTCAATGGGATTTTTTGGGTGATTTTTTGCCCTCCTTTCGGAAATCCTGCACCCGATCCCTTATAAAAGTCATAGCACACCTCTCCTCAATAAACCGGTCGATTTTAGCCCGCTTTCATGGGACTACGCCAAACCGTGCGGGACGAGTTACGCGCCGAAATTTTGTCCAGATATAAAAATAATAAGTATGCAAGATAATAATAGTGATGCCTTGCATAAATGCAAGCACCACTAATAATAAGTTTAAGTGCAACAACAGTATGTTGGCTTTCTCAAGCCAACATAATAATAATAAGTTTAAATAGCATTTCAATAAGTTGGCTTTCACAAGCCAACTTAACTAGATAGAAAAAGTTTGAAGACAAACTTTAAGTTGGCTTGAGAAAGCCTGGCCTGAAAGTTTAAAACAGCTAGCATGATTTAGCATGAAGCAAACATAAGCTAGCATGAGTTAGCATGAAGCTAGCATGATAATTTAACATCAAGCTAGCATGATTTAGCATAAAGCTAGCACAATTTAGCTAGCATGATTTAACATGAAGCTAACAAGATGTAACATGAAGTTAGAATGATGCTAACATGATTAGCATGAAGCTAGCATTATGTTAACATGAAGATAACATGAATTAGCATGAAGCTAACATGATGTTAACATGAATTATCATGAAGCTAGCATGATGCTAACATGAATTAGCATGATGCTAACATTAATTAGCATGATGCTAACATTAATTAGCATGAAGCTAACATGAATTAGCATGATGCTAGCATGATGCTAACATGAATTAGCATGAAGCTAGCATGATGCTAACACGAATTAGCATGAAGCTAGCATGATGCTAATACAAATTAGCATGAAGCTAGCATGACGCTAATACGAATTAGCATGAAGCTAGCATAGTGCTAATAAGAATTAGCATGAAGCTAGCATGATGCTAATACGAATTAGTATGAAGCTAGCATGACGCTAATACGAATTAGCATGAAGCTAGCATGGTGCTAATACAAATTAGCATGAAGCTAACATGACGCTAATACGAATTAACATATAGCTAGCATGGTGCTAATACGAATTAGCATGAAGCTAACATGATGCTAACATGAATTAGCATGAAGATAGCATGATGCTAATACAAATTAGCATGAAGCTAGCACGACGCCAATACGAATTAGCATGAAGCTAGCACGGTGCTAATACGAATTAGCATGAAGCTAGCATGATGTTAACATGATGCTAACATGAATTAGCATGAAGCTAACATGATGCTAACATGAATTAGCATGAGGCTAACATGAATTAGCATGATGCTACCATGATGTTAACATGAATTAGCATGAATTAGCATGAAGCTAGCATGATGCTAACATGAATTAGCATGAAGCTAGCATGATGCTTATACAAATTAGCATGAAGCTAGCATGACGCTAATACGAATTAGCATGAAGCTAGCATGGTGCTAATACGAATTAGCATGAAGCTAGCATGATGTTAACATGATGCTAACATGAATTAGCATGAAGCTAGCATGATGCTAACATGAATTAGCATGAAGCTAGCATGATGCTAACAAGAATTAGCATGAGGCTAACATGAATGAACATGATGTTACCATGATGCTAACAGGAATTAGCATGAAGCTAGCATGATGCTAACATGAATTAGCATGAAGCTAGCATGATGCTAATACGAATTAGCATGAAGCTAGCATGGTGCTAATACAAATTAGCATGAAGCTAGCATGGTGCTAATACGAATTAGCATGAAGCTAGCATGGTGCTAATACGAATTAGCATGAAGCTAGCATGATGTTAACATGATGCTAACATGAATTAGCATGAAGCTAGCATGATGCTAACATGAATTAGCATGAAGCTAGCATGATGCTAATACGAATTAGCATGAAGCTAGCATGGTGCTAATACGAATTAGCATGAAGCTAGCATGATGTTAACATGATGCTAACATGAATTAGCATGAAGCTAGCATGATGCTAACATGAATTAGCATGAAGCTAGCATGATGTTAATACGAATTAACATGAAGCTACCATGATGCTAATACGAATTAGCATGAAGCTAGCATGGTGCTAATACGAATTAGCATGAAGCTAGCATGATGCTAACATGAATTAGCATGAAGCTAGCATGATGCTAACATGAATTAGCATGAAGCTAGCATGATGCTAATACGAATTAGCATGAAGCTAGCATAACGCTAATACAAATTAGCATGAAGCTAGCATGATGTTAATACGAATTAGCATGAAGCTAGCATGATGTTAACATGATGCTAACATGAATTAACATAAAGATAGCATGATGCTAACATGAATTAGCATGAAGCTAGCATGATGCTAACATGAATTAGCATGAAGCTAGCATGATGCCAACATGAATCAGCATAAAGCTAGCATGATGACAACATGAATTAGCATGAAGCCAGCATGATGTTAACATGAATTAGCATGAAGCCAGCATGATGCTAACATGAATTAGCATGAAGCCAGCATGATGCCAACATGAACTAGCATGAAGCTAGCATGATGCCAACATGAATTAGCATGAAGCCAGCATGATGCTAATAGGAATTAGCATGAAATTAGCATAAAGCTAACATGAAACTAGCATGAAGCAAGTATGACTTAGCATGAAGCTAGCATTAAGCTAACATGACCCAAAGACCCAACCCCCATGTCTCTATGATGTTCAGATCCAGAGATATAAGGCTTTGTTTATTATGTTGCTAGGGTGCTCATATTTGGTTGCTAGGGGTGTGGCTTAATACCTCAATAAGAATCCTAAGAGACTGATTGGATGCCTGAGTAAAATGAGCCCACACCCATGTCTCTATGACACTCTGGTGCAAAGATATCCATCTTGGCTTTATATAATGGTAGTCTATGGGAGATGTTGCTAGGGTACCCAAAATTGTTGCTAGGGGCGTGGCTTAATAGCTCTGGGACAACCCTGAGAGACTGATTGGATGACTGAGTAAAATGAGCCTACCCCCATGTCTCTACGACACTCTAAAGTGAAGATATTCCATCTGGGACGCTTTTATTCCCTTATATGGTTATGTTTCCTGTCCCATTATAAGTCAATGGGAGATTTTGGGGGCCCCTTACACCCCAGGGGTACAGCTTACACCCCATTGTGATGTATGTTCTTACACAGCCTGTCAGACTCCTTAGATGTGGTAAGTCACAAGTTTCTACAAGTTTCTCACTCGCAGCTATGACCCGTCAAAGTTTGTCTCAATGTTAAGTCAATGGGAATTTTGGGGTCTTTGAGCGCCCCGTTTAGGAATTCGGAAGGTCCCATCAGTTAGAAAAGATATAGCAACTCGAGTCAGATCAGACTGAAGGTCTGACCTGAGTTTGGAGTATGTAGAGTTAAAGCTCTAGGAGGAGTTAGAATTGGAAAATTTTGGATCAGAAGAATAATAATAATAACTAGAAAGTAAAGTTTGAAGACAAACTTTAAGTTGGCTTGAGAAAGCCTGGCCTGAAAGTTTAAAACAGCTAGCATGATTTAGCATGAAGCAAACATAAGCTAGCATGAGTTAGCATGAGGCTAGCATGATTTTACATGAAGTTAGCATGATTTAACATGACGGTAGCATGATAATTTAACATCAAGATAGCATGATTTAGCATAAAGCTAGCACAATTTAGCTAGCATGATTTAACATGAAGCTAACAAGATGTAACATGAAGTTAGAATGATGTTAGCATGATTAGCATGAAGCTAGCATAATGCTAACATGAATTAACATGAAGCTAGCATGATGCTAACATGAATTAGCATGAGGCTAACATGAATTACCATGAGGCTAACATGAATTAGCATGATGCTAGCATGATTTAGCATAAAGCTAGCATGATGCTAACATGAATTAGCATGAAGCTAGCATAATGCTAACATGAATTAGCATGATGCTAACATGAATTAGCATGAGGCTAACATGAATTAGCATGATGCTACCATGATGCTAACATGAATTAGCATGAAGCTAGCATGATGCTAACATGAATTAGCATGAAGCTAGCATGATGCTAATACAAATTAGCATGAAGCTAGCATGACGATAATACGAATTAGCATGAAGCTAGCATGGTGCTAATACGAATTAGCATGAAGCTAGCATGATGCTAACATGAATTAGCATGAAGCTAGCATGATGCTAACATGAATTAGCATGAAGCTAGCATGATGCTAATACAAATTAGTATGAAGCTAGCATGACGCTAATACGAATTAGCATGAAGCTAGCATGGTGCTAATACGAATTAGCATGAAGCTAGCATGACGCTAATACGAATTAGCATGAAGCTAGCATGGTGCTAATACGAATTAGCATGAAGCTAGCATGATGCTAACATGAATTAGCATGAAGCTAGCATGATGCTAATACAAATTAGCATGAAGCTAGCATGACGCTAATACGAATTAGCATGAAGCTAGCATGGTGCTAATACGAAATAGCATGAAGCTAGCATGATGCTAACATGAATTAGCATGAGGCTAACATGAATTAACATGATGCTACCATGATGCTAACATGAATTAGCATGAAGCTAGCATGATGCTAACATGAATTAGCATGAAGCTAGCATGATGCTAACATGAATTAGCATGAAGCTAGCATGATGCTAATACAAATTAGCATGAAGCTAGCATGACGTTAATACGAATTAGCATGAAGCTAGCATGGTGCTAATACGAATTAGCATGAAGCTAGCATGATGTTAACATGATGTTAACATGAATTAGCATGAAGCTAGCATGATGTTAACATGAATTAGCATGAGGCTAACATGAATTAGCATGATGCTACCATGATGCTAACAGGAATTAGCATGAAGCTAGCATGATGCTAACATGAATTAGCATGAAGCTCGCATGATGCTAACATGAATTAGCATGAAGCTAGCATGATGCTAATACAAATTAGCATGAAGCTAGCATGACGTTAATACGAATTAGCATTAGGCTAGCATGGTGCTAATACGAATTAGCATGAAGCTAGCATGATGTTAACATGATGCTAACATGAATTAGCATGAAGCTAGCATGATGCTAACATGAATTAGCATGAAGCTAGCATGATGCTAATACGAATTAGCATGAAGCTAGAATGATGTTAACATGATGCTAACATGAATTAGCATGAAGCTAGCATGATGCTAACATGAATTAGCATGAAGCTAGCATGATGCTAATACGAATTAGCATGAAGCTAGAATGATGTTAACATGATGCTAACATGAATAAGCATGAAGCTAGCATGATGCTAACATGAATTAGCATGAAGCTAGCATGATGCTAACATGAATTAACATGATGCTAACATGAATTAACATAAAGATAGCATGATGCTAACATGAATTAGCATGAAGCTAACATGATGCTAACATGAATTAGCATGAAGCTAGCATGATGTTAACATGAATTAGCATAAAGCTAGCATGATGATAACATGAATTAGCATGAAGCTAGCATGATGTTAACATGAATTAGCATGAAGCTAGCATGATGCTAACATGAATTAGCATGAAGCTAGCATGATGCTAACATGAATTAACATGAAGCTAGCATGATGCTAACATGAATTAGCATGAAGCTAGCATGATGTTAATACGAATTAGCATGAAATTAGCATAAAGCTAACATGAATTAGCATGAAGCTACCATGTTGCTAACATGAACTAGCATGAAGCTAGCATGATTTAACATGAAGTTAGCAAGATTTATTATGAAATTAGCATAAAGCTAGCATGAAACTAGCATGAAGCAAGTATGACTTAGCATGAAGCTAGCATTAAGCTAACATGACCCAAAGACCCAACCCCCATGTCTCTATGATGTTCAGATCCAGAGATATAAGGCTTTGTTTATTATGTTGCTAGGGTGCTCATATTTGGTTGCTAGGGGTGTGGCTTAATACCTCAATAAGAATCCTAAGAGACTGATTGGATGCCTGAGTAAAATGAGCCCACACCCATGTCTCTATGACACTCTGGTGCAAAGATATCCATCTTGGCTTTATATAATGGTAGTCTATGGGAGATGTTGCTAGGGTACCCAAAATTGTTGCTAGGGGCGTGGCTTAATAGCTCTGGGACAACCCTGAGAGACTGATTGGATGACTGAGTAAAATGAGCCTACCCCCATGTCTCTACGACACTCTAAAGTGAAGATATTCCATCTGGGACGCTTTTATTCCCTTATATGGTTATGTTTCCTGTCCCATTATAAGTCAATGGGAGATTTTGGGGGCCCCTTACACCCCAGGGGTACAGCTTACACCCCATTGTGATGTATGTTCTTACACAGCCTGTCAGACTCCTTAGATGTGGTAAGTCACAAGTTTCTACAAGTTTCTCACTCGCAGCTATGACCCGTCAAAGTTTGTCTCAATGTTAAGTCAATAGGAATTTTGGGGTCTTTGAGCGCCCCGTTTAGGAATTCGGAAGGTCCCATCAGTTAGAAAAGATATAGCAACTCGAGTCAGATCAGACTGAAGGTCTGACCTGAGTTTGGAGTATGTAGAGTTAAAGCTCTAGGAGGAGTTAGAATTGGAAAATTTTGGATCAGAATAATAATAATAATAATAATAATAATAATAAGTTTAAATAGCATTTCAATAAGTTGGCTTTCACAAGCCAACTTAATAATAATAATAATAAGTTTAAATAGCATTTCAATAAGTTGGCTTTCACAAGCCAACTTAACTAGATAGAAAAAGTTTGAAGACAAACTTTAAGTTGGCTTGAGAAAGCCTGGCCTGAAAGTTTAAAACAGCTAGCATGATTTAGCATGAAGCAAACATAAGCTAGCATGAGTTAGCATGAAGCTAGCATGATAATTTAACATCAAGCTAGCATGATTTAGCATAAAGCTAGCACAATTTAGCTAGCATGATTTAACATGAAGCTAACAAGATGTAACATGAAGTTAGAATGATGCTAACATGATTAGCATGAAGCTAGCATTATGTTAACATGAAGCTAACATGAATTAGCATGAAGCTAACATGATGTTAACATGAATAATCATGAAGCTAGCATGATGCTAACATTAATTAGCATGAAGCTAACATGAATTAGCATGATGCTAACATGATGCTAACATGAATTAGCATGAAGCTAGCATGATGCTAACATGAATTAGCATGAAGCTAGCATGATGCTAATTCAAATTAACATGAAGCTAGCATGACGCTAATACGAATTAGCATGAAGCTAGCATGGTGCTAATATGAATTAGCATGAAGCTAGCATGATGTTAATACGAATTAGTATGAAGCTAGCATGACGCTAATACGAATTAGCATGAAGCTAGCATGGTGCTAATACAAATTAGCATGAAGCTAGCATGACGCTAATACGAATTAGCATGAAGCTAGCATGGTGCTAATACGAATTAGCATGAAGCTAGCATGATGCTAACATGAATTAGCATGAAGCTAGCATGATGCTAATACAAATTAGCATGAAGCTAGCATGACGCTAATAGGAATTAGCATGAAGCTAGCATGGTGCTAATACGAATTAGCATGAAGCTAACATGATGCTAACATGAATTAGCATGATGCTACCATGATGCTAACATGAATTAGCATGAAGCTAGCATGATGCTAACATGAATTAGCATGAAGCTAGCATGATGCTAACATGAATTAGCATGAAGCTAGCATGATGCTAATACAAATTAGCATGAAGCTAGCATGACGCTAATACGAATTAGCATGAAGCTAGCATGGTGCTAATACGAATTAGCATGAAGCTAGCATGATGTTAGCATGATGCTAACATGAATTAGCATGAAGCTAGCATGATGCTAACATGAATTAGCAAGAAGCTAGCATGATGCTAATACGAATTAACATGAAGCTAGCATGGTGCTAATATGAATTAGCATGAAGCTAGCATGATGTTAACATGATGCTAACATGAATTAGCATGAAGCTAGCATGATGCTAACAAGAATTAGCATGAGGCTAACATGAATTAGCATGATGTTACCATGATGCTAACAGGAATTAGCATGAAGCTAGCATGGTGCTAACATGAATTAGCATGAAGTTAGCATGATGCTAACATGAATTAGCATGAGGCTAACATGAATTAGCATGATGCTACCATGATGCTAACATGAATTAGCATGAAGCTAGCATGATGTTTACATGAATTAGCATGAAGCTAGCATGATGCTAACATGAATTAGCATGAAGCTAGCATGATGCTAATACAAATTAGCATGAAGCTTGCATGACGCTAATACGAATTAGCATGAAGCTAGCATGGTGCTAATACGAATTAGCATGAAGCTAGCATTATGTTAACATGAATTAGCATGAAGCTAGCATGATCCTAATACGAATTAACATGAAGCTACCATGATGCTAATACGAATTAGCATGAAGCTAGCATAATGCTAATACGAATTAGCATGAAGCTAGCATGATGCTAATACGAATTAGCATGAAGCTAGCATGATGTTAACATGATGCTAAAATGAATTAACATAAAGATAGCATGATGCTAACATGAATTAGCATGAAGCTAGCATGATGCTAACATGAATTAGCATGAAGCTAGCATGATGTTAACATGAATTAGCATAAAGCTAGCATGATGATAACATGAATTAGCATGAAGCTAGCATGATGTTAACATGAATTAGCATGAAGCTAGCATGATGTTAATACGAATTAGCATGAAATTAGCATAAAGCTAACATGAATTAGCATGAAGCTACCATGTTGCTAACATGAACTAGCATGAAGCTAGCATGATTTAACATGAAGTTAGCAAGATTTATTATGAAATTAGCATAAAGCTAGCATGAAACTAGCATGAAGCAAGTATGACTTAGCATGAAGCTAGCATTAAGCTAACATGACCCGAAGACCCAACCCCCATGTCTCTATGATGTTCAGATCCAGAGATATAAGGCTTTGTTTATTATGTTGCTAGGGTGCTCATATTTGGTTGCTAGGGGTGTGGCTTAATACCTCAATAAGAATCCTAAGAGACTGATTGGATGCCTGAGTAAAATGAGCCCACACCCATGTCTCTATGACACTCTGGTGCCAAGATATCCATCTTGGCTTTATATAATGGTAGTCTATGGGAGATGTTGCTAGGGTACCCAAAATTGTTGCTAGGGGCGTGGCTTAATAGCTCTGGGACAACCCTGAGAGACTGATTGGATGACTGAGTAAAATGAGCCTACCCCCATGTCTCTACGACACTCTAAAGTGAAGATATTCCATCTGGGACGCTTTTATTCCCTTATGTGGGCATGTTTCCTGCCCCATTATAAGTCAATGGGAGATTTTGGGGGCCCCTTACACCCCAGGGGTACAGCTTACACCCCATTGTGATGTATGTTCTTACACAGCCTGTCAGACTCCTTAGATGTGGTAAGTCACAAGTTTCTACAAGTGTCTCACTCGCAGCTATGACCCGTCAAAGTTTGTCTCAATGGTAAGTCAATGGGAATTTTGGGGTCTTTGAGCGCCCCGTTTAGGAATTCGGAAGGTCCCATCAGTTAGAAAAGATATAGCAACTCGAGTCAGATCAGACTGAAGGTCTGACCTGAGTTTGGAGTATGTAGAGTTAAAGCTCTAGGAGGAGTTAGAATTGGAAAATTTTGGATCAGAAGAATAATAATAATAATAATAATAATAATAAGTTTAAATAGCATTTCAATAAGTTGGCTTTCACAAGCCAACTTAACTAGATAGGTACATTTCCTGAAGAAAATGTGAAGTGGTGCTTGCCGTGGCAAATTTCTCTGGACAGTATATGATTATACTTCCAGTCACGAGTAAAACGATCCAAACCCCGTGTCTCTACGATGTCTTGATGCGGAGATATAAGGCTTTGTTTATTCTGTTGCTAGGGTACTGTATTTGGTTGCTAGGGAAAAATGTGACATCCAATAGTGATTACACTCCGGGTCACGAGTCAAACGGTCCAACCCCCATGTCTCTACGATGTTCTGATGCGGAGATATAAGGCTTTGTTTATTTGGTTGCTAGGGTACTGTATTTGGTTGCTAGGGAAAAATTTGACATCCAATAGTGATTACACTCTGGGTCACGAGTCAAACAGTCCAACCCCCATGTGTCTACGATGTTCTGATGCGGAGATATAGGGCTTTGTTTATTCGGTTGCTAGGGTACTGTATATGGTTGCTAGGGAAAAATTTGGCACCTACTAGTGATTACACTCTGAGTCACGAGTCAAACGGTTTAACCCCTGTGTCTCTACGATGTTCTGATGCGGAGATATAAGGCTTTGTTTATTCCGTTGCTAGGGTACTGTATTTGGTTGCTAGGGAAAAAATTGGCATCCCATAGTGATTACATGCCGAGTCACAAGTAAAATGGTCCAACCCCTGTGTCTCTACGATGTTCTGGTGCGGAGATATAAGGCTTTGTTTACTCTGTTGCTAGGGAGCTGTATTTGGTTGCTAGGGAAAAAAATGGCATCCACTAGTGATTACCCTCCGAGTCACGAGTCAAACGGTCCAACCCCCGTGTCTCTACGATGTTCTGATGCGGAGATATAAGGGTTTGTTTACTCTGTTGCTAGGGTACTGTATTTGGTTGCTAGGGAAAAAAATGGCATCCACTAGTGAATTCCTTCCGAGTCACAAGTCAAACGGTCCAACCCCCGTGTCTCTACGATGTTCTGATGCGGAGATATAAGGCTTTGTTTACTCTGTTGCTAGGGTACTGTATTTGGTTGCTAGGGAAAAAAATGGCATCCACTAGTGATTACCCTCCGAGTCACGAGTCAAACGGTCCAACCCCTGTGTCTCTACGATGTTCTGATGCAGAGATATAAGGCTTTGTTTACTCTGTTGCTAGGGTACTGTATTTGGTTGCTAGGGAAAAAATTGGCATCCCATAATGATTACACTCTGAGTCACGAGTCAAACGGTCCAACCCCCGTGTCTCTACGATGTTCTGATGCGGAGATATAAGGCTTTGTTTACTCTGTTGCTAGGGTACTGTATTTGGTTGCTAGGGAAAAAATTGGCATCCCATAATGATTACACCCCGAGTCACTAGTCAAACGGTCCAACCCCCGTGTCTCTACGATGTTCTGATGCGGAGATATAAGGCTTTGTTTACTCTGTTGCTAGGGTACTGTATTTGGTTGCTAGGGAAAAAAATTGGCATCTACTTGTGATTACACTTAGAGTCACAAGTCAAACGGTCCAACCCCCGTGTCTCTACGATGTTCTGATGCTAAGATATAAGGCTTTGTTTACTCTGTTGCTAGGGTACTGTATTTGGTTGCTAGGGAAAAAATTGGCATCCCATAGTGATTACACTCTGAGTCACGAGTCAAACGGTCCAACCCCCGTGTTTCTACGATGTTTGGATGCCGAGATATAACTGTTTGAATTTTATGTTGTTAGGGTGCTCAAAAGTGGTTGCTAGGGGCGTGGCTTAATACCTATGTAAGAATCCTGAGAGACTGATTGGATGCCTGAGTAAAATGAGCCCACCCCCATGTCTCTATGACACTGTGGTGCAAAGATATCCATCTGGGCATTTTATAATGGCAGTCTATGGGAGATGTTGCTAGGGTGCCCAAAATTGTTGCTAGGGGCGTGGCTTAATAGCTTTGGGATGATCCTGAGAGACTGATTGGATGCCCAAGTAAAATGAGCCCACCCACTTATCTCTACGACACTGTAAAGCAAAGATATCCCATATGGAACTGTTTTTTCCCTTATATGGGCATGTTTCCTGCCAATGGGAATTTTCGTGTGCCTCTAACACCCCAGGGGTACAACTTACACCCCAATGTCATGTATGTTCTTACATAGCCTACCACCCTCTTCAAATTTAGTAACCCACATGTTTCTAAGGAATCCTCACTCGTACCTATGACCCGTCAAAATTTTTGCAATGGTAAGTCTATGGGATTTTGCCCCATTGACTTTTCATAGGGCATTTTTGGGTGCCTCTTACACCCCAGGGGTACAACTTAAACCTCATTGTGATCCATGTTCTTACAGAGCCTACCACCCTCATCAAATGTTGTAACCCACGTTTCTACAAAATCCTCGAGCGGAGCTATGACCCATCAAAGTTCCGCGCAATCCTAAGTCAATAGAATTTTTCGGGTGTTTTTTTGCCCCCCTTTCAAAAATCCTGCACCCGATCCCTTATAAAAGATATAGCCACCATCTCCTCAATAAGCCGGTTGATTTGAGCCCTCTGTCACGGGTCTACGACAAACCGTTAGGGGACGAGTTACGTGCCGAGATTTTGTGCAGACATAAGAATTAAAATAATAACTAGATAGAAAAGTTTGTTGACAAACTTTATGTTGGCTTGCCAAAGCGTAGCCTGTACGTTTAAAAAGGTTTGACAGATGTATAGTTTAGTAGGCTATCTGGCTGTTAGTATGTTTAAGTATGAAGCTAGCCTGATTTAGCATGAAGCTAGCATGATTAGCCTGAAGCTAGCATGAAGCTAACATGGTTAACATGAAGCTAGCATCAAGTTAGCATGATTAGCATGAAGATAGCGTGATGCTAACATGAAATAGCATGAAGCTAACATGATGCTAACATGAATAAGCATGAAGCTAACATGATGCTAACATGAATAAGCATGAAGCTAACATGATGCTAACATGAATTAGCATGAAGCTAACATGATGCTAACATGAATTAGCATGAAGCTAGCATGATGCTAACATGAATGAACATGAAGCTAGCATGATGCTAACATGAATTAGCATCATGCTAACATGAATTAGCATGAAGCTAGCATGATGCTAATATGAATTAGCATGAAGCTAGCATGATGCTAATATGAATTAGCATGAAGCTAACATGATGCTAACATGAATTAGCATGAAGCTAGCATGATGTTAATATGAATTAGCATGAAGCTAGCATGATGCTAACATGAATTAGCATGAAGCTAGCATGATGCTAACATGAATTAACATGAAGCTAACGTGATGCTAACATGAAGCTAACATGATGTTAACATGAATTAGCATGAAGCTAGCATGATGCTAACATGAATTAGCATGATGCTAACGTGAATTAGCATGAAGCTAGCATGATGCTAACATGAATTAGCATGAAGTTAGCATGTTGCTAACATTAATTAGCATGAAGCTAACATGATGCTAACATGAATTAACATTAAGCTAGCATGATGCTAACATAAATTAGCATGAAGCTAGCATGATGCTAACATGAATTAGCATGAAGTTAGCATGATGCTAACATGAATTTGCATGAAGCTAACATGATGCTAACATGAATAAGCATGAAGTTAGCAAGATTTATTATGAAATTAGCATGAAGCTAGCATGAAACTAGCATGAAGCTAGTATGACTTAGCATGAAACTAGCATAAGGCTAACATGACCAAAAGACCCAACCCCCATGTCTCTATGATGTTCGGATCCAGAGATATAAGGCTTTGTTTATTATGTTGCTAGGGTGCTCATATTTGGTTGCTAGGGGCGTGTTTTAATACCTCAATAAGAATCCTTAGAGACTGATTGGATGCCTGAGTAAAATGAGCCCACCCCCATGTCTCTGTGACACTGTGCTGCAAAGATATCCATCTGGGCATTTTATAATGGCAGTCTATGGGAGATGTTGCTAGGGTACCCAAAAATGGTTGCTAGGGGCGTGGCTTAACAGCTATGAGACGATCCAGAGAGACTGATTGGATGCCTGAGTAAAATGAGCCCACCCCCATGTCTCTACGACACTCTAAAGTGAAGATATTCCATCTGGGACGCTTTTATTCCCTTATATGGGCACGTTCCTTGCCCCATTATAAGTCAATGGGGAAATTTGGGTGCCTCTTACACCCCAGGGGTGAGACTTACACCCCAATGTGATGTATGTTCTTACAGAGCCTGTCAGCCTCTTCAAATGTGGTAACCCACAAGTTTCTACAAATTTCTCGCTTGCAGCTATGACCCGTCAAAGTTTGTCGCAATGTTAAGTCAATGGAAAATTTGGGGTGTTTGAGCGCCCCGTTTAGGAATTCGGTAGGTCCCATCAGTTAGAAAAGATATAGCATAAATCTACGTACCAGTCTTAAAAGTTTTGTAAAGTTTTGTGGGTGTAGCTTGAAAGCTCTAGGAGGAGTTACTGTTAGAAAAAGTGTGGACCAGAAGAATAATAATAATAATAATAATAATAAGCTTAGATCGAAGAACAGTATGTTGGCTTTGTCAAGCCAACATAATAACTAGATAGAAAAGTTTGTTGACAAACTTTATGTTGGCTTGACAAAGCCTGGCCTGAACGTTAAAAACGGTTTGACAGAAGTTTAGTTTAGTAGGCTATCTGGCTGTTAGTATGTTTAAGTATGAAGCTAGCCTGATTTAACATATAGCTAGCATGATTGGCCTGAAGCTAGCATGAAGCTAACATGATTAGCATGAAGCTAGCATCAAGTTAGCATGATTAGCATGATTAGCATGAAGCTAGCATGATGCTAACATGAAATAGCATGAAGCTAGCATGATGCTAACATGAATTAGCATGAAGCTAGCATGAAGCTAACATGATTAGCATGAAGCTAGCATCAAGTTAGCATGATTAGCATGAAGCTAGCATGATGCTAACATGAATTAGCATGAAGTTAGCATGATGCTAACATGAATTAGCATGAAGCTAGCATGATGCTAACATGAATTAGCATGAAGCTAGCATGATGCTAACATGAATTAGCATGAAGCTAGCATGATGCTAACATGAATTAGCATGAAGCTAACATGATGCTAACATGAATTAGCATGAAGCTAGCATGATGCTAACATGAATTAACATGAAGCTAGCATGATGCTAACATGAATTAGCATGAAGCTAACATGATGCTAACATGAATTAGCATGAAGCTAGCATGATGCTAACATGAATTAGCATGAAGCTAGCATGATGCTAACATGAATTAGCATGAAGCTAGCATGATGCTAACATGAATTAGCATGAAGCTAGCATGATGCTAACATGAATTAGCATGAAGCTAACATGAATTAGCATGAAGCTAGCATGATGCTAACATGAATTAGCATGAAGCTAGCATGATGCTAACATGAATTAGCATGAAGCTAGCATGATGCTAACATGAATTAGCATGAAGCTAGCATGATGCTAACATGAATTAGCATGAAGCTAGCATGATGCTAACATGAATTAGCATGAAGCTAACATGAATTAGCATGAAGCTAGCATGATGCTAACATGAATTAGCATGAAGCTAGCATGATGCTTACATGAATTAGCATGAAGCTAGCATGATGCTAACATGAATTAGCATGAAGCTAGCATGATGCTAACATGAATAAGCATGAAGTTAGCAAGATTTATTATGAAATTAGCATAAAGCTAGCATGAAACTAGCATGAAGCTAGTATGACTTAGCTTGAAGCTAACATGAAGCTAACATGACCAAAAGACCCAACCCCCATGTCTCTATGATGTTCGGATCCAGAGATATAAGGCTTTGTTTATTATGTTGCTAGGGTGCTCATATTTGGTTGCTAGGGGCGTGGCTTAATAGCTCAATAAGAATCCTTAGAGACTGATTGGATGCCTGAGTAAAATGAGCCCACCCCCATGTCTCTGTGACACTGTGCTGCAAAGATATCCATCTGGGCATTTTATAAGGGCAGTCTATGGGAGATGTTGCTAGGGTGCCCAAAAATGGTTGCTAGGGGCGTGGCTTAATTGCTATGGGATGATCCAGAGAGACTGATTGGATGCCTGAGTAAAATGAGCCCACCCCCATGTCTCTATGACACTGTAAAGCGAAGATATTCCATCTGGAACGTTTTAATTCCCTTATATGGGCGTGTTTCCTGCCCCGTTATAAGTCAATGAGGAATTTTGGGGGCCTCCTACACCCCAGGGGTGAAACTTACACCCCAATGTGAGGTATGTTCTCACAGTGCCTGTCAGCCTCCTTAAATATGGTAAGCCACAAGTTTCTACAAATTTCTCACTCGGAGCTATGACCTGTCAAAGTTTGTTGCAATGTTAAGTAAATGGGACTTTTCGGAAGTTTTATGTCCCGTTTTAGGAATTCTGTAAGTCGGATCCCGTCAAAAAGATATAGCACACTTCTTTAGACCAGTCAGAATGTCCGTGGAAAATTTCGTGGATGTAGCTTGAAAGCTGTCGGACGAGTTAGCCGCAGAAATTTTAGTCTAAGAAGAAGAAGAAGAAGAAGAAGAAGAAGAAGAATAATAATAATAAGTTTAAATACAATATCAGTATGTTGGCTTTGTCAAGCCAACATAATAATATCCCTGAGGAATAGTAATAGTGATGCCTTGCATAAATGCAAGCACCACTAATAAGTTTAAGTGCAACAACAGTATGTTGGCTTTCTCAAGCCAACATAATAAGTTTAAGTGCAACAACAGTATGTTGGCTTTCTCAAGCCAACATAATAAGATCTCCTTATGACATAATAAGACGAGCCAAATTTCAATGACCTATTTTTTCACATGCTTGACTCAGCAAGTTATGGTTTACCAAAACTAAGTTACTGGGTTGATCTTTTTCACATTTTTTAGGTTGATAGAAGCACCGGGGACCCAAATATAGCACTTAAACATGGAAAAAGTCAGATTTTCATGCCATGCCCCATTTAAATGAAGGTGACGTCCTGGCCAGGATTTTGGGTGCATTCTCCAGAAGTAGCATTTTTTCGAATGCATACGTCATCGAGGTACACACATTTCAGTTAAAAACATTATAAAATGTATATTTATTTCTCTTAAGACATAAAATCATTGTAGTTTTATACTTACCTTGACATGTTACGGTTGCTTTCCTGAAATAGAACCTGAAATATTAAACCTCGATGATGTATGCGGTCGACAAAATGCAACTTCGGCACGCACCCGAAATCCTCTCCAGGACGTGTCCAGGGAAAATGGCACATATTGTCACCCTATTTAAATAACACAAGACCAGTTTCCCCATGACATCATCCTCCAGGAAGTGACATCATTTTTGGTAATGCCCAACACCAGTAAGTATTTGATGATTTCTTCATTTTTGTTGATGTTAGTTGGTTTGTCTCGCAAATACATTGGGTTTTTTAACCCATGCTTGGTTCAAATATGCACAAACCCAACAGCTGAGTTAGAAATAAATCTGTAATACTGTATGATGGGTTGTTGTTACCCAACAATGGGTTGAAAAAACCCAACATAGGTTTACTTACAACCCAACAGTTGGGTTTGTCCATTTTTGACCCAAACATGGGTTAAAACAACCTAACATTTTTTTACAGTATACCCTCTTGCATAAAATGCAAAAAAGTGTATTATTTTAAAAGCATAAAATATATAAATAAAAATGTGACCTCATGTTGACATCCTAATGTAGGCTCTCGGTCTCACACTGAGAAGTGACTAACATCGACATTACTAACATTAGCTCTTTTATTTTCATTCTGAGAATTTTCTTGTTATTATTAATCAAGTTGACATGAGCGTGTGTGGAGCCAATTTCTGTCTGCTAAGGTCTCCAGTAATACTTTATTAAATTACATTTTTTCCAGAGTCATTACATACTTTAAAAGACTTACAACAGAAAACCCACTTAGCACAAAGTAATGTGGAGGTAAAACCAGTCAGTTGGTTACATAATCATAGCCGCTAAGTTAAGAACTGGTTTGCAAATAGTTAGGGTTAAAGGAATAGTCTACTCATTTTCAATATTAAAATATGTTATTACCTTAACTAAGAATTGTTGATACATCCCTCTATCATCTGTGTGCGTGCACGTAAGCGCTGGAGCGCGCTGTGACGCTTCGATAGCATTTAGCTTAGCACCATTCATTCAATGCTACCATTTAGAGATAAAGTTAGAAGTGACCAAACACATCAACGTTTTTCCTATTTAAGACGAGTAGTTATACGAGCAAGTTTGGTGGTACAAAATAAAACGTAGCGCTTTTCTAAGCGGATTTAAAAGATGAACTATATTTTATGGCGTAATAGCACTTATGGGAGTACTTCGACTCGCCTGAAAAGTCCGCTCCCCTTCTCACTCTCATAATGGGAGAGGGAGGGTGTAACTGCGCCGAGTCAAAGTACTCCCAAAAGTGCTATTATGCCATACAATATAGTTCCTCTTTTAAATCCGCTTCGAAAAGCGCTACGGTTTATTTTGTACCACCAAACTTGCTCGTGTAACTGCTCGTCTTAAATAGGAAAAACGTTGATGTGTTTGGTCACTTCTAACTTTATCTCTAAATGGTACAATTGAATGAATGGGGCTAAGCTAAATGCTACCGAAGCGTCGCAGCGCGCTCAAGCGCTTACGTGCACGCACACAGATGATAGAGGGATGTATCAACAATTCTTAGTTAAGGTAATAACATATTTTAATATTGAAAATGAGTAGACTATTCCTTTAACCCATCTTGCATTTTTTATAAAAATCAGACCAGTGGTTCTCAAACTTTTTCAGCGTGCGCCCCCCTTGTGTACGGCAAATTCCTTCGCGCCCCCCCCCAAAGAAAATTTATGACAAAAAACAGTTCTAAAACGTAATATTTTAATTAAACAAAACATATTAAATTATACAAAGAAGTACTGTTGGTTAGTAGCCTTATTTTTGGGGTTTAATTACACAGAAATCATGATAAATTAATATATTTTATAAAATGTCATAAAACTGGGGCCCCCCTGGCACCGTCTTGCGGCCCCCAGTTTGAGAACCACTGAATTAGACCTTTTAATATAACTGATTTAAAATACTTATGACCAGTCTTACACTGTAAAATCGACAATTTGGATCAACTTAAAAAATTACACATAAAAAGTTGAAACAACTTATTTTTTAGGTGTTACCAATTAAATTCATTTTTAAAGTCGATTCAACTTTTACTTTTTACAGTGTAAAAAAGGCAACTAACCTGAATTGCTGAATAACTAGTCTAAGCAGTTTATACCGCCCGCAGATTTATCACAGACTCCTACTGTGTAATCAACAGATATATATCTGTTGGTAAACAATTACATTGGTATTTATTAACCGAATGAATATAGTTATGCTTTACTGAATAGCCTCAGTTGATACATTTGCTTAACAAATAATATTCAAATGACCAGAATCAATTTTCTTATTTTGATGAAAACCACTAGGGTCAGAATATTAAAGGGGAAACTGAGGTTTAACTTACTGGTCTTGTAAGTAATCCAACAGAAGAATGTCCTAACAACCCATCCAGTAACCTCATATCAACACCCTGCATGTTGACCGATCAGACAACATTGTGTTCAGCGTCATCACATTTACTTTAGGACAAAAAATACAGTTCATAATGGTTCTGTATGATATTTGTAGGGAAAATCATTGTACTCCGTGTTACAATATTGTTTTTCCTTACAGCAAAATATTACGATTTTAAACCTAATGAACCTTGTCATGATGAATTGTGTTATGAGTTTATCCAGTTTTGCCTAAATAGAAAAAATGCTGGAGCTTATTTCTTCATTTCACATCTCAATATCTCATTTTTCTCATGTCGATCGAGACCCGTTTTCCTATAATCAGCAAAACAGTTCAGAGAAAAGCAAACCGATTGATGCTGAACAGATGATGAAAGGCAGCTGGGTTTGTATTGACACCACAGCCTGAGGGCGCTCTCGCTCAACACTAAAACAACCCTGATCAGAGCAAACGATTCACTTCCCATCATCTCAAAATCACTGTGCTCATTTCAACCGAATGCATTCAAAGAAGAGAAACTATTGCTGGCTAATGCTTTTGCTTTTAAAACAGGCCTTTTACCCGTGTCCTTACAGTATGAATAAAACCTGTGAACTACAGTACACAATAATAATGACTACTAAATATTTGTAGCAAGGTTATAACTGGTGGTTAAATGGTTAACATGGATTTAAGTTGGCCTCTTAGTCAGACAAGCTAAAAAGGAACCAAATCCTGGGAAACCAGATAAGACTGGCAAACTCTCTTAGGCATTGCTTAAAATTATTATTGCATAAGTATGCATCAACCATGACTTTCAATTGAAAAAGACTGACTTTATTCTTATAAATAGACTAAAATAGATTTGTTATTTTAATCAATGTTCAACTGACCATCAGCAATTACTTCCAATTTCACCGAAACATCCAGCTATGCAAAAGCTTAGACAAGTAAAATCATACAAAAATACATAAAAACATATATACAATGCATATATTATTAAATCAAGATCCTGAACAGTATCCAAATTTAAGACTATAAAAATATTCCCCTGTGCAGTTTGAATGTTCACATATCTCGCAATGGCCTTGCGCGGTATTGCATCTTTAGCTTAATCTGTTCAGTGCAGCGCCTCCTGGAGGACATCGGTGGTTATACAGGGTATCCAAATTTGCTGTCATATCGGAGCGGTGGTCTGCGATCATCAGCTAGCATGCTTGCTTCCCTTTGGGCTCTGCTGCGTTCGGTGTAAGTACTGCTGAGTCCGGATTCGGCCCGTTTTATATCAGCCTGCCGGACCGAATTGTAGCGTAGTCCGGGATGTGCACGATAGCCTAGCATTGAACGGAAACTGGTGTTTCGGCTCCCAGGTCGACTTTCAGGGGCTTCGGCGTCCTCCCTAAAATGAGATAAAATAAATATGGTGATTATTCATTTTTTTATTTAAAATATTTAGTCATGTGATTTATAACACATATTCCTCTTGCTTGTGGGATATGACTTAATAATAAGCTATATATAGGTAATAATACAGGTAGATACCGATGCTGTGTTTGTTGATGGGAACGCATCCAGATTAGTTATTACTGGGTGTGGTTGCAATAACAAGGTAATAAAAACAAGGTTTCACTAACAAGTCAACCGAGAAGTTACAAATGACATTCTTCTGAGTCATTGGTTGTCAATTCACATACTTGTGCTAAAGGTGTGTACTTTGCTGAGAGGAGAAAGTACACTCGTAAAAAATAAAGGTGCTGAAAGAATGATGTCATCGAAAAAACAATATTTGGTTCGCAACTGCAGTTTCATTCAAATTCACCATTTATTTATTAAGTCTGATATCATTTTGGCCATAGAGTGAAACAATACTGGGACTTGCTACATGAAAAAATGTAATTCTTGCCCATGCAAAAAAAGGTTTTGTAAGTGATTGCCAGGAGTTCCCCTATGGTTTCTAAGCTGTTCTAAATTCAAGTCATCATTTACATACTTAGAAGAAAGTGATAGTTTGGCTTGTCCATGCAAGCACAATAAATCTCACTTGATCTCATTGGCGACCTCTTTCTCATAGCGCCGCTTGTTGCAACAGCATATCAGGAGCCAGAGTAACAAAAGCAGGAGGAGAAGCAACAGTAAAGCACCAATCACAGCTCCCACAATCACTCCCACTTTATTGGTTGCTGGAGATAAAAGATACAAGATTTTATTAATCTGACCAAATCATTTAGGGGCCATTTACACAACAATGTTTTCAACCGAAAAATTTGTATGCGGTTTGGTTGTTCGCTTACACGACGACTGTGTTTTGGTTCTGAAAAATGCAAACTGTGTACACTATGTAAACGTGAATTTTTGATAAATGTAACGTTATGCGCATGCGCAAATGAAGTCTAAATAGGCATGAGCGAGTATAACCAAAACAATGGTGGCCTACAGGACTATGTTTATACTGCCGAGTTTATTAAAGTTTACAAAATTGCTGCTTTATAGTCCAGGGTCACTTGTAGTTGTCTAAGCAAAACTGCTCTATGCTTATGCCGTCTTGATTGTTTGTATTTATCGCTCTGTTGAAGAATGCATATAGCAGAGATAATAAGTATTTGACACATCAGCATTTTTATCAGTAAGTGGGCTATTGACACAAAATTCCTACCAGATGCAGCCATCAAGCCAAACACTGAACCCGTACAAAGAAATCAGAACATTTATGTATACAAGTTGAGTCACAATAAATAAAGTGAAATGACACAGGGAACAAGTATTGAACACACTTTATTTAATACTTTGTATTTGCTGCTTTATATTCTTATTTTTTATTCTCTTATTATCTTAACTGTTAAAAAGCCCTTCTAGGGACAAGTGTTGCGAATTAACCATGGCTATAAACACTGTGATACAGGCATCGGATTTTTATGTAATAATCTATGTTTTTTGTATCTGTCACTATTGTAAAAAACACAAATAAAATAAAATAAAATAATACTTTTTAGAAAAGCCTTTGTTGGTGATTAACACTTTTAGACGCCTCGTGTATGAAGAGACCAGTCGTCTGCACTGCTCAGGAGTGATTCTGGCCCATTCTTCCACACAAATGCTCTTTAAATCTTGAAGGTTCAATTTTGCTTTCATCTGACCATAATCCACAGGCTTCTCCAAATGCTCTTCCGCAAACTTTAACCAAGCCTCAACATGCTTTTTGTTCATGGCTTTCTATGCCATTTTGCACCTTGTTCTCTTCATGTGTTCACTACTTATTCCCTGTGTCATTTCACTCCACCCACTACGACTCAACTTGTATACCTAAATGTTCTTTGTATGAATTCAACATTTTGCTCAATCGCCACATCTGGTGAAAATTTTGTGTCAATAGCACACTTACAGGGAAAATGTAATCCACTTACTGATAAAAATGCTAATGTGTCAAATACTTATTTTTCCCGCTGTATATTTGTGTAGTGTTTCTTTACAAAGTAACATTGCCATCTACTGGCCTAGCGCATAATGCAGCATTTTTGCGGATCCATGTAAATGCTGAACTTTGACGTGTGTATGTGAAATGTCTCAGAATCCCAAACAAAAAACGCAGATGACTACATTGTTGTCGTGTAAACATAAGCCTTAGAGAAAAAAGTCGTTTATGCAACCAATATTTCCAAAACAATTTCTCTACTGAGTAAGGCTGCATATTTTGTACAAGGACACCTACTGTACTGTATAATTGTTTTTTTTCTCAGAAATGTTGCTGTTACTCTGAGTAATTGGACCAAAGAGATTTTAGTGACTGACAGCCATTCATTTCAATCGTATGATTAAAAGATTCATTGTATAAATCATTGTCTTAGATAACATCAAACAAGCGTCATCTGCAAATCTTTTAAGGCGTCATTACTTTTCTGACTCAACAGAATGTTGTCAGGGTCCGATCTGTAAATATTTTAACAGCATAGAGAAGCGTGGGGCTTGTTTTCTCTTTTGGAAAGTTGTCATGTGCTCGGTGAATATTCTCTAGCAATGGTTTTGTATGTTCAAATTTAAACACCTAATCTATATAATGGTTTACTGTATAAATTAAATTGGGTAATTTAATGATTTACAAAACAGGTTTCTTATAGTGGAGTGTGATGTCACACACATCTTTTGTAAAATACTTTATACAAACATTGATTTTTCAGACTTAACATACCAAAAGAAATAATCACTGACTGTATGACAACCAGTCTCCCATATCCCTTGAATCTTTAAAATAAATGCCACTTGCTTTGATATTTTCTTATGTAATGCAATGACATTTTGACGCATGTACTGTAAGAGCGGTCTAAGCGTGCATATTATGCTGTCATTATACACTTTTTGTCGGTTCGTCTCACTGACAGAGTGGGTTACATACACATACTCACGGTTGTATGCTTGAAGGGTGTATGTGCATTGCTCCTTCCCAACCTCATTGCTGACCTCACAGACGTATTTCCCTGTGAAGCTCTCGCTATGGTTTCTGATAAGCATCTCTCCAGTTTGATAATCTGCAAACAAAACAGTCATTCAGAATGTGCAGTCATACCGAACGCTCCTGAGTAGTTTACTGCACACAGTCAAACCCGTCGGGTGGCTTCAGGGCCTTTAAAACACTTTTGTTTTCATGTTTACGACTCACAGCAATTCGAGCATTACCAAATGTATAAAGGAATCTGCCAAATATCGGTGAATTAGACCTGTGTTCACTTACTTTGTGTTGCGGTCGGTGGCAGGGTACCAGTATCTTTCGTCCATGTGTACGTTAGAGGAGGCGTACCGTGTGAGGATCTGCATCGCAGCGAAACGGTCGAGCCCTTTTCCTCGCCGCCTTCCACCCAGCATTTAGGGGGTGATGGTTTAACTAGAATAAAAAACACACAATAAGACATAGGCCATGACAACCTAAACCATACCATTGATATGCATGCCTAACAGTATGTTTTTTCTTTAAACAGAGCAAATATTTAACCAAACAGACTTCACAACCAATTAAAATTGAGAATGCTTAATGCAAACATCTTTGTTTAGTAAAACGTTAGCACTGTGTCTGAGTTTTAACAAATGGACGATCATCTGTTGACAGATGAGTCTGTAGGGTTGGGCTGAGGATGAGGGAGACAAACATCATTAAAGGGGTTAACAAAGAGCATCTGCCCCGCCTATCATTCCACCCAGGTCATTGTGAAAGACTGGATGAAAGAGACATTAGGGTGGAGTGAACCGGTACAACAGAAACCCAGGGGCGGGACAATATTAAATAGTCTGGAGAGACAGGAAACATGTCTGTCCTCACCTTGCACCACTACGGTGACTTTCCTAGAGTCGATGCCCGGCGCCTTCTTGACTTTGCACTGGTACGTGGCCGTGTCCGAGACCAGCAGAGAGGTGAAGGTTACCGTGGCGTCTCCGAGGCTGGGGTCGGTGACAAATTTAAAGCGGCTCGTCAGTCCCGACTCTCCATATTCGTGCTGTTTTCCTCCAGTGTAAGTTAAAATCTGTTAGACATGCAGACAGAGATCCAATGAGGTGGGGCTTGGTGGATTAGTGCACCTTACCTAATATAACAGGTCTAACCACCTGCCGTCATTATGGAGAAGTATTATTCAGAATTTAAGAAACACATCCCTAGAAGGCTTGACGTTAAGCAATTTGGCCAGGAAAAAAATATAATATATACAAATCTGACAAGATGATCTGTTTGATCAGGACTCAATAGTGTCCGAAACATCATTTTATTTTTTACAATTGAAGACGGCAAACGTTCTGTAAAGAGTTGACAAGCTACTTGACATGTGTCATTTTAGTCCAACCAATAATAATACACTTTCACTTGCTGAGAAACATCTCAGACGGTGTATTTTAAGAATATTTTGATGCTTTTGACGGGAACGGAAACAATTTCCATCAGGCACACGGTGTACACGGTTTCACATTTACTCACACTTACGTCATTACTCACAACCCTTATTACTTTCTTTCTGTTATAAAACACAAATGGAGAAATTTTAAAGAATTCGATCGCTCATTTCTATCCAATTAAAATGAGCTTTAAAACCCAAATCCATGAAAAACTCATAAATGATAGCAGATTTTGGTTGAACTATTCTCTTTAAAGGTGTGATTAAGCAGCCCAAGCATCAATAAAAGACGAGTTTGTGGTCTAATCTCCTAATATTCTCGGCGCTCCCTCCTCCTCGCTCACCAGCTGATCTTTCTGGGTCATGTCTTGACTGACACGTGACCATTCGATGTCCAGATCTCCGACATCCGCGGAGGGGTCTACGGTGTATGTACAGCCCACAGTAAGGCTCTCACCCTGGGCTTTCTTGACAGTCTGCGACCCTGTGGATGTCACCTTTATGGCCACCGAGAGGCCTAAAGGTTTAGAGAGAGATACAAAATAATGAATGTATGATTATTCAGTTTACAAATTTGTGACTTTGTTTATAAAAACCCAATCATTTTGTGTGATTTACTGCTTATAACATACAATAAAGTCATCTTACATAATGTAAAGAACATTCTGTGAAAAATAGCCTTGATATTTTAAATATGTATAAGATTGAAATCAATGAAATGTTGATGCGACTTTAGCCTGGATTTCAAAGAAAGGGTCACAAATGTATGTTGTCTCTTATATAATAAACTCGTCATATCGAATGACTTTTTTACTTTAAAGGGGCCATGGCATGAAAATCTGACTTTTCCATGTTTAAGTGCTATAATTGGATTTCCAGTGTTTCTATCAACCTAGAAAATATGAAAAAGATCAACCCAGTAACTTAGTTTTGGTAAACCATTCTCTGCAAGCATGTGAAAAATTAAGTCATTGAAATTTGGCTCTCCTTATGATGTCATATTATTATAATAATACCGCCCCTTTATCTGCACCATCCAACCACGGCACTGCCATTTAGTGCAGAGAGAAAGAGAGAAAATAATTCACAGCACAATTGAGTTTCAATTGCAACAAACCATCATCATTGCGATCAGTGTTTAAATTTTATCAGCTCATTTGCATTTTAAAGGACACACCCAAAACCACATTTTTGCTCACACCTACAAAGTATCAATTTTAACATGTTGTTATAAATGATCTGTGAGGTATCTTGAGCTAAAACGTCACATGTGTACTCTGGGGACACCAAAGATTTATTTTACATCTTAAAAAATTCTTGTGACATGGCCCCTTTAAGTTAGGTGTCTCTCACCTGGTTGTGTGTCATTTTTACATTAGGCATACATTAAGCATCCTAAAAATAAGTATTGTTCAACCGTATTGTTTACAATACTTAACATAGACCACCTTATATAACGATTAATTGCAATTAATCATTTGCAGAATAAAAATTTTTGTTTACATCATATATATATGTGTGTGTGTATTGTGTATCATAATTATGTATATATAAATACACACACATGCATAATTTAAAGACAAAAATATATGTATATAATAACAGTGCCTCCAGAAAAACGCGATTATGCGATGGCATGATTCAATGCATAATCAGCCAAAGTCCGCATATTTATGCGGAGGCGGCATTTTTTCAAATACGCCGCACTTTCACCGCATATATTTCAGATTTCCGCGTGCAAAATATGCGGGGCTTGCATGATTTCTTAACCCCCGCATTTTCATAGCAAGAAGTCACATATATCTTAGCAGAAAGTTGAAAAATGTTGCATCTACTTTACAGAAGCGCTATGTGAACGTTATGAAGTGACGTAATTATGCGGCGTAAACATCATTGAAAAGCTGCAAACCCCAAATGCAGTTTTTGCAAGTTCCAGCAATTTCATTGCATAAAATTGCATAAATATCCTGCATATTCCATTGCAATTTTTAAGAAAACCTGCTGCAAGATCAAGGAGTTTTGCCTGCAACAATCACAAAAAACTGCATTTTTCTGGAAGGACTGTATTAAGTATTCATTTATATATAATATCAATTAGAAATGTATATACATATGCAAATATTTCATACATATATACATTCATGTGTGTATTTATATTTTGTGCTGGGAAAAGATTAATCGTGATTAATCGCATTCATAATAAAAGTGATTTTTTGCATAATATGTGTGTGTGTGTGTGTGTGTGTGTGAACTGAGTGTAATTATTATGTATATTTAACCACACACACACACACACACATACATATAGTCATTTCAGATTTTTTAATTTATATATAATTCTTTTTTTATTTGTATATAATATATATAAAAATATACATAAATATATATACACATGTAAATGTTTCTTAAATACATACATACATGAATGTGTGTGTATTTATATATACATAATAATTACACACAGCACACACTCATATATTATGCAAAAAAAATCACTTTTATTTTGTATGCGATTAATCACGATTAATCTTTTCCCAGCACTAATATACATAAATATTATACACAATACACACACATATATGATGCAAACAAAAACGTTTCTTCTGCAAACGATAAGTTGCGATTAATCGTTATGCAGCCCTATAATCAAGCATTTAAACTGAAATCCACAGCCGCCAGGTATTATAAAAATGACATTAAAATGCTCTGCCACTGCTGTTGAAACTCACACATTTTTACCAAACAACCATCATTTATTTTTAGCACAAACTCGGCCGACTGAATAGACAGATTGCCTGAAACGACAATTAGGTGATTTTAGTTGAACTGATTCTTGGGTAAGTATGCCACAGTCCTCAGACGCTCCTGTCAAAATCTCTGCGTATGAAGATCACAGTCACTTTAAAAGCAACTCTTTGCTTTCTATTCTAGGTGGATGACTCGTCTGCTGCAGTTCAGGAACAGCTGAAATGCCAGGGGCGCCTGATTTTTTTCCCAAAAGCCCTATAGATTGTCTGCTTCACTGTTCTCAGCACCACAAAACAACAGAACTTGTTAGGTGACTATGTGTATTACTGAGAGGAATGACATTCACACAAAACATAGGGAGTGACTGTGATTTCCAGCTAGAATAAAAAGCAGTCCAAGCGTGAACGTGTCGAGCAACAGTGTTGTGTGCATGCTCATAGATGCACATTTAACGCACTTATACATAATGAACATATACATTACTTTTCTGCATGCTACACCTGCCATTTAAAGCAATACAATGAACTTAAGTGAATGTCAGAACCATAAACATTTTTTGGATTAGTAGTGTAGTGGGAGGCCAGTGCAACTTTTTAATATGCAGGGTAAATTTATGCATAGCACTGTCACACTTTAGACTCCCATAGAAACTTCATACACCCCACACAAATGAAGAGATAAGTGACCTTTACTATGAAATCCCTGTGTTAAAATAATCAGATAAAGCATGTTTTACACACCTGCATGATTTAAACATACTGCAACAATATATAATGCAGCCAACGGTGAGCTGAAGGTAATCCAGTTCCTGATCATAGCCAAATGTCGACGTCTCGCAGAAAACCTGCATGAAAAGATGAAAAAAGTGTCATTGTCCCTCGCTGACTCGAGTGCGAACCATCTGAATCTGATCTTTAAGATCTCACATACGGCAAACTCGTCATGTCAGTGTCATTTTGGCTGAACAGTAATGGAAGCAAGACTCCAGTTTCAGTTCTGAGGTGCGAATCATGAATCTCTTTAAAATGGTTAATGGCTGTCAACAGATATGAAACTAATCAATCACAATCCACAAGTGATCTTTATGTGTGTTTGTTGACAGATACAGGCTTTTATTGGCCAACACTAATGTGTAGACAGTTGTAATAACCATAATGAGTGATTCTTTAATTACGGTACTTTACTGAAATATAGTATCTATACTGTTTTTTTTTTTTTGATAGATTAATTAGCTTTAAGTTTATTTTATTAAAAACTAAATGTATAAGGGTGATTCTCACGAAACCATTGAAACACCACGGCACTAATGATTTTAACTTTAAAATGTGTAATATAGTAACATTAAAAAGCATCAGAATTAACACAATACTGTGTTCTACCTTGCACAATGTGTGATTTCAACATAAGAATTTATAATTGTAAATTTTATCTCATTTTCTGCTGAAATTCTCATTACCGCAATGTGTCCGGCTGTGTTTGAACATGCGTTATGTTGTAATTTAATCAAATTAACACAAAAATATTAAGAAAAAAAAATATTGATGTTTTGCTAGACTACTTTAGGTGACAGAAAAAAAAATTTACTGAATATTCATGTATAATAATAATGAAGAAAAATTTGGAAAATGATGTGTCCATGCCTGATAATCTCATCCTCCGCAACACTTTTTGAGAACAGTTTAAGCACACATACAGAATTTTAATAAAGTTTGATTTTGAGTGACCAAGCACATGGACCAGTTACTTCAAGATGGCTACCAGTTAAGATAATTTTTTTACAGTTAATTTGAAATATTGTCTTGTCAGAATGCTTACACGACATTTTGATTATCATTACCGCAACAGATGCTTATTAAATGTTAATTTAATTAATAGAAGCATAATACTTTGATTTTAAATGCATGTGCAGAATCTCCATATTATGTTCTTTCAGGTTTGTCATGTCATTTTGGAAATATGTCAGTGTTGATGTTTTCTGACTGTTGCGGTAATGAGATTTTTTAGGACTGATTTTTTTTAATTATGTTACAAAAAGTGTTAAATGATAAGTAAAAGTTTTTAAATTAATGTTCCCATTTACTCCAGACTTTGTTTTTCAATGTCTGGTGGGAAAAAAAGTAAATTTAAGCAATTTTTACATTTTCATGCTTGACATTTTTAAAACCAAGTTTTCGTGAGAATCACCCACTGAGTGATTCTTGACGGTACTTTACTGTAATAAAGTATCTATACTGTTTTTTATTTATTTTTTTGATAGCTTACATAGCTTTAAGTTTATTTTATTAAAAACTAAATGTATAAAGTCTTTAATGTTTCCCCTTTAAGAGTGATAGATTTGACTATGCCTACATGTTACTGTGATGTTACATTTGATACACAGATTGCAGTTATCAAAAAATAAGTTAGTATGCAAAGTGAATGGGTTTCCTGTTTAAAATGTACAACACAAAAACCGATCCTTATCAGTATTTCTATAAATCATTTAGGAGGCAAGCAGCTGCCTAATAAACAAACACAGTTATGACTGTAAGACCTTGAGAAACCGAAGTCTTAAGCTTTAAACACACACACACACACACGGACATAGACAAACATTTTTCATATTGAAATCATAAAGCTATACAGTACTTTCAGCAATACTTCAGTGAATGAACGCATAACACCGGCAATACTCATTTCAGTCTCATAAGAGATGAGAAAATAATTAGTGAAGGTCTGATGGAGACAAGGATTTCATTTTTCTTAGCTGTTGAACAAAGTTCAAACTACAGTCCCTCCTATAAAAAACCATTTACTTCCTGCTCTGTATGTTAACATAAAGCTTAACAAAACTTTCATGAGAGATTTTAAATAAATGATTGAAGATTACCTTTCGATATAGCGACCAAAAACAGAGAATAATCCAAAAAAATCCAGCGGTTTGATCACCTGTTTCCTGTACCCTTTCCTTTAGTCACTCTCACACTCAACTGACGCAGGTAAACAGGTGCTTCCACTCAAGCCCCGCCCCCTTCCACAGTCTGCCAATCAGGAGAATCGTGAGCATGTGGAACTACTTGCTGCAGGTCCTGACCAGCCCATTTCCACCTGTAATGCTCTTGCTATCTGATTTATTTCCTTTGTGGAGCCAGTTAAACTTTTATCTAAGTGAAATATTTCATTTAGATTAATTAATGTGATGTGTGTGAGTGGATTCATTAACCATTTTGGGACAGAGTAAATATCATTAATCAAACAGGTTTAGTTAAACAGTGTTTTTTATCTGGTCGGTTGCAGGTTTGTAGACCAAATCCAATAATAATTTATGTTACAATTAAGCAGTGTTAAGATAACAAAATACACAGGCTTATTAATTTATAAATGTGAGGAGAAATGGCATCTTTTATATTGTGGATGAAAAACTGTATTGTGGCACAAATGTATTTGTCTGTTCATATTAATATTAACTAAATGTTTGGTTTTGTGCTTGTTTCATCTTTGCTATACATTTAATACATTTATACATTACTCATTTGAAGAGTTTTGTTGCAAAACGAGATAAATCCATTTTTTAACATTTTTGTCAAAACATGTTTATTATTATGTTATCAGGTTATTATTTTGTTTTATGGTGCTAGCTGTATTTTTTAAGTTATGATGGTTTAAATCAAAACAAACCAACTGCAGTTGCATTGAAATTAATTGGAATGCACAACCAAAAAACAAGATTTCTGAACAATTAAAAAAACGGTGCTTATCTCGTTTTGCAACGAAACTCTTCATTTGCAGTGGTGGCTTGTGACTGTTCATCTGAGAGGTGCTAATTCACATGCTGCACGTGTCAAAATCGTTTATGATAAAAGAGACGCTCGCGTTCACAAAATACTCGCAAGACACTCACTTAACACCAAACTCTGATTACGCATGAGATTATGCGAGTATCTGGCAAACGCGAGCGTCTCTTTTATCATAAACCCTTTAGATGCATCTGCAGCGGGCACTTATTTTGACAAGACGCGTGATGCACACAGGATCTCTGGATGTGCAGAACACATATTTTGAAAAAAGGAACCACACACGACAGGCTAAACATACATGTTGTGACGAACTTTGCATCGAGCGCCCTCGAAAAAAGAAGTCACTGGCCGCCACTGTTCATTTGGCAGACACTTAGTAGTAGCTACACTATAAGAAAAAAATGCTCCCTACCTGTCAGTGGGGTGTACAACACTAAAATATGTCGCATGGACCCAATTCACACAAGACTTTGGTTCCAGAAAATATCTGTAAAATTGGTAGAGGGGCTTCTGTGTGAACACAAACATGTCCCATAATTGTTCTAGGATCGCTCCAGTAAAGAGGACCATTGTCGTAATATTCACGTGAAGCATTCTGTGTCGCAAGAGGCGTGCCGTAGTGAGGCAAGCATGTCACAAGAAGAAGTTATGGTTCAGGGGCCGGTTGCACCAGCTGTGCGTAAGTTACAACGTAGCCTAGTTACGGCGTAAATGGGCACTAAGTTACAACTTACGCACTACTAAATGTTTTTCCGTTGCACCATTAAACTTAGTTTAAACGTAACAATACAAGTTGTAACTAAATATTTACAGAAGCCTCTGTCCACGAATAGCGGTCTGAATAAGATGTCAGCCAGAATATATTACATCGATTTGCTCGTAATTGATTATGAAGAGCCGCAAATTTGTCAACGAGTTTTCAAGAACTGTTTTCAATTAAAATAAGAATTTCTTCATGACGGAAATTTTTCTTCCTGTTTATTTTCTCCTCCATGTGTGGGATAGATATTTTCAAATAAAAGTGTACTATTTTGAGGTCAATAACTTTGGTTTTAACGTCTTTTTAACTTTCAGTTTAGGCCAGTCAAGAATGTGTTTGAAATTATGTGCTGTTCTATTTCCTGGTTACTTATTAGAAGTCTTGTGATTGGGTTAAGAAAAATAAACGTCATTCTATGCGACAACGCATTACTTTATGGAGAGCTTACGATCTACTAGCTACGTTCTGCCTTAAGAACAAATGGTGCAACCGAATATAGAGTTAGTTATAAACTAACTACTAAGCCTCTAGTTTGGATCACGCCGAAGTTTAAGTAAGAACTTAAGAACGACTGGTGCAACCCTTCCCAGCTCTTTGACACAGGGATTTAACCTGTTAATCCTATCCCCACTTTCACACAGATCAACATTCACAACGAGCAATGTCGACAATCTGGACTAAAGCAGAGATAAGGGAGCTCGTCACTCTCCATGCTGAAGCTCCTTATAATCTTGTCATAAACAAAAATGCACGCGCCTGGTTTCTTGAGAGAGAAATCAAGGATAGTTAGCAAACTTTAGATTCTGTGGAAAAAATTGTCACGTGTCTTTTTGGGATCTTTAACGGTATGTGTGTGAATGAACCATGAAACAAATTCTTTATTATTTCATCTCATTCATTCATATCATACATGAACGAACAAGAAAAGAAACAGGAAGAAGAAGAAAATCTTATATATATAAAAAAAAAACATCAATAAAAAAACTACATAAATGAGTTAACCCCACTTCTTACCACAACCACCAAAAAAATTATCTATACCACCTATCTTTACATTTAATTATCATCCTCTTAACCATATTAGTCATCATTTTTTTTTTACCTTCCAGAATATTTTTCTTTGTTCTTAAATTTACAAATACTTTTGCAGCATTTCAGTTCATAATCCAATGTATTCCACAATTTAACTCCATAAATGGACAAACACCTCTGCTTTTGTGTGGTACGTGCAAAATAAATTTTAAAATAATACTGCCTTCTGTGGCCATAATCTTCTGATACCAAAGTAAATACATTTTGTATATCCATAGGCAAAACTCTCTGCTTAGCTTTCCACATAAAAGTCAAAATCTTCAAATCAACCAGATCTTTAAATTTTAGAAGTCCAGATTTTATATATAAACTATTAGTGTGTTCTCTATAGCCTAACTTATTAATAATCCTTAAAGCTTTTTTTCTGTAACAAATAAATAGGTTTTGTATTAGTCAGGTATGTATTACCCCAGACTTCTAACCAAAGTATGGAAAAATTAGGGAATTGTACAACATCAGCAATGTAGAATAATCTAAAACATCTTTAACTTTATACAAGACCCCAATACTTTTACAAATTTTATTCTTAATAAATACTATGTGATCTTTCCAATTCAATTTTTCATCCAAAATAACACCTAAAATTTTTATCTCATTAACTCGTTCTATATCATTTCCTTGAATTGATATTCTTACCTTTTCCTTCTTTTTACAATGACCAAAAATCATGTATTTAGTTTTTTCCCAATTTAAACATAGTTTATTTTTATCAAACCACAGCTTAATTTTTCCCATTTTTGAATTTATACTTTCTATAATTTCTAACAAATTATTTCCAGAACAAAAAATGTTGGTATCATCAGCAAACATCAAAAACCGTACCACCTTAGACACTTCACAAAGATCATTAATAAACAAAATAAAAAGTAATGGGCCTAAAACAGACCCTTGTGGAACTCCACATCTTATCTCTTCTAACTCAGATCTTAGACCATTAATTTGAATAAACTGCTGCCTATTATTAAGATAACTTTTAAGCCAGTGATACGCTAGACCCCTTATGCTATAGTTGTATGATTTTGACAGTAGTAGACTATGATTTATAGTGTCAAATGCTTTGCTTAAATCGATGAAGACCCCCATTATATGTTGCTTCAAATGATTCTGGACAAATCCAGGACGCGTTTTCCCTGTATTTTCCGTAATCTCTGTGTGAAAAGGACGATGTAGACCCCCCCTTCTCCAAATCTTACCCTGGAGGTCCAGAGGACTGCAGAGTTTAGCTCCAACTCTGATCAAAGACACCTGAGCAAGCTTATCAAGGTCTTCATGATCACTACAAAATCACAGGTGGGTAAGTTTGATTAGGGTTGGAGCTAAACTCTGTAGTGCTCCGGACCTCCAGGGTAAGATTTAAGGAAGCCTGATGTAGACACACTTTCTGAAAAAAAGGTACAAAAGCTTTCACTGGGATGGTACCCTTAAAAAGGTCCTAATATGTATCTTTTAGGTACAGATTTGGTACCAGTATGTACCTTGAAAGGTACAGATGCTCAAATGTGTTTCAAGTGTCAAATGCGACTGCCCTGCCAGAGATTTTGTGTTTTTTTTTCTAATTATAAAAAAAGGAAATTATGTTTATCATACTTGCATTATGTTATGCAGCAAAGTTCAAGAAACATGTTTATCACTGAAATGATTAGAGTTAGTTGGAACTCGAGGTCGATGCAGAAACGCAAATGCCACACTGTTATCTCAGAGAGAAACTGGATTGTTTTGTTGGTACTGTTCAGATAGCAATTATCACTACAAAACATCTGTAGTACCCGATTCCCTTTGCTGTCACTGTAGGTTATAAATGTGTATACTCAGACTCACGTGAAACCTTCAGCCAGTCAAGAGGGCTTTTGATCATCAACGCCTCCTCGAACTCCCACAGCAACACAAAACCACAAAAATGGTGATGAGTTCAAGCAGGAAACATCACTGAGCAAAAAATAAAGTGCGTGTGTGTATTTGAGGTGTGTATGTTACAGGTCTTAGAAATGGCTCTTTTTCAGTTTACCACTTGGAAACAATAGATTTCATTATAGTATAGTGCTTATTTTATTAGGGCTTATTTTTATGGAGGCTTTTAAAAACATGAAATGGATTTAAATCTGCTGCTGTTGACACCACAGCTATTGACTGTCACCACCAGTGTTTATGTGATACCATTGGCCAATCAGTAATGCCATGATGTCATTGTCCAAAGTGATGTCAAAGCCATTTGGCCTTTACAGCTCAGGTGATTGGCTCAAAAACATTTTATTAATGTCCCATGAGTAAAAGTCCTGCCACAAGTGTCATTGAGATGAATGAGAATGCTATGACTTTCACCATTACTTCAGAGCTCCTTTGTTGCAATTCAAATTGAACTGGTCGCACTTCACAGGATTTTTTAATGGAATTTGACAAAAAGAGGAATTTAGAGAAATTCAGAAGAGGGTCCAAATGCATTTAAACACATATTTGTTTTTTTTGATGCATATATAATAGTTAGCGATTCATGTAATGAAAACTACCTGTTTCATTTTATAATGTTTTGTATTTTATTACATTTTAATTACGCAAACTTAAATTCAGATATAAACTGGAATGCTATATTATGCTTTAAGAAATTAACCAGGAATTTCAAAAGCATTCTGAACCCTTGTGTAAGCATAATGTACCCATAAACCCATGAAACACTAACTGGTGAATATACTGTAAGCAGATTTAAAGCTGTGGTTCAGTAGAGTTTGTTACAAACATAAGACAAAAATTATCTTTTCTTCCTGCTTAACAATGGGATTCAAGGCCAACCGAAGCTAAACAGCTAATTTTTTTTACTTTCCACTTGCTATTCCCACTGCAAGACAGACGCCTTTGACTGAAATCAACTTGAGAATCCACGAATGTTCAGTGGATTCAGTGTGGATTTCTTTTTGACAGTAATTTTAACATTTCTTGAAAATAAACAGATTCAATAAATGTGATAGACACCAGTTGTTTTTTATTTAAATTTAATTAATATAATTGCATTAGCAGATAAACATGCAAAACGGTTGTTTTTGTTCTCCCCATATGGCACCAAAAAAAGACATTTCTCTGGCCAAAAATGTGTTTTAAATATATACTAAATAAATTTTGTAAAAGTAAATATATATAAAAGTAAATAAATAGCTTATTTAAATATATTTTTGAATTCGAAATACCTTCATCTATTAAAATATATTTCAAGGGCAAGCAATTACAACCCATATGGCAATAAATGTATTCTTTTGCCAAAATATATTTCATTATACGCCTAAATTTAATTTTATAAAGTATATTTTTGAAGGAAAAATATTTTTTTTACACCTTTTCAAACCTGATATGTACCCCAGGTTTCCAACATAAACAAAAACAAGTTTTTTATTTTTTTATTTCTTGAGGGCAATTTTTTTGTATATTTTGATATATATTTAAAAAATATATATATTTTGCGTTGGGTCTTGGATACTGTAAAGACAAATATGTGACAAACACTGATTAAAATGAACGTTTTTACTCTTTAGTTTACTTTTTAATGACATATGGTCATACAATGTAAGCGTATTGTTTATTACATTTCAAACAAAAAGTTGTTCGGGACACTCGCGGTATTTACAATACAGAACGTCAGTGTCCGAATTCGCGCACATTTTTGTTCACTTCTTCCCCATAATAATATACAGGTAATACTGAAACGAGTAAACTGTAAGGATTGTTTTTCTGGCTACTGAATGAAAGGAACTGAGACGCTCCCCAAATTATTTTAAACGTTTTATTTCACGATTCATGCGGGTCAGAGTTCACACAACGCGCGTGGAAGTAACGGCAGCGTCCATCGTGACTGACATTTCTACCTGACTGGAATCTTCACATCACGTAAGTGTACATCATTTCAATCATTAGACATGTTTTTATTTATTGAGGTGTAAATGTGAAGTTAAACTAAAGTGTTACACGGACCGTTGTCACTCGTGATTTCATCAGCATAAAAAGCAAACTGTTATTGTGTGTGTCACATGAGGTAAAACGCGAGGGAATCTCTGTGACTCGAATGCTAATGGAGTCTTCAGAGGTTATTTTGTTTCCCCAGCATCATTCATTGTGTTATTGAATGCAAACGCTGGATTGGAGCGGTGCCACCTGTCGCCTCCTTTCATTTATTTTACGGATGTTTGTTTATTTGCACCTTTGCCATTGAAGAGATGGCTTGGTGGTTTCCATTTAAAATTCACTGGCCACTCTTGTGTGTAATGACATTTTGAATTGGATTTAAAACAAGAAATGTGGAAAAACACGTAGGTTTTAATGCTTTGTCATTAATGTGTGGAGTGGAGAGCAGGGGCAAAAGTAACATTTTTCAGAAAAACGTAATTTTTAAAAGATAATGTTTTAGACAGAGATATATTTTGGCTGTGGTCAATAACTCACAAGTGTGGTCTATCAATATCAGGTGGAATTTTGAACAAATGTAAAAGAACTTCAGTATAATTTTACTTTGAACATAAGTAGTGCATTGGTACTTTTGACCCTGTCAGCTGGGACAAAAGTAACACACAGGTGGGTCAAAAGTAACACAACAGAACAATATAGATTTTTGTGTTACACTTGTTTTTATATACATGATTATGACCTTGTTAATATGTAACTGCAAACATGTTTTGTCGCTTATCTTTGCAAAAAATAATGAAATCACATTTACATTTTACATTTCAGTTTCATAAAATGTTTCGAAAGCATCCGACATTACAAACTTGAACTGTTGAGAATAAATTTTTAACAGTATGAATACTATGAAAATTAAATTAAATCAAATTATAATAATATAATTTTTAACATAATGCAACAATTTTAGCAGCATTTTTAAACATTTACTTTTATTTTGAAAAACTCTGGATGTGTTGGAGCACTAAATAACCTGTAGATTGATCATTACAGGATCAATCTACAGGAGAAACACAACGCGTTATAAGAAAAAAACACAGATTTAGGAATTTACTTATCATGGTTGAAAACGGCTTTCTGGACCTACATGCGCATAACGGTGACGAAATAACGCGATATTTGTCAGCTCTGTCAAGGGTTGCGTGTAGGGCTCTGACGATGCATCACGTTTCGCATTAAAAATAACTGTCTGAAATCGATTTTGAATAGCAAGACTCCTTATCAATATAAAATCATTACGAGTCTGAGTCGTTTATAACGTGCATTTAAAAAAGCAACACTCGTCAAACACAATCATTCAAAATAGTCTTTATTATCATGAAAATACTTGAAACAATTTGAAGAACAGTGATGTAAATAAGCTTAAAGACATTTCCTGGAAATAGCATTTGTAATGGTACTTCTTCTGTGGCACAATTGGAGTTTCTGGACAAGAGCGCCCTCTGGTTTTTGGATGTGGCAGCATTTCACCGTAATTCATTAAAATTAATTCATTCAGAAAACGCGCATTTGCACGATTTATCGTCCCAGCGTTAGTTGCATGCTGTGATTGTTTTGAGTGAAAATGTAGTCACGGCTCTGAGAAAATCACTTTGTTACTTTTGCCCCACTTTAATTTCACCCTGGTACCCCCTATATTCATTCTTAGAAGTAAAGGTTCCTTAAAGGAACAGTATGTAGGATTGTGGCCAAAACTGGTATTGCGATCACAAAACTTGTGGCTAAAACTGGTACTGCAATAACACCAATGTGGCCAATGCACAACATGACAACATAAACATCAGTTGAGGGCTGCAACTCCACTTTTTAAATGACAATATCCTGGCCAGACCACTGTTGTCAGTGATATAAATATTTGAAATGAAAATGAGTTCTTAATGTCTAGTGACATATCAGGGCCATTTTATGATTAATTGATATAAATTTCTTACATACTGTTCCTTTAAGGTTTTTTTTTTTTTTTGGTAGTACGATTCCATAAAGAAACTTAATAATGTTTCTGTAGCTCAACTGGTAAAGCCTTGCCTAAGCAACCCAAACGTAATTGGTTCAAATCCTGAGAAACATGCGGGCTGATGAAAGTGCATAGGGAGTATATTGAGATTTTTTAGGACAAGGAATGAGACAATATCATCTATGGTCTTATATGACACTCTTTCTTTACAACAGAAGCTCCGCCAGAAATGTATACTGAGGTCAAATATAAGCTTTCACAAACATGAAGGAAAACCCTGTCTTTTTCACACGAGGCTTTGACTTGTATCTAAATATTTAAAGTATTCAGCTTCACAGAAAACACAGAGGGTTTTATGGCATATATGAATTTGGGTCAATATCGGTCAGCAGCACTAGTAAGAATGACCTGTAATTAGTTTTGGGTGTCTGCCAAAAGATAAATGTAATCTATCATAAATGTAATATCTGTAAGATCTCCATTGTGGTCTTTTCAGTGTGGCAAGTATTAGGGCTGCAGCTGTCGATTCTTTTTGTAATCGATTAATCTAGCACTGAATCGATCGGTTAATCGAGTAATCGGATATTTTTTTGTGTGTGTTTTTAAACAACCAAAACAAATAATGCATAACGAAAATTACTTGGCTGTAAAATGTTCAAGCATTTGGCTTTTATTTCTAAAAAACCCAGAGGTATTTGGCTCCAGGAAATAAGCCTATTTATTTCAATTTTTTACCCATTTAGTGTTTATAAGTGCCAGTGCCAACAATTAAACACTTTAATTTATTAATATGCACAACAGGTTTCATGCTGTAATCTAGCCCTGACATCAAAGTAAATATCTGGTTTATGTACATTTCTACAACTTCAGCATTTACCATTAGGCTTTTAACATATAATATACTGTATCATTTCTGGGGTGAGCCTATTTGCTATGGTAACAACCTGTGTGTATGCGCGCACGTGCACTTGTGTTTGTGCGTGTGCACGCGTTCTGTGAGTGAGGAAGAGTGACACCCCAGTCAGACGTTCAGTTGCTTCATTGCATTTTGGTACTGCAGAAATACATACATTACTTTTCAATAGAACGCTGCATTTGGTTTGCATCACTTGCATTGCGGTGCATTTTAGGTTAAGAATCCGTTCGAAAAATCACAACATCACGTCCCGCTGTATACAGTGAATGCATGCTGAAATTATTGTTGCGTGGCTACATAAAAGTTTAAGCATATGTGATGCATTGCGCGATCGGTCTGACTCGCGTGAGAGAGAATAACTTCCTTATGCTAAACTCCAATAAAACAGAGATTATTATTATTGAACAAAATATGTCAGATTACAAGTTGCCCATATATGATTGCACTGTGGTGCCGTTTTTTGGTACACACACCTGTAGTGCATGCGTGTGTGTCAAGGGGTTCTTTTTTAATCTATACTGTCCTGCAATTGAACGTGAATACGTTTACTCCTTAAAAACATCAAAGCTAAACATCATATCTAGTCAAACCGCATAACAACATCGCTACAAATACAGTATGGGATTAAAATCAGCGGAAGCTATGTTACCTTGTTTCATCGACGCTTGGTGAAACAACAGTGGATGTTTTCAGTTCAGATGCTGAATTGATCCCAAACTTAAGACAGTCTCTCTCTGCCGTTTATGGACATATTCGCTCCGCCATCGCGCCAACTAAATTCAAAATGAACCACGCGCTATGATGTGCTTCCTGAACATTGAACAACGGTCCGTGTGAATCAGATCTTGGCGCGTGTAGTGCGCGTCATAGGAATTTAACGAGGCTTCGAGGCAGAATTTTTGCCTCGAGGAATTTTTTGAATCGAGTAAATCGAGTAACTCGATGAATCGTTTCAGCCCTAGCAAGTATTTTTTCTTTGTCTGTAGACACATGCTATGACAGCACAGCCGGACGCCTATTAGTAGGTTTGCTGAAGATGCTGCAGTATGTTTGACCTGCTTGATACTCAGTGTTGTTCTCCAGCAGACCAATCGGTGATAAAAGAGACGGAGGCAGCGAAAGCCAAGTGAGCTAATTTTAAAGAATGGGAGGTGACGGAGAATTATGCGGCATTGATCAGTGGGGAATGTTCTTCATCATGTCTGATTGTCTGTCATTATATTGGCCTCAGAATGTCTGAGTCGGGATAATCATAAAACCGCAGACGTTCATTAAAGTGAGGGAGCTTAATAAAGACGCAATGCTTCACAGAACATCTGGATTTACGTGAGGACTAAATCCCTAAGCATTGCTCTTTAAGAGTCTTATCTAAAGGTCTGAGCCTACCAGGTTTTCCTCCTCTCACTGGTCTTTGTTCATAATTAAATTTGCATAAAAATAGCTTTTGAGAATACATTAAGGCTATTGATATATTGAAGTTCACTCAAAAATAAATCCAACAAAAGCCATCATTCTGAAGCTGTAGAGTGACAATGTACTTTTGAATTTATAGATTTAAATGATCCATGCATGACTTCTGTTTATGACAGGACCACAGATGAGACATCATTAGGAATATGATAATAAATTCTGACTTTGACATTGATATTTTGCAGTCTAAAGGTTTAAACTGTACTGTACCAAAACAATAATTTACATTGTTATTTTGCTACCCTTTATCTAAACCCACTTACAAATGAGGAGAGCAACAAGCAATTAATCTTACAGTACAAGAAGCAACACACTTCATAGCATAGCACTGCCAAGTTTCAAGAATAAGCTGGAGAAGCAAAAATAGAGAAAATTGTTTTGCTAACAAGTTCTGATGTGTCTTTAGTTATTTTTTTTAAGGTTGTGATTGTTTCAGCAGATCTTGTGAGGGTTACACATCAGAGGAACAGAGAGAGTAAAGGTTCTGCGAGGGGCCTTTGTGCCTCCTTGTGATTAAACTAAAAGAAAACAGATTAGGGTTGTAATTTGTTCTGATAGTATCTCTAGACCCTGGTAAACACCACAGAAACAGTTTGGATGCTCAGATCAAAAGGTCTTTAACTTTTTTAAAAGACTGCAGTGTTTGCCTTTACTTTCAGACTGAAATCTCTATGTTCACAGTCAGTTTTAATCCGATTTATTTGTGTCCATGGCACGAAATTCAGCTTTTTTTGTGCATTGAGCACGAATGTCTTTTTCATGTCACTCGAATTTCTATAAATAGTTATATGTGTCAGTGGCACAATTTTCATTTCCGTGGAATTTATGTATTGTTTTCTCATTGTATTTTCCTATTTTCTTAACATTGTTGCTTGGGGTTGGGGTTAGAAGAATCACTTTCTGTTACATTTTTAGACATCCTAACCCAAACCCCAACTCTACCCTACTGAAAAATCCAGATAAAACCAGCATAAGCTGATGAGCTGGTTTTGGCTAGTCTCCCAGCTTGGTTTTAGCTGGTATTGGTGTAGCTGGTCAAGCTGGACTTAGCCGGTCTTGACCAGCTTTGCCAGGCTGGGAGGACCAGCTTAGACCACCTACTGCCACCTTAAACCAACTAAAACCAGCTTCCAGCTTTGCTGGTCTTTGCTGGATTTTTCAGTAGGGAAACCCCAACCCCATGCGTGAATAGTTTTAAAAGCGGAAGAAAAACATGAAGAAACCAATATATAAAAGTACACAATGATTTAAAAATAGTAAAAAAGAGAGAAAACAATACATAAAATGACACGAAAAAGAAAGTCAAGCCACTGACATGAAAAACTATTTATAGGAATTCGTGCTGAGTGACACGAAAAAGACATCTGTGCTCAAGGCACGAAAAAAATAAATTAATAAAATTTTTGTTGACTATAACACGACTTGACGCGATATCATGTTGAATTAAACATTGAAAAGTGCCGAAATGTCTGTAGGCAGGTGTCGACATGCACCGTGCGTTAAATATATATTTTTTTTAACTGATAATATTTATTGGTCATAAAATCTTACATTTGTTTAACACTTAACTGGTGAACATGAACATCCCTTTTCAATAAACGTTTCATCGGACCAATAAGTGTTGCTGTGTCTGCCCCGAAGTTAACTTCCGGTCTGTGTTTGTTTATTGTTCTGGCATCCCTGCGTAAAAATAGACACCATCACAGAAATTCTGTTGGTTTTATTGGGAATTTTATTGGTTCTAATGGAATATGGCCCCAAACACACTACAGTGTAGTCGTTTTAATGGTAAAAGCTAATGGTTCCTATTGGTATTTAAAGGTGCAGTGTGTAATTTTTAGAAGGACCTCTTGACAGAAATGCAAAATAATATACAAAACTAAATTATCAGGGGTGTATAAAGACCTTTCATAATGATCCCTTTTGTTGATGTTTTTATTTTCTTAGAATGAGATGTTTTATCTACATAAACACAGGGTCCCCCTTACATGGAAGCCGCCATTTTGTGCAGCCATGTTTCTACAGAAGCCCTTAATGGACAAACTTTTTTAAGTTGTCTCCAATGATGACATGTTTGACCGGTGGCTGCTACCATAGCTTCTCTTATGTGTTTCAAAAGCAAGAGGTGAGCAGTGGACTGAGCCGTTGGTTGCAATTTGCAACCTCACCAATAGATGCCACTAATGTTTACACACTGCACCTTTAATGGAAACCATTAGAATTTTCTTATTGTTTTTTTTCAGCAGGGATAGCTGACCTCTGGAAAAAACTTTGTGGAAAATAAATGTTTTGGTCTTTAAAAGACGAGGGAAACATTGAGCACGGATCACCGCTGTGCGGATTTGGCAGCCAGGCATGAATTTAAGGTTTTGCTAACATTTTAAAGAGTAATTTTACATAGTGGCATTAGCTCAGTGTAATTGTTGATTCACTTTACGTATCATTTGAACTAAGGTGATTAACTGGTTATTTATTTGCCTTGAAATAATCTACTCTAGATGAACTCTGTTGTTATTCATTCTATACAGAAGTCTACCGGAAGTAAAAGTTGGTCTACAAAAGCCGTTTGTTTATGTTGTTGCCACTAAAACCGTCTATAGCAACGACGTTGTGTGTAGGTGTTTGAGATAGGTGTGCTCGAGTTCGTGCAATGCTATGCAGACCGAGCTTGTTGTGTGACATCAAAATACCATGAGAGTGAAGTGTTTGCTTTAAATAATTCTCACGGTACTTGTCATACCACTCTCTGTAGTGACGCATGAATTCAAACATTTACCCCTGGTTTCACAGGGCTTAAGGCTAGATCAAGACACAAGCTGGAGCTGTTTCAATAGAAAATTACTTGCATTGAGAGATCTTAAAAAATGCCAGTGCCATTGAATTGTCTCAAGATAAAGACCAGTGACAATTTTCACAAGGCATGTTTATAAAAGATGCTTAAACATCCTAATTGAACTAAGCCTTGTCTGTGAAACCAGACCATGATGTTGTTGTCTCAAAAGATGACAATGTGAAGTCACGGTTCTGGACTACTGCGTCTAATGAAGCAGCGGCAGAAACATAGGAGTCTGACAGACGTGGTTTTATTCCTTGCTGCCTTCTTGCATCGACAATAACGCAATAACCTTGCTTCTGACAAAACAACATCTGACATGGTTGTGTTTTACGTGGTGTGAATGTGAAATAAGTAAAAATCAGATTCCAATTGGATATGTAGAAAAATCTAATTTGGACTGACAGTGTGAATGAGGACTATGATGTATAAAAATTCTGAGAAAACATTGCATTTTCAACTTTTGCCTTATCTCTTTACACAGGCCAGAGACGAACACTTTAGTTTGTCTCCCGACTGTGTACTCTACTCATACTGTGCTGCCATAGCTGCTTAAAGGTGCTGGACTCTGTTAGTCAGTTCTGGCAACCTTCATCATATGGTAATAGTCCTCGCTTTTGAAGCGAGGGACAGCAGCCAAATAGGATTGAATTTGACCCGCAGCCAGGGCTGCACTGATAACCCCATCAATCTTAGTTGGTTTAGCAAAAAGGGGCTCGCTAATGGCACCAGAGAGGGTGGCAAACCCACCACCTTGACAGATGTCCAAATTACTGGCAAACTATGGGATGCAGGTGAAAACAAATAAATGACCGGACTGAGTCGGTAGGGAGGACTGCAGACTCTTTAGGAAGGGAAGTTGAGCTTTGATTGGAGGCTGAAACATGCAGCGATTGCAGGTGCATGTTTGTCTTTTCGTGAAATAATGTCACATCAGTAAGTCAGTGAGACAGGGTTGTATGCCTGAGGAGCATTCAACCTTTAAAAATGACTTGTTACAGCGCACCTGCTATACTGTAAATTACATACTGGTAATGTACTATAATACAAGCTTTTAATGGAACTGCAGAGGGTAGTGATTATAGGTATTTGGCCTTCGTTTCATAGTTGAAGATAGTGTTGGGCAATATGCCCCATTTTGAGATCGTCCAATCGTCAGCCTGTAAGATCGCCAACACATCAATAGCAATGGTTTACTAATTTATTATTTATTAAGTCACAAAAGAAGCTGACTTACTCTAAGGGCAACACTGTCATGACCGCAACATTCTTAAAACTGATGTCATTAATCTGAGCGTGTCATTAAAGTCCAGGCGCTCTGAAATGCCGTGCATATTTAGAGCTGCACGATTCTGTATAAAATGAGAATCACGATTCTTTTGCTTAAAATAAAGATAACGATTCTCAAGAACTTTTTTCTTGCCACATGGATTGACATTAACTTTATGCTAATGAGCTATGACGGGGTTCAGCGGCAACCAATCGGAAGGCGGAAACGTTCGGCGGCAACCAATCAGATGGCGGAAACCTCCGCTTGGGAGGATTACAGAGAATGCATTCGAGCATCAGAACGCAGGGCAGCCAGAGAGTTTTTTGACGCTTTTGTAATCTTTACGCCCACTAGAACACTTGGGCCAAAAACAGGGAAAACGTCATGTAAGTAGTCAAGTGGTCAAGTGCAAAGACAGCAAGTGTGGTTATTTGGACGCAGCCAATGTTTCCCCCTTATAAAAACCCGTTCGGAAGGGATAAGATCCGGAACAAGATCCTCTTTTTGGTACTAAAACAACGTACCCGTGCATTGCCCTGCCTCACTCATTCTCTTTAGTTTCTTTCTATCTAACTTCTCGACGAAAGCATCCGCTGTACCGGTGGATCGACCTTGAGCACATCTGGCTTGCGCAATAATAAATGAGACGTCATCGCGGCCACTGTTAGTGATTGCGTGTTGTCGTGAGAACTGCGGATACTGCGTCTTTGAAATTATAATCACCTGAATCGTAGAAATGCTGGATTAAGATTGTTTGGGGAGTCGAATTGAGATCATGATCTTTTAACGATTAATCGCGCAGCTCTACGCGTATTACAAGCTCATGTGTGAGGAAGAGTTTGAGTCATGCGTATTACAAGTTTAGCTGCTAGTCACGCGCAGTAAGGTCCGAGCAATAGTACAAGACGCGCGCATTAAGTCCAGGGGTCTCATTTATAAAATGATCCTTACAAAAGTCTATGTATGCAAAAAAGCCAAAAATGGCAACCTCCAAAAAATATTAAGACTTATAAAACAAAGCAATGTTCCCTTTATAAATCACAGATCACCTGCAAGTGTGCATACATGAATCTACCCTGTTGAAGTTCCCACCCTGCAAGGCCATTCTCCCGTCAAGTTTGTTTTTTTATAGATCACAACCTTTGCGTGGGAACTGTGGGCACGTACACGCTTTATACATGAGGCCGCATGTGCATGCAAAAAGGAATCTGTGCATTGCGCATGTTAATGTAAAATACATTGATAATACTAGTAACTATCGCCAACAATTGACATGAAAGCCCGCTATCGGCAATATGTCTGACGATATGTCTTCAACCCTAGTTGAAGATGCTATTATTATATAGTTTGTTTTGGTTTTATTTAAAAATAGTTTTATAAGTATTTATTTATATCCAATAAGGACATAAAGACAGTTTCATTAGACGCCCATGCGGTGACACGATTACGCATCTGGACGTAAACTTTACTTCCGGTTTCTGTTTGTTTAATTGTCTGACTAGCTGCTAATCTGAACTCTTGAACAAATACCCCGTCCAAAATAACAAATGTTTTGGTTTCCTAGGTAATCTGGTAATCAACGTGTTGTTTAGTTTGTATGTAACGTATGTAACCCTGGTTCCCTGAGAAGGGAACGAGACGCTGCGTCGCCATAGCAACTCGACTCAAGTTACGTCGAAAGGGAACTTATTTTAACAGCAGAAAACCTCAAAACAAAGGAAATCTTGAACTTTTTGCCAGTTTCTTTACTCTATTTCAAGAACTAATAATATTGCACAGGTATTACTCTGCACGTCTTGGATAGTGATGACACTGTAATTTGCAGTTGCAGACTCTTTATCCGCATTGTTCCATGAATTACATTTTGGAAAAATGTCATGAACATAATCAAACACCTTTTAAAAACGCTCTCCAGAGGAGAATCATTAGTCTTATCCTGCTTTGAGTGGGATTTATTGTCGAAACCCAAGCACTTGTGTTTGGCTCCTCTAAATGCTCTCCTTTGAAATTCATGGTTTAATCCCTACAGTGCAGTTCAGTCTGTGTGCTCGGTCAGCGTGGCACTTATCGTGTTTGTTCAGCACAGGTGCCTGTTTCATAAAGCAGATTTACGGCCTCTGGACAGGCTCAGAAAAGTCGAACTGACGGAAAGCGGCTCTGACTGCCCGCAGCTGTTTCACATTACACCCGTGGGATCCCTTCCACCTCTGTTTAGCCTTTTAATATTGCCCATAACAATTTGAGATATCAATTTTTCAAAAGTCTTCAGTGAAGGTGAATCTTCATGGTGAGGAGTGAGTGATGACAGTCTGTGAAAGAAAAGTCGGTTTAGTGTTAGCTAAAATTATTAGAACACCTGACAGATCTGAAAACTTTTTTGACTACAAAACATGATTTCATTTCATAATGGTGGTTGCTCTGAGCACAACAAATACCAGACGAAATAAGTCATACTTGTTTTTATTCATTTGTAACTTATTAACGCAATATTTGGTATGTCCAATGACAGCAGCATATCTCTCTGGCTGGCATAGTTTCAATATATTTCCTCAGAAATCAGTAATGTTATCCCATGCCTTCTTCAACTCAAGCCAAAGGCTTTCCTTTAAATATACAAGTGCAGTTTATTTTCCTAATCTTGATGTTCGATGGGGTTGAGGTCCGGACTATGAGCAGGCCAGTAAGGAAAACGATGTCTTTGTAGATACAGGTCTCCATCATAAGGAGTTTTAGGTAATTTTTCTTTGATCTGTCCGGTTCTAATAATTTTTGCCACCCCTGTACAGTTGCAAAAAAAAATGGATTTAAATGGATTTCTGCATATTTTGGTCTTAACATGTAGCCCCTTATGGAATGGCTGAAATTCCACAAGGGGGCATATTTGTTCCTCAGACGTTGCACAATAAACATGACATCCGAATATATTCATTATAAATCGTGAATGAAAAGTGAGATTCGAATGAATGTCCGTTAGTGAACTAATTGTATACACTATTTATATCGTAATTCGGTCAGAAACATCAAGATCGTTTTGGAATAAAATGCTTGGATATTCCATTTACTTAAGGTAAGTAAATATCCTTTATCGGCGCCGCCCGGTTCAGGTAACTAACAACTAGATTACGGTTTTATGACTGCTAAAAATCATATTATGCTTTGTGTGTGCGCTTAAAGGAATAGTTCAATATTTTCAATATTAAAATATGTTATTACCTTAACTAAGAATTGTTGATACATCCCTCTATCATCTGTGTGCGTGCACGTAAGTGCTGGAGCGCGCTGCGACGCTTCGATAGCATTTAGCTTAGCCCCATTCATTCAATGGTACCATTTAGAGATAAAGTTAGAAGTGACCAAACACATCAACGTTTTTCCTATTTAAGACGAGTAGTTATACAAGCAAGTTTGGTGGTACAAAATAAAACGTAGCGCTTTTCTAAGCGGATTTAAAAGAGGAACTATATTTATGGCGTAATAGCACTTTTGGGAGTACTTCGACTCGCCTGAAAAGTCCGCTCCCCTTCTCACTCTCATAATGGGAGAGGGAGGGTGTTACTGCGCCGAGTCGAAGTACTCCCAAAAGTGCTATTACGCCATAAAATGTAGCTCCTCTTTTAAATCCGCTTAGAAAAGCGCTACGTTTTATTTTGTACCACCAAACTTGCTCGTATAACTACTCGTCTTAAATAGGAAAAACGTTGATGTGTTTGGTCACTTCTAACTTTATCTCTAAATGGTACCATTGAATGAATGGGGCTAAGCTAAATGCTATCGAAGCGTCGCAGCGCGCTCCAGTGCTTACGTGCACGCACACAGATGATAGAGGGATGTATCACAGCTTCAAGTGCAAGGGAGGGGGTGTACCGTGTACAGCACAGTGTTCCTTATCAGGTTAAAGTGCACCTATTTTATTGCTAAAAACAACGTTATTTTGTGTATTTGTTATAATAAAATATGTTTGCGTGGTTTATGATTAAAAAACAATATTTTCCACATACCGTTCATTTTTGTAACTCCAGATTTCACTCTCTTCCTGAAACGCACAGATTTGAAAAGCACGGTGTCCCTGATTGGCCAGCTAATCTGTACATTGTTATTGGCCTGAATACCTCTGACATCAGCCGGAAATGTGAAGCTCCTTACCATGTTTGAAAAATTTGTGCACAGTGCAATGCTAACAGGAGTTAACTTACAGGTTGTGAGTCCGAAGCTGGAGAAATTATGATAATGATGGTCTTGTCCATGTCAACAATCCTAGGAAGTAAACTGCATGCCTACAATCCGTGTGTTTGTTGTAGTCCAAGAAAAGAGATTTACGTTGGAGACGTAACTCGCATCATCGTTAACTTTGGGGTTTGTACCTTTTGCATACTGTTAATACACACTTACACACCAAAGGAAATGTAAAATCGTGAATCGGACAATAGGTGCTCTTTAATATGATCTGAACAGTCATGTTAACACACAAATAATAATGTGTTTTTGTGTCTTTTGTTGATGGCCCATGCACTCTTAAATATAAAGGTGCTTCATGTATGAAGAAACCATTTTTGGCCAGATGGTTGCATAAAGAACCTTTAACATTCAAAGAGCCTTTTTGTTTCATAAAAGGTTCTTTGTGGTGAAATTTAAAAAGGTGAGACAGAAATGCTGGTTATTCTATGGCATCGCTGTGAAGAACTTATTCACCTTTTTTTAACATATGTAAAGAGGAGGAGCAAATATGTGACCCTGGACCACAAAACCTCATAAGGGTCTATTTTTGGAAAATGAGATCTATACCTCATACAGCTTTCCAGTGATGTATGGTTTGTAAGGATAGGACAATATGTGGCAAAGATACAACTATTTAAAAATCTGAAAACCGAGGGTGCAAAAAATCTAAATATTCATAAAAATGCAGAAAGTGAAGTCCTTTCCTATTGTTTAAGTGGTGATAAGTATTAGTTATTCCAGCTTTTCCAATCTGAATTCACAAGAATTTGCAGGTATTCGTAGGTACGTAGAGGTGGCAATTCGTAAAAAAATTCATACGAAGTGAAAAAAAAAATAGTAAAAAATCAATGATACCACCAACCCTGCCAATAAACCCAATGTCACTGGGGCAAAAGCAAATCACACAAAGGCATAAAAAACATACAAATTCATATGAATTAACCACATCGTAACAAATTGCCATGAGAATGTGCTGACTATTTGCAATATGTTGCAGTTTTCTATATTGCTTTCTGGCATAAGTTTGATCAGTTGAGAAGACCAACAGTGCTATCTAATAAAAAGGCACATGTTAAATTTCCCTATAAATCAAAATTCATGAGCACCACCAATCTTCTTCCCTTCCTTCAACAAATATCCCATTTCCTCTGTAACAATACGACCGACAGCCCCTTTGCTCTTCAGCGGTGACAGGCTCTTTCATTTGTTGTGCTTGGCTGTCTAGATTGATGAGAATAGCTTTACTGTTTGACAGTCTGTTAGAAAACATTTCAAGGGAATGCCCGATTGACGCCCCAATATGCAAGCCCTGACAGTGCGCAGGTGACCTGCTGAGCTTTTGAATACTTTGAAGATTCTCGGTTTTCGCATAATTACGCTAATGGTTTTGGCCGATGTTGTTGTGTCATTGTTTTTCACAGTGGCTGTAATTCTTAGACAAATCGTTTGTTGTCATTCACACACACTTGTTACCCAACTGACCATGTAATAGATGAATGCTAAATGTTCTGTGGGTACCTCTGGGGAACCTATCAAGGAAAGACAATCCAGTTTATGAGCTTTAATTAGGAGTCAGTCATTCAATTCGAGAGTTCCTGTCAGAGCAGAGGTTGAGTTCGGTATTGATCAACCATAGACTCCACCGAATAAACCAAGAGGGTTTTAACTCTTCAAACAGCACTTCACATGAGATAAACTCTGAACCCATGACCGTTTATCTCAAGAGACTATAGGATGTATATTAACTCTGATGTGAGCTGTGCACACATCAAGAAGTCTAAACAAGATGGCAAAGTTTTTAATAAACATTTCAAATCAGAGATTATAGTAAGCTTAACCAAAATCAATGTGTGTCAATCCTAATCTCGTTTTAGGCGAGCCAAGTGAAAACATAATTTATAAGGTTAGAGAGAAATAAAGCTCTTGATATGTTGGTAAGGGTGACTTGGCGGGCAAGGCATTTTTAAGAGACACGATTTTTCTCCAAATGGATTACTTTTTACTTCAATGGCCTGGTTTAGTTTCAGGCCAAAAGACAAGTAATATTAAAACTGGCCAAGCCTCAGTGTCGAGGATTTATGATAATTATTTCTCTGAATAGTTTTCTACTTGCGCCCCGCTGATGTGTTCCAGGTGTTTGTGCGATTTACATACTAAAGCCCCATTCGGACGGTAATTGTTTCGCATGAGCATGTCTGTAAAAATATATTTGCAATAAAACTCATGCATTCGGATGAAGATAAATTTGCGGTGGATGTGCGAGTTTATAAGTCGAAACACCTGGAAATGCACCACACGTGTGGTTAATTACATGATCATTCACATGACCCAGACACTTGATTATATGTTTATGGAATAGCCTACTGTTGTGTAGTTGAATACATTTTAAAATTATTATAAGCTCTTGTTGCTGCATATAATAGACATTTAAAACATTTTCGTTAGGGGTGCACGATAAATCGCATGTCACGCGCATCTCGTCAGTAATGCCGGTTCCTTGATTATTAGTAAATCGCCATCAGCTGCTTTCAGATGAAGCGGCATTTACTACAAAGAGCCGTAGTTCACTGACAATCGGGGCAATTTCGCATTAATTATCGCGGATGTATGGCCTGCGATATGGACCAGCTTGTCAGTGAACTACGGCTCTGTGTAGTAAATGCCGCTCCATCTGAAAGCAGCTGATGGCAATGATATCGAATGCGATTTATCATGCAGCCCTAATTTTCGTGATTTTCTTTTCTTTATTTACATCAGCTCCCACGCTGTAGAAGAGCGATGAAAGATTGTGCCAAATGTCTCAGCATTTCAATTATGAAGATGTTAAAGGAATAGTCTACTAATTTTCAATATTAAAATATGTTATTACCTTAACTAAGAATTGTTGATACATCCCTCTATCATCTGTGTGCGTGCACGTAAGCGCTGGAGCGCGCTGCGACGCTTCGATAGCATTTAGCTTAGCCCCATTCATTCAATGGTACCATTTAGAGATAAAGTTAGAAGTGACCAAACACATCAACGTTTTTCCTATTTAAGACAAATAGTTATACGAGCAAGTTTGGTGGTACAAAATAAAACGTAGCGCTTTTCTAAGCGGATTTAAAAGAGGAGCTACATTTTCTGGCGTAATAGCACTTTTGGGAGTACTTCGACTCAGCGCAGTAACACCCTCCCTCTCCCATTATGAGAGGGAGAAGGGGAGCAGACTTTTCAGGCGAGTCGAAGTACTCCCAAAAGTGCTATTACGCCATAAAATATAGTTCCTCTTTTAAATCCGCTTAGAAAAGCGCTACGTTTTAGTTTGTACCACCAAACTTGCTCGTATAACTACTCGTCTTAAATAGGAAAAACATGGATGTGTTTGGTCACTTCTGGCTTTGTCTCTGGATGGTACCATTGAATGAATGGGGCTAGGCTGGATGCTGTCGGGGCGTCGCGGCGCGCTCCAGCGCTTGCGTGCATGCGCGCAGATGGTGGAGGGATGTATCGGCGGTTCTTGGTTGGGGTGATAACATATTTTAATATTGAAAATGAGTAGACTATTCCTTTAAATATGCTTGCAAAAACGCACGCAGGACATGTCCTTACAATGCTTTTTAGTGGTCTAAAAGGAAGTGCAGAATGACTTTTAAACTGATCCCCTTTTATAAACGGGATGGCAATAAAATTACCACGCGACTTTGGTGTTTGTGAAAAAACTGTAGGTAATCCAGCTGGGAATTTTTACGTGGGAGGTCTAAGATATATTTAATAAGTACTTTTGAATTTAAATGAGATTAAAGGATGAAGGCTTCATGTGTCTTGTACTTAAGCTGTTGGCTGTATGTGATTTTGTTAGCAAGGCAACCAGACATTGCTCATATAATGATACTCTGTGTGTGGACCTTGTTATACTGTGATCAGCCTTCAGAAACTTGCTTCTTATGTGTCGGCAGTCGCCATTAAAGCAAGCCAAGAATCCGGTCTGTTAGCTCAACCTCTGTGGTTTAGTCCAGAGAACATAAATTTCATCTGACAAACATGTTTAAAGGTGAACGTTTACTTTCGGACGTGACCCACGAAGAACACAACTTACCTGTGAAATGGCTCTGTCAGTAAACAGTTTGGGGAATTAGAGCGCTAAGGCATTGACTGCATCTCAGTTTGTCTACTGTGATGGGAATGTCGATACTATTGAGTGTGGAGCAGAAGGGTGGCAAGTATAAGGACTTTGTAAGTCATCAGACTTCATCCTAAAACCATTGACTTTCTTGTTGAAGTTCCCACATATGCATGGCGGTGTTAGCATTTAGCTGATCAATTAAACCAATTGATTTTCATAGCATTTTACTCCTTAAATGTCCTGGAATGTCTGCTTTTGTTTCAAACAATGTTTTTTTGTGATTTGAAAAATAAATCGGTAGCAGCTTTTATTATATAAAAGGATTTGTGTGTGACAAACATCACATGCACAACACTTGCTAAGGAAGAGATTAGTGAAGTGGCAAAATTCAATTTCTTTGTTGATTTAGTTTTATTAAAATACTAGGCTGAAATCTATTCATAATTTGACAACAGGCTTCTGAGAGTAGAGAACACAATAAGAATTGTTGAATTGGATAAAATTATTAAATTCATTGATTCTATCTCTACACATAAGCCTAAATGTCATTCAGTTGTTTTGTTAAGGGGTTTGTGAAATATCTCTATAGATCTGCTCAGGAAACAAAACATTTAATGCAAGTCCATGACTGAACACAATTGAAAAGTATTAATACGCACGTCTTATTCTGGAAGCTTGAGCACTTAAAGTTGAGTACTCTGAGGGGAGCGCTGTGAAGTGAGCACTCTTAAGGGAAGCCTGTTAAGTAAACACTCTGAAGGGAGTGTTATGAAGTGAACACTCTGCAGGAAGTGTTACGAAGTAAGCACTTTGAATGAAGTGTAAAGAAGTGAAAGTACGGTGAAGGGAGGGTTATGAAGTGAGCACTCTGAAGGGAGTGTTGTAAAGTGAGCACTCTGAAGGGAGCACTATAAATTGAGCCCTATAAAGGGAGCACTATAAAGTGAGCATCATACAGGGAGTGTTAAGAAGTGAGCCCCCAAAGGGTACACCAAAGGGAGTGCTGTCAAGTGGCACTGCCGTTTGGTGCGGTATTAGGGCGCACTCACACTATCCAAACCAAACCGCGCTCGGGCGCGTTTGACCCCCAAAGCCTGGTTTGTTTGACAAGTGTGATCGCTCTGTTCCGCGCCTGGGCGCGGATTGGTTAATTGCGCCACGGCCGGGTTGCAGAGGTGGGCCGGAGCGCGGTTCACTTGGGCTCAGGCGCGGAAGGCTGTGGTGTGAGCGCATTCGCGCCTGAGCGCGATTCAAAAGGTGAAGAGGTCAGCTGCGCGACCACTCACCTTCATCTGCCGCCGTAAAAACCTTTTGATGCGCGCAGCGGGGTTGACAGATCAACTAAGCAATATGATGACATGTGAGAAGGCTGTCTGTGATCGCGCACCAAACGACTCCGAATAAAAAAACATACTTATCATTACGGTGGGTTCCAGTGTTAAGAGAGAGCTTTACTTCCTGCTTTTTTCAAAACAATCGCATTTTAATGACGAAAGTGCGCCCGGACTCGGATCGATAAAAAGTACAGTGTGAGTGCGTGCACCTGGGGGAGTAGGGAGGGGTGACAATCGCGCTGGGGCATGGTTTGGTTTGGTTTGGATAATGTGAGTGCGCCCTTATTTTAAGATGATCCCCTTCTGACATCACAAAGGGAGCCAAATTTCAATGATCTCTTTTTTTCACATGCTTGCAGAGAATGGTTTACCAAAACTAAGTTACTGGGTTGATCTTTTTTACATTTTCTAGGTTGATAGAAGTACCTGGGACCCAATTATAGCACTTAAAGGTGCAGTGTGTAAATGTTAGCTGCATCTAGTGGTGAGGTTGCGAATTGCAACCAACAGCTTAATCCACTGCCCACCCCTCGCTTTTGAAACACATAGAAAAGCTATGGTAGCTGCCACCGGACAAACATGTCATCGTCGGAGACAACTTAGTAAAAAAAAATTGTCCGTTAAGGGCTTCTGTAGAAAAATGGCGGCACAAAATGGCGCCTTCCATGTAAGGGGACCCTCTGTGTATGTAGATAAAAAGGTCTCGTTCTAAGTTAATAAACACATAACGGTTCATTATAAAAGGTCTTTATACACCCCTAATAATATAGTTTTGTATATTATTTTGCATTTCTGTCAAGAGATCCTTCTAAAAATTACACACTGCACCTTTAAACATGGAAAAGCCAGATTTTTATGACATGTTGACTTTAATTAAAATGATAAAACAACTATATTTACATTTATAATTTGACTTTATAGTCACGCTTACATCAGTCACAAGCAAAGTAAACAGTTGCTTTTGTTAGTAGAATTTTTTTTTTCAATTAACAGGTGTCACAGTCTGAACATCTAAAAACACATAAACATGTTTTTACATGGTGGTTACAAACCCGATCAAGACCAAATAGAAAACAGACTATAACAGAAAGCTTGCAGTGTTCTCTCTGTTTCTGTATTGACTCAGTTTCTCTCCCATGGTTCACAGTAACAGTGAACTGTGTGACGTTGACCGTGTATTGAATGAGTGAAATGGTAAAATGTCTCCATCTCCTATGTTCTCACACACACACACACACACACACACTTTGTGAGTTCAGCACTGCGGCGACACATCGTGATAGACGTGCAAGGTGGATAAATTTCCAGATCTTCACTCCCCCTCTCTTTCTCTCTACACCGACGGCTTCGCTCGGTTGTTGTATGAGAAAATCTGTTGGCATCGTGCTGATGCTAATATCATTGCTATGGCAACAGATGTAGTTGCACCAGACCAGATATTGAATAAATGGATCAGATTTCATTTTTTGCTAATTGACCGTGCGGAGAGATTGCTTCTAAACATCGATTTTTGTGCAGGGTAAACAAACCTGGTTTTAATCATCCAATAAATTTCTACTTTTGTGCTGCTTTTGCTGTGACGTTTGATAAAACAAACCTGACACAGATATCATATTTTCCACTGATACATGCATGCATGAGAGCAGTCCCAGCTGAGGTCTGATAATACCTCAGGTTTTAATATATATTGCCGTGAGGTACACCTGAGCATCACTTGATCACAGGCTGCTTGGTATACCGCGCTTACTGTTGACAAAATGTTCACTTGTAAGTCACATTGAATTAAAGTCTTTTTTTTAATTTTGTGGCCATCATTTGTTTTCTTTCCTAAAAGCCTTAAAAATCCATTTAATTACTAAATTTAAAAAGACCCTACAGGTAGTGTCCACAAGCTGTTTTATCTTTCACGGTTGACCACATGATACAATAATCTGCCTGATATCTAATAAACAGAAAGTTGTAATCTAACAAGATGTGGAAAATTATAACTACTGCATTTCTTTCATTGCTTCAGTGGTTTTGTATTTCCTATAATCAGATAAGGCACTTAAAGTCCCCATTATGTGGAGAAAGTGCTTGAAGACACTGCCATAATCATTAATGACTGAAATTTCACAGTGAGAACTCTCGCACCATTCACTGTGTCTGACGTGAGTCACTTCCTGTCCCCCATTTCTCCTATGATCCTCTCAGACTATTGCACTTCTGTTGCGTCTACCTCCTTTTTCACACCCACCAGCTCTCCGCTTTCTTAGAAATCTCTCGCAAGTCTTCCCGCTTGTTGTTTTATTGTAGCTTAGTTGATCGAGCATTGGGTCAGCAGTAGAAAGGTCATAGGTATGATTCCCAAGGTACCCACATACTGATAAAATGTATGCATTGAATGGATAAAGTCGTCTGCCAGATGCATAAATGTAAATGTAAGTTTTGTAATTTTTGAGTCTGAAGAAGACACCACACATTGTTTCGGACCCTATCAGCAGGCTCAGAGCGACCCGCTGCCTCTGGGGACAGCAAAGCTCAAAGCCGCAGCTCGCACGTAGAGGGCTACTGAATAGGAGCCACTTTGAAGCGTTCACTTCAAATGTAGGCGTTTCTTTAACTACACGCATTTATTTGTCTCAGGGGTTGATTTTTGAAACTAGCTGATTTGTTTCTGATGTGAAGGTCAGATTAAAAGTTTATTTTAAAACTTTTCACCACAACTTTATTTTGTACATTTTTTTATAAATACTGTTATGTATAGATTTTAGTCAACTCTTGACCCAAACACAATGTTTCTGTGTTGGCGCTGGCAATGCATTTAAAAGATTCAGTTCTGAGGCATTGGGAATCCTAAGGGTGAAATCAATTCCATCAAAGGGAATCAACTTCTCTTTAAGAGGCTTTACAAAAATAAGTCCTGCCCTCTAGCCGATTTTATTGGTCATCACAGTCACCTTTTAAAGAAAAATTCTGACTTAAGAAAAAAACATGCAAATATTTTTTTGCAGTTTTTCCAGCTGACTTTTTATTTCCAAAAATTCTGGAATGGTATACAGTATAGATACTGCAGCTAGTTCAATTCAATTCAATTTTATTTATATAGCGCTTTTCACAATAGTTAATTGTTTCAAAGCAGCTTTACATTAATAGAAGCAGTGAAAAGCACAGAAAATCGACAGATAGCACAACATAATACACGATAGCATTAGCAGCTAAATTTGCTGCGGCTATGAATCAACATTATAAGCAAGCGTATTACTAATGTAACGTATAGAAGAGAGTGCTAAGTTAAGCCGAAGAAGGCTGCCTCCCCGGGTTGAAAAACCCCCTTGGAGAAAAAACTATATATATATATATATATATATATATATATATATATATGTATGTATGTATACATACATGTAAACAGATAAGGAGATTAAGCGGTGGTCGTTGGTCAGGCATCAGCTCGGCATCACGTTGAAGGACGGCCAGTAGATCAGAGATGTGCCGACTTTCCCATTCACCGGAACTGGGTCTGTTTGTCTCATTGTCGTCGGGGTCGAGGACGAGACAGGGAGAGAGAAACAAAATCCTATTAGCATGTAATGCAAGTGTCACACAGTGATGTGGTTTAAATCAGCTTGGTTCCAGACAGGCTAACTATTGCGGCATAAATATGTTACCCACAGTTGATATATATATATATTAAGGGGTGGAACGGTACATGTATTCGTTTCGAACCGAATCGGTACGGGGGTCATGGTTCAGTGCATGAATTTAAACGGAGAATACACGGTATGAAAATAAAAAAAACTTGTGTGCAAAATAATTAATGTAATGCGGAACTACTGTTAGATCCGCGGGTTCTTTATGGACAGCTAATCTGTTGCCCCGCTTTAGCTCTGAAGCTCTGATTGGCGCCGATGCAGCCAAGCTCCGCCTATCTATGCGCTCTATCAGAGCCCGTCTACATTCTGGCACTCTGCAGTTTTTTGTCAGGTCGACGCCGGTCCAGTCAGTTAGTGAGCAGCGATAGCGAGGATGGCAAGTAATGTTCCACAAGAGTTAGACGCTCCGCCAGCCTCTTTAAGATCGCAAGTTTGGCAAAACTTCTGTTTTCCAGTCAGTTACAACAGTACAGGCGAGAGAGTGGTGGAAAAGACGAGGACTGTGCGTCGGCATTGTTCAGCAGTTGTTAGGTATGTGAGTGGAAATACATCTAATCGGGGCTCTCAAGTCTCACGCATTCACCTTGACACACACGCATTTCAGTCAGTTCACACGCTCACACGCCACACTTTGTATTTCTCATGCTGAGAAGTAGGAGATAAATTGTCCTGCTAATATACAATTAATGGACGAGGCGCAGTTCACTGTCGAGTTCAGCTGCTTTTTTAAAGTGTGCTGTGCTCAACTTCAGCGTCAGACTACCGCGAGAAATCTTGTGGAGGAGGATGATTTCAAATCGCTCTCGCGTTACTTTGACGTCATCCAATTGTCGTTTCTTGCAGCGCCTCGCAAAGTCGTACACACCTATTAATTCATCCTACAAGCCTATTTTTTTGTTCTTTAGTACATTAATATGAAATAAGGCCAAAATGTAATTTAAAAATGTATTTAGGTAATACATTTGAACCCATATTTGTATGAAAGATGAGTACAAGATTACTTAAAGTGGTATACATTTTTGAAATACGAGATAGTATGTTAAATGCATTTCATTTCATATATTCATGACATCTCAAAATAACACTGATAAGGACACCTAAGTTTTTAAGATTATCTAATTAACCGATTAGTCGATTAATCGAAAAAATAATCGCCCGATTAATCGATTATGAACATTTCCATCCCCTTCAATTCTGCATAAAAATGTATGTCATTTGATCTCCTGAACCAATAAATGAGTTTCTTAACCTAAAAGTCTACCGGAACAAAAGTGCACATGGATGAAGAACCACCCATATAAACAGCATTAGGACCATCTCCAGATGAGGGTCTTGAATATTTTGTTCTGTTGATTGGCAGGGAAGGCAAATGACATTCATCACAGTTTTACATAGCTGGTGTTTTGAGACTCATTAGGTGAATAATCAGAATTATCTATGCAATTAAAACCTAAGGCTATGCTGTGTATTAAACACTAATATTATCATAATGTAAATATTTATTGTTCACTTATGATGCTTTTTGAAAGAGAAATTCCTCAGAGAGCATAAAAAATGCAAAATGATTTGAGAGTCTGCAAATGACTGCAAAATGAGTATTATATTAATGTTCATGAAAGCTTTAGGTCTCTGGGAAGATCAAAATGCAAATTTCTAGATTTTGTTTAATGAATGTCATTAAGTTAAAGGTGTGAAAAATACTTTCTATTTTACCCATTCAGTATGTAGAGATAACTATATATTTTTAAGCTTGTAAACAGTGTTGGACTGATGGATCAAGGACATAAGGACAAACCCTACAGGCTGATGGGACCCAGGCCATACACTTTCAGAAAATATGGTCAATAGATGATTTCTAGCTATGACTGGGACGGTACCCTTTGAAGAATTAAACAATTGCACCTAAAGGTTAGTAGCTTTGTGTATACATATGTATACATATCAGTACCCAAATGGCATATAGTAGGACTCTAAAAAGGCTACTGGCCCAATGACAGCTTGGGTCCAACATCACAGAGACTTCTTGGCAGACTTTTGACTTTGAGCTTGTCAACCACGCAAACCACCCAAGTAACCTCAAAGTATTAAGCTAAACACTCTTTGCTTAGCAAAGGGCAAGGCCCTGTCATTGTACCAATGCGCATTTGCATAGGCAACTTGGACAAGTGACATTATCTTTAGAAAATGTAAAATTTGCATTCAGGGTTGCTAATGATGCAAAAATTACACACTTGGGTGAGAAAAGATGTGTAAAATAAGAATGCACACATACCGAACTTTAATTTGTAGAGAGGGAGAGTGAGAAAGAGAGCTTTTGTAAGTGTGAGAAAGCTGAAATGCTCCTGTCAAAGTATGAATGGAATAAAACATTTGCATCCGACCCGGGAAACCTGTAATTCACAACACTGCAATTACAATCATCTTTCAAGAGGAATAAAACAGCCTAATAAAATGTCTTAAAGAAGAGGAAAGTTAATTCATAAATATTCTTTGGATGCAGTTATCTCTGCAGATGCAAACAGTACACAATGCCTTTAATTTAACGTCGTTATCAAAAACCTGGAAAACGTCGTAATCACAAACCTGGAAAACTTTTTTCCTGTCTGCAATCATAGGTAATTATGCAAGCTTGGTTAAGTGACATTTATTCACCTTAACCATATTTACCTTGAAATCAAAAGTGTTCCCATTTACTTTTATAATACCTGTTCCTGCTCTCAATGTGCAAAATTCATTAGGACATGTAACTTTGTTTTTTTGAACTAATTCTGTTTCTCTACCAATTCTTGAAATCTTGCCAATAGTTAAATCTTGCCAAAGGTTTTCCTGTAGTTGTGTTACTGTAGTATAGCTGGTTAAGCGCTGCGTTAGCAGTGCAAAGGGACTTGGGTTCAACCTTCCGGTCTCTATCATGAAGCCAACAATTGACTAGCCACTTTTGGCTAGACCTTGAAATGCCCAACTTGGATTAACTGGTTATGAATATAGCCATAGATGCTAGAATGGCATAAAGACTAAATAAATAAAGAAAAGGGCCAACTTTACAGCAGAAATAAATATTTGCAGCCTGGTACAAAAAGTGTTTTAGTCTATATAGCCAATTTTGCACTTTATTTATAAATGGACCATTTTTAACATAAATGTTTCAATTCCATGCATTGTACCTGATTTAGCTTATATATATATATATATATATATATATATATATATATATATATATATATATATATATATATATATATATATATATATATAAATTACAGCAACCATTTTAATGTCTACAGAGTTGATTCGATTTTAAAAGAGAGTTTAACTTCATTTTAAAAGACCAATAGATTTACACCCCTTTATATCCTCTGGCAAAGCATTCCAGTGAGTCGTAGCTGTTAGTCCAAACGCAGAGTGGCGGAAAGGAACAACACAATTACTTATAGATGATCTGGTAAATCTCACAAACTTACAAAGTCACAAAGTACAAAAGGAGCCAGGCCATTTAAAATTTTATAGACCATACACAAGTTAGAAAAAAGCATATAATTGTCAAAGCTTACAAATTTATCTTTCTCCAAGATCCTACAGTGGGGAAAACGGTTCAGTTTTTATCTAGAAGTTTTAAAGTCTGTTTTTAAAGAGATTTTAAAGGCTTGAACACAGTTTCACCAGCTTGACATGTAAAACTATACAAAATTTATGAGGAAGAATTGTAACATGCATAAAGGTCTTGCTACGTCGTCAGAAAGACTATGGGCCCTATTTTAACAATCTAAACGCATTGTCTAAAGCGCACGGCGCACGGTCTTAACAGGCGTGTCTGATTCCACTTTTGCTAATTTAACAACAGGAAAAATGGTTTGTGCGCCAAGCGCATGGTCTTAAAAGGGTTGTTCCTATTCTCGTAATGAGTAATAGATGTGTATTGGGTGTAACGTGTAATAAACCAATGAGAGTTTCAGCTCTCATCCCCTTTAAAAGCCAGTTGTGCTTTTTAATCTATTTTAGTTGCCTCAAAATAGCAACGCACCAACAATGCGCCTGAACACACCTCGTTTTCAGACAAGAACGCCCATGGATGCTAAATTGGGCGCAAATTTGCTATTTCAACAACAAGGCGCTAAACGTGAAAATGATAATTGTGCCGAGTTGAAACTAGCAAAAGAGACTTTGCGTCGCGCATTGCGCCCCATTGCACCAGGTGTATGATAGATCCCATTGTCTAATTTGTCTAAAATTCGCCAAGTTATATTTAATATTCCTTTCCATTTCCTTTACATGATTTTTAAAACTAAGATTTGAGTCCAATATTATTATTTTTTTTGTAACTCATCAGTTTAAATGATATTAAGCCTTAAAGTTCTGCATAATTAGGGGCTTGGCCATTTGAGTGACAGGTGAACTTCCGTTGCTGTCACTGCTGTGGAGCTGGGCAGGCGTGGTTTCAGAAACCAGGCACCTCGGCTCTACCCACATCCAGTTCTTTTTTGGTTATCTGCTAGTGATGCATGGTCTTCATAAACTTACAGGTGACGTAACGGACACTTCGTCCATATTTTTTTACAATCGATAGTGCCTTGTAATGCACTGTAAGGTGCTTAGGATGAAAGTGTCTGCCAAATGTGTAAATGTATATGTAGAGTGAAAATGACCTTTAGCCATGTTGAAATGTCTCTTTCTGTGAATGTGTTAATATAGCCTGATGTTGTCATACTCCATTCTAGTCAGAATTTGAGTCTCCATTGGGTTGTGATTATGGGGCGTGTTTCAACCGAACCAGGACAAAAAAAGCCTCTGCACTCAATTGGAGAGATCTACAACCAATCAGAGCAACCGAGTGTGTTACATATGTTAAAATGGCGTATGTCCTTTTGCAGCCTGACCTGAACCACTAGTTATTTCGCTACAATGAGACTAACATATGATTGTTTTAATTCAATTCAATTCAATTTTATTTATATAGCACTTTTCACAATGGTTAATTGTTTCAAAGCAGCTTTACATTAATAGAAGCAGTAAAAGCACAGATAAACGACAGATAGTACAACATAATACACGATAGCATAAGCAGTCAAATTTGCTGCGGCTATGACTCGACATTATAAGCGAGCGTATTACTAATGTAGCGTCTAGAAGAGGAAGCTAAGTTAAGCCCAAGAAGGCTGCCTCCCCAGGGTAAAAAAAACCCTAGGAGAAAAAAAATCCCGGGCTGTTTAGCCGAGGAAATAAAAAAAGTCCTAGAAGGGAAAAACCCTTGGGAGATATATATGTATATTAGAGATGCGCGGTTGGCGGTCACAGCCGCGGACTCCGCGGATAAACCGCAGATCGGGCAGATGACGTGACGAAAAATAATATTTTAATTAAATTCGGGTGGGTGGTGGATCGACTGCTTGTTATTAGCTGTGTCCTTCTAAGCATGCGACCGTAAAAGGTGAGCACTCTGTCTTTCAAGGTGGCAGGCTCAGAAGTTCGCGAAGAGATCTGAAATGAGACGGTCTAGCCTTCTGAGGACCCATAATTTGCGTCACCTGTTGCACGCGCCCCCAGTAGCACCCACCGCGCCTGTCAGCAATAAACAGCGGAGACATTTCTGACTTATTAAAATAAATATGTAATCAGAAAAATATTAATTTATTTTAGAAAATATGACACATTGATGTAGATTAAACTATTCAACAGTATATCAAATAATCAACCTTAGAAATATACGCAACATAAACCGAATAATATTAACACAAAACATTTAATTGTTTGGTTTGGGATAGCCTCGGCTGTTAAGGATCCATTCGTTCTATCATTAACAGTGCGGAGAAATGAGGACGCATTTTGACATAGCTCTTATCAATGCCGGCGAAGGAGGTACGTGGCAAACTCAAAAAATGAGAATTAAAAACAAAGGAAATAGAAGGTCAGAAAAGGGTTGCCTGGAATAAGTTTTACAAAGTGGTAAATCAGGATGACACCAGTGCAGACTATGTAATTTGTGCGTTTAATTTAGGCTATTTATTTATTTATTTCTGTCCCATGTGCGCCGATCGGAGACTGAGTTCACTGCTGATATTCTAGAGCTCTAGTCTCGCGGCTGTCATCAGCAGCGTCTTGCATCGCCCAGTCAGCGGATGGCGGGCGGGTGCGGTTTTGAAAACTGGTCAAAAACGTTGGTGCGGATGGATGATGAGTTTTGTGATGCGGTTGCGGATGAAATAATAGCCCATCCGCGCATCTCTAATGTATATACACACATATAAATGGATAAGGAGATTAAGTGGGTTCTGCCGGTGATCGTTGGTCAGGCATCAGCTGGGCATCACGTTGAAGGACGACCAGTAGACTTACATTTAAGTCTGAGTTAGTGAACGTACATCAACACCTACTATGTTTACAACATTTCATTCATATCACGACATTGTGAGTCAGACTATCTCTTACCATTTGTAGGTTAGATGAATTTCATCTAACAGGGTTTCAAAAAGGAGCTGGCAACCACTGCTAGTTATATCCACGTTGTCGGGCCCGCCGAGTTACCTATTTTTATTGTGTCCCATCTTCTTAGCAACCATCGGAACCAGCTGATAAATTAGACTTTTGCTGAGTCCCTTAGGAGGGACGGCAAAAACATCTTTCCGATCAACAAATGCCTTGATCGTGTTTCTCTGTTCCTCTTTTAAAATCAATGCGCTGTCGATATCTTCTAGAACAATCTCAATGGCAGAATCTTCATATCTCAATTCTTCACTGGCAGCTGTCTTTGTTGTTAACAGATTCAACACAAGCGCTCTTTAGTGACATGGTTGATTATGTTACTGTTGATCATCTGTCCATCATCGGATATAATGCCCTCCCTGACAATTTGATTGGTTCGACCAGCTGTGGTTCGAGCATAGTTGCGCCACAACGGAGCGACACCAGACTGAACTTCCCAACTTGAAATGTTGTGGGCAGGGCTAAGTTCGGCTGGCACACAGGTTAGTTTTAAGATCGTACATTGTTAGCTGAAGTGGTTTCTTTTTTACAACAATTTCATGCTCAACAAAAATCACTTATTAATAAATCAATAAACTAAATAAATAAATCACACACATACACACTCAAATACTTTATTTTTCTTGAAATATTATCATCATCTGAAGTATCTGTTTGAAGACCGATTCTCCCATCATCATTCTTTCAGAAATGTGTCGTGTTAAGAAAGGTACATTTTCTGTTTTATGGTGAAATTTCCTCCCACGGTCTTCATTACTCACTTTACCAGTATGTTGTCATTTTGAAACACGAAACGTTCACCTTGATAAATGAGCATTTGTTTGTGTTTCAGTGAGTTTCATTGGGGTCCGCTGCAGTGCCGATGCGTGATTATGTTCGTATCAGTACCACAACGGTGACTTTTTAACAAAGTCTGATGATTAATATGTGAAAACGCAGCCGGAGACCCAAGCTTGTAACACTGCAACAGAATTCGGTGTTCCCATGTCCTCTCTCTCGCTAAAACAGATTCTCGCTGTCCACACCTTCACAAATTGACAGGTTTAGTCTGAAATTGCTGAAATAATATCTTCCTGTTTCTGACATATAAAGTGCTTTCTGCTGTCACTGGGGAGCTCATTGCTTGGGTATCTGTACAACCTGTCTGCTTAGCCAGAATAAAAGGTCAAATTCAGCTAATTTTGGAGTTAGACTCATTTCAGTGTGTTTTTCTCTTGTTAGGCAGTGAGCTTTCTGCGGGTGGACTGGCGTCAGAACAGATTCCTGTGGAGATTTTCATAAGGCAACACTGGCACAAAAATAATAATGATGCTGAAGGAAACACTTCAACACAACATACTGAATTGTACTGTATTTGTTCCAGTTAAATCTCTAAGTGTGTCGATCAGAGGTATACAGTAGTCAAAGATATTGAATATTGGTAAATTGAGCACTCATATTACTGTAGGAGACAATGTAATGCTTATTATCGCCTTTCCGTTAATAAAACCCAATCATCAATAAACAAAAATGGATGATTTTCTGGGGGAGGGGCCCCCTGCAGATTTTTGGAGCAAAACCAAAGAAGCATCTGTTACTTGATTTAATAGGCACAATATTATCAGATCTGTACTGTATCCACGTCACTTTTCAGAAATATTCAAAAATTTTGAGCACATATTACTTTATTCATGTGGCAGACGCAACAGCGCTGTGTCCTGTGCCAATTCTGGCTGGGCATCGCAAAATTGTAACAAAGTGTTACTCTAACAACATGGAAAACATTTCCTCGCTAAATATGATTTGATTTTCCAACGTTTCGCCAACATGTCAGTTTTGTTTTGAGGAATATGCGAGAGAAAGACAGTGACGGTACATTCACACGGTGGTAAAGGTTAACACTTCTCATTTACTTTTAATGGGTGACATCATGCGTTGCCGAACTGAATTGTGGATTCGTTTTCGTCGCATCACTGCCATTGCTTGTGGCAGAAGTTAAACATTTCCCAACTTTTTAAGCCCCAAAGCATGCTTCAGCCAATCAGATCGCCTTATGCAAATAACCTAGTGCAAGCCAGCCAATTACGTTTATGCAAGTCTGGAGAACAGATGAGCATGTGTTGCGGCCACTGTGATTGGCTGTTGGCCACGCTTTACGGTACATTCACACGGGGCATAAGCATTAACCCTTCTCATTTACTTTTAATGGATGACGTCGTCAATGTCGCATCACTGCCAATGCTCGGGGCAGAAGTTGAACATAGGTGTGTTTGACTTTATGTGGTGCTGCCCAGACCGATGGGCGTCTGACTTGAAGCATTGCATGCCAGTAAGAAATGTTGTCTGACTTGAGATAGCACTGACGCCATGTGACTGACGTATGGCTTTAACGTACCACGAGAGTGATTCGAGATCAGCCGTCTGAGTCAGCCAGCACAGTTCGCCAAGAGGAGCTGCACGGGCTGTGATGACGACACAGCTGTTTCACGATTGGTCTGGTTCAAAGCATGACAACAATCACGTGGTGTGTTTTGTGTTTATTTTCACGCCTTCAGTTCCAGGAATGTTCACAAATCTGTATTTTTATAACAGTTAAAGCTGTTTGCGTGTAGTCGCAAATGTTATATTCTGTCATGTTCATCAAAATAAAACGGATAAAAAACGTAGGCCGCACTACATTGGTATTTAAATAATATATGCTTATGTTGAACTTTATTCTTGTAAAAACCGATGCTATAAGCCTCTTCAGTTCTACTCATGCTCCTACACGGACTTTCAAAACTTTTCATGTTGTTTACATCTTACAAATCATGTTTACTGCGATAAAGCCATGACTGACGTAAATGCAGCAAACTATGGTAACCACAGCGTGTCCGACTACACGTCTCCGTTTTCAGCTCCTGCCCGCCTGCACTCGGCCAATCTCGCTGATTGGTTACTTTTCAAACGGCAAAGCGTCAATTAGATTGCATTATACAAATAACCTAGTGTGAGCCAGCCAATAACATTTATGCTGGAGTATGTGTTGCGGTCACTGTGATTGGCTGTTGGCCACGCTTCAGACAAGACTTCCGTCAAGCGCTAACGCTTTCGCCCCGTGGGAATGTACCGTCAGACATGCTAACAATAGGCTTTATGCCCAGCTGCACTACTTCCTGAACTTCAGCCAGCTCCTTGTTTCCTGTCTGCCATTATTGGACAAACTGATTAATCCAGGTGTGTCTGATTATTGTTGTTGTGACTACGAGGTCAGGCACACCTGGATTAATCAGTTTGTCCAATAATGGCAGACAGGAAACAAGGAGCTGGCTGAAGTTCAGGAAGTAGTGCAGCTGGGCATAAAGCCTATTCTGTTGTGACCAACAGCCAATCACAGTCCATTCAAAGTAAATAAGAAGCGTTAATCGGCCTAATTTGCAGCACAATCGGCTAAAGATGATTTTTTTTAAATATGCCAAAAATTGGCCAAATTGGTCAACCTTTATAATGTAGTACTGACATGGATTCCCCATGTACTTAGTAAGTTTAAAGGGTATTAGTACTGTACAATATGTGTAATGTGGTTTCATGTCAAAAAACATGGTAATACTATGGTACTTTTTACTTTCTGTTAGTGAATATTCTTAATGTATATGAGGAACAGCCTACAGTTGATCTTTTTCCAAAACCAAATGAATTTTAAAATAATTTATAAAGCTTAAAAACACAGACCCAATCTTGAAGGATCAGCTTGCAAAAGTGGCTTAAATATCAGGGCTGAGGATGTCAGCTGTAGCGCCGGCTTAACGTCTCGCCGTCACAGCGCAATCTCTGAAACGCAAAAATCTTTTGGGAAAAGGGCATTATGGGGGCAGCCACAAATGGCAGGAGGAAGTAAAAACAGTTGAATAGTTGTTATAGACAATGAGGAAAGATTTGCAGATGTGCAGTTGAAATGAGACCGCTCTACTGTATAATGGGCTAAGTACTTAAATGAACCAGGTTAAATTTTAATTTACTAAGCAGTGGTAGGCAGTGTATTGTGAATTGGGGACATGGTAAATTAACCAAAAGGCCCCAGTATGCTTCTGCATCAATGAACAGTACTCAATTATGTTTAACCCTTTTTGATGAGTTAATGAGGTTATATTAAGATACGTGCTGAAATGACATGAACTGAATTAGTCATTACAAATATATCTATACAAGATGATTTTTGTGCAGAGATAACACCGCTACATTAAGCGGTTTAGCAAATGCTTGCGTTTTTCTTTAGGATGCCAAAACTGTTTTGCTGGCTGTCTTTGAGAACATCAGATGCAGAAATGCTATGAGATGTGAATTTAGCAAGTTTATTAAACCTGATATTTTAAGATACTGTAATTGCGTGATAAATGATTGCTAATTGGATTTAGTTTCACCATTTCAGTGCCTTTTAGTCATAAGACTTCATTTCATAAACGCAGTTTGATTTGATAAATATAATTGAAAGTTGCTTGCTTGGGTGCACTGAGAAAATGTTCTCGCATGGTGATATGTTTAAATCTTTGTCAAAGCTGATAAATGATGTATTGCATCATATAAAACAACTCTGTTCATACTCATATTTTTTGCAGTTTGCATGCTTAAAGGGGACATTTAATTAAAATCTGACTTTTTCCAGTGCTATAATTGGGTCCCCAGTGCTTCTATCAACCTAGAAAATGTGAAAAATAGTTTTTTTAATTGATGTTTGGCTCCCCTTGTGATGTCAGATGGGGATAATACCGCTCCTTAATCTGCACTATCCAACCACGGTGCTGCCATTTTAGTGCAAAGATCAACTCATTTGCATTCAAAAGGACACACCCAAAAACATCTCACACCTACAAAGTGGCAATTTTAACATGCTATAATAAAAATCTATTTGTAATTTTGTGCTACAACATCACATACGTACTCTGGGGACCCCAAAGTTGTATTTTACATCTTAAAAATGTCCCCTTTAATGCATGCATACTTAATTTACGGCACAGGGCTAGCACTGTTGCCTCACGTCAAGAAAGTTCGCGGTTTGAGCCCCGGTCCTGCCAGGTGGCCCAGCTTAGGTTTACTTTCTGGTTTCCTCCCACAGATAAAAAAGCATGCAGGTTAAATAATTTGGAGATGCCAAATTGCCCCTCCCGAATGTGTGTATGGATTAACTTGTGTAAATCAACTTGTGTATGGATTAACCATTCCTTGCCATGATAATAGCCATCAATGCTGAAATTGCATTAAGAACAAACAAACAAACAAAATGTGTAACAGAGGACACTGTGTGAAAAACTGTATCCCACAATGCAATGCACTTACTCTAATTGATTAATACTTTTAATTTACAAGTTACCAGTAAGTTATATTAGCCAGTATTAAGTTTATTTATACTTTAAATCTGTTTAATTTACTTTTACATTATTTTTTACTTTAATGTGTAAAAAATTTGGGTTGGTTGAATTAATCATAAAAATAATACCATCACGTGACAACTATGTAGCAAGCTTAATGTGCTAGAATTGTGTACTACATAGTATTTTATTAGAAAAATAGCATACTTGTAACTACAATAATATGATCTATAAGGTGTGGTCCTACTTTCTAAACTCCATACTCCCAGACTGTGAAATACATTTACATACCACTATTAAAATAAGTTCTTTAGTTAATTTCCCTTGCAAACCCAAACCACGTATATTGACCTTGTCTGTCATAGAGGACAGATGAAATAAGAGCCGTTTTCATTTCATTTCATTGAATTTGTTTTGGCAAAGGAGAAGGATGCAGGTTTTTTGTTACTGCGGCATTTGTTTATTTTGCAATGTTTTATTGTGGCTTAATAGTCCCCGTAATTACTCTTCATCTCTCTTTTAGGACGATAACATTGAGACATGCTTCATGAGAGGTGCGCGTACAAATGAAATCTTTCTGCCACAAAATTAACTGAATCAGCAGGGCAGAGCCCATCATCTCAGACAGAGCGTTGCAGGTATTTAACTGATACATAGTGATTTTAATTCCAGCCTTCATTCCTCATGTGTCTGTCTGCAGAGCAAATCCTTACGCAGGCAAATTAATGATGTGAAGAGAATAATTAGACTTGTGTTAAAGTAATTCAGAGAAAACTTTTTGAGTATATATATTTAATGTATTTTTAGTTCCTTAAGGAATCGAGCAAGCATATTTGTCATTAAACTTTTACGTTTTTATTAAATATGTGGGATGTATATGCAAAAATCAGAGCTTGTTTAAGTCTTTAGGGGCTGTGGTGCAGTGGTTAAACATCTGTGCAGGTAACCCAGAGATTGGTTTGTGCCCCACTAGGAGCTTTATATAAATTATTACCATCTGCCCTGTTTTCACCTTGTATTATTCAAGTTTCAAGTTTATTTATTTTCAGGAATATATGGCCTCTCTGCCCACAGATATCATGACATGGCAGATCGTCCATTTTTCATTCCTTGATTTATATACAATGCCAATTGCCATGCATACTCAGAATCACACATATCTTTGCAGACATCATCTACAAGGACAAGTTAACTTCTTCTTTCTTACATAAATCTATGTACAAAGGACAATCATACAAAAGTGCTTCTCATCTATCACAGAAATATGTGAAGAGTTTGGTTCCAAGACGCAATAAATCCATTTAGACTAATTTCGGTAAAACGTGTTTTCTATACCAAGAAAGTGACAAGATGAAAACCACTATTTTCTGTTACAAACTTTCATATTGCATCTTTAGGCTATAAAAACATTTAAAAAATCAAATCGATAATTTGATTTTCAAAGATTTATTATAAAAACGGATTATTTTTTCCACTTCATTAAGTTGACTAGTGGTATACACTGGTTAAAAAAAACAATAATGGCATTAATCAAAACACTTACTTTGTCATATTAAGAACACTGTCATTGCTGCTGTTGTCTTTGGGATGTCGTCGCTGAACTTTTTTGACAGTGATAAGCTGTAAAATGTTTTGGTCCTGCTCGATTTTCATTGACTTTGAGTAAAATAATGTTTTTGATAAGATCAATGTGTTAGCATGACAGAAGCTTGATGCTGTTGGGACGGTATTTTTCCTTCACCCGACTGCCTCTCATTTCTTCCCTGTCACAGAAAACCACCACATGTTTAGCAATGCCATCAAAATATTATTTGGTTTTTGTTTGTTTGTTCATCACGAAGTACAAAGTAGATGGGGAAAACTAGGATTTTGTGTGTATTCCGCGCCGCCATTGTTGTTTATATGCGTGGAATGGTACGCTGTGATTTTGTTAAATTACAATAACGACTAGGGATGCACGATATATCGTTATCGGCCGATAACTGCTTATTTTTAATATTATCGGTTATCGGTCTGATAGCAAAATTAGGCCGATAAATGAAAGCCGATAATTGATGGATTATTTTGGTTTGTTGAACCACTTCACTTGCTCATTGCTGGCCATGTGGAGTTTTGATTGTTTTTTTGTGTGACATAGCACGAAGATGACACGTGTTGCGGGCTTAAGAAGAGTATGCTAGTCTAGCGCAAAGACAAGATGTCCGCGGTCTGGGAGTTTTTCATTGTGAAAATAATATGAATATTTATCGGCCTATATATATATCGGTTATCGCCCCCCCAATATAAAGAGTTATCGGTATCGGCCAAAATGTCCATATCAGTGCATCCCTAATAACGACAGATTCATTCTGCAACTGGTGTATTACTCCATCTGCCCGTTTCTATAGCTAACTGATAGCTTGAACATCTAAACAAGAATAATGATCGTACCATTTGCATGTTATACATAAACTTAATGTAGCTCTCTTGTATTAACAAAGATTTGCATTGTAAGTTTAGTTTGTTATTTTCTAAAACTGATGCATACCATGCCTTATGTGCTTTTCTTTCAATTTTTGATTAAGAACAGCTGTAAATATTCCTATATTACCTACACTTTGAGCCTCCCAAGTAGTACCTACTTTATCTAATTCTAAGAGCATATTGTAGCTCTTTTACCATTTACCATTTTCTTGGATAACGATGATCGGGCATCGACACTAATTTTGTCCAATGCATAATACATCTTTTCATCTAAGATACAATGCAAATCTTCCCAGGTTACACTCTTAGAACGGATGTGTTAAAAACAACAAATTAGTGTTGAGTCTGGGACAACATATTAAATGCGTTGTCCCAGAATCCACCCATCTTTGCGTTATTATTGAAACAACACATTTTGTTTTACTTTTAACACAACTTGTGTTTTATTTTAACACAAAATGATACATAATGTGTTAAAATTACACATAATTTGTTAAAAGCTTAAGATAAAAAGATGTGTAAAAAATTAACACATCCTTTCTAAGAGTGTTCCCAAAACAGCTACATTGCTTGCACTTGTACTAATGCACAGAATTTTTTTTTACAAAACGTTTTTTTCTCAATACATTCTACTGGCTCAAAGCCCCATAATTCACAACCATAATACAGTATGGGGGCGACCATAGGATCAAACAAAAATAGAGCTTGAGTGTAGCTAATTTTTTGCTTGGGAACAAACCTTAGCAAAGAAAATATTGCTTTCTTGCCTTGGCTTGCTAAATGCTGTTGGGTTTTCCACCACGACAATTTTGGACCTTATATTATTGACCATAATTGGAAGCGAGCTCAATTTAAGTTTGTTTAGGATCACCTGCAGACCTATTAACCAACCACTGTGTTAAAACCATTGTTTTAACTGTTGGTTATGGGTGGCTTTTAAAGAAACTTAACGTTTTTGTCTATTTGCCAGCATACACGTACAGTGGTTAACACATTTATAAGAGCACCTGCCGTTTTGTCTCAAAGACAATCCAGCATGAAGTGTTTTTATGTGGACTCTTTCCTTTTCAGAAAGTTCACCATTTTTGAAGTGAGGGATGCTAAATCAAAGTTATATTTTAATAAAATATTTGATCCAGCACATTCTGAGAGGAGTCAAAAATGAATCAAGGGTACCATTAAAACTGATTTTTATATTAAGGACTGCAAGTAAGTAATTGGGCATCAGAATAAAATAAAGTCTCCCTTTTTTTAAACCGTAAATTTGAAAATTAATGGACAACAATAATTATATTTTAGCATTAGAAGTACTACTGTGAATAAAGAGCTTACACCTACATGAAAAATTATTTTGGTTATTACCAATACTGTTAGTTTAAGGTAGCTTTGGCACACACCGTACATAGGTGCTGGCCTAATATATTTGTAAGGCACTGTTCACTCTTAGAAAGAACACATTTGTACACATTTTGTACATAATAGTGGATATTAGTTAATCAAAGGTACATATTAATACCGCACAGGTACATGTGTGTACCTAAATGGCACATATTCTGACCTTTGTAAAGGGTATTGTCCAAGTGACTTTTTCTAAGAGTGTAGATACTATAGACATCATTTGAAAAATGTAAACCAACAAAAAACTTTCTAATAATTGCCATAGCACATTAAAGGCGGGGTGCATGATCTCTAAAAGTTGATGTTGACATTTCAAATCACCCAATCAAACACACCCCTACCCCAATAGAATCTGGACCTTTTCTTGATAGACCCGCCGGTCCGGGGCCCCCAGGGGGGCCGTGAGGTGGTGCCAGGGGGCCCCAGTTTTATGACATTTTATAAAATACATTAATTTATCATGATTTCTGTGTAATTAAACCTAAAAAGAAATAAGGCTACTAACCAACAGCACTACTTTGTATAACTTAATATGTTTGATTAATTAAAATGTTAAATTTTAGAACAGTTTTGTGTTATAAATTTTCTTTGGGGGGGCCCGCGAAGGATTGTACCGTACACAGGGGGGGCCGCACGCAGAAAAAGTTTGAGAACCACTGAGTTAGTAGACATTGCACTTACTGCTGATTGGCTACAAGTGTGTTTTGGTACCTTGCCCAACTCCCTTTTTCAAAGTGTTTGTTTTTAAAAAAGTCATGCACCCGCCTTTTTAATTTGTGTTAAACGAAACTTTTAATAGCCATAATTTTTTGACTCTGAACCATAGGCTGTAAAAATATGGACGTCGTGTCCGTGACATCAGCTATAGGTTTGTGAAGAGCTTTTTTGAAGCCAATAGTAGGCGTTGTCTGCCGTCGCCATCTTGGCTGTGCGTTAAAGAGGCGGGACGTGGGTGAAGCTGAGGTGGCTGGTTGCTGAATCCACGCCTACCTAGCTCGACTCTAGTGACAGTAGTAGCAGTTCACCTGTCACTCAAGTGGCCACGTCCTTAATTATGCAGAACTTTAAGGCTTAATATAAATTAAACGGATGAGTTACAAAAAACTTCACAGTTGTCAAGAAGGGAAAGATAAGCTATATAGACCAAAAACACTTTTTGTACCATGCTGTAAACACATATTTTCTGCTCTGAAGTTGGGTATTTTAACATGGGGGTCTATGGGAATTAACTTCCTTTTGGAGCCTCAAGTGGCCAGTTGACGAATTGCACTTCCATGTTAGCTTCATCAGAGAGATCGGAAGGTTGCCCCTCGCTCTGAACAGATGTACAGTAATACTTGATTAATGTTTTGATCCCAGGAAGACACATACGAGTTGTACATTACTGGCAGTTTATATTAACCATTCACCTCATCGGTCCACTCGAGACAGGATCACCCTCGACAGATGTTATGAATGAGGACATTGTGTCCTTGATCAATTCTCTATTGTACTGAATAAAAGCATCTGCTAACTTGCTGTGCATTACAACGTTGGCACCACAGCATCACACAACTCCATTACTGCTAATACCACTAAAAACTAAACAGCAAGCCCTGCAGATTGAGACAGCGATGTTGGTACGACTGCAACTGTGTCACTCATGTCTCTCTGTAATGACACTTGTAATTAAAAGCGCATTAGTGTCCTCCTCTTAACGGCGTGAGACAGCGACAGCTCGGCAATCCATTATTTGCACATCACTGCACCCTTAACTTCAGTCTCACCGTATAAGCAGATAGTGAGCGAAGTCAAAACTAAAAGAAAATGGGGAGAGATTTCACCCCTGCGGAGGAACAATGAACGCTGCACTATTATCATATTCAGAATAGTGCTGATTGGCTGACTAATTTACCTTTTGTACTACATAATAAAACAGTTTAGGGAAAATCCCTCGAGTGTTTCACATTGTCAGCTATTCAGCAGATGTTTCTTTATTCAAAATGTGACCTAGAGTAAAACTTGATTAAATTGACTTGTTGTACTACAATAAGCATAGTTTAATATTTTAATTTGTTTGAAAACTATACTCGGTCCTTCTAGAAAAACGTGATTATGCCATCACATGACTCAATGCATAATCAGCCAAAGTCGCATATTTATGTGGGGGCCACATTTTTAAATACGCCGCACTTTCGCACGATAAATGGCAGATTTCTGCTCGCGAAAAATGTGGGGCTTGCATGATTTCATAATAATCCATGCATTTTAATTACGTGACGTGATTACGCTACGTGAACATCAGTGAAAAGCTGCAAAAGCAGCAAACAGTTTTTGCAAGTTCACGCAGTATTTGCAAGTTCCCGCAATTTTGTCAATTTCCCACAATTTCATCGTATAAAATTGCATAAGTATCCCGCATATTCCATCGCATTTTTTAAGAAAACGTGCCACAAGATCAAGGATTTTTGCCCACAACAATCACAAAAAAACTCCTTTTTCTGGAAGGAGTGTATAGTAACCACCAATTAGGATTTTTTACTGTATTCTATACATTGTCCTGTGATATTTAAAGAGCACTTATGGTCCGATTCACAATTTTACATTTCCTTTGGTGTGTAAGTGTGTATTAGTACATGTTAACGATATGCAAAAGCTACATACCCCAAAGTAAACTATGATGCGAGTTATTGTTTTCAACGTAAATCTCTTTTTTTGGACTACAACAAACACACGGATTGTAGGCAACATTTTACTTTCTGGTCCTGTTGAAGTGGACAAGACCGGCATTATCATAATTCCTCCTGCTTCGGACTTAGTCTGTAAGTTAACTCCTGTTAGCATTGCATTGTTAGCGAATATTTCAAACATGGTAAGAAGCATCACATTTACAGCTGACGTCAGAGATATTCAGGCCAATCACAATGTACAGATTAGCTGGCCAATCAGGGACACTGAGCTTTTCAGATCGATGAGCTTTGTACAAAATCAGAACATTTCAGGAAGACAGGGATTTATGGAGCTACAAAAATGAACGGTATGTGAAAAATTATTACACATTACACATTGTATTATACCAAATACACAAAATAATAAAGTTGTTTTTAGCAATTAAATAGGTGTCCTTTAAAGTAAAACTATAATATCCAGGGTCAACTGAAACTGTGCACACCAAAAGCGAAACAAATATGCGCATCGCATTACTCCCTCTAGATTACACGCAGGATTACTTGTTTTTCGCATCAATTGCGCAAATGAAAACAATGCTCTCCGTTTTCTAATACAACTGCATGTGTCAAAGCTCTTCGCTGATTGGCTTGTGTGATGATGCGTCTTTACATGTCCCTCACAAATATAATTTTTTTATTTGCGCAGAAGACGAGATTTTATGCAAATATTGTACGTTTGCAGCAATCGAGTCGCGCAATTTGCGTCATTTGCATCGCCTCCCCCGAATTCGCGTCTATTTGTGTCTTTGCATTAACTTTATGTAATCTTCCAATACAACTACTTAAATTTGCACACACCATTACGTTAAAAGTGATTGGTTGATACTGCTGTGATTTAGTTTTATTTTTTCCAGGAAATGTAAACATTTAAACTTTTTGACTTAAATTTTATGGACACAAAACCACTTAGACATTTCTCAAAATGTCTCAAAAGAGTCATAAATAGGTTCTGAATGACATGTAAATGAATAAATGTTGACTCTTTTTGCTGGTCAGTGACCGGATTGAACAAATCACAGTCACTCAGGTGGGTTTTATGAAAGTATTTCATTTATTTTTCTTAAGAAAAGAGCCACATACATACCGAGGATACAGATAAAAGTACAAATACCAACATATTAACTCCTGGAGCGGAGGTAAGAGAAGTCTGTACATGTGAACACGGCTTGTACATTAGGATTGCTCTTTTGCTGATAATTGCATGAAATGCTCCCTGCGACGCCGAGCATGACTGTTATCACAGAGGAAGGTGACCGAACATGAAAGCAGATGCAGAGATTATCACAGTGTGATGTATAAGATGGAGCATTACTAAAGAAACGTTCCTTGTAATATCAACTTTAAAGCAATCATGTTACCAGTAATGCACTACCAATAAAAGTCTATCGGGTTTTTCAACTATTGTAATGACTATGTCAACTAGTAAAGTGACCATGTAAACTAGTAAACACAGTAACTGTCATATAATACATACAAGGATACCAGTACAGGGCTGTTTACACAGCGAGAAACAGTAATTCAACTGGTATTGCTTAACCAGAATCAGTCTTTATTTGAACTCTAGCCTAACAAATCAACAAGACGATGTAGACTTTAACTTTATAGCTTCAAAAACACACATCTGTAGAAAAATAATTAATATAAGCGCTTAAACAAAAACACAAGCTGCACATATCTGCTTTTAAACTCTTTATATGGCCTTGCCCCATAGACTTCTATTGAAAGCGCATTAGAAGAAACATTAGTTTAGCAAATTGAAGGACTGAGGTTTGTTTTTCTGTGCTGATCCACACAGTCTGTCTGCAGAGCTAACAAGCCTTCCGTTTCTGTCCTTGCACATCATTTCATTTTCTAACAGTGTGAGTGTTGCACACTTGTGTAAATAACATGACCGCTGACAGGTGTAAATACAGGGATTATTTTGTTTTTCTTGTTCTCGTGCACAATGTGCCTGATATGAAGGTACAGGGAGAAGCAGTTCAATCTTTTTTAAACGCTCATGAGCACAGATTCAGATTGTCGGTGCAGTTAAAATAACCTTTTCAATTCACTTATATTGTAAGCAGGGCTCCAAACGTCTGAGATCATTCATTAAAATGCCCATTTTTGCATTTCAACAGAATGCAATCTTTATATTTTCATTTGATTTATATGTCAGTTTTGAAAGAAAAAACATGAGTTTTAGTATTAACTATGTTTTGTTTTAATGATTTGGCATGGGCTTTGTCTGTGCATAGTTAAGGTGGATAGATTAGTTAAAGTAGTCAATGTCACTAATGTGATTACATTTTATTATACCACAGGGCTGTTGAATGCTTTATTCTGATTGGTCTAGAAATGTTCCATGGGTATGCATTATTTTCTGATAAATGCAGACCTGACCTGTCAAATGTCTTAAAACAACCACCAGAGCAATGTCTGTGGTAACTGTGGTATAAGCAGAATAATTACAGTCCTTTTAAATTATGTGGAAATAATGCACACCCGTGGTGTAACGTTATATGGGTGTGCATTAATTTTGAATAACTCAATAGGCCCGTTGTCTATTATTCCTTACTTATTGACCTACAGTAGTAGTTTTGTATAATAGTAAAGGCTGTAATATGTAATGCATTAGTGAGGAGGTTCATTGACTTAAACCAGATTATTCAAATAACACAGTGCAATGCAAATTTATTTTTGTTTTTAAGATTTATGTTTTATTTTTAATAATTTTATGATTTTTAAAAATAGTTGTCTTGCTCTTAAAATCTAATTTATTAAACATTTATTCCAAACAGATTGTTTGGTTGGGGATGAAAACAACATCCCCCTACAAAAACTTGAAGTTAAAAACATCAACAAATTGAGTATTCTAATGCAGTGGGAAAATTAAAATAGAAAAATATTTTTGATAAAGACATTAAATCAAAATAACATCACAGCAATTCTGTTTTATTTTTTGGTAATACTTTACAATAAGAGTGTATTTGTTAAAGGGTGGGCGGAGGATTTCCTCGAATTTTAGAAAAGAACAGCCTTCTCCACTTTTTAAAAAAATGCAATTGCGCAACACTCCTGATTGACAACTAGGAGGACCAATAGTCTTGATGATCCACCCGGAAAAAGAAAATCCTCCGCAATACCTTTAACTTTAGTAAATGCATTAAGTAACATGAATAACAATAAGCAATATCGTTTTTCATCATTTATTTTTTATGGTGCATTAACTAATGTTAACATATCGCCGCTGCCCGATGAAACTCACGTATGTCCAAAACGATTACTTTTTAGGAAATTAAAAAACACTGTATTTCAAAAGCAGTTGAATGTAGCGTTGTCATACTTGGTACGGCATCTTTACATGTAACCATATTCTTGCCAGTGTAATGATATAATCCACATTTGACCAAAATAAATGAACATACGTGCATATTTTACAGTAACGGTGGTCGATACGCGTTCTTCCGATCATTAATTAGAATGGCCAAGTGGCGTTTCATATTGACAGATGAATACACTCAGTTTATATAGCCTACGTCTTAGTTTATTAAATACGCTTAGTTTATTTAATATTAATTATAAATGTATTAAATGTCTCTTGCAAACTATGAAGGGACGATGAATCAATACACTGACATGGTAATGCTAGACAGATACATTGCTTGCACAGTCCTACCGTAATTTTGTCACTCCTAGACATACGTCTGGCGTCAGGGGGAAACGTTTACCTTGATGAAGGAAAGTCATTGTCTCACCAGGCTATGTTTATTCGGCTATCCAGTGCTGAGCTTCGATGAAACGTCACGAGACCGTCAAGATGCTTCCACTGGGCGGGAGATACGCGGCGTGATTGACAGCTTTGAAACCAAATGTATATACGTGAAAATCAGATGACATGATTTCACAACTTTTCATTGGCCATTTAGATATGTGAAGCATTCTGTATACGGAAATGAACCTGGACATTCAATCCGTCGAAAAATCTCAAAATCGGCAAAATGGACATACGTGGTTTTCATCGGACAGCGACGATATACAACTTTTGATTTCAAAAATGTTTTAGTAAATGCTGATATTACCATGAACTAAGATTTAATAAATGCTGTAGGAGTATTGTTCATTGTTGGTTCATATTAGCCAATGCATTAACTAATATTAACAAATACAACTTATTGTACAGCATTGCCTTTTTTTAAATAAAGCAATAGTTTATAGGGGTAGTTTACCAAAAATAAAAATTCTGTCATCATCCACTCACCCTCATGCTGTTACAAACCGGTACACATTTCTTTGTTCTGATGAACACAAAGGAAGAAATGTTTGTAACCCAACCGTTTGTGGACCCCATTCACTTTAATAGTAGGATAAAAGAATACTAAGTAAATGGGGTCCACCATGAACTGTTTGGTTACAAACATTTCTCTAAATATTTTCCTTTGTGTTCATCAGAACAACGAAATTTATACAGGTTTGTAAAAACATGAGAGTGAGAAAACAATGACAGAATTTCCATTTTTGGGTGAACTATCCCTTTAAATCCTGTTCTCTTAAACGAATCAATTGGCTGGTTTTGTTTTCAGTTTGCTAAAAACTTGAAGAAACTTGGCCCAGTGTCATTAAACCCTTCGACTCATGTATCAGTATTTACACTTTCATGTTACAAATGACAGCCATTTTGAATCGGCGTTCTCGTCTTGGTTTTAAACCATGAAGGTCATTGTAAATTCTGAGAAAGGGACGGGTAGATCTGTGTTTGTTTTTACTGCAAAGATTTTTTGTGAAATATCTTTTAATCTGACCAAAAAGACATGAGTTTTTTCTAAAGAGATTGCTGGTATAAAGACTTCTCGTACAGTACAGACCACGTGGCATGATAAAGCATCACATTTTTGGTTCTTTTTATGATACCTTCGAGTTAAGGATTTGTGAAAAATCAATACATCACAGAGTAAAGCTGTTCTGCTCTGATCAGAGGAAATCTGAGGTCTGTGAGTTATTTGGGATGGGATGCGTTAAAAACTAAATTGCACAACCCATCAGGGAGAAGCCCTGCAGTCTGATCGTTGATTCGGTGGCACTGATAGATTTGCAGACATTTTCATTTGAGAATCTGATCATCCAAAACTTCAAGGGTGGGCAGTTCTCACTGAAGTTCACATAATAGAAGACAGTTTAATTGTCTTAAGTTTGCTTTATCTTAAAGGAACACGCCAACATTTTGGGATTTTAGCTTATTCACCGTATCCCCCAAAGTTAGATAAGTACATAAATACCTTTTTCATCTCTGTGTGTCCTGTAACTCTGTCTGACACACCCACCGCTAGCTTAGCTTAGCACAAAGACTGGAAGTTAATGGCTCCAGCTAGCATACTGCTCCCAATAAGTCACAAAACAACGCCAATATTTTCCTAGCTTTGGGGGATACGGTGAATAAGCTAAAATCCCAAAATGTAGGAGTGTTCCTTTAATAAAGCAAAGGGAATTTAAACTAACCCCCTTGTCCACTTTACCATAAGATTGTATTTGTCACAAAACAAATTACCTACAGTAGCATGAACTAACAATGAACAATACTTCCGCATTTATTAATCTTAGTTCAAATCTTAAATCCCCCAAAAACGTAAAAAAGTTGTAACTGTTAACATTAGTTAATGCACAATGAACTAACATGAACAAATGTATTACCGTAAACAACCTTGTTGTAAAGTGTAAGCCCCTATATTAAGTATTTAACTTCATCTAATGCTTTTGTTTTATCAACACTGATTGTTGTACAAAAATTCTTGTGGATGGCTGATGTTGAGGAGGGCTATTGTGATATTTAAAAGCAAAAAAACATTAAATCTGCCAGGTACGACAAGCAAAACATAAGGTGGGTGAAAATGAACTATCTCCCGCGTTTCTTATTATTTTCATGTTTAATGCCTTCACTGAAAAAAATTATTCATTGAATTTAATCATTTTTTCCAAGGTAAGTGGTTGCAATCAATTTATTTAAGCTACATTTAAACAAAAAAGATTAGTAAAGTAAAATAAAATATAAAACTTTTGTTTAAATGTAGCTTAAATAAATTGATTGCAACCACTTACCTTATAAAAATTGATTAAATTCAATGAATAATTTTTTTCAGTGTTCTAGAAAATGTTCTTAATTTTCTTACACTATATTAAATGAAAGAGCATATCCTTTGCTTTCAAACAAACAAAAACATTTATTTCTATCTTGATTTGTTCTCTTTTTATCACCTCTCAAATATGGGTAAGTTTCTTTCAAAATACCAAATTTTGAGGCAAAAGGTAAGATAATTGCATTTTTGTAACAGACTTTTGTTAGAGATCAGATTCAGAATGATGATCAAAACATACACAGAGTTTTTACTGTTTTTGGATCAGTGGATGCTTAGTGTTTAATAAGTTTGGTAAGAGCTCCACCTGGTGGATAATAGCGGAAATATGGATTGCCGTAAAAACTCGTCATTGGCAGGAAAGCGTTTTTTCTTAATTGACGAGATAACTCGTCATTAGTGGGGAAAAAGTTCAAATTGAAACCTAAGCTATATCTGCACTCAACTCAGCGTTGGGCCAAAAAGGGACAAACCTAATGGGTTGCAATTTACCCTATGCTGGATTGTTTAAATTCAAAATGCTGGGTTGATTTAACCTATTGTTTGGTCAAATATAAACATTTTCTGAGTTAATTTAACCTATCAACGGGGATTATCCCTTTTTGACCCAACGATTTTTGATTTTTTGAAAATAAATCAGGATTTTTTTTGGAGTGTGCAGACTTGAATGTGAGCCCGCTTGACTACAGGCAAGGTGGCCATTAACCTTGCCTATTGTAACCAACCCCAAATACCTTAAAAAACATTTAATATCTGCATAAGCATAGTGGTAGGCAACTGCACGATGTTAACTAATTCTGCTTTGGATTATACAGTAATGGATTAATTTAATAAGGTTTAAGCAATAAACATGGATGGGGGAGGTCTTCTGGACAGATGGCAGTGGGTGTGGATTTCTACATAATCCTTTCCATGGCTTTCAGAGCAATCGCACATTCATTTATTCATGTGCTCGCTCACTGTCACTGTTAGCTACATTATTACATTGGCCTGTCTTTCTCTTGCACAAATGCATGTGTTACGGCTTGTCACTGTTGCGCCAGATACGCTGTAAATCTGCTTGTGGTGCGGAATAGAAAATACTGATGAGAAATCTAATACGGTTGGTTAAGTGTGGAAAAACCTCGGCAGAAATGTTTACGTCAGCAGTTCTCAACTGGTTTTTTACTTTAGGACCAAGATTTTTTTTCATTGGAGACCCAACTCGTTACTTAAATTGCAAAATTAAAGATATGCATTGATGTCACCGTGAATTGTAAAGGCCGATAATAATTATTTATGTGACTGGCTATTTTGGGATTTTTGTTACCCTACATTTTTGTTAATGGTTTTCTTGGATAAGGAAATATCAACCAGTACATCTCTGTTGGCATCATATTTGCATGTCACAGCCTTTGATGTAAAAAAAATTATAAACCAAAGATTTCTCTCTCTTTATTATCAGCAACTAAATGTTTAGTATTACTTTACTGTTGTTATTGTACTGTTGCTCTCCACGATCCTATCTCAGCAGACCTGTCACCCATTTTGGACTGAGATGTACCGGTTGAGAACTGTTGGTTTATGTTCTGCCATGTCAGCGGCACGATTCTGCAGTGTTAAGTGTTTTAGTAAACGTCCAGTTACTTGCTGTGTTTGCGTTGATGTTGAAAAGCATCCGGATGCAAAGTTTCCCCAAAACACGAGCGTATCTCAGTATTTTTAAAATCCATCTCTCCGCGATTCGTCAAGCTATGATGACAGGTGCTCATACAAAAATAGTCAACTATTCTTTCAGAACAAAGAGATGCCTAGAAAATCGTCAAAATTCAGGCTTTAAATGGGAAACAAAATGGACACATCCACAACAAACACATTCGAGCCACAATTCAATTCTCCTGTGGTTTGTCCGAGATCAGCCGGGGCTGAAATCAAATCACTGTGGGAACTTGTGGCGAAGCTGCGGTCTTAGGAAATGGCTCTCGTCGCTTTCCTCCCAATTATTTTTCCACGACTGTCAAAAATAACTTCTGTCGTCGTGTAGTCCTCCAGAAACATCCCTGTGGTTTATGCTCAATCGAGCAATTACTGTCCAGTCATCAGGAGAGATGTTTTCAATGGTTCGACATGAATAGTTATCACATCACTATACAACACAAAGAGATGAACGTATGGGAGGTGGGAAAGATCCGAACGGTAGGCGTAGATCCACGGGGAGAGCAGGTAGTAGCTATCATACAGGAACAATGGCAGCCTGGAAAAACGTTTTGCCAGTTCATTACATACAGTATGGATTTGCCATTCATGTTTGCCAACGCAGCTGAAACGGCCCCACGTTGCGGGGGACGGTTATTGTTTGTTGAAATGACTACCAGACCGGTTTAGTTTAAGGACGGGGTGTGAGATTCATGGCGTATTCACTCCACTTTCCAAAGAGTTTTCATCCAAAAGGATGCGTGCCGCCCATTCATTCTTTTCAGATTCGATAAGGCTTCTTTTGTGTTCGCAAATCTGCGCTGAACCAAAATCCAGGAAAGGCGTTTATCTGAACCACTGCGAATCATAGCGGGCAGTGAGAGGTTTTTTCACGGCCCTCCCTCAGTGAATTGTGTGGATGTCTCCCAGCCACGGCCCTGGTAGCGGTCTGGGGTACGTATAAGCATTCTGCAAAAAAAAAGTGAGAACAACAATTAGATACAAATATTGCATTGTATTTATCACTTCCTCAACACAATTGAAATGCGCCAAGCGTGTTGTTTGCACCCAGACGAAATGTCGTCAAACAAATTAGCTTTCAAATGTGTTAAATTCGATAGGGTCTCCAAGACAATATTTCTTGCGTAAACAATCCTCCCTTTATAATCTAAGCTGTCTTTAACTGCGTTGAAGAATCAATTAACCGTCACGACTGTATATTTGGTATCTCCTTTTCTGCAGCCAAGAACATTTTAAAACGCATGACATTTTTTTGATTAACTTCACTTCACGCGGATAAACATGTTTCACATTCGTTCACCTTTATGTGGAGGGAATAAAATCACGCGGTGAGCGGCTCATCATGTTTACGTTTAAAAATATTAATTAAACTGAGGGAGAGATGAAATTAAAACGTCCCCTTTCCGTTTTACTCGAACATTGATTTGCATGCACGCAGTAACTCGCAATTAATGCGAACCGTCTACAGTGACAACCCGGGGTGTTGCTCTGAGAAACACACATGCGGTTTGTCCCCAGTTAAATATGTCCTATCTTCCAACCAACAAGTATCTTTGGATAATTATGTGCCAAACAGAGAAGTTTACATGCATATTTTGTTGAATATGTGATATTCTATTCCAGAGAGACACAAACACAGTAGGGGTCTAATCTCTGAATAGCAGAACCTCTCTGAGATTTGTAATTATCTTCTTATGAATAAATCATCTTTTATGCCTCACAAATGTGGACGGACTGGGCTTCAACATCTGTGTTTGTCCTTGACTGAAAATTACATTGACAATGCAAGTATGGCGAGGGCATGATTTTGTGATTAAAACATTTATTGTGATAAAATACTTGAACAGAATAGCAGCAGTTGAAAAGTTCAGTAGGAGATATTTGACCACAAAGTGCACAAGAAACATAATAGACTGCATAATAAAACTCTTAGTGGGACTGCACCGGCATACTTTCACACCTTAATACTTTCCTACACCCCATCCAGAACCTTACATTCAGCAAATGAGTGACGCCTTGAGTTACCTTCCCAATGGTGCACTAAATCACATTCCCACTCCTTTTCCTTCACTTCTCCGTGCTGGTGGAATGATCTTCCTCTCAGCCTTATCTCTTACAACATTCAAAAAACAATTAAAAGCCATCTTTTCCAAAAATATTTGATTTTCATGTTGATCCCATTTATATCTCTTCCATCCTTTATTTACAAAAATCTCTCTCTCTCTCTCTCTCTGAGCAGGTTTCGGAATAGTGAAAACTTGACACTGTTAACCCTCATGTGGTTTTAACCCCAATAAATAAGTACACTTAAAGGAATATTCCATTTTCTTAAAAGAAAAATCCAGATAATTTACTCACCACCATGTCATCCAAAATGTTGATGTCTTTCTTTGTTCAGTCGAGAAGAAATTATGTTTTTTGAGGAAAACATTGCAGGATTTTTCTCATTTTAATGGACTTTAATAGACACCAACACTTAATACTTAACTCAACACACAACAGTTTTTTTCAGCTGAGTTTCAAAGGAGTCTAAACGATCCCAAGCGAGGCATAAGGGTCTTATCTAGTGAAACGATTGTCATTTTTGACGTTAAAAATAAATTATATACACTTTTAAACCACAACTTCTCGTCTAGATCCGGTCGTGATACGTCATGACCTCAAGAGGTCACAGAGGACGAATGCGAAACGCCCCAGTGTTTACAAGTGTGTTGAAAGAGGACCGTTCCGACGTTGTTGTATGTCAACTGATACTAATTAATGTCTTTGTGTCTGTGTGTTGTTTACGATGCTCCGCAAATGTGCGTTTTATATATGTAACACGTGACCTCCCTACGTCACTATGCATTTACATTAGGTCGCGCTGGACCGGACCTAAACGAGAAGATGTGGTTTAAAAGAGCATATTTTTATTTTTCTTGTCAAAAATGATAATCATTTCGCTAGATAAGACCCTTGTGCCTCGTTTGGGATCGTTATAGTCCTTTGAAAAAACTGTTACGTGTTGAGTTAAGTGTTAAGTGTTGGTGTCCATTAAAGTCCATTAAAATCCTGCAATGTTTTCCTCAAAAAACATAGTTTCTTCTCGACTGAACAAAGAAAGACATCAACATTTTGGATGACATGGTAGTGAATAAATTATCTGGATTTTTCTTTTAAGAAAATGGAATATTCCTTTAACCTAAACACTGAAAAATTTCATCCATTACTCAAGTTTTTAAAGGGGACAAATCATGAAAATGTAACTTTATACATGTTTATACAAGTCTCTGCAAGCATGTGAAATAATTGGTCATTGAAATTTGGCTCCCTTGTGATGTCAGAAGGGGATAATACCACGGCACTGCTATTTAATGCAGAGATCAACTTATTTGCATTTAATGGACACACCCAAAACAACGAATTTTAACATGCTATAATAAATGATCTATATGATAATTTATTTCTATATGAGCTAAAACTTCCGAATATGTTCTCTGGGGACACCAAAGATTTATTTCACATCTTATAAAATCCTTGTAAAATTTTAATGCACGAATTACATGATTTTTTTCTCATTCAACAAGAAATTTTGAGTTGCATCAACTTATTTAAGTCTCTGGATTTGACAATTTTACCCATCATGCATTGCAGCATGCATACAATAACTACTACTGTTATATGAGAGTTGTTTTGGTGTTTGTTATCTTTTTTTACAACTGCAGTTGTTTTTTGTTATTATTGTTACTTATTATTTGCGGTGAAGTGCAAAAGCTCATCTTTTCACTTCAGATTTGATTACTGTCACCATTATTGAGTGTGTTAAATGTTGAGGTCTCTGTGTGAAGTTGAAGCCTTTGCTTTACTTGATGTTACCTTTGCATTGCAAGGCGTCCTCTTTTTTTTTTGAGAGGCACAGATTGCAGAGTACTCTTAACATTACAAGTTTTATAAAACTATGTTAAAGTAATATTCTCTCATTGTTATCTGACCATTTGTAGAACAGGAAATGTTTAGTTAATCAAACAAGGATTTCACAAGTTCGCCTGCGCATTCAGTCTATTGAATGATGGTAAAATAAGACTTGGCTTGCTGTCCTCAAAGGGAGCTCGAACCCGAGGCTCGGCTCAAGCCCCAAGTTCAAAACCCTCCATAAGACTGTACAGAGAGAGGAATGAGCAAAATAAAGGAGGAGATTTGGGGAGGAGGAGGGATGCCAGATGAATCGTCACTGGTAGGTGTGAGGACTGACTCGCTTAAATAGGCTCTCAGGATGATTGACAGGACTGAATGTTTAGGCTCCTTCCGAACCTACGTCTAGAACTTCATAATGCTGAAACAAGATATTTTATGTTTAGTGAACAAAACATTTAAATGACCTGTTCAGCAATTTTAAGTAGATTTAACTTAAAATTACTTGCTTGTTTAACATACAGCGAGCTACCCTATGTTTTTTAAGTAGAATCAACTCTTCTGGGCTAACATTGTATAAGCACCTTTTGTACTATTGTATAAATCGCTTTATTGTTTATTGTCCTAATCTTTTTTTTTTAAAGAAACATCTGCTAAATGCCTAAATGCAAATGTAGATGTCTTAAAAGACATCTCATAGATATCCAAACACAGCCCAGACGTCTAGGCTAAAAAAGAAAATTAAATAGACGTCTAACAATAGCCCAAAAATAAATAAAAATATATAAATCAATAAATGAAACCAAACACCTTGTAATCACTGTTGACTTTGCTTGCATTTGGAATATCAGACATCTCACAAGATATTTTAGCAAAAACAACATATAATCAAGTTTATTTTGGCTGGAAGTGGGTTACTCATAGCCGGCCTAAGGTCTCCAACCTTTTTGTCATCAAGGGCTACCACAATGGATAAAACAGTCTGGAGGGCTACTTTTTTGATATAGTCTACTCGAAACTTTTGGTTTTACTTGTTGATTTTATTTTATTTTACTTGTTGATATGTTTTATCATTGTTTAAAATATTAACATGAAAAGAAGCCAAGCTTATTAATAATATTGAAGCGCGCCAATGGTCCGATTCACGATTTTTCGTTTCCTTTTGTGTGTATGTGTGTATTGGTACATGTTAGTGATATGCAAAAGGTACAAACCCCAAAGTAAACGATGACGCAAGTTATCGTCTCCAACGTAAATCTCTTTTTTGGACTACAACAAACACACAGATTGTAATCAACAGTTTACTTCCTGGGATTGGTGATGTAGACAAGACCGACATTATCATAATTCCTCCCACTTGGACTCACAGCCTGTAAGTTAACTCCTGTTAGCAACCGAATCTTTCAAACATGGTAAGGAGCGTTTCATTTCCAGCTGACATCAGAAGGAAGGGTGTCACGATTTAAATTTTAAATCGAAATTGGTCGAAATTAATTCACAACCTTGAACTTCAAATTCAACAATATAATCGTCGATGCTGCCACGCCCCCACTTCACGTCCGGTCAGTTGCCGAGCGGGAAAAAAACGCACGTGTTGAGTGCTGCGAGTCAACCTCCTCTAACTTAGCTACAGCCAGTTAAAACAACACCATGTAGTTTCCATGTAAAATGACTTACAGCTCCCCCATGTGGTTGAAAAGCGCAACAGTGCTGGATATCAGACACTCTTCTGCAGGCAGGGAGAGGGGCGGGGCTGTGTATCCTACCCTCCACCGCCACTTTCAGAGTGTGCTTGTAGCAGCTAGGAGGCTGCTCAGGTTGCAGCAACAGTACAGTTTGTCCAGTTAAAAGTTGTTCTATCACTGAAATAATTTTAGAGACATTATTTAAAGGTCGAAAAACTACATAGTGTTGCTTTAAAAGATAGCACGGCAGGACCGGTTGTTTCTCTGAACTGAGATCTGTTTAAGTTTCACAACAACTTTTTTCAGCTTCTTAAAAGTTATGAAAACAGCATTTAAATATGAGTTACTGGGGTATATTCTCACAAGCTCTTCTGACGGTAATAAATCGCGTTTTTAAGGTGCAAAGTACTGATAGAAGTTTTGTTTTATCAGGTATGTGCGTGTATCATATTTCTTCACAGGCAGCACGAACATGGTAGGGCATCTCCGGGTTCAAGGTCAGATATTAGATTTCAAAAAGTCTGTTCTAAAAATGGCATAGCATTTTTTGTGCTTTAAAAAAGTAAAAATTGATAATCGAATCGTGACCTTAGAATCGAAAATGTAATTGAATCAAGGATTTGGAGAATCGTGAGAAGTATTCAGGCCAATCACAACGTAGAGGTTAGCTGGCCAATCAGGGACAATTTTGTACAAAATCCGTGCGTTTCAGGAAGACAGGGAATTCTGGAGCTACAAAAATGTATGGTATGTGGAAAATAATGTGTTTTTTAACCATAAACCACGCCAACAATGAAATAGGTGCTCTTTAAGGGGACCACTGACCTAGGTGGTGAAATGACGGCCATTGCTCCAGCACTCTCAGAAAACGTACACCTTTGTACCTAAAAGGTACATATTTGGACTTTTTTAAAAGGTATTCTCTCAGTGTGCAACTTTTTTTCTGAGAATGTGGGATTAGTTGCCATGACCACACTAGTTTTTATACATTTCCCAGGATTCTTCTCCTGCGAATCATGCAAAATGTTGAAAGTCATGGCAATTATTTTTTAAGGTCTCTGAATATTTGAACTTTTCTGATTGTCTCCCGCTGAGGAAATTGAGCAAAACATCATTATATAAGACAATCAAATGCACCCCAGGATATCAGATATCAGACTAATACCAAACCTTTAGTTTCGAGCAGACGGATGAGCTTGTACTACAGGACGTTCTGCTAATTATCTGCTTGTAGTACAAATGACAAAGTCTTTAGGATGTCATTCAAGGGCATGTTGACAAGCACAGCACGTCGGCACAAATAACCGCTAATGGAAACCATGCAACTGAATGCATATTGTTAATGCAAAAAACAGTTCATAATATATCCGTAATGTTTAGTCATTGTGAAAAACAGTGTTTGCAACCTATTTATTCACGTAATGTAAGTGGAACAGGATATTATGAAGTCTTTGTGCAAATGTGTACTTTTTTGAAAGTGACCATTTTTTTGTCCACTTTTTCTGATCGTGTAGCCCTGGATGCAGGAATGGTGTTAAGAAATAATTAAATAAATTATAAATAGTTTTGTCTTTTAAGGTGTCTTTTATAATTTTTCTTGCAAAGAAAATTACATTGAAGATTGATGGGGGGATAAATGTTGCAAGCCAGGTTCGAACTCCTGTTGCCCTCCCAGGATGATGATTTGGAGCATGTACTTTACCTCCTAAACCATGACTCACGTTTTATGATCTTTTTATTGTCATTAATCTCTCCAAACTCTGACCTGAGGACCTTCTACATTCCCATAGCAGACGCATTACTAATAGCTTTTAATTTGCACCTTATCAGCCCTGCAGAAGAGGTTTCCAGAAGGAGAACAGGGTAAATCTTACACCGTTATTGATTACTTTTCCTCAGAGACTCAAAATTAATGTCTGCATCAGATTTTCCAGATAATACTTTTAGCTCCAGGTCAGAGATAAACTAAATACTGTATTAACACACGCATGCCCAGAATAACACGTATGCACCCGTGCATGTTGTCATAAACGTGCACACACTTTTCCACCTCCGCTGCATTCGTGAGTCATGCAGAAATGCAAATTAACTGATGGGCCACATACATTTTTATGACACAAATAAACACATCATCACTTTGGCAGGTCTGAACACATTTCTTATAATGTTGCAGACGCTTGCAGACGAGGGCTGTGAATATAAAGGTTGTAATATTCTGTTTTTTAAAGGTTTCGCTTTCAAAGTTCAGGACTGAATAATATCAGCTTTGCCTCGTATGTTTCTCCTAAAGTTCCCTCTGAGAATTATTAAAGACACATGCATTGATTTTTAACACAAAGTGAAAGTATATATTTTTTGAATTATGAGCTGTAAAATGAATCTGGATTTCTCATTAAATTGCAGTATTCATACAATATGAAAATCTTTGGCTTTTGCATACATTGGTATTTTTAAAAATTTGAACACATTGAGACACAGTTAAAAAAATAAATTGAGCATAACATTGATTTAACCATTAAATCTTGTTTTATTTTTCTATTAAAGACTGCAAGTAAATAACTAATTGCACATCTAAAGCCTACGGATACTGATAGATTAACCATTATAGAAACATGATTTTTGCAATCACTGTTAGTTAAGGGCAGCTGTGACACAGACCTTACATTGGGCGCAAGGGATACAAGGGATAGTTCATCCAAAAATGAAAATTACCCCATGATTTACTCACCCTTAGGTCATTCTCGATGTATATGATTATATTTTTCAGATGAACACAATCAGACTTGTATTAAAAAAGTCCTGCTTGTTCCAAGCTTTATAATGGCAGTAAATGGTGCTTTAATTTACCATTATAAAGCTTGGAACAGCCAGGACATTTTGTCCATGTATGTGTGTATATTTACAGTATATGTTCTTTGTAAAGATTGTCAGACATCAACTCTTGTCCAGGCAAATCTCTTCATTTTCTCTGCATTTCTTATGAAAAGAAAAAACTGTGATGGATAAGTACAATAGCCATGTGTGGGAAGAGAAATTTCCAGGAAATCGGATCTCATTTTTACCTAGTTTATTTTTACATTATTCCAATTTGAATTTGATCTCAAAGATGATACGACACGCATGCACTTCAAGTCTCGGGTGCTCCCATCAGGTGACATGGAAACAAGGAAATCTGCATTGTAAAAAATGAGCATGTAGGTCATGCAACAATTTCCTCTTTTTGACGGCTGTGACTGCAATATGCAAATGTGTTTCCCTGAGGGTCGAGGAGTTCGGATCTTTATAATTGTCTCTATTACTCGCAGGGGAACGACTCTAATAAGTTAAATATTGGGGGTTGCATAGACGGCCATATGCAGGGAGTGATGCATTTTTTAGATTACTGCATTGTTCTCTGAGGGAAAAAGTTTAACTGTGCTTTTACGTCATTCTTAGATTATGACAAAGGGTAAAATGTAGTTGTTAGCTGTGAAGAAGTAAATTCAGTTAAATAACTTCTACAATGAAGCCCAGTAACATGGAAAGCATTGAGAATGTTAAAGAGTTTTATTCAAAGCGCTCTGCAGGATAGATGCGTGTTTGGATTGAAAGATTGAATAGTCAGTGGCTTTGTTCAGAATGGAATACAAGAATACTGTGTACAGCACTTTATTATATCTAAAAAATACTATGTGCATTTTAAAGAGTTGTGTTACATTGTTGCTAAGTCACGTGACACAGTTTTAAAATGAATAGTTTGATGAAATGTTACAGTAAAAGCTTTTTCATTTATAAGTCACTTTGGATAAAAGTGTCTGCTAAATGAATAGATGTAAATGCAGATAAAGTTTTTAAATTGCAAATTAAAAAGGAGATTTATCAGGAAACATTAATCAGGATTGCTATTACAATGAAAATGGAGGTCAAGTCAAGTTCAATGAATTGTGGGAGTTCTGCACTATACAGTATGTGCTGTTCAGACTGATCTCACAGAAAGTCATGTTATAGTCATGCAAAATTTTATCCATTTATTCGTGTACATGCCACGAAATTCAGCTTTGTTTGTGCCTTGAGCACAAATTTCTATAAATAATTTTACATGTGCATTGCACGACTTTCTTTTTTGTTTCATTTTATGTATTGTTTCATCTCTTTTTACTATGTTCTTACCATTGTCGCTTGGGGTTAGGTTTAGAATCACTTTCTGTTACATTTTTAGACATCATAACTAGTGATGCACCGATGTATCGGCCGCCGATATTTATCGGCCGATTTTTGATCAATTTGAAACCATCGGCATATCGGCAATAGCACAAGAAAGGCCGATACCGATTGTTTATTAATTAACTGCATAAAGAAATCCATTATATGTAAAAAATGAGTTAAAGTTTGTTAATAAAATTAATGCTGAATTGCAAAAACCACCTTTGAAGGTTGTCATGCTGTCTTATAATATTTGTTTTAGCTTAATTTGTGCCTCTCTTATTATGTTGGTCATTGAATGTTAATTAGATCCAATCCATGTTCAGTAAAAATAATTTGATGCAGAAATAAACTAGCTAAAAGACCAAATGTATAGTACTGTATACAAGTGTTTAAAATCGGTATCGGCCAGAAGTTATCTGTTTAAATCGGTATCGGCCCAAAAAAATCCTATCGATGCATCCCTAATCATAACCCAAACCCCAAGCGACAACATTTTAAAAATAGGAAAAAAAGAGAAAACTACATAAAATGACATGAAAGAGAAAGCCGTGCCACGGACACAAGAAACTATTAAAGAAATTCATGCAAGTGTCATGAAAAAGACATTCGTGCTCAAGGCACGTAAAAAGCTGAATTTTGTGCCATGGACACAAAACATTATAAAATTTTGGTGACTATAACACGACTTTGTTGGTGCTGTTTGTATATGGCACATATTCAGGCATCCCATGCACAGATAATCATATACTGCTATAGACGGTTTTATCGGACGTATGTGGGCCTCACCGACGTTAACTACCGGTCTGTGTTTGTTTATCAGTCTGGCTAGTGGCTAAACTGACCTTTAGAACAAATACCTTGTCGAAAATTTAAATGTTTTGATTTCCTAAAGATGAGGGAAGATGGCGATCACTACTGTACGAAAAGGTTTGAAAGCCAATATGTTGCTAACATTGTATACATTAATTTTACACAGTAACGTTAGCATAGTAGTTGATGCTCTTTAGCTATGTTTTGAACTAAAGTAATTTACTTGTTATTTATTTTGCTTGTTATCAGTAATAATTTACTAGTTCTTTGCAGAAGTCTTAAAGGAATAGTCTACTCATTTTCAATATTAAAATATGTTATTACCTTAACTAAGAATTGTTGATACATCCCTCTATCATCTGTGTGCGTGCACGTAAGCACTGGAGCGCGCTGCGACGCTTCGATAGCATTTAGCTTAGCCCCATTCATTCAATGGTACCATTTAGAGATAAAGTTAGAAGTGACCAAACACATCAACGTTTTTCCTATTTAAGACGAGTAGTTATACGAGCAAGTTTGGTGGTACAAAATAAAACGTAGCGCTTTTCTTAGCGGATTTAAAAGAGGAACTATATTTTATGGCGTAATAGCACTTTTGGGAGTACTTCGACTCGGCGCAGTAACACCCTCCCTCTCCCATTATGAGAGTGAGAAGGGGAGCGGACTTTTCAGGTGAGTCGAAGTACTCCCAAAAGTGCTATTACGCCATAAAATATAGTTCCTCTTTTAAATCCGCTTAGAAAAGCGCTACGTTTTATTTTGTACCACCAAACTTGCTCGTATAACTACTCGTTTTAAATAGGAAAAACGTTGATGTGTTTGGTCACTTCTAACTTTATCTCTAAATGGTACCATTGAATGAATGGGGCTAAGCTAAATGCCATCGAAGCATCGCAGCGCGCTCCAGCGCTTACGTGCACGCACACAGATGATAGAGGGATGTATCAACAATTCTTAGTTAAGGAAATAACATATTTTAATATTGAAAATGAGTAGACTATTCCTTTAAGTTTGGGCCACAAACGCCTTTTATTTATGTTGTTGAAGCTGAAACCGTCTATACATAATATACATACTGTAGATTGCGTCTACTAATGAACTATAAGAGTAACATGCTGTTCTGATCATACAAATAGGCATTATTTTAAGGAGCATTATTTTTTCAGGTTGGTCCAAACTATAGCTTTTAAAATGCTTCCCCTTTGCAATCAATAAACTAAAAAGCAGAATTTACCATTTCAAAGTACTCCAGCAAAAGCAATGCTTTTTTTCTTAATATTTCAGAACTTCAAGATAATGCCAGGAGAACCGCATCCAGGAAATATTGTCATTGCTGTATTGGCAATGATTGTATACAATAAAGCTTTAAAACTAACAAGCACCCCTGAGGTAATTCAAACAACTTTTGCACTACACCCCCCAAAAGTCCTCTGAAGCAATTTATAAGCTTTATGTGAGGAAAAAAAATTACTTTAGCAATTCGAAGAAAGGATACAATAGAAAAATATTTCCCAATGGCAGCCGGTGACTTTTTTTCCAGGGCACTCGATGCGAAGTTCGTCACAAACATGTATGTAGCCCGTCATGTGTGTGGTTCGTAATTTAAAAAAATGTGTTCTGAGCGTCAAGTGATCTTATGTGTATCACGTGTCTTGTCAAAATAAGTGCCTGCTGCAGATGCGTCTACACAGTTTTTGATAAGGGAGACGCTCGCGTTTGCCAGATACTCGCATAATCTCATGCGTAATCAGAGTTTACTGTTAGGGGATAATTCCGGTATTTGGCACTTTGGGTCTCGTTTCTGTTTTGTTTTGGATGAGCTGCAGTGATGGACGCAGAGATTTTGACATTGGGTCGAGTCTTGACTTTTCGACTCATTTAGAAGCGTCTCTTGACTGCTTCAGAATGGAAGTCAATGGCCATGCACAAACATGTCATTAAAACAACACTAAACGTTAATTTTTAAAACTGTACTACTCACCGAGTGGTTCGTGGTGTTCGTTGATGATTAAAAAGAAATATATTGGCGCAATGTATGATTTCAATCCGTGTTATTTGCTATAGTGGAACTATTTTTTCAGATACCTCACAACCGCGTATATACTTCCGCTCTGTATTTCAGTCTGAAGCATGAATGAACGTAGTCCAACAAACTGTAATAAAACGGTAGCATACTTTCAAAATCAAGTTTATTAATAACACTTACACCATCCAATATGTTTTTTCATCGGCAGAACAATAAAGAAGGTATTTTGCAGAAACCCCGGTGCTCCGTCATGCAAGTCAACAGATCTGCACACTTTAAGAGCTAAAGCATATATATCCAATACGACAGTAATCCCCCATAACTCCGTGTGACATATTGACGTCTTGTGAAGCAAATCAATCAGTTTTTGCAAGAAACTGAACGTTATTTACAACACTATTAGCGTAAATGCCAAAGCAGGAAGCGCGCTTTACGTTCAAGGCGATCTCTTCCACACTGGTGCCGCTTGGTGGCTGTTGGCTATGGATGTTGGTCTGTCTGCGCCACCTATAGAGCGGGAGCGTGAAGCGCACTTCCTGCTTGGCAAAAGCTCTGCATTAACGCTGTAAAATATTTATATATATATATATTCGAATCTCAAAACTGAAAATCGAATGTCAACCCACGGAACGAATATTCGAATATTCTGGTCCAGCCCTACAAATATGGGAAACATTTCTTCTGAGAGAATCCGAGCTAAAAAACTACAACCACATGTAAAAACAAACAGACCCTTTTCTGTTTCCCGGCGGCGGAGTGATATATTAGCGAGCAAACAGTCTTCCAAGAAAAGTCAATGGAATTTTACAAAATGTCAAATAAAACACAACAGAAACTGTATTTCGCTACACAACTTGTTTTTAATCATCAACGAACACCACGAACCACTCGGTGAGTAGCCCAGTTTTGAAAATGAACGTTAAGTGTTGTTTTAATGACATGTTTGGCCATTGACTTCCATTCTGAAGCAGTCAAGAGACGCTTCTAAACGAGTCAAAAACTCAAGACACGACCCATTGTCAAAATTTCTGTGTCCATCACTGTAGTTCATCCAAAACAAACCAGAAATGAGACTCAAAGTGTTAAATACCGGAATTATCCTTTAAGGGAGTGTCTTGCGAGTATTTTGGAACGTGAGCATCTCTTTTATCATAAACGGTTTTGACGCGTGTGCAGCAGGCACTTATTTTGACAAAACACGTGATGCACATGGTTCACATGACGCAACAAACACATATTTTGAAAACACAAGCAACACACATGACACTCCAAAAACATATTTTGAATTTGCACCCCTCGCTGTTTACACTTGGTATTAAGATGTGTTTTCATCGATCGGATCACAAGTGGACGAGAGAGACACATTACGTTTACACCTGGTATTTAAATCCGTCTCTTTTGTCCACTTTCGACCGCTTCTGTGCTGAATACTATGAGGGGGTGGTCTGTGAGACGGTGGGCGAGTCTCTCTGCTGTCATTCAAACCCGAGCGGGAGGAATTATGAGTTTATATGGACGCAAACTAATATTATGTCGGAGTGCACTGCTTGTTTAGCAAGTAAACATGCTGCACAGTGTTTTGTACATGAGTATGTAAGAGCTTTCTTTGAATCTTTAGCGCAATGGATGAAATAGGATCGCGCAACTTTCACACGCTTTCAAAACGAAACTACGGAGATCAGCCGCTTAGTTTTATCAATGAAAGGCTAAAAATAGAGCTGTTCACCGAATGTTCACGCCAGAAGTTAAAAAAAGACGTAAAACTTGTGTTTAATACCTCAGATAAGATAAATGGGCGGAGAGAAGGCGGTCGCGTGTGGCTGTTCGAACGCATTCAACCACATGTGCGTTCCGCCACTCCAAAGCGATCCGATCGAAAGTGGTTTCGACCACCTCTGGATGTGGTTGAAAGTGGTCGAAAGTGGACAAGCTCAAAACGTTTTGAACACCGTTTACACCTGGCATTAACGTCGTCCACTTGTGATCCGATCGACGAAAACACATGTTGGTGCCAAGTGTAAACAGCCTCTTTGATATGCAGTCACAAGGACACACTAGATGATTTTCGAATCTTGACCAATTTTAAATCCATGGGCGAACACAGATGTAAGGACAGTTTAAAGAGATTTTAATAACATAATCCTCAGAACGCACACACTGGACTTTCTTTCTCAATACTTCTCCATATCATGTTTGTGGGTGTCTTGTTTCAGCTATAATGGCATGCAACATCCGGTTGAAGCTTGCAAGCTCTCATTGGCTATTATACACTCACATAAAGGATTATTAGGAACACCACACTAATACTGTGTTTGACCGCCTTTCGCCTTCAGAACTGCCTTAATTCTACGTGGCATTGATTCAACAAGGTGCTGAAGGCATTCTTTAGAAATGTTGGCCCATATTGATACGATGGCATTTTGCAGTTGATGGAGATTTGTGGGATGCACATCCAGGGCATGAACACCACATCCCAAAGATGCTCTATTGGGTTGAGATCTGGTGACTGTGGGGACCATTTTAGTACAGTGAACTCATTGTCATGTTCAAGAAACCAATAGACCTTTTGCGAGTCGACGTCACAGTTACGTCACGCGCGCAATGTGGTGGCAGAAAAAATAATTACTGTAAAAATAATTGATTTACCAATAAAGAACAATACATATACATTACATACATGCACACATATCAGTAGCCAAACGTTATAAGAAACATAACACTTAAGATAAATATAGGGGAAACAGACTTCTACAGAACACCGGATCCATATAAATCACAGTTTAGTGCTAAAACACTTCACACCGCTATTGCAGAGCAGTCACTTTCTGCCACCAGTTGGGCTCCGCCCACAAAAAAACGTAATCTCTGTTTGCAAACACGCAAAAGGTCTATTTGAAATGATTTGAGCTTTGTGACATGATGCATTATCCTGCTGGAAGTAGCCATCAGAGGATGGGTACATGGTGGTCATTAAGGGATGGACATGGTCAGAAAACAATGCTCAGGTAGGCCGTGGCATTTAAATGATTCCCAATTGGCACTAAAGGGCCTAAAGTGTGCCAAGAAAACATCCCCCACACCATTACACAATTGCATTGAGAAATTTAACAGGTGTTCCTAATAATCCTTTAGGTGAGAGTGTCAGCAGCAGATCAAGAGTTTACAATTCGGGATTGTCAATAAGATCGGAGGCAGTAAAATAATCCCATTGACACCACACACCGGAGGTTTTTGGACCAAAACATCGGCTGCTGTAAAACACTAACCGGGCCACACACACAAAAGTTTTGTGTTCCAAAAATGAAAGCTCACGAGAATAAAGTTTGAAGATTGAAGAGATTTGGCTGTTGTTTAATTAGACACCGGGTCAAAGGTTCCAGCTTGTCCTGCGTTTCTCTGATTAAATGCAATGGTAGTCTGATATAAATAGCCTTAACATCCTGCTGCACAGTTTGTTTTTAATCTGCACCCTTAATCCAAGATGAATTCTGCTCTTTACTTCCTGCTCACTTTAATTTCCTTTCTCACTCCTTGCAGAAAGATCTAGTGCTGAGAGATAGAGAGAAAGAGAGAGAGAAAGAGAAAGAGAGAGAGAGCGCAGTAATGAAGTGATTGAGCCAATGGATTTGTCTAATAAGGCAGGTCTTCCTCTGACCCCCCTCTGTTGAACAGCCCTGCATCTGTCCTTTCCATGCTGTGTGCGCGTCTGTGTGTGCGTTTGTATCTGTGTGTGTGTGTGTTTGTGTGTTGTAACAGCTCGAGAGGACAGTAGCTTTCAACAAATAGGGCACTAAGTGTCTGTCTTTAACTGATGGAGAGAGAAATGAAGCTGATGAAATGCAGACACCGTGCGTAATATCAGCTGCACTCTTAAAAACATAAATGTGCTAAGTGATGCCACAGACGAAGCCATTTTTGGCTCTGAGAACCTTTAACATCAGAATCTTTGTGTTTCACAAGGTCCTTTGTAATGGAAAAGGGTTCTTTAAATGATAAAAAGCTAAGAAAGAAATGGGAAAAATATTTTTCAGGCGGATGTTTATTACCATGACATCGCTGTGAAGAACCTTTTCAGCAATTTATTTTTAAAATTGTGGATGCAGCCGATCAACAGTGCTTTCGAAAAAATGGAAAAACATAAGTATTTAAAATCAAATTGTAATGAAATTGTAGTCACAACACTTTGGCTTTGTTCAAAACATTGCTTTTCTGGTTTGCATTCTGATCGGCCTGCCACAAAAACATTGATATGGGGCAGAAACCGTTGATCCAAAATTGAAATGGCACAATTCTCTAGTATGTCTTTATGTGCTGCAATATCAAGATTAGATCTCTTAAAAATGATTCTCATTTTACTGTCAGAAAAAAATTGTCAAAAAATAGGTGTCACCAAAATGTATACATATCATATTACTCATACATTTAAGGACCTTTTTAAAGGTTGATACTGCCCCAGTGACAGCTAAGGACAATTTTTGACCTTTTTTTTTTTGACAGTGTTCTTGGCTACAATAAGTATTGATGTTGAAAAGTCAAAATATGTTGGTATCACTAGGAAGACTGACATGATAATTCGTTTGTAATCGTATTGATGGCTCAATCGTATTGAAAAGCCTTCATGTAAACACCTTAATCCAGTGGTTCTCAAACTGGGGTCCGGGGCCCCCAGGGGGGCCGCGAGATGATGCCAGGGGGGCTCCAGTTTTATAAAATACATTCATTTATCATGAATTCTGTGTAATTAAACCTAAAAAAAATAAGGCTACTAACCAACAGCACTACTTTGTATAACGTAATATGTTTTGTTTAATTAAAAATGTTACATTTTAGAACATTTTTTGTCATAAATTTTCTTTGGGGGGGCCGTGAAGGAATACACCGTACACAAGGGGGGCCACACACGGAAAACGTTTGAGAACCACTGCCTTAATCAATACGATTGAGGACGATCGGATGCAAATTTGGATCGTATTGAAGGGGGTGGTGTACTCCGATCTGTGATCCGATCAGCAGGAGAAAAGTCATCATAGTATTTTCTAAATTGGATGCAAAAACAGCTTTTGCACATGCTCAGAACATGTGCTCCAGGTTCACGTATTATATTTACCCCTTATATATATATTTATCTGGGGTCACTCGCTGTACATGCGACTACTAAATTCTGCAGCGTTTATGTGTACTTTTAAAACATTAGGCTACTTAAAGTAATAAAATAGTGTTGTGCCTTTTGAAAAGTGTGTTTTCATTACCTATATCTCAAAACTTCTTAAGAACAACGTTCTCCAACTCAGTTTTGAATTTTATCCAGAGATAAAGCGTGAACTCGACGAGAGTAGCGTTGCCAAGTCCACTGCTTAGATTTTGGCTACGGTTTAAACCGCACCAGTTGTTGTTTTTTCTGCGGGTTAAAGATCAAATGATTTTGTTGATTAGTTATTGGTATTTTGGCTGTGAATAGTCATTGGGATGCTTTTTGGCTAGTTGTGAACGTCCATTCAGATGGTTTTGATATGCAAATCTGGCAACCCTGGCTGTGCGCTTGCGCAGACATTCGGTTCGGATTCTATATAATGTACATGTAAACAAACATTTAAATCAGATTGCAATGGTTAGGGTGCATGTAAACTATATTGTCGTAACCTTCAATCGTATTAAATTCAGTGGGATTGACAACATTTTGTGCATGTAAACATAGCCTTTGTGAAAAGTGATCTCTGTATGACAGGGGAGGGGTTAAAATGATGTACAACAATGAAGAAAGGTGTTTGGGTGAAAAATTACATTGCCACAAAAGCTTTTTTTAGCAATAACAAACAAATGTAGCTGTAAAACAATGTGAGACTCGCATGGGAAATAGAGGAATACAGGAGGATTATCTGCAATATTTTATTCCTCTTATAAATATTCTGAGATGATGTAAAGCACTCCCTTGGGATAAAGACACAGGTTTGACATTTTCAACACATGAAATATATTAGAACAGTTTCTGTGAAAGCATTTAATATTCTTCAGAATTTTTTATGTGACTGCCAAGTCTCTCTGTAACCTTACAGTACCACAATTTTTACAGGAGTTAATAATTTATAATCTAACATCTTGTATTAAAGCACAGAAATGTTCATTTAATCTATAATGAAGTCTCTAATGTGAGACAGTCTTTTTTAATTTGGTTCTGTTCAAATGCCTCATGTAAGAAATCCTACTTTATTTGTTTACAATGTAATCCACTAATTATTAGCAACATTAAAGAAACTCAAAACAAAATGTGTAAACTGATGTCTATTAATACACATTTCCCTTTCTCTAATCTATTTAGCTTGTTGATTTCCTAATAAACACGACAGCTTTGTAAACATGTTCTTGGCTCACACCTAGAAAGAAACTTTCAAGTAATTTATATTTACGACAGTATTACAGACGATGGAGTTTTGGATAAAATTTGAGGAACCCATCCCATTGGTGTGCTGGATTGTTTCAACTTAAAATGTTGGGTTGTTTAATCCCATTGTTGGGTCAAATATAAACATTTTCTGGATTAGTTTAACCCAACGACTGGGTTTGTCCATTTTTGAGCCAATGTTGGGTTGAAAAAACACCGTATTTTTTAGCTTGTATTTATTTTAGGGCTGTCAAATGATTAATCGCAATTAATCGCATACAAAATAAAAGTTTGTTTTTGCATAATATATATGTGGGTGCAATTATATATACACACACACGTAAAAGTTTTTTAAATACATGCATACACGTGTGTGTATTTATATATTCAAAATAATTACACACATATATTATGCAAAAACCAACTTTTATTTTGTATGCAATTAATCGCGATTAATCTTTTGACAGCCCTACTTTATTTTGCTCTGAGATAATTGTTTAACCACATGTAACATTGACATAATGAGAATTACCAGTGATGAAAGTACAGTAGGAATAACACATTTTTATTTTGGGGAGAATTTGGGGTTAAATAAGAACTTGACATGTTCTCGCTTTGAGAGATTAACTCAGTGACTCTAATCTACGTATAATCCGTATTCACTTACGCTTACAGTAATAATGATGACATGCATCTTGTTCTAGAAGACATGAACTGCTGTGTTTACATGTAAATAGAGTTTGAACCTGCTGTTTGTCATCAAGAGACTTGTGCCAGGTCTATAAAATGGGTATAAAATAAGACCTCTGGGTTCTGTTCATTTCTCTACGGCTGTGGAGGCAAAACAGCCTCGACCGAAGCATAAATAACCAAACAAGGGTGCACTTAAAATCCTTCAGCGGAAAATAAACAATTTCATGCTGAGATTGAAAGTCTGATGTTGAGGCAGAAGGGCCATTGACAGACAAGGAAACATTCTTGATTATGACGATGACCAACAGATTAGAGAAGCTGCTTAGAATACAGAATTACAGGTTAAAAAGCAGATTGTCATAAATCTGTCAAACTATGACACTTTCAACTGTGCAAAACTTGCCCAGTGGAACATGTCAATTTCGTTAAAACTCACATATTACAATTTTTTTACACTTGCACAAGGTGTTTTTTTTTAAGTAAGGGTAAGTTGCCTTGCTTAAGGGCAACGCAGTTGCAACCCGCTGACCGTGAGACTCAAACTGGCAACTCTCGGGATACAAGACCAAGTCTCTAACCACTAGGCTACAACTGGCGTCATTTTAGGCAATTTGAAAAATAAATATATCGCAAAACTACAATGAAAGCAGTTTTTCACGTTTTTAGTTTACCTGACGTGCGAAAAATGTACATTATCTTTTTTTAAAGACACAAAATCACGTACTAGAGGCTTGTTTGACTTCATGCGGTGCCACAAGAACCGATAGCCGGATGACGTCAAAAAACTGCGAGAATGATTCGAAAAATCATACAACGTCTAATTTCGTCTCGCTCTCGCAGTACTTTGATGTCATCCGCCTGTCAGTTCTTAATACGGCGCCGCATCAAGTCGAACAAGCCTTATAACTTCCCAGAAACAGCCCGTTTGTGGCCGTTTAAGCTTGAAAAACACGCCAGCATCTCCTTTAACTCCCTGTGGCACCACATAGATCGACTTGCGTATGATTCGAGAGCAAACTGCTCTGTATGATTTTTCGCATCGCTTTTACGGTACTTCGATGTCATCCGCCTGACATCTTAGTGACGCTGCATCAAGTGGATTAAACCCAATGGCTTGTGTGGTGACTGCCATATGTAAACCTACCAACATCTGTCGCCATTACTTTTGGAAGGACTTATCTTATGAAGGTAAATTAGCGCCTAAAAGATTTGCATGCGCAAATGTATGTGACATTGCAAGTGTAAAATAAATGAAAAGGTTTTGAAAAGGTGTAAATCAAGTTGCAAGCCTAAGAAAACATAAGTGTGTGAAAAGGAAGTGTAATTCATGTCTTGTAAAACTGAAACTTCATATTTATGCTAAATAAGTATGAACTGTGTACATCTGACCTCAGTTTTTTCGCGCTTACACTTTTGGCACGTTTTTTGCGCTGAAATACTGCCAAAAGCATTGCAAGTCTGCAAACAGTGGTGTGCAATCAATATGGCAAATATGAATTAATCGCGCAGAATCTGTCTAACAAGTTGTAAATGATTTGTTGCGTACGGAGGGAAAACTATTTTCTGAAATAACCCGACATCTACTGGTCCCTCTGCGCTTGCAGTTTTGTCACAATTTTCTCACTGGCTTGAATTTGCAACTGTGGATGGTAAGGCGGGGCTATGAAATGAGGTTCCTGATGAGTCATTGTGAATTACACTTACGATTAACAGTACAATGTTGCAAAACTCGTTTTCTTACGCCTGCAACTTGATTTACACATTTACAAAACTGTTTTTGCGCATGCAAAATTATTTTACGCTTGCAATGTCAAGTACATTCTTACAAATTATATCCTGCGCATGGAAATCTTTTAGGCGCTAATTTACCTTCATATTATCGTGATAGAAAAAAATACATTAACATTCATTATTGTAAATAGTTCGCAATAGTTTTTTTCAACATTCAGAAAATATCGCAAAAGTTTGGCGCTTCTGTAATGGAAACCAGGCTTCTTATTATCTCGTTCTCTCTGATATATAACACACAGATGAATTACTATCACAAGATTAGAGAAAGTAAGACAAATATCTGTATGTCCACATAAATCGTACTACCTGTATGTGTGTGTGTGTATTATGGACTTAATATATTATATATACAGTACAGCAGCATAATAGGGCATGCGGGACAATAGAGGGAGTAAATATGGAAGTATAATGACACAGACAAGATTTGATTGATGTCTCAGTGAGCACACTGCTCTTATGTGTTATGAACACATCCACTACTTTGATTATATATAAAAATATCTTAGACAGGTAGATGGATGGACAGAGATGAGATTGTTAATAGAGATGATTTATTGATCCATGCAAGAATATGTCTACGGCAGAATGCACACGTATGCACTGTATTTACTGTACATGTAATTTGGAAAAAATGATTGACAGAATTATGAAACCGCAGAAATTGTCTTCACATTAATGATGATAATCCAATATTGCTTTTATCGCCATGATGACACACAAGTCAAATAAACTTTAATTGGTGCTTAAAAACAAATAAACATTAAAATGGGACCTAAAGGAAATCAAGTAAATATTACAGTCTTTAATGACTATTTGTCATCTTCTCGCTGACCCGAAAAAGAGTTATTCATCTGTCTAACGTCAGAAGGTTGCAGATATTAGCTTTAATAAATGCTTTTTCAATATATTTTGATGGTATTGTAGCAGGATTGGTAGAGCATTGCATTAGCAGTGCAAAGATCAGGGGTTTAAACCCCATAGGACATACACACACTGCTAAAATGCATATCTTAAGCACCTGCCAAATGCATAAATGTAAATGTAATCGGTACTATGTTACCCGTTTGCTCATGATGTGACCCATTTAAGGATCACTTTGTGATGCATGACAGAAAATTATGTTTCATCATTATAAACATAATGAGGATGTGATAGATAGATAGTGCATAGTTTGACCTCTGTAACCTGCCATCACTTTTTCTTGTGATGCGACCGAAAATCCAATTATTTGTAATTTAGGTGGATTCCCTCTTAAAGGGATAGTTCACCCGAAAATGAAAATTCTGTCATTGTTTTCTCATCCTCATGTTGTTCTAAATCTGTATGAATTTTTTTTTATTTAAAGGGGCCATGGCACAAGACTTTTTAAGGATGTCAAATAAATCTTTGTGTCCCCAGAGTACATATGTGAAGTTTAAGCTCAAAATATCATATAGATAATTTATTATAGCATGTTAAAATTGCCACTTTGTAGGTGTGTGCAAAAATGTGGCATTTTGGGTGTGTCCTTTAAAATGCAAATGAGCGGATGAAGTGCAACCACTGATCACAATGATGGTGGTTTGATGCAATTGAAACTCAATTGTGCTGTCAATAATTTTCTCTCTCTCTCCTTTTTTCTGCACTAAATGGCATTGCTGTGATTGGATAGTGCAGATTAAGGGGCAGTATTATAACAAGAGCTCCTTATGACATCATAAGGAGAGCCAAATTTCAACAACCTATTTTTTCACATGCTTGCAGAGAATAGTTTACCAAAACTAAGTTACTGGGTTGATATTTTTCACATTTTCTAGGTTGATAGAAGAACTGAGGACCCAATCATACCACTTAAACATGGAAAAATCCGATTTTCATGACATGGCCCCTTTAATGAACACAAAATAAAATATTTAGATAAATGATGGTAAGCACACAGCCAATTGTAACCATTGACGTCCATAGTAGGAAAAACAAATATTATGGAAGTATTGTGATAAATGATGAAGAAGATATTTTGATAAATCATGGCAAGCACACAGTTGACGGTACCCATTGAATACCATCGTATTTGTTTTTCCTACTATGGAAGTCAATGGTTACAATCAGCTGTGTAATTACCATCATTTAACAAAAAATCTTCTTTTGTGTTTCATCAGATAAAAGAAATTCATACAGGTTTACAACAACATGAGGATTTTCATTTTTGGGTGAACTATCCTTTGAAGGGTTGCTGGTTAGTTTCATGAGAGCTTTTATGAGAGAGCTTTAATTGTTTTGCATTATCCAAAAACATGCACGCCCATAAGTATTTACACTTACTAAATGTCAAAACTGGATATGTTATGACCCATTATAACAGTCTGCTGAAGATGTGATGAAATGAATGATGTTGAAGCTCTAAGCAGAAGACTGGGCAATAATTGAAGTTGATGGAGTACATGAATATGAAAAGCGATTTCTAACAGCTGCTACCGGTCAAGGGTAAGGAATGCAGCATATTGCTTTTACAAAGACCGAACGCTTTGTAACATAAACGTCATCATGTAAGTACATAATTACTGCAATGCCGTGCCAGTTCCTCTTTCTTCCATGATAAACATAATAGGACTGACAATAATGCTGCCGTGATTATTTGTTATGTCAGCTTGCATTTCTATAAGTCAACTGAATGGGGCACTACATTTTTAACGCTATTGTTTGCCATGAATTTGGTTTATTAGACTATCAAATGAAAATTATAGAGCCAATTATAAGGCACTTTAAAGTGTTGTTTTATTAAATGAACTAATGTGGTGGTGACATGATGAATCTGTTTACCACTTTCAGCCTGATAACTATAAAAATAAGTTTTAAAGGGATAGTTCACCCAAAAATGCAAATGATGTCATTTTCACATCCTCATGTTGTTCTAAATCTGTATAAATTTATTTTATTTAATGAACACAAAATAAGATATTTTGATAAACGATGGTAAGCACGCAGTCGATTGTAACCATTGATGACCATAGTAGGAAAAACAAATACGATGGAATTCAATGAGTACCATTAAAGGCGGAGTCCACGATGTTTGAAAGCCAATGTTGATATTTGAAATCACCTAAACAAACACGCCCCTACCCCAATAGAATCTGGACCTTCTGTTGATAGACCCGCCCCACACATACGCAACCCGGCAAGGATGTCGGTTAGTAGACACGCTCCTTACTGCTGATTGGCTATAAGTGTGTTTTGGTAGTCGGCCCGTCTCCTTTTCCAAAGCGTTTTTCAAACATCGTGGACTCCGCCTTTAACTGTGTGGTTACCATCATTTATCAAAATATCTTCATCATTTATAACAATAGTGCCATAATATTTGTTTTCCTACTATGGCAGTCAATGGTTACAATCAGCTGTGTGCTTACCATCATTTATCAAAATATATTTGTTTGTGGCTACCAGTTAAATATCACATACAATTTAAAATATTACTAATCACCTACAAAGCCTTAAATGGCCTAACGCCCGCGTATATTAAAGAACTACTATCAGAATACAATCCACCACGTAAACTGCGCTCACAAAATTCGGGTCACTTAATTATCCCTAGAATATCAAAAGTGTCTAAAGGTGGTAGATCCTTTTCCTACTTGGCCCCTAAGCTCTAGAATGATTTACCAAATAATGTTTGAGTATCAGACACAGTCGATCAATTTAAATCGAAACTTAAGACATTCTTCTTTAACAAAGCATTCACATAAAATGTCCGGTGAATGTACTTTTCCCGCAGTAGTTATTTTGTCTAGAACAAAGCACTCACATACCTCATATGGGTAATATACTATTGCCGCAATAGTTAGCCTGTCTGGAACCGAACTGACTTAAACCACTATAATGTATGACACTTGCATTACATGCGAATGGCCCCTACGCTAATAGAACTTTGTTTTTGTCTCCCTGTCTCGTCCTCGACCCCGAGGACAATGAGATTAATCGCATGATTTCATGAGTTAACTGCGATTAATCTAGATTAATTTTTTTAATCTATTGACAGCCCTAATATATATATATATATATATATATATATATATATATATATATATATATATATATATTAATTTCTCCCAAGGGTTTTTGTCCTTCTAGGAGTTTTTCCCACCGGGTTTTCTCCTAGGGGGGTTTTCGTCCCAGGGAGAGTCAGCCAACTTTGGCTTAACTTAGCACTTTACTGTATACGTGACATTATTAATACGCTTGCTTATATGGTTTAACCTTAGCCGCTATACTCTACTTCTTATATTTTCTATTGATTTTCTGTGTTCTCCTCTACATCTACTCATGTAAAGCTGCAACAATTAACAATTGTGAAAAGCGCTATATAAATAAAATTGAATTGAATTCATCTAAATAAAAGAAATGCATACAGAATGAGAAAATGTACTGTGCCTTTAAATGCCCACATTTTGAGAGACAAGGGCAATAAGACACTATCAGGCATCTTATAAAGACCTGTCTGTCTGTCTATATTATGGTATTTTAGTCTGGAGTAAAGAAAAATGAAAGGAGTGAATGCCACAGGCAAGATTCAAATGTGCCTCTATTATACAGTATGTTGTGCGCACATCCACTACCCACTGTGCCACAAGATGTAACAAGTCAACAAAACTTAGGAATAGTTCAACTTTATCTCTGACTGAAAACACTGTGGCTTCAGAGGAACATTAGTGCATAATTGCATTTATAAGCTTGGGTTTTATATACTGTAGTCCTTCTTGCATCTTGATCGACACAGTAACTGTGAAGTGCATAAAAGTAGTAAATCACTTGGCATAATAATGACTAAATGTCATTAAAATTTTTGGCTGAACTGTTCCTTAAATGCTTATATGTTTAATGCATAATTAAATTGATTTGTATTTGGGTTAAAGATCTATAAGGGAAAAGAAGCTAGGGGCAGTCAAAAAGGTTTACCTCCGACTCCCCGGTGCAGAGAATGCGTTTTTAGCGGTAGGTCATACCTCGCACTCTCTGGAGCCCGAGATGGTGCAGGTGCACGCCCCGTTAACCAAAGAGTCCATGGTCTCTGCATTGGCATGGTTGTAGCTCAGATAATATTCTTGCAGCTGGGTGTTGATGTTATGCTCCGGCTCTTGAGTCTTTTTCCTGCGCTTGCGTCGGATGGAGTGCTGCTGGAGTTGTCTCATGCTGTTAGGGTACCGACGCCACGAGACGTAAATCACCAACAGTATCAGTGACACCGAGAGGAACAGAGCGACGCTGCCGGCGATGATCTTGTGGAAGGTCATGTGCTCGAACTCGGGCTCTGGGGTGAAAGGTAAGCTGGTGGGTGTGGGTGGGAATTCTTTGTCGGACTGAACAGGAAATGAAAGCTTTGGAGATAGTCTTTGGGTAACTTGAGAAAGCGGTCTCGTTGTGGTAGGCGGGGTTGTAGTGGGTGGCTTCGTCACATATAAAGTTGTCGTGGTCGTGGTCAGGAGAAGAATTAAATCCGTGGTGGGTTCCACAGTAAATATCTCCTCGCACACGGAGTTGTTCCTTACAGCATCCATGACTTTTTCTCCCTGTAGGGATTTGGGAGTACTGCAGATAATGCTGGCATCTCTGGTTCCTCTAAAGTTTCTCAGCCAGGACACCAGGGGACAGATACTTGAGCTGCAATCCCACACGTTTCCAGCCAGATTGATGGTGCTAATGGAGATCCACGACGAAACCACTTCCTGGGAAACGTTGCTGATCTTGTTAGACTCCAGATTGAGGGTGTGCAAATTGGGCAGACACTTAAAAATGGCAGGATCTAAAACCTGAATCTCATTGCCTGATAGATCCAACTTTTGCAGGGTGTGCCAAGTCCAAGGCGATCCTTGGATTACCGTCCGTATGCGATTCCATTGCAGATACAGAGCCTGCAGGTTTAAGAGGCGTGGAAAAAGGAAAAAATTAATCCTGGAAAACTGATTGTGTTCCAGATGGAGCTCCGTCAACCTCAGCAGACCCAAAAAGGTTGTCCGAGTTATCGTCCGCAAGCGATTGTAACCCAAATCTAAAAACTCGAGGCTTCTACATTCCATAAACGTTCGAACGGGAATGCTTTTGATACTGTTGGACCGGAGGTGAAGGGTCTGAAGCTTGCGAAGCCCTTGGAAATACCCCGGCCTCAGGTCCTGTAGCTGATTGTAGGACAGGTCGAGGTTGCGTAGGTTTGGAACGGTCTCGAAAGTGTTGTTTTGCAACTGCATGATTTTGTTAGAGCTCAGGATTAATTCCTTTACCCGGCGAAGGCCTCGGAAAGCCAGTCGGTCCACGGCGCTGATGGAATTGTGGTCCAGATAGAGCCACACCAGCTGGTTGAGGTGCGCAAACTGGTACGGCAGCAACACCAGGAGGCCGTTGTAGCGCAGGGATAGACCCTGGCACCCCAGAGAGACGTTCTCCGGGACGTCTTGAAAGCCGCCAGATTCGCAGTAAACAATCTTGCCCTCGCAGCGGCAACTCGTCGGGCACATCCTCTCCCCCTTGCTGAGCAGCAGGAGAACAGAGACGTGAAGTAGAAAACACGACAGACGCCCTTCCCATGGTAAGGGCCCTGCGGAGACAGACAGAAACACAGCCAGACAACATTTTGCGTCAGTTGTAGCGTTCACTCAAGGTTTGCTAGTGATTGTGTCTGTGCTAACAACCTTCCTCTTTATCATTATGAAAAGTGAGCTATTACAATGATGGGTAGGGAACATTGAATTGTGCCATGGTCATTTAAATGTAATGCATAGGATATGAAAATGAGTTGGGCAGCTAATGATTAAGTATGAAGATTTTAGTGAGTTATCCGTGATTGAACACAACGCCTTTTAATGCACCCTGAAATGAAAGCTAGTAAGAAAATATATTTTAATGAATAGAAATTAATAATGAGCCACACTCACCAGAGCAGACCTACTGTAATCAGCATGCATCCAATATATGCATCCACATGCCAAACGCATGGAACAATGCAATGTTTCCACCTCCATCGAACATTATAATGGCAAGGAGTAAAAATAGCATGCATTCACAATCTATACGGCTCAAGGTGGCCATCAGTTACAGTTTGCGTCATAAAGGCTTCCTACTAAATTATATGCAGGAGAAAGCGACATCATTGTCGTTCGTCTCAAAGTTTACTTGTATCATTAGCCGGGAACATATGAAAGATCCGTTCCCTGCTGTTTTGCTGCTTAGCTCTGCTTCTTTAACAAGAGGAGCTGTGCAACACCATTGGGGGTTTACACAGTCATCAATTTTATATAATAGCGTCCTATTGGTGCAGTAAATATGTTTTGTTTTGTGTCTAAAGGCCAGTCACCCGTCGCCTGCTGATTAGATATCGGAGAGCGGAGATGGCACAGAGAGCGCATGGCTGCCCTTAGCAGCAGAGATCATTAGAGACACGGCCTTAATGGATAAAGGCCCACAAGAATGCGCTAATTCTTCGGGTGCGAGACGCTGCAACCGAGGAGGTGGTTTGTTTTCCCTTGTGGCTTGTATAGCTCAGCAGACGATATTATGTAAGTAATTATATGACCCATTAATACTGCATATTTTAATTAGCGATATATCGTTCGAAGAGAAGTACGGAGAGGTTTCAGTCTCGTGAGCGATTGGATTTTGAACATTTTCCTTGCTATTGTTATTAAATTTGTGCCATAGAAAAATTCATCCACAAAAGGCTGAATGTAAACCTGAGCGATCAATCTTTAGGTCTGGCTGTTAAAGAAATCAATGAGGAAATTAAGCCTTTGAGAGTCATTAAAAGATAAAGATTTGCAGAGCAGATTCTCTTAACGTTTTCTTCTCACTTAACTGTTTAAAATCAAGAGTAGATAAGGCTGTTTTTAAAAGCATACCCGCTTCATGCGTTCCTTAATGGATGGAGGAGTTTGCCGAGTTCTCACTTGTTATTTGTATTTTAAGTGCATCTAACATTAAGATGCACAGCGATTTTCTTACTCTTCAGCTCATGAGTGTGTGTTGTGTCAATAAATATTCCAAGTTCAGTGTAAGTTAAGAGGTTGTGATTTAAGGTTTTAGGGTATTTTTTTGAACGGGGCTTTGGAGGATCTGAAAGCTAAATTGCGAAGCTTATATCAGGAAGGAGATTTGATTATACGGTTGGTGAAATAAAGTATGTGCAAATGAGTGTGCAGAGATATCTTCTTTTCATTAATTTGTTATCTTATCTTTAACACAGTACATCCTATTAAATGAAGATTGTATGCTGATACCTCACAAGCACGTGTTATATATATTTTAGCTTAAATCAGTGGTACTTTTCGGCATTGCCCCCCTCTCCCCCTGGTAGGGTGCATACCTTTGCAGCACCCCCACAATAAAAATTCATGACACCAAACCCTTCTTAAAGGGACAGTTAGGCTAAAAATGAAAATTACCCCATCATTTCACTCATCCTGAGGCCTCCCGAGTTACATATGTCCATCCTTTTACGAACACATATTTAGATATTTTTGAAAATGCCCCCCTTTGCTTCCAAAAAGTAAATCCACAAGGCTCGGGGGGACTAATAAAGGCCTTTTAGGGGTAAGCGATGTGATTTTGTAAGAGAAATATAAATATTTAAAACTTTACAAACGAAAATAACTAGCTTCCGATAATGCCGCCATTTTAGACGACTCCGTATTTAGAAGAGAGTATCAGCGTAGTGTACGCAAAAGGCTTTTATTTATCCCCCGGAGCTGTGTGGATTTACTTTTGCCAAGGATGGATGCATATTTTTTTATTTGAAGGAGAGGACCCCATACTCATTTATTATAAAGATTAGAATCTGAATACGTGTTCGTATGAATATATGTATAAATTTCATTTTTGGCCGAACTATCCCTTTAAGTTGCAGGGGAATATGTAAAAATACATTGTCTGGGTCATCAAACTAAATTAAATTATTGATTTTTATTTTATGCCAAAAATAATTAGGATATTAAAGGGACACTCCACTTTTTTTGAAAATATCATTTTCCAGCTCCCCTAGAGTTAAACATTTGATTTTTACCGTTTTGGAATCCATTCAGCTGATCTCCGGGTCTGGCACTAGCACTTTTAGCATAGCTTAGCATAATCCATTAAATCTGATTAGATCATTAGCATCGTGCTAAAAAATAACCAAAGTAGTCCCCGAAAATAGTCCCCTGGTATTGAAAGTTACCATGGTTGACTATTTTCGGGCGCTGCGTAATATCATCATTTTAAAAAGGTAAAAATCAGTTGTTTAGTGTCCCTTTGGGTAAAGATCATGTTCCATTAAGATATTTTTTAAATTGCCTACAGTAAATATATAAAAATGTATTTATCATTAGTAATGTGTTGCTAGGAACTTATAACTTTAAAGGCGATTTTCTTAATATTTTGATTTTTTTGCACTCTTAAATTCCAGGTTTTCAAATAGTCGAAAATCTCCATAGATTAAAGACACACCATGCAGTTATTTTACCTTAATATAACAGCTTCAAAGTCATTTCGATGGTAAACGACATCATAGTATGGCGAATCATCCCCCTGTTGAAGCTCGGGAAGGACGCCGCTGCCAGAACCAGCAATGCAAGCTTGAGAGAACCGCCCCTGACAAATCTCGCGAGAATCACGACTTGCTTTACGGCAACGACGTCACACACGTTAGGCTTGTTCGACTTCGTGCAGCGCTGCAAGAACCGGCAGTCGGATGACGTAAAAGTACCGCGAGAATGATCCGAGACGGCACTTTGACGTCATCCGGCTGTCGGTTCCTGCAGCGCTGCACGAAGTCAAACAAGCCTGTAACAACAACTGCACGCGCGCATTTGAGACGTGATGCTCGATGAGGGAAACAGCTAAGAAAACCCGTTCGGAAGAGAGTAGAAAGCGAAAAAGAGAATCTGACCGAGTTAGGAACCGGACAAGAGTCCCACTCGGTCAGGTTTTTACTCCTTGGCGTGAGCTAATAGACAGCACTGGATGCAAAAGGGATGCTGATCTGGCGATCTTGGTGATGGACAAGTAAGTAAATCTCTTATTTGTAAATTTGTTTGCGGTCTATGTTGTATGTGGTTGCGCTTGCTTGTAGTGTGTATTTTTTTACTAAGCTGTTCATTCATCCAGTGTTGATAATTACACCAGTAAAATAACTTCAACAAGGGTCTAGCTAGCTTACGATCATAAGAGCATTTAGCAGACCTGCTAACAAACAATCGTTTTTCTTACATGTTTTTTTTTTGGCCATCTAAACTCAAGTGTTGTGTTGTGATGTGTACGTAGTCATTTGTCTAATTTCGATTTCTTATGGCCAACGAATAACGGCCAATGTTATGAAATAATGCAACGTATACAATTAACTTTGTCAATGCATTTTGTAATGTTTACATTACTATTAAAAAACAAATACAATTATACAGTAGACATAACGTTAGACTATAGACTGTTTACTTGTGATTAAGCTGCAATCTTGTAAAAACGTAATAAGCCAGCAAACGCGGTAGGCTACTTTATTATTATATGCCTACTCTACACTTGGCATAAACTTCTTATTATCCTATTACCATCATCTGTAGTTTAGTAGACATGCAGTAGCCTAATATTTGTATGAAATTGTGAAACATTCCCTGGTCATTATCTTCGGAGTCCATCTCACACCCAACACTATCCTTACAGGTACGTACAGAGTGGGCTTGCGAAATTACGACAGTTGCAAGTTTTCCCCAGTGACTCTAGGGGTCGCTGTTTGACAAAAACGTCAAACTGCATGGAATGCCTTTAATGGAAAGCTTATTTATTTATTTCAAACGATGTTTACATTTCAGTTTCAGAAAATGTAACCTGTGACTTAGGGGTGGGCGATAAACTGGTAGACATATTAACCGGTAGAAATTTGTCAACCGGTAGAGATTTTGGACTATCGTTTCTATCGAGGTTACGCGCCCACGTCACGCTCCTGTGCGTATAGTCGCGAAAACGTAACGTTTGTACACGTATTTAAGCACTGCAGTTTTAAAACAAGTTATTTTAAGCCATTGAAACAGAGACAACAGATCTGTATGCGTGCGTTCTTTCTGTGTGTCAGGAGCGGACAAGTCGCGCGACCGCTGCTCATTAAGCTCGTGAGCATTTTTCCCGCTTTATTGTCCTTAAATTCAAATATGCGTCAAAATTCCCGTCTTTGCAAGCATCCTCATAAACATGACCAAAGTTAGGTCTTAAGAGAAAGTAAACAGCAATAAGAGAAAGCGCACAGTGTATTATCTGGACTTTGGTCTTAAAGGGGAAGTTACCTAATTTTGCTCCTGTCTGTCACTCGTGTTAATCAAACAGCATTGAGAGAAAATCTCTCACTGCTCTTGACTAAATCACCTTTCTACCTTAAATAAAAATATATATGGGGCTATACATACATACATGCAGGGGCGCCGTAAGGGGGGGAAAAGTTAGGACGATTCTAAGGGCCCATGCACTTTTGAGGGCCCCAGCCAATGACTGTGCCGCAAACGCAACCCCCTTAAGCTGAGCCCTCTTAGCTCCGCCCCGTCTTTACTCTCTGCGTGTTAGCACCGTCTTCAATCCACGGTCTCACAGTGCGCGTTAACTTCACAAGAGAGCAAGGTGTGTGTATTTACTGCTATTTGCTATGATATCTGCATATGTGCGCTTCCTTACTATAAATGCAGTTTACACAATGTGACGCTGGAGCAATACAATGCAGTTTTCTTTCCACTGTAAAGTCTTCGCTCTGTTCACCTCAGTTTAAAAATAAACAAGGTGATTTACATTCCCTGTTTTATGTTATGATTCTAACGCGAAGTCAGCCCTTATAAGCTGTTTTAATTAACGTAGCCCGTATAAGCTAATTAACATTAACTAGAAATGCGATCGGTTACACACTTCAATGTTTTGCAACGCAATATGCCAAGGAAGTTTTTTTATGCAGTCGTGAATCGAGTTGATTGTGATAAAACTGAAATGCAACTAAGGCTAAACTAGTTCAGTTATGTATATTAAAGCTTCTCACCTTGCAACAGCTTTAAGAAATCAATGGAAATCTATGTTGTAGTCTGCTATAGTTGTCATTCATTTCATTTTAGAGTCCCGTTGATTAAAAAACAACCTGAAGAATCATTTAATAACAGTATAGCTGTTTTCTCAAGTTCACAGTTTCAATGATCTGTCGTTATTTTTGCTTTACTGAAGCTGCTGGTGTGTGAAACTTGTTCTTTACCTTATAAATAATGCAAATAATTATAATACAAGCTTTGGTCAAGCATTTTTGACCCATTCTTATTTGAGGCATAAGGTAACTGACTGTATAGAAAAGATGCATTGTTGTTGTTTGCCATTTTTAAATGTTACAATGTTTTTGGTGTGTGTAACAGCTCAAGTATGTCACTGAGACTGCATGTGAAAATCAGACTAAAGTCTCAAATCTTATTGTGAAATAAAAAGCATCACAGTTTAATTTTTAAGCATTAATAATTTCACTATGATTTCAATCGCTGACATGACATTACTCAGTCAATATTAAAGATATGAAGTTTATATTTTCACAAAATGTTCTTTACATTATGTAGGATGAATTTATGTGGAAAACAGTAAATCACAAATAAATAGGGGAGAGCGGGGTATGTTGTCACACTTTTCACACTGTCTAACATTTACTGAGCACCATACATCAAAATGGTATAAATCTCATACCAAATGAAAGAAGGAAGTCTTGGGCACATATGTTGTATTCATAACATCTTTATATCTTATCTCATTACAGAGTTGTAGACTGTTGAATAGTGACTGTGCACTTGTGACAATTTGCCCCATCGGAGGGTAAGTTGTCACACTAGGGCGGGTAAGTTGTCACACTAGATTATCTAAAAATAAGAACACAACTACTTAATTGTGAATATTGATTTTAATTTTTAAACTCAAACCAAACTGGAAATATAAACATCCGTGCCTGGAGAATCTGGAAAAACAATTATTTCAATCCAAATAATGCACATTTCAATTAAGTGGCAAGACCACTTTACTTTGAACTTTGGTTCAAATGTTCTATGGCTTTCACATAAAACCAGATAACTGAATGGAACGCTGCAGATAACTTGCTTAACTTAACATGTTTAACCTCTGAACAAAACAGATGCCCTGTATGACTAATAGGACTCATCTCCAGAATCACAATTCTGACACACATAAATTGCCTGGCCTGAGGTGCAAGCATCATGGGCCCAATTGTTGCATTTTACACATTTTACCCAGGTCTCCTTTGGACGACTCTTTGAAAATGGCTCTACACAGACGAGGCAGAAGCACTCTTCATCATCTGATGATGACTCTTGCATGATTTTTCTTCTTTTAGCTGCCTTGTTTTTCATAGGTCCAGATTTCTGCTTCCCTTTCTTTTGAAACAGCTTTTTGCTAGATTGAGGCTTATTCTTTTCTATATCATGTTTTCTGAGCATGTTCGATGTGTTTGTTTGTACAGGGGCAAGTTGTCAGATGTGACGACTTGCCCCAAAGTCATTGAGACAACTTGCCCCATACTTACTTGTGTGCTAATGTTGTCTAAATCTCAAGTTTAGCTCATCATATCACTTTAGCTAAAGTATCAAAAGACACTTTACGGTCTCCTCTATTTTGTGCAAAATAATCATTTTAAACATTCACACCTAACAAAGTTGTATTGCATAAAATGTAAAGTGTTTTTTTTTTACTTTTTAAGCAGAAAAATAAGAAAATTGTGCTAACCTCAGATTACAGTGATCTTGACCACATGTGAACAGGAAGTTCACTATAGAAGAAGAAGTCACATAAAGTGGCTATTTGATTTTTGAGATAGAGCCTCTAGTGTTGGAGTTATTAACAGTGTGACAACTTACCCGTGTGACAGCTTACCCCGCTCTCCCCTACTTCAGCTGGGTTTTCACAGGCATGGTCACATTTATCTTTAATCTTTAAGAACGTTGCATTTTCTCTGAATATTCGATTAATGTACTGTATTTTTCAATTAAATTTACATTTCACAATAAATTATCATAGCTGCAGACATTGTAGGTGTCTATAAATACTGATAATTGTGGTCATAACAATAGCAAAATAAATAGTTCTGTATTATTGAATTACAGACAAAGATTTTGAATAGCTAGGTTGGATTGTATGTTTGGTGCGAAATGGGTATGGTGGGGGCCTGACCCCCTATTCTTTCATAGGGCCCAAAATTGCTAGCGGGCGCCCCTGCATACATGCATAATTATTTATTATCATTCTTATATCATTGACTGTTTTTCTTCAGAGAGCTTGTGTTTTGTTTGTTTTCATCTTCTTTCTATGCTTGTACAGTATATGTTTTTTGTGAGAATTATGAACATTTCTATGGTATTAAAGATTTAAACCTTATTAAAACATAAAAACTCTACCGTGATACATATCGTTATCATGATATAAAATGAATCCTATCGTGATAGAAGATTTTGGTCATATCGCCCACCCCTACTATGACTGATCTTGTGGTCCAGGGTCACATATTTAATTATACGTATTTAAAGTAGTGCTGTTGGTTAGTAACCTTATTTTTCTGAGGTTTAATTGCACAGAATTTATGATAAATAAATAAAAATTGTATATGTGGTAAATGTCATAATGAAATTAAAAAAATAAAATCATTAAACTGAAGCCTCCCAGCACCATCCCACACCCCCTAGTTTAAGAACCACTGCCTTAAATGTGGTTTATACAGTACAGTGTATACCATCCTCAACATATTTAAAATCATCTCAAAGAATTAATAAAATTACTCAACGTCTCATTCTGTCAACATACTGTATAATCAAATGGTCCGTGATGCTAAATGGTTACAAAAAAAATTATTCCTCTTTGTTTTAAAATCGTTTGCATTAAATATTATTTATTTGCTATTTGACATTTCAGGACAGGCATATTCATGTAATTTTAAAAACCATTTAGTGTGATGTGGACATCAGGAGGAAAAGAGAGTGAGCGAGAGAAACCGAGCAAAGAGTTGATATATCAAACGAATGCTCCCGTGGACTGGACTCAGCAGGAGATGATTAAGAAACTAGATGTAATGCCGTAAGGTGGGAGGAATAAAGTACCAGAGTAACAAACCAAATGAAGCAAATGTGGCAGATGAGCCACGGTTATCCAATTTATTGGTACACAAGAGTAATTACGTCTTGATTCAGGAGGAGAGAGTCATCTTTTATCAAAAGAGCAGTTAGGAATTCCACGGATGGAAGTAGGTCAAGCTTTTTTCTAGGGTCAATCTTTTGTGTTTTAACATTTGAAGGATGTTGGTTGATGTCACGCTCGGTGCTGAATTCATTTATAGACATACTTCAGACTTGTGATGTCAAGTTGGTCCCTAGTTCACAGAGTTACCAACCACAAAACACTTCAAGCCAAAATCCAATGACTGTTCCTTTTCTGTTGCTGTGGTGGTACCCTCAAAGGTTCATTTTTTCACCTTTTTGGGATACAATATTATCCTCTCTGGACCTATTGTGTATCTTTAAAGGGATAGTTCACTTTAAAATGAAAAATCTGTCATTTACTCATCCTCATGTTGTACTAAACCTGCATCACTTGCTTTATTTCTGATGAACACAAAAGAAGATATTTTGAGAAATGATGGTAAACACATAGCAGTAAGCGACTATTGACTTCCATAGTAGGAATAAAAAAATATGATGGAATTTAATGGGTACCGTCAACTGTGTGCTTGTCATCATTTATCAAAATATATTCTTAGTCATTTATCACAATACTTCTAAAATATAAAGTCAATGGTCACTTACTGCTGTGTGTTTACCATCATTTCTCAAAATATCTTCTTTTGTGTTCATCAGAAGAAAGAAATTCATACATGTTTAGAACAACATGAGGATGAATAAATGATGACAGAATTTTCATTTTAAAGTGAACTATCCCTTTAAGGGCCAATTGTGTACCAGGTAAAGGTTAGTGGTACAAAACTGTACATTTAAAGCGAATAATGTCATTAATGACTCACCCTCATGTCGTTTCAAACTCATAAGACCTCCGTTCATTTTCGGAACACAGTTCAAGATGTTTTATATTTAGTCCGAGAGCTTGTTGACCCTTCATAGAAAATCTATGTATGGTATAATGTCCATGTCCAGAAAGGTAATAAAAACATCATCAAAGATGTCCCTGATGTGACATCAGTGGGTCAGTTAGAATGTGTTGAAGCATTGAAAATAAGTTTTGTCCAAAAATAACAAAAATTATGCCTTTATTCAGCATTGTCTTCTCTTCTGCGTCTGTTGTGAAGCGCATGGGCGAGACTAAAGTCACGTGACTGCAGTGACGTTGATGATGTGTTATCCTCAGACATGTTTGTGAAGTTTTTTTTTCAAACTTACAGTGTGCGTCTTCCTAAGACTGTAAACGAAGCCTGGGCGCACAAAGAAAAAAACAGCTGGGGCGCACCAGATAACACGTCAGCCATGTCATACGTCATTCGCTTCACTGCAGTCACGTGACTTTAGTCTCGCGCATGTGCTTCTCAACAGACATGGAAGAGAAGACAATGCTGAATAAAGTCGTAATTTTTTTTTTGGACCAAAATATTTTTTTCGATGCTTCAACACATTATAACTGACCCACTGATGTCACACGGACTACTTTGATGATGTTTTTATTACCTCTGGACATGGACAGTATACCGTAAGTAGATTTCCAATGAAGGGTCAAAAAGCTCTCTGGCTACACTTGTTAAACTTTTGTTCCTTTTTTTTCTTTTTTTGCAGTGTACACTTTATAGATATAAGTACTTTGATGCCCCCTTCTAAAAAACTTGTTTAACTTTTCCTGTAATTCTGATCAAAACAAATAGTAATGCTATACCATATAATCTCATTTTAAAGAATTTGTTTCCATCTTTGTTGAGACCGTCTTAAAGAGCCTTTCTTTTCTGTACCAAAATCTCTGTACCACTGTGTACAAGTCATTGATGGATTTGGGGGTGATAAGTGTTGGCTCCAAGCCTGCAGGTAACACTAAAGGTGTTCAGCTGAACAAACTGTTGCTATACAATCAGAGGCGCACAATTCTCGATTCACATTTATTTGTCACAGTTTCTGTCGCAAAGCAGCTTTATAAAGACACAATGTCATCTTTCTATATTTGTTAGGAGGCATATCTGATGGAGACAGGATCCTGACTGAAGCACTGGATTATATACTATAGCGGCCATTCCCAAACTGTGGTCCGCGGACCACTAGTGGTCCGTGAGGGTACTGCAGGTGGTCCGTGTAAAGGGAAAATTAAATATAAAATAATATATTTTTTCGGGGGGCGGGCAATAGTTTACTCATTTATTTATTTGTTCATTTTATACTCATTAATGACAAGCCGCTTGATTGGTGGACAAAAAAGAAGCTCATTTACTGATTTATTTAAGAGCAACACCGTCACGACCGCAACCTTCTTAAAACTGATACCAATAATCCTGCGTGAAATTTCCGGCTGAGTGCCAGGGAGCGGGAACAAGACAGTCGGTGGTTTTAAACCTTTGCGTGCCTACCTGTAACAACCTCTCTTGTGCAAGGAAATTACAATTTTGTATATTAAAGCAACACTATGTAGTTTTTTTACCTTTAAATAATGTCTCTAAAATTATTTCAGTGATAGAACAACTTTTAACTGGACAAATTGTACTGTTGCTGCAACCTAAGCAGCCTCCTAGCTGCTACAAGCACACTCTGAAAGTGGTGGTGGTGGTAGAGCACACAGCCCCGCCCCTCCCCCTGCTTGCAGAAGAGTGTCTGATACCAGGCACTGTTGCGCTTTTCAACCACATGGGGGAGCTGTAAGTCATTTTTAAATGGAAACTACATAGTGTTGCTTTAAGTATAGTGTTGGGTGATATGCCCCATTTTGAGATCGTTCTATCGTCAGCCTATGAGATCGATGATACACGATAGTATCGGGGGCGGGGCAGTAGTTTACTCATTCATTTATTTAATGGTTCATTTTTTTACTCATTCGTGGTCACTTGATTGGTGGACCAAAAAGAAGCAAGGGCAACACATTGTTATTACTGCAACCTTCTTAAAACTGATGCCATTAAACTGAGTGTGTCATTAAAACCCAGGCTCTCTAAAATTTCCTTCGTGCCAGGGAGCGAGAACAACACACTCGCTGGTTTTTAACCCTCTGCGCGCCAACAACCTCTTTAGTGCAAGGAAATGTTAGAACCGCACGTATTACAAGCTTGTGTGCGAGGAAAAGTCAGAATCATGCACATTACAAGTTCAGGTACGAGAAGTCGTCCATGCCATGCGCCTTCAGGTCTGAGCAAGAGTCTAAGACGCGTGCATGGGAGAAGGAATCTGCACACGTTACAAGCTCTCTTGCACAAAGTGAAGCCCACAAACCATCTCATGCGATGAAAAGCACGCAATGTGCATGTTAATGTGAAACTATGATGATCTTAATAATAATAACCATCACCAACTATTGTCATGAAAGCCTGCTATTGGCAATATGTCTGACGATCGTAGATACACGATACTATCGTCTATTAGCACAACCCTAGCAAGCAATGCACATGTTATTTGTGAAACTATGATGATAATAAAAATAATTATCACCAACTAAGATAATGAAAGCCCACTATCGGCCATATGTCTGACGATCATTGATGCACGATACTATTGTCTATCGGCACAACCCTAATTAGATGTAATGCAATGTGTTCACATGGTTTATGGTTCAAAAAACAGATATTTTCCACACATCGTACGTTAATTTTGCTCCGTTATTCCCCGCCTTTCAGAAGCGTGTCAATTTCTACAAAGCTCATCATTCTGAAAAGCGCAGTGTGCTCTGATTGGTCAGTTTTCCAGTGCATTTGGCCGAATACCTCAAGCTAATGGCGGAAATGTGACGCTTCTTACCATATTTGGAAGATCAGCTCCCAACAGAAGATATTATCGTCTTTACTACCTTATCAATACGAGCTCGAATCTGATTTGCAGACCTTGGCAGAACGTTAACCCTTTCCGGGGCATTGACAAGTTATCTCCTCAATTAAAGGTGCAGTGTGTACATTTTAGCGGCATCTAGTGGTGAGGTTGCGAATTGCAACCAACGGCTTAGTCCACGGCTCACCCCTCACTTTTGAAGCACATAGAGAAGCTACGGTAGCCGCCACCGGACAAACATGTCATTGTCAGTGACAACCTAGTAAAAAATTTTTCCTTTAAGGGCTTCTGGAGAAACATGGCGGCACAAAATGGCGACTTCAGTGTATGTTGATAAAAAGGTCTCATTCTAAGGTAACAAACACATAACGGTTCATTATGAAAGGTCTTTTTACACCCCTGATAATATAGTTTTGTATAATATTTTGCATTTCTGTCAAAAGATCCTTCTAAAAATTACACACTGCACCTTTAAGAGAAAACGCCAGTGACAAGATTTTATGGCAATCTATATTTCCGCTATTACCCACCAGGTGGTGCTTTTACCCGACTTATAAAACACTGAAGCATCTACTAGTCAAAAAAATTGTTGTTGATGTTTTGATCATCGTTCTGAATCTGATCTCTAATAAAAGTCTTTACAAAAATGCAATCATCTCAGCTTTTTGCTAAAATGTGGTATTTAAAAAAACTGTATAAAGATAGGACGAAACTTTTTTTGTTTGAAAGCAGCCAATCTTTTCTTTTGTTTGATATATTATATGTTAATATATAAAAATTAGAACATTTTCTGGAAGGCATTAAACTTTTGTCAAAATCATAAAAAATGCTGCCGCTGGCTGGTAACTTTTTTTAAAAAACGCTGATGAGGAAAGAGTTAACATGTACTAACTCGCACCAAAAGAAATGTAAAATCATGAAAAGGAAAATAGGGGCTCTTTAAGTAATCAAATCAGTTCATTAGGAGTCATCATCCCAATACTTGTGTCCATATAGTGCATTTCAAGTTCATGAGGACAAGCAGGGAACCCATGGAGGGCTGCATTGTTGCATTGACTTTTCTGAATGTTTTTCCTTCTGTCCTCAGAGTATAACATTAAACGCATAGCTAATCCTAATTGAACTCTGTTATACGTCATCCAGTCTCAGATGATTGAAACACAGGCCGTGTAAAGAGAGGTCAAACCAAACCTTGCCTGATGAAAGGATGAAAACATCTTATGGTCGCGTGAATTATTCTGTGAATGGTGCGGCGGAAATTAGGAATCATTCATCCCTGTAGCATTTGCTTTTGAAGTCGACATTAAAAAGCACTCATATCCCATATTGCTTCTGTAATGCGACACATTTCAGATGTTTAACAAGAAAATGGATTTTATTTTACAGGAATTGATTAGATTTTAAAAAGTGAGAGGTGCATACATCAGAAGATGATTGTGTAGCTGTGTTATGGATGACTTCATTATCCATTTTTAAGGAGTTTGTGGGGGCTGCAGGTCAAGTTCACCCACCAGATCATCTCCTGGTATCCCAATGGTAACACTGTTTATATAAACATGCATTATTGGCTGTAGTAGATCTGTGAGCTACTAATCTGCTGTGCGTGACTGGAAATTCTGAATATATTCCTTAGATTTGTGGCATATGCACAGATACCCTTCATGCCCTGGAGTCTTGAAGATGTAATGCATTTTATTGTCAGCATTAAATTTAATGAATCTTAATAGACCGTGCATTTGTCCGCTTGTGTTTTCTTTTGCATATATTAGATGTACAGTTAGATATGTGGTTTGATGATGTATTATTCATGTCAACATAATACGCACATATTTTGCCGCGGGACTCAAAATGGTTTCAGAATGGTGTGAGAATTCTCTGCATTTTCAGATGCACTGTAGTAAACTTCGAACCACATGTTTGTGGGAGGACCTCAAGTGTCATCCAGACAAGTCCAAGTAGGCGGGACCTTCAACACAATTGCTGGTTGAGCTTTAATTCGATTAGGCCATGGCCAAGATTTTAATGTTTCTAACCGACATCGTCTCACTAAATCAGGGATGCATGATATATATTGTGCTTTAAACCTTATTATAAGAGCTGTAAGAACTTCCATCAGGTTTTGACTTTTTTATATGAATTAAAATTGATTATCTGTCGTGTATAGTAAAATGAATTCTGGATGTTCGAGGTTAATCACGACCCATCAGGGTATTTGAGGACATCTGTAGTGACTGCTAGAGACTGAGTACAGTAACTGCCGGGATAGATGTCTATTTATACCTTGTACAGAAGGAGTCAGCGATGTCCGCGGATGTTCACTACAGTAATACGCTGCGTTAATTGATTGTAACATGCTACAAGGATTGAACTACTTTTGGATTTCAGTGGAAAGGATAACAGAAATGTACTGTACTGTAAAATTGAAGCCAATGCAACCTCAGAAAAGTCCAGAATGTGAAGATTTCCAAATGATCTCTATCATATTCCACTGCACTGCCATCAAGAGACCAATTACAACACTGTAAAAGCTTCACTTTTATATGACTCAGACCTGTCACAGGGCGTTTCAATGCATGCAATATAACATACGTAACATACATCTGTAAAAATGAACTATTGAACTGCATGATCTTTCGCTGCACCTGTTACTTGCAGTATTTATGTCAATTTGATCTGTTTTTGAAAGGACTAAACCACAACAATATGCACAAAACCATGTAAAAATATATTGTATGCTAGAATGTTTTTTACATATTTGGGATGACAAAGCGAATTCTGATACTTGTACAACATTTAATCTCTATATTTCTCTATAAAACTACATCTCTGGCATGTGAGTGGATGAATGTGTTTATTGATTAATGATCATGGAGGTGGAACAGAACAGGCAGAAGTCTGGTGGAGAAATTGATAGCCCAGTGAAATGAAATGAATGCAAAACAATTGCATATGCACGCAGCGCACATTCATTGAGCGCTTTCAAAAACACATTGCGTAATTATTGTATTTGCAACGCAAGATTTAAGTGCAATTCGCATGGCACGTGTGAAAGGCTGTTTGTCACGGCATTACGCACTTTAATGCGACGACATGTTCATTTAACAGACCGAGAGAAAATGTTTAGTGCATTATTTCTTACCCATTGCACAGCTTCTCTTCCACTTGGATAGCCAATTCAGTCCCCGACTTCGGAAATCTCCTCTGCGCTTTTCTTTTGGTGATGCCAAGAAAGAATACAAGTAAATCAAAAAGCGTCAGTTCATTGCATCAGAGTTGAATTCAAACGCATAACTCCGAAAAACAGAGTTAGGTGTCAGGTTTTCGCTTCCCACGGATATTAAAAACTGCGGTGATCACGTTAAGATGCGGACGCGATTTGAAACGCGGTCATTAAATGGAAGAAACCAAATATAGAGAAGTTTTATAAGACGCGGATGAGAAAAGCCTTCATGATCCATACTGTTCCTGTAAAAGGATGCTGTATACGAGGTGTCGCAGCATCAGCACCAGCGCGCTCTTTCCGAACGGACGTGTTGCATGCATCCGTTACAATGTTGCGCTGCGAGCGATTCAGACGCGTCGCGGACAGACGGCAGCGCTCGCGTCACGCTTTTGGGAGGGAGGGGGTGGTGTAGTAGTTAAAGATCCGGGCGTGTAGCCGACAGCCTGTAGGTTCAAACCCAGGTAAGTGTTGGTGAATCACCGTTGCGCACTTGTGCAATACACTTAAACTTGGATTGAACCTGCAGTAATGCAGTACAGTCATAAGCAGTGCATTTTCTGTATTTAATGGTTTGTCTTGGGGTGACATTCACTGTACACTTTCAAAAATGGTCCCAATTTGTCACTTGGGTAGTTCCCTTTAAAAAGGCACTAATGTGTTCCATTTAGGTATGGATTTGGTACCAACCTTTGCAGTACTAATACGAACTTTTCTAAATGTGTACTTTTCGAAAGTGTACCACCCAAGTGACCACTCTATAGAGATTATTTTTTTGTATGTCGATTTATTAAGAAATATTCCAGGTGTTTCTTCATATTTCAAATTTTCTCTAAATGTTTTATAAAAGGTTCCCATTAAAGGTTCTAAGAAGTAATGTTTTAAAAATGGACTGCATTTATATGTGCTTTCACCCATAAAGCGCTTTACAATTTGCTACATTCACTCACTCATTCATACAGCCATGCTAGGCGCCATCCAAGTCATCGGGAGCAGCTGGGGTTAGGTGTCTAAGAGACTTTTTTTTTTACTAAAAGGTTCTTCGTAGAAGAAAATATGAAGAGTTTGGTTCCAAAACGCAATAAATCCATTTTGACAAATTTTGGTAAACGTGTTTTCTATACCAAGAAAGTGACAAGATGAAAACCACTATAAAAAAACTTTGCTGCCTTAGAATTTTTTGTTGGATCAGCTAGGACTTACAAGTCATGTCAACAAAGATGAGTTGTCACAACTTATAAAATATAGTTGAGAAAAGTCAACTTAATTTTATAAGTTATAACAACTCACCTGTACCTATAACAACTCATCTCTAGTCAAGATAAATAATAGCAAGTTGAAATGACTTGTAAATCCGAGTTGATTCGGCAAGATGTTTTAAGGCAGCAAAGTATTTTTTACAGTGTATAAAAACATAAAAAATTCAAACCCATAACTTGATTTTCAAAGATTTGTTATAAAAACTGATTATTTTTTCCACAAAATGCTATAAATCCATGACAATTTTTTTTCATAATGCTATAAATCTATTGAATCAATCGCCTATATAAATGTGCATTCATCTTTGCCATGTTATATTCATTTAGTTGACTAGTTGTACACACTAATTAAAAATATAAACATTAATGGCATTAATCAAAACACTTTGTGATATTAAAAACACGGTCATTGCTGCGGTTATACTGACGTTGTTGCTTAACATTTTTCACAGCGATCAGCTGTAAAATGTTTTTGTCCTGCTCGATTATCGTTGACTTTGAGTAAAATTATGGAAAGTTTTTGATAAGATCCCCTGGGGTCAATGTGTTAGCATGAGAAACTTGATGCTGTCGGCCCGGGCAAACAAGCAACCGTCTCCCGAGTGTCTCTTGCGTAAATTATTTGATGTTGATGGCTTACGTTTCTTTCCCGTCACAGAAAACCATCACAGGTTTATCAATGCTATTAAAGTATTATTTTGTTTTTGTTTGTTTGTGGATCACGAAGTACAAAGTAGATGAGGAAAACTAGGATTCCGTGTACTCAACGCGCCGCCATTGTTTGTTTACATTGCGTTTAATGGTGCACTGTAATCTGTGGAGCGGATTTATGGCATTCTGTAGAAAAGGGGGAGTGGCGTTTATTGCATTTTGGGAAAAAAGGGAGAAAAGATGACAGAATAACACGGCATATATTGGATTTTGCGTAAAATTAAGAATTTACTTTTTAATACTGACCTGATACAATACTGATTCTGGCAGTAACTCATTTTTTTTCAAAAATGGCATTTATTGCGTTTTGGAACCAAACTCTTCATATGCTTCTTCTATGGCATAACTATGAAGAACCATTTAGTACCCAAAATACAGCAACACATTTTATGGGAATCTTGTTTTCTTTTTGGGAATCTTTCTAATTAATTTCTCCTTGAATTTCATGTATGACATATTTTGAAAAAGCAACACCACAGTTGATTTGATCAATTCTGTTAAGAGAAATGTTCACTTTATTCATAAGATATTAGCTTTGGCATATCTTAAGCTGACTTGAAAATGTTCTGGATCATTAGATGTGATGTGTATGGTGCTTTGGAGGTCTATCTGAAAGCAGGTTCACTTGGAGGTGCCATCATGCAAAAATATAACAGTAAAGAAGATTGTGTGCGCGCTAAAGCGTTTCATGGGTTTTTAAAGCTCAATCACTGAATCAAATTGTGATCGCTCAAGGTTTATAGGAAAGCTTTAAAGATAGGTAAGAGGATTCACTGATTAGCATGTAATTGAACTGTCATTGTGATGTCTGAATAGTTGGATCTGACCTCAGATCAGATCTCTTCAGCTCTGTCCATAAAGCAGAGAAAAGGACAAATATTCACGTTTTCTATAATGAGATCGTTTTCACCAAAGGACATATGGGCTCTGGACTACAGCCTGTTTCTGTATTCAAGTCTTTTAGCTTTTATGATATTTTACTGCAGCTGAATGCATTAATAGTCTCCTGTCAAGAGTACAACCACACAGCAGACAATCCTTTGGCTTTGTAAGGCCATGAGAAGTTTGCCAAGAATGTCACGGAGTCTTAGAGAAAATATGCTCAATGCTTACTTAAAGTTATTTGCTTGGTTGTTTAAACTGATACTTTTACCCAAAGCACGTTTATGTTTTTAATCTTCCTTGCAGCTCTTCTCCTTTATACAGTTTAGTTCTTTTCAGAATGATCCCCCCTCATATTGTTTCGAATTTGTACAGTATGACTTTCTTTTGTTTTGCAAGTCTTCCAAATTGAGAGTTTGTTAAACCTCATGAGGAACAGATGGAAATATAAGTCAGTTTTTCATTGAAATTGCTTTTTTCACCTTTAGCTGGCAGATTAATAGTTACACAAGCACTGATGCTGTTTGGCGTCATTGCGTAATGCTTCTTTACACACCTCACAGAGAAGAAAGCCAGATGATAAGATCTGGAATGGCATGAAGGGTTGTAAAAGATTTTTCATTTTTGGGAGAACCTAAATTTGTCTATGCATAGTAAGCACACAACTTTGTCTGTGTGTGGATGATCTAGCAACTTTATAGGGATAGTTCACACAATGGCTGCATCCAAATAACCACACTTGCGGTCTTTGCACTTGATCACTTGACTATGCAACCCAGTCTCACGGCAAGTCGTGCCACAGCAACGAAAATTTTGACCAATCTATTCGTGTTTGATGACACGAATTACTGCTGTTTTTCGTGGCTCCGGAGACGAATGTCTTTTTCGTCCTTCCCAGCACGAATTTCTATCAATGGCTGTTCGTGTCTGTGCCACGACTTTCTTTATCGTGTCATTTTTTATATTTTGTTTTCTCATTGTTGTTTCCTATTTTTTGACCATTGTCGCTTGGGGTTTGGGTTAGAATCACTTTCTGCGACTTCCTAACCCAAACCCCAGCTCTAACCCCCACTCCAGGCGAGAATAGTTTTAAAAGTGGACGAAAAACATGTAGAAACCAATGCAAAAAATAACATCTTAACGCAAACCCTGGATCTAACCCTAACCCCAAGCGACAATGATTTAAAAATAGGAAACAACGATGAGAAAACAAAATATAAAATGACACGATAAAGAAAGTCGTGCCACAGACACGAACAGCTATTGATAGAAATTCGTGCTGGGAAGGACGAAAGAGACATTTGTCTCCAGAGACACGAAAAACAGCGGAAATTCGTGTCATCAAACACGAATAAATTAATCAAGTTTTTCGTTACTATAACACGACTTCCCGTGAGACTGTGTTGGACTATACATGACACATTTCCTGTATTTTGCCCAAGTGTTTTAGTGGGCGTGAAGATCCCAAGCGTGCATGTAAAAATTATTTACCCAATGGGACACACTTAGCAAGTGTTAAAATGTCAATCCAGGCAGTGGCAGCAATTTGCACTAAAACATATAATTTTTTTTAAATTTAAGCTACTTAAAATATATATTTTAAGTTTTTCTTTAAATAAAATGAACACATAAACAAATGAATAAATACATGAACATTTAAAGCTTATTATCTACTTACCTGAAACTTTCAGAAGCAGAATTCTTTGCACATGTAAAAACTCTTCATTTTGTGCATGCAGCTTTATTAAAGTTTAATGTTTATTCAGTAGTCCCTGAATAAACGACACCATTAATGTTGATAAAATCAGTTGCAGATATTTTACAAAATACATGCTGGCACCAATGAAATGTGCAACACTTTCCGTTTCACTGCCAAAATATGTAAAATCCATTTATTAACTTACAATTAAAAGTTTCAACGACATCTCGCGAGGTTTGGGCAAAAGTCTCATGATTTACATCCTGAACATGATGCATAACAGGATACCCTTGAAGCGGTAGTGGGTTTAGTGTGCATTAAGGGCTAGCAGCCCAGTCTCACGAAACTTCGTTGTATAGTCACATTGTTTTTTTCGTGATATTATCATGAATTTCCACGTTTTTTGTGATCGTATAACGAATTCCTGTTTTCGTGTGATTATCACATATTGGTTACTCAACTGTTTTGTCCTATTTTCTTACGATTGTTGCTTCGGTTTAGGGTTAGATTTACATAAAATGACATCCTTGCCCAAACCCATCTCTAACCCTAACGCAAGGCGACATATAAAAAAATAAATCCGAAAAAATAGTATAAACCAATATATAAAGTGACATTCTAATTCAAGCACCAAATCTAACCCTAAACCAAAGCAACAATGGTTTAAAAATAGGAAAAAGCAGTTGTGTAACCAGAACGTGATAATCACAAGAAAACAGGGAATTTATACGATCACAAAAAAACTTGGAAATTCGTGATAATATCACAAAAAAGAATAAAAAAATTACGTATATCACAACCTCATGAGACTATAGTTTTTAAGACATGGGACAGTCTTGCGCACGTACTTCCTGTCGCGTGCACGTGCTCTCAAATGGCCAAGATCGCAAGTGTGGGTATTTGGATGCAGCCAAAAATTAATTATCATTTACTTTCATTTTGTTACAAACTTGTATAAATATTGCTCTGATGAACATAAAGGATGATATTTTGAGGAATGCTTGTAACCAACCCGATCATGATCCCCATTCACTTTCATAGTAGGATAAAAGACTACTATGGAAGTAAATGTGGCTTAGGAAATTAAAATAAATGTATACAGGTTTGTAGTGAGTAAATGATTTACATAAATTTTCATTTTTGGGTGAACTATTCCTTTAAGTTTAGAAATAGAAAGTGACATCTATGCAACGATGAATACTGTATTGACTATTTGTTGCTTGGTTGAAATCAAGTCTTGGAATATATTGAAATAGTTGGCAGACAGAAGGGGATGCTCTGTGATCTTTCATTAATGTCAAATGTAATTATGTTGTAATTTTCTCATCATCAGCCAAATCCAGCAGCTGCTGTTGACTCGCAAGCGAATCGCAGATAAGCAGATCTATCGGTTTGGATGCGTGTCAGCTGTGTTTTAAAAATGACTTTTAAAGGTCTTATTAACATCCTTCAAACAGTGTAGTTAAGTTTCGTCATGTGTCTGTCGTGGCTTAACAAGGATGGTGTAAACTTGAACCCTTGTGTTTCGTTTCATCAAATGACCTCCATGCAGTCTAAGGAGTTCATTATAATAAAAAAGTGCATTAACACCCATTATACCACGGGTCTGTTGAATGCTGTATTCTGATTGGCTAAGAAATGTTCCATGGGTGTTGATTATTTTCACATAACTCCACTCCGCATTACTTTCTTATAATTCAACGGCCCGTCGTCAATTATTCCTTACTTATACAGTATAACAGTAAGTGTACAACATTGTGCTCTCATCTGATTGGATGAGCAATATTTCAAGTTTGTGGGTATTTAGCACAACGTCATGGTGTAAGCATTACTGGTGGTCTAGACAGACTGTCTGATAGTTGATTCTGCTTTAGCTTCATTTAAAACACTTTTTGTTTTTGTGGATCAAAATAATTGGCCATAATGGATTTGAATGTAGTTGCTTGATATCAGCTTGTTCCTTTTTGGTAAACAACATCACAATTGCAGACCTGCTGTTACTGAATGTCAGGATAGCCGTGCTCTCGCTTATGCAATATTGCTGAGAAAAGACATTTTGGAAAATAATGAGGTGAGACGGAAAGTTTGTCCACCTATATTTTGTCTTTAGTTATTTCAGGCCAAAATTTGACACTAAGTGCATTTCGTTCATTGTTTTCTCACTTCATGCATACATTAAAAACTTATGTTGTTATGTTCACCAAACTTATTCCAGACTCATAAACTGCATTAAATCTGTCAAGCTTATCATACACTGTCAGATAAAAATGGTCAAAAATGGTCCTTAGCTGTCACTAGGGCAGAACCCTTTCAAAAGAGTTCATATTAGTACATCAAAGTTCATAAAAGAGGCCCAAGGAGCCTTCAAGATTTAAAGACCATTTTTTATGGAAGAATGGGCCAGAATCACTCCTGAGCAATGCAGACGACTGATCTCTCTATAAAAGAGGCGTCTAGAAGCTGTAATCACCAACAAAGGCTTTAGTTACACTTTATTTTGATAGTCCACTTTAGACATTCTAACTATAAATAACTTCAAACTACATGTCATCCAACTCATTAATTTGCAACTGTATGTTAACTAACTTTTATTAGATTATTAGTAGACTGTAAGGGGTAGGGTTATGGAAGAGTTAAGGGTTAGTGGAATTAGTTGACCGGCACCCTTCAAGGATACTAATAGTCAAATATCTGCTGGGGAACCATCACAATAAAGTGTTTACCAATACTCTAAAGATTGGTAGTTGATAATTAGTTACAAAGCTTCTTATAACTAGTAAAATGTAGGGGTGGTAGGTTCACAAAACCGTCGGTTCGGTTCGTATCACGGTTTTATGGTCACAGTTCTCGGTTCAGTACGGTTCTTGTTGTTAGCACAAACTGAATTTGACTGTAAGCACATTATTGGGACCATCCCTGAAGAAAGCCAGGTTAGATTTTGATACAGCAATGATTTCAACATGCTTTTTATTTATTTGGCAAAAAATAGACTGTGTATTGCCATCTACATTAACTTATGTGCCTTTTTAACACACAAAGATAACTTGCATTTATCAAACTGCCAACTTCACTGTAGCTCTAAGATTTATCACTGAGAGGCTGCTTAAATATATGTGGACGAGAGAGAAACATAACGTTTACACCTGTAATATTTAAATACGTCTCTTTTGTCCACTTTTGACCACTTCTGTCCTGATTACTTTGAGGGGCAATTTATGAAATAAGATCACGCAACTTTCACACGCTAGCAAAATGAAACTACGCGGAAATCAGCCGCTTTCGTTTTATCAATGAAAGGCTTAAATAGCGCTGTTCACCGTATGTTCCCGGCAGAAGTCAGAAAAGACGTAAAACAATTGTGTTCAGTACCTCAGATTAGATAAAGGGGCGGAGAGAAGGCGGTCGCTTGTGGCTGTTCGAACACATTCAACCCATAGATTGCAGTTCTATCTGTTGTTTTATTTCCGCTGTCATCATAGGTAACATGAAATAAAAAATGTTTCCACACACCAAACTTATACGACGCTGGCGCATCCTCCAACTCCGTGCAGACTTTCTTCCCACTTGCCATTTCTACACGTAACATGACCTGCAGCACTCACTCTCCACACCAGTCACCTCTTTTTCACGCGATTCGCAAAAGGGAAACACGCTATCTGAGGTCACATACAGGGCACGAGGCTATTGCGCATGCCATGAACCGTCGAACCGTGCGACGCACACACGCTCCGAACCGAGTCAAGCAAACCGAACGGTTCAGATTTTTTCCATGAACCGTGCCACCCCTAGTAAAATGTCTAAAGTGGACTATCAAAATAAAGTGTTACCAAGGCTTTTGTACAAAGTATTAAATAAAGTGTGTTCAATACTTATTCCCTGTGTCATTTCACATTATTTATTATGACTCAACTTGTATACTTAAATGATTTCTGATTTCTTTGTATGAATTCAATATTCGGCTTAATGGCTACATCTGTTGGAAATTTTGTGTCAATAGCCCACTTAGAAATCCCATTACTGATAAAAGCTGATGTGTCAAATACTTATTTTCCCCGCTGTAAGTACAGAATCAGACTATATTGCAAACATTTCCATATTTAGTACCATTACCATCAAATTATTATAACCCATTTAGAGAGTGGTGTGTGGTTTCCTCAAGGTCAAACATCATTTGAAACTTTATTTTAACGTAAGCATATTGTAGTCAAGACCACCTAAACCGAGACCAAGTCATGACCAAGACCAAGACAGGCCAGTACAAGACCAAGACTTTAAAGGGTCGAGACCAAGTCAAGACCAAGACCAGTGCAAGTCCCTGCATTAAAACACTTATGATAAAATGTGGAATATGCATATGATTAGGCACTTCTTGTGTGTGTGCATGTGTGTGTGCCATCAGTAAAGTTGATAAAATAATCAAAGGCATTGCAGATGTGGGAATTTTTCTTTGTCTAAAAGCAAATAAAAGTGAACAAACACTAAAGAGTGTTACCAAGGCTTTTGTACAAAGTATTAAATAAAGTGTGTTCAATACTTATTCCCTGTTTCATTTCACTTTATTTATTATGACTCAACTTGTATACTTAAATGATTTCTGATTTCTTTGTATGAATTCAATATTTGGCTTGATGGCTACATCTGTTGGAAATTTTGTGTCAATAGCCCACTTAGAAATCCCATTACTGATAAAAGCTGATGTGTCAAATACTTATTTTCCCCGCTGTAAGTACAGAATCCGACTATATTGCAAAATATATTTACTGTGTGCCATCAGTAAAGTTGATAAAATAATCAAAGGCATTGCAGATGTGGGAATTTTTCTTTGTCTAAAAGCAAATAAAAGTGAACAAACACTAAAGAGCTAAAATCAATTTAACCATTAATTCTGAACTGAACTGAAAAATTGTCATTGGGAGAAACTTAAACAATGCTTAAACAATGCTAACATCATATGCCAAACCTGAATAAACTGCATAAAATTAATGATAAAAAAAATAAATTTGTGATGTGCCATCAGTTGTGGTCTTGACCGGTCTTGAAATAAAATTCCTAGTCCTCTTTGTCTGAGATCGAGACAAGGCCGAGTAAAAATTTGGTCGATTCCAAGACGAGACCAAGACTTTTAAAAAGTGGTCTTGAGACCTACAACACTAGCATGTACCCATATCATGGAAAAAAAACTTAATATGGAGATGACTTATCCGATACATATTATGCAAAGTAATCTGATCAAATGAATAAATATATGTGTGTGCGTTCATGTGTGTGTGCGTGTAAAACATATGTTTGATCTATAAATGTGACCTTGGACCACAAAACCATAAGTCTATACTGTAAGTCGCATGGGTTTGTAGCAATAGTCAACAATACATTGACAATTTATGCCAAAAATCATTAAGATATTAAGTAAAAAACATATTCCATAAAGATGTTTTAGTAATACGTGTTGATAAGGACTTAATTTGAACAAATTTAAAGATTATTTTCTCAATATTTTTGCATCCTCAGATTCCAGATTTTCAAATACTTTCTCAGCCAAATATGGTCCTATCCTAACAAACCATGCATTCATGGAAAGCTTATTTTTCAGCTTTCAAATGCTGTATTATGTATACATCTCAATTGCCTCTTTCGATGTTTTTGTGGTCCAGGGTCACACATTTATATGCCGTTCTGCATTAGTACTTCAGAAGCTTTTAAATAACTCTAGTTCTATATTTTCTACTTAAGATCACCGGATATAAACAATTCAGTGTCCATGAAAGTTGTATGTACATAAAAATTATCCAGAACTTAATCTAAAATGCTTAAAGCGTTTTGTTATTTTTTTGTGACTTGTACTGATATATAATTAATTTTAAAAACACCTACGACTCAAAATTTACTGTCATGGCACTGCACTCCCAAAGAGTGTCTTTTAAATGTCATTGTGAGAAAAACATCTTAATATCAGGTACAGTACACAATGGTTTGTGTGTAGCTCTACGCTCCCAAAGGAGAAAGTTTTTCTTGCTCATTGATGTCTAACTGAGTTAAAAATATTGCTTTAAGGTTATTACAGATTCAGAAACGTTGACACTTCTTTTGCATTTCAGTCACTTTGAACAATAGATTGTGTGTAGATGGTTTAAGAGGTTTGATATTGAATGGTTTTCATTAAACTGTGACAGCAGAACGCATCAGTTTATTTAGACATTTTATCAAGACATTTTAAAGCAGTAATTTGATGTTTGTTTCTTTTCAAGTTTATATGCATGCGTTTTCATTGTTTTGGCCACTGTTTTGTCAGAGAAAAGTATATTGTAATAAGAAACGACCAAACTTAATGCAAGACTTTTTGCTTTGACCTCAGGGTAATTACTTACAGTAAATAATCTCTGTGATGTTTAAGTGCTAAAAAGTGTGCGCTTGCACAAAACACGCTGTCAGTGCACAATGTATTGTAGCTGTGCCTTTATTTTTTTACAGTGGCCAATGCTTAGAAATGTTTAAGAAAGCGTTTAGTCTTTATGTGGACGCTGGCATTTACTGGTGCTGTACCTGATCCTGTGGTTTGTTGTCCATTCGATAAGCTCTTTGTTCAGTGTTATATTATATAGTGACCATGAATTAATAATCCATAAAACACATGGCAATATTTTCAGTGGAAAAATACGGTGTCCCTCAGAGAAAAACATGACATTTATACATACTTTATTTTGCTTTATCAAGTATCTTCCTGTTTTAGTCTCCAAGGTTTTGTTGTGTTTTGTGTGAGTGTGTGAAGTGACCTTTTAATGTCAAAAACAATATTGTGCAGATAGATGATGTATTTCTGAGAGTGGTAGAATGAATTACATTTCAAATGTATAAGTAAACAAAAGTTTTATTCCTGGCTGTGAAACTTGCCCATAGTAAGTTTAGACTCATATGGGTGATTCTCACGAAATTAGACTTATGAGGTGTCAGAAAACATTTTGATAAAGTAAATGCAAAGTAAGCATATCAAAATAAGACACATACAGTTACGAACATCTCTTCATGTATTATTTTGCACATGATTTCAAATGACATCATAAAAACCAATTTTGTTTTTTTTCCACATTTAAGGGGAAAATTACCGCAACGTGTCCATGACTGGATTTGGGTTCTTTGACATGGAAATATTTATAATTAAAAAATCAAAAAAATAAAAAGTTTCAGTGCATGTTATACTATAAACATTTACAGAAAGAAACATGTGGTATTTGGTGATCATTGGTAAATGTAGAGACAATAATAAAGAATATAAATGTGTCCAAGAAAAATTTTCTCATCCTCCGCAACAATTTTCATTCATTGTTTAAGCCCTCAATGAACTAACATTTAAAAAAATTGTTGGAAGGGACATAATTGACTGTGACACTCAAGATGGCTACCAGGTAAGCAGTTCTTATTTTTTCTGTCCAGATAAAAGTTGAAATTTTGTTTGTCATAGTACATAGACAACTTTTTAGTTCTCCTTACCGAAACATGAGTTTGTGAATGCATATATTTAATGTAATATCATGTTGCGGTAATGCTAATTTTTTGATAATAATAATCTAAAAAATGTAAATAATTCTATAGGAAATATTTTTTAAATCATCCAAAAATAATGATTATAGTAAGTTCAGACCTTAATCTTATATGTGCAAAAAATGGCTACAAGGGCTTTTAAAAAAATCTGATGCTGGACACATTCTAAGTCTGAATTTCGTGAGAATCACCCATATAAGAAATTGTTAGTTGTCTGTTACTTCTGTTTGATTTGATATTTTTTGTGTTGTCAATCTTCGAGCTTGTTGAACTCTGTATTAAGAATTTAAAAAAATCCCTAATATCATTTAAATGAGGAATAATGTTTCAAAACCAGCCAATTCCTGAAAACGTCTCGGTTACGGATGTAACCCTCGTTCCCTGAAGGAGGGAACGGAGACGTCACGTCGTGACCGACGAATTGGGAACTTGCTTAGAGAGACCAATCTGCTTCGAATACTACAAAAAACGCCAATGAACTTGGCATTGAGATATTTGCATAATGCTGGCGCCGCCCCGCCAGGTGCGTATATAAGGCGCACGTGCAAATAGGGAAATCAGCTTCTGTTCGCTGAGAAAGCCGGAAGGTGACCGGCCTAAACAGCAGGTGGCAGCACCTGTGGCGACGGGACGTGACGTCTCCGTTCCCTCCTTCAGGGAACGAGGGTTACATCCGTAACCGAGACGTTCCCTTTCAGTCGGTCACTACGACGTCACGTCGTGACCGACGAATTGGGAATCCCTACCAAAACGCCACTAGGGGCTGACCTCTTCCAGTATCTGCGTAAAGCCCTCCGGTTCCACTTAAGGATAAGGAGAATTAGGTTTTAAGGCAGAAGGCCGGGCACTAGATGTTCCTTTAACCCACAGTAGTGCCAGCGACTGGGAAGCGCCCTATCTGAGCGGTATAGGGACGCTGCGGAAGCCACCGCCCCGTTAAGGGCTATTGGTGGGCGAAAGTCAACCGTAGTTGAGGTCTAAATGACAGCCGTGGCTGTGTAAGCAAAGCAGTGCTCTGCTAAGGGAAACGTGGGCTAGTAGGATTAACCCCACGGAATAATACTCACAAAGGAACCCGTTGGGACGCAATGTGGGGCCCTGGCCAAACACGTAGGTTCGTAAGAATACAACTAGTGAAAGGCTGACAGCCAATGCTCCGCAACAAAGGCTGTCAAGGCAGTGGAGGGAGCAAATCAAAACATTACGCATTTTTGCTCTGTTAGCCTTCCATACTGAAAACTCAATTTGGAGCCTCAGTCGGAGGCTGCAAGCCGACTTGCGAGTCTGCTCTCTGTGCCCTCCCTGGTGAGGAAAGAACACGAGAGGATACAGGCTCGATACGAACATTGTAAAATCTAATGAACGTATTAGGTGTCGCCCAACCCGCAGCTCTACAAATGTCTGTCAGCGAGGAACCACGAGCTAATGCCCAAGATGAGGCAACACTCCGAGTGGAGTGCGCTCTCAAATTAAGGGGCAAGGAATGCCCTGCAAATTGTAAGCCAGGGCGATAGTATCAACTATCCAATGAGACATCCTCTGCTTAGTGACAGCTTTCCCTTTCTGCTGGCCACCATAACAAACAAAGAGCTGGTCTGAGGTCCTGAAGCTTTGCGTGCGGACCACGTAGAATCGCAGTGCGCGTACGGGGCACAACAAAGCCTCGGTTGGGTTTGCCTGCTCCAAAGGCAACACTTGCAAGCTCACCACCTTATCTCTGAAGGGAGTGGTGGGAACTTTGGGCACGTAGCCTGGTCTGGGTCTTCAGTGAGACAGTAGGACCAAACTAAAGGCACGAATCGTCAACAGAGAATGCATGTAAATCTCCTACTCTCTTCATGGAGGCCAATGCTAGCAGGGTCAGAGTTTTCATTGATAAAAACTTAGACTCGCACACTGCAAAGGCTAAATCGGAGACCTGAAGGCTTCAGCACCATGGACAGGTCTCAGGAAAAAAGAGGGAGGGCGCGAGGGGTTTAGCCTGCGAGCGCCTCTTTAAAATGTAATAATTAAATCATGCTGGCCAACTGATCTGCCGTAGATAAGTGAGTGATGAGCAGAAATAGCGGCGATATCAATTTTAATGGCGGAGGGACAGCCTACCATCTAACCCATGTTAAAGATATAAAGCATAATGTTAAAGGGCATTCTCTGGGTCCTCGCGTTGCGAAGAGCACCGGGTGACGAGAAGGTTTCATTAAGCGCGTAAGCCCGTCTTGTGGACGGTGCTCGGACCGCGTCGATGGTGTTAGATACCGCTTGCGATAAATCACCTAAACCTTGCGCGCGCTCAACGACCGTACATGGATATCCACAGGTCGGGGCGCAAGTGCCAAATGTGCCCCTTCCTAAGAAAGAAAGTCCTTCCTCAGGGGAATCCGCCAGGGAGGGCTGTCGCGAGGAGCATTAACTATGAAACCCAATTCTTGGTCGTCCAGTACGGACGATTAATAAAAGGCTCTCCTCGTCCTGCCTGACTTTGCACAGTGTCTGCGCAATAAAGCTCACTGGAAGGAATGCGTATTTACGCACCCCCCGCGGTCAGCTGTGTGCCAACGCATCCACGCCGAGGCTGCCCTCGGTTAGTGAATAAATAGGCGACAGTGGGTATCGTCCGGCGACGCAAACAAATCTATCTACGCACAACCGAACTTCTTCCAAATTAGCTGGACCGTCTGGGGGTGGAGTCGCCATTCGCCGGGGGCGCAGCTCGGAAGCGCGTACCGCTGTATTGAGCGATCCCGGGATGTAAATGGCACGAAGGGACCTCAGATGCTTCTGACTCCAAAGGAGGAGATGACGAGCGAGATGCGACAGGTGACGAGAGCGCAAAACCGCCTTAACGGTAAATAACGCAACAGTCGCATAGTTATCGGTGTCGACAAATACATCCTTCCCTCGCATCTCCATAGCGGAGCGTACAAGTCCCAGATATACAGCGCACCGCTCGCGGCAGTTGGGGTGCTATGCACACACCAGACTGCAGGCCCGTCATACGTGGCTGAACATCCCGTGCTTAGGGCATCGCATGCTACAGAATGCCAGGAGACCCCTCAGAGGCATATCTTGCTATCAGAAATGCTGGATCTACTACGGGGAAACTTAAATGACACGCAGGTGTAGTGTTTACACAATGTATGCCGGTGCGCCACGCTCTCCTCGAGACTCGATCGTAAAGCCAACGCTGAAGCGGTCTCATATGACGCAGCTCGAACAGTGTCACGGCTGCAGCATGCTGTCATATGTCCAGGAGCTTCTGAAATTGTATCAGAGGGACCGCGTACTTCCCTCGAATTAAACCGAGGCAAGTCAGAACTGACTAGTTGCGCGCTCTTGTAAAACACGCCAATTAGTTGATCGAGTCTAATTCCATACTGAGAAAAAGGATCCTCTGCACGGGGCAAAGTTGCTCTTTCCCAGTCGACCTGATGACTTAAACGAGCGAGATGCCGAAGCATTAACTCTCTGTGTTCGCGCACGTCTGCCAATAACGGCTATTTATAAGTCAACGTAAATAAAGCAGAATGCGAACAACGCTCTCTCTCTGATATTTTAATGCCGTGACTAACACTTTCATGGAGACACGGAGAGAGAGAGACAGCTCGAATGGTGTACTTAATATTAATATGCCCACCCCACGACGCAGAGCGAAAAAACGGTCTAAGGCGAGGGGAGATGGACACAAAAGTACACGTCTTACAGGTCTAAAGCTGCAACCGATCTGAATATTGAAATACGAGCCTCGGCGTTATCATCCAAAAAGACCACCTCCGTAGAGCCGGGCGTAAATCAAATCGATCGTAACCCACCGCGTATTTCGGGTACTATGAGATAAAGGCTGGAAAACCCTATCATCATATCATCATCTCGGTAAGAGGGACCGGCTCGATAATCCTTCGCCAGCAGGACATCGACTTATGCACGCAGTACATGTGCATCGGATACTTTCACTATAGTGAAACGAAAGCCCGAGAATTTCGGGGTTGTGCCGGTAATTGTATTTCGTAACTGAGGCGGATCGTGCGTAAAACCCAACGAAACGGGTTGGGAACTGAAGCCAAGCACCCAGGCACCGTACGAGGAGAATTAACGACACTACCAAAGTACCCGCGGTGGGGCAGCGAAGCGAGACAGGTGAGACTGCCGGTGCGTCTGCCGTGACAGCATAAGCATCACAGTATGTGTGTGTGTGACACTGACCTGAGCCCGCTGAGGGAAACGGTCGTCCGGTCTCCTCAGCTGAGGACGCAGACAACGAAGGGGTTGCTGGTGATCCGGTCTCCTGAGTGGAGGGCTCGGACTCCTCAGAACACCCGCTGGCGATAGAGGAGAGGTAGGGTGAGCTGGTGTGTGCCCGCTCACGGCTCTCTCGATCCTCTGGAGACCTGGAGAGGGAAGAGGAATGCACTCTATGTGTGGTTAAGTGGGTACCGGCTAAAAGCCGGTGGAACATATGCAAACCAAGAATTTTCCACCCGACCCTCTATCGGGGGAAGGAGCGAATCACCGTCTCCTGAAGAGTGATCCTCTGCCAATCCGGGTCGCCCGCTTACTGGCCACTTAACCCTCCAAAGTCTAAGGGGTATTAAGTCCGCCTGGCACTATGTTGACATATTGGCTTCTGGAATGGTCAATATTCATAGCAGAGTGAAGAGAGACATATTTCTGGATTCTATAGACTCTCAGCTACAATGTACATGCATTGACAATACATTTCTTGAGACACTTGTGTGTGTTCTAATATGATATATCACCAAGAAATACAAAAACAGAAGTTAAATTTTTTTGTTTTTATTATATAAAAATATGAAACATAAATGAATAAAGGATTTTACAACAAATATTTATTCCTCAAAGGCTTTAGAACACCTGCAAAAAAAATTGGGTGAAAAAATATAAAGAAACAAAAGAACTATTTACATTTATGTGACTGTAGTCACCATACGTTTTTAGTTGAAAAACACAGAAATAAGAAATAAGAAAATATAAAGGGAACAAAAATGTTCATTTGAATGGAATATTCTGTCTCAATTTACTAAACATCCAAAAACCACCCCTAGATGGCACTGTGAACTGCATTTGAAAGACTTGAAAGATTGATGTGCTGTTCATCAGTTGTTCTTTTCTTACATGTTGTGCCACATATGGAAGCAGTTACGCTCTGGCTGTAGGCAGAGTGGCACATCACACTCATTGCATTTCCATGAGGTGTCTTTTCTTGGGAGCCCATCTGTCTTGCATTTCTCACACCTCAGCCTTCCAACTGGTTTTGAGATTGGCACAGGTGTATGTCCAGTTCTCCTCTGTACAGGCACGGCCCCGACTGTGACACCACACAGCTCAGCCACAAGCTGCTCCACGTAGGCCTTGTGGGTGATGAGCTGGTTGGCTGGTGTGTTCCTCAGCTTCTGAATTTCTCTGTACATTATAAAGCCATTGGTCACAGCAATGTCAATGAAATGAAAAAACATGGTCCTGTACCATCTTCTTGTTGTGTGGTGAACTGAATAGTACTGTATCAGCTGGTCTGATAAGTCCACTCCCCCCATGTACATGTTGTAGTCCACAATAGGTTTTGGGACTGGTATGTTTGTCTCCTCCCAGGATCCATCCATCGTTTTCTGTTTCCTCTTGACAGTGTCCCCATCATAAGCAACATGGACACTGCTGCACATTGCCACCTCCCTGTTGTCCATCCACTTGGTGAAGACAAGGTTCTCTTCTCTTATCCACCTGAGAGTTCCTCTGGGGGATTTCTTGGTCAGTTGGTTTATTTTTGTTTTTGGAGCCTCCTTCCTCCCTTCACGAATGGTACCACAGGCTCCAAAATTGAGGGACAGCAGGTGCCTGAAGAGTTTTGGGCTGGTGTAAAAATTATCACAGTAGAGGTGATAACCACTGCCTAGGAAAGATGGCCTCATCAATGCCACCACAGAGTCAAATGAGAGCCCTAGCCCAGAGGCCAACCTGCTTTTACCTGTGTAAATGTTGAAGTCACAGGTATAGCCATTGCTGGAGTCTGCCAGCACAAACAGCTTTATCCCCCACTTGGTCGGTTTTGCTTTCATGTACTGGGTCATCCCAGTTCTTGCCTTGGTGGCCACCATCCTCTCATCGATGGAAAGCTGCTTCTTGGGATGGTATGCAGACTGACAGGCGGCCTTGATCTCGGTCATCAGTGGCTTCAAACGAAAGAGTGTGTCATACTCATCTGGCTGACTCTGCTTCTTTCTGTCATTCACAACATCTTCCTCTGGGTCACTCATATGAATATTCCAGGATATGGCACGGAACCTATCCCTTGTCATGACCGTGTTCGGAAAATTCACAGAAAAAATGTTTTTTCTCTTCCAATAGTCACTGACTGCTGGGAGCTTTAGAACTCCCATGTACAGAACTAAGCCAATGAATTTGAACATTTCTGCAGGGTTGATGGTGGTCCACTTGTATCTTTTCCCAGCAGCAATGTTTCTCTCTGCCAGTTTGTTTGTGTTGGCACACAATGTCCTGATGGACTCAGCACTAAAAAAGTGCTTGAAAAGGCCAAGGGGGCTTTGCTCTACAGAGGTGTCCAATTGCACTCCAGGTTCCAGTCTGGGGCAAAACCTATGTGGAATGGGGGCCACATCAGGATCATTTTCAGTCTTCCATCCTTGTTCCAGCTGGTCTGGTGGTGCTGGACATCTCACAGGTGAAAGTGACTGGCCTACTGTGGAGCCAAACTGACTCTGTGACACAGAGGGCCTCCTTCCCCTATGACGCGACCTCAAGGCAGGGGTCACAGACGATGTTGGTGGCTCTGTGGCAGTGCTGGAGGAGCGGGGTCGAGGAGGACAAATGGATCTGCGGGCTGCAGGAGGAGACCTAGATCTGCGGGCTGCAGGAGGAGACCTAGATCTGCGGGCTGCAGGAGGAGCAGAAGCGGTGCTGGGTGGAAAAGGGCGAGCCGTTGGGGTCCTGGGTTCAGCAGATGTACTCGCCTGCTCTGTGGTTTCCGGATTTAGACTAAAACACACAGATTTTGTCATTAGTTTAGATTCCCACATATCAAAAGGTGTACAGCCTTTCTTATTTATATATGTGTATGTGTGAGTATTTATAGTTGTATTCATGTATTGTTGTGTGTAAGATCTGGACCTTGAGTCTGTAATAATAAAAGTATATATATTATAATGAAATAAAGATTAGCTAGTCATCATCATGTGTGCATTTTTTTACATCCAAGTCATAGGACTTCTAACTACAAAATTATTACTGGAGCCTTCATCATATTGTATTTACTCTGTGCATATAATACTGTCTAAACCAACCAAACCCACTCCCATGTAGACAAATAGTACAGGTTTTAGATAAGGCTTATTGCACCATTATTTCTGAAAAACTACAATACAATTTCCCTAAAAAACATTACAATAAAATAGACAAGCAAAGTAAACTAAATAGCTTATAATGAAGATGGACTCGTTACATGCGGCCAAAACGCGCACATTTGATGGCACACATTATTTGATTACTGCTCCGTTATTTCTGAAAAGCTAAAATAAAATAATTCTACTAAAAAAACGATACAATATATATTAGAAAATATATTATCAGCAATATAGCATTCATAATACTTACTCCTCAAATGGATCGATTCCGTCCAAGATTTGATCCTCTTCCTCCGAATCAAACCTATCCGGATCAGATCCATTCTCACTCTCATCGCTGTCGGCAAAAAGCATTTCAGCAACTTGCTTGGCAGAGAATCTTCGTTGTGCCATGTTTTCATTGAAAATAATCTTCCCAAGTACAAACAAGCGTATATCTCTAAATGTGCGCGTCCAAAGGCTGTGTATGAAAAAGCTGCGTCAGCAAACAATCCGGGAATCCCAGGTGAAAATGATTCCAACCCCCTCCCCTTTTTTACGTTCCTAGGCCATGCTGACAACGTCATTTTTTGTTTTTGGTCTGTGATGTCTGTGATTGGTCCACACACAGATCTGTGATTGGTTCACACACCCCTACAGCCTTGCATATCATTAAATAGAATAAAGTATAATTTCCTTGTTTTGCGGTAAAATACTATAGATTTGCACTAAAATACTGAAGGCTTATCATTCGCGGAAGTCAACACTGTCTATGCAGACGAATGTCAGCTTTTTCATAAAAAAAAAAGTAAGTTAATACCATAATCCATTCCGAAGTTATTAATAGATATATCAGGGGTGCGCACTTTGACGCTCTAGAGCGTCAATCGACTTAGAAGGGTTAAACTCCCGATTTCACGGGAAGCGGCTAAGCGGGCGGGGCGAGCTGCTGACGACCGGTTCCACCGCGCTGCCGAGATGGGGTCCGAGGAGGGGAACGAAGGTGGTCGCCGCAGCACGCCGACGGCGAGAGGCAGACTGAGGAGCCGGCGTGGTGGTTTTTACCAAGGGCAGCTCTCCTTCGCCGGGCATGACCTAAGAGATCGCCTCAGTCTGCGCAGTGGAGCTGTACGACTCCACGGCCTCGCCGAAGAGACCGGTCTGTGAGACAGGAGCATTCAAGAAGTTGTTCTCGCCTGCGTCCGTCAGCCAGACACAGCCAAAGGTGGCGATCTTGAACCACTGTGGTGAACATCGCACGACTGAAGGTCGCGGCTTCCCTCGTAAGTCCTTGGTGAACCTGTAGCAACGTTATTGCGTGCAGGGCTGAAGCCGCCTCTCCGCATGCCTGACAGACAGCGCCCGTAACCGGACGACTGTCTACAAACACGGGAGGGATGGGTGGGGTGGTCCCTCCAGGAACGCAGCTGCATCGCAACCCCCGCTCCACTGAAGGGGTCCCCGCCCTTAGCGGCTCCCCTGGTGAGGGAGATGAGGGGTGAAAGCTGAAGCTGAACGACCGGATGGCCGAAATCACGTCAGCTCTTCGTGCCGTCGGGAAGAAAGGCACAGGAGCAGAGGACTGAGAGGCCCGAGCAGCTCCGAAATACCAATCACGTGGGCAGTACGGTTCGGGCGGAGAGGGGTTAACCTCTCCAACTCTACCGTTTCCGCCGCTCGAGCGGGCACGGCCGCCATCTCCGGAACGACTCCACTTCGGAGGAAATTGGACACCCCTCTGATGCTGCAGAAGTGAACGGGACCAGAAGGAGGTCCAATGGATCGGCAGAAATCGTAGAACACGACTTTGCCGTCTCCATCGGAGCCTCAACCGGCTGAGGATGAAAGGCCGGTAGGTGGAGGACGTATCCTCCGTCCTACTCAGCGTAGTGATGCGAAGAGCGTCATGCGAGCGCTTGACAGCCGCACCATGGCGGTGTCAGCACTGCAAAGGCGCGGACAGCATTCCCGTAGAAACGTCAGTCGTCTCCGCAATCCAAGAGGGTTATGCTCTCACAGAGAGAACAAAAACTCCCCACGAGCGCAGCCTCAGAGTGCTTGATGCCCAAGCATGAAGACAGCGCTCGTGACCGAAACTGGAACCCTTATACCTCTCACATCCAAGATCGCACGGACGAAAAGCAATCCTGAAAAGGACGCCGATCTCCGAATATACGAGAGAGTGGCTGTCTTTAAAAAGACACAGAGCTCTCACGTATCACTCTTTAGGGAAATCACTCTTTATGTGCTCAGCTGGTGATGCGCACAGGGAAAGGCAACGCACACACTAAACTCAAAACAAAAAATATGCAGAGCAGTGGAATACTGCGAGCGTCCGCTGTGTTAGTACTGCTTGTCAATCAACTTCAGCAACCGTTCCCAGAAGAGCAGAGAGTAGCTTCTCAGTCAGATAAAGCCGGCTTTCGAAGCGAAAAAAGCCGATTTCCCTATTTGCACGTGCGCCTTATATACGCACCTGGCGGGGCGGCGCCAGCATTATGCAAATATCTCAATGCCAAGTTCATTGGCGTTTTTTGTAGTATTCGAAGCAGATTGGTCTCTCTAAGCGAGTTCCCAATTCGTCGGTCACGACGTGACGTCGTAGTGACCGACTGAAAGGGAACTAGGAATTTGTACGTGTTTTACAACTGATCACATGATTTAGTATAAGTGAATCATATATCTGTAAAAAATTATGTTGGCTCAATGAATAATTTTTTAGTAACCACAGAAATTTTACATTCACTCAATTTCTGTCTCCAAAGTGATACCTGCATTGTTGTTTTTTAGTTGGCCCAAACTTCACTCAAATATAAATAAGTATGTTTGCTCAACTAGCTTTGGTCATTCAACTAAAAATTTTTAATCCGTTGAATATTAAAAAACTTACAGAAAAGAAGTTAAGTATTTACTCCACGTTTTGTGTGTTACATCGATTATTATTTATTATCTCGAAAATTTTACTAACAATTTTTTTTTATTTACCAAATAATTTTATGCTGGTGGTGTTAACAAAATTAAGTTCAATTACAAGCTTTTAATTCATTATAATCTTGGGATGCACCGATAGGATTTTTTTGGGCCGATACCGATTTAAACAGAAAACTTCTGGTCGACACCAATGCCGATATTAAACACTTGTATACAATACTATACAGTTGGTCTATTAGCTAGTTTATTTCTGCATCAAATTATTTTTACTGAACATGGATTGGATCAAATAAACATTCAATGACCAACATAATAAGAGGAGGCACAAATTAAGCTAAAACAAATATAATAAGACAACATGACAACCTTCGATGGTGGTTTTTGCTATTCAGCATTTAACAACATTAACTCATTTTTTAAATAACATGTATTTCTTTAATAAACATAAATAATGCCAATGCTATTGCTTTAAACAGAGTACAAATATTGCTACTTCAAAAAAGTTGGACTTCTTTTCCCCCACTAAAGTGCAGTCTGTTTCTTTAATTGTCCAAGACATTTGAGCCAGCTCAACAAAGGTTTTCTGTCGGTGCTTTAGTATAGTGCACACCAGAACATTAAATCATTTTAATTGAACAACAGATATGCAACTCATTGCCTTTATGTGGTTAATTAATAAAGGCCGATACCGATTGTTTCTCATGCTATTGCAGACATGCTGATGGTTTCAAATTCATCAAAAATCGGCCGATAAATATTGGCTGCCGATACATCGGTGCATCACTATTATAATCACTTTTCATACTGACTAAACATACAGGATTAAGTCTACTCTAAGGGTTCAAAACAATCGCATCCTAATGATGAAAGCACGCCCGGGCTCAGATTGAAAAAGTACAGTGTGAGTGAATGCATCTGGGAGAGTAGGGGGGACAATCGCGCTGTGGAATGGTTTGGTTTGGATAATATGAGTGTACCCTAAATAGAGAGCATAAAACAGCCTGAAAGCCACTCCAAAGGCAGTCAGAACATCTGCAAGGCCATTTAGGAGAACGTCTTAGACCTTCAGGGGCGGTTTCCCAGACAGGGATTAGCTTAATCCAGGACTAGGCCTTAGTTTAATTAGGAAATATAACTAGTTTTAACAAACATGCCTTACTAAAAACATTACCTGTGTGCATTTTGAGGCAAAACAAAGGGCACTTATGTATTTTAAGATATGTAAGTGTGTAGTACAGCTGGTATATAATCAACTTTAAGTTTATTCATGAAGAGACACTATAAAACAATTAAACCTCAGGTGGTGTTGCTAACCCAAATTTGACTCTTAGGTGGAACTGGTTACAGACATGAAACTCTTGGTGCTCCTAATCTCTTCATCACAAAGGCTTTTGCACCATTAGCCTTAAGGCTCATATCACTGAGTTTCTGCTGAAATATATGATGTATATAAATTATGTGGTTCTAAGATTGTAATTTTATATTCATGTTTGGTTTCTTTTTAAAGGTCATGGTGCGATGAGTAAAAAGGTCTCATTTCTATAAGTCTAAGATCAGATGGATTAAGGTTTTAGAACTTTGGATAGAAGATGCATTTCTTGTAGAGGTGGGGTTTTGCCATGATATTTCTGGCTAGTTTGACCAGTTGCCAAGATACTCCTGGCTAGTTTGACCAGGTGCTCTTTAGTATCACTTGGCACAGGTCAAACTGGATTTTGACCAGGTGTTCTTTAGTTTCACTTGGTACAGGTCAAACTAGATTTTGGTAGCTTTCTCAAGCTGTGTATAAAAGGTGGCCTGGCAAAATGTTCTGGGAGCCATTCTGTACCCAGAAGCTCCCACACTCTGTGTGTATTCAAACTTTATGGAGGCATCCTGTAACCAGGAGCTCCCACACTTTGTGTGTGTATTAAAACATCATGGAAGAAATCTTTAACAAGAGTCTTCCTACACCATTTGGGTGTATTATATTAATGATAGAAGTACTCTGTAGCCAGAGTGTCTATTGCCAGGTATGATTTTGTAACTGTTGCAACTGTTGATCATTTTAATTGGAATTGAATCATATTCTGTATGATATTCTTTAAGCTGGAACCTGCCTGGTATAATAAATTGTTATTCATTTTAAATTCTTCAGAAATTGTATTGATTTATTTGAATTCTTTCAGAAATTATTATTTCCAGTAGATTAGAAGGAGTCTGGTATTTCCGCAAAATAAGTATGTCAGGATATGATCACACTGGTGTTTTGATGTTGAATGGAGCATGGGGCACGTTCACCAGGACTCTCAGATTTATGTCTATTACCTGACTTAGCAAGTTGCATGATCGTGACTAAAGTAACTATTTTATGATCGGAGCAAGCATGGGGCGGCCAGACATAAAATATTAGTTTACCCGGCAACCTCTGACGAAGGTCAGACTGACAATTTTGTGTCCGTGAGATATACGCAACGGCCGACGTATACTCTGTGCGATATCGGGTCCCTAATGAACGAATAACTAAGACTATGGGAATTTGTAAATAATCAATATCTAAATTATGATCAACAGATAATTGGAATAATACACTAAATTATTACTGTATTAAATTGGAGTCAGATTATAATTTAACCACAGAGGTCAAAGGAATAAATTAAATAAATGGAATTATTCTTCTAGAAGCGCTATGGAAGGAAAGAATACGTGTTACCTTCACCACGCATTGGACTTCGACGTTGGGCCAATTGGGTGGCGTCTTACAAGTGCAAGTTGTTTTCAGTTTGGACAGCTCTTAAAAATGTTTTAGTCTAGGACTAGTCTAATCCCTGTCCGGGAAACCACCCCTCAGTGTCTCAAGAAGACCCATATGCATCCCACTGGTCTGCCTCTCCACATCATTGCTGCTCTTTGATAAACAGAGTAATATTTTAAAAATAAACACACACACACACACACACACACACACACACACACACACAAATTCATGTTCAATATAATAAAGCTTGACGGTGAAAGACTTTATTCCCGTAAATAACGTTAGGCCAAATTTTCCTCAGACAACACGTAATTAAACACTATTGGGTAGTTTTACAGATACAGGGCTTATCCTAGTCGCTGAATAAAATACTAACATCTCATAACATATATCAGTGCCATTGTTTTGTCTCAAAATGCACACTGGTATTGTATTGTATAAGGTTTGTTCGTAAAAATTTTCTTTTGTAACTAAGACCTAGTCCTAATCTTAAACCCTGTCTGGTAAACCGACTCTATATGCATAAACTACCTTTACTAAAATAACTCCACTTTACCTTGGACACATAACACCTTTTATTTATATCTTCACAAAAACGTAGAGTATTTGCGTTTTTGTCAAGTAATATAGTGTAAAATTAACATTTATTGACTTTTACTTGACGTGAACTTTCAAAAATGGCTAATGATGACTGGTGTAAAACTGGTGACAAGTAAGTTATTCCGACAGTTACGTGCGGATTGATCTCAAATGAAATGACCTGTGAACACACGGATACATTTAGAACTGTTATTTAAAACTGTTATGGTATTGGGAACATTTCTTTACCTGCTCCTTCAGCTCTGGAGTTCAAACTGGCAACCAGGATGCAGTTCTATTATAACAATTGTGACAACAGAGTAACTTACATGATGCATCACTCACCTGCGATATCAATTAAGTGAAATCCTAAAATATGATATAAAACATAATCCTTTCATTATTACATAAAAGAAATGAAAATTAATTAAAGTCATATAAAGCATAACAAGCATGATTTAGCATTATGTTAGCATGATTTAACATGAAACTAGCATAATGTTAACATGATTTAGCATGATGTTAGCATGATTTAAGATGAAGCTGGCATGATGTTAACATGATTTAACCTGATGCTAGCATTATTTAATATGAAACAAGCATAATTTAGCATTAAACAAGCATGATTTAGCATGAGTTAGCATGATGCTAACATGATTTAACGTGAAATGAGTATGATTTAGCATGAAACAAGCATGATTTAGCTTGATGCTAGCATGATTTATCATTTATGTTAGGATGATTTAACATAAAAACAAACATAATGTTAACATGATTTAGCATGATTTAAGATGAAGCTGTCATGATGTTAAAACGATTTAACCTGAGGCTAGCATGATTTAACATGAAACGAGCATGATTTAACATGAAACAAGCATGATTTAACATGATGCCAGCATGATTTAGCATGATGCTAACATGATTTAACGTGAAATGAGCACAATTTAACATGAAACAAGCATGATTTATCATTTATGTTAGGATGATTTAACATAAAAACAAACATAATGTTAACATGATTTAGCATGATTTAAGATGAAGCTGTCATGATGTTAAAACGATTTAACCTGAGGCTAGCATGATTTAACATGAAACGAGCATGATTTAACATGAAACAAGCATGATTTAACATGATGCCAGCATGATTTAGCATGATGCTAACATGATTTAACGTGAAATGAGCACAATTTAACATGAAACAAGCATGATTTAACATGATGCTAGCATGATTTAACATGAAATGAGCATGATGTGACATGATTTAGCATGATTTAACATGAAACTAGCATAATGTTAACATGATGTAACATGATGTTAGCATGATTTAACATGACGTTAACATGATGTAGCATGATTTAACATCATCCTAGCATAATTTAACATGAAACGAGCACGATTTAGCATGATTTAGCATGAGGCTAGCATGATGTTTGCATGATTTAACATGATGTTAGCATGATTTAACATGAAACGAGCACGATTTAGCATGATTTAACATGAAACTAGCATGATGTTAGCATGATTTAACATGAAGCTAGCATGATGTTAGCATGATTTAACATGAAACTAGCATGATTTAGCATGAAACAAGCACGGTTTAGTATGAAACAAGCATGATTTAACATGATGCTAGCATGATTTAACATAAAACGAGCATGATTTAGCATGAAACAAACATGATGTTAGCATGATTCAGCATGATGCTAGCATGATTTAGCATGAAACTAGCATAATTTGGCATTAAACTAGCATAATATTAACATGATTTAGCATGATTTAACATGATGTTAGCATGATTTAACATGAAACTAGCATGATGTTAGCATGATTTAACATGAAGCTAGCATGATGTTAGCATGATTTAACAGGAAACTAGCATGATTTTGCATGAAACAAGCACGATTTAGTATGAAACAAGCATGATTTAGCATGATACTAGCATATGATTTAACATAAAACGAGCATGATTTAGCATGAAACAATCATGATTTAGCATGAAACTAGCATGATTTAGCATGAAACTAACATAAAACTAACATGATTTAGCATGATGTTAGCATGGTTAAACATGACGCTAGCATGAGCAGCATGATTTAACATGATGTTAGCATGATTTAACATGAAACGAGCATGATTTAGCATGATTTAGCATGAAGCTAACATGCCCACCCTACCTTTTTTCTTATTTCAGAAGCCGTTTATTTGGATATACATCACGACAGGGAAAATAAGATGAGCGCTACTTCCATTTCATGACGACTTTACCATGCCATGGTAGGTTTCTCAAATATTTACTGATATAAAATCTTAGGGTGTACTTCAAGTAAATAATTTAGGTCAACAGCGTTTGGTTGACAAAATAGATTAAAACCCCTGCCATAAGGAACCATACAGCTACAAATGTTTCTTCTAAGTTGCACACAAGGTTCTTTGTAGTGGAAGAAAGTTTATTTTAAGAACCTGAATGGTTCTTTAAGAACCAAAAACACTTTTTTTGTATGGCATCGATGTGAAAAACATTTTATAGCATCTTCATTTTTAAGAGTGTACTTGACATAAATTATTATATTGCTTAAATAACCCAACAATCTAAACAGGTGCTTGGCCTCTCCAAACGTTTGTTTTCTCTGGCACATTTGAATTTGACCCACTGTTAGTGCCTAAACATCTGTTTATCCAGAAAATGACCGACTAGGAGCACGCAAAATCATTGGGACAAACTTCATTCGAGGTGGCAGGAAGCAATGAAGAAATGGAGAATGATATCATGACAATGGTCCAGAACTGCGCTCCTTTATTTTCTAAAGGCTTTCGGAGGAATGAGCTGGGTCCAGTTAATCACAGAGAGCGCTCACTGTCAGCTCTCATCTGAAAGTAATTAAGAAATGCTTCAGAAGACCGGCGAACCGTCCGTCTCTTATACTGCTGCAGGAAGAAGTGAATGAGAGAAGCATGAGTCTGGAACGAGCGCGAGATGAGAAAGCTTTTAGTTCCTGGCAGGCGTAAGGCGCGAGACAAAATACTGGAGGGAGAGTGTTTAGCGGGATCTTCTCCTGTGCTTCATTAGAGGGAAACAGATTCTCCTCGCTTCTTTCTAATTCAAGTTTTGTTTGTTACAAATTATATCAACATAACAATTTGAACAGCAGCTTTTTGTTTTTTTATTTCTTAACACAATTCCAGCAACTATGGCTATATGTGTGTCTAGTGATTAATACAAACCAGTTAAGAACATTAATTTCATCAGGTATAATAAGCTTCTCCACCAAATTTGCTATTTATTTTTCAATGCTTTATAACTTAAAAACTTAATAACTTAATGGGAGGAGCCCATGGGAGGGGCTTCTGTGACTCCGCTCGCTTCCACTACTAGAGCAAGCTCCTGATTGGTTAACGCACTGCGTTTTTCAGCCAAAGTTCAAATAAGGCGGAATTGCGTCTACCACTCCGCGCTAAACGCCTCATTCGCGCCGTGAGACCTCCAGACGCGTGCCAACACGTCTTTACACTGACTTAACATTGAAATCACTCGCACTTAACGCCTCTACCGCGGCTGGTCTGAACGTAGCATAAGGGTTCACTTACTTTTTCCACTGCCATTTTGAATGTTTTTTTTGTGTAATTATTTTTAAACACAAGATCAGATCACATTTTACGACAAATCTACTTAGAAAACCATGAAATTGATTTGTAAAAAATACTTTGCTGCCTTAAAAATTTTTGTTAAATCAACTCAGATTTACAAGTTATGTCAACAGAAATGAGTTGTCACAACTTATAAAATATAGTTGAGAAAAGTCAATTTAATTTTATTAGTTATAACAACTCACCTGTAGTTATAACATCTCATCTCTAGTCAAGATAAATAATAATAAGTTGAAATTACTTGTAAATCCGAGTTGATTCAACAAAAATTTTTAAGGCAGCAAAGTATTTTTTACAGTGTATGAACAGTTTTATTTTTATATTAGAAACAAGTTTTTTTTAACTTTATTGCTTATACCTAAACAATAAAATCCTAATTGGGGGTTTAGCATGTCAGTCATATGCCCGTATAGATGGTTCTTGGCCAGAATAAAGCTGACGGTCATACTTTGGCTTCAGATACAAGCGTCCAGTTTGACTGTCTTGTCCAGCAGGGATGGAAGAAATCTGCCAGTACAAACATGCAGCACAGAATTGCTTACGGGTGAAAAACGTCTGACTGGTTCATTGAGAAGCAGGAGAAATGAGACACGCCCTGCTCCCAATTCGCTGTTTGTTCTCATTGGCAGCACATCATAAAACCCCCAAAACATTTACCCAATCAATAGTCTCTTACACAGCATTGAATAGGAAATATTGGTCAGAAAATTACAAGCTGCAATTTATCAGTCAGACAGCAGTGGGTAATGGGCCAAGCAATTCCAAAATGAGTTTGCTTTCGCCCCAAAATTGATGAAAGATTTGAGAGGTTAAGATGAAACCGTGAACTACAATCAAACTCTGTTATATTCATATTGTTCATTCTGTAATTTTATGTTGTCTGGAGTTGCGAGATGTTTTTGACTTAAATTGTGCTGAGATCTCAGAGGCGGCTGATTCGTGCGATTCATGCATGAGATCATAAAACTTTTATGTCAATTTACATGATTTTTTTCATGCACTGAATAATGTTCAGGCCATTAAGTCCACACCGTTATATTAATTTAGGATCTGATGTAGAATCAATGCATGTAAGAAATAGAAATTACTGTTGCCTTTCAATTGAATGAACTTTGAAACGTTGAGCTATTTATCACTTTGGACAGAACTGTGGGCTGAATCCCTAAGGAAAGATATATTGCTTGTCTAACAGTGAAACCTTAAACATATAGTACCGCTGTCATAGAAAATCATTTTTCTGCCATACTCTGGAAAAAAACGAAATCTTTTGAAGATGATGTACAAATCACAGAGGAAAAATGTTTTGTTCAAAGGTTGCTTTTTTGTGTAGCTCAGGAGAGATGTGTTTCATACTAACTTTGTGTTAGATGTTTTCTTCTTAAAGGCAAAATAAAAAAAATACTTAAATGAGACATTGCTGAAGTATAGTAGAGTTATAGTATACATGTAGTATTTAATATTAAAGAAACCAAAAGTCAGATAATTTGTATCCACGTCTGTGAAACCCAATTTAAAGTCTCATAATCTAATGATAAGATGAACATTGAAGTTTGATTTCATGATCTTTGACATGACCTTACTCAGTCAATATTAAAGATATCAAGGTTATTTGTGACTGTGCGTGTGAAGTCATGTTTTTAGATTTGACTGTTTTCTACATAAAATAATCCTACATAATGTATGATCAAAATATGATCTGGATACCTTTAATATGTGAAAACAACAAAGTAAGCCATGTTAAGTATTTTGCAATGTTTTTCTTAAAAACCTTTATTAAAGTTACAATATAAGGGAAGTAGCGATTGTATTGAATGGCTTCTGAAATGAGAAAAAAGGTAAGGTGGGTCTTGAATTTATCCATCGAGCCTGATTGGATTGTTGGAAGTTGGGTCATGTTGTTATAGCTCGTGACCGGGAGTAAAGAGATGTTGTTTCAAGAAGGGGAGAAGATTAGTATTTGAAATTAAAGATTATTAGGGCACATTTAGTTTATATTAATATCGAAGTACTGTATATAAGATGTTTAGGTTCATTTACACTGAAAGCCTACTTAAAAAGTCAACCAATCATGACTAAGCATTTCTTAGATTTTGCATTTAACTTAACTATCTTTGTTCATTTAACGTAATAACTATAAAAAAAATTAATAAAAAAACACAGGACCTTATTTTAAAGATCTAAACGCATTGTCTAAAGCGCACCACGCACGAATTAAGCGGACGTGTCTGATTCCACTTTGCATATTTAACTCATTCACCGCCAGCCTTTTTGAGAAAAGTTGCCCACCTGCATTTTTGTGATTTTAACAAAAGTTTCACAAAATTCCTTGCAGAAAATCTTCTTTAAATATATAAACATACAAATTATATCAAATTAAAGAACACACCCTCTGCTTTCAAACAAACAATAAACAAACCAACAAAATGGGGAAAAAACTTTCATTATATATTTACTTTTTCCACTTAATTTAACCACTGAAATATGGATATTTCTCTTTAAAAATATAACATTTTGAGCAAAAAGCTTAAAGCAATTTATGTTAGAGATCAGACTCAGAATGACTATCAAACATAAAGGCAGTTAAAATAAATCATTAAATCTTTTTAACTTCCATTTTTGATAAATTCGGTTTGGCCATCTAGTGGATAAAAGCGGTATTACACTTTCACTTTGAAATTCATCCAGAAAGGCATATTTATTAGTTAAATATTAACTCATAATTGACGAGATAGCTCGTCAATGGCGGTGAATGAGTTAAGGACGAGATAATGGTTTGTGCGCCTAGGGCACAGTCTAAAAGGGTTGTTCCTATTCTTGTATTGAGTAACAACTGGGCGCAACGTGCAATAAACCTTTAGAGCCAACTGCACTGGCGCTATGCCGATTCCCTATTTAGATGGCAGAATTTAGAAACTGAAAAACTAAGCTGAGGAAGAAGACCACAAGTTTAAGATTGATGTAAAAAAAATGCGTTGTTTTCATTTGTATTGAAATTGTTTTTTATATTAAAACCTTTAAAAGTCGTTTTCTTTCAATCATGGAAGTAAAATTAGCATGCTTTTAAATGGAATGATATCCTAGGATTAGTGTAATCTCCAAAAATATATACAAATATGGAAGAAAAGGTTTGTACTCTAAAAATACTTTATTTAAAACAAACAGGAGATGAAGAATTTACAAACGTGTGGAGATCTGATTCCGAAACGTTTCAGCACTCGGACAGCACCGTGAGGGTTTTGAAAAGCATAAAGGTTTTCATCTCAACATATCCACAGGTACAAAGTCATCATATACAATAAATCCGTGGGGTAGCATTTAAAAATAGATGCAATATTTGCATTTGTTTAAGGCAAAACATGCAATTACTTACCAGGCTACAGCAGGTGAAGCAACTCTTTATGCCTTCTAGTCTTGTACTCTGTCCTCATTTATGTCCAAGAGACTCGATATTAATCTTTTACATTTGAATCCTTTAATTTTTCATATTTAAAAACGTTTATGTGCTGCTGCGCATCCATGTGTGTGATAAACAAACACGCATTGTCATCCCGTTTATAGGCGCGTATAACTAACATGCTCATTAAATAACAAAAGCAATATTGCACAATTGACTAGGTTTTAGTTGGTCAAATGCCTAGTCTATTTTAGTTGCCTCAAAATAGCAATGCGCCAACAGTGTGCCTGAACACACCTCGTTTTAATGGCCGCAGAATTGGGTGCAAATGCATTTGCTATTTAAAGGTGCAGTGTGTACATTTTAGCGCCATCTAGTGGCGAGGTTGCGAATTGCAACCAGCGGCTCAGTCCACTGCTCACCTCTTGCTTTTGAAACACATTGAGAAGCTATAGTAGCCAAACATGTCATCGCCAGAGACAGCTTAGTGAAAAAGTTGCGTTAAGAGCTTCTGCAAAAACATGGCGGCACAAAATGGCTGCTTCCATGTAAGGGGACCCTCGGTGTATGTAGATAAAAATGTCTAATTCTAAAACACATAACGGTTCATTATGAAAGGTCTTTATATACCCCTGATAATATAGGTTTGTATATTAATTTGCATTTCTGTCAAGAGATCCTTTAAAAATTATACATTGCACCTTTAAACAATGTTGCGCTAAACGTGAAAATTATCATTGCGCCGGGTTGAAACTAGCAAATGACACTTGCATCGCGCATTGCGCTGGGTGTATAGGGCCCACAATATAAAAAATTCAAGTGTAATTAACTTAAAATTATCAGTACAAAATGCTGTGAGGAATACCCATAAGCCCTTGCGCCTGAAAACATCCCTGGTGTGGACAAGTGCCTACTAGCCGCATGTGTAAGTGCTTATCATTTGTAAAAATAATACCACATTATTAAAAAAATAAATAAAAATAAAAGTTTTCAATTTCATTGTGACTGAGAAACACTGAGTTTTTTCCCTGGTTTCTCATTAATCTGCAATGAATGTCCCTGGGCCTCATTTTGACTTAAAATGCACCTGATTTAGTCGAAGCATAAAGCTTAAATTGTACAGTGTTATACGTCTCCTCACAGATCTAAGTTACTGGCAGTTTTACATCTTTCTGCAAAGCTGATGTAACTCCATTATTAAGCAGACACGAAGCCTGCAACGCTTACACGATCCTCATCTGTGAGTTCAGACGGTGAGTGTGTTTAAAGAATGAAAGAATCAGGTCATGTTAGATCAAATCCACATACTAAATGTATTACTAAATGTTTTAAACATTTTTTAGTGTTATACAGTACAATAATGGTAGCTAAATATTCATGTATATGCATATAGTTTAATATAATGGTCATTAGTTAATGGTCAACATTTGATCAGAACAACGCAGTATTTGCTAGCATATGAAAGTAGTCTTTGTTGATTGATTTTAATTTAACCAGATGGGGTCCAAACAGGCATTGCTAAAACATTCCTTTGTGCGGGCACCTGTTGAAACAAAGGTTTGTTAAATGTTTGGATATTATCAAGTGAGCGTTTGACAGCATTTCAACAGTGTGGCATGAAATTAAGGCTCTTGAATGGATGGAGCGCTTGGTATTGCATTTATAATTCAAAGTACTGTAAACGTGCAGACAGTAAAATCATTCGTCCAGTCTGCAATGCACCAATATGTTAAATCGCCATTGCGACTGAATGTGAGGCAATATAAACGTTGTGTGTCATTTATAAAATGAAAGTATTTTATTTATGTTTGTAAATGAAATGAGCTGTTGGCTGGAATGCCGTCTAGACAACACAATCTCATGGTTGATCGTAACTGTTTTACGAGGTTTATAATTCATATGAAATCATTTGTGTGTTTGTGTGACGTCTGCTTTTGCCCCTGTGATGCTGGGTTGCTTCATTATCCATCCAGGTTTCTTAAAATCATAAGTTTTTGTGCGGTTTGCAAAGTGCATCGTATAATAGCTATACATGTCATGCTGGTCTACCTTATGAAGCTAAGGCCTGTCAATATTTGTGCATTTACAAAAGCCATTGCTTTATATATATAAAAAGATGTTTTAATCAAATTAACAGAGTGTGATTATTTGATTATTTTTTCATCAACATGATATCAGATGTGTAGACTTTGCCTGTTTAGAGTTCATCTCTCCTCACAGCTCTGTTTTATTTGCAGCTCTCTGCGGCTCGCTGCCACCCACCCACATATGACACAGCGTTCATTTTCTCCTGCGAAAACACTTGAAATCTCCACCGAAAGCAAATAACAGCCGAAGAAGTTTTGAAATTGAAGGTTTCGCTGTCAAACTCCAATAAATCGAACCCATAATGTCAGGTTAGATGCAGGTCTGGTGGACTCATATACTGTATGGATGTTCTTTGATGTTTGACCTTTTCTTTCCTTTAAGAGAAGTTTTATGCCTCTGTGGATGAAGGATGAAGGTGTAATACCACATTGTACATGGCAAGCTCTTACTGTATGTTATACTGTATCTGGTGGTATAGGGGATGTGGTATTACACTACAGGTGTGTGCTGGACTGTCAACGCTGTTGTACTGTATAAATTCCAGTGTTAAGGGTTCTTTACACTTCCATGTAGTACCTATGGCGTTGCCTTGATGTACAGATTAGCTGGCCGATGAGTTTTGGACAAAATCAGTGTGTTTCAAGAAGAATGAAAATTTATGTGGAAAATAATGTGTTTTTTAAACCATAAACCAGGCAAACACATTGTATTATACCAAATACAGAAAAATACAATGAAATATGGTGTCCTTTAAGATTGTGATTTTTGTAATGTATTACATTAAGTCAGTGCTTCTCAATTATTTTCTGTCACGCCCCCCCCGCGGAAGAAGTAAACATTTCGTGCCCCCCCAACTCTCTGCCGCGACTGTAAATAGTATAATTTGTATATAAAATTATCACATCTGCAAAACATTGTATCCTTATTAACATTAAAGAAAACACAAAAAAAGAAATATCAATCAACTTACAACAAGAATAACTTTATTAACATTGTTTTTTTAGTCTGTAACAGTAAAGACTTAAAATGCATCAATTTGCCTGAAATAAAAAAATCCTTATTTACAGTATATTTTTTGACCATTTAATACTGAAAAATTAAATTAAATATAATCAATAAATAATAATAAAAAACTCAAGCAGCTTATCAGCGTGTTTGAGGTGTAATGTCTTTAAGTGACGGTGCAAAAAAAATCACTTCCTGAAAAAGTATTTTTCCCGGGGTCTCGTGCGCCCCCCCCTGGTGTCGCTTCGAGCCCCCCCTGGGGGTCCCGCCCCACTATTTGAGAAGCACTGCATTAAGTGAACAAAGATAGTTAAGTTATGGATCCAAAATGCTAAATTTAAGAAATGTTTAGTCATGATTGGTTGACTTTTTAAGTGGGCTTTCAGTGTAAGTGACCCTAAACTCAAGTCCGAATCCACTTTTGCTAATTTAACGATGAGACAAATGGTTTGTGCGCCTAGGGCACAGTCTAAAAGGGTTGTTCCTATTCTCGTAATGAGTAATGGGTGTGTTTTAAGCGTAACGTGCAATGAGAGTCTCAGCTCTCATCCCCTTTAAAAGACAATTGCGATCCCGCCATGCCGAATCTCTATACACTGAAAAAAAATATTCATTGAATTTAATAATTTTTTTTAAGGTAAATGGTTGCAATCAATTTATTTAAGCTACATTTAAAGGAGCGGTGAATCAAAAACTCAATTTTAACTTGATAATTTGTTATATAAGAGGTCATCATACTTAAATGAACATCCTGCAAGTTTCAGAACTGAAAACGTCCGTGCTACTGAAATATAACCGTTTTTGGCACCAAGCCAGCTAAACACTCCAGTCTAAAATTCGGAAATCTATGACGTCAAAGTAGAATTGAAACACCTCCCCATAACCAAAATGACAAGTCTACTTTTGTAGCCCCGCCCACAGCTTCGCGTGACACGTGTGTCTCAGTAAGTAAACATGTCTTTAAAGATTGACAAATTTAACCAAAATGACTTTTTAAATACATTTTTTCTGAGAGACTTTTATTTTGACGCGGTGATCTGTTATGATACCATGGAAACGCATTTTTCGGTTGTGAAAGAACCGCGTGGGAACAACCATGGGAACAACACAGAAGCTAAATACTTCAATTCGGAGGCTTGGAACTTAACATTAGCAATATGCTTGGATAAAGTTTGCTTTTGAAGAAGTTCCAGCTCGTGTGGGGAGCGAGTGTGAAGGTTGTGGACGTGGATTCATGTGTAAAGAAGTCGATGCTGGATTTGCAGAGCGACTCAGTCAGACGCACCACTTATATTGGATCCGACAACAATGACACAGCAGTATAATTCACAGTAAGACATTTTACTTTATTTAAGTTACTGCGTTTCACTATTGCTTTGTTAAAAGAGATTGCTTGATATGTCCTGTTGTAACATCCGTGTCTAAATACGTTTGTTGACTGTTTTAATTTACTAAAAACATTAAACGATTAATAAAGGTACAACACTTAACAATACGACTGTAATTTAAAGGTAGAAATATACAAAGTTAGTTATAAGGAAGGATTTATCAACCGCAGTTTAGATTCTGATGCCCGTTTACTGTGTTGTATACGGTAATTTAGGCAAGTTGCGTTTGAAAGGTCAAACACTCAACAAAGCTTATTTTTTATCATATAACTGTGGTATTTAACATTACGTGAATGTAAAAGCAACCTCACAAGCACAATAGAAATATACAAAGTTATTGATAAGGATTTATTAGCCGCAGTTTAGATTCAGATGCACGCTTACTGTGTTGTATACGGTAATTTAGTCACGTCGAGTTTTGTTTCTACTTTAATATACGTATTGTCATTTATGTGTATCATGTTTAGCACCCAGAATCTTTTGTGTCTCAAACATATTTGTGTTCGGCTGCTATTTTTATCACATTAATGTTTTAAAAACATTTCCCTACATGTAATGACGGGGAATGAAGCTGTCCAATCATAGCAGTGGGTGTTTACGTTCAGGTCTTCAATGCGGCCCGCCCCTTCAAACGAACCATTTCTCAAGACAGCCACTAATCCATGTTACAAAATAGCGTATTACTTATTGCTTTTGATGTTTTTGAATGTAAATACAACGCGAAATGCATAAGTAGACATCAATCAACGTCATAAAGCAATAAAATCGACCAATTCACGGCCCCTTTAAACAAAAAAGATTAGTAACATAAAATAAAATATAAAACTGTTGTTTAATTGTAGCTTAAATAAATTGATTGCAACCACTTACCTTAAAAAAATTGATTAAATTTAATGAATAATTTTTTTCAGTATAGACCCCTTCAAGGTTTGTAAACATTGAATGACTATTGAGTGCGCGCGCAGCATGGGGTCAAACTGTTCATACCATCCAGGCTTTATAATTTAATCTAACACGGCTGAAAAATGATGACTTACCTCAAATAAAGTGAGCACTACAAACACAAGCCTCTTTGATATTTGCATTGTTCCAGCCTGCACGTTAATTGCAGCCGCAGATGTTGTAGTTTTTTGTTTTTGAGATTCTGCATGAATCGCGAAAACTTAACGGAAGACCTGGTGCGATTTTCACGGCCCACGACGTAAGTAGGCTTTTTTTGACGATACCGAATAATACGCAACTCTATCTGCTGTAATGACTTTTCTGACCCCGACATGCGCAGTGGGAACCGCCTGTGACGTGAACCGTGAAGGGGTCTATTTACATGGTGGAATTTGTAAACTGAAAAACTAATCAGAGGAAGAAGACCAACAGTTTAAGATTGATGTTAAAAATAATTCATTGTTTTCATTTGGATTGAAACTGTTATTTTTTGTATTAAAACCTTTAAAAGTTGTTTTCTTTCAGTCATGGAAGTAAAATACGCAGGCTTTTAATTGCTGTAAATTTATGGAAGCCTACATGATCAGTGTAATCTCAAAAAATAATTTACAAATATGCAAGAAAAGGTTTGTACTCTAAAAATACTTTATTTGTAACAATCAGGAGATAAAGAATTTACAAACGTGTAAAGAGCCGAAACTTTAAGCACCGTGATAGTTTTGAAAAGCATTACTTAAAAAAGGTTCTCATCTCTCTGCTGTATATCCACACGTCAGAGCCGATTCTGACCTCCCTGGGGCCCTAAGCAAAATTCTGCTAAGAGGCCCTATACCTGACCCGTGAGCCATGGTACCTGACCCGGGCCGTGAGTCATGATCCATGAGCTTTGCCACACACTCACACTTGACACCCCACTGCTCTCCCACATACAAAATATGGTTACTACTATAAATCACACTGTTAATATTTATATTTTAAGTAGTGAAAACAGAATTCTTGATATGAAAAATCCATATCATGTGAACGTATAAAAGCCAAAATGGCTTGCCATACCGTGTTTATAGTATGCATTCATTTTGACCTGGGTGGCATTATACCCATTCCAATGTAAATCCATTGGTTTCCATATTGCATTAACGTTGTAATTTAGGAGTGTTATCACGCTATTTTTGTTATGGTCCTCACACAGATGTTCCTTCTGGAAAGCGCGCATGTTATTTTGTGCACGATTGCACGCGCATATGAACGCATATTCACGCGCGGCGCTGCTATTGAGCTGCCGTTTATAAACACTGTTGCCCTTGGGCGTTTATTCACGCGAATATTCACGCAATAAATTGTTGTGTAACAGACAGGCTAAGAGAGATACACTAGCAACACTACACAGCTAATTTAGCAAGTCAGATCAACTTAACTTTACTGTTTGCTCTTGCTGACATGACATCAAACTCGAAGAGAACACAAGTTTACCTGAGTGCTGTTCTTGCTTTAAACCCTCATTTTGTTTCCTTTTTCTTTTTTCATGGACAGATGGATAGCTCCGCTTCATATAGTCAACTCAGTTAACAGTAACACACGCTGAAAAATGAAAGAGGCCGGGGTAGGCGGGGCCTTACGTAATTTTTTGGGGCCCTATGCAGCCTGCGTAGTAAGCGTATAGGGCCAATCGGCTCTGCCACAGGTACAAAGTCATCATATACAATAAATCTGTGGGGTCTACAAGCAGCTCTGTATGCCTTCTAATGTCTTGTAATTGATCCTCATTTATGTCCAAGAGACTCAATAATAATCTTTTACATTTTAATCCTTTAATTTTTCATTTTCAAAAACGTTTGTGTGCTGCTGGGCATCCATGTGAGTGATAAGCAAACGCTGGTTAATAAGTAAACGCTCATTAAATAACAAAATAACAAAAACAATATTGTGCCATTGACTTTAGACCAGGTTTCAGTTGATAAATGGCATAGTCTATTTTAGTTGCCTTGAAATAGCAACATGCCAACAATGGCACCTTGTTTTCAGACCAGAGCGCCCATGGGCGCAAAATTGGGCGTAAATGCATTTGCTATTTAAACAACGTGGTGCTAAATGTAAAATGATATTTGCGCAGGTTTCAAACTAGCAAATGACACTTGCGTCGCGCATTGTGCTTCTTTGGGCCCTTTTGGGGAATACACACCAAACGCAAATTCAACCTCAAACGCGTCTTCGACCAAGTTGAAAATATTCAACTCGAGTGAAAAATTCTCATGGCACGAAGTTAAATCCCACAAGTAATCTAGAGTGAGTAACGCGATGCTCCGCATTTGCTAGCATTGGAACGGATATCTTAAACAACACAATCAGTTTTAATTTAGGAACAACACACTAAATGCGTTGTCCCGGAATACACACATCTCTGTTATTATTATTGGAATTGAAACAACACATTTTGTGTTACTTTTAACACAAAATCAACACAAAATGACACATAATGTGTTAAATAGCATTACAACAAAAATGTGTAAAAATATGAACAAATCCTTTCTTATAGAGTTTTTACAGCTACTGAGCAACAAAGCAACTTTTTGCATTGATGTATATAATGTCCGGTCATGTGTGCAGTTATTGCCTATTCTTTATAATAAACATTTATAAAGATTAGTGAAATAGTGCTGTGAGGTGAAACAATAACAGAAATATTTGACTTCCTCCTGAATTACGGAAATGCTTCCATAAATTGAAGAAGTTTTATTTTTTGGAGTAGGGACTGAACTTGCCCGAGGGCAACTGAACTACCCAATGTAATGAACTAATAAAAAAGTTTCGGTGAGAGTGAATCGGGCTGGCAGTTTGGTCAAACTATACACCGTACTAACATTTTCAATAAGATGATAATGCAGAATAGTAAACTAATAAGCTTTGAGAATTTGCTTCTGAATCCACAGATCTGTGCTTTATTATTACATCTCAACAGAAGCTTAAAGCCGTGGCTTCATTTAAGTCTTCTGTGGGTGGACACGGTGCCAGAGATGCCATTGTCAAAGAGATTAATGTGCTGACTTCAGCTTTTTAAAAGGGTCATATCATAGATTTTATTAGTATTTGATTTTTCTGAGGTCCACTTACAGTGTAAGTCAAGTGTGTGTGTGTGTGTGTGTTTCAGTCATACTTTATGATAATTTATAAATGAAAATTTGTATCCTTTAACAAACTCATTTCATAAATGCAAATGAAAAACATTTCAAACATTTATGATATAAGTTTAGCAAATAGCCATCATCTGTAGCAGGGGTTTTTAAACTTTTTTAGTCAGCCAAACTCACTTGACCTAAATTATTTACTTGAAGTACCCCAGAGATTTTAAGTAAATATTTTATTAATTTAATGGCACATTTATTGGAGAAGTTTCTTTTATTGGTACATAACACACATCTGTCCATTTTGCATGAGTTCTTATATTTTTTATTGTTGTGTAATGGTCACATGACATTCAGATTAAGCATATAAAATATATTTTTTGTTAGTGTTTTATTTAGATTTTTTTTTATTTTAAAATGATTTATGTAAAACGTTCTAAGTACAATAATTTGTTGAAAATTAGTTAAAGCATTAGCTAATTTCGACATTTGGGTGATTCTCACGAAACCATTGAAACACCACGGCACTAATGATTTTAGCTTTAAAATGTGTAATATAGTAACATTAAAAAACATCATAATTAACACAATACTGTGTTCTACCTTGCACAATGTGTGATTTCAACATAAGAATTTATAATTGGAAATTTTATCTCATTTTCTGCTGAAATTCTCATTACCGCAATGTGTCCGGCTGTGTTTGAACATGCGTTATGTTGTAATTTAATCAAATTAACACAAAAATATTAAGAAAAAAATAAATGGATGTTTTGCTAGACTACTTTAGATGACAGAAAAAATATTTACTGAATATTCATGTATATAATAATAAAGAAAAATTAGGAAAATGATGTGTCCATGCCTGATGTTCTCATCCTCCGCAACACTTTTTGAGAACAATTTAAACACACATACAGAATTTTAATAAAGTTTGATTTTGAGTGACCAAGCACATGGACCAGTTACTTCAAGATGGCTACCAAGTAAGATCATTTTTTTACAGTTAATTTATTGTCTTGTCAGAATGCTTACACGACATTTTGACTATCATTACCGCAACAGATGCTTATTAAATGTTAATTTAATTAATAGAAGCATAATGCTTTGATTTTAAATGCATGTGCAGAATCTCCAAATTATGTTCTTTCAGGTTTGTCATGTCATTTTGAAAATATGTCAGTGTTGATGTTTTCTGACTGTTGCGGTAATGAGATTTTTTAGGACTAATTTTTTCAATTATGTTACAAAAAGTGTTAAATGATAAGTAACCGTTTTTAAATTAATGTTCCTATTTACTCCAGACTTTGTTTTTCAATGTCTGGTGGGGAAAAAAAGTAAATTTAAGCAATTTTTACATTTTCATGCTTGACATGTTTAAAACCAAGTTTTCATGAGAATCACCCATTTACTAATACTGTACATTTTTTAAAATCTAGCATTGTAATTTTTAACATTAATGAATGCACCTTGAACTAACATGAATGAATATTGACATTAAATGACAAGAATAATGCTTGTTAAAAAACTATATTCATTGTTTGTTCATGTTGGTTAATGCATTTACTAATGTTTTCTAGTACAACCTCATTGTAAAGTATTATCATGATTTATTTACATCACCAGGGGTTTGCAAACTCCCTTTGGGAAACCCTGAATTATAGTGTCAGTATAAATAGTGTTAGTTTCCCAGACAGGGTTTAAATTAATCCATAGAGGCCTTAGTTCTATTAGGACATTTAAGTATTTTTACAAACAAACTTTACAAAAAAACAACAATACTGGTGTGCATCTTGAGACAAACATATGGCACTGATATGTTAAGATATGTCAGGGCAAGGTGTTTTGAAATTAAAGCAGCTCAAACATGCAGTTTAGACTGGGACTAGAATAAGCGTGTCCAGGAAACCGTAGTTTTGTGCAACTTAATAAACACTTTTCCTGGATTGTGGAGAAATTTTTAGTTTTAATTGCTACATTCTGTTTTCACAGGACGATAAACTGTTTAAGGAATGTTTGATGAGCCCTTTAATAGTCTCCACTAAACATGGATGGCACAATTAGACCACAGACACAGGAGATGTACAGGGTTAAGTCATCTTTGTGTACACACTTGGTGTGTGTGTGTGTGTGTGTGTGTGTGTGTGTGTGTGTGTGTGTGTGTGTGTGTGTGTGTGTGTGTGTGTGTGTGTTTGTGAGCAGAATCTGGGCCGTATCTGAGCCTTTTTTTCGGCTTCTGTGTGCTGATGTAATGAATAGATGTGTTTGTTAGCCAATGTGAACAAGCTTAGTGTTTCTCCCGGTATACCCGGAGTCTCTCACAGGGGGGATGTGGGGTATTTTCACATTCAGTGCATGACAGTACAACCCATCACTGCAGCTCCCCACGGATCTAACGTCCAATCAGAGAAATGCAAAAGTTTAAATGAACCACAGAAAGTAGATGTGGTTCTTTTATTTGCTTCTGTTTTCCCAAATGTAAAATATCACATTATTAGTAAAAAGGCAACGCGTGTTATTAAGAAAAAGTCTGAAAATGGAGTAAATGTTGGTTCGCAGTGAAAAAGAATATTTTAGACATTTTTACGTTTTCTAGAGGTTTTACACGTGTTTTATATGAACTTCCTGGAAGGGTGCTTGGGCATTGTGAGTATTTGCTATGGTGTTATGGATGATGTCAGCACTCTAAAAATGCTGGGTTATTTTCAATCCAGCATTGGGTCAAAAAGCCCTTGGGTTAAATTAACCCAGAAAATTTTTATATTTGACCCAACAATGGGCTAAAACAACCCAGCATTTTGGGTTAAAACAACCCAGCATAAGTTACTTACAACCCAACACTGTCAAAAGTAAAGGTACAAAGCTGTCACTGAGGCAGTACACTTTAAAAAAGGTCCTAATATCTACTATTTAGGTACAAATATGTATCTTTGAAATGCCAGTATGTACATTTGAAGTAATAATATGCACTCTTTGGGTACAAATGTGTACCTTTTTGAAAATTGTCCCAGTAACAATTTTGTACCTTTATTTCTGAGAGTGGAGGGGCTGGGCTTGTCCCTTTTTGACCCAATGCTAGGTTGAAAGTAGTCGATGTGGGTGGTTGCCAGGGTGTTGTGGGTGGTTGCCAGGGTGTTGTGGGTGGTTGCCAGGACATGATAGGTATTTGCCAGGGAGTTGTGGGGGGTTACCAGGGCGTTGTGGGTGTTTGCCAGGGGCATTGTGGGTGGCTGCAAGGGAGTTGTGGTTGCCAGGGCGTGGTGGGTGTTTGCCAGGGCGCCTTGTGGGTATTTGCCAGGGCCCCCTGGGTGTTTGCCAGGGTGCCTTGTGGGTGTTTGTCAGGGCCCCATGTTGGTTGTTTCTACCCAAAATTCTTGGCTGATAAGGCATTTTAGATGCTTGCATTGTGAGTGGTTGGTAAGGCATTGTCAGTGGTTGGCAGAACATTGTGGGTGTTTCCCAGAGCATTATTGGTGTTTCCCAGGGCATTGTGGGTGGTTGCCAGGGCATGGTGGGAATTTTCTAGGGCTGTAACGATTAATCGTGCAAATGCGCGTTTTCTCAATTAATGGATTTGAATGAATAACGGTGAAATCCCAGCACACCCAAAAGCCAGCGGGCGCTCTTGTGCAGAAACTCCAATTGTGCTACAGATGAAGAACCATTACAAACACTATTCCAGGAAATAAGAATATTTATATCGCCGTTCTTCAGAGTGTTGCTTGTTTAAATGCACGTTATAAACAACTCAGAAACATAATTTTAGACAGGTCTTTTTAATGGGACACGCGATTTATCTTTACCCCTAGTATTTTCCAGGACATTGTGGGTGTTTCCCAGGGTGCCTTGTGGGTTTTTCCTAGTGCGCCTTGTGGGTTTTTCCTGGGGCACCATGTGGGTGTTTGCCAAGGCACCTTTTGGTTGTTTGCCAGGGAGCCTTGTGGGTTTTGGGCGCCTTGTGGGTGTTTCCCAGGGCGCCTTGTGGGTTTTTCCTAGGGCGCCTTGTGGGTGTTTCCCAGGGCGCCTTGTGGTTGTTTGCCGGCGGGTGTTTGCCAGGGCGCCTTGCTGGTGGATGCCAGGGCGTTACGGGTGGATGCCAGGGCATATATATTTGCCAGGGCATTGTGGGTGGTTGCCACTCCATTGTAGGGGGTTGTTAGGCGCTCTTTAAAAAAACCTCTTTTCTGATTTACTACTCATAAGTTTGCCTCCTGGTACCTCATTTTTCATGACACAGATCATCATTGCAGTTTGAATAATATTCCCATTGTTTCTAGCTTGACCACAAGCTTTCCCTGTGGCAAAACTCCTGATTTTGATATTTCCGTTCGTATGATGTTTCCTTCCTCCAGGTGAAGTCTGTGACTCTGTGGAAGGAGAGGTCATTGGGTTTGTTTATCTTTGTGAAAAGATTTTTGCTGTTGAAATTGGAGCAATTATTGCATAAAGACCAATCTCACCCCAAGTTTGTATTTATTTGACTCAGAAAATTGATAGACAATTATGTAGCACAACGCCAACTGCCAGTCATAATTTTTTCTTCAGGATGAAATTTGGACTTGTAAATCATATGTTTGTAAATAATACTGTGACATGATTCTTTTTGATTGATAGCACTGCTGGAATGCATTGACAAACATGATTTATCACCTTATTACAGAAGTCAGTCTCCGTCAAACAACTTCCAGACACAAACATGGAAAAACCCCAACAGGAATATTTCACTTGTTCAGCTAGTTTATGAGATTTTAATAGTATTAATAATTTATTTAAATGTCATATAAGAGGAGAAATATGTAAATCTCTGATTGACAGATAGTGTCCACATGCTTTTATCCAAAGCACAAATTCAGTGACATTTAAACTAAACACATGGTGTTTTTACAGTAGTAAGCATACTATTTTTAGTTTAAGTATAAATGAGATCTTACTCATTTGAAGGGTTCAGATGCATCTGAAATATTTTCTTATACATTAGCATCTTATGTTTTGATTCAGTAATTTCACTTTAATAGCAATGAAAAGATTTTTATCAGTAATCTTAGTCATTTCATTGGTATTTGACGAATGACCAGTGACCAATGGTATTTGTCTTTCGCTGCAAAACCCTCTAAGTGCATGCAAGCTTTTTGGGCAAAACCCCTCACTTTTTTTAGGACAAGACATGGTAAACTATTCCAAAACCTCTAACGAAGTAAACATTGCAAATTATGAAAGTCAGAATTCAAAAGGTAAAAATAAAGAAATTGAACCACACTCCAGAGGGCGCTGTTTTGCACGTGACTGCAACATTCCTGTTGTACTCGGGATCAAGTACTCACAACCGTGTCAAGTTTGAATGTTATCCAAGGTCATTTCACATTCATCTTCCTTGCACTTTGATGACTTCTGAGGACTCCACAGGTGTGGAGATGTGATGATGTCTTTGGGTTCTCTTTGCTATACAGGTAAATCTTTACAAGTGCACTGAAATCATATCAGCTATAAAGATGAAAGAATCCTTGAGATGCTTCGCTAGGCACAACTATAAATAAAGCGTATGAAAAAAGGTTCGTGACTTGTTGAGAAGCTACTGAACCTTGAGTTTATTGTCCTATAACTGATTCCTATAATACAATCCTTTATATCTGTGGTGTGAATCTTTGCAAACCGTTCGTAATTAATTTCATAATTCATCTCTTTTTTTTTAAACGTGTAAAAAACAACTTTTAACATAGAGAATATGTAACAGAAACGAGAACATCCCAGTGTATTGTACTGCATTTTCCTGATATATTGTTATTTTTTTTGCAATCAGGTAATTTTCACCTGGCAAGTGATAAAACGTTCGAAAACTGATAGACATAATAGAGGCTATTATGGCTGAGCAAATAAGCAACCATCAGATCCCCTTAGCAACCACATAGCAACACATTAGAAACCATTCATAATACAACGTTAGCAACCTCATAGCAACACCCACCCTCATCCTCGCATCCCCCAGAGGAGATTTGAGCAGATGAGATGTGATTTTCTTAAGAAAGCGTCCAGTTGCGATTTATGAAAACCATAACATTTCTGAAAGACAGAACTCGCTGTGGCATACAGATATATCATTTCAGTTATGTTTTGACAATTTTTCTACTGCCCGAAAATAACTTCTGCCAAGACACTTAAACCACACAACAAATCCATGAGTCACGAGAGACTCGCAATAAAACCAAGAGCACCGTGCCAAACTGTTATTTATATGACGAGCGGGGTCCTTCGTTTCGTTCAAGTCATGTAAATGAGGTGTAACATCGACCATCTCTTGACTCATCACTTTTAAGTCACTGAGATAACTGCGTGACAGAGAAAAGCCTTTCCTCTAATGCTAATTTGAGGGTCAGAAGCAGTGACAGGCTTGTTGTTCATTATTTCGCAAGCCCGCCTGGCTGTGTTCACAGAAACACACGGCCGTGCCAACCGAGACGACTCACCAGGCAGCGGCGGCCTGGCATGAGACATACCTGTGGCTCGTATTCATAAGACTGATGGTTTTCCCTCGAGCCTGACCCGTTGAGTGGCGACTCTCATCAGCCACTTCATGTTTTACAAGGCTGTTGGTAAGCACGGCAGATAATGCGCTGCGAAGGTCAGCGGCTACCCATTTCGGGTGACCGTAAACATTCACCGCCCAATCGCGCCTGGCCGTGCGCTCGTAATGAAGCCCATTTTTCACGGGTGTCAGTCGTGACATTTATCTGGTCGATGATTGCAAGCGTTCGTCTTCTTTCTCATTAGATGAAAAATTCTTTTTTTTCAACAACACTACAGTAAATACAGTAAAACCCTGCTACTATACTGTAAACGTTTTTTGCTGCCTTAAATAAAAAATGTTTTAACTTGCTATTTAAAATTCGTCTTAAGTGATAAATTGCTTTAACTTGCATTTGCAAATGCATTTATTCACAGTGCATTCAAGTTACATTTGATCAGTACTTTCAGCTAGACAAGCAACACCATGATGTTTTTATAGCAGAGATTAAATGATGTAACACAAATATAGTTTAAAATGATGGTTTTGGAGAAAAAATAAATTGACATTTAAAGTAACAGTTATGTTTAAGTAAAAAATAAGAGCTTATATATAAAAGTATTATGTTTTCAGGTCATGGTAAAGGATGAAGGCAGTGAATGGTTAAGAATCAATGTACAGCACAGCAGGAGAACACGGTAAAACTCGCAGTCGATACAAACGATCACGCAAAGAAAAATTGATGTTGACTGCAGTGATATTTTTTCACTTAAAGCTGAGAAATTCTTGCCTTGATTGTATTAGAAAAAATCAACCAAGTCCAAATAAAAGGTGTTAGGAAGAAGAGAGAAAAGTGATTGTGGTTATAAATATATATCACTTGAGTTATAGTTTATGTTTGAGAATGCAACTGACAGACAACATTCAAGATCTTGACAGGCTACACTTAAATAATAATAAAAATTATCTGGTAAAACTGCTCTTCATGCATTTTTGTTAAGCAGCCATAAGTATTACCCTAAATTGCAGTTATTATGTTTAATGTACTGATAATAAGTACATTACTTTACATATTAAAGACCATTTTATAAACCGAGGTGAAAGAATATCCGCTTCAAAAACCTCTTTTGGGAGTAAAACATGATAAATTTTCTTTAACAGTACTTAAAGTCGCCCTACTTTGTTTAATGTTGCTTATATGTTTATGGGTGCATCACACTTCGAAGGCTGCGCCCCCCCAAAAGCCGTATTCGAAGGCCAATGACTGTTCCAATTTGGTGGCCTCCAATGCCTCTTTTATTTCCCGTGAAACGACACACTTGGCTATCCCAAGATTCAATGCGAGCCTGTGACATCTGAGTATTTTAAAATAAACATTCATAACTGTACAGTAGGTAAATAAAAGTGTATATTTTGTTTTACTATTATTAATAATTATTTGAATGATTTGAATTAATATTATTGCTGTAATATTGTGCATGTTGCGTTTTACTTTTGTATATTTTTTAAGGTTGTTCAATTTGGTATACTGTTGTGTAATTTAATCTGCATCAATTCGTCATATTCTCTAAAAAATATATTATGTAATATCTGGCAGCATATTTATTTTTAAAAGTCTAAAACGTCTCTGCCACTGTGTCCTGCTGACAGGCACAGTGGGTGGGAGCAGCAGGTGATGCAACTCTGTCCGCAGGCTAGACCGTGTCATTTCCATTAGCTTTGTGGACTTCGGAGGATGCATCTTTCAAAGACTGAGCCCCTGCCTTTAAAGTCTGCGTCCTTCGAAGAATTCAGCCTTCGTATTGAGATGCAAACATTGTAATGTATTTAATGCGCTCATTAATATTCATGATCATTGACCCTCCCTTGCATATTGCCTTTAAAAAAATGTCTTACAAAAGTTACATCAATATACACTCACCTAAAGGATTATTAGGAGCACCATACTAATACTGTGTTTGACCCCCTTTTGCCTTCAGAACTGCCTTAATTCTACCTGGCATTGATTCAACAAGGTACTGAAAGCATTCTTTAAAAATGTTGGCCCATATTGATAGAATAGCATCTTGCAGTTGATGGAGATTTGTGGGATGCACATCCAGGGCATGAAGCTCCCGTTCCACCACATCCCAAAGATGCTCTATTGGGTTAAGATCTGGTGACTCTGGGGGCCATTTTAGTACAGTGAACTCATTGTCATGTTCAAGAAACCAATTTAAAATGATTCAAGCTTTGTGACATGATGCATTATCCTGCTGGAAGTAGCCATCAGATGATGGGTACATGGTGGTCATAAAGTGATGGACATGGTCAGAAACAATGCTCAGGTAGGCCGTGGTGTTTAAACAATGCCCAATTGGCACTAAGGAGCCTAAAGTGTGCCAAGGTAACATCCCCCAAACCATTACACCACCACCACCAGCCTGCACAGTGGTGACAAGGCATGATAGATCAATGTTCTCATTCTGTTTACGCCAAATTCTGACTCTACCATCTGAATGTCTCAACAGAAATCGAGACTAGGCAACATTTTTTCAGTCTTCAACTGTCCAATTTTGGTGAGCTTGTGCAAGTTGTAGCCTCTTTTTCCTATTTGTATTGGAGATGAGTGGTACCCGGTGGGGTCTTCTGCTGTTGTAGGCCATTCGCCTGAAGGTTGTGCGTGTTGTGGCTTCACAAATGCTTTGCTGCATACCTCGGTTGTAACGAGTGGTTATTTCAGTCAAAGTTGCTCTTCTATCAGCTTGAATCAGTCAGCCCATTCTCCTCTGACCTCTAAGGCATTTTCGCCCACAGGACTGCCACATACTGGATGTTTTTCCCTTTTCACACCATTCTTTGTAAACCCTAGAAATGGTTGTGCGTGAAAATCCCAGTAACTGAGCAGAATGTGAAATACTCAGACTGGCTCATCTGGCACCAACAACCATGCCACGCTCAAAATTGCTTAAATCACCTTTCTTTCCCATTCCTACATTCAGTTTGAAGTTCAGGAGATTGACTTGACCAGGACCACACCCCTAAATGCATTGAAGCAACTGCCATGTGATTGATTGATTAGATAATTGCATTAATGAGAAATTGAACAGGTGTTCCTAGATGAGTGTATTGTTTCATGTGAATAAATGGGTGCAATGGTTTTTACATCTTTTTTGTAGCAAATTCCCAACTCTACAAGATCCAGTACTTTTTGTTGGTGAATTTTTTTTTAGTTTGTGTTCCTTGGCCTTATTTCAGCAACTTTTATTATTTTTATTTTAACTAACCATGCATAAACATCATTTAATTAAAAATACAGACATGTACACACATGTTACCACATATTATTTTTGCACAGTTTGTGCAGAATACAATGATATGCGATATTAGCCATTAATATGTTTAAAGCAACTGAAAAAAGACCAAATGTAAGGGCATGTCAGAACCTCTGCCAGTGTCCCAAAATGGTCGGGCCCCAGGGGTACAAATTCACCAAATCATTGCACTTTTACTAAAAAGAGATGGTCTCTGTAACTCTACTTTGTAATGTTACTCTACCTTGTACATTACAAGTATGCTGTAACCAATCACGTGAAAGTGTTGACCAAGTGGATCAGTTAGTCCAAGCTGGTGTGATTGAGTGGAGGCATGAGCTAATTTGCATATTCATGAATCCGCATAGCTATACTAAATAAAGCATATTTACACAGTTACATTCAATCTATTTAAAGGTGTGAAGAAATTATTTTCACAGGAGAAACCAGTTAAAAATGACAGTTATGATCAAAGATGAATTTTAGGAGACTGAATGTTTGAAGAAAACATTTTTTTATCACGATGTACTAAAGTTCAGATATGACTTTGGATTACCCCTCACTCAGGTGAGAGAGCACAGCTGTGTTTTTTTTTAATACCCTCAGGTCTGTTGACACGATATGCGAAGAAGACGACAGCTGTGTTCGCTCATTCTCAGATGGAGATCTTTAGTTGGCAAGATCATTGCTCTGCAGGTGTAGGCCTGTCAACATACCAAAATCCCTCCTAAAATAATCCATGTCTATTGAATTTTTTATCATCGGACCTTATCATACAAATCAAATAAATAAATAAAATAAACAACAAAAAAAGAAAATGTTGGGTGGTTGGGGGTGATGGGGGTTTTGGGTGGCTACAGTTGCTACGTCAAAAAAAAAAAAATAATAATAATAGCAAACTTGTCCTTAGCTAGTCACAGTACCCGATGATTTGTATCTGTGGCATAAATGATACGAGTTGGCAAACTTTTGAATATTTGAATAATTCAGGTTAAAGGTTAAAAAAAATCTGCTAATGGCTCTGTAAAATGATGTTGTATTAAACATCAGTATTTTTAATGGAACCATTGATGGAACAGATCAACAGCTCAGGGTTATAAAACGATGCATTTCACAATTTAAATGTGAAGCGGAAATAACATAAATTTGCTTCATGTCAGATTTTCACTTGAGTCTTTGCGTGCTTAAATCGATTGTATAAATCATGTAAAAGAGTTTCTTATCAGCAACTCAGAACTTGACAACAAAATGACAAGAACAAGCAGTTAGAGGTTTAATATAAAGACTATTGCAGAATAAATCAAGTCGACAAACAGACGTGAACATTTAACAAGGCAGGATGGGATGCATATATTATCAGGGAGACTCCATATGCTCTGATGTTAATTATTATACACTATAAAATTGTAAATCGGTTTGTGAAAATACCATTTCTGAATGTAAAGAATTTAAAGTGCACTAAAACACGCTAATGTACACTTAAGTTGTACTTTTTTCACACACTGTCAGAAAAAAATTCAAAATATGTACCCTTTTAAAAGGTCCCAAAATGTTTACCATTTGGAACCTCTGTGGTACTTCCATGAACTCTTGAGGTCCAAAGCTGTACTTTTTGAAGGGGTACCGCCCTGCTAACAGCTGAGGTATGTATTTTGACGTATTTTGTACTTAATTTACATCTAAGTGTCCTCAAAAGTGTGCTATTTTGAGACCATTTATTTCAATACATTAAAAATCTATTTAAGAATTATTGGTATTTATTATATATTTTTTTCAAGTGCACTAAAGTAGGCCTCCTAAAGTTGAATTATACCTTTTACACTTTTTAGCACAAAAAATAATGCACTACAAATGTATATGGTGGTATATTTTTGAGACTGTCCTCCAAAAAGCGGAACTCCACCCTAAAGGCCGGGATACACTGCATGATAATTGGCCGTCCCAGACGAAAGATTGCCATTGTGAAACTATCGTTGCGATTTCTGTGATCGTGGCTCTCCATCGGTGGTCCTATGTCGTACAGTGAGAAAGGTTCAAAGACGGCCGTTTTCCCGGTCTTGCGTCCAAAGATAGCCTACGATAGTTTTCTGGCAGTGTCAGAAATTCGGCATGATCACCGCACAGTGTGTTTGCTGCTACGACCTACGCGCCGGTATTTGTTTACCACGAGCGCATGCAGGTGACGTTGCGCAACGTGTGACGCAGCCGCCGAAGCTTCCATGTCATCATCGTACGGTCTACATGCCTCTCGTACCCGAGTGTAAACGATACATGTCGCACAGTGTGATAAGGTAATGATCTTATATGAGGCCAAAAATCGTGCAGTGTATTCCGGGCTTAAATCAACATTATGCTTCAACACTATATTTCATCACATGTAGTTCTCAAATTGACTAACTACAAATAAAAATTAAAGCTTTTAACTGCTACAGTAACGGCGATTTGACGCATCATCAAATCACTGGAAGAAAAATGCACAACATTCTGAATGGGGGTGAGTCTTGAGGCGAGATGATTGACAGTAGATGATATCGTTCTTTGATTGACAGCTGTACAGGATGAGCTAACTTTAGCTTGCTTTGCTCTTCATGTTGACTTGAATTGATTTAAGAGCAGCTTGAGCGGTTAAAGAAGCTATTAGGCTTGTTCGACTTCATGCTGCACCGCAAGAATTGACAGCCGGATGACGTCAAAGTGTCGCGAGAGCAATTCGCGAAATCATACGGAGGAGTTTGGTTTTAAATCGCTCTCACGGAACTTCGACGTCATCCGGCTGTCGGTTCTTGCGGCGCTGCATGAAGTCAAACAAGCCTGAAGGCTGCATCGATCAGTGGTTAGTGGGTGGAGCTACTGACTCAGTTTCGCGCAGTTCATTCTGGTTAAATGAGTCCATCAAAGACCGTTACGAAAATTTCGCTTCAACAAACTATCAATCTAATTTATCGAAATCCTGCAAAGTAAAATGCAAAATAGAAATAAATTACACGTGATGACAGGCTAGAATGTCTAGGGTTCAATTCCGCTGTAAGTAAGGGAGTGTGGGGCATAAAGTAACACATTTTGGCTTTGGCTCTATCACTTAAAAATATTTAAGTTAGATTAATATTTTTTTTACACAATCAACACACATATCTCTGGTACAGTACAAATAAACACTTAAAGTTTGTTTGTGGGACCTGCTGTTATCGTACAATTACACCGAAAGTGACAAGAATGCAAACGTTGCCCCATAGGTAGGGTTTGTTGTAACACCTGCTAGAACATTTTGTTGAAACACAAATAATTCAATAAAATGTTTTCTATAACGGTGGATATTGTTTATATATCTGCCTATAATAGATAGATATCCACACATTCATCCATCCAGGATCCTTCATCTAACCATCTTTGTACTATGCATCAATGCATATAAACAGATTTTTTTGAAAGGGCTGCACAATTAAGGGAATATTCCATTTTCTTAAAAGAAAAATCCAGATATTTACTCACCACCATGTCATCCAAAATGTTGATGCCTTTCTTTGTTCAGTCGAGAAGAAATAATGTTTTTTGAGGAAAACATTCCAGGATTTTTTTCATTTTTTAATGGACTTTAATAGAGCCCAACATTTAACACTTAACTCAACACTTAACAGTTTTTTTCAACGGAGTTTCAAAGGACTATAAATGATCCCAAACGAGGCATAAGGGTCTTATCTAGTGAAACGATTGCTATTTTTGACAAGAAAAATAAAAAATATGCACTTTTAAACCACAACGTTTGGTCTAGGTGCGGTCCAGCGCGACCTAACGTTAATGCGTATGACGTAGGGAGGTCACGTGTTACATATATAAAACGCACATTTGCGGACCATTTTAAACAATAAACTGACACAAAGACATTAATTAGTATCAGTTGACATACAACAACGTAGGAACGGTCCTCTTTCTCAACACATGTAAACACTGGGGCGTAGTTTCACGTTCGTCCTCTGTGACCTCTTGACATCATGACGTATTGCGTGAGGTCACGCTGCTGGCGCATCACGACCGGATTTAGATGAGAAGCTGTTGTTTAAAAGTGGATATTTTTTATTTTTCTTGTCAAAAATGACAATCGTTTTGCTAGATAAGACACTTATGCCTCGTTTGGGATCGTTTATAGTACTTTGAAACTCCGTTGAAAAAAACTGTTAAGTGTTGAGTTAAGTATTAAATGTTGGGCTCTATTAAAGTCAATTAAAATGAGAAAAATCCTGCAATGTTTCCTCAAAAAACATAATTTCTTCTCGACTGAACAAAGAAAGACATCAACATTTTGGATGACATGGTGGTGAGTAAATTATCTGGATTTTTCTTTTAAGAAAATGGAATATTCCTTTAAGACAAAAAAAAGATAATCAGTTTTTCCACTGATTTTAAATTAACAGTTATCATTTTAATGAATAGTATTTGCATTGTTTTCATTATCATTGTATACCTGAGGCTTCATTGTAACGCTGTGTGACAACTAACCCCACTGTGTAAAAATGTTTCAATCCCAGCTATCAGTTACTAGGAGTTGTTGACATGTTTCAAAATGGTGTTATGTTTTAGGTAACAAGACGGTGATTAAAATAATATAAGGTTGGATTTGGTGACTTACATACCCAACTCAAAAAATAAGATGAAGAAATTTACTTTTATGTCTCCAAAACACTCTTTGTTCAGTATCTTAACCGAAACACATCAAAACGTTTCACAAATTCACAGGAGATCGTCTTCTGTAAGTGAAAAAGACCAAAAGCACAGATTGCTCTGCCCTGTATAAATATGTAAAGTAGCCGTGCAACAATTAACCCCGAGTTTGCGCCCTGCCCAACTCTTTACTTTATTTTTACCTGGGCAGTAATTAATGAATTTAAATTAGATTTTTGGCTGAATTCCATCTTGCATGTTTACATTACATTTACATTTGCTCGAAGCTTTTATGCAAATTGACTTATGCTGTGTACACGAGGAATCGTGTTCCTCGCTCTGGATTACTCGCTCTGGATTTAACTTTGTGTCATGCAAGTTTTCAACTTGCGCGAAGAGGCATTTGATGTGAATAGCGCATGTTGTCGCAACAATCACACCACCCAATTTGCGTCATTCGCATCGCCCAACGAGAGTTTGCGTCCGTTCGCATCTTTGCATTGACTTTGTATGTAATCTACTCACAAAGTTTTTTTTAATTCACGTTTGGTGTGTACGATTACCCATTACAGCGCATTCAATCGATTGTGTTTTTATCAGTACTGCATGTGTGATAATAGAACCCACAGCTTTTGTGTTGCTAACACAATGCTTTACCATTGAGCTACAGGAACAAGCACAACCAAACAATGCAAGCAAGCTAACAATGTGAAAATGGTTTTTGATCTGCAGACAATTACAGGCTGTACAGTGAGCTCCATTAATTTTTGAAAATTTTGGAAGGGCTCGGGTTCCTCACTCAGCCGGGCTCAATTCCGCAGTCTATTATTTCCAGCTCATATATTTCATATAGTTACAGTTAAACCTTTGTCCTAGAACAGATTTGGCTAAGATGTGTGCTCTCCACAGATGGTGAGGTCTGGTCTCACAGTGAAATGGCTTGGAAGCATATTTTGGTGACATCCTGACATGTAATTATGAGAACCTTTCTATTTTCACAGTTTGGGGGCAGATGGTAGCTTGTAAATCCTCCATGTAGGTGTAAGAGTTAAACATGTTTAGTGTTTAGAAAACAGACGGCATTTTACAAAGAGATAAACGCAGCACATATCTGTGAGAATAAATTAATTTGGCTTAGCAAAGTTGGGAAAATGCTCGTTTGTACCAAATTCACAGCTGATGCTGTAGGTTGCTCGGGTGGTTGCTAGGGAGTTGCTATGCTCTGTTTTTAGTATGTTGAGCATTGCATTAGCAAAACAAAGGTCATGGATTTGATCCTAGGGAGAGATGTATTGAATAAAATGCACTGTAAGTCGCTTTTAGATCTGATGATGTTGTTACTGTTTATGGTTGCTAGTAGAGGTCTTCACTGGTCCACTTAGATCCGAAAACCTGAGGTCCGACCCGAGACCCGATCGGGTTCGGGTCTAAAAGTTTCACATGTGCCTCGGACACGGGTCGGGTACAATAATAGCGGCATCGGGTCTCGGGTAATTTAAAAATGAATGTGTTTTTTCTGAACGGACCCGAGAAAGCCCGAACTCTCTCGCCTGTGTGCGTCAATGTCCTTTTCAAACCTCTCATCTGTTTGCCAAGAGCGCTTGCGACATTGTGTGGTTGTCGGAAGGTTCATTTTCGTTGAGACAAACATGTCAGTCAATTATAAATGTAAATTTTAGCGGTTATGTTGGTGTCGTCGTCAGATAACAAAGTAAAACGAATGGAGCAGCTCGCCAAATTGGTGCAAGGCCACCGGAGTTTCTTTCTGTCTGACTGCTGCGCGTGGGTCTGCAGAATGCACACACGTCAGTGCCGTTTACATTCGGTTCCAGTAGGGTTAAAAAAAAAATTTCACTAGTTCGGGTCGGACTCGGGTCTAATTTTCTCGGGTTTGTCTCATATTCCCTGTGTAGTGAAGGATAATATCATAAAAATTCTAGACTTTTTAAGCACACGTGCTAACTGTTCACTTTAAATGCTTATATCTTCTGTATGCGAATGTTAATTCATATCAAAATGCTTTTTTGCATAGTTGTGTTTGACACATGAAAACGTCTCGGGTTACATATGTCACCGTTGTTCCCTGAGAAGGGAACGAGACGCTGCGTCTTCCTTGCCATACTTCCTGCGTCCCTGTAACGCCGTCTTTGGCAATATTTCAGATAGCGATATACTTCTTGGCTCCCGCGTCACCCTGTTTTTGTCGTTAAGCTTCACCATTGGTTGAATTTTATATACACATTCAGACACACTTACCATTGGAGGTGTCCCCAAAGTGTCACCGCAGTGACGCAGCGCAAATTCCCTCGAACTGTAAGGGAACTGTAACAATGTATCCTAAAAGGTAACACGATGTAACCTTGCTCTCACTTGAAATGTGTCCCCACATTTAGTCCTTGAATTTGAGTGTATTGGACCTGGAAAGTCCTTGAAAGGTCCTTTAATTTGAAGTTATCTAAGGTGTGGGAACCCTGTAAATCAAACCCTAACCATTTTTTAACCATCAAAGTAGTGTATAATATAATTAACAATCTGTCAATTCCTCCAGAATACAGCGTGAGGGACACTTGAGAGTCTACATTTATTTCAGAGAGAAATATTTTGGATTAGTTTATTGCAAAATTGGGACAAATAATGAACAGTATTGCTAGCACAGCACAATAATTTTTAATTCAAATGTAATTAAAAACCAGTGGACCCACCTAATTTATATTTGTGTGCTTTATAGAGGGTCCCTTAATGCTTATAGGAGGTGTGGGACCACCCAGCCCCCCACCCTTAAATTTGAACAATGGTAGGAGGTTTTCTTCATCTCAGGTTTGATGTCTTTTTGAAATTTGGCAGTAGAAACAAGCTGTTGGAAGAGTGCCTTTTTGCAGACTGGGTCACAATCGGTTCTGTTGCAATTTTAAAGGCTGCACTCTGGGTTATTTTCAACCCAGCGCTTGGTCAAAAAGGGCAAATCCAGTCGTTGGTTTAAATGAACACAGAAAATATTTAAGATCCCACAACCCTGCATAGGTTACGTTGCAACCTAATGGGTCGGGTTTGTCTCCTTTTGACAGTGCATTTTTTGAGTGTGTATTTTGGACTCCCTTGTGGTCGTTTATCTCTGTTGGTGAGCTTTAACTTATTGTCTGGATGCATGTTTGGGTCTGGACATTGCTTACATTATTTTGTAAGAATGTTTTCCTTTTTTGAGCTAGAAAATATTTCTCTTCGTAATCGATGTACCTGCTGTTCAAACACATTCAAACTTTCTATTCAGCCTTTATATTTCTCAACCCGTGTTGCCTTGAACGCATGCTTATCTAAATGCTAATTGTCAGACGGCTTTTATTTCTGACAGATACTAATGCTCATCGCAAATTGGCAATCAATCTAATGTGACTCAGCTTTGCAACTGCATTTCTAATTATGATTACGTTTGAAAGCTTTTGGCGCCCTTATTATGTGTTCAGGTGTTTCTTTGAATACAGACATGGTCGTATTCCAGGGTTGTTTTTTTTTATTAAAGCTAAAGCCTGCTACATGCATCTTGTAAGATCATGACGGTTCAAACCATGCGATAAACTTGGATGTATGTAGACTGTACGATGATGACACCCACTGTTCATACACCACAATGCAAGTTAGTAAACTTTACTATATGCGCTAGCTGTAAACAAACACAGCAAGGTGAATCACGCTTTACAAGCTGTAACAAAAGAGGAAGACCAGACGCGCCAATATAACTATAAGTTGTATTGGCGCGTATATTTAGCAATATAGTTAAAACATATTTCATAAGTTTTATGACGCGTGTTCCTCAAAACGTAATTTTATGTCGCTTTTTCATTGGCTACTCAGTAGGTGTAGGTCGTAGGATAAAGCTAGCATTTCTGACACTGCCTGAAAATAATCGCAAGCTATCTTACAGATCCCCAGATCGTGAAAATTGTTGCCTTTGAATCTCTCACTGTACAACGAAGGTCCACCGATTAGGAGCTACGATCATAGACATTGTTACAAATGTTTTACGATGGATCTTTCATCTGGGACAGTGGAAATCTTGAGCTGTAAACCCAGCTTAACAACCAGATCTTGGAAAAGTCTACCACACCTTTTAAGTTTTTGTAATTTAGCATAGTTTTTTTCCATCAATTCTACAGAGCCCCTAAGGTGACTTTGGGAAATAAAATCTAATGTTTAGTTTCATGTGCTCATGTGAAACTTTCGCATGCTCACGTGAAACTTTCGCATGCTCACGTACAAAACTTTCGCGTGCTCACGTACAAAACTTTTGCGTGCTCCCGTAAAAAACTTTTGCGTGCTCACGTGAAACTTTTTCGTGCTCACGTAAAAAACTTTCGCGTGCTCACGTGAAACTTTCGCGTGCTCACTGGAAACTTTTGCGGGTCACGCGAAGCTTTCGCGGGCTCACGCGAAACCTTCATGTGCATAATTTTTTTTTAAGTTTAGTTTCACGTTCGGTTTCATAACACCTTTTGTTTTTTTTTAGGCACAAATTCACTTAAATTGTATATTTTTGTTTAAAAACTAGACTTATTTTCATAGCTCATCAAGATAGTACATCTTGATTTAAGAATTTTTAGATATTTGTACTGAAAGTCATTTGTAGGAAAGTAACTTTTTACAGTTTAAATTAACCTAGAAAATGTCCATATTTCAACCCAACTACAGGCACTACAATGCACTGTTTACCTTAAACGCACCATAAATTGCTTTGTATTAAAGTGTCTGCCAAATGGATAAATGTAAATGTCTGTACAACGTTGAGAAATAAAGCATGTTCATTTTCTACAAGTCTACCGAGAAAGAAACGCACATTGAGCACATCAGTGGTTTGTTATGACTCAGATTCATTAGACACTAGTGATTTTGTTGGTGATATTGACTCTCAACATGTGATGTTACATGTCAGATGAATTTTATATTATACAGCACACCTCGTTTTACTGCATGTGACAAATACATCAAAACCTCCAATAATCCTCTATCCCTCCAGCACTCACAACACATACTGTATGATAAGAAAATTATGAAAGATCTGATGATGGCGCAGACGTTCTTACACGAGCTGTGTCCAGCTCATACAGTCCAGCTGGTCTTCTCCATCTCAGCCGGTCTGTGTCTGATATCTTCTCCGTCTGTCATAACACCAGCAGAGAATCCTAAAACAACGCTCAAAAGGATTTCTGTATGCAGCGTACGTACAGTAGCGCTTACATTTTATTGATGCATTTAAATCCCTGGTGATACACTTCATTCCCCATTATTTGCATTATAAATGTCTTTCTACCAGCATTTTGGTACCTGACCTTTTGTTAAAATGTAGACATTTACATTTTAGGGACTGGGTACAGACTAATCGTAAGTCAGTTCATAGCCGACAGATACTTAAATCCTGAGCCTCTAGCATAATTATTATTTATATACTGTATATATCTCACACTGAATTTTGTTTTCAAACAAGTTCCACACACTTCGCCATCTGCGATTGGTTTGTCTGACTAATCAGATGGCCAATGACCAGTATGTGGGCATCGACCAAAACTATGAGACTGTCCTCCAAAAATAAAGCGTTGTGTCGCTGGTTGGCCAGCTAATCTGTACGTTGTGATTGGCCTGAATACCCCTGATATCAGCAGGAAATGTGACGCTCCTTACCATGTTTGAAAGATTCGGTTGCTAACAAGAGTTAACTTACAGGCTGTGAGTCCAAGTGGGAGGAATTATGATAATGATGTCGGTCTTGTCTACATCACCAATCCCTGGAAGTAAACTGTTGCTTGCAATCCATGTGTTTGTTGTAGTCCAAGAAAAGAGATTTACGTTGGAGACGATAACTCGTGTCATCGTTTATTTTGGGGTTTGTGTCTTTTGCATATCGTTAACATGTACTAATACACACTTATGCTGAGTTAACACCAAACGTGTTTTGTGCGTCAAAATCGCGTCTACCGCGCCTAGTTTGCCGCTTGAACACTTTGAATGCATTCGCGCGTGTAGAGTGGAGTACACGCGCGGAAAAAGCAAGCATTTGATGCGCGTCCGAGGCAAAATTCGCTTCTTGTGGGAGGGGCAACTGCTGTGCGAGTGTCTGTTTGCATGATGACTGCTGTTGATGTGCATTTATCAAGAGAGTTACCATTTTGTATTGAGTAACCTTACTATTGGGGTAAAATAAACGGCGCGGGTCGATAAACGTCACATGACTCAAAAGTGAAGTGTGTATTACAACTTACCAGGTTGCCAAAAGTCCTTACTGACACTCTTCCAAGCGAGGTCCTTTTTATTCCTGTCTCCTCTATAGAAATAACAACTTGTGTCATATAGCTCCGATTGACTCCGGTCTGGACTCCGGATTGGTTAACGCGGCGCGAAATTCCACCAAAGTTCAAATTTTTCAACTCGGGCGTCAGCCGCAAATTCGTGTGAACCGCAAAATGCATAAAAGCACCATTCGCGCGTACCGCGCACAACGCTCAATTCGCGCCTTTCGCGTGAGCTTCACGCGCGAATGAGGCGGAAATGCGTCTTGTGCTCCGCGCCGCGGGACCTCCTGACGCGCGTCAACGTGTCTGCACATTGACTTAACATTGAAATCACTCGCGCTTCACACCTCTACCGCGGTTGGTGTAAATGCACCATTACACACCAAAGGAAATGTAAAAATGTGAATCGGACAATATGTGCTCTTTAAGGATTAAAACACTAGCTTTCAATATGTTATGGGTGTAATGGTACACACATTTGTACCGAACTGTTTCGGTACAGGACTTCTGGTTTGGTGCACCTGTATACCGAATGCAATCTTTAATCTTTTACGCTTGTTTTATGTGCAGAACATTTCAAATTCGACCTAGATGAGCTTTGAGTTTTAAGACTCTGTGTCACGTTAAAAGAATTTCAGCTCATCAATATCAGGTCCAGAACCAATCAGGAAACACTTGATATGTTTTTTTTAAGAATCTGTTAAAATATGCAAAGTGTTTTTACTATGTAATCTGTTGATGTTTACAAATATTGATGTTCATAATAAGCGACATAATTATATGTTTGCTATTTCTTCCCCCTAACTGTACCAAAACCGAATCACAACAACAACCCAGATGTACGTACCGAACTGTGACTTTTGTGTACCGTTTTCCTCCTGAATCAAGCTTATGTCTTGCAATTAAAAACTCTTCATCGCAACCAAGTCCTAATGAAGATCTGGTATTCTGCATCTCTGGTTTGTATTAGTGGACTGCATTAGTGCCATTATGGAAACGACCTGCAGGAAAGGAACAGCAAATGGAGGTTGAGAGGCTGAAACGATCTCAGCCCGCTGTTGATTCAAGCACAGTGATGTGAATTAGTGCAATCCTTGCTCTGAAACGCAATTAAGATGCTGGAATTTTCTGTATTACAATCAGAGGGAAAAGGTTTCTGAGTGCTCTCCATTCTCTGCAGGTCCATGCGTAGCTGTATATCAATGAGGTGGTGCGTCTGATATTATAATACATTTATCTTTTTTATTTTAAAAGAAAAATGGACTCAAAAATGGCCATGTTATTTCAAACCTGCATGTTACGCACGCCCATGAATTTTTGATCAAAGTTTTTTGTTTTTGCAGAATAATCTTTGCACAAAGCTGTACAATGCATTTTCAACAGGAAGACTGCTATGAAGAGTTTCGTTGCAAAACGAGATAACTCAGTTTTTTTAATTGTTCAGAAATCTTGTTTTTTGGTTGTGCATTCCAATTAATATCAATTCAACAGCAGTTGCTTTGTTTTGATTTAAACCTTCATAACTTAAAAAATACAGTTAAGTAGCACCATAAAACAAAATAATAACATGATAACATAATAATAAACATGTTTTGACAAAAATGTATCTCGTTTTGCAACAAAACTCTTTATATGTACTATAGTATAACCACACGACTTTAAACTTCTAGTCATATTTCTTCTTCACTGCACTCTTTATGAGTTATTCAAGATAAAAATAGTAAGTTAAAATGACTTGTAAATCCAAGTTGATTATGCTTATAAAGTCACAAGAATTTTTTTACAGTGTGTTTTGAATTAGGGATGCATAACGATTAATCGCGATTAATCAGAATAAGCAGAATAAAAGTGTTTGTTTACATCATATATGTGTGTGTAAACTGTGTATAATAACTTTGTATAGATAAATGCACACACATGCATGTATATATTTAAGAAATGTTTACATACATTTGTATATTTAGACGGTTTCAGCAGTAACAACATAAACAAGTGGCTTTCATGATCAGCACGTAACTTCCGGTAAACTCATAATAAATTATAATAAAGTACTTAGTTTATTTATATAACAGCAAAATAAATATTACCTAGAAAACCAAAACATTTGTTATTTTCAACGAGGTATTTGTTCAAGAGTTTAGTTTAGCAACTTGTCAGACCATTAAAAAAACTGAAACCGGAAGTAAAGTTCGGACAAGACGCGTATCGCGTCACCACACATGCGTCCAATAAAACCGTCTGTATTATATAAATATCTATTTTTTCTTAAAATTCTACATGCATGTGTGCATATTTATATATGAAGAGTTTCGTTGCAAAACGAGATAACCACCGTTTTTTTTAATTGTTCAGAAATCTCGTTTTTTGGTTGTGCATTCGAATTTATTTCAATGCAACTGCAGTTGGTTTGTTTTGATTTAAACCTTCATAACTTAAAAAAATACAGCTAAGTAGCACCATAAAACAAAATAATAACATGATAACATAATAATAAACATGTTTTGACAAAAATGTTAAAAAATGGATTTATCTCGTTTTGCAACTAAACTCTTCATATACATAATTATTATACACAGTTCACACATGTATATGATGTAAACAAATTGTTTTATTTTGCTATAGATTAATCACGATTAATCATTATGCATCCCTATTTTGAATCTTTTGTTTTGAGCTCAAGTGTTACATGATGTGAAGCGCATGATGTTTATGCATTGATGCCAGACCTGTTCATTTGTTATGTATAATCCTTTTGAGATCAGAAAATCATTGGTGAAGCATTATTAAGCCTTTAGCGTCTGGCTTGCGCTGTGGGTTTGAAACTGCTGCCAGGTGCAGCTCTGCAGGTTTCCATATGTCTCCTCTCTTCTGAATGTGATGTGTGAATTTAGTTTGATTTAGTTGTTTTCTGATAGAGGACAGAAACAGTGGGATATAGTTTTAAATAAAATAAGCATAAAAGGGCAACACAGTATGCCAGTTGGGACTGTGGTGCAGTAACTGAGGGAGGTGTGGTGGTACAGCGGGTCTTGGTAGGGGCGGTGCCCAGTGGGGACGGCATGCTCTCCGATGATGTGAGGGATCGAGCTTTTGTAAGAAGATGAGTTCTTCTGAATAAAGCAACTATTTATCTTCTTGTTTTTCTTTGAACTTGTAGATTTCTTGCGTTTATGGGAACTGCTTTTAATTGTTGGCACTTTGGGATTTTAGTTTACCAATAGTGAGCATGAAATGTACTGCACAATGTCCCGACTTCCCACACCTGCTTGTTTGCTATAATATTTATGATAAAAAGCAAGATATTGATTCCTTAGTTGTCTATAACTCTTTGTCTATTTATCAAAAGTGTATTTCTCCGCTCATCTCCTGTGATGAAAAGACTTACTTTCTTTTAAATCAATGCTGTGCCGGCTTTTCCTGGAAACTGCAGGATTGTTTCCTTTTGAGTGAATGTTATTTTTATTTGGCAGAGAATTTAGAGGCCGTTGGAAAGCAGCTTAAAAATTATTTAGAGATGTGTGCAGGGCATTTTTCTTCCTTGAGTTGTGTTTGTTAAACAAATAAATATAATGGTGTACAAGGCCGGCTATACAGGGTCCTGGGGGGGGCATTGCCCCCCAAAAATGTCCAGTCAGAGGTCTTTACAGCAGTATTTATTCACAGAAAAGGTACATAAATAAAAACACATCTTTAAAATATATATCAGAAAAAATGCAATTCACTTGTTTATAAATGTAATAACACAACACATATTAATATGAAACTATTATATTTATAGTAAAACATCCCCAAAACAGCCCCTAATACTTTCTTAGACCTCATTATTTATTCAAATACAACAGCCAATGGCAGGTCTCCAGCAGCTTTCAATATGTTTGTTTTAGACGTAGTTCTGTTTATTAAAATTAAAATATGCAGTTTGGTTGTAGCATGATATATAGTAGATATAAATTATATAAGATGGTTATAAATATACAGTATTGTAACAGTGGTGCATTGCATGCAGTTTTAAAATCATATTTTGGCGGTTTTGTCATCATCGTCACTCATCAGCTCATTCAGCTTACGTTTGAGAAAAACTTCACATGCAAAAATCAAACGATTTTTAGGAGCTTTCAGTCCGCAAGGTATAGTATACTAAAGTGCATTTTGCATTTCTCATCAGAATCACTAGTCGTCATGAATAAAATCCAAAATAATGAAATTTTGAGGTTTTATTATAAATGGCCAAACATTTACACACATACAAGTTCAATGATAAGTCTCTTGAAATATGTTTTTCCCATTTTATATATATATACCATTCTTTGATTGGATGTATGCGATTTCGGCATGTCCCAGACATCGGTCAACTAACTTTAGTGGGTGTTAAAAGTGAATAAATCACTCTAAAAACAAACGGTGCTATATAGCACCAAAAGTGGTTCTTTGCTCGTAATCATAGAAGAACCGTTTTTAGTGCCATATAGCACAGGTGAAGCACCTGTGTAGAACCATATAGTGCTATGTAGAACCAAATGTGGTGCTATAGTGGTGCTATATGGCACCTATATGGTTCTACACAGGTGCTTCACCGGTGCTTCACCGGTGCTATATGGCACTAAAAACGGTTCTTCTATGGTTACGATTCAAATCAACAGTTTTGGTGCTATATAGCACCGTTTGTTTTTTTAGAGTGTGGTGAATCAATTTTTCTTATTGTCCTCAACAAGTTATTTGATAAAAGAAGTCATTTTTATAATTTGGGGTTAACACCACTTTTAAAAAACCAACTGATGTAGTCGGTGACATCCCGTTCCCCATTTGGTCTTTATTCAGTGGAGGTTAAAACATATAATGCACACACAGTAAGTATCTATATTTATTTTCATCATATTGTGTTTGTAGTTGCGTGATGTCAAGCTTAAAATGTCCACCCTGCTATTGCAAAATATTAATTATCATAAACTTTGCAGAAAATCTAAATGTGTATTTTAAACAGTGAACCACTTGCCTAACTGCAGCTACATCATGAGCTTATTAAATGCTAAATTTAGCTAAAAATGTCCACCCTGTCATGAATTTTTTACATTAAATAAGCAAGCATGACAGGGTGGACATATTTTATAGGTTTGTAATTTATAAAAAGTGCTGGAGCTTGACCAAAATGCATTTCTAACAGCCTAAGGTCTCCTTAATACAAAACATATATGAAGTCTTGAACTTTATAGTGATATTGAGCCTTGTATTTTAATATCTAATTTGCAGCGTTATGAACAAAGTGTGATTTATCTTTGGACTCATCGCAACACACACTTACAGTATTATAGGGCTCATGCTTTTATCTGGTGCTGTATCTGTTATGCAAACAGGAGAACCCTTTGACAAATTTGTCATGCATGTCAATTTGTCAAATTGCTTCCATGATATTCTCATCAATACATTATTTGAAGCGTTGTGCTTTGTTGTTATTTGCAGCAGCATGTATGATAGGGTCAGGAATGAATAAAAGTATGGGACTATTACGTCAAAGTAAGATTGAATGACGTCAACAGAGGCTGCCATACATTGGCTTTAGATGAATTGACGCCACATATTGAACATCATTACCACATCTATACAAGGTTGGCATTAAAATCTTTTATAAGTCGGTCAGGTGCAGCTGGTACTCTGCAAAATATCTCAATATATCAAAAAGTCTCCTGTAGCCTTTTATTTCCTCTGCGTTTGCCGACATTGATAAGACACAGAATATGAATGATGTATTTTCTGTTTCAGTGAGACAAATAAAATAAAACCTTCAGATCTGTTTTATATATATTTTACATTGAGCATTACACTGAAAAAAAAAGATTCATTGAATTTAATCAATTTTTTTAAGGTAAGTGGTTGCAATCAATTTATTTAAGCTACATTTAAACAAAAAAGATTAGTAAAGTAAAATAAAATATAAAACTTTTGTTTAAATGTAGCTTAAATAAATTGATTGCAACCACTTACCTTAAAAAATTGATTAAATTCAATGAATAATTTTTTTCAGTGTGCCCACCCAAAATTCCTGATCCCCAGTCCAGCAAGCGTAGTATTGGGCCTGATGCTGAAACAAACTCATAAGAGCTGCATGTCAGTAATACTAAAGCAGTTGATTTAATTTGCATCTAGTTGATTACTCTGTGACATCAGAAAGGAAATTAATTTAAATGTCAGTAAAACTGTAGAGGAGATGAACACCGTAAACTTCATTACAGTCATGCAAAGAAATAATCCTTGTGTCACACAGATGAATGCTAAAGATGCACCCACCTACAATTGGCAGCGGCAGATAAAATAAAATTTTCCACTATCGGACATTTAAAACAGTCGATAATCAGGGCAGATTATATCTTGGCAATAAAATACATCAGAGCTCATACTGTGTGATTATTTTGAATTGGCTGACAATTAACAAAATATTTCACAACATTGGAATTTAAAAAAAGAAGAAAAAACAAAAGTATTTGTATCTATCAGTAGATGTCATTCTAAATAATTGAATATGGTTATCGGCACCAAAATGTTGCATTCAAACACAATCTGAAGAAGAGAAATGGAGGAAAGCTTCATAATTTAACAAATGCAAAACTGAATATTTTGCTTTACACTTCTTCAGACATAAATTAAATTAAAAAAATGTTTAATAGATGTTGAGTTATGTGTCAGCTACTCTTCTTATTTGAGTTAACTCGTTGCTATACAGTATCACATTACCTGTTCAGAAATGATTTGTGCATCAATGTTGACTCACGTCGCATCACATGTCTGTTCTAATGGGTGATAAAACTTTAACCACCTCATCTGTCTCTCTGAACACAGCGCATTATCTATAGAGATGTATAGATGTTCATAAGTGCTCTTATAGAGCATATTTACTTCGTCAGAGTTTGCTTGTGTAATTAGACTGACATTTACTAAATACCACAAAAGTCTCGTGAAAGCCCAAGCCTCTGTTTTAAAATTGCATTGCTTGTAGGTTTGTGTATTAAAAACTTCGGGACAGGTCAGTAAACAAACAGGTTTTGCAAATCGTTGAATATATTAAGTGAAGGTCAATGCACTGATGCATTTTAAAAGAATATTTTTTGTTCAAAACAAGATAAGCTTGTATAGACGGCATCTGTGGTGTTGGGCGAAAACAAACAAAAATGGTGTTTGCAGTAATGCACTTAGGATGCACAATGGAAGTCTATGGGACTTCAGACTTTCTGAAAGGTTTAAAAGCAGAAATGTGCACCTCATCCCTTTTATTTCTTTGTGAAAGATGTGAGTTGAGTTCTTAGTGGTGAGAATGGTGCTCTATTCAGATGAAAATTCTGGTTGTGTACTGCTGGTGGGTGTATTTTTCTCTTGGTAAAGGAAAATGTGTTTTTTCTTTGCATGTGATGTAACCCATTCTACTGAGTCGGTGCCATTTTGCATGTTGTAGCTTATCAAAAGCAAAGTCCAAATTAATTTTGTTTATTAACAGTTTAACTTTTTTACTATTCAAAATGGGTATTGATCTCAATCTCAGGTAACTGGTTTAAATTTTTGAATTTTAGTAACAGGAATACAAAAAGTCCATAACAGGACATTTTTATGGATTTAGCAATAGCATGTGCTAATAGCATGAGGACACTGAGCAAATTCTAGTGATTTACCAAAGCATACATCAAGCTTACATCAAAAAAATTATTTTGACGCTACATTATTACACAAAAATATTTTTATGATTTAGATTTTAATTATAAAAAATATTTAAAGCAAAGATTGAATATTAAATTAAATTAAATTTTATTTATATAGCGCTTTTTACAATTGTTTAATTACATTAATAGATGCAGGAGAAAACACAGAAAAATCGCTGGACAACATAAGCAGCAGAATACAGCGGCTAAGATTAAACCGTGCTAGCGAGCGTAGTAATAATGTAACATATAGAAGAGGGTGCTAAGTTAAGACAATGTCAGCTGACTCCCCAGGGTTTGAAAAACCCCAACTTTTTTTAGTCAGGAGTGAAAAGTCCTAGGAGGAAAAAAACCCAGAGAGAGAGCCAGACATGGCTGATTTTATAGAGGATATTATTTAAAGGTGCAGTGTGTAATTTTTAGAAGGATCTCTTGACAAAAATGAAAAATAATATACAAAACTATATTATCAGGGGTGTATAAAGACCTTTTTATAAAGGACCGTTATGTGTTTATTGCCTTAGAATGAGACGTTTTATCTACATACACAGAGGGTCCCCTTACATGGAAGTCGCCATTTTGTGCCACCATGTTTCTACAGAAGCCCTTAACAGAGAAAACTTTTTTACTAAGTTGTCTCCAACGATGACATGTTTGTCCGGTGGCGGCTACTGTACTGTAGGTGAGCAGTGGACTGAGCCGTTGGTTGCAATTCACAACCTCACCACTAGATGCCACTAACATTTACACACTGCACCTTTAATAGGTATGATTTAATGCAATTTTATGGGAATTAAAACATAAACAAAAAATATTATATATATAACATGTCAGGATTTTTCTAATTTTAATAGACTTCAATGGACCCCAACACGTATCAGTTTTAATGCATTTTAAAATTGCAGTTTCAAAGGACCCCAAACAATCCCAAACGAGGCATAAGGGTCTTATCTAGCGAAACGATTGTCATCTTGACAAAAAAAGAAAAATATGCACTTTTAAACCAAAATTTCTTGTCCATCTCCGGCACCAGCGCGACCTCACGCCATATGTCATCACGTCAAGAGGTCACGGATGACGAATGCGAAACTACGTCCCAGTGTTACTAGTGTGGAAAAAGAGGATTGTTCTGACGTTGTTGTATGTGATATGATACTAATTAGTGTCTTTGTGTCAGTTTATTGTTTAAAATGGTCCGCAAATGTGCGTTTCATATATGTAACATGACCTTTCCACAGCATTACAAAATTACGTGAGGTTGCGCTGGCACACATCACAGGACCGGAGATAGAAGTGAAGTTGTGGTTTAAAAGTGCATATTTTTTATTTTTCTTGTAAAAAATGACAATCGTTTTGCTAGATAAGACCCTTATGCCTCGTTTGGGATTGTTTAGAGTCCTTTGAAACTCCGTTGAAATTGCAATTTTAAACTGTTACGTGTTGGGGTCCATTAAAGTCTATTACAATGAGAAAAATCCTGGAATGTTTTCCTCAAAAAACTTAATTTCTTCTCCACTAAACAAAGAAAGACATCATCATTTTGGATGACATTGTGGTAAGTTATCTGGATTTTTTTTTTTTTAAGAAAATTGACTAATCCTTTAAGTACTTTAACTTAACTTATAAAAACAATTAATTTGTTATGTTGACTTAAAGCAACACTAAAGAACTCTGTCTCTTTGCTCCCCCTACAGGTTAGAAGCGTAATTGTTCATTACCACTGTCGTAAATACTGCAGCATAGCTGGCTCTGATTGGATTGTAGGTCTGCCGTAAAGCAAGTTTTTGTAGTTTTCACTCGAATTACAGGACCATACCCGACGGTTGGAAACTTCTTAAGTGCGGTTTTGGCCGATAGAGGGCTGCAAAGCGAATGTGAAAGTGCCATTCACCCTGTTTTGTGTGGATGAACCACTGAAACTTTTTTGGAAACGTTATTTTAAGGTAAAAAAAACTCTTTGGTGTTGCTTTAATTGAAAATATGATATATAAATGTTTGGATTATACTGGACAAGTGATTATATGACACTTATCTTCCCTGCAAGCAATGTTTGTTTAAAAGATGTCTAATAGCCATCTAAACACAAGTAAAACTGTAACCTTAGCCCCAAAATAAACAAAATTATTTAAAATAAATAAATGAACACCAAACACCTTGTAATCACTGATGACTTTGCTTACATGATGAAATATCAGACACCTCACAAGTTATTTTGGCAAAAACAACATGTAACCAAATTCAAGTTTATTTTGGCTAGAAGTGGGTCTCTCATAGCCAGACTATATCGGGTCTATTATAGTTAACCAAAACTCTCAGAAATAAAGCTACAAGTATGTACAAAAGTTGGGGCCAGTACCTTTTCAGAAAGTACACTTTTGTACCCAAAGTTCCACATTGGTACCTTGGAAGTACATACAGTACTGGTACCTCAAAGGTACATACTGTACCTGTACCAAAATGGTACATAATAGGACAGACCTTATTAAAAGGTACCTTATGTATCGTTTTTCTGAGAGTGTAGAATAGATGGTGAAATGGCAGCCATTTTAGCACGTATACAGTAAAAAGTCTTGTTGCTATTCTACTGAAACACTTACAAATTGTATTTTATTGTTTATCCTGATGCCATAGACTGCTTTTATAAGTGAGTTACTGTAATCCTGATTTGTGCTTGTTTTTCGAGAGACGAGTCAAAAATATTTTCTGTGGTAATCAACAACATGTCGGAGAAGTCAATACAGCCTGACTTGTTTTGAACCCAACACATTTGCTTTCTGAGAAGAGTCTTTGAAACAAATTGTGTTCTCTGTGGAGAAACCCCTAGTAGACAAATCCACATTTATCCCAACACTTCACAGTGGTGATCAGAGTCTGCCGCAATCATCCTGCCCAAGGGAGAAGAGAAACCTCACCACAACGCTCCAAATGCCGCCGGTCACAGGAAACCCTTGATTAGACCTTCACTGTTAAGTTGACAAAACGCACCAACAACAGGCTAATGGAGCGGATCAACGCGCTGATGCCACCTTGATGGAGAAAACTGTGGATGTATCATGATAAAAGCTCTGTGATGTTGTTTAGTGTGGAGAGTTGGTTTTCAGATGTTATTCCCAAATTGCTTCATCTCTTTCATGTTCAAACATCCTTTTCCCAACCCCTTACAAACCTGACAAGCATTCACTCTCAGACTTTTTCATATTGACCTGTTTTTCTGTGAATCTGTTGAATTGTTAGTTCTAGGTGCCATTTGCTTTGGCCGATATTGTTGAAGAATTCGGTAGAAATTGTCAAGCAGTGGTTCCTCGACTATTAAGGGTTATATGCTTTCAATACTTTATATTTGCGGTGTACTACTAAAATCCATTGATAGAAAGACATTTAATATTTTTATTACTTCAAAAAAATCCCAACATGTAATATTCATTTTAAGCTATGAACAGGGCCGCCTTAACCTAATGTGAGGCCCCGGGGCTAAGAGGTTTTGTAGGCCCCCCTTCCCATCGATTTATAGTCTCTTTTTTAAGTGTAATAACTAGGTAATCTACATCACAAAATGCATTAGTTTCTTTCGAGACATACAACAGTGAGTTTTCCCTCTTTGAGCCACACTGTAAAAAATGCTTGTGAAATCTACAGTAATTAACTGTGTTTATGCACAGCAAATAACTGTAATAAAGTTCACAGTGGATTACAGTGCATTCAGTGTGAAATCACAGTAGTGTTTTAAAACTGTAAAAATCACAGTAAAAAGGTATGTGCTGTAGAAAGTCACAGTGAATAAAATATCCTGCAAAGATTCACAGTAACCAGCAATGTACTGTAGAGACTCACAGTAACCAACATTCTACTGTAGAGACTCACAGTAGGGGTGAGCAGGGGCGAAAGTACCATTTTCCAGAAAAACTTAATTTTAAAAAATAATGTTTTAGACAGATATATTTTTGCTGTGATCAGTAACTCAAGTGTGGACTATGAATTCCAGGTGAAAGTAACAGAACAGAACAAGATAGATTTTTGTGTTACACTTGTTTTAGTAAATAAACATGACTATGATCTTGTTTATATGTATTTTCGGTTAAATTTTGGTTTCATCAAATGTTTCTAAAGCAACCTGACAGTACAAACTTGAATTGTTGAAAAAACAAAAAATTTTAACAGTTTGAACACAATAAAATTAAATCAAATAAAAAAAATATACATTTTCAACATAATGCAACCGTATTGGCAGTGGGAGAAGAGTAACAAGTGTTACTTTCATCCCGACAGGAACTCCTGACATTTAAACCCGATTGACTTTTATTTAAAAAAAACTCTGAGAAATCAAACTTCATGATGTGTTACAGCACATTTTACATTCTGCAACTCATAAATGTATTTAAGTCCAGTCAACAACAATTTTTGTTAGCAACATGCTGATGTCTAATCTTATTCAGGATACACAAAATTAATTGAAGAAAATAATTTCTTCAATAATCTTTGTTGGGAAAACATTTTAAAGTATATTTGATTTTGTATTATTTTAAGTGTTATGCTAGTAATGACAAATTAGATTTATTTTATTTCTTTAAAGGAGAAAGTTCACAATGATTATTGTTTTGTCTACAATATGGTACACACAACATTCCATTTAATATGTTACCACACTGAAATAAATTGTAGGTTACACTTAATACTTATACAACTATAAATAACTTTTCAACTATGTCAACCAACTTTCACTAATTTGCAACTATATTTCAACTAACTGTCTAACTGTCCCCAGAGTGTTACTAGACTGTTAGGGTTAGTGGAATAAGTTGACATGCACCTGCAAAGATACTTATAGTCAGTTGAATGTCTGTTGAGGGATCATCACAATAAAGTGTGAATAGATATTAAGCAGAGAGTCTACTAATACTGTAAAGATTGGTAGGATAAGTAGTTGCAAAGTTACTTATAATTAGTAAAATCTCTAAAGTGGACTATCGAAATAAAGTGTTACATAATTGTATTGGCTGACTCGTCATGTTGTTTTGAGTATAATTGGTTAATATGACTGTCATTCAGTAAACTGGCCAATGACTGCTGTGTGAGCACTGGTTAAGTTTGAACAAACTGAGGGTGCATCCCAATTCAGGGTCTGGATCCTTTTAAGGCCGCAGACTTTGAAGGCAAGGCTAAATATTTGAAGGCAGCAGCCTCTAAACACCACGAAGTGAAATGAAATGAGACAGTCTAGCCTACGGGGGCATCGCTTGCTTTTCCCGCCAACTACGCTTGTCACTGGGACACAAAAGCTGAGACCTATCAGATTTTTAAAAATAAATATGGTGGCAGATTTTTTTATTTTACTTTAGAAAATATAACACATTGATGCAGATTAAACTATCCAACAGTATGTAAAATTCACCAACCTTAGAAGTATACAAATGCAAAACGCAACACACAACATTGCAGCAATAATATTAATTTACATCACTAAAACATCATTTATAATAGTAAAACAGACACAAGGACCTTTAATTAGCAAAATATACACTTTTATTTAACTACAGTTTTGAATGTTTATTTCAAAATACCCAGACTTCATATTAAATTTTGGGATAGCCAAGGCTGTAAAGGATACATTTATGGATCCTCGGTAGGGCTGTAAAGATTTATCGTGCAAATGCGCGTTTTCTCAATTAATGAATTTGCATGAATTACGGTGTAATGCCGCCACATCCAAATGCCAGGGGGCGCTCTCGTGCAGAAACTCCCTTTGTGCCACAGAAGAAGTAGGCTAGCATTGCAAATGCTATTCCAGAAAATGTCTACAGGAATATTTATATTGCTGTTCTTCAAATAGTTTCAGGTATTTTCATGATAATAAAGAATATTTTGAATGATTTTGTTTAACGAGCGTTGCTTTTTAAAATGCACATTATAAACGACTCCGACTCATAATGATTTTAGATTGATAAGGACTTCTTACTGACCAAAACGCCAAAGTACACACACAAGCTGCGCATGAAACACTGAATCGCGATGCCGCGATGCAGAATCAGGCAGGTCTTTTTAATAGGACAAGCTATATATCGTTACAGCCCTAACTCGGTTTCAGGGGGGAAAAGGCCACACTAAGAGGCTTTTATATGAAGGAGCCTTCGAATTGTGACAGCCTTCGTCATGGCCCGGTGATGTCATTTGCCTTCAGATACGGCCTTGGAAGGTCACAGCCCCTGAATTGGGATGCACCCAGTATGTCTGTTTAAGTGCCACACACAAGTACGGTTTAATAGTGTTGATTGTAGCTGTTTGTTAATCTGCCTTTCAAAAGCTTGTTTTAACAATAAACTGGAATATGGACACAGATGATGGCTTAGATAGGATCTGTTTAGCCACCTAAGAGTGTTGTTGGCGATATTATGTAAGAAAATATTTTTCTTGTACAAACCTAACATAAGTGTTTATGTCCTTAATTTATGACAAACAATCTTAAATATTTAATTTTAGAGAAAATACACATGGTAGGCTAATAGATACTTTAAACAGTATTAAACTGAAATCATCTTACTGGCCATATGCTGGTGAGACATGAAAACACATAAACCCTCTGAATGGAGAGCAGTCATGCCCATTAGAGTTTTACCAGTGGCTTAACCTGCACACAGAAAATAAAATTGCACCAAATTTTTTTTCATCAAAGTGAAGTGTGTATAAATAACGTAATAAATAACTTTGTTCACATATATGATACATAATCTATAGGAAAAGATCCATTGTTTGGAGTCATGTTTTGGTGATTCACTTAAACATCTGATAACTAGTCCACTCAAAGCTGATATTATTTCGTACTTAAATGTCAATACAGGCACGTTTAATGTAAATTAAACAATAATGTGATTAAGCATGTTGAATAGAATTAAAACATAAATTCTAACTTTTAGTAAATCTTGTAAATGTGTTTATTCATACTGTAGGATTCAGTAGATTACTAGCAATTTAAATGAAAATAGCTTTTCAGTCTCTTAACATTGTCTGTTGTGGTATGGTTTCACTGACCTTTTTGGGCATGTTTTAATGTTACTTATACACTGTAAAATTGGGATTCTGAATTTAGACTCATTTTTAGAATCAATGGTTGTGTTGTGCACTAGAACTATTTATTTTGGAGTGAAAATATTGTAGACATAAACTTGTTTTGCATTTCAGTTATTATACTTCACAGTAATATTGTGTTTAATAAGAATTGGAGGAAACTTACAGTTTACTTGCAGTGTGCTTTTGATTGATAATTAATTATTTTATATTATTTACAGATTGTCCTGTATATCTACAAAACTGAATTATATTTAGTTATTTTTAGATTGTAACAAAATTTTAAGATGTTTTAAGATGCATTTCTTGGGAATTCATACTTTTTCATGCAAATTAAAATGTTATTTTACAAATGTTAGCATGCATTTATTGAATGTATTTGACTGTAAAAAAATATATATATTTAGTACATATCTGTGAAACAGTAGCATTTTCCCTCAAATCAGAAAACTTATTGTATTGTTTTGTAATTTAGCATATATAAATTAGATCATTAACGTTGTGACGTGATCAAACAAGATACATGTTTTACCACTCATTATATTGTGACTTATGTATATTTGAGTTTAAATTAGTTTTACATGTTTTCTTAGCCAATTTATCCTTTTGCTATTTTATGTGTGTATGTCTTTTATTTTGCCTCGTCTGCCTGTCATGTGAGGGGTCACATGACATGGAACTTTGTATAAAAGGAAGGAGCAGGAGCACATGGTTAGCTGATGCTATAGCTAAAACAAGCGGTTGCTGGTGTGTGGAGTTTGTGTATTTGGGCTTACCTGTCCAGTTATGTTTTATGGACTTTGGATAGCACTTTCTTGGATTTTATATACACGGTGGAAACTTTGCACATTTGGACTTTTAACACGCTTGGACTTTTATATTGTTTTAGATTTGTTTTTTGTATTTCCTTCTTTTAACAGTCTTGAGTTTTTAAATAATTGTAACTCAACCTTTAAGGCTGACCATTAAAACTGTAACATTGATGAATGTTTACAGAAAATAACTAACCAATCAAATGCTGTAGGGAAAACCACAATGAACTATATATTAAAAATATATAATCTCTGCTTAGTTACTTGTCAATGACTGCCAGTAAATTACTGTGGAACAAAATCACAGTAGTTACCTGGCAGCCATTGACAATAGTAATTAACTGTAGAAAAGAAATCACAGTAGTTAACTGGCAGCCATTGACAAGTAACTTACTGTGGAAAAGAAATCACAGTATTTAACTGGCAGCCATTGACATGTAACTTACTGTACGGAAAAATCACAGTAGTTAACTGGCAGCCATTGACAAGTAACTTACAGTACGGCATAATCACAGTAGTTAACTGGCAGCCATTGACAAGTAACTTACTGTATGAAAAAATCACAGTATTTAACTGGCAGCAATTGACAAGTAACTTACTATAGAAAAAAAACACAGTATTTAACTGGCAGCAATTGACAAGTAACTTACTATAGAAAAAAAACACAGTAGTTAACTGGCAGCAATTGACAAGTAACTTACTATAGAAAAAAATCACAGTATTTAACTGGCAGCAATTGACAAGTAACTTACTGTGCTTTTTCTAAAGTAAGTTACTTGTCAATTGCTGCCAGTTAATTACTGTGAATTTCACAATATGTTTTTTACAGTGCAGAAAACACCATAATATTGTTATTAACATATCACTGAGCCCACTTGAGCATAAACACAAGACACTTTATTTAACAACAAATGTGTTAAAGTTTATATGTTTATAAGCTTTATGTTTATATAGTTTTTGGAATATAATTTGCAGAAAATTGCCACTCACTAACTAAATGCTCACCACAGTTTTAAACATATAATAAGTTAAAGTTTGTTTTAAAGTGAAAATGCATTAATGATAACAAAAGATAAGTCTTTATAGACATAATCTTGTTAAATGCATTAATGATAACAAAAGCTAAGTCTTTATAGACAGAATCTTGTTTTTTAATCAGTTATTTATTTTGTAGGCTGAAGATATAGTATGCATTGTATTTAGTATTTATGCATACATAAGCATGTAAACCGACCAAGTATGAATATGCACAAGACATACAGGGAACATACCTGTATATAAGATCTTTAGATAATGAGATTATAATGGTGCTATCAGGGGATGATCATTTGAGATGGTCTTGTCGCTCTTTACTTTCTTAGACTTGCACCTTTACCGTTGCGTCTCTTTCTCGTCTTTCTACCAACAGATGTGTGTACTGTGAGCTGACGTCGCGTCAAACTACATCGCTCCAGCTGCGCACGCGTCACTGATATAAACGCGAGTAAACTTAAACTTTATAACAACTAACAGCATAATGTGCGGGAACTCCTTTCTTAATTTAGCGGCACAGTTTCTTGCGGGTCAGAGACTTCTGCATGCCAGAGAGCTGAACGAGCACATAGAGCGAACGAGCGAGCGCGCGCACGAAAGAGAGAGAGAGCTGCACCTCACTAGTGCTTATGAAATTTCAGAAATTACTCTTTCATTTGTTGGTGGATTATTTCCCGTTTCTCTGTCACACTCAGTCTAACGTGCAGGAATGTCAAGTTGACAACGCGCACTACATTACGCAGAATAAAAAATATGTTACGTCTGACATTTTATTTCACGTTAAGTTACAACGGACCAATCAGCAGCCATGTAACGTCCAATTAGAGTGATTGACAGAAAACCCGACAAGTTACAAAACAATATGACATTTTCAGCTCGTCATGAACGCAAACTTGGGAGGCCCTTGAACTTGGAAGGCCCCTGGGCTTCAGCCCAGGTAAGCCCGTGCATTAAGGCGGCCTTGGCTATGAAGGCCCCCATTATGTTTCGCACATGGTGCATTCCGGGTCAATGACGTGTAATGTTTTTTTGCAAAAAATTACTACAATTTAAGTAAATGCTATTGTATCTACTACACTCACCTAAAGGATTATTAGGAGCACCATACTAACTGTGTTTGAGCCCCCAGTACTGCTTTAATTCTACGTGGCATTGATTCAACAAGGTGCTGAAAGCATTCTTTAGAAATATTGGCCCATATTGATAGGATAGCATCTTGCAGTTGATGGAGATTTGTGGGATGCACATCCAGGGCACGAAGCTCCCGTTCCACCACATCCCAAAGATGCTCTATTGGGTTGAGATCTGGTGACTTTTAGTACAGTGAACTCATTGTCATGTCCAAGAAAATAATTTGAAATGATTCAAGCTTTGTGACATGGTGCATTATCCTGCTGGAACTAGCCATCAGAGGATGGGTACATGATGGTCATAAAGGGATGGACATGGTCAGAAACAATGCTCAGGTAGGCTGTGGCATTTAAATGATGCCCAATTGGCACTAAGGGGCATAAAGTGTGCCAAGAAAACATCCCCACACCATTACACCACCACCAGAACCCTGCACAGTGGTAACAAGGCATGATGGATCCATGTTCTCATTCTGTTTACGCCAAATTCTGACTCTACCATCTGAATGTCTTAACAGAAATTGAGACTCATCAGACCAGGCAACATTTTTTCAGTCTTCAACTGTCCAATTTTGGGGAGCTCTTGCAAATTGTAGCCTCTTTTTCTTATTTGTAGTGGAGATGAGTGGTACCCGGTGGGGTCTTCTGCTGTTGTAGCCCATCCACCTCAAGGTTGTGCGTGTTGTGGCTTCACAAATGCTTTGCTGCATACCTCGGTTGTAACGATTGGTTATTTCAGTCAAAGTTACTCTTCTATCAGCTTGAATCAGTCGGCCCATTCCCCTTTGACCTAAAGTATCAACAAAGTATTTTCGCCCACAGGACTGCCGCATACTGGATGTTTTTTTCCTTTTCACATCATTCTTTGTAATCCCTAGAAATTATTGTGCGTGAAAATTGTGAAATACAGTCCCGTCTAGCACCAACAACCATGCCAACCTCAAAATTGCTTAAATCACCTTTCTTTCCCATTCTGAAATTTAGTTTGGAGTTCAGGAGATTGTCTTGACCAGGACCACACCCCTAAATGCATTGAAGCAACTGCCATGTGATTGGTTGATTAGATAATTGAATTAATGAGAAATTGAACAGGTGTTCCTAATAATCATTTTATTACATGAGTGTATATTTTTCATGTTTTTCATTTTTTTTCTCCATTCCCACCTACTTACCCCTCAGATTGTCTTTATTTTGATCATATTTGATTTGATTGTTTTCCATATTGTTCATTATTTATTTAACTTTTTCTGGGTAAAAGACTTCTATAACAACCTTTAGTGGTCAGGTTGCTCATTGGGTACGGTGTTATCATGTATATCTCACCGTGGCGTTTTGTGCACAACTTTGAATTCCGTCTCAAGCTGACTTTTTTTAGGTTGCTTTATTTACTAAAATTCAAATGTTACAACATATCATACCAATAATTACGGCCCCTCTCCAAATTGCATAGCCTGTCGGCCTTTGATGTGAAAAGCCGCGTCGCCGAATGCCTGTTTATTTCTGTACATATGCGGTCGGATTGATCCATCGAGCGGAGACTATTTGATAGAAAGTGTGGATTAAGGATGTTTAAAATCTCTAGCCTGGTGGTCAGTACTTAAATGGATAAAATCAGCACATTTGCAAAGGTTTATCTCCATATGGCTATATATCATAAATAAAATTTAGAAGGGCAACTTTGCAGTATCACATTTTATATTTCCTACTATTAGATTTCCATATTAATAGACGAGAGAATTCAACTGAAAAATATAAATATCCTCACAACATTATTATTTCTCAAAACTTTGACAAATTTTTTTTTCAAATGAACTGTATTTTTACAGTTATTCAAAGATGCACACATTATTCCGGATATGATTTGAATATTAGACGAGATAATATAACGGCAATGAACGTCTCATATGCCATTAAATATTCACATATAAATTAACATTACAGCATAATGAAATTAATAAAAAGACAAGGAAGCAGGATTGGCATGTAAATTGTATTATTATTAGCGGGAAAAAAGCAATATTACTGAAATAAACTCTGAGGTAATGCGCCAAACACATTAAAATAAATAAGCAATAACCATGGAAAAAACATTATTATCTCTCAAAACTTTATATGACAAAAATTATATTTAAAGGAAATATTCTTACAGTTATTCAAAGATGCACAAATTATTCCATATTACTCCGTTTATTATGAGCACATTCATCTCTGGTCTCGCTCTGTTATGTAATAGCTGATTGAGGTGTGCATCTCCGTCTTTCAACCAGGTATCATTTTGTATAGTTACTCATTTAGGAAAATTAATCATGATTTAATGATTTTATTAATATTATGAAAATGTTTTTTTTTTTTTTTGGGCAAATTGATTACGATTTGTATTACCCTATTTACGAGACATTTTTTTTTACCACGGAGGGCCGGTGGTATACGAAATTCCCGGTAGATTTTTTGGTCCCACTCCGCCCAGGGCCGTTTGATGGAATTTGGTGGCCCCAAGCAAAATGGACTTGGAGTCCCCCACACACGCACGCAAAGCATACACGAACCACAGCATAGCCATTCATTTTATTGTTTAGAGTTTAACGTTTATTTACACAGTTTGGTGTGAATACAATCGTGATTTGCACTGTTTTTTTTCTAACAATATGACAGCACACACTTATCAGTTTAAACTCTGGGCTGTGCATGATATCAGCTATAATTATAGAGCTTGTGGTACCTTGTGCTATAGAAGAAACATCAGCACTGAGAAGTGATGCATCTGTTGATGTTGATGTTGAGGATGACGTTGATGGTGTAGCTGGGAAAATAATTGGGAAAAAAAATCTGAAATTACCTGTTAAGTACATTTCACCATTTCACTGTTAGCATATTGAAAGAGGTCACTATAAACAGCTCAGCTCAGTGATAGAAATTCACTCTACCTTCATAAGTGGATGTATCTTTAGGAAGAGCCTGTCCGCTGAGAAATTTAAGCAAAGCACCTTGATGGAGAAAGAAAAGATGGTAGCAATTTATAATAACAATCATATAAAGATGGTAAATTGATAGTTAATTAATCTTTAATTGTCATTTAGCTGTTAGCAAACAGTCTTTTTACTGTTAACAAACAATGAAATTATAATTAAATGACTAATTATTAGTAGTGTTGTAAATTAACAGTTTATTGTAACACACATATCTATCATATAATATATTAGGTAATGTATTCGGGTAATGATTAAAAATGCTTGTAGATCTTTAAGAAACCATTTTTAAAACATCTATAAACATTACATAGATAGACGGACCAAATATTCCTAACACTTTGTTAAGGGTTAGTAACTTAGTTGGTTTGTAAACTGTCTATAAACATAGACAAAGTTGCAACAAATGACTATAATACTTTGTTAAATAGTTAATAAACAGTACCAGTGAAACACGTGAGTTGTCCTGATACTGTACTTGTAACAGTGTAAACATTGCTACACAGAATAAAGTAACTGTTCAAGATCCATTGGTAACTAATGTCATATTTGCATAAACTGTCACTACTGTATATCCTGACACTAGCACATTAAAATAAGCTATGAAAAAATAATGTTCCTCTGCCTCTTTCTGGTAAATAACGTATAGATTGTTTACAAAGTATTTATTAAGTAAAACGATCGGTTTGCTAACAGTTAAATGACAATAACTAAAGATTAAATAACTAATAATTTACCATCTATTAATGATGGTTATTATAAAGTGTTACCGAAAAGATATGTTAGCAATAGCATTTCCATATTTTGATATTTATAAGAGATGCGGCTGCTTTCACAACCACCAATGCTTAAAAACTTCCCAAGCTATTGTTTGATGCACAGAATTTATCGTGTCGTTTTCCTAACCCCATTTGGTAGATACATTATTTTGTTAAATAGATTATCACGGTGTGGAATAGTTCGTTTCATTAGCACTTTCATTTAAACCTATTACTAAGCTACAGCAACGTCATGGAATTAAACAGCGATTTTGAAACAGATCTGCGTCTTCCTTATCTTGTTAAAAAACATATTACAGTATATAACCATATTCCGTTTGTTCGAGAAAAAAGTTGACTAACTTAACTGTTCGTTACAAGTAGCATTTGCCGTCAGGCAGGTATAGCTAACATAAACAGACTTTTGCTACTGCCTACCTGCTGCAAAATTACATCATTTGCACAAGACAAGTAGAGCTATTTCATCCAATGTAAATTATTACTTACCACTATCTTGTTTTTTCTTATACTCCTCTTCCTTTCTTTTCTGGCTTCCAGAAGCATAAATCCGCTTTATGATGACTGCCGAAGTTTTGTATTTTGCCGGCAGCAGAGATCACGTGGTTGGCTGGCTGCCTGTTTTCAGCGACTAGTACTGAGAGGGGGCCCCCTTGAGGGGGATTCCGATAATAACAGTGTCATTGCACTTTACTGCATCGCATTGACTATCAAAGGGACACAGTTTGTCGTTGCATTTATTCTCAACCAGTCGTTGTCTTGGGGCCCCAGAAAATTCCGGGGCCCCAAGCAATTGCTTGGTTTGCTTGCCTTGTCGCGACGGGCCTGACTCCGCCCCTCACTCACTTAACAGTAAACTCTGATTACGCATGAGATTATGCGAGTATCTAGCAAACGTGAGTCTTTTATCATAAACCTGCATCAGTCACTTATTTTGACAAGACATGTGATGCACACAGGATCTCTCGACGCGTAGAACACATATTTTGAAAAAAGAAACCACTCACATGACGGGCTACATAAATGTTGTCACAAACTTTGCATTAAGCGCCCTCGAAAAAAGAAGTCATCGGCCGCCACTGCATAGGAGTTTTTGCGAAATTGACATGGTGGCTGTATTTTCAATTTGCAACGTCAATTTAAGTGAAATGGAAACACAGGTACTTACTTCTTAACCTGTGGACAACAGCAGAGAGCGCTCTTTTACCCTCCACTGGGGCGTTCACCTGTCAATTGTTAATCCGACGTGATCACGGCACTACAAAGAAGCCGATGACTGAGTCGCATACGTTTTTGAACCTTGAGAAGAGCGATACGAATTGATCAAAGCCTGGGAAAAATAATTTGATGGCAAAAGAGGAGAAACCAAGCATTGACGGTGTTGAAAATCCAATATGGCATTTTCAGTGCGTGTGAAAAGGGGTTAAGGCTTGAGATGTGTCATTGGAGGAAATAAATGTGTTTTTCTTTCTCAGTGGATATTTCTGGTCACATCTTTTGCGGTAACCCCGCTGTGCTTTTGTGTCACACGTTCAGCGGGATCTGCAGATGATATAATCATTTTCCTAATATTAGGAGCACTTTATAGGATCATATACAATATAAACCTGGAGTAGATGAGATTAATTATTGACACCTAAAATTATACCTGATTAGAAATAAATCCAAAGATATTACAGCTATTTACTTGTGTTTGGAATAAGCTTGCAATTGAAAGGTTACAGCAGGTTTTGCAGGAATCTATCTATTTAGCATTTGCTTTGATACAATTATTTCCTTATTATGAAATAATACGTTTTATCAGTAAATCTGACAATAAGTGTCATAGATGTGGAATAATGAGTAAAATTATGGTGAGTATAAGTGATGGTGTTTAGTGTACTCTGGTGGACAAAAGAGGTAGTGTACTGTAGATAGTCAAGGCCATATTTTACCCAATATTGAGTGAATCAATCCAGCATTTTAAGCATATCTGTTTATGCATTCCTGTCAGCCCAAGGTTGAGATTTTTTTCTTAGAAAAAATGTCTTTAGGCCTTAAAGGGATAGTTCACCCAACAATCAAAATTCTGTTCCTATCTACTCACTCTCATGTTGTCACAAACCCACACAAATTTCCCTGCTCTGATGAACAGGAAGGAAGATATTTTGAAGACTGTTTGTAACCAATCGGATCATGAGCACCGTTTACTTCCATAGTATACTTTTGTCCTACTATGGAAGTGAATGGGGCTCATTGGTTTGGTTAGAAACATTGCTGAAAATATCTTAATTTGTGTTCATCAGAACAAAGACATTTATACAGGTTTGAAATAACATGAGAGGGAGAAAATCTGAATTTTCATTTTTTTGAGTGAACTACTTTTGAAAGTCAGGCCGAGTATCAAAACACACCTGTAGCCAATCAGCAGTAAGGGGCGTGTCTACTAAGGGGCTGTGTATGTGTGGGGTGGATCTATCAAAAAAGGTCCAGATTCTATTGGGGTAGAGGCGTGTTTGTTTAGGTGATTTCAAATATCAAAATTGGCATTCAGAGATCATGCACCTCGCCTTTAAATGTGAGGTCAAGATTGCATATTTCCTAAGATTTAATGTGTGTGATCAAATATTTATTTTTGGCTGAATTCTTTCTGTAATACACAGAGAACAGTTTCAATGAAAAAGTTATATCCTTCATCAAGGTCCTAAAATGTACAATTTAGGGAGAGATATGTACCTGAGAGGTACCAGTATGTACCTTTGAGGTTATACATAACACTTTCTCCATTTCAAACATAAAATGAAAAGATGATCATATGGGGTTTTAAGAAGTGCCTCCTACAAAACAGCAGGTGGCAGACTTTCTCCATTTTTAAATCACATCCTCTGCTCAAGGAGTATTTGGCAGATTGGAGATTGTAAGATTGTTTTTAGGTTTTGTAACTTCTAATAGTTGGGATTTTGATAGCCAAAGTCTGATCCTGATGAATCCTGATTTTTCAAAGGATAAGCCATTACTTTGCAGTACGTATTCATGTTCACAGTATATATGTCTTTAAATTATAAGACATTATTAAACACAATTTGTAAAGATTGAAACTTTTCATATTTACGGCATTCACCAGAATTAACAGGGCCAATTACAAAGTAATAAAGAGAAGCTCAATTTCCTACTTTAAAGCAGTAGGGTGGTTTCCCGGACACGGTTTAGATTAATCCAGGACTAGGCCTTAGTTATTTAAGACATTGAAGTAGTTTTTCCAAACAAAAAACTACTGCTGTGCATCTTGAGACAAAACAAAGGCACTGTGATATGTTAAAGGTCCCGTTCTTTCTGTGTTTTTGAAGCTTTGATTGTGTTTACAGTGCGCAATATAACATGTCTTTATGTTTCATGTGTAAAAACACGTATTTTTCACACAATTCATTTATGTGTATAGCGCTGTTTTCACTGTCCTAAAAACAGGCTGATGTCTTCTTGTTCTATGAAGTCCCTTCTTCTTAAAAAAACGTATTGAGTTCAGATTGTGTGTTTAGTGTGTTGTGATTCGATAGCAGCTTAGCTTGCCGTTTGCTTAGCTGGCGACTGACGTATTCCTGTGGGCGGAGTTTAGTCAAAAAACTGTTCTAGTGACGTCATTAAAGCAGGAAATAGAGGGCTGTAGTCCAAACCGGCCGTTAGTCGTAAACTTTAAAAGGGGAATTCTGTTAAAGAAAATATACCGTAGCAAAAATCACATATAAGTTGAAAAATGTTGCGCAGCCATGTCCCCTGTTGCCATGGGAACGTTATAAAGTGACGTAATTATGTGAGATGAACATCATTAAAAAGCTGCAAACAATTTTTGCAAGTTCCCACAATTTTATCGCATAAAATTGCATAAATATCCTGCATATTCAATCGCATTTTTTAAGAAAACGTGCAGCAAGATCAAGGATTTATGTTCGCAACAATCACAAAAAAATCCAAGTTTTTCTGGAAGGACTGGTCAGTGCAAGATGTTTTTAAATTAGGGCAGCACAAACATGCATTTTAGTCTGGAACTAGGATAAGCCCTGTCCTGGAAACCACCCCTATTTTTTTTTAATGGACAAAAAAATTTTAAGCACAATGTCACTTTCATTGTATAGAAATTTCCAGCCTGATCTCACCAGAATTCGTGTGTATTTTGGCTAATTCGTATAAATTTGTACAAAGTGAATCATAAAATAAAAACATAAACAAAACCCAACCCAAACATCACTGGGGCAAAAGCAAATTGTACAAAAATGTACGAATTAATACAAATTGCCAGAGATACTGTTGAAAATTTCTGTTGTGTTCAACAGTAGACAATCTGATTTGTGAGGTTTTGTACAAATATGATGATGAGCAAACAACAACAGTGTTATTTTTAAGTGGAGCGTCTCTTTAAATGAACCCTTCTTCTTAACCTCACTGCAGTGTGTACTAAAACTACAGATGCATACTAACCTTAGAAAGGCTCTTATGGTCATATGCTCTTCTCTCTTTGAAATGCTTGACTTTAGTCCACATCGGCATCCGATCTCTTTCCTCTCGCTCCAGGCTTGAATTTGATTAGGATTTTTACCTACAGCAGATGCCGCTGTGGAATTCATGGCATCTAGAATTAAGAGTAAAATGACGGAGAGCTTTGTCAATGCAGAACTGAACAGAGTACCCCGGGGCCTTTAGTCATGTCTTATAAGAGATTACAGCAATGAGATAGTAGCACAAAAAACATACTGTATTAGACATAATTTTTCAGAGACACGGGGTGAATGGAATCATATCCAGCTGGCAAAGGTCAATTGATTCAGCTTCATGAGTATATGGATGGCATTAAGTGGAACAGATGGAAGCTTTGGCCAGAGGAAAAAAAATCTCATTCCTCATGGCATTCTAAATAATCAAATATCTTTATCGGCCCAGAAATTTCTAGAGGTCTTCATGGGTCCACTGCGATCCGAAAACCCAAGGTCCGACCTGAGACCCCAGCAGGTTCAGGTCTAAAAGTTTCATGTGTGCCTCGGACATGAGTCCAGTATAATATTAGCGTCATCAGGTCTCGGGTAATTTAAAATAAATGTGTTTTTGCAGAACGGACCCCAAAAGACCCAAATAACCTCATTTGTGTCTTTTGTCAACCCCTACTATGTTTGCCAAGAACGCTTGCGATGTCGTGTGGTTGGCAGGAGGTACATTTTCATTGAGACCAACCTGTCAATCAATTTGGAATGCACATTTTAGCGATTACCAATGGTATTGTTGTCAGATAACACGGGAAAATAAATAGAGCGACGTTCCAACGTCAGCACAATTATGTTTCCAAAATAAATAAAAACTATGCTCTATTTTAGCATCTGCAGTGTAGTCAAGCATTGCCTAGAATTTTACCTTAAAGGAACAGTATGTAGGATTGTGGCCAAAACTGGTATTGCAATCACAAAACTTATGGCTAAAACTGGTACTGCAGTCACACAACTGGTGGCCAATACACAACATGACAACATAAACATCAGTTGAGGGCTGCAACTCCACTTTTTAAATGACAATATCCTGCCCAGACCACTGTTGTCAGTGATATAGGTATTTGAAATGAAAATGATTTCTTAATGTCTATTGACATATCAGGGCCATTTTATGATTAATTGATATAAATTAATTGATACTGTTCCTTTAAATATTTTCTTGTCATTTGAGATAATTTTTAAACAGTATTGAAAAAAAACAAGTTTATTCTGGGCTCTAATTGGCTGCCTCTTCTTCATAATTTTGTCTGATTCAAAAACATTCTTATTAAATTAGATGTTGGTTTTGTATTACTGTAAATAAACTAAACTGTTTGCACAGTTATATTTTTTCCACAAGGCTAATTTCAGAGATTTAAGTATACGCCTTCAGACGAAAACTTTTAGGTCAATCAAGAAACAAATGCACTCAAATGACCCTAAAAACTTTTGAACGGTAGTGTGCAGTGAATTTCACTGAGACGTTTTAAGTCAACAACTGAAGAAAAATGATTTGAATTAGACATGCTGTCTTTGATATTCAAAAGGGTTTTTGCATGTGTTATCATACCCGGGGCACAATCTTGTCTGGTTGGATTTATCTTAAGAGACTTAAATTTGTTTGTTGGTTGACAAAAACATCTCATCAACAATGACCTTCATTTAGCCATTAAAGAAAGAACAACAGGGGATGAAATGTGACTTTAGCTTTAGCAAACCACTATGAATAAAGATTTTTGGTGATTTTTCAGAGGTGTTAAGAACGGTTCCTCTGTGCGAAAAACTGTACAGTGCATTTAAATTAGTTGTAATTTTGAGCCATTAAACAGTTTCATACTGTCATACAGAACACAGCATGTGTGATTTAATTAACATTTAGTTTTAAACACATGATTTTAAGCCTGATGAAGCAGTAAATAATTTCAAAATCCTTTAGTATTTGGGGAGAGCGGGGTTACAGAGTTGTAGACTGTTGAATAGAGATTGTTCACTTGTGACAATTTGCCCCATTGGCAGGTAAGTTGTCACACTATTTTATCTAAAACATTGTGATTATTAATTAATTTATTTTTTAATTCAAACCAAAACTGGAAATATTAACTCTAGAAAGCGTTTCACACTGCGCTTAACCCTGCGTTATCTTAATCCTAAACCCTGCTTTAAACCATACTGTAGGTTAAAGAAACGGTATGTAAGAAATGCATATCAATGAATCATAAAATGGCCCTGATATGTCACTAGACATTAAGAAATCATTTTAATATCAAATACTTATATCACTGACAACAGTGGTCTGGCCAGGATATTGTCATTTGAAAAGTGGAGTTGCAGCCCTCGACTGATGTTTATGTTGTCATTTTGTGTATTGGCCACCAGCTGTGTGATTGCAGTACCAGTTTTAGCCACAAGTTTTGTGATTGCAATACCAGTTTTGGCCACAATCCTACATACTGTTCCTTTAAGGATTGTTTCACACTTGTAATTTAGAAGTGGGATTATCCCTGAAATTAACCCATGGTTATGAAACCCTGGAAGCAGGGTTAGCATTGCTTTAAACCTGCAGTTAAAATAACCTGTAGTTAACTATTTCCAGTGTAAAAAGCATGTGACGACTTGCCCCAAAATCACTGAGACAACTTGCCCCAAACTGACATATGTGCTAATGTTGACTAAATCTCAGGGTTAGCTCAACATAGCACATAAGCTAAAGTATCAAACGACATGTTATTGTCTCTTCTATTTTGTGCCAAATAATAATTTTTAACATTCATACCTAACAAAGTTGTATTGCATACTATTTAAAGTGCATTTTTTTTTTACATTTTTAAGCCAAAATATAAGATGCCTGCTCCCAACATTCCTTGACATTCAGTAAGAGCTATTAAAAGGTAAATGTAATACTTTAGGGGGCGGTTTCCCGGACAGGGATTAGACTAGTCCTAGACTTAAACACTTTTAAGAGCTCTCCAAACTGAAAACAACTTTCATTTACAGATCTTAAAATACATCAGGGCCCTTTGTTTTACTTCAAGATGCACACAGGTAATGTTGTTAGTAAGGCATGTTGTTTAAAACTAGTTATATTTCCTAATTAAACTAAGGCCTAGTCCTGGATTAAGCTAATCCTGGTCCGGGAAACCACCCCTAGATCATTTAACTTTGGAAGAATGCAATGAGAAATGACTTCAGTAACAAAATATCTGAGCAGAATTTGAGACATTTTTGAGATCTGAAACTCAAGAGATGGGAAAAGCAATCTCAAGTCCTTAATTTACTTATAAATAAATGCATATATAAAAAAACAACAATGACCACACTGCCGTACAATTTAATAGATAAATTACACAAAATAAAGTTATTACAAATAATAATTATTCAAAAAATACTGTACAACATAAAACGTAGTCTAATCCCCAACTAAAAAGCATGTTTGAGCTGTCTTAACTAAAAAAAAACAGCTTGCATATCACTGACATTGTTTTCTCTCAATATGCACATCAGTATTTTTTGTAAGGTATGTTTATAAAAACTACATAAATGCTCTAATATATACTGTAAGGCATAGTCCTGGATTTATCTAAATGCTGCTCCTATATGTATGAGATGTGAAAACATGTTTTAAAATTCACTGAAAGTCAATGATAGCTCAATAAAATCAAGCAAACTGTTTCATAGCTTTGGGGCAGCCAACGTTAAAGCAAACTAAACTAAACGCTGCTAAACTTTAATTTAGTCCTGGGGACTAGTAAGAGCTTAACAGGTTTATGTACCCTAAAAACTAAATGAAATGTGTGTTTCGAAAACAAGCCCACACTAACTTGCACTGTGATCGTTTAGAGTTTTCTTGATTCTGCACAAAAGTTGCTATAATTGTCTATATAATTCCTGCTACCATATTTTGCGTATAAGCAAGCTATTCACGGAAGCAATAAAGTGTTATTTTGTTGCATTTTGCTGTACAGTCTGTTCATTGTAGTGCTCCATTAAACGAAATATGTTTCTTTACAATCGTCACTGCAGGGAAACTGCCAGAATCTGATTTACCCGATGACTTTGGTGAATGCCAAAGCGTCTTTTATCGCTTAAATGCGGAATAAATTGGACTCGTCTTAAAATTCATACCTTTTATAGCACAATTAAAATTCATAAGAAACATATTGTCATCTTATGGCTGTGATTCCAACAATTTTACAATCGAAATGACATTGTCTATATAGAATCAGAATGCTGTCCTGAAAAGTCTTTTTTTTAACAACTTGGCAGATTTATGCTCTTAATAGGATTTAAAGACCCTTGTGAGATTTTACAGTGGTTGTTGTCTGTATCATCTGTCTCAGTTTGATTCACTAAGGCATTTTTATAACATGAGACAAACATTGACTGAAGGCAAATTGATACAAATCAGACACCCAGGTTAAAAAGTAGTGCACCAAAATACATTTTAGTACACTTATTTTCATGCACAAATTTTGTACTTTATATATATATATATATATATATATAAAAAAGATTTAGTACTTAGACCATCTGTAGTACTTTACTGTGTTATTTTGAAACACCATTTATTTCAGTACACTAAAATCAATTTAAGTAGGCTATTACTGGTATTTACTATACTTTTTCAAGTGCACTAAGGTTCTACTAAAGTACAACTATACTTTTTATTTAGTATATTTGAGGAGTTTGGTTCCAAAATGCGATAAATGCAATAAAAAAAATACGAGTTAATTTACTTACTATGAATCATGTCAGTATTAAAAAGTAAATTCTTAATTTTATGCAAAAACCAATATCCGCCATGTTATTCTGTCATATTTTCTTCGTGATAAACGCCAGTCCTCCTTCTCTGCAGAATGCAATAAATCCACACCAATCACAGTGCACCATTCCAAGAATTGTAAACAGCATTGGTGGCGCGTTGAATACACGGATGGAATGGAATCCTAGTTTTCCTCATCTACTTTGTACTTCATGATAAACAAACAAACAAACAAACAAAAACAAAATAATAATTTTTATGGCATTGATAAACCTTTGATGGTTTTCTGTGGCGGAGAAGAAACCTAAGCTATCAAAATCTAATATTTTACGTGAGAGGCACTCGGGAGACTGAAAAATGCCGTCTGTTGCTTGTTCTTGACCCAAGTGGATTTAATGAAAAACTTTCCATTATTTTATTCGAAGTTAACAAAAATCTAGCAGGACCAAAACATTTTACAGCTGATCGCTGTCAAAAAAGTTCAGCGACAACATCACAAGGATGACAGCAGCAATGACAGTGTTCTTTATATGACAAAGTAAGTGTTTTGATTAATGCCATTAATGTTTAATCAGTTTATACAACTAGACAACTAAATGAATATAACATGGCAAAGATGAATGCACATTAATATATTGATTTAATAGATTTATCGCATTTTAAGGAAAATAATCAGTTTTTATAATAAATCTTTAAAAATTAAATTATGGATTTGATTTTTTAATGTTCTTATAACCTAAAGATGCTATGTGAACGTTTGTAACAGAAAAAAGTGTTTTTTATCTTGTCACTTTCTTGGTATAGAAAACACATTTACAGTATACCCAAATTAGTCAAAATGGATTTATTGCGTTTACTCTTCATTTGTAGTTCATAACTTTTACACTATTATTCAGCACAAATATGTACTATATGTACTAAAATTATACTTAAATATATTTTAGGTACATTCAAGTATACTTTTTATAAAAAAATATTTTAACCTGGGCAACCTGATCACACAGGAATTAATACGTATTTTACAAGTTGGCTAATTCGCATTCATTCGCACGAAGTGAATTGTACAAAAATGTATGAATAGATAAAACAATAATGATACCCAACACCCCTAAACACAGCGTCACAGGGTGTAAAGCAAATCGTACAAATCTAATCATACAAATTCATGCAAATTAGCCACCTCATAAAATACGAACGACTTGCAGAACTTGGCAGGTGAACATAACTTTTCATCTTGCATCTCCAAAACATACCTCCTGTACCACATTTAAATGCCATTTCATGTGATAACATTACTCAAGGTCTTACTTTCAAAGGTCAAATGAACATTGTCATCTATGTCTTCCTCTTATAAAACACATAATCTAGTTTGTGTTTCTATCCATGTGCTAGAGTCTTAAATATGGCCATACTGTATGATACAAGCATGGTAATATCTTATGACCTACTGTCAGGCTATTATTATCTGAATATATGTCCCACTGTGTGTATACTTTTCACTTTATACATACCAAGTAAGTTGATTCTGAAAGGCCTGTAGCTTAACAAATAATTCAAGGCCAACACCACATCATTCAGTGGCAGACCTACAGTATCACAGCTACAGGTAATTGGTTGAAATTTGTCAGCTTCTGCTTATTTACTGTCATGCAACTCCTTCTGAAGGCATATAAACCCCACGTCAATGTTAACACGCATCTTAATGAACCGTTTTGCTGTTCTGACATCTTTCTTATTGAAGAAAACTGAGTTTTTCAGAGACGTTTGGAACATCGAGTTTGTTTTTCAGTGGTTACTAAGAAAAGAAAAGCAGACTTCTTTGAACATGGCTAATTGTTCCAGGTAATCACATTCGCTGATTTCGCTGAATGAATACTTCTTGCTTCAACTGAGCTAAACTTAGTAATACTCGTGTGCTTGTTTTCAGAAATGGTCTTTGTCAAGCTGTACTGTATGGTTTCATAACGAGGAACATTTCCATGACAAAATGTTTTGAGCAATTCCAGGATTATAGAATTTGCATTTTTTTTCTCAGAAAATGTATTTATAACCAATATATTGAACCATATTTTCCTCAACTACTGATGATAGAATCCAGACATCAGAAAAATATCAGTCTACTAATGTTTTCTATTTTAGATGAGGGACACATGCAAACATGCGTACATTATGAGACAACATACTTTGTAGGAATTCTGTGAATTAAAATGCACAAACAAGAAGCAATAATGAGAATTATTATGAGGATGGAGAATGGACAACTATTCAAATAATATTAATTTTATTTTAATTTTCATGTGTGCATTTATGAAAAGAATCAATGTTCCAATTCTGAAAGCTGCACTTACAAACCTATGGAAAAAATCAAAATAAACCTAAACAAAGACCTCACATTGGTATTTGAAACCCCAAACATTTGAGGTATCAATATGGTTAACAACATTTGGTATTTTTTCATGTTAACCCTCTGAAGTCTGAGGGGTTTTTAGAGCCCTGGGGAAGTTTTGACCAGCACTGACGTTTGTGCTTATTTTCAGTTGCTTAAATACATAATAAAGGCTAAACACTGTGTTCAGCACAAATTGTGCTACAATATTATATGAGTGACATGTATGTACATGTTTGTATTTTTAAGAGAAAAATGTTTATGCAATGGTTATAAGTCACTGATATAAGTCCACAAAACCCATACTAAATATGTTTTCACACGATTTTCAAAACAGGATCTAGTAGTCAAGAGTTTTTTTCTTTAAAATGATGTGAAAATCATTCTGCCTACTCATTCACATAAAACAATATAAGACTCTTTTTGCTAAGAAAAGCCATATGCGAAAAGGCGGGAAAGCTATTGAAAGATCTGTGATTGACACCTGAGGAAACAAAAGACATGCATACACTGAAAAAATAATTTATTCAATAATTAATTTACTCAAAATTTTTAAGGTAAGTGGTTGCAATCAATTTATTTAAGCTACATTTAAACAAACGTTTTTTGCTTTGTTTTTCTAATTTTTTTTTTGTTTAAATGTAGCTTAAATAAATTGATCAGAGTTGTATAGTACTTAAGTATTTTTACTTTCTACATAAAAGTACATTTTCAATTATTCGTATTTTATTAGTGTTTTTCTTTGGAAAACAAACATTCCACAACATATTATCATAATTTTTACTCCACTACATTTCATAATTTCAAGTTTTTGGTTTATATTTAATATTTAAGTACATTAAACATCTAGTAATTTTTTTGTACTTTTACTTAAGTAAAAAAAAATCGTACTTTTACTTAAGAAGGTAAAAGTACACCATTTTTATGTAATTAGGCATTAAATCAATTTTAATATGCAATATATAATGAATACACAGTATGATTTTATGCTTTAGAATGTAGTGAACTTTTTTAAGTAAAGAAAAGTAAAAAAAATTTCCAAGACAAACACTATGATAAAGCATAGATGCTTGGAAAATGTAACTTAAATAGAGGTATTATACACCTCTGAAATTGATTGGGACCACTTACCTTAAAAAAAATAAGTACATTGAATGAATAGTTTTTATCCAGTGTAGTGAGCTGCATAATGAACATTTTAGGCAAGAATGTGAGAGGAAAGTACTTTTTCTATAGTAAAACCATTGGTACACTGTCAAAAATAAAGGTACAAAGCTGTCACTGGGGCAGTACCCTTTAAAAAAGGTCCTAATATGAACCATGTAGGTACATTTATGTATCTTTGAACTGCCAATATGTACCTTTGAAGTACTAATATATAGTATTATACTAATATTATATGCACTCTTTGGGTACAAAGGTGTACCTTTTTGAAAGGGTACTGTCCCAGTGACAACTTTTGTACCTTTATATCTGAGAGTGTACACTTGTGAATTTATAACACATTATATAAATAAATAAGAAAGTTAAGGTTGATATTTGGATGGAATTGCACTTTTACCAACACAATCGAGGTGTCTAATTCGTATTAATTTGTACGACCACATTCATATTTTTTTAATTATATTTCCTTTTGGCCCTGTGATGTTGGGGTTAGGAAAGGGGTTTCATTATTGTTTTTAATGAAAATCATATGTTTTTGTACGATTAGCCAACTCGTAATATATGTACGAATACTCGTGAGATCAAGCTGACTTTTATGTATTCTCATATGAAATCATAGATCAGTTTCTCTTATTGCTGCACGTCTGTGGTCTTGGTAAAAAAAAATCCTGAGAAAAGTTTTTCTCTTACCAACTCTTACCAAATTTGCCTCTATTTATTAAAATGGTATTGGAAAAAATACTTTAAGATTGGGAACATACACACTTAAGTGGACGTTGATTTGCAAACTACGCCAGATTTGACGTGGCAAAGCAGGTGGCTTTTAACTTGAGGAGAGGGTGACAGTGAAGTGTTTGTGAGAGCTCTCCGGGTTTATCACTGACAGCCTGTCTGAGAGAGGGAGGGTCAATTAGCATCGCAATAATGGTGAAAGAATCTCGGCGAACCCTCTGAAATGGGATTGGTTATTGGATTTGACAGGTCATCACCACTTTAACTTTTCATGTCTTAAAAGCCTCCAGACATTAGCGTTCATAGCACTTGTCTTACTGTTCAGTCCTTAGCCGCAGAAGGGTAAAACTAGGTGAACCTGTGCTATTATGTTGATGAATAAAGGTAGGTGTAGTTGAATTTTGCAGCCAATGAAAGATTGCGCTAATAAATACTGTCATTATCTGGCTCAGGAGCAAACAAACAGGTGTGCATCAATTACAAACCTCCAAAACGCTTGAACATTATTTGTCTTTAGAGAATCAGTGTTAATTCTGCTGTTGTCATCACAAGGTAGTGGTAAAAATTAAAGAGGTGATATAATGGGTGAGCTTTGAGATGATAATATTAAAGCTCAATGTTATTTTAGATAACATGAACTTGGCTAAAGTTTGCTAACCAACCAAATCGTATCTATATAATCCATCCATGAGGGAATACATCTAACACTGAGAACTTAAATGTAAAATGTATGTTATCCGCTATGAAATATGGGAGCCATTTTCTCTTTATTGGTGTATTGATTAGATGAGACCTTGTTTCTCAGTGACCCAAAGCTTGAAGATAATATACACTCCCATTACTTGATAGAGCACGTTATTTAAACCATAAAGAAGGTGAGTTACACGCTTACCGTGCTATTTTCTATATATCTGAACCTGAATTACACATCAGCAATTATATTTTTTATTCTCAAGCCAAGATTTTATTCATTAAGGTGATGATGAAGATATTGTGCTGAATCTCTGACTGATGTCATCTCCAAAAATAGAGCACAGGGAGCAAACGCTCCAGAAGATAGATGTTCATAGTCTGACAGACTCGGAGGAAATAAATGTTGTTGCCTGGACACATTTAAGATTCGGTGCATGCCCAAGTTTATTTCCCCATTGTTTTGTTCTCTTCCACGGTGGTTTAATAAAAATGCAGCGACTGAATGTATCGAGTGGCCACCGCAATTATTATACTGTAGGTCAAGTTCAATTTCCAGAATAACCTGTTAAAAAACTTACTTTTTGAAGCCTTTTGTTAAAAACAAACTGTTGGTTCACTGTTCAGGGAAGCTCAATCTAGTGTTCGAATTTTGACTTTTGTTTAAAGTAAAACAAATGGAAGACTTTGGCCAGGGGAAATATAGTGGTAGGCCTACAAGACAAAACACTGATTTTCTGATTTCTTAAAGTCATAAAGAACCTACAAAAAATGATAATGAATAAGTGACAACATGAGCATTGACTTAACTCTTTCGCCACCAGCGTTTTAAAAAAAAAGTTGCCAGCCAGCGCCAGCGATTTTCATGATTTTCACAAAAGTTTAATGCCTTCCGGAAAATGTTCTTCTTCAAATATATAAACATACAATATACCAAATGAAAGAACAGACTCTCTGCTTTAAAAAAAAAAAGTTTCATCCTACCTTCAGTAGTTCTTTTGTAATCAGCTTTGAATATGGGTAGGTTTATGCAAAAACACCACATTTTGAGCAAAAAGCAGAGATAATTCCATTTTTGTGACGGACTTTTCATAGAGATCCCATTCAGAGCGATCTTTAAAACAGACACGGACATGCAGCAGCTTGCCATAGGGCAATACTTCCGGGTTTAAAAAGTTGCCACCTAGTGGATAATAGCGGTATTGCAGAAAGACGGAAATACTCGTCATTGGCGGGGAAGTGTTTTCTCTTGATTGACGAGATATCTCGTCAATGGCGGCAAAAGAGTTAAAATGTAAAAAAATTAATGAAATCGTAATAAAATGACAGAACAATTTCTGAGCCATAACTCATGAGTTAATGTTACTTTAAAATCATCAGAAATGTTAGTAAGTATTTTTTCTACACTCATTAAGTACCGTTGTGAGAAGTGGGTTGTTTCAAATGTTTTGTATAAACAACAACAAAAACTGTAAAAACAATTCTGTAATTATGCAGCTGGTTGCCAGTAACTTACTGTAGAAGATAAAGACTGAAAATGTTTCATGTTCATTTAACTTTGAACAAACTTTTGCCAGTAAATAACATAACTGTAAAATCTACAGTAAGTTACTGGCTTTTTTACAGTGAACAACTAATCACACAACTCTATTATCAGAATTTTCGAAAGTATATTTCAGATGCAATACTACAAATTGTGACCTAATAGTCAGTCCCTCCAGAAAAAAACACAATTATGCAATCGCATGATTCAATGCATAATCAGCCAAAGTCCCCACATATTTATGCGGGGGGCGCATTTTTTCAAATACGCCACACTTTTGCTGCATAAATGACAGATTTCTGGGTGCAAAATATGTGGGGCCTGCATGAGTTCATAATCCCCGCATTTTCCTAGCAAAAAGTCACTTATATCGTATAACTTATATAAACAGTTTTTGCAAGTTCCCGCAATTTTTGCAAGTTCCCGCAATTTTTGCAAGTTCCCGCAATTTTTGCAAGTTCCCGCAATTTTTGCAAGTTTCCGCAATTTTTGCAAGTTCCCGCAATTTTTGCAAGTTCCCCCAATTTTTGCAAGTTCCCGCTATTTCATTGCATAAAATTGCATAAATATCCCAAATATTCCATCGCATTTTTTAAGAAAATGTGCCGCAAGATCAAGGATTTTTGCCTGCAACAATCACACAAAAAATATATTTTTTCTGGAAGGACTGCATAGTTACAGTAAAAAATGTTGCTGTAGTTATGCAGCTGTTTGCCAGTAACTTACTGTAGATTTAAATGTTTGTTATTTACTGGCAGTAGTTTGTAAAGATAAATAAACATTTAACTTAAACAAGTCTTGTCTTTACAGAACACTATAAAATAAATGTCTCATTCAAAGCATAATAAGGTAAGAGGTGCACAGACTAGTGCGGGGTTAATTGTAACATGGCTACTTTACATATTTATACAAGGCTGAGCAATCTTTGCTTTTGGTCTTTTTCTCTTACTGTCGTAAAATTCTTCATTACTGTTTTTTACATTTCTGAGTTGGGTGTGTAAGTCACCAAAAAAAAAAATTATAATAATAAAATAAAATAAAATAATCTTTATTATTTGAATCACTGTCTTGTTACCTAAAGCATAACACCATTTGTCAGCAACTCCTAGTAACTGATAGATGGGATTAAACATTTTTACACAGTGGGGTTAGTTGTCACACAGTGTTACAATTAAGCCTCGTGTATACAATGACAATGAAATTTTTTTAAATACCATTCATCAAAATGAGAACTGTTAAAGGTGCAGTGTGTAATTTTTAGAAGGATCTCTTGACAGAAATGCAAAATAATATACACAACTATATTATCAGGGGTGTATAAAAACCTATCATAATGAACCGTTATGTTTTTATTACCTTAGAATGAGACGTTTTTATCTACATACCGAGGGTCCCCTTACATGGAAGTCACCATTTTGTGCCACCATGTTTCTACAGAAGCCCTTTACGGACAAACTTTTTTACTAAGTTGTCTCCGACCATGACATGTTTGTTCAGTGGCGGCTACCGTAGCTCCTCTATGCATTTTAAAAGCAAGGGGTGAGCAGTGATCTGAGCCATTTGTTGCAATTCGCAACCTCATCGCTAGATGTTGCTAAAATTTACACACTGCACCTTTAATACAATATCAGGGGAAATAACTCACAATTATGATTTTTTTGTCTTAATTGTGCAGCCTTTAAAAATCTATTTATATGCATTGATGCATAATACAAGGATGGTTCATTTAAGGATCATGGATGGATGAATGTGTGGATATCTATCTATTATAGGCAGATATATAAACAATATCCACCTTTAGTATATAGACAGAAATTAATTGAATTATTTGTTTAAATATTTTTTTCTATCAGGTGTTACAACAAACCTTTTGTTTGTTACAATGAACCCCACTTATGGGGTAATTTTTTATCACGATAGTTAGCTGTATCGATATTTTTGCACAGCCCTAGTATTGTCAGGGTTTTAGTTCTGTTTAGTTTGTTTCAATTCATGTTCATCATTGCTTCTTGTGTTTGTTACCTTTAATTAGTCTCACCTGTGTTTGTTAATCATTGTCATTAGTTACAGCTGCTTGTCATTAACACTCACCCTTTATAGTTTGCCCTCATGTTCCTGTCCATTGTCTGATCTCGTCTGTATGTACCCTTGTCATCGTGTTTTGCTGTCCTATCGTCATTAAAGTCCTGTAAGTTTCTGTAATCCCTGCCTTTGTCATCTTTTAGTTTAGAGAACTGTGACAGAAGATCAGACCAAACGTTTGTGGCGTGTTAGTGTTCCCCTCCGTGTTTCAAATTAGAGTTTTTTGTTTTCCGGAAAATCAGTTTCGTTTTTAGTTTATTTATGGATTTTTCGTTTAAACAATCACTCGGTTTGGAGCAGGGAGACCGTCCGATCACTTCGGACGGTCCAACGGACCATCGCCACCCCCAGAGACCAGACGGATCTTACCCTACCCGGAACTCCTGCCCACCGCAGGTGGAGAACCCGGCAGTGTGACCTGCGAGCCAGAGCTTCCTTCGGAGCCCAGCGTCGCCGAAACCCCGGATGTTCCCCCTGACCATGTTGCGTGACCAGAGTTTCCGGGGTGCCGCCGCGGGAGCTGCTAATGACGTCAGGGAGGACGTCCATCTCCCCGCCGCTGAGGGTGAGCCAATAACGGTCCCTGGGGTTTCTAACATCTGCTCGGATTGTACTTTGGACATTTCCCACCCCTCATCGTCACCACTGGTTCCGTCCAGCCCGCCCCTCATAAGTCACTGTTGGTCAGCGCTGCCGGTCCCGTCCGGTTTCCCTTTTGGATTTCCCACACCAGCCAATCCGAAGCTACGTCAGCGGACACAGCGTCACACCTCTGCTCATCCTCAGCGCGTCACCGGCGCTGGTTCGTTAGAGCCGAGGTGTGCCTCTCTGCCCACTGTCTCGGGGGTTTCTCCAGTTCTCCTCCCCCGCTCCCTGAGACCTAAAGGTCGCCTCGGCTCGTCGGACCAGCAGCCTCGCTTCGGGTCTCTTCTCCCTCCTCTTCGTCAGCTCCCGTCCCCACTACGACGTCACCAGGCTTCGGTCACCCCTCTGGTTCCGCCCCTGGTCAGTCGTCGTCCTGCCCTCACCTCCGGGTTTTCCTCGTTCCCCTGTGTATCCCTCACTTCACCCTTCCGGCTCGTTGGGCTCCTCCTTCCCGAAGACGTCACCATGGGACTCCCTAGCTCTGGCTCCGCCTTGTGGCTCCGGAATCTGCCTACATCTCGGTCGGGAGACCCACCAGCTCTGCCCCGTCCCTCCGGATCCTCGGCTTCCCCCGGGTTCTCCGCTCGCGTGGCTCCGCCCTGGATCCTCCCTCCGTTGTCCACGCTGTCGTCTGTCGACTAGGACTTCCATCACCCTGGCGCCCTCCGCCAGCGTCTCCACCCTGTGGCTTCGTCTCGTCTGGTCTTTGGGTCCTGCTCTAGACCTTCCTCACCTTTCATCACAGTTTTTTGGACACTTTTATTTTTGTTTGTTGCTCCCTCCCATTCGCCTTTATTGTTGTTTCATCTACGCCGCGAGGTCGCGCCTACCGGGAGGGGGCGTACTGTCAGGGTTTTAGTTCTGTTTAGTTTGTTTCAATTCATGTTCATCATTGCTTCTTGTGTTTGTTACCTTTAATTAGTCTCACCTGTGTTTGTTAATCATTGTCATTAGTTACAGCTGCTTGTCATTAACACTCACCCTTTATAGTTTGCCCTCATGTTCCTGTCCATTGTCTGATCTCGTCTGTATGTACCTTTTTAACGTGTTTTGCTGTCCATCGTGATTAAAGTCCTGTAAGTTTTATATTCCTGCGTGTTTGTCGTCTTTGAGTTAAGAGAACTGTGACAAGTATTGATTGTGTAAAAAAATTATTCATCTAACTTAAATATTTTTTGAATGATAGAGCCTCCCCTATGTGTCGAGAGCATTGGGTCTCTCATTTTTGACAGGGCTGGCATTTAGCGGCTATTGCATCTGAACTCTTCAACTGATAATCATATGTAGCTACCTGTGATTGACTCACCTGGAGTTTTTCAGTAAGTTTATTTCACACATACAGTAAGTTTGTCTTACTGATAAAGACAACTACCGGTAATAGTGATGGATAAATCGTGTATGAGGAATTTTTGACACGGTAGTTTAATCCTGTTGTTGTGATCACCGCTCTGAACGTGATCTGCTTTGTGATGAGGCTTTGTATTCTCACGTGCTGAGATGAGCAGTGAGTCAAGGCATTATATTATAAAGACAGACTTCTGAAGAGCATCTTTAACCTGAGGAAACAGATTAAAGGCATCACATGACGATTAAGTGATCCAGGCGCACTGATAGAGGACAAAGGTTGTAAGCTCCTAAACGTTAAGATTTGAAAATAGCATTAAATTTGGTGTAGCTGTGGGCCATATCGTTTTAGGCAGCGGCTAAGAAGGAGATTTTAGTTTACCTCTGTCATTTTTGGCTGCTTGTGAGGATGAAAGTGGTTATTTAAATGCAAATTTAATTCTTTTGTCCTGCCGTTCAGACGATGGGCTGAAAGTGGCACCTATATTACATAATTGTGCACAGGTCTTGGCCCAAAATAACACTGTTCTGTGCTTGTTCTGGTTAAGATGTTGGTTTTATTTTTTTGTCCAGAAGTATCAGAGCAAAGACACAGGACATCACCTGCTTCGTGTCAGAGTGCGAATGCGATTCATTTTGGATGTCAATGTTGAGTATGATGGAGCCATCTGTGGTTATGGGAAGATAGCTGTTTGTGATGGGCTTTCTGACAGATATTTTGTTCAGGTTTCCTGATTAATCACCTTTTCTGGGTAGGGTGTAGCATTTATACCTCTTTCTCAGGGATCCAAAGGTAACTATACTACGAGATTGAGGTTAAACCATGGCAGGTTTTAAGGATCTAATTTACATCAGCTTTAAGCAAATGGTCAAATTGATTCACTTCAGCAAAGAGGACAATTACTTAAGAGTTAAGACACCATAAATGTGTACACCTCTCTTGACTCGCGTAAGTGCGTTTTAGGGACTCAGTCTTCTGGCTTTCAAATCAGCTTACGCAGCAATTTGCATTGTTCAAGTGTGCTACGGTATATTACAGTCTAATAAATCCACCTAGATGTACTGTACTTGTAGTCTAGACAAAGCTTTTTTGGACACGAACCAGCTTTCATAAACTGTTTTAAGAAAGAGAAACCAATTACAGTGCCATGAATATAAGAGGCTAGAAGTTTGTGGTTAAAGAAGTCGAATTTCACAGGAAATATCTGAATAGTGCATTTTATACTTCTGCCAGCTTTTACAAGTAGATAAATATAATTAAATATACAATGACTCAGTTTTACACAGTTATTTTTCAAGGGTTAGTAATGTGTGGTCATGCCTGATTGTTTCTGATGACAATATAAAATGTTTAGTAAATGTTATGTAAATATAAACAAACTATGTACAAAAAAAATGAAATTTAGTTTAAGATATTGGGCCCTATATCTTAAACCCAGTGCAAAGCAACGGCAGGTGCGGCGCAATTGTTTTTTGCTAGTTTCAGCGTGACGCAGTTATCATTTTCACGTCCAGCGCCACGTTGTTTAAATAGCAAATGCACTTGTACCCATCTGTTCACCCATGGGCATGCTGGTCTGAAAACGAGGTGTGTTCAGGCGCATTGTTGGCATGTAGGCAACTGAAAAAGTTGCTTTAGAAATATACACTTATGCACGTAGGTGTCATGCCCATTCAAACTGAGGGGGCACATGCCCCCTCGGTTTCTGAGCCAAATGGATTTTGCATGCAATCTCAAAATCAAAGAAGCGTCCATTAAACTGTTACTTGTCTTTTAATCTCTTTAACTCTTTCCCCGCTATTGACGAGTTATCTCGTCAATCTGCAATACCGCTATTATCCACCCGGTGGTAACTTATAAAACCCAGAAGTATTGCCCTAGAGCAAACAGCTGTATGTCCATGTATGTTTTAAAGATCGCTCTGCATCTGATCTCTATTAAAAGTCCTTCAATTATCTCAGCTTTTTGCTCAAATTTTTGTGTTTTTGATGAAACCTACACATATTTGAGAGGTGATAAAAACAGAACACATGAAGGTAGGATGAAACTGATTTTTTGTTTGAAAGCAGAGGGTCTGTTCTTTTATTTCTTATATTGTATGTTTATATATTTAAAAAGTAGCGTTTTCTGGAAGGCAATCAACTTTTGTGAAAATCATGAAAAATGCTGGCGGCGAAAGAGTTAGTATGCACAATATTATAAATTCCTTGTCACTTTTCAGAGATTTTTGTCGTTTTGATCATGTTACATTACTTTATTCTGGCGGCAGGCGCTGCAGTTTCTTGGTACAACGCAAAAGTTCATCACGTGGCTATAGCTTATGTCATTTTTGTTGTTTATTTACTTTATGGATTTAAATTTACATTAATTTCATAGGATAATGCAGTTGTTATGCAAAATGCATTAATGACACACTTAAACATGTCATTAAACAAAACTTAAATAAACAAAACATGCCGTTTCAGATGTAAATATCATGCCAATATGTCATTATTCCGATTGAATAGTATTTGATATAAAAGTTAGTCAACACTTTTATTTTGGAGGTTTTTGCATGAAAGCATGTTCAGATTGTTAGAAATGTAAGTTCCATGGAAAAGACTGAAAGCTCTATATTTCGTTTGATGTCTGTGTATGCACAAATTTCTGTGAACTGTGCACACTGTGCCCCCTTAAAAAAACGCGTATACACTCTGCTTATTACACACACAAGGACGCCCAGCAGCACACAAACATGCCAAATATTAAAAATGAAAGGATTACAATGTAAAAGATTAATATTGTGTAAAGATAAAAATGCCATGTCATAATGTAAGTAGCGAATGGGGCAAGCACAGCTGACTTTTAAAGGGAATGGGAGATGAGACTTTGATGGGTTTATTGCACCCAAAACACACCAACGACTCATTAAGAGAATAGGTACAAGCCTTTGGGACCATGCGCCTTGTGCGCAGACCATTATTTTCCATTGTTAATGTGGATTCGGACACACCTGTGACATGCACTTTACAGGATGCACTGCAAATCTTGATGCCCACATTCAGATTTGTTGCCTGTATCTGATTTTTTTGACGACCCCACTAACATCATCTTTTAAAAGTGACTCGTAACAGCATTTACACTAAACACTTGGCAAAACAATTCAAGGTAGACAAACTGACCTGGGACAGCTTAAAACACTAAAGAAGTAAATCATTGAGATATGCAATGACAAAATGATTATACAATGTTAATATAAAAAAAAAATATTTAATAGAATCAATCTACCCACTTTATTTCTTTAACAACGCATGAAACTTCAGCATTACTCCACTAAGCGGACTCGAGAAGAGTCATGTAAGGGTGGTGTCCACCTGAGTTGAGGTCATTTACCAACGCCACTTTTTTAACCCTGGAGAACCCAAGAGCCCTTCTCTTAGCATCAATTAACATTGGCCAAATTTGGCCCGTGGGTTCTAGAAGGTTAATATCCAATCTTTCCACTTACATTTTGGACGCAAATTAATATTTCTTACTTATTTCCACATGTGAATGAGGCCTGGAACTGATCAGATAATTTTTCCTGCTTACATTCATATCCAATCGAAAAAAAAATGGAATTGAGTCATTTTAAACATGCAATGTAAATGTGGCCTTGTATTGTTAAACTAGAGCCCAATATTCACAACCCAGTTTATTCTGGAATGTAGCATACAGTATTTCTAATTTAAACAGCATATTCAATTAGACAAATATGTAGGACATGACTTTCATACATCAGAATGATGCAACATAAATGTTCATTACCAGAATGTGGGTTTGAATTTTGTGAAAAACTTGTTTGCTTTTAATAAAGATGATAAAGATAAAGTCAAGGTTAGATTGGCACAAAAATATATTAAGAAAGTAACCAGGTTCAGTTTTAATTTTATGTTGACTTAATTATTTTGCTCTCTGTTTACTTTTGAAATTGTGCTCATTGAATTCAACATTAATTTGTAGTGATTAGCACCGGCTTCTCCTGAGGTTACATTAAGATTGATTCAGTTGTTATCTAGCAGTATCACTCCTGGTTCCACAGCTTGCATTTTATATCCATGCATTATAGGGTCACATTTGATGGTGACCTTAATCAAGGCTAGGAAATTTTCCATTGTTTACTTTGAATGGCTAAATGTGTTTCCTGAAATAACACAGTATTGGCGGGCTGCTGGAATCTAGGTCAGAACATGATACCAGTTTCACGTCTAAACTGCAATAAACATCTTACCTGAGAAAAGTGTCACTTAACATCAGTCGACATTGTTCAGTGATGCCGGTAATGTGCTCATGTTTTGTTCCTGATGCTAATTTCGACTGCATTTTTTATGAGACTTTGATTATAGAACGCACACAACCTCAGACCCTTTTTACATCTGAGTTACTTTTGGTTGTGACTATCCCATGTAAATTCGTGAGATCAGGTTCACAGGGCAAAGGTAGTAGAAATTTGACTTAAACGAAAAGTTTAGTTGGTTATATCTTGGTGGTTAATTCAAGTGTCGACCATGCCTATTTCTAGAATCTGCATCATCAATACTGCAATTTTAAGAATTAAGGAGTTCTTTACCGCTTTTACTACCAAGTCAATTATTAATCAAGTCAATTGAATTAGTATGGATTTAATCATCCAGTGCCCTTAGGCAGGGATCTCTGTTTACTAAGAGCTGTAATATCAATACACCTCTCAAACCTCAATTAAATTACCACCTTCTCTTCTAAAGTAGATTATACCTTAAATGAAAATACACTCGTGTCCACTATAAATCCTCCAAAAGATCCCCCAGTGTTTACTGATCTGATACAAAGAGTATAGAAGCCCAAGAGGCGAAACTCAATAGAACGCTCCATAGCAACAGTTGCCCCCATGACGTGACGGCGCGGCCGCCATTATGGACTGAAAACTGAAGGAAAACGCCGAAAAATAATGAGAGTCAATAGCACTGAACCAACTTAACATAACAAAAACTTGGCATAACTTCTTTTTTTTCTGGTCGTCATATCTAAATATGAAAACAACGCGGTTATGCATGGCCTAATTATCCTTAGGAAAATAGTATTTTGGGACAAAATATTACTATAAAAGTACGATAAGACTACTATAGAAATACTATAGCGGCTCTAGGATATTATAGAGGTATTACAGAACATAACATACTTCTGTGATGTTCTAATACCTCTATAATATTTTAAAGCTGCTATAGTATTTCTATAGTAGTCTTATCGTACTTCTATAGTATGTCCCAAATTACTATAGTATTCCTATTAGATTACTATTCTATTTTGTCCAAAAATACTATAAGATTCCTATAGTACTTTTTCGTAAGGGTATGTCCCCCACCGAATCGGCTTCATTAGCCTACTTGCGGTTTGCAAAGATACAATTATAAAATTACTGCAAACCTTTAATCTATCAATATTTATGTTCTATTATGCATTTTCCTTGTTATATGAATAACAGAAATTCATGAAATAATATATAGGCAGACACACAGTAATAAGATATTTATTCAAATGTTGATTTTGAAATGAGTGAACATCACCATATATATGATTTGGAAAAATACATAAATAAAATTATAAATGAACATTTCTTAAGAGTTAATCTTTTACATAGAATATCACAAAAATATTAACAAGTTTCTGGTGGACTGATAATTTTTGCAATTTATTGCAGAACACTGCTTGCGTTTTAACCACTTGCTCATATTCACAGTTGTAAGGCGCGCTAACGATTTCAGCAGCGTACAGTCCATAATGGCGGCCGTGGCTCCGCAGCGCCACCTACAGACTGTTACCCATAACACAACAGAGTTTCGCCTCTTGGGCTTCTATACTCTTTGTCTGATACTCCTCTGAATGATGTGAGTGTGAGATAGTCTTACTTTTTATATCCGATTTAGCATATAGCATATATACTGTAGCCAGGGTGTGATTTGCTGGGGGGATGTGGGAGATTCACCCCCTCCGTTCTCTATATTCCTGCCTCTGACAAAATGTACCCCCCCATTGTGATTAATGGTCATCAAATGGCAATATAAACGGCCTAAAATAAAGAAAATTTTATATAAGCAAAAACGCTTTTTATTAAGCAATAAAACAAGAATGGACTATTACTGCAGCGCTTCCACACCTGTGACAATACTGTAGGAGGTTATGTCATCATCCTTTTTTAATCCATGCTCGGATTTTCCAAATGTCACCGAGCACCAGTAGTCTACATCAGTGCAAAAACAACCAAATATTAACTAAAAAGGATTCCAAACAGCATATCAACAGATTTTACTGGACCATCACAAAACAAATCCAAGAAATATTCTCATTGAGACTGAGAAAGCAACAACAACTACCGCTTTTGGAATCTAGGAGAACTTTCAGGATGAAATAGAAAAGCAAGTCTTTAAACGTCTAGAAAGAAACTATTTTCTTAGTCTGACATCTTGTATAAGTCGGCATATATAGCCTATTTATTGTTATATGGAGAGTATGTTGTGCTTTCCATTTTATTCTATTAAATATTATAATTATAAACTTTTTTTATTTGCATGTCTGGCGCAAAGCATAAAGAAGGAATGCATTCTGCCATGTACAGTTCATGTTCCATAATTGTTTTATTACGTTTTTTAAAGGGGACATATCATGAAAATCTGACTTTTCCATGTTTAAAGCAAGGTGTGTGATTTTTTTGAAAAACACTTTGGAAAAGGGAGTAGGGCGGACTACCAAAACACACTTGTAGCCAATCAGTAGTAAGGGGCGTGTCGACTAACCGACATTGTTGCCTGGGTTGTGTATTTGTATCAAATGAAGGCCCAGATTCTATTGGGGTACGGGGCGTGTTTGTTTAGGTGATTTCAAATGTCAACATTGGCTTTCAGAGATCATGCACCCCGCCTTTTAAGTGCTATAATTGGGTCCACAGTGCTTCTATCAACCTAGAAAATGTGTAACAGAACATCCCAGTAGCTTAGTTTTGGTGAACCATTATCTGCAAACATGTGGAAAAATAGGTCATTGAAATTTGGCCCCCCTTGTGATGTCAGAAGGGGATTATGCCGCCCCTTAATCTGCACTATCCAACCATTGCACTGCTATTTAGTGCAGAGCTCATTTGTATTTAAAAGGACACACACAAAAATGGCACATTTTTGCTCCCAACTACAAAGTGGCAATTTTAACATGATATAATAAATTATATATATGATATTTTGAGCTAAAACTTCACATACGTACTAGTGGAGACACTAGCGCTAAACATTTTTCACAAATCCAACCCTGCATAAAGCATTCTGTTGAATGTTATCCGATGATAAGAGAGGTCCATAATAAAAAAGACATGAGGAAAGTTATAATTGTGATTTTTTAAGTGCTTTTAAAGCATACTGTCAAATATAAACTCTTATAGATTCTGAAATGTTGTTTAGCTATTATTTCACAGCTCGTCGGAATGCTTGATTCTGATTGGCCAGACGCGACATTTGCAAGTTTTGTTATTCCCAGATATCAATCGCTAAAAACTATTAACACACGGTAACCCGGATGCTGCAAATCATTTCGACGGGTACAGTTTAATACTACACAAACATTTAATTTAAATGTGTCTTTTAATAACACATACAACATTATATTTACCTTATAAGATAAATAGCTGTGTAAAATGCCGGATAATGTACAGGCAGCAGGATAAGCTCCTTATTTCTGCGATAACCACCTGCTGCCTATACATTATCCCTTACGTTTTGATTGCAGAGCTGGTTTTAATGTACAAATTAAAGATTGCAGTTGGAAAGTGGTGTTATAATTAAGCAATAAGGTACGAGAGGCTGTGCTGTATCGTGAATAAGTAACGGCTGAAGGGCGTTGTTAGGCACGACGCGAAGCGGAGTGCCTGCAACCCCTTCAGCCGTTACTTATTCACGATACAGCACTTGCCTCGAGTACCTTATTGCTTTTATAAAACGGTTACCACACAATATTAAAGTAAAAAAAAATATTAGTGCAACTTTCATGAAGTTATATCAATAAAAGCATTCCTTCCGCTAGAAAAAATAGTCCCTGAAGCAAACAACAACATGGAAGCTCAAATAAAAACAACAAACTGCTCTCAGACTTTGTCTCATTATATGTTTATGTGTTGCTAAGGGTGTTGCTAAGGGCGCAGTGATATTAAATAGAACCGTTGGGTGAAGCGGTCATAGCAGTGTTTTATTGTGAATAAAGCACACCTATTGACCAATCAGAATCAAGGATTGGAACTAACCGTTTTATAATAGTTATTTATATAATACTTGTATATTATATCAGCTGGCAAGATATATGTTTTGCATGTCAGCGGACCTTTAGCCTTCGAAGAGAGCGGTCAGATTTCGACATTGAAAACGTAAAGCCACAGCAGGTCATCTACACATGGTACACGTGAGTTTAAAATTACAATAACGTTATTGCTGAACGCCCCGTAAGATTGAGAATAAGAAAAAAATATACTGACATATTTTCCAGCCTTTGCTAAATTACTTTGTAAAGACACCTTTGTTTCCAGGCACAGCTGACACTTCTCATTTGTTTCAAAGCTTATATCGGCAGAGACGAGACGGTAAAAACGTACTGATGTGATTTATAAGATACACGTACTGTATGTGACGACTCCCACTTGCTCCGTGTGTCTGACTCACATCGCTCAGATTGAAGTGTACGTAGTTACGCACTCATCCGCCGGCTTATTATTTAGAGTACTACTTCATTTTCAAAGCAGACATTTCTGCTTGTCAACCTTTGTACTGAAACTGATAAAAAAGCTTCACTTTCTTCAGTGTGAAACTAGAAGTGTGAAAGCACAGTCTGAAGCCTCGTAACAAGAACAAGTATTTAGTCTATGATAATAAATTGCAATTGCACAGAGATATAAAAAATCACGTTGTATTATGGATGTGAGGTATTAATAAAAGATGGATGAACTACATACATAAATCATTTGCTTTTTCCTCTGCCAAAAAATATTGTGTTTTTCTCTAATAGTTATTTCTTTGAAGGACTTCTCCTCTCATGGCCACATCTCCTCATAAGTGGGGACATGGGCTGTGATCCGTAGTTCTTGATGTAAAAACACGCTCCGATTTCCATTAAAAAGTGCTGGGAGCAACAGAGAAGAAGTCTTTTAAATGAAGCTCTCAGTACAATGCGCCTGAATGCCCAGAGGACTAAAAACAACAAAATCTGCTAAAAACACGATTACTGTAACAACACACTACAACCTGTCGGATTCTAGTGTCTTTTGCTTTCTTCAACTGTAGATGCAACAAAGCATGCATAAAAACTCAGAAAAAAGACCTAATAAATGATTCAGAGGCCTTTAGAAAATAATGAGTAAGGCGCTCTGCAATTATTTTTAAGTACTTTTATTTTTATTATGTGTTGTACTGATATTTAGCCTGTTAATATGTGACTGCTAGGGTGGTTGCTAGGTAGTTGCTTACTATCCCAAGTTGATATATATATTTTGAAGATTTTCAACTTGTTTATATGCAGTGAAAATATGCATCTGTCAATGCCGCATAATTTGTGATATTTGTGTATATCAGGTTGAGATGATAAATCATGCAATTCTTAAAAAATCCCCTTACTGATAAAAATGCTGATGTATCAAATACTTATTTTCCCAGCTGTATATATAAGATATTTACATACTGTATAACCTGAAATACTTTTCTCCTGTTAAATATCACTGCATCTTTTGATGGAATGTCCACTAGAGGCATTTGGTTTCTGTTGCTCATCTCTGTTAAATGTCCAGGTTTTAGTGACATCTAGCGAGTGAGATTTTGAATTGAAACCAACAGCTTAACTCTTTCCCCCATTGACGATTTAACTCATCCATTAAGATAAAATGCTTCCCTGCCAATGATGAGTTTAATCGGCAATCCGTATTTCTGCTATTATCCACCAGGTGGTTATCCACCCAACTTATAAAACCCGGAAGTAACCCTGTAGGGCAAACAGTAAGAACTCTGTGTATGTTTTGATCATCACTCTAAATCTGATCTCTAACAAAAGTTCTGCACAAAAATGGAATTATCTTACCTTTTTGCCCAAAATTTTGTATTTTTGAAATAAACCTACCCATATTTGAGAGGTGATAAAAGAGGACAACGAAGGTAGGAAAAAAAACTTTTTTTTTTTTTAAAGCAGAAGATCTGTTCTTTCTGTTCATATATTGTATGTTTACATATTTAAAGAAGAACCTTTTTTGGAAGGCATTAAACTTACATAAAAAAGGCTGGTGCTGGCTGGCAACTTTTCTTAAAAACGTTGGCCGTGAAAAAATTAATTCACCCCTCCCGTTCGAAACGCATAGAGAGCTACGGTAGCTCTCACAGGACAAATATGTCATCGTCTGAGACAACGTAGTAACAAAGTGTTTGATTGTTTAGGGTTAGTGCAGTGCTTTAAGTGGCCCAAAAGAAGTGCCGGTACTCTATTTTTCTTTCTTTTTTTACTGACTGGACTTCTATATTGAAGGGGTTTTATATTCAGCAGTCAACAGACGACCTTGTAAAAAATAATAAATAATATATATAGTTAAATAAGTTTGTGGATTTACTTGAGCTAGAAATAGCTACTGAACATACATAAAATGTGCAAAAGGTAGATATATAAGTAAAATTTTCAGCATGGTCAAATGCTAAAACTAGTTGTTCAGATAGAAAGAGCTTAAAAACAAAAACTTTAAAATGACACCAAGACCATGTCTATGGGTTCAAGAATAAAAAATTTATTTTTTCCCATTGTTTTCCATTTTGCGGGTGGTAAAACTCCTGTGCGCGTCGTTCAAATTCATTAAAATTTCGTTGGGCAGTGTCCCAAACCAAAAAGGGCACTAAGGGGGGTGGTACTATTAGTATGGTTTTAATAAAGTATTATAAATATGATGTGTTATATTACTAGCATCAACTTAGACAAGTGATTATAATGGGAAATATAATAACAAGAATTAAAGTGTGAAAAAAAAAATATTCAATATGATTTACCTGCTGGCTCGATTGATCTTTGAATCCATGTTTGCAATGTTGAACTGCTTTTAGAAGCAGCCTCCCTTTCTGTTCTCTGTCTTTATTTTGTGAAGGCATTTGTGTTTTTTGTATTTTTTGCCTACAAAGTGTGCCAACAACAGCAAATTTAGTGTTTATATTAACTTAGATCTGATCGGGGACATTAAATCCATTAGACAAGCGATAATAGTAAGAATGTGGATATTTTGTTGTTGTTTGCTTGCTAAGTTGTTAGCACTTTTACATTTTACAAATACATAAACAAACTTCCAAATGAGTAATTCTGCGGTTTAACAGCTGATATAATGTAATAAATCTACCTGTTAATGCAACGAACTTCAGAAACTGTCGTCCAGGCAGAGAGTGCACACAGAGATGCTGCGGAGCGGGCGGGAAAACACGAAGTGGATTAGCGGAATCAGTGGATCTTTAGCGATCTTTAGGATCTTTTTATAGATCACAACCTTTGCATGCGAAATAACAGAGGATAAAATACGGGAGATTTAAGGGAAAATACTAATATGGGAGGACGGCGGGAAAGAAGGGTAAAATACGGGACTTTCCCGGCCAAAACGGGATACTTGACGGGTATGGTGATTCACACCTCTCCACACTCTGATTTAAACAGATGTGCAAATGAGCATTCCGGTACGCTAAAAGCACGTTCTGGGCTCAGGGAGAGGTGGTGGTACGCTCAAGAGCTATTTTTAGAAGTGGCGGTACTGAGTACCGGCGCGTTCCGGCCCACTTAAAGCACTGGGCTAGTGTAGTAACATGGTGACGCAAAATGTCAACTTCTATATAAGAGCGGTGTATAGAGATAAAAAAAATCTCATTCTAAGGTAATAAAAACAATACAGTTAATTTTGTAAGGTCTTTATACACCACTGTATATGTGTATTATATTGCATTTCTGTCAAGAGATCCTCTTAAAAGCTACACAATGAACTTTTAAGTATAAAAATGCAGCATGAAGTTAAAACTATTCAATTCAACCGACTATTTTAAGTTTTTACCTGTGATAAGTTGACATAAATTATAAAAAACAAGTTGAAATTGGCATTTGTATTATGCGTATGGTCATATGCGGACAGATGTGTTGCATCCCTAACCGACTTACACTATCCTAAGCTAAAACATACTGTATAAATGTATTTTGATCATTCATTGCCGTCCCTTTTGTAAGTCACCATATGCAAACATCAAGTTCATGACATACTTTGGGCGAACATGATCAATCCTGACAGTAACAAAATCCAACATTTATCCGCCACAGTCACACAAGCATGAAATGAAGAAAAATATATGCCAATAATGTTCAGTATTGTCTGCTTTGAATAAACCCGCAACAAAACACCTCTAATGGACACTCCAACCAAAAGATGCAGCGATATGTACCAGGTTATACAAACAAAACTCCTTTGAGCCTTTGCAGTGATATTCAGTGTCTAATAAACTTAAAGAAATGTCTCGGTGCAAAATGAAAATCACTTTCAGCTGCTATGCTGTTGGTCTGTCTATTAATACACACACAGACAGACCCACACACATTTCATCCATTTCCTTTAATTCATGTGCTTTGATATGTGGTGAATATATCCTGCTGTGGAGATATAGACGACTAAATCTTCTGCAAACAAACCATTTCATTCAGAGCTGCTGGCAAAGTATTGAGCCATTTCAATCACACAGAAGTTACGTGTAGATCATTACTTAATAAACATCTTCCCTTAATTGCTTTAACCTTTGGTAGGTAGAGAGGATCGGAAAAATAGGTAAAGAAGATTTCACCGGTCAAACTCGAACCTGTTCGGCCACACAAGCATCTCAGCTCCATGTGTTGGAGGATAGCACTAGGTTACAGCTCAAGCTAAAAAGAAATCCTGTGGCCCTCTCGTCTTAGTTTGGTATTCACACTTAAGGTCTTTCTTTTTACAGCACTAAACAAGCCGAATTCCATTTATCTCCAAAACAGATGCTGCCGCTTTCTGAAACTGAATGAGCTGTGACCTCAGTGATATTTAATGTACACCTCACCGCCTGCAAGATGCATCACCTCCACCTGCCGCCGGCGAGCTAATGGGCTCATAGCTTGCGAACGCTGCACACGGTGATACTTTTTAACCCCCGGAAACCGCGGTAGGTCGGGCAGCCCATTTAGCTGGAGCTCTGCTAGCCGTTTATATTCTAAACTCCGGGGATTGACAAAAACCTGACTGACTGAGACTTTACTAATGACTCACCTTTCTGCCTCATCTACTTAAAGACACAACGTTTCCATCCTTTCGCGAGTTCTTTGCTCATAAAGCATCCAGAATCTGTGTCCTGACTCGGATAAGCTCATTAAAACATTCCTACGGTCGCTCCGGCTGGCTGCCTCAAGCTGCAAAAAACAGGACGATTAAACGTCTGTAACACGCTCGGGTGGAAACGGATGAAAGATACGTAATAATAGTCTTTGACTCATAGTTCACATCAATTTTTCTGTCTGACAGGTGGTTGTCAGGTCCTGGAGTAATTAAGACACGGCTTCCTCTTTGAAAAACTCTGTAGGTCTTTTACAATTGTTTTGAAGAAACGGTGAATCATGTTATAGTATTCAGACTAGTTAGATCTCATGGAAAGAGTAATCACATGTGGGTCTGCGGTATATAAGATCAAAATGTAGCTCAATTGGTAGAGAATCGTATAAGCAGTGCAAAATGTTGTGGATCTGATCCCAAGGATCACAGATACTCATACAATGTATGCAAAGACATGTTCTGCATGCTTATAACAGGCTCTAAATATGAAGTTAATAGTCCTTGTTGGTTACCCTTTATTTATAGTCCACTTTAGACACTCTACTAACTATAAATAACTTTGCAACTATGTCAACTAACTTTCATTAATTTGCAACTATGTATGAACTAACTGTCATTAGAGTATTAGTAAGGGTTAGGGAAGAGGTTAGGGTTAGTGGATTAAGTTGACATTGCACCTGCTAACATACTTATAGTCAGTTGAATGTCTGGTTGAGGGATCAACACAATAAAGTGTTAATAGATATTATGATAAGATAATAAGACAGTCTACTAATACTGTAAAGATTGGTAGTTGATAAGTAGTTGCAAAGTTACTTATTATTAGTAAAATGTCTGAAGTGGATTATCAAAATAAATTGTTATTTGATTGTTTGTCTAATGTAGAGGTGCCAAAACTAGGGCTAAAGTTGGCCCGCAATGACCTTTAATTTGGCCTGTCATGCAATATATATTTATTTCTGGTCAGAAATATATTTTAAATATATGCTAAATATATTTTATAGAAAGTATTGCTCAATTGAATATATTTTTGAATTTGAAAAATATATTTAGTTTTAACCTTGTTTAAAATGTAATTCAAGGGCAAGCAAATACATTTCTAATGTTACATCCCATATGGCAAAAAAGTATTCTTTGCCAAAATATGTTTTAAATATATGCTAAATACAAGTTAATTTTATAAAGTACATTTTTTAAGTTGAAAATATATTTAATTTTAATCTTTTTAAAACTGCTTTGTTTACAGGTTCATAAAATTAACAAAGTAGACATTTATTTATTTTAAAAATATATTTCAACATATACAATAAATGGCCAAATATATATATCTATCGTTGAATATATATATCGGTAAAAATATATATTTATGTAAACCTTTTTTTAAATATATTTTAGCAAATATACTGTATATTTTGGCCATTTTGTATATTTTGAAAAATATTTAAAAATATATTTTTTACCATATGGAAAGGAAAAAGGATAAACTTCATTGAAGCAGATTTTAATATTTCTAATAAAACATTTTCTAAAGTTATAATTTTTATTTGTACATTACAAATTAAAGTGAATATTTTTTTATGTACATGCATGCTTTACGAGACACTAAGCGGCACGCACTTATTTGATAGGCGTTCCTTGGCTAGTATCTAAAAGCAGTATCAAATCACTTTAGAGGTATTGGTAAGTTACAATAACGGTGTTTTTGGATTTAAAAGTATTTATTTCTTGATAAAAGTAACAAAATATATGAGATAAAATGCCAAACTTATCAGATATAATACAATACTCATTTTCCGCCATCTTGAATTATGTTCTCAGACTTTGCCACAGACCTACCTCACGCTGCTCCTTCACTCCGATTGGCAGTCACTTTGTCGCCTCGCTCAGCATTTGTATAATTTAGCTTGCTTGTCCCGTAAAATCCCGTAAAAGTCACTATTTGTGTGCTTGGAGGACAGCTATGCACTTATGAAATCATCAGCTCAAACAAAAAGGAGACAGCCAATCTCTCCAATTCACAAAGATTGCCTTTTTTGTTGTGAACCCACAATATAAAACGTGGCTCACTGAAACCCAATGGCTCAAACATGTGGAGAACTTCCTGTATTTGGTTCGGCCCGAGGTCGAGCCACGTTCACACCACAGATGGGTCACACCAGAGTTCGGCGACACCACCTGTTTAGAGCGGTCTCGAAGCGGCCGTTTAGTCCACCCCAGAGTACTACTGTTGTGTTCACACGAAAGCTCATTTGGGCCGATTTAAACAGTGCCTGTGTGAAAGCACCCTAAGTTTGCATGCTAGGGCTTTGCAATATTGAAGAAAAATGTGATATGCGTTAGCCTGCTAGATAATGCGATATTCGATCCACGGTACAGTGTTTATTTTTCTAAAATTTATTTAAATTTATATCTTTATATATAATATATATTTTTAAATTATATAAGCTTAACCAACATATGTTGCATATTTCAGGAAAAAGAAAGCATCACTACATCTTCTGAAAATGAACAGCTATGTTTTACTGTTTGTATACTTACCATGTGTCGCCCATCTCTTCCAGCGAGGTCTAGGAGGCGTTTCTAGTTTCAGTTGTCCTGGTTACATCTAAACAAATGAGTAACCTTCCTCTCAGTAAATGACGGATATATCCACTTCACTTCTTTTAGTTGTCACTCCTGAAAGTCGCTCATCATTTGCATTAAGGTGAACTGTTTTCTAAACTTTGTCGCGTAGCTGGACACACCCACTTTCAGTCCGCAATGTAGTGATGGGAGTAATGAAGCTTTTCGAAGCTTCGAATCAATTGAACCAATTGCTTCGAAAATTTATTCAGTTTTTCGAAGCAGTTCGAAACACCACACACGCTGGCGACCCCTGCTGGTCAAAATAGTGTAAAAGCAGATACGCCCAAACATTTTACACTTTTTAAAACAAAATAATAGCAAGATTTGTATTAAAATATGTTTAAAAAATTATTTAACTTAATTAAGACATAGTTAAAAGTCTATTATGCGATTTAGTTTTATTTAGGGCAAACAAATCATTAAAACGAACTACCCTTTTAATTATGCAAATTTTTGTAATTAAATCTGTCTGTAAACAAAAAGTAGACAAAATGGCAGTGTTATTAGTCAGAAGGATAAATGTTTTATAAACTTTCATAATAAAACTGACCCGAGTTCACCTAAACATATTAGACACTGGTCATGTGATTAACTCCCCTAGTGGTGAACCATCGGATTTTCGAAACGTTTCGAAACAGTTATGACGTAATGAAGCCTCGTTTGCTAAAATCACGTGACTTTGGCCAGTTTGAAACAAGCTCAGAACCACTGATTCGAAACAAAAGATTCGTAAATGTTTTGAAGCCTCATGAAACAGTGCTTCGAAAACGACCATCACTACCGCAATGGTCGCTGCTGTTCTTATCGCTGAAAATGGCCAAGCTTCCTTTGAAATGAATGAGATCGCATCGCTTCACCTTTGCTAGTCACTGACAGTGTGCATGCAGGTTTTTTTTTTGCGTAAAACAGATCAGATTTTGACAATGTAAACAAACACAGAAAAATGTATATCACTGCTACCATGCACAGTTGCACGCGCATGCATATCCCAACTAACATCTGCGTGCCAGATACTGTATTATCTGTATCGACCTAAAACTTTGACCATACATTACCTTTAAAAGTATTAATAGTAAAGGCACAGATTTAATCGCAACCCATTGCAATATGCATACTGCAAACCGAGCAAAAAACATTTAACAGACATGTAAAATACTGGCTGAAAGAAAATCATGTGGCCATTGACTACGGCTGGGTACTTGGGGCTTGTTATTGTGTAATATGATCATGACTTTGTGAAATGACTTTTTAGTATATACTGTATTTATTGTATGATTGTGTAATTGACTGTGTAGTTCTTTTAAAAACAAAATATCTGGATTATTTTTCAGAAAGGTCTGACCGGGGACTAGGGTTGCAAATTATCATACTGGCTAGAAACCTTGCAACACATTTACCCATATTATTATTGACTGTGATAATTATGTAAGTAATAATGTGCGCTGCATTGTCCCTGACAAATAAACTCATAAATAAAAAATATGCACGCCGGCGATAGTTTGGTATATCGCGTAGCCCTGTTGCATTCCTTAAAAAGAGAAAAGATCTTCTTGTTAGTAAAGCGGTTCTGTTTTCAGACCTCTGTCATCTGAGCTGTGGACTAAGCACTGAATCTTTGTCTCAGATCAGTGAAGGAGAAAGGAAACATAACAGAAATCAACAGTGCATTAAATTTAGCACATCAGTCCCTGCGGCTGACAGCTTCAGAATGCAGGTTGATAGAAGCTCAAGTGTTTCATGATGCTGTGCTGAATGTTCTGTCAATAATCTCATTGCTCTTTAACTCTCGAGTCTCTTGACTGTGAAAGAAAAGCTCCAGTGAGGAATACTGTGAGAATTTATCCATGTGAATAATGGCCTTAATATCATCGTATATGACCTTAATTTGTTTTTTATATTTAAATTGTGCTATCCAGCAACTAAATGAAATTGAGAAAATGTTAATGCATTCCAAGCAAGTCTGATTCATGCATTGCTACAACTATGGCAGTTTATAGACAGATTATAGATCACTCCCCTCCTAAATTCATGTGCTCTTCTATTACCTTTTTATCAGTTCAAAGTTTAAACAGATGGTTTCCACCCTTACCGTATCTCCTCTCAGTTGTTTTAACTTGTCTACATAAAGGGATGGTACACTGAAAATAGGCGACGGTCCCACAGGACAATTGAAAGCGAATGCGGTTTGAGTTAATAGCTGGCATTATTTATATAATGTTGTATATGAACAATGCGGCTGTTGACTTTGTTTACGGTCCTGTGTTTGCATTCCGGTAACTTTTGTGTTCCTTTGGGCATCTGTGGTTTAGGATTTACATTAAGTATTCACCTGGGGATCTTTGTTGTAGCATTAAGTTAAAGTATTTTTTGCACTGTAAGTGTAAGATGTTTTTAACGGTTTGTCATACAGTCCATTTTTGTATGTTCATTATAAAATTATACTTTTAAAGGGTTTTCATCATGTATATATAAGAAGGATTCATATTTGTTATCTTGGATCACAAAACCAGTCTTAAAGGTAGGCTATACATGTAAGTTACCCAAAAATGAAAATGCTGTCATCATTATCTCATCCTCATGTTGTTCCAAACCTGTATGAATTTCTTTTTTCCAATGAACACAAAAGAAGATATTTTATTAAATGATGGTAAGCACACAGCTGATTGTAACCATTGACGTCAATAGTAGGAAAAACAAATATAATGAAATTCAATGGGTACCGTCAACTTGTGCTTACCATCATTTATCAAAATATTTTCTTCATTTATCACAATAATTCCATAATATTTGTTTTCCTACTATGGAAGTCAATGATTACAATCAGCTGTGTGCACCATCATTTATCAAAATATCTCCTTTTGTGTTCATAAAAATAAAAATAAAAACTCATACAGGTTTTTCATGCAATTCGCATGGGTATATGGGTGATTCTCACGAAAACTTGGTTTTAAACATGTCAAGCATGAAAATGTAAAAATTGCTTAAATTTACTTTTTTTCCCACCAGACATTGAAAAACAAAGTCTGGAGTAAATGGGAACATTAATTTAAAAACTTTTACTTATCATTTAACACTTTTTGTAACATAATTTAAAAAATGAGTCCTAAAAAATCTCATTACCGCAACAGTCAGAAAACATCAACACTGACATATTTTCAAAATGACATGACAAACCTGAAAGAACATAATTTGGAGATTCTGCACATGCATTTAAAATCAAAGTATTATGCTTCAATTAATTAAATTAACATTTAATAAGCATCTGTTGCGGTAATGATAATCAAAATGTCGTGTAAGCATTCTGACAAGACAATATTTCAAATTAACTGTAAAAAAATGATCTTACCTGGTAGCCATCTTGAAGTAACTGGTCCATGTGCTTGGTCACTCAAAATCAAACTTTATTACAATTCTGTATGTGTGCTTAAACTGTTCTCAAAAAGTGTTGCCGAGGATGAGAACATCAGGCATGGACACATCATTTTCCTAATTTTTCTTCATTATTATTATACATGAATATTCAGTAAATATTTTTTCTGTCATCTAAAGTAGTCTAGCAAAACATCCATTTATTTTTTTTCTTAATATTTTTGTGTTAATTTGATTAAATTACATCATAACGCATGTTCAAACACACAGCCAGACACATTGCGGTAATGAGAATTTCAGCAGAAAATGAGATAAAATTTCCAATTATAAATTCTTATGTTGAAATCACACATTGTGCAAGGTAGAACACAGTATTGTGTTAATTCTGATGCTTTTTAATGTTACTATATTACACATTTTAAAGCTAAAATCATTAGTGCCGTGGTGTTTTAATGGTTTCGTGAGAATCATCCATATTTGTAGCAATAGCAAAAAAAAAAAAAAAAAAAAAATTGGGGGTCAAAATTATTGAGTTTTTTAATGCCAAAAAACATTAGGATATTACGTTAAGATCATATTCAATGAAGATATTTAGTAAATTTCCTATCATACAGTACTGTGCAAAAGGCCACCACCACCAGATTTGTTGTTTTAGAAGTTGTAATGTCCATCCATATTTATTTTTTATCTATTTTATTAAGATAAAAACAGAAAATATAGGAAACATGTAAAAAAAAAACAAATAATGTACATTTTCAGGACTAAATGTCTTTTTTGGGCATCGTCTGTGTTTAGTGTAAAGACTAATTTCTTTAAAATTTGAAATTCAGATTTAATTTTATTTAGGTTTAAGAGATCCTGCAGTTTCCTGCTATTGCTCAAGTGGAAGGGGAGTTTACCTTAAAAACTTGACACACCTGTTTACATTTTATACAGTTTTTAATACTATTCCTGTTTTTTCCTGTAATGAAACAATTATATGATCACTATAACATTGCAAAAACAACAAATCTAATTGTGGCATGCAGACTTTTGCACAGTACTGTATATAAAAAAAAAATTGTGAGTGTATGCAGTTGCTAAGGATTTCATTTGGACAACTTTAAAGGCGATTCTCAATAATTAGATTTGTTGCACTCTCAGATTCCAGTTGTATCTTGGCCAAATATTGCTAACAAATATCCTTACAAACCATATCAATGGAACGTTTATTTATTTCAACTTTATGATGTATAAATCTCAATTACAAAAAAATGACCCTTATGAATGGTTTTGTGGTTCAGGGTTACATTTAAGAATGCATAATTTTAATCACCTTATACACGAATTGACATGAAGCACATAAACATGGTTGTTAGTTTACGTAGTTTGATTCAATCATTTTGCGTGTTCATGGCCTTGGCTCAGATCATTACATAAGCAAAGCACATTTTATTACATAAGCATGAAAAGCAGTGGTTGAGCTTTAGAGCACCATGCATGTTTCAAATGTGAAGAGACTATAAAGTTTGTTTATGGTCTGTAACGAAATGCTTTTCTCTGGTTATGATTCTGTTGTTTCTTATCAGCATAAAGCAGCTTTTTATTTGGCGTTTGCTTCTGTGGTTTCTAACTCTAACACAGCTAGTTACACAAGACAGATCTTTGATGCGCCTGCAAACTCTGTTGTGGCATCACAAAAAGAGCCTGAAATTCAGCACTGTTTTGCGAGTATTACACAAAATTGTATTTCATTCTGCAAGTTTTGTGATGATAAAATATATTCACTGTAACGTGTAGGGAGAGTTAATAAATGAATCACACTAACAATACTTTCAGATTGTAAAGTGTAAATCAGCCTTACTGCGCCTCTCTCATTTTTGTTTTTTTCTCCATCGTCTCTCAATGAGTTTAGATGCGTAGTGATCTGCGTTTAAAGAAAGGGCTTTCTTACATATCTTTGAATTTCGACCACTGCTGTTCAAAGTATATTGTCTAAAGGTCAATTCACACTGATCCAAATAATACCATCAAACTCATTCATTTTGAATTCTCAACTCAGTGTTTGTTGAATCAAGGCGTGCCACAGGTCCTAAAAAGGAAAGCCAAAACATTTTGATCGCCCCCTGGTGGTTGGGTGCAGGATAAGTCACAAACCCTGACCTCTCAATGTAAAAAAATAGGGATGTGTCAAACTTAAAAATCCAATTACACTTTAAACACATTTTTCCCAATGATGGTTTATGTATTTTAACCGTTTCTTATCATGTACTTTTAAGTGTTTTTCTAGTTTAACTCTTTCCCCGCCATTGACGGGTTATCTTGTCAATTAAGAGAAAACATTTGCATAAAAAAAATACGTGTTCCTGATGAGGTTTTATGTAATCTGTAATACTGCGATTATCCATAAGATACCCAATATATAAAAAAAAGGAAGCAAAAAACGTCACTAATTTTAAACTGTGTGTATGTTTGATAATGTTCTGAATCTGATCTCTAACAAAATTCCTTCACAAAAATGCAATTATTTTAGTTGTGTTTTTTTTAAATACCCATATTTAAGAGTTTATTAGCAGAGAAAAAATATTAGTTAGGATGAATTTTTTTTCCCCATTTTGTTTGTTTGTTTATTGTTTGTTTGAAAGCCGAGGGTCTGTTCTTTCATTTGATATATTTGTATATTTGTTTATGTTTATATATTTTTAGAAGAACATTTTCCTGGAAGGCATTTTGTGAAACTTTTTTGAAAATAAAAAAGTGTATAAATCTTATCACAATAATAAACAAATAATAAACGAATGAAGCCTAGAAATTAAAATTGTGTAAGTACAATAAAATGTACAATGTTCGGTGTTTCAACCCATGGTTGGTTTACAAAAACCCAGCATAGGTTTATTTATAACCCAGCAGTTAGATCTGTCCAATATTTACCAAAGCTGGGGGTTAAAACAACCCAACATGTTGGGTTGTTTTAACCTCCAGCTTTGGTAAATATTGGACAGAACTAACTGCTGGGTTATAAGTAGATAGTTATAGTGTAGATAACCCAACTAGGATGACTAAAAGTATTTTAGCCCTTTTATCAATGCTTTATGGCATTAGTTATCATGAGCAAAATTTTGTGCATTGTAATGATTTTAATGACTTCTAATGTATAATTTTCAATATTCTGATTTGAAAATGTAAATGCACTCAAATGCAAAAGCAGTAAAGCTAATAACTCATAATCCAGTTTCATATTCTCATATCTTGCCTGTGCTTTGTGCTACTTTTGTTTGAGATTGGCCAACATAATAATAAGTCTGCAGGTGTATAATATCTCCATATTTTTTTCATTGAGCATTCTTGCCTCCACATTAACCCTCGACACGATTAGCCCAAACGTTCATTCATTTGAGCAGCAGAGAGTCCATGATAACAAGAAATAAGAAAGATAAACTTAAAATAAAAAATTGTAGATTTTTAAAATTCTATTTTTTTGGTCAGTAAATGGCCTTCCTCGGGGCATGTATTAATTGGAACATAACTGTTGTGCATAATTTTGATATTAAATAAAGGTCAAGAGCTAAAATGTATTTGTTGCTATGGAAACCAGACAAGATTGCCCTTGGAAACAATCAAGGTGCCTTAAATTACAAAGCGCACATCCAGACACAGTAAATGTTAATGTTCAAACACTGCCGTTTCATTTAGTCAATTTACAAAGCTTACTTTTTAAGCATATGCTTGTGCAAACTACACATTACGTTTCCATTTAGGATATTTTGTTACAGCACAAATATATAATGACATGGATTTGCATGGATTGTTACCTAATCTAACCCGATTAGGGAGCTTGAATTAATCATTAATATTATATTAGTGATGTTTGCTAAGGGATAAGTCCTGCACCATTTCTACTATGAGCATGAATGAGACTTCACATCATGAGGACAGATGTGCTGTTACTTTTCCTAGCGCCTGGATTTTGATGGATGATCAAAATGAATAAAAACCCCACAGGTTCACATTGGAGAAGAGAGAGACGCGAGATCAGAATATCAGAGAGACTTGTGTGTACGCTATTTTATCTTTGCCTTAGATTAAAAAATGCCTTCTGGACACCTGGTCCAATCTTCAAACAATGTCAGAATTAATGTTTTGTTGACCTAGTACTAGAACCTCAAATACAACATGACGTCCCCCATCAAACAGCACTGATCTTGGCAACATTTTAAAACAGATCTTTGTGGGTTTCATGTTCTAAGGCTACCAAAGCATTTTAGTGAAAACCTTTATATACAGCATGTTTTTGTCAATTCACGTTAAACTATAATGCCATGTATTTGATGTACTAACAGCGATGACTGCAGTTTAGACTCCTAAAAATTAAGGTGTTTCACAATGCCAAAGAAGAACCATTTTTGGCTGAACCTTTAACATCCGAAGACCCTTTTGTTTCACAAAATTTTCTTTCGATTATAAAAGGCAAGAAATAATTGTTTTTTCTTAAAAGCTTTGACTGAATGGTTATTTATGGCATCGCTGTGAAGGACCCTTGAAGCACCTTTATTATTAAGAGTGTACAACTGTAGTCTCGTTCTTCAATTTTTCCCTTTTCTCTGGCTTTTTTATGAAAAAGTGCATCGTCTCCTTCGGCAAATGTGACAGCGTGAACGGTTTAGTGACTGACATCCATTTCCAGCCCATCAGACACCTGCAGCCGTGTGTCAGTGATGCGTGGAGTGACAGAGATGAAAGTCAAAAGCTGAAGTGACGTCCAAGTTTCTCTAAAAAAGTCAAATGAAGCTTAGACGTGAACCGGTTTGACCTCTCGCATCACCAAACACTGAATGCATGAGGTCCCGAATAAACATCTAAGAGATGTTGACTGACAGACCTGTTCTGCTCTATAGTGATTGATGTTTGAGAGAGCTAACAGACCATCCACTGACTGCTAATAGATCTTAGGATGCATATTGCACATGGTGATAGTAAGAGCTTTCTCAAAACACATTCTGTGCATGTACTTGACAAACTAACTTGCTGACTTTTGCACTTCGGCTGAACCTCGTACTTTTACTACTTTTTCCCTTGTTTGGATTTTTGTTATTTGTAAATTCCCAGTATCTGCTACAGAAATAAAATGTAAACATTAAGGTTTCATTCTGCATAGCTGGTGTTATCCAATGTTTGGGCGTTCAGGTTTATATCTGGCACTCTGGAAACAAAGCTGTGGTTATAGGTGAACCAGCTTGCGACACTATACTAGTCAACAGTGACAGCTCACCCGAGGGGCACAAATTTAAAATATGTGTTTGGAGTGTCATGTGTGTGGTTCATGATTTCAAAATGTGTGTTCTGTGTGCATTACGTGTTTTGTCATAATAAGTGCCTGCTGCACACGCGTCAAAACCGTTTATGATAAACTTTGATTATGCATGAGATTATGCGAGTATCTGGCAAACGCGTCTCTTTTATCATAAACCCTTTAGATGCGTCTGCAGCAGGCACTTAATCTGACAAGACACGTGATACACAAAGGATCCCTCGACCCGCAGAACACATAGTTTTAAATAAGGAACCACACATATGATGGGCTACTGTACATAAATGTTGTGACGAACTTCGCATCGAGCGCCCTCGAGAGAAGAAGTCACCGGCCGCCACTGCTAGTCAATAGGCATTGAATTGATGGTATTGTAATTTTTAAATAGTATAGTATAACTTGAAAGAAAAAGTCAACAAGATTTCCTTGAGCGTACCTGTATACACACAATGTAGAAAAAAGTTTGGTAACTTGGTTTTGCAAGTCAATTCAACCACATATTCCTAAAGGAGACATTTCAAAAGACTTTTTTAAGATGTCAAATAAATCTTTCGTATCCCCAAAGTATGCATGTGAAGTTTAGCTCAAAATACCATATAGGTAATTTATTATAGCATGCTAAAATGTGCCATTTTTGGGTGTGTCCTTTTAAATGCAAATGAGCTGATACAATGCAAACACTGATCACCATAATAGTGGTTTGTTGAAATTGAAACTCAATTGTGCTGTCAATTATTTTTTCTCTCTGCACTTAATGGCTGTTACATGCTAGATGTATTTAGTAGGGGATGTTATCGCAACATTTAAAGGAGATATTATCTACACAGTATAACAATAGACAACCAGAGACAATGGGTGAGTTTGTAAGAAAAATCAGGTGTTTATTATAAGCACACTCACACATGTGCTCCAGGGTAACTTAAACGGGAAAAGGGAAAAAGGTGAGTGACGCCAAATAAAAGAAATAATCAAACCAAAACCCCAAGTGCCGTAGTTGGATAGTGCAGATTAAGTGGCGGTATTATCCCCTTCTGACATCACAAGGGGAGCCAAATGTCAATGCTTGCAGATAATGGTTTACCAAAACTAAGTTACTGGGTTGATCTTTTTCACATTTTCTAGGTTGATAGAAGCTCTGGGGACCCAATTTATCTACTTAAACATGGTCAGATTTGCAAAATATGTCGCCTTTAAAGGTACAATTTGTAAGATATTTGCAGTAAAATGTCAAAAAAAAACACAAAAAAACACTAGGCCAGTGTGTCAATGACGTTAAAATCCACATTACACTTTGTAACCGCCTTTACTGCATACCTGTCAACACTCCCGTTTTTCTCTGGATTCTCCCTATTTCACACCTATATCCCGCCCCCTCCCGTTTTGTTATTTCTCCCAGAAAACTCCCATAATTTAAACAGCCCTACCTCGTTATATGAATAATCACATATTATTCCAAGGTTGTCCAGTTGCCAGATCTTGTATGAAACGCATCATACTCGCACATTAAACACATAATTTAAATTTGAACCAATTTTTGACCGCAACCTGGCAACCCACAACTCTGTTGCGCTGTTGATTTCTGCGCAGGTAAACGGGGGAAGTTGAATCAAGCATCACTTTTAAAAATGGTATTAGAAAGCAAAAAAATATATATAGCTGCAAGTTAAACAACTTACTGTAAATCAACATTGGCAATTCCCACATTTTTGCAAAGTATATCATGCTGATTTTAGCATTGGACACGGTGGGGAAAAAGACGCAACGCAGCATAATAAATAACAACGGGACAATCGCACTGTGGAGGCAAATAGACATTAAATAAATAACTAGACTTGTGCGTTGGCTGCTGGATCATTGGTCAACGGCGCCAACATATTAGTGGTGGCAACTTTTTCATGAATCTCTTAGCAACTGGAGGTAAAAATGCCTCCGTCATGTGCAGTTTGGAGGTGTACAAACCATCATACCCCTTAAAACGAGGGAATTACCTTTACCTACAAGAAAGAGTGTAAACAAAACAAAAAAAGATTTAGTAAACAGTTCCCAAAATTGAATGAAGTGAGACATTTTATTGCATTTCAAAAATAGAGAAAAACAGAAGTATGACACCTGTACATTTTGTTGACAGCACAGCTTTGTCTTAGGAAAACTCGAAAAGTAAAACTGCATCAAATGCATGGATTTAAAGTGTTATGCCCGTGTCTGTTGACCCCATGGCCTCTGCCCGAGCTGTAGCACTCAGTAATGCTCGGCCTTAGTCCAAATAACTACAATTCATTTCTTGCGAAAGCTACTTCAAGTACAGAAATAGCAATCAATAAGTCAGTCAATGCTGTGAAATTGAACCAAGCTATATTTTTAATCAAGGGATTGTGACAGGATCGTAAGTCAATAGTGGTGTGCGGCTCTCTCCTCTCCCGACTGAAACGCGGCCTCATAGTTTCCAATTTCATGCTATTGACTGTTTCATGGCTTTACAGTCTTTTGCTTCAATACAATCGGATGGACAGTAGAGCAATGTTTGCGTGCTCTCTTTATTTTCTGCTAGCTGTGAATGCAAACGCACGATCACGCATGCATGCGGTTTGACGGCTTAAATGAGCTCAGGGCTGACTCAAAAAACGTGCGAGATAATTGAATCAATACAGCACAGAAAGCCTATTTTCTTTCTCAGTAATGCTTTGCTTTCATATCATATTACAGTGCCATTATGCGACAACAAACGGCTCGCCGAAGCCGCAAGGGAGCATTTATGCTGTTGCATGCACTTTAAAATTGTTGAATGTCACACACGGCTCCATTCATGCAAACATTCGGTTAGGATGAGGCTGGCACGTAACGCTGAGATCAACTGAGCTGATGGGTGCCGGAAGAAAATAAACCATTCGAGCGGCCAATCAAAAATAACCACGGCAAGCAATATTTACAAATAACGTCAACTCTTTATTTTGATTTATTAGTTTGTTCTCAAGAATACAAATTTATCACAAACTGGTTTTCTTTTGACATAAAAAGGTTGTTGATTCGCAGGTTATTTGTACAGGATGCTTTCTGAATGCTGGTTTAGAGCTGTGGTTCTCAAACTGGGGGCCGCGAGATGGTCCCAGGGGGGCCCCAGTTTTATGACATTTTATAAAATACATTAATTTATCATGAATTCTGTGTAATTAAACATAAAAAGGCTACTAACCAACACCACTTCCTTGTATAACTTAATGTTTAATTAAAACAGTTTTTTGTCTTGAATTTTCTTTGGGGGGCCGCGAAGAAACATACTGTACACAAGGGGGGCCACACGCGGAAAGAGTTTGAGAACCACTGGTTTAGAGGACTGTTTTGTCTGGACTGAGAATTAACAAATGAAAATATCCATCACGTTTAATCTTTGGAGACTATAAATAAATTAATGTGTTGGCATCATTCATTTGCAAGGTTCTGTACAAACAGCAATTACTTTACAAATACCCCAGATGTAACACATGCAGGTGTAATAAGTATGTTAAATACCCTACAGAATTGTTTGATTATCATATTTTTTTGTTTGTTTGAGCATAGCAGTTATTTGAATAGCTTATGACTTGCGCAAGAATTGTTACTGGAAAGAGACACAAGAGGTTTGTAACTAAGGTGACAGTCTCATTTTAGAAAGTAAATTTTGAACAGGCCAATGTGAACAACATGAATAATAAATATTTTTTGCAGTTGCCATACTGTAAGTCTAAAGCCCAGGATACACTACACAATTTTGGATGTTTAATGTTTAAATTGCGTAAGTTAATAATGGATTAAAAATTCCCCCAGTGGAAACACGGCAACTTCACATAAAACTTCATTAGGTGGTTTTTCAGGCAATTCAAACAAGGAATATATTGCAAAACTGCAATGGAAACAGTTTATTCAGGTTTACAAGTCACCTGACATGGGTAACAGTCACATGATTATTCCTTGAATATGGCATGGGATATGTGATAGGAGGACAAGTCCGAGGAGGTGTGGTTGACCTCATGCGGCATCACAAGAACGAAAAGCGCATGACATCAAAATAATCAGGAGTCGGCTGCTCTGTATGCTTTTGAGTCGCTCTTGCGTTATATTGTTGTCATCTGCATGTCAGTCTGCATGGTGCCGTATGAAGTCGAACACACCTGACCCTTATGGATTTTGGAATGACTTATCGCGAGAGAACAAAGTTACATTTAGTCACATAACATCAGTTAATAGAAACATCATAATTTCGAAAAAGTTTATTGCGCAAATTTTATTTTATTTTATTTTATTTTATTTTATTTTATTTTATTTTATTTTATTTTATTTTATTTTATTTTATTTTATTTTATTTTATTTTATTTACTGATCCGTGTATATGCAAATCTGTTGTCATGTATAGGCCTGCGTGAATTTTTTTTAAAAACGCCAAAGTAAATGTCCATGCTCTTGTCTTGTAAATGTAGTATAAGTTTACACTGATGTGAAACAACATTAACGGCGCATTCACACGGGGCGTAAGCTTTAACGCTTAACGGAAGGCTTGTCTGAAGCGTGGCCAACAGCCAATCACAGTGGCCGCTACACATGCTCCGCTCTTACATAAACATAATTGGCTGGCTCTGTCTAGGTAATTTGCATAAGGCGATCTGATTGGCTGACGCACGCGTTGCCGCTTGAAAAGTTGAGAAATGTTCAACTTCTGCCGCGAGCAACGGCACTGACGCGGCGCCGACGGATCCACAATTCAGTTCGCCATGCATGACGTCACCCATTAAAACTGAATGGGAAGCGTTAACGCTGACGCCCCATGTGAATGCGCCGTAAGAACAGTTATGGGAATCACAAAACAATTATTATAGATATGGCAATTGAATAGGCACTCAATGTGATACAATTCAATGCAAATCTAATAAACAATACAGTACTTGAAAAAAAGCATAAATACAGATTACAGTAACAAGAATTGAACATCTCCAGTGTTTGGAGTCCTAACAGTAACATTAACGGGTGAAAAGCAGAAAAGTTTTCAGAGATGAATGAAGTCATGAACTTCTCTCCTGGTTTTCCGATTTAACAGAATGCAGGTAAGACACATCAGCCTGCCATGAATTTTATCTGCTGATGGCCATTAGCAGTCCTGTAGGACAGAGCTGATGTATGTGATGCAAGTATAGCAGTTCCCGGACATGATGTGAGTGGAGGATTATGGGTAAGCAAGCATCAATGTCCTCAGCTGGTGTGTTGCAACACGTTACAGCAAGAAAAACAAAACTAAATGCAAACAATATAAAGTAAACTTAATAATTGTGCGTAGTTGGGATTGCAAAATAAACCAACTTGTCAGTTTTTAAAGATATTAGATACGTATAAGGCGGACGATGTCCGTGTAAACCATTGCAATGGTTGATGCAGGGAGTCTAAGCATCTCTCACACATTGAATGTGTCTGATGTTAACAAGCTCTTACTGGCTGCGAGGAAAAGCCTTCACATCTGTATGAGGTGAGATGATAGATATTTATTTCACAGTGTAGCGCCGTGATGGCAGTGAGTTGGAAGGTCTTGTTTACACCAAATGAGTTGTATTGATCTATGTTTTGGGATGATTTGAAGGAGACAACCTTGTTTTTCTTACTCCTGTCTTTGACTGAGCTGAAATAAGATATGCAGTGAGACAGTTTGTTTGCTTGTATTTAATAATCTACACAAACACAAAAATACCAACTTTTTAATTACTGTAGGTAAATAGACTTCATTAGTACCATTTAAACTGATAGATTTTTTTGATTATTTTGCAAATCGTAACAATAACATATTGCTTCTGACTGGTTTCACTGGAAATGTATTTCACTGCATTATTTTGGAAAGTACTGCAGTACTGTTACATTTAAGTTTCCCTATAGTTTCTCTGTCTACCCCCTTGTCTTTTAAAGTCTAGGTTTTCTTTCTCTCGGTCGAAGTGATTGTACATTTTGAAGTTCCACCTCACCCATTGTGCTCTCAACCCCGGCGTGTGTGAACTCATTCTGGAGGAAAAGGTCAGTCTGATTTTTCCGCCTTCCTTGGGCCGCTGTGACAGGGCACAGCCTGTGAAGTCCGGCACCCATGAAAGGTCTGGCTGTAAATCTCTGCTACTGCTGCATGGATGAGATTTTGTAAAAAAAAACCCTGAGGTTTACTTTATGTTTAGCCTGGGAATCTTTTTATATAAACACGGTTACAGGAAACGTGTTGACTTTTGCTCTTTACTCTGGCCAGATAAGCATTTATTAGCTTTATAAAATGGATACTTAGATGTTAATTGGTCAAGAGAGCGCTTAAGTACACAAGTAAAGGTTTACTCTGAAAAATGTTGGGTTATTTTCAACAAAGAGCACACTCATATTAAACCTAACACGACTGAACTGTGCCCGAGCATGATTGTTCCCCCTCACTACTCCCCCAGAAGCATGCACCTACACTAGACTGATCCGCGCCTGCGCATGCTTTCATCATTAAGATGCGATTGTTTTGAAGAAAAAGTAAGTAAAGCGTCTATTAATACTGGAATCCATTATAATGTTAAGTCTGAGTCGTTTGGTGCGTGATGACACACAGCCCCACCATATTGCTTAGTTGATCTGCCACATATACAGCTCAGACATTTACATAACCCGGCTGCCACATCTGAAGGTTTTTACGAAGGCAGATGAAGGTAAGTGGTCGCACAATCGACGTCTTTCCTTTGAGAGCACGCTCTGGCGTGAATTGCGATCACATTGTGCGCTCCCTGCCTGAGCCAAAGTGAACTGCGCCCGAGCCCATCTCTGCAAGCCAGCCGATTAACCAAACCGCGGCCGGGCACGGTACAGAGCGATCACACTAGTCAAGGGGTCCAACATTTTTGTCAGCAAGGTCTAAAACAATAGATAAAAAATCTGGAGGGCTACTTTCTGATATAGTCTACTTTTTGATATAACAACTTGTTTGTTTTGTTGATTTTATTTTACTTGTTGGTCTTTTTTTAATTTTAAAATGTTAAAAATGTTTAGAATGTTAAAATACATGAAATATGTAATAAATAAATATTAAAATTAAGGCTTTTAATAGAATGTGCTTTGGCGGGCAACTCACAGACACCGTGCGGGCACCATGTTGGAGACCACTGCACTAGTCAAACGAACCAGGCTTTGGGGGTCAAACGTGCTTGGGCGCAGTTTAGTTGGGATATTTTGAGCACACCTCCTGTTTGTGTCACACCCATGGACCATTGGCTAAACCTCTGAAGCGTATGGCACATCAGCAGCTTCAAAATTCGTCATCTGATTGGTTGAATTACAAGATTTCCGGGAGATGCGTGTGTCGCGTTCTTTAAAATCCGCCTGGAAACAACACAAAGTATTTAAAAGATGTCCAAGAGTTTTGCTTGATGCAATTAGTGGAATCTAATTGTTGTTATGAACCTCAGAGACGTTCGTGAATTAATAATTGACTATTTGCAGAACAATCTTGTGGAGACATTACCAAACCCCTGTTCCTGTATAGCTCAGTGGTAGAGCATTGTGTAAAAGGTCATGGGTTTGAACCCAGGTTACACTGATAAAAATTAAACAAATAGCTTGTCATGCACTGTAAGTCGCTTTAGATAAAAGCTTCTGTAAAATGCATATATATATATATATATATATATATATATATATATATATATATATATATATATATATATATATATATATATATATATATATATATATATATATAAACATGACACGGCACAAAGCAAACCATGATTGGTTGCTTTACGTGTCATTCACATGACCTCTTGGGCGCTCCTTGTCCAATCAAAGCTGCCATGGTTTTTAAGACGTTTTGTAAACACGAGACGTATGGTTTATAATTTAACCCATGTGGGGTTGTTTTAACCCTTTGCTGGGTCAAATATAAACATTTTTAGTTTGGGTTTGCCCTTTTGTGACCCAGCACTAGGTAAAAACATAATTTTTACTGTATTTTTTTACTGTATTTAAATTTAAAAACTTTTTAAAAACAAAATTAAATTACACCTATATATTGGAATATTGCACAATGTTTTGACGTCATGTGAGTTGGATGTACTGTAGGATGCCCACCTCCAGACACGCGCCAACGTGTCTTCACATTGCCTTAACATTGAAATCACTCGCGCTTCACGCCTCTACAGCGGTTGGTGTAAACGCAGCATAAGAGGTGAATTGCCTAACCAATGGCTAACAGTATATTGTAAGTGGCTTTCTCATGAGATTACGTATAAAGCTAATCAACTGTTTAAAAAAAATAAAAATTAAATTCAGAGGTAAAGTGATTTTGCTTCTGCATTGTAGTTTCCTGCTTGCAGATCAAAGGCATCAAGCCTTTATTACTTGGCCTCTACTTGATGTGTTTCATGTCAGGGCAGGGTTGATTTGTCCGGATAATAACAAATTTCAAGTAGCTTCTCTTTAATACTATAATTGTCATTAGGTGGAGTGCAGCGTTGACATCATAGGAGACAGGAGACTTATTTATCTATGAATCAAAAATAAAAACTCAGAAGTGAGCACATTCAGCGGCAGAGCTCACTTCAGAGCCAGAGAGACGATGTTAATGAAGATCTACATTACAAATTGGTTTCAGTGTATTAAAGCTGAACTGCAAGTAAACTCCCTGTAAATAGTTGAATAATTTAGTATATGACCCTTTAAGGAGGGTATCTAATGGCACAATTGAAATGTGCATGCTAGGAAGTTACATTTAGTGTCTGGCTTCAACACTTCCAAACAAGACAGAGATGTCCAATCAGTTTTGTGTGCAGGGTAACCTCAGCCTTTATCAGTGCCTGAAGATCTTCCTTCATCTAACAGATTGACCGGTTGTGATGTTGCTTCGGGGGAATTCAGTTTTATTTGACTCGTTGATTAAAATAATTCATGCACGTTCAGTCGCCTCTGTCATTATTAATCAGAATATCTCTAATGCAAGCTTCTTGTTTTCAGCTTCTCTTTATCTTTTTTTATATCCTTTAGTGTAATCTGTCCTACCCAGTCTCACACTGTTTCGTGATATAGTCATGTACATTTTTTATTCTTTTTTCCTAATATTATTACAAATTTCCGCATTTTTTCGTGATAGTAACGAATTCCTGTTTTCGTGTGATTATCACGTATTGGTTACTCAACTGATTTTTCCTATTTTCAAACCATTATCGCTACGGTTTAGGGTTAGATTTGGTGCTTGCATTAGAATGTCACTTTATTTATTGGTTAGAGTCGTCTGGCGTCAGGGTTATGCTGAGTTTACACCAAACGCGTTTTGGGCGTCAAAATCGCGTCTATCGCGTTTGCCGCTTGAACACTTTGAATGCATTCGCGCGTGTAGAGCGGAGTAGACGCGCGGAAAAAGCAAGCATTTGACGCGAGTCCGAGACAAAATCCGCTTCTTGTGGGAGGGGCAACTGCTGTGCGGGTGTCTGTTTGCAAGATGACTGATGTTGATTGTGCATTTATCAAAAGAGTTACCAGTTTGTATTTGGTAACCTTACTATAGGGGGAAAATAAACGGCGCGGGTCGATAAACGTCACGTGATTCAAAAGTGAAGTGTGTATTACAACTTACCAGGTTGCCCAAAGTCCTTACTGACACTCTTCCAAGCGAGGTCCTTTTTATTCCTCTATAGGAATAACAACTTGTGTCATATAGCTCTGAGTGACTGCTTACGGACAATATCAAGTCTTGGTTGAGTGAGTGACCACGGGCGGGGCTGCCACCACAGCAGCAGGCAGGCTCCTGATTGGTTAACGCGGCGCAAAATCCCGCCAAAGTTCACATTTTTCAACTCGGGCGTCAGCCGCAAATTCATGTGAACCACAAAATGCACAAAAGCACCATTCGTGCGTACCATGCAAAACGCTCAATTCGCGCCTTTTCACGCGAGCCTCTTCCACGCCGCGGGACCTCCTGATGCGCGTCAACGCATCTGCACATTGACTTAACATTGAAATCACTCGCGCTTCACACCTTTAACACGGTTGGTGTAAACGCAGCATTAGAGTTGGGTTTGGGTTTTCATCCATCCATGATCCTTCATCTAACCATTTTTTGTATTAAGCATCAATGCATATAAATAGATTTAAGATTAAAAACATCATAATTGTGAGTTATTTCCCCTGATTTTGTATTAACAGTTATCATTTTGATGAATAGTATTAACATTGTTTCCATTTCATTATCATTTTACACCTGATGCTTCATTGTAACACTGTGTGACAACTAACCCCGCTGTGTACAAATGTTTTCAATCCCAGCTATCAGTTAGGAGTTGCTGGCATGTTAGTGTTATGTTTTAGGTAACAAGATAATGATTAAAATAATATAAGGTTTGATTTGGTGACTCAAAAAAAAAAAAAAAAAAAAATATATATATATATATATATATATATATATATATATATATATATGTAAGATGAAGAAATGTACTTTTATGCCTTCAAAACAGTCTTTGTTCAATATCTTAACAAAGCACATGAAAACTTTTCACAAGGAGATCACAGGAGATCTACTGACAGTAAGAAAAAAAAGACCAAAAGCACAGATTGCTCGGCCCTGTATACATATGTAATGTACAATTAACCCCACGTTAGTTTGTGCCCTGCTCACATCTACAGGTATAGGACAAATGTGTAATAGGTTCATCCAATGCTCCCTAAATTGAGCTCTATAATCTTTATGGCAAAAATGTCTCATTTGTGTGCATTTTTAAAAAATGAAACGTGAGAAAAAAGTTTCATTTCAATGCGTTTCTCTACATTGCTTTTTGAAGTTCATGATAATGAACAATGCTCCTTTTAGCTCGAGATGTATTGATTTTAAAATGTAATGAGAGAAAATGAATTAGACATGCGGGTTTGTGCATTGTTGGTAAATTTACATCTTGAGAGAAATGGCGATGTTCCAGATCCATGAACTTTAAATATTCACAAATTAAATACGCCTGGAAGCAGGTGGCTCATTTTGAGATCTGTTTCAAACATGTACTCTCAAATACTATTACAGTGAATTTTAATTAGGTGTGTAATGATGTGGAGGGGCTGTGGTTTCAGAAGATATTTTTCTCATTGTAATCTTGTCCTGTTTAAAACTCTTAAATCTAACTTTGCCAAGAGGCGTATGTTTCTCCAAAACCTTTTCTTCCTCTGATGTGTGAGAAGGATAGGCGTGTATGTTTTTGTAAACTGGCCATGTAACGAGGAAACCTGAAACATGAAATTATATATACATATGCACGTGAACGGCACTGGCGGCCTAACAAGGAGTGAATGAAAGCTTGAGATGCTTGCATACCCTGAATAATCTTAAACTTTTCAACAGCGTAAATGTATTTTTAACAATTTTAAAAGTTTGTGGAGCACATTTCAGGATATATTATTTTATGAATCTGTCACAAAGTAATGCAGGTTGTCTTAATAATTGGCAGATAAAGCTTTTATAACCACACTGGATTCAACAGCAAATTCACATCTCACATGTTACAATTGAAGAAGACATTTACATAGAAGTCTCAAAAGGATAGCACCAAACAATGGCCCATCTAACGTGTCAGGGCAAACGATGGGGGGGGGGGGGTCATATGAAATTAAATTATGCCACTTTTCTTAAAGTGAACTTAAAAAAAGAATGCATGCATACTGTATGACCTCTGTTAGTCATTTAATACGAGCTCTCAGACATCACCGCAGATTTTCTTTGCTCTATGAAAGTAAAGTTTTACTGCGTGTGGCTATAATAAAATGATTATGCTTACAAACTCAGAGAAAATTGCTAAACGTTAAAAGGTCGCAGAAATCATTAGAAAATGTCTTATTTCTGGCACAGTGAGCGTCACCCACACTGATAAACGAGATGGCTTTTATGCTGCTGTGAGCTTATCATCATTGTTTATAGTTTCATCAACATTTCACTTGTTTTTTTTAATCACTGCTGACTGTTTGTTCGTCTTTGTAATTTTTTTCCAGCTATTGTTGATAAAAAATTACGTGAGACTGAAAAAATGATTACTTTTCAAACTTTAAATGCAAAATTTCTTTTTGCATACTTCAATTGATTCAAATTTATTGGTGCATTGTGTAACTTTTAGAAGGATCTCTTGACAGAAATGCAATATATACCTTACATACAGTAATAAGCTGTATTGAATTTATAACGTTAGAATGAAACATTTCTATTTACGTTAGGGAATCGCTTTCGTTTTTTTCATGAGAATCTTACAATTTTGCACGTTTAACTACGTATGAATTGATACTAATTAGTCAACTTGTAAAATATGTACGATTTCTCATGGGATCAGGCTGGGTTGCAAGCTTTCTCATTGTAAAAGGAACCCAATTGTCATTTCTAAACAAAAACAAGGCCACTGTTATATGGTTCAATTTTATTCAATCTGTTAGGACAGGTCAGGTCAGTACATGCTGTATTTTTGGCCATAATATTAAAGCCTTGAACGTTGTAATTATTGAAATTGACAGTGAATTAGAACCAAGACCATCGCCATGGTAACGTGAACAATGAGAGCTTTCTGTTCAAGGAGAGACACACAGATGTCTGTAAAAGTTTCATCTCTGATGATAGGATCTCAAGGGCTTCACACAGACCGTATTAAAAGGATGAAGAGATTTTTTCCTGTGTGTTAATTGTTTTCAACTATTACCAAACCAATGGGCCATAAACTCATTTCTTCCTCATGCTCTCACAGTGGAAGTGCATATAAATTTTACTGTCTTTATGGGATTCGGCTTATGCAGATTCACAAAGCATGCTGCATGTTATGTACAAACTCTCTGCATTTTAATGGCTCGTCATTGAATGGTATCTCACAGAAGCAGAATTTTCCAGCATATTGCTGAGAGGAAAATAATATTGCTCAGAGTTTGCTCTTTCATAGCTCGAGATTTAATAAAGTGCTCAATTAAAATAGCCATCAGCTTTGTCTCTAACCATATATGAGGAGAAATGGTTGGAAAAAATGTGATACAAATAAGTGTTTGTTGACAAAGTAATAGGAATTTCACATGGTATGCGGCTAGTGTCTAGTTCATTTTCAATAGGAGAAAGCGTCAAAAAGGGGGCGGTTAGTGTTGTAGTTCTCGAAACAGGTCTTGGTCTCGTCTTTGAATCGACCGCTTTTTTACTCTGCCTAGTCTCTGTCTCAGACAAAGAGGACTCGGAATTTTATTTCAAGACCGGTCAAGACCACAACTGATGGCACATAATGAATTTATTTTTTATCATTAATTTTATGCAGTTTATTCAGGTTTGGCATATGATGTTGGCATTCTTTAAGCATTGTTTAAGTTTCTCCCAATGACAATATTTTTAATTTTATTACTAAAAAACCCTGCATTGTGTTAAGTGAATGGCAAGCCATGGAAAGACTAAATGGTTAAATTGATTTCAGCTCTTAAGTGTTTGTTCACTTTTATTTGCTTATAGACAAAGATAAATTCCCACATATCTGCAATGCCTTTATTATGCCTTTTCTATGGGCTATGAGTAGTGATGTAGTACTCGAGTGGTCTCGAGCCCGATTTCTGCTTTCTCTGACTTGTCTCGGACTTGTTTCTTCAAAGACTCGGTCTCGGACCACAGTGGGAGGAGAAGGACTCAGACCGAATCAAGACCAACGCATTTTTTATGTTTATATAAAAAACACACAACACATAACAATAATAATAAAATGCAATGTTGACGTTTTTTTAAAATGACATCCCATGGTGCAATGCAAAGGTACTGCCATCAGAGCCTTTAATTTATCTCTAGAAAAATAGGCAGAAGATGATGCATGTCGTAGGGATTTTTTTATGAATGAATGAATGAACGATATTAAATCATGAATATGAAAACGTCTCGGTTACATATGTAACCCTCGTTCCCTGAAGGAAGGGAACGGAGACGTCACGTTGTGACCGACGAATTGGGAACCGCTTCGCGGGTGACCTATCTGCTTCGAGAAACCTTTAAAACGCCAATGAACTTGGCATGCAGATAATTGCATCTGCCGGCGCCGCCCCGCCGCACAGGTATTTAATGAGCGGCAGGTGCAGTTATCAAATCAGCTATTTTTTGCTGAGAAAGCTGGACAGAAAGAAAAGTGTCCGGCCGATATCAGCAGTGGAACAGCAAACTGTGGCGACGGGACGTGACGTCTCCGTTCCCTTCCTTCAGGGAACGAGGGTTACATATGTAACCGAGACGTTCCCTTTCAGTCGGTCACTACGACGTCACGTCGTGACCGACGAATTGGGAATCCCTACCAAAGCGCCACTGAAGCTGACCCTTCCAGTGCCTGCGTAAACCCTCCGACTCTCCTCTTTTAGGGAACGGAAAAGGGGTTGAAGCAGAGGCCGGTCACTACTTGTTCCTTAACCCACGATAGTGACTAGGCGAACTGGGAAGCGAACTCGTCAGGCGGGACTAAGATCGCTGCGGAAAGAAAACCCTCTAGGGGTCTACCACTAAGGTGATGGATAAAAAGACACGAGGTCTATAAAAAATACACTCTCTTAGCAACACTAGAGAGGCGCGGAACGAACTCCGCTAAGGGAAACGTGGTAAATCAGAAACTTTCCACGGAAATACTCACAAAGAAACCACTAGGAGGCGCAATGTGGGCGCTAGCCTCACCCAGATTGTCAAGGATACATCTAGTGAGAGGCTGGCAGCCGATGCTCCGCAACATCGGCCACCAAGCGGTGGAGGAGACAAAAAACAGTTTTTGTAACGTTTTTGCCTTAACTGCCTTCCATACTGGTGCGGTTGTGCAGCACCGAAAAGAAAGGCTCCAAGCCGACACAGGAGCCGTTCCTCGATGTTCTCACTGATCTGACGAGAGAACTCGAGAGGATACCGGCTCAACACGAACACTGTAGAATTTAGTGAATGTAGCCTATTAGGTGTCGCCCAGCCAGCAGCTCTGTAAATGTCAGTTAGAGAGGAACCACGAGCCAATGCCCAAGATGATGCTACACTTCTCGTAGAATGTGCACGCAGATTAAACGGGCAAGAAATACCCTGCTTTTCATACGCAAGGGTAATAGTGTCCACAATCCAATGGGACATCCTCTGCTTGGCGACAGCATTCCCCTTCTGCTGACCACCGTAACAAACAAAGAGCTGTTCTGAGGTTCTAAAGCTTTGCGTCCGAGTTACATACACACGTAGCGCACGCACCGGACATAATAAAGCCACGGCTGGGTCTGCCACCTCCAAGGGCAGCGCTTGCAAGTTCACCACTTAGTCTCTGAATGGAGTAGTGGGAATTTTGGGCACGTAGCCGGGCCGGGGTCTCAATATTAAAATGAATTCAGCGGGCCCGAACTGTAGGCACGAATCGTTGACCGAAAATGCATGAAGATCCCCTATCCTTTTTATCGAAGCCAAAGCAAGGAGTGTTAAGAATTTTGAAAGTTACAAAGTCTACACTCACAGAATGCAGAGGCTCAAAGTGGATGTCCCATTTAAGCTTTCAGCACCACGGACAGGTCCCAAGGAGGAATAGAGGGAGGACGAGAAGGATGCAGCCTTCGTGCGCCTCTCAAAAACTTAACAACCAGGTCGTGCTGACCCACTGTCCGACTGTTTATCGGAGCGTGGTGCGCGGATATCGCAGTGATATCCATTTTAATGATATAGGGAGACAGCCTTCTGTCCAAGCAAAGGAGATAAATAAGCACGAGTCTGATCGAGCATTTTCGGATGTCTTCTCGTGAGAAGCACACCAATCAACGAACAGATTCCATTTTAGCGAGTACGCCTGTCTCGTAGACGGCGCTCGCGCTGCAGAGATGGTGTTATATACCGAGTGTGGTAAATCACCTAAAACCTCCGCGCCCCGTCCAGAGACCACACATGGGGGTTCCACAGATCGGGACGCGAGTGCCATAATGTGCCAGGGAATCAGCCAGGGAGGGACTGACGCGAGGAGAGTGACTCTGTAAAACCAATTCCTAGTTGTCCGATACGGCGCAACTAATAGAATGCGCTCCTCGTCCTCCCTGACTTGCACAGTGTCTGCGCAATAAAGCTTACTGGGGGGGAAACCCCGCGGCCAGCTGTGTGCCAGTGCATTCACGCCGAGTGTTCCCTCGGATAATGAATAAAACAGGCGCCAATGGGTTATCTCTGAAACAGCAAACAGATCTAACTGCGCTCTGCCGAAACATTTCCAAATCAGCTGAACCGCGGGGGGGGGGGGGGAGTCGCCACTCGCCAGGGCGCGCTGCTCGTGAGAGCGCGTCTGCCGCTGTGTTCAGCGACCCTGACATGTGAATGGCACGAAGAGACCTCAGATACTTCTGACTCCAGAAGAGGAGAGGCGGGCGAGATGCGACAGGTGACGAGAGCGCAGACCGCCTTGGCGATAGATATACGCTACAGCCGCAGTGTTGTCGGTGCGCACTACATCTTAAGCATCGAATCACGTTGATGAAACGGACGAGCGCAAGATATACAGTGCACAGCTCGAGGCAATTTATGCTAATGTCGCTGGAATGTCGACCAGACCCCCGAAGCGACGAGCCCGCCGTACGTGGCTCCCCACCCCGTGGTAGAGGCATCTTTGCCAACAATAGCATGCCTGGAGACCTATCTCAGTGGCACCCGCACCCTGAGAAACGCTGGGTCTGACAACGGGGTGAAAGTGTGACGGCATCTCGATGTAATTATAATACTGTGAAAGCCGGTGAGCCACGCTCTCCTCGGGACTCGGTCATAAAGCCAACACTGAAGCGGTCTCATATGGAGCAGCCCGAGCGGTGTCACGGCCGCATGCTGCTCCCATATGCCCCAGAAGTTTCTAAAATTAATTTCAGTGGAACCGCAACCCTGCCTTTAAATTTTGAGGCAAGCCAGAATTGACTGAACACGCGCTTCTATGAGACGTGTTGTTAAATCGACCAAATCCCGTTACATTCCGAGAAAAGAGATCCTCTGCACGGGGCAAAGTTTACTCTTTCCCCAGTTGACCTGAAGACCGAGACGAGCGAGGTGTTTAAGTACACGATCTATGTGTGTGCACAGCATCTGACGAAACTGAGCTATTATGAGCCAATACGCCAAAACGCAAACACCGCTCTCTCTCTCTCTCAAGGGCTGCAGTGCGCCATCCGCAACTTTCATGAAGACACAAGAGAGAGAGAGAGAGAGAGAAAGCCCGAACGGTGAGACTTTGTACTGATATGCCCTCCCCTCGAACACAACGCGGAGAAACGCCTGTGTTGGGGGAGTATGGAAACATGAAAGTACGCGTCCTTCAGGTTGAAGGCTGCGAACCAATCCTATGGGCGGATGCATTAAACGTTCCGTAAACATTTTGAACAGCATTCTGTGAATGTGAATTCTGTGAATTCTCGATTCAGTACGCTCAGATCTAGGATCGGACGCAACCCGCCACTCTTCTTGGGTACAATGAAGGGCTGTAAAGCCCCGAATTTATCTCGGCTGGAGGGACCGGCTCGATCGCGTCATCGCCAATAGGACAGCAATCTCCGCACGCAGTACGTGCGCATCGACAGCCTTCACCGTGGTGAAGCGAATGCCTGAATATTTGGAAGGTAGCCGGGCAAATTGAATGCGTAACCGAGACGGATCGTGCGTAAAAGCCAACGCGACGGGCTGGGAAGCTCTTCCCAGGCCCCCAGATACCGAGCGAGAGGAAATTAACGGCACGATATGTGTACCCGTGGCGAGCGGAGACGGGGAACTCAACGACGCGTGCTCTTTGGCCGCATTGTGAGATGATGTGTGTAATGAAACACTCACCCGAAACCGCTGATGGATGCTGAGCAAAGGCTCCTTTGTAGACGTCCCGCTCGATACATCCGCTGGCGAATGAGGAAGAGGAGAACGTAGGGTTTTGAGCCCGTCCGAAACTCCTATATGCCTCCGGGGATCTGGAGAAAGAAGAGGAATTCGCTCTTTGAGGTTAGTGGGTGCCGATTGAAGTCGGCGGAACACAAAACGAAACCAAGGATTCCCCACCCGGCCCTCCTCCGGGGTGGGGGGGAGAATGATGTTTTCACCATCTCCTGAAGAGCGATCCTCTCCATCTTCAGATCGCCCGACTCAGAGCCGCTAAGTTTCATTTTCCACCTCTGTAGCGGGCTGAGTGGGCGGGTGTACTGCTTACGACAGGTTCCTCAGAGCTGCCGGGATGAAGGAACAAAAAAGCCGTAGCAGGACGCCCTCGGCGAAAAGCAGACCAATATACTGACGTAACGGAGGGGGCAGCTAGGCTCCGACGTGGCATGATGCCTCAGTCTGCTCTAAAGCGGCCGATCATTGTTGGACACTCTCAGCCGCGTCGCCGAAATGGCTGGTCTAAAATGGAACATTAGGACGATTATTAACGACCTACTTAATGCCCGCAAGACGCAACCAGAGATGGCGTTCCTGGACCACCGGGGGTGGGCATAGCACGTCCGGCGGCCTGAGGGGTGAACCCAGTCGCTCGTAGCGCTAGATCAGAGCCACACAGGATTCTTTAGTTGCCGGACCGTGACCTCGCCTGTGCAGATCCTTCAGCCTGCCTTAGCCTGGCGGACCTGCATCACGCCATGGCGCGCACGGCAGAGGCCGCCTCTCACAAGCCCGTGGGTCTGTGAGGGGAGGGAGGCTGGTCTCTTGGAGCAGCATAACCCTTAGCGGCCCCGCCGTCAGGAGAGGTGAGAGGTGATAGCTGAACGGTCGGTTCCGGGAGGAAAACGAGTTTTCCACGACCGTGTCAACCAACATGCACCCCGGGAAGAAAGGCACAGAAGGTTGGGGCTGTCTTCGCAGTCCTGAAGTGCCAATCATCTAGGCGGGACGGTGCGGTGGGGGAGGAGCTCTCCGCTCCACACAGACCGTCTCCGCGCTCCCGAGCGTACATGGCCGCCACTCGGGGTCGAGCACGGGAGCCCCTACCCAACCCGAAGGCGGGAGTGGGTCCGAGTCGGCGACCGAATAGACGACCCCCTCTCCGATGCTGTGACAGACATAGAATCCTCGTGAGGACTGAAAGAGGACGAGAGCGCGTAGAACACGCGCCACCCGTCTCTTACGGCACCTCTGGCTGTGGATGGGGGTGCTGAGAGTCACTGGACGCACCAGCTAACCGATTCAGCACCGTTTATACGGAAATAAGATTTCCGGAGTTTTGCCACCGCACCTTTAACGGGGCTCCGCAACGGAAAAAAGGGGGTGACGTTCCCGGAGGTACGAAACCCGTCTCCGCCATCCAAGAGGTTCATGCTCTCTTAGGAGTATGAACTCTCCACGATCGCAGCCTCAGCATGCACTCTTGCGCACGAGAGAAAACGATCGTGGCCACCCGGGGACCCATACATTTGCCGCATCCAGAAACCCGGACGGAAAGACATCTTTAAAAAGACGCTCCCGTCTCAGTGCAAGTGAAATGCTGTCTTTAAAATGACGCAAAACACCGCAATACTCTTTTAGAGGAAATACTCTTTTAATGTGCTGATGTTGATGAAGCACACAGGGGAACGGCTACGCACACACTCAACTAAGAGTGAGAAAAAGTCAAAAAATAAAAAGAGAGGTGGAACACCCGCGAGCCTCCGCTGAAATGCCTTTGCCCAACCAAATCGAACACGCAGAGTTCTCCAAAGAGCAGAAAGTAGCTTCTCGTGAGCAGTCAGTCTGCCAGCTTTCGAAGCTAAAAAGCTGATTTGATAACTGCACCTGCCGCTCATTAAATACCTGTGCGGCGGGGCGGCGCCGGCAGATGCAATTATCTGCATGCCAAGTTCATTGGCGTTTTAAAGGTTTCTCGAAGCAGATAGGTCACCCGCGAAGCGGTTCCCAATTCGTCGGTCACGACGTGACGTCGTAGTGACCGACTGAAAGGGAACTGAGATGTTTTTATGGTCTTAGACTCGACTCGGTCTCGACTCAGACTTGCTTCCTCAAAGACTCGGTCTTGACGTGGACTCGACTGTATTTGAAAACCAACGGACTCGGTCTTGACTCGGTCTTGACCCTTCAAAACTCGGTCTTGACTCATACATGGCATAGGCGGTCTCGTCCCCATCACTAGCTATGAGTGTCATCCATGATTTTTTCTAAGCGGAAAAGTGCCCGATGTCGTCATTCACGTTTTTTCCATTGTCCAATTGAATTAGAAACAGGCCTTGAAATATCAAAATCAAAAAGATTATATTAGTGAAACTCTAGTAGTGTGTGGCTTTTGCAATCTTAAAAGTACACTTCTACACGTGAATACTATAATTTAGTGCCTTATTTAGCTATAATAATTGAAAAATCAAATTGAGTAATATTTATGGGTTTATCCAATAATCGAATAATCCGAAAAATAATCTCCCGATTAATCGATTATGAGAATAATCTTTAGTTGCAGCTCTAATAGATTGTGACATTCTTGCACTGTTTTTGTTTGCATTTATTATTATTGTATAAAAAAGGGTATACTGTTATTTTCTTTGTTTTTTCTCCACCTGAAAGGTGCACGCTTCGAATTCAACGAATGCAGCGAAATGCAAAACCTTTCACATGAGCTTGCATTCTGGCACTCACATGCGTATGAAGTCAATGGCATAAAAAAGTCTAATGTGATGCGTTGCTCACGTCATGCCATGTATCTAGAAATCAAACACATTATTTTCTATAAATGCACACATACAACAGCGGCACATGGCGGCGGCTGTCCACTGTGACTGTGGATGGTGCTCAAATTACTGCCGCGCCACTCAAATAGTTTAACATTAAATAACATCATATATATATATCCTAAAACATACATGATTAACATAGGTTGCAACATTTATTTTAAATTTTATGTTTTACAATTTAATTCACAGGATCTTTTTAAAAATAACATGGCCCTTTGTAACCTTTCATATCGCCCTTGATGTGCCATCATTCATATGCCAAAAAAAGTGTAACATACCGTGTGCATCAGTGATGCGCAAGTCAAAGTATAAACAACCCGCACTCGACCAACGTTTTCAACTAACCTGCCCGCATTTTTTTTAAAGTAGTAAATGTTTAAAATAATTATTTGGCATCTTTATTTCAAATGACCCGACCGACAGCGACCCAAATATCATTCAAAATATTTTTGGATGACTTGTAACAGCGGGTAACCACGGGTGACCGTAGGCACCCGCTCATTTTGGATCAACCCACCCATCACTGGCATGGGTTGCTGCTCAGACCAATCAGTTTACGACATCAAAATACTGCAGGAAGGGCCTGCTATGTAAGCTAAGCTGTCTCGAGAGGATGCCAGCGGTTGAACCAGTTTGATGTCAGCTAACCAGTTATATTTACTTGGTTATACTGCAATTAACAAAGATACTTAATTCTTAGAGTTTAACTGGTTAATGTGCTTTTGCTGTCACTGGCATGTTTAAATGCATCCTAGAATTAACAGCTAGTTCAGATCTGTACACACTATGCAGATTTAATGAAATTTCACTACTTGAAGTGTATAGGCTTGTAAAATGTGATTATCACTGTCATAAATAACTGCAGCGTGTGTACACGACAGGATTAAACACTCCAAAGAGACGCTCCGCAGTGTGTTTGCCGACTTTTATAGATATCTATGAGTAGTAATGTATTCCTTAATGGATCGACTTAATGGAGAAAGTAAAATCTATAAATAATATTTCACTGCACCACATTGGCGGTTTTCGCAAATGGTTTTACATAATGGCGTTCAATGGAAATTTCCAAGTAAATTGAATTAACGGATGAAAGTCATTGAGGTAGACGTGTCATTTGAACACCGTCTGGTGTTATCACAAATATTCTGTCTGAAAGAGAAGACGTCATTGGAAAGAGGAAACCGATTTACATATCTGTCGTATTTTACTCCGTATGCACGTATGTGACACATGCGATTTGTTTACAGTACAAACATTTGCAGCGAAACCGCATACATCTGCAAAAGCTCCATAATTGAAAAGTAAAGATGGGATACACAGCCGGTAAATATCACTTTTAAATGAGGCTGGAGATGATATAATGATGAATGCCTTTCTGCGGAGCAGCATATTTGGAAGTGACACGTAAACATTAGGACTATTGGGACTATTACTCAATTAGATGACCTGACACGAGCCGAGTCGTCTCTCATACGGCTTTCGGGAGTAGCACAATGTTTACCCTCATTACACGCGGCCTTTTCAATCCAAGGTCAATGCAAACTTCATCAACAATTCTCTCTGGTGCTAATACTTCAGATTTTGTAAAATGCCAACGTCATACGTGCTTCACGGGGCCATGATTTGGCTGGTCAGTGCGGCCGCTATGCCCCTGCTGGTAGGTACTGGTACTACACCTGTAAACAGCTCACTAGAATTTGCGGTATCTCAGTCTACACTTGTTTTACCAGGCATCTAGGAATTACTTAAAAAGTTTCATGCCAAATATCTGAAAGTTTGCTACTTGTAATTCATTATAGCTTGAACATTACAAAGCGCTGTCATTCAGTGCAGTATAAGATAACACTTATCCTGAGGCATCTGAGCACAGAATGATGAAACATGCTCTGTGAAGCGATAGATTAACAATTAATTTGCATTAATAATTAAAACCAATTAAACAGGGAACTGTACATGTCGTTGGTTATAGAATTAGCTGATTTAGCAGTTCAGCTTCACACCTCGAGTAATTAGATATACAAACAGCACGACGCCGCACAAGCCTATGTTCAAGTCAAAATGCTTAGATCAAAAAGAGTTTAAACATGAGAAAAAAATGCTGGGTTATTTTCAAACCAGGGTTTGGTCAACAAGGCATGAACCCAGCTGGTGGATTAACCCAAATGTTTATATTTGAACCCACAGTGGGTTAAAACAACCCAGCATTTTGGGATAAGACAACAAAGCATGGGTTAAATTTAGGGATGGGCCGATCCAATACTTGGGATGAGTAACGGGCCGATCTGGGCCTTTTTTGCTGGATCGGGTATACAAGATTCGTGAGAGGATGCTTTAAGCACATTATCCTGCACCCCAGAAGTGGCGAAATGACATTGCTGCCACATATATATATATTTTTTCATGCAGTTATCTCGTTATAACAAGATACTATGTCCTTAAAACAATAACAAGATATTATGCCATTAAAACGACATTTTTTTTTCTTATAATAACAAGATATTATGCCATTAAAATAACATATTTTTCTTGTTAAAATGACATATTTTCCCGTATTAAGGAGATATTATATCATTTAAATTACACATTTTCTAACGCTGTTTTATTAATCAACACTTCAATACAGAACTGCTTTTTGGCAAGATCATGGCGCATGTCATTTAAAGAAATGTTTTTTTTTTTTGTTATAACGTGATATTTTGGTGTTAAAAGGACATATTTTCTCGCAATGGAAAAAGCCCAACCCTATTTCAATTATACGGTGGTGCATTGTTGCCACATACATATTTTTTTTCACACGATTATGTTGTTATAACAAGATATTATGCCATTAAAACAACATATTTTTTTGTTAAAGTGACATATTTTCCCGTATTAAGGAGATATTATATCATTTAAATTACACATTTTCTAACGCTGTTTTATTAATCAACACTTCAATACAGAACTGCTTTTTGGCAAGATCATGGCGCATGTCATTTAAAGAAATGTTTTTTTTTTGTTATAACGAGATATTTTGGTGTTAAAAGGACATATTTTCTCGCAATGGAAAAAGCCCAACCCTATTTCAATTATACGGTGGTGCATTGTTGCCACATACATATTTTTTTTCACACGATTATGTTTTTATAACAAGAAATTATGCCATTAAATCGACATATTTTTCTCGTTAAAATGACATATTTTCCGTATTATGGAGATATTATATCTATAAATGACACATTTTCTAAGGCCGTTTCATTAATCGACACTTCAATACAGAACTACTTTTTGGCAAGATCATGGCACATTTAACTGACATTATTTATTTTTGCTTCATTCTCAGTTATTAATTTATTATGATTAGGCCATGTTGACAGGATCCTGTGGACAGTACACGTTGGCATCTTCAGCAACTAACCGTGTGTCTTAATCAGCTCCCTTGTTCAGTAGTCAGGGCACTGATCAGGGAGTCGGCCATTTTAAGGGCTGTTCAATTGCAAAATCCGTCCAGTACACTGGAATGTTCGTTTCCTATAATGCAACGCAAAAACCAGTGAGCATCGATGATCCCTATGTTCCCTTACCGGAAATCACGTGACCTTTTCTGAAGCTCGCCAACCGAACATCACGTGATCCAACTCAATAAACTTTATGAAATGTGACAGAACTTTTAAAAGGACAAACGTTTGTTTTGGTTTTAAATATAAACACACATCGCTACACAGTACTACTAGTACAATCTACTCAATATTTAAAATAATAGTGTTTATTTAAAATTTTAAAAAATATATACATTTAAAATGTAATTATATTCCTCCAATTTTATGCACGGATATGTAAGAGAACAATGACATCGTTTTTCACAATGTACTGTTTTTTAAAATGAAGTAAGAGATATGTTGGTTTTGCCGGTTGTTGATGAGTAACAGCTGTGAGTGATCAGAACGCGCTAAACAGCCACGTGACAGAAAAATAAGTGAACATTGTCCCAATGTCAAGTGAGCTAGGGTCCTTACCAGTGCCCGAGCCTGTGTACACAATATACTGATTCACGACCTCGGGGGCTAGGGAACGAATTGAGACACAGGGTAAGACTGTTGAAAGAGTCAAATGAAGCCATTAGAAATGGCATTATTCTTTGTGAATGAACTTATGGGGAGCTATTCATGGATATAAAGTGCAACATTTGTTATCAGTCAAAGTGTAATTTAACCCTAGATAGCAATATACTCCGGGGCGGATCTGCTCCGAAGTCACGTAGCTCTGCTGTATCGCACCCTGGTGTTGGCTGGGACGTTCCCAATATTCTTTATTCTGGAGTGAGCACTACTGCACATCTATTAGCACATGTTGTGTTTTTATTTATCATATCTATCTAAAATAAGTAAAACACATTTCATATAATAAGGAGGAATAATTCATTACTATAAAGTTGACCTGGTTTCAATTCTCCTCGATGCTCACACCGTCCAAGACGTGCCACAGGCCGTCCGCTCTTATTGAAAATACATGACATCCAGTCACTTCTCGCCAATGGAGGTGTGAATGTACAAGTATGTTTCGTTTACGAGATTTCAGCAAAAAAGTGTATTAGGGCGTTTTCACATCTGTTATTTGGTTCATTTGGTCCGGACCAAAAGCAAAAAATGATACATTGTAACTTTTTTAGCAGATTTGGTTCCATTTCACACCACACTGATAGCTCTGATCCGCTCCAGTTGAAACGAATCAAAATTCTGTCATGTGATAAGATCAACATCACTCATTGGCCACATGTATTTGAACGTATTTCCTAAACGGCTTCTCAATTGGTCAGAATCAATGTGCGGGAAATTCCAACGGAACCACCGGAAGTAAACAAAAGAAGGATAATACAGCAGACACCATGGACAGAAGGCTGCGCGCTGTAATTATGTCTCCATTGTTGTTATACATAGTTTGTATACAGCACTCTAGACAAACTGTTCATTTTCAGAATGAATCGCGGATTCGGCTTCAAAACAACGGTTTAATGCACTACAAACGGCGAAGACAAAAAATTTCCGAGGCTCCGCCCGCACCTCCTCGCAACTCCAGGTATGTCCGCGATTTGTCATTGTGCTAATATTGCTAATAGAAACTGTCAACAAACACTTCCTCATCCGATAATGAACTGTGCAGCTGACTACGGCAGCTGGTTTAGTCCAAAATGCGCAGTACTTTTGCAGTTAGGTCGGTTCGATCTCGGATCGTGTTCTCACCACAAACGAACCCCTCTAGAGTTCGTTTGAAAGCGTACCGAGACCACCTCTGGAAGGTGGTCTCGGTCTGCTTGTTTGGTTCGCTTTTGGTGCGCACCAGAGTTCGATTGCAGCATTCTCACCTGCCCAAACGAACTGCACCAACTGAGCAATCGAACTCTGGTACGATTCAATCGAACTAAACAAGGCAGGTGTGAAAACCCCCTTAGTCAGTAAATGAAATGCCGTATTTTCACAAATGTCACTTTAGTCATTTTATTGGTAGTTAACACAATTTTAAAAACCTCCACTTCTAAAAAAAATCCACTTCTTTGGACAAGACATCATCATGCAACTAAAAACATTATGAAATGCAGGTAATGAAAGTAAGAATTAGAAATTGAGCCACACATTAGGGGGCGCTGTGATCAATGTCACTGCCACATTCGGGTTGGATTCAGGTCCAAGTACTCAAAGGGACCCAAGTTTAACTCTTTACCCGCCATTAACAAGTTAACTCGTCAATTAAAAAAACACGCTTCCGAGTATTTCTGGCTTTTCACAATACACAGTGTTTTATTATCCACCAAGTGGATAAACCAACTTATAAAACCAGACGTATTGCCATAGAGCTGTATGTCCGTATAAGTTTTGAGGATCGCTCTGCATCTGATTTCTATCAAAAATCCTTCACAAAAATTGAATTAAGTTTTTGCTCAAAATTTGGTGTTTTTGAAGAAACCTACCCATATTTGAGAGGGATGAAACTTTTTTTTGTTTTGAAAGCAGAGGGTCTGTTCTTTCATTTGATATGTTGTATGTTTTATATTTTAAGAAGACAATTTTCTGGAAGGCATTAAACTTTTGTGAAAATCCTGAAAATGCTAGCGCTGGCTGGCAACTTAAAAAAAAAATGCTGGCGGAGTTAAATGTGATTTGTTTATCCAATTAATTTTCCAAGCACTTTGCAAAAAAATCGACATGGTTTAATGAATTCTGCCAATAAAACTGTATTTTAAAATATTTCTAAAAAGTGTATTTGAAACAAAAGTATTTGATAAACGTATAATACAAGCCAAGAGCATTTGGTTGATATAATTTCCTAATTTTTGAGGTTTTGCATCTGAGCCCCTCATATTAACTAGTTTCATACATTCAATGTCAACATTTGTAATACATTTGCCATTTATTGGCAGCATAATTATAACAAACCTCATTTCTTTCATAGACCAAAAGGTTGTTTACAATGTTTGCCTAAAGCTATGCACAGATGCATACCAGAATATCTATTAGATTTGATGTAGTACAGATATAATTTGAATTGGGATCCCTTTTAGCTCACCTTCATTTTGTGATCGTTTAAAATTGTTCAATGGCTTCTTACAAATACAATTTATACCACTTGCAAAATGTTCAGGACATTTTGGTTTCTCTCAGCCTGGCAAAAGAGGACAGAAAAGCCTGTTAGAATGAGATGAGATGAGTTTAGCAGCTATTGGCAGTCTTTATTGTCCAGTGAGATGGCATCTTTAGCCTCACTGACATTCACTTAATGAGAGGAGCAGATCCAGAGGGAACGCTCATGTGTGGAGGAGGTGAGCTGCTTGTCTATATCCACCCATTGTCTCTAATAATGGACAGATTTATCCTGGTCCAAAGAAAGAGCTTCAACTGAGATTTCATTGGCACTCGTGGTTATATTGAAAGTACCCTGATGTTTGGCAAATCTTTGGCCCCCTCGACTCAGATACTTCAGTGCATCAGACTTTCTTAGAAAGATGATTTCTTATAAATGAAAAATGAGTTTCCTGCTGTGGTATTAAACTTTTTTTATAGTTTTCTGAGCAAGAAAACATGGTTTCTAAAACATATAAAATATTACAATATAAAGGAAATTACAAGGAGTGGGAGTATTGCTCAAACTTTGTGACAAACTCCATGAAAGATATTTTTACTGTACATCATATTAGGGTTCATGGGGATGCTGAGATAGAATTCATTTTTTGGATATTTGATTGATTGATTGACTGACAGTAGATTCAGAGGTTCTGTGAATGTAGTTTGAAGATTTGATTTTGTTTAGGGTGTCGAGGCAATGAAATTTATTGAAATTTATTGTCAGTCATATTTAAACTAGGTTTCAACTCGATTAAAAAATTAATCTAATTAATTAGAGGCTTTGTAATTAATTAATCGAAATTAATCAAATTTTAATCACATATAAATATTTGACCTTAGAATATTGAGAAGTTATTTTTTCACATGCATTTTTAGTATACCATGAATAATGACTGAAACCATAAGCTTAAGCAACAAAATATTGTTAATTTTGTTCAACCAAGTCGTTGTACCTGGAGTCGGGCTAACGTCCACGCTAGCTGCTGTATGTTTTGCATTGAGATGATACTTGAGGCTCGATGTGCTGCGGTGATATGTGAATTCCTTGTTGCATAGCTTACACACAACCATGCTCTTATCGACGCTTACATTTTTTAACGCTTTGTTTTTTATAAAAAAAATTCCCATCCACGGGGCCAACCAAAGCGATCTCATCAGCTTTTTCGTTCATGTCCACTGTGGTTGGTTGTGGTCTGAAATCATGAACGCCAGTTGGTGCTCCAGTATAATCGGTCCGCCGAAACTCATCCAATGAGAAATGTTCCGCGGTGCAAAAATAAGTGTGATTAAATTGCGTTAAAAATGTTTGGCGCGTTATTTTTTGTGTAATTAATTAATCTTAATTAACGCGTTAAAGTCCCGGCCCTAATTTAAACAGTAGTATGTTACCTCATGATCCCACGATACAGTAGCTATTTCCCTTTGCGCTTACTCTGACTTTATATCTTTCACACTAAAAAATTATTACTGTGAAATTTATTTCTGTCTGAGAAAAAGCTGTAAAAGGTCTCTTAAACTTTTGATTTAACCCCCATCTCGCGCTGAAGTCCTCATCGGAACCCATGCTATATATCAGTATTAATCTTTCATACTATAGCTCTCATTTAAACCACTTTCTTAAACATGTTTCATTAAATAAAAGGCAACATTCCCGAAAGGCTGTTTTTCCTCTCATTTATTTCTCGTAAAGAAGTTTTGTGTTAGTAGGTAAAGTGACATCCTTTGCTTAAGGACAAAGTCCAACCCTTACTGATCAATTCATGCAGAAACTGCAGCCTGAGATGCTTGAGTCATAAGAAGCATGAGAGGATATATTGCACTATGCTTGCAAATAGACATGACTGTGTGTCTGTGTGCTGTGATACTTTGCATAATATGTTAACACTGTTTTTGTTAGCATATTTTAAGCATAAATTTATTGAGAAAAAAATAACTTGCCAATAATGTTAAACAAAAATAAGCTAAATTGTAAATATATTAAAGATAGATTAAAACTAACTCATCTTTTTCGCTTTTCAAGTAAATGTATTTTTGATTTTGAATATTTAGATATAAATACAAAAAAACAAATTAAGAAAACGATTGCGGTAGCGATTCCAGACAGTTTGTGAATCCTAACAGGAGCACTATCACAAAAATTAGGTGCATTAAAATGAAATGCATAGGCAGAGATTTTACACTGGCGGTGCCATGGTTGGTTATTATGAGAAACATTAGAAGCAGTGGTGTTTGAGTCAATAAAATGATGTAATGACAGAGCCCTGACCATTTAGGTGACATAGGCAAGATTTTAGCCGGTGTGACATCCAACCGAATCTATCACAGGTCTTTGTGTTCATGAAATATTTGATTACTGTATGCATGTTATTTACATGATTTTTCACTGTTTTTTGTGCCACTGGAGCACGAATGTCTCTTTCGTGTCACTAAGCACTAATTTCTAATAGTTTTTCGTGTCTGTGGCACGCCTTTTTATCGTATAATTTTATAAAAAAAAAAAATCTATTTTTTTCCATTGTTGCTTGGGGTTGGGGTTAGAATCACTTTCTGTGATATCCTAACTCTAACCCCAACACCAAGTGAAAATTGTTTTAAAAGTGGAAGAAAAACTTAAATCCTAATTTATAAAATTTCATGCTGTGTGACACGAAAAATACACTCGTGCTCCAGTGGCTCGAAAAACTAAAATCGTGTCAATAACACGAATAAACTAGAAAATGCATTTCCGGAAGAACTGAGAAAGTGTGCTTGCTCTGGTGCCGCTGATTTCGTTTTTTTTCTTGTGCATCCTCACATTGGAGTCCCAAGTTCATGTACAAAGTTTGGTTTCAATAAGTGAAAGCGTTCCTGAGATATGAACGAAGTTTTTTTTTCTTTTGATGTTGTGCATCCTCACATTGGAGACCCATATTTATGTACAAAGTTTAGTTTCAATAAGTAAAAGTTTTCCTGAGATATGAACGACTTCCTGTTTGGTGGTTACGCCACAGATTTCGTTTGGGCTGTGACAGGCAAACCCTTTCGAAAATCAAAAATCCTTCTAGTAACTTTTGTGAGACTTGGTCCAAGGATCATGTACGTCCAGTTTCATGAAGTTCGGACAAAATTTTTGAACTTTTTCATGTCCTCAAGCAACTTAGAGCACTGCCCGAACATTTTAAAGTTTAAACGGTGTCTCTGTGCCAAACGGCCTAGTCGCAGAAGCTGGCCAAATATTAGGGCGTAATAATAATAATAATAATAATAATAATTAAACTTATGAAGAACAATAAGTGTGCTTTTTGCAAGCACACTTAATTAATCAAATATTTTGTGACTATAACACGACTTGCCGTGAGATAGGGTAGCAAAATGCATAACTGTATGACCTTGAGAATTTATTTATTTTAAATACAAATCACATCACAAATTAAGTTAAAAATTGTCACCTTGTTTTTCTAAGTTATTTTAACTTATCACACGTCAAAACTTTAAAAAGTAGCTTGAAGTGACTTGCATAATTACATTGTTTAAATTGCATGCTGCTTTTATTTCACAGTGTACCCAACAAGCAATTTGCTTTTAAAAGATGCAGGCAGTGCCGGCCCGAGCCTCTTAGGGGCCCTAAGCAGAATCTGTTTGGGGGCTCCCTCCCACCATTATTTTTTAAATTAAAAAATAAAGAACAAAGTTGCACATTAAGGAAGGTCTAAAATTAGCATTAGGTACAGAAATCAAATCAAATAAATAACACTGTATTGTATGAATTAAATATAATTATTATTTTTTAGAGCTACAGAAGTGACTTTCTCTTTGTCTTGGATTGTTTGATTAACATTAATGACAAAGACTTAAGTAGGTTAATTGAGGTTACTGTCTCTTTAAGAGAAGCACGGACCTGGTTTCTGCCTAATCTATACATAAACCTAAAACATAAACAAATGTTTTCTCAGTGCTCTAATGTATGTTAATGGACTACAGTATGACACAAAGTAGCGTAACTCTCTCTAAAGTTTAAACATCAAGTGTTTTGAACTCTGAAGGGCATAGTGAGGATCACGTCTGACTGGAGCTAGACCGGACACATTTAACCCCATGTGCGTCCAGAAACCTGCTCACTTTAGTGCCTTTTTACGGGTTAAATTGTTTAAAGTCACTTGAAATGTTAACATTTGCAAGCCTTTGAAACACATGCAAATGATAAAATTTCCCCTATTAATCCACGAATCGCATGCGTTCCGAACTGTGGGTCGATCACGGATCAACTGCGATCTGTCACACCTCTAGTTGTGCTGCACAAATTAAACATACTGTAAATAATCATGCAAACATACCTTTATCTTGCTCTTTTTTCTCCTCCTCTGTCCTTTTCTTCTTTCTCTTTTCAGCACCAGATGGATACATCCTTTTTTTGGGACATGGCTTATCATTTACCTGTGGCAATTGTCAATGCACGCGATGTATATTGCGCATGACTCAAATGTTAGCACTACAGACACACAGCAGTTGTCTGCAAATCAGAATTTTCTTGTCTTGAATTATTAATTTGTATTCATTCATTCATTTATATTACTTGTATAAGTTATTTGATTGTAAAAAAAGATTGGGGGCCCCCTGGTGGCCACGAGGCCCTAAGCAGCCGCTTATTTCGCTTATGCCTCGGGCCGGCCCTGGATGCAGGTGTCCAAACACAGCCCAGACGTCTAGCTAAAACAACACTATAAAAATGTCTGGGTTATTTTTGATCTTCTGTGCAACAACACGCTCACACTTACTAATAATGGGGTAAATCAAACTGGGTGCTGAATCCCTCAATGTGAATAATGTCATAAAATGTGAGAAAGGGACAGCACTCACAGTTCAAGCTTCAAAATAGCATTTAATCGCCCACAACGAACGTTTCGGGCTGAACGCCCTTCTTCAGCGTACTGGCGATTTCCAGTTTTTTGACCCATAATGGGTAAATATTGGACGAAACACATGCTGGGTTAAAAATATCCCAATGTTGAGTTGTTGTTATGCAAGCATGGAGTATAATAACCCAACAGTTGGGAAAAAACAACCCAGCATTGGGTCGTTGGATCTGTCCAATATTTAACCATCATGGGTCAAAAATAACCCAGACATTTTTAGAGTGAAGACAAAATTTGGCCTGTCAGAAATTTTTATATAGACGTCTAACTATAGTCCCCCCCAAATTAAAATAAATAAATAAATAAAACAAACACACCCAAGTCACTGTTAACTTTGCATACATGATGGAATATCAGACATCTCAGAGTTGTTTTAGCAAAAACGACATGTAACCAAATTCAGGTTTATTTTGGTTAGAAGTGGATTACTCATAGACGGACTATATCGGGTATAGACAGTGATATGACGGCTTTTACTTGCTGTGATGTTTGTTGGGGGTCTTTTGCTTTTTTGTTATATTTAAAATTATTACTAATAAACAAAAACAATTTGGCTAATTTGGAGCCCAGTAGGATACAAATTAAGTAAAAACTCGATTCCAACTATCAATGAACAAATAACAAAATATTTTTCCATTCAGCTGCACTCCTCTGGTCTGTTTATCACCACCTCTTAAGATCACTTTTACTACCACAAAAATACTGTAAAAAATACATTTTCACGAATGGCCGGCTCTTAAAATTCATATAATTTTTTAAACCTCTAATCAAAATTGTGATCACTGCATTAAACGGTGGGAATTCATTCGGCATGTTAAAAGAAATTAATGTGCGGGGGTGCTGAATTTATCATAGCCAATGAGATAAACAGGGTAAGTCATTTAAGGTAATCTGCTTTTTTGCCGCTCTTAGTAAACAGAGCATGTCCAAATAAATAGAGCTATCCGCTTACAGGAACAGCATGTGTATTCATGGATGAAGAACCTCAGGCGATGATAGACAACCTAATGTTTAATATTATGTTAAAGTGTCTATATTTTTAAAATTGCATTGTTTTATTCTCATCTAAACAAAGACATATTTTATGAGATCTTATTAAAATCGGCATATACTTTACAAATCATTGCAATACCAGTTTACCAATTGTTTGTTTGTCCTTAGCTTATTGTTTTACAGAATGAAATTCAGCCTGTGGTCCAATCATGAAAATCATATTCCCAGAATCCATCTTTTCTCAAAAAAGTGCTTTAGAATACAGGCCATGCTGTGATGTTATGCAGAAGAATACTGTATGTATATTCAGTCCCTTGTGTACTGATATGAGCGACCGTGGGCATTTTATAAGGGAGAAACCACTTCAATATTCAAGAGTCTCTGTTAAATAACATTCAGCCCATGCATATTTTTTAGCCTCTCATATTCGCCTGCCCCTGAATACATTTTCTCTGCAACCTGCTGTACAAGAGACGAGAGATTGATGGACACCTAGAACAGCTTTTCACGGCTCCTGTAGCAATTAGAATATATGCTGGAGACACAGCTGATCTGTAAGCGGTGACAGACTGTCAGACGAAAGTAAAGCTGTCGTTTAGCCCAGACAGAGCGACACAAGCTTCCTGAGAGACTCACAATAGCAAATATTCAACAAAATATATATGACCTCATCAGTCTGTCTGTCTATCTGCCTGTCTGTTTATCTATCTATAGGACCTTTACTAATATTGACCATGGTAACCATGGCATGAAAACTATGGTGCATTTATAAAGATCTTCTTCACTCCTCTTACAAACTTTTACCATGACCACCATGAAAAATAATGTTACTATAAATGTTTGTAAAAGGAATTACAGAAAGAGAAAATACTTCTTAATCCTGCATTTCTACTCTTTTTATAATAAAGATGCTACTGTACAAAAGGTTCTTGCAACCCATTTGGCAGTTTTGTATATGGTTTTGATTCGATTTCAATTTAGTTAAGTATCAATTAGTTATCTATTTTGCATTAAATTTTAGTTTTGTAGACTTGGAATTTATTTGGTGTGCTGTCACTTTAAGACCTACATGTAATGCACGGATCCATCATAGGCCCACTGTTGCCAACTTTTTTTCAGAGGAAGTTACTAAATGACGCTATGATGTCACTGCGTGATGACGTCATTATATAATATCAACGCAAAACAGCATCTTTATGTAATATACAAAATACACAATGAGTTTTCTTAAACTGACATGCCATCTCAGCAAAAACATTATTTAAAATGCTACCTTAGATTTGTTTGAAAAAATATATAAATATATGGTTGGCTATTTGTAATAGTAATCCAAAAAAAACCTTTTTGATCAGATATTTTTATTTTTAAATATAACGCTGATACTGAACAGCTGCACTCCTTTTGAAAATGTCATGGGCTTGCCAGATCTTTTGTGCTAGATTCAGGTCTGAGTATATCTGGCAAGACCATGACAGTACTATGTTCTGTGTGGGGACATGTGGAGTCATATTGTGTGTGGCTTCCACGTGTTCCCAGTGTCTTGTCGCTGTCATGGCCTTGCCAGACCTTGGTGTAAGATTCAGGTCTGATTTCTGAGGGCAAGGTCATGGCAGCATTGTGTTTTGTTTGGGGACACGTGTTTTCACATCATGTATGTGTGTCACGTGTTCCCAGTGTCTTGTCACTTTTACCCGACTCCCTTATGTACTCGTGTCTTACGTAAATAATTATGTTCACCTGTTCCCCATTGATGTGGTGTCTATTTAATGCCCTCTCGTTCTCTGTCGTGTGCTCGTTCGTTCGTCTAAATTCAGAATTTCATGTTCCCCGTGTTCTTGATATCTGTTCCCTGATTCAGTGTTTATTTTGTTCCTGTGTTTTGTTCCAGTGTTTCGTGTTTTATCACCGTGTGTAGTTATCATCTGTTTTACCCCCACGTGGGTTTTTGTGTTTGTTGTAATAAACCTTCAGTTTTTACTTTTCGTCGTGTCTGCATTTGGGTTCTCCTTTGTTAAAACCAGTCGTGACAGAATAATCAAAGTTTATGTAGTATATTTTCTTTTTAACTTGTGAAATTAACAATTAACAACAATTTAAGCACTTTATTGGTAGTTAATTACCTAAATAAATAACAATTATACATGCTCTTTAGATTTTAGTCACTTTTAAAAAGTTGGTAAAATCCCAAAAAATTTTTTACTACTTATGGTGCGTTCACACAAGACGTGAATGAAGCGTTACATGCAAGTGATTTACATGCAGTGCTGGGCAGTAGCTTCACTACAAGTAGCGAAGCTAGTAGTTTAACTACATTTTTCAGTAGCTTGGCGGTAGCTTAGCTGCTTTCTAAATCAAATAGCTTTTCAGTAGCTAAGCTCTTTTTTTGACCAATTAGTGAGGTAGCTTCCACACAAGCTACAATTTTCCAAACATTTCTGAAGTCGTCATGAATTTGAGAATAAGCGCGTCATTTGAATCGACACAGGACGTCGTTTGTTCCGTATTTTTGAGTTGTGCAGCCTTCTTTTAATACAAAACATTACCACTCGCATTCTGTGAAGACTCGTGCTCTACCTCTGACTGGGTTATGTTATCAACCCAAGCTAATATAAAAACATGTAATAAATATTACAATTGAAATTATTAATAGAATGTGCTTTGGCGGGCACCTCACAGACTCTGTGCAGGCTACCTGCTGCCTGCGGGCCCACGTTGGAGACCCTTGTGTTAGGATATGTCGGGCCAGGTGTTTTTAAATAAAGGCAGCTCAAACATGCATTTTATTCTGAGAGTAAGATAAGTCCAGCAAACAGCCCCAAAATGTGAAGTACCTAGGCCTACATTATGCTTGTGTTGCCTATAATTAACAAAATGATAAATTGAAACGGAATAAATAATTACATAATAAAACTGGTTAAAAATAAAAAAGTAGCTTGGATGTAGCAAGCTACTATTGATGTAGCTTAGCTTGCTACATTTCCCAGGGGGGTAGCTTCAGTGTAGTGAAGCTTCATTTATTGTGAAGTAACTGGTAGCTTAACTCACTACATTTTCCAAGTAGCTTGCCCAGCACTGTTTACATGTTAGATCAATGCAAAGATGAGGTAGACATCCTGCAGCGCAAAAAATGCTCCTTACTTAATTTGATATATCAGGGTTGCTTAATTACATTATTAATTATTAATAATTACAGACAGGTGTAGGAGCAGGGTTGGAGACACCTGACCCAGGGTTTAGGAATGCACAGTGTAAAATGTCAGATTATGAATGCCCAGGGTTATCTCTTAAAGACACATTATTGTCTCCTGTATTTTGTGCAAAATAATAATCTTTAACATTCATACCTAACAAGCTTGTATTGCATAAAATTTAAAATGCTATTTTTTTTTACTTTTTAAGCCAAAAATAAGAAAATTGTGCTAACTTCAGATAAGAGCAATATTGACCACATGTAAACACAAAGTTAACTATAGAAGTCGTCGTCACACAAAGTGGATATTTGATTTTTGAGATGTTAGAGAGAAAAGTGTAGGATTTATGAACAGTACGACAACTAACCCCGCTCTGCCCTACATATTGAGACTACAAGCTAGCCAAAGCGGGCAAACTGAGCGTATTCGCGTTTGAATTTCGCGGGCGGATGAAGCGAATTTGACGTGCAAATTAACTCAAACTGTTGAGCAATTTATTCACTTTCATTCGCGCCTGGTTTTAAGGCTCAGTAACACATGTATTTACTTTATAAATTGTTCACTTTCACACAACAGACTACGTATACGAGGATAATCTTGGCATTTTTAAATAAATTTGTTGTTGCATTTTTAGGTCCCTATATCTCTCCATCTTTATTTTTGCTTTATAGTTAACCAGGTGAAAAAAATCTGATTGTTTAGTAAGGTAGCAATGTGTCACAAGGTGACGATCTTTTTAAGGGCGGAACCAAAGTTAGGGAAGTTTTGGTTCCGCCCGGAAGGTTTCCCTACCGGGCCACAGACGAGGACGGACCTTCTCGCTTCCTGGTTTCCAGGACAACAGAATCAGGGCTTGACGAGCCGCAGGTGAGAGGAATGAAGCCAGCGAAGTGTGATTGGAGGCTGGGGGAAATGAAGCACTTATATAGCTCTGTTGGAACACAGAGAGAGGGGGGAAGCGATTGACACGGAGCGATATACATGTGAAGCAGTTGACACGGGGGAAGCTCCTTTGCCAAAGGCAAATGAAGACACGCACCTTTTGAAGAGCCCGAGGGCTCTGTTGATCCGGCGATCGCTGAAGCGGGCGGAAAGAGGACAGAGCCAAGGAAGGTGAAAGGAAGGCAGGCTGTGGATCTTAAATAAGGAGCACCCCGAAGTCGTGTCGATTATTCCTGCTGTTGATGTGGACCGTAGCGCTGAGTTGGGCTCGCCTGGTACACTATTTTTGACTGCTGTATTGCTCTCTCTCTCGTCTAGGATTATAGCCTTATGTGGAGGAAAATACCGAAGACCTTAAAGGTAGATAAAGCGAACGAAGACTGACTTTGGATGAAAGCAACGAAGGAAGGAAGGACGCACCGTTGTGAGTATACGGTTATGGAAGAATAGTGTTGGCGGCTGGAAAACGCCCTGTCCGTGCATTTGGAGCTATTACAGCGTGAAGTCAATCTAGGACAAAGAAAGCACAACAGTTGTGAGTAACGAAGTCTTCTTATCGAAGTATTGTGCATATGTTTGACCCGTATATCTCTTTGAGTGTCTTTCAAAAGAGAGTGGGCGGCCCTACCCCTGAGCCAGCGCGGTGGGTGAGCCGAAGGGTCTTTGTGAAACAGCTCCAGGACGAAAAGCAAACACTAGGCCGAGTTGCCATCTCTATCTCTCCGTCCAGAGCGAAGGAAAGGAAGACGGGCGTCTATTGTGTGCACTGAGTGGTGGGTGAGCTTTGGATGTAGAAATATTCACTTGAAGTGGTGCTGTGAAATGCTGTGTATTGCAGTGGGATTGCTGTGGTCGTGTCTGACGTACCCCCGCCTCCAGCCACTCGCTCCAGAGACGACGAAGAGAAAAACGGTCATAGAGTAAGACCTGTACATGATTATGCTGTGAGTGTGTTTCAGTCTTAAAAACCACGAACTGGCATCTCGAAGTATTTTCCCAGCTAGGCGCTCGGCGGACTTGAGTTTATGAGTGGCGGTGAAGAACTGTGCTATTGACGGTGCGTGAGTATTATCTGTATTATTGCTACCTTACCTGTGTCTTCTTTTCATCATCGCAGAGTTTGAGGCGAAGGAGATCCGCCGCCCCGAGGTCTCAACGAGAGGGCGCCCCGGTCCAGTTTTCGATCGACCAACGGGTCTCGAGGAAAGGGCAGCGCTCGACCCGGTGTGCCGGCGTGACGTTCTCGCCCCTCTGTGGACCAACGAGCTCGCCGAGAGGGTTTCGGCCCCCGGCGCCACCTAGGAAAGACCACTGTCCAGTTGACGCATCGCGTAGCCAGCCATCGTAAGTCCGCCACCCTGTTATATTAAGCATAACCTGTTAAAACCTGCCAACTCAACAGGGAAGAGGAGTGTGCCGTGAGAGCTGTGCAGAGAGCCATACCTACCTCGAAGTGGTAGCTAGCAGCCATCTGTGGAGAGAGAGAGAGAACCAGCGTGAGCACTGAGATACCGAGCTGTGAGGAGAGCATTACCTACCGAACGCTGTAGTCAGCACGGAGGTGAGAGAACCATTGGAGACCGATTCATTGTGCCCTTGTGCCCAGCAGTCATCTGTGGAAAGAGAGAGAGAACCAGCGAGAACCCTGAGATACCGAACTGTGAAGAGAGCCTTACCTACCAAACGCTGTAGTCAGCGCAGAGGTGAGAGAACCATTGGAGACCGATTCATTGTGCCTTTGTGTCCCAGCAGACATCTGTGGAAAGAGAGAGAGAGCCAGCGAGAATCCTGAGAAACCGAGCTGTGAAGAGAGCCTAGAGGGGCCGATATTTTAAGTTCCCCTTTTCCCTGCCCTATTTAATATTTTTTTAAATAAATTAAATAAAATACATTTTAATTTATGCTTACCTTGTGTGTCTGGTCATTGGGGTGGCTTTGGGAATCCCCTCGAGGTGGAGAAAGGGGCGTGACCTTATTTACATCTGGGTCCACCCCTACCTGTGACAAATGCATTTCTTCTTGATCATTCATGTGTGCAGTAATGACATTCTCAGAAGCAGTGTTGGGGGTAACGCATTACAAGTAATGTGCATTACTTAATAATATTACTTTTCTGAAGTAACGAGTAAAGTAACGCATTACTTTATAAATGTACATATTAATATTTGAGTGACACTTTAAAAAAGTACTTTTTAGTTGAATTAATTTGATGTAAAAAAAACAATGTACTGCACTAAACTGAACGTATTAACGTAGATTCACGCACTCTTTCCGTGCACACGCCTGTATGGGAACAGTTTGAGTCAGAAACGGAGATAGCAGACCAGAGCTTGACATTTTTCTGTCATACAAAAACACCTGCAAGGCCTGAAAGAGATCAAACCTCAGCCAAGTAAGAAAAAGTAACGCAAAAGTAACTTAAAAGTAACTTAAGCATTACTTTTCATGAAAAGTAACTAAGTAATGCAATTAGTTACTTTTTTGGGGAGTACCTTTATATTGTAATGCATTACTTTTAAAAGTTACTTTCCCCAACACTGCTCAGAAGTATTGTTCAGTAAGGCATACCTCAATATAAAGTGTTTAACAATGTTTATTACACGGCTCTCTGGAATGCTTGATTCTGATTGGTCAGTTGAGACATTTGCAGGTTCGTTCTTTTCGAATAATAACCGCTCCAAAATAATAACGCATAGCCGGTACTACTTTTACGAGTAAAATCGCTCCGCGCCAATAAAGATTACTGTTTGTATGGCGCCATCTTGTGACAAACACTGGACAACCACGACAAGACACAGACAGCTTACTGAGACTGAACTTGACAAAATAGAGCATGACAGCTACGAAGCCAACACACAAAAAAATACAGAATGGGCATTAAAACTTCTCGAAGACTGGCTAAAAGAGAAAAAAATGGAGACAGACAAGTAAGAAGCAGAGGATCTTAATAAGGTATTACGATCATTTTATGCATCTGTGCAAAGTTTCGCGGAAGGATAAAAATGTTAATTTAAAACAAATATGCCAATAAAATGTTTCAAATTCATGTCCAGTTTTTTTCTTATGTGACAAGTAGCCGTGTAATAAGCGGGCTTCGCGTCGGGTCCTGATCACACTGTCGGGGCTTATTTCCCGATAACTACCGGCTGACTCTACATTATCCCTTACTTAACAGAGGAGAAAATAATGTATGTCATGTCATCCTGCTCGTCTTAGTTATAATAAAGACATTCTTGATATAATGAGAATAACTAAGTTATGAAAGGGCTGTTTTTTCTATCATTTAATGAAATCCCATCTCTGGTTGTTCGGTTGCTCTTCCCACATGGAAAGAACCTATATGTGGATATATGTGCATATATGAAACCTATATGCAGCTTATATGCGCATATATACAGCATATATGCACATATATATAAATATATATGTGCATATATGAAACATATATGCAGCTAATATGCACATATATGCAGCACATATACAGCATATATGCGCACATATAATAATATATATGCACATATATGAAACCTATATGCAGCTAATATGCACATATATGGCATATATGCCCATATATGATAATATATATGCTGCATATATGCAAAATTGAGGTGCATATATGTTCATATACAGGCCATATAGGTCTCCTGTATTGCTTCTTTATACCCACATATGAGCCCTATAAGTTATGTCATTTTGTAGCTCATATCTCACTTTGGCAAATGTCATACATGCCCAGCTCATATTTTCTATTATCAAGGCAATAACTAAGAACTAACAAAAAAATTCAAGAACTTATGTATGTGAAAACACATGAAATTTGTGACACATGTAATTGGCATTTTATGGAATTTAACTACACTATATGAAAGGATGTGTTAATCCTATTTAGCACACTATGTGTCATTCCATCTTGATTTTGCAATGCATGTTATTTAACAGCAACAGTAGCGCAGATGGTAGAGTGAGTTGTTTAATGATCGGAAGGTTGGGTGTTCGAATCCCAGTGACGCATGGGATTGCATTTTTTTTTGTGATCGGAAGGTTGGAGGTTTGAATTCTGGCTCCTGCAGGTGCATACTGTCATTGGTTGGACCTTTATTTATGTTTAATTTATTAACAGCTACCGATTTTAATAATTTTACCAATATATAGGTTAACATATATGTGCATATATGTACATATATGTACATATAATATAGGAAAACGGCCAATTTTATATATGTCACATATATGTAAAACCTATATCAAAACCTATATTGAAACATATATGTTTATATATGTTTTTTCCATGTGGGTTATGACAATACTCCTGTGAAAATTTCTTTCACAGGCAAATTAAATCTTACATTCCTGGGTGTGTTTGAACTGTCTCTCCCTTTAGTGTGACACCACTTCACTTCTCTGTTATTTTCTGCAGCGTGTGATCAAATTGCTTTTGATGTGACATCATTCTTTCCCGTGTTATTTATTCGAGTGTCAGCCAAGGCCTCGGAAGACATCCGCACGCCGCTCATGGTGGAGAGACTCAGTGAAAATTTTTCTCGATTGATGCTGTGATTCTCTTTTTGTGTGGACACGCGGGAGACAATCCTCATGTGATGGATTGACCTCAGACGTTTGATGTTCCAGTCGTTTACTGGTCAGATGGGAATAATTGAACCACTGCAATAAGAATCTACAGTGCTTTTTATCACCACATGAACATGGGGAAATTGTATCAGCAGTGTAGTCATAGAGGAACACCAGGGGCCGGACAAACTATTCTTGTTTTTAATTATGAAGAGTAAATTCCTTAGTCATTTCTAAACCAATCTTTGTATGTAAACCGCAATATTTTTTGTAAAAAATCATATTCAAAACCTTTTTGTCAAATTTGAATTTAAGAAATAAATGCCAGCTGGGAAGAATTTTCTTCCTGAGAATGTTTTGTCGAAGATAATGGACAGCCATAATCATTAATCTCAATGTTTAACCTGTATTTTTACGTCAACATATCATTGACATATTAGGCAATATTGTATTATATAAAAACATTACCTTTATCCTGTATAGCCAGAGGAGATCTCTCCACTCCAGCCGAGACAGATTTCTCCCGGGAGTTTTTGGTTTCTTCCCACTCACTCTTGTCTCACTGGGAGCCTAACGACAATAACATTGAGTCATTAAGAAAGTTTCACTGCACTGCTCAACAAAGATTAGAAGACAATTTATCTTTAGTGTATGGTTTTCTGTAAACGTTACTTTAAAATGATGCATGTTGTAAACTGCTCTATACAATGAAATGACTTTACTTGACATCTCCAGCTAGAATCACATGGCGTGTTGCTCAAGGTCACACACCAAGATGATAGCTCATGCTTTAATCCTTGGTTTTAAAGTTTGGCACAGCAAACATTTAGTACCAGCTCTTAGTCTGACTCAATACCTTGATTCGATCCAATCTGATCCGAGCCTATGGGTGACCATACTTGACAATCACGTCACTTTCACTCATCTATTCACATACTGTATTGATTTAATTCACTGTAAGTCTTAAAAAAGTGTATGCAGTAGAATCTGTTCTGACTTTAGACTTTTAGTTAATCTGTATACAATCATGCTTTCAAAATTTACATTCCGGTATTTTTTCCTATTTTTACCTATTATGCCCATTTTTACAAGATAAAGAGCCCTATTTTAACAATCTAAGCGCATTGTCTAAAGCGCATGGCGCACGGTCTAAATAGGCGTGTCCGATGCCACTTTTGCTAATTTCACGACAGGAAAAATGGTTTGTGCGCCGAGCGCACGGTCGAAAAGGGTTGTTCCTATTCTTTTAATGAGTAATGGTTGTGTTTTGTGCGTAACGTGCAATAAACCAATGAGAGTCTCAGCTCTCATCCCCTTTAAAAGCCAGTTTCGCTGGCGCTATGTCTAATCCTTAACTAAGCGGAGGAAGAAGACCCCCAGTTTAAGAATAATCTTTTAAAAATGTGTTGTTTTCATTTTTATTAAAAATTTTAATTTTTTTGATTAATACCTTTAAAAGACGTTTCATTTCAGTCATAGAACTACAAATAGCAGGCTTTTAATTGCTGTAAATGTATTGATATCCTACATAATCATTGCAATCTTATAAATTAATTTCCAAATATGCATGAAAAGGTTTGTACTCTAAAAATACAAACAAGAGATAAAGAATTTACAAACGTGCGGAGAGCCGAAGCGTTTCAGCACCCGGACAGCGCCATGGGATTTTTAAAACGCAATACTTAAAATGTTTCTCATCACACCATATCCACAGTTACAGAGTCATCATATACAATAAATCTGTAAGATAGCATTTAAAAAATCATTTTAAAATAGATGCATTTGTTTAAAGCAAAGCATTTATTTACTTACCATGCTACAGGTGAAGCAGCTCTTTACGCCTTCTAACGTCTCATAATCGAACCTCATTTATGTCCAAGAGACTCAATAATAATCTTTTACATTCAATCCTTTAATCTTTCATATTTAAAAGCGTTTTTGTGCTGCTGCGCATTCATGTATTTGATTTGTATTTGAAGCAAACCCGTTTATATAGGTGCGTAATTTACTGCACTCTTTAAATAATAGGGTGGATTTTTTCATTTTCACTGCTAACACACATTTATGTCTAAACTATTTTGCATAATAGTTGCCCTTTAAATATCCTTCAATATCTTTGCTGATTGTGTAAGATCTGTGTCGGCATTGATAATAATTGCACATTTTGATATTAAAAACCACATTAGTAAATTTCTAACTCTGGTGTACTATACTGTCAGATCAAGAGGTCAAAAATGGTCCCTAGTGGTCACTGTGACAGACACATTAAAAGGTCCTAATATTTGGGTACAGATATCTATATATTGGTACCAGCTTGTACCTTCGAGGTACTAATATGCAGTCTTTGGTTCCCTTTATGTACTTCTGGTGTACTAATATGAACTATTTAGGTGCCAAGGTGTACTTTTTGAAAGGCAACCTCCCCAGTGACAGCTGGGGACCATTTTTTGTCTGACACTGTACAGATGAACTGATGCCGCAATATGGATTTGAAGGAGGAAACTGATATTATGGTATTATGGTATTTGCAGTTTACTCATGGTCCGCTCGCCATTTGCTCTCACTTCGAGGTCACTCAAAAGTGTATACCCCACATTAGGGTGAGAACAGAGGAGGCAGATGCATTCTGTGCTGTAGATTTCATGCAGTAGAGTCACAGTGGGCTTCCCCTTGCCTTAACCTTCCTTCTAGCATCAGGGTCCAGCGTGCGGTGAATCGATAGCTTTCTGCGCTGCCTATGGGCTTCCACACATCCCATGATAAGCTCAGGGTTAATGACTTGTGACACATTTAATTCCCAGAATGCCCCGCGTGTCACGCCTTGACTCCGCTGAAAGACCTCGGCTCCTGCGCGGGGACGAGACCACCATCGGTTCAGTGTCGTTTTTGCAGCGGTTTTGGCAGACATTAGTGCGCTCTTTGTCTCGCCCTCGCTTTCGCTCTGTTGCATTGGGGCTTCACAGCGTACAGTAATTTAATTCCATAGCAGAGAGCTGCTGTCAAACATTGCTTAATTTGTGGGAGTCCGGGCCTACCGTATGGATTTGTTTGCTTTCAGTTTTAAAATGCGAGTTTCTCTGAGGGTATATTTTAAACACAGGGACATTTATACACTCCTCTCCTGTTTTTTATATTGTTCCCCGGTCTCATTAGGAGCTTTAGCATCACTTCAATTAGTGACGGGGTTGCTTGTTAGCATCTCATGCCGAGGCCTTTCATTAAAAGCCTTATCTAGATGAATAGAGGGGAATAAACTAATTGGGTTAATTACAAAATGAGAAAAGACTTATAGTATGTCAAACACTATTACATGGGGTTAGTGGATGACAACTAATAAAAGTTAATTGTAAAACTGGTTATAGGGCAATCTCTATAATTCAACATGTTTCAAATAATGCATGAGGCTAAATACATAATTAAGTTCTTATTCTTTTCATTTAGTTTAATTTTATTTATTGCTGTTATGATTAAGTGTAACAAAGAAAAAAGGAAACGGTGCATAAGAAATCTTTCAGAATCACTGATCTCTTTAATATCTCAGTTTCTACAAGATAGCAATGGGATCAAATGCTGTCTAAAGAGTTTTATTTAAGATTTTAAATTATGCTTGTGTCAATAGTTATATTTCAACGTGTTCTCATGAGAATACGTTTGTATTTTTACGTAAAGTGTGGTTGTACCACACGTACATTTACTTATGTTTTAATACACAATGAAACGTATAATATCCACACGTTGATAGGATTAATAAATTAATTACTTATGTAAGAACAGCTGTATAGACATACCAATTTGTTCATATTCCTATTCATAAATATTAAAATAGTGGGCATTGGCATTTTTTACTCATTAGTGACACATCAGTCATATTTTCTGACTTATTTTTTAAACATAAACTTATCATGAAAATCTGACTTTTTCTATGTTTAAGTGGTATTATTGGGGGCCCAGTGCTTCTGTCATCCCAGAAAATGTGAAAAAGGTCAACCCAGTAACTATGTGTTGGTAAACCATTCTCTTAAAGCATGTGAAAAAAATTTGGCTCCACTCGTGATGTCAGAAGGGGATAATACCACCCCTTAATCTGCACTATCCAACCACAGCACTGCCATTTAGTGCAGAGATCGGCTCATTTGCATTTTAAAGGACACACCCAAAACACCACATTTTTGCTCACACCTACAAAGTGGCAATTTTAACATGTTATAATAAATTATCTATACAGTATTTTGAGCTTAAACTTCACTTATGTACTCTGTGGACACACAAGATTTGTTTTACCTCTTAAAAAGTCTTGTGAAATGTCTCCTATATGGGAGTTTACTAATGAAATGTACCTAATGAAATGTTCATGACTTTCAAAGAGTTACACAATATTAAACAAGCCTACACTTTAAAACCTTAAAATGAAAACATTTCTGTAATCATTTATTTTCCAATATTTAGTTTGTTTGACATGACACACAACAGACATTTCCTATACAATAGTAATTACACCAAAACACAACATCGATCACAATAATTATTCTCTTTATATCAGGAACAGATCCAAATTCAGCCCTTTATTCAGAGATCTTGATCTCAGTTCTCATCAGATACCGTAAACGGCAAATCGTTCGTTATGAATTTGAATTAAAATATTGCGCCTCAAGAAGCTTTACGACACATTGCTTTACGGCAGTAGTAACAAATGCTCATTGGCTCTTGCATGCTAAGTCACAGATTTGTGATATTGCCGTCTTTCAGTCTATGTACTTTTGAAATTTGAAATGCACGCCCTTACAGAGAGAAGCGGGATTAACGTTCCCGTGGATTAATAACTTTAATACTTCTCTGTGCTTCATATATACTTCAGAGAGGACCGCGAGTGCAGCACATCATCATTTTAACTATCGTATTTTCCGGACTATAAGTCACACTTTTTTCATAGTTTGGCTGGTCCTGCGACTTATAGTCATGTGTGACTTATACGTCAAAATGAACTCATATGAACCAAGATAAATCATTACCGTCTACATCCGCGAGAGTCCGCTCGATGCTGCTTCTGTATTTATGCAATTCAATAGATTCAGTGATGTGGAATGACTTTAGGAGCTTGTTGAACTTGATTTTGCTTGTCGTGTTAATTTAGCCTATTCAGATTCCCAGGTATGTTTTGTATGCTAATGTGTTAGCAGAATAAATGTTAATATTACGTTTACATGCACGGAGACCTATTCAGCCTGCTGTTCTGTGTGCCATTTTTTTATTGAATAACTTGCCTTTCCAGATTAAATGTTTCTTCTTGGGTTTTTGTAAAATCATTTTCTAAATAAACGCGATGTATAGTCCAGTGCGACTCATATATGTTTTTTCCTCTTCAAAACGCATTTTTGATTGATGCAACTTATACTCCGGAGCGACTTATAGTCCGGAAAATACGATACTTTTGGTATTGCTTTTGACATTTTGCAATAAAATAAATAAATTGGGTTTAGGGTTGGGTTACGGTGGTAACATTATGGATAAATGGTTAAAGGGAAATTATACCGCAATCTTTGTGGTATATACTGTAAGATTTGTAAATGTTTCACGTTTTGTAGTTGTAGAATGTAAAAATGCTACGATTAAATGTTGCAAATACAGCTACATTGCACACTTCAGCATTTATTTAAACATACACAAAAGTCCCTTTTTTAAGTTAAGTATAAATACTACGTATTTGCAGTGAAACCAGGCTGTTTTTTTTTTTGTAAGGAAAGACCTCAGCAAAGTCTCAAATGTGCTCAGACACCAACGTCTGGAAACTATAGATGCATATTTCTTGTCTGATTATTGTAAAAGCAAATGATCTAAGCTATGCTGTCCACATTCATATTAAACCTCTATGTTGTTACTGTTTTGTCGTCAATTTTTTGTCTATCATTTGTGTCTCTGTTATACTGAAAAGCTTGGACATAAAGTAGTGATGATATGATGACCGTCAGGTGACCTGAACACAATGTCATTTAAAAGGAATGGTCCAAATTTTGGCCAAAATAAATATGAAGGTACAGTGCGTGCTTGACAGATTTACGGTTTGAACTTGATCTGACAGTGCAATCATAACACTTGGCAATAGTTTATGAGAATAAGCATTATCTCTCACTGTATCCCACACCTGTATCATGGCCAGACACCTGCAGCGCAGAGGAAAATGAGTCTACCACCACTAAAGGAAATGAGACAAGCAGGGTTTACAGTGTCTGAATATTTGTAGATACGCATGTGTGACAGCAGATACTGTGTTACTACTTATTATCAGCACCTTGCATGAACCGACGTGTTTATGTTGAGCTAGACGTTTGCAGATCTATACAAATAAAATGTTTGTGGTTACATGCATTGCATGCAGATGTTAACCTCACGATAAAGCAGAATTTTAAATGTATATTTTGTGTCCTCTTTGAGAGCGGGTCATTTGTGTTTATGTGAATGCATTTACTCTGTTTTGCATGTTTTGCCTTCAGGCGTTGTATCACATCCCTCAAATCCATGCTGTGTTTAATGGCAGCCAGAGCTACAAGCCAAATACCCACAAGAATATCAAAAATAAAGCAGCCAAAGAGGAATAAACCGAAACTTAATGATGATTTAGAGCTGATGTACAACACCACCTGAAAATATGATGGCCAGCTTTGCTGTAAAGCATAAACCCTTCTGCTATGGGCTTCTTGTCCGCCCATTATACTGGACATGGTAGAGAAGCTTTATTCTGCAAAGTTCAGGAAGTATCAGCAATTATCAGATGATAAAGGAGGGAGGTGAAGTCTACTTCAGGACTATTGATCTACAGAGAGAGGAAAGCATGTTACTCTTAAGTGGCTCTTACGCACAAATCTGTTCTCAAATAGTCCCGAGAGACAGGTTAGCTGCAAAATGCCCATCATGTTTGTCGGTGACGTGGAGCTAAAACCACTGACCATTGTCATATTTCAACCTTAACATGCACTTAAACTCTTCACCATGTAAGTGTTACAGTATATTACAGCACTAACTTTAGCTTTGTTATAAAACCTATTGCGCTGCCATGTTGTCTACTTCCTACATAGGCACAAGAAATGAACCCTTATATTCCTCAAACCGCTATTATGATGCTCAAAGATGAGTTTTAAAGCGATACTCCAGCCAAATATCAAAATGACCACATGATTTACTCACCCTCAAGGAATCCAAGATAAATATGTCCATCATCTTTCGGACAAACACATTTGGAGTTATTTTAGTAAATGTCCTTGCTTTTCCAAGCTTATGAAAGAGAAAGCCAAGATCAGAGGACAACTTCTGACTTTGAAGTCCCCAAAAGTGCATTCATCCTTCACAGAAGTAATCCACACAGCTTTCCACAAGAGAGTGTGCCTCAAAACAATTACACTCACCTAAAGTATTATTAGGAACACCATACTAATACTGTGTTTGACCCCCTTTCACCTTCAGAACTGCCTTCATTCTACATGGCATTGATTCAACAAGGTGCTGAAAGCTTTCTTTAGAAATGTTGGCTCATATTGATAGGATAGCACCTTGCAGTTGATGGAGATTTGTGGGATGCACATCCAGGACACGAAGCTCCCGTTCCACCACATCCCAAAGATGCTCTATTGAGTTGAGATCTGGTGATTGTGGGGGGCATTTTATTACAGTGAACTCATTGTCATGTTCAAGAAACCAATTTGAAATGATTCAAGCTTTGTGACATGATGCATTATCCTGCTGGAAGTAGCCATCAGAGGATGAGTACATGGTGGTCATAAAGGGATAGACATGGTCAGAAACAATGCTCAGGTAGGCCGTGGCATTAAAACGATGCCCAATTGACACTAAGGGGCCTAAAGTTTGCCAAGAAATTATCCTTCACACCATAACACCACTACCACCAGCCTGCACAGTGGTAACAAGGCATCTGACTCTACCATCTGAATGACTAAACAGAAATCGAGACTCTTTAGAACAGGTAACATTTTTCCAGTCTTCAACTGTCCAATTTTGGTGAGCTTGTGCAAATTGTAGCATTTTTTCCTATTTGTAGTGGAGATGAGTGGTACCCGGTGGGGTCTTCTGCTGTTGTAGCCAAACCGCCTCAAGGTTGTGTGTGTTGTGGCTTCACAAATGCTTTGCTGCATACCTTGGTTGTAACGAGTGGTTATTTCAGTCAAAGTTGCTCTTCTGTCAGCTTGAATCAGTCGGCTCATTCTCCTCTGACCTCTAGCATCGCCCACAGGATTGCTGCATACTGGATGTTTTTTCCTTTTCACACCATTCTTTGTAAACCCTAGAAATGGTTGTGCGTGAAAATCCCAGTAACTGAGCAGATTGTAAAATACTCAGACCTGCCCGTCTCGCACCAACAACCATGCCATGCTCAAAATGGCTTAAATCACCTTTCTTTCCCATTCTGACATTCAGTTTGAAGTTCAGGAGATTGTCTTGACCAGGACCACACCCCTAAATGCATTGAAGCAACTGCCATGTGATTGGTTGATTAGATAATTGCATTAATGAGAAATTGAACAGGTGTTCCTAATAGTCCTTTAGGTGAGTGTATATCCTACTAAATGTCACTGTCCTGCCAGTGGGACGCCTACCTTTACTTCAGTGTTTTGCATGTGTAATCTAATCATGACAAACTATAAATTGTTTGAAAGCTATGTAGATTTTACTCAATAGGGTGTGGTGACGCCTAAGGGGTTAAAGTCAGAAGTTGTTTTCCTGATCTTTCGTTTTCTTAAAGGAATAGTCTACTCATTTTCAATATTGGGGTATGTTGTTGCCTTAACTGGGAACTCTTGATGCATCCCTCTATCGTCTGTGTGCGTGTGCGTGGGCGCTGGAGCGCGCTGCGGCGCTTCGATAGCATTTGGCTTGGCCCCATTCATTCAATTGTGCCATTTGGAGATGGAGTTGGAGGTGGCCGGGCACATCAACGTTTTTCCTATTTAGACGAGTGGTTGTACGAGCAAAATAAAACGTAGCGCTTTTCTAAGCGGATTTAAAAGAGGAACTATATTTTATGGCGTAATAGCATTTTGGGAGTACTTCGACTCGCCTGAGAAGTCCGCTCCCCTTCTCACTCTCATAATGGGAGAGGGATTGTGTTACTGCGCAGGGTCGAAGTACTCACAAAAGTGCTATTACGCCATAAAATATAGTTCCTCTTTTAAATCCGCTTAGAAAAGCGCTACGTTTTATTTTGTACCACCAAACTTGCTCGTATAACTACTCGTCTTAAATAGGAAAAACGTTGATGTGTTTGGTCACTTCTAACTTTATCTCTAAATAGTACAATTGAATGAATGGGGCTAAGCTAAATGCTATCAAAGCGTTGCAGCGCGCTCCAGCGCTTACTTGCACGCACACAGATGATAGAGGGATGTATCAACAGTTCTTAGTTAAGGTAATAACATATTTTAATATTGAAAATGAGTAGACTATTCCTTTAAGCTTGGAAAAGCAAAGACATTTATAAAATAGCCCCAAATGTGTTCGTCTGAAAGATGATGGACATATGTATGTCGGATTGCTTGAGGGTGAGTAAATTATGGGGTAATTTTGATATTTGCCTGAAGTATCCCTTTCAGTGATAAAATTATCGACTACAGGGGGACTTTTATTAATTCTAAAATTAAGTAATTTATAATCATCAACTTTAATTTTCCTCCTCCGCAGAGCTGACATGCTTAGAAGGTTGCCGAAATGAAGCGTATAAGGATAATGTTGCTATGGTTTGAAACACTCCAGATTAACTCACAGGATTGATTCACACAACAAATCAAAGCAGTGCTGCAGGGCATTAGCAGAAACATCCTTTGATAACACGCCTTGAACCCTGGTTTTGAACTTCAGCAAAAAAGGGCCAGCGGCGATGCGTATTTTATTTTCCTCAAAATGTTTTTCTTATGCTGGGTACACACCAAAAGATTTTTTACATCTTATAAGATTTTCAAAATAAGATGAAAATCCTAGATTTAACCGTTTTGCTCCTATAGTGTGTGGGGTGACATGATGTGTCAAAGACAGCACACCACACACAAACAGATTTTCATTCAGAGTCTCGAATGTGAACACAGGAAATCTCGCAAAATCTCACGAGGCCTCATAATAAGCATGGCGGACAATATGCAGGAAGAAATTTCAATGATAGTGTTCGGAATGACTTTCACAGAAAATTCAAGGAAAAAAGGGTTTAGGTGAAGAGTTTACTGTTAAGGAAGTGTCTTGCGTGTATTTTGTGAATGTGAGCGTCTCTTTTATCATAAACGGTTTTGACGCGTGTGCAGCAGGCACTTATTTTGACAAAACACGTGATGCACATGGTTAGGGTTGCCAACTTTCTGAAATGGAAATAAGGACCGGGGGGGGGGGGGGTGTTGGGTGGGGGGGTTGGGGTTAGGGATCGGTGACATGCCCCCACGGAAGAGAATTTTGAAAAAAATAACCCCTGAAATGAAGACTTCTGGTAAAAATAGTGGAAACTAATTCATAAATTTAGATAGGCCTAAATATATTTTATACAACTTCTTAGGCCTAAATATTTAATGAATAGCAAAGTATGCCTAATAAGTATACAAGACTGAACCACAGATGTGAAATATAAAGGCTATCATGATCATTTTGCCAACAATGAACCATGGTTTTGTTAAGTTTATAATACACCCTCTTCAAAGACCCCACCACTTTTTAAACCTTGAGCTATCTAAATCCATAATTATTTAATAAGAAACCCATCAGAAATTATTGACACATTATGAGACGGGAGGGAGCGGGACACAGGAACAGAGGGAGAGCACACTTTCTTATCAACTATATTTGAGTTTTAAAACTCCTTAAGTGGCGCTGTCCCGCTCACGGGACACCTAAGTTTACGTCAATATTTTCCATATAAATTTTATGTATATCACAACAAACTATATATTGTTGGAAAGGTCTAAGCCTCTAGAATACATGTATCGGCAGTGTTTTATCAAATAAATTATGTAGGGAGAGTAATTGATTCAATTTTAAAGAGAGTGTGCCTCAAAACATTTATATCCTGCTAAATGTCACTGTCCCGCTAGCGGGACGCCAACATTTACTTTGTGTTTTGCATGTGAATTCTTATCCAATCATGACAAACTATATATCGTTTGAAAGCTCTAAGAGTGTAGATTTCATTTAGATCACCATTTTGGTAAAGGAATGACAAAGTGAGAGCCATTTTCTAAAATGCCTCGGGTATACAGGTGGGCCCACGTTGTTGTTATATATTTGTAACACTAATACCCCTTTCCAAACCTAAACAATCATGACAAACTATATATCACTGGAAAGCTCTAGGAGTGTAGTTTTCATATTGCATCTGTCACGGTCCTGTCAGACATCTGTGCTAGATGTAGGTCTGAGTGCATCTGACAGGACCGTGATAGTATTATGTTCTGTGTGGGGAGATGTGGAATCACATTGTGTGTGTGGCTTCCACATGTTCCCGGTGTCTTGTTGCTGTCGTGATCTTGCCAGACCTTAGTATAGGTTCAGGTCTGTGTTAGAGGGCAAGATCATGGCAGCATTGTGTTTACGTGGGAACACATGTGTTTTCACATCATGACACCCAGTGTCTTGTCACTTTTACCCTACTCCCTTATGTACTCGTGTCTTACGTGATTAATTATGTTCACCTGTTCCCCATTGATGTGCTGTCTTTATTATGCCCTCGCGTCCTCTGTGTTGTGCGCGTGCGTTGTCCTATGTGGATGATCAGAGTTCCTCGTTTCCCGTGTGCTCTGTTTTCTAGTTTCCTGTTTTGTTCCTGTTCGGTTTGTGTTCTACCACAGTCATTTGTATCATCATCTGTTTCTGTTTTATATTAAATACATCATTGTTTATTTTTGCACATTGAGTCTGCGTTTGGGTTCTCCTTTTGTTTTTGTTATTTGGTGTTTACACACCGTGACAGCATCACCATTTTGGGAAAATTATGATGTAGTGAGAGTCAGTTTCTAAAATGTCACACTGCCACAGTTGGACTCAATTTGTTTTTACATATGTATAGCACTAATACCCTGTTCTAAAACTAAACAATCTTGACAAACTATATATTGTTGGAAAGCTCTAGGTGTGTAGTTTTCATATTTCATTGCCATTTTGGGAGAATTATGACGTAATGAGAGTCAGTTTCTAAAATGTCATTGGGCCACAGGTAGGCCTAATTTGTTTTTATATATTTATAACAGTAAAACCCTACTCTAAACCTAAAAAATCATGACAAACTATATATCACTGGAAAGCTCTCAGAATGCAGTTTTCATATTTCAAAGTCATTTGATGATAGAAATAATGTAGTGACAGTTTTTAGTTACATGACCCCACCTAATCTAATATCATATTATAAATCTTCAAAAATGTTGACAAACTATATATTGTTGGAAAGCTCTAAGTGTGTAGTTTTCATATTTTAAAACATTTTTGCAGTAATAATACTGCAGTGATAGTAATTGAATAATTTGTGACAAGTATATGCTGCAAACCGTTGACACCTAGTGGCTGTTGTTGGTAAAACCACTAAAAGTGTGACACACACCTCATTTTTTGTGATTTTAACTTGAAAATTGGATCAGAACTACTTGAGACGTATGGCTTCATGTTTGCATTATTACTTTTCTGAAACATTTACATTTTTATAATTTTATTTATAAAACTAATATGTTATGGAATTATTTTTATTTATTAAAATAAATGTAAACTGCTATAACAATTTAATTATTTTATATTTTCACCTCCTTTCACCTCTGTGAAAACCCCCCAGGTGTCTTCTTTAAAACAAGACCAAGATTAGGCTTCTAGACCAAAAAATGCCAGCGTTATATTAATTTGAAGATGTATATCACATTTTCAACCCCCCACTCAAAGGGTATTTGCGCCACCTAAGGGGTTAAAAATCCACATAATTACATACCATATGAGCCTCTGGAGACTACTGACGGACAATGAACCTTGACATCCATCCTGTGCCCGCAGCCTCTCGCTCCTCTTGTGATTATGTCCTCATGCGTGCTGCTTAATATCACACACTCCGCCGTGACAAACAGAAAAAACGCGACGGCATATGGTACAATTGGTCTTGTATTTATTGTCCCTCACGCATTTCAGCCACGGGTAGTAATTTTCCCATTTAATTCTATATTTTTGTGCTCGTTTCTTTTTCGCCGGCTGCTCGGATGCAGTCATTTTTACATTTCCCGCTGTTGTCACTTGTTGTCATCGTTGCTATGATACATGACATCACAATGACTGAAACGACCAATTAAAAGCTGATGGGGCTGCAAGATGTTAAAACGTAGACAAACAGAGGGAGAAATTACCGCACCGTCAGGGTTTTCTTATACATATGACGCGGTCTGCGTTCATGGCTGACATATTATAAGCTATGTGTCTGTCATGTATTTGCACTGAATTAATTTTTATAAAATACGGAACAAACTGTGTTCCGTATCAGTTCAATACGGAACAAGAATTTAATGTGTCAAATACGGGACGATTCCGTATTATACGGAACGGTTGGCAACCCTACACATGGTTCACATGACGCAACAAACACATATTTTGAAAACACGAGCAACACACATGACACTCCAAACACTTATTTTGAATTTGCGCTGCTCGGATGAGCAGTCACGAGCCGCCACTGGTTCAGTCCTTCAATTCTTAATGACACAATTTCTTACTGTACCTTTAAGACTTGACAACTATGTGAAAAGTACAACAATAAATCGCAGGGATGCAAAAGTATAGCACTGAAAACCTTGACTAACATTATAAATGGATTTCAGGAAAAAATCCATTGCTAAAATTGTATTTTGACGTAGCCCATTTAAGCAAAGAACACTCCACAGTTTATAAAAGAAAACCGTGAACCAGCTTTCCATAACACTCTACTAATGATCAGTAGGGGATATCTGACATTTTAGGTGGCGAGTCCAAAATCATCTCATCCTTTCCCTCCAATTTACACTCGCAGCAGTGCCAGGTCTAGCAGGACCAAATTATAGGCCCAGCAGGTACAAACAAGCATATCTGATCGAGTACAGACAGAAATACAGCATTGCACAATGAAACCTTTTAGCTTTAAATTCACCCTTTAAACTTTGCAGCATGAAATATCTTTAGTGAACTATTGCATGACTTTGTTTGCATTCACTTGCTTTATACTTCGGTGAGCATTCATATTGCATTCACGATTTTGAAAAGACTGAAAAATGTATGAATTCAGCTTGTAAGATATCAGCTAGCTTGAAGCTGGACAAATTAAAACTGACTTTTGGGCCTTTTCATATAACCAACAGCATACTGACAAGTTGTTTTTATGAAGTCATTGTGACGGTGGTGAAATCAGAAGACTTATGGCCCGTTCAGACAGAGTTTTTAAATGACGTGATTGAGTAATGATCAATGATCATTCACTTTGTAATGCATCAATCATTGTCTGAGCGAACGTTGACGGCTGCTGATGGGAAACTCTCTGACATTTGTGCAATAATACTGTGAACCTGAAATCAATAAGCGCTTTCAGGAAGGATTGTGTGTCTTGAGTTATTTGATAACTTTCCAATTAAACACGTTTTTTTAGAGCGTGTAAGTGATTAACTGATAAAGCTTTTTCCCTATTTCATGTGTTTATAGTAAAATCCATAAAGTAGAGAGATTTTTTGCACACACACACACACACACACATAACACTGAAAGCAACATTGCTTTATATATAATTAATAATTATAAAAAATGTATACATTAAACATTTTTAATAATAATAACAGATAACTTAAATTATTCAAGTATGGGAATTACGTGCTGACCTTTTTTCTATTTAGCATGTTAGCAGAAGAAATTCAGATCAAGGTCTAAAAATGATCTGGCACTTTACATTTATTTCATATCATACATAATCTTTATAGAGACATAGCGCAGTTATGCAAATTTGAAAAACACGCCCACCGGGGGGGATAACAATTCAACCGTCTCCATTGACTTTGTATTGCGAGAGGCCGCCTCCTTGTCATTTCTGGCTTATATCAAAAACAGAATAATGCCTAAAAGCTGCTGTGTGACAATATGTACAGCTAACAAGCCAAAGAACCCAGAAATAAGTTTTTATAAGATGTCGAGCCATAAAACCCAGCCTTTAGGGAGAAAAAAGTGGATCGCCGACTACGTTTCCCCCTAGTGGATGCAGTTCTACTAATAGAAGTACTATTAAAAGTTGCCTGTATCCATTGTTGTGTCTTTAAACGCTCGTTTTTTTGGGGTCGACAGCTTATAAAAAGTTTTTTAAATGTGCATTATTTTCAAATAATTCAAAGGACCGGAGTCAATTATTCCGCTTATACCACGGTTACCACAAACATTGCACTGGTGCCTATTTTTAAGACATTTGACAAGTAAGGTGTGCGGTTTACAGAAAAATAATCAACACCCATAGAACATTCCTCAGCCAATCAGAATGCAGCATTCAACAGACCCGTGGTATAACTATCAATAATCATCTTAAAGGTGCAGTGTGTATTTTTTAGAAGAATCTCTTGACAGAAATCTAAAATAATATACAAAACTAGATTATCAGAGGTGTATAAAACCTTTTTATAATGAATCGTTATGTTTTTATTACCTTAGAATGCGAGGTTTTTATCTAGATACACCGAGGGTCCCCTTACGTGGAGGTCGCCATTTTGTGCCGCCATTTTTCTACAAAAGCCCTAAACGGACAAACTTGTTTTACTAAGTTGTCTCTGACAATGACATGTTTTACCGGTGCTGGCTACTGTAGCTTCTCTATGCGTTTCAAAAGCGAGGGGTGAGCAGTAGATTGAGCTGTTGGTTGCAATTCGCCACCTCACCACTAGATGCTGCTGAAACTCAAATCACTTTTATTGTCATATCACCAACAACACACGTGAAGTCTTGAATGCATGATCCAGATAATGCTAAAAAGAAATACACAAAATTTATGAGAATTCACAAAATGGGAAGTCAAAACATCATTTATATATCTAACAACATCTTAACTATTTTAAAGATACAAACCTACTGACGTATATGCAACAATGCAAAGACAAGGTAACTGATGAAAATATATGTGCATTGACTTTAATAACGTAAACCAAATTATAAGCATTTTCAAAATATGATTTTTTTAACACTACTCCAAACCATATGCGTTGTGTGTGACCTCCTTCCTGATGAGATCACTGGGAAACCAACCGAGAGTCCTTAAAAGCAAACTTTGATCCCAGTATTCCCACTACACGGGTGGCATGTCAGACATCACAGAGGATCTCTGTTGTTTTAAAGTGAACCGGCAGAGAGGATTTTTCTCGGCGAATTATCCAGGTGCATGCCGCCATCTGCTTTCTAAATGAATTTGTCAGTCCGGTTACACACTTAAATTAGGACTGATGTGAAATTTAGCCAATAAAAATAGTAACACTTAACACAGGAGCATTTATTAAGAAGTCAAGGACAAATATTGTAGATGTGATTGTATATCTTTTGTGGTGACATTTTACAAATGCCACGGCAGCTTTGTTGTGTGTGAGTGTGCATGTCCGCACCATTGTCAACTCCACAATACACCTTGAGTAGCCCTAAACGGACAAACATAGCGTGTTTTGTTGCTACGTTGGGGGAGGATGTGCCCTAGGAATGCTGTTTCAAGGTTAGGGTCCTCCACAACTTTAAACGATAGAATGAGATGGTCTAATAAGGGTCCATGGCAAAGTCATAGCAGTTCCCTCCCACGTGTAGCCTGGCTCCGCCCTCCTATGTGCTTCCGCTTAATTTTAATTTCGCTTCAGCAGTACGCCTGGGACTGCTCTGTAGAGATTCGTTTTCTCCTGCAAAAATCTGCAGGACCAATCAGCGAACAGATGGGGGCGGCTAAGAACGATGACGTTGCGGCCGTGCGTCAGTTTGAGTTGTAGTTCAGTAACGGCAGCGGAGAAAGACGTGAGAAAAGCTATTCGGTCCGTTGTTGCAAAACTGCCGAATATACAGAAGTTAAAGCCGGAGCAAGAACCAAGTTTGCTAAGTTTTGTTTGTCTGATTATTCTGACTTGTTGTTTCCGGCCGGTTTCGGTGCATGATATACGTCACGACCACATGTTAGCGATTGCTATGGCAGATCATGAGTGACTCTGGGCAGATCCAATAGTTTTAAACTTCAACAGAGGACCCTCCTTAACGGAAGTAATGCTTTGCAATGGAGCGTGGCCAGACTCTCTGTACAAATTAAATGAATGTACGAGAGTCTGGTTGGACCAGGCTATCCCACGTGCTCTTGTCATGAAAACTTTAAAGGCGGAGTCCATGATGTTTGAAAGCAAATGTTGATATTTGAAATCACCTAAACAAACACGGTAATGTGAATGAGAATCATATATCAACCGTTTGTGATCTCCTAGTTCTATACTGAAGTTGTAGTTTCACATTGTGATTAATTTACAAAAAAAAAAAGGAAAACATAAACGTCTTTGTGCATAAAACATGTTTTTGTCCTACATTTCAAATTGTGTGAGCTCTGCGCCCACTCATTTCCTACTAATGTTTGGCTTATATTTTAAAATGAAATTGGGTTATGAAAGATGACAAAAGCAGGGACATCAATCTAAATTGGGTCCTCAACAAAAAAACATAATAGTGTAGAAATGCAAAGTCAGCAACACCAAATCTTCAAAAATATCAAAAATGTTTATTATTAAAAGCTAGTGCATGGCATGAAGGTGACATTTCGAGCATGCCGGCTCTTCCTGTTTGTCCTGTGGCAGCTACCATGGCGTATGTTTTACATTTTTTTTCCACTGGAAGCCCTGCGCTTTTCAAAAACGCTTACAACTTGCGGGTTTTGTTCTCGCTGAGCGCCAGCACTCGACGGTTTTTCGAGCACCGAGAGTGGAAAAATGTTCCACTTTGGGTGAAAAGCTCAGCTCGTCAATGTCATTTCTCACTTGGCCGTCCAATCACAATGGAGGAGGGGTGAGGCAAATATCACAACAACCAACCAATGATCATAGCAAGTGCCCAGAGTCGTTGTCTGTCTGCTTTTTTAGCTTTCAGCCGCTTTGGTGTAAATATCACCTAAGCGTTTTGAAATTGAGGGGTGAGCTATTGGTTGCAATTTGCAATCCCACCATTAGATGCTGCTAAAATTTACACACATGAGTTATTGTGTACAAACTTAAATGTTTAACTGTTTTAGCACTGCAATGTGTGACCGTGCTGGAAAAACCCCAGCTGGAATGCTTTGTGATTTACTGTTTTCTACAAAAATCACTATACTAAACAAGGAACTTGTAAAAATAAAACCTTGATATCTTTAATATTGTCTGAGTAAGGTCATGCCAAAATTTAAATCAATGATTGAAATCAAACTTTGACGCTCCAAATCTCATCATGAGACTTGGATTGACAGACAGAGTCACATATACCATGTATAATTTGTGTTGCTGTAGTCTGTGTAAGTCTAGATAAAGTGGGTAAACACATAAAATGTTTATTGTTTGGAGGGATACGACATTGTTAAAAAAGAAACTGTGCATTATACTATCAATACCTTCAGGACTTATTGACTGGTGAAGGCACCTGGTTTATTGAATCATAGCTTTATAGAAAAATAGTTTGCACTGATGCACAATCATATTTCTCTCAGATCGTTTTCTGTTTTTTTTACGGTACTTGTCTGAATTATTAAAAATCATTTTTGGCCCGTATTTTGAGAGAGTCGGTTAAGTTGTTCAAATATGAAACATAAGTGATGAATTCAAAACCACAGTTTGTTTGCAATGAAATTATGGCATCAAACATTATGACATGCATTATAAAACTGAGGGCCCCCTGGCAAAATGTTGCACCCCCCATTTTGAGAACCAATACTATAACGGATTAGACTCTGTCTACCCAGTAGATCACGCTGCACACTTTGCGGCAAAAACATTGATGATGGAAGATACAGTAAGTTGCAATCTGATGGGAACAATGGAGAATATGTCAATATTTCTCATATGTATATGTTTGTGGACTAAAACTGCAAATGGATGCTATATTGGCCCTGTCCCAAATGGCGCACTTCATGTAGTCTGGGTTTCCCATGCTGCCTTGCGTGCAAATTTTCACGCTGCAAGTCTAGCATGGACCCTTTTTGCCTCTGAAATAGGGAACCAAGCATAGAACGCGGAGGGGCAGCAAGACGATGCCGACGTCTATGCGACACACCGAAGCAGTTTTGTTATTTGTTATAACACGCCAACAGACGCGAAGTTACTTTTCGATGCAGCCTTAGATAGTGATCTAAGTAGTTTTGAACGCAAGTTTATTTAAAAAAAAGAGCAACTTTTGGCGTTAAACAATTTCTTATCCAAGAAGGATGTTTGGATATGGCAAGACATGATAGCCACAGAGTTTTATAGGACCAACCTGCTAGGCATTGTTGTCGACAAAGTACATTTAACTTAAAAATAGTAAGTAGTATTTATTAATATCATATTGTCATTATGGCTGTACTGTGGTTGTCACAGTATCACTAATATCAATAAACAACTACAAGTTTAGTTGCATAGCTTTTAGCTGTGTGCACACGAACTCGAAGTCGTTTACGTTTGAATTGATGTCGCTCTACATACGTCATCTGTTATAATTGAAACGGCTACGAGCTACGTATAGACGCATTTGATAGACATTCGTAGAGCCCAATAAACGGCTCTGGGCATTCGTAAATCCACGCCTCAAATACGAGAAAATGAACATAGGGTTCCCAGACCACGTCTCATTCTCTATAACCCCATTCACACAGACCTCTGATCCCAGAAAATACCCGTAAAATTGCCAGACAAGCGTCTGTGTGAACAAAAACTCGTTCCGTTAATCTTCTGGGATCGTTGCCGGAAAGAGGACCTAGTAAGATACGCGGGTAACCCTCTGTATGAACAAGAAGCCGCAAAAATGCAGTAATGGGCGTGTCGAAGTGAGGACGCGCGCGTCATCATCACAACACAAGTTATGGTTCAGCTCCTTACAACGAGAGATAACATGCATATCAACATTCACCACAAGAAATGTTGCAAACTAGATTGAAGCAGTTATCAGGAAATGATAAATGAGACGCATAAACAATGACGCACGTGCCGTAGTTAGGACGCGCATGTCATGGCAACATGAAGTTGGTTCAACTCTTTAAAATGAGGGATTTACAACATTCACTACGAGAAATGGCAGCAAACTGGACTGAAGCAGATATCAGGTAAGTTAGCTCGTTACTTACTGCGTTGAAACGGAGATCATTCAGCAGCATAAAAGAATACCGCGTCACGTGCTCATTTGAGCTATAATAAACAAAATTACCCGCGCGTCATCCCAACAAGATATATCGTGCAGCTCCTCAAAATGCGGGTTTTAAATGCATATAAACAATCACGATGAGAAATGTCTGAAAACTGTATCAAAGCAGAAATCAGGGAGCTCGTCAAATATCCACTCTGAAGCTGAGATCATTCACCAGAATAGAACTGTGCGTTCACGCGCTCCTTTGTAGTCTTATCATAAACAAAAATGCACGCGAGTTGTTTCTGGAGAGAGAAATAATAAATAATATGCAAACTTCAGACGCTGCTAGAAGAGAGGTCGGGACTTTCAACAGGTCACGTGTCTTTCCGGGACCATCACAGATGCCGGGTTAACTTGGCAGTGTGAACGAATAAAATATCAAGCGGTCCCGTAAAATTACAGGATGCCTGTGCCGTGTATCTTATGGAATATCTGTGTGAAAAGGGCTTATGAGACTGGTCTGGTGTTAGCCAGGCTACACTTCATGTAGACTTTCGGTCTAGTGGCCTTAAATTGCACGTGCTCTCTTTTTCTGCTCATCAGCGCACCCTTGATGTGATCATCTGTGAAGCCCACACTGTAGCAGGCTTCGCACACTTTACCAACCGAGAAGTCCTTGCGAAAGAGCAAACAGACGACGAATGGGACTATTTCAGGCATGGCGCTCCAGTCTGTCCCAAAATACGACTCCGGGGCACCCTCTTGGATTCGCGTCAAGAGTCCCTAAGGTCTGCACTACATGATGTCATCAAAGTGTGGACTCTGAGGTAGTCCATAAGTCCGGACTGTGGACTTTTGGTCTCGTGGCCTTAAATTGCGCGTTCTCGCTTAGTCTACGAGTCCGTAGAGTGTCCCATCTGTCATTTTTACCCTTTGAAGTGTGCTCATCAGCGCCTCCTTTGCCCCCTTGATGCGGTCTTCAGCGAAGCCCGCACTGCAGCAGGCTTCGCGCACTTTACCAACCCAGAAGTCCTTGCGAAAGGGCAATCAGACCAATCAGACGACGGAAGGGAGGAGTTCACACTGACGGGCAACTTTTCTACCTATTTCCGGTGTGATGCTCGAGTCTGTCCCAAAATACGACTCCGGTGCACCTTCTTGGACTCGCGTCAAGGGTCCCTAAGGTCTGCACTACATGATGTCATCAAGTGAGGAAGTCCATAAGTCCGGAGTGTGGACTTTCGGTCTCGTGGCCTTAAATTGCGCATGTTCGCTTAGTCTACGAGTCCATAGGGTGTCTCATCTGTGATTTTTACGCTTTGAAGTGTGCTCATCAGCGCCTCCTTTCCCCCCTTGATGCGGTCCTCAGCGAAGCCCGCACTGCAGCAGGCTTCGCGCACTTTACCAACCCAGAAGTCCTTGCGAAAGGGCAATCAGACGAATCAGACGACGGAAGGGCGGAGTTCACACTGACGGGCAACTTTTCTACCTATTTCCGGTGTGATGCTCGAGTCTGTCCCAAAATACGACTCCGGTGCACCCTCTTGGACTCGCGTCAAGAGTCCCTAAGGTCTGCAGTACATGATGTCATCAAAGTGTGGACTCTGAGGAAGTCCATAAGTCCGGAGTGTGCCATTTGTGACAGGGCCATTGTGGACGTTAGCAGGGACACTTGAGGAGCGTGAGCTCGTCTGCAGTTATGATGAATGCACAATTTCATAATAAAAGTTTATGAGTGTACAGGTTGAGAAATGCAGTCATCCCACAAAAAGTATTAATGTTCCTTGATAAAACAGCCCTCCAATATAAAATCTAAACCCTTTGACATTTGTAATGATATATCGCATGACAAGTTTAATACCCGGTCTTGGTCAATATGCACTAACACATGGTACAACTTATTAGTAGTAAACAAAAACATTTCAAGCCGTCCACGTGGATGGGCACAAACTGCTTATATGTACAATATCATTCACAACATTCTTATTTTTGAAAATGTAAACTCAACAACATAGATTATAAAAATCTAAACATTTGAAGTAATCAAATCAGATGATAATTTTCAGTGTTATGTCTTCTAGATTACTTGATATCTTGTATCTTTAGCAGTAGACATTATGAGGCAGTTTCCCAGGCAGGGTTTAAAATTAATCCAGGACATACTTTACAAAAAACAATAATGGTGTGCCTCTTGAGACAAAACAATGGCACTGATATATGTTGAGAAATGTCTATATTGAGACATGTGTGCAAGAGATTTTAAATTAAGGAAGCTCAAACATACATGTCAAGCTCAAAGGAAGGAAGCTCAAAGCCTCTACATGTTTGGCCAATTAAGAAGCTTATTAGTCCTACTGTCATTCTTGTTTAAAAGTAAAACAGTTTTTAACATAAAACTTCATTTGTGTCATTGGTACTTATTTAGGCAGGTAAATTGGAAAAATATTGTCTCCATAATAAAAGTAGTTTGCGTGTGAATAATGAGCAGTTTCAAAAGAATTGGTTTGCTCAGAATTGTTTATCCTGCAGTTAATTAGTGAGGTGGAGAGAAAATGTCAAGTTTTTGTGCCAATGCTGGAACAAAACATATTTCAGCTGCTATGTACTGTATAGGGTATTATTAAAATATTTGGTGCAGTATTATTCAGGACTTAAGTACATGCTTGATGATAGAAATCTTTAAAGAACATTCAGACTCAGATTACACAAATGTCAAATCTGATGGCACCTGTGAATCCTGAGATGTAGAGATCCATCAGTACAGATATAATGCAAGTGTCTAAAATAGTGATACTTATAGAGACTGTGATGTTTTGAATAATTTAAAGGGCACCTATTATGCAAAATCCACTTTGACAATGTGTTTGGACATTATGGGCCCTATCTTGCACCCAGCGCAATTGACTTTGTCAGTGACGCATGTATCATTTCGTATTTTGCACCGGCCCACAGCGGGGTTTTTCCCTCCACAGACGCACGTCGGCAAACTAAGGAATGAACTTGCGCTCCCTGGGCGGTTCAGCGCAAAAAAGGAGGTGTGCTCCGGCGCAAACCATCTCTTATGCTATTTTGCAGTTACAAAAAACAATTGCGCTACTAACCAAAAAAAAACTAGTCTAAAGTCAGTGGCGCGTTGCGCGTAGTTCATTATGCTATTTTAAGGGCGCATGCTTGACCATAATGTATAGCGTGCACAACGCGCATTGCTTATCTAATCTACACAGATGCAACAGTTATTTTTGCAAATCATAAATGGTTACAATAAAAAAATATTAATACATGAGATAAGGGAAATCGTTGTGGTGAGCATTGTGGTGATAGTTTTTATTTATTTTGTGTGGCAGCGTTAAACAATTATCATGCAAATAATGATTAAAATATTTTCATAAGTTTGTTGTGTGGCTGTATTACGTTTATTTTATGTAAATAATAATTAAAATGTTTTCATAAGAAACTTTAATGTATATGAACTTGATGTCTAAGTGTACTTTGGGGTTGGACCTTGCTTGCGTTTCTTGGGTCCGATTTCAAAGCCCCCAAACCCTTTCAGCGGAGAGGGTGGACGCAGCGATGTCGTCCTGTGTGCCCGGCGTGCCCGATTTATGCTGGCAAGCTTGGGATCCCCCCGTCTCCTGACATCATTGTAGTGCTTGGCGCAGCTGATGAGACAATTGTGGCTATTTCCTCTCACGGCTGTTTAACCGACGCGGATTTGGGCGGGTTTCTCCTATCCCCATACAAAACAACTTCTCTGTCTTTGACTGCTCTTACAAGAACGTGAGTCTCCTCGGCTGTGAACCGCTCCTGGCGTGCGCCTGGTAAATCCGTCATAATAATAGCAACCCGCCATGGAACTTGCGCCCTTGAGTTTAAAGGGAATGTTGGATAGCGTTCTGATTGGTTTATTTGACGTTACGCCCAAACCACACCTATGAATAATGAACCTACTTCAGACCAACCCCTTATTGATTTGCGCCCGACGCAAGTGTTATTTCTCCCGCCGTGAAAATAGCAACAGCGCCCAAGATCCGCCCACAAAGCCACTTGCGTTTTGCGCTTCGCACTTGCGTTTCAGATCGTCAAAATAGGGCCCAATGTGTGTTGGCAGTGTGTGAACACAACAACTCTACAATGAAAAAAATCCACCCATTAAACCAAAGCAGTCTCATTAGACATGCCGTTTTAAATTCTCTTACTGTATCAATGTGAGGTCACATTGATAAAGCTCCGCCCACTTACAGTCCTGCATAACCACAGTTTCCACCCTTAACGAGTTGTACTCTTTCCACAAGATACTACTGTCTCAGACTGTATTAACCAGATCTTTTTTAATTGAAAGCACTCACTGTCTGTTTGTAAGGAAGTGAGGAGTTGTAGCTCATTTGCATTTAAAGGTACAGACATTAAAACAGCATGTTTTTGCTCCTACCCAAATAGGGGCATTTTGGACATGCTATAACAAATGACCTGTGGGGTATTTTGAGCTGAAACTTCACAAACACATTCTGGGCACACATGAGACTTATATTAAATCTTGTAAAAAGGCCATAATAGGTGCACTTTAACAGTAAACATTAACACTTTAGTCCTCTCAGATATTTATTAAGACTGTTTCTCAATTCCAAGAACGCAAAACGGACTTGCGTTCTCGTGGAGATCGGCCTTGCCAGGCGACCTTGGAGGAACGAACTCAGAAGGTCGAGAGAACACAGAGCACTTGTGAGAATTGAGATGTGTGTGATCTTCCTGTTGCTCACCTGATTTCCTCAGATTCAACATCGCAACATTCATAGTGACAAACATACCATTATCTGCATTATATACATTCTTTTATTTTTATGGTATCATTTTGTAATGGCAAATATATAAATATTTAAGATACCTTGTCAGGAAATAAAACTTGATTAAGATTAGTTGTTGCTATGCCAATAAAACATACATTTAAATATCAAATTTGCGTTGTTTATGTATTTAATACTTAAAAAAACAAACGTTTACTTTAACCAGCATCTTACTATCCCGCGCTTGCGATGGGAAACTCTCCATTGTTTTGCCATAATGACTTCTGGGGCGTAAAGCAATTTCAGCGCGATTTCATCCTCGATTTCAAGAACACATCTGGGTATTTTCATGTGTCCTATGTACTTGCGTTCTTAAGAATTGTACTTGAACTTCGACAGAATGATGACGTATAGCGAAAAGAAAAGGATGCAAGATCGGGGCAACGTATGTGTGTACATTTTGGCCAGAAGTTGGCGAAAAATAGCAGGATTAAGCAACACAGACAAAAAAAAATATTTTTAAAAGTTGACTATCAAATGGCATCCGGCTACCAGATCCGTGTACTATAGACCTTTTGGGAGTCGACGTAACATTTACGTCACACGTGCATGTGGTGGCAGAAAAACAGTGGAAATGAATGACACGAGTGAAACGAAAAATATAACTCACTAGAAAATGTTTTGTTGTGCTGTTGAGTGTCAGAATAGGAATGCCAAAATAGATGACCTTCATTTTTATAGTATACCGTCGTCGAAGACACCATTCGAAGATAAACGTAGGTGTTTATGGTTGCAATAAGCCTCTAAACGGACAGGCTGGAGTGATGAAATCATCTGAAAATCTTTTAATAATTTGATTAGAAAATAATTAGAGAAGATATCCGGAGTTCTGTCGAAGTCTGTTCCCTCTATGTGTCTCTTATAGCGTTTTTATCACGTTATGTTTATAATTTTTTAGAAAGATTAAAGATTTGAATTAGTTCATAATATCAATAATATTACCATTTATTAAAGTTTTCGTATTTTTTTCGTTTTCTATTACTTCTTTTAACCTTATATATTAGCCTATGTCTTCTTCCTGTTTGTTCTAAATTATGATGTCTACTACCAAATATATATAAACATAGCACACACACACAAACACACACAAACACACACAATGTAAAGTGTTAATAATATATAAACAGGCCTATACAAATTAATTTGTATGTAAACATAATAGTTTTAGATCAAACACATAGGCTATAAATATAAGGAAGAAATTGAAAACAGGAAATGATGAAATATTAAATAAATTATATTATACAGAATACATGCACACATATCAGTAGCCAAGCCATTTAAACTTTTAATTTATTTAAAAAAATAAACGTAACTTGGTGAAAACGTTATAAGAAACATTACACTAAAGAGAAATATAGGGGAAACAGACTTTTACGGAACACCGGATCCTTAAAAATCACAGTTTAATGCTAAAACACTTAACAGCCCTATTGAGAAGCATTCACTCTCTGCCACCAGTTGGGCTTCGCCCACAAAAAACGTCATCTCTGTTTGCAAACACTTAAAAGGGGTATTGTGGAGTGGATAGAAGACGTTAACAGATGGCCAAATATAAAGTTGCCAGATACATATGTATATACGTATATTATATTAGTCCAACCGTAAACGCAACAACCAGACATTTTGATGCTGGGAAACCTTTTTGATAAACTTTCTGAGTTGCTAACACGTTAGAACCACTGGGGAACAGCACCACTTCCGTTGCCAAAATGCGCGCGCAACTGTTTGATTACGTGAAGGGTTTATAGAGCTGCGTTACTGCTTTTGGGCATTTTTGAATAAAACAACGCCCCTCTGTCTTCTTCTTCATCGGATAACTCCTCTCCTGGGGGATCACGGGATAGCAAAGGGTCCATCGAATGAACAAGATTTTGCCGGAAAGAAGTAGGTAATCTGGCCTACTATTGTTCGAATACTATGAATTCGGAAATACTACTCGCCTTTTTGCCTACTATATAGTATGGAAGTAGGCGGTTTTGGACGCAGCCAGTGTATTTAAAAACTTCATAGCAGTTCATAGCAACTTCATAGCAACTGTCTAGCAACTACACAGCCACAAATTCTCTTCAGAAAAACAGTTTAGTTTGTATTCGTCTTTGTTGGCTGTAAGAAGTTTAGACGTGATAAATGAAGTTATTAGATTTTGGTTCATGTGTTCATTGTTGAAGTTATTTTTATGTATTTGTGTAGAGCAGATGTCTCCAACCCTGCTCCTGGTGAGCTTCCATCCTGCAGACTTCAGGTCCAACCCAGCTCCAACACACCTGTCTGTAATTATCAAGCAACCCTGAACACCTTGATTAGTTGGTTCACCTGTGTTTGATTGGGGTTGCAGCTAAAATCTGCAGGATGGTAGCTCATGAGGAGCAGGGTTGGAGAACCCTGGTGTAGAGGGACACATGGTGCCTGTTTCGTAGAAACCTGAAGTATTTTCAGTCCCATCAGCACATTCAAACAAACCCCTGTGTGGATTCAGAGTGCAGTGTGATCTTTCTTCATCTGCTGTGTCCCTGTGGTACTCAAACCTCAGAAAGCTGACAGACCCACTGATCTGAGGCCTGTGGAGGGTCCATCATCCACTCGTACCTTCTTCTTTCAATAGTTCTCATTTAAAGCCAGAATATGTAAGATTTTTTTAATAAAATCCACTTGGACAGTGAGATATATTTAATGCAGTTGTGTACTTAAGTTCCCAACTATTTGTAAATCCAGAGAAATTACTTATTAAAAATGATCAGATAAAAAATAAGAACTATGTTGTATGGCGGAAGAGCACTTACTTTGCAGCACTTTGACCTCGGCATGCAGTAACATCATCACTCCTGACTACACCCCCTCTCGCTCAAACTTTCATCAATATTACTGCGCCCGAGGTCGAAGTGCTACAAACAAAGTGCTCATCCGCCATACAATATAGTTCTAATTTTGTATCCGCTTAAAAAATCGCCACGTTTTATTTTGTGCCACCATACTTACTCTTGTGTATAGAAAACATGGTAGTGTTTGGTGCCTTCTAAATTCATCCCTGTTTGGATCCTACGGAATGAATGGGGCTAGGCTAAATGCTAACACGTTCACCACGCGCTGTACAAAGATGAACTGCACGCATTTAAAAAAAAAAGGGTATGTATAATTCGTTGAGGTAAGAACATAGAAAAATAAAAAAATAAAAAAACAGTGGTGTTTTGCTTTAAGCTTCGCCTTTGTTATTGTGTAAAAGCGACCTCCAGTGGTAAAAATCCAACATATTGTGGTTTTAATGCACAAATCAATTGATTTTAATTGATATGGATGTTTATTTTTTGAAGAATGTGTTCGGGATGTATCGAGAACAGCACTTGAAAGCTCTATTTCTGGGAATTGTCATAACGGCGGAGTCAAAGAGACTTGTTCTCCGAGACATGAAAGGTTCCTGAGATCAAGCAACTTGAAAAGCACTCTGTCTGGTAGATTCAGGTCTGTCACAAGGAGCTTGTCTCAATTGAAAGCGAAGCAAGGACAAGGCAGGCTGAGGTGACACAATAAATAAATCTTGATGTGTTTAGAATAGAAAGGACAGAGAGGCAAGATTTGTCTTGAAAATGCCCACTTACCTTTGTGTAACCTTGTATAAGCTGGCGGTGTTTGTTTAATTTACAGTCAGGTATAATGCAAGGAGCCATTTTGTAGATATTTTGACACCTTTTGTAATTTGAACTTTAATACATGCATGTTTATATACTTGGCAGAAATTTAATTTAATTAAACTTCCATCATGCATTCTGAAAAATTGATTGATTTAAATGCCTCATGTATGAGGAGTAGTATTGGAGGGTGCCTGCTTTAGCAAACACCACAAATGATAGATATCTGCCAAAATTTAGTGGTGTGGCAACAATGTCTACTAACGTGTACTCCAAACCAACAGTTGACAAAGAGAACAGTATTTTGTTTTGTCATTACGCTGTAGACTGCCACAGATACCCGGTGGCTGTAGCAAATGTGTGTTTTTGTCATTTTGTGAAGAAGTGAAAATGACAGGTGCACTGTTCCACGACCAGTCATGTGAAAGACTGCAAGAGGGAGAAAACGAGTGAGATGGGGGTTATTTCATTTATCCTGTGGTGTGGACTTCACAAAGTGTTAAAGTGGGTTTCTAAATCATAGGGGGTGTAAATGTTCGCTACAAAGGACACTGCAAACTTTGTTGCGAACCAGTATACATCGATATATCACTTTAAATGAAGAAGAGAGAGACATTCATCCATCAGTCAGAACTGCATGCAGTTTGGATAAAATAAATGCAGTGCAAATGAGTATTACCCACACACACACTCAAAGCATTGGGCAGCTATCACTGTAGCACATGGGGAGCAATGGTGGACAGGTGCCTTGCTCAAGGGCACCTCAGTCGCAACCTGCCAGCCGTGAGACTTAAACTGGCAAATCTCGGGTTACAAGCCAGACTATCTAACCATAAGACTGTGACCATATATTAACACATTTGATGTTGATAATAACAATCTGGTTGATGAGAACATGTTTTCCTTTGTGGTTAGAGTGTTAAATGATGTATGTGCAAATAAAAGATCTACGAAGTTGCAAAAATTAAAGTTTTAAATCCAAAGAGATCTTCTTTTTAGAAGCCTCATCCACGCCTACCTAAAAAAACGGCTCGTTCAAACACGCCATGCGTTTTGTGCAGTGCCGAGTAGCGCTTGTTTGTCATTTCTACGATCACAAATGCAGACATGGTTTTGTTTTAGTATCCTTACCTTATCAGTTACGTTCTGCTGACATCGCCCTGGTAAAGTTGAAAGATCATAACGCACTAGATAGCTGACCAATCGGTTCACACCATGCTTTCTCACAATGATGAACTTTATGTAATACAACCTGTTACAATGGGTTCACACCAGCCGCGTTTAAGGCGTCAAAACCTTATCTACCGCGTCTAGTTTGCCGCTTGAACATTTTAAATGCATTCACGCGTATAGAGCGAAGTAGACGCGCGGAAAAAGCAAGCATTTGACATGCGTCAGAGACGAAATTCGCATCTTGTGGGAGGGGCAAGTGCTATGTGGTTGTCTGTTTGCAAGATGGCTGATGTTGATCGTGCATTCATCAAGAGAGTTACCGGTTTGTATTTGGTCACCTTACTATGGGTGGAAAATAGTTTAAAAAACAGTGGGAATGTTGCGGGTCGATAAACGTCATGTGACTCAAAAGTGAAATGTGTATATACAACACACCAGGTTGCCAAATGTCCTCACTGACACTCTTCCAAGTGAGGTCTTTTTTATTCCTGTCTCTATAGAAATAAGAACTTGTGCCGTATAGCTCCACGTGACTGCTTACAGACAATATCAAGTGTTCATGCTGAATGAATGACTCCGGGCGGGGCTGCGGCCACAGCTGCAAGCAGGCTCCTGATTGGTTAACGCGGCGCGAAAATTCGCCAAAGTTCAAATTTTTCAACTCGAGCGTCAGACGCAAATTCGCGTCAAACACAAAAGGCACAAAAAGCACAATTTGCACATACCGCCCCAGACGCTCAATTTGTCCCATTCGCACAAACTAGACGCGGGAATGAGGCGGAATTGCGTTTACCGCGCTGCACTAAATGCCTCATTCGCGCCGCGAGAGCTCCAGATGCCCGTCAATATGTCTTAACATTGATTTAACATTGAAATCACTCGTGCTTGACTAATTCAAAAACAGTAAAAACTCAGTGTATGTTTTGATCATCGTTCTTAATCTGATCACTAACAAAATTCCTTTACAAAAGTGCAATTATCTTAGCTTTTTGCTTAAAATTGTGCATTTTTTAAGAAACCTAGGTTGCACTTTTATTTTACAGTACGTGTACTTACCTTGTACATATATGGTAAATAAGTTGTACTTACCGACAAATGTGTGGTACTTACTTTTAGGGATCTACATGGTAATTAATTGGTATCATTACTGTACTTACCAGTAGTACATACTTGGTAGTTATTATGTAACTCTAGGTAGGTACTGGGAAAAAACAGATACATACTTATAGTGTAGGTATACTGTAACTAACGAGAAACATTACGGTACTTACAAATAAATGTACAATATAAGTATTTAGTATTTACAGGCAAGTTAGGGTAAATGACAGGTATTTAAAGCGTACATATATGATAACTAATATGAAACACTACTGTACTTACAAATTGTATATACATGATAAGTGTGTGGTACCTGTAGGCCAGTATTAGTTAATGAAAGGCACATAGGGTGTATGTATACTGTAACTAACAAGAAACACTACTGTACTTACAAATTGTATATACACTGTAAAAAATACTTTGCTGCCTTAAAATTTTTTGTTGAATCAACTTGAATTTACAAGTCATTTCAACTTACTCTTATTTATCTTGACTAGAGATTAGTTGTTATAACTGCAGGTGAGTTGTTATAACTTATAAAATTAAGTTGACTTTTCTCAACTATATTTTATAAGTTGTGACAACTCATCTCTGTTGACATAACTTGGAAATCTGAGTTGATTTAACAAAACAATTTAAGGCAGCAAAGTATTTTTACAGTGTACACAATAAGTGTGTGGTACCTGTAGGCCAGTGTAAGTTAATGACGGGCACATATGGTGTATGTATACTGTAACTAATGAGAAACACTAGTGTACTTACAAATTGTATATACACGATAAGTGTGTGGTACCTGCAGGCAAGTGTAAGTTATACTTATACCATACTTATATGATAACTAAGAACAAACATTACTGATGTGCCATTTTGGTACTCAGTATCTTTGTCCTTTAAACCAAGCATTAAATAACCGTATGCATTAACTACTAGGTACATTCACTAGTACGTCCATAGTAACTGCATGGAAACAGGACTGTAAAATAAAGTGATGCTTTTTACACAGTTATTACATAGGACCTACCACCTAAGATATAGCATCATATACATGTCACTGTGAGGCAAACCCAACCATTGACTGTCATACGCATTAACTACTGGGTACATTAACTAGTACACACTTATTGTGTATATACAATTTGTAAGTACAGAAGTGTTTGATATTAGTTATCATATATGTACACTATAAATACCTGTCATTAACCCTAACTTGCCTGTAAATACTAAATACTTAAATTGTACATGTATTTGTAAGTACAGTAATGTTTCTCGTTAGTTACAGTATACCTACACTATAAGTATGTATATTACCCAGTACTTACCTAGAGTTACATAATAACTACCAAGTATGTACCACTGGTAAGTACAGTAATGATACCAGTTAATTACCATGTAGATACCTAAATGTAAGTACCACTCATTTGTTGGTAAGTACAACTTATTTACTATATATCTACAAGGTAAGTACATGTACTGTAAAATAAAGTGCAACCAAAACCTACTCATATATGAGAGGTGATAAAAAGGAAACAAATGTAGATGCAGTAGGATCGATTGTTTTCCCCGTTTTTTGTTTGTTTGTTTGGAAGCAGAGTAAAAATCATAAAAATGCTGGCAGTGTCTGGCAACTTTTTTAAAAACACTGGAGGGGAAAGAGTTAAACCCAACACTTTTACAGATAGCTCCTCTTAAACGGTGTATTGAGCAGTGATCATTGAATAGGGAGTGTGCCGAAGGAGAGAGAGAGATGTGAGTGTGTAAGAGTAAGTGACAGAGAAGTAAACCTTAAAAAAGTGTGAGAGAGAGAGAGAGAGAGAGAGAGAGAGAGAGAGAGAGCAGATGAGCTTAATCAAGGCAAAGTCATGATTAAATTAGATGTCTTTAAATTGGTGTGTGTGTGTTCATGTGGTTTGATCTGCTAAACTCATTTCAGTACACATGTGAGAGACACTTGTCTTTGTGTGTTTGAATGCGTGCTTTGCTTATGTCAGTCTTTCTGAGCTTACTGTGGTAAATTTGTGCCATCACTAATTAGCCAATCCGCTTCCAACTACAGTGAAAAATAAACTTTGAAACCTCACGTTTATGATGTACTGTACACAAGTTGCTTATGCAAATGCATTCACTAACTAAAATGAATCGTAAGTTGTAAACATATGGTAGCTCTGATATTTTTAATGGATGTACAATGGAAGGAAAATTGTATTGATACTACCCCAGGAAGCAATTTGGCCTGTAAAAGAAGTCCAAACACCGTCCAAACACAGCCCAGGTGTCTAGACTAAAACAAGGCAAAATTTGGGCTGCGGGGAAAGTGAACATTTAATAGACGTCTAATCATAGCCCAATAACAGAGATACTGAGAGTTGGTCGAGAGTTATGTCTATGTATGGAAATCGTACCTCCATATGGCTCTTGTTTCACCTTCATTATGAGTATGGATTCTTTTTCCCCCTCTTTTATTTAGAAAATTGTTGTTAGCTGAAACAGGACAGGTATTGCAGTTGTATCCAACCCTGCTCCTGGTGAGCTACTGGATACACCACATGATTTTTGGCTGTCCCATGAAACAATCGTTGCAATTTCTGTGATCATGGCTCTTCATCTGTTGTCCTATGTTTTCCTATTTGTTTACCACTAACGCATGCGCATGACCTTGCACTAACGTGTGTTGCAGCTGTCATCACTGTACAATCTACATGTTTGTCGTAACAAAGTTTAAAACGCTCCATGTCGCACAGTGTAATAAGATAATGATCTTATAGGAATGCAAAAATCATGCAGTGTATCCCAGGCTTATTTCCAACCCATCTCCAAGACACCTGTCTGTAATTATCAAGCAACCATGAACACTTTAGGTGTGTTCGACTTCATGCGGCTCTGCCCTGCTGAAAAAAAGCATCAAACCAGCATGGGAATTATGCTGGTCTATACTGCTTTAGCCGGTGGTCACCAGCATACCAGCACCAAAACATAACATATGCTGGTCTTGCTGGTATGATCAGCATGGGATGCTGGTGTTAATGCTGGTTTGGTGCTGGTTTAGCTGGTGCTAATGCTGATTCTGGTTTGGTGCTGGTGTTCACTTGCAAACCAGCACCAAAACACAAGGTCTTGTTGGTATGCTGGTTTTTAAACAGGGTGCGCAGACAGATCGGCGACCGACTTGAAGCAGTGCATGCTGTATAGACATTTTGTCCGACATGAGCTGGCGCTGAAGGCATGTGATTGTGACATATGGTATCAAAGTACTGTAAGAGCATTTCGAGAGGGTTCAGCCGAGTTCTGATGATTGGTTACCTCACTAATAACAATGATCACATGCCTTTCATGTTTAATCCATGTTTTAGGAAACACTACGGCAATGAGCAGATGTCCAACTTGACGTCTCCATCTTCAACCCCTCCCTCAAATGCAGGCGGCAAACCTCACCGATCGGCCTGCGCAGCTCCGCATAAACTCAAACACACTTCTTGATTAGCTGCTTCAGCTGTGTTTAATTGGGGTTGGAGCTAAAATCTGCAGGACGGTAGCTCAACATGAACAGGGTTGGAGCAACCTGCTGTAATGTAATGCTTAAGGTAAGATAAAGTCTATTAACATGACTTTACCTTTAAGTGAGTGAATGATAAAATGTGTGAGCATACATTAGTAGACCTTTATTAAAATGATAGTCAAAATGTCATCTTTTAGATTAAATCTATACTTACCTTTGACCATATTGTGTATCTCAACAGAAACGGACACCTGACTCTATAAGTGAATTATTCAGGAATCACGCTGTGTATAATTTATAGTCCAGTTACACGAGTTCATCACAAATTCGATTCTTCTGTGTCGAGGTCTTGCTTCATTGTGTGCCGTAGGATTGTTTGATAGGCCGAACAGTATGAAGCCAGTCAAAAATAGCCCACCTGCTGAAGTTGAGTAACCTCTGCAGGAATCCAAAGCTTTCATCATCAAATAAGGGTTTATCTCTCTGTATCTTTGGCCCATTTACTGCAGCTTGCGGTTTTATCTTCATCCAAATGCTCCTGTTAGAAGGTGTGGTGCGAACGTTTTCACAAACGCCTGCTGAGTGGACCCCGGGAGTTTGACGTGTAACTTTAAACAAAAGGAATAAATGAAGAGATTGTCAGAGAAAGTTGGTGTACACACGCTGTCATTTATTATGCTAACTAAAGTTGCTGTCAGTCGTTGCTGTAATATAATCATAATCATCTAAAGGAGTAGTTTAAGCAAAACATTTGTCATTGTTCTGTGAGACAAAGCTTTGCTGAATATCTGTGCAGACATCGATAGGGACCATGTCTACAACACTTCAGAGGACAAACCAGTTGTTATGTCATGATGTGTCTGAATTAGGGGTGGGGGAAAATCGATTCTTAGATGCAATGCGATGTGAACGTGGACGATTCTGAAATGTAAAAAATGTTTTGGTAGTCGGCTAGACTCCAAGGCTGCGTCCGAAAACTCTAAATTGCTGCCTTCTTAGGCAGCTTTCCAAGGCAGGAAGGAATCAAGGCATGTCCGAATTCAATGTTAGGTTTACTTCCTGTCTCCTGAGATACCTATGCGTGGGGTTACAATAAGAATGTGATTGGTCGAGTTCGAAAAAATAAAATGGCGGCCAAGAAAGCGACTGGAGCACAAATTTAGTGTAAATGAAGGTAGAATTTCACTTTTTACACCTTTTAAATGCATTTCTAGCGAGAAACTAGTATTGTAGTTTTCAAATATGTGATTAGTTATCACAAAGGCGCTCTCTGTTTATATTTCAAACACGCTGCCTTAGAAGTGTCCGAAAGTCTTTCTCTGAGCTGCCTTCATGCCTCCGAAGTCATTGCCTCATGAGGCAGCGAGGCAACGAGTCACTGCCTTGAGTTTTCGGACGCAGCCCAAGTGTTTTTCAAAATCATGGACCCCGCCTTTAACCAAAAGGCAGATTTTAACTGGGTGAGCGGTGCTGCACACTGACAGTTTAGAGAGCGCACATCGCTCGCACACCTAGTTTTTCTTGTGTTTTTTAATGTTGTACAAACGTTTTGTTATCCATACTGTACAGAGACGCTGAGTGCTATGCCTTAAACAAATACAGTAATACTGACAAAACCACTGGCTAGTTTGAGGTTAAGCGCAAATGCGGCGTAATTATGTCACAAATATGCTAATTTGTACATTGAGAAATGATTCTGAATTGAATCTGGATGCCAAGAATTGATTCTGAATCGATTCATGAGAGAACAAACGATTCCCACCCCTAGTCTGAATGCAAAGGATAAATTTTGATTAATGGTTTTCTTTAATGTTTAAAATTATATAATGTAGAATTATTGACATATGAACTAATGTCATGAAATTATATTTTTTTACACTGTGCTCTAAAATGCTTGATTCTGATTGGCCAGCCGCGACATATTAGGTATGTTTTTCCAGATAACAACCACCTGAAACCAATAACATAAAGTAACCCAGATACCCCAAATCATTTTGACAGGTACAGTTCAATATAACACAAAAATTTAATATAAATATTAGGGCTGGGCAAAAAAAAATCGATTTCTCGATTAATCATTTTTTTAAACGTGGTTGATTCAAAATCAATTCTCAAAGAGCAGAATCGATTTTTTTATTTCATATTTATTTCCGCAAACATTGAACGTAAGATTAATGTTAATCTAATTACTAGTCTTCTTCACTAGATGTCACCCTCTTTTTTGCCTTGCGCGATGTTACCAAGGAGCGAGAGGCAAGCCTGTCATTCATTGATTCAGTGCTTAAAATGGCAGTTTCAGGTGCTTCATCGATGTAGATGCCACCTTCACATAAAAAGTCAGATGTATGGAAGCATTTTAGATTTTGCAAGCAAGACGAGGACGATAGTGTTGTGGCTTTTAATTTCTTTTAATTAATTACCCACTTGTAAACTGCTGTTCACTGTTCTTTTTTATTAATATAGTATTTGTATTAAATCTATATTCATTGAGTTGATCGAGTATAAAAACCGACCCGAGAACCGGAATCGAAAATTAAATCGAGAATCGAAATTGAATCGATTTGATAGCTTGTGAATCTAAATCGAATCGATCTGGACCATCTGAATCGATACCCAGCCCTAATAAATATGTATTTGTATATGGCATTATATTGACAAAATGATTAAACCGTGACATTTGATTGTCTTGTCTTATCTTAAAGACGAAGGTAAACAGGGTTTCCATGTGGAAGGTCTGAATTCATTAAAAATGAGCGAATAAAAATATTTCAAATCAATATTTATTGTTCCTTACCTCAATTATGAGGTAAATAGCCGTGTTATAAGCAGGATAATGTACAGGCAGGATGCCTATTAGACCTCTTCAAAAAAAATAATAATAATAATTGCTGGGCCTTTTTCATTTGTTGGTGAATATTCAATTGATTGTCTAGAAACCGCCAGAATCTGTCTCTCATTTTATTTAATTTCTTTTTTTGATTGCACTTGTGACCAATATAAAGGTTTATTTTAGTAGAAATATCTGAAGTAGTGTGACATTTCGGAAATGTTAATCTCAACATTACATTATCCACGGAGCAGAGATTAAAAGATTTTTTAAACTAAACAAGCATTAAATAGCATGACTAGTTTCTAAGCTTTAAGCAAATTAGCTTAAGGCAATATATTCATCTTTGTTATTTTTGCAAAGCGCTGATATGCCGCTCTAAAATATCATCTTTGATCCATTGACAAAAGAACCCTGCTGTGACCAGCTTCTCTCTAATGGAGAAAAATGTGCAATAAGGTGAATCGGCGGCACGTTGCCATCCGAATGATTCCCGGCCCGGGCATTCGAGGTGCCAGCTGATCCAATTGCAGATGCATGCTGGCATCTAAACTGAACCTTCACTCGCATCAAACACATGCAAAAGGAGACAAAATGGAAGCGCTGGTCGTTTAATGATTAAGGATGGCTTGTTGCACAGGAGCGACAGCTGGGTGTGAGCTGGCAACAGCTGAAACCATTAAAGTTTCATTCCTCAAGGAGAAAGTTAAAGATTCGAGAAAGGCTGCAGGAAGACAAATGTGATGAACAAATGCACGCACCACCCCGTTGTGTTTTATTATAGACATGCTTTATTTTAATGTTCAGTTTAAAGGGCACATATTATGCCCATTTTTACAAGATGTTATATAAGTCTCAGGTGTGCCCACAATGTGTCTGTAAAGTTTTAGCTCAAAATACCTCACAGATCATTTGTTATATCATGTCCAAAAAAAACCCTATTTGGGTAGAAGCAAAAAATATATGTTTTTGTGACTGTACCTTTAAATACAAATGAGCTACTTACTCTCTTACCAACAGACAGTAAGCGCTTTTGGTTAAAAATAGATCAGATTCCTGTAAATACAGTCTGAGACAATTTAGACACATTAGCACTACAATGTGCTAACAAACACATTTAGAAAAAACCTTTGGGTAAAATTAACCTGTCAGTTAGTGGCCATGAGCGGGGCTTTGTTAGTGTGACATCACATTAACAAGAAAAAAAACAGCATGTCCAAACAGGGTGGATTTTTTTTCATTGTATGGTTGTTGTGTTTTCACTGCCAACACACATTTATGTCCAAACACATCATCATTATTTAGCATTTTGTTTTCACACACACACACACACACACACACACACACACACACACACACACACACACACACACACACACCCACACACACACACACACACACACACACACACACACTGCTGCAGGCGTACACTGTGACTGGGTTTTGCTTACAATGCGGTCAGTTGTCACCCGCCAGCAGTGGTTAACTAACCTAATCTCAAATGAGTTATGTGGTATAAAGAAACAGTTTTCCTCTGCTCTGGTTTGTAGTTTCATATCTGCTTACATGGACGAATCCCTCACTGATCTACCCGAGCTCTCCAGTTGTGTTTACACTAAGCTATTGCTGTCCCAAATGAGCACCGTTGACTGTTGACCAGTGAGTGTCTGCAAATGTATGTGAAGGTTACTTAAGCAAAGACACGGATGCATTGTTGAGGTTTGGGAATTGGTTAGCAGATGTCCAAACCCAGGCCTGGGAAATCAGGGAAAAACCAGGGCGAAGGGGTAAAAGAAACAGTAGACTTGCATGTACGCTGGAGAGAAGAGAGAAGCATCTGTTGCCAAAATTTGTGATGGGTCAGCGGTTTGTGTAGGTCGGAACGAGCGGCACGGGACCCAAGGGGAGGTTGTTAAGACTCATGGACAGAGTGTTGTAATGTGGGCTTCTTATCATGAATAAGACAAAGGCTCACTAACCGCTAACTGAAAAGTGTAGAAAGTGTCCTGCAGTGCCTAAGAAACACAGATGACAAAGTGTTGAAGAAAATCAATACAAGTTGAGAAGCGTGGAGTGTAGATGCTGTTCTGAGGATAAAGGCGTTGACGTGACATAAAAGACAATGCTTAGTTTAGGTCTCAATGCTGTTTTTTTGACCGTGCATTATTATTATTTGCCTAGTAATGTTTTTCATCATCTAAAACAGTGATCTTTACTATTTCTTTAATGAGAGCCACAATGATAGGTCAGAGTCATCAGGTAAGCCTCTTTATTATCAAAAAGTATCAAAAGTTATACAGTCAGAAATATTTGTCAATCTGTTGCAATGCATTAAATACAAAAGGGCGAATCATTCTTTATCATACTAGTCAAATTTGTAACTGAGAAAAGATTATTTCCCTAATGACAAAAAAAAATGGATTTCCTTAAAGGGGGGATCGATGATATTTTATGCATTCTGATTTATTAACCCAGTTTAAGAGTTGGTTTTCCTAAAAAAAAAAACTAATGCTAAACAAATGCAAAGTGTCAAAAAAACAATTGGACGTGTTATAGAGTATTTCTGTGCCGAATGGACTTCGCCAGGGTTCGTACAATTTTCGGAAAAAAATTTTCGATTACGGGTCCAGCTGACGTTTCAGGGGTAAGCTATACTGTCCTACAAAGCCAAAGCGCAGTAACTACGCATTTGGTCAAAATTGAGTTAAGAGTTGAAATGGGCATTGTGAGATCTGGTGTGTCTTGTAAAAAAGTCCTGGTTCAATTTTGTGCCATTTCAGAGAAAAAAACTAAAAAAACTTTAAGGGCATTTCTCTCGGTTTCAGTGTTTGCGTAGTTACTGCACTTAGCCTTTGTAGGGCAGGATACGTATCAATTCTTTTTATGGGCACTTCCCCCAGAAAACTATGCTCACATGTCAATCAGCGGGAGAGCGAGAACCGAGAACTCTAAAGGCGTCGAGTCGCGTCTAGTACAACTCGGAGGTATCATAAACCGGAAGTGCACATTAAATAGCGCGAGCTTAGTCAGATAGTGTCTACTTCAAAATGCAAAATATTTGTTAGCAGCCAATGTTAATCGTTAATGATTTGGTACAAATATGATGTTATTTAATGTTAACTTCCTGAGTCGCAGCTGGGCGCCGGCCGCCGGGGACAGGCACCACCTGTCGGCGCCGGTGTGCGACCCCTTGCAGTCACAGGCATCACTTCATGCGACAGCTTTGTTTTATATCAAGACTCAACAATGAAACAAAAGAAGAAGTGTATTTTTTGTTTTGTTTTATATCAGACTCAACAATGGCACAAAAGAAGAAGTGTATTTTTTGGATGTAAGGAGAAGAAAGCCTGCATTATGGAAACAATGGATATAGTTTGTTTTCCCTGGTAGCAGCAAAGTTTTGTGTGTATGTGTTTGTTTAACGCTGGATTTCATTAAAAAGTCTCAACTGCGTCATTGCGTGCGTTAAGTAAGACTTCTTTGTTATGTTTAAATCAGCACGTAAGTGCATATTATATAAATGACACAAACATGTAGTGAATCATAAGTTATCCAGTCAGTGTTGTATAAAGTGTTGAGTCGTGACTCGCTCCTCCTGCAGTTCATAACTCCTCCTTCCAAATTTTTTCGTGCATTATCAGAAAGACTCGATAAAGCTGATCTGTCTTTTATAAATCTGATTAAACTAAAGACTCTTCAGAGATATGAAGGATGTAATACTACTCTATAGATACTCCAGATTAACATCAGATATGCAGAAACAGGGTGTGTTATGGACGTTTTAATGCTAAGCATTCTTATAATGTGCGTATGCAGGCATCCCCCCCGAACCATTAGGGGGCCACATTATTCTTAAATTTGCACAGAACAATTGGTGAGTAACATTACTGTACCGCGAAAGCAATTTGAAAGCATAACAAGCAGTATGATCTCACGGTACTTTGATATCATATGACAAGTGCTCGGTGCAAGCACTGCTTGCAGTTGAACACGTGACAAAGCTAGCATCCGAAGCAGAAAAGACATAAAAAGCACATGCCTGTATAATCATAACACATTGCCGCGCAATGAGTAACACTGATTTAATACTTACTTTTTGTTATATTTACTCGACGTGATTATGGGCTCTATCTTACCCCCGGCGCAATGCAGCGCAATGCGCGACGCCCGTGTCTATCGCGAGTGTCCACCCTAATTTTCACGTTTAGCGCCGCGGTGTTTAAATAGCAAATGCATTTGCGCCCCCTTTTGCGCCCATGGGCGTTCTGGTCTGAAAACGAGGCATGTTCAGGCGCATTGTTGGCGCGTTGCTATTTTGAGGCAACTAAAATAGACTACGCCATTGACCAACAAAAACCTGCTCTAAAGTCTAAAGTCAATGGCGCAATGTGTTTTATGTTATTTAAAGAACGCATTAGTAATATGCGCCTATAAACGGGAGGACAACGCGGGTTTGCTTATCACAAAGTAAATGAATGCGCAGCAGCACAAAAATGCTTTTAAATATGAAAGATTAAAGGATTGAATGTAAAAGATTATTATTGAGTCTCTTGGACATAAATGAGGAGTAATTATGAGACGTTAGAAGGCGCAAAGAGCTGCTTCACCTGCAGCCTGGTAAGTAAATAAATGCTTTGCTTTAAACAAATGCATCTGTTTTTAAATGTTTTTTTTTATGCTACCTCACGGATTTATTGTATATGATGACTCTGTACCTGCGGATATGGTGAGATGAGAAATATTTTTATGTAATGCTTAAAAAAACTCTTTGCTAAAAAACGCTGTCCAAAGTGCTGAAACGTGCAGGGAGTCGTATGTAAATTCTTTATCTTCTGTTTGTTACAAATAAAGTATTTTTAGAGTACAAACCTTCTCTTACATAGGCTACTTGTAAATTATTTTTTGATGATATTGGATAGTCATACATTTAAAGCAATTACAAGCCTGCTTTTTTACTTCCATGACTAAAAGAAAACTGGTTTTAAAGGTTTTAATAAAAAAAAAACAATTTTCAATACAAGTGAAAACAACACAATTATTTAACATTAATCTTAAACTGGGGATCTTCTTCCTCCGCTTAGTTTTTCAGTTTACAAAATCTGTCATCTAAATAGGGATTAGACATAGCGCCAGCGTGACTTGCTTTTAAAGGGGATGAGAGCTGAGACTCTCATTGGTTTATTGCACGTTACGCCCAAAATACTCCCATTACAATAGGACCAACCCTTTTCGACCATGCGCTCGGGGCACAAATCCTTTTTCCCGTCGTTAAATTAGCAAAAGTTGATTCGGACACGCCCATTAAGACGTTGCGCTATGTGCTTTAGAGTAGACAATGCGCTTAGATCGTTAAAATAGGGCCCTATATGTCTATACAACTTTTTGTAATACGCATATAATTGTACTTTCGAGATCTTAAAATAAGATGAAGTACAAAAGGACAGAATTATATTTTTGAATAAACTATCCCTGGCATACTCTTTGATTCGATTTTTTTTAAATGTTACAGTAATAATATTGAAGTGACTGAATGATGAACGAATGATGCACACATGTTTAATATTTTTTATACTAGATCATTGATACTGTTTTAACATGCACATTTGCATTTTAATAAATTCTTTGCTGCCTTAAATTTTTTGTTAAATCAACTCAGATTTACAAGTCATTTCTACTAACTATTATTTATCTTGACAAGAGATGAGTTCTTATAACTACGGATGATATTACTGTTTTCAACAATATTTTATAAGTTGTAAAGAAGCAAAGTTTTTTTTTATAGTATGCATTTTCAGACTTCTCAGCGCTACATTTGTTCGCGTTAACAGATGCAGACGTCCATCTAAAGCAGGGGTCTCCAAACTTTTTGTGGGCCACCACAGATCAATCTGGAGGGCTACTTTTCTGATTTAGTTTACTCAAATTTTTATTTTACAGTATTTTACTTGTCTATATGTTTTATGATTGTCAGGGATCCAACGGGTCCTTGAAATCCTTAAAAGTTTGTAAATCTGGGCAAAACAAATCATGTTTTTGAATACAGGTAATTGAAAGTGCTTGAATCTTAATTCATGCAAGAAATTTCCTGGAAAAAAATCCATATTATTCCCTGTGTAGGATAATATCATAAAAATTCTAGACTTTTAAGCACACGTGCAAAACTGTTTGCTTTAAAAGCTTATCTTCTGTATGCGAATGTTGATTTATACCAAAATGCTTTTTGCTTAGTTGTGTTTGACACATGAAAACGTCTCGGGTTACGTATGTAACTATTGTTCCCTAAGAAGGGAACGAGACGCTGCGTCTCTCTTGATATACTTCCTGCGTCCCTGTAAAGCCGTCTTTGGCAATATTTCAGCGATATACTTCCTGGCTCCCGCATCACCCTCTCTTTGTTGTTAAGCCTCACCATTGGTTGAATTTGATATACACGTTCAGACGCACTTACCCCTGGAGGCGTCTCCAAAGTGTCACCGCAGTGACGCAGCGCGAGTTCCCTCGAAAGGAAACTGTAACAGTGTAAGATACAAAGGTAACACGATGTAACCTTGCTCTCACTTGAAATGTGTCCCCACATTTAGTCCTTGAATTTGAGGGTATTGCACCTGGAAAGTCCTTGAAAGGTCCTTGAATTTGAAGTTAACTAAGATGTGTGAACCCTGATTTTTTAAAATGTAAAAAAAACATAAAAGAAGCTAAGCTAATATCAAGAATATGTAATAAATAAATATTAAAATGGAGGCATCACTGATAAAGCATGCAGCATATCATTCTGTCTAGATAAACCCTGTCAGATATACAGAAGATGGAGCAGACACACCACACATACAGGGTCATTTTGACTTTGAAATTGCCTGCTTGTAATGGACACTTGGACATACCAATCTATACGAGTCAAGATTATGTCAAACAACCAAGATCACATATGAGAGCAACCTCTCCAACGGCATCAAATGAAAATGGATCTTCTGGCTCAATCAAACCATCTAACACATTTAAGGAGCGAAACTGGGACACAGAAAGGAAAATCAATGTTAATACCTGCCCACCTCTGGTTTGTATCTGAAACCTGGCTGATTAGGACAGAAGACGTTTGAATTGCCTCCAGCGGGTGATTGGCGTGGGGTTGATAATAAAGGGGAAAGGTATGTCAGGTTTTGATGAATAGGCTCATTTCCATGATCATTCTCAAACATTTACACGCCACTCCTCCTTTAGCCCAGTAGCTCTGGGTAATAACGCGCCTGTGTCCTGCCTGCCCTTCCCGTTATGACAGCCTGCTGTTCTTACTTAAAACCCTCACCCGACGTGACTCCCACTGAGGACCGAGTGAAATAGGGAGTACCATAAAAAATACATTGTGTTCAATGCAGAATAGAGCCATAGAGAAAACCACTCATAACAATGAAAAGATTTTAAAAGTAACAGAGCTTTGTGTTTTTTGTTTTTATTGTCGCGTTCTTCTTCTTATCATAATAGTTGAACACATGTCTGATAGTCTATTATAAAGTATATACCATCTTAAGAGATTATAATCTATTTATAAGGGCAATATCATTTGCAATAATACCAAAAATGAAGAGTTTGGTTCCAAAACGTGATAAACCACCAAAATCAGTATTGTATCTGGTCACTATTAAAAAGTAAATTCTTAATTTTACGCAAAATTCAATATCAGCCATGTTATTCTGTCATCTTTTTTCCCAAAGCGCGATAAACGCCAGTCCTCCGGTCCTCCGATTCTCTGCAGAATGCAATAATCAGTCAACCAATCACAGCGCACCATTCCATGCATTGTAAACAACAATGGCACGCGTTGAATACACACAGAATCCTAGTTTTCCTCATCTACTTTGTACTTCTTGATCAACAAACAAACAAAAACTAAATAGTCGTTTTTAATGCCATTGATAAACCTATGGTGGTTTTCTGTGGCAAGGAAGAAACATAAACCACTCGGGCAACATAAAAATGCCGGCTGTTGCTCGTTCTCACACGACAGCATGAAGTCGAGCTTCTGCTTCATGCTAACACATTGACCCCAGGGATCATATGAAACACTTTTCATTATTTTACTCGAAGTCAACGAAAATCGAGTAGGACCAAAACATTTTACAGTTGACCGCTGTCAAAAAAGTTCAGCAACGACATCCCATGGATGACAGCAGCAATGACAGTGTACTTAATATGACAAAGTTAGTGTTTTGATTAATGCCATTAATGTTTAATCAATGTATATCAGTCAACTAAATGAACACAACATTGCAAAGGTAAATGCACATTTATATATCGATTTAATGGACTTGCAGTATTTTGGAAAAAAACAATTGTCATGGATTTATAGCATTTTGCGGGAAAAATAATCAGTTTTTATAATAAATCTTTGAAAATCAAATTATGGATTTGAATTTTTATTGTTATTATAACCTAAAGATGCTATGTGAAAGTTTGTAACAGAAAATAGTGGTTTTCATCTTGTCACTTTCTTGGTATAGAAAACGGAGGGGTTACTTGAGTGTAACCTTGTTCCCTGAAAAAGCGGAACGAGATGCTGCGCTGCTAAGCGCTATGGGAAACGTCTTTATCGTTGACCAGCTGAATATAGTGTGCAAACACGTCAATGAAATTGACCCGGAGGTATATAGCCTCGGTTGATGACGACATCACAGCGCACCCAATGCGAGGCTATAAAATAGATGAACAACAGCTGTGTCATCAGATCTTTTGTTTGAAGACCAGTCCTGGGACATCTACTGTACGGCAAGACAGCGCAGCATCTCGTTCCGCTTTTTCAGGGAACAAGGTTACACTCAAGTAACCCCTCCGTTCCCTATCAAAAGCTTTACTCGATGCTGCGCTGCTAAGCGCTATGGGGAACGACAATACCCACGCTGCCGTGCTTGGAGATGTCTGGACCCCTTACGGATGTGTAAGTGTGTGCACAAGGACCGCAAAGAAATCTCAGACATAAACAACCAAGCTAAAAATAGTGGATGTGTGCGGAAAGGATGCTCCTGCCGCCTCACAAACATCTATAAGAAGGCACCCCTTCCTAATAAATAGCAGTGGGGAATACCCCTTTATGGAAAAATGGTTTAGACAGCAGCTTGAGATGTTGACTCGAGGACATGAGACCCTGGAGTGACATGAGCATCCAAGCTATAAAATTTTATGAATGTATGCGGAGAGGACCAGCCCGCCGCATCACAAACGCTCTGTAAGGAGGCACCCCTTACTAAAAGTAGCAGTGGGGGATACCCCTTTTATGGACAAATGGCATAGACATCAGCTTGAGATGTTGACTCGAGGACAGGAGATCCTGGAGTGACATGAGCATCCAAGCTATAAAATCTTATGAATGTATGCGGAGAGGACCAGCCTGCCGCATCACAAACGCTCTGCAAGGAGGCCCCTTTTACCAAAGCAGTAGAAGAGGCTACTCCCCTGGTGGAGTGAGCTCTCAGACCTGCTGGCGAGACTTGACAGCGCGCCTCAAAGGCAAGAGCACCTCTGTTGCGGCCCCCAAAACAGACAAACAACTGCTCTGACTTACGCCACTGGCTAGTGCGGTGGACATAAGTCTGAAGAGCACGGACTGGACACAATCTGTGGTATAACTCCTGCTCCGGCGTGGTGAACGGCGGAGGGCAGAAAGTCTCAAGAATGACCGGATGTGCAGTCGAAAAGGGAACTTTACGCAGGTAATCAAGATAAGGATGTAAAATCAACTTCATTCCTGGGGCAAAATCTAGACAGGATGGCGAGATCGCCAGAGCCTGCATATCCCCAATTCTTTTTTAAAAAGTTATCGCCATTAGAACAACCATCTTCAGTGTCAGAAGTCTATCAGACGCTGACTCTAGAGGTTCAAAAGGAGGTCTGAACCAGACCCTCAAGGACTATAGCTAGGTCCCATGAAGGAATCTTAGTTCTTGCTGTAGGCCTCAATCGTTGGATGCCTCCCGAGCGGCGCCCCGTCCACCAAAGCGTGGCAAGCCCAAAAAGCGGCCACATAAAACCTGAGAGTGGATGGGCATAAGCTGCTGACAGCTTTTCCTGCAGAAAACTCAGAACTGTAGCAAACTGGCAGTTAACAGGATCTGCATTATGTGTCATGCACCATGCTTCAAAGACACCCTATTTAAAGGCATAATTCTTTCTAGCAGAAGGAGCCCTAGCACTCAAAATAGTGTCAGTAACATCATGCGACAAACCTGTGTCCCTCAGTTGGTACCCTTAGGAGCCAAACATGGAGATTCCACAGGTCGGGCCTAAGATGCATTATCATATGAGACAGAACGCCCCTCCTCTCCGGACTTGCCCATGGCGAGCCGTTGAGGAGAGATATTATCTCTAAAAAAAAAAAACCATACTCTGTTCAGCCAACGCGGTGCTATCAGAAAGAGGCAAGAGCCTTGCTGGCGAACTCTGGCTAGAACCTGCGGGAGCAGCGCCACTGGAGGAAATGCATAAAGGCGTTTGTCCGGCCATGTGTGCGCCATTGCGTCCAGACCCAGGGGGGCTGGGGAACTCAGAGAGAAGTAAAGGAGACATTGCGCTATCTGAAAAGAGGCCAAGAGGTCCACTTTCTCTCTGTAAAATCAGGTCCATATCTGAGACACTATGTCTGGGTGGGGTTTCCAATCCCCAGTCGATAATGTCTGCCTGGACAGTAAATCTGCTCCTACATATAGGTTTTCTGGGATGTACACTGTTCGGAGTGACAGGAACTTGTCCTGAGCCCAGAGAAAAATCTGCCTCGCTATCTTGTTCAGATTGCGCAAGCGCCGACCTCCCTGGTGACTTAAGTATGAGACTGTCGCTGTGCTGTTCACCCGCACTAGGACATGACAGCTTCTCATTTGGCGGAGAAAATATTTCAGGGCCAGAAATACAGCCGTCAGCTCTAGGCAATTGACCTCCCATTCCCCTTGAGCTGGACGACCATCTAAGGTCGCACCCCAGCCCGTCAGGGAGGCGTCTGTCATTAGCAGTTTGCGATGACAAGTCGCTCATAGCGTGGGACCCAAGGCAACAAACCGGGGTCTTATCCACATAGTTAGTGTATGAAGCCCGTGGCGCATCACTTTAATCAGCCTTTGAGGGTTGGCCCTTGGATGAAACCCTCCGGCTCTGAGTCACAACTGAAACGACGTCATATGCAACAGCCCCAAACGAATCACCGTGGATGCTGATGCCATAAACCCTTATATCCTCTGATATTATTTCACAGTGAGATCCTGGCCTAGCCTGACTCTGCTCAGGGTATGCTGAATGGCCTCGATTCTTGCGGGAGACAAATGTGCCCGCATCGTAATCGAATCCCAGACTATCCCTAAATAAGTCATTCTCTGGGCATGAGAAAGAACGCTTTTCTTGGCGTTGAGTCTCAACCCTAGAAAAAGTAGATGTGCCAACACAATGTTTTTGTGTTGGAGCGCCACCTATCGCGATTTTGCAAGTATTAGCCAATCATCCATTTAATTTAAAATGCGGATGCCCCGGAGTCTCAATGGAGCCAGTGCTGCATCCATACATTTTGTGTGTGTGCGGGGTGATAAAGCTAGGCAAACTGTAAGAACCAGGAAGTATCTGCTGTAAAAGCCTGACCTTCTCTCTGGAAGGGGAACATGTTCTATGGCCCTTTCATCAGTAGAGTTTGTATTTCTTGCAACAGTACGTGCGTTCGTTCCGGTCTCACGGAAGTGAATATCACGCCATTGAAGTGCGGAGGACGACGAATAAATTGGATTATGTATCCTAAGTGTACTGTGCTTATTACCCAAGCAGAAACGGCTGGCAGGAGTTTCCACGCTGCCAGACTCTCTGATAATGGTATTAATTTTATTATTTCCTCTTGGGGGAATGCTAAAAAACCCTGCACGGGGGGCCTTTAACATTATGCTGGAAACCGCCCCCACCCCCCACCACCCGCAAGCCCAGAGGCGGCGGAGGTGGAGAGGCTTCGTAAAGGCAACGGGACGGAGCGATCTGATGTAACATGATATGCCCCGCCCGCCGGTGAGCCCTACTGTAAAGAGTAGAATATTCCCTCATGCTTTTAACTTCAGTGAATTTCGTGACAACGGAGTCAACCGTGTCACCAAATAAACCCAATGGGGAAACAGGGGCATTTAAAAGAAAAGTTTTATCCTTCTCATTTATGCCTGACAGATTTAGCCATAAATGCCTCTCTGTGTTTACCAGAGCAGACATAGTACGGCCGATAGCGCGAGCCGTTTATTTAATGACACGAAGAGACAGATCTGTAGTCATACGCAACTCGTCAAATGTCTCTTTGTCCATCGTCTCGCCTGCACTCAAATCCTTTAACAAATCAGCCTGGTATGCCTGTAATATTGCCATAGTATGCAGCGCAGCACCAGCCTGACCTGCGGCTTGATAAGCCTTGCCCACGAGAGCTGAAGTTATTTTACACAGTTTCGTGGGCAGGGTAGGCTTCTTTAATGAGGATGCCGAGCCAGGCGAGAGATAACTCGCGTGCGTCTCTTCCACCTGTGGCATTTCGGTATATCCGCGCGTCTTCGTACCCACGATAGTCGTACATTGACGCCGTGGGCATGAAGCACGCAATGAGTATGGTCTTTCCCATGATTTATTTAATTCACCATGGAGATCCTCAAAGAAAGAGAGAGGCTCATGTTTCGTCCTCTCCCTTTGTCACTATAGAAACCTATCCGCTAGTTTGCTTTGTTTGGGGTTCTCTGGCTCGCGAGGCCAATTAATTTGCAACCTTGCACGTGTTACCACCTTGAGAAGCTCCTCGGCCGACTTTCATCGCGCGAGAAACGCTCGGAGGCTGGTTTATGAAACTCCGCAGAACCGAGAGAGATATCATCAACGTCATTATTATAATTACCCCCACATAACCCGAAGAAACACCGGAGTGCGCTTCGGAATCACGCAAAGAAATATAACTTAATTTGAGGTTGCGGTCAGAAATAATCACGGCGAGCACGAATCATTTATATTGTGAATGATTCACAATGCTCGCACTCATTAGACTGTACAAAGCCATGACCGCATGCTCCTCCCCCAAATACACAAAACAGTTAAGTGTGTGTGTCGTCCTTCGCCATAAAGCGAAAACAAACACGACTTAGACTGCTCGTGACTCTTCTTACTCATATTTTCCTTTTAACTTAAACTCCTTTAAAATCGGAAAGAGAGAAAGTCTGCACTCTATCTTGTTGGAATCTAACTCCTAACAAAGATCTCAAGTGAAGTTCAAAAGGTAAGAGAGAGATTTGCATTTCAGTGTAGCACACACTCATTCAGTAGTGGTCTGAAAATAAAAAGACCTGATGACACAGCTGTTGTTCATCTATTTTATAGCCTCGCATTGGGTGCGCTGTGATGTCGTCATCAACCGAGGCTATATACCTCCGGGTCAATTTCATTGACGTGTTTGCACACTATATTCAGCTGGTCAACGATAAAGACGTTTCCCATAGCGCTTAGCAGCGCAGCATCGAGTAAAGCTTTTGATAGGGAACACATTTTTACCCAAATTAGTCAAAATGGATTTATTGCGTTTTGTAACCAAACTCTTTATAGTTACAGTATATGTGCCCCCGGACCACAAAACCAAAATTCTCAGTCACAATGAAATGCAAGTAGCATTGACTTACAGTATTTTCTCCGTCGTGATGTATATCTAAGATAAACGGTTTATGAAATGAAAAGAAGAGGGGACTTGAATTCGTCCAATCGAGAACGGATTGGATTGTTGGGTCATGATGCTAATCTCTGCAATGTTATTCCAGGCCCTGTCCTTGTGCCATAGCCTGTGACTGGAAGTAAAGAGAAATCGTTTTGAGGAGGGGAGGCGTTTTTGATAAAATGATTATGAGGGCAAATAATAAAAAATAAAAGTTTTTTTATTTTTATTGTGACTTTGTTGCACAGTTATATTTGAAGAGTTTCGTTGCAAAACGAGATAACCACCGTTTTTTTAATTGTTCAGAAATCTCGTTTTTTTTGGTTGTGCATTCCAATTCATTTCAATGCAACTGCAATTGGTTTGTTTTGATTTAAACCTTCATAACTTAAAAAAATACAGCTAAGTAGTACCATAAAACAAAATAATAACACGATAACATAATAATAAACATGTTTTGACAAAAATGTAAAAAAATGGATTTTTCTCGTTTTGCAACGAAACTCTTCATTTGTAGCAAAGGTCAAAATTATAGACTTTTCTATTATGCCAAAAATATTTAGGATATTAGGTAAAGATCATGTTCTATAAAAATATATATTGTACTTTTCCAACCATAAATATATCAAAACTTATTTTTTGAGTGAATGCATTCATTGTAAAAAAAAAACTTTGCTGTCTTAAAATTAAACTTAGATTTACAATTCATTTAAACTTATTATTATTTATCTTAAAGGAACAGTATGTAAGAAATTTATATCAATTAATCATAAAATGGCCCTGATATGTCACTAGACATTAAGAAATCATTTTCATTTCAAATACTTATATCACTGACAACTGTGTTCTGGCCAGGATATTGTCATTTAAAAAGTGGAGTTGCAGCCTTCAACTGATGTTTATGTTGACATTTTGTGTATTGGCCACCAGTTGTGTGATTGCAGGACCAGTTATACCCACAAGTTGGTGATTGCAATACCAGTTTTGGCCACAATCCTACATACTGTTCCTTTAACTAAAGATGAGTTGTTATAACTACAGGTGAGTTGTTATAACTTATAAAATATAGTTCAAAAAAGTTCATTTTATAAGTTATAACAACTCATCTCTTGTCAAAGATAAAAAAAATAGTAAGTTGACATGACTTGTAAATCTACGGAGCCCCTAAGGGGACATGGAGCAAAATTAAATAAAGTTTAGTTTCGTGTGCGCACGTGAAACTAAACTTTAAAAAAATATCTGCACATGAAGGTTTTGCGTGAGTACATGAAAGTTTCATGTGATCACATGAAACTAAACTTTAGATTTTTTACTCCAATGTCACCTTAGGGGCTCGGTATAAATCTGAGTTGATTCAACAAAAAATGTTAAGGCAGCAAAGTATTTTTTACAGTGTTGCTATTTATATGGACTTACTTTGGGCAACTTTAAAAGTTGATGTTCTTAGTGGCAGGCGATTACCTCTTTTTTGAAGGCACATGATCCGAAGTTCGTCATAACATGTATGTAGTCCATCATGTGTGTGGTTCGTCATTTCAAAATATGTGTTCATCGCGTCAAGTCAACGTATGTGCATCACGTGTCTCGTCAAAATAAGTCCCTTCTGCAGACGTGTCTAAAGGGTTTGTGATTAAATACGCACTTGCGTTTGCCAGATACTTACATAATCTCACGTGTAATCAGAGTTTAGGGTTAAGTGAGTGTCTTGTGTGTATTTTGTGAATGTGAGCGTCTCTTTTATCATAATCAGTTTTGACGCGTGATGCACATGGTTCACATTACGCATATTTTGAAAACACAAGCAAAACACACATGACACTCCAAACACATATTTTGAATTTACGCCCCCGGAAGAGCAGTCACGAGCCACCACTGGATGTTCTCAATATTTCGATTTTTTTACACCCTCAGATTTCAGATTTTCAAATACTGTTCTATCCTAACAAACCGTACATCAATGCAAGCGTATTTATTCAGCTTTCAGATGATGTATAAATCTTAATTAAAATGTACCCTTATGGTCCAGTGTCACACACATATTTTCAATTTTTCTGTGTTTTATTTTCATTGTCTTTCTTGTAAACGTAATAAAGTGCTATACAAATTAATGTGACTTGACTTGTGATGTATGATCACAAATGTAAGACTGTACTTTCAGTCTATACTAAGAGATATTTCTTAAAATGTTCGTATTATGAAAATTCAGTCATTTTCTCACCCTCATGTTCTTCCAAATCTGTATGAATATGATATGATAGCTGTATAATAGCATTGTGTGAGGGACTGAAACTGAAGTCACAAGACACTGAACATCTGAACATCCATTCCTCCACAGCTGGAATATCGCATTTATATTTAAATCGACTGCATGACATTTACATAAAATTGTACATTTACACATTTAGCAGACACTTTTATCCAAAGCGACTTACAGTGCATTCAATCTAACCATTTTATCAGTATGTGCGTTCCCTGAACTTTCTCCATTGACCTTTTGTGCTGCTAATGCATTGCTCTACCAGTTAAGCTACAGCAGTGCTTCTCAATTATTTTCGGTCACGCCCCCCTAGGAAGAAGTAAACATTTCGCGCCCCCCCTACTCTCCGCCGCGACTGTAATTAGTATAATTTGTCTATAAAATTACACATCTGCAAAACATTGTATCCTTATTAACATTAAAGAAAACACAAAAAAAGAAATATCAATCAACTACAACAAAGAATAACTTTATTAACATTGAGTTATTCTTAAAAAACTCAAGCGGCTTATCAGCGTGTTTGGGGTGTAATGTCTTTAAGTGACAGTGCAAAAAAAATCACTTCCTGATAAAGTATTTTCCCCGGGGTCTCGCGCGCCCCCCCTGGTGTCGCTTCGAGCCCCCCCTGGGGGTACCGCCCCACTATTTGAGAAGCACTGAGCTACAGGAACACATGAGCATGTTTGGTGTCAGAACAAGAAAAATATACACACATCAAAAAAAAAAAAAAAAAATTCTTAGCAGATGCCCAATTTTAAATTGCCAGTCTGTGATGTCAAAATGATCATCAGATGTCTGATCATGTTCTGCTGCTATTGTAAAATGTAAATATTGAGAAGTTAACAACTTTCCAGACTGCGTATACCTTCGTCTGGATTTGAACCTACAGCCTTTGGGTATCCTGCAGAGTTGAAGACGTAAGGGAGGTGTCTGACAGTTTTAAAGCTTTTCAATCTTAATGTGTCTTCCACACAAACACGCTCGACGCCTGTTGTTAGTTGCTACAAATATTCCCTCGCGCATAGTAATTATCTCATATACCATCAGGTGACAAATTAGCGATATAAAAAGACAGTTGTCACACAACAGTTTCTGGCTAATGATAAAGCCACGTGACACCAAGAAAACACACGAACCCCGCTGAGCGAAAATCCGTGCAAACGCTGAGCGCAAAGTGAAAGTGTTTCTAATTCTGGTATTCGCTTTCTCGTTTTTTCCATCACCAATAGACAAACGCAGCTTTGAGAAGCGTCTGCGCTGTTAAAGTGACACAGCAGATGGTTTCCGCTCTCGGCTCCATCTCTCCTGAGTCCTCTCCTCTACACCCTGCTAATAACAGACTCCTCAGACTGCAGGAGCAGGCCCACCTTAATTAAACTGTGTTAATTGTGGGAGTCGGAAGCTGCTTTCTGCCATTATGTAGCACACAGCTGGTTGTCGCCTGCTCTCAAGAGGCTTTTCCAGCTCTTTAGAGATCGCTTATACTGCGGCAGAACGTTTCATCGCTTCATGCTTCCCCTAAATGTGGAACATAAAGTAAAGACCATGAAACATAAATAAACTAAAGCCTTCTGCCCTTGGCCATAAGAGTAAGTGTTTGTGAACTTTATTTGCATTGTTTTTAAATTATCAAAGCCTAACTATGACTGACCAACATTATAAAGTCTGTTTGGAAAACCGAATACATTTCTGTTTCTTTACTGATCATTTATGCATATGGCAAAAGTTTTGAACCAAAGTAACTTTACAAGGTACACATTTATGTATGTGTGTTGTTATCTGGGTTCAAACCCATGACCTTTTGCATTGCTACACTGTAAAAAAAGTCCGTAAAAAATTCAATGTTATTGCAGCTGGGTTGCCGGCAATTCACCGCAGATCCACATCTATGCCATTTACCGGCAAGAGTTTGTTCAAAGTTAAATACATTTTAAACATTAACAAGTCTTTATCTTTACAGAACAAAACCACACAATAACAGCCTCATGCAAAGCATTCTGGGAACCAGAAATCATCATCAACCTTTTTCTGTTTTTTGCTTCAGATTTTGTTTCCCAGAATGTTTTGCCTGATGCCGTCCCCTAGTTTTACTCTGTAAAGACAAAGACCCGCAAATGTTAAATGTTCATTTAACCTTGAACAAAATGTTGCCAGCAAACAACACAAACTCAAATCCACGGCAAATCACCGGCAACTCAGCTGCACTTTCTACGGATTTTTTTTACAGTGTACCGCAATGTCCTACCTACGGAAGCATGATTATACAATTCATACACAATTCAGTTATGAAATCGATCTCAGATGTCACACACCTTGAACATCTGTTGCATATGGCAAACAAAGTTGGAAACACTTCAGGAGTTTCGAAGTCCTCAACTGCTTGGTTGAATTTAACAGAATTTCTGGGAGACGCACGTGTCGCATTCTTTAATATAGCAGCTCCATTAGGCCAAGGATTGACCGTTTAAATTGTATATATAAAATATTATGAAGTAAAATATGATTGTTTCAGTATAGTTAGTGATTTCTTTATAGAAGTAAAAAATTGCACCCTTATAAAAACACATTTACCGTATTTTTTGGTCTTTTTTTCATAACTTGGTGCTGCGTCTTATAGTTAGGTGCGCCTTGTAAGTCAGTATGAATTAATTTTGTCATTTATGAGGCAAGAGACAACATTACCGTCTACAGCCGCGAGAGTCCGCCATATGCTGCTTCTGTATTTTTCAATGAATTCTGTCATGTGGAATGACAAGTATGCGAACGCTAGTTGGCTTGTTCGGTTAATTTAGACCAGGGGTCTCCAACACGTTGCAGTAGCTCGCGTCTTAATTGCAGGTAGCTCGCTCGCGGGTTTATTTATTTATTTATTTTCTGTGGTTATGGCGCATTTGGATGTCTGGTTAGTGTTACAAGCGCCTGTGGTAGTAAAGACTGGGTACGTACTTGACGTCGCATTGAGCTGTGTAGACCGGCGTATCATATGACATCAGTAATTTAACATGTATGATTCAAAAACATGATGATCCGCGCACCCGCGCCGGACGATCCGCGCAACGCGGTGAAGCCCGCGCCGCGGCAACCGGACGATCCGCGCAACGCTGTGAAGCCCACGCCGGGGCAACCGGACGATACGCGCAACGCTGTGAAGCTCGCGCCGTGGCAACCGGACGATCCGCGCACATCTTGAGTCGAGGCACTATGGTTAAAATGGATGCCGTTATTTTCGGATTCATTTTTGATCAAACGAAAATACAGTTGTCGTCACAGGTTCAATGGGTTATCATCTCATATTTAAACATCAAATGTCAAGAGATACCAGAGAGCCATACGTGACATACATGCACATCCCTATTATGAATCCAAAAGCAGTACATACTCTATGTTTGGATCATCTTTCTAAATCTGATCTTTAATAATTGATTTTTTTATTCAAAATGTGGTATTTTTGAACGAATCCTACAAGAGGTGATAAAAAAGTATAAAGACAACATGAAAGTTTTTGTTGTTGTTGTAGGATGTGTTCTTTCATTTGATGTATCGTATGTTTATGTTTAAAGAAAAGCATTTTCTGGAAGGTATTACAATTTTGTGAAAAATAAAAAATGCTTGCACTGGCTGGCAACTTAAAAAAAAAAAAAAATACTGGCAGGAAAGAGTTCAAATCACAGTAATTTAGGTATAACGTGACACAAGTAGCTCTCGACCACTTTTATTTTTTAGAAAGTAGCTCTCCAATGAAAAAAGGTTGGAGACCCCTGATTTAGACTATTCAACCTTCCAGGTAAGTTTTGTATGCTATGGTTTATCGTTTAAATAACTGATAATATTACTTTAACGTACAGATCTATTCAGCCTGCTGTGCTGTCTGCTTTTGTTTAGTTGAATAACTCGCCTTTCCAGATTAAATGTCTGTTCTTTGGCTTGAATTTTGTGAAATCATTTTTTAAATAAACGCGACGTATAGTCCACTGCGACTTATATATGTTAATTCGTCTTAATGACACATTTTTGAATGATGCTGCTTATACTCTAGTGCAGCTTATAGTCCGGAAAATACGGTATACATTTAGCACATGGTTTTATTAAGTGACTAAGTGGGCGTGCACACCAAAGCTTTTTTACGCGACTGAAAACACCCGGAGGACGCCGACTGCCAGCTTTATTTCAGCTGACTGCCAGCTTTCTTCAACTGAGCGCTTTGGTTACTTCTGCTTTTTCAGTTGTTGTACGATGTGCCGGTTGGCTTTTGTGATATTTGTCCTACCCCTCTTCCATTGTAATTGGACGGACATTTGAGAACTGACATTGACAGTAACCTTTTCACCCAAAGTTGAATATTTTTCAACTGTTAATGCTATTTCATGCATTCTGACATATTAACACAGTTAAACAGTTGTAATATTCATGCTAACAAATGCAAAGTGTCAAAGAAGTTGAGCTTGTGACCGAGTTTTTCTGCGCCAAACTCACACCTCCTCTTTCCTAAAAGATTCTGAAAGTTTTTTCGAACATAGGTACCCGTTACATATCAGTGACCCCATATTCCTTTTATGGGCACTTCCCCCGGAAAAGCACACCCCCACGTCAATCGGAGTGAGAGCGAGGACAACAAAGACGCTCATTAGTATTGTTGTTCCTTTAAGTAGAAGTTTTTTTAACAAGACTCAACAATCGCATGAAAGAAGAAGTGTGTTTCTGGATGTAAGGAGAAGAAAGCCTTGTTCAGCTTTTCAAATAAGCCAGCCTCATGGAAACAATGGATATCTTTTGTTTATCCAGAGTAGCAGTGGACTTTTGTGTGTGTGTTTGTTTAACGCTGGGTTTCGTTATGGGGCAGTCCCAACCGGGTCATGAGTCGCAGGCGGTGACTGCTTCTGTGTAAAAAAACTGCAGCATTTTTGTCAAATCAACATAAATGTTAAAGTAGCACAGTTAAACAACTTTAACTAGTTTTATGTTATGTCAACTATTCACAGGTCAAAACTTAAATTAGTATTTTTTTTTAAGTTGACTTGCAAAACCAAGTTGTTTAACTTTTTTACACTGTATGTTGGAAATCTGTATAAGTGTTTATAATGTAAACAAACAACACAATCATGTTGTGCATCATAAGTTATCTAGCGATAGTAAGATTGTGTGTGTTGTTTGCTTGTGACTCGTTCTTCCCGCAATGCTCCTCGAGAGGGTCTTGTTTTTCCTGAAACATTTGCTAGAGCTGATCTGTCTTTTAAATTTCATAAAACGAAAGACTCTTCGGAGATATGAAGGATGTAATACTACTCTATAGGTACTCAATATTAACATAAAATGAGCAGAAACAGCGTGTGTTATGGGAGCTTGAACAATAAACTATTATTTAGTGTGTGTATATAAAGTGTATATACAGCACCACTTTATGCACCTGCAGTCTGTTGTGTAGTATTCATAACTAAATTGAGGCAAAAAATGATTATTGTGTACTGTAAGTTAATTTTTTGTAGTCTAAGAGCCATGAAGGGAGTTCACAGAGTCTGATACTGCCTGCTTTATGAAGGGTTGAACTTTAACAAAGATTTCAGAATAATAATTAACAACAAAAAAGTTTCTATGTTAAATCTTTTCTTTCCTGTTCATAAGGGTAATTTTTTGACATGAGTGAATGTGTCCTTCTTGGTTAAACCCCATTATGTCTCGTCCTATTATGGCCATTCTTGCGTGAGTGTCAGTTTATTGTTTTTGAGCAACTTTGATTCACATGTGGTAACTTCTCCAACAACTTCAGAAAGTACCGGACTGTGTGTGTAATTTATATTGGATGGGGTCAGAGTCGAGCAGCTGGTCTCCACTTCTCATCATGCTTCTATGAGAATGTGCCATGGCCACGTCTGTCTGGCACATGCTAGTCCTATACTTTATTTATTGAGCCTCATAAATACCGCAGGCATATCAATAAACAATGTCACATTTTCATTTTTTCTTACCGTAACCATATTTCTCTTGCAGTAATTCTTCCCTATCCGGGATTAATCTTCTCAGATTGGAAAATTTTACTGGTGGGCATCCAATCACATTACGGATTTAGGTGTGTAATTTACTGATGCTTGTACGCAGTTATTGCGTGAAGCTGTAAACATACGGTACAATTTTAAATAGTGGTGATCGACTTTAAAAGCGGGGTCAATAAAACAAAGGGATAGATTAATGAGATTTTTTTTACATTTCATGCTTTTTTAATTTCATATAAAATTCACCCAGAGTCTTTGCATTGATTAAGTGTCTGATTACTTATTGAATGTGGAGCTCGGCTCGGTCTGTTTGTGCGTCTCATCGCATGCGATGAATCTCCTGCATTGTTGGCATGAATACAAATTGTGTTTAAAAAAGATGCTTCACTAACTCTGTGTCAAGTCAGGTGCAAATGGGTGTACGATTTTTGCCTTCGCTTTGAGAATTGTAAATGGATAATTCTAGAGATGCACCGATACTAAATTTGTCTGCCGGTATGATAACCGATTATTAGGGATGATATCTGCCGATACTTATTAGCGAAACCGATAGTTTGGTTGTTTTACCTACTTTTTTAAAATTAAGGATAATTAATGACATGATTTAGTGAGAAATGCAAATAAAAACATTCTTTTCTCTGTTTCAACAACTTTGATACCGATTATTAGCCGATAATAATATCTCTAGTTAATTAATTTCTTTTTGTTGTGACTTACCAAAGTGATCTCATGAGAATATATCTGTGTTTTACATTTATTTACTTTTTCATACACACTGAAACGCATAATATCGACGTGTTGACAGGACTGATACGTTAATTATTTACGTATTTACAGCTTTACAGATGTACAGATTTGTACATATTCTTATTTATAAATATTCATAATATTTGCATTTCTTCCTCATATTAATGACATTTTCAGTCGTATTTTCTGACTTATTTATTTAAGACAGTTTACTCATTTACCCTATTAAATATTAAACAAGAATAACATTTCTGTAACCATTTAAACATTTTGCAATATTTAATTTGTTTCCCATGACAATCAAATGGCGTTTTCTCCATTCGTTATGAATTCAAATTTTAAATATTGCGCCTCAAGAAACTTTACAACACATTGCTTTATGGCAGTGATATTTACAGGCTGCACGGGTCCTTGAAATCCTTGAAAGTTTGTGAATCTGGGGAAAATAATTCAAGGCTTTGGGAAGTTTTTGAAAATATACATATATAGATACAAGTCATTGAAAGTGCTTGAATCTATTTTATGCAAGACATTTTCTGGAAAAAATATTCCCTGTGTAGTGAAGGATAATATCATAAAAATTCTAGACTTTTTAAGCACACGTGCTAAACTGTTCGCTTTAAATGCTTATATCTTCTGTATGCGAATGTTGATTCATACAACCAAAATGCTTTTTTGCATAGTTGTGTTTCAAACATGAATACGACTTCCCTGAATTCCCTGAGAAGGGAACGAGACGCTGCGTCTCCCTTGCCATACTTCCTGTGTCCCTGTAACGCCGTCTTTGGCAATATTTCAGATAGCGATATACTTCCTGGCTCCCGCATCACCTTGTCTTTGTCATTAAGCCTCACCATTGGTTGAATTTGATATACACATTCAGATGCACTTACCCCTGGAGGCGTCCCCAAAATGTCACTGCAGTGACGCAGCGCAAGTTCCCTCGAAAGGGAACTGTAATAATGTATCTTAAAAGGTAACACGATGTAACCTTGCTCTCACTTGAAATGTGTCCCCACATTTAGTCTTTGAATTTGAGAGTATTGGACTGGAAAGTCCTTGAAAGGTTTTTGAATTTGAAGTTAACTAAGGTGTGGAAACTCTGTAACAACCGCTCATTGGCTTGTGCATGCTACATCATAGATTAGTCTTTTCAGTCGATGTACTTTTGAATATTTTAAATCCGCGCCTTTACAGAGAGCAGCACTTCATCATTTTAGCTACTTTTGGTACAGCTTTTGAAAGTTAACAATAATAAATTATTGTGCTTACACTTGTTTGTCTGTTTTGCTTTTTATTTATAACAGTACATGATTTAAATAAACTGTTTTCGGTGGGACTGTATTATATTGTGTGAATTAATAAAGTTTTATTAATAAAGTCTTGATATATTACACAGTTTGTTTTGCTTAGGATCTCATCAGGGTCATTTGCTTTAATAAAACAAGCATCAGTTGTAAAGTTTAGAAAACATGATGCACACGACTCTATAAACCCAAGAGACATCATTCAGAAGATGCAGGAATTTTCATGAGTATTAATTACACCCCAGTTTTCTTTACCTCAGGATATTTTAGGATTTGAATACAAATGTCGCTAACTGTTACGCTCTGCGATATTTGTGTTCTTATGATGCAACGACTTGCAAGATTCATGCGACACTGCAGGAAGTTACCAGAAGTGTGAGCCGAACTTTGCAAAAGTTTATCGTGCCGAAATAGATCCCCGGTGTTAAAGTCAGACTTATCTGTCTTATAATTCAAGCTCATGGAGATGCTTTTAAACTAAATGCTTTGTTTGTGTATTTGTACATGTCACCAAAAGCTTGTGGCCCACCATACTGAATTTTCCATTGAATGATTATGATGAATGCACAATTCGTTCGGCTGTTTGTCTGACCTCTGCCTGCATCTTTTATGGGATTCATAGCGTGGTATAAACTGTTATTAATGGAAACACATGCACTGAACGATAGGGTTTCACCCACGTTGAGAGATGCATTAATAGCTCATTACAGGCCAAAGCAAGAGAGTATGAGGGAAAACATTACAGGTCACCTGACGATTTATCACCATCTGGATATTCAGCAAAACATGCTTGTGGTCTGAACGGTTTCATGTGACCTGAATTTTTGCCCCATAGCCAGCAGTATTGGTTGACACACATGCTACTGAGTGGAAAAATGCATCTTTGTGGAATAGCATTATACTGTTATGACTATGCCCTGATGTTGGGGGTGTAAATGGATATTTTAAGCACACAAAAGGTGTAAGGAACACACATGCACTTTTGTTGAGATGCATCATCTTAAGGAGATGATGTTAAATTCAATTCAAATTTATTTAAATAGCTCTTTTCACAATTCTTCATTGTTACAAAGCAGCTTTATAGTGTCATAAAACACACACAAAAAAGAAACACAGAAAAATAAGAAAAACATGGACATTTTAGAATGTAATAAATTGTATTGCAAATTTATTTCCTCATACACAAATGTAATAAATAATTAAAAAGCGGTATTAAGGTTGTGATATTCTAAAACTGTCATCTATTAAGAAGAATTTGCATGTGAAGTAGTGAAACCTTTAGGATTGTAGTCGGACCATAATATTAAAAGCTTTATTAACATAATGTTCAAAAACCCTGTCTGCAGTCGCCGAGTAGGCAAGCCACCATGGTGACATCATTAAATGTTTTACTCACAACCCTCAAACCATCATCGATGTACAGTATATGATTATCTTTTATCAGATAAATCTCAAACCGAGTTATACAGTGCTGTAGTCTAGATTTTTGTAGTGAGTATACTGTGAGTCTCAGCTCTCATCCCCTTTTAAAAGCCAGTTGCGCTGGCGCTATGTCCAATCCCTATTTAGATGACGGACTTTGTAAACTGAAAAACTAAGCGGAGGAAGAAGATCCCCAGTTTAAGATGTATGTTAAAAATGTGTTGTTTTTCACTTGTATTGATTTTTTTATTAAAACCTTTAAAACCTGTTTTCTTTTAGTCATGAGTGTAAAAAAGCAGGCTTTCAATTGCTTTAAATGTATGGCTATCCAATATCATCAAAAAATTATTTACAAGTATGTAAAAAAATGTTTGTATACTTTATTTGTAACAAACAGGAGATAAAGAATATACAAACGGCTCTCCGTGCGTTTCAGCACTTGGACAGCGTCAGTTTTTTTAAGCATTACTTAAAAATGTTTCTCATCTCACCATATCCACAGGTACAGAGTCATCATATACAATAAATCCGTGTGGTAGCATTTAAAAAAAAACATTTAAAAATATTTGCATTTGTTTAATGCAAAGCATTTATTTACTTACCAGGCTGCCGGTGAAACAACTCTTTGCGCCTTCAAACGTCTCATAATTGGTTCTCATTTATGTCTAAGAGACTCAATAATAATCTTTTACATTCAATCCTTTAATCTTTCATATTTAAAAGCGTTTTTGTGCTGCTGCGCATTCATGTGTGTGATCAGCAAACCTGCGTTGTCGTCCCGTTTATAGGCGCATATTACTAATGCGCTCTTTAAATAACAAAAAACAAATTGCGCCATTGACTTTAGACTTTAGATCAGGTTTTAGTTGGTCAATGGCGTAGTCTATTTTAGTTTCCTCAAAATAGCAACGCGCCAACAATGCGCCTGAACACACCTAGTTTTTAGACCAGAATGCATTTGCTATTTAAACAACGCGGCGCTAAACGTGAAAATTATAATGGCGCAGGGTGGAAACTAGCAAAAGACATTTGCGTCGCGCATTGCGCTGCATTGTGCCGGGTATAAGATAGAGCCCATAAACTGAATGTGTTATCAACATGTCAGTTTATTATAAGAAAATAAAGACTTTAACAGCCAACGGGTTTACAGCTGGGGAAACTAGACTGATTTTTAGACTGGTTTAGTGTTAATCAACATCTAACTCAGGGCCAAAAGTTACTCAACTGTTACAATTAAAGGCACACCGCAGAACTTTTTAGCCACTAGGGGACGCTAGACATGTATTTTTCACGCCTAGCGCCCCTAGAGGCCACAAGCGCCGCAGCACTGTCGCAAAGGAAAAGAACTGGCCAACCTTAAAACTAAACTAAAAACTAAACCTTTAAAACGCTAAACGATCAACATTTTGAGGCATCAGGGAGAAACGCAGTCGTGTTACAACTTTCTGATGAGGAACTCGTGACAGAAGCCATTTCTCAATCTGAAGGTTGCAGCCTCCGGATGTCTTATTTCTAAGCTGCATACGTCATCAAGACTGCCTTATTTTAGAATATTAACAATTATAAAGTTGATTATTATACTTAGTTAATGTAAATTGTTGCAGTATGCTTATGACTTGCGTATGTCATGCTCAGTTTACCTTAATAAACCAGGCTTGATGACGTATGCAGCCTGCATATTTGACCTCCGGAGGCTGCCTGCAGCCTTCCAATTGAGAAACGACCAGAAGTATTTCCTTGCCTTTTTCCAAACAAATATTGTTGCATCGTCTCTCTGTCTCACTCGCCACCAGGATTTTCCTCAATGGCGCTCTTATTTCCTCTCTTTTATGTGAAAATTGTCGCTCCAAATCCAAGTAAACCGATGTGTTTAGGTCTGCCGCTTTGTAATACGTCACGTGAGTGACAGCAGAACGCAGCAAATGAGGAAGAGAGAAGAGAGAAACGCTCGGATCTGATTGGTGAATGAATAGGGATTGGTTTTACACTGTGTGAGTTTGAGCAAGTTTGACTGCTATAGCATCCTGGATTGTAATGTAAATATAGACAGTAAAAGAAAGGTAAATACGTGAACACGTGAATGCAGCATCTGAATACAGGGAACTATATGCAAGATAATCGCCGTCATTTATAAAGAAGATCGCATTTATGTATGAATCAAGACCGTGAGTTTATATAAAAAATTGCCTTAAAGGGGAATCAAACCTGGGTCGCCCGTGTCATAGGTCCATAACACTAAGACAGTGTCACAAAGTCACATAATAGAAGTGCTCTCTACACTCCTTGAGTAGCCTCCAGCAAAATTCACGTAAAAAAAAATAAAAGCGATACAGACCCCGTCAGGCTATGGTAGACATGTCATTCAACCTATTTAAAGTCGATGTACTATCACAAGGGTCTTGAAAATGTATTATGAAGGTTGAAAAATGACATGGTGTCGCTTTAAATAAATGGTTTACAATCTTCAATCCGTGGCTAACACATGCATTGAAGGAGAAAAAATATCCACTCTTTCAATAGCTATTATCTGACAACTATTGATAACATTACCATGTGTAATTTAATGGTGTAAATGTTTTTAATTAATACACATTTAAGATGACCATGAATTAACTCTAATTTGCATAGTCATTGCTATAAAAAGCTTGTTTTTTGCATATAATACAAGCATTGTCTAAAAATGAAAATAGACTTTTACTTAATTATTATTACAAGATTATCATGTAGCCTAATATTAGACACCCAAACCAAAGTGAAGAAAATTATCTTTGCAAGTCTGAACTGAACATCAACGCAGACATGAATTTCCTCACAGAAGATCATATAGGCTACATCTTGAACGTAGATATATAAATAAACACAGAGAAGCGAAGTTTAACACTGTGAAGCACAAGCAAACATGCTGAAAGAGGAACTGAAGGCAGCTAAAAACCATCCGGACATAAACTCCGGCTTATTTTATTGCATTTGGATCCTTACCTCCAGATAAAGTAATAAACTGGACTGATGATTTAAAGGTTGTTTACTCACATGTGCGTTGTTAACTCTCCGGATTTTATGTTGTTCACTGCTCCACTCGTTCACTTCTCCACATGGACTGTTTGTTTACAGTCTCGCGTGAGCAGCTACACTGCATGTTCGACTTCATTTGGTTCAACGCAGACCTCTTGGTGATGTCAAAGTACCGCGAGAGCGATTCAAAGCAGATTTCTTCATGTGATAACTGGAATCGCTCTCACGGTACTTTGCTGTCACTCTCCTGTGGGTTCTTGTGGCGCCACACCAGTCTGTTCCCCAGTCACTTTCGCGCCGCTATAGTCATTTGATTTAATATAACCCATTCTCACCCCATGTCGTCAATATTTGACGCACTTGACCATGCGTCAATATGTGACGCGGAGGGTATACCTTTCGCGTCATTTTTTGACAAACTGGGGACTTCAATACTATTACGTCCGTTGCATTCTCTTTTCTATTTTCTTACCATTTTTGCGTCGGTTTAGGGTTAGATTTACATAATGACATCCCTACCCAAACCTAACTCTAACCCCAACGCCAGGTGACAACTGTCATACCTAACTCTAACCCCAACGCCAGGTGACAACTGTTTAATTTCGCGTAATCTAACCCTAAACCGACGCGAAAATGTTAAGAAAATAGGAAAGAGAATGCAACGGACGTAATAGTATTGAAGTCCCCAGTTCGTCAAAAAATGGTATACCCTCCGCGTCACATATTGACGCATGGTCAAGTGCGTCAAATATTGACGACATGGGGTGAGAATGTGTTGTTTAATATGACAGGAAGTCAAACACACCAAATATATAGCCTTACATGTATATGCACTTTAACCCGCTAAAGTAACAAGTGTAGCATGCTAATGGTCAGTGCTTCACATATAAATTATGACTAAAAGATTGAAATGTCACAAAACCATGCTGTTACGCATCCTCACGCTATTTTTAGTGGGTATACGGAATTTCTTGAAAATTCGGGTATACGGCGTATACCTGCGTATCACGTAGACTACACCACTGCGAGAAATCCACATATTTTACAAGTTGGCTAATTCGTATCAATTCATACAAAGTTAATTATGCAAAATCGTACGATTCTCATTTAAAAACAACAACAAAACCGAACCCCTAACCCCAGTGTCACAGGGGTCAAGGCAAATCGTACCAAAACTTACGAATGTGGATGTATGCATTGATATGTACGAATTCTCGTTAGATAGCGTTGGTTTGTCTAATCTTTCCGGTGTAAAGAAAAGTAGATGATTGATTATAGTTTTACAATATTGTTTCAACTTGTTCTTCTACACTAAAGTGATGTCAAATCAACATATGAAGAGTTTCGTTGCAAAACGAGATAACCACCGTTTTCTTAATTGTTCAGAAATCGCGTTTTTTGGTTCTGCATTCCAATTAATTTCAATGCAACTGCATTTGGTTTGTTTTTATTTAAACCTTCATAACTTAAAAAATACAGCTAAGTAGCACCATAAAACAAAATAATAACATGATAACATAATAATAAACATGTTTTGACAAAAATGTTAAAAAATGGATTTATCTCGTTTTGCAACTAAACTCTTCATATATTTTGTTACTTTAACTTAGCAAATTAAGTTAAACAATTTCAACTTGTTTTTATAAGTTATGTCAACTTGAACTTCATGCTGCATATTTTTTACAGTGTAGACGGCAACAAATATAAATAGAAAAATAGTTAAGACTTTCCTTTAAAATTTGTCGGATTGCTTTTGCCTGAGATTTTCTCTTTAGCAAAGGCCCCTCAGTACTCTCATCTTTAACATCTGACACATCTGTGCTGGTTAAGTTAAAATAGGTTTCAACACATCAGCTCTATGTTCCTCTATTAAAGAAAGCATTGGGGTCACATTGTTGGCCAAGGATATAAAACATCAAAAGATCAGCATTTAAATTCACGATATAAAGGCTGAAACGGAGCTGTATTTTTACTGTGATCACAGAGGCCAGTAAGTCAACTTTGGCACTGTATAGTTCATATAGGAAAGAACTGCTTTTTTACTCAGCGACTTCAAGAAGATCCTCCGGAGTCGCCCCTGCGGCGGACTGTCACACGCTGCGCTAATGATGGCAACATTTTCCCAACAAAATCATTATGAGTTTTTTTTGCAAAGCATATCATTCTGTAGCTGGATGGATAATAATGAGCCCCGTGCAGGTTCAGCTAATTTAACCGACTTCCTTTGCCAAGAACCTCTGATTCAACGTTGCGTCCATGCAAAATCATTAATCAAGTTCCGTCTATAATTACCAGTCAGACAGCCTGCGCGCTTTCACCTTACTTCAGTTATGGCTCATTTCTGCTCGGTGTCCACAGGTTAATAAAGAAGAGTCAGGACTTCTTTCCCGGGCCTGCGTGATGGTTCATAACACTAATAAGGCCAGTCATATTTCCTATTATTAGATTGAAAAATCCCTCTGAAACGTACCGAACTTGACAATGACCTTGACCGTTTCACTTTTGCAAGAGTCTACTGTATAACCTACTGTATGGTTTGGCATTTGTGCTCAGTGTTTCTCACCATACTTACATTGTTAACCAGATTTGTTCACAAATATCTGGCACAGATCAGCAAAAATATACATAATTAGATTTTTGTATAAATCCATTTGACTTATTTTCCAATGCAGCTTTAATTCTATTGCATTTTATGAGATGTCTGATCATCTTACCTGCACTACCAGTCCAAAATTTGGCCGAATCTGATTATGGACTTCTTATTAAGACAAAAATGTATGCATTTGGCAGACACTTTTACTTTCAGAAATGGCCTAAAGTGCAAGATATAATTTAAACAAAATAAATTCTTACTTCTACAAGGTATTATGGCCACAACTTACAGAGATTATATCCACTTGTGTATGTGAAGGACAGAGAGAACATGTGCGCTTGTTTCAGTCCCAGATGGGAACGAAGACCTAATGAAATCTTAATTCTAATGCCACCATCACTGAGATATGCAGGATTTATGAGCGAGAGACAGAAATGGTCAATATTATAAACCTCTAGACTCAAAAATTCCCCCTAAAAATCCTCGGATTAGCACAGTTTCTCGTAGGCTCAGACTGTCTCTGATAGTGTAAATAAATGTTTTTTTTTTTTAGAAATGCATACAGTGTCTTCAATGTATTATTTCTTTCACACAAAAGCCATACAGTAATTAATTTTCAAGGACCTCTCTAGTCCAGAGAAAGTGGACTGTGACATCTGACAAAAAGACTTGATAACACTTGGAAAATGTATTTGAATGAAATTGATCTTATTAATTATGCTACATTTAATCTAGTGTAACCAAAATGTTTCACTTTACAGCTTATTCTGGCCAAGATCCGCTCAATTATGAAGGTGCCATTTGACTGACAGGTGTGTCCAACCGAAGGTGTCCTGTGTCTGTGAGTAATGCTGTTTGTCTCAGGTATAATTATGACCTCATTGTGATAAAGCTTTGGGGGAAGCTCACTTTATGTACTAATGTCCTAATCTCCCATACAGCAAAAAAAAAAAAAAAAAAAAAAAAATTCAAGTATAATTTTAAATATACTTATAATGGCCAAATATGTATGTGCTGAAATATGTTTACAAAAACATATTTTTCAATAAGATATTTCTTGCCCATTTTTGTATATTTTGAAAGATATTTTAAAATAAGTATATTTTAAAGCATTTATATTAACATTGCATTGTAAGAAAAACTTGTAAACATGACAGATTTTAAAATGTTAAATTAAATGTACTCCTCAACTGCTAGATACTTTTTATACATCTAATACTTTATACAATTTGGAAAAACTTTTTATTTTAGCAAAAAAAATATTTTTTGCCATATAGGTTGTAAAATTAGAAATGTTTTTGTTAGCCCTGAAATATATAATATATATAAATATTTTGAAATATATGTTGATATATTAAGGTTAAAACATATATTTAAAAATGCATAAAATATATTCAATTAAGCTTTAATTTCTACTTAATGTATATATTTAAAAAAAATTTGGCTAGATTTTTTTTTTTGCCTTATGGGCTCCTTAAAAATTTCTGCTAGATGACTTTCTCAATACTCATTAGTGCACTGTAAAAATGACTTTCTTACTTAGTTTTTTGTCTTGTTTCCAGTACAAATAAAAAAAAATTAATCAAATCACTGCAAAAAATGATTTTCAAGAAAAAAATTATCAGTATGTTTGTCTTGTTTTCAGTAACAATATCTAAAAATTCTTAAATTAAGATATATTTTCTGGATGAGCAAAACGACCCAAGAAAATAAGTCTAGTTTTTAATATGCCAATGGGGTAAGCAAAAAAAAATCTTGAAATTTTTTTTTAAACACTAAATTCAAGAAAAATTAGCTTACCCCATTTTTTTTTCTTGTTTTATGCACAAAATCACTTAAATTTGATATTTTTGGTCTAAAAACTAGACTTATTTTCTTGGGTTGTTTTGCTCATTAAATACTAAGATTTTTTTTTCTTGAAAATCATTTTTTGGAGTGATATCTTCTTGATAAGCAAAATGACCATAGAAAATAAATCTAGTTTTTAGACCAAAAATATACAATTTAAGTGCATTTGTGCTTAAACTATATGCAAAAAGATCAGCCAACGGGGTAAGAAAAAAAAGGTAACAATTTAAGAAAAATTCAAGCAAAATTTTCTTACCCCGTAGGCATAGTTTTTAATTCACTTAAATTTTATATTTTGTGTCTAAAAACTAGACTTATTTTCTTAGGTTATGTTGCTCAAATGCATCTTAATTTAAAGGTATAGCTGAGGATTTTCTCGAATTTTAGAAAAGAACCGCCTTCTCTGTTTTGTCTTGTACTGAAAACATGACAAAACTACTTAGGAAGGAAGTAATTTTTACATTGTATGTAAAGTATTTAGCAATTTTATGTGTCAAACATAGGTGAACATCACAGATTTCTAGTTTAAATTATGATATCATTAACAGTGCAAATGAGCATTAGGATTTGTTCATGTTTAATCTCTTTAGCATATATTTACTTTATCCTGTATTTCACAAGTTCGCCAGCGTATTTGGCATGTTGTACAAGGGGAAGGATCCGAGCTCTGAATATTAGCCCCCCTAGTACCAGCAAAAAGTGAGGCGATGGGGTGAAGGAGGGAGGTTGCAAAAACTGTTGCGGGATGGAGAAGGGGGAAATGCTATATATAGAGACCTCTTCGTTGATTGGTTGGATTACATGACCATTCTCATACAGAACTTATAAGTTAACTTAAATAAAATATTATACACTTCATTAAAATATTTCACCAGCTTTAACCTGCCTGAAAGCATAAGGATTGTTTCCTACACCGTCTGGTGAATGTCCAGCACGCAGAAACATCAACGATCAGGTCCTGAGAGAACGTCTCGGTTACATATGTAACCCTCGTTCCCTGTAGGAAGGGAACGGAGACGTCACGTCGTGACCGACGAATTGGGAACCGCTTCGCGGGTGACCTATCTGCTTCGAGAAACCTTTAAAACGCCAATGAACTTGGCATGCAGATAATTGCATCTGCCGGCGCCGCCCCGCCGCACAGCTATTTAATAAGCGGCAGGTGCAGTTATCAAATCAGCTATTTTTTGCTGAGAAAGCTGGACAGAAAGAAAAGTGTCCGGCCGATATCAGCAGTGGAACAGCAAATTGTGGCGACGGGACGTGACGTCTCCGTTCCCTTCCTTCAGGGAACGAGGGTTACATATGTAACCGAGACGTTCCCTTTCAGTCGGTCACTACGACGTCACGTCGTGACCGACGAATTGGGAATCCCTACCAAAGCGCCACTGAAGCTGACCCTTCCAGTGCCTGCATAAACCCTCCGACTCTCCTCTTTAAGGGAACGGAAATGGGGTTGAAGCAGAGGCCGGTCACTACTTGTTCCTTAACCCACGATAGTGACTAGGCGAACTGGGAAGCGAACTCGTCAGGCGGGACTAAGATCGCTGCGGAAGAAAAACCCTCTAGGGGTCTACCACTAAGGTGATGGATAAAAAGACACGAGGTCTATAAAAATACACTCTCTTAGCAACACTAGAGAGGCGCGGAACGAACTCCGCTAAGGGAAACGTGGTAAATCATAAACTTTCCACGGAAATACTCACAAAGAAACCACTAGGGGGCGCAATGTGGGCGCTAGCCTCACCCAGATAGTCAAGAATACATCTAGTGAGAGGCTGGCAGCCGATGCTCCGCAACATCGGTCACCAAGCGGTGGAAAAGACAAAAAACATTTTTTGTAACGTTTTTGCCTTAATGGCCTTCCATAATGGTGCGGTTTCTGCGCAGCCAAAAAGAAAGGCTCCAAGCCGACACAGGAGCCGTTCCTCGATGTTCTCACTGATCTGACGAGAGAACTCGAGAGGATACCGGCTCAACACGAACACTGTAGAATCTAGTGAACGTATTAGGTGTCACCCAGCCAGCAGCTCTACAAATATCTGAAAGCGAGGAACCACGAGCCAAAGCCCAAGATGAAGCCACGCTTCTGGTTGAATGGGCTCTCAAACAAAAAGGGCAAGGAATGCCCTGTTTCTCATATTTCAGGGCGATTGTGTCTACAATCCAATGAGACATCCTCTGTTTAGTGACAGCTTTCCCTTTCTGCTGACCACCGTATCAGACAAAGAGCTGTTCTGAGGTCCGAAAGCTTTGAGTGCGATCCACATACACACGTAGTGCACGTACAGAACATAACAAAGCCATAGCTGGGTCTGCCTCCGAAGGCAGCGCTTGAAAAGTCCACCACCCAATCTCTAAAGGGAGTGGTGGGAACTTTAGGCACGTAGCCCGGCCGGGGTCTCAGTTTAACGCTGGATTCAGCCGGCCCGAACTGAAGGCACGAATCGTTGACCGAAAATGCATGAAAATCCCCTATCCTTTTAATAGAAGCCAATGCGAGGAGCGTCAAAGTTTTCATAGTGAGAAACTTGACGCTCACCGTCAGCAGAGGCTCGAAAGGGCAGTGCTGAACTTTCAGCACCATGGACAAGTCCCAAGGAGGAATAGAGGGAGGCGCGAAGGATTCAGCCTCCGTGCCCCTGTTAAAAACCTAATGACCAGATCGTGCTGACCCACAGATCTACCGTCTATAGGTGCGTGATGCGCGGATATTGCCGCGATATCTACTTTAGTAGTAGATGGTGACAGCCTCTTCTCCAAGCGGTGCTGGAGATATGAAAGCACAATACTGATCGAGCATTCTCGGGGGTCCTCTCGCTGAGAGGTACACCAAACAACAAACAGGTTCCATTTCAGCGTATACGCCTGTCTCATAGACGGTGCTCGCGCTGCAGCGATGGTGTTAGATACCACCTGGGGTAAACCACCTAAAACCTCCGCGCCCCGTCCAAAGACCACACATGGGGGTTCCACAGATTGGGGCGAGGGTGCCATAATGTGCCAAGGAGTCAGCCAGGGAGGGACTGTCGCGAGGAGAGTGAACTCTGTAAAACCAATTCCTAGTTGTCCGGTACGGCGCAACTAATAGAATGCGCTCCTCGTCCTCCCTGACTTTGCACAGTGTCTGCGCAATAAAGCTTACTGGGGAAAACCCCGCGGCCAGCTGTGTGCCAGTGCATCCACTTTATTCCTTCGGATAATGAATAAAACAGGCGACAATGGGTTGTTTCTGAAGAAGCAAACAGATCTAACTGCGCTCTGCCGAAACATTTCCAAATCAGCTGAACCGACCGGGGGTGGAGTCGCCACTCGCCGGAGCGCGCTGCTCGTGAGAGCGCGACTGCCGCTGTGTTCAGCGACCCCGACATGTGAATGGCACGAAGAGACCTCAGATACTTCTGACTCCAGAGGAGGAGAGACGGGCGAGATGCGACAGGTGACGAGAGCGCACACCGCCTTGGCGATAGATATACGCTACAGCCGCAGTGTTGTCGGTGCGCACTACATCTTAAGCATCAAATCACGTTGACGAAACGGACGAGCGCAAGATATACAGTGCACAGCTCGAGGCAATTTATGCTAATGTCGCTGGAATGTCGAACAGACCCCCGAAGCGACGAGCCCGCCGTACGTGGCTGCCCACCCCGTGGTAGAGGCATCTTTGCCAACAATAGCATGCCTGGAGATCTCTCAGTGGCACCCGCACCCTGAGAAACGCTGGGTCTGACCACGGGGTGAAAGTGTGACGGCATCTCGATGTAATTATAATACTGTGAAAGCCGGTGAGCCACGCTCTCCTCGGGACTCGGTCATAAAGCCAACATTGAAGCGGTCTCATATGGAGCAGCCCGAGCGGTGTCACGGCCGCGGCTGCTGTCATATGCCCCAGAAGTTTCTAAAATTATTTCAGTGGAACCGCAACCCTGCCTTTAAATGTTGAGGCAAGCCAGAATTGACTGAACACGCGCTTCTATGAGACGTGTTGTTAAATTGACCAAATCCCGTTACTTTCCGAGAAAAGAGATCCTCTGCACGGGGCAAAGTTTACTCTTTCCCCAGTTGACCTGAAGACCGAGACGAGCGAGGTGTTTAAATACACGATCTATGTGTGTGCACAGCATCTGACGAAACTGAGCTATTATGAGCCAATACGCCAAAACGCAAACACCGCTCTCTCTCTCAGGGGCTGCAGTGCGCCATCCGCAACTTTCATGAAGACACAGGGAGAGAGAGAGAGAGAAAGCCCGAACGGTGAGACTTTGTACTGATATGCCCTCCCCTCGAACACAAAGCGGAGAAACGGCCTGTGTCGGGGGAGTATGGAGACATGAAAGTACGCGTCCTTCAGGTTAAAAGCTGCGAACCAATCCTATGGGCGGATGCATTAAAATATGCTCCTCTGCGTAAACATTTTGAACAGCATGCTGTGAATGTGAATTCTGTGAATTCTCGATTCAGTACGCGCAGATCTAGGATCGGACGCAACCTGCCACTCTTCTTGGGTACAATGAAGGGCTGTAAAGCCCCGAATTTATCTCGGCTGGAGGGACCGGCTTGATCGCGTCCTTGCCAATAGGACAGCAATCTCCGCACGCAATACGTGCGCATCGACAGCCTTCACCGTGGTGAAGCGAATGCATGAATATTTGTAAGGTAGCCGGGCAAATTGAATGCGTAACCGAGACGGATCGTGCGTAAAAGCCAACGCGACGGGCTGGGAAGCTCAGGCCCCCAGATACCGAGCGAGAGGAAATTAACGGCACGATGTGTGTACCCGTGGCGAGCGGAGACGGGGAACTCAACGACGCGTGCTCTTTGGCCGCATTGTGAGATGTTGTGTGTAATGAAACACTCACCCGAAACCGCTGATGGATGCTGAGCAAAGGCTCCGTTGTAGATGTCCCGCTCGATACATCCGCTGGCGAAAGAGGAAGAGGAGAACTTAGGGTTTTGAGCCCGTCCGAAACTCCTATATGCCTCCGGTGATCTGGAGAAAGAAGAGGAATTCGCTCTTTGAGGTTAGTGGGTGCCGATTGAAGTCGGCGGAACACAAAACGAAACCAAGGATTCCCCACCCGGCCCTCCTCCGGGGTGGGGGGGAGAATGATGCTTTCACCATCTCCTGAAGAGCGATCCTCTCCATCTTCAGATCGCCCGACTCAGAGCCGCTAAGTTTCATTTTCCACCTCTGTAGCGGGCTGAGTGGGCGGGTGTACTGCTTACGACAGGTTCCTCACAGCTGCCGGGATGAAGGAACAAAAAAAGCCGCAGCAGGACGCCCTCGGCGAAAAGCAGACCAATATACTGACGTAACGGAGGGGGCAGCTAGGCTCCGACGTGGCATGATGCCTCAGTCTGCTCTAAAGCGGCCGATCATTGTTGGACACTCTCAGCCGCGTCGCCGAAATGGCTGGTCTAAAATGGAACATTAGGACGATTATTAACGACCTACTTAATGCCCGCAAGACACAACCAGAGACGGCGTTCCTGGACCACCGGGGGTGGGCACAGCACGTCCGGCGGCCTGTGGGGTGAACCCAGTCGCTCGTAGCGCCAGGTCAGAGCCACACAGGATTCTTTAGTTGCCGGACCGTGACCTCACCTGTGCAGATCCTTCAGTGCCTTAGCCTGGCGGACCTGCATCACGCCATGGCGCGCACGGCATAGGCCGCCTCTCACAAGCCCGTGGGTCTGTGAGGGGAGGGAGGCTGGTCGCTTGGAGCAGCATAACCCTTAGCGGCCCCGCCGTCAGGAGAGGTGAGAGGTGATGGCTGAACGATCGGTTCCGGGAGGAAAACGAGTTTTCCACGACTGTGTCAACCAACATGCACCCCGGGAAGAAAGGCACAGAAGGTTGGGGCTGTTCTTGCAGTCCTGAAGTGCCAATCATCTAGGCGGGACGGTGCGGTGGGGGAGGAGCTCTCCGCTCCACACAGACCGTCTCCGCGCTCCCGAGTGTACATGGCCGCCAATCGGGGTCGAGCACGGGAGCCCCTACCCAACCCGAAGGCGGGAGTGGGTCCGAGTCGGCGACCGAATAGACGACCCCCTCTCCGATGCTGTGACAGACATAGAATCCTCGTGAGGACTGAAAGAGGACGAGAGCGCGTAGAACACGCGCCACCCGTCTCTTACGGCACCTCTGGCTGTGGATGGGGGTGCTGAGAGTCACTGGACGAACCAGCTAACCGATTAAGCACCTTTTATACGGAGATAAGATTTCCGGAGTTTTGCCACCGCACCTTTAACGGGGCTCCGCAACGGAAAAACGGGGGTGACGTTCCCGGAGGTACGAAACCCGTCTCCGCCATCCAAGAGGTTCATGCTCTCTTAGGAGTATGAACCCTCCACGATCGCAGCCTCAGCATGCACTCTTGCGCACGAGAGAAAACGATCGTGGCCACCCGGGGACCCATACATTTGCCGCATCCAGAAACACGGACGGAAAGACATCTTTAAAAAGACGCTCCCGTCTCAGTGCAAGTGAAATGCTGTCTTTAAAAAGACGCAGAACACCGCAATACTCTTTTAGAGGAAATACTCTTTTAATGTGCTGATGTTGATGAAGCACACAGGGGAACGGCTACGCACACACTCAACTAAGAGTGAGAAAAAAGTCAAAAAATTTAAAAGAGAGGTGGAACACCCGCGAGCCTCCGCTGAAATGCCTTTGCCCAACCAAATCGAACACGCAGAGTTCTCCAAAGAGCAGAGAGTAGCTTCTCGTGAGCAGTCAGTCTGCCAGCTTTCGAAGCTGAGGGGCTGGTTTGATAACTGCACCTGCCGCTTGTTGAGTGGCTGTGCGGCGGGGCGGCGCCGGCGGATGCGGTTGTCTGCATGCCAAGTTCGTTGGCGTTTTGGAGGTTTCTCGAAGCAGATAGGTCACCCGCGAAGCGGTTCCCAATTCGTCGGTCACGACGTGACGTCGTAGTGACCGACTGAAAGGGAACCACAGAGCACATGATAACTCAATAAGATGCCCGGAACCTAAATCTAAATGTGAGAATTGAAAAAGAAGCATGTGGTGTTATAAAGCAACACCATCTGTTACAATGGATGATGTCATTCTGTCTGTACTGACTATCTGTCGTGTTTGTAGCAGAGAACAGAGCTCCTCATCTCAGGTCCTAAAGGGACACTGTCCTCCAGAGTTGAGCTTCAATCCTAATAAAATAGAACTGGGGCCTCATTTATAAAATGCTGCATAGAAACCATCCTACATTTGATCTTACGATCATTTATCAAAAATGCATACGTATGATTAATAGAGCAGACGTACGTACATAAAAGGTGTGTACCCCTTTCTTTCAGATAGGAAATCTATAAATCCCAAATTGAACTTGTGCTCAGCTGAGCAGTTTCAGATCTTTAAACGATGCCTAATTAATGTCATCAATATAAAAAAGAGCGCTTGTCAATGTTTAAACCCTTTTCGAGCAAGAATGGCTTATATTTCCAAAGACCTGCAGCAATCGGACAAGCAAAAGTGCGTAGGACTGCTAAGACCATGAGTCCAAGACAGTTTTTATAAATATGGACTTTGCCGTGGATTTTTGCGTACACACACTTTACGATCAAATCTGTGCATGCACGCTTTATAAATGAGCCCCTAATAACTCTGGTACAGATTGTGATGTATGTGTAGATGTTATTTATGTCTTTATGTCTTTGTGTTCTGATTGTAGGTTGTATGTTGAACCAACCTCAAAAATTTTAATATATTTTTGAGATATGAATTTGTATAAAGTGAATTGAACAGAAATGTATGCTTACTACACTGCAAAAAATTATTTTCAAGAAAAAAATCTTAGTATTTTTGTCTTGTTTTCATAAAAAATATCTAAACATTCTTAAACTAAGATGCTTTTTCTTGATGAGTTCTTGATGCTTGTTTTATGAACAAAATTAAAACTAGACTTATTTTCTTGGGTCATTTTGCTCATCAAGAGAATGCATCTTAATTTAATTTTAATTTTTAGATATTTTACTGAAAACAAGACAAAAGTACTAAGATTTTTTTCTTGAAAATAATTTTTTGCAGTGTAAAACTAATTTAATAATGATACCCTGAACCCATGGGTGCAAAAAAATGATTTTCAAAAAACACTAAATTCAAGAAAAATTCTAGAAAAAAATTGCTTACCCCATTGGCAGATTTCTTTGCTTGTTTTATGAACAAAATCACTAAAATTTGATATTTCTGTCTAGAAACTAGACTTATTTTCCTAGGTCATCAAGAAAATACATCTTTATTTAAGAATCTTTAGATATTTTTTACTGAAAACAAGACACAAATACCAAGTAAGAAAGATATTTTTTTGCAGTGTACCATCATAACTACTGTATAGTCTCTACAGGTATTGTTACTGCTGTGAACTCATTTTAATATCTTAATGGTGAATGTGATTTCACCAAGTAGGATGTGATCCTGGATCAACACCATTGTTGGTCCTGGATCAACATTTTCATTAACCAGTAAGATTGCAGGATTAGGATTAGGGTTTATGTTAGATTTAGGTTTAGGATTGGATTAGGGGCTTTTAAAAATACCCCTCAAACTATTATTTCACACTAATTTGAGGGTTTAAAATGGTTAGGGTTAGAGTTAAGGATAGGTTGGGGTATCTTGGATTAAAACGTTGATCCAGGATCAACAAAAAATGTTGTTCCAGGATCACATTTTACTTGGCGAAATCACAGCGACCTATATGGATAGTTAATTGCCTAAAAGAAGCTTTCACAGCCTCATCTTCATTTTGTTTAAAAGTTGTGAAATTTTTGTCCCACTTGTCAAAAGGAATTGAAGAAACGACAATATTATCTTCCAAACACTCGCCCTGTCTCCTAGGGACTTTATTAAATTTATTTAAGTGTTGTTTTTGTTGAAACTGTGGCTATTGTCATAACTGATGGTAATGGCAGCTAAAATAGATTTTGGTTGAAGAATAGTGTAGCTGGTGTTTGTTTGTGTTTGTGGGGCTGTATATAGTACTGGCAGACATTAAGCGTTTCCTCATGCTAACTCACTCTCTCATGCACTCGGTTGTGCTGAATCTGCAAATACTGCAAAACAAATAAGACACTATAGGGTTTAGTAAGTAGAAATGATTTTTCTCTGTAGAGTATAAACCTTTAGAGACAAACCTTGCATGAGCTCTGAGATTAAGAGCTATATATTTTTAATCACAAAAACTACATTAACCGTAATTCTATGAGAAGATGAATGAAAGCTGATAAGTTAGTGTCACTAAAGTACTGCAAAAGATAAAATCTCTCTAAAAAATAGTTACAATATTATACATAATATTTTTAAAGGATTACTTTGTGATGCATATGTAACGCGCGACACACAGCTGGTGCAAGACGAGAAGTTGTGGTTTAAAAGTGCATATTGCCCTTTAAAGCTGCCATTTTAAACTGCATTGAAACTGTAAACTGTTGGGGTCCAATAAAGTCTATTAAATTGAGAAACATCCTGGAATTTTTTCTCAAAAAACTTTAATTTCTTCTCGACTGAACAATGAAAGACATCAACATTTTGGATGACATAAGGTTAAAGAGTAAATATCTGGATTTTTTAAAGAAAGCACTGTAATCCTTTAAGTACTTTTAAAGGCTTACTTCTTACTGATTTAATCATGTAAAATTACCTATTTTCTTAATATTTTTATTATATACCACATTATGATGAGGAAGTAAGAAGAGACTGGTCTCAGTACTGGCATTAGCACAGTTTTTGTGAATTAACACACATCATGATTTTCATTGTGTCACCTACAGTCTAAACACTTCTGAACATTGGTTATTACAAAATCTCAAGGAGAAATAAACATTAAACACTAAAAAGTGTTTCTCTTGATTTTAAAACATATAAAACAGTGTTTAATTTAACTCTCCAATGTAGTCCCATGCAAAGCATGCTGGGAACTACAAGTCCACTGTCTAGTTAGTTATGTCTAACAAAATCATTAATGTAGTTTCAACACAAAAATATTAATTTTCTATTTACAAATTTAAGTTGATTATACATGATAAAATAAAGTTACATTTACTTAATAATGTGTTTATTTAGAATTACTCAAATATTTGTATGTTATTTTAAATCAAATTTTGTGCATTTTTTTTTAGTTTACTCATTTTATTTACTTAAATTTACTTAATATAATTTTTACAGTGTACACAACATATTTATGTGCATATTTGACTATTTTGCCATTTTTTATTTTATAATTAAAAGCAGGATAACATTTATAATATTTGGCCAATCCATAAGTTCATGGTTTTGAGTTTTTGTAATCAATTTTAATATACACTAAACATGTTTGGTTATTTTCAGCGTTGGGTGAAAAGAGATACTCAGCCAGATTAAACCAGAAAATGTTTATACTTGTTTACATTAACCTATAATGTTTAAACAAATCAGCATTTTTGGTTGAAACAACCCTTCATAAGTAAATTTACAACACAACGGGTTGGGTTTGTCCCTTTTAGAATGTGCTTTTTACATAAAATGTGAAAACTTCAGAGCCATATTATGATAATTTGCATTGTTTATGTCTATATAAAGAAAATAAACAAGAAAGTAAGTTCTAGAAGCAAGACTAATACACCCACATGAGCACCACACTGCAAGTGCTAAGCCATAACTCCTACTATTTGTTTTGGCTTGCACTGATTTAACTAAAGATAATAAAGTTAGATGTTTGTATACACACTTCACATTACTGTATCCATCTTTGTTAGCAATAACAGACAATTAGGATTAATTTTTTTGTTGTTGTTTAGAAATATGTTCAATAAATGCCAGATCTCAAAGTTAATATGAATTTTTATTGGGCTCTCGTCACAAAAGAGACAAACCATCTCCATCCGCATCTGTTGTTATCTTCTGCAGTCGATTCTATTGATTGAAGTGAGATGATTCAACCTTCATGCCAGAAATCCTGACGCATTACCGTCTGTAATGTTTAACCATAATCACTCACTCACTATATGTATATACTCTCTCTTTCTCTCTTAAACAAAATAGCAAGTTTTTTTTTAATGACTGGCTGCTTACAAAATTGCATACTTCCATACTATATAGTTTGTGAAAAGCAGTAGACGAGGCGAATATAGTATGTCCGAATTTATAGTATTCGAAAAACAGTAGATGAAAAATACCATATAGTACATATGTAGTACATCCATATACATTCATACTATCCATATTCATACTATATAGTACCTACTGTTTTAACGGTCGATACCTACTGTCACAGCATGCGATTTCAGACGCAACTGCTGAAGAAGACATCTGTTGATTTAACAAAAGCAAAAGTGACAAGCCAACATTTTGCCCACCACCACAAATACCAGTATTCCCTCCGATCTCCAACATCTGCCACAAAGACTCATCATCAGGATTATGAACACGAGAGACGGCGGTCTGTGCCAGATAACTCATTAACTGCTATCCTGTGGTGATGGTGGATGTTGATAGGGTTCAGTTAATCAGAGATGAGATGTCTTCATATCTGCAAAATTTATCTTCTCAGACAAGTCACCAATGATCATCGTCTGTGTGTACAGCCTGGGGTTAGGGATTTTTTTAGGAACATGTTTAAATAATTTACTCTAAACAATCAACACGTTTAATGCTTTTCTCACATCTGTCTCTCCATACGTTGATTCCCAAGACTGACAGGAACACTGGATTAACCAATGAGGTGTGCTTGTTGTGGGAGGATCTGTTTGTCCGACCAATGGAAGACAGGGTTTTAAAAACAATCATTGTTTTCCAGTTCAGTGCACTGACGTGACACATTAAAGTTTTTATAATATTGTACGCCAAAGTTTAATGGTTAGATAACTTGCTATATAAACCAGGGCACTCGATTTGAAAAAAATAAATAATTTTGTTTAATTTTGTTACTTCTGTAAAGGCTGTGCTGTAGTTTTAATATCCAAATTATTCTGGTAACCGTGTCATACGCCCCAGGTGGATTTCTGGAGATGTCTAAATAAAAAATTTTGTGATAGAGATAGAAAAAGAATTACACTTTTTGCTAGTGATGTGCACAGATAATAAAATGTATTTTTTTCTTGTTGAACTGTTGTAGACATAGATTTAATTTAGCTGTGTTTTGTACCTCTCGAAACATTTTCCCTTTGTGGATTCATTTATTCCAAATAAAATAAGTAAATCATCCACAACAAAAACAAAAACTGGTAACTCTGGCTTTGATGTTATCATAATAAAGAAACAAATGTATCATAAAATATAATAAATATAATGTATCAAACCATAATAGATCAAAGTGGCTATTTTTGTGTGATTAATGAGCCCAAGCTTTCTGTTTTCTTTAAAAGATCTTCCACCTTGTTAAAAGCCCAAGGGAATCGGCATGGATATGTAGGAAAATATCCTACTTTCATAAAGTATCTGCCATGTGGATCTGCTCTTAGGTGACCCATTATGAAATCAGTAAGCGTGAATAGGACTTATTATTATTCTTTTAAGCAACATATCGCTCTCCTGTGTAAATAAAAATAACTCACCAAATATAAATGTTGTGTAAAGACATACATATACACTCAAAACTGAACTGTTAACCTAAATTATAATTTATTTCGTACATTGGATTGCTTTCTGCGACACAATTCAATAATGCTCAGATGTTTGTTTCTTGCCGTACAACATTTGAAATGGTTACATTTTGGCTCGCATTACCCGTGGCACTGTACCTTCAGCGATGATGATATCTTTCCATTAAACAGAAAGCCATACGAAGTAAACACACTGAACACAGATATCAAATACACCCACAATAAATCGCTGATGCACATTATGGCGTCATTACACGGAAATCAATTCTATACATCAGTGCCATTTAAATAGCTGGTATTTGTTTTCTTTAATGGCTTTGTTGGGACTAAACAGCAGTGTGGTTCATGCTTCTCTGCCCGCTATCATATTGTGCTCTCGCTGTAATGCCAGCTGGCTACATTAAGCAGCGTCTCATGCTGCTACATCACAAGTGACCCTGTGTAAGTAAATATATCTAATGATGGGGAAATGAAACTGGACCGCCCAGCAGGAGAACCGAGTTTACATTACAGCACAGCATGTAAACACAAACTACCAGTGGCCTGATTTTCCTTCAAATATTAATATTGGTTAGGATATTTTAAATGAAAATTAAACTTTCTTTGACCCTAAAAAAAGACAAAAAGTATAGTCTTAAGTAGCACTGGTATATTTGTAGCAAAAGAGTGTCAAAATGATAGATTTTTATTACACGGCTCGTTGGAATGCTTGAATCTGATTGGCCAGTCGCGACATTATTTATATAGCACTTTCACAATTTTTTTATTGTTTCAGCTTTATCTTTAATTAAAGCAGGAAAATACACACAAAAATCGTAAACATGAGCTGCAGAATAGCGGTTAAGATTAAGCGTACTAGCGAGCGTAGTAATGATATAACATATATAAGAGGGTGTTAAGTTAAGCCAATGTCAGCAGAACCCCCCCCCCCAGTAGGGGGTTGAACCCCCCCTAGGAGAAAAACCCTGCGGGAAAGTCCTAGAAAGGAAAAAAAACCTTGGAAGAGAGCCAGAAATAGCTGATTCTGTATAGAGGATATATTATATAATAGATACAATGTTATACAATTTTATGGGAATTAAAACATTATATAAGGCTCACCGAAAGAAAAAAGCTTATCTCCACGTCAGCACCCGATTTGTGTAATCAACGGCCGCGTGACGTCGACCAGCGTAGCGCAAAGCCTAGGGTTCGGTGGGAAAAAATCTAAGATTCGGCCGAACCCCGTTAAAAAGCCTAGTATTCGGCCGAATCCGATATACAGAATAAAAAAGTCATATGGATTTGGAACAACATGAGGGCGAGTAAATGTTTACAGAGTTTTGAAATTTGGGGATTTTTGAGAGTTGTGTCTTTCATCTGTGTGATGCACACTGGGTTCAGTGACTGACTCATCATCTCTGTCTGATTCATTGGGTCTGATTCACTGAATCACTGATGCCACACATCTTGTCTGTGAAGTGGGCATGAGTAGACATGTGAGACTGCAGACTCTCAGTATAAACACAGCGTCATTGCTCTGACATACTGTATGTTCTTTCTGCTCTCTTGCCAAGGGATATTTTTAGCTCTCAAGCTGAAGCCAAACCTGCAGATCGTTTCAACAAACAACACAGCCCATGGTCATCTGTGTTAATAACATTGTTAATGTCAAATCACTGTCTCACTTGCTGTTATACACTTTAACCGACACTCTGACTCTATTGGTCTGTTTCAAAGCCTAAAGAGTTGCTCTGTTGTCTACATAGGAAGCTCATTTTAAAGACTACAATAACTGGGATGGATTTTCTTATGGGAATACTGTAAGGAAAAAACACTGCAGGTATGCAGCAACTCAGTGTGCCACACAAATATTGCTTTGCACTTGACTCAGTTCATTCCAGTTAACTTTGTTCTTAGCATGTTTTTATAATGTTAACAATGCACTATACATACAATTTAGGGCTGTCAAAAGATTAATCACGATTAATCACATACAAAATAAAAGTTTGTTTCGCATAATATATGTGTGTGTGTACTGTGTGAATATATTATGTTTATAAATATGAATGATTTACCAAATAATGTTTGAGTATCAGACACAGTCGATCAATTTAAATCTAAACTTAAGACATTCTTCTTTAACAAAGCATTCACATAAAATGTCCAGTAAATGTACATTTCCCGCAGTAGTTAGTTTGTCCAGAACAAAGCACTCACATACCTCATATGGGTAATATACTTATGCCGCAATAGTTAGCCTGTCTGGAACCGAGCCGACTTGAACCACTATAATGTTTGACACTTGCATTGCATGCGAACGGCCCCTACGCTAATAGAATTCTGTTTTTCTCTCCCTGTCTCGTCCTCAACCACGAGGACCATGAGACAAACAGACCCAGTTCCGGTTGCTGTGAAGATCATTGCATCACTGATCCACTGGCTGTCCTTCAACGTGATGACCAGCCGATGCCCAACCAACGACCGCCGGCTAAAACAGTTTAATTCGCTTACCCGCCTCCTATCCCTACCGTTTCTATATATATATAAATATATATTAATTCCTCCCAAGGGTTTTTGTCCTTCTAGGACTTTTTCCCATTGGGTTTTTTTTTCCTAGAGGGTTTTTAATCCCAGGGAGAGTCAGCCAACTTTGGCTTAACTTAGCACTTTACAGTATACGTTACATTATTAATATGCTCGCTTGTACGGTTTAACCGCTTTCTCTACTTCTTATATTATCTATTGATTTTCTGTGTTCTCCTCTACATCTTCTCATGTAAAGCTGCTTTGCAACAATTAACACTTGTGAAAAGCGCTATATAAATAAAATTGAATTGAATTGAATTGAATAAAAATACACACATACATGTATGAATTTAAATACAAAATTAATGTGTGTGTATTTATATATAAAATAATTAGCCTACACACAATGCACACACATAAATTATACAATAAACTTTTATTTTGTATGCAATTAATCGCAATTAATCTTTTGACACCCCTAATACAAATATTTGGTCAATTTAGTGTCCATTTATACGTTTTTTTACGTATAATGTTTTAGATTTGTTTTATTTGTGCCTTTTAGCTTAGAAAAAGGATTTATAATCAAGTATTAAATTAACTTTTCATTTTTTGCAGTGCATTCTTGGATTGCCTTTTCCCATAAGGATACACATGATGATGCATTTTGTCTAAAAGCGGATGTGCATGTAGTTACACTAATCCTAACCAGTCCTTCTAGAAAAACACCGTTTTTTTGTGATTGTTGTGGGCAAAAATCCTTGATCTTGCGGCACATTTTCTTAAAAAATGCGATGGAATATGTGGAATATTTATGCAATTTAATGCGATGAAATTGCATTAACTTGCAAAAACTGCGGGAACTTGCAAAAAACTGTTTGCAGCTTTTGCAGCTTTTTATTAATGCTCACGTTGCGTAATTACGTCACTTCCTAACATTCCCATGACAACAGGGGAGATGGCTGGGCATGTGTGAAGTAAATGCAAAATCTTTCAACTTTCTGCTAAGATATATATTACTTTTTGCCACGAAAATGCGGGAATTATGAAATCATGCAAGCCCCCCCTGATGAGCACTAGCCTGGGTTTCCCCAGGAAAACATTTCAAATTTATTTACGCTTCTAAGTCTAGCATGGAAACCCTGGACCAAATTTTCGCCTGAAATAGGGAACCAATCACAGAACGGGGAGGGGGCAGCAAGAAGATGACGACGTCTATGCGACACACCGATTGGCTATGAGCTAAGTCGCAATTGATAGACATTCGTAGCTCCAATAAACGGCTCTGGGCATTCGTAAACCACACCTCAAATATAGAAAATGAACATGTGGTTCCCAGACCACGTCTCTCTATGAGACTGGTCTGGTGTTAGCCAGGCTAGATGAGCACACTTCGAAGCGTAAAAATGACAGATGGGACACCCTACAGACTCTTAGACCAAGCGAACATGCGCAGTTTAAGGCCACGAGACCGAAAGTCCACATGAAGTGCCCCATTTTGGACAGGACCCTTAATGGATGCTCATGATTGTGTCAGGGGCATCCTCGGTGACTCCAATCCATCATCGAGCCACAGTTTTAGCCCCGCCCAAATTATCCTGAACTTAGAAATGGTGACTGTTTAACGATTCAGTACTAGATAGTTCACAATATTTGTAAAGTGTTTCAGCAATACATTTTTGGATTGCTAAAATTTAGAAAGATTTTCTGTAATGACTTTACATGGACCACCTTAAGATCTGTTTTGACAGCTATTCTTCCATTCCGACCACTTGAGACTTGATTTAAACCCCTAACCAGGTATCATTGGAGGCAGTCATGTCAGTCAAGTCCTTTTTAAATCCAGCTTATAAACTCTTGAGATTAATCTAAATCTCTTTTTACAATGTTTTTGCTTTAACAGCATGTCTGTGATGCATTAAAATGCTGTCTAGCTATATTTCAGATTCATCTCTCTCTTCCTCTCATCACCCAATTTCTTCCCTAAAAATCCAGTGGCTTTCAAATGGTAATTTGCTAATAATTTACTACACTAACACCATCCGCTTCTGGAGAACCCACCAGCTTTTGGTGAGTCTGAGTCGGTCTCGCTTGAGTTAGTGTGAGTGTTTCTCTCACACGAGGTGACCTTAGTTTTGATGTATGTCCTGCTCTCGTTCGCGTTCGCCTTGTGAGGCTCAGCAGCTGCTGACTCAGGGGCTAAAGGGAGTGAAAACTCTCTCCGCGCATCTGTCATTAGATTTAAAGGCTCCGCAGGTCTTCAGAGTTCCCAGTCTATTGGATTTATGGCTCTCAAACATATTCATGCCCCTTTATTAATACTCCTGCTCCCCGCAGGCGTCTGTGTGTGGGAGTCAGAGCGCTGTGTGCTTCTCTGAAGGTGGATGATAACACACAGGCCCTATCTGCATCATTTCTGCTCTGTGTGGCCTGTTGCCTTTATTATAGCTCGGTGAAAGTAGTTGTTTACATTACGTCCCCGTGCAAAACACGCCAGGCGACAGATTGAATTTACTCTGTGAGCGCATTCGTCGTCTCTCCACGAATTGAGTTGTAATTCAGTCTGATACAAGTGTTTGCATTGTGCTCCTGTAATATGTTACAGGACATCGGAGAGAAATCTGCCTTTCTTTCTTGATCTGTGAGTTTGATAGATCACTAACAGAAGAGATGAGATTTCAGGACACATATACAGTAGCACTTGTATGTGTCTGGATGCGCAGTGCCGGTCTTTCCTATACGCAAATTACGCAATTTGCATAGGGCCCCCGTATCACTAGGGGGCCCTCTTGATCTCAAAATAATCTAAATGCCATTATACCAAATCAAAATGATTATTATGTTTAATGTAAACAAGACCCTATAATTTTAATATTTTGCAGGATTTATGCAGGTTTTTAAAAATACTTAATGATTTCTTTAATCGCCGATATGTACTGTACTCGGACCACATCCAAGCCGTTTCCCAATCCGAAGGCAGCAGCCTCTGAAGGTTGCATTTATAGGTTGCATATGCCATCATATTAACAATTACATAAAGTTTACTGTTATTCTTAATTAATTGTTAATTGTTGTAATTGTGTATGACTTGCGAATGTAATGCTCAGTAAACTTAAAGGATTGGTCCATTTTCTTAAAAAAATCCAGATAATTTACTCACCACCATGTCATCCAAAATGTTTCTGTCTTTCTTTTTTCAGCCCAGATGAAATTATGTTTTTTGAGGAAAACATTGCAGGATTTTCTCATTTTAATGGACTTTAATGGACCCCAACACGTAACAGATTTAATGCAATTTGAAATTGCAGTTTCAAAGGATTCTAAATGATCCCAAAGAGGCATAAGGATCTTATCTAGCGAAACAATTGTCTTTTTTGACAAGAAAAATAAAAAATATGCACTTTTAAACTACAACTTCGCTTCTGTCTCCGGTCCTGTGGTGCGCCGGAGCAACCTCACGTAATTGCGTAGTGCTGTGGAAAGGTCACGTGTTACATATATGAAATGCACAAGACATTAATTAGTATCATTCGACATACAACAACTTCAGAACGGTCCTCTTTCTCCATACTTGTGAACACTGGGGCGTAGTTTCGCATTCGTCATCCGTGACCTCTTGACGTCATGACGTATTGCGTGAGTTTGTGCTGGCACGTCACAGGACCGGAGATGGATGAGAAGTTGTGGTTTAAAAGTGCATATTTTTTATTTTTCTTGTCAAAAATGACAATCGTTTTGCTAGATAAGACCCTTATGCCTCGTTTGAGATCGTTTAGAGTCCTTTGAAACTGCTATTTTTAACTGCATTAAAACTGTTACCTGTTGGGGTCCATTAAAGTCCATTAAAATGAAAAAAATCCTGGAATGTTTTCCTCAAAAAATATAATTTCTTCCTGACTGAACAAAGAAAGACATCAACAGTTTGGATGACATGGTGGTGAGTAAATTATCTTGATTTGTTTTTTTAAGAAATGGACTAATCATTTAAATAAACCAGGCTTGATGACGTAGGCAGCCTTCATATGTGACCTCCAGAGGCTGCAGCTTTCGGATTGAAAAACGATCCATATCACGTCAACCTGAGCTGACTGCATGGCATGGAGTAATATACAGCTGTAAGATAATGCAATATGCGGTTAGTTAACAACTAACTAAGCAGAAACAATGAATGGGTTTTATGAATGCGCTTACAGAGGGCTCCTCACAAAGGTTTGCTTAGGGCCCCCAAGCCCTGGGTTGCAGTATCTTGTAACATGGTCATGGGTTTGTTTAAAATTATAATAAATGAAAGAATATTATGTCTAACTTTAACCTCACCCCATGTTCCAGTTATAACCCCCCCCCCCCCCCAGCAAGCAACACAAATGAGAAAAGATGGTCGCTTTCTTTTGATTGGACTGTATGCAATGCTGACAAACTTTAAATCTGTCTTTAAATTCCAACAGGGATTTTCTGTTTTTTATTTTGTGCTTATGAAGTAGTTTGCATGCGCAGAGCTTTTGTCAACGTATTTTAAGGAAAGCTTTACTTGTGCTTAAGATACAGAATTGTATAATTATCTCCTGTTCCAGACTGCACTGGGTCTCTCAGATAGTTGAAGTTTGCTGTCCTCCTTCATTTGTGAGATGTTGAGCATTCATAGACGTGTCTTGTCATTTAGTCACCTCTGACATCATCAGAGAAATCCGTCTCGCCGAAGGGCACCATCCACATTTTGGCTGTGTCACATGTCACAACTGTTTTGAATGATGGTGAGTGATTGATGTTTGTGAATAATGGCTTCTGTTATGAGCGTCTGAATAATTTTAGCATATGAATTTTAGCAGGATTTTTTTTTTTTTGGCATTTATTTTTACAAAAGATGACAAGTTCACTTTTTTAAACAGAATATTTCAATATAGACTGCTTGAAATGACAATGAAATTGAACTTAAAAACTTTTTTTTTTTACAAATGACCTTAACATTTTTCATCAAAAACAGAAATCTCCTCCCGTCCTCGAAACACTCTATCTTTACTTTCAGGCATGGGGTATGGCGGGTTGACAAAATCCTGGGAAGCAGGGATTAGCAAATAGCAACATGACCCAACCTCCAACAATTCAATTAATTCTCAATGGAAAAATTAAAATCTGTCCCTACCTATATTTCATTTCAGGAACTGTTTTACTCGGATATACATAACAACGAGGAAAAAAGACAATCGCTACATCCGTTTATTGTGCATGACTTTAAAGGGGACATTTCACAAGACTTTTTTTAGATGTCTAATAAATCTTTGGTGTCCCCAGAGTACGTATGTAAAGTTTTTGCTCAAAATATCATACAGATAATTTATTATAGCATGTTAAAGTTGTCACTGTGCAGGTGTGTGCAAAAAGGTGCCGTTTTGGGTGTGTTCTTTAACATGCAAATGAGCTAATCTCATTACTAAATGTAAGTGCCGTGGTTGGATAGTGCAGATTAAGGGGGGGAGGGGGTATTATCCCCTTCTGACATCACAAAGGGAGGCAAATTTCAATTACCTATTTTTTCACATATGCTTGTGGAGAATGGTTTACCAAAACTAAGTTACTGGGTTGATCTCATTCACATTTTCTAGGTTGACAGAATCACTGGGAACCCAATTATAGCACTTAAACATGGAAAAAGTCAAATTTTTATGTTATGTCCCCTTTAAAGACAAAAAAATATATGTGCACTTTCTGGTTTAGGTTTATTACCAATGTCTACCGACCACTCACGCAGCTCTTCTGTGTAAAAGAAAGTTCGTCTGTGAAACTATGAGTCTCATCAAAACCTCAAACCGTTCTGCTACTGTGACTGCACAACCTTTAAGTCTTCAATCAGAGCTAAAAGCTCCAGAAAGAGAGAAAAGGGAAGTTTAACACACAATAATGGGCACTTTTTCAAGTGAGTTGACACATCCTTGACAAGTTTCATCTTTGTTGAGCATCTGAATAAACATTGTGTGCAAACTGTCGCATTTGATTATTGCGTTCATATCCCACAAAGCATTTATATTCAGGTCGGCTTTTCTGAGGGAAGAATCTAAAAAGAGAAGGAAAGTAATGCAGTGTGCGTTTCTTTCTGTTTCTAATGGAAGTAAACATGATTATAAGTAAGGTTTCAGTTGGTCAATGTCCAAACATAAATATCGTTTCATGCTAAAACTACAGATATTTACAGAGACACATAAACACAAATGCATTATTTTACAGCACAATCAATAACACAGACATTTTAATAAAATTTCTGACATTGGCATGCACCTGCTAATAAGGATGAAGGTCTGTATTAATAAAGCGGAGGTTAAAGAACAGATGCTGGTTGAAATACACCCTTCATTCTTGACATAGAGATGAGAGACTGAGTTTAAAAATATTTTAGGATGTTTGTGAATTTATGCAAATATACGCTCGACATAACCCTGTCAAAAAAGGATGAAACCAACCCACTGGGTTGTGATTTAAAGAGATTTTCTCACTCGCATGTTGTTACAAACCTGTATAATGGCATTTTTCCATTGCATAGTACCCTACGGTTTGGTTTGGGTCAGGCCGGGTCAACTCAACTCACTTTGGCTTGGTTAGCTTTTCCATCGCTAAGTGGGAGAAATTATAGGCGTTTCGTTATATTTGCGCTGCCTACTGCTGTTACACCATACAAGTGAGAGCGTCGTTGTACATTCCCATACATTCAGTTATTTCTCAGTCCGCCACAAAATTAAAACTGACCACCACAAATAGATGTTTGCACATCACGTTTATCACTACCTGTGTCTCACATGACAGTTTTTGTACAAACACCCATGGCGTCAGTTGACGCGCACCGCTGAGCCTCGTGAATGTGCCGCCATAAACTGCAAGTCTGGAAAAAACTGTTATGGTGTTCCTGATTCTCAACATGTGGATGTTATTCATCACCAAAAAAGGAGTTTAGGAACTTAGCTGAACACAGATGACAACATGTTTGCTCAAAACAGCGCAAGCTAGCATGAAAATAAAGCTAATCTTTTACATTATAGCGATGGTGCTGGTAGTGACGATTCTCTCAGACCAATCAGTGATCTAAAGTGTTTTCGAGTCATGTTTTGGTATCAGGTTGGTCGCTTGGAACCCCAGCCGAGGTGGTACTAAAAAAATTATTGGGTACTACAAACTGAACCCAGTTGAAAAGCCCCCAAAAGCAACCTGACTCGACCCAAACCAAACTATGGGGTACTATGCAATGGAAAACCGCCATACATTTTTTTTTCTTATGAGCACAAAGGAAGATATTTTGAGGAATGTTCGGAACCAAACCCATTATAAGGCCCCATTGACTTCCATTGTAGGAAAAATAATAGGCTACTATGGAAGTGAATAACACTCAAGAACAGTTTGGTTGTTTCAACCCAAAATTCTGGGTTGTTTTAATCCATTGTTGGGTCCTGTCCCAACCAAGCGTGCCACACAAGCCATGATAAGTGAAGCCAAAAAATCTCGATCATGCCACAGTGACTGGTCCCAGTATAGGTCATAAACCCCGCCTACCCATGTTATTCAATAGGACTTGAGACAAACTAAACAATATAATTACACTTCAATTATCTTTTTTCCGAAGCTGCTTTGTGTCATTTTCTGTAGTTTTTATCACGCTGATGTAAATTCAAGTTTTTTTAAAATAAGTTTGTTTTTAGTTATTTAATGATATTAAAACGGTGGTGTCACATCATGATTGACAGCTGTGACATGCACATTCTGCGAATTTGGGGCCTTGATTTTGCGGCTTTACTTCCTCTTCACTCCTGCGCAGGACTGGTCCCGAAATTGCTACTGCGCAGACCCAAGACCCAAGATATCAGCGCAGTATCAGGACACTGGCGGCTTCACTTTTCACCAATGGAAAAGAGCGAATGGGCGTCATCCATCTTTTTTTACAGTCTATGGTCCCAACATCTTGTCCCTTTTTTGACCCAAAACTGGGTTGAAAAACTCTCAGAAATATGCTTGGTCAATAATACATCAGTAAACAGGTTGAATCCCATCTAAGCTTTAATTTAATGGATCTCTGGTGCAATATTTTATGGATTGACCGTAGGTACTTTTTGGGGTGTCTCTTGTACTAAGGACATAAATAACACTTCGATTGCTGTGGCTTGTTTTGAAGAGAGATCAGGGCCGGGTTTCCCGATAACGATTGAACTTAGCACTTAAGAGCGCTTTCTACGAGCTACTTAACGAACATTCGTTGTTCATTTACGTGCGTATCCTAAAGATGCACATGAAACGATCGCTCGCAGCTGGGTTTTAAGTGCTACTTACAAGTCGCTATCCGTTTGTCAAGTGCTGAAATGTCACCTATGGAATGACTCGAATTTGTAGCAGAAGCTTGTTTAGGCTAATGATCTTTAGCCGATGTGCACTAATATTTTTTATAATATTTTTTATTATTGTTCAATGACTTTTAAAATGTTTTAAAATTGTTCATAATGAAATATTATTTTCCGTATTTAGTTAGGACTTGTCCCACTGCAAAATGCTTTCTGCATTTTATATTATAGTTTAGATTAATATTATTATTTGTTGTTTATTATCTATGTTTATTTATTATTATGGAGTATTGCATTGTACCGTAAATATTTATTTGGTTTCTTTAATCAGATACCAACCTTTCAAAAAAAAATTTTTTTACTGTAGCCAGATGAATTATAGCAAAAATTGGTAGGAACAATTATCAATTTGCTAGTACCAACATTTACCAAAATTGTACCAAATACGTTTTCCTTCTTTGTTAATTTATGTTTAGTCATTTAAATTTTATTTTTCATTTGAATTTTAAATATATTATATTAAAGTAATTTAAACAAATAAGCAAAGAAAACCCCAATAAATAAATATAGCCTAAATTTAAAACATTACATTATCGTCATTGCAGGAGTGTAATTTGCTGGTTGTCCTGCAGGTGACCTTGTAACACTGTGTCTTACGATGCACTTATGAATTAACGATTACTCCAGACCACTCGTAGATCTACGATGATTTTTAAGTGCAACTTAAGCTACGAAGCTTTTGGGAAACGGCCCGTAATTCTAAAATGATTCGTACGATCGTTTTTACGATCTACTTAGTCTTACGATGCTTTTGGGAAACCCGGCCCTGTACAGCTTTTATTGTAAACAATAATGGCATTTTTGCCATTAAAAATGAGGGGAAACATGCCATTAAAGTTATATATGAAGTCATGAAGGTTTCTTTTAACTAGAGCCAGTAAGCAACCACATAGCAACCTCTCAGCACACCTTAGTAACCACTTACATCTTACGTAGACGTACTGTAGCAAGAGCATTACACCCAGGCAAACAGGTAAAGGTCTCTCGCATTGTAATGCTTTGGTTTAAATGGCACAGTGAAAATCTAGTTGGTATTATGATTTGTTTCATTTCTTTATTCAACACAACACATAACGTCCTCATAATTTCCCAGTGGATTTTTGATTATTCTTAGAAGTAAATGTGGTCAACGCTGAAGGATTTTCATACCGTGAATAAATCTACAGTCTCCTCTGGGCATTATTTAATCCTGGATTTTGAATTCGAAATCAAAATTTTGATGTAGACATGTAATCCGTGGCTTTTTGGATGACAGGGGTTTTAATGAGACTTCAGGGGTTGCAAAGGTGACCACATACATTATAAAACACTAATGACACTAAGTAAACAGCTCACTAATTATACAACAATTGGTATTCATAACCAAATCCTCAGCATTAGCAAGATTATGGTTTAATTAGAAGAGTAAAGCTGGCGATAATTAACATATATTGTTTTTCTTCTATTACTGTAGATACGACACAGCGTTTACATTACCAGATATTCATTGCTTTATCTCTGCTGTCCTGACCGATTCATCATTATTCATACAAACCTCTATTACTTTAAGTTTACTGAGCATCTTCTCATTGGGTCCAGTGGAACCATAATCTCAGCCGGCAGTTGTTCAGCATTCTGCTATGAGTTAAAGAGGAATGGGAGGGTGTTCCTAATCTACAGACCCTCTTCTGTGGATTCCCACTGATGGGAGTTGAACGCCCGGGGCGCAGATTTTACTTCTCGCTGCGTGAGCATGTTAATCAGACGCTCTCAGTCAGGCTAACCCGGCGCTGGCCACCCACCACTGTGCGTTACTTCCACAAACCCTGTGGTCTGTGCAAGCTGAAATCACTGCTGTTTATTTATAGAAGTCTTTGCAAACCAGGCCACGGAGTTACAAAAGTTCTGCTATTTGTACTGCTAGTTAAAGTTTTCACACTTGGTTCGAGTCCCTCGCTCCCATGAGTCTCTATTAACACATATTTAATCACGACTGTTTGTTTGAATCAACACGATGGTATAGTCACGGAATATTTTGTTAATTTTTCAGTGACATTGTCACGGATCTCCGCATTTTCCGTGGCCATACCACGGATTTTCTTTTCCGTGTCATTGTCACGTATTGGTTGTGCTTTTTCTTATTTTTAAACCATTGTTGCTTCGGTTTAGGGGTTAGATTTGGTGTTTTCGTTAGGATGTCACTTTAAGTATTGGTTTATACTATTTTTTCTGATTTATTCTTTTATATTTTCTGATTTTTAAACCATTGTCGCCTGGCGTTAGGATTAGACTTGGATTTGGGTAAGGATGCCATTTTATGTAAATCTAAACCGAAGCGACTATGGTAAGAATATAGGAAAAAGCAGTTGAGTAGCCAATCCGTGACAATGACACGGAAAAGAAAGTCTGTGGTACGGCCACAGAAAAATGTGATCCGTGACAATGTTACGGAAAAATTTGCAAAATATTCCGTGACTATACCACGGAAATTCGTGAGATCAGCAAAAACCACTGTAAGAGCTTTACTGTATTTGTCAAAGTTTGACCGGTTAGTAGTTGTTTTATATATATATATTTAAACCTTTTAGCAAGTAATTTGAGTAATTGTAAATAAAAAAAGTTATTGCTTTGTATACATTGTCAAAAATGCAGCATGATGCAAATCAATCCATCATACTTTTTTAAGCTTTGATTTGTAAGAAGTTGACATAACATAAATTTGTTAAGTTAAAATAGCATAAAAATATATGTTAATATGATATTGTATTTTACAGTGTAGACTGAAAATTTTATTCACTTTCCACAAATTTGTATTAGTGCATTTCTGTGCCACCATGCACATTTAACATTTATGCATGAGGCAGATGCTTTTTTTCAAAGCAAATTACAATGCATTACAAAGTGAACCCCGGGATTAAACCCACAACCTTTTGCACTGAGGTACAGTTACACTATGTAGACTACTGTTACTTTGAAATATCTTTTTGTAGTTGGAGTGAATTTTTATAACATTACTATCTGAAATAAAACTGTTGGTGTGAAGAATTTCAGAAAACCCCGCCCCTAAACCCACATAAAACCCAATGAACCATGCTGGATAACTTTTGATATTACACTGTAAAAAAATAAATTGTTGGCTCAATGAATTATTTCTTAGTAACTAGTTCCACAGAAATTTTACGTTCACTCAATTTCTGTCTCCAAAGTGTTTCCTGGATTGATGTTTCTTAGTTGGCCCAAAATTGACTCAAATATAAAAAAGTATGTTTGCTCAATTAGCTTTATAGTTCATTCAACTAAAATGTTTTAATCAGTTGAATCTTTAAAAACTTACAGCAAAGACTCTGTCAATTAATTTACTCAATGTTTTATGTGTTACTTCAATTAATATTTATTATTTGGGATTTTTTTATAACATTTTTAAATTATTTATCAAATACTTTATGCTGGTGTTGTTAACAAAATAATTAACTTCAGTCACATAAAAACAAAAGCTTTATTCACTTATCATACAGACTGAACATACAGAATTAAGTCTTCTTTAAAAAGAGGGCATAAAACAGTCCAAAAAGCACTCCAAAGTCAATCAGAACATCTGCAGGGTCATTTAGGAGACTTTCTTCAGCCCTCTGGTCTGCCTCTCACATCATCTCCGCTCTGGTTTGATAAACAGAGGAATATAAACACACACACATACATAAATAACATGTTTAATATAATAAAGCTTGACTGTGAAATACTTTATTCCTAAATAACGTTAACGTTAGGCCAAATTTCCCTCAGACATCACGCATAATTAAACACTATTGGGCGGTTTTCTCGGACAGGGCTTTTCACTGACTAAAATAACTTACTGACATCTCTTAACATATGAGTGCTATTGTTTTGTCTCAAAATGCACGCCAGTATTGTATTTTATAAGGTTTGTTTGTAAAAATGTCCCAATTATAATAAAGACAGAGTTCTAAACCCTGTCCGTTAAACCAACCCCATATCCAGGCTATCTTAACTAAAATAGCTCCACTTTACTTCGGACACTTAACATAACACACTTCTAAATATATCTTTACAAAAATATCATTACAAAAACGTAGAGTATTTGCATCTTTGCAGATTAATATATTCTAAAATTAACATTTAATTACAACCACTTACCTGACGTGAACCTGAGGAAACGACTGATGACTTGTGTCCTTGTGTGAAACAGTAAGTGATTCTGGCTGTTATATGTGCGGATTGATCTCAGATGAAATGACCTGTAATCCAGATCCTTCCGAGTTAAAACATTTTAAATTCAAAATACACAGACGCACGCACATACATACATACATTCACACACGCATGCACACGGGTACACACACGGGTATATTTAGAAGTTTTATTTAAGATTGTTATGATATTGGGACTATTTCTCCACTCGCTCCTTCAAATTCGCAGGCAGTACGCAGCCCAGTTATAACAAATGTGAAAGATATGAAATATCATTCAACAGCGATATCAATTAAGTGCAATCCTAAATTTTGATTTAAAACATACCGGTAAACCTTTTATTATTGAGTATAAGAAATTAAAATGAATTAAATCACATGTTTAAACGCCACAGAGATATCAGAGCCAGCAGTCTGATGGGCTTGCCGAGGCGAGGCTGCGCTGGGTGGGGTGTGAGCACTTAAGCGTCTGTGATTTTCTGGAGCTTATCTGGAGCTCTTCTCCGTCCGAAAGTGTCTGAGCACATTTTTAAATAGACGCTATCTTTATTAACCGACCGCATATTTAAACTTAAAGCACTTATATTCACGCCTGAACAACTCTTAAAATTACCTTTTTGTTACCAAATAACAGTAATATTATGAGCATTTTGTTGTCAGGAAACATAGCTGTCATAAGTCCACATATTGACCAGATTTGTCTTAATTAGTTCAGTCAACACTAGCCATTCTGAATGTTGACTGAATTTGAAAACAACCATTCATTTAATGTTTTAAACACAGATTTATCTAGACTTAAAATAATATGTCTACTCAACTAAGCCCAAACAAGAAAATTGGTTTAACTTACAGTATATATTTTTGCCCTTCCAACATTTCATTAATTGGGTTTTTTAGTCGGACGTAGACGCTCAGCCAAAACACAGCAAAGAGATTAAGATATTACAAGTCTATGAGCGATGAGTAAATCTCCACAATAGACTTGCACAGCACATCATCGCTAATCTCTTCTGCACTTCAGTGAAAATTGATTCAATGTAAAGCTCAAGCCAATAAGTCATAAAATGCTGTGATTCATTGTCCTCTAAGGAAGGCGAAAGTACAAACTCACTAAAATGTTGGGATAAAAAAAGATCATCTAATGTAAGTGGGTTAACAAAAAGGCCTTATGAGCGGCAAGACGAATGCATTTTACTGCCACCGAGGCACTTAGTGAGAACTCTATTAAAGTTTTATTTCTGAAACTCCACCCAAGCATGTAAATCTTTAACATTTCACCAGTCAGTGTAGCTCAGCGTTGAATAAACCGAGATCTGGTGCACGGAAATAGACAGTCCTAAGACAAGAAAAACTGCAGGACAACTCAATCTGGTGCCTGACTTTCCATGAATCGTGCTGACTTCCTGAATGTTTGTTTTCATTGTAATAGCTGTGCTCTTCTAAGTCTCTTGGCTGAAGAAAAAAAACGTTTCTGTTTAGTAAAATATATCAGATTAACCGTCATCATTTCTAATATTGACATTTATTGAGAACTAGATTTTCTTAAATGATAATAAATACACAATTAATTCATGTACAAATTGAACTGGGCCGGGTTTCCCAAAAGCTTCGTAACTTAAGTAGGACTTGAAAATCATCGTAGATCTACGAGTGCTCTGGAGTAATCGTTCATTCATAAGTGCATCGTAAGACAACAGAGTTACAAGGTCACCTGCAGGAGAACCAGCAAATTGCACTCCAGCAATGATGATAATGTAATGTTTTAAATGTATATATTTATTGATTATTTTTTGTTTATTTGTTTAAATGACTTAAATATAATATATTTAAAATGAAAATGAAAAATCAAATTTAAATTAGTAAACATAAATTAATAAAGAAGGAAAACAAATTTGGTAAATTTTGGTAATAGTTGGTACTATTAAATTGATAAATGGTTCCTACCAATTGCTTCTATAATTAATCTACAGTAAAAATAATTGTTTTGAAGTGAAATGGCATCTGATTAAGGAAACCAAATAAATATGTACGGTACAATGCAATAATCCCTAATAATAAATAAACATAGATAATAAAAAAGAAATAATAATAATAATCTAAACTATTACATAAAATGCAGAAGGCATTTCGCAGTGGGACGATTTTCTTAACTAAATACGGAAAAGAATATTTCATTATGCACAAATTATTAAGACATTAAAATAATTTTAAACAAATAATTGTTTAATGACAAAATTTTATAATATTTAGTCATTAAACAATAATGAAAAATATTATAAAAAATATTAGTGCACATCGGCTTAAGATCATTAGCCTAAACAAGCTTCTGCTACAAATTCAAGTCATTCTATAGGTGACATTTCAGCACTTGACAAATGGATAGCGACTCGTAAGTAGCACTTAAAACTCAGCTGCGAGCGATCGTTTCACGTGCATCTTTGGGAAACGCACGTAAATGAACAACGAATGTTCGTTAAGTAGCTCGTAGAAAGCGCTCTTAAGTGCTAAGTTCAATCGTTATCCGGAAACCCGGCCCTGTGTGGGAATAGTACACTGTAAAAATACTTAACATTTTTTGTTAAATCAACTCAGATTTACAAGTCATGTCAACAGAGATGAGTTGTCACAACTTATAAAATTAAGTTGACTTTTCTCAACTATATTTTATAAGTTATAACAACTCACCTGTAGTTATAACTACTCATCTCTAGGTCAAAATAAATAATAGTAATTGTCGGGTGGTTCTTCGCCTCTACGTGGATTATCCCATGCGTAAACTTTTTAGAAATTCTGTTATTATTTTCTGTTGCGAACTTTCGAGTTAAATAAACTATACTTTGCAAGGCTGTGTGGTCGACAGTATGCATACGTTAGCGTACACATAAAAAACATACTACTGTGTACTCTGGGTTTTAGTTTTTTATTCCATTTTGTACATGTTGAGTTATTTATGGGAATGAAAACCATATTATCCAACCAAATTAAAAATGATCAGGACAACCTTTTTCTGTTAAGCCTGAACAGTGTGCACAGAACCAAACGGTGCAATTCCTTGTTAACATGCAGTTGCAGCTGTCTTCTCTCTCCTCTCTACAGTAGATCTCCCACCAGCTCTGCATACATTACTCATAGACAGAGGCGAATCTAGGGTTAGAGCTTTAGGGGTGCTGAGCACCCAATGAGCTCCGCTGCCACCACGCGCTCTTTTTTCCTACAGAAACCAATAATATGTATATTGTAAAATAGCTTTCATTTTAACATTGGTTCAACTAACTCCAAAATAAAGATTTTTTTGGAGACCTTTCAGGCATGAAAATGGGTCAGGGGTGAAAAAGATGAGAAGAATATTACCCCTAGGATCCGGGAGCATGCTCCCCCTTAGAATTTTTTTAAAATTACATATTTTAAAGCATCAATCTGGTGAGTTTTCAGATGCATTTTTTGCCAACCTTTTTATTTCTAATTAATGGTGAGCTAGCACATTTTTGCCATTAATGCCATATTAAAGTCTCAGGACAAAAGGTGGGCTACACCAGCAGTGTGGGTATGGCTTTATGTGAATATACAGTGTATTGTTTGCCTTTGTCGAAATGACAAATCTCCTAATTTATAACTTTTATGCCTACAACATATGGTAGGTTTATTAATAGTTTGTTAATTTGCAGCTTTTCTTTTAACAGTCCTTTAATTGAACCATTACCTTTACTATATGTCTAAAACAAAACACTTGTGACTCCTGCACTAAGGGTTAAAGACGTTATCACCTTCATATTAGTCTACATGTGACAAACTAAAAAAATATTTATTGTCTAGTTTGATAGTCAGACAGTTAGTGATTTCACACATAACTTACCGGTAGCCTACTGGTGGTATACAGTGATATGTAGTTTGTTTTCACTCTGTTCCAAACGCCATGTTTTCATGACGACTGACCAGAAAAGACGCCGGTGATGTCATGTTTACATGACTCCCGATTGTTAAAATAAGTCTCAAATTAACAATAAATCATACAATAAACTTTAACAACGGAGACACACGTATGCAACTACCCACTGAGACGCACTGCATGCGTCTTGCGGAAGAACATTGTAACCGGCGCTACTTCTCTCCGTTTAAGTCTATGGACGAGTCACCCAGGTACTGTGCTACTCCGCAGCGCGCGGGTACCCGCCGGATTTAAATAATCCGAAAATAAACACTTATTATACGTGTACCATGGTGATTCATTATAAGACAAAAACACGACTTGAAAGATTGATTCGTGATGTACTCGCTTATTATAAACATAACGTAAACATTTTGTAAGATTTGAACAAAAAAGTTGCATCACAACACTATCTGATTCTCACTCTGCGTGTGTTTCACGCTGAATGACGGACGGGCTAAGCGATGCAGGTACAGAGAAGTAGAAGAGGATGACACCATTTGCTAAGCGGGGAGGTTTTCATTTTCTACCTTATTATATATTTTAAACCACAAACTACGGAGTATGTTTTGGACATTATTTAACCTGGTCAAAGACGAACGAACATTTTAGAATAATTAAATTTCTTGCCCCAAGTTTTAGGGGTGCTGAGCTCCTTTTTAGGGGTGCTGAAGCACCCCTAAAAAGGGGCTAGCCTCGCCCATGCTCATAGAAATGCTCACAGGATTTTGTTCTAATTCCAGCCTGAAAATGTCTGTCGGTCTAAAAACGTGATGCAGGAAATATCTGTTTTGAACATCTGTTCTGGAGGCAGAGCTTGACTCTAATGAAATGTTTTCTGCTGTTGGTCACTGAGTCACTGCTCTTATTTCAACAGGGTTGATGCACCAGTTCTCTGTGCCAAAAGAGGCGTTCAACACGCTTGTTTAGTTTTTAGCATTTAAGAGGCTAATGCAATTAGACAGTTCAGTGATTCTGGAGAAAAAAGCATATCCTACAATTAGGCAAAGTACTTTGTATGATACAAAGCCTTATCATCATTCAGCATATCTCACACTTTTGGGGCCACTGGATTGGAAAAATATTGCACAATATAGAATTTGCTTTTTTTAAGGGACACTCCACTTTTTTGAAAAATGCTCTTTTTCCAGCTCCCCTAGAGTTAAACATTTGATTTTTACAGTTTTGGAATCCTTTCAGCCGATCTCCGGGTCTGGCGGTACCACTTTTAGCATAGCTTAGCATAATCAATTTAATCTGATTAGACCATTAGCATCACACTCAAAATTAACCAAAAAGTTTAGATATTTTTCCTATTTAAAACTTGACTCTTCTGTAGTTACATCGTGTACTAAGACAGACATAAAATTAAAAGTTAACGCCAGAATGAGAGCATACACTCACCTAAAGGATTATTAAGAACACCTGTTCAATTTCTCATTAATGTAATGGTGTAGTGGTGTGGGGATGTTTTCTTGGCACACTTTAGGCCCCTTAGTGCCAATTGGGTATCGTTTAAATGCCACGGCCTACCTGAGCATTGTTTCTGACCATGTCCATCCCTTTATGACCACCATGTACCCATCCTCTGATGGCTACTTCCAACGGGATAATGCACCATGTCACAAAGCTCGAATCATTATAAATTGGTTTCTTGAACATGACGATGAGTCACTGTACTAAAATGCCCCCCACAGTCACCAGATCTCAACCCAATAGAGCATCTTGGGGATGTGGTGGAACGCTGGATGTGCATCCCACAAATCTCCATCAACTGCAAGATGCTATCCTATCAATATGGGCCAACATTTCTAAAGAATGCTTTCGGCACCTTGTTGAATCAATGCCACGTAGAATTAAGGCAGTTCTGAAGGTGAAAGGGGGGCAAACACAGTATTAGTATGGTGTCTCTAATAATCCTTTAGGTGAGTGTAGTTCCTAGCCATATCTGCCTAGAAAATCACAACTTTTAATTTTCCTTAAAGGTCTTATTACACGATGTAACTACAGAAGAGTCAAGTTTTAAATAGGAAACATATCGAAACTCTTTAGTTATTTTTTTTGCGCAATGCTAATGGTCTAATCAAATTCAATTGATTATGCTAAGCTATGCTAAAAGTGCTACCGCCAGACCCGGAGATCGGCTGAATGGATTCCAAAATGGTAAAAAATCAAATGTTTAACTCTTGGGGAGCTGCAAAATTAGCATATTTTCAAAAAAGTGGAGTGTCCCTTTAAGGGTGATAGGGAAGTCTTTGCTATACTAACCATTATAATCTGTCTAAATAGCTCCTTTTTTCCCACTTGTTTTCTATTTTTTGTTCATTTAATATAATAACTTTAAAATGTGACCTGCTGTCATTGTGTTACACTCTTGAGAAAAAAATAAGTGAGCATTAAACTTCATTAGCAGAATTTTGCTGGGTGCAACTCTCATGTGATCACACTGTGATGCACATAAGAGAGATTGGATTCGTAACATTTCCAACATTATAACTGGCTGCAAAGGCAACATTATTACACATTATAATCAAATGTAAACGTAATCATTGCTTGCTGCCAAGATGAAAATTTTGTCAGTTCTGCAAATGCAACAGTTGAAAATATATGACTTTGCACCATATCTTTGCACCATCTCCTTAAAAGGGAAAGCTTTGTCAGCAACTATTTGAGTAGCTCATGACAATGTTAAAGCATTGGAGTGTAAATGGAGAATATTTTTGTGATTATACAGCCACAAGATCATCTCATCACCTGCGATCACATGAATGAATATACGACCATCATTTAACTCCTGCACTATTGATTACTTTATCCTGTGCTGATAAACCATTAAAGCTTTTCATGCAGTTCAAGAGAACCATCGATTTCCTTAAGACTGTCTTCATATCACAGGAAGAAGAGGATCTACAGTAGATGACTGTTTGAGCACTCATAAGACCTTATAATACAAATCTTGACCTTTAACAGTGACTTTCATTGCATGTGTTTGGTCATCGTGACCAAACTATATGATTATATCATTAGTGTATGAATACTACCGCAGTGCTGAAGAACATCTTTATTTCATACGATTACATTTTCCAGTGTAACAGCACTTGCATATATCGCTCAACTGCAAATGAAACTACAGCCGAAAAAAATGTCTGTTTGCATTATTCTGGCAAGATAAACAAGGAAAAAGAAACGATGCCTGTCCTGCCTGTCTTAAATTGTGTCAGGTCCACTGATCACATACATGTCTGTCAATGTCTGCTCTTGCTTGTGGCATTTTAAACCCCCTATACTTCACAATCCTTCAGGCATAAAATGTTGTACATGAGGCTTGGTAAATGTTTGACAAGATAATAACAGCAGAACTATTTGGAGTAAGTCCAGCATCCATTTTACCCCAACGTGCCTTAAAAGAAAGCACATACATAAACTTATTTACACAACTACTAAGCAGTATAAAGATTATGTTTGTGTCTCTCTTTTTAGTTTAACTACGGTGCAAATTTTGTAGGGTAAATAAATATATTTGTGAATAAATTGAAAAAAAAATTATATTCAGACTAGATTTAGTGGAGGCATCAATCTTATGACTGCATAGGTCACAGTTGCTTAAAGACTAGATCTACAATTAACCTTTTGATGACCTGTGTATAGATTTAGAGTTATCTATGATGTTCTTGTGATTAGGATTTTGAAGAAATTAACAGAGCTGACCTAAGATTTGCCCTAAGGCCAAAGAGTCTTAATATCAAATGAGATTAATACAAGCTGGATTTTTTTTGTCAATGGTCCTGATCCTGCGGCTGTGTTGTCCATGATCCTGATCCTGGTCCTGATCGTGCGGCTGTGCTGTCCGTGGTCCTGATACTGCGGCTGTGTTGTCCATGGTCCTGATTGTGCGGCTGCGCTGTCCGTGGTCCTGATCCCGCAGCTGTGCTGTCCATGATCCTGATCCTGGTCCTGATCGTGCGGCTGTGCTGTCCGTGGTCCTGATCCTGTGGCTGTGTTGTCCGTGGTCCTGATCCTGCGTCTGTGTTGTCCGTGGTCCTGATCGTGCGGCTGTGCTGTCCTTGGTCCTGATCCTGCGGCTGTGTTGTCCGTGGTCCTGATCGTGCGGCTGTGTTGTCCGTGGTCCTGATCGTGCGGCTGCGCTGTCCGTGGTCCTGATCCTGCAGCTGTGCTGTCAGTCTAACCAATACGTGCAGTCCTGGCTATTCTTATTTTAATGTATTTTTAACTAAATATATCAAATGCAAAAACCCTAATATGTGGTAAAGGCAACACTTGAATACGTTGATTAGCTTTAGTGTTTTTTTTACAAAATGAAGTATGTTATAAACACATTTATTTATTTATTTATTTTATTATAAAACCATTTATTTTAATACTACTAAACGTTTGTGCAACATGAAAAAACACAAGAAAAACATCCAGTTAAAGTAAAGCGCAGTAATTTAGTACAGTGTTAAGATTATATAAAAATATATGTGATCTAAGTTATGAAACTTAACTTTACCATCAGTTAAAAGGATAACAAATAACAGACTTCATATAAATAATAAAGATAAATAAATTGATGAGACAAAAAATACCAGTTAGATATATCCAAAGGGAATCTTTTATGTTTGACCATCAGACACCGGAGGGCAGAGCAGCTGCACTGAGATTGCAGCAAATTTCAGAAGGACTTGCTGAGATGAGTCTGTCTTTGTCGGTGTATACGCCGCTGACCACCCGCTGATTCACTTGAACTCACATATCCCAAAGAAAATTTTACTATAGAGGCTATCTTTAAAAACTGACCATATTATTTGAATTTTTTTATATATATTCTCGACAGCTTTTTAAACTACATTTTATGTCACAGAAAGAGTAATATTGCGAATATTGTGCAAGCTTTAAGCTTCACATGCCGTTGACGCGAAATGCATTCTGGGAAAATTCTGGGCTGTCAGAAATCAGCAAAAGTCACCTCCTGATGCATCCTCGATAAAATGGGCGGATCAAAAACACATCCGGAGATGTTATGTGAACATGGCTGGAAGCGAACTTGGATTTTGAACAGTACTTGGGCTGCAACTGATGACGTTTTACAAGTCCACAAGAACACAAGTACAGGCAAGTACGCATATTGAGAAACGGCCCATGTCCATGTTCTGATCCTGCAGTTTCACTGCACGCTGGTGCTTAATCTCCTTTGTAAGTCCACCGTAAATCTTATTTAAATCTAATTTAAAATGGACTTTTATGTGTGAGCTCTAAGTATGTGGTTCTGGTGTACAAAATATAATACTAAAAACAAATTTTCAAAAGTTTTGACTTAATAAAATGCTCCCCAGAATACTTACATCTATCCTTTATAAATCAATCTAATCACCTACTTTCTTTATCAAGGAAAATTACTTTTGAGCTTATTTAATACAAATACAGGATATTTTGTGCCATTTATGGGTCTTGAATATTTCAATTTTAGAGCACAGATAACCAGAACTTGGTAAATCACATATTATGTAGCAAAGATAAACTGCTATCAAATTATTGCATCATCTGTTGCCACAGCACATAGCGTGAAGGTAATGAGGCAGCTCCTTATAACTAGACCACTCAAACTGACCGCCTCCTCTGTCTGACACACACGCGTGTCCATATGTGTTCATTTGCTATGGAGATCCATGCATCCCAAAGGCTTAAGTCCCATCCTTTAAACAAGAACATTTAACCTTTTATCATCTGATCTGTCCTTACAAATCCCATGCTTTGAGCAGATAAGCCTCTGCGTTTAAATCAACACAAATCTCACCATCTCAACACTTACGATTGTACACCCGCTGAACCCTGATGAAGGGTCTTCAGCTGATATGGGGATTATTCAATGGCCCGCAACCTTCCTGCGGAATTACCCGTGTCAGCTGTTTGTTTACGCGGTGTTTGTTTGTTAAATGTCACATTTGTTACCTCGGTGCGCAATTATCATGTGTCTTCACTGTCTTATCGAATTCCTTGTGACAGACGCGTCGACGCCAATGACAAACATTTATCTGCCTCACGAGTATAGTGTTAAAACTGCTTCCTTCAGATTTATCCCCAAACAAAGCCAGTTGACTAGCGTCAGCGTTCCTTTGAGGATGGGCAGAATCAGAAGAGAGCAATGCACTAAATTAAAAGCATGCGCAGGAGTCGCACCTCACCACCGGTAATTGAGTGGAGCCTTCGTTTTTTACACTTCATCTACCATAGAGATATTTTGGGTCTCAAGTCTTATTAACATTAGCATCAGGTTTTTTCTAAAGTGCCTCATGTGCATATGACAGTCACACGCAGTGGAATTATTCTGAGGTGACCGGAGATAAATTAAATCATCTGAATGGGGAGGAAGCCTCACGGTTCTCTTTCTTTTATGGAGTGCTGGGTTCGAGCCAGATGGATAAACAAAGCCTTGTAAAACAATGCAGAGGTGTGTGAGCTTAATAAAAATTGGACAAGCTCATTGGCAGCTTTATTGGGGTTTTAATAGATACAGCAGCTTTGAGCCTTCAGAAAGGTCATGGTAAATGTCAGTTACAACTTAACCAAGAGATTTTTTTAGTGAAACATGACATCTGGGTGGAAAATTGGAAAGGTTTTGGGTAGGCAGTGTGGTCAAACAGTTTAAAAACCACTGGTGCAAAGACTACTGGTCCATCCCAAATTGCCTACGTATGTACTATTCTGTGCCATTTGGGTACCTGGATGATGCACTCATTCAACCGAATAATTAAAGTGTGCAACGCTGGATACTTCATGCACTCAGTGGTCGCTGTTTTGCTTATGTGACAGAAGAGAGGCGGGGCTATCAGATGCCATAAATTAAAAATGCTAATTAAGTTTAATTGACATGCATTGGTCTATGCATTTGATGTCATTTGCCGTGTCCGGGAAACCGCTTGGGTTCAGGTTAGTAAAACTTATATTTCAAATTTGGGACAAAAACATATTTCAATTGGGACAACACTACTCTTCTAAAATTCATACACTAGACGTTAAAGTACATAGTGCATATTCTTAAGTGCATAGTGTATAGTATGTCATTCAGGACCAGTGGCAGCTGGTGACTGCTCTTTCGAGGGGCGCAAATTCAAAATATGTTTTTGGAGTGTCATGTGTGTTGCTTGTGTTTTCAAAATATGCACACGTATCAAAACTGTTTATGATAAAAGAGACGCTCACGTTCACAAAATACACGCAAGACACTCCGTTAACAGTAAACTCTGATTATGCGAGTATCTGGCAAACCCGAGCGTCTCTTTTATCAAACCCAGTCTCACGAAATTTCATTATATAGTCATGTAACTGTTTGATTCTTTTTTCGTGATACTTCACAAATTTCATGAATTTCCATGTTTTTTTTCGTGATCGTGTAACGAATTCCTGTTTTCATGTGATTATCATGTGTTGTAGGGCTGCAGCTATCGATTCTTTTTGTAATCGATTAATCTAGCACTGAACCGATCGATTAATCGGATAAACTTTTGTGTGTGTTTTTAAACAACCAAAACAAATAATGCATAACGAAAATGACGTGGCTGTAAAATGTTCAAGCGTTTTGCTTTTATTTCTAAAAAAACAGAGGTATTTGGCTCCAAAAAATAAGCCTATTTATTTCAATTTTTACCCATTTAGTGTTTATAAGTGCCAGTGCCGACAATTAAACACTTTAATTTATTAATATGCACAACAGGTTTCATGCTGTAATCTAGCCCTGACATCAAAGTAAATATCTGGTTTATGTACATTTCTACCCCTGCAGCATTTACCATTAGGCTACTAACATATAATATATCATTTCTGGGGTGAGCCTATTTGCTATGGTAACAACCTGTGTGTATGCACGCACGTGCACCTGTGTTTGTTGTGAAGAGTGACACCCCAGTCAGACGTTCAGTTGCTTCATTGCATTTTGGTACGACAGAAATACATACATTCCTTTTCAATAGAACGCTGCATTTGGTTTGCATCACTTGCATTGCGGTGCATTTTAGGTTAAGAATCCGTTCGAAAAATCACAACATCACGTCCCGCTGTATACAGTGAATGTATGCTGAAATTATTGTTGCGTGGCTACATAAAAGTTTAAGCATATGTGATGCATTGCGCGAGCCGTCTGACTCGCGTGAGAGAGAATAACTTCCTTATGCTAAACTCCAATAAGACAGAGATTATTATTATTGAACAAAATATGTCAGATTACAAGTTGCCCATATATGATTGCACTGTGGTGCCGTTTTTTGGTACACACACCTGTAAAGTGCATGCGTGTGTGTGAAGGGGTTCTTTTTTAAGCTACTCTCTTGCAATTAAACGTGAATACGTTTAGTACTTAAAAACATCAAAGCTAAACATCATATCTAGTCAAACCGCATAACGACATCGCTACAAATACAGTATGGGATTAAAATCAGCGGAAGCTACGTTACCTTGTTTCATCGACGCTTGGTGAAACAGCAGTGGATGGTTTCGGTACAGATGCTGAATGTAATGATCCCAAACTTTAGTCATTCTCTCTCTGCCGTTTATGGACCTATTCGCTCCGCCATCGCGCCAACTAAATTCAAAATGTACCACGCGCTATGATGTGCTTCCTGAACATTGAACAACGGTCCGTGTGAATCAGATCTCGGCGCGTGTAGTGCGCGTCATAGGAATTTAACGAGGCTTCGAAGCAGAATTTTTGCCTCGAGGAATTTTTTGAATCGAGTAAATCGAGTAACTCGATGAATCGTTGCAGCCCTAATGTGTTGGTTACTTAACTGTTTTGTCCTGTTGTCTTACCACTGTCGCTTCGGTTTAGGGTTAGATTTACATAAAATGACATCCCTACCCAAACCCAACTCTAACCCTAACGCCAGACAACATATAAAAAAATAAATAAAAAAATAGTATAAACCAATACATAAAGTGACATTCTAATGCAAGAACCAAATCTAACCCTAAACCGAAGCGACAATGGTTTGAAAATAAGAAAAAGCAGTTGAGTAACCAATACGTGATAATCACACAAAAACAGGAATTCGTTATACGATCACGAAAAAACTCGAAAATTCGTGATGATAAAAAAGAATAAAAAATGTACGCGACTATATCACGAAACCTCGTAAGGAATAAACACTTTAGACGCGTTTGCAGCAGGCACTTATTTTGGCAAGACACGTGATGCACATAGGTTCACTCGACGCGGGTAACACATATTTTGAAATGACGAACCACACACATGACGGGCTACATACATGTTGTGACGAACCTCGCATTGTGCGCCCTCGAAAAAAGAAGTTACTGGCCGCCACTGATCGGGACACTATTTAACCTGTGATATATATTTTAAATATGAACATTTTGTATTAAAAATTGCACTACGAAAAGTCAAAATTTAATTTTTGTAAATAAATATGTAGTTATGAATATATTATAAATATCATAGTGCATTATGTATTTCATAATTTTTTAATTCACTACACTTTTAACAAAGTTTAATTTGTGATAATTTTATATTTCTAATGCCTTTTCTGTAAGATATTAGACAATGAATATATTGTACTTACTACATTTATAAACAAATGTGACCCTGGAACACAAAACCATAAGTAGCAAAGGTATATTTGTAGCAATAGCCAAAAATACTTTGAATGGGTCAAAAATTCCTTATGATATAAAAGATCATTAGGATATTAAAGATCACGTTAAAGATATTTTGTATCGTAAATATATCTAAAAATTATTTATCAAATATGTGTTGCTAAGGACTTCATTTGGGCAACTTTAATATTTTTTTTAAGCGAATTAAGATTTTTTTGCACCCTCAGATTCCACATTTTCCAATAGTTCTATCTTGGCTAAAAATTGTCCTATCATAACTCACCATACATCAATGGAAATTATTACTGGTTTTGTGGTCCAGGATCACAAATGTATTTTTTATTAAAAATCATAAAAATAATAACTATAGCATGTTATTAGCAAAATTTGGATTTTAGGCTTGCTTTTTGGCGCTTACTGCTCTTCTGAAAGCAAATTTGTGAAAAGACTGATGATTCATTGTCTCCAGTATGATTTAAGGACAAATGTTTTAAAGATATCATGTTCTCCGATGAAAGCAAGCAAATCTGACCTTTCGTTCAGAGGAATTAACAAAGTGTCCAATTTGCATATATTTAAACATTTCTTTATTTTATCCGCATTTCAGATTTTTACGTGGTCAGACGTTTGGACTCCACTGTACTTATGAAACAAGATTTAATCCACTGAACCGCAGTCAGATACAGATCAGATTACTGTATTGAACAGGACTGTGCTTATGACATTAATAGAAATATTTCTGACAGAGGATCAACAACAAAACATTTAGCTGTTCTGGCATTGTGCTGAATGACTAATGATCTTAAGTGTATGAGCGTGTCTGCACCCCGTTGCATCAGACTCAGATAAATGGCATTATTCATACTGTACATGTTTATCGGAGGTTTAAGTGGTTGATGTCTAACATATCAAAGCATGACAGAGCCAGTGTTACACTTTAAGATTAGATAAAACTATTTCACAGCAAAGAAAATTTAACCTTTCCATGAGAGGAGAACAGTGGATAGCGGCTGGGGTTATTAATCCTTCATAAAACAAAAATGTCACAATAAATGTCATCTCTTGAAATACAGCCTGAAGAGCAGAAGAGTTTTTATGTTTTTCTCTTTTGCCCTCATATGGCGGTCAAAACTGTGTCTTCTGCTGATGGTTATTATCTCTCTACTTTAGGAGAAAAGGTGAAGGAAGTTTCAGGTGAGAACGAAAGAAAGACGCTGGAAAATCAAAGCACTGCACAACACATCAAAGCTCCCTCAATATCTGGGCTGAAAGGGCAAAGTCCACACAACACACAAATAAAGATGAAAAGAAGATCTGGATGTTCGAGTTATAATGTGTGAGTTTATATAAGCTTCCCATATCTAAAACGATTATGATGGTTTAAAATGGAAATGTATTTGTTTTTCTATAAGGATATACAAATTCAAGTAGAGCACTTCTAATTCACTTACTACTCAATTTCATGATTCAATTTGACTCAAGTCAGTAGCTTTTCTGGTATTTAGATACGGCTCAAGAGACACCGGATGGGTCCAGAGCCAAGTCATGTGCTAAACTTAAATCGTCATAGTAAACAAAACTATTAAAATGAATGTGGATATCTCTACATTTATGCATTTGAATTGCATTGCTCAGATAATTTGGTTTTGGAAGAGTTTGAGGGTTTTTTTTCTTTTTAAAAGACACAAGATTACTAAAACCTCGTGTAAATCTGCTTTAAAACAATATAATATGCAATATTATGCACAGAATAAGCGGATAACTATCAGAAATCTGCGTATTTTTAAAAAACTGTTTTCATGCGTTTACATGCAAATCAATTAACCGGCTACAACTGCGTTTACATGGGACTTGGAGATTTGTCAGGATTCTTGCAGGTAGTGATGTCATCGCCTATAGTACATAATAGTCGATCAAAAAGTCGAGGGCATATCTGTCTTAAGCTGTACTGTTTTATCTCTTTTCGTATCTCCACAACCTGTAAATATAACATCAGTTTTTATTTTCACAGTCTCTCTGTCAACTGCTTTAGTAGAGGAGAGACTTTTATGCGTTACTTTGCGCTTACTTCCGCGTCTGACGTTTATCTTTCACACGGTGAGACATGCGCACATTGACATAACAGGGTATTGAGCAAAAAACTACCTGTGCCGATCGGTTTTTGCGTACGCCGTTTATGGGCTTTCCCTGATAACAGAAAACCATTTCACGCGTTTACATGACCCCACACGTTATCAGTTTATTAAGCATAATCGGCGTAACACTGTGCATGTAAACGCACTCAGTGCTTTAAGGTGGCCCAAAAGAGGTGCCGGTACTCTATTTTTTTTTTTTTTTTTTTGCTGACTCGACTCTTCCCCTAAGGTACTAACAACTATATTGAAGGGGTTACAGCAGTCAACAGACGTCCTTGTTAAAAATAATAAATCCCAAAGTTTGTGTGTTTGCTTGAGCTAGAACTAGCTACTGAACAGAAATAAAATGTGCAAAAGGTTTGCAAGTAAAATTTTCAACATGGTTAAATGCTAAAACTAGTTGTTCAGAGCTTGAAAAAAACTTTAAAATGACACCAAGACCATGTCTATGGGTTCAAGAATAACAAAAAACTGGCCATTTGAAACTCGAAAGTCATCACTTTATTTTGTCCCGTTGTTTTCCATTTTGCGGGTGGTAAAACTCCCGTGCACGTCGTTTAAATTCATTGAAATTTTGTTCACTTGTAGTTTAGCAGTTAAACTAAATGTTTATTACAATTTCAACAACGTTTTTACTCCACGCATCGCCTGAGGAAATCTGAAGTTGCATCAAGGGGAACCAAATTAACAGCCGCGAAAGCAGAGATTGTCACGTACCTACAAAAGGGTATTTTAAAAAAGCTTGCAGCTATCATTCTGGCTTGGTGGAATGTCAGCCAGCGAGTCCTCTGATTCTGACCTTGTTCTTTTACTACTCAGAGTCTAAAACAAGGAGGGCATATCAAGTGTTCATTTGTATTTTCATTTTAACCGAGCAGCTATGGTTGTGTGTTTTACACACAAACACACACCTCCCCGGACCACGTTGAGTAGTCGACACTGAAAGCAGTGAAAGCGACGCATGCGCTTTTAACTTGTAAAACTCAAGGGTGTATGGGTAAAGTAGTCTCTGCTCTCGGTGGGACGAATTAGGAAGCGTGCATTGTGAAGGGCGCACTGAAAAAAGTGGCATTGCAGCCTAATGATTAAATTAAACCTCTGATTCAAACAGATATGCAAATGAGCATTCCGGTACACTGAAAGCACGTTCGGGGCACACGGAGAGGTGGTGGTACACTCAAGAGCTATTTTTGGAAGTGGCGGTACTGAGTACCGCCGCGCACCGGCCCACTATGAGCACTGAATGGGATATACAGTATAAATACATTTTACATGACTCTAATAAAAATAATAATAATAATTCAACTTTTTTATTTTATATAGAGCCTTTAAAAAGAGCTTCTCAAAAAAGAAAGAAAAAAGACAAACATAAAATTTCCATTCGTTTGTATTGACACAAAACTCCTACCATTGTCGCTTTAGTGTAGGGTTAGATTTACATAAAATGACATCCTTACCCAAACCCAACTCTAACCCTAATGTCAGGTGACAATTGTTTAAAAATCAAAAAATATAAAAGCAAAATCATGAAAAATTGTATAAACCAATACTTAAACTGACATCCTAACGCAAACACCAAATCTAACCCTAAACCGAAGCGTCAAGGGTTTGAAAATAGGACAAAACAGTTGAGTTACAAATATGTGACAGTGACACGTAAACAGAAATACATGACATGTTCGCGCAAAAGGCGGAAAAACGTGTCAGTGTCACGGAAAACATTCACAAATTTACGTGACTATGTCTCATTTCATACATATAAAACAATATACAGTACAATTGAAATAATACTTACCAGTAAATGACTGTAAGTTATTAAAAGAGTCTGCACTGTTATTGTAGCCAGAGAAAACACATGTCAAGGTTAAAAGGCAAATCTTGTCATTATAATGAGGACTGGAATCTCATGAATATTATAACGTTGTGTCACTGCTTCCCAGTTCATTAAAATTGAGGCGAACATAAAGCTGTTGAGACAATTAAGCCAAATGCGTCATAACTTTTCTCTTTGTCATGTTTTGGGCTGAGCTGTTTGTGATAGTTTAACAGCTTGGAGTTACTCATCAAACCCTTAAGCTGAAGAGAGAAGAGAAAAGAAAGCTGCAATTTAACTTAAATACCTTTGATACTTACTGACCTGATGTGAAGGTCTCATACACCCAACGGCTGCAGAGTTTCCTGTCTCACCCAAAAGAAAATGTTATTGCTTAGAGGTTTCATAGCTCAGGAGACTTAACTCAGCTCTTGGTTATCACAAAAGTATCAACTTTGTCTCATAAAGTAAGAGTTTAAAGGATAAGAAAGTTCATGTGGATAGCATCACCCTATATATGCTGAACGTCTGATGCATATGGAACACTTTTCTGGAAACACTTCAGCGGATTTTGAAGTCATCCTCTGATTAGTTGAATTATACAGGAATTCCAGGAGATTTGTGTGTCGCAGTCTTAACTGTCTGCCAGGGAACAACACAAAGCCGTCTGATTCATGTTAACATCGAAAACAATATACTTCATCAGGATCGAATAAACGCTGCATTTTTAAAAGTATGCAAGCTATTTTAAAGTGTTTGCTATTGTTTTTATAAACTTTAGAGACTTTAATGAATGATGCTTGCATACCGGTCTGATATTGTGGTGACATCTCCAAGCCCCTAAACATACGCGGCACAAATGAAACATGATTGGTTGCTCTATATCAGTGTTTCTCAACCCTGGTCCTCAAGGACCCCCTTCCAGAATGCCCCAGATGTCTCCCTAATCAACACACCTGATTTAAATTATTAGCTTGATAGGGAGACATTCTGGAAGGAGGCTGATGAGTTGGTTCAGGTGTTTTAAATAAGGAGACATCCAAAACCTTCCGGAAGGGGGTCCCCGAGGATCAGGGCCGAGAAACACTGCTCTATATGGCCTCTTGGGCGGTCCTTGGCCATTCAAAGCTGCCATGGTTCCCACACTTTCAGTGGCTACACTAGACTAGCATCACCCTAAATAATTTGCTTTATAAAGAGGAGAATTTTTGTATCTAACATTAAAAAGATACAAAGGGTTATTTTTACCGGCACATGGTCATATGGGGACGACCCAATATGCTGGGTTGTAATTTAACCTATGCTGGGTTGTTTTAACCCATTGTCGGGTCAGCGGGGAAAATAAGAATTTGACACATCAGCATTTTTATTAGTAAGCAGTTTTCTAAGTGGGCTATTGAGACAAAATTTTCACCTGATTTAGCCATCAAGCCAAATATTGTATTCATACAAAGAAATCAGAACATTTAAGTATACAAGTTGAGTCATAATAAATAAAGTGAAATGACACAGGGAATAAGTATTGAACACATGAAGAGAACAAGGTGCAAAATGGCATAGAAAGCCAGGAGATCACCTGAAATCTATCAGTATTAAGAAAGAAACCCTATCCCTTATCAGTACTAATTGATATCAGCTGCTTTAGTCCTAATTGAAGGCACACATGAAAGACTTTATGATGGGTAAAAGCAAAGAACTCTCTCAAGATCTTCGTAATCTTATCATTGAAAAGCATTTTGAAGGGAATGGTTATAGGCGCATTTCCAGAATTCTGAATGTTCCTGTGAGCACTGTGGGGGCCATAATTTGGAAATGGAAAGAGCATCAGTTCACCATAAACCGATCACAATCAAGTGCTCCATGTAAGATCCCTATCCGATGAGTCCAAAGAATAATCGGAAGAGTTATTTAAAAGCGAAAAACCACTCGGCCAGAACTTCAGGAAGACCTTGCATCAGCAGGTACTGTTGTTTCAAAGAAAACTATAAACAATGCACTGAACTGCCATGGCATCCATGCACGTTCACCACGCAAGACTCCATTGCTGAACAAAAAGCATGTTGAGGCTCGGTTAAAGTTTGCGAAAGAGCATTTGGAGAAGCCTGTGGATTTTTGGGAGACTATAGTATGGTCAGATGAAAGCAAAATTGAACTTTTTGGCAGTCATTCTACACACCATTTGGAGAATAAAATGGCACTGCCCACCACTCAAAGAACACCAAACCAACAGTTAAGTTTGGGGGTGGAAGCATCATGGTTTAGGGCTGCTTTTCAGCAAGGGATACTGGCAGACTTCATATTATTGAAGGCAGGATAAATGGATAAATGTACCGGAAGACAATGATCCCAAACACAAAGCCAAGGAAACAATGAAGTGGTTTCAAAGAAAGAAAATCAAGTTGCTTGAATGGCCCAGTCAATAACATGACCTAAATCCCATAGAAAATCTATGGAGAGAACTGAAGATCAAAGTTCATAAAAGAGGCCCAAGGAACCTTTAAGATTTAAAGAGCATTTGTGTAGAAGAATGGGCCAGAATCACTCCTGAGCAATGCAAGACGACTGGTCTCTCCATACAAGAGGCGTTTAGAAGCTGTAATCACCAACAAAGGTTTTTCTACAAAGTATTAAATAAAGTGTGTTCAATACTTAATCCCTGTGTCATTTCACTTTATTTATTATGACTCAACTTGTATACTTAAATGTTCTGATTTTTTTGTATGAATTCAAGATTTGGCTTGATGGCTACATTTGGTGGAAATATTGTGTCAATAGCCCACTTAGAAATCCACTTACTGATAAGAAATGCTGATGTGTCAAATACTTATTTTCCCTGCTGTAAATGGCTGAAAAAACCCAAGCATTTTTTTTGTGTAGATTATTTTGGTGATGTTTAACAGTATGGAAATACTTTTGGATTGTATAAGGAAAATCAATTGAGAATCACGAAAACGTTGATCTGAGCATCAAATCTGGCCTTTTTTGTCAAACATAATAATACTGTTTCTTTCCTTATTTTACCTTTTCTTCCCCTAAGGTTTACTGCAGGCTTCTTTATCCAGGAGCGAATCAGGTTTTTCCCTTGTTCAATTATTCACAGTGCAGTCACAGACAACCATTAAAGTTTCATAGGTGCCAATTTGGAGGTAGAGTCGGGTCTGCGGTGAGGTATGTGAGGCAGTTCTATGTGCAGATGCGATGTGCCATATCTCTGCCAACACCTCGTCCGACGGACTGACTCACGTTCTGGCATGTTGGGAAAACAGACAACACGTGCGGAGCTGACAAGAGTTCTCCATGTCTTGGCACCGGCACGCCTGTGGCAGCGACTGAAAGCCATGATGTCGCTGTTGATGCTAAAGCTGGAGGTTTTATACACCGTGTGTGAGCTTTAACAGCCAATTCAATCCACCCACCTATACGGGTGCTGAAAATAAACAATGAAATAAATAAAACTCTTCTGCTTCTGATATCACGGCTCAATCGCTTAACTGAAAGTCAGTATCTTGGCTTCAGAGTCAGATTTTTATCTGGAAAGAAAGAGTTTGTTTTGTGATCATGCTGGGCTTCACTAACATTGTGGGTTGGTTATCTGGTTGTTTTCTGTTGTGTTAACCCTGTCTGTGAAATCCAAGCTAAATTCTCATAATCTAATGATGGGATTAGGAGCATTTCATTCATTTTAATCACAATCTTTGACATGACCGTACATAATTAAAATATAAAAGATATCATGGCTATATTTTTACATTATGTAGGATGATTTTATGTCAATCACAAAACATGACTTTAGCTGATATGGGTCATTATGTGTGTTTTAATTAGAGATGGTATATAACTGGTTGGCTAAAAACTGTGACTTAAATATCACCTTTTTGGCGATGCTTTGCGAGCCACAAAACTTGAATGTCAAAGTCTATTAACCTTACTACAGTACTCACCATTTCATTTTTATATTGCCAGCAAATCATCATATTTAATATAGTTATATATATATTTCCATTTACTAGGTTTGGTGATGTTTGCATAATTTCCAAATGTCCAAACTGAAACAACTTTCGTCTAATTCCTGTTTCATCTACAGTACCACTGGATGTTAAAACATGTTTTGAAACATTTTACTGTGTGTTGTTTATCTCTTGTAGTCTCCAGACAGAAGATTTCCCTTCATTCAAGGACATAACGCTATACAATTATGTCCTTCTGTGTTCCTTTGCCTTCGGAATGGAAAACATTTACAGGAATCGGACCGTGTGGGCCGACTAACAATGTTTGCCTGAAAAATAACTCCCACTCACAACACATTCACTTCTGTCTCTTCATATGCAGACACAGGGATTCTAATTTTATTACCAAAATAAACACACAAGGACAAAAAAGAAATGGTGTAGAAAAAGTTATTTTCTTTTGTCCATAACAGATGGACAGTAAACCGGAAATGCACATTAAATAGCGCGAGCTTCGTCAGATAGCCCATGAAGATTGCAAGAAAATTTTAGTCAATTTTAGTCTGGTTTACCTCTCAACGTTCGCTCTTTTAAAGCTTGTATGACTTTGCTTACTGTAGTTCTCATTTGTTTCATGTTGGTAGCTTTTGTGTACGCAAAACTCACATTTTTACATGCAGATATAGAACATAGTGGGCGTGGTTAAAGGGGGTCGCACACCGGCCGCGCAGCTCAGCGTCACGCCGCGCCGCATAGTCGCGTCTAGGACAACTCGTATCGTAAACCGGAAATGCACATTAAATAGCACGAGCTTCGTCAGATAGCGTCTTTTTCAAAATGCAAAATATACGTTAGCAGCCATTGTTAATCATTAATGATTTGGGACAAATATGATGTTATTTAATGTTAAACTATGTGAGTGGCGCTGTGTGGCACGACAGGGAATTGAGCAACTTCCTAGTCACACCTGGGCGGCGCAGTGTGCGTATACTCATAAAAAACAATGTGTTCAATTTTTTTAGAACGGCGCGACGCTGAGGTGCGCGGCCAGTGTGCGATCCCCTTTAGGTATTCTACTGTAAATTGATTGGCTATAGTAGACGTTTCATTCAGAAATAGAACTCACAGCAGACTGGCAGATGGAAGGGGCGGGGTTAACAAATGATCCGCCCAAGCTGTCTAGCTGATGTCATCAGACAAGGATCGCCTATTTCATATCTTAATTTAATGTTTATGAAGGCACGTGATTTTTTTAATAATGAGTCTGATTAATTGTTATTAATGAACAATGCAATATTCAATAAAAAAGATAAAATGATCAGTTTTAATTTCATGGGGACTTTAAGGGCATACTTTTACGTAAATAACTCAAAGAAGTCATTGTCATGCTATGTCAGGACACAGCAGAAACGGCCCATATCCAAAAGCCATTATAAAGTCATAATGCTAGAAATGAAGACTTTTGAATCTATGCTGAATATTGTGTGGAATAATGGTTTGGCAGTAATGTGTTGCGAGGGCGGAGGATTTGGCCCCTGTATGAACTCACAGACCTTTATTAGGCGAGAGCAGCTCTTATATCTTCAGCAGTGTTTCCCAAACCTATCTAAACAATGAAGCCAACTCATAAACTAAAGTATGCTGTATTAAAAGAATAGATCATATACTTAATATTAAAATCGTGCAACGTTAATTCAAAGGGTGCATGTGTAATGACTCATAACTTTTCTAAGTCCACCCACCTATACGGGTGCTGAAAATAAACAATGAAATAAATAAATATCTTCTGCTTCTGATATCACGGCTCTGAAAGTCAGTGTCTTAGCTTCAGAGTCAGATTTGGGTTTGTTTTGTGATCAAGCTGGGCTTGTTTATTTGGTTGTTTTCTGTTATGTTATACAAGTCTGTGAAGCAGTGATCGAAATGTTATCGAAATTCTCATAATCTAATTTGTGCATGTGTAGGGACTCATAACCTTTCTAAGTTTGTTCAAATTGGAGACATCCGCACAACAGGGTTCAGCTAAACTGCTGTATAGGGATTCACAGGCATAAATACATAATAATTGGTGTTCATAAAAATAACAACAGATTTTACTACTGTACAACTTTTTTGTTGACTTTGCAAAGATGATGTGTAATCATATGAACTTCCTTAGCATTAATCTATACACCTTCAGATTGTCTAAGTCTTAAATGGTTACAACATACATCTCATTTAGTCTGTTACATTCGGCTCAGATCAGGATTTGGGTCTTAATGAAAGCTGAGCTCTGGTTTGCACAAAAGTAAAATGATAGCAGCAGATTTAGGGCACTAAATGATATTTCTGCCTCTGCAGTGTAGCCCACGATATTTCATGCACAAGATAAACTGCATGTTTAATATATAGGTCTAAAAATATACAGTACAGAATTATATGTATGAATTAATTATGAAATCCTAGCATAAATAATATAAAGTAAAAAATAAACTTGAATTTATTTAGAAATTAAATGTTATTTCAGATATAATCCTGTGTCCCTGAATGCTGATGGCAATCTAGTGAAGATTAAAGCATCCCCCAGTGGGGCATTTCAAAGCCTCTGACCACTGAATTATTGTTTAATGTTTTATTCATCTTTGCACGAAATAATGGACAGATATTACATAAACATAGGCCACTAATATGATGTTTGGGTGTTTGGCTTTTCAGGTTGTCTTCACATAAAATACATTAAATGCCTGTTTTCATATATATAAAGATAAATATTTCAGACAACATGTTTCTGTTTCTAGTTTCCCTGTTTCTAGCCAAACAGAACTAAAATGTATCCTCCTCCTTTATGTGTGAGAGGCAGCTGAATGAATAGATTTTATTTATCCTGATAGTAAATAAAGATTATCTGCATGCACTGCAATGTATTTGGATCTGGGCTATTCTTTATTCGGGTCAATTATTGATTCTGTCTTTCTGTATGTGGGAACTCAGGCAAATAATTTAGTTCATCTTTAATCTGATACGCCCTTATTCTTTAAGCCTGTATTTGTCAGAGGAATTAGGAAATTGTGAGCTGTTGACTTTGAAGGTTGTATGAAAGGAGGATGTGAATAAATATCAGGGTTGTACTCCATTTAGTACTGAATTACACGGTAAAAAGTGAAAAGTGAATCTCCTTAAACAAATTACTTTTAATTGGTAACACCTAAAAAAGTATGTTTTGTCAGCTTAAAAAAGTAATAATAAACTTTTACTTAGAAAAACATTTTAAATTCCAGCCCAAAACTCACACACAGTTGTTGGCGTGTTGGGTTGGCCATTGACCATTATCATATATGGTTTAGAAACATTAGAAATTAATAATCAATGACAACTCTACCAATGTGTTTTGTATTACATTTTTTTCATACTTCGCTTATGGTTGTCTATATACATACATACATATATATATTACAGACTGATCTCACAGAAAGTCCTGTTATAGTCACAACAATTTTATTAATTTATTTGTGTCCATGGCACGAAATTGACTGTTTTTCGTGTTCGTGGCACTTTCTTTTTCGTTTCATTAATGTATTGTTTTCTTTTTTTCCTATTTCCTTATCATTGTCGCTTGGGGCTGGGGTTAGAATCACTTTGTAGTTTTAAAGGCTGAAGAAAAACATGTAGAAACCAATACATAAAAGTACATCCTAACCCCAAATCTAACCCCAATCCCAAGCCACAATGATTTAAAAATAGAAAAAAAGAGAAAACAATACATAAAATTACACAAAAAAAATAATTGTTTTGCCACGGAAAACTATTCATAGAAATTTGTGCGTGTGACACGTTGAATTTCTTGCCATGGACACGAATTAAATGAATCAAAATTTTTGTGACTATAACATGACTTTCCGTGTGATCATGATGATATATTAACATTGTCAATAACTGTGGAAAGTTATGATTATTGTGATCACATGTGATAATATAGTAAAATTATACAGCATCCATTTAAAATGTTGCCTTAAAGCAATAGTTCAGCAATTTGAGTTACTTTACAAGATTTATAGCGGTGGTCCATGACATTTAAGCCCCAAAAAGTGCATCCAATCTAGGTTTTGATCTGGATCAAATCACCGTTTTGTGGTGTTCAAAACTTTTTAGTAAGATTGGGATTTGTTTGATCCCAAAAAGTATGATTATTCAGATTCCGGCAGAAAGGTGGATTTCAGGAACAAAAATGTAATAAAACTTCAAAAAAAGAAAGAAAATTACTACAACTTCTAAACCGTTATGTCCGTTTCACACGGTACGCAGCGTGGCTTCTCTTGTATTGGAAGCGTTTTGTGCAGCATTTAGTGCAAATATGTTTATCTTCAACGACGCATGCCACGTAGTGAAAAACAGGACAGGATTTTGGGTGCACGAGCAAGGCGTGTGAACCAACTCCGCGTCACCTCTGTAACCGCCGCTGTTTTGCCGCTTTCCGCACGTCTCCTATTGAAAAATAACTAAACACTCGCGTTTGCCACGTACCGTGTGAAACGCGCTTTAGTCTACAATACAACATTTCTATCAGTGATGCACGAGTTGATCACGTTTGAAATAAAGATGCCAATGAACTTTTTTAACAATTACTACTTTTAAAAAATGTGGGCCATGGAGCGGGTCGGGTAATTTTTTTTTTTTTTTTGAGGCCCGAGTTGCGGGCGGGTTAGTTGAAAACGTTGGTCGGGTGCGGGTTGTTTATACATTGACCCACGGTCCCACGCATCACTGATTTCTATGAAGCAATGTTTATAAATGTCATCATATTTTTGTTGAAATTTTGCTCTTGATTAGTACAATCCTTATAATAATAAACTGATGACATTGGTCTACCATTAAAACCTTCCAGTCAATAGAAAAAAAATCCATATAAATCCTTCAAACAACACATATTTAACATTTAATCTTAACTAAGGTAATCTGTAATTTATCTGTGATTTTGCACTTTACATGAAAACTTTTAAGGAAAAGTTATGTTGTTCTTTTGTCTCTTCAAGTAAAAAAACTTAGTGCCCCATACTGACCAAACTACCTGCTGGTTTTTACATAACTAATAGTCAGCATTGACATGTGATCCCATTTAGGACACTAGTTATCTGAAAATGTGTGTATCTGGATCAGGGTGATCCAATCCAATTTTGCTTTGAAAAACCAGGACAAAGTGAGATGGTTTACCTGATCCTGGATAGCAAAACATGGGATTTTCAAACATGGATCATTTTGATCCCAATTAAACTTGAGGATTAATAAAGGCCTTCTGAGGATAATGGATGTGATTTTGTAAGAAAAATAGCAATTTTTAAAAATAGAATAACTAGCTTCTGGTAGCGGCCAATGCACATTCACCAGAGAGTTTCAGCATATGATATAACGTATGAAGAGGTGCTCTAGAGGTCATGGCGATCGCGGTCTCAAGCTAAATGCAGCTAGGACCGGTAGAATACATCCCTATGTTTGAGAAATACTGTTTTGCTTTGATAGTGGTGCAGTTACAGCATCAACCAGCATGGAGAAACCAGACCACATTAACCAATCAAACCTTGACCCGTTGATTTAATGAAACTCCTGTTGTGTCAATATCCTTTACGGCCAATTCAATTCAAACTCCCACTCGTGATTCGAAATGAAGCCAGTGCAGAATTTCTAAATGTTACCCAATCCTGATAAATGTCTCTCATTTGTCTCATATATGCTGCGAAAGTATGTTCGTCTAGTTTTCTGTGTCCTGAAACAAGCACTTTGTTCCTGCAGAGTACAGCTAACGATGCAATTCGCACAAATTGCCTTTTAATGAAGACTCATAACATCTGTAATTGCTTTCAACGGCTATTATCTCAATGTAACTTTGAATGAAGAGGCTTCTTCAAATCCAGTGCCCTGCGTTAGGAAACTTCAAAGAGGCATGAAATTTCAAGGGCCTTATAGATCACGTTTCCTTTCACTGCGGTAACCGTCACGTAAGCCCAGGAAAGCACTCATTCATCACGTCTTTAGCGTGTGGCGCAAGCGGGCATGCAGAACGTGAAAATAATGTGTTTACCCTTATTCACGTTTCTCGCATGTTCTTGGTTTTGGAGATAAACAGGCAAACACACCAGGGATATGATGATCCCCTGCGTGTCTAATGGACCCTTTAGCTGTCACTTAATAAGAATTAATGATAGGCATAACGTTTGAATGCAGGCATGAGAGGAGGATTCAGGGTTTGTCACTATGCTGTGAGGTAACCCTTTTCTACGAACGCAAGCACTTTCTGCAGTAATGGATGGGTCAGTTCAAGGACAGATGATGCATTAATAATCTCATTCTTGGATGATGATATGCAGCGAGCAGAGGAATCAGTGTAGCTTTCACAAAGTCTGCTGTGAGATGCATGTTGCAAAAATAATTTTCCTAAAGATATTACTATAATATTATAGCAAAATAATACCATATACAATAGCATAAAGTCCATAATTCAGCATCTTTAAGTGCACCCCAGCACCACAAAATGTAAACATTAAAGTCTTGATTGTTACAAGAAAAGCTATTTTAACAGAATTCACAAAGCTAAGTTAATGGCATGTAATTTTGCATGATTTCTTTTGTAATCTCAGTAAACATGTACTCTATGCATAATAAATAACAAGAATATATATTTAAATAGTTCAAATCGTTTTTATTTTAAGTAATACATTAAAGTCCATTAAAATGAAAAAAATCCTGGAATGTTTTCCTTAAAAAACATAATTTCTTCTTGACTGAACAAAAAAAGACTTCAACATTTTGGATGACATGGTGATGAGTAAATTATCTGAATTTTTTTAATAGAAAATGGACTAATCTTTTAAACAGGGGGTGAGGGGATCTAAAGTTACAGTATTTCATGCATTTGACTTATTAAAGGAATAGTCTACTCATTTTCAATGTTGAAGTGTGTTGTTGCCTTGGCTGGGAGTTGTTGGTGCATCCCTCTATCGTCTGTGTGCGTGCACGTAGGCGCTGGAGCGCGCTGCGACACTTCGATAGCATTTAGCTTAGCCCCATTCATTCAATGGTACCATTTAGAGATAAAGTTAGAAATGACCAAACACATCAACGTTTTTCCTATTTAAGACGAGTAGTTATACGAGCAAGTTTGGTGGTACAAAATAAAACGTAGCGCTTTTCTAAGTGGATTTAAAAGAGGAGCTACATTTTATGGCGTAATAGCACTTTTGGGAGTACTTCGACTCGGCGCAGTAACACCCTCCCTCTCCCATTATGACAGGGAGTCGGGGAGCGGACTTTTCAGGGGAGTCGAGGTACTCCCAAAGGTGCTGTTGCGCCATACAATGTGGTTCCTCTTTTGGATCCGCTTGGAGAAGTGGTGCGTTTTATTTTGTACCACCAAACTTGCTCGTATAACTACTCGTCTTAAATAGGAAAAACGTTGATGTGTTTGGTCACTTCTAACTTTATCTCTAAATGGTACCATTGAATGAATGGGGCTAAGCTAAATGCTATCGAAGCGTCGCAGCGCGCTCCAGCACTTACGTGAAGGCACACAGATGATAGAGGGATGTATCAACAATTCTTAGTTAAGGTAATAACATATTTTAATATTGAAAATGAGTAGACTGTTCCTTTAACACAGTTAAAAAGTTGGCTTCCTCATGCTAAACAATGTGTCAAAAAGCAGTTGTATGTAGTGTTTGTGTTTTGAATGCACTTCATACAAGTTTCAAAAAGTTTGTAACATGAAAGATTCATGGGTAACTTTTATAGGCAATTTCAGTGCAGGAAGTTCAGTGGAAGTCCTTATATGGGCACTTAATCAGAATAGCACGCGCACACACACCAACCAAGAGCTGACAAGAAAATAGCGTAACCAAAGTGTGTTGTTGTTTGTGAGGGAAATTTAAGCTTGTTTAGTTCCCCTTATGAAACAAGAGGTATAATTTGTTTATCCGGGGTAGAAGCAGAGTTGTGAGTGTGTGTTTGTTTAACGCTAAATTCGCAGAAATGGGGCGGTCACAACCGGGTCATAAGTCACAGGCGGTAATTAAATCTGCATCTGTGTTTTGTTGGCAATTGCCGCATACGTGCATGTAATGTAAACAACACAAACATGTAGTGAATCATAAGTTATTCAGAGATACTGGGATACTGTTTTGTGTGTTGCTTGCTCGTGACTCGCTCCACCAGCTGTCTCTAGGAGCTCAGGTTTATTCTGAAAGAATCGGTACTGCTGAATAAAACTAAAGACTCTTCTGAGATATGAGGGATGCAATGCTACTCTATAGGTACTCAAAATTAACATGAGAAAATAAGTAACAACGTGTGCTTTAAAGAGCAACTATTTCATAAAACAACGTTATTTTGTGTATGTGGTATAATACATTGTCTTCACATGGTTTATGGTTCAAGAAACACATTATTTTCCACATACCGTACATTTTTGTAGCTCCAGATTTCCCTGTCTTCCTGAAACGCACTGATTTTGTAAAAACTCATCGATGTGAAAAGCTCTGTGTCCCTGATTGGCCAGCTAACCTGTACGTTGTGATTGGCCTGAATACGTCAGCTGGAAATGTGACGCTCCTTACCAAGCGTTTACTAAACGTTTGAAACATTTGTTCGCAATGCTAATAGGAGTTAACTTACAGGCTGTGAAACAAAGCGGGAGGAATTATGATAATGTCGGTCTTGTCTACGTCACCAATCCCAGGAAGTAAACTGTTGCCTACAATCTGTGTGTTTGTTGTAGACCAAGAAAAGAGATTTGTGTTGGAGACGATAACTTGCGTCATCGTTTACTTTGGGGTTTGTACCTTTGCATATCGTTTATATGTACTAATACACACGAAAGGAAATGTAAAATCATAAATCGGAGGATATGTGCTCTTTAAAAACATCTTACAATCTGTCTACAGAGCTTCTTTCTTCAAAAACATTTTCATAAATTCAGCCCCAGAATATCATTATAATGTTTTGACCTGACTTACTAAGCAACCAACCAGAACACCTAAGCAACCACTTGGCACTGCCATTGGCACGCAACACGTCATAACCTGAAAACCACGTCCACCGGGGGAAAACAATCCATCTGTCTCCATTGACTTTGTATTGCGAGAGGCTACCTCCTTGTCATTTCTGGCTTATAACAAAACAAAATAAGGCCTAATGCAGGGTTTACAGCAGACGCGTTAGGCGCGGCAAGCGCAAGTGATTTACATGTTAGTCAATGCGAAGACGCGATTAGGCATCCTGCGGCGTGGTAAGCGCAAATGGTGCGGAAGGCGCGTTCAGTGCGAAGTGAGCATTGACGCGGTAAACGCGTGGGTTGAAAAATCTGAACTTCTGCGTATTTCCGTGCCGCGTTAACCAAGCAGGACCTCGCTGTAGCAGTGAAGTGATTACAGGAAGCGAGCGGATAGGCTGAGTCTCAGCGGAGTCGCAGAAGCCCCTCCCATGATGCAAATTTCCGCGTGAATGTCTCGAATTTCACGCGCGAGTTAACTCAAATGTTCAAGAGTCCAACGACGAGCAAATAGCGCGTTTTTGCTGCTTCTACTGCGGCTGGTGAGAATGCACCATAAAAGCTGCTGTGTGACAATGTGTACAGCTAACAAGCCAAAAAAAACATAAATACGTTTTTATAAGCTGTCGAGCACATAAAACAATCGTTTAAAGACACAAAAGTGGAAACAGGCAACTTTTCATAGTACTACTATTAGTAAAACTGCGCCCAATAGAGGTAAACGTAGTCGGTGATCCACTTTTTTCACTTTAAAGGTTGGGTTTTACGGCTCGACAGCTTATAAAAACGTATTTTTTTTTGCTTGTTAGGTGCACATCTTGTCACACAGCAGCTTTTAGGCATTATTCTGTTTTTTGTTATAAGCCAGAAATGACAAGGAAGCGGCCTCTCGCAATATAAAGTCAATGGAGACGGTTGGATTGTTTTCCCCCGGTGGGCGTGGTTTTAAAATTAGCATAATTGCACTCTGTCTATACCACCCAATGGCCAGTAATCCATACAGTACTTGACATCTTAGAATCATTGTGCTACGTTTGCACAACCATTTACCTTTTAATATGCATACAAATCAAAGAATAAAATCAGAATAAATCCTTTTTTTTCTTTTAAATTTTTGACCCTATTTTAGTTAGGTTTAATAGTGGTCACTTCCATTTGAACTTACATTATTGTGACGGGTGCAGTTACACATGATGTGACATGTCGGAACTAAATTGACTGTATTTAACCTTTTCAAGCATGAAGTGTAAAAACAATAATTAATAAAACTGTCAAGATATCAGCAGATGGAAATGTAGATGAAGAAACTGAGGATATGGGTCAGAGCTATAAAAAGTAATGTGTGACAGATGATGGCCGCACACTTTCACCCAACAGGAGGTTCCACAGCTCTGCAGGACATCATGATGGGACATTTGCAGGATACACAGGCCAAATGAAGGTTAATAATTGGAGAGACTCCCGACTGTTAGTGGATGTGACAGGATTAGATGAGAGCAGACACGATGCTGAACAAGATGCCAGAAAAAAATTGAATTCAATTAGATTTTTTACGGTATGGTTATACATACATGTACCATATGGCCACAATCTAAATTTCATAAATATACATGTACATTAATTATTTACAGTTGGGTGATTCTCGTGAAATTAGATGGAATTAGAAACATTTTGATAAAAAAGTAAATGCTTTCAAAATTAGAAGCATACAGTTACCAAAATCTCTTCACGTACTATTTTGCACATGATTTCAAATGACATCATACAAACCAATTTTGTTGTTTTTTCCACATTTATGGGGAAAATTTTCATTACCGCAACGTGTCCATGACTGGATTTGTGTTCTTTGACATGGAAATATTTATAATTAAAAAATTAAAAAAAATTAAAAGCTTCAGTGCTTGTTATACTATAAACATTTACAGTAAAGAAACATGTGGTATTTGATGATCATTGGTAAATGTAGAGACAATAATAAGGAATATAAATGTGTCCAAGACCAATTTTCTCATCCTCTGCAACAATTTTCAATCAAGCCCTCAAGGAACTAACATTTTCATGGAAGGGAAATTTTTTCTCTCCAGATAAAAGTTAAAATTTTGTTTGTCATAGTAGACAACTTTTTAGTTCTCATTACCGAAACATGAGTTTGTAACTGCATATTTAATGTAATATCATGTTGCGGTAATGATAATTTAATAATGATCATCTAAAAAAAAAAGAATAATTCTATAGGAGATATTTTTAAAGTCTCTAAAAATAATGGTTATAGTTAGTTCAGACCTTAATCCTATCTGTGCAAAATATTGGCTTCAAGGGCTTTTAAAAAAATCTGCTGGACACCTTCTAAATCTGGATTTCGTGAGAATCACCCAGATTGATTTCAGTTGAATTCGAGAAAACATTGTAGCGTAGGTCGAATGTTTTATTGTAGGGATGAGCATGAAGATAATTGTTGCTTGCAAACAACAGGGCTTAAGATCACACATTGTTACTGTTATATTTACCCTATAATCAAAGTTTCATGTCACATTTTTTTTTACTTTAAAGGTTACTTCAAACTGCAATGAGGAAAGAAAATGGAGAAACTTGATGAAGAGAAAGATGTTGGTGGTAAGTTGCATCATTGCCTTAGTGACCACTAGCTTTTAACTTTTACAAAATAATAGCGCATAAAATGAAATGGTAAAAAGGGATTAACTAGCACCACATACACATGGGTTTGTTTTCATAGCTTAAAACTGGGAGTAATGTCCATTAGTATTTTTCAGAGCAATCCCATGATGCCACAGGGCCACAGACATGACACAGGTTTTAATCGGGTCTCTGCTGGAATCTCCAGCGGTCCATGGAGACTGTGGATACAGCTTCAGGAAGAAATGATTTTAACCAGTTTGTTGATCTTGGCAAATACTGCTTGCAATTTCCAAAAGTGAACTTTATTAATGTAGGCCACACAGCATCAGACACGCCGTCTTTTACCTGCTCGGTATCACAGTGCCGCAGGGGCCGACAGAAACTCCAGGGAGCTCCTAAAAAAGCCCTTCAGGTCCCCATCGTGCGTGAGCATCACATTTTTGCCACCACGGTTCCAGTGACCACACACTCGCCAGACTAAGATTTCTCACTTTCACACTCCTTATTTAAAAAGCACACAAAAGCTGACATATCATGGCCACGGGGGAGAAAACTAATTCCACTGCATCTCAGCACGCCCGAGCAGACGGCCTTTACTGAGACCATGCAACAAATACAATTATCAGCCGGCGATGGCGTGCCACAAGCTTTGATGCCCAATAATGAGGCTGTGCGGCGAGATTAACTTTGTTTTATGATGCAGAACATGAAGTTATGAGGCTTGTTTTGACTGCATCCAACACTGTAATTATTAAGGAAAGGTAAATCATAAAAGCCATGATGATGACTTCAGTGAAATGCCACCAGAGAAGTTCTGTGAGTTATTATTTTTTAGAGAACGCCTTTCAAAAATAATGATAAATGCGATGCTGAGGTTTACTGCGGTTTGCAGCCCAGTGAGCAGGAGTTTTGTGGATCTTGCAGCTGTCACACACATTGCATCAGTTACAGCTTTGATGGTCAAACTGCTGAATAATGGCGAGGTAAATTTCACAGTCTGGACTCAATTTATGAGAGCATTTTTGTTGCAGTACACACTTTTTGGATATTATGATTTAGATACGATGCAATGCTTCAGTGCAACGACTAAAGATGTAGGCAAACAGTAATAATGTTGTCTTAAAAGATTAAATCACATTTCTTAAGAATATTTGGGTTTGTTTACACAGCGCCATTTGAGAACTATCTGAATAATAAATCTATAAAGTAAGAAAAATTTGCATTACAAATTAATGATAATTAATAATCATCATGCCCTTGAGTTTCTGTCTGTCTATCATTCTGTTTGCCAGTCTGTCATATTTGAATTAATAGTTTTCAGTTTAATTTATTTGGCTCATAATTGTGATGTTTTCTGATATAATATGATATTTTATATGATATATGATACGTAATGATATACATATATGATATGAGATTATTCGCGCCAGTTCCGCCGGACACGTCCCGAACATGTTTTCGGGTTCGTTCTCCGGAAGTCGCGTTGCTCGACCGCATACAAAGTAACGCGTTATTGTAACTCCACTACTTTTAGCAGTAACGAGCATGTAACAAACTATTTTTTTAAATGAAGTAACACAATTACAATTACTGAAATTTAAATGAGTTCGTTACTTGCGTTACTCTATTTTGCGCAAGTCATAATCCATCCGGTCTCATGTTTGTAAATTATCTTCACCAAGCAATCGCAGTATGACATCAACTTGCATTTGTAGTCCACAAAGGTAATAAATCTAAGAAATTTTCATATTCTTAGATGTTAACATCGGCTTCATGGAAGAGAACGATCCGCCATTGTTGTTTCCACAAAAATATTCACACTGCGCTGTACACCCATGTTAAAACTCCATAGTATGTGTGAGCTCGCTTTTAGTTTTAGTTTCAGTCTCTCCGTATCCGAACAAACAATCCACTCGCTCTGTGTCCGTCTGACAAAACAATCCACACGCTCTGTGTCCGTCCGACAAAACAATCCACGTAGCCTACTCCGTTTTCTGATTAAATATCTTCCTTTAATCCTGTGTATCATTTAAATCCAACAGAAAACAAACAATATGTGACCAAAGAGCGCAGTCCCTGCGGCAAGCTTACAACTGTGTTCCAATTCAAGGGCTGCACCCTACTAAGCATGCGATAAAAGGTGAGCACTCGGCCTTTCAAGGCGCTCAGAAGTTCGCGAAGAGAACTGAAATGAGACGGTCTAACCTTCGAAGGACCCATAATTTGCCTCATCTGCTGCACGCGCATCGCGCCTGTCAGCAGGACACAGCGGAGACGTTTCTAACTTATTAAAATAAATATGAAATCAGAAAAATTATAATTTATTTTAGAAAATATGACATGTTGAGACAATTGTCTCCAAATTTTTAAAGAGACACTACACAATTTTAACACATTATATTTTTTTGTAAACATGCAGAATATTTGTCTAAATGGTCTAAATGATATACATAAATAAACTAAGTTTACATATAAAGATAATTTCTAACAAAAATATTCAAAGGTTGAATCTAAAGCAAAATAGGCTCCTACAGTATGTGATATATTACGTGTAAAATAGCCCATCCATATCATTTTACTGTTTGACTGTTCAGTACTGTTCATATTTACATTTAAAAAGCAGACATAAAAATAACTTAAAAGTTACTTTTCTAAGTAACTAATTACTTTTGATATACAGTAACTGGTAGAGTAATTCAGTTACTTTTAAAAGAAGTAACTAGTAACTGTAACTAATTACTAATTTTCAGTAACTTGCCCAACACTGGAAGTTTCATTCTTACCTTGAAATGTAACGGTTGCTTTTCTTAAATTAAACACGAAATATTAAACCTTGATGACGAATGTGGTCGACCAACGCGACTTCCGGAGAACAAACCCGAAAACATGTTCAGGACGTGTCTGGCGGAACTGGCACAAATGGCCACCTTAGATACAATGCAATACGGTATGGTACGATGCGTTATGATATGCAATGGTGCAGTATGATATGACACGCTTTCTCTGGCCAAAAATATATATTTTAAATATATGCTAAATACATTTTGTAGAATGTTATGCTTAATTGAATATATTTTTGAATTTGGAAATATAATTTAATTTTTACCTTCATATATCAACATATTTAAAAATGTATTTCAAGGGAAAGCAAATATATTTCAAATTTTACATACCATATGACAAAAACTTTTTTCCTAAATATATTTTAAATACATGTTAAATATAATTAAATTTTATAAAGTATATTTTTTAAATTAAAAAAATATTTATTTACAGGTTTGTTACAAAGTTTTTCTTCTAATGTGACATGAATATTTTCCTGGAGCCCCTAAGGGGACATGGAGTACAATTAAATAAAGTTTAGTTTCGCGTGTGCACGTGAAACTATCGCGTTTAGTTTAGCGTGCGCACATGAAACTATCGCGCGTGCATGTGAAACTATTTAGTTTTGTTTAGTTTTGCGTGTGCACATGAGCACGTGAAACTATCGTGCGTGCACGTGAATCTATCGTACCGAGCCCCTAAGGGAACATGGAGCAAAAATTAAATAAAGTTTAGTTTCGTGTGCACATGTGAACTATCGCATGCTCACGTGAAACTATCGCGTGCGCTTGTGAAACTAAACTTTATTTAATTGAGCACGCGAAACTAAACGCAATAGTTTCACACGTGCATGCGATAGTTTCACGTGAGCGAAAGTTTCACGTGCGCACGCGAAACTAAACTTTACATTTTCCAATGTCACCTTAGGGGCTCGGTATGAAATATATAGAAGGCTAAATATATTTTAAATGCTTTAAAAAAATTATATATTTCAAATAAAAAAATTTATCAGTGAAAAATATATTTTTGTAAACATATTCGAAACTATATTTCAGCAAATATATTTTTTGGCCATTTTTGTATATTTTGAAATATATTTAAAAATATATATTTTATGCTGTATGGGATGATATTACTATATGATATGATGTGTTCAATGCACATGTGCTGCAGTATGGTGGGGTCTAACACACACACACACACACACACACACATATATATATGACATGGTGTAAAGTACGGTATGATGCGATGATGTTTTTTCTAGTGCGATACCGTTCTGTGCGGTATTGTGCGGCACAGTGTCGTGAACATGATGTATGATATTATGTGGGGTACAGCATGAAACAAGATAAGATATGATAAATGATATGATTAACTATATGATATGATGCAATGCAGTACAATACAGGTGCTGTGCTTCTGTATGGTGATATACATTACAGTCCAATATATATATATATATATATATATGATGTGGTGTGCGGCGCGGCGCGGTGTGGTGTGGTGTGGTGTGGTATGAGGCAATATGATACAATGTGATGTGCATGTATGTCTGAAATGATATATGATCTGGTATGATTTGATACTCTATGATATATTGTATGCCGAGGTATGGTGCGATGCGTTACGATACTGTGATTTGCGGTACGGTACACCATAATTTATATGAATGATACACACCTTTACACATTAATATGAATAACAAGATCAAAAAATGGCAGGGCAAAATGAAACTCTGACTTTAGGTAACACTTTAAAGGTCATCTTACAGTCTGTGACCACAACCAGAGCATTTCATAACAAACCCTTTGCCATGATGGGAATGTTTGCGATAGAAAACAGTGTAAACACTGAGGTGATGCCTCCGTACTGGAACTTTCATGTAATTACTGTGAATGCCGTACCTCATTCCTGTGGCCTTGTTAAAGACTATGGTCCTCAGATTGAGGTAGATGGGGAAATGATTAAAAGGGCTTTTTGTGCTCCATGGAGCAAAGCTAAATCAATCCACATTGATGTATCACCGGGGTGTAATTAGCACGAGTCTACAGAGCAAAGCCGATAATTTAGGTTGATGTGAGCAGGTGTGCCCTATCTGAGAACTGCACCAATGAAGAATGGCCCCTGCCGCCAAATCTACATATATTATCAGTTCTTTGTGCTAAGAGTCTCCCTTGCCACTCCTCACCTGGGTTATAAACCCGCTCTCGGGGCACGTAAACATGTCATAGTCACCATCTCTAATGACTGCAAGGAGACTCATTTAAAAGTGTATGCACGTCACAAAGGCTGCTATTTGAAACTTTTTTGACCCTCAAACGTAAATGCTTTTTTAAAGAAAACAGTCTGAAAGTATAGAGTCAGTAAAGCACAAGCAAAACTTTCTTTAAAAAAAATCGAAGAACTGTTATTGATTGAGATATCTCAATGCAGCTTGCTCTGTAAGGATTCATTATAAATCGGAAAAGTGTTTCAAGCTGGATGTTTGTGAAACTGTGTACAAACAAAAACCAGACTGTGATTGTATTGGTTAAGAAGTATTATTTATTATTGTAAACAGCACTATACTTTATAAAGCCACCTCGAGCGATCACAACCCCATTATTTTACAATGAATTATTTACATGACTTCTTTTGCTTTACATGAAAGGCATTGTTTGATTCAAGGAGGTACAGCTACAGAAGAGAGAGAGAGAGAGACGGGGAGCAGAGTCACTGTAGGAGGTGAGTGACGATCAAGGAGCAACATTGAAACTTACACACAATAGTGCTGTTGCCAGGGAGATTGATAGTCCCTGTAGAAACGTGGCAGGCAGTAATCAACGATGTGATGTTCCCACATGCTAAAACAACACTGAAATCACAGAGGACAGAGAAACAGCATCACGCTGCTATACTGATGCTTTATTTGGGTTTAAGGATGCTGCTGGGAGAGTTTCTGTTGGGTCCTGTTAATGCAAACTAAACAAGATACTCTTCTTATGGAACATATGTGACCCTGTCTGTGACTAATGTCTCATAATCTAATGAGGAGATAAGGAGCAATAAAGTTTGTTTTCAATAATTCATTTTAATCTTTGACATGATCTCACTGAGTCAATATTAAAGACGTCAAGATTATATTTCCACAGAATGTTCTTTACATTATCTAGGATGATAATTTGATGTAAATTTTACAGCCACACTGTAAATAGATCCTTTTTTTATGACCAATTACTAATTTTTTACAGTGGTTTACCATTTTTTTTTAATTATAATTAAAACTTTGTGAAATTACAAATATTAACGCTCAAATGTTATATGTAATGTATTGATAATATACAGAAAATCTATGTATTATTTATACAGCATTTTCTTTTCTTAAACTATTTACAAATTCATGTAAACTTACAATAAATATGTGCAATTAAATGTGTAGTCCATAATATTAAAAGTGCATGACCATATTAACAAATCAACATGAAAAACACGAAACTGTAAAATAATATCTGTTTTATAATTAATTTATTAATTTATTGTAAAGTGTGTAGGGTCACTTAAGACCAAATATGTAATAATGATTGGTGAAACCCTCCTTTTATGTTCAAATTTTAGCAACACTTTTAATGTTTGGGGTCAAAATAGTTGAATATATGCTAAATAATATTACATTTAAAATTAAATTGCAGGAAAAAAAACATAACTTTTTTATTTGTTTATATACATAAATTGTTTATTTATTAGATTATTATTTGTAGCACGTAAATTTATTAGTGCTGTACAAAGATTAATCGCATATAGAATAAAGTATTATTTGTAACAATATACAAGTGTGTTCTGTGTGTAATTATTATGTATATATAAATACACACACATTCATGTATGTATTTATAAAACATTAACATGTGTATATATATATTTATTGTATATATATATATATATATATATATATATAAATTTCTGAAATGTATACATGTATGTGTGTGTGTTTAAATATACATACTAATTACACACACACACACACACACACACATTATGCAAAAATTAACTTTTATTTTGTATGCGATTAATCACGATTAATCTTTGCCCAGCACTAATATTTAGTAAAAAATAAAAGTAGTAAGGAAAATAATATATAACATTTATTTTATTTGATAACAGTTTTACCAATTTTTGACATATTAATAGTAAAAACACTCATTAGTTCAGTTTTACAGAAACACTGTAAACACTGAGAAACATTTAAACTAAAAAATTAGAAATACAAAACAAAAAACTTTTGTTTAAATGTAACCTAAATCAATTGATTGCAATCATGCACCTTAAAAAAATTTAGTAAATTGAATGAATCATTTTTTGTGTGTACATTTATATACTTGGCAGACACTTTTATCCAAAGTGACTAAAAGTAAATTTAAGTCAAAAAGTATCAAGGAAAAGTCAAAAGGTAAGTTTTAAAGTTTAAAAAAATATATTTTTCAGAGATGTCAAAGTAGCTCAATTTGACTCCAAAAATAATAGAAGTGTTAAGATATTTTCTAGGTTAATGATATTAACTATCACCTAACCCAACCAAACTTAATCATCACAGAAAGGTGCAAAACCCAGTAAACACGTGAGATCACACGATTATCACAGTGACATCACAGCTTTCTAAAACACATGAGATCACACGATTATCACAGTGACATCACACCATTCTTATACTGTGACATTCTTACATTGTGAGTAGCTCATTGTGAATTCAAAATGTTGAGTTCATGGTATGAGTGCACAATAAATGTGCCTTATATAAATGTCAAGACATGGCATCAAGAAGCCTATAAATAAAGGTTTTAGAAAGCTCACACAGACTGAAGGTAAAAGCGAACAGGATTTACAGATTTGTGTCCAAGCATCGTAGCCTAGTGGTAAGCAGCACAAAAAAGTTGTGGGTTCAATCCCCAAAAACACACAGATTAATCAAATGTATTGCTTGGATGGCATGCACTAAATCCTCTGTAAGTCTTTGGATAAAACCATCTGCCAAATGCATCAATGCAAATGTAAGCATGACATGTTTACTTAAAACTAAAACTCATAATATCGGCAGTGAGATTCATAGCTCAGATTGTGCATGAACTTCATAGTTTTCCCAGAGGAACGGTATTGCTCAGAAGATGCTCTTTCTTTCATATCATAAGGGACTAATTTTATGTTTTTTAAAAGCAATAACTTTGAGACAAATGCTGCTCCTAAAATGACTTAGGAGAGCTAAAAATAGAAACATAAAATAAACACTGACTCAGTGTTGTTGTTGTTTTTAAGTATATGTAGATATAAAATTATCATGCATTGCATTGGTCTTAAGAATACATGTTTTATGTTTAATTGTTCTTCTGAAACTTAACCTCATTGCAGTCTATGAGAAACAAACATTCTTATTAAAGAGATTTTTTAACACATGAATTTTTTTAGTACCAAGTCTTACAAATGCTCAGTTAATTGATTTTCTTATTTAAAAGGCTTAATCAAGTATTACTCCAAATACGTCAGATTTTTTAAATTACCTTTATTGGATAATAGCTCATACACATTATTGGTTAAGTCGTGCCACGTGCTGATGAATGATTGAAGGGGTGTAAGAAGATGCTACGGATTGAAAAGGTTTAATTATCCTTCAGCATCTGGCTCACATCCAGAGGTCAATGGGATAGATGGGTCCTTTGATTAGACACATGATGCAGAAATCACTAAATAACCTGCGATGTTTCGAAGCCACGCCGATAATCAACAAAGCCGACGAGTTCATAAGGGCATATGTTTCATGCACACGCAACATTAATCCTGATCAATGTGACACGCTGATGCTTTATTTTAAAGTTACAGTCACATTTATTGATTTAAACAACAATAGACCGTATGGAGCATGTGATGAATGACAGAATAAGGCGATCCATAGCTGATTCTGTAACAAGTTCACCAGATATCAGGGCTATATACACCATGTGTGAATATTAAATGAGCTTTTGCTTGTGTGCATGTCAAAACAGTTGAACATATAGCAACAGTACAGATGTAAAACATTTTGAGCTTGTGCACTTTTTAACACATTCAGAGGTAGTCGAAAAGGCATTTGTGACGCTTGTGTGGTTGAATGTGTTTGAACAGCCACAAAACAGATTCATTCAACAACACTAGATCTAAATATAGCCTAAGCAAGACAATCTCAAGCCATTTTATCACCCTTTTTTTCTTTAAATGATATGTTGGAAATTAAGACATATGAAGACAAAGTGCCCTTAAAACTAATTGATTAAATGCATAAAATGTCCAGTTTCTTTTGACTTTTGAATGGAGATCAATGGAGAAGGATTTGCCCCCAAAAGGTTTAGTTACACCATCTATCAGCAAGGCCAGTTATCCTCTACTGGTACAATATAGCTATAACATTTTGGCATTAACATCCTTATACTCTGGAGTTGATGTATTGTGTCCTGTTTTACACAGAAAGTTGTCACAGGCTAAGACTAATGATGCATGTAGACTGAGATGTAGTGAACATCCTCCAGCAGATGTACGGGGCAGTGGATGTGCTTACATAGTGACAGACTGACAGAGAAAGCACTGCGGTCATCTTCCAATGTTGAGATAATTGTAGAATAAGATGGGTGTAAGCAAGCACTGTGAAACACAGGCTTATTTTCTTTAAAGCAGTGTGTAATTCACATCGTCCATTAAGTTTAGGGGCCCTATTTTAACGATCTAAGCGCATTGTCTAAAGCGCACAGCGCAACGTCTTAATGGGCGTGTCCGATGTCACTTTTGCTAATTTAACGACGGGAAAAATCGTTTTTGCGCCGAGCGCATGGTCGAAAAGGGTAGGTCCTATTGTAATGGGAGTATTTTGGGCGTAACGTGCAGTAAACCAATGAGAGTCACAGCTCTCATTCCCTTTAAAAGCAAGTTGCGCTGGCGCTATGTCTAATCCCTATTTAGATGACGGACTTTGTAAACTGAAAAACTAAGCGGAGGTAGAAGATCCCCAGTTTAAGATTAATGTTAAATAATTGTGTTGTTTTTCCCTTATATTGAAATTGTTATTTTTTTATTAAAACCTTTAAAACCCGTTTTCTTTTAGTCATGGAAGTAAAAAGCAGGCTTGTAATTGCTTTAAATGTATGGCTATCCAATATCATCAAAAAATAATTTACAAGTATGTAAGATAAGGTTTGTACTGTTAAAATACTTTATTTGTAACAAACAGGAGATAAAGAAAAACGGCTCTCCTCACGTTTCAGCACTTTGGACAGCGGTTTTTTTAGCAAAGAGTTTTTTTTTAGGAATTACTTAAAATGTTTCTCATCTCGCCATATCCACAGGTACATCATATACAATAAATCCGTGAGGTATCATTAAAAAAAAAAAAACATTTAAAAACAGACGCATTTGTTTAAAGCAAAGCATTTATTTACTTATCAGGCTGCAGGTAAAGCAGCTCTTTGCGCCTTCTAACGTCTCATAATCAGTCCTCATTTATAAATATGTCCAAGAGACTCAATAATAATCTATTAAATTCAATCCTTTAATTTTTCATATTTAAAAGCATTTTTGTGCTGCTGCGCATTTATGTACTTTGTGATAAGCAAACCCGCGTTGTCCTCCCGTTTATAGGCGCATTTTACTAATGCGCTCTTTAAATAACATAAAACATATTGCGCCATTGACTTTAGACTTTAGACCCGGTTTTTGTTGGTCAATGGCGTAGTCTATTTTAGTTGCCTCAAAATAGCAACGCGCCAACAATGCGCCTGAACACACCTCGTTTTTCAGACCAGAACGCCCATGGGCGCAAAGGGGGCGCAAATGCATTTGCTATTTAAACAACGCGGCGCTAAACGTGAAAATTAGGGTGGAAACTAGCGAAAGACACTTGCGTCGCGCATTGCGCTGCATTGCGCCGGGTGTAAGATAGAGCCCTAGATGGACTCGAGCCCAGAGTACATGAATGCTCAGAGATTGGAAAAAAATAAGCCCAAATAAGTACAAATAGTCGGCTTGGCAGACTACCCAGTTTTTCTACGATAAAAAAATTGTGGGATATGTTTCTAGACCCTGTTTACCTGGTATTAACTCATTCCCCACCAGCCTTTTTTTAAAAAGTTGCACGCCAGAATTTGTTGTGATTTTTAAGGAAAATCTTCGTCTATAAATATATATAAAAACACAAAAATTTCAAATAAAAAGAAGAGACCCTCTGCTTTCAAACCAACAAAACGTGAAAAACAACGTTTCATCCTATCTTCATTTGTTCTCTTATTGTAACCTTATGGGTAGGTTTAAAAAATAATAATAATAATAATAATTTTGAGCAAAAAGCTGAAATAATTGCATGTTTGTTAAGGAATTTTGTTAGAGATCAGATTCAGAACAACTATCAAAACATACATGGAGTTAAAAATGAATAAAATTAGTTTTTGCTTTCGTTTTTTATAAATTGGGTCATCTAGTGGATAGTAACGGAATTACAGATTACAATGAAAACTCGTCAGGAAAGCATCAAATATTTTATCTTAATAGACAAGATAGATCGTCAATGGCAGGGAAAGAGTTAAGATGCGTTTTGGAGGATTGGATCACAAGTGGACGAGAGAGACATATTGCCATTCATACCTATGTTAATCTGTTAATCCGTTTTCTGGCTGTTCAAATACATTTGACCACACAAGCGTCTACACCACAAAAGCAATCTGGGCCGGGTTTCCCAAAAGCATCGTAAGGCTAAGTAGATCGTAAAAACGATCGTACGAATCATCTTAGAATAACGGGCTGTTTCCCAAAAGCTTCGTAACTTAAGTTGCACTTGACAATCATCGTAGATCTACGAGTGCTCTGGAGTAATCGTTAATTCATAAGTGCATCGTAAGACAACAGAGTTACAAGGTCACCTACAGGACAACCAGCAAATTGCACTCCTGCAATGATGATAATGTAATGTTTTAAATGTTTATTTATTTATTGGGTTCTTCTTTGTTTATTTTATATTAAATATATAATATAATATAATATATTTCAAATTCAAATGAGAAATCAAATTTAAATGACTAAACATAAATTAATAAAGAAGGAAAACGTATTTTGTACAAGTTGGTAAAAGTTTTTTGTATGTTGGTAAAAGTTGGTATAGCAAATTGATAAATGGTTCATACCGATTGCTGCTATAATTCATCTAAACATTGTTTTGAAGGGAAATTGCATCTAATTAAAGAAACCAAATAAATATTTACGGTACAATGCAATAATCAATAATAATAAATAAACATAGATAATAAACAACAAATAATAATAATAATCTAAACTATAATAGAAAGGCAGAAGGCATTTCGCAGTGGGACGAGTCCTAACTAAATACGGAAAATAATATTTAATAAATTATTAAAACATTTTAAAAAATCATTGAACAATAATGAAAAAATATTATTAAAAATATTAGTGCACATCGGCTGAAGATCATTAGCCTTAACAAGCTTCTGCTACAAGTTCGAGTCGTTCTATTGGTGACGTTTCAGCGTTGACAAATGGATAGCGACTCGTAAGTAGCACTTAAAACCCAGCTGCGAGCGATCGTTTCACGTGCATCTTTGGGAAACGCACATAAATGAACAACGAATGTTCATTAAGTAGCTCGTTCAATTGTTATCGGGAAACCCAGCCCTGGTCGAATGTGTTTTCGACTACCTCTGAATGTGGTCAAAAGTGCACAAGCTTATAACGTTTTGCACGAGCTTATAACATATTGCTATATGTCCACTGTTTGTTTGATGTGAAATGACAAATGATAAAAAAGTTTAGGTAACACTTTACAATAAGGCTGTATTTGTTAACAATTAGTTAATGCATTAGCTAACATGAACTAACAATGAACATTGCTTCTATAGTATTTAAAGGCGGAGTGCACGATATCTGAGAAATGCTTTGGAAAAAAGAGTCGGGCCGACCACCAAAACACACTTGTAGGTACATGTCTACTAAATGATCTCGTTGCCTGTGTTGCTTATGTTTGGGGTGGGTCTATCAAAAGAAGGTCCAGATTTTATTGGGGTAGGGGCGTGTTTGTTCAGGTGATTTCAAATGCCAACATTGGCTTTCAGAGATCATGCACCCCACCTTTAGTTTGTGTTAATTTTGACATTTATTAATACATTTATAAAATCAAGCATTGTAACTGTTAGCATTAATGAATGCACCATGAACATGAATAACTGTATTGACATAACTAACATGAACTGGAATTAATAATACATGCTGAAAACTAAATGGTTTATTGTTTGTTTATATTAGTTAATGCATTTAATGTTTATTAATTCAACCTTATAGTAAAGTGTTACGAAAGTTTAATTAAATTAAAGTGATATTTTAGCCCGATCACACAAGAATTTTTACATATTTTACAAGTTGACTAAATCGTATGAATTCATAAAAAAAAGTTAATCATGCAAAAACTTACGATTATCATAAAAAACAATTACATAACCCCACCCCTAACCCCAATGTCTCAGGGCAAAGGCAAATCATACAAAAATATGCGAATGTGGTCGTACAAATTAATATGAATTAATTTAGTAAAACCTTGTAAAAACGTACGAATTGCCATGCGATTGCATTGGATATTTACTTTTGGTTTCAAGCACTGAACCCCACTGTGATCTTAATTTCTTAAAGGAGACATTTCACAAGACTTTTTTAAGATATCAAATAAATCTTTGGATCTATATGATATAATTATATACACTGAAAAAACGCACTTTTTAGTGTAGTAATATCTATTAGATTAACTCTCATAATTTCTACATAATAATAGACATAATTTATTGAGAACTAGATTTCCCTAAGTAAAATGATGATAAATACACAATTAATTCATGTAAAAAATGAACTGTGTGGGAATTAGTAAGTCTTATTAGATATTTTCTTGTATTATTTAACTGTTTTATAGTCACTGCACATAGTCCTAAAATAATTAAGTAAATTTTAATCAAAAACTTTAGCAGATTCAAGTAAAAAAATCTTAGTTCATTTTACTTAAAAATATTAAATCCATTAAACTCAAAAATCTAAGTAAAATGTACTTACATTTATTTGCACATGTTGTAAGGAATACCCACAATTCTTTGTGCCTGAATATTTTTATTTTTTAAGCTTTATCACAGAATAAGAACTGATTAGAACTTTAACTACTTAAATATTTGTTAGCAAAATGTCATAAAGGTTTAAGCTCTTATATTATTGATGTTGTTTTGTTGTAACATGACTTGTTGTCAGTCATGAATTTTGTGTTATAATGCCATTTATAACACTAAAAATAACTAGGTCCATAGAAATATGTTAAAGAAAATAACAAACAGAAAATATGATTTATTTAATATTATTAGGACAGCAATGCTTCAATTTTCAAAAAAAACCTAATAGACTTTACCTAAACGATTAAAATAAATCTAACTTCTAAATAAAATAATTAAGTAACATTTAATTAATTATTTAACATATGTCTTATCATGCATTTTTAAGTTAATTTTATTTGATTTTAGTAGGTAAGTTTTACTTATAAAAAAGCAGTACATTTTACTTAAAAAAGTTTGTGCAAATTGTTACGAGGATTTTTTAAAGTGAATTTTACAAGTTGTTTTTTTCAGTGTATGATATAATTATATCATATAGATAATTTATTATACACTGAAGAAAATGATGCCGTATTTGGATTTGTCCTTTTAAATGCAAATGAGCTGATCTCTGCACTAAATGGCAGTGTCATGGTTGAATAGTGCAGATTAAGGGGCAGTGTTTTTCCCTTCTGACATCAAAAGGGGAGACACATTTAAATTACCTATTTTTTCACATGCTTGCAAAGAATGGTTTACCAAAACTAAGTTCACTGAAAAAAACGTCTTAATCAATTTTTTTCGGGGTCAGTGGTTGCAATCTATTTATTTAAGCTACATTTAAACAAAAGTTTTATATTTAATTTTACTTTACAAATCTTTTTTGTTTAAATGTAGCTTAAATAAATTGATTGCAACCACTTACCTTAAAAATTGATTAAATTCAATGAATCATTTTTTTCAGTGTTGCTGTGCTGATCTTTTTCACATTTTCTATGTTGATAGAAGCACTGGGGACTATAGCACTTATATGATTTTCACAACATGATTTTCATGATATGTCCCCTTTAAGTTTGTGTGTAAAATTGTATTTTAAAACAATATTAAGATTTTTGTCAAATATTGTTATTTTTAAAAATGCAACATTTAAATGATGATTTTTATATTTTAAAATCAAATGTTTGGTTCAAGAATTAAACGATATAATCCATAAAAGTTCCCTCAATGGAAGTGCAGGTGTTGAGCGTTTGCGCAAGCATTTGACACAATGTTGTGCGTGCCATCTTTCACTTGTTAGTGTTTGTGAGATGTCAGTCCCTGTAGCAGACGCGATGGACGTGGACTGACAGCAGGGGGAAGGCATTTTGGGGGCCAGTAAAGCATTTTACCCAGAGCTCCCTGACGGAGCCCTGCACTCTGACAGCTGAGCACATTCATTTCAACCCGCGCAAACACTTCGCTTATTCTCAATGCTTCTTCACGGCTCGCGTGCCTCTTTCTGACAGTTGGTATGAAGGGGAGGGTGCGACTGCGAACGTTAAATGGCTGCCATGCCGGATCTGGTGCCTGCTGTGCAGAACGGCATTTTGGCATTTACTTGTCAGGCAGATACAAACACAGATAACACATCTGGACAAAAACGGGTTTGTTTGGTCCAGAATGAGTTTTGCGTGCTGGTTTCAACAAATGTTCCTAGTATCGATGTTCTTTCACGTAGTCTGTCTGACCTTGAGTCTGAAACAAATGGTTTGCTAATTCAGCAAACAAATGACTAAAGTGAGAACCGAACAACTTAACCACAGCGAAGTAATCTCATTCTGTCTGAAGTCTCAGACGTCCTGCTTAACAAACAAGGTTTTCCCTTTTAGCCTGAAAGCATTCGGTTGTACGTTCATTGTCTAGTCTGCTCAGAAAAATAGCATAGATAATAATCTCCCGTTTAACGTATGGCTTTTTTCTGCATTTAAGGTTAGAAAAGAAATTGATGACTGACCTCCACAGAGTCTCTTTTGTTAAGGCCATTGAACTGACAGTAAAATGATTTTAAATGGAAAGACTTGAGCAAGAAGCTGAAAGGAAACACTTTTTTTGTGATTTTAGTGCCTCATTTGTAGCTTATTACAGTGAGTCTGTATGTTCACGTGTCTTTACCATGTTTATTTATGAGTAAAGCTTCCTAAACTTGTGTAATGGGTGGCTGGTGATGCAGTTTAACAAACATCCTTATTAGTACAAAAAGGTTAATTAGTTTCGCCATCGAGTGAATTCCATTTTCTGATGTAACCTTGGAGGCTTTGCAGTTCACAAAATGGACGCGTCACATTGACAGCAGAAAGCTGATTAGAGTTCAGCTGAATTAGTCCGAGTAAAGATTTAATCAAAAATCTGATTCATAATTACACAAGATATCTATAATGAAAACATTCTGTACATCAAATCAAAAGATTTTATTACACCTTTATGATTGACAAGATTTATCTGTAACAGGACCGTTTTCAAGCTGTCTCATTGGCTACATTTACATATATGCATTGGCAGATGCTTTTATCCAAAAGTGCATTACATGTACGTGTGTTCCCTGGAATCGAACCCATGAGCTAGTGTGTTGCTAATGCAATGCTCTCCCATGGGTAGATTTAACAAACTTGAATCCTAAGTATTTTTGTATTATTTATTTATATCTCTAATGCAGATTCTTTTCTTCAGCTAAATAAAGGCAGAGGTAATAAAATGGCAATATTTGAAGAGGCATACATGCGATTGATGTCACTGGCATATCTTTTCAAATACAATTATCACTTGGGAAACCGAGCCAGGTTTTGCTGCATGAATAAGCTTCATTACTTAACTCTCATACCTCAAGGTTCAACCAAGTTTGCTTTGAATAATCTAAACCTGCTTATTTTCTTCATATTAAAGCTGATTGCAATAAAAAATATATGTTTATAAGACTAATTGAGTTTTTTTTTTTGTGGCTGGTACACTGTCAGAAAAAAAGGTCAGAAAATGGTCCCTATCTGTCACTGGTGCGTTACCCTTAGTTCATATTAATAATGGTACCAAATGTATACATATCTATACCTAAATGGTGCATATTAGGACCTTTTTTAAAGGATATTGCCCTAGTGACAGCTACACTGTCAGAAACAATGGTCAAAATGTGTACACTAGCTGTTACTGGGACTGTACCCTTTTAAGAAGTACAGCTTTGCACCTAAAAAAATCATAATAGTAGGGGAGAGCAGGGGCGAAAGTATCATTTTTAAGAAAAACGTCATTTTAAAAGATAATTTTTGAGACAGAGATATATTTTTGATGTGATCAATAACTCACAAGTGTGGTCTATCAATACCAGGTGGAATTTTTAAAAAAATGTAAAAGGACTTTAGTATAATTTTACTTTGAACATAAGTAGTGCATTGGTACTTTTGACCCCGCTCGAACTGATGCCAAGTGAGAGATGTCCTCAGGGCAACAAATATAAGGACAAAATTTTTCTAAATAAAACCTAAACCCACCCCAAACCCCAACCCTAACCATAACCAAACCCTAAAATCAGAGGGACATGATAAGTGAAAAACAATGGTCTAGAAACAGTTAATCCTGGTTGTAAGCTTAAACTTAAAACAAACTGTATACTTATTTCTGAAATCTGATTGGTTGATTGATTGATTGGTCAACATAATGTTGCTCGAGGACATCAACCACTTGGCAAAATCAGGAGAGATTTTTGAACCCACCTGCAGGGACGAAAGTAACACACAGGTGGGTCATAAGTAACACAACAAAACAAGATAGATTTTTGTTTTACACGTGTTTTTATTAAAAATACATGACTATACATGGACAAAAAAATACATGACCTCATTAATATGTAACTGCAAACATATTTTGTCATTTATCTTTGTAAAAAAAAGGAAATTACATTTTCATTTTAAATTTTAGTTTTATCAAATGTTCCAAAAGCAACCGACAATACAAACTTAAATTGTTGAGAATAAAAAAAAAATTTAACATTTAAAAATTAAATTAAATCAAATTAGAATAATATCAATTTTCAACACAACAGTATTAGCAGAGGGAGAAAAAAAGTAACAAGTGTTACTTTCGTCCCTCACATTTAAACACGATTTACATTTATTTTGAAAAACTCTGAGAAGTCAAACTTCAAGATGTGTTCCCAATCCTGGTCCTCGGGCACCCCCTCCCAGAAAGTTTTAGATGTCTCCTTATTTAAAACACCTGACTCGACTCATCAGCCTCATTCCAAAATGGTAAACATGTCTCCTTAACAAGCTGATGAGTTAAATCAGGTGTGTTAAATAAAGAAACATCTAAAACTTTCTGGGAGGGGGTGCCCGAGGACCAGGATTGGGAAACACTGTGTTAGGCTCTGTTTACACGTACATGGTTATTTTTAAAAACTGAGGGATTTACCTTCGTTTGTGCCCCTCGTTTACACGCAAACTGAGAACTCGCCTCTGAAACCGATTTTTTCTAAAAACTCCAGCCAGAGTGGAGATCTTGAAAATCTTCGGTTGCACGGTTGCATGTAAAGTGAGGCAAACGGATGTTTAAGCAGGCAACATCACAGAGTATGCGCCAGAGCTCGCACCTACGTCAAAAGTGCGACCCATGTTTACATGTGACTGCTACTCTGAACGCTTCCAATATCACATTTATGTTCGTGCAAACTCGTTTCGTGTGTTTGTATTTGCAAATACAGCTGCTCCATTATGTCGAGGAGCAGAGACGAGTGCTCGGAGATCAGCAATTTTACGCGTGTTTGACTTCATGCGGCGCTGCAAGAACCGACAGACTGATGATGTCAAAGTACCGCGAGAGCGATTCGAAATTAGACCTCTACATGTGATTCCTCAACTCGCTCTCGCGGTACGTTGACGTCATCAATCACCTACTGCAACAACTCCTCCCTCCAACATGAAGAACCAGTCCGCGTCACCACCAGCGCTGCCGGTGATTGGCTTACGTGGGCTTGAGCGTCTCTTGACGGCAAATATGCACGGGTACGTGTAAATAAACACTTTTCTAAAAACTGACATGTGTGCACGATATTATTTTTGAAACCGGAGAGGTTGAAATGTCCGTTTATGAAAATAGCCGCCCACGTGTAAACATAGCCTTAGAGCACTAAATAACCTGTAGATTGATCAGTACTTTAACACATAAAACCAGAAACACAATGCGTTATAAGAAAAAAATGACAGCTTTAGGAATTTACAATGTAAAAAAATCAGTAGAAATTACAATGGTATTGCAGCTGGGTTGCCGGTAAATTACCGTGGATTTGGATTTGTGTTATTTGCTGGCAGGAGTTTGTTCAGGGTTGAATGGATTTTGAATATTGGCAGGTCTTTGTCTTTACAGAATAAAACTATACAATAACAGCCTCATTCAAAGCATTCTGGGAACCAGAAATCATCATCAACCTTTTTCTTTTTTTTGCTTCAGATTTTGTTTCCCAGAATGTTTTGCTTGATGCTGTTTTTCTAGTTTTATTCTGTAAAGACAAAGACTTGTAAATGTTTAACTCTTTCCCCGCCAGCGTTTTTAAAAAAAGTTGCCAGCCAGCGCCAGCATTTTTCATGATTTTCACAAAAGTTTAATGCCTTCCAGAAAATGTTCTTCTAAATATATATACAAACAATATATCAGATGAAAGAACAGACCCTCTGCTTTCAAACAAAAAAAAAAAACATTTCATCCTACCTTCATTAGTTCTCTTGTAATCACCTCTCAAACATGGGTAGGTTTCTTCAAATACACCCAATTTTGAGCAAAAAGCTGAGATATTCAATTTTTGTGAAGGACTTTTCATAGAGATCAGATGCAGAGCGATCTTTAAAACATACACTGAGTTCTTTCTCTTTCACGTGAGGCGCTACTTCCGGGTTGTATAAGTTGCAGAAATAGTGTTATCTAATAATAATAGTGGTATTGCGGAAAGACGGAAAATCTCGTCATTGGCGGGGAAGCGTTTTCTCTTAATTGACGAGATATCTCGTCAATGGCGGCGAAAGAGTTAATGTTCATTTAACTTTGAACAAAATGTTGCCAGTAATAACATAAATTTAAATCTACGGTAAGTTACCGGCAACCCAGCTGCAAATTTCTACGAATTTTTTTTTCCAGTGTACTTATTATAGTTGAAAACACCTTTCTGGATCTACACTTGGAAAACGGTGAGTAAATAACGTGATATTTCTCAGCTCTGTCAAGGGTTGCGTGCTAAAGATGCTGTCACAGTTTCGTCCCGCGTTACTTTCGCCCCGGTTCTCCCCTACATCAAAGGTATATGTTGGTACCAAAGAGAGCTCAAAGATACATATAGTATATCAAAGGTACTTGCTAGTACCAAATGTATATCTGTACTTAATGGTTCTGCTGGGAAATTTTTTATTTTTAGTGTACAGACCATTTTCTGACCAGTGTATGAGTTAAAACAAACAATCCTTCATCCAGTAGTTACTTACATGTTGTTTACTGAAGTAATCGTATACTAATTCTCTTCAAAAAATAATTACAATCAAAATTCATTTTTGCTGTCTGATGTCATTAAAAAAGAAAGTCTGAACACAATTAGTGTGACATTTCTGAGTTGAACAAGACAAAAAGGTGTTTGTATTTTTTTATCTCAAAAAATAACTTTTTAGACAATGGTCAAACCATTGGTCTCGGTAGGGACATCAGCCAAAAGTCAACAATATTACAAGCATGATAATGAATTTGGATTAGAAATGGCTAAAACAAACATCGCCCTTGTTTCACAGACAAGGCTTAAACCTAGTCCTAGACTAAGACACATGTTTGAGCTGTCTCAACTGAAAATTGTCACGATCGGTTTAACACCGGGAAGTGGAAAACAAAGAAGAACCCAAACGCAGACCCAAACTACAAAAATAAACTATGATTTATTTGAACAGAACATAAATACCCACGAGGGGGTAAAACAGAACATAAACTAAACCCTGGTAAAACACGAAGCACAAACTGGAACTAGTAACAGAGCACACGAAGGACATGAAGCTCTGACATACAACAACGCACGCACACCACACAGAGAACACGAGGGCATATTATAGACAGCACATCAATGGGGAACAGGTGAACATAATTAATTACGTAAGACACGAGTACATAAGGGAGTAGGGTAAAAGTGACAAGACATTGGGAACACGTGTCACACATATATGATGTGAAAACACACATGTTCCCACGTAAACACAATGCTGCCCTGATCGTGCCCTCTAACATCCAACCTGGATCATAACCAAGGTCAGGCAAGACCATGACAGCCACCAAACACTGGGAACATGTGGAAGCCACACAACTATATGCCTCCACATGCTCCCACACAGAACATAGTACTGTCATGGTCTTGCCAGATACACTCAGACCTGAGTCTATAACAAAAGCTCTGGCAAGCCCATGACAAAAATAACTTGCAAATACAGATCTTAAAATATGCCAGTGTGCCATTGATTTGTCTGAGGTACACACCAGTAACATCTTTTTTAAGGCATGTTTATTAAAGATGCTTATTACACGGCTCTCTGGAATGCTTGATTCTGATTGGTCAGTTGAGACATTTGCAGGTTCGTTCTTTTCAAATAATAACCGCTCCAAAGTAATAACGCATAGCCGGTGCTACTTGTATGTTTTAAATCCCTCCACGCCAACAAAGATTACTGTTTGGCGCCATCTTGTGACAAACACTGGACCACCACAATTAAGAATTGAAAATTTTGACATTCATTTTAACATGTACGGAAAAAACAAAACATATAAACACTGGATAGAAGAAAGAACAACGACAAGACACAGAGAGCTTACTGAGACTGAACTTGACAAAATAGAGCATGACAGCTATGAAGCCAACACTCAAAGAAATACAGAATGTGCATTAAAATTTCTCAAAGACTGGATAAAAAAGAAAAAAATGGAGACAGACAAGTATGAAGCAGAGGATCTTAATAAGGTATATTACGATCATTTTATGCATCTGTGCAAAGTTTCGCGGAAGGATAAAAATGTTAATTTAAAACAAATATGCCAATAAAATGTTTCAAATTCATATTCATGTCCAGTTTTTTTGGCAAGTAGCTGTGTAATAAGCGGGATAATGTAGAGGCAGCCTGTAGTTATCGGGTAAATAAGCCCCTTCAGTGTGATACAAGACCCTCCGCTTCGCGTTGGGTCCTGATCACACTGTCGGGGCTTATTTCCCGATAACTACCGGCTGCCTCTACATTATCCCTTACTTAAAGGTCACATTCTTCCTGATCCCATTTTTTTAAACCCTAGTTTGTGTGTAATGTTGCTGTTAGAGCATAAATAATACCTGTAAAATGATAAAGCTCAAAGTTCACTGCCAGGCGATATATTTTCTTTAACATAAGTCCCCTTTCAAAGCCTACACCGAACGGCCGGTTTGGACTACAGCCCTCTATTTCCTTCTTTTTATGACGTCGGTAAAACAGTTTTTTGACTAATCTCAGCCCACAGGAATACGTTAGTCACCCGCTAAGCTAACGGCAAGCTAAGCTGCTACCTAATCACAACACACTAAACAAACTACACAATCAGAACTCGTTACGTATTTATACATACGTTTTTAGGACAGTAAAAACTGACGTTTTTTTACACATGAAACATGAACACATGTTATATTGCGCACTGTAAACACACTCAAAGCTTCAGAAACACAGAAAAAATGGGGCCTTTAAACATCTTAATTCAACTAGGGCCCAGCCCTAGCTTTAGCTAAGCCTTGTCTGTGAATCCAGGCCATTGTGTTTTTCTCTGAAATAACATGCACTGATAAAACATCAAGAATTAGTATTTGTTTTCATTTGTTTCCTTGCAATGTGTCCATAAGTCTGCATCACAAAAGAGATCGGCCTTTATGCACAAACAACACAAACAATCTACTTCATAGATGCATGAACCTGCTGTTGTCTTATTGTCCTTGATCATCTGTGTTCACAATAGCAACGGACAGCTTTCCCCACACGGCTGGAGAGTGACAGAATGGATCGGTGCTTCCCAGCTCTATTGTAAGTAACCAACTGCAGCGTATTACAGATATGAGCTCGAGCGTCCATTATCTCTAATTAGACGGACTGTACAGACCAGATAGAGAAAGCCAATTTGGAAATAATGTTGTTGACCCTGATATTAGGACATCATATGCTCTTCGAACTTGTGTTTATTCACACCCTCACTCATAAAGGTGGTTGTAAAATTAAAGCTTACAAACAGTTTTGGACTGCTTATGTAAAGCAAACCAATAAACACTCCAGGGAACTATTTATAGTAGATGCTGTTTCAGTATCACTTGAATTTTATTTCGCTTTGTTGTTTTAATAATGTATGATTGTTGGATATCTATTTTGTACTTTACACCTGGGCAATGAGTGGGAATAGAGACCATCTGCACAGTTTTGCTGATGTTGTAGCTTTAGTGTATGTTTGGCAATAGTTTAAACGGATGCATTCCTGTTCAGCCATCTAGTGTATAAACAGCACAAAGCTAGTGTCAATGTAAAATTAATGATCCAATCAAATCAGCCAAATACTGTAATGTATATTTTGTCATAAAGCCTGCATGTGCATCGAAATTTACAAAGCTGTCCCCGAAACCGTCCTCTATCTTCTTTAGTGCACTATATTCGGTGTTGGTCATTTACAACTTCAATCCCTAGATTCATTTACTTTTTTTTACCCACAATGCACTCTGATTTTGAGAGTACATTCGATTAACACCCGCCAACTCACTATTTCCCATGATACACTGCAAGATGGCTGCCTGACTGGAAACAGCTTGGAGACACTGACAGTAAACCTCCAAGAAAATTTTGTCCATGTATGATTATGTGGCTATTAGGGGTGCTCCGATCAATGCCGATATCCACTAAAAATACGTGGCCGATCACTATTCTGAATCTGACAGCCGATCTTATTCACAGCTATTTCATGTACTACGGCTTTTGATCAGTAAGTCCTTATCGATCTGAAATCACTGTTTGTTCGAGTCGTTTATAACATGCATTTGAAAAAGCAACACTTGTCAAACATAATTATTAAACATATTCTTTATTATCATGAAAATACCTGAAAAGGTTTGAAGAACAGCAATATAAATATATACTTAAGACATTTCCTGGAACTGCGTGTCATCATAGCTGCATGTGTATTGTTCTTCGTCTGCAGCGCATATTGAGTTTCTGCACGAGAGCGCCCCCTGGCTTTTGGATGTAGCAGCATTTCACCGTAATTCATTGAGAAGCATAGCAAGCGTTATCGGCCGATCGATCGGAACATCCCTAGTGGCTATATAATTGCAGGTATATTTGGTGTCCAAAGGCGTTATTTTTTTGCTTTTTTCTAATGGTTACAGGCCATAACAACATTATATTTTCTGTACCAAGTTATACACTTATCAGCCATAACATTATGACCACCTGCCTAATATTGTGTTGTTCCCCCTTTTGCCACCAAAACATCCTGACCCGTCGAGGCAGGGACTCCACTAGGCATTTCTATCAGAACCAGTATTCACTTTTCAGCAATTTTTAGCTACAGTAGCTCGTCTCTTGCATCGGACCACACGGGACCAGCCTTCGCAAATTGTTATGGCTAGACAACTAGATCAGAGCATCTCCAAAACTAAAGTTCTTGTGGGGTGTTTCTGGTCTGCAGTGGTCAGTACCTATCAAAAGTGGTCTAAGGTAGGAAAATCGGTGAACCGGTGACAGGGTCATGGGCGGCCATGGCTCAATGATGCACGTGGGGAGCGAAGGCTAGAGGTCTACACGGAAGAACCGAGGACCTGACCCGAGACCCGTACGGGTTCGGGTCTATATGATCAGCCGGGTCTCAATCAATTACTTCAGGTCCCGGGTCTGTTTAACATTGTGGGTAATACCCGAGTCGATTGGACTCGGAGAACAGACACTCACATTTAAATAAAAAAAATTAACTTGAACTGTCGCATACATTTTTCTATGATGGGCAAAGTGCGTGAAAAAGTTTATATTTGGTTGCTCCAACCAGGCAGCTAATGGGCATGTGCTCTGGTAATGTTTCTCTGGCTACCAGTCAGGAGCTTCTGCAGTGAAACGCAATAACTTTGCCTTTGACAAGTGGCAAGTTGACCCGATAAACAACAAATGTAAAACTGCGTTATTCATCACCGTGACTGTAAAGTGGACTTTTAAAGCTGGAATAAGCATTAACATCAAGAGTAACATGGATGGAACTTTCGTGGCAATGAGGATTGGGCATCACTGTCAGGATATGAGGGAGAAGGCTAACTTCTATGGGTAAGACAAAAAGTTTAATTTTCGCTACTTGTTTTTTGACTTATTTAGCTAAAGAATATTTGCCGGTTGGGTCTGTGTCTACCCGGACTGGTTCGGGTCCAGCTTTTTAATAATAGATGGGTCAGCGTCAGTTACGGGTCCAGCTTTTAAATAATAGACGGTTCCGGGTCGGTTCCTGGTCCAGCTTTCACAATAACAGACGGGTTCAGTCTAGCACATTTACGGGTCTCTTCGGGTTCAGGTAGGAATTTTTGGACCCGTGTAGACCTCTAGCGAAGGCTGGCCCGTGTGGTCCGATCCAATAGACGATCTTCTCAAAACATACACAACAAGCTGCTGCTGCTGCTTCTTCGTTTGTGGGTTAACTGGCCCAGCTGCTGCTTCTTTGGCTATTTCATTGCTACTGTGGTTACACGCGTGGATACTGCCTACTAGCAGTCTGCATGTGTAATTGCACGTCGACGCAGACTACGATGCAAAAGTATATGAAAAACAACACCATAGGCCAGTGGTTCCCAAACTTTTTCAGCATGCGGCCCCCCTTGTGTACGGTGCATTCCTTCGCGGCCCCCGAAAGAAAATTTGTGACAAAAAACTGTTCTAAAACTCAACATTTTACTAAAACATATTAAATTATACAAAAAAGTAGTGCTTTTGGTTAGTATCCTTATTTTTTATGTTTAATTACACAGAATTCATGATCAATTAATGTATTTTATAAAATGACATAAAACTGGGGCCCCCCTGGCACCATCTCGCGGCCCCCCTGGGGGCCCCGGCCCCCAGTTTGAAAAATACTGCCATAGGCTACTCTGTAGGATGTATGCATAACTTTAATGAACGCCAAAATCGATTTTCACTGGGAAAAAAAATCGTGATTTTGATTTTCAGCTAAGACACTTTTTATAGAAAATATTGTATTTTGTTATGACATATAACATCTTGTGATCCACGAGTACCACATTATTAAAATAATTTACCATTTGAAAAAAGCATATTTTTTTGGACACCAAATGCACCCACCCATATACACTTCTGTTCTTTACAATTATTTTATACTTGAAAAACCGATTAATTATATAAATATTTTAGCTCTATTTTAGCTATTTTTTAAACATAATAAATATACATGGCTGTTTGTTGTCTGTATTATCAACAAATACATAATGAACTTACAATCTATAAAGCCACATAGATGTTAATACAGGTACATCGGATATGTTTATGATGAAAATATCCACATTTGAAAATGTCCTAAATGTGCTCTGACGCATTAACGTCAGTGACTGAACTCGCGCACTCAATTTCGTCCCAATCTTCCCTATAGTGGCCTCAAATGCAAATGTTTTTTGCTGTATAGAGAATAGTTTTGGACACAGCAGTGCGCTAAGGCCACGAGAGTCGCTTTCCGTGACACCGCTGACAATCCCACAATCCACCAATAAGGCGCGACGCTCGGTTTCCATAGAAATTAATAGAAAACGCATTTTAACTTGCAGCCTGGCATGATTTGACAAAAGTACCGCCTTTCGCTACTAAGTTTTGTAAACATGGAGAGTAAATGCTTTGCGCTGTTCGACGTACAGATCTCCATTGGCACCAAGTTGTTTTTATGTGTGTCCGGTTTGAATGGAGGTAATCTTAATTTTGATCTGTTTTGTCATTTATCACCTTTTTGCTTGAGAGAAAGAATTGTTAATTTTGTCAACCATTTTGCTTGGAAAGTATGCTCGTATCATCTTTCATTTCAAATTTATTGCAATGGTATTTATTATTTTTTAAAGTGTAGCTTGCTTATTAAATATAAGATTTACATTTAAGATATTATTTTCTTGTAATTATTTCCTAACATGTGCAACAATCAGTTTTATTGAAGGATTTAAAAGAAGCATTAAATGCTGCACCAGGAGGTTACCTCTAGGTTTTACATTACCGCATCTAACAATCAGAAAGCATCAATCAGAAAGCATAACTATTCACGTTTTACCCGGCAACTGCAATTACTCTATATTCATTATGTCGTCATTTCAAAGAAGCATTCATAAATGCTTATTCTTACAGTTTACTGGCACTGATCTGAATGCATGCCGCTACTTTCTCACCAGAAGAGGGCAATCCGATGCATCTCACTTGCAAAAGAAGGTTTGGCAATAGTGTGACTGCACCAGTGCGCAGTGCAAACACACATACACACACTAGCTCCTCTTAAAACCATATTTTTTTGTGACAGATGTGCGAAGAAAGAATAGCAAGCTAATTGTGGCTTACAGTACAGTGCGTCAGACAGCACAATACCTGAGCTTCTTAGAGATCAGCAGATATCTGGACTACATAACTCATTCTGCGCGCAGCTTTCCATCTATAGCCTACAGGACATTCAAAGATTTTTGGGCATTCCATAGTTGGCTTTCTTTATAGCTGCGCACCTTGGCGAATATCCTATGGAGCGCTTTTGCGCAAATCTCTCCAAACTTTCCAACCAAGCGGAGGTTATTTTAATGTGAAGGATTTAAGTGATGCACGCGGAAATGTTCATCTTCGGACATTCTCACTAAGCAAATGTCCTTTTTTTTGCAGGGAAGAGCCCTTGCATTGCTGGTTTTCACTTGGACATGTTGCTTAATGGCGCAACTGCGGGATTGAAATAACGGTACTGTTGCAGGAGTTTTTCCCAACATTACCAACATCTCTTGCACCGGAGCTTTGGGCAGGTTTTCTTTTCGTTTAAAGACGGTGCCATGCGGGATCGGAAATCACTCATCGGAGGACTGTAAACCCTGCTGGAAATCAGAGTTACGCGGAGATGGGTATGTTTGCATTTGTGAATTCAACTAAGTTAATATATTCATTAATCGACATACATTTTCAGTGGTCTTTTTGCTGTTTTGATACACTTGGCAGGTCTGTGATATCAGCTCTAGAGATCCCAAAACCCTGTGGCGCGCATCCTGAGACGCGCGACCCTTTCTTAAAATAACATTGCTGTAAGAAATGTATCAGATGAAGTGTGTTTGAATGTGTTTAATGGAAATGAACGAAGCATCTCTAAAGCTGTCCTTGGTGTTTGCGCGACAACTTTCAACATGCACACCCGTGCATGCATACATCATACAAAAGATGAATTTACTAAATAATATTGCAGTCTATGGTTGTGCATGTATTGTACGATCAACAGGCTGATTCTGTGTTGTTTTGCTGTCCTGATTCCTCTGTTGAAAACGGTTCTGAACTCGCATCGGGAGATTATACAGTACTGCCTTAGATGTGCCCTTGTGCAGAGCATCCGACACAGTAAATGCAATGCTGATTATAGTAATACACCACTTCATGTATATAGTTATGTGAAAGACATGCATTATGTGAAGGACATGCGGGGGTTAATGTCAGTTCTTGCATCCTTTAAAGAGATAGAGAGAAAAAAACTGGACTTTGATTGATGTTTTGATGCAGATGATCTCCAAATAGTAAAAAAGCTGTGATTTACTCTCAGAAAACGTTAATTCAATGCTGGAATTCATATTGTTTGAGGTGCAGAGGTCATGTGTATTGTTTTTACCTGGTGCATGCCTTGCTTGCTATTTAAATTGGAGGAATTTTAGCCTATGAGACTTAGGAGAGGTGGTCAAGTTGTCCTGTCATAAATAATTATAATCAGATCTTAAATACCCCCCCCCCCTTCAATATTTATCAATGGCCACACTGCTTTCTGTTGTGCCATTCATAAGAAGGCAGTATGGCTTAATGAAATGAAATTCTGGTCAAATGCATCCTTTGAAATGCCTCAAGCAAATAAGGAAATGTGCAATAGAGATTAGCCCAAACCAATATGACATTCGAACCAAACGGTTCATTTTATTATAACGGCTTGATGTCTTAGTGTCCTGATATAGGCTGCTTTCTGAGCAGATGATGTAGGTGGACGTTCTCTCTCGTGCCTCACAGGTGTGCTGTTTGCTCAGCTCAGTCAGATCTCATCCCATACCAAAAGCTGAGATTTTAAAACTAGTCCCTTCTGGTGGTATTTCTCATGGATTTGACTAAAGATAAAGTAACTTAAGACATCCAGATGAAATGAGAAAATGATTGATTACACCTCAATCTGGCATATAAGGATCATTGGCGTATTCCTTAAAAATAGCATTTTTTGTGAATAAAGTGTGTATTTCTGGAATAATGTTTACCCAAATTAACCTGTAGTGTCATTTTGCTTGTTTTGTTGCCATGTCTGTGGTGTCTGCTTGGGTATAATAGCACAGCATGAAGAACGAGTGCTTACTGTCACATTCCCATTAAGTACCTTACTGTGATATTTTAACACTACAGAAGGGATAAGAGCCGAAACGAATCCCTCCCATCCTCTTTATCTACCTGTCTTATGTCATGGCAGCAGATGAAAGACATCTGGACATATGAAGTGTCCCCTTATTAAATGCCTAGGAGCTTTCCCATGAAATAAAGTGGAGAGGCTGTCAAAACAGATAAATGTTGAGGGACGTCGTGGTCAGGGAATGAGAAATGGACATTGGTAGTTTCTCCGTTCTTAGGTTTGATTGGTTAAACTGTGAAGATTGCGGATGTGACCCGGGCTGTCGGGGGAAATTAAAATGTGGGTAATGGAAATATCATTTGGTTTGATGGGAGGAGGAATACCAAAAACTTGGGATGAGAAATCCCTTTTGTGACTTCTGCGTTCGGGCTCTGTTTGAATGAGATGGGATTGCGCCAGAGTAGTTCAATTTTCTGTCGGATTATCTTCGTGTGAGATTAGCACTGCTGTTTTGGGATTAAGCTTTTCCTGCTCACTCAGAAACAAATCACAGATGGGATTAGGTTTGAAAAGTTGGCCAGCGTTACAGTGATACAGTATTTTCTGCAGAGCTCTGCGTTTAGTTTATTGTGTTAAATGAAGAAAATTTCATGAGGACGTACATAACGCAGCGAACACAAAGTTCCAATATATCTACTCAAGAGGATAACCGTGTTGCTCAGATATTGCACTTTTATAGCTTGCAAAAATAAAAGTGCATAAGTTTCACAGCGATGCCATAGAAGAACCAATTTTGGCAAAGATCCCAACCTTTCAGGTAGCTATCGAAGCCTTTAGTTAAAAATCTGAGATCTCAATATGACCTCACATCTTTTCATTAATGGCCAAATTACAAGGCAAAGTTTAAGAAAATGTTGAGATCTCCTAGGAAGCTCAAAAGGAGACGAGTCAAATTACTAGGATGTTTTTTGTAAGGATACAAGTCTGAAATGCTCAAGTCTTCGGTTGCTCTCCATTTAATTTAATTCCACTCTAGGAGAAACAATTAAGATATGAAATGGATCTCATTTAGATTTTTCCCGATAGGTATCCAGTTAGTGTGATTGCTTCTACCACAGGAAAAGTTTTGAAGCAACTGTGGTTTTGAGGTCAGGATGTGGGTGTGTTTTAATGCTGGTAACATGATGAATGAGTTTTAGGATCAAGGGCTGGTTTACACGCGCTATTTGACTGCATCTCGGCTAGCATCCTTTATCATGATGAATTGAAAGCAGGTAGCAGAAGGCCAAGGAGCCATTATGCTTTATGCATATAGACGGAGAAAAACAAATAAAATGGGAGGTTTATGGGTTTGCTGGTCTTGTACGTAAAGCATGAGGGTGACCATAATTAAAACTTTGAGAATTTGCATACAAACCCTTTTGGGGTGTGCAGCTGTGTCCTTGCACACCTTTGCATAACTTTTGTGATCTTGCCTAAGGTTCTGTGTAGTTGCTGTTGCAGAGAACAAATTGATTAACCCGCCTCTCTTCTTCTAATTAGACAGCCATGGTCCTCCCAAGTGATTTACCGGATGAATTTAAAGGCTGAAATTCTTACACTGGGCAAAATGAAAACCAAAGTTATTTTCAATAAACACTTATTTTTAAGCCATGTTGGGTAAATATTGGACAGAACACACTGCTAGGTTGTTTTAACCCCACTGCTGTGTTATTATAACCCATGGTTGCAACAACCCAACTTTGGGTATTTTTTAACCCAGCATGGGGTAATTTTTAACCTAGCATGTGTTCTGTCCAGTATTTACCCATTATTGGTTAAAGTAACCTAGCTTTTTTAGAGTGCAATGATTGGATGAATATTGGACAGAACCAACAATTGGGTTATATATCAACCTATGCTGGGTTGTTATTACCCAACTATGGGTTGAAACACCCCAGCAAACAACTTTACTTAGGTTTATTTTAGGGCTGTCAAAAGATTAATCGCGATTAATCGCATCCAACATAAAAGTTTGTGTTTACATAGCATATGTGTGTGTACTGTGTATAAATATTATGTATATATAAATACACATACATTCATGTACATATTTAAGAAATATTTGCATTTAAATACTGTATATACATTTCTATAATTTATATTATATATAAATATAAATATTTTATATATAAATATAAAAATTTTTTCTTAAATATATACATGATTGGGTGTGTTTTTATATATAAATAATAATTATACATAGTACACACACACATGTTATGTAAACACAAACATTTATTTTGGATGCGATTAATCGCGATTAATCTTTTGACAGCCCTAGTTTATTTATAACTCAACGTTTGGTTCTGTCCAATATTAACTATGGGTTAAAATACCTCAGTGAATACAATATGAAGAATCTTTTGATCTTGACTCGACTAGTGTCAAACTCCTTTATTAAAGGAATAGTCCATTCTCTTAAAAGAAAAATCCAGATAATCCACTCACCACCATGTCATCCAAAATGTTGATGTCTTTCTTTGTTCAGTCCAGAAGAAATTATGTTTTTTGAGGAAAACATTGCAGGATTTTTCTAATTTTAATGGACTTTAATAGAGCCCAACATTTAAAACTTAACTCAACACTTAACAGTTTTTTTCAACGGAGTTTCAAAGGACTATAAACAATCCCAAACAAGGCATAAGGGTCTTATCTAGTGAAACGATTGCCATTTTTCACAATAAAAATAACAAATATACACTTTTAAAACACAACTTCTCGTCTAGATCTGGTCGTGATGCGACAGGAGACCCCACGCAATACGTCATGACGTCAAGAGGTCACATAGGACGAACGCGAAACTCTGCCCCAGTGTTTACAAGTGTGTTGAAAGGGGACCGGTCCTATGTTGTTGTATGTCAACTGATACTAATTAATGTCTTTGTGGCAGTTTATTGTTTAAAATGGTCCGCAAATGTGCGTTTTATATATGTAACACGTGACCTCCCTACATCACCACGCATTTACGTTAGGTCGCGCTGGACCGGACCTAGACAAAAAGTTGTGGTTTAAAAGTACATATTTCTTATTCTTCTTGTCAAAAATGACAATCGTTTCGCTAGATAAGACACCCACGCCTCGCCTGGGACTGTCTACAGTCCTCTGAAACTCAGCTGAAAAAAACTGTTAAGTGTTGAGTTAAGTATTGAATGTTGGGCTCTGTTGAGGTCCATTAAAATGAGAAAAATCCTGCAATGTTTTCCTCAAGGGACATAATTTCTTCTCTACTGAGCAAAGACAGACATCAACGTTTTGGATGACATGGTGGTGAGTAAATTATCTGGATTTATCTTTTTTAGAAAATGGACTAATCCTTTAATAAAATTACAAAATTATTATTTACAAGTAAAATATTACAATTTTTTGTTTTGTGTTTTTAAATGTATCTATTTTACCAATATATATATATAGGTCTACCTTTAACACTTGAAATATTGTCTTTGTCTAAGTCTTAAAGGACAAGTTCGGTATTTTATACTTAAAGCCCTGTTTTCAGATTGTTTATGATGAAATAGGACGGTTTTGACTGAAATTTGGACCTATGATGCTGGCCTGAGAATTTTCGGGTGTTTGTTATATTACCCCCCACTTCTACAATGGCTGCCTAGGTGCACTGGAACAATCCTTCCTAAAATGCATTAAACTTTTGTTTACAAAGACATGAAACTCACAGTGTGGTCAGGGGTGTTCACTGATATGCTCACACAAAAATCGGTGCAAAAGATGCTTTCCAACAGGTGTTTTTAGCATTCATTGTTAACTTGTGGACCTATTTTTCCAAACACCTCACACCTGTATATTCTTCCGCTGAGAGCTTGAATAATAAACACTCCAGCCCAGGTGGTGGCGCTAATCTGCCTTTGTCAATTGCAAGAATACAAACAACGTTCCCGGCGCGAAGTAATAGCGTACCTCACAACACATCTAATACAAGTCAATGGAGTTGGACAAAAACTACGATAAAACCTGTTTTTTATTGTGGGGGCTGATACAACAAACACTCAAAAATTCTTGCGCCAGCATCATATGACCAAATTTCAGTCAAAATCTTTCTATTTCGTCATGAACAATCTGAAAACAGGGCTTTGAGTGTAAAATACCGAACTTGCCCTTTAAAATAAGTAGTGCTGCCTCACGATTAGTCCAGACTTATCGTTTGCAGAATACATTTTAGTCTATTTATTAAACATAATATTTAATTATTACTGTATATATTTTAAACAAAAACTTTTATTCTGCAAATGATTAGTCACAACTAATCATGAGGCAGCACTAAAAATAAGCCTTAAAGAACATAACCCTCTACCCCTGCCATAACAGATCTACTTCAAAGTCTTCAAATACAGACTAAGGACTTTGTTTTTCAATATTTGAAAATAATTCAAAGTCAATTTACAAAGCTGAAGCGATTGTGCTGCAAATAACAACTTGTTCTGCCTACGTTGTGTCTCCAAGACTATTAGATTAGCTGGATTTATTCAATTGACCTACGAAATGTTTAGATTAGATCTAGAGGCCAGTAAACAGTAGTTGGGCCGGATGATTTAAACGCATTTCTGCTCAATGCTGCACTCACCATTGTAGATTTATATAATTACTGTAATATTTACTCAATTGTTGTAATATGATTAAAGGTTCAGACCCTTTGTCTTTGGTCTGGCCACTCAAGATAAGCCAATAATTTCCTGTTTTGAAGCTCTTATCAACTCTGGCACCCTTTTCCGCCCCATTTCTGCCTAAACTGAGGAAGATGGCCCAATAGATATTGAAGAAGATTTTCATGTGATTTTGAGGCTGTCTTCTTCCTTTAAAGAACAAAACAACTGCATAAAAATGCATGAATCACTTCTCTTATTTGTTTTGTTGTGCCATTGTTGTATTTTCTCTTTGCGGGGTGATTGCATTTTTTTATGTTGATAACTTGAGATTGTGTTATGTTGGGAGCTTTATCCACAAGCTCATATTTTTTTGTGAATAAACTTTTAGAGACTGTTAATCATAAACTTTGTTTATTTCAGAAACCTTGGCGCGGCGTGAGAATATTTTTAACAGCCTTATTTGAATAAAGTTTCTGTTGTCTGTACAGCTTTATTGGTTGCTTCAAGGTAAAGGTGTATATTTGCTTTCATTTTAATTAAAGCACATGAACTCATTAAACAGGAAAAATTAATTGACATTAGTGTTTTTTTAAGAATGCGGCTGTTGTTGAGCAATTTGCATAGTAATCACATTATTACAAAATGAAGAGGAGGAAAATAAAATTTTGACTCGGAGCCACACTAATAAAGTTCATACTTCCCACCTGCATATAAGATACAGTAAAGTAAACAATGACTGTGTAATTTGATAGCTTACTTCATTAAAACAGTATAACGGGACAAATTAGGTATTAACTGAAACATATTCAATAACAAAGCTAAAATATTTTTAGTGTTTGACTGAAAACAAAATGCATTTTTAGTACATTTTGTAAGATGGGCATTGACCAAATAATTTTTCTTGTGTTTTATGCAGGATCCCTGGTGAGATCCCGCTGGCTTATGATCCCACTGCTTGTGCAAGCCTGGCTGTTGGCTTCCCAAGGCAGAGTCCGAGAGAAACCGTGTCCTCGAAGCTGCCGGTGTGATGGCAAAATAGTGTATTGCGAGTCGAATGCCTTTCGCGATGTGCCAAAGAACGTTTCGGTGGGATGCCAGGGCCTCTCTCTGCGTTACAACAGCTTGGCGAATCTTAGGCCTGGTCAGTTTGCCAGCCTCAGTCAGTTGGTTTGGCTGTACTTGGACCATAACTACATCAACGTGGTGGACAGACAAGCATTTCAGGGCGTTCGAAGACTGAAGGAATTGATCCTCAGCTCTAACAAGATTACGCACTTGGAAAACAGCACGTTTCATTCGATTCCCAACTTGCGCAATCTGGACCTCTCCTACAACAAACTGCAAGTCCTGCAACCTAATCAGTTTCAAGGCTTACGCAAACTGTTGAGTCTCCACATTAGATCGAATTCCCTCAAGACGGTTCCCATGCGCGTGTTTCAGGATTGTCGAAACCTCGAGTTTCTCGATTTGGGCTACAATCGACTGAGGAGTCTTACCCGTAACGCGTTTGCGGGACTCCTCAAACTGACCGAGTTACACTTGGAGCACAACCAATTCTCAAAGATCAATTTTTCTCATTTCCCACGGCTTAACAATCTCCGGGCTTTGTATCTGCAGTGGAATCGAATAAAGTCAATAACGCAGGGAATTACGTGGACCTGGACCTCATTGCAAAAGCTGGATCTCTCTGGGAATGACCTGCAAGTGTTGGATGCAAGCATTTTCCAGTGTCTGCCCAATTTGCAGACTCTTAATCTAGACTCCAATAAGCTAAGTAACGTGTCCCAAGGGGCCATAGGGGCTTGGATCTCTCTCACTACGATCAGTCTTGCAGGTAATATTTGGGAATGCAGTCCCAGCTTATGTCCTCTTGTGACGTGGCTGAGGAACTTTAAGGGCAACAAGGAGACCACCATGATTTGTGCTGGACCAAAGGAAGTTCAGGGCGAGAAAGTGATCGAGGCTGTTGAAACCTATGGATTCTGTAAAACGACCCCTACTCCTTACCTTCCGTTGTTCTCCACTGTAAACTCTAAGTCCAAAACCGGACGTCTGCCCCTGCCCACCATGTTCAAAGCGAACGAGAAGATAGCACGCAACAATCCCGTCGCTCCTTCCCCAACGGTCGCATCCCCGCCTGCCCCTGAGCACGACTTTGAGCATGTTTCTTTTCACAAGATAATAGCCGGCAGCGTCGCCCTTTTCCTATCCGTGGCCATGATCTTGCTAGTGATCTACGTCTCCTGGAAGCGTTACCCCAGCAGCATGAAGCAACTCCAGCAGCATTCCATGGTGAGAAAACGCCGGAAAAAGGCACGAGAGACGGAGCGGACCCTCAGCTCTCCGCTACAGGAATATTATGTGGACTACAAACCCACAAACTCTGAGACCATGGACGTACTGGTCAATGGGACAGGACCCTGTACCTACACCATCTCCGGCTCCCGAGAATGTGAGGTATGATCCGTCGCCCTCTAAAATCCATTACCACTGCAGGGAACAAGAGGTAAATGTCCAGTCGATGTGAGGCAAATTGTGTTGTCCCCCCGCTAGCTGTTCCCATCCAATGGGTAGGAAACATGGGTCAGTGCATGGCAACTTGAGTTTTGAGACTTTTTAAGCAAAGTTTTGTAAACCTTTTACCTCAGGTATAGTAAAATAAACGTTTCTAAAAATTTCTAAGCTTTGGTGATTGATTGGCTGACAAAGAGCGTGAATTTTCAATTACTGCATACTGAAGTCTCTATGCATTGGTCTTTTCCTATCCTGTGTGTGTTTTTGCATCAGTACCAACATGCAGGCACATAAACGCTGAGTCACATGAATTGGGATAAAATGTTTGTGTAAAGGAAAAAAGGCAGTAATGAAATGCAAGATCTAATATATTGGTGTGGTTCCAAGATAAATATTTGACTCATTTGAGATTCAAGGTAGCATTGACCGGATTATCGAAGGGTCAGAGAGTTTTTTCGAAGTATCATGCACTTTGTCAGAAAAATTACCATTTCAGGATGTAATTAAAGACACACATGACTGATCCTTGAGAGTCATCTTGCCACATGGCTGCTCCTGATGTACAAGGATCTTGTAAATGATGGGATGCAGCTGGAATGTGTCATAGGTTCTCTGTATGAACTCTTGAATGATACAGGTCAGAGATGTAATGGAGCTTGCCAAAATGCTTGCGGTGAACGTTGTGAAGATGAGGTATACGTACAATGCAAATGATTCTTTCAACAAAAGCAAAGACAATCTTCATGGTAGAAATATATTTGGTGCGTGTACATCCAATTTTTTTGTTACATCTTCTCTAAAGGTCATATTGAGTGCTTCTCCATTTTGAATTCCTTTGCATTGTTTACATTGTTTAAAGACGTGCGCATGAGCTTTGCTTGAGATCACCGTCATAATTTCTTCTTTACTGATTCAGTGGATAGTAGGTAAATTTATATTGTTGGCCACTGTATTTCCATTTAAATAATGAGACCAGAGGGATGCATCCGATTTTATAGCTCTGAAGATGCTTTCTATTCGGCTTTGCAGGAAATAATTATGAAATGTCCCATGAACCTGAAATAATTATTGGGGTGAATTAATGAAATTAACGAATAGATGTAATTCACAAGTGTTGGACTAAGAGGCTTAGAGATTTATTCAGAAGTGCTATGGTGATTGTCTTTGCTTTCACAGCAGTGATCTCAAATATTGTACATTGTAGTTTTGCTGTCCCGCTTGTGTATTTGTGCCATGCTGATCCATTTGCTTTACAGTACAGTATTTTTATTGTCGACATCCATTATGTCCATTGCCCCCTTTGTTGCCCCTAGTGATGTGTTTTTCCCTCTTTGGATGATTGTACTGTAAAAAACATTTGTTTACGTGTGAAAATGAACCCTGTGTTGTAGCTTTGCATATTTACAAGATACAAGCAACCCTTATGGCAGATGTATAAAACAGTGATATGGGGTGATTGTGTATGAGATGAACCGTCAGACCTCTTGCAAGCCACTGGTACTTCTAGTTGCTATGTAACCAGGATTGAAATCATATTTTATGTGCAGTATTGAATCATCTATATAACGCTCAAACACGGATGCATAATTATTCATAATTGTAGTTTTTACTGTAATGTTGTTTACAGTATGGTAGCAGGTCTGAAACCTTTTGCTGTCTTTATTATTAGTATACGCATAATTGATATAACTATCATTTGCATTTCACAAATTATTTAAGGTTGGCAGACCTATTACCAGTAAAGAGATTGTGAGGGATGCGTTCATAATAGAGTTCTGCTACATGACCAAAACAAAAGGTTTTGGTCCGGTTATGCTTTTGTCAGTTTTCCGTTTTTCAATTTGGGAATCTGGTTTGTAATTATTGAAACCATTAAAATAGGCATGTCAAAGTTAATGTGGTAAAAAAAAAATATTATGAAAAATAAGATAAAATGTGAAATAAACATTATTGTTATTGCATTTACCTAATTTGGCGCTATTTTAATGTTATGTTTATGATTTCTCAAGGTCTTTACAGAGAGCAACAGAAATGTATAAAATGTATTAAATTATTGCAGAATTGACCACAATAACAGTCAAGGGTCATTTTTTTTTAAAATTTGAGATTGGTAAAATTGAGATTTATGTATAATCTTAAAAAGCTAAATAAATTTTCTATTGATTTATGGTTTGTTAAGATAGGACAATATTTGGCAGATAACATATTTATATATTTCAGATAACTATTTGAAAATCTGGAATCTGAGGATGCAAAAAAAAAAAATTTTTTGAAAATCACCATTTAAAGTTGTCAAAAAAGTCATTAGCAACACATATTACTAATGATAAATACAATTTTATATATTTACCATAGGAAATTTACAAAATATCTTTTAGAAAAATCGATAATTTTGACCACCCATATATTTTTTTTTTACAAATATACCTTTGCTACTTAAGACTGGTGGTCACATTTAGTGCTTGATTTTTTTCTGTGTGTTGTTGTGCAGTTTAATAAAAAACTAGTAACACTTTACAATAGGGTTGTGAATGCAGCTAATATGAACAATACTACAGCATTTAATCTTAGTTCATGTTAATTCCAGCATTTACTAAAACAAATTTAAAATCAAAAATTGTATTTGTTAATTTCAGTTAATGCAAAATGCACAACATAAACAATTGTATTAACTAACATTATTATTAAATGTTAAAAAATTATATTGCAATTTGCTCATTAGTCATGCATCAACTAATGTTAACAAATACAACCTTAGTGTAAAGCGTTACTGGAGCATGCGAGATTCATTATGTTTGTGGTCCATTGCTTAAAGAAGGAAAAATTAGAGATTTATTTCAGGTTTAACTCAAGTTTAGGTTACACGGTTTCAGTACAAGCTAGAATTGGATTTAAAGGGATAGTTCACCCCAAAATAAAAATGTTGTCATCATTTACTCACCCTCATGTCGTTACAAACCTGTGTTATTTTTTTGTTCTGCTGAACGCAAAGGAAGATACAGTGAAAAAAAAAACTTATGGACATTGGTTGTGCATGATTAAATGAGGTTTTATTAAAATTAAATTAACATTAATTCAAATTAATTTCATTTTAAGAAAAACTGATTTAATCATGTTGAACTGGTGTACATGATTAAATTACGTAGATCCAAGAATTTTTTAAAGAAAATCATTTTAGGAAAACTTAAAAATTCAGAAAATCTTTTTCAGTCTATTTGTAATGAAACAGGAAACAGAAGCATCGTTGACTTCCATAGTAGGAAAAAATAAAACTATGGAAGTCATTGCTGCTCAATAAATAAATAAATAAAGTGGTTTGGTTTCAAATATTGCTCAAAATATCTTACTTTGTGTTTTTAATTTTTACTAATTTTCATTTTTGAAAAAAAATGCCTTTAATGTAATGTAGTGGAGTCATCTATTGTAATTTATTCAAAATATTGTTTTCATATTGCCGTCAAATATTTTAAGTGCTATAGAAAATCTACAAAGAAAAAAGTTTTTACTCAAGCCTCCTCCTCTCTATTTAATCAAACGGTTGCTCTCCCTCACTTGCTTGTGAGTCCCTGACAGCTTTCTGTTGACAAGGCAGAACCGCAGGACGTCCAGGCAGTGGGCCATTACTGAAACCCCTTGATGTTGTGAACAGACAGGCTGGCCATATTTACAGCAGGAAAGACCTTGATTCTATCTCAGAAAATTGGAAGTGTCAAAGAGGGCGATCAGAGACATAAAGCTACTGCTGTCAGAAAGCAATTTTTATCATACGTCGATAACCTGCGACCTCCCGTGAACGCTGTCATTGGCGTCTCTTGCACACACAGATAGAGGTCCGCGGTACAGGAGGTATACGGTGAGACCGAACGTGATGTGTAACATTTTGCTGATAATATTGTTTGTGTGACTATCTCCTCTATACACGTTGCAATGTTTTGTTTTTTATATGGAAAGACTTTGGAGAGGCATCCTTGCTGCCCACATACAGTACTGTAGTGTAGTGATTGATTTGAGACACTGAATAAGAAGCAAATACAAATAGTGACTCATATACTGTGGACTCCACTCACAATGAATTTTAATAGTTGGAGGATCAATACAATACCATAAAGATTACACACAAAATAGTTGTTGTCTTTATAAAAGCTATACTGTATAGATATTGTTTCATCCGGGTCCTGTACACGGAGAACTAAAGATTTACTCACGCAAATGGCATGATTGACACACAGGTAACCATAGCAGCATTCTGCCGTCTCGCATGCTTTTGACCAAAGTAATATTACAGCAAAAAGACATGTTGTGATATGCCATTTGAACTAAACTTCTGTCTAAAGAGGCGTTGCTGTGATGGAGCGTCGCAGAGCGCTGTCTTGCAGTGTTGTCATGTCCACATATTTTTGGGGCTTTAAGTTTTAAGGCTTACATTTTTAGTCTTGCCTCATAAAGCGATCGAGTTATTAAATTGGAGAGATTGTCACGATAGTTCGATTTTATGTTTGAATTTTACATATGGATTCATCATGGGTTGTTTTCAAGATCTGGCAACACAAGGAGGTAAATGCTTACATCTTTTCAAGAGACATGCATCACCCTGATATACATTACCAACTAGTTGTCCAGTTCGATTTTGTGTACGCTGTGAAAAAAATTCTCTAAATGCGGTTGTAATAATATTAGAGCGTTATGTTTTGCGACAAACCTCAATCTTGGCATTGTGTGTTGTATGCATTTGTCTTGCGGGATTGACAGGTACATGCCTTTTTTGTGCCTGCATACCGTTGTGACGATCAACTGTTTTTGGCTTTTTGCTCATGATGCGATCAAGTTTATGGTGTTATTAAAGTGTGAAGGTTCTGGTCCCAATATTTTAAAGGAACATTCCCACATTTAAGGATTTTAGCTTATTCACTGTATCACCCAGAGCTAGACAAGTCCATACATACCTTTCTCATCTCCGTGCGTGCTATAACTCTGTCTGACGCAGCCTCCGCTAGCTTAGCTTAGCACACAGACTGGAAGTAAATGGCTTCAGCTAGCATACTGCTCCCAATAAGTGAGAAAATAATGAAACATTTTCCTATTTATATGTTGTGATTTGTATAGTCACATCGTTTACAAATAACAAGGTCAAATGAGACACAGCCATCTTTTAACCATATACATACTGGGAACTATATTCTCAGAAGGCGAAGCACTGCTACTTGAGCGGAGTGATTTGCACAACTCTGACCGAACTCTCTGCTCCTTACCAGGGGGCTTCTCGGGTGTGACTATACAAATCACAACACATTAATAGGAAAATTTGCGTTATTTTGTCACTTATTGAGAGCAGTAGGCTAGCTGGAGCCATTCACTTCCAGTCTTTGTGCTAAGCTAGGTTAGCGGTGGGTGCGTCAGCACGCACAGAGATGAGAAAGGTATGTATGGACTTATCTAACTCTGGGGGATACGGTGAATAAGCTAAATTCCCAAAATCTGGGTGTATTCCTTTAAATTTTGAGGTAAGCATTTGCATTTTTTTCGGTTTATCATTGGATTTTTTTTCACTGTTTTTCATGCAAGGTCTGGCAACACTAGTAAGCACACGCTCATGCATCTATGATTTTCTGCAATTCTAGCCATTTATTTTTTTTAAAAGAGAGGCCTGTCATGTCCAGGATGCACGCTTAACCTCTCGACGCGCACTTGCTCGGGTGCGGGATGACGTCAGTTTTTTTATGCTGCTAACAATATCTGTATAGCCTATTGTCTACAAACATTAATAAAATTAACATTACTATACGTTGTTTTAAAGGTCTACGGGTTTAGCATCAGTGTATGGTCTCTGTTTTGAGATACAGATGCTCTAGCATCATAAATGTAGTATTTTGTTACAGAAGTCCAGATGACAGCATGCAAAATATAAACGTGACTTCTTACCTTTGTGTTGATATAACGATCGCGAGTCAAATCCAGTCTGTTTCAGATGTTTAAATAACTCATGAAAACCGTCTTATAAAATACATCCAATGACCATTGTTGTCCACAAAATTGTATAATCTGTGAAATATAGATATATTGTTTGTCCATTGTTTACATCAGATTTCGCATGAACATTTTGTAATAGAATATAATATACAATCTGAGGATTATGTACGTCGTAACATTGTATATGAGATTACACTCGCTTTCAAACCTGCATTCAAACTTTGTTTTCTGACTCGCTTGATCCTCCAATGACAATGAAAAATATTGATAGACAGAACGTGTAGCCAATTAGATAACGAATCCAACGATCTTTGTGTGACGTTTTATTTCCTGGTGTAGAAACTCTATTTTATACACTAACATAAGTATAAATAATAATAAGAACGAATGTGTATGCATGTAAACAAAATACTTTTGTTTTGGGGCTGACCCGCACTTAGAAAAGGCACTAGTCTTACAAAAACTCTTGCAAGAACCTCATTTTTGGGCCTATTGACCTCAAACGTGAAACATAACTTCTTTAGACTTGTGGCTCATTGCATTTCTAGGTTTCACACACATATATATCATTAGGATTTTAGTATTAAAAGATGTTATGCAAAAAAATATTTTCAATGTACTTCGGCCTCTCTAACTTTTTAAATTTTTATCTTAAAATAATTTTGAAACCTGGAAAATGAAGCTCAAAGTGTCTTCTTTCTAATGATAACATAGTTATCTTATGCTTGTACTCTAAACAGTTTAGTAAAAACAACCCTTTTAGTGAAAGTAGGTATTTTCATGGTTTGGCCAGAGTGGGGGTGCTTTTTTTAAGAGGTTAAATACTTTACCAACAACTAGTTGTTCAGTTCGGTTCTGTACACACTACACAGAGTTTCTGTAAATGCGGTTGTTGGTCTCGTAAATAACTTAAGTGTGTGTGTACTCATAGATTTGATCGTAAAGCGTGCATACGCAAAAATCCACGGAAAGTCCATTTTATAAAAACTGTCATGTGCTTCGTGCCATGTCAGGGTCGGAGCAGGTGTACGCACTTTTACTTGTCTGATTGCTGCAGGTTTTTGGAAATATAAGCCATTCTTGCTGCTCGAAATTGGGTTTAAACATTGACAAGCGCTCTTTTATATGTAAATGACAATAAGGCATCGGTTAAAGGCGTAGAGCTGCAACTGCTCAGCTGCGCGTGAGTGCAAGATCATTTGCGATTTATACATTTCACATCTGAAAGAAAGGGGTACGCGCGTTTTCTTCTTTTTGATCATTTATCAAAAATGCGTACGTGTGATTCACAAACCGAACTGTGAATCACACGTACGCATTTTTGATAAATGATCGTAAGATCAAATGTAGGATGGTTTCTACGCAGCATTTTATACATGAGGCATTAAAGGTGAAGTGACAACCGAATTTAGCTGCAGTGTATACAGGGCTCCAGTCTGCTTCTTAAAAGGACAATTTTCGTTTTGGGAAATTGGGAAAACCTTTTCAACACAGCACACTTTAAGTCCATCAAGATTGTTTTAATGACAAAAAAGTTAAGATTAAAAAATAGTGCGTCACAAAAAGTAATCTTTGCAGATGTGTTTAGAGATTTGTACGGAGCACAGCTGTGAAAAGTCACTACTTAATCATTGTGACCATGTTTGGCTTTTCTCCAAAAACAAAGCCAGGGGCTTTGGCAGCATTGTTTTAGTGTATTAAAATGAACAAGCGCTTCCCCACGACTACAAATGTTCTCTTTAGCAGGACAGAAATCTCACAGAGCTCTCTGTCGGGTCAGCTTCTTTTGCTCCAAACGGTGAAGGTTTCGTCCTTCTGTTGGCCCGAGTCCCTGTGTTTCTGGCCCGATCAGCAGTGCTTTACCTTTCTCACCCCAAAAGACCCAAACAGTCGAACCCAGCACGGCTCTACTTTATGGATGCACATTGGTTGTTAAATATAACCGCACAGAACCACACCAAAGATTTCTGTCTTTATTAGGCTACTTTAAATGTCTATATTTTTGTATTGTAAAGTTACATTTGGCTGCTCATGTGAACCAATTTCTAAGTTTTAAATTAGTCTTCATATCTTTAAATATGTCTGTCTACCTGTCTATCAGTATCTTTCTTTATATTTGTCTGTCTGTCTATCTATCTGTAAGCCCATACAGGTTGATTGAACTTAAAAAATTTATGGAAACTCGTCGCCGTAAAAGAGTTAATTTTGCCTGGTTGAAATAACAATTAATTTTAAGTTTAATGTACTTAATGTTTTAATTTCTTCCAATATTCCTGCACTCTTTCCCCAGATAAGTTAGAAATTTGTGAGGAAACCCGTTTTATATAACTTTAGTTTTTATTACTTTTTAATGTTATAAATGGTATTATAACACCAAATTAATGACTGACTTTAAATCAATCATTGATTCTCGACAGAAACACACACAAAACTGTGTTTTTGACATACATTGTCAGTACTGTGGAGAGACATCCAATAAAATGTTCTGAACAGGGTTAATGTATGGAAACACTGATCACGTGAACAGTGACTTCACAAAATTATAAATACAACAAAACAACATCAATAATATAAGAGCTTAAACCTATATGACATTTTATTAACAAATATTTTGAGTAGTGAAAGTTCTTATCAGTTTTTATTCTGTGAAAAAGCAGAAAATAATCAAAATATTCAGGCGCAAAGGATTATGGGTATTCCTCACAACATGAACTAATACTTTTAAGTTCATTTTACTTGAATGTTTTAGTTTAATGGATTTGTAAGCTTAAAAGTTATATCAACTAAACTTTTTAAGCTTTGGCTTCAAAACAGAAAATATTAAGTGATGTTAACTTGATTGTTTAAGTAAAGATAATTTTTGGGTTAACAGTCTATTTATCTGTGTGTCTATCTATCTGTTTGTCTGTCTGTCCATCTGTCTATTAGGAAGTCTGTCTGTCTGCCTTTTAGCCTTTCTGTCTGTCCGCCCCTCCATCTGTCTGTCTGTTTTTCTATCTGTCTGTCTGTCTGTCTGTATCTCTCTATCAGTAAGTCTGTCTGTCCATCAGTATCTCTCTATCAATCAGTAAATCTTTCAGTTGCCTGCCTGTCTGTCTACTTTTCTTTCTGTCTGTTCGCCCCTCCATCACTCATCTCTCTATCAGTAAGTCTGTCTGTCTGTCTGTCTGTCTATCTATTAATCACTTTCTCTCTATCAGTAAGTCTGTCTGTCTATCTATCAGTGTCTGCCCTTGTATATGTCTGTCTGTCTGTCTGTCTGTATCTTTCTATCAATCAGTAAATCTTTCAGTTTACCTGCCTGTCTGTCTACCTTTCTTTCTGTCTGTCCGCTCCTCCATCACTCATCTCTCTCTATCAGTATCTTGCTATCAGTAAGTCTGTCTGTCTGTCTGTCACTTTCTCTCTATCAGTAAGTCTGTCTGTCTGTTTGTCTGTCTACTTTTCTTTCTGTCTGTCCACTCCTCCATCACTCACCTGTCTATCAGTATCTTTCTATCAGTAAGTCTGTCTGTCTGTCTGTCTGTCACTTTCTCTCTATCAGTAAGTCTAGCTGTCTGTCTGTCTGTCTGTCTACTTTTCTTTCTGTCTGTCCGCTCCTCCATCACTCATCTCTCTCTATCAGTATCTTTCTATCAGTAAGTCTGTATGTCTGTCTGTCTGTCTGTCTGTCACTTTCTCTCTATCAGTAAGTCTGTCTGTCTGTCTGTCTGTCTGTCTACTTTTCTTTCTGTCTGTCCGCTCCTCCATCACTCATCTCTCTCTATCAGTATCTTGCTATCAGTAAGTCTGTATGTCTGTCTGTCTGTCTGTCACTTTCTCTCTATCAGTAAGTCTGTCTGTCTGTCTTTCTATCACCATCTCTCTATCAGTATCTTTCTATCAGTAAGTCTGTCTGTCTGTCTGTCTATCACTATCTCTCTATCAGTATCTTTCTATCAGTATGTCTGTCTGTCTATCACTATCTCTCTGTCAGTATGTCTGTCTGTCTGTCTATCACTATCTCTCTATCAGTATCTTTCTATCAGTAAGTCTGTCTGTCTGTCTGTCTGTCTATCACTATCTCTCTATCAGTATCTTTCTATCAGTATGTCTGTCTGTCTATCACTATCTCTCTATCAGTATCTCTCTATCAGTATCTTTCTATTAGTATGTCTGTCTGTCTATCACTATCTCTCTATCAGTATCTTTCTATCAGTATGTCTGTCTGTCTGTCAGTACGTCTGTCTGTCTGTCTGTCTGTCTATCACTATCTCTCTATCAGTATCTTTCTATCAGTATGTCTGTCTGTCTATCACTATCTCTCTATCAGTATGTCTGTCTGTCTATCACTATCTCTCTATCAGTATCTTTCTATCAGTATGTCTGTCTGTCTATCACTATCTCTCTATCAGTATCTTTCTATTAGTATGTCTGTCTGTCTATCACTATCTCTCTATCAGTATCTTTCTATCAGTATGTCTGTCTGTCTGTCTGTCACTATCTCTCTATCAGTAAGTCTGTCTGTCTGTCTGTGTATCTATCTATCAGTGTCTGCCCTTGTATATGTCTATCTGTCTGTCTTTCTATCTGTCTGTCTATCACTATCTTTCTATCAGTAAGTCTGACTGTCTGTCTATCGTTATCTCTCTGTCAGTAAGTCTGTCTGTCTGTGTATCTATCTATCAGTGTCTGTCTGTTTGTCTGTTTATCCGTGTATCTGTCCGTGTCTTTCAGTAAATATGTTTGCCTGTCAGTATCTCTCTATCTGTCTGTCTGTCTGTCTGTCTGTCTGTCTGTCAGTAAGTCTGTCTATCACTATCTCTCTATCAGTAACTCTCTATCAGTATCTTTCTATCAGTATCGCTCTCTAAAAAATAATAGCTTTGTATCTATTGATAATTGGTACTTGAACAGCAGTTTTAAGCATTGTTTTAGACGTTTCATGTAATTTTTTTTCTAAAAGGTAAGCAGTAACACTGCCTACTTCTTAGATACCCTAAATTCAACAGCAGTGTTGTGCCAAACTGTTTTTTAAATAACAATAATTTGACAGTGTTGATTTCTTTACTGAAAAACAAAATTATTTAAGTAAGTATTAATCACTAACTTTTTGGCAGAAGTTACTGCTTATGTAGCATTACAGTCGGTCACTTACTTGGCAATCTATTAGGTTTTAAAACAAAGCTTAAGAGGAGTTAAATAAAGTTAAAGGGAAGAGTTTAGAAATATATAATGTAGGTTGACTTCTCAAGACTCATTTGACGTGTAAAACGCAGTGCTAAATGAATGTGTCAACTATAGTTGCTCATTATCAAAGACAAATTAATCGCGATTAATCGCATACAAAATAAATGTGATTATTTCGCATAATATATGTGTGTGTGCTGTGTGTATTTATTATGTATATTTAACCACACACACATACATATATTCATTTCAGTTTTTTTATTTATATATAAAAAAATGTATGTATCATATAGAAAATATAAATAAATATATATAAACTAGGGTCGGGACTTTAATGCGTTAATTAAGATTAATTAATTACACAAAAAATAACGCGTTAAACATTTTTTACGCATTTTAATCACACTTATTTTTGCACCGCGGAACATTTCTCATTGGATGAGTTTTGGCGGACCGAATATACTGAAGCACCAACTAGCGTTCATCATGACTTCAGACAACAACAAACCACAGTGAACATGAACGAAGAAGCTGATGAGATCGCTTTGGTTGGGCCCGTGGATGGGAATTTTTTTTTATAAAAAACGAACGGATGGAAGCGTCGATAAGAGCATGGTTGTGTGTAAGCTATGCAACAAGGAATTCGCATATCACCGCAGCACATCGAGCCTCAAGTATCATCTCAATGCAAAACATATAGCAGCTAGCGTGGACGTTAGCCCGACTCCGAGTACAACGACTTGGTTGAACAAAAATAAACAATATTTTGTTGCTTAAGTCTATTCAGTCATTATTCATGGTATACTAAAAATCCATGTGAAAAAATAACTTCTCAATGTTCTCAGGTCAAATATTTATATGTGATTAAAATGTGATTAATCTTGATTAATTAATTACAAAGCCTCTAATTAATTAGATACATTTTTTTAATCGAGTCCCGGCCCTAATATAAACATGTAAATGTTTCTTAAATGCATACATGAATGTGTGTGTATTTATATATACATAATAATGCATTTGTATGCGATTAATCGCGATTAATAATCTTTGCCCAGCACTAGAATTAATAAAGTGAGAGTAATAGTGGTTCAGTAGAAAAGATTGTGGAGAAGTATTTAAATGGATGTGCTACATTTTACAAAGCTTAAATAGAAAACAGAACAGAAAATTGGCCCCAAGGATACAAAACACAACCTTGAGGCGATATATAGCTTGGGTTGTTAGTGTCTTGGCAAATGAAACATGCTAGTGAAGAATGCTATTGGCTTTCTATTGGACTGGAGAAACAAATTACCGCTGTATCAGAAGCCTTTGTAGTCATTGACCTTGATTATAATACAGAGTTCAGGCTGTTAAAATGCATCTTGAATGCAGTACTATATGGCGGTCCTGATCTTATTAATCAAGTTGTTGTCAGATTGCCGTATAAGCGATCTTCGAGAGGACTAGATAGTAGAAACAAATTATCCTAATGATCCTAAATTAAACCCCTAGTGTGTAAAGTGGCACATTTTTGGTGAGACTTAAAGTTTGGCAGGTAAAAATGTGGAGAGGACCAAGTTGGATAATGAAAAGTACCCTTGTTTTATTTCGTGCATTGATTACCATTGGCAAAACTATGGTTTTACTACAGTAACCATTGTTTTTGTAGCTCAACCATGGTTATTTTGTGGTAACAATGTATTAATAGCCATGTTTTTTGTTTTGTTTTACTGTATCCATGGTTCATTTACGTAAGGGTAAAATATGCACTTTTTGGTTTTTAGTCACATTTCCACCAATGGAAAATGAAAAGTACCCTTATTTTTTGGCACAGTGATTACCATTTATCGTTTTACTACAGTTACCATTGGTTTTTTTTGTAGCTCAACCATGGTTGTTTTGTGGTAATAGCCATGTTTTTTTTACTGTAGAAGATCCCTGGTTTATTTTAGGGCTGGGAAAAGATTAATTGCGATTAATCGCATACAAAATAAAAGTGATTTTTGGCATAATATATGAGTGTGTGCTGTGTGTAATTATTATGTACATATAAAAACACACACATTCATGTATGTATTTAAGAAATATTTACATGTGTATATATATTTATTTACATTTTTATACTATATTATATATAAATTATAAAAAATAAATAAAAAAAATCTGACATGAATATATGTATGTGTGTGTGGTTAAATATACACAATAATTACACACAGTACACACACACATTATGCAAAAAATCACTTTTATTTTGTATGCGATTAATCGCGATTAATCTTTTCCCAGCCCTAATATGCACTTTTTGGTTTTTAGTCACATCTCCACCGTTGGGACTTTTGTTGAATTTACATTACATTCACATTTAGGCATTTAGCAGATGCTTTTGTCCAAATAGACTTACAAAAAAAAGGAAAACAAATCAGTTCGGCAATACAAAGTTTGATAATTTCTTGGAGGTTTCGAATGTGGTCGAAAGTACGTTTTTTGTCATGTGGAACAGCACGCTTTGATTAAGATTAGATTAATTGTTACAGTAAGTGTAAAGGACATTTATGAAGAACGCAAACAGGGTCAATTTTCATCTGGCATTGTCTCTAACCTCTCAGACTATAAAACAGCATTAAAATCGCAGGTATCTTTCGCCTATAAAGTAAGGGAACAGTGAGTTTTATAGCATTGGCCTGTCAGGTCAGATAAAATAAAAGTCATCCTGATGGGTGTTTAAAGCCGGTGGCTCTCAGGCAAAGTCAGACCTCTGGTGAATTAATGAATTGATAATGAAATTCAATTATACAGTTCCATTCAGGCAGGCGTCTGGAACAAAAGGTTTCATTCGGATGGCTGTCGTAAGTCTTGACCCCAGATGACTGGGACGCTGCAGATACTGTCAGAAAGGTTGTTGAATCTGGATGAAAGCACTTGTGATGTGGATTCTAGGTGTGTCGATGAGAGATTTGATAATCTATTCAATTCTGCTGGAATAGGAAAGGTTAGACACCAATAGAAGCTACAGATGGTCCTAATGAAATGAAACCTTTCTATTTTTGTTTTGTTTTGTGTTATAAATAGTTAAACATAAGTGAATTCATACATGCATTATAAAGCATTGCAGAAATGTCTCTAAAAACTTTGCAGATGCCACATGCTTTGAGATTTTGTTCTATAATAGAATAACATTCAGATATTCAAATTTTTTGTAATTGATTCTGAACCGAATGCCTTTATTGCCATTGCACACCTGTACAGCCAACTTGTAGCTCTCTCCTTAGAAAAATTGGTAACACTTTACTTGAATGGGTGTTCATAAGACTGATATGACGCCTTCGTGGTCATGGCATGGCACGTGCTGTGGGCGTGGGGGAGATTTTATGCACGTTTATAACAACTGTCGGTTGTTCAATTCTGACATTTTTAATGCAATGATGACATTGTTTGAGATGTCTTTGTTTTGACAACTTGACATTAACCAATACATTATAACTTGTCATGACAACTTGAAATTACCAAGACAACATAACAGACCACTTTTTACCAGTGATACAAATTGAATTTATCATTAAAACGTCATTAAGTGTTAATATTTTGTAAAATTATTTTATAACAGCGTCATGAATATTCTTCAGTTCATAATGGGTTTTTTTAAGTTTCCTCCATGTGTTTAAGAAATAAAATCAATTATCCAACAATAATAATAATTAAAATTGATAAAACTATATTTTATTGCATTTTGAGACCGATTCACCTAAAAATTAAATGAAAACAATACAATAATGGGTTAAGCCATGCAGCGTTGAGTCCATATCGCTGGAAAAACAGTTAATTACATTAAATTTATTTATTAAATGTTTTGTTAGTTTTTTCTAATATGTCAGAAAATCTCAGAACCCTCTGTGTGAGGAAGAACAAGTTGTGTTAGTTGTCAGTTTTTTATGTATTGTGCACATACACTCACCTAAAGGATTATTAGGAACACCATGCTAATACTGTGTTTGACCCCCTTTCGCCTTCAGAACTGCCTTAATTCTACATGCCATGATCCAACAAGGTGCTGAAAGTATTCTTAAGAAATGTTGGCCCATATTGATAGGATAGCATTTTGCAGTTGATGGAGATTTGTGGGATGCACATCCAGGGCAAGAAGCTCCCGTTCCACCACCTCCCAAAGATGCTCTATTGGGTTGAGATCTGGTGACTGTGGGGTTCATTTTAGTACAGTGAACTTAACTCATGTCATGTTCAAGAAACCAATTTGAGCCCAATTGGCACTAAGGGGCCTAAAATGTGCCAAGAAAACATTCCCCACACCATTACACCACCACCACCAGCCTGCACAGTGGTAACAAGGCATGATGGATCCATGTTCTCATTCTATTTACACCAAATTTTGACTCTACAATCTGAATGTCTCAACAGAAATCGAGACTCATCAGACCAGGCAACATTTTTCCAGTCTTCAACTGTCCAATTTTGGTGAGCTCGTGCAAATTGTAGCCTCTTATTTCTATTTGTAGTGGAGATGTTTGGTCCCCGATGGGGTCTTCTGCTGTTGTAGCCCATCCGCCTCAAGGTTGTGCGTGTTGTGGCTTCACAAATGCTTTGCTGCATACCTCGGTTGTAATGAGTGGTTATTTCAGTCAAAGTTGCTCTTCTATCAGCTTGAATCAGTCGGCCCATTCACCTCTGACCTCTTGCATCAACAAGGCATTTTCACCCACAGGACTGCCGCATACTGGATGTTTTTCCCTTTTCACACCATTCTTTGTAAACCCTAGAAATGGTTGTGCGTGAAAATCCCAGTAACTGAGCAGATTGTGAAATACTCAGACCGGCCCGTCTGGCACCAACAATCATGCCACACTCAAAATTGCTTTAATCACCTTTCTTTCCCATTCTTACATTCAGTTTGGAGTTCAGGAGATTGTTATTTATTTATTTATTTATTTAATTAAATAAATCAGTGGACCAAATAAATTGACCAGTAGCACACCCCTAAATGCATTGTGGCAACTGCCATGTGATTGGTTTATTAGATAATTGCATTAATGAGAAATTGAACAGGTGTTCCTAATAATCCTTTAGGTGAGTGTACATAAAGCTAACTATAATCTTTTTACGTGTCTGTTGCATTGTTAAGGTATTTAAAATTATTTGACATAGTATTAACACTTAATGACATTTTAAATGACAGTTTAATGTAATGTTAACCCATAAAGATAGGTAGTTTCTTAAGTTTGATAATTATTTTGCCATGTCATGTTTATATGACAAATTTATGACAAGTTACGATGCATTGGTTTATGTAAAGTTTTCATAACAAAGACATTTCAAACAATGTCATCTTTGCATTAAAAATATTATAATTGAACGAATGACACTTAATGACAGTTATCATAAATGTGCATAAAATCTCCTTCATGTTCATAAGGTATTATGTCAGTCTTATGAACACCCCTTCAAGTAAAGTGTTACCGAAAAATGTAAGTACCTGCATAAACAAATTATTGTATAGGATTTTATAGAATATGGACTGCAGCTGTAAGCCCACATGTTCCAAGTACAGACAAGTGCAAATATAAATAGATGTGTCCGGAATATATTTATTTATATTAATTCTTGAGCCAATTAAACATTTTTGGGTTGGACTTTTTGAGCAATTAACGCATGCATTATTTGTTTATGCTGTTGTTATAGAAGATTGCATTAAAAGATGTAAAACATTTTATTGGTGTACATAAAAAATAATGTTTGGGTGAGTTGATTATCCATTTTCATTATTACCAATCTGTGATATTTAACCAACAGCTGATGGATTTTAATATAAATGTCAGAAGTAATGTTAGTGATGTTATCCATTTATAATGTGTCCTGCATCAAAATACATCAAAGTTTTTCTTTTGACCATTGAACAGAAGAGGGACAATACATCTTGTGTATCCTGGTAGTTTTTCCACATGAACCTGTCCTCTGATGATTAGAGGTCCTTCCTTTTTCTGCTTTCTTGTTTTCATCTTTCTTTGTGCGTCTCCTCCATCTCATTCTCTTCTCTTCTGTGTCACTCCTGGTTTTGGCAGTGTATTTGAAGTGTGATAGTGCGAGACACACACACACACACACACACACACACATCATTGCAGACAGTATGATGGTAGTGCTTCATCTATCGCTCTTCTCATTGCAAGCAAACAGACGCACAGCTGTGTGAGGCGTCGCTTTCATTGTCGCATCTCAATATAAAAGCTTTGTTTGGCCGGGTACGTGATGGCTCAGATGCTGTGGGATTGGCTCCAGACCGGCAGCTGTATGCGTAACTCAAGAGCACCTTTACTGGAACCGATCACATTTAGAGCCCATTTTGATGCAAACTAGTTGTGTATATTTAGGTTAGGGTAAAATCTTTCAGAACAAACCTCCTTACTGCGCTCTGAAATCGACTGAGAACGTGTCAGCTGAACCACATTATTGTTTTTGGGAAAGTCTATTGGGAATGTCTGTTCTCTTCAGTGTTTCATTTGGACGTGATGTAGTCCCGGGACAGGGAGAGCTGACAGATCTGATGTCGTACAAGATTCAATTCCCCGGCAGAATTTGATTCTTCTTTGAACACCGAAGAGAGAGGTTTTTTATCTTATTTGCAGCCTGATTAGAAATGCAACCTTGCATGATAAATGTACACTATATATATTGAAGAATCTTTCACTACAAAACCGTTTTTGAAACAGAAAGGATGAGATGTTAAAGGTTCTTTTAGAAACCATTTAGCTACACATGATTCTTCTATGGCATCATAAAGCACCTTTATTTTTAAGAGTATATTCTTATCCATGAAAATATTTCATGTTACATTTAATTGAAGATATAAATCTTTTTTCCTAATGTAAACATTGTGCAGCCGCTCCAGAAAACGTGATTATGCGATCACATGATTCAATGCATTATCAGCCAAAGTCCGCATATTTATGCGGGGGCCGCATTTTTATTAAATACGCCGCACTTTTGCCACATAAATTGCAGATTTCTGCTCGCAAAATATGCGGGGCTTGCATGATTCCATAATCCCCCTATTTTCGTTTTTTTTTTTTTTTTTTATAAATATCTTTGCAGAAAGTTGAAAAATGTTACATTTACTTCACACATGCACAGCCATGTCCTCTGTTGTCATGGGAATGTTAGGAAGTGATGTAATTACGCGACGTGAACATCAATGAAAAGCTGCAAACAGTTTTTGCAAGTTCAAGCAGTTGCAAAAAAACTGTGTTTTTTCTGGAAGGACTGATTGTGGGAAAGAAATGAGACATTTAACTCTTTCCCCGCCAGCAGTTTTAAAAAAAGTTGCCAGCCAACGGCAGCATTTTTCATGATTTTCACAAAAATGTATTGCCTTCTAGAAAATGTTCTTTTTTTAAATATATACAATATATCAAATGAAAGAACAGACCCCCCCCCAAAAAAAAAAAACCTTCATTACTTCTCTTTTTATTACCTCTCAAATATGGGTTTCTTCAAAAACAAAAAAATTTGAGCAAAAAGCTGAGATTTGCAGAGCGATTCTCAAAACTTACAAGGACATACAGCTCTTTGCCCTAGGGCGATACTTCTAGGTTTTATAAGTTGCGGAAAAGCAGTATTGCGGAAATACTCGTCATTGAAGCGTTTTCTCTTAATTGACGAGTTAACTCTTCAATGGGGGGGGGGGGAGTTAAGCTTAAAGGAGCAGTAGGATTGTGGCAAAAACTGGTATTGTAATCACAAAACTTGTGGCTAAAACTGGCACTGCAATCACACAACTGGTGGCTACACAAAATGACAACATAAACATCAGTTGAGGGCTGCAACTCCACTTTTTAAATCCTGGCCAAACCACGGTTGTCAGTGATATAAGTATTTAAAATGGAAATGATTTCTTAATGTCTAGTGACATATCAGGGCCATTTTTATGATTTATTGATATAAATTTCTTACATACTGTTCCTTTAAAGGTGCCATAGAATATAAGACTGTATTTAACTAGGCATTGATAAATGATAAGAGTAATTTATATGAAAATGACATATTGTGAGTCTCAAACATGCTTTTTTTCCTCCTTATCTAAACCTTGTGCATGCAAAGACCCCTGGAAAACAGACAAATCTCAACATAACACTGTGATGTTACAGTCGTGATGTACGCCCCCAATATTAAATTACACATTAAATTAAGTAAAATGTTGTTACAATGCTAAAAACAAAGTTTTGACTGCGGAGTTAGCGCTATATACTAGTTAATGCTATATGCTAGCGTTTAGGCTAAAGTTCTACTACTATTGACGTTACAGTTACTTTTGCAGGTCCATACTGAAAAAAACACAAACTTACCACTCAGAAACAATCATTAACAATCTCCAAACAATTGATTATTCCTCAAAATCTGTCTCTTTGTTTGATGCAGGCTCAAACATAAGATCTGTTTACACGCACACAGAGCTACTGAAGGAGCTGCTCTGAGAAACAGCCAATCAGAGCAGAGCTCAACATTATTATTCATGACCCTTCAAAAAAGGTAATAATAATACATTTAATTCTAAAGGCAAATCCTAGGGTTGTAAATGCACATAAATGGATAATTTTTGCACTTACAGTTTTTTTCAGTCACTGGTACATTTTTCGAATCATCCTCGACATTTGCAAAACAGTAAGTGCATTTCTCAAAACAATTTGTACAAATAGCAAAACACCATGGATTACCTGCAAAAGCCAGTCTTTTGCGCTCAATCCTTAGTTAATCTCTCAAAAGTAAATATCTGTGTCAATGAACATGTCAGTCTTTGTGTCATTGTGTAGACAGTCAAATTGTTTAGTCATGTTGTCAATATAACAGTTTACTCTGGAGGGATGTTCTGAGGTAAACTATGCCTAAAGTTCTCATGACAATCATTGTAAATTGTGGGTTACACCTTAGTGCATGTGGGAGTTTGATTGGACAAGATTCACATTTACGCTTTTCCTTTTTGTACTGTAATTTGTTGATAGACCATGTCATTGCGATACAGAAAGGAAAAGGCAACACTGCATAGCACAAAGAAAAAACCTAAACTAGAAATGTGAACGTAGGACAATCTCCTTAGGGAAAACTGTACAGTATATTTAGTGCTGTAGGAATTACAACAGGTCTTCCTACACCTCCTGAGGTTCTTGTCTGTTAGGCCACAAATTCTCATCCACATCACAATAAATATCTTCTCTTGCGATGCAGCGTTGTAAGAATCTTTTTGAGTGTCTTATCCAGCTTCTGCAGGCATCCATGCCAGCCAGAAGAGTCATCTGTGTATGTGGCTGGCGATCATATCCATCTTCATGCCCCCTCAATGGGGTTAAGGAATGAAAAGTAGAGTGAACTCCATCACCATCCTGTTGTGGGCAGCAAACCATTGCCTGATGATGTTGGTACTATCGCATGCTTTAGCAGGTTATCTACAATCCGACCCCTCTCCTGTTAAGGGATGAGATCCCTGTAGTGAGTGTCTAAAAAGGTGACAAGATGATGTGTATTGTATCATCTGAATACAATTTTGTCCTTCCATTGTCAGACATTGTAGCGTCGTGATGTGCTCCGGCTATATATAGACGGTTTCAGCAGTAACAACATAAACAAGCAGCTGTCGTGGTCTGCACGTAACTTCCAGTAAACTCCGCTAAGAATAAATAACAACAAAGTTCTTTAAACGTAGTTTAATAATATAACAAGCAAAAAAAAAAAACACATAGATTTTAATAAGATTTTTATTATGACCACTTTGTTCATCCATTTTGCATGTAATGACTTATGCTATGAACTAATGCCTAAATGTTGTGGAAGTGAGACTATTTAACAGAGACCTATTATAATACATTTTGATCAACATGGCATAAGCAACTGATAATGTAGGAAACAGCATTGTACATAATCATTTGCAACATCTTTAAAGAAATGAGAAACAGCTTTTTTTGATGTGCACAAGTGACACAGTGGCTATTTTTACATGCACAAAATTTTGTCAATTCGACTAATCTGATGAAAGGTTAAGACAATACAGTTTACATGCACCCTAAACATTGCAATCCGATTAAAATGTTCGTTTACATGTACATAATCCGAATCGAACGTCTGCGCAAGCGCACAGCCAGGGAGAGAGTAGGGCTGAAACGATTCATCGAGTTACTCAATTTACTTGATTCTAAAAATTCCTCGAGGCAAAAATTCTGCCTCGAAGCCTCGTTAAATTCCTATGACGCGCACTACACGCGCCGAGATCTGATTCACACAGACCGTTGTTCAATGCTCAGGAAGCACATCATAGCGCGTGGTACATTTTGAATTTAGTTGGCGCGATGGCGGAGCGAATATGTCCATAAACGGCAGAGAGAGAATGTCTAAAGTTTGGGATCATTACGTTATCATTACATTTAGCATCTGAACCGAAAACATCCACTGCTGTTTCACCAAGCGTCGATGAAACAAGGTAACGTAGCTTCCGCTGATTTTAATCCCATACTGTATTTGTAGCGATGTCGTTATGCGGTTTGACTAGATATGATGTTTAGCTTTGATGTTTTTAAGTAGTAAACGTATTCAAGTTCAATTGCAGGAGAGTATAGCTTAAAAAAGAACCCCTTCACACAGACGCATGCACTTTACAGTGTGTGTACCAAAAAACGGCACCAAAGTGCAATCATATATGGGCAACTTGTAATCTGACATATTTTGTTCAATAATAATAATCTTTGTCTTATTGGAGTTTAGCATAAGGAAGTTATTCTCTCTCACGCGAGTCAGACCGATCGCGCAATGCATCACATATCCTTAAACTTTTATGTAGCCACGCAACAATAATTTCAGCATGCATTCAAAGTATATAGCGGGACGTGATGATGTGATTTTTCGGACGGATTCTTAACCTAAAATGCACCGCAATGCAAGTGATGCAAACCAAATGCAGCGTTCTATTGAAAAGGAATGTATTTATTTCTGCCGTACCAAAATGCAATGAAGCAACTGAACGTCTGACTGGGGTGTCACTCTTCCTCACGCACAGAACGCGTGCACACACACAAACACAAGTGCACGTGCGCGCATACACACAGGTTGTTACCATAGCAAATAGGCTCACCCCAGAAATGATATATTATATGTTAGTAGCCTAATGGTAAATGCTGCAAGTGTAGAAATGTACATAAACCAGATATTTACTTTAATGTCAGGGCTAGATTACAGCATGAAACCTGTTGTGTATATTAATAAATTAAAGTGTTTAATTGTTGGCACTGGCACTTATAAACACTAAATGGGAAATAAATAGGTTATTTTTTGGAGCCAAATACCTGTTTTTTAAAAATAAAAGCCAAATGCTTGAACATTTTACAGCCACGTCGTTTTTGTTATGCATTATTTGTTTTGTTTGTTTAAAAACACATAAAAAAATGTTATCCGATTACTCGATTAATCGATCGATTTAGTACTAGATTAATCGATTACAAAAAGAATCGATAGCTGCAGCCCTAGGAGAGAGTTTAAACAATTGTCAAATTTGAACTCGTCAAAAAGCAGAGGACTTGGCAACGCCACACAGCACACAGCATCTCTCGTCGAGTTCACGCTTTATCTCTGGATAAATGTACAAAGCTGAGTTGAAGAAAGTTGTTCTTAAGAAGTTTTCAAATGTAGGCAATGAAAACACAATTTTCAAAAGGCATGACGCTACATTGAAAAAAATAAAGGCTGGATTTACTTAAAAAAAATAGTGCATCATTTTTGCATCTATTTTTTTAAGGAAGTTTCACATGGAATTTTAAGCAAATTTATGCAAATGCTAAAATTCCATGTTAAAAAGTGAATGCAAAAATGATGCATTATATTTTTAAGTAAAGTCAGAGTATTATTTTTTACAGTTTATTTTATTGCTTTATGAGATCGGACAGATCGGACTACACCTCCTCCTTCAATACGATCCAAATTGGCATCCGATCGAACTTAATCATATAGATTAAAGTGTTTACATTAAGGCTTCACAATACGATTGAGCCATCATTACAAACGGATTATTTGGTTGCATGTAAACATACCTAATGATGTGAAGATTGAACTGGTAGTTTTGAGAATTTCAATGTACCAAACCGACTGAGAAAAATTGTAATAAAGCAACATAGCTTCTATCTAGATATCAGAGAACAATTGAACATATTATTTTTATGCATTCTTTGGCACCGGTCCTATATTCAGAATTAGCCCTTGGTTCTCCTCACATACAGTATAGAGTGAATTACCTGGACCCCCTTATATCAGTGTTACCAGTTCTCTTTCAAGGTCCACTGGATCGATTGGCAGGATTGCGATTTCACATTAATTTCAGACCCAAACCCCGGTTGATCGAGTTTTGACCAAAAAGTCAGTCATCTGTAAGCAGTGGCACGTCTTGATGTCTGTATGCTTACATTGCTTCTCTGCCTGCGAAATGTTTGTTGAATTAAATCCATTAGATTGTTTTGAAAGGAAACTTCAAGCTATTCAACAGACATTATGGTGACAGTATTATTTATTTATGCAGTGATGTTCCTATTGAGCACTATTTTATTTTCTTCTCTCATTTTGCATCTGCCATTCAGAATGGCACGATTATATCATGAACCATCCACGCACTTTCATGCTAATGTAGAGACCGCCATAGATGCAATAAAGACATTTCTCTGCTCTAAATAATAGATTGCCGGAGGGATGACGTATTTTTATAGGCTAACGCGAAAGTTAGGAGACACAGGTTCTATTGCCAAAAAGCCCATTCATTTTCCAATAGTCGTAAGCTTTGTGTTTAACAAAAGTTTTATGACACTTAAACGTTTGTCCAACAAGATGATCTTTACGACTTTTATGACTTTTACGTCTAAATGCATTTAATAGAAATGAAAAGCTAACCTTATGCTACGTACACACCAAACGCAGGGCATTGCGTTACTTGCCCTAGATTACTTGCAGGATTTAACTACATGTCATGCAAATGTTTCGCTAGAGTTAAATATTTTCAATTTGGGCAAAGACGCGTTTGAAGTAAATAGCGCATGTTTTCGTGGCAAACAGCCCACCCATATTGCATCATTCATATCACCCCACACGATGACGCGTCTTATTGCGTCTTTGGCATTGACTTTGTATGTAATTTACTTGCGCAAATCGTAACCACATCTCTCGACATCAACGGCATCACCACCAAGCTTCCGACAGCTTTTACATTTTTTTTAAACACATTTAAAAACATATTTCCTGATCAGGAAATACCCTTTGGAGGTATCTTTGTTGGAAATTGTACCCATGCTGTGTTGGTTTTGAGATCTTCATGCCTGATGACGTTTAAAGTCCACATGTAGTCCCATGTAGCAACTTGTTAGCAACCACCCATTAATTGATAAATTAAAGCTTTAAAAAGTCAGAAGTGGGGGTATTACTGGTGTGTTTTGTGTTGTAGAATAAATAAATTGGGGTTGTTTTAACCCAAAATCTTATTTAAGGCATTTAACCAAAACCCTATTGACGTGTTAAAATGCAAACTCGCTTCTGGGTTTTCCCCACAAAAAATACGTCATCCCCGCGGCACTCGCTTTAAGTCATCAGGGTGGCATCATCAAAGCACGTAACACGTTAAGAGAAGATAACTGTCTGTCTGGACTTTCATGTTGGGGACGAAACACTTTGCAAAAGAGCCTAATCGTGTTTCCCTGGGCTAGAATAACTAATAGCTCCACATCTCTTTCTAACCCCTGTGATCCACCGGCCTTGCGCCTCCTTAAGGGGCCGTTAAAAACCTAATAGGATTTTTTTGATCCTTTACGCTAGAAGCAATTCTCCTCGGCTTGGCTCTCAACATGAGAGACGTTTGCTTTTTTGCCCCTGAAATGAGTCTATTAATGTTTTAACAGGGATTTATGTATGCCTGGCTACCCGGTAGAAGTGAATTTGTTACATTGTCGATAGCTGTGCGTCCCCGGCGCGTCCACCTCTCCCATTTTTCGGCCCTCTCATTCTCTGGCCGTGAAAATCTGTCGCTCTGTGTTTCAGATCTGGTGTCGAATGTCAACGAGCGATGAGTCACTTTGCACCAGAGCGCATTTAATGATGCGACCCCGAGCGTGGCAGGCAGACCCTCTGCAGGAGTGGCTTCCGTCTTTCATTTCTGTCTTTCACTTTTTGGGTCAATCCTACACATTTCTGTTTTTCTCTCTTGGCTTTGTCCCCATCAGTGTCTTACTTGTGAAATGCAGCGTGATTCTTAAATGTACATTTGTCTGTGAATTATTCAGCACATCGAATTTATGTATTTAAGTCAGATCTTGGCACGAATGGAATTGTAAGATATGCAGACAGAAAAGAGGAGGGCGTCTAACATGAGCAACTGGATCTATGTGCAGCTGCTGTTTCTCATTTCTCATTAGTTTTAGGTGTCATTGCATTAAAAAACTGTCAAGAAAAAATCCTACACTAAGATTCCTCGATGTGGGCTTAGGTCTAGTTCCAGACTAAAATGTTACTTTTTTAAGATCTCCAGAGTATGTATGTGAAGTTTTAGCTCAAAATATCACATAGATAATTTATTATAACATGTTAAATTTGCCACTTTGTAGGTGTGAGCAAAAATGTGCAGTTTTTCTGTGTGTCCCTTTAAATGCAAATGAGCTGATCTCTGCACTAAATGGCAGTGCTGTTGTTGGATAGTGCAGATTAAGGGGCGGTATATCCCCTTCTGACATCACAAGGGAGCCAAATTTCATTTTTTTCACATGCTTGCAGAGAATGGTTTACCAAAACTATGTTACTGGGTTGTTCTATGAGTAAAACTGATAAAACTTTGTGACCAAAAATTATTCAGACACTTTGACATGACCATGTTTTATTATTAAAATAATCTTGCATGCGTAGTCTTAAGGGGGTTGCACACCGGCAGCGCAGCTCAGCGTCGCGCCGCGTCAAGTCGCGTCTAGGACAACTTGGAGGTATTGTAAACCGGAAGTGCACATTAAATAGCGCAAGCTTCGTCAGATAGCGTCTACTTCAAAATGCAAAATATGTTAGCAGCCAATGTTAATCGTTAATGATTTGGGACAAATATGATGTTATTTAATGTTAAACTATGTCAGTGGTGCTGTGTGGCGTGACAGGGATTTGAGCAACTTCCTGAGTCACAGCTGGGCGGCTTGGACAGGCGCCACTTGGCGGCGCCGGTGTGCATATACTCATAGAAAACAATGTGTTCAATTTTTTTAGAACAGCGCAGCGCTGAGCTCCGCGCCCGGTGTGCGATCCCCTTTATAGTATGTAGGATTGTGGCCAAAACTGGTACTGCAATCGCAAAACTTGTTTGTTATATGAATATATTAATTTCTCCCAAGGGTTTTTGTCCTTCTAGGAGTTTTTCCCACCGGGTTTTCTCCTAGGGGTTTTTTTCGTCCTACGCAGAGTCAGCCAACTTTGGCTTAACTTAGCACTTACTGTATACGTTACATTATTAATACGCTTGCTTGTATGGTTTAACCTTAGCCGCTATATTCTACTTCTTATATTATCTATTGATTTTCTGTGTTCTCCTTTACTCATGTAAAGCTGCTTTGCAACAATTAACAATTGTGAAAAACGCTATATAAATAAATTGAATTGAATTGAAAACTTGTGGCTAAAACTGGTACTGCAATGTTACGGTTGTAACAGTAGGCAACAGTTTACTTCCTGGGCCTGTTGACGTGGACAAGACCGACATTATCATAATTCCTCCCGCTTCGGACTCACAGCCTGTAAGTTAACTCCTGTTAGCATTGCATTGTGAGGGAATCTTTCAAACATGGTAAGGAGCATCAAATTTCCGGCTAACATCAGAGGTATTCAGACTAATCAGGGACACAGCGCTTTTCAAATCCGTGCGTTTCAGGAAGAAAGTGAAATCTGGAGCTACATAAATGTACGGTATGTGGAAAATAATGTGTTTTTAACCGTAAACCACGCAAACATATTGTATTATACCAAATACACAAGCGTGGTTTTTTAGCAATGAAATAGGTGCTCTTTAAGCTCTGTCCGGGAAACCGCCCCGTAAAGTTTATTTTCTCTCCAATTAATAAGAAATTTTGGTGGATGACAGAATGAAAACTCATCTTCAGAGAAAAGATCAAGTTTGAATGGTGTTGTCTGTTTTTATGGAGAATGCTAAAAAAAGTTGATTTCAAAAGCATTTGTTTTTCAAAGACAATAAAAATATCGTTGTCTCCCTTTTCGCTGCTTTAATTAGATCCGTATAAAGCACAAAGCAGAAGTCTGTCGGCTGTCTGACTTTGGCTTTGTGCCTGAAGCACTAAGGAGTAATCACCTGGCTTGCTTTGTTCAAACCTCTGTTCTCCTGAGCGCTCCGCGAGCATTTTGCATCCCATAAACGCTTCACTTGATTTTAAGTGCTGCCAAGCATTCTGACAAAACAATTCAACGTCTGCTCCACTTCATCTTGAGCTCTCCAGAGGTGAGGCAGCCGGCGTGGATACTTCACACGCTCTCCAATGTGCCGCTTCTTGGCGTGAGGCGCGAACTCGCCGGAAATCACGAGAGCCTGAAAGTGGCTACGAGAGGCGAACCTCTTCATTACAGTGAGTTTCTGGCAACCGCCATTCAAACACTGCGGCACGGTCGAGGGCCAACTGTGCCGGCTCGCTCCGAGAACACAAAGCGCAACCGTCAGGTGCCGGAAACTCTTAGAGTTAAACTTTTAATAGGATAGTTCACCCAAAAATGAAATCCAGTAGCGTTACTAAAGAGGGGAAGGTAGGGCAGTTTTAAGGGCCTACGCATTATTTGGGACCACAAAGATCATTTTTATTAGTAGTAGCATGGGTGTGGTTGAGGGCTCAACCTCATATTCTTTCACAGTTGATGGCACCGATTGACTTCCATAGTATTCATTTATCCTACTTTCATTGCATTTATTCATTTAAAAAGCTCTACTAAAACAACAGCGCGTTGACCAAAGTGCTGTACAGTATACTTAAGAAAAACAGCACAAAGAGATGTAATAAATTAATAAAAAGCTAAAAAACAGACATCACCATACAGACACATAAAACATATCACAAAGCTAACAACTCAACACACTACATGCTGAAAAACAAGATGTAAAAAATTAGCCTTCAATCAACTTTTAAAAATTGTTAGCGTGCGGGATGCTCTATATGAGAAGGCAGACTGTTCCACCTCTTTGGGGCTGCCACTGCAAACGCCCTTTCACCCTTTCATTTGCACCTTGTTCTCTGGACAGCTAAAAGTGATTGATCTAAAGACCTTAGATTTCTAGTCGTTTTATGCCTTACTAAAAGCTCAGACAGGTAAGATGGGGCTGACGTATTCAGGGATCTATAGAAGTCAATGGGGAAAGTCAACTTTTGTATCCGTACAAAATATCTTCTTTTGTGTTCAACAGAATAAAGAAACTCATACAGTTAAAAAAACACATGAGGGTGAGTAAATGATGACACAATTTTTATTTTTGGGAGAACTATCCCAACAAGCATGACAAATGTCTGTCTAGTCACAGCTTTATTATGCTAACTGATGTAATTTTCTGGAACGTATTGTATGTAGGAGTGGGTGATGTAACTAAAATGTCTATTTTTACCTACAAATGTATTACATTTTTTTAGATAAAACAACAGCGCGTAAATGTACAGACAGATAAAACTTTTAGCATAGCTCAGCACAATCTATTGAATCTGATTAGACCATTAGCATCGTGCTAAAAATAACAAAAGAGTTTCAATATTTTCCTATATAAAAATTGATTCTTCTGTAGTTAGATAAAAAGTGTACAGACAATTATTTAGTTTCAATCTATATTAAATTGTGTATATCAAAATATTTATATAAAATAGTATATGAAGAGTTTGGTTCCAAAACGCGATAAACGCCATTTTTGAAAAAAATGAGTTACTGCCAAAATCTGTATTATATCAGGTCAGTAGTTAAAAGTAAATTCTTAATTTTACACAAAATCCAATATCCGCAGTGTTATTCTGTCATCTTTTCTCCATTTTTTCCCAAAATGCGATAAACGCCACTCCCCCTTTTTTACAGAACGCAATAAATCCATTTCTGATATTACAGCCCACCAGTCACGCAATGTAAACAAACAATGGCGGCGCACTGAGTACACAGAGTCCTAGTGTTCCTCATCTACTTTGTACTTTGTGTTTAACAAACAAAACAAAATAATACTTTAATAGCATTGATAAACCTGTGATGGTTTTCTGTGATGGGAAAGAAACGTAAGCCATCAACATCTAATAATTTCCGCGAGGGGCACTCGGGAGACGGGTGCTTGTTCTCCCGACAGCATCAAGCTTCTCATGCTAAAACATTGACCCCAGAGGATCTTATGAAAACTTTCCATAATTTTACTCAAAGTCAACGAAAATCGAGCAGGACCAAAACATTTTACAGATGATCGCTGTGAAAATGTAAAGAGACGACGTCAAGTATAACCGCAGCAATGTGTTCTTAATATAACAAAGTAAGTGTTTTGGTTAATGCCATAAATGTTTATTTTTTAATTAGTGTGTACAACTAGTCAACTAAATATATATAAAATGGTAAAGATGAATGCACATTTATACATTGATTTAATAGATTTATAGCATTTTGAAATAAAAAACTGTCATGGATTTATTGCATTTTGTGGAAAAAAATATTCGTTTTTATAATAAATCTTTGAAAATCAAGTTATGGATTTGAATTTTTTATGTTTTTATAACCTAAAGATGCTATGTGAAAGTTTGTAACAGAAAATAGTGATTTTCATCTTGTCACTTTCTTGGTATAGAAATGGATTTATTGCGTTTTGGAACCAAACTCTTCATATATTTTCTTAAAGAGACACTCCACTTTAAAAATATGCTAATTTTCCAGCTCCCCTAGAGTTAAACCGGGTGTGCCTCATAATTCTTGAAAAGTGAAGCCTTTGGCTCTTTGATCGCCCCCTGGTGGCTGGCTGCAGTACAAGTCATAAACCCCACCCTCTCCATTCAAACGAATGGGGCTCTAAATAAAAAAAATATTTACACTTCCAATAAAAGTTTCCGAAAGATGGTTTTGGTCCTTTCAGGTAGTTGTTATTTTTGTGATAAGTTTCATTTTAGCTAGTAATTTAATGTTATAGAAATGGGGCACGTCGTTATGATTGGCAGGGTTGAATTGGGCGCGTGAGCGTTGGGGCGGAAGTTTGATACCGCGGCTTCGGCTCTGGCTCCACGGACGATTTCTTCTGCGCATGCTTTGGCTCCAAACTGACGTTTTTAAGTAACATGGCGGCGACCATGATCTGACATTTTTGGCTTCAATTCATTACAATGGAGGGAGGCAACGTTGCGTCGCCATCTTTTTTTACAGTCTATGCCATATCTGCCAAGAATATTACAACTTTTAATTTTCCGTCGGTCCCAGCACACGATGCAACAACAGAAGAGCCAAGTCTCAAATAGGAAAAACATCCAAACTCCTTGGTTATTTTTTTGCGCGATGCCAATGGCCCAATCAGATTCAATGGATTATGCTAAGCTATGCTAAAAGTGCTAGTGCAAGACCCAGAGATGAGCTGAAAGGATTCCAAAAAGGTAAAAATCAAATGTTTAACTCTAGGGCAGCTGGAAAATGAGCATGTTTTCAAAAAGTGTTCCTTTAACTAAATATTATTTTAAATGTCTCGTTCTTCCTGTGTTTTTGAAGCTTTGATTGTGTTTACAGTGCGCACTATAACATGTGTTCATGTTTCACGTGTAAAAAACACATTATTTTTAAAACAATTTACTTATCTCTATAGCGCTGTTTTCACGTTCCTAAAAATGTATCGAGTTCTGATTGTGTAGTTTGTTTAGTGTGTTCTGATTGAACAGCAGCTTAGCTTAGCCAGAGCCGTTTGAGCTTAGCTGGCGCCTGACGTATTCCTGTGGGCGGAGTTTAGTCAGAAACTCTTATTTTGACATCATTCAACCGGGAAGTAGAGGGCTGTAGTCCAAACAGGCCGTTCTCTGTAGTCATTGAACGGGGAATTATGTTAAAGAAAATATATCGCTTGGCATTGAACTTTGAGCGTTATCTATTTATTTATGCTCTAACAGCAAGATTACACACTAACTAACGTTTGAAAAATGGGATCAGGAAAAACGTGACCTTTAATATAACTATTACACACATTAATATATTTTAACTCTTATATACTGCAGACTAAACTACTATTTTCAGAGTCTATTTAACAGTGCCACAAACTACATTAAAAACACTTCTCTTTAGCGCTTTAGAGGCTGGACTCGATTATTCTTCATCATCTAAGTCCAGCATTTTCTAAACACACAGAAAGAGAAACCTAAGCAGTGCACTCCATCACTTAAATTATTGCTTACCACAAATTGGATTTACACCGCAGGCATCTTTTTAGAAGATTTCTTAAGGTTTTTTTCCACCATTTGGGGAAGATTTAAAGTTTGATGGCAGGTTGTTTTTAAGGGATGCTGTCTGGCTTGGTTCTCTGTTAACTGACTCCTCCTGGCAGCTGGTGGGACGTCAGTGCCAGCACAGACAATGGTGTCCAGATCATCGAGTGCTGCCGTGGTGATGGCAGGAGCTCGATCTGTTACTGTGGTTACCAGATTCTCCTCAGCCAGAGGATGAGTTTAAGAGTGAACGAGTCCGTTCATGAGAAGGTCAACAGAGGAACTGTCTGTAGATGTTGTAAGAGTGATTTGATAATATGATTTACATGAAGACAAACCTTAGGGATTGAGTGCATTATAATATTCACTAAACGGATAATAAACAGATGATTATTTCAGATACGAGTAGGTCAATATTTTTGCTATACATACATATTCAAAGAGAGTCATGTGGGTGATTCTTTCAAAATATTCAAACAATTGTGAATAAAATATACAAATAAAACACTCTTTCTAGTTTAAAGATGGAAATAAATTGCTTCATTTTAGAATTGTCAATAGTGCTTTTGCTAGAGATGTTAAATGCCAGATTCTCCCAGACATTTTATATATGGGTCAAAAACATAGACCGTAAAAAAATATGGACGTAGTGTCCGTGACGTCACCCATTGGTTTGTGAGGATCGCTTTTGAAGCTTAAAGTAGGCGTTGCCTGCCGTCGCCATCTTGGCCGCGCGTCCCCGCGAATTACTTGCGGAAAACCAAAAATGGGTAAAGAGGTGGGACATGGGTGAAGCTGAGGTGAAACCACGCCCGCCTAGCGCGAGTCTAGTGACAGCAGTGGCTGTTCAACCGACACTCAAGCGGCCATGCCCTTAATTATGCAGAAGTTTAAGGCTTAATATAATTTAAACGGATGAGTTACAAAAAAATTCACCCCCCTCACAGTTGTCATGAAGGGCAAAATTAGCTATATAGGCCAACAACACTTTTTGTACCAGGCTGTAAACATATTATTTTCTACTGTAAAGTTGCCCATTTTTAACATGGGAGTCTATGGGAATTGACTCCCTTTTGGAGCCAGCCTCAAGCGGCCAGTCAATGAATTGCAGTTTAAGTCACTTCCGTATTGGCTTCATTAGAGAGATCAGAAGGTTGCCCCTCGGTCAAAAAGCACAGCCCATTGGGTAAACATTTTCTGGGTTAATTTACCCAAATAGCTGGGGTTAACCCTTTCTGACCCAACACTGAGATAAAAATAAACCAGCATTTTTTAGAGTGTTTTGTTTTCAATTTATAAGTTTGTGCAGTTGGCAGACACTTTCAATCCAAATTGACTTACAAGGCATACATTTAATTTTTTTCTGCTAATGCATATTTAAAAATATTAGTATTCAATTATTAAATGGAAGTAAAGTATCAAATCCCTAGATTTTATATTTTGGAAAGCCTAATGCAACAATTTCAGTTTTTAAGGTATGTACCACCTTATATAGGTAATGCAATATTTAGCATACTGCATGGCTACTCCCAGTTTATTAAGAGAAGTAAAAATATATATTATATATTCACTCTCACTTAATGGTGGCCGGTGACTTTTTTTTCAAGAGCACACGATGCAAAGCTCATCAAAACATGTATTTAGTATGTGTGTAAATCAGACAGTTCATTACAATTCGAGACAAAATCGATTTTTCTCCGCCAGCTATGCGATTTTTGCCCCGATACATCAAATGCTTCTTAGATGCGACTACGATTCAGTCCGATTCGTTTAATTTTTTGATATTTTTATATTACATGCCTACAGCAGTTACATTTTTACTTACAAATGAAACCAAAATATGAAGAGTTTGGTTCCAAAACGTGATAAACGCCATTTTTGAAAAAAATGAGTTACTGCCAAAATCAGTATTATATCAGGTCAGTAGTTAAAAGTAAAATCTTAATTTTACGCAAAATCCAATACCCGCCGTGATATTCTGTCATCTTTTCTCCCTTTTTTCCCAAAATGCGACAAACGCCACTCCTCCTTTTTTACAGAACGCAATAAAACCATTTCTGAAATTACAGCCCACCAGTTTACGCAATGTAAACAAACAATGGCGGCGCGCTGAGTACACGGAGTCCTAGTTTTCCTCATCTACTTTGTACTTCGTGATCAACAAACAAAACAAAATAATACTTTAATTGCATCGCTAAACCTGTGATGGTTTTCTGTGACGGGAAAGAAACGCCATCAACATCTAATAATTTCCGCAAGAGACACTCGGTTGCTTGTTCTCCCGACAGCATCAAGCTTCTCAGGCTAAAACATTGACCCCAGAGGATCTTATGAAAACTTTACATTATTTTACTCAAAGTTAACGAAAATCAAGCGGGACCAAAACATTTTACAGCTGATCGCAGCAATGTGTTCTTAATATAACAAAGTAAGTGTTTTGGTTAATGCCATTAATGTTTATTTTTAATCATTGTATACCACTAGTCAACTAAATAAATATAAAATGGTAAAGATGAATGCACATTTATACATTGATTTAATAGATTTATAGCATTTTGAAATAAAAAACTGTCATGGATTTATTGCATTTTGTGGAAAAAATAATTCGTTTTTATAATAAATCTTTGAAAATCAAGTTATGGATTTGAATTTTTTATGTTTTTATAACCTAAAGATGCTATGTGAAAGTTTGTAACAGAAAATAGTGGTTTTCATCTTGTCACTTTCTTGGTATAGAAAACACGTTTTTTCCGAAATTTGTCAAAATGGATTTATTGCGTTTTGGAACCAAACTCTTCATACAGTATAACATAAACATTTACTTAAAGGGCCCATGACACAAGACTTTTTTAAGATGTCAAATAAATCTTTGGTGTCCCCAGAGCACATATGTGAAGATTTAGCTCAAAATACCATATAAATAATTTATTATAGCAATTATTATATGTGCAAAAAATTGCCGTTTTGGGTGTGTCCTTTAAAATGCAAATGAGCTGATGAAATTCAAACACTGATCACAATGATGGTGGTTTGTTGAAATTAAAACGCAATTGTGCTTTTCTCTGCACTAAATGGCAGTGCTGTGGTTGGATAGTGCAGATTAAAAGGTGATATTATTATAATAAGAGCTTCTTATGACATCATAAGGAAAGCCAAATTTCAACTACCTATTTTCTCATGTGCTTGTAGAGAATGGTTTACCAAAACTAAGTTACTGGGTTGATCTTTTTCACATTTTCTAGGTTGATAGAAGCACTGGGGACCCAATCATAGCACTTAAACATGGAAAAAGTCAGATTTTCATGCCATGGCCCCTTTCAACTCTTTGAAAATGGCACAATCTTTGTCCCAATAAGAACATTTACAACAACAAACTAACAAAAATACACTTAACAAAAAGAAAATGGAACAATGAGGGGCAAAATGTCACATAAAATCAAGCTTGTGATGGCAACAGTCAAAGTCTTTCAGTATTTTCTGCCAAAAATGTGCAATAGAGGTAGTATTAGAAAAACTAAAGCTGTTAAACTTTAGCATTTGATCTGTCACACAACATCAGATCTAACAGTCAAACAAGTGCTGCAGTGGTCTCTTTTGAGAGATTTTTCTTTAAAAAAATCAACTGATCAACATGTTCATGAGAGAGGACACTGCGTTCACCTGCAGTGCTAAACACACGCTCGTCTTCTGTCTCTTTCGCTGTGTTCTCGCTGCTACAACCACTTTGTTGCTCCATCACATTCACTTGCTGATGCTAGCAGATGAAAAAAAAATGTGCGCTTTGTCGGAAAAGCATAGATGGACATCTCAAATCGACTTTTTACATCTAACATTGATGCATTGAATTACTAGAAATAAAAATGATATTGATGTATTGTTACACTCGTGACTGCTCATCCGAGGAGTGCTTATTCAAAATAAGTGTTCGGCGTGCCATGTGTGTTGCTTGTATTTTCAAAATATGTGCTTGTTGCGTCATGTGAACCATGTGCAATACGTGTTTTGTCAAAATAAGTGCCTGCTGCGCACAAACCGTTCATGATAAAAAAGACGCTCAAGTTCACAAAATACACGCAAGATACTCCCTTAAACTCTGATTACACATGAGATTATGCGAGTATCTGGCAAACGCGAGCGTCTCTTTTATCATAAACCCTTTAGATGCATCTGCAGCAGGGTCTTATTTTGACAAGACACGCGATGCACACAGGATCTCTCGACGCGCAGAACACATATTTTGTAAAAAACACACACGACGGGCTACATACATGTTGTGACGAACTTCGCACCGAGCGCCCTTGGAAGAAGAAGTCACCGGCCGCCACTGGTGGCTTGTCATGTCAAAAAAAGTGCCTGCTGTAGACGCTTTGAAGGAGTTTATGATAAAAGAGACGCTCGCATTTGCCAGACACTCACTTAATCTCATGTGAAATCAGAGATTAAGTTAGTATCTTTTTGTAAACGTGAGAGTATTTTGTAAAAGTGAACGTATTATACGAACGTATTATACGAGTTAGTGGCCGCCACTGCTCTCACTTTTCAAATATGCAGTTTCTACATTTTATATTGAAATTACATTAAGTGCACTTAATGTGTGCTTTTTATTAGTATGTGTGTTCCCTGTGACTCAAACACATGACCTTGCACTGCTAACTAGGGGTGTAACGATTAACCGTGCAAATGCGCATTTTCTCAATGAATGAATTTTAATGAATTACAGTGAAATCCTGGCACATTCAAAAGCCAGGGGGCGCTCTCGTGCAGAAACACCCTTTGTGTCACAGAAGAAGTAGCATTTACAAACGCTATTTATATCTCTGTTCTTCAAACTGTTTCAGGTATTTTCATGATAATAAAGAATATTTTGAATGATTTTGTTTAACGAATGTTGCTTTTTTAAATGCACGCTATAAACAACTCCGACTCATAATGATTTTAGATTGATAAGGACTTTCTACTGACCAAATGCCGTGGTACACGCACAAGCTGTGCATGAAACACAGAATCCCATCCTTGCGATTCAGAATCGATTTCAGACAGGCGTTTTTTAATTGGACACGCGATTTAATCGTTACATCCCCACTGCTAACACTATACTCTATCGTTTGCACTACAGGAACAGGGTGTGTAAACTTTTGCTCAAAACGTCATATTGCAACACAGAATTTTGTACCATCCATTCTTCCAGCACATTAACAAGATGGTCAGTCTGTGCTGATAAAAAGCCGAACCACAGCGGGACGCTTCAGCTCCATACTTTACTGTTGGTGTTTTTCTGATGTGTGAGCTCTGCTGGATTTCCACAGCACATAAAGCTTTGTATTCGGGCTTTGGTCTCATCTCACCACAAAATCTTTTGGCACATTGTGGCCCGGTCACGCTTTTGAACAAACTCCAGATGTGCTTTCACACTGAGTAATGGCTTCTTTTGTGTTGTTTCTTCATATAGAGCAGTAGTGTACAGAACTCCTGATATGGTTGACTGCTGGAGCTTCATCCATTCTATTGAACCCTGTACCTCCTTCAGATGGATCTTTGGTCTCTCTGTGACTTCAAGTTTTTATTTCCTCATCGAGTTTTGAGGGACAAGCTTTCTAAGGGTTGCTACAGGTGCTTTGGACTTAAAAAATGGCACCAAAGCTGTTTGGTATTTTTGGTTTGTTGTTGTATTTCATTTTAGAGGTTGTTTGGTGTTTCTGCACGGCCGTAATAGAAATCGATTACTTAATGCCTTGTTTATTGATTTATATTTAAAAAAGCTTAATACGTTGTTAGTCAGTCAATTGAAAGAATTGCTTTTAATGCATTTTGCAATAATGCAAAGCTTTAAAAGAAAATTGAAAGAGCCGAATATAAGTGCAGTATAGAGGCCAGGGTGCAAGAAGTGGAACAGGTTGTTGCCAAGTGAAGGAGCAAAATGACTTCAAAGTCTTGTGAAAATGATACCCAGAAGTGCTATATCACAGTAAAAGCAATTTAGTAAAGGATAGGACGTACTTAGAGCCCATCTGCTAGCAGCTGCTGTGTAAATAGGCTCAAGAAATCCTTTGAATTTTGACCTTTTTTTCTTCTTGCAATCCAGACAAATAGCAAAGGTACTTTCTGGAGAAACGGCTAAAAATGATTGTTCTTAACATTTTCTGTAATGCCGAAAAGATGGCGTCAATTTATAAAATAAAAAATAATGTTGACAGATTTCTGCATTTTGATTTTCACAGTTTTAAACATAAAGACTCTTAGCAGCAACTTTTCTGTTATCAAGGTCAATTTTTGGCTGTATATGGTTTTTATTTGATTCTTTGGAGTTTATAATGTATTTTCTAAGGCATCACTAAATCTGAAATGTTTTCTTGTAAATGAGAATTTTTTATCAGGCTTTTATTTTCGGGTTCAGTAATTTCTCTTTAATGGCAATGAAAAGGTAATTAGTCAGTAACTTTATTGCAAAAATTACTTTCTTACTTGGTATTTTTGTCTTGTTTTCAGTACAAATTCACTTAAATTTGACATTTAGCTCATCAAGAAAATTAATTGATTTAAATGTTGTTGTTTTTTACTGAAAACAAGAAAAAAAATCTTAAGTAAGAAAGTATTTTTTGCTGTGTGAAATGCTTTTTTTCCACATGTCACTTTAGTCATTTAATTGGTATTGAACAAATTTGACTGTCTTTCGCAGCAAAACCCTCTAAGTGCATGAATGCAAATTTGTGGCAGAAATGTACAGAACACTTCTAAAAAATCCACTTCTTTGGACTAGACATAGTAAACAATTACAAAGTCCTTAAACATGCAAATAGAAACATTGCAAAAGATGAAATTCAGATTCAAAAGATTAAAATGAAGAAACTGAGCCACACGTTAGGGGGGCGCTGTTATGCATGTGGCTTAAGGGCTCGTTATAGTCGTGCGTAGGTCCTACGGCGTAGCCGCGACGGCGTAGGTTCCGCGTCGGTTTTCATTTATACTTTTGCATCGACGTGAAAACACGCGCGCAGGACGCTGGTAGTATCCACTTTTGTTGCAGTTTGAGTTAAATCACTCCTCAACTTGGCCATTCTTTGTTTTCACCATCGCAAACGGAAATACCTATGACGCAGTTTTTTTTACCTAACGAGAGGGGTTCTGGTGGACCAATCACAGCGCTTGCGGTCCGCGTAGAACTGACGCGCTGTTAAAAATTTTGCGAGGTGCACGTCAGGCTACGCAGAGCTACGCACAGGCTATGAAAAGCCTACGCCATAGCTACGGAGTAGAACCTACGCACGACTATAAATCGCCCTTTAGTGTTGGGCGATATGCCCCATTTTGAGATCGTCCTATTGTCAGCCTGTGAGATTGCAGATACACGATAATATCGGGCAGCTGGGCAGTAGTTTACATATTTATTTATTTTTCATTTTTACTTATGCGCGCGCATTGAGTCCACGTGTGTGCGAGAAGGAATCTGCGCGCATTACAACATGTCTCTTGTGCAATGTAAAGCCCACAAATCCTCTCATGCGAGGAAAAGCATGCAATGCGCATATTCATGTGAAACTATGATGATAATAATAATAACTATCGGCATGAAAGCTCGCTATTAGCGATATGTCTGACGATCGTCGATACACGATACTATCGTCTATTGGCACAACCCTAATGTGGCTGCCGTGCACTTAGAGGACTTTGCCGAAAAATGTGTGTTGATGTGGCGTTTAATGGATTCTGCCAACAAATTGGTATTTCTAAATGGCCTAAGGGTGGGATTAAGTGGGTGCTTGAATCACAATCTTGATTCAAGCACCCACATGATCTTAATCCTAATTTATAACGATTCTTCTGTTTATTAAACCTTTGAGAGAAATCTTAATGAAACATTAAAATATGCGTGGGTGCTGTTGCCGAGTCAGGCCATTCCATTTTTAAACAGTGGGTTGCATTTCTTCATTGGTTCGCTCGCATGCTTCATCTGCGCTTTAACACGCCGTTAAAATGTTCACATACTTTGCTTTCACAGAATCTCAAGTGTGCATTTAAACCATGAATGAAGCTTGCGTCCATTGTGCCTAATATTTGGCATTCAGAATCGTGGGAGTATTGTAATATTCATTTAATAAGTAAAGGATTATGATTATTTTCCCCCAGAATTGTGCAGTTTTACGTATAATACGTGCCGGGAGCATTCGGTCAAGACACGACCCATTGTCAAAATTTCTGTGTCCATCACTGTAGTTCATCCAAAACAGACCAGAAATGAGACTCAAAGTGTTAAATACCGGATTTATCCTTTAATGTCATTATTTCCGTTTTGCCGGAGGTGAATTTTAGCAGCTTTATTCTTCAATTGTTCACTATGGACAAGAACAATACCTCACATTGTGCATGCTTGCTTGCATGTAATACTGGTGTGCTATTTTATTTGTGATGATTATCTCAGAGCAGAAAAATCTCATAGGCATAAATTAAAGTAGGGACCTCAGCCCTATCTAGGGATCCTCAGACCATATTTTTGAGGGTGAACTATTTTTTTTGGCCCAGTTAGCAACGACTCGAACATCTTGGTGAACACCCACTCACTAACATTGTGACAGTGAGTTTTGCAAGGCCAAGCACCACTTACTTTCCTTGAAAAATAATGTAGAATTGTGTTTCAACCTCAAGTATGCTTATATCGATCTGTTCATCTATAAGCCTGAGCCCCTTCACGACTGTACGCCCATCTGTTTTCAAGCACAATGGAAAAGAGATGAAATTAAAAGGAAAATGGGAGAACATTGGAAGAAGGAGGACTAGAAGAGTAATAGATATTTGAGAAAAACAGAGAGAAGAGAGGGTGATGGGACACAGAATCGATATCCCATGTTCGGTAAAACATTCCCAACACAGATAAATCATGATCTGAGATTATACCACGAGCAGAGAGCAGAAGCTTTCCATCAGCTGAAGATCATGAGCTGGTATTGATCTCCACGGCTGTGCGGCGTTTCGACACTGTCTGCCTCTCTGTGTCTCATGCGATTCGTTTCGAGCAGTGGCGTTCCCTGCATCCAGCTCAGCTGATTGAAGCGCACATTAAATAAAACGAAGGCTGCGCTGATTTGGTTATTTTCTGCCAATGGCATTTGAAGTCTTGAAGCCCTTTGCTTAGAAAATCAGATGTTGATTAAGGATTGTTTAAGCAGGTGCACAGGAGCGCACGCTCTTATTAAGGCGACACGAAGCGCGTCCATCACATCAAAGATTCAGAAACCAGCAGCTTTCACGCTGAGTGCAGGAAGATGCGATACATTGTTGTTCAGTTTGATTAAATTATCACGCTAATGGATTAAAGGAACAGTGCACCCAAAAACGGTTTAGTTAAATTTTTTAGTTACCATTCTAAACTCATACACTGTAAAAAGTAAATGTTGGATTAACTTTAAAAATATTTATTTATTTATTTATTTTTATTTATCAGAGACAGTGCACATTAATAACACATAAATATGTCAAATGCACCAGATTTAGCCAGTGTTGGCTAATTTTCATCCGTGGTCCCTTTTGGCACGTTGATGTTATGGACAGAAAGAAAAATATGAACAATGAATATTAGCAACACAATTAAATTAATCACAATAAAAGCAAAAAATTAATAAAAAGAGAAAATAAAATAAAAAGACAGAAAAAAATAAAAAGACTTCAAATCTGTAACTTTTATTTTTCCAATAAAGCTTACATTTTTACCAATTGAAAAAAAAATTCATTTTTTTTCACCTTACAGTCTTCACTTAAAATAAGAAATTTTAATTTGATAAAATGTGTATATTTTAAGTGTTACCATTTGAAGTTTTTTTTTTTTATAAATCCAACTTTCATTTTTATAATGTATGCATTTTTTTTATTTAAGTAGAACATAGAAAGAAGTATTTGAGCATTCTTTCAGCACATAACACACACACACACACAAACACACGCACACACGCAAAAATGCTGAATTGTTTCAGCCCATAGTTGAGTTAAATATGAACCAAACCAATTTTCCCAAATAAACTAGCTTAAAAAATCCATATTCATTTTAATGCAGAAGTTAGTGACCATGTCTATCCAACAAGAACAAATATTGTCCGATATAAAAGTTATTTAAATATTGTCAGTGCAACATGAGGTGGTCACTATGAATTAAAGGTGTAGCGGAGAATTTTCTCAAATTTTAGAAAAGAACAGCCTTCTCTGCCAAAAATGCAATTGTGCAACACTCCCGATTGACAACTAGGAGGACCAATAGTCTTGATGACCCACCCAGAAAAAGAGAATCCCCCGCAATACCTTTAATGCAAAGACAATGATTTTCTTTTAGTTGCATCGCCTTATAGTAACAGCATATGTGGTTTATTTTTTAGGTAAACTGTTCCTTTAAATACGCTCGTGGCAGTTCAAACATGCCAGTCTTAATTACAGCAAAGGCGGACATCTCTGTCCAGAGCCGCTTACTTGACTCCCAGATCACATTGCATGCCTGTCATGTCAGATTTGTCCAGTAGTCACATCAGTGACAGTGTAGTTAGGGTCAAGACCGAGTCAATGCACAACATCCTGTCCATATTAAACACAACAGGCTGATGAATGAGACAGAGATGTCTGTGAGCGTTCATTGAAAGAGAAATGTTTACGTCAGTGTTTTGGTTTAGAATCGCGGTTCTTTAGTCATTCTGTCCAGTTTGGTTAATAATGGTAACACTATTAAAAATAAAGGTGCTTTGAGATGCCATAGAAGATCATTTTTGGTTGAATGATTCCATAAAGACCCTTTAACATACAAAAATGTTAGGGGTCGACCGATATGGATTTTTTTTGTGCCGATACCGATTTTTTTTCCATTAGCCTTAGCCGATGACCGATACAGGCTGACGATTTTCTTTAGCCAATATTTGGAGCCGGTACTGCTTTTGCTCATTCAGTTTACATCATAAAAATCATACAGTGATTAGTATGATTAGCAGTTCACAGATATATATATTTGGACCTTTTTTAAAGGGTACTGCCCCAGTGACAGCTTTGTACTTTTTTTGACAGTGTACCTGAACACCTTCTAAGGAGTGTATTTGGGTGATTCTCACGAAAACTTGGTTTTAAAAATGTCAAGCATGAAAATTTAAAAATTGCTTAAATTTTCTTTTTTTCCCACCAGACATTGAAAAACAAAGTCTGGAGTAAATGGGAACATTAATTTAAAAACTTTTTGTAACATAATTAAAAAAATTAGTCCTAAAAAATCTCATTACCGCAACAGTCAGAAAACATCAACACTGACATATTTTCAAAATGACATGACAAACCTGAAAGAACATAATTTGGAGATTCTGCACATGCATTTAAAATCAAAGTATTATGCTTCTATTAATTAAATTAACATTTAATAAGCATCTGTTGCGGTAATGATAATCAAAATGTCGTGTAAGCATTCTGACAAGACAATATTTCAAATTAACTGTAAAAAAATGATCTTACCTGGTAGCCATCTTGAAGTAACTGGTCCATGTGCTTGGTCACTCAAAATCAAACTTTATTAAAATTCTGTATGTGTGCTTAAACTGTTCTCAAAAAGTGTTGCGGAGGATGAGAACATCAGGCATGGACAAATCTTTTTCCTAATTTTTCTTCATTATTATTATACATGAATATTCAGTAAATATTTTTCTGTCATCTAAAGTAGTCTAGCAAAACATCCATTTATTTTTCTTCTTAATATTTTTGTGTTCATTTGATTGAATTACAACATAACGCATGTTCAAACACAGCCGGACACATTGCGGTAATGAGAATTTCAGCAGAAAATGAGATAAAATTTACAAGTATAAATTCTTATGTTGAAATCACACATTGTGCAAGGTAGAACACAGTATTGTGTTAATTCTGATGTTTTTAATGTTACTATATTACCCATTTTAAAGCTAAAATCATTAGTGCCGTGGTGTTTCAATGGTTTCATGAGAATCACCCATTTGTAAGCTTGACCAGTGTGATTGATTTTACATGACAGTAAAGCACTAACAGCAGTGTTTCTTACCGAGCCCCTAAGGTAACATTTGAGTAAAAAAAATCAAAAGTTTAGTTTCGCGTGCGCACGTGAAACTTACGCTTTCAAATGCGCACGTGATAGTTTCACGTGTGCATGCGAAACTAAACTTTACTTAATTTTTGCTCCATGTCCCCTTAGTGGCTCTGTAGTTTCCCATCACGCAGTTCCAAAGAATGCGCTGCACACTGCCGCACGCACGTCTAAATGGGCATTTACGCAAGGAGTGGATGGACATGTGCGCTGAGTGCACTGCATTTTGTATAACTTGAGGAGGAATCGCGGCTTGTCATCCTCTTTCCTCAGGATGCTGTTCTTCTTCGACTGCTGTTCTTCTTCTTGCTTTATTGACGGGTTTAAGTGAGATGTTACAGCTAATACTGCTGCCTACTTTCACGGTGCCGAATGTAGCAAACATATCAAATACACATATTGAGATATGGGAAAAAATGGGATAGAATGGTAAAATATGGGAGAATCCTGGAAAAAACGTGAGGGTTGACAGGTATGGTTCTCTGTAATGAAAAATGTTATTTAGATTATTAAAAAAAGGTATGAAAGAAACGATTCTTCTAAGAACCTTTGACTAAATGTTTTTTTAAGGAACCAAAAATGAAGAACCTTATAAGTAACTTCATTTTTAAGAGTGTATGTTGATTTTAAAACCCTGTAGTCGTTTGTCGGAGCCAATGGTTTTGCTGACCCGAGTTCGATTCCGGACTCAAGGTCCTTTGCCCATCCCATATCCTTCTCTTCACCCTGTACTTTCCTGTCCTTAGCTTACATGGGTGATTCTCACGAAACCATTGAAACACCACGGCACTAATGATTTTAGCTTTAAAATGTGTAATATAGTACCATTAAAAAGCATCAGAATTGACACAATACTGTGTTCTACCTTGCACAATGTGTGATTTCAACATAAGAATTTATAATTGGAAATTTTATCTCATTTTCTGCTGAAATTCTCAGTACCGCAATGTGTCCGGCTGTGTTTGAACATGCGTTATGTTGTAATTTAATCAAATTAACACAAAAATATTAAGAAAAAAAAATAAATGGATGTTTTGCTAGACTACTTTAGATGACAGAAAAAATATTTACTGAATATTCATGTATAATAATAATAAGAAAAATTAGGAAAATGATGTGTCCATGCCTGATGTTCTCATCCTCCGCAACACTTTTTGAGAACAGTTAAAGCACACATACAGAATTTTAATAAAGTTTGATTTTGAGTGACCAAGCACATGGACCAGTTACTTCAAGATGGCTACCAGGTAAGATAATTTTTTTACAGTTAATTTGAAATATTGTCTTGTCAGAATGCTTACACGACATTTCGATTATCATTACCGCAACAGATGCTTATTAAATGTTAATTTAATTAATAGAAGCATAATACTTTGATTTTAAATGCATGTGCAGAATCTCCAAATTATGTTCGTTCAGGTTTGTCATGTCATTTTGAAAATATGTCAGTGTTGATGTTTTCTGACTGTTGCGGTAATGAGATTTTTAGGACAAATTTTTTAAATTATGTTACAAAAAGTGTTAAATGATAAGTAAAAGTTTTTAAATTAATGTTCCCATTTACTCCAGACTTTGTTTTTCAATGTCTGGTGGGAAAAAAAGTAAATTTAAGCAATTTTTACATTTTCATGCTTGACATTTTTAAAACCAAGTTTTCGTGAGAATCACCCACATGCTAACTATCAAATAAAGGCAAAATGGCCACTATTAAACCATTGACAAGCACTTTTCATCTAAAATATTTGTTTCCAAAATATCTTTAGTTGAGATGGTGAATTGGCAAAGTATTTATTCTTGTACTAGTTATAATTTTAAGTAGGACACTTAAAGATGTAGTTCACCCAAAAAATGGGGCCCATTGACTTTTAATAGTAGGAATAAAATTTCAATGGGGATCATTTTTTGGGTAAAGCTACATACAGTATTCTCTGAAAACATTATCTTGACTGAAGTTTATTAAATAGCTTAACTGTTACAGTATGCTGCTATCAACACCAAGGTCATAGATTCGATTTTGTAAAGCACATTTATTGCAAAAATGTGCAAAAAAGAACATAATGTGTTTTAAATGCATCATAAGTCACCAAACGTACACAGGTATTGTAAAGGTAAACCAACGGTTTCTTTACCATAGTGATGAAAGTTCCCATTAGAATTCTCAGACCGTTGCGACGTAATTACTGGATAAGAGAACCGAGTGAATCCGGGAGTAAGGAAAGCTATTGCCGTAGTCTAAATTGAATATTGAACATGACCCCATAAGAGCAGAAATCATTATAAAAGCCGAAGAAATGGAAGTGTATGTGGCTGACATATGTGTTGCTTCAAATTACATTTTGGTTGCACGGGCTGTTTCGTTTTCAAATGCGTTTATATATTGCCTACCCTTCTTTAAGTCCTCCCGCTGTGTGTATACCAACACGAGCCTCTCACAGAGACCCGTGAAACCTCTTGTGTTTTATGATTGTTTTAAAATACGCAATTTCCCCTCACTTTAGCTTATCATTGGAGCACAGAGACTTATTTTACGGAATCGAGACCCAGATCTGCTGCGTAGCGGACGTCTCACGAGGCGTCTGGCTTTTCATTGTTTGCCCGGAGTACCATTTTTGAGATATTCTTTTCTCCTAGATATTCCAGTTGATGGAAAAGAGACCTGAGGGCTCTATATTCTCTTTGGTTATAAAAGGATAGTAACTCTGTTGCATATTTAACCAGGCGATGAAGCAAACATCCGCATAGGCGCAAGACTCTCCTGTTCTTCGTAAAACATCGGCCTGATTCAAACAGGCTGAGGGGAAAGCTGGGAAAATGAGATGAGACGGGAGACTTTGTTAATAACGGACTATGAGAAAACCTATTGTGAATGCCAGAGACTCCTCGGAACATTGCTAATATCAGTGCTGTTTGCCCCTGCCTGCAAGTCGATCTGATGTTTAATGAGACCCCTGATAAATCGTAGCAAGAACTCTAATTTTTCCTGCGGAGCTCAGCTCTGAAGTGCTATAAATAACCAGCAGCAGCATTAGCGGCCATGTCAAAACCCCTCAAAAGTTTATTATGATCCGAGGCCATCGGCAGAGGTAGCTGGTTTTGAGTCATATTCCCGTTCCTCCTCTTTCATTCATCTCTTTGTCCTCCTCTCCAAGCGCTTCTCATATCAGGGACCTGTTGAGACATGGGTGTTGTTTTGGCAGAGGTTATTTTCTGCGATGGGAGATTGAAAACCATCACCGTACCGTACAGCGCAGAAGGGTTTCTCTTTGTAGACGGTCATTAGACGGCCAGCAGGATATCTCAGATCCTGAGGTGGCGCCCCAGGCTAGGATTCCACATCTTTCATTCCGTTCCCTCTCCAGAGCTGCGGGTTTCTGATATTTCAGAGCTATATCTCCGGTCTTCTGCCGACTTGATCCATGTTAAGGGCCTCCCTATAGTCTCCAGTCAATGAAGGGCTTGTTGAGAGTAACATTTGGTTTGATCATAGGGGGTGAGTAGTAAGTGCTGGTCTGGTGGCAGGTGCCATCATTGGCCACCGCTGTGCTTTTTGAAAGCCCTTTGAAATGGTTTATTATGTGTCTGACTCATCTCTGCAATCTCCATTGATAGTGCATGATGAAAAAAGGTGATGCCAAATCCTACAGTTTATCAAAGGCACAATATTCTACACTTTTATACAAATGTTGTGTTTTTTGTTTTGCATTAAAAAACACATGTTAAATATTTTAAATATTTAGGGCCTAAAAAGTTTCACTTCCCCTCATTTTTCTAATTGTATGTACTTTAACCAATCCAAAACATTTACATGCATCATAACACATTGAAGGTAATGTGATGTTAGTTATCTTTGAGGTTTAATCTGGTGTGACGGTGCACATTAAAAGTCTTCTTTTCTTTTAGAAAACTTTTATGGTGCTTCAACCCATTCTCACGAAGTATGAATAGCACACAGTGTGAAAAGTCATATGCCAAAATCCAATTTTGCGTGCATATGACACACCAGTCCTTCCCATTCGCTGCATATTTTCATGCTGTTTTATGTATTGGTTTTTCTATTTTTTTCTGTTTTTTAAACTATTGTCACTTGGGTTTGGGGTTAGATTTGCTTTAGGATGTCATTTAATGTTTTTGTCTATTTTTAAATGATGTTTTATTAACAAGGTTTGGGAGGAGCACGATCAGATAATTAACTAATTCGGCACAGTTGCATCTTATTTGGTAATCAGCCTAAACTACATATACATGCATCCTACTGTACCTACCTCAGTCATGAGATCATTTTCCGACAACCCTCCACCACCCCAACTCCCCACTAATATATAGATTTTATAGATTTTATAGACAAATACGCTTTATTAATACCATCATTTTTTTTCTATCATTTGAAAGTGAACACCGACCATAATATTAAATCACAAGAGAGACAGTCGTGTCTGGCATACATTAGGTTCTGTGCAGATATTTTCTGTGTCATCAACGGAATTTACAGAACGGCTTACCTGTTTTGAAATTTAACTTTTGCCAAGATAAACACTCTGTTTTTTAAAACGTATAACTGTTGAAAAAATCAGTTTTTTTATGTTTAGTTTGATGAACTCCTAAATATGAGACGCAGAGCACCTAGCGCATTCGGCTAAATTGCATGCACCAGCACCATGGCCAGCGCAACATTAATACAACAAAATCAATCCTAAATTTACGTTAATAATAAATAAAAACAATGATAAAATAAGGTCAGAAGTAACAAGGTGCAGAACAAATATGTGTAAAATGCCCGAAATGCACGGAAACAAAGCACAAGTCAAATAGTTAAATCAGATAACCCCGAGTGATATAAATAAAATAAAACAAAGAAATTATTAAAATAACGAAAGAATAGCCAGAATTGCCAGCTTTGTCTTTTTAACTGCAGAAACAAAGAGGCCACTGCTTTGCAATCCATGGAAACCTCATATGGACGCGTAGCCCTGTCAGAGTGGTTGTTGGATTTATTAACGCATTTAAAAAATATTAATTAAAGCTACTTCTTCACATATTATTTGCGTAGCATTATCATAATAGACTGCTTATTAGTATATTGGGACAAAACTGTTATATGTGAAATCAGATAATGTGCACCCATATATGGCCAACATTTAGTCGAATGTTGTCAACATGTAGTCCAATCAGGCTTCTCCTATCGATGCATCGAATCTTCGACTATTTGGGGTCACCCCTAATAAATAAATAAATAAATAAATAAATAAATAAATAAATAAATAAATAAATAAATAATTATATATAATATATATATATATTTAAGCAATATCGCTCGAGTAGGAGTGTGATATAGCTCTATATCATCACGGCTGTGATTAGGCCAGAGGCACGTAGGCCGAGTGCCGGAGGCAAACACAGCCGTGATGATATAGAGCTATATCACACGACTCCGAGAGCGATATTGCTTTTATACAACAATTCGACGGCACACGTTTGAAAAACGAAAACTAGAAAACAACAACGGAGTAATTTTAAAAGCCTCTTTGTTTGAGAACTACTTCTTCCGCCACGGATTTGAGGGCGGCCAGAATGACAGGTAAAACTTTCGGCTGCTTTAAATCTCATATTAACTCAATGGACGGATTCGCCGTTTTTAAATATTACAATTTCTTGGTCACAAAGTGTAGTTTTAAGATTAGTTCAGTCGAGAATATATATGTATTATATTTAAATCTACAGTCGATTAGTAAAGATAGCGCCTGTTTGAACGTTTGCTTAGTGAGATTCGGTACGTATGAGAACCAAAGCATGAGCGGACGTCAGTGTTCACTCGCCCCGCTGACCACTCTCTCTGGGCTACATCTCTGACAGGGCCTGATGGTAAAAAATTAGATCAAATCACCAGTATTTGGTGTCATGATGAAACTATTACTTGTTTTCTTATTCATATTTAGTGTCTTTTGTGTTGTTATTGTTTTGGCGCGAGGTAAAAGTTAATAAAACTATACTTATATAATGTTACTATTGGTTTACCATTTCATCTTAACGCGATACGAGCACTTGGTTATAATTAGACTTCGTTCTTGTCAGTACTATATAAAACTGTTTTTTATAAGTGTCAGAGAGATGTTTTTGCATGCTGCTTATAAACATACCAGTGGCAATATCTCATAACATGTTTTAATAGTCACGTCACGATTAAATAAATGATCAATGTCCACATTTAAAAGCTGCGGTGCTTACCTGCAGTTCCACGGTGTTTTCGCGTTCTGATAAGAGATATAGCTCCAGAAATTTTTTTTACATTCCTCTTTCCAAGTGTTAATCGTCCACACGATGTGACAAGACATTACTCCCATTAACTTTAACGTAACATCCAAGAGCGCTGATCTTTGACGGAATAATAACTTCCGATTGGGGATTCACAGACTGATTTATGAGCTAGTGAACTAATGAGACACACAGAGAGTGATTCAAAACAGCGCGTTTGTTTGTGTCCGTGTGTGTGGGCAGTCTTTCCATTCAGAGATGAGCCTGTTTAGAGGACCTCCATTCACTAGGTGGCGGAATGATACGAAAGGTGAAGCGGTTACTGTGCCGTTATCAGTAGAATATTGCACGCCCCTTAGCCAATCAGATTCGAGAACCAGAAAAAACTGTTGTATATATATATATATATATACAACAGTATTATTATGCTTACTTTCGCAATCAGATTAGATGTAAGGGCGAACTTGTGAAACCATGGTTGCTTGGAGTTGGGGTAAGAATTGGGGTTTGGGTTAGGATGTCATTTTATGTAACCATGCGACAATGGTAAAAAAACAGAAACAAAATAAACCAATACATAAAACGAGACGAAAAAATGCTCAATATTAAACGAACGGGAAGGACTGGCGTATCATATGCAGGCAAAATTGGAATTTGGTGTATGTATTGTACGCCTTTTCACACTGCGTGCTATTTATACACAAATTCTGAGAATAGGCTGGGTGCTTTGTCGTTTTTGGAGGTTCAGTAACTGCATAAAAGTCATATCATGTGAAAGAGAAACCATTAAACTAAAGATTTATTTTTGTGTTTCACATAAGAAAGTTTGATGTGTTCAGAACAATGTGAGGGTGAGTAAATGATAACAGAAGTGACATTTTTGGGTGAAATCCTTTATTTAAATAGGTCTTTTTGTTGTGTAAATGACGATTTACAACCATCTTTGCATATAAAGTAAGCAGCTAACAGCAGTCATATCTGGCTAAACACTAAACAGTAACTTTAAAAATATATATTTAACAGAGCATTAGAAGTCTTTGATGGATTAGAAATGTCTAAAAGGAAACTTAAGCTCTTTTCGATGAAGACATCATTCTGCCATAATCTGAGTAGTTATGTCCTGCACGATATACATTGTAAAGATGCTTTGACATGTCTGTGCTGAATATTTACTGTTTACAGCCGTTCAGTGAGTATTAGGAGCGTCATGTCTGTTTTGTTGAGGTTTGTCTTTGGCAGGAAGCTCAGTATCCCTACGGGATCCGACAAGATTCACACAACAATGATAGATTCTCATCCAACTGTGTAAACATCAATGTGACTGTATAAATTAAGATGCAGTAAATGGGTAATTGAATTGTTATGAATAAATCAACAGGCATGGACATGTAGTTCTGGATGAAATCTTGTGTTGGAGTTGAGGGCAATCTTTACATCCCTGAAAGAGCTGACTATAAATTTCAGACACAAATGACCTACAGGCCAATACTGTCACGACAGGGTTGCAGGAAGTAGGACGCATACGCAAAGTTCACAAATAAATAACATTTAATGATAAAAAACACGAGGAATGACACGGTGAATACAGGAACACAGGAACATCAACACAGGGAACAGACGGGGACGCAATGACAATAATCCGGCGACCGGTGTGACAGAACAAAGGCATATAAATACAAAGACAATTAAACATGACAGGTGTGGTGTATTGGCGTAATGAGTCAATGAAAGTCCAGGTGAGACGGATCAGTGCAATACACAAAACATGTCACGGACTAGACGTGACATAACCCTCCCCTCTACGAGTGGCTACCAGACACTCACATAAAACACAACAAACAAAGTCTGGTAGCGAGAGTCCAAGGGAGGGTTGGAGGGCTTGGGGACCCTGGCGAAGCCGGCAGCCGCCGGGATGAGACCAACAGAACGGTTGGCCGGACTGCGCCAGGAGAACCGGAGCGATCGCTCCGAGAACCGAGGCAGACGAATTACCCCCCTCCTGGGAATCGTCGACGATCAGATGCCCCCGGAAATCATCTCCCATCCCCTCGCGGAAAAGGAGACCCTCGCTCGGTAGCCACCCCGGGGAAATGATCGGGCGTGGTCCGTTCCGGATCCCCCTGCGAGCAGGATGGTGGTCCTCCGAGGGACCGTCGACGACGACTCAACCGTTGGGGGACCGCCTGGGCCGATCCTCCTCCCGCAGGAGCGAGCGATCGCTCGCGGTGGTCCCCAAGAGACATCGGGGCTGATGAGGAATGAACCCCGATGTCACTACTCCCCCTCGACGAAACTCCTGGGGGAGCCGCCCTCCGTGAACTTGCTGCGTCCAATGCTGGCCGGATTATTCTGTCACGACAGGGTTGCAGGAAGTAGGACGCATACGCAAAGTTCACAAATAAATAACATTTAATGATAAAAAACACGAGGAATGACACGGTGAATACAGGAACACAGGAACATTAACACAGGGAACAGACGGGGATGCAATGACAATAATCCGGCGACCGGTGTGACAGAACAAAGGCATATAAATACAAAGACAATTAAACATGACAGGTGTGGTGTATTGGCGTAATGAGTCAATGAAAGTCCAGGTGAGACGGATCAGTGCAATACACAAAACATGTCACGGACTAGACGTGACAAATACACAATAGGACTACACTCTAAAAAAGGTGTATTTTTAACCCAGCGCTGGGTCAAAAAAGGACAAGCCCAGACGTTGGGTTGTTTATATTTCACCCAACAATAGGTTAAAGCAACCCAGAATAGGTAAAATTACAACCCAGATGGTTGGGTTTGTCTCTTTTTGACCCAACACTGGGTTAAAAATAACCAGCATTTTTTTATTCCACTTTCATAAACAAAGTTCTAATAATTTCCCAGATGTTTGTCTTTCTTTGTTCAGTCGAGAAGAAATTAAGTTTGTTTTTTTTTTTTTGAGGAAAGCATTCCAGGAATTTTCATGGATTTTAGTGGACCTCAACAGTTTCAATGCAAGTTAAAAATTTTAGTTTCAAAGGGCTCAAAACAATCTTAACCGAGGCATAGTGGTCTTATATAGCGAAACAATCGTAATTTTCTGCAAACCACAACTTCTCGTCTTGCACTAGCCATGTGATGCTCAAACGTGATCTTACATATTACAGAATCACATCGGAAGGTCACGCGTGACGTATGCGGAACTACCATTCCAGTGTTAACAGGTGTGGAGAAAGAGGATCGCTCCGACTTTGTTGTATGTGGAAGGATACTAATAAATGTCTATATGTCAGTTTATTTCTTAAAATGGTAACGCATGACGTTTTGACATGTTTACGTATACATTGCAAAATTACTTTCTTACTCTTGTCTTTTTGTCTTGTTTTCAGTGCAAATATCTTAAAATTTTTAAATCAAGATGTATTAATTTTTAAGAAAATAAGTTTTAGACCGAAAATATACTATTTAAATGAATGTGTACTTAAAACAATAAAAAAAATCTGTCAATGGGGTGAGAACATTTTTCTTGTATTAAGTGTTTAAGAAAAAAAGTAAACTTATTTTAAGATTTTTTTCCTCGGCCCTTGGGCAGATATGTTCGCTTGTTTTAAGCATAAATTCAATTGTTGAATTCATACATATTTCACGTGTTGGCTAATTCGTATTAATTCATACCACCACATTCGTAAGTTTTGGTACGATTTGCCTTGACCCCTGTGAAGTTGGGGTTTGTTGTGGGGTTAGGGGTTTGGTTTTTTTGTTGTAGTTTTTCATGAAAATCATACGATTTTGCACTATTAACTTCATATGAACTGATACAAATTAGCCAACTCGTAAAATACGTACGAATTCCTGTGAGGTCAGGCTGATTTTGGTTGTCTAAAAACTAAACTTATTTTCTTAGGTTATTTTGCTCATCAAGAAAAAACATCTAAATTAAAGAATTTTTAGATACAGTATTTGTACTGAAAACAAGACAAAAATATTAAGTAAGAAAGTCATTTTTTTCAGTGTACGTAAGATTACGCTGGCGTGTCATAAGGCTAGTGCAAGACAAGAAGTTGTGGTTTAAAAGTACTTTTTTCGCGAAAATAATGATGCTTTCGCTAGATAAGACTCTTATGCATCGGTTGTGATCGTTTAGAGCCCTTTAAAGCTGCATTGAAACTGTAAACTGTTGAGGTCCACCAAAGTCCACTATATTGAGAAAAAAACAGGAATGTTTTCCTCAACATCAAAAAAAAATTATTCTTGACTAAAGAAAGAAAGACATCTTGGATGAAATGGGGGTGGGTAAATTATCAGGATTTTTTATGAAAGTGGACTATTCCTTTAAAGAACTGTAAAGGATAACTAAATATAATTAACTTATAAGGTGCCATCTGCATTCTTATGTGCCAGACCCCACTTTAAGACCCCGAAAGTAAATTCCACCGAAATCTCTCAGATGGAGGTCAGACTTATCTTTAAATCACTGCAGTAATATTCACTGAGTTATGGTAAGTACTATGCTCGTGTTAGGTGGCAGATTTTTGAGTCAATATATTTCCCAAAGCTCGAGCGGGGAACTCTTGAGCACATTTGATTGAAATCTATTGTTGTCTGATTGGTGCGGCGCTTCTCCACCGAGACGTAATGAGAACAGGGGAGAGCCAAGGCTAAGAGGCTAATTGGTTGTTCTCAAGTGATTGATGTCAATGTTGCTCGGCGATGCCAAATTAGCAGAGCCCAAGGTGAGCCGAGTGCGGGCGAGGACCCGCGAACAGGCAAATAATGGCCTTGATGCTCATAAAAATGTGCACAGACACCAGATGCCACTCAAAAAGTTGTCAGACACCTCTTCACTGATTGATGGCAAAGAGGGAACTTTCGATTTAGATGCGACGGCTCTCGGCAGACCGGATTGATTTCGTCGTGGGGAGACAGGTGGCCACTCTGAAAATACTTTAATCAGAAAACCCTCAGGTGGAGCTTCGCCATTGACTTTCGTACCGAAAACGTGGGGGGGACCTTGAGTTGCAGTCGCCGCCTCATATTTTCTGGCACAGAGTCCTGCAACAGCTGTCATTCAACCCCCCGCTGAATTATCGGAAAACTCGTCTCCGTGTCATTCCAGAGCCAGAGCCGCTCAGAGGGAAAACAGAGAAACTGCACAGAGCAGATGTGCTGCCATCTAAACCACGAGACAGATCGGGATTTTCCTCTGCCGGATCACACATCTAACTGTAGATGTATTAAAGGGTTAGCAGAAATGAAAATTTGTTATGTTGTGGGACACAGTAGAAGAAATATTGAAGAGTGTTTTATAATGATGACTGCCGTTGTCAGGCTCCAAGTTATGTAAAAAAGTATCAAAAGAGATAAAAGTCCATACAACTCGTGTGCTGTATTGCAAGTCATTTTTCTTTGTATGAGAAACAGACTGAAATTGCATTATTCATTATGACCAAAGTCATTACTCATTTCTGAGGCTCGACAGCTTTGGTCTGCGTTATGAAAATGAGCATTCTGCACATTTTGCAATATGTCGAGCAGTTTGCATGCCACAGACGAAAGTCAGAGTTTGGACTGACATAAGGACAGTTTTTATTTTGGGCTGAACTAATCTTTTAAACCAAAGATGTAATCTCTAAAAGCAACATGAGTTTTAGAGGTCTGTACGAAAATATTAAACTGACTTGTAATTCTCACTGGGAAGGAAGAACAAATATTGTAGGGGATTTTACTCCGTCGGGGTTAAAAAGCAAAGAAAATGAGCGTGAAATTATTCTAAACTACCTAAACTTAATTCAGTACCCTTGTGTAATTGAATCCTTGCTGCTTTGAAAAAATCCCTTGTGGCATGACTAACGGGAATGTTAGGAAAGGCTACAGTGGAATTTTCTCCAAATACTGGCAATAATTTTATTAAGTCAGACAATATCTTTACAGTGAGGACTTTAATAAAAATGTTGAACGTTTTGGAAGTGCGAAGCGTCCTGTATGCGCTTCGGCAATAAATAATTGAAGCACAGGTACAGTGACAAATACGAAGACAAGATTTAGGGGCCCGTGCTGATATTGGATCCTAATGAAAGCAGTGCAGTGTTACTGAAACCTGAGGTCCGCTTTGAGAATTGACTACCTGTCTGTGTGCACGGGTAATTTAGAAACATCCACAGGAGAGAGCAGTTGAATTATAACTCTCAGATTTTGTCTTTTCTGTCTCTCTCTCTTTTTCCGTCTCACACACATAAACTCGTCACCCTTATACTGTCTTACTCTCTCATTAATCATGACACACAGACACTGGCTTTGGCCCAAGCACTCTGAAGGTCAGACGCATGCAGTGAATCAGCACATGAAGTTTGCAGAGCGATGATGGTGACACTTTAGAGCGACTCTCGTGAAACAGCAGATCCTCGGACTGACGGTCATCACATTGGTGCCCACCGTGACTCTGCGTGAATGAACCCACTGGTGCGGTCAGTTATTGGGTTGTGCTGTCTTATAACACAAGTTTACATGAACCAAAAGTGGTGCTATAGTGTAAAGCTCAGTGGTAGAGCATTGCATTAGCAGCATAAGGTCATGGGTTTGAGACCAGAGAACACACATGCTGATAAAAATTGTATAACTTATAATTCACTGTTGCATTGGATAAAAGCATCTGCCAAATGCTACAAAGGCACTGTAGAGCACCTTTACAGATAGTTGCTATAGGTGCTTTGTAGCACTCAAAGCCAGTGAACCACGTTAAGTGAAAGTATAGGTCTACTTCAGTAGTACTTTAATGCACTGGAAAAAGTATACTAAATACCAGTAATACTTTGATTTTTAGTCTATTGAAATAAATGGTGACTCAAAATAGCAAAGTTGAATACAAATGCAAAAACGCTCTACTAACGCAACTCTTCCTCTTCTCCGTAAAAGTGCAGTAAGGTCATGCTCATTTTTTATATTCCTGTTGGCGTAGGTTAGTCAAAAACTCTGAATATTGTCATCATCTACCTGGGAAGTAGAGGGCTGTAGTACAAACCAGCCGTTCTCTGTAGTCCGTGAAAAGCGAATTCTGTTAATGGGCCCATTTTTCGTGGCTAAAAAGCACATTACTTTTAGCCTGGGTTTCCCCATGCTGCCTTGCGTGCAAATGTATTCACGCTGCAAGTCTAGCATGGAAACCATGGACCAATTTTTACCCTGAAATAGGGAACCAATCACAAAAACGGGGAGGGGGCAGCAAGACGATGACGACGTCTATGCGACCCACCAAAGCATTTTTGTTTATCCAACACGGCAGCCGACGCAAAGTGACTTTTCGATGCAGCCTTAGATAGTGTTCTAAGTAGTTTTAAACCAAGTGTATTTAAAAAAAGAGCAACTTTTGGCGTTAAACTATTTCATGTTCAAGAAGGATGTTTGTATATGGCAAGACATGATAACCACATAGTTTTATAGGACCAACCTGCTAGGCATCGTCGTAGACGAAGTACATTTAACTTATAAATGGTAAGTGGTATTTATTAATATCATATTGTCATTATGCCTGTACTGTGGTACCCGATAAAAGTTGTTGACGCTTGAACTTATGTCGCTCTACATACGTCATCTGGTATAATTAAAACGATTGGCTATGAGCTACGTACAGACGCATTTGATAGACATTCGTAGCGCCCAATTAACGGCTCTGGGCCTTGTAAACCCCGCCTCAAATACGAGAACATGAGCATGTGGTTCCAAGACCATGTCTCATTCTCTATGAGACTGGTCTATTACTAGCCAGGCTACATTACTTTGTGTATTTGGTGTAATGCAATGTGTTCGCGTAATTTATGGTTCAAAAAACTTTTCCACATACCGTACATTTTTGTAGCACTTATAAGTCCCGCCCAGGTCATTTTGTACAAAGCTCATCGTTCGGAGAAAGCACGGCATGGCGGAAACAATAATACTACAGCGCAATTGAAAGTTACACCCTCCATCTTTGCGTGTACATTATGTTCGAAGCAGACGTATGAACTAAGGCATGGGCGTGTTTGATCGAGCCGTTTTAGGTAGGCGTGGATGAGGCTTCACCTTTAAAAAGAACATCTTTAACTTTAATGTTTGCAACTTATAACACTCTAAACACAAAGAAAACATTAAGGGGCTGTCCACACGGAGACGCGTATCACTGTATACGTATAAATTTGTTATCGTATTGGCGTTTCATCCACACGGATCTGGCGTTTTGGGAGACCGAATCCGCTATTTTTGGAAACCGGGTCCTAAAGTGGATAAATCTGAAACCGACACCCTTGCGGTTTCGTCTGTACAGCCAATCCGTATATTTTGTGAAGCGAAAACGTCATCACATCACGTGTCGGAAGCGTCACACGTAACAGCAACAACAATAACGGCGGACTACGTGATTGTGTTCGTGCTACAGAAGCTACTAAAGCCTACTAGCTTTATTACAGCAAAATCTATTGCTTCTATGCAATTGTGGTGACCAACAAGCGATAATGGACAACACCATACGTTGGTTATGCGCATGCTCAAAGTCTTCTTCTCCGTGTATAGTGTATATCTGTGTCAGAATTACAGCGCCCCATACTGGTCCGGCATACTACACCGCTTTCAGTCGGTTTCAGTGGTTTCGTGTTTACGGATTATTTGTTTAGAGCAAGGAAAAAAAAATATCGGAAAGGGAATGCACCGGCTTCGTGTGGACATAGCCTAAAATTGGATCATATGACTCCTTTAAAGAAAAAATATTGCTTGGCATTGAACTTTGAGCTTTATAATTTGGAGGCATTATTTATGCTCTAACAACATTACACACTAACTAAAGATCACAAAAATGGCAGCTTTAAGTTGAGAAGTACTAAAGACAAAAAATTGTCCAAATTAATGTGAAAATAGTACACTTTACAAAAAATAAAAGTTTAATTTTCACCTGGCTATATCAATATGGAAGCATTATATAAAGTAAACCGTATATAGTATTTAATATTAATATATATATATATATATATATATAAACATAAATGTTATGACTTCTTTCTTTCTTTTTTTTTTTTCTTCTTTTCTTTCTTGTATGTGCAAATCTAATTTTCATAACTCTGATTATATCCGGAGGCGACTCTGTTTGGCATTGTATTGAATGAGTGTTATATTGTGTAGGCTGATGTCAGATCTGCATGTGTTATTTTGATGAAATGTCATATTGTCTGCACAGAGACCAAACAGACGTTTTGCACAGAGATGCTGTTGATATTACACTTAGACATTTGCATTCATTCTTTTGGCACTTTTACCCAAAATGCTTTTTGTCATATTTTTGTCCTCTTGGAATCACAGCCATTGTGTGGCTCTACCATCTGAGAGTCAGCAATGTTACAATTTCCAAACAATACATTGATTTATTGTCATTAATTTTGATAAACATCCACTCCACAGTACTAAACTTCAAACTGTGCAAGAGGTGAGGTGTGTTATTGCTTTTCCAAGTCATCAGACTCACATATCCCCCTGGTGAACCAAAAATCCCATAGACTTTAAAGGAGAGAGCAGAGCCGTATCTAGAGACCAGAAGATAATTGTTGCTCGGAGGTAAACTCTTTTAAGCAACCACCCAGAAGACCACAGCAATGCACTTTTATTTATTTTTTAGCAACTGAGTAGTTTGGGTTACCGCTGTATGAAGTTTTGAATCCGAGAGCTTTAACGTGATAATGTAATCTTTACTGGATTCTTATTGGACTCTAATTCTCCATCCCACACTTTCGCCTGATAGCTGCCAATATCCTGAATGTTTTCAGTCAGACATTGTGTATTTGGAGCTCAATTTTGCAATGTTTCTCACAGAGCGTTTCAATAAACTGTGAGACGAGCCATTGCTTGCAGATAAACCTGTGCGCTCTCACGCAGCTTGAATGCTTAACCAAACCCGAAGTGAATCTCCCGGAGTTGAAGGGCTTTACGCGTTTCCATGGTATTTCGAAAGCAGCTGGGAGCAGAGCTTTAGAAGTGGACTGACATTTTCCGATTTCTCCTGTTTTTCTTCCAAGTGCTCTGCAGCCGAGCATCAGCAATAGCAATTAGTTTGGGGACCAGCGGAGAGAAAATGCGTAAACATATTTGAGCTCTGAAGTGCAAATGGATGAGCATCTCTGAAATGCAGAGTTGCCCGACATCCCAAGATAGTTTAACAGCATTGAGCGTTTCAGCCACAACAAATATCCTTGATCTTTATTTTTTTAAGATTTATTACGTCTACAAGCGTGGTCTACCTGTTTTCTATGTCTTAAACCCTGTTGTTTGGACCAGAAGGAAGTGATCTACGAGCTTTGTTGTTTTCCCTTATGGAATCTAAGAAGCTTTTCGCTTTTCCACAACAGCTTTATAACTGTCAGAGGTAACGGTGGATTTATACGAGCCAGACAAACATGCAAAACCTGCATTGGGGACAAGCCTGCTTTGTAGAGTAGTACAAGCTTTTATCTAGAACATAATACAGCTCAGGCAAATCATCATATACGGGTCAGTTCTTATCTGAACAACTACACTGTAAAAAAATTACACTTACATTTTTACGTTTATTCAACCTGATTTAACAATTCATTGAAACTTTCTTGACTTGTGCAGAGTTGCTAAATTATAAAAAATAAAGTTTAAATAACTTAAGCTAATTCAACTTCCCAATAGTCAAGAAAATTGAAATTATTTGTAAATTTAAATTGATTAAACTTAAAAATTTGAGTGCAACAGGGAATTTTTACAGTGTTAATATAAATGTGCTAAGTTCATAGAAATTTAATATTTGTATTCATACTGTATTTTTTCTTTGATTAGATTTTTGTATATATAAATAGACAAACAAATTAGCATCGCACACCTGAAGTCAATGGATAGGTGCGTAGGATAAGACGACAAAAAGTCTCAAAACATACAACAAACAATTCCCGCACACTATCTGCTTGCTGAAAATGTTTATTATAGTTGCGTTGCAACGTTTCGATCAACTGGGGTTGCCTGATGAAGATCAGTTGATCAAAACGTTGCAACGCAACTATAATTAACATTTTCAGCAAGCAGATAGTGTGTGGGAATTGTTTGTTGTATATATAAATAGAAAAATAACTATATGCCAGATAGCTCTCAAGGGTTATTTGCCATTTAATGAGATTTTAATGCCAGTTTTTGCCTTAAGCCCAACAAAAACGATCAAACTAAATTTTACTTAAAAATCTAAAACAGCAGAGCTGGCGTCTGCAGGAAATTAACAGCATTCAGTTTTTTATTAAATACATTTTTTATTCAATTGGTGAATACATGTGGATACAAAGTGAGCGCCATTAACCAATGAATGAATGTTTCAATGACTTTGCAGATTAAATTGGCAGAAAAATATTTATTCTTCATCAGCCTATCTACTAAGGATGAAAAGATGCCCAGATGCATTGGCATAAAATGTTAACAATGCAATGCAAAGAAGCATTTGCATCACGATGCATCATTTCTAACATATTTTGCATTGGTTAAAATGTATAATTATTAGTAGATTTTATTATTTAGAAAGTGACCAATATTTTAAGATTGCAGTTTCCTCTATAAACTGTTGCTGCGACCTGCGTATATCACAACTCTACGTAAACCGAGGCGTGTGTCTCATGAAAGTCACAAAGTAATCCTCCACCAAGTAATTACAAATCTATACACGTCGGAAGCAAAAAAAGTGAGTGGGTCCAAAGCTGGTAGTAGATACCATTTTTTGTATTTTTTTAATTAAACAGTTGCTTTTATAGCCTAAAAGCTTTGCTTGCCTTGTTGTGTTGTGGAAGTAAAGTTGGCGAAAAAGTGAAAACATGAAATGGATTTTTCATTATATGGACTCTAAATGAGTCAAATGGAGTGGATTTGAGGAAGCAGCAGCAGGAAAGTCAAGGTTATAGCTAAAATGTGGAAACGAGTTTCATTTATTAGGGGATTCCTCTAGTGGAATGGATTTGACTGACAGCGCTCTGACAAGTGAACCGACAAATGTGCTAAATTAAAGAAAAAGTGATTGGGTCCAATATCATTACACTGTGAAAAATTCTTTGCTGCTTTTTTGTTTAACCAACTCAGATTTACAAGTCATTTTAACTCACTATTATTTATCTTAACAAGAGATGAGTTGCTACAACTTATATAATGAAGTTGACATATTTAAACTATATTTTTTAAGTTATAACAACTCCTCTCTAGGCAAGATAAATAATAGTAAGTTGAAATGACTTCTGAGTTGATAAAAAAAAATAATTAAGACAGCAAAGATTTTTTTACAGTGTAGTCCGAAAGTGGTCTTATATTGGTTCTGACGCTTATGTACAAATATAATGTGTGGAAACTATCTGTATCATAATAAATTGCATAGCATATTTTTTTGCATTGAATGCCATGGTGTTGAACCAAATTAAAATCAGACCGCAGTGCATCGTAATGGGGTGAATCGCATCATATCGCATCAGTAACTGCTTCATATGTATCTTTAATGTATTGCATTGTAGGCTATGCATTGGACTCAGTTATGGAGATGCACATCCCTACTATCTACAGACAGCATACTTTTGATATGCAGAATTAAGACTGCAACTTAATAAATGTTGCAGTCATCTGAAAAAAAAAACATAAAATAATTTCTTCCAAAATTCTTCCAAGGCTATGAGCCAGATTAACTAACAGCTTGCACCAGTGCAAACACATCTTTTGATGTTAAAAACTGTTGTCAGGATTTACTAAAGACATGCAGTGAAAAATTTGCTGTGGACATAGTTGCATATGTAGGATTTCAGATACAAAATTTATGGGAGGAGAGTATTTAAATTAATCGCAAAACACGATTTACTAAGGTTTGCGATCTTATCATTTATGATTTATTGACTTTTCAGCATTATTACAGGTACCCAAGGACGTTTTTCATTTGGGGACACTGAATTATTTTCTTGTTACAATAAAATACTGTATCAATCGAGATATCTCGTCAATTAAGAGAAAACGCTTCCCCGCCAATGACGAGATTTTCTGTCTTTCCGCAATACCGCAACTTATACAACCCGGAAGTAGCGCCTCACGTGAAAGAGTTACAAGAGAACTAATGAAGGTAGGATGAAGCGTTTATTTTTGGTTTGAAAACAGAGGGTCTGTTCTTTCATCTGATATATTGTTTGTTTATATATTTAAAGAAGAACATTTTCTGAAAGGCATTAAACTTTTGTGAAAATCATGAAAAATGCTGGCGCTGGCTGGCAACTTTTTTTTTTTAAACGCTGGTGGGGAAAGAGTTAAAAACTAGCCAAAATAAACAATGAGACAAGATTTTCCAAAACATGTGTGTTTGTTCGTGTGAAAGCACCTGAAACACACAAACATCTGCAGCTGAAGTAAAACCCAATTACAGTCTGCGAACGAGAGAAAACACGCTGATCTTTCATACAAAGTTTCCCTGTAAACAGCAGAGACGAAATCCATTCAGAACCTTCATCTCTGGTGATAAAGAGCCAGCGCTGCGGGCCCTCTGACATTTCAGGGGTGCAGAGGTGATAGGACCCTTCTCTGAGTTATTTTTTCAATGACGCTCCATCCATCAATTTCTAGGGAACGAATCAAATCAAATAAGTGCTGTGTGGGCAAAAAGCAAGAAGCAGCGGCGAGGGCACACAGCGCATTTTGATGAGAGAGAGAGAGAGGGGGGAGAGAGAGAGACCTCTTGAATTAGACATGAGAACGACGTTCCAGGTAAAAAGTATAAAAAGATCTGCACTGTGTTCAGATGACAAACTCTCTCTCTCTCAGGAAAAGCAATGAGTGGATATATAGGCCTCCTATTCATATTCTAGACATAGCGACCTGTTTGTTATTGTGTATGATGTGTCTCCTACAATTTATATAAACATAGTTTTGGATCATACTCTTGTCTGCTTTGCTCAAAATTAGATTGAAGAGCACCACAAAACCCTGACATCCTTTATTAATTATTTATCTTGTTTACTCTTATTTAGATACACATAGTTTTGCCCGTGGTTCCTATAATTTCACATGCATTTTTATTTATCAGACATGCACAGGAACCTATTATTTATTCATGATTCATCTTTAAATTTTCTAGGTGGTTTTATTAAAAGAATAATTCACACATTTTTTTTAAATTGCTGATCATTTATTTACCCTAATGCCATCCTAGGTGTATATGACTTCCATTTTTCAGCTGAACACATTTAGAGTTATATTAAACAATATCCTGGCTCTTCCTAGCACAAGTCACATTTTGTGCAAAAAAAATTTTTCTTTATAAGCTCCAATAAACCGCCTGTAAGTGCTTTTAGGCTTCTGTCACCTTTCTACTCTTGGCACATTTCTCGCTACATCCCGTCCTTGATTGGACTGCCCAAAAGATAAGCCATTTGACATAAAATACTTACATTTATTTGGCAGATCCTTTAATCCACACCGAAGATACTTTTTTTGAACATATTTGAGTCTTTGAGATTCTCCTAACCCTCCTTTAGTCACAGTTCTTATACTACAAGCACCCCTAGGCGTCTGAAGTTCACAGGTCAGTCCTGTGCTGAGTTAGAGATGAGAACACGTGCTAACCATCTCAGCTTTTTTTAAATGAGATCCCTGGCCTCCATTTCCACCCAAGGTCCCTGAAACGTGGCCACCATGATGCTCGTGGGCAGGCACGGCCACCGGGTTGCCGGTGACGTGCTGTGGGCAAAAGGTTCAATTACTTCAGTTGTCGTAGTGCAATAAATGACAAATTAAGTGGCTGGCGCTGCTTACTGCTGTGAAAGCATCGCACTGGAATACTAATGTGCAACTGTGTCTAAAGAGAAAGAAACCTCACTGAAACAACATCCGCCAGCACGCCGAAACATGACAGACGTTTATTTGACTGCTGCCTGTTTTGACATTTCAGCAGTCACGTCAAGATTTTGAAAGTTTTATCAGTATGATTTAATATTGTAGCAATGAACTGCTCGGTTTAGATTAAACTGCTGGTTTGTGTCAAGTATGTTATTAACGTCTCTCATCTTGATTTATTCAGACAATTTACTGTCTGGAAATTGGTGTTATGGAAGCATACTGTAGTTTGACCTTGTGAGCACAATGTTTGGTCCTCCACAGCTTTATCGGTGGTTTGTAATTGTAAATAAAGGTGCAGTAGCATGGGAAAATACGAGAAGTTCATTCTTCACTTTTGCTTTTATTTATTTTTGTGTTTCTGCTGGCTTTTTCAATTCACCGTCTTTGCATTTGTCAAACAATGCCCCATTACCTCTACGCTTAAACTGCTGAACACAAAATCTAGAATAACCTTCAGATTTTCAGAAGCAGACAGAAAGATTGGGAACTTGATTTATAAACAGTTTCAATGTTTCATTTATTACATATCTTTGCTTTTTCCTAAACAATAAGTTATACAACAGCATGCACAGCGGTCATATTTTAAATCAGGATTTATATGCTAAAATCTTAAATGAAACTGGCCTTTCGTTTGTTTCCATGCAGTAAAACAGTGTATTGTCAGATTCAGCATACATCACACAGAGCTCCTTTCTCTTCGCATTTTCTTTGTTTTCTAATGAGTTTCCTGAGGATGTGTTGCTTTGTTTTTTCTGGTTGTAACTTTGAGCAAACTGTTGCCAGTAAATAACACACATTTAAATCTACTGTAAGATGCCAGTATACTGTAATTTCTACAGAAAGTTGTATTACTACTTCTACTACTACTACTACTACTACTACTACTACTACTACTACTACTACTACTACTACTAGTAGTAGTAGTAGTAGTAGTAGTAATAGTAGTAGTAGTAGTGGTGTTACTATTACTACTACTATTAGTACTGCTACTATTACTATTACTAATACTGCTACTACAACTACTATTTGTATTACTATTACTACTACTACTACTACTATTACTATTACTACTATTACTATTACTATTACTACTACTACAACTACTACTACAACTACTACTATTACTATTACTATTACTATGACTACTACTACTACTACTACTACTACTACTACTACTACTACCACCACCACCACCACCACCACCACCAATCCCACCACCACCACTACTACCACTACTACTAGTACTACTACTAGTACTAATATAATTCCTACAATTACTACTTCCATTACTTCTACTACTATGACAGCTACCACTATTACTACTATTACAACTATTACTATTACTATTTCTATTACTATTACTATTACTACTACTACTACTACTACTACTACTACTACTACTACTACTACTACTACTCCTACTACTACTACTACTACTACCACCACCACCACCACCACCACCAATCCCAACACACCATCGCTATTACTACTACTACTATGACTACTACTACGACTACTATTACTATTATTATTACTACTACTACGTTCACCATTACTTCTACTACTACTACTACTACTACTACTACTACTACTACTACTACCACTACCACTACTACTATTATTATTATTATTATTATTATTATTATTACTACTAGTACTTATATCATTACTTCTACTACTATTACATCTACTACTATTACTGCTATTACTACCATTACTGTTACTACTACTACTACTACTCCGACTACTACTACTAACTACTACTACTACTAACACTATTATTACTACTACTACTAATGTTATCATAATTATTTTTCTCTTGCGATAAGTGATTAAAAAAATGATGGAAACAGATGTTGGAAGGTTTGTGTATCAACTAGCCATTATTTTGAAAAAGACTCAATCATTAATGGTAAGGAAAGCTACTCCCCTTATTTTTGGGAGCAGCAACTTATGAGATGTTTCTGGTAGGTTATAGTATGTCAGGGAAACTGTTTCAATTGCAGTTTTGCAATAGATTTTTTGCGAATTGCCTAAGAAACCACATAAAAACTCTTTTTGCAATATATGGATTTTTGCTGAATTTCCATTGGGCGTATTTTCAATTTTAATTTGTGCAATTCGAAGGTTTATGGAAATGCAACTAGTGATGTCTTACTCAGACTTGCCGCTATAACAGCTGAAAGTATGAGGGATTTTTATAAGATAACCAGGAATGATGTCTCGGCATATGATTTTTGTCTTGTGAATCCGAAGGTTGTCGCGTCTGATTATGACAAGATGTGTCGTCTCAAAGCCATTTTTCTCCCATAACAAGATTATAAGTCTCATTTCTTGTCGCTGTCAAAGAAACGTCATTTGTTTAGCGCTGCTGTTTCTACCTGCAATAACAGCATAGGTTCATCAACAGCGTCATGAAATTCACCAACGCCCGTGGTGCTTCTGTTTGGAGGATCAATTCTTGAGATTGATTGTATGGAGGATACATTAATCAAATGCACCGTAGGACCCCTCCGCAATGATAAATAAACCCTGCGCAAAGCTATCAATCTGCTTAGCCCTGCTGTATACGCTAGCAAGTGGACGTAGGCCAACAGATAAGGCAATTTCACAGACCTCCATTTACAGAGGACAATGAACGGCGAGTAGAAACACACAGTGACAAAACTGTATAATCCAGCTGCTATCATGTTGGGGTTGATGGAGAACAATGTACAATAAGTTGTCTGTAGCTAAGACCTCCTAATCAATTTCAGCTAGGAGAGAGAGAGGGGGACGTAAGACCGCTGATAGAGGGAAGTATATGGTCCTGAGAGGGCTTCCGGCTAAGCTGATCCTCCAGAATATGTGCCATCCCTCACCGCTGATAGAAGAGGCTTTAACATGGTGTAAAACCATTGCCTGGGGAAAGCTTGTGACACGCCAGGTTTTGATGAATTCTTTTGGCTTTTTTCTATCTCGCCATCGCTTGTCATTTATTAACGACTCCCTTCGGTTAAGTGTTATTGTTGTTGCCGTGTGTGTCTTTTTGGAGTTTGTTTTCGACATTGATCGTTTTTGTAGCTTATCCACACGTCTGTCTTTGGGTAAAATGACTGAAATATCTAAGAGCTTCCAGCCACCAATATATTTTTTGTATCAAAAACACGTGCTTGGGTCTTTCCTTCATGCGTTGAATAATTCATACGTTCACACTCTACACGTTTATTTCTGAGAATATGTATAAACGCAAAGCCTTTTAGCCATCAAGGTGTTACAGAGGATAAACCTTAAATATTGGTAAAATCGCAAGCCTAATTTAAAATGAATAGAATAAGTAACAAAAACATAATGTTTACAGTGACCTCCGGAGATTGAGATTGAAGTTCAGCATTTTATTTTACTGGCCATTTGTTTCCAAGCGTTTCCGAGCTCATTTTGTAACTTTCTTCGGAAAATGCCCATTTCTGTGTTACATAAATTTAAACCTGGACCACAAAACCAGTCATTAAACGCACAGGTACATTTGAAGAGTTTGGTTCCAAAATGCAATAAATCCATTATGATTAATTTGGGTAAAAATGTGTTTTCTATACCAAGAAAGTGACAATAAATGTGCATTCATCTTTGCCATGTTATATTCATTTAGTTGACTAGTGGTATACACTGATAAAAAAAATATTAATGGTATTAATCAAAACACTTACTTTGTCATATTAAGAACACTGTCATCCGTGGGACGTCGTCGCTGAACTTTTTTGACAGCGATCAGCTGTAAGATGTTTTGATCCTGCTCGATTTTCATTGACTTGGAGTAAAAGTTTTTTCATAAAATCCTCTGGGGTCAATGTGTTAGCATGACAGAAGCTTGATGCTGTCGTTTGAGAAGCAACAGCTGGCATTTTTCCTTCGCCCGAGTGCCTCTCAAGTAAATTATTCGATTTTGATGGCTTACGTTTTTTCCCCGGCACAGAAAAACCACCACAGGTTTATCAATGACATCAAAGTATTATTTTGTTTTGTTTGTTTGTTGATCACGAAGTACAAAATAGATGAGGAAAACTAGGATCATGTGTGTATTCAATGCGCCGCCATTATTGGTTACAATGCGTGGAATGGTGCGCTGTGATTGGTTAAGCGGATTTATTGCATTCTGTAGAGAAGGAGGAGTGGCGTTTTTTGCGTTTTGGGAAAAAAAGGTAGAAAAGATGACAGAATAACAAGGTGGATATTGGATTTTGCATAAAATGAAGAATTTACTTTTTAAATACTGACCAGATACAATATGATTTTGGCGGTAACAATAAAAAAGTGTTTATTGCGTTTTGGAACCAAACTCTTTATTTGTAGCAACAGCCCACAATACATTGTATGGGTCAACATATTTGATTTTTTATGCCAAAAATCATAAGATCATGTTCCATGAAGATATTTTGTAAATTTCCTACTGTAAAAATGTGTTTATCATTAGTAATATGTGTTGCTAAGGACTTCATTTGGACAACTTTAAAGGCGATTTTCTCTTCTTCTTTTTTGCACCGTTCAAATTGTTGTATCTCAGCTAAACAAACCATACATCAATGGAAAGCTTATTTATTTAGCTTTCTGATGTTGTATACATTTACAAGTTTCAAAGAATTAACCCTTATGACTGGTTTTGTGGTCCAGGGTCACATATTCTATATATATTTTATGGATTTTCATGCAAGAAATGGCATTGGGGGAACATTCCCCGTTTTCCAGAGTGTTCCAGTTTCTCTCTCTTCCTGAGGGAAAAGCCTCCCAGCACACAAAAGTTCACCTCCTCTATCATTTTTGTGTGATTTTCTGTGTCACATGCAGCAGGTTGATGCCAAGATCAAAAAACTGTTATATTACTCAAATAACATCTTTTCGTTTTTTCTCTGGCTTGATTCAGATACTCTGCCGCTTCTTTGTCATTTTGGGGAGTTAAGGGTTAATGCATTAGTCATAGTATACTTTATAGACTTTGAACTCTTGTTCATTTGTTCAGACAATTAATGCACATGAACATAAAATCACAGAATTCATATAATCCATCAGTAAACTTTTTTTTTTAAAATCTGACTCAGTAGATGTGGGCAGATCTTATTTTACTGGTTATGGTAATGACTTTTATTTTAAATTCTTTATTTTATTTTTTTAAGATATTATTGTAGCTGCACTGCCAAAAAATATTTTCAAGATAAAAATGTCTTAGTATCTTTGTCTTGTTTTCAGCAAAAATATAAAAAAGTCTTAAATTTAGATGCTTTTTCTTGATGAGCAAAATGACCCAAAAATATCAAATTTAAGTGATTTTTGTGCATAAAACAAGCAAAAAAAAAAATCTGCCAACGAGGTAAGCAAAAAATCTTGAAAATTTTTCTTAAACAATTAATTCATGAAAAATTCATGCACATTTTTCTTTGCTTGTTTTATGCACAAAATCACTTAAATGTGATATTTTTGGTTTAAAAATAAACTTATTTTCTTAGGTCATTTTGCTCATCAAGAAAAAGCATCTTAATTTAAGAATTTTTATATATTTTTGCTGAAAGCAGGACAAAGATATTAATAATTTTTTTCTTGAAAATCATTTTTTGCAGTGTGTAAATGAGGTGCCAGTTGCGTAAAAAAAAAAAAAATTATTCACCGTTTTTAAAAAGACCTGGCATGTGAAATTTTCATTTGAGTTTTAATGTGTGACTAGTTCTGGTCTCTCCTGTTTAATGCACCTGGCTGAGTACATGCAGATTAAAAAACCCGTAAAGTCTCTTCTGCGTTTTATGACAACGATGTTGTCTTGTTTTTATTTAACATTTTAATCCCGCTGCCATTTAAACTCAAGGATCCTGCTAAACCTTAATGCACTTGTAAAGACATTATAAAATCTTGATTCTGCCTGTCCTTAGAGGCGATAACTTGTTTAATGTCCTAATTTTTCTACTTACAGAATTTAAGCTTTCTTTAGGAATCTGTGAAGCTCTTTCGTTGCAAATTCAGATGTGTCCTCTTAAAAATGAATTTAAAACCTCGTAAAGTCCTCCGTCGCATAAATCCCAAGCTGAAATTCATTTTATATATGATTAAAGATCTGACATTCTGTCTAAGTCATGTTTTATGTTTGTTGTTCACCCTCAAAAGGTCGAATGTCGGGTGCCGTCCGCAGGTTGATGGGCGACGCTTTTATGAGGCGTGCCGAAGAACAGAGCACCTGGAAACGAGCGACGTCCAAAAGAAATATCTTATAAACGCTATTTATGAGCACTAGAGAGGGAACAAACTAAGAAAGATGGGATTGGGGATAGTGTTTAATCAGCCAAAGAAACAGCACAGGGTAATTTGTTTTCACAGATGAACAGAGTCATTGATTATTCCGACGCTCTTTTCTCATCAAGTTTTTAAGCTTGTTAAGGGCACGGTTATATTTTATGTGGGTGCGCGTCGGCTTACGGTTAATATATCCCGCAGACTTATTAAAGCTACTCCACAGTCGTTCAAAAATCATCCATTAGACATCTGCTATGGGCTAAACGGTCTGTGTAATCTTTGCTCAGTTTTGCAGAGTGCTATTAAGTGCTAATCAAAGCGTGCAGCGGTGATAGTGATGGCGTGCGCTCTACAAAGCCACAGGTTTGCCTTCTTCATCTGATAAATGCCTGTGTGTGTTTTCTTGTCCAGTTCCCAGTAGACTTTGTGTAATCGAGCTGATGTTGCCACTGTTAACCCTTTATAATGGACCTGCAGGCTCGCTCCAAGAAACCCATTGCAAGTTTGTACTTAGTATTACTCTTAAAAACATAGTAGTTTTAAAACCTGGGGAAAAGTTGCGTGTCCTGCACTTTTCGACAGGAAAAATAATTAGAAGTGATTTGTCTTTACGGCTAATATCAGTTTGGCTGAAGGCGCTCGGTTATAGATCGGACGGGGTTGAGACGCTGAGCTCTTTAGCTCTGGCGTTTCTGTTGGCGCCGTGTCGAAATGCTTTAGGGACATGAAATATTTGCTAGTGACCGACTTCAAAGCTTCATGTATCATTCAGGATTATGTGGCGATTAGATTGAAATATTTAAGAGTGTGCTGTAAACAGCCAGTGCTTGAAAAACAGCATGCGGGAGTTTGGGGAAATCTATATACAAGAAGAATATTGTACTTCACAGTAATGTGAGATAGAAGAGGAGAACTGGGGGTCATGTCATTAATAAAAGGTTTAAAGACACACATGCATATGAACGGCCCCATATCATATATACATCATCTGAAAGCTGAATAAATAAGGACAATATTTGGCCGTGATACAACTATTTGAAAATCTGAAATCTGAGGGTGCACAAAAATTGAAATATTGAGAAAATCACATTTAAAGTCTTTAAAGAATGGTAAAAATGTATATATACTGTATATATTAGGGATGCACCGATAGGATTTTTTTGGGCCGATACCGATTCTGATTTAAACAGACAACTTCTGGCCGATGCCGATATTAAACACTTGTATACAATACTATACAGTTTGTCTATTAGCTAGTTTATTTCTGCATCAAATTATTTTTACTGAACATGGATTGGATCTAATTAACATTCAACTGACCAACATAATAAGAGAGGCACAAATTAAAACAAATATAATAAGACAGCATGACAACCTTCAAAGGTGGTTTTGCTATTCAGCATTTATTTTATTAACAACATTAACTCATTTTTTACATATAATGGATTTCTTTATGCAGTTATTTAATAAACAATCGGGATCGGCCTTTCTCGTGCTATTGCCGATATGCCGATGGTTTCAAATTCATCAAAAATCGGCCGATAAATATCGGTGGCCGATACATCGGTGCATCACTAATATATATATATATATATATATATATATATATATATATATATATATATATATATATATATATATATATATATATATATATATATATATATATATATATTTACAGTATAAATTTTACAAAAAATCTTCATGTACCATGATCTTTACTTAATATCCTAATGCATAAAAAGATAGATAATTTTGACCCATGCAATGTATTGTTGGCTATTGCTACAAATATTCCCATGCTACTTATGAAAGGTTTGGTGGTCCAGGGTCACATTTCAGAAATTAATAAAAAAATGACAAATCCACTGTTGGGTTAAATTAACCCAGAAAAATGTTTATACTTGACCCAACAATGGGTTAAAGTAACCCAGCATAGGTTAAATTACAACCCAACAGGCTTGGTTCGTCCCTTCTTGACCCAACACTGGGTTAAAAAAATATGCCGTCATAGGCCACACATTGCTCACAGTAGGCAATTTTGTTATAAAACATAATTCTTAGTTTGACTTACAGTACAGTACGTGTCTAAATACCTTCAGGGTTTAAGGTGGCTTATGGGAAAAACTTCCTTAAGTTTTGCTTACTCAGCATTTTTACCTGAAAGACAGTTTATAGGTTAAACGTACAAAAGGACAAAGAGAGTATATGGGTTCAGCCAGAAAGCCAAACACGATCCATAATGCTCATCTCATGCATAATAATTATACAAAGTCTTAAATCCAGAGCTCGATCAGCAATCATCAGCAAACAGGTCAGATGATCTACAACACCAAGGGCCATATAAGCATATATTTGCTTGCTTGGCAGATGCTGTGCCCTGCCGAATGAACAGGAGGTGCAGGACTGTTCTCAAAACATTTAGAGGTACTGTACATCATATTTCATTCAGTACATAACCACATGAACATAGTTTATCAGTTATAGCCTACAGTAGTATTGTGCCCCAGTGACTGCACTACAGGTTTGCACAATGAGGTTTAACCTGTTAGTCTCTTTAGCTGGTATAGATTTACAGACTCTATATGCTGCTGTATTAATAGTTCAGTGCTACACCATTGTGTTAGGACGCACTCACACTATCCAAACCAAACTGCGTGGTTTGGTTAATTGTGCCCTGGCCGGCTTGCAGAGGTGGGCTGGAGCGCAGTTCACTTGGGCTCAGGCGCAGAACGAGCAATGTGATCACCAGAGCGCGATTCAAAGGAAGAGACGTCAATTGCGCGACAACTCACTGCCTTTCATCTGCCTTCGTAAAAGCATTCTGATGCACGCAGCTCGGTGACGTGAATGTCTGAGCTGCATAAGCGACAAACCAACTAAGCAGTATGATAGGCATGTGAGAGGGCTGTGTGTCATCGTGCACCAAACAACTCCAAATAAAAACACAGATTTAACATTTTGATGGGTTCCAGTGTAAAGAGAGAGCTTTACTTCCTGTTTCAAAACAATCGCATCCTAATGACGAAAGCGCGCCCAGGCTTGGATCAATAAAAGTACAGTGTCCTGGGGGAGTAGGGAGGGGGGACAATCGTGCTGGGGCACAGTTTGGTTTGGTTCACACCCAGGGGAATACAGATACTGATTAAAAAATTGATACCTTGTAATACACAAAGTCGCTTTGTGCATGCATAAATGTAAATTACCAGGAAACATTCAGAACCAGGACTGGCCATTTTAGGGCTGTTTCTAGCCATTTTGACGCCCTAGGCGAAACCCCTATTGGCACCCCCTCAAACAAGATTATACAATTTTACATGCAATATTACATACAAAAACACAAATCATTGAACACTCAAAACTTAAATCCATTAAATTCAACAAAGCAGTTAAGTAAAAAAATTATCTTTATTTTATTTCGTTTTTCAGTCAAAATATATACAAGCTCTTTGGCGCTCCACTGCAGCGGGTGGCGCCTTAGGCGACCATCTAGTTCGCCTATGCCTAGAAACGGCCCCGGGGCCTCATTTATAAAGTGTGTGTACGCACAGATTTGATCGTAAAGTGTGCGTACGCAAAAATCCTTTGACGTGGAAAAGTGCTTAGCGCCACGTCAGGGTCTGAATAGATGTAGGCACTTTTGCTTGTCCGATTGCTGCGGGTTTTCGGATATATGAACCATTCTTGCTGGTTGAAAAGGATTTAAACATTGACAAGCATTCTTTCATATGTCTATGACATTATTGCGCATCGTTTAAAGGCGAAGATCTGAAACTGCTCAGCTGCGCACAAGTTCAAGATCATTTGTGATTTATAGATTTCACATCTGAAAGAAAGTGGTACGCATGTTTTCTCGTTTTATGAATCACACGTACGCATTTCTGAAAAATGATCGTATGATTAAATCTAGGATGGTTTCTACGCAGCATTTTATAAATGAGGCCCCAGATCCATTTTATACCACGACTTGTATTCCTTGGTTGTTTGAGGGGAACTAATTTAAACAGGAAGGAAACATTATAAATATACAGTAGCACAAAAGAGTTCATTATAATGATTTCATTGACTACATGTAGCCAATGATTGGTTATTAGAGAAAGACACCAGTCACCCATATCTGTACTGACCAGAATATGATGTACTACATCTGGAATTAAAACACTCAAGTGACCTCATGTGTCACCAAAAGCGATCTCATTGATGTCTCATGCTTTGCTTAAATTTGGTAGAATGCCAGATATGTCTGATATTTTAGTATGAACTCAATTATTTCTCAAAAGGTTTCCCTTGCTGCTCTATACATGGAATAAATGTCAACAGTTGACTCATTTGTGTCTGTTTTTATGTAAGCTACCGAATTTCAGGAAAGCCAAAGCCCGCTCTAATGTAAGCAAGCCTGGCTGATAGATGAGAACAGAGATTATAGAGACGTGGCCGGCCGCTAGGTTCTTTGCTACGCTGAGTCACCTTTTCCCACACAGATCAGCAAGAGATTCAGGGCGGTGTGTGTTGTAACAGATGGTGAACTGACAGCTAGACAGCCTTAAGACAATGGAGGAAAAACCACAGGCTCTTGTTCCCATAGATATTGGCAAAGGATGCCATTAGTGAGTGTGAAGTCAAAAAAACAAAGCCAACATTTCTGAAGAGCACATCAGATGCCTTGCAGTAAGACACCAAAGTCATTTTCCATGAAGAAATCTCACATTACTCCAAACAATGGATTTTCATTTAGTGTGTGAAGTGATACAGAAGGATGGAGAGCTGGCCCATCCTAAAACTTCAATTTGATTTTGCCATGCCTTTTACCAAAATACCATACTACAGTACATCAGAAACTGTGGCAATCGTGTCACAACTGTTGTAAAATGATTTAATGAAACAAAGTTTTTATTGTTTGAAAGATGTCCTATATAAATTGAGCAGTACCTGTGGTTACCATGGTATTTTTTCTGTCTGTATTATGCAGGAATGAAGGTTGTTAAGATGGTCTCTTCGTACCTACACCTGCCATCCTGTAGGTTTCAGCCATTGTCCTATTGTGATGTTATCTTATGTAATTTCTTACATAAACCCATTGCCCACCCCATATTCCCCCCTCACAACCCCATCCCTCAATCTCATATCTGACAGTGTAATTCTGTTCTGGCAGCCTCTGATTTGGATGTAATTGTTTCAATCACAATGTATGAATAATTTATTTTCTGGAAAATTATAAATTCATCAGGGAGAACTTCGATATCCCCATAACATCCACACCATTACAACCTCTCTCTCTCTCTCTCTACTGTATCTTTCTCTTACCCCATTCACACAGTACTTTGGTCTCAGAAAATTTCTGTAAAATTGGCAGAGAGGCTTCTGTGCGAACACAGACACGTCCTGTAAATGTTCTGGGATCGCTCCCGTAAAGAGGACCTACATGTAGTAACATTGCCGTCACATTTAGAGAAAACATCCTGTGTGAACAAGGCACAGAAAGGTGCGTGCAGTAATGAGGACACACGTTTCATCACAACAAAAAGTTATGGTTCAGCTCTTTGACACAGAGATTTAAATGAAGATCAACATTCATGACAAGAAATGTTGGCAAACTGGACTAAAGCAGAGATCAGGGAGCTCGTCACTATCCGCGCTGAAGCTGAGATCATTCACCAGTATGACAGAACGCATAACGCACTCCTTATGATCGCTTCATAAACAAAAATGCATGCGCATAGTTTCTTGAGAGAGAAATCACGGATAATTAGCGAACTTCAAATGCTGTGGAAAAACCTACCAAGTGCAGGACTTAAAACATGTCACGTGTCTTTACAGAATCTTTACGATATGTGTGTGAATGCATGCACAGATTTCGGAAAATCATTGGCAGTGTAGGGATGTGCGATTATTTGCATGTGATTGTCATTGCGCGTCTTGTCAGTAAAGCCGGTTCCGTGATTAGTTGTAAATCGCCATCACCTGCATTCAGATGGAGCGGCATTTACTACACAAAGCTGTAGTTCACTGACAATCGGGGCAATTTGGTATTAATTATGTATGCGATATGCCCCAGCTTGTCAGTGAACTACGGCTGCGTCATCTGCGACATACTACATCTGCATGTAGAAACATCATGTGACATACTTCGTCATCACGTCATGTCATAACAGCGCAAAAATGGACGCATCGCTGCTTTCGCCTTTCTTCTTCGTTGCATAACTCCGCTCCTGGGGCATCTTGGGATAATGAAGTGTCCATCGTATGCACCCTTCGAAATCTAACCGGAAGTAGGAGGTCATCCGGGAACTTTTTACTTACTTTTTTTTGCAATACTATGTATTCGGACATACTACTCACCTCGCCTACTGCTTTTCGCCTACTATATAGTATGGAAGTAGGTGGTTTCGGACGCAGCATATGGCTTTGTGTAGTAAATGCTGCTCCATCTGAATAGCAGGTGATGGCGATTTACTACTAATCAAGGAACCGGGTCTACTGGTGAGATGCTCATGATATCGCATGCAAATTATGACGCATCCCTATGGCAGTGTGAAAATCAAACTATACCGGACGCATTTTCCGTGTATTTTCCGTAATTTCTGTGTAAAAGGGTTTCTCTCTGCCTGCTTCTCTTGGTGTGGCTATCTTTCTTTCTGACTCTCTCTCTCTGGCTGTCGCTTTCTTTCTGGTTGTCTCTCACTCTAGCAGTCTCTCGCTCTTTGGCTTTCTTTGTCTCTCTCTTCATCTATTCCTCGCTCTGGCTGTCTCCAAACACCTGTCTGTCTGTTCTCATCACTTTCTTCAGTGGAAACATCTGACACTGACGTGCATGGCTGCAGGTACTTCACTTTACAGTTGAGGTTTGAAATTCCAGATGTTCAGTGGTCATTTGTCAAAAAGTCATAATTACTCACGTCATGACATTGCGAACACATTTGACGTATGGACATCTTTATGCTGCTTGTAAAATAACAATCATTTAACCACTGGCATACAATGCAAAAATACAGAAACGTTGAATAAAGTTGCATGCTATTTAGAATAATGTCAGTACGGTAACTATAAAGCATCGTAAATGCTTTGGGTGTATTGGTTCTGTCAATCGCAATGCTCATATAACATTCCAGTCCTTGAGAGGTTTATGTCTAAGTGTAGGTGTCAGCAGCACAGGGCGTGCAGGAGCAACAGCTTTTTAGCTTCCAAATCTAACAGGAAATTCCTGCAGAGTTTCTCTGGGGTATCACGCTCTGAACGCTTCACCTCTAATGCAGGTTGATGTATACATGCAAAATCTTCCTCAGGAGCCTCGTGAGCTTTGGGCAACAGAACGTTTTGATTTATGACCGGTCGCAAGCGCTGTCATCTCGGATGTGCCGTAACATTCGCAACAGCGCAGTAACTTAACTGATTATGTCTCTTAGTGGAGTGCCGGCCCGGGGCGAGTTCCCGCCGAAAAGACTGGAGCCGCATGGGTGTGCGTTCACGAGTAGGTGGATTTGAGCTTGAGTTTTATGATGTAACGTGGATGTTTCCATGTGAGCGTCTCTCCGAATGCAAATCCGAGAGTGTGTGTCAGCTTATGCGGGAGGAGAATGTATTCCAAGAATTAATGTTCCGGAAACTAACATTGTCCATTCTCCCAACTGTGAAATTCATTTTGAAATTATTTTAATTAGAGTAGCAAATTGTATGCACACGTAACTTCGCTACAACAGCCTCTACACATCATTGGGTTTAACAGCGATTCGCCTCTTCACAACTACTAAATGGGCCGGTTTAAAAATGTTACGTTTTCTGTTTTTAGCACATCATAATGTCATTAAACTCTTTTATAGGATGGCTGATAGAATGAGGCATGAACAGAAAATATCTTTTTAGATATTTTATCCATTAGGATTAAAATAATCAAGTTTTAGTCTAATAACATGAAAGAATTTTTTACGTTTTCAGACTTCCACTAATATATAATATTATACATATCACAATTCAAGGATTATTGAATATTATCCTGGTCAAGACAATCTCCTGAACTCCAAACTGAATGTCAGAATGGGAATGAAAAGTGATTTAAGCTATTTTGAGTGTGGCATGATTGTTGGTGCCACACAGGCCAGAGTATTTCACAATCTGCTAAACGCACAACCATTTCTAGGGTTTACAAAGAATGGTGTGAAAAGGGAAAAACATCCAGTATGTGGCAGTCCTGTGGGTGAAAATGCCTTGTTGATGCTAGAGATCAGAGGAGAATGGGCCGACTGATTCAAGCTGATAGAAGAGCAACTTTGACTGAAATAACCACTCGTTAGAACCGAGGTATGCAGCAAAGCATTTGTGAAGCCACAACACACACAACCTTGAGGCGGATGGGCTACAACAGCAGAAGACCCCACCGGGTTCCACTCATCTCCACTACAAATAGGAAAAGAGGCTAGAATGTGCACAAGTTCACCAAAGTTGGACAGTTGAAGACTGAAAAAATGTTGGCTGGTCTGATGAGTCTCGATTTCTGTTGAGACATTCAGATGGTAGAGTCAGAATTTGGCGTAAACAGAATAATAACATGGATCCATCATGCCTTGTTACCACTGTGCAGGCTGATGGTGGTGGTGTAATGGTGTGTGGGATGTTTTCTTGGCACACTTTAGGCCCCTTAGTGTCAGTTGGGCTTCGTTTAAATGCCACGGCCTACCTGAGCATTGTTTCTGACCATGTCCATCCCTTTATGACCACCATGTACCCATCCTCTGATGGCTACTTTCAGCAGGATAATGCACCATGTTACAAAGCTCAAATCATTTCAAATTGGTTTCTTGAACATGACAATGAGTTCACTGTACTAAAATGGTCCCCACAGTCACCAGATCTCAACCCAATAGAGCATCTTTGGGATGTGGTGGAATGGGAGCTTCGTGTCCTGGATGTGCATCCCACAAATCTCCATCAATTGCAAGATGCTATCCTATCAATATGGGCCAAGATTTCTAAAGAATGCTTTCAGCACCTTGTTGAATTAATGCCACGTAGAATTAAGGCAGTTCTGAAGGCGAAAGGGGGTCAAACACAGTATTAGTATGGTGTTCCTAATATATATATATATATATATATATATATATTTATAAAAAACAGCATTTGATGTATTGAAATGTTTTAGAAGGAACTGTTGACACATAAATAGGGAATTGTAAATCATACTGTATTACTCGTTGCAAAATCCAATTGGCAATTTAGCGATTGTTGTATGAAAAATGAAGTATGAGTGATAGTACAACATAACCGAAGTGAAGGGCGAAGGGAGATCTTAATTTAATGCATTACTTCAACCATGCAGCCCTCCAATGTTATGAAGGTCAGCGTGTATTATAAAATTGAGGGCTCACATCCCAGTGTTGGTAAAGAATTACATTACTAATGCGCCCTATTTCAGCAAACATAATTTTTTTAGTAATGGTAGCAAACATTCAATGTTAGAAAGGCTTTTGGTGAAATATGAAATTCATGTCAGGTACGGGAAAGGTACTGTTTACAGCTTTAGCCTGGGGTAAGAGGAAACATGACCTGGCCTGTGAAAATATGATGTGGAGAGGAATACATATTGAGGAATTAATGCAAACCATTCCCAAAGACTTTGTCTTTGTTTCTGCAACATTAGATTTCAAATCAAAATACATTATAAAATCTAATATATAAGGCTTATAGGGCTGCATGTGACGCCGGTGAGCTAGGGTGGTGAGACGTGAAAAGGTTTTTAGTTAGATCATCACAAAGCTGCTATCATCCGTTTATTGAAATTAAAAAGACCAAGTTTTCATTTTTCGAAAGCATCCTCTGGTTTGTCCTTGGGTTAGTGCTGTAGTGCACAGGAAACCTTTTTCATCAGATGATCTCAGGGTAATGTCCATGAACCATAAACGCAAAATCCTGGCCTTGTCAATACAATATATATACAGTATGTGTGGTATATGCTGTATATATTTAGGTTCTCAGGTCTCATCCTTTCAACAATAATATGCACTAATGGTGCTTTTAAGTCTTTATGGTACATTTGTATTCAAGTAGGAAGTCGTATGACATCACATGTGCTCAATTAAGGCAGTTTGGTCGGAGCAAAAAGACGGTTTACCTTAAAGGCGGAGTGTATAAATTTTAGGAGCATCTAATGACAAAAAAACTCAATATAAAATATACATAACTATGTTTTTAGCTGTGTATAAAGACCTTACATAATGCACCATTATGTTTTTATTTCCTTTCATTTAGCAGTTTTTATCTACATACACCATGGGTCCCCTTACATGGAAGTCGCCATTTTGCACCGCCATGTTTCTACAGTAGCCCTAAACGGACAAACTGCCCTACAAAGTGCGTTTTCTCAGAATAAGACATGTTTGTCTTGTGATGGCTACTGTAGCTTCTTAATGTGTTTCGAAAGAGAGGGGTGAGCTGTAGACTGATCAAAGGGGCGGGGCGTACGCATCATGATGAAAATGAAAATATTTTTATTAAAAACACTCAAATAAAACTTAATTTTGAAGAAACTAGGACAGAAAATGTACAAATACTAGATTATCAATGAATTAAATGTTTTAACAGATACCTCTAACGAGAATAGCTGCGTGATGAAGTAAAACTAAAGGGTTAATAAACACAAACTGACGCAGATGTTGTAGAATGTCTGGCGAATGATGATAGATAAAACAAAGATTGTAAAAACTGATTATTTCCCACTATTAATTACATTATCTGAAAGGAGTGTAACTACTGTAACATGTAAATAATCCACATAAATAATGTGAGCAAGAACGCTTAACAATTATATCTAATCATCAGGCACGTGAAACCTAGCTAGCAGCAGGTTGCCTTAAACAACAAAATCACCAGCTAACTTGCTTTAAATTTGCACGAACTATAGACTAATACAATAACAGGCTTAAATAAAACCCAAAACATAAGTCCGCAGACTCGCGTTTTATCAACTGGCTATCCTACAGACAGTGACGGACCATTTCGCCATGTGGCTATCGTGCACGCTCACGCTCTCCGAGATGTTTTATCAACTGGCTACTTATCTTCCAGACAGTGACGGAACACGTCTTTCTCTCATTTCGGCCATGTGGCGCATGTGCCCGCTCGCGGTGTGAAGCTCGTCCGCGCTATTCTCCGAGATGCACTTGACTGCCTTTTGTGTTGCAAAATACAATTTTTTTTTTGGACCGCCTAGTTAAGGCAGTAGGGTTTCCCAGCTTAGGCGTGCCGCCCAAACTGCAAAGTGCTGCGGGAAACCCTGGGTATATACCAGCTAATGTAGTCTTAATTTGGTTGGTCTGTCTGCATTTGAAAGTCAATCTGCATCTAATCAAGTAAAATAACTCAAATTAAAGTCATTTTAGGATGTCAAAGTCACATTTAATCATATAAAATGTATTTTACCAACAAAAAAATTGTGGCCAGTAAAAATACTGAGTGGCTAGTAACTTTGGAAAACAACTAGCCACTTTGGCTGGTGAGCAAAAAAGTTAATGTCAATCCCTGTATATACTGTATATGTGTGTAATTTTATCAATTTGCTGACATGAAACACAAAATCAATGACATGGAAAAGTTAACATTCATTAATTCAAACATTTTTATAGTTTTACAACTAATTTTACAGACATCATTCATTTCTTATGCTATGTTTGCTTATCAAAAAAGTTTTTAGCTTGTATTTATGACTTTGTTGTGACATTCATGTGTGTTTATCTCATAAATATGATATTTATGACGTGAATTGAACACAGCATTAATGTTTGCATTAATCATTTTTCTGATCATGACTGAAGCGTGGACTGAACCCTATCTCTGTAGCACTGGACCTCAGACCCCATACAGTCCATGAACGCCACTGACATCATCACGGCCACACGCATGTCGATGACAGGCTATTAGTGTTCCCCAAACTATTTGCTTGACTTTGACAAAACACCTCTTAGATCTTCTTCTCAGTGGGTTTTGATAAAACAGTTGTCTCTTGTCTCTTTGGTACACTGCTATGACAAAGGCAAAGTCTAATCTGAGTCTTAAGGAAGCTGTCAATTTGACCACAGTCCTCTGCCAATTATCTCTTGTGGTTCTTTTTTGATACATTCTGATATGTGGTCTTCTCTCCCTCTGCTATCTGTGCCGTGTCGGTCGAGGTTTGCGTCGTGCCGCATGGCTGTCCAAGCCAGTTATTAATTGAAACTGATCTGACGTCTCCTCAGTCGGTTTTCTCTCGGTTCTGTTTATCTGAGCTCGACTGTGATGTAGATGCTCAGTGTGAAGAAGGGCAATAAACTTTCAGCTGTGCTCGTGGTTAAAGTGGATGCCCTTGTGTTTTTAATCAACTTCTGCATTAGAAGTTATCACTTTTTAAGGTCACTGGTTAGAATAATGAAATACTGTTTAATTGAGTGGAATGCATTTTTATGAACCCTTCATCTGCACCAAAGATTTACTTGCAACTTGACCGAGTCGCTCTCAGAAATATTTACATTTTGAACGAGAGTGCAGCTTTTGATAATTTTCTACATGCATCACTGTAAAAAAAAAGAAATTTCTTAATTTAAAAGGAAAATATTTATTTTAAATACTACTGTAAAAACTGTGTAAAACCTTTAAATAAATAGAGAAAATCTTTAATGAATTAAACAAGACATTACATTTAATGTTATTGTAAAATAATGTCAAACTTTTAATTTTTATTGATGGCAAACAATAGCATATATTTTATGGAAAATATCTGTATATGTTTAACAAGCGAATGCATGTACTTTAACAGTAAAATATTGTTAAAATTATGTTTAATAAGTCATCTCACACATTATGGTAAAAAACTGTAAAAAATGCCAGGCATGACTCTTTAAATTTGATAAAATTAAATGTAAATAATTATGTTTCTTTTTATATTTTTTATCAAAAGTTACGTACTTAAATGTGTTTATGTTAAATTAGTTGTTTACGTGTTTCCTGCAGCTTTTTTTGTCAGAGCTTCTTTTTGCTTCATTGTTGTAACCGTCTTGTTTTGTGGATATTAGCTGATCTTTAGCAGGAAAACGTCAGTGATTATGAATATAACCGTGTATTGGTTTTTGCTTGTGCTGTAATTAATGCTCTTTCAGGCATGAAACCCTTGCTGAGAAAGCAGATATAAAACATTAATCTTTCCATAATTTGTATTCAGACACTTTATAATGGCCTAAATTACCAGCATTTTTTAGATGGAATGGCCTTTTATGCGGTTTTAATTAATATTTCTAAATGGGATTTTACTTCGTTTTGGAAATTTAAGGTCACATGAAATGATTTGTATTCATTTAATCAGAAGGAAACTAGTTTCAGTGAGAATAAATTCAAGTGGAGTTCTTATAAATTGGTTTGAATAGTGGAGTCTCTAAGGACATGCACGCTGAGAAGAGAAAATGAGAAATTGAGAAGTCAGAAACATGTTTGTTACCTACTGTGTAACAATTAAATTAAATCTCGGCAGAGAGAAAATAAAGCAAAGAAAAATAAAGTTTTGTCTAGAAGAAAACATCTAATCCAAATTGTGCTATTTACTGTACATCTCATAATCTTTAAAAAATAAATGAATTGGGTTGATTTACAATGTATATGCTCAAAAAAATTAATTGCTTTAAAATTGATGAAGCATAGAAACATACAGTTATTAATTATTTAACATATTTGTTTTTTAAGACATATACAGTATACAAGTGAATAGCTCAAAAAGCCACTAAATGCCACATTGTCAAAAATTAGAAAATAAAATTGACTGCAGCTCCCAGCATGCATTATATGTTCATTAAAAGCGTTCACTTCAAATTCGCTTAATCCCGGCATCAGGCCATTCAGAAACACCGATTTGTTGGCAGAATTTTTTTAACGCTTTACAGACAGGGATTCGACTAGTACTAGACTAAAATAAATGTAAGAGCTGTCCAAACTGAAAGAAAAACTTGCACTGACATATCTTTAAATACATCAGTGCCTTTTGCCTCAAAATGCACACAAGTAATGTTTTTAGTAAGGCACGTTTGTTAAAACTAATTATATTTTCTAATTAAACTAAGGTCTAGTCTTGGCTTAAGCTAATCCCTGCCTGGGAAACCACTCCTACATGTTCGTCCCTTGTGCACGGAAGACCACCTGGATGAGTGAATGCACGCGTACGTCAGATTTTAGTTGTCAACCTGCAAAGGTTTTTTATCCGGTTAAAGGACTCGTTATAGTCGTGCGTAGGTCCTACGGCCTAGCCGCGACGGCGTAGGTTCCGCGTCGGTTTTCATTTATACTTTTGCGTCGTCGTCCGCGTCGACGTGCAAACACGCGCGCAGGCCGCTGGTAGGCAGTAACCACGCGTGTAACCACAGTAGCAGCGGGAACGCCAAAGAAGAAGAAACTTTGCAAGTTAAGCCACAAATGAAGAAGAAACAGCAACTTGTTGAGTATAATTTGAGAAGACCAGCAATGATGGATGTAAATAAACAGCGACTTTTGTTGCAGTTTGAGTTAAATCACTCCTCAACTTGGCCATTCTTTGTTTTCACCATCGCAAACGGAAATACCTATGACGCAGTTTTTTTACCTGATGGGAGTGGTTCTGGTGGACCAATCACAGCGCTTGTGGTCCGCGTAGAACTGACGAGCTGTTAAAAATTTTGCGAGGTGCGCGTCAGGCTACACAGAGCTACGCACAGGCTACGGATAGCCTACGCCGTAGCTACGGCGTAGAACCTACGCACAACTATAAATCGCCCTTAAGGAGGTTTACCAAATATTTTGAGTATTTTACCATTGAGCATATTCAGAAAGGACAGTGACGAGTGACCCTGGAGAGGGTGGGACCACCATTAAATTTTGGTCCCTAAGACCTGAATACAACACTAATGTGGCAGCCACATGCATCACAGTGCCCCCTAATGTGTGGGTCAGTTTCTTCATTTTTACTATGTTAACAATATCATAGCAATTCGTATGTATTTTACGAGGTGGCTAATTCACTGTTAAACACAGATGCAGAGGAGGAAGGGCAATCTGGGCAAATACGACAAACTTTCCCCGTCTGTCTTTGTCTCGCGCGCGTTCCCTCGCAGCTTCCAAACCACGGACAAGCGCGGACGGCTTCGTTCGACACATACGCAGTACAAATGATTTCTTATACAAATGATTACTTTACCAGGCTGTCAGAGCAGCACTGATTCGCGTCATTTACAGGACATTCACATATTCAGGATAAATGAAGAAAAGTAATGGATTGTCTAATAAATCAACTGTGCACTGCTGCTTTTCTCACTCATTCCGAACTTAAAGGGATACTTCACCGATTTAGCATTCAGCTTTGTATCTGTAGAAACCCGGCAGTATTACTGAATGACCATGTTTCCCTCCATCATTTCCCCCTGAGAGGAGAGATATCTGCATTTTGGTTCTGCAAAAAAGTCCTCCGATGATGCAAAAATCGTCATATTACATCATCGGAGGACTTTTTTGCAGAACCAAAATGCAGATATCTCTCCTCTCAGGGGGAAATGAGGGAGGGAAACATGGTCATTCAGTAATACTGCCGGGTTTCTACAGATACAAAGCTGAATGCTAAATCGGTGAAGTATCCCTTTAAACTATGAAGACTACTGCCACAGTCCGCTCGATTCAGCACGGGATTATTTGCACTTAAATAATTAATCTAAATAATTAACAATTAGATTTTACATTTTATTTTCTCCCTTCGCTTGGGCCCTGACGTAAGCGTTAACGCTTCCCATTCACTTTTAATGGGTGACATCATGCGTTGCCGAACTAAATTGTGGATCCGTCGGCGCCGCGCCAGAAGTTGAACTTTTCAAGCGGTAACACGTGCATCAGCCAATCAGATCGCCTTATGCAAATAACCTAGGCAGAGCCAGCCAATAACGTTTATGGAATACCGGAGCAGAGGTTGCGGCCACTGTGATTGGCTGTTGGCAGGGCCGCATTAACCATAGGGCTAGGCGGGGCTAAAGCCCCGGGGCCCGAACAAGTAGGGGGCCCGTGATTGGCTGTGAAGCAGATTGACTGCTACTAGACATCTGATTGCCAAAGCCTTACCACGCCCCCTACAAATTAGTTTTTTGCCGCCAGCCGCAGCACGCGCTTTTGAAGAAGCGCTGAGAGAGGAGAAGCGCCCGACGTCATTCGCGTCGGGCGCATTGTCCAATCGAATGAGGGGAGAGGCGGGCCTTACGTTGTGGCAAGGGAAGTTTACAAGGGCTTTGAAGAACCGGACTCCACTCGCTCACTTTCTCCTGCGTCTTTGTGCACCTCTCACCCTCAAACAAGGTCAGAGCAAGCGTCCTATTTTTAAAGTTTCTGCTAATATGACAGTTAACAGTAAAAGAGCGCTCACGCCTCAATATTTGATTGACAAGACAGCTTACTCGGTGGTTGCTTAGCAATATAAAAAGCCGCGCCGCACTGTATAGGCTGTATAGTCGCAAACCGTAGAAAGACATTTGGTCAGACATCACTTTAAAATGGCATAAAATGGTGGAATGCTTTACCATCAGAAATTAAAACACTGAAAGGACTCAAGGTTTTTAATACACATTTAAAGCAATGGCTAAAACTGAAACAACTTTGTGAACGCTGATTATACAGGCTACAACTTAATGTATAAATTTGTTTAGATTCTGTGTAGTGACTACTACATCTATTTAAGCCCACATCTTATTTGATGTATTTATTGTATATATTTTAATAGCTATACATTTGTGCTTCAATACTCTGTAATCTCTGTTTTAACCTTACAAGCCTAACCAGGGACAGGGGTTGCAAATTAGTCTTGGCTATAAACCTGTATGCATGGAATCTACTTTGTATTTTTTATAAAGCAATGTTTTATCCATTTGTCCCTGTCAAATAAACATTAAATAAATATAAATAAATAAATAAATCAATCAAACATCAGAAATAAAGTAATCTACTGCCATTGACTGAATCACTTTTGTAAAATAAATAAGAATGAATGTTGAATTTATAGTGAAAGATAGGTACTGTATATTTGATTACTTTACACAATATAATATTATTCAGTGCTTTAAGTTTTTCAAGTAGGTCGATTTCTTGTGTGCCTTTGTTCTATTGTTATTAATTGTAACTCTTGTCATCAGTAAGCTTGAGATTATTTTCTTAAGTGAATATTATTTTTTGTGATATGGAAATTGGTCAAAAGAATTCTGAAATGTTAGTGGCATTAAATTTCCATATGATAAAATTCTTATTAAAAGTAATATAACTTGACTGTGAAGTATATCATTATTGTTAGATAAAATGACTCGTATAATGATAAAACATTTAGCTCATCGCCCACCCCTATATTTGCTATTAGCAAGTCATGTTTACAGGTTAGTGTTAATCTAACAGCTTTTTTCGTGCAACTGTTATTCTGAATTATTCTAGATTATATTTATGTAAAACAACTTCAGCAGTGTTTTAGAAAAATGTGTTCTCTCTGTAGTTTGTGACCTAAAGTGGTGTTGGGGGGGGGGGCTTGCAGTAATTCATAGCCCCGGGGCCCAGTGCGAGCTCTTAATGCGACCCTGGCTGTTGGCCACGCTTCAGATAAGCCTTCCATCAAGCGTTAACGCTTTCGCTCCATGTGAATGTACCGTTAGAAATTTTGGATCTGAACTCTTCAAATATTTTACTGACACGATGCAAATGAAGATGTTCAGTAAATATGTCTGTTTTTCACACAAAGTTAAGCGCTCTGGTTTGAGCAATGTGAAGTCGAATACAGTTAATGACAGAAAACAATTTAGGGTGAAATATTTGTTGAAAGCTGATGATGTTTGTCTGATAATATAAGTTACATTAGATTATTTGCTGCTTTAATGCGGATAGGAGGGAGACAGACAGACTTGTGTAGTATCCAGTAAAATGTATCACACAATACTGTGGTGGATGATGTGTTTGCTACACGTGTAATGACCTTTCAAAAGCTCCTGTCTGCAGGATGGGACTGTCGGTCTGGGAGAAAAGATAGCCAGGTGTCTGTCACAGTGGGAGTGACAAATTCAGGCATCAAACAGCCAAGGTTAATACATCTGAATCTGCTCTCGTCCCTGAGCATCAGGACTTGTGTGGTGAGACTCGCGGAAGAACAAACATGCAGAAAGACAGCAAGGAATGCAAAAGAAAAGATGCAGCGCTCCAATAAATTCTCATAGGTTGTGAGTTTATGACAGACTGGACAGATTTTTTCATAGCTAAATTCATCTCCTTCAAAGCACCTCAGCAAAGCGCTGTGTTTGTAATATTTTACATTCACTGGATTAAAAAATAAAATAAAAAAGAAGAAGAAACAATTACTGGAGGACTTCAGAGCGTCTGCTATGAGCAGTGTTTGTGTTGTTTATCAATTAAGATTAAAATTGAATCATTTAGCAGATGTTTGTATCCAAAATGACTTACAAAATGAGAACAATACAGCGATTTATCCTGTAGATAAATTTAAAAGAAACTCCTCAATCTGTGCACATGCAGACAAATAAGTGGCTGTTGTTTTGTGTCTTGTGTCTTTTTTAAGCTAAAATCTAATAATAACTTATTTAGTACTGAGGTACAATAACAAAAACAGCCTCTTTAGTTCTTTATTTATCAAATGGGTTTTTTAAACTACAAAAAAATAACATCTCTTAATTTTACTTTTTAAATTGACCATAAAAACAATGCACTAGTTGTACACAACTTCGGGCCCTATTTTTAAGATCTAAGCACACGGTCTAAAGTGCACGCCGCAAGTGCACAAGGCAGTTCTGCACAGGTCCATTTTTGGAGACCCGCTCCCGCCCGTACCTGCAAATTTCAGCACCAGACCCGACTGTCACCCATGATAATATCAAAATTAAATCCGCACCCGCCCAGACCTGTTAATATTTTGCCGGTTTACCCGAACCCACACATGCATAAATCACACATGCTAAAATCATTCAAATTAAAGTGCTTTATTTATTATCTCGTACCGCTCTCAACATCACAACAGAGTCATGAATGGGCTAATGAAACAGGCTAAAGTGCGCTTTGTTTTGCGCCATTCAAGTAGCCTACCATCGGCACCTAAATAGGCTATGGAACCTGATAACTATACACAAATAGACCTATTAATGAAAAAGAACAAGAAAAAATACAACCTACCCAACGTTACACAAGTCTCGTCTCGAAATGCTTTCTAAGAGAAGACGTTTCCAGCTTTTTGGTTATCAATGGCAAAACTATGCAACTCCTACAACGCTCGCTCCAACTAGGCTACGAGAAGCATCAATAAAGGTCGCAGTGGTGGTGACTTGATGGGTCAAATGTAACGTGTCATATGAGGGGCGTGCATGGGCGTCGGAACCATTATACGTGGGTGGGACAGGACCCACCCACTTTTTAAGACCAATGATAATGGACCCACCCACTTTTTCTCTAATTTAGCGCATTTGTCTGTTCACTTATCAAAGCGCTGTTCGTCAAAATCCATTCCACTAGAGCAGGGATCCCTAACCTTTGCTTTTTTTTCCCCCGTTTCAGCTTTTAAACATAATTCGCGGGGGTGAGTGGTCGCTGAGTTGCTGTTCGAACAAAGTGCTGAAAAACCTCCTTTGCCAAATGTATAACGTTTTAAACAGCCTATAGACGTGTAAAACCATATTATAGCGGATTATTTTACTTTCATTGTTTCACGAGTTTGCCTGCCCATTTAGTCTTAATAATTAACGGTAAATGAACTTAGCTTGCTCTTAAAGGCAGCTCAAACCTTAGGTCGGACTCGAGCCCCAAGTTCAAGACACAGAAGAAAAAAGGAGGAGATGATGAGGAGAGATGTCAGAAGAATTGCGTCTGTCGCGGAGGCACAGACTCCCGTTTTGCTTTTAATGATAATTACCACAGCACTAAATGTCCTTTCAAACGTTAAAAGTGTAGGCTACTCGTTAAAATATTATTACTGCTGTAAAATAGTTTATTTTGATTATGGTGCCACGATCGCTGTATAATTTTCAAGTTTTTTTTACAGAAGCCTGCAATACTTTTCATTTGCGATATCACAGAGTTGAACGTCTTCACGTATTGTTATTATTTGCGCGGTACATTTGCAGATAATTCATAAAGTCATACCTCTGTTTAATCGATTGTGTTTTAGAAGTACACATGCTCAAACTCTTATGACAGCATTGTTTCCCGACGAATACCATAAAATAAAGTGATCTCATTTCCAGAATCTCACATTTATATTTCTCTAAGAGAGAGAAAGAGAGATTGTGTATAACAAATAAAAAAGGTATACACAAGTTGTATCAGTTTACCTTCATTCGTTTCTCTTACCTTTTATTTCCTCAAAATAAAAAATAAACATTGTAGCCTACTGTCAGCAGAGTAGAGAAAGAAAATGACACAGAGAAAGAAATGAAAACATGACATCTGTCATTATATTTGCAAAATATTTAAAGGGCTATTACCAAAATTTCGACCGCAATAGGCTACTGTCTTTTATTTAATAAACGCAAATGTTCAGGCTAATTAAAAGGATACATGAAAATGTCATCTATTGCAGTAAATGTATTTTTCGGGGGGGGGGGGGGGTACGTGGGGACCCACCCACTTTTCATTTGCTTCCGACGCCCATGGGGGCGTGTAATGGTAATTTAGACATACATATATTGCACATATTTTCATTTGCGCTACTACCCGCCCACACGGATTTCATTTTCCGCCCTCATCCCCGCCAGTGAATTCACGGAATGTCACAATCCACCCGTTTTAGACCCTTTATCGGGTATCCGCGTGTACCCGAACCGTTGCAGGCACAAGGTGTGTCCTAATCCACTTTTGCTAATTTAACTACGGAAAAATGCTCTATGCGCCTGGCACACAGTCTAAAAGGGTTGATCCTATTGTCGTAATGAGTAAGGGGTGTGTTTTGGGAGTAACGTGCAAAAAAACAATGAGACCGCTCCCATCCCTAATCTCCCAAGCTAGTTGCGCTTGCGCCAAAGCGGATTGCCTATTTACATGACGAAGTTTGTAGGTGAAAAAACTCTAAGCAGAGGAAGAAGATCACCAGTTTAAGATTGATGTTAAAAAATGCGCTGTTTTATTTATTGAAATGGTGATTTTTCTAAAGCTTTGATTCGCTTTAAAAGTCGTTATTTCAGTAATGAAGTAATAAGTAAAATAAGCAGTGTTTTAATTGCTGATAAGTATGATGCATTATCACTGTAATCTCAAAAAGTTTTTTTATAAGAATAATTTACAAATATGCAAAAACTTTGCAAACTGTAAGTAAAAATACTTTATTTGTAAGAAACAGGAGATAAAGAATTGAAAAACATGTGGAGAGGCATTTCAGCACTAGGATATTTTTTAAAAGATATTACTTAAAAATGTTTCTCTTCTCACCATATCCAAAGGTACAAAGTCATCATATGCAATAAATCTGTGGGGTAGCATTTAAAAAAATCTAAATAAATGCAATATTAGCATTTTTTAGAAGTAGAAAAAAATTGCTTACAATTAATATTAAAGTCCTGTAAACTGTCCTCATTTATGTCCAAGAGACTCAATATTCATCTTTAAAATTTTAATCATTTTATTTTTCATATTTAAAAACGTTTGTGTGCTGTTGCGCACCCATGTGTGTAATAAGCAAACGTGTGTTGTCGTCTCGTTTATAGGCGCATATTGGCAACACGCTTTTAAATAACAAAAACAATATTGCGCCATTGACTTTAGACTTCAGACCAGGTTTTAGTTGGTCAATGGCGTGGTCCATTTTAGTTGGCCCATATCTAATAGAAATAGCAACGCGCCAACAATGCGTCTAAACACACCTTGTTTTCAAGCCAGCACGCCCATGGGCACACATATGGGCACAAATGCATTTGCTATTTAGACCAGTGGTTCTCAAACTTTTTCCCCGTGCGGCCCCCCTTGTGTACAGTGCATTCCCTCGCAGCCCCCCGAAAGAAAATTTATGACAAAAACTGTAAAATTTAACATTTTAATTAAACAAAACATATTAAGTTATACAAAGTAGTGCTGTTGGTTAGTAGCCTTATTTTTTTTAGGTTTAATTACACAGAATTCATGATAAATTAATGTATTTTATAAAATGTCATAAAACTGGGGCCCCCCTGGCACCATCTCCCGGCACCCCTAGGGCCCCGGACCCCAGTTTGAGAACCACTGATTTAGACAACTTGATGCTGGGCGTGAAAATGATAACTGCATCGTCCTAAAACTAGCAAAAAACACTTGCGTCGCGCATTGCACTTCATTGTGGCAGGTGTATGATAAGGCCCTTCAATTTAAAAATACAAGATGTATTTCTCTTGTAAAACCAATATACTGTCTGTAGCTCTTGCATTACTGATCAGTAGTTGTATATCAGGATCTGATGGTCTGTTGGTGTTTGCCTGCTGGCGGTAAACTGCACAGAGACACACAGCCTGAAGGATGCTCAAGGAGAAACACAACTGTACACAACACCACCCTTCTCTCTTCTATACTATCACATACTATATTGTACACGGGTCACCTGCCTCATGACTCCAGGGGTTTACTGATGAGGTTGGAGTGATTTTTGCATAGTTCAAAACTAGTGCTCTGCTTGCTCTACATACAGTATGAGACTGTATTTATGACAGGGCTGTTGTATAGCGGTCATTACAACACGTTGAGCAAAGATGCTTTCAAATCCATAACACGTCATAGTCTGTTAGGAAGTTCAAGTTACTCTTTCGTAGCTTTCAAGATTTGAAGTTCTCGGTTTGTTTACATTTATATATTTTGCAGACACTTTGGGTCTGTTTACAGTACACCTGATATTAAGATGCATTTTGGTCAATCGGATAACAGGTGGACGGTGCTCAGTGTAAACAGGGTGTAAAAAGGTTTGAGCTCATCCACTGTTGAACACTTAAAGGTAGTCGAAATCGCATTTGAGCAGATTGCTTTTGTGGTGTACAGTCTCTTTTCCACTTGTGATCTGATCTACTAAAACACCTTTTATCCAAAGCGACTTACAGTGCATTTGAGCTATAGGTTATTTTAAGGTAGGGGTTTTTAAACTGTGAATTTACCCATTTACGCTTCGCACAGTGAGATCCGGTGGGTCTCACTTGACTGTTGCAGGCAATGACACAAAATGTCTAATTAATGACTAGCACTGACAAAGATTTTGATATGATTTCCCAAAGGGCATCGTTTCCAAACTGTGGTTCACAGAGGAATTGCAGGGGGTTTGTGAGTAGATGACAAAATCAATCAATTAGATTTATATCATAAAATGTAAATAAATATATATATATATATATATATATATATATATATATATATATATATATATATATATATATATATATATATATATATATATATATATATATATTAAACAGATGAAAAAATAAATGTTTTTAAAAGTTAGACATGCAAATGTGCTATAAAATTATTAAAATCTCAGGGGGTACTTCAAGTAAATGGGTGATTCTCACGAAAACTTGGTTTTAAAAATGTCAAGCATGAAAATGTAAAAATTGCTTAAATTTACTTTTTTCCCACCAGACATTGAAAAACAAAGTCTGGAGTAAATGGGAACATTAATTTAAAAACTTTTACTTATCATTTAACACTTTTTTGTAACATAATTTAAAAAAATGGTCTTAAAAAAAATCTCATTACCGCAACAGTCAGAAAACATCAACACTGACATATTTTCAAAATGACATGACAAACCTGAAAGAACATAATTTGGAGATCCTGCACATGCATTTAAAATCAAAGTATTTTGCTTCTATTAATTAAATTAACATTTAATAAGCATCTGTTGCGTAATGATAATCAAAATGTCGTGTAAGCATTCTGACAAGACAATATTTCAAATTAACTGTAAAAAAATGATCTTACCTGGTAGCCATCTTGAAGTAACTGGTCCATGTGCTTGGTCACTCAAAATCAAACTTTATTAAAATTCTGTATGTGTGCTTAAACTGTTCTCAAAAAGTGTTGCGGAGGATGAGAACATCAGGCATGGACACATCATTTTCTTAATTTTTCTTCATTGTTATTATACATGAATATTCAGTAAATATTTTTTCTGTCATCTAAAGTAGTCTAGCAAAACATCCATTTATTTTTTTTCTTAATATTTTTGTGTTAATTTGATTAAATTACAACATAACGCATGTTCAAACACAGCCGGACACATTGCGGTAATGAAAATTTCAGCAGAAAATGAGATAAAATTTAAAATGATAAGTTCTTATGTTGAAATCACACATTGTGCAAGGTACAACACATTATTGTGTTAATTCTGATGCTTTTTAATGTTACTATATTACACATTTTAAAGCTAAAATCATTAGTGCCGTGGTGTTTCAATGGGTTCGTGAGAATCACCCAAATAATGTAAGTCACGGGGGTTCAGCTGACAAAATAGTTTGAAGACTTTAAAGCAACACTAAAGAGTTTTTGCTCTTTGCTCCCCCTACAGGTTGGAAAGGAAATTGTCCATTACCACTGTCGTAAATAATTTAGCCTACTGCAGCAAAGCTGGCTCTGATTGGATTGTAGGTCTGCCGTAAAGCAAGTTTTTTCTAGTTTTCACTCGAACTACAGGGCCGTGAAAGTGCCGTTTACCCTGTTTCGAGTGGATTAACGACTGAAACTTTTTTGGAAACGTTATTTTAAGTAAAGAGTAAAAGAGTAAAGAGTACTCTTTAGTGTTGCTTTAAGCAGTGGCGGCCGGTGACTTCTTTTATCGAGGCTGCTCGATGTAAAGTTCGTCACAGCATGTATGTAGCCCGTCATGTGTGTGGTTCGTAATTTCAAAATATTTGTTCGGCACATCGAGTGACCTATGTGCATCACGTCTCTTGTCAAAATAAGTGCCTGCTGCAGACGCATCAAAAGGGTTTATGATAAAAGAGACGCTCACGTTTGCCAGATACTCACATAATCTCATGCGTTATCAGAGTGAACTGTTAAGGGAGTGTTTTGCTTGTATTTGGTGAACGTGAGCATCTTTTGTTTTATCATAAATGATTTTGACGCTTGTGCAGCAGGCACTTATTTTGACAAAACACGTGATACACATGGTTGACATGACGCAACAAACACATATTTTGAAAACACGAGCAACACACATGACACTCCGAACACTTATTTTGAATTAGCGCCCCTCGGATGAGCAGTCACAGGCCGCCACTGGTTTGAAGAATTAAACGTATATTTCATTCGTAAAAAAATTAACAATATAAAAAATTAGGAACTATTTTCTTCTAAAAGCAAATAAGATTGTGTCTACCCCATATTTTCAATAAAAAATATTGTAGTGGGTTTTTAAGGTGCAGTATAAGGTAGACATTGTGTCATTTAAAAATCAACTTTGTCTCAGAAAAAATCACTTGGGTAAAATAGAAATAGGTGCAAATGAGGTTGAAATAAATTAGGGGTATGAAACTGTAAAACATATAAATATAGATATATATTGTATAGATCTGTGGTCTCCAACATGGTGCCCGTCTGCACCAGGTTGCCCGCAAGTCTGGAAGTTGCCCGCCAAAGCACATTCTATTAAAATTAATTGATTACATATTTTTAAATGAGATTGGCTTCTTTTATGTATGCTAACATTTTAAACAATGAAAAACATATTAATTTTAATCAACAACTAAAAGAACAAAGTTTTGAGTAGACTAAAGTAGCCATCCAGATTGTTTTATCCATTGTGCTCACAAAAAGGTTGGAGACCCATGCTATAGATCTATGCAATATAGATGTATAGATCAAATTTGATAAGCATTGACTTTGGTTTTCAGATTAGAAGCTGGTTTTCATGAATGTTGTTATTTGTAAATTTGTAAAATGGTCCCATAAATCATAATTATTTAATGTAACAAAATAATGTGCTATGTTTTATTGCATATGTTGAACACAGACGGTTATTTGCTCACAGTCACCCATCCGTCTCATATCCACTCGGGCAGCCTATTGTTTTATTCTGTGGTAATATCGTAACACGATAGCACCTGGCTGCTTTGTGTCCTGTCCACTCTTGTTCTTGGCCACATCAATATTGTAAAGATGTTTCTGGATGCTGGGACTGCGGCGACCTGCCTGCTGCTTCACCTCAACCCCTGCTGAAAAATCCAGTTGAATCTGGTAGCTGTGTTTGCTGGTCTGGTTGGACCGAGCAGAAACCAGCATGTTTTAAAACTCATTTTACCAGGAAGGGACACCAGAAATAGCTGCATGCTTTATTGTACAAAGTCTTCCTGTTCAGTGCTTTAGCATCAATTGATTTTTTAATTTAATTAGACCTTTATCTGAAGCTAAAGATCTGGCAGTGAGAATATTGTAAGCTCAGACTTACAGTGCAGTACCGTATCTTTATTTTTAATCATACGCAGTTGGGCTGCAGCTGGTCTCGGCTTATTTGTCTCAGAAATAATTGAAACAAAAAGTTTATATTCTGTCATCATTTACTCTTCTAGCTGTTGTTTTAAGTCGGTATTTGCTCAAACCTAGTTTGTAACCCATTTTATTTATGTAAAAAACTTGCTTACATTTTATCCAATTGTATTTATTAAAGTGTCTCTATATGACATTGAGAGGTGAGGGTTCAAAGTCAGCTTGGTGACATTGGCCACAAGAACAATCTTATTACATTTAAAGTGGACATATCATAAAAATCTGACTTTTTTCATGTTTAAGTGCTATAATTGGGTCTCCAGTGCTTTTATCAACCTAGAAAATGTAAAAAAAGATCAACCCAGTAACTTAGTTTTGGTAAACTATTCTCTGCAAGCATGTGAAAAAAATAGGTCATTGAAATTTGGCTCCCCTTGTGATGTCAGACGGGGATAATACCTCCCTTTAATCTGCACTATCCAACCACGGCACTGGGCACTGCCTTTAGTGCAGAGATCAGCTCATTTGCATGTTAAATCACACACCCAAAATGGCACATTTTTGCTCACACCTACAAAGTAACATCTTTACCATGCTATAATAAATTATCTACACTCATCCAAAGGAGGATTATTAGGAACACCTGTTCAATTTCTCATTAATGCATGGTGTAATGGTGTGGGGGATGTTTTCTTGGCACACTTTAGGCCCCTTAGTGCCAATTGGGCATCGTTTAAATGCCACGGCCTACCTGAGCATTGGTTCGGACCATGTTCATCCCTTTATGACCACCATGTACCCATCCTCTGATGGCTACTTTCAACAGGATAATGCACCATGTCACTAAGCTCGAATCATTTCAAATTGGTTTCTTGAACATGACAATGAGTTCACTGTACTAAAATGGCTCCCACAGTCACCAGATCTCAATCCAATAGAGCATCTTTGAGATGTGGTGGATTGGGAGCTTCGTGCCCTGGATGTGCATCCCACAAATCTCCATCAAAGCAATATGCTATCTTATAAATATGGGGCAACATTTCTAAAGAATGCTTTCTGGACCTTGTTGAATCAATGCCACGTAGAATTAAGGCAGTTCTGAAGGCGAAAGGGGGTCAAACACAGTATTAGTATGGTGCTCCTAATAATCCTTTAGGGGAGTGTATGTGATATTTTGAGCTAAAACTTCACATATGTACTCTAGGGACACCAAAAATTTATTTGACATCTTAAAAAATTCTTGTGAAATGTCCCCTTTATAGGAAAATGTAAAGAAATAAACCTTTAAGTAAGACCAGGAGCATGCATGTATTTAAACAGAAGGGTTTTGAAGGACATCATGCCTAATGTTGTCGGTCATGAAGTCCTATCCATTCACACTGAGAACTTAAGATCACCTCTGCAATAGCTGAGCACAGTGGGTAAAGCGGGCCTGAAGTGATATCCCGTTGTGAAAATCCTGCCTAAATATCACGGTTTGCAAGAAGGATAAATACATTAGGACATAATCTTCTGTAAGCCTCCTCAGAAGGCACCAGGCACTTCATTAAAGCAGCCAAGCAGGACGTAAGAGACGCTGGCAGCGTTTCAGGACCCTCAACCCCTCCTCATCCTCTTCAATTCTTCACCTTCATCCTGCACAAATTTTTATGAAGGGTTATTTCCATAGATTCAGATATACACTCTTCACTCTTCTGTCATCACCATGGAAACTGAGGTAGAAAGATGTGACAGGGTGGGGAATGCGAGAGCCGTGGGACTCGAGACCAGACGGGTCCGGGAACATAACTGGACAAACGGCCCGGCTTGTGTTTTGGAAAACAGTGTTGGACTGCTGAGTGGAGCTTTATGGGTTCATGTTATATTTGGATTGGCATACTGCCATACCGTTTATCTGTCTCTGCTGTATGGACTTTGCACGGTATGCAGGATTTCTTTCTGTATGCATTGAATACTTGGATACCTTTGATAGTGTTTGCAGTATACCGCCATAATTCAATACTCTTTACTTGACCTTCTTACTGTATATATTATATTTTGCATAAAGCTGCAGTCCATAACTTTGTTTGGGATTGAATTTAGTACACTTAAAAAATGCTGGCTTATTTTCAGCCCAGCGCTGGGTCAAAAAGAGACGAAAAAAAGTATTTTACCCACGAAAATTTTAAAGAACACCAATTATCTGATTCAAGATTTTACAATTCATTTGGTGTGTAAGTGTGTATTAGTACATGTTAACGATATGCACAAGGTACAAACCCCCCAAAAAAACGATTAATGCAAGTTATCATTTCCAACGTAAATCTCTTTTTTTGGACTACAACAAACACACGGATTGTAGGCAACAGTTTACTTCCTGGGATTGGTGATGTAGACAAGACCGACATTATCATAATTCCTCCTGCTTGGACTCACAGCCTGTATATTAACTCCTGTTAGCATTGCATTGTTAGTGAATCTTTCAAACATGGTAAGGAGCATCACATTTCCGGCTGACGTCAGAGGTATTCAGACCAATAAAAACGTACAGATTAGCTGTCCAATCAGGGACAGAGCTTTTGAAATCCATGCGTTTCAGAAAGAGAGTGATATCTGGAGCTACAAAAATGTGGAAAATAATCTTTTTTAAACATAAACCATGCAAACACATTGTATTATACCAAATTATTGGTGTTACAAAATATTGGTGTTTTTTAGCAATGAAATATGTTCCCTTTAATATTGGACCCAACAATCCAGCAACAATGCAGCATAGGGTCGGGATTAAACCTGTGTATTTAAAACAACCCTCTTCACAACAGTAACACTATAATAATGATTTTTAAGTTATGCTGTCAGGTCAGATGTGAGTTGTTAAAGGGATAGGTCAGCCAAAAATAAAAAAATACCCCATGATTTACTCTTCCTCAAGCCATCCTCGCTGTATATAATCATCTTCTTTTTCAGATGAAAACAATCAGAGTTATATTAGAAAATGTCTTGGCTGTTCCAAGCTTTATAATGGTAGTAAATGGTGCTTTTGATTTGTAGCCCAAAAAAGTCCATCAATAATAAAAGGAATAGTCTACTCATTTTCAATATTAAAATATGTTATTACCTTAACTAAGAATTGTTGATACATCCCTCTATCATCTGTGTGCGTGCACGTAAGCGCTGGAGCGTGCTGCGACACTTCGATAGCATTTAGCTTAGCCCCATTCATTCAATGGTACCATTTAGAGATAAAGTTAGAAGTGACCAAACACATCAACGTTTTTCCTATTTAAGACGAGTAGTTATACGAGCAAGTTTGGTGGTACAAAATAAAACGTAGTGCTTTTCTAAGCGGATTTAAAAGAGGAACTATATTTTATGGCGTAATAGCACTTTTGGGAGTACTTCGACTCGCCTGAAAAGTCCGCTCCCCTTCTCACTCTCATAATGGGAGAGGGAGGGTGTTACTGCGCCGAGTCGAAGTACTCCCAAAAGTGCTATTACGCCATAAAGTATAGATATAAATAAGCGCTACGTTTTATTTTGTACCACCAAACTTGCTCGTATAACTACTCGTCTTAAATAGGAAAAACGTTGATGTGTTTGGTCACTTCTAACTTTATCTCTAAATGGCACCATTAAATGAATGGGGCCAAGCCAAATGCCACCGAAGCATCGCAGCGCGCTCCAGCGCCCACGCGCACGCACACAGATGATAGAGGGATGTATCAACAATTCTTATTTAAGGTAATAACATATATTTTAATATTGAAAATGAGTAGACTATTCCTTTAACAGAAGTAATCCACACGGCTCCATGGGATAATAAATGTCTTCTGAGATGCAATTTTGTAAGAAAAAATGTAATATTTAAAACTTAACGAAGTAAAAAAACTAGCTTTCGGTAATAACTAACACACGTTCACGAGAGAATGCATTTCAACCATAGTGTTCAAGACGTACAGACATGGAAAAACTTCATTTTAGATTTTTATTTTTGAGTTTTGTTGCGCTTCTGCATTTGAAAACACAATAAATCCATTTTGACTAATTTGGGTAAAAAATGTGTTTTCTATACCAAGAAAGTGACAAGATGAACACTATTTTCTGTTATAAACTTTCATTTAGTTGACCAGTGGTATACACTGATTAAAAAAAAACAGCAGTGGCATTAATCAAAACACTTACTTACACTTACAATGCATGGTGCGCTGCGATTGGTTGACCGGATTTATTGCATTCTGCAGAGAAGGAGGACTGGCGTTTATCGTGTTTTGGGAAAAAAGGGAGAAAATTTGACAGAATAAATTAAGAATGTTCTTTTTAATACTAATTTTGGCGGTAACTATTTTTTTTTAAATGGCGTTTATCGCATTTTGAACCAAACTCTTTGCGCTGCAAACACTCTCTCATGAAAGCACGTTGATCGTTACCGAAAGCTAGTTATTATCATAGAGATGGGAGTTAAAAGTTAAGCTGTTCTTCAGAGAATTTTGAGTTGTAAAGTTACTTAGACAGATGGTAATGTGACATATGAAGGACGCTGTATACGTCATTATTGCTGCCCACACATGTGCCATATGTAAGATCAACATCAGAAAACGTAACTTTATCAGATCATACATGTGAAACAGGCTGCATGTTTTGGCAGGATGTGTTTAGTGTTATATTTGTCTCGGCAGCATTCTTAAAAGCCGGCTCTTTCTAGAAGCCTTTTTTCATTTCTGCAGGCCACCGTGTTTGAATTAATTCTGATTAGGTCTCGCTATAGTAAGGGTTGGTCATGCATCACAATGAAAGAGCAGCTATGATGGAGCCAGCACTGCAGGAAATTTCCAGAACAACCTTTCAATTACACACCAATCACTCTTTAAATCTCGCTCGATTTCTCCCTCACTATGGTTATACATAGATGAATAGACCTGCATTGTACTCAGAAGATCATAAACAGATCATCATTTTGTGATTTGAATAGACTCGTGATGTTCCAAGCAGGAGCTGAGCCACCAGAAATTTTATTCCCCTGATTTTCAGCATATTCTGAAATGTTCAACCTTTATGATCTTTAAAATTTTTATAATGATTATTGCCCAGCATGTCCTAAAAACACTGTCTATGCGAGTATAACATTATTAAAAACTTTATTTACTGACTCATTTGTTAATTATTATATTACAGTTTGTTATAAAGTTGGCCGTAAACATTTGGTGCGGGTTCATTAAATGTAACCCACAAGAAAAATCACAGATGAGATCTCTTTATTGCTTATTTATCTTAGACCTCAGAGATTTTATGGAGAGCAAACTTAAAGTGTTGAAAATATACATGCATAGATACAGGTCATTGAAAGTGCTTGAATCTATTTTATGCAAGAAGTTTTCTGGAAAAAAAATCCATATTATTCCCTGTGTAGTGTAGGATAATATCATAAAAATTCATTTTAAGCACCTGTGCTAAACTGTTTGCTTTAAATGCTTTTATCTTCTGTATGTGAATGTTGATTCATACCAAATGCACAGTTTTTTTGCACAGTTGTGTTTGACACATGAAAACGTCTCGGGTTATGTATGTAACTGTTGTTCCCTGAGAAGGGAACGAGACGCTGCGTCTCCCTTGCCATACTTCATGCGTCCCTGTAATGCCGTCTTTGGCAATATTTCAGATAGCGATATTCTTCCTGGCTCCCACGTCACCCTGTCTTTGTTGTTAAGCCTCACCATTGGTTGAATTTGATATACACATTCAGACGCACTTACCCCTGGAAGCGTCCCCAAAGTGTCACCGCAGTGACGCAGCACGAGTTCCATAGAAAGGAAACTGTAACAATGTATCTTTAAAGGTAACACAATGTAATCTTGCTCTCACTTGAAATGTGTCATTTAGTCCTTGAATTTGAGGGTATTGGACCTGGAAGGTCCTTGAAAGGTCCTTGAATTTGAAGTTAAGGTGTGGGAACTATGCATATAATTTGTTTCTTAATTTTTATCAATGTTTTGTGATAAGTTTTGTGAATATTAGTAAGTAAAAACATTGAAAGGAACACCATGCATGTCATTGATGCATAACAAATACAAACCACTGCAATATGCTTCCACAGCCTTGAGAAAAAGCCAAACATGCAGTATTATCGTTTGCAATCATATCGTTGTTCTTGTTTCAACAAAAGTTATTTTTGATTCTACTGGATTAAAAAGCAACACTGTAAAAAATTTGCTGTAATTTTGCAGCTGGTTGCCAGTAACTTACTGTAGAAGATAAAGTCTAAAAATGTTTCATGTTCATTTAACTTTGAACAAAATGTTGCCAGTAAATAACATAAATGTAAAATCTACGGTAAGTTACTGGCAGCTAGTACAGTAATACTGTAATTTCTACAGAAATTTTTAGACCTGCGTTCTGGTTCAGAAAGCACAATTTTAGAGGAGACAATCGTGACACAGAACCCATCCAAACACACCTCAGACAGGACGAGAGCCGAGCGATTCCTCCCTGAGTGCGGCGTTGATCTCAGCCCACCTCAAAATTCATTTCCAGCTCTGAGAAGAATTTCATAAAAACACTTCAATATTCCAGTCGTTTTGATATTGACTCGGAGGCTTAAACTGAGAGGAGAAACCCTGAAGCTTGTTTAGATTCTCCAGGCTTTGAGAAATTTAAGTCTGACCCGGTTATTGCCCAAGCATTCACCTGTTCGATCTATCGCTCAGATAGATATCTTACAAATGTCCCATATGGGATTCTTTAGATGTGCTCTTAAATTAACAAAGTTAATGCAGATGCTACTATTGCTTAATTTGTAGAGCATTGTATAAGCAGGTTGTGTATGTTTCAGGCTTCAGAGACGCAAGGGACAAATATTTTAATTTAAAAAAAAATTACTTAAGCAACATGACATTTTGCTTGGCTTATAAACCTCCTACTATCTATCTATCTATCTATCTATCTATCTATCTATCTATCTATCTATCTATCTATCTATCTATCTATCTATCTATCTATCTATCTATCTATCTATCTATCTATCTATCTATTTCATGTTTATGTAAATGAAATGTTTGCCTTTGTAACACGAGCAGTTTATTTCAGCATACCGTGCACCTGTGATGCCATATTTCTTTACATGATACACGCTGTGCTTTCAGTGAAGGCACAGGGCAGATTTACTGTGAAATTATTAAGGATATGGAGCCTAAATTATTCATGTCAAATGCGAAGGTTTGGTTATCATTCAGACACTCGCTTTCTAAAACTATCTGCTTTGGCATAACAGATATACAGCAGATATTTCCAGAAGACAAAAATGGGTGCCAACGCAATTTGTATAACACATCCAATTCAATTTCCACAAATTCACCCATAACATTAGACTTTTTGGACAGTAAATCACCAAATATATATTTGCTCAATATCAACGTCTCAGAATGTGCTTTTAAAATGAGCCATATATTATAGCCGTACTGCTTCTCTTATATATCCAAAAGTAAACTCACTGACATGATACTGGGATTTAAAAAAAATATTTGCCTACATAACTACACCATTTTTTTGCCGACACCCCTACTGAAAAATCCAGCTAAAACCAGCATAAGCTGGTGAGATGGTTTTAGCTGGTCTCCAGCTTGATTTTAGCTGGTTTTGCTGGTGTAGGATGCTGGTTTTGCTGGTGTAGCAAGCTGGTCTAGCTGTGTTTTGGTCACCTTTTAAGCTGGTCTAGCTGGACTTAGCTGGTCAGGCTGGGAGACCAGCTGGCCCACCAGCATGACCAGCTTTGTCAGGCTGGGAGGACCAGCATAAACCACCTTAAACCAGCTAAAACCAGCTACCAGCTTATGCTGGTCTTAGCTGGATTTTTCAGTAGGGACAGTAAAGAAACATACTAAAGAAATGACTATGTCACTCATTCAGAATCTGACATCTAAATACACTGTCATTATTGCATCCAGAACAGTTATGAAAGATGGAGAGCGTTCTTCAATATGTGCTTCAAACCACTTCCGCTGTTTAAGAGAAGAAGGGCTTGAATGATCTCTCAACATTGTATTTATAGACAATAGCCTGCAGTGTGATTATCTAAGCTCAGACGTCTCTGCGCAGTATGAATCTCTCCAAGGTTTTTAAAAAGATAAAGCACGTGATTGGCCAAAACCTTGGTGGCAGTTGTGTAAAAAAAAACCTCATTGCATTTCCACATGTACAGACGCTTCTTAACCACGGCTATTATTTTAAAGTGCCATAATCACCGGATCCAAAAGGCTGTTTAATATAATTCAATACAAAATGTCCTTTTCAAAGGAAGTCACGTCTTATTTTAAAGAGAGCGATCGAGCGTGTAGCACATAACCGGCGGAAATATTTTTTCTCATTTATAAAGCCTTGCCCAGCTGAAAGCTCTTCAAACTGTATGATACACAGAAATATACAGTAGGGAATATATTTGTCCTCACTTGAAAAACGGGTATACGAATGCAATCTAGGGATGTAAGGTATCAAGAGAAAGTCTGTTTGATCTTGGCTTTTTCCTTTTCATTTTATGCATGAATCTAATGGAGATGTTTATGAGAAATAGAGACATGACTGGAGGTTCTGTTGACTTTTGTGTGTTCTGGTCAGAGCGGCTTTCAGAAGATTGGACGGGTCCCATTAGATGCAATACTTTAGGTCACTGAAGTGCTAATGCATCGGAAAGGATGTTCTCTATTTGAGAAATTGAAAGAAGTGTTTTCTAACAGCGGATATAATGCTCTCACGTAAAAGATGCTGGATATTAAAATATTTGCCTTTGGCAGGCGTTTCCTTCTAAAGCATGTTAAAGTGCATTCAAGCAATACATATTTTATTAGTACATGTGTTCCCTGATCAAACCCATGACCATGGTAGCTAGCAATATGTTCTAGTGATGCACTTGTTCAGCTTTTATGAAATTATTTGGCCTGCCCCATCACGCCCTGCACCACTGTATCTGTTTTTTACAACCTCCCTGTAACCGCGACTATTAAATAGGTACTAGGCATAGTAATGTCAATGAAAGTGCTTGGAAACAGCCATTAGATTGCATTGCCAAGTAAACTGGCAACAACATACACTTATGAACCATAGAATCTAGCATAATCATATTAATAACAAGATAGGATAATGATAAATATTTTCAACATTTACAAAGTAGCATTTGTATTCATCTGAAGAACAATAAATACCTTAGTAGCTTGACCTTCTTTTTTAATGATGTAAATTCCTGACCATATATTATTCCTGCAACTTGTCTTCAATCTTCACTTTTATTTCACCGTTTGTTTTGTTGTTGTGGCTGGCAGCGGGACACGCTTTCATGAGGTGGAGCCAAAGGTTTGGGGACATCATGCAAGTTACATTGCTACGTAGGCTGACATATTGTAACCTTATTAAAGAACCTAATAAAATATGAAAATACGTATTCCAAAATATTTGATATTGGCTATAGGGAATTGCATGCAAAATACACAGTTTTTTATTTTGTTTTTTTATGACTGTGCCTCAGGGTTATGAGACGGCCCGGGCATCACTAATATGTTCTACTGTTTACAAAAGTTAGATTATCAAAAACATGACGAATTTGATAAGCAAAATTAAAAAAACAGTTAAGATAAGATATAACATAAAATGTAAATTATCTAGGGGTGCACCGATATATCGGCTGATGATGCTTGCTATGCTTCTCATTGAATTACGGTGAAATGCCGCTACATACAAAAGTCAGAGGGCGCTCTCGTGCAGAAACACAATATGCGCTGCGGACGAAGAACCATACACACGCAGCTATGACATGCAGCTCCGGAAAATGGCTCAAAGCCCCACTGTGTAGGATCTACTCCCATCTAGCGGTAAAAATCTATATGACAACCAACTGATTATTACGCTCTAGCCCCCACCATTCGGAACGCGTTTTAACTAGTACGGTGGCCCTGTCATGTCAAGGTTAACATGGCTTCCAGTAGCTAAAGCTAAAGCAATGAAAAAAATGAACAATTTGCAATCGTGTGATCCGTCAAAGCACACAGATTTATGTTAAACATGTAAAAAGTCTGATTGTCATGATATGTCGCTTAAAATCACATACAACCATAAAAAAAACAACCATAAACGTAGCTTAGACACTCCTTTTTCATCCACGCGAGGAAAAATATCACAGGGGCTGTTACACTTGGTATTTAGATGTGTTTTCGTCGATCAGATCACAAGTGGACGAGAGAGACACATTACGTTTACACTTGGTGTTTAAATCCGTCTCTTTTTGTCCATTTTCGACCGCTTCTTTCCAGATTACTGAGGAGATGGTCTGTGGACGAGTCCCTCTGTCATTTAATCATGAGCTGGAGTAATCACAGGTTTAAATGGACGCGAAACTAATATGTCAGAGTCCAATGCTTATGTTTTAAGTAAACGTTACATGTCCGTGTACATGTAAGAGCTTTCTCTGATATTGGTGAAATAAGTTTGCACAACTTTCACACGCTTGTAAAATGAAACGAAAGACGCGCAGATCAGCGGCGTTTTATCAATGAAAGGCTAAAAATAGCGCTGTCACCGTGTGTTTGTGCTAGAGGTCAGAAAATATGAAAAACATTTATCTCAGTACCTCAGATTACATAAATGGGCGGAGAGACGGCGTGTGGCGGTTCGAGCACACAAAACCACATGCGTGTTTACATTAACTGCATAACCATGCTATAGTTAGCCAAGGAGCTATAAAACTTCAAGTTTACAACATAGACTGTATAGATGTAAACGAATATGCTGAATTACCTGTGGTGAAGATATAAAGTAACTTAGCAACTTCAGTGTCCATTGTTGAGCCCCATCTTGGAAAACTAACTCCAATATTGACTTTGGTCTTGATGTTTTTCCTGTCGCGTTGTTGTTTAAAATCCCCGTTTCGCTTCCTTGGTGACTTGTTTTAAGGTCCTCGAGAATATGTCTTCAACAGGCTTTCAAATCAAAGCATTAGATCGCAGGAAACACGGCGTGCGGCCGAAGGATTGAGTCTACGCAGGTCGCAGGCTGCATACGTCATCAAGCCTGGTTTATTTAAATTAACTGAGCATTACATTCGCAAGTCATAAGCATATTACATCAATTTACAATTAACTAAGAAACATTGTCAGCTTTATAATTGTTAATATTCTGAAATAAGTCTGTCTTGATGACGTATACCGCCTACACATGCAACCTCCGTGCAACCAGCGTGAGTGTAGTCTGAAAGCGCGAAAGGCGGAGCTTGAATTTCAGGAATGTCCCTCGTCGGCGAATGTATTTCAAAGAGGGAGGCACAACATGGATTCAGCCAGAGAGCGATACGGCGGTATGTATTTTAAATAGCAGATTCTACACTTACGAGAATACTTTGATTAGTGGGGTGGAAGTAATTACACATGAATGAGCACATACTTTTGAAAGAAAACATGGGTTTTTGCTAAGAATTAACTAAAAGAAGTACACAGTGGAGCTTTAAGGATATATTTAATGTATATAATCTTATAGTATTTTATGGTATAGTAAAAACAGACAAAAGGTCAGAGATCGGCCAAAAATGCTCGTAATAACACGATTATGTTTTTGGTGCAGGAAACCCAAAATAAGCTCATTGCAATTTGTACGTATTTAACAACGTGGTAAATTCGTATTTATTTGTACTACCACATTTGTACACTGAAAAATATGATTCATTCAATTTATTTAACCTACACAAAATAAATAAAATACATTTAAAGAAAAATAAAATCTTTTGTTTAAATGTAGCATAAATAAATTGATTGCAACCACTTACCTTCAAAAAATGAGTAAATTGAATGAATAACTTTTTTAGTGCACCTTTTCGGTACAGAAGTGTACTTTTTGAAAAGGTACCGCCACAGTGACAACTTTTGTACCTTCTTGTACAAAGTATACGAGTTCCCGTGACATCTATCTGGGAAACCTTGACTAACTCGTAAAAAACTAAAATGTTTTAGAGATAGAAAATGAATAAAGCATCATAAGCTGACTTTTCCTATCTTAAACACAAATGTGAAGATGTGATGGTAAAATAATAAACAATTTTCTGCGAAAGTTTATTATTTACTCGCCATTGGCTTTCAACTTTCAATTTCTCAGAGGAATGCCCCTGCAGCGCATATGAAAGGTAAAAGCCAATAAATTAAAGATGATCATTTTGTGCTTTGCATAAATGCACATTGTCTAAAAGCTTGTCATAAAACCTAACACAAATTCTGCCGTAGTATCTAAAGTAGGTCAATCAAATTAAATTAATGTCACTTCTGTTTGCAAATGGAACGTTTGATATTAATGTTGCATCTTAACATCATAACCTTGCAATTAAATCAGTAGGACCACCTACAAAAGTGCGTTATTTAATTGGATGTTTCTTTAGCTATGAGCACCTTCGGCCCTTTGGACTTTAAGAAAATAAACAGTTTCACACTCTGGCTAGTTTATTTAATTTGTCTAACTATATTTAACAGGGCTAAACGTGGATTAGTACTCATTTTTCTACATGCTTTAAAATAAAGGTGTTACAAAATGTTCTTCACACTGATGAAACATTGTGTCACACCTTTATTTTTAAAAGTAAAAACCAACTAATGGATTTAGATACAAAATTGTGTATTTTTGTGAGTAAAAATTCTGTGATGGAAATAACTTTTGACTTTACTAAACTAACACATTTCTACATTTATTCATTAGAGGCACAAAGTTGCTTATGGTGGAAATGAGCGAGGCAAATCATTTGTGCAAAAACTGAAATGAGTCATTTTCACACATTAAATTTCGAATTGGTTTGTTTATTTTTATCATAGGTAATGATTATCATAGTTTTTACAGTGATGGCTTTTCATATCTGAACATTACAACTCTGTGATGAGAATAAATAAAGTAAGCTGAAGTTAAAAGTTTCCAAAATAGCTTTAATGTGACTTTCATATAAGGGAAGGTTAAATCTTTATTTTATTTTTTATTGTAAAGATGTTGCACTCCAGGAAATCACTATTCAAACTCTGAAGCGTGCAGTATGACTGCTTGTAATGGTGTCAGGTAGAAATCTCTATTACCCTTGAGCGGCATGTCGAGCCCGGGGAGATCGGCTTTCTCCTGCTGCGTCTCCATATGTTAGTCTATTCCCAACAATAGCCGCTTTCATATACATCAACACTTTAACAGCATTTAAGTGGGGTCAAAGGTTCCTCGCTGTAGCTGTTTTTAGTAGTTTGTAATTTAATGTTAGCTCTTGAGTTCACCCTGAAGCTGTCAAAGTAAGAATTCCCGTCTGCATCCAAATCCTGATGGAAACATGCATGTAGAAAGCTCGCCTATATTGGAATTTCTCTTTTGTTTTAAAAAAAAACTCTCCAATAGTTTGTTTTCAAGGCAATGTCTGGCATGAAAGAGTTAGCTGAAAAGGATAATGTGTGTTTTGTGGAAAATAAGGCACACTTGAGTGCAAAATTTTTATCCCTACAAAATTGTTTTGAAGATTTATCGATTTGCTTCACAAGGGCCCTTCAGAGGATAAAGCAGACGTGTCGGACAGCGATTCCTATTCTCTGAATGCTGAACTCATGTTATTCACCGGCCAGCAACATGTGATGAGGCCGCTTTTTCTTCAACGTGTCTAATTGAAATGCAGAGATGGTTTCTCGCTTTAGCCAACACAGTCTCACGGCAAGTCGTGTTAAAGTAAAAAATATTTTTGATTCATTTATTTGTGTTTGATGATACAAATTTTTTCATGTCTCTGGAGACAAATGTCTTTTTCGTCCTTCCCAGCACAAATTTTTATCAATGGCTGTTCGTGTCTGTGGCACAACTTTTTTATTTTTTAATCTCATCGTTCTTTCCTATTTTTAAATCATTGCCGCTTGGGGTTAGGGTTAGATTCGGGGTTTGCGTTAGGATGTAATTTTATGCATTGGTTTCTGCATGTTTTTCGTCCGCTTTTAAACTTATTCTCACCTGGATTTGGGGTTAGAGTTGGGGTTTGGGTTAGGAAGTCACAGAAAGTGATTCTAACACAAACCCCAAGCGACAATGGTCAAAAAATAGAAAACAATGATGAGAAAACAAAATATAAAATGACATGATAAAGAAAGTCATGCCACAGACACGAACAGCCATTGATAGAAATTCATGCTGAGAAGGATGAAAAAGACATTAGTCTTCAGAGACACGAAAAACAGCAAAAATTCGTGTCATCAAATACAAATAATTTAATAAAAATTTTTGTTACTATAACACGACTTGCCGTGAGACTGAGTTGCTTTAGCACATGAGGTTTTGAAGACAATAGTGGCGAGAAAAAGTATGTGAACCTTTTAAAATTTTATGGTTTTCTGAATAAATTTGTCATAAAATGTGATCTGATCTGAAGTCAAGAGTATTGACAAACATAATGGGCCCTGTATTAACAATCTAAGCGCATTGTCTAAAGCCCAGAATACACTGCACGATTTTTGTCCTCTTATCATTACCTTATCACACTGTGCAACATGTATCGTTTAAATTTGGGTACGAGAGGCATGTAGACTGTACAATGATGACATGGAAGCTTCGGCGGCAGCGTCACACGTTGCGCAACGTCACCAGCATGCGCTCGTGGTAAACAAATACCAGCACGCAAGTCGTAGCAGCAAACACACTGTGCGCTGATCATGCTAAATTTCTAAAACTCTCAGAAAACTATCATAGGCTATCTTTGGTCACAAGACTGGTGAAATGCCCGTCTTTGAACCTCTCTCACTGTACGACATAGGACCACCGATGGAGAGCCACGATCACAGAAATCGCGACGATAGTTTCAAGATGGCCATCTTTCGTCTGGGACAGCCAATAATCATGCAGTGTATCCCGGGCTTAAAGCGCACAGCACACAGTCTAAACAGGCGTGTCTGACTTTTGCAAATTTAACGACGGGAAAAATGGTTTATGCGCCAAGCGTACGGCCTAAAAGGGTTGTTCCTATTCTCGTAATGACTAATAGGTGTGTTTTGGGCATAACGGGCAATAAAACACCCTTTATAAGCCATTTGCGCCATGCTTAATCTCTGTTAAGAAAGCAGAATTTGTAAATTGAACAAGTAAGCGGAGGAAGAAGACCCCCAGTTTAAGAATAATGTTAAAAAATTGTGTTGTTTTCATTTGTATTGAAATTTTTATTTTTTGGATTAAAACCTTTAAAAGTCGCTATCTTTTAGTCATGGAAGTAAAAATAGCAGACTTTTAATTGTTGTAAATGTATTGATATCCTACATAATCAATGTAATCTCATGAAAATAATTTGCAAATATGCAAGAAAAGGTTTGTACTCTAAAAATACAAACAAGAGATAAAGAATTTACAAACGTGCGGAAAGCCGAAGCGTTTCAGCACTCAGACAGCGCCAATTTTTTTTAAAGCATTACTTAAAAATGTTTCTCATCTCACATTACCCACAGGTACAGAGTCATGATATACAATAAATCCGTGGGGTAGCATTTAAAAAGCATTTGTTTAAAGCAAAGCATTTATTTACTTACCAGGCTACAGGTGAAGCAGCTCTTTACGCCTTCTAACGTCTCATAATCGGTCCTCATTTATGCCCAAGAGACTCAATAATAATCTTTTACATTTGAATCCTTTAATTTTTTATATATTTTAAAACATTTATGTGCTGCTGTGCATCCATGTGATAAGCAAATTCACGGACGTTGTCGTACCGTTTACAGGCGCATATTACTAATGCGCTCATTAAATAACAAAAACAATAACAGACCAGGTTTTAGTTGGTCAATGGCGTTGTCTATTTTATTTGCCTCAAAATAGCAACGCGCCAACAATGTGCCTGAACACACCTCGTTTTCAGACCAGAACACCCATGGGCGCAAATGCATTTGCTATTTAAACAATGTGTCGCTAAATGTGAAAATGATAATTGCGCCAAGTTGAAGCTAGCAAAAGACACTTGCGTCGCGCATTGCACTGCATTGCGCCGGGTGTATGATAAAGCCTGATGTGTCCAAAAATAATAACACAAAAAAATCAGATCTTTCATATCTTTATTGAGAACAATCAAAAACCATAGTACTTGTGGGAAAAAATGTGAACCCTTGAGTTAATGACCTCAAAAAAGCTAATTGGAGTCAGGATTTAGCACACCTGGAGTCTCGTTAGGATAATTGTGGACTACAGCTACTTTGACTGATAAATACTGCTCTGCACAAGAAGAACACGCTTATGTGAGCCATGCCCTGCCAAAAAGAGCTTTCAGAGGAGCTACCATCAAGAATTGTTGCTTGATGCATTTAAAGAGCCAGTAAGATGACAATTTTAAGCATCCTATCACTCTTTATAAGGATTAAATGCATGCAAGGTCAGAAAACACTGTCATTTTCTCAAAATATACATTTAAAATTACCCCATTTCTCAGAGATCCCCAAACGATTCGTGTGAAGCCGTACAATGACTCAGTCTGGCTAAACCCCACCTTTCAGTAGCCTACTCTGCTCTGATTGGAAGTGACAAGAGTCTTCGCACAGATCACAGATCAGTGGCACAGACCAACAATAGTGCAACATGTATTGACCTAGTGCTAACATGATTTACTGAGAAGACATTATCGACATCAATACATATCATTCATCATTAATCCAAGCAATAAAAAAGACGATAGAAACTAACAATTTCACACTCATTTAAGCATTTATGTAAACTAACCAGGTCATAGCAAAACCGTAAGTGCAGCATAAGCCGCTTGCTAACGTGACTCAGACAGTATATAGAGTTTAAACAAAGACATCATTCATTATTAATCCAAGCAATAAAAACTTTTTAACTTTTTCGCCACCATTGACAAGATATCTCATCAAATAAGAGAAAACGCTTCCCCGCCAATGACGAGATTTTCCGTCTTTCCGCAATACCGCTATTATCCACCAGGTGGATACAACTTATACAACCCGGAAGTAGCGCCTCACATGAAAGAGAAAGAGCTCCGTGTATGTTTTAAAGATCGCTCTGCATCTGGGGCCGGATTCACGAAAACATTCTTAAGACAAAAAATAAGAAAGTTCTTAAGATAAATTATAAGAAGTGTGTAAGAATGTTCCTAAGTGCAATTCTCAAACATTTCTTAAGAAGTTCTCAATTTTTTTCTTAAGAATATCTTAAAATTGTGTCTTAAGAATAAAATGACAAGCTTTTAAATGAATTAAGATACCCTGCTAATGAGGTAACAATACACTTATCCATTAATCTTTTGACTACCTTGCGATCATTAACGCGATACGAACGAGTGATGCATTAAGACTACTACAGGATGTTATTCGCTGTTGTAACAGATGCCATATTAAGGGGGTGCGGTGGGTAATTATAATTCCATAATGTCCCAATCGGTCCGTCATGCGGGTCGAGCGCTCTGGGTGTCCGTGGTTCACTCTCCGTGCCCACGGCTTCGTCTCCCACGACCCGCGTTCACGCGTCAAGAGACGGAAGCGGAGGGTGAAGCGTGCCCGCTGTTTCGGAGCCCTTGACTCACATGACGGAGCGATTACCGGTTCGCCTCCCGCTTAGAGCGACTTTTAGCTGTTAAGTAATTTTACAATGAATGTAGACTATTACGGAGGAAGTTAAATGTTTGCTAATATTATCACTAATACTTATTTGTGATTCATGACATATTACTGAGTAAGCCATTAAACTTCATTATATCAGTGTTGAATTCCTCTTAAACTAATCTATGTGAAGTAAACTGATTAAATTGCCATTTCAGACTACAAAATACAACATGACACATTTAAAACAATCACATTAACTTATAAAACATCTTACATTTTGAGATTTAAGACTACTGTAAGGTTATCCTAACTTTAAGATTATCTTTAAGATAGTTTTTTCTTAATAAGAACTTTCTTAAGAAGCTTTTTTGAGAATACAAAATATTCTTAACTTTTTTCTTAAGCTTCAATTTAAGATAAAAATGGCAGTTAAGAAGATTTTTCTTCTTAAGAATGTTTTGTGAATCCGGCCCCTGATCTCTATCCAAAGTCCTTTGGAAAAATGGAATTATCTCAGCTTTTTGCTCAAAATTGGGTGTTTTTGAAGAAACCTACCCATGTTTGAGAGGTGATTACAAGAGAACTAATGAAGGTAGGATGAAACGGGTTTTTTTGTTTGAAAGCAGAGGGTCTGTTCTTTCATCTGATATATTGTTTGTTTATATATTTAAAGAAGAACATTTTCTGGAAGGCATTAAACTTTTGTGAAAATCATGAAAAATGCTGGCGCTGGCTGGCAACTTTTTTTAAAAACGCTGGCAGGGAAAGAGTTAAACTCATTTAAGCAAGTATGTAGCTATAATCATACCTACAGGCTGTGGTTAGAAGACGTATGTTGTTCCAAATAAAGTGGGTACTGAACCATCTTTCATTGCCAAACGTCTAAATCCCTCCGTTAAAAATTAATTTTAACCACTGATTCTTCACAGCCAGACACATTTAGAATATCCCTCCTTGAAAAAGTCTCATTTGGTAGTGAAAACAACACAAACTGAAAACACAGCGTGAGCTGATCATAGTTTTCATTTTTCCCGTGGGCAAGGCTGTAGGCGGAGATTAGTATCTTGTGTGACGTGGAAGTGTTTGTGTGACATTGAAAAAGTCAGGCAGGAGATTCAGTCCATCTAATGACTTGTTTCATTGATTCAGAGTCGACTCCCTACTTTAGAAGCCAATAACTTTATTAATAGTGCACTTTTTGGTTCAACTACTTTGCACATTGTTTACATTGATGGACAGCTACATGACACTCTGCAATCCAGGTCAGTTTCGATTTTGGATGTGTGTGGCTCTTTAATTGTTGACATTATGTTTGTCAATACCCTTGACTTAGATAAAGATCAGATCACATTATATGACAATTTTATTAAAAAACCATGAAATTCCAAAAGGTTCACATACTGTATTTAAAAATCATGGCAATAAGTGGTACAGCACAACACACATTTAATATAGAGGCTAATGATCAAACAAGGCATTTCAAAACCTTAAATATGCCTTTTTGTGTGATAAAACACAGTTTTGATGCTGCGTTAAGAGTACTGACACTGCAGAGACTGTCAGACTGTGATCTTTTGAAACGTACGAATGTGTGACTTTATTCTGTAGTCTTCTGTCAGTGTGATCTTAACAGATCTGTCAAGCAAATGACAGCCACTCATGTCATAGTAAAGACTGAAGCCACACGAAACACAAAGTTGCAAAGGCTTAGCCAATGATTACTGGACGATTCACCAAACACAGCCACACAAAGTAATTTGACTGCAATTTTGTTACATTTTAAGGGTAAACATTGGTTGTTGTGTTGAATACAACAAAATCTTCATTCATGCATGAATTTGTTCTGTTATTGTGAGGAGACGATCGTGAGTCACAGATTGGATCTCTCCACAACAAACCCAAACGAAAGTGTTAGCGCTTGGTGTCCACAGAGAAAACACATCAAAGACTTCAACTCAACTGCAACAATAGACAAAATCTAAACATTCAAAAGATTTGTTTTCTAGTCTGGGGAAGTTTTTGAAAATATACATACATAGTTACAGGTCATTGAAAGTGCTTAAATCTATTTTTTGCAAGAAGTTTTCTCGAAAAAAATCCATATTATTCCCTGTGTAGTGTAGGATAATATCATAAAAATTCTAGACTTTAAGCACACATGCTCAACTGTTCGCTTTAAATGCTTATATCTTCTGTATGTGAATGTTGATTCATACCAAAATGCTTTGAGACATGAAAACGTCTCGGGTTACGTATGTAACTGTTGTTCCCTGAGAAGGGAACAAGACGCTGCGTCTCCCTTGCCATACTTCCTGCGTCCCTGTAACTCCGTCTTTGGCAATATTTCAGATAGCGATATACCTTCTGGCTCCCGCGTCACCCCATCTTTGTCGTTTAGTTGAATTTGATGTACACATTCAGACTCACTTACTCCTGGAGGCGTCCCCAAAGTGTCACCGCAGTGATGCAGCGCGAGTTCCCTCGAAAGGGAACTGTAACAATGTATCCTAAAAGATAACACGATGTAACCTTGCTCTAACTTGAAATGTGTCCCCACATTTAGTCCTTGAATTTAAGGGTATTGGACCTGGAAAGTCCTTGAAAGGTCCTTAAATTTGAAGTTAACTAAGGTGTGGGAACTCTGTTTTTAAATATAACTATTCATTGTTAGTTCATGTTAATATATACAACCTTACTGTAAATTGTTAGCAGCTTTTTTATAAAATATTTATGTAATTTTATAAGTTTAATTATATGGTCATGACATGCACTTTATATCCTTCATGTTGGTTCAGTTTAAATCAGAGTAGGTATTTGGTTTGTTGTTTTTATTTAATTTGTAATATTAAATCTCCCAGATCTTTTGAAAACATTTCCTCTGCAGATTTTTCCAAATATTTTCCGTGGACAAAGCAAAAAAAGTCTGCAGCTTCCGTCTGGCCCTGGCTATATTACTTTTATTACTTCTTGGCTCAGAGATAATAAAATTTGCAAAAAACTTAAATCTTAGACTTATATTATTAAATATGTGGCATGCATTGAATATATACACACTGGCAAGCGCAGCTCATATTTTATTCTGAAAAAGTAAAAACGTACTTTAATCTTTTATTTTTTCCTCTTTTTCCCAGCATATTTTATAGGTTGAGGCCATTTGGGGCTTTCATGAGCCAGAATTGCTTTGAATGTCAAATCCAAAGAACAAACCATCTCTTTGTTTCTTTGAGTATGCAGAGTATGCATAAAACATTAGTATATACGCAGTATGCAGTGAGTGGGCCGCTAGAGTTTCAAAGATTTACAAAAGTACATTTTCAATGCGGTATAAAGAAAAACAGTGTGTAAAACACAGAAACTGCTTCTAAAAGAACATCTTTCATACCGGGACAATGTTTTGCAATTCAATTTTTTTCTATAGTGCTCTTTTATTGTTGCATTGTTGCAAAATATACATTTTAGTGCCGTAGAGACATATAGAAATAAAGAAAAAAGAACAGTAATAATAAAAGAACAGAAAATTATAAATTACTTTGTATTACAACAAATAGCATTATAGTAAAATCCATATAGTTTTACAGTATAAAGAGTAAATGTTTTACAGAAAACAAGACTGAATGACTGAATTTTATGCCGCTCGACCTGTTGTCCCGTGACCTCTTGTGTACCTTTTCCATAATTTCATCTCTTCCTTCAGATGTTTAATAAATAATGCAGTTGTTTTTTAATATAAAGGTCTGTGCTGTGTTCATTTGTTTCGAGTGTGTGTTATATATTGCCAGAGTCTGTATTATGTGGTCTGTTCATTATTTTGTAAGAGGTCCCACTGAATTTTCCCCCACGCCACTGTTGAATAAATCACAGCCGCCCACCTTCAATCCACCGAAAAGTTAATTCCCCCTTCAGCTTGCCCAACGTTTGCAATGATTTCACTGAGAAAGCCTTTGAAATATAGTTGCACCATAACAATACCAGCCACCTAGAGCGGCTTAATGAAATATTTATCAGGGATTTGTGGATTGAGGCTATTTTAATTACCATTCGCTAAAGAGGCATCTCTGTAGATTTATGAAATGGTGTGTTGCCAGTTAGTGCTTGTATCATTTCTGTTATGCTGTGTGTGTGTAGTATTTTTCGTGTCTGTTAGCTTACAGTTCATCTACATGCAACAAGAAGTTCACAAAATAAACAATGTGTTAAATAATTTGGTTTAGGTATATGAATGGCATTTTGATCTTATCACAGTTAAGCAACGCACAGCGTGACCTAAAAATGGTCACTCTTTAGATGCAAAGGTGCACTTTTTTAAAGGGTACCGCCTCGATGGGTAGGGACATTTTATTTTTTGACAATTTTAATGACATTTCTAAATCTCTGGTTGATCAAGAAATATTTTAGTTGTATCCTGATTAATATTAATATATCCAAATAAATGTTCAAAATTGTTAATAGGAAAAAGGTACAAATGCTGTCACTGGGGTGGTACCCTTTCACAAAGATACACATCTGTACCTAAATGGTACATATTAGCACCGTTATAAAGGGTACCGCCCCACTGACAGCTTTGAACCATTTTTTTCTGAGTGTGAAATATGACAATGACAGCTCAGGTTGTAGGACTGCATGCGCGGTCAGAGAGTATTACGAGAGATAAACCTGTCCATCTGATGGATTAAAGCTACGTTGACATTTCCAAATCAAATTGTGAATTAAAAAAGCAGCCAAGTCAGCGGTAATGCTGTGCATACTGTTACACTGAAGTGGATCATTTCACACAGCTGTTTACCTCCATCAGTTTTCTAAAGGCCAAGCAACATGAAAATAATGTTTAAACTCATATTCACTCCAGTGGTTTATCTGAAACATCGCAGTACATTGTAACATTTAATGTTTTAATACAGTAAAATACCATATAAGTAGCTCCCATTTTATAAACAAGTGTCTACCAAACATACTCGATAATGCTTTATACCACGGGCCTGTTGAATGCTTTATTCTGATTGGCTGAGAAATGTCCCCTGGGTGTTGATTATTTTTCTGTAAACCGCACATCTAACTTGTCAAATGTCTTAAAAATAGACACCAGAGCAATGTTTGTGGTAACCGTGGTATAAGGGGAATAATTGACTCCGGTCCTTTGAATTATAAAAAAAAATGCATCCCATGCGGTGTAACTCCACTTCCTATTGTGCCGTATTACCAGCTTGGGTGTGCATTTTATGTCAATTATTCTTTACATATTATATTACAATTAAAACACATTGGCGAAAGTTTCATGTTTTTTGCACTTTAAAAAAACATTTGGTTATTATCAATCTAGCATTGGGCCAGAAAGGACTAACTGAGCCAAAAAAAAATTAGATCTGACTCGAAAATGGGTTAAAACAACCCAACGTTTTGGGTTGAAACAACCCAACATAGGTTAACCCAGTGCTTCTCAAATAGTGGGATGGGACCCCCAGGGGGGGCGCGCAAGACCCCGGGGAAAATACTTTTTCAGGAAGTGATTTTTTTGCACCGTCACTTAAAGACATTACACCCCAAACACACTGATAAGCCGCTTGCGTTTTTTATTATTATTTATTGATTATATTTCATTTAATTTTTCAGTATTAAATGGTCAAAAAATATACTGTAAATAAGGATTGATTTTTTTATTTCAGGCAAATTTATGCATTTTAAGTCTTTTCTGTTACAGACTAAAAAACAATGTTAATAAAGTTATTCTTTGTTGTTAGTTGATTGATATTTATTTTTTTGTGTTTTCTTTAATGTTAATAAGGATACAATGTTTTGCAGATGTGTAATTTTATAGACAAATTATACTATTTACAGTCGCGGCGGAGAGTTGGGGGGGGCGCGAAATGTTTACTTCTTCCTAGGGGGGGCGTGACAGAAAATAATTGAGAAGCACTGGGTTAACCCAACTGTTAGGTTTGTCTCTTTTTGACCTAACACTGAGTTGAAAATAACCCAGTGTTTTTAGGAGTGTGGTGTGCTATGGCCATAGTTGCCAAGTCCGCTTATAATACGCGACTTTGGGCTTCTTATTTTAGCAAGTTGCGTAAAAAAATCACGGGTTGCGGGTTGCGGTTTTTTGGGCTTATTTAAAGAAATAAGGTTGCTTGTTATGAAAATCTGTTTTCTTTACATTTATGGTTGGCGTTTTGACACTGTCTGCTCACAGCTAATATACAGTAAGTGCTGTGGATTAATTTGTAAAAACATACCACCGAATTCGCCCCTTCTCCTCCTCATTGGAGAAAAGTCACGTTCACTGCAGGCAGGGCGCTCGCGAGAGATACTTACTCCGCGAAACTGTAATTTAAACTAACGTTAGTCTGTTATGATAGTTAAGAGGAGACAGCTGAGTAGATGATGGACAGTGTAATGGATGGACACCTTTTTGTAAGGTAAATATGTCATTTTTACTATGTTTTGTAATGTATGAATGCATATGTAATATATAAAACAAGTAGTCTACTAATACTAAAAGAAGATACATATGATATGGTTAAAATTTATTTTATTAAGCTTTATGTTACAGCTACCATTGATGCTCTTATCTTTATCTCCTGTGTAGAAGATTTTGCTAAATAACGTGTTTATCCTTTTGGAGAGGTTTCCGTTTAACATGTTGCAGGCTCATTTATTGGTATTAAATAATATTATATTGGGCTTGTTTTTGAAGCTGCAGTTGCGTATTTGTCTCGCGAGAGTTGGCAACTGTGGCTATGGCACCGCGAGTGTCCGCAATGAAAAATTAAGACTCTTGTTTCAGGAATCACAGGTGTGGTGCAGGTCCCAGCAAGCAAATTTGCGTTTAAAAGATGTCCAAACATAGCCCAAACGTCTAGGCTAACGGTACATCCACACAGGCGAAAATGTTAACGCTTGTCTGAAGTGTGGCCAATAGCCAATCACATGCTCTGGTCTTGCATAAAGTAATTGGCTGGCTCGCACTAGGTTATTTGCATCAGGCAATCTCACACGTTGGCGCTTAAAAATGTGAGAAATGTTCAAATTCTGCTACGTGCAACGGCAGTGACACGACGTTGACAGATCCACAATTCAGTTCCGCAACGCGTGACGTCACCCGTTAAAAATAAATGAGACGCGTTAACACTTTCGCCCCGTGTGAATGTACCGTAAAACAAAGCAAAATTTGGGCTGTCAGTGAAAATTTAAAATGGAATATCAAACATATTGCAAGTTATTTTGGCAAAACGACTAAAACAGTATTGGGTGTGTCGAAAAATAAATGATTTATTGTTAAATATAATATTGCTGGAGGGTGAAGGTTTATCATAAAGTTGGCTGTTTCTATATACAGTAACTCACTGCTATCATAGTGTACAGTAATATTCAATTAGTCATTTTAAATGAGGGCTGTCAGAGGCAGCGTGTTAACATATGTGATTAATTAATACACTTAATACATTTATTGTGTCTTTTGACATTTCAACTCTTTTCTTTTGTTCTCTGGTCAGAGCCTTCACATATATTAATGTTAAACAGCATCTTTAAGCAAAGTCAGTCATTTTGGGCGTATTTGCACTTTGATGCATATACATAAAAAGAGATAAATCATATTCATCATACTGTATTATTCATTCTAATCAAGTGAATTTTAAATACTTACATAATCTTTGCATTTTAGTTGTTTAGTTTAATGCACCAGGTTGTTAACTGGATGTATGCGTTAAAGTCTTTTGCATTAGAGAAATTTGAGTTTCAACATTCAAAACTGTAAAATCGATTAACGTTACCCTAGTGACGAGTGAACCTGAGGGCAGCGTGTGTGTATTCATCACATAAATGAGACCCATAGCAGCCAGCTGTACATTTTAGCTATCCGATATTTATATTCTCATTATCTGATGTTATTGCCTAGCAACAAGACGGCCATCACAGCTTTTGTTTAATGGTTAAAACCATAATCACTCACAATCTTTCAGACTGTTGTCTGGAATGACACTTGCAATACCACTTCAACTTAAAATCCAGTATGCATACTGTGCTCAGCATAAGCAAATCGTACCAAATATGTAAGATTGTTGTATTAAAATTAGGGATGCACCGAGTCCAGGATTCGGATTCGGACGAATACTGGGCTTTTTGACGGGGTTTGGGTTCGGCCGAATCCTAGATTTTTTTCCCACCAAACCAAACCCTAGGCTTGCACTAAGCTGGTCGACGTCACGCTGCCGTTGATTACACACATCGGGTGCTGACGTGGAGATAAGCTTTTTTTTCGATGAGCCTTAGGGACGGGTCACATTTCGCGGACGCGAGTGTGACGCACCGCATCACTTTCATTATGCATAGGCTTATGGTAATTGTCAAAATGGTTTTTCCCACTTGTCATCCTGGCATAATGTTGCCTATCCTTTTTTTAGAGTTAAAATTAAATAAAATGAAAAATACACTGCTGTGGACGTTGTTTACTTCATTAATGTGTTTTACTGTTTTAATGGAATAAGGATGCGAATAGGATTCGGTAATCGGTTTCGGCCGAATCTTAAACAGTGGATTCGGTATTCCGCCGAACCCAAAAAATCTGGATTCGGTGCATCCCTAATTAAAATATGCAAATACCTTTTTATGTCATACGCCGGTTGATCTACACAGTACAGCAAAGTATGGGTTATGATCTGTTGTTGCTTTTATGAAGGCTTACATTATATTGTAATGTTTAAAACATCATTTTTTTAACTATAATCCATGAACATGATTTGTGAGTCTTGTCAGATTGATTCCTGTTGACATTGAAGGTAAAAACTACAACTCGCATCATTCCATGCTCTTTCACAGCATCATCAAGCTCACCGTTGTTTGTTTTTATCGACCTGTAGCGGTGAAAATGACCTATTGTGTCTTTAATGCACATTTATTTCTAAAGGGGGTTGTCAAGGTATTTCTATGCGTGGTGGGTTATTGGCTTACTAAGGTAAGGTTGTAATTGTAAGGTTTTGCATTTGGGTCAATGAGGTGACATTAATTATTTTGTGTCCGTATGGTTCAATTACATGTAAAAGGGTTACAATTTTTAAAAAAAAATTGCAGATTAATTTGGCAGATTAGGACCAAGTCTAATTTCTGGTTTTATTTCATTTTAAAAGAATATTTGGGGGATAATTGCAAAAGTGTCAATGTGGTGTAACCGATCTGTGTCAATTGGTGTAACTAATATTTTTTTTTATGAAAATATAAATATATTCATAAAAATGTGATATAAAATATAATCATTTAGTTTAGTGTAATATGATTTTTTTTATATACATTTTTAAATAATTTGTCAAAAAGAGTTGTTTTCAGCATATGTCAGGACAAATATTATAAAAAAGCATTCAAATTTACATTTAGACATAACTAATAAAATGTAATTTAAAATGATCTTTTTTTATGATTACGCTTATATGCCATCAAGGTTGATAAATTATGTAATATTTCTCATTGTTTGGCACAATTGGCGGTTACACCATTAGACATTTTCAGGTCCATTCAGTCTTAACTTTCATAAAAATGGTGCAAATGTAATTTTTTATTGCATAAAATTAACATAAATACACTACTGTATGTGCATTGAAATAAACCTGCATGCTTTTAAAATAAGTTTTTTAAAAAGATTTTTGAATTTCTCATTTTTGTCACTGACCCATTTGCATGCCATATCTTCTTCTATTTATTTATTTTGCTTGGAGATGTTTACAAACACAACTAATCTGTGGAGAATCAGTTTGCTATTTAAGGACTGGGCTTTGTTCAGATTCCCAATCTAAAGCAATAGTCCTGCTAAAAATACTATAGTATGGATACTGTAAAGTAAGCAGTAAGCGATACGCTAGCATAAATATAGCCGGTGTTTTTTAAAGAATCCATCTTTCTTTCTGCTGGCATTCATGAGAACACCGGCTTCGAGCTGAATACACCTTCCTCCCTTATTCATTCATTCTTTCATTCAGCGCTCTCATCTGCCAGGACCCAAAGCGTCAGTCAGCGCTGTCTGTGTCATTAGTATGCCGCACTGCATGCTGGGACACACGATGGCCAGTGACTCTCTAATAGCAGCCTGTCTGAGTTTCCAGGCTGTCCTACAAAGCACAAGAGCTTGCTGAATTATTTTACTGACAAAAGCAACACAACCCTGCAGAACACAGTTAATATAGCAGCACAGCAAACACAACCTGTCTGCCGTTCTGTTTTGCTTCTGTCTTTTTCTCTTAGAATCTGTCTCTCTTTCTCTCTCTCTCTCACACACACACACAGACTCTTTCCGCCAGGGAAGAGCATTTCTTCATAGCCTGACCCCTGATGCAGCACAGGGGCACGTCGACTGAGGCGATTTGAATGAACATTTTGATAAGCAATCTAAAGCTAATAGCTCAGAAAATGGAATTAATTGCGTTGCAAAATGACATTAACGTGTTGATGGCCTCTGTTCTCCTGGGCCTCTGCGGCCACATGCTAATCTACACTCGGGATTTTGTCTGTCCCGCTGTTGTCGGGTTAAGGAGAACCCACAGGGAGATGTTTAACCTAAATTCATGACCCGTGCCTAAGACAAAGTGTTTTTCCCCGTCTCGAGCAAAATTGTGTGTGCTACATGCTGAAGAGCAGATGGACTACATGAGTGTATAGATACATGACCATTTGCTGATGCTGAATCTGATAGAAATACATTTATGACAGCATGAAAGGCCCCGGTTTGAGCCCCGGCAAGGTCAGGTGGACTTTCTTTGTGGAGTTTGCATGTTCTCCCGGTGTGAGTTTACTCCGGGTACCCCGGTTTCCTCCCACAGGCCAGAAACATGCAATTTAGGGGAATTGGAAAAACCAAATTGCCCCTTCCCCAACCAGGTATTTAGTTAGTTTAGTTTAGTTGGTTTCATTTTAATTTTCACATATACTTTGCCACACAGTGAAATGCTTGTGAAATTCAGCAAATTTACACTATGGCGATAACTATATCTATAGAGATGAAACGGTATGAAAACTTTACATCACGGTTATGGTGACCAAAATCACCAGGATTATCAATATCATCATAGTTTTGCGCACACTTTCTAGAAATGTAAAAAAGTACTGATGTGCACAAATGTTTTTATTGATTTTACATGTAAATGCACAAATCAGTATCTCTAGATCAGTGTTCCTCAAACTTTTTCAGCCCAAGCCTTTATCTTCCAATTTTGTTCTGAGGACCACCTAACAGAATCCCACTCTAACACTCCCCCAAAAAACAACAAAATAGGAAGGATAAGCTAAGTTTAAGTTAAATATGCAACTGTTCCAACTTTCAAGTCAAAAACTAATTTTTTAAAAACAAATGCAATGCTATGTTCAGAAATTATTATATTAATTTTATTAAATTTGAAAAAGTAAATGTTAAATGAGTTGCAGCTTAATATGAACAACAAACTGCACATGTGAAAAAAATGCAATTAAACATACTATAACAGCCTAGGTCCCACTTAATGTCATTCCAAAGAGCCATAGTTTAAAACTGAGGTGGTGGGTATATGAAGTCTATGGTTGTAACTATGGTAACAATAAAATACTGAAAAAAATGTTCCCCTTAATGTCCAAAATCACTGAAATTACAGGGATTTTACACATGAACAAAAACTAGTACATTACAAAACTAATAGATCTGTGGATTTTACCTGCTTTCAGTTGACGCTTGATCTTTTATTTTGACTCCTCTTTGGTTTAGCCAACCGATCAATTTTTACGTTATCAAAACAGAATGGCAAGAACTGATATCACAGTTGCGCAAGTGCATTAAAAATCTACTTAAATAAGTGACGATTGTATAAACTAGGGCTGTCAAAAGATTAATCGCGATTAATCGCATCCAAAATAAAAGTTTGTATTTACATAACATATGTGTGTGTACGATGTATAATTATTATTTATATATAAAAACACACCCAATCATGTATATATTTAAGATCTTTTTTATATATTTATATATAAAATATTTATATTTATATATAATATAAATTATATAAATGTATATACAGTATATAAATGCAAATATTTCTTAAATATATACCTGAATGTGTGTGTATTTATATATACATAATATTATACACAGTACACACACATATGTTATGTAAACACAAACTTTTATTTTGGATGCGATTAATCGCGATTAATCTTTTGACAGCCCTAGTATAAACACTTGCCTGGTTTAGGTCATCTTTTGGCGGACCACTGGGGGGGTTTGGCGGACCACTAGTGGTTCGCGGACCACACTTTGAGAATTACTGCTCTAGATAAACGCAATTATGCGATCGTATGACTCAATGCATAATCAGCCAAAGTATGCATATTTATGCAGGGGGCCGCATTTTTTAAATACGCCGCAGTTTCGCTGCATAAATTGCAGATTTTTGCTCGCAAAATATGCAAGGCTTGCATGATTTCATAATCCCCACATTTTCAGAGCAAAAAGTCATATATATCTTAGCAGAAAGTTGAAAAATGTTGCATTTATTTTCACACATGCGCAGCCATATCTCCCGTTGTCATAAGAATGTTAGGAAGGGACATAATTGCTCGACGTGAACATCAATCAAAAGCTGCAAACAGTTTCAAACAAGTTCACACCGTTTTTGCAAGTTCCCACAATTTTGGCAAGTTCCCGCAATTTCACCGCATAAAATTGCATAAATATCCCGCATATTCCATCGCATTTTTTATATTATTTTTTATATTATGTTTAATCGAAATTTTTCATTTCCATCACTAGTTTTTGATGCGATACTTAATATGGCAATACTAACTGTTGGACATTTTTATCACGTTACCATTAAATGGTTACATCTCTTATCTATAGTAGCATTCACACATGAACGAAAACAATAACTTTGTTAATTCTAAACTTCCTTTATGGGTCAGCACAAACACCATGTAAAAAATATTCAGACCATGAATGAATACATTTGGGAATCCAAACAAACCAGTGCCCACGTTTGCCAAAAGCCCCAGAGAAATGCCGTCAGTTTATACACAAACCATATCAGAGGAATATCAATCTGAAAGCTGCTTTCTTATTTGTTTTATTTATTACTGAAGTTCTCCTTTTTAATCAATATAACAAATCGGGCAGATGGTTCAATTTTTCTAAGTGGCTTCTTTCTGTTGCTTAAGCAGATAAAGACAAAGATATTTCAGTATAGCAGAAATCCCAGTGGAATACTCAGATGTGACATGCACTTCTGAAAACATCGGAGAAATCTTTCTGTTTGGTCCTGTGATATGCATTACTCGACAGATCTGCTTATAAAGTTTATTAGCTAACATGAAGGCAGCGTTTCGATGTTTGTGTCGTCCTTTGTTCCTGTTGATCTTTGATGCATTTGTTCTAATATAATATAAAAGCAGAGAAGAAATACATCGAACGAACATTTGATATGGATTGTTTGTTTTTCATGGTTTTTTGTAAATTGATTCCAGAGTCATATTCTCTTCTGATTTTTCTTTTAATATCTGCTGTTACGCAAAGATGTAAAGTTCTTGTAGCTGTTTTTGGCACTCAATTGAAGACCGAAGTTTCTTTAGATATAACCCGCTGTGAAGGCAACTTTTCTAAGCAGTCAGACTTACATTTTTGCCAGGCGTATGAAAAACTCCCATAGACTTACTTTAAAGCTGTATCACAGAGACCAGAATATAATATAGATGTATGTGGGCTGTTTTGACTTGGGTAGCAGAAAGCAAATACTCTGAACTCGCTGGCAGTCACTTCGTAGTGTGCTAAAATTTGAGTTTTGCATAGGCAAGCATGGCTTTTTTTGTGAAGAAAATATACATGTGTATGTAGGTATGCGTCGCTGTCAGAGGTGCATTTGCAAAGTATAACTTTTTTTAACTGTTTTTTAATAGTGATGCACGATCTTGATTTTTCATGGCCGGTTTTTAGAACGATTTTCTTAACAAGCAAATTGGCCGATTCGGATCCGATTTCCGATTTTTTTTCTTATCAAGCAACAAACAAGAAAGAATGAAAGTATACATAAACAATATGTTTATTTGGTATTTAACAGGCTAAACTTGGTTTGGCTATTGAAAACAATAACTGTAACCATCTAAAATTAACAGCAGTAACTGTGCAGTAGGCTACATCAAATACAAACATAAGTGTTTAAATGAAACCATGGATGGTTGAGTGAGGGTTGATGGTCTTGCCTGTTTTGCATTATCAACAGACTTTTCATACTTATTGTGTTCAATCAGGTGATGAACTTAAATGTCTGACCAAGTTTGTTATGGTGAATGCAGGGCTCTCAGGTTTTATTTAAAAGTTTGGAGTGAGATAACATCTGTTAGGGGAGATGCCCCTCTGCCCCACCAAATTATCAAGTTTTTGCTAGCAGTTCAATGTTACCTTTATTCATAACTGACCAGCACAAATATAAATTAAAACAATTGGTAAAAATTGCTCTACATATTAAAAAATACAAATGTATCAAAATTAAAATGAAATCTGTATTATATACAGTAGGATTGCAGCACTTGCCATCAGCGTGTATTTTCAGCTGTGTTTAAGAGAGAGATAAGGTTAATGTTCAGTACTACATGGCAATAATAATGAAATACATCTCCAGTCCTTTCATTAATTTCAGGAAGCCTCTACGTTAGTTTCAGGTAAGCTAAAGCTTCTGAATGCAAAGCAGTTGGAGTTTTCTAATAAATCAAGCATATTTAACACGTATTTGGCTATATTCAAGAAACCTGCGTTATTTACAGCATTTATCGGATCTTGCTCTTCTAACTTTCACTCTGTGCGTGCAAGCGCCACGCATCCACGTGATTGACATCAGAGGAGCACGAGAAAAACTCGAGACAGCTAAACTCGACTGATAACTTCCCTGCGCCTCATCCATTAATTGTATATAGCAGGAAAAGTTATCAGTCTCTTAAATATATAAGGTGTGAGTGTTTAAACTGACTGAAATGCGTGTATCTCACAGTAAATGCGTGAGATTTGAGAGCCCTGCGAATGTTCTGTTGTTAATCTCTGCGATTAATTTGTCCTTTACAGACTTTGCAGCTTGCAATCTTAATGTCCTGCGCACAGATTTCAAAATGCTTTTACACAAAACACATGTTTGTGAATGATAAAAATGTAGTCTTTGCACGCAGGGGCACTTCCGGAAAAATCGGCCGAAAAAATACAAAAACCGTCCGGTTGCCGATCGCGCAAAAACCGGCCGGTTCTGATCTCTGGCCGGTCAACCGGTGCATCCCTAGTATTTAATATATGCTTGAATGGGATAGTTCACCCGAAAATGAACATTTGTCATCATTTACTCACGCTCACCTGTATTCATTTCTTTATTCTGCTGAACACAAAGGAAGATATTTTGAGCAAATCCTTTTTGGGCCCCATTGACAATTGTCACATTTTGCTTCTGTTTCCTGCTTCATTTCATATAAATTTCTTTGTGTTCAGCACATTTATACAGGTTTGATACAACATAAGGGTGAGTAAATGATGATGACATTTTTTGATCTCTTTAAGAAGCTTTTTTTGGTCCTATGTCCTTTTCAGACAAAGATTACGGAAAATACACGGAAAATGCATCTGGAATTTGTCCAGGATCGTTTGATTTTTGGTTCATTTACACTGTAAATGATTTTCCAGAATCCGTGCTTTCACACACATACCGTAAAAATCACGTAAACACATGTGTCGTATTTAAAGTCCTGCACTTGGTAGATTTATTCCACAGCGTCTGAAGTTTGCCAATTTTTCGTGATTTCTCTCTCGAGATACCACGCGCGTGCATGTGTGTTTAAGAAATCGTAAGGAGCGCATGATGCGCTTTTCTGGCATGCCGGTGCGTGACGAGCTCCCTGATCTCTGCTTTAGTCCAGTTTGACGACATTTCTCATCGTAAATGTGGTTGTCTGCATTTAAATCCCTGTGTCAAAGTGCTGAACCATAACTACTGGTTGCGATGACATGCCCCTTACGGCATTGTTTCTGCGTCTTGTTCACACACAATGCTTTCCGTGAATGTTTCGGCAATGTTACTAGGTGTTCTTTCCGGGAGCAATCCCAGAACATTTACGGGACTTGTTTGTGTTCACACAGAAGCCAGTTTACCAATTTTACGGAAATTTTCTGGGGCCAAAGTGTTGTGTGAATGTGGTTCAAGTAAAATAATTATAACATTTTGCAAGGAGCCTGGTAAATTTTCAAAATGGTTGCAATGCTGAAACAACTTTAACAGTAGCAGTGTCCGATTGAGAAATGTTACTGAAAATCGCTGAATTAACATTTTCTAAGAAAACCTCATTAATACCTTTAAAAGTTGGAAAATGTGAACACTGGATGAGCCTTTTGACTTCTTTATATAGGAAGAGATATAATTAAATGTCATTCTCTATGCTACTCATTTTCCATTTTTGAAAGGGCCTTTAAAGATGTTGGTTTTCAGACAAAGTACAGGACCAATCTGTGTTGGATGTCAGGAGGATTTGCCACGCATGATTAATTTCATAATTCATTCCACTATTGAAAGTGTCTGATAGTAGAGAGAATAGAGAAATAGATGTAGTATCATTCAGCTGATTATGTGAGCTGTGCAAACTGATAAAATGTATTGCTTATGCACTGTATATGTCACTTTGGATAAAAGCATTTGGCAAATGTAAAAATTTAAATGTATGCGTTTACTAAGCATCAAGATTTCAGCTATGAATGTTTCTTTATTTGTTTTAATAATCAAATCTTTTAATTCTTTTTCATTTTGTTTAAATGGGACATTTCACAAGACTTTTTAAAGAAGTCAAATAAGTCTTTGATGTCCCCAGAGGACATATGTGAAGTTTTAGCTCAAAATACCATATAGATCATTTATGATAAATTTGCCACTTGTGAGCAAAATATGCCATTTTTGGCGTGTGTCCTTTTCAATGCAAATGAGCTGATCTCTGCACTAAATAGCAGTGCTGTGGTTGGATAGTGCAGATTAAGGGGCGGTATTATCCCCTTCTGACATCACAAGGGAGCCAAATCTCAATGACCTATTTTTTTCACATGCTTGCAGAGAATGGTTTACCAAAACTAAGTTACTGGATTGATCTTTCTTACATGTTTCACATAGAAACACTGGGGACCCAATATAGCACTTAAACATGGAAAAAGTCAGATTTTCATGATATGTCCCCTTTAAAAAGTATTTCTTTCACCCCAAAATTATGTAGCACATAAAAATTTGGGGTTGGTTTCATCAAAGGACTATGTAAGGAATAATTGACGTTGGGTTGTTGATGGGTCCCACGGTTACCTCAGAAATTGCTTTTGTGGTTATTTTAATGCCGCGTTTCACCAGCCGCGGTAGAGGTGTCAATGTTAAGTCAATGTGAAGACGTGTTGACGTGCGTCTGGAGGTCTTGTGGCGCGGATTAGATTTTTAGCGCGGCGTGTCTAGTTCGCGTGAATTGAGCATTGTCGCGCCAAAATCTGGACTTACGCACCACGTTAACCAATCAGGAGCTTGCTCTAGTAAAGATGTGAATACAGAAAGCGAGCGGAGTCGCAGAAGCCCCTCCCATGAAACGAATTTCCACGTGAATGTCTCGATGACTAGAATTTGGCGTGCAGCTTTCACGTGTGAATGAAGCGAGTAAACTCAAACTGTTCAAGCGGCAACCTAGGTGCGGTAGAAGCGATTTTGACATTTCAAACGCAGCTGGTGTGAACCCACGGTAAGACATATGACAGGTGTGCAGTTATCGATAAATCAGACTTACTTATTCAACAGCCCCGTGGTATAAATGTTGATAATTAACAGTACTGTGGTAAAAAATTGTAATAACATACAGTACACATTTCTTGCCCATTCAGCACAAAAGGCTCTAAGTAAAATGACAGTATAATACTTTATGCGCCCCAAAGCTCAGTATTGTAAAGTAAGTGGAAAGGTTTCTAAGGCGCAGTCGTGTGCACTTAAGATTTTAACACAAAACTCTGGCAAGAGCCCAGACACAGGCCGATATGAGTCACATCTTTAAAAGCACCCACTACAGCAGCCAAAAGCAGGAGCTCCCAATATTTGTGATTAAACTGAGATGGACAACAGGCCTGTGAAGCCAAAAAGCCTTTTATTTTTTAAAATATTCATCAGTCCCAAACTGATTTAATCCAGTTTTAGAACAGTCGAGGCACAGGGGTCCTTGAGAAATTAGAAACACCTTAGTAAATATGGTATCATAACTGATCGGTTACACACATAAATACCGGTGTTGGAAGAGCATTGTGTTAGCAGCGCAAAAGGTCATGGGTTTTAACCTTGGGAACATACTTATAAAAAAAAATTAGAAACGTACATTTAAAAAAATTTAGTCGTTTTGGAGTTTGAAGAGTTTGGTTTCAAAACGCAATAAATCCATTTTGACTAATTTGGGTGAAAATGTGTTTTCTATACCAAGAAAGTGATAAGATGAAAACCACTATTTTCTGTTACCAACTTTCACATAGCATCTTTAGTTATAATAACATAAAAAATTAAAATCCATAATTTGATTTTCAAAGATTTATACTAAAAACTGATTATTTTTTCCACAAAATGCAATAAATCTATTGAATCAATTTATAAATGTGCATTCATCATTGCCATGTTATATCCATTTAGTTTAGCTTGATGCTGTCGGGAGAAGAAGCAGCATTGTTCCGTCTCTCGAGTGCCTCTTGCGTAAATTATTAGATGTTGATGGCTAACGTTTCTTTCCCGTCACAGAAAACCATCACAGGTTTATCAATGCAATCAAGAGTATTATTTTGTTTTTGTTTGTTTGTTGATCATGAAGTTCAAAGTAGATGAGGAAACTGTGATTCTGTGTAATTAACCGCCGCAATTGTTGTTTACAATGTGTGGAATGGTGTGCTGTGATTTGTGGAGCGGATTTATTGCATTCTGCAGAGAGGAGGACTGACGTTTATCACGTTTTGGGAAAAAGGGAGAAAAGATGACAGAATAACACCGTGGATATTGGATTTACGTTTTTTTAATACTGACCTGATACAATACTGATTTTGGCAGTAACTAATTTTTTACTTTATTAACATTTTTCTTAAATTCATACATTTATGTGTGTATTTAGATATACATAATATATACACACAGTACACACACACACATAATCGTAAACATGCAAAAAGTGCCAGTTTGTTCAACGCCATAAACCCGTAAGCTCATTTAAATGCTGCTAAAACAAAACTATTGCTACTTTTTACATAATTAATTAGTTAAAGTGAGTAAAGAAGTCATTCCTCCGGTCCTTGGTGTGGACCCCCTGCTAAATAAATGAGCTGCTGTTAATTCATTTAAAGTGAACAGTTGCCCCCAAAAGTATTTTGACAGTCCAGCGCTATTTTTACAAGGTGGCTAATTCATATTCATATGATCATTTTTCTATGAATATGGGTAGGGTATATATATATATATATATATATATATATTATGGAAACAAACTTTTATTTTGTATGTGATTAATCGCGATTAATCTTTTGACAGCCCTACTTTATATAAATAGAAAAAGTGTTCCTCCACCATCCAAAAGCATTGCAAATGTTTATGGGTAATTGAGAAATACTCTTTAGAAACTAAAGAGAAATGCACATCAGGTCTGCTGTTCCCTTTGCACTTGTTTGACATTGAACATTAGTGCTTGTGAAATGAACGTTGGCTCGGGGTTGGGGGTTAAACTTCAATCCCATTTACATTTATGGAAAATTGATTGCTTAGCTGCATGCAGACTGATCGCTTGGGTGGTCCATTAAAAACAAAAATTGGATTGACAAGGCCGTACAATTGGGGTTTCTAACCAGCAAAGGTTGATGTTAAGTTCTTGTTTTCTGATGAATTCACAGTCATTCTTAATGCAACCTCGAGGACTTAACACATTCACACCTATGCAAACACTGTGACTCCTTGCTAAATGCAAGGGAACCTGGCGGCGTTCAAGGCATGCTAAAGCCCACGAGAACCTGTTAAAGCCTGTTTGTTAAACAGACAGAATGCACTGATAATTGAGTCACGTAACAGGACGTGCAAAAACTGAATATTATCAAGAGACGTTTAAGACGCTACTCAAAGTCTTACAATCTTCTTTTCCCATCATAATCGTAAACATGCAAAAAGTGCCAATTTGTTCAACGCCATAAAGCCCGTAAGCTCATTAAATGCTGCTAAAACAAAATTATTGCTACTTTTTTACATAATTAATTAGTTAAAGTGAGTAAAGAAGTCATTCCTCCGGTCCTTGATGTGGACCCCCTGCTAAACAAATGTGCTGCCATCAATTCATTTACAGTGAACAGTTGCCCCCAAAAGTTTGGACAGTCCAACGCTATTTTTACGAGGTGGCTAATTCATATTCATAGGACCATTTTTGTACGAATAGAGGTAGAGTTTAGATATTTATTATGATAATCGTATGTTTTTATACAATTCACTTCGTACAAATTCATACAAATTAGCCAACTCATAAAATACGTACAAATTCTCATGAGATCAGGCTGGACAGTCACACTTCTTTTTAAAGACAAGCATACTTGTTAAACATTTAACAAACATCTTGGCATGCCATTTATCTTTTAAACACTCTTCTGAACACTTCCTTAAATGACTATAATAAGCATGTCTCGCCGTCATTGCAACTGGGAGGCAGCGTCCGTGTTTAATCTGACAAGCTTTCATTGTAAATTGATCCGTCTTCTGTTGAGTAATGCGGCACAATCCAATTGCAGGCGAATTGAACATGCAGAACATCTCTGGACAATAAGTCTCAACCCTTTAATGTTTGCATGGTAATATCGTCCGTCTGTGGGTTTAAAGCAGTCACTTAAGATGCTTTACAGATGGCAAATGCGCAGCTAATCAATTGCGCCAGACTGCGATTCAGTCGTCTTCGCTACTGAAAGATGCCTTACGTCCATCTAAATGCCTCAATGGGAGTTCTTGTGATGTAATAGAGGGCATTAAAACTCATAATAAATGACAATAGTGTTAAGATCAGGACCTGTTCAGATTTGGACAGCCATCATTTGGTATGTTGCGCATTAGGATACGCCGCTCCGATAATTGCGTTTCGCTTTTAGCGCGCTTGCATTTATCATTATCGCTTTCATCGCTGGTGTCGTGATCGGAGCTATTACCTTTTAAAGCGAGGTTTATTTGTTCCCTTAATAAACAAACAAGCTGGATAGTCCATTTAACGCAAGCCTACCTGTTTATGTCCTGCATTATTGCGCCTTATTGCTGGGGTTGGCTTCTTTTAATACAGTCAGGAGTTAATATTACTTAATTAGCACATAATTATATACAATTCAAAGCAATGGAGAGCCAGAGGCTGGGACGGCAGAAGCAGAACTCACGGTATCAGCAAAATGGCAGTAATGCAATAAGTGGTCTTCACTTAATGGAGTCAAGCCCTCCATTTAAGAGAATAAGAGCAGTAGTATTCAAGCTCTCTCTCTCTCTCTCTCTCTCTCTCTCTCTCTCTCTCTCTCTCTCTCTCTCTCTCTCTCGATTGAGCACCAGACTGCATATAAATCAGATCTACAGTGTCCGGCCAACCACAGTCATGTTTTAATGCTTCTTATGAACAGCTGTGTGTCTGTGGTAGACTAAAAATCTCTTATATCTTTGATTTCCCAGCATGCACCTGCACATGTGTACTGTACACTGTATACACGCAATAAATGTAAAAATTTGTAAATAATTGCAAAAAATGTAATAACTATGAAACGACAGCCTGGTCTCAGTGTTAATACATAGTATTATTACGTAACTTGTATGTTTAAATAGATGATGAAGCGTACAATGTAAAAGTATTTGCAACATTTAATTGTAACATAAGGGGCCCTATCTTGCACCCAGCGCAATTGACTTTGTCAGTGACGCATGTATCATTTCGTATTTTGCACTGGCGCACAGCGGGTTTTTCCCTCCACAGACGTACGTCGGCAAACTAGGGAATGAACTTGCGCTCCTTGGGCGGTTCAGCGCAAAAAAGGAGGCGTGCTCCGGCGCAAACCATGTCTTATGCTATTTTGCAGTTTCAAAAAACAATTGCGCTACTAACCCAAAAAAAACTAGTCTAAAGTCAGTGGCGCGTTGCGCGTAGTTCATTATGCTAATTTAAGGACGCATGCTTGACCATAATGTATAGCGTGCACAACGCGCATTGCTTATCTAATCTACACAGATGCAACAGTTATTTTTGCAAATCATAAATTGCTACAATAAAAAAAATAAGATAAGGGAAATCATTAAATCATAAATTGTTACAATAAAAATATTAACACATGAGATAAGGGAAATCATTGTAGTGGTGAGCATTGTGGTGATAGTTTTTATTTATTTTGTGTGGCAGCGTTAAACAATTATCATGCAAATAACGATTAAAATATTTTCATACGTTTGTTGTGTGGCTGTATTACGTTTATTTTATGTACATAATAATTAAAATGTTTTCATAAGAAACCTTCATGTATGTGAACTTGATTTGTAAGTGTACTTTGGGGTTGAACCTTGCTTGCGTTTCTTGTGTCCGATTTCAAAGCCCCCAAACCCTTTCAGCGGTGAGGGTGGACGCAGCGATGTCCTCCTGTGTGCCCGGCGTGCCCGATTTATGCTGGCAAGCTTGGGATCCCCCCGTCTCCTGACATCATTGCAGTGCTTGGCGCAGCTGATGAGACAATTGCGGCTATTTCCTCTCACGCCTGTTTAACCTACGCTGATTTGTGCGGGTTTCTCCCATCCCCATACAAAACAACTTCTCTGTCTTTGACTGCTCTTACAAGAACGTCGGTCTCCTCGGCTGTGAACCGCTCCTGGCGTGCGCCTGTCAAATTCGTCATAATAATAGCAACCCGCCATGGAACTTGCGCCCTTTCGTTTAAAGGGAATGTTGGATAGCGTTCTGATTGGTTTATTTGACGTTACGCCCAAACCACACCTATGAATAATGAACCTACTTCAGACCAACCCCTTATTGATTTGCGCCCGGCGCAAGACTTATTTCTCCCGCCGGGAAAATAGCAACAGCGCCCAAGATCCGCCCACAAAGTCACTTGCGCTTTGCGCTTCGGACTTGCGTTTCAGATCGTTAAAATAGGGCCCATTGGCTGCATAACGATTAATCGCGATTATTTTAAAGTTATATGTTTACGTCGTGTGTGTGTGTGTGTGTGTGTGTGTACTGTGTATAATAATTATGTAAATACACACACACACGCACACGGACATGCATGTATATTGTTACGTTCTTAGATGGTATTTGGCTTATCTAGGCAATATTTTTAAGAAATGTTTACATGTACATTTGTACATTTATATTATATAAAAATACTTTTTTCTTAAAGATATACATACATGCATGTGTATGTAAATTTATTTTTATATACATAATTTTTATACACAGTACACAAAGATATATGATGTAAACAAAAACTTTTATTCTGCAAACGATTAATCGCGATTAATCGTTATGCAGCCTTATGTAACATTTTTTATTTTTTACATCTACAAAACTTAAAACATTTACAAATCAAATTTATATCATAAAGATTGCTGTATAATTTCCCTTTAACCATTTTGTCAACAATGTTACTACCCTACCCCAAACTTTACCCTAAACCCAAACCCTTGTCACCATTCATTCACCATTTACATTTAATCATTTAGCAGACGCTTTTGTCCAAAGCGACTTACAAATGAGGTAAACAATAGAAGCAATAAAAATAAAAGTTTTTGTTTGCATCAAATATGTTTGTGTACTATGTGTATAATAATTATGTATATATAAATACACACAAATGCATGTATGTTTATTTTTAAGAAAAAAATATGTTTTTTTTTTATAATATAAATGTACAAATGGATATACACATGTAAACATTTCTTAAAAATATTACACAAACATATATGATGTAAACAAAAACGTTTATTCTGCAAACGATTAATTTATGAATTATTGTTGATTTCAATAATTGATTTCACACTGATTTCAATATTTGACATGATCTTACTCAGGCAATATTAAAGATATAATAATACATTAATATTAAAGCACAAAAAAAGGCTTCATCTGGGTTTCCACAGACAGGGACACAAATAGTTAATATCTGTGTCCTGATGTTTATACTACTATTAATCTTAGAATGATATTATTGCATTTGCTTTCAAAAGTACCAATTACTAGTCAATTATGTTCAAATGAGTAATTTAGGTCATCTTTTCTGAAGGTTGTTCGAAGGAAAAATGTTTTCAATGTGATGCTAAAACCATGTCTTTTTTCTATACGGCATGAATAACATTAGCATTCCATACTATTCTCTACCTGGCCGACAAATTTCCTGTTATTTGCAAATAGTGGTTGTGTTGGCACCGTTAAAAGGAGGGAGCCGGTGGCCGGCTCGGCAATCTCATTCCATTTGCTGTGTGTTAAACTTTTGATTGGCCTGTTGCTGAAAATCAAGAACGTATTTATGGGGTTGATTGCAGAGCTCATGGGTCTCTTATGAGAAGAGGGAAGTTATTTGTAGTCAACTGAAAGTACATTTCACACACTTTAGGAACGCTTTATTCCTCTGCGGTGCTTTCTTTTGGACATGATGCCGATGCATTATACACTGCCAAAAAAATGCACATCAGGGCAAAGCCAGCTGCTCAGTGTCAATGAATTAGACAGTGTAGTTGTATTAATGCACCACTGTTGAAAACTGTTTTCATCGTAATGTCAAATTCAAGGGAATATTTAGTCATTACAATACTTTTGGTAGATGCAAAGACAGTATTTTTAGGTTTGTATATATTTGAACAAATTTTATTTGAAGGGATACACTGATGTATTGTGGTGGCCGATATGAGGCTAATATAACAGATGTAATTACAGCTCAGTCTCATAAAATTACATATGTTTATGTTTATTTAAAGAAGAACATTTATCTGTAAGCCATTAAACTAAAACTGGGTGGCAACTTAAAAAAAAAACGCTTAATGGGAAAGAGTTCAGCATGCTTCCAAGCATATTTGATCATCACTACAACAGTTGCACGATATAAATGTTAATGTATAAATTGGATAAATTATATTTTCATTGTGTCTTTGCTGCGTCTGTTTTGGTTGGGAACTATGCTCTGTTTCAGCCACACTTGATTCTGAGGAACTACTTTGTTTGGCGGAAGATTATTTGTGTTTTATTTTAAGAAATCCTGCTATGCAAAAGAAGTAACCGTTTTATAAAAGCAATAAGCCCCGTGAAGCAGTGGTGTTGCAGTGCATTTTATAACAGCTAAGGGGGCTTTGCGTTGTGCCTAACAACGCCCCTTAGCTGTTATGAAATGCACTGGTAACCCACTGCTTCTTGGGGCTTATTGCTTTATTGACCCATATGACCCATATGTGGTAGCCTGGTTAGCCAGACTATTTTGCGGCCGCTAGGGTGCGTCTAGATTTCTAGGCTACATATGTGGTACAGGGTCACATATCAGTTGACCACTATTCATTTGTCTATATTTAAAGGAACACGCCCACATTTTGGGAATTTAGCTTATTCACCGTATCCCCCAGAGTTAGATAAGTCCATACATACCTCTCTCATCTCCGTGCGTGCTGTAACTCTGTCTGACGCAGCCCCCGCTAGCTTAGCTTAGCACAAAGACTGGAAGTGGGTGGCTTTAGCTAGCATACTGCTCCCAATAAGTGACAAAATAACGCGATCATTTTCCTATTTATGTGTTGTGAATCGTATAGTCAAACCGTGTACAAATGACAAGGTGATGTGAGACACAGCGATCTTTTGACGGTGTACGTGCTGAGAGCTATGTTCTCTGGAGGCGGGGCACTGCCGCATGGGCGGAGTGATCTGCTCGCAGCACACGAGAAGCCCCTGGTGAGGAGCAGAGAGTTCGGTCAGAATTGTGCGAGTCGCTCCGCCCATGCGGCGGTGCTTCGTCTTCAGAGAGTGTAGTTCTCAGTGTGTGTACTGTTGGGGGATCGCTGTGTCTCATATCACCTTGTTGTTTGTACACGGTTTGACTATACAGATCACAGCACATAAATAGGAAAATGATCGCGTTATTTTGTCACTTATTGGGAGCAGTATGCTAGCTAAAGCCACCCACTTCCAGTCTTTGTGCTAAGCTAAGCTAGCGGGGGCTGCGTCAGACAGAGTTACAGCACGCACGGAGATGAGAGAGGTATGTATGGACTTATCTAACTCTGGGGGATACGGTGAATAAGCTAAATTCCCAAAATGTGGGCGTGTTCCTTTAAATAAATGTTTCAATATATTTAATGTTAACAATCAGATCTCTGCCACACCACATTGAAATTGAAAACCGCTTCAGTTGTAAGGTGCTGTGGTGTGGTTCTGTGTCTATCAGTATGTGTAAGATTTGCTTTGAGGGTCTAAAAAAAATGTATAAACAAGTGGATTTTTAAATCTTAATTTATCTGAAGTTCTTATCAGATGCCCACATTAAACAGCATTACAGCAACAGTTAAAGTCTCACCTCTTTCTTGTAAGATGGAGCATCACGTTCTTAAAACCTTGCATTTTTCTTCTACCTTCTGGTGGCACACCACACTCATTTAATCGTCTCTGATGCATCATAAAGTCTAGTGTGGGTGTCCTTGGTCCTAAAGAAAATCTTATGAATGATGCTAACCATCCCTCTCTCTCTCTCTCTCTCTCTCTCTCTCTCTCTCTCTCTCTCTCCTATAGGCCCCTCCACAGATGGGCACATTGGCGTTCTACAGATACGAGCAGCCCATTGTGGACTACTGCCAGGCTCACCAACCCCTACACATGAACAGGGGGTTCGAGCCGTCGTCCCGGGCCCTCGAGGGGGTGGGGGCACGAGAAAGATGCAGCGTCCCTTCAGCCGGCCTTCTTCCTTCCGTGCCTGCAGCCCCTCTGTCAGACATGCGTCCCCTACCACAGTGAACCACACACGGACACGCCTGACGTCCCCCGTTCTCCTCTACGAATGTCCCCACAGGGCGTACGGCCCACCCGAAACCAACCTAAACCAGACGAGAAACAGAGATATATGGGGCAGTGTGACTTGTGTGGACTATGAAGTCCCAGATGTCTTCTGAGGAAAGAATGGACTGTCATGAACTGGGTCAAAACGCTCTTGGGTTTGTCTTTTTCAGAAGTCATCAGTTTGTTGTGAAATCGGTTTGGAGAAATGTAACATTAAAAAACATTTGCTGATTTTTTTATCCTACATGCTTTGTGGAATCACCCTTTAAATGTTTGCGAGCCAAAACGTCTAATATAATTAACATCAGGAGGTTTATTGACTCAACAGCGCTCAAACAATTCAGACGTGTGTACATGATGTTCTTATAAACGTAAAATAATGTCCCATCAATGGAAATGAGAGGCAGAGCAGTAAGTGTATCCGAGCAGAAAATCTTTTTATCGTCTAGTTCTCTGATAAGGCCTATCAAAAGGCCCTCTGGCCCGTGAAGTGAGCTATTATTGCTTTATATGAAACTGCCCGAATTCAAGGTGAGGTGGTGAATTTGAATTGTAAATTAAAATCTAAACCTCACGCGTCAACGTTCATTCTGTGAATCTTAAAAAGTAGTCTTGCTTATATTGACCGTGTCCCTAATGATATGAGCACATCTCTTTTTTTCAAACTTGTGCGTCATTTACTAAAATCTTACACTAATCATAAAAAAGTTGACATAATTTGTGAGGCTTTTATATTGCCGTCCTTTATGATTTATTAACAGATGGGTCATTTCTCTTATGCAGTACTTGATGATGTAACTTTAAAAAATGAATGTGCTTGTATTGTAATTTATGTACAATACAATTTAAACGGTGGACTTAAAGGGGTCATATGACCAGTGTTGGGGGAAAGTACCTTTTAAAAGTAATGCATTACAATATTTAGTTACTCCACAAAAAAGTAACTAATTGTGTTACTTAGTTCCTTTTTTAATGGAAAGTAATGTTTACATAACTTTTAAGTTAGTTTTGCGTTACTTTTTCTTACTTGGCTGATCCATTCAGGCCTTGCAGGTGTTTTTAGTGCCTAAATTCTACGTTAATATGTTTTTATTTTTAAATTGAATTAATTAAACTGAAAAGTAACTTTTTAAAAAAGTAACTCAAATATTAATGTGTGCATTTATAAAGTAATGCGTTATTTTACTCGTTACTTAAGAAAAGTAATAATATTACGAAATGCGCGTCACTTGTAATGCGTTACCCACAACACTAACTATGATGGACAGTATGAATATGTACTCTGTAAAAGAAATGACCCAACTTTATTTTGGAGCCTAAAAATGGAGATAACGGATATGTGTTCAGATACCAGCCTGATCCAACGGGAATACGTATTTTTTAAGAGTTGGCTAATTCGTATGAAGTGAATCGTACGATTATTAGAAAAAACAATAATGATGCCCCAATCGTAACCCCAACATCATGTGGTCGTACGAATTAGCCACCTTGTAAATATGCACAAATTGCAATGAGATGGTGTTGTCTGATACCCATACTGAACTCAGATCTTTATTGTCATCATCATCGCTGTCTGGCTCTGTACTGAAGAACATCTACTGGACATCCCACTATACTTCAGAAAGACCCGGGTTACCCATTAAATGACACGGACAACCCACATTCCAGCTGGAACTGTAAAAATAAAGAAGACGGAAGGACTTATAGACACTGTACAGTGAAACTTTTCCTCAACCGGACTCGTCTTGTACATATTGTATAAACTAAAAACGAAAGATGTCTTTGCTTCTACAGAAACACAGTGTTGTTACCTAGAAGAGGAGCCTTATCTTTAATCCAAGAGAAAGTGTATGCTCGAATGCGTCTGCGTGTGTCAGCGCGGGTGCGTTAAACCGAGATAAAAGGAGAATTTCAGATAAATGGAAGACGGCTGCGTTAGAATATTAGCCTGCTGTTCGAAAACATTTGTTTCAAAGATTTGGTCTTTTTACTTTCCTTTGCGATTTTCAATAATTGCAACATATGTTTGATGCATCTGTCTGCTGGCATTCTGCGTCGAACGCCAGCGCACCAATTATGAGTACAGTGATTTTTCAACCAAATGTTTTTATACCAGTATTTATGTGGAAAAAAGACGACGACTAGTATATACTTTTTTGTTTTAAGTTCCTCCGAGCCCCTTAATGCGATACTTTACTCGATTTCTGTTCTGACGCAAAGGTTGTGATTATTTTAAGCGTTCGAATGTGTTTCCCTGTATCTTAGAAATGATGCTGAAATATTTCGTTTTGTCTATTCAACAGTTATAAAGCGTAAAATCCTTTTCTTTCCCATGTCTGAACGTCTCTTATTTTGTGTGTTTCACTTACTTACCTGTCAGATAAATCTGAGGTTGAGAAGCATATTTACAAAATAAAAAGCATATTGAGTGCTTATATTAGTAATAGTGTGAGAGTTAATGTGCCTATAAACACACCTTCTGTTCAATTTTCTCAACCACTTTGTCCATATTAAATATTAATTTCTTTGTCCTTCAGTCATATCGAAAAAACAAAAAAGAAACACGAGATAAATACATTTCATTCAGCTACCGGGCCGTAAGATGAAGGATCTTTAAGCAGAAGTACACTGCAGTGAAGTTAAAAGCACTGGCCGCATGTTGGTGATGAATGGTTATGTATTCCTCCACCTCCAGTATGGCGTTTCATCTATTACATTTTATTATAGCGCGTGCATCCATCAAAAACCTTCGGCTTTGTAGCGCCAGTTTGATCACCTTCAATCACAGATTCTTGCATTCACTCGATTTGACATTTCAGCTTTCACCCCGAGACTTAAAATTCTCGAATTCTCCGCCCATTAAGTTTTATTCCCTCTGGGAAACGATCGTCAATGGTGCAAAGCAGCTTTGAGCGCAGAGGACAGGAGAGAAATGTGCCGGTGTTGTAAAGATGTTAAAGTCCTTTATACGGGCCTGCTAACAAATATCTCCATTGGCTCTGTTGACCGTTTCAATTGGTCTATGCTTTATGCTCTTGGACTAATTTTAAAGTGAAAGAGGTACAGCAGAAATTGCGTCGTCGGCTCATTTACAGCCAGTTTAGAAATGAAACAAACAAGTCCGTTGCTAGAAACCCCACCTGACATTTCGCATACAGAGCTTAGAGTAATAAAAAACACAATGAATTACAATCATCGTCATTTTGCTTAAGAAACAAATAGTTATGGAAGTGAGAGGGAGCCATGGTGCGTGTGACCTCACAAGGCTTAACTCATGAATATTAATTAGGTGGTACACAGTTTACAATTTTGGTTGTGGTTATCATGCAATGTGTGTGAGGTAATAATGCTTGTGATCTTGTCTCTGCTCTATTCTTCTGTTGTTAAATGTTTTTTTTTTTAAATGCACCCCCTCCAAAAAAAAACCCAAAAGCGACTGGGGTCAAATGAACCAGACACCAGCCTATTGTAATAATAAAGGGCTTTTTTTAAGTCCATTGATATTTAATATGTGTTCTGAGTTTGTCACACCACAGAAAAAAAAGGTGTTATTAATCACCCAGACAAATTTGAATTATAAAAACATCAAGTAAATAAAAATAAGTTATTAAAATCTGGGAAAAATTTGCAGAATTCTCTGCTCACAAATGCTGGGGGTGTGTCCGCTGTCAGGGCAGAAACCACGCCCACTCGCGGGAAAGCTGCCGTCTCTTTCAACTTTCAAATACTGCTACAAACTGACTGGATGCTTGCCATTGTGTTAGGGGCGGGGCCAGGCTTAGTGGCTCCAGTGCATCATAGAGCCACCGTATTAGCCCCGCCCAAATAATCCACAGAAATGAGCAAAAATTGTTTAAAGGGATAGTTCACCCAAAAATGAAAAAAATGTCATTAATAACTCACCCTTATGTCGTTCCAAACTTGTAGACCTTCGTTCATCTTCAGAACACAGTTTAAGATGTTTTATATTTAGTCTGAGAGCTTGTTGACCCTTCATTGAAAATATACATACGGTTTACTGTCCATGTCCAGAAAGGTAATAAAAAAATCATTAAAGTAGTCCATGTGACATCAGTGGGTCAGTTTTGTGTCGAGGCATCAAAAACACATTCTGGTCCAAAAACAACAAAAACTACGACTCTATTCAGCACCGTTCTCTCTTCCGTGTCCGTTGTGAAGCGCATGCGCGAGACTAAAGTCATGTGACTGCAGTGACGCGGATGACTTACGACGCGGATGACGTACGACGCGGATGACGTACGACGCGGATGATGTACGACGCGGATGACGTACGACGCAGCTGACGTGTTATCTGGTGCGCCCCAGCTGTTTTTTTTTGTGCGCTTCGTTTACATTCTAAGGGAGACACATGCTGTTGAAAAAACAACAACTTCCCAAACATATGATAACACGTCAGCCACGTCACTGGAGTCATGTGACTTTAGTCTCGCGTATGCGCTTCACAACAGACGCAGAAGAGAAGACAATCCTGAATAAAGTCGTATTTTTGTTATTTTTGGACCAAAATGTATTTTCGATGCTTCAACACAAAACTGACCCACTGATGTCACATGGACTACTTTGTTAATGTTTTATTACCTTTCTGGACATGGACAGTATACCGTACACTGAAAAAAAATCAGTAGAAATTACAATGTTATTGCAGCTGGGTTGCCGGTAACTTACCGTAAATTTAAATTTATGTTATTTACTGGCAAGAGTTTGTTCAAAGTTAAATAAATTTTAAATATTAACAGGTCTTTGTCTTTATAGAATAAAACTATACAATAACAGCCTCATGCAGAGCATTCTGGGAACCAGAAATCATAATCAACCTTTTTCTGTTTTTTGCTTCAGATTTTGTTTCCCAAAATGTTTTGTTTGATGCTGTTTTTTAGTTTTACTCTGTAAAGACAAAGACTTGTATATGTTTAATGTTTATTTAACTTTGAACAAAATGTTAAATCTACGGTAAATTACCGGCAACCCAGCTGCAATAACATTGTAATTTCTACAGAATTTTTTTATAGTGGACGTAGATTTTCAATGAAGGGTCAACAAGCTCTCAGACTAAATATAAAACATCTTAAACTGTTCCGAAGATGAATGAAGGTCTTACGAGTTTGGAATGACACGAGGGTGAGTCATTAATGACATTATTTTCATTTTTGGGTGAACTATGCCTTAAACGGTGTAACTACACAATTCAATACTACATAGTATTTGTAACGTGTTTCAGCAATACAGTTTTGTTTATCCAACACAACAGCAGAGAAGTTACTTTTCAATGCAGCCTTAGATAGTGTTCTAAGTAGTTTTGAACGCAATTTATTAAAAAAAGAGCAACTTTTGGCATTAAACAATTTCATATCCAAGAAGGATGTTTGGATATGGCAAGACATGATAGCCATAGAGTTTTATAGGATTATAGGACCAACCTTCATCGACGAAGTCCATTTAACTTATAAATGGTAAGTGGTATTTATTAATATCATATTGTCATTATGCCTGAACTGTGGTTATCATGGAATGCATACCCGATAAAAGTTGTTTACATTTGAATTGATGTCGCTCTAAATATATCATCTGGTATACTTGAAACGATTGGCTATGAGCTACGCATTTGATAGACATTCGTAGTGCCCAATAAACGTCTCAAATACGAGAAAATGAGCATAGGGTTCCCAGACCACGTCTCATTCTCTATGAGACTGGTCTGGTGTTAGCCAAGCTAGTGTATAGACATAATTCTCTTAAATGACTTTACAAAAGCTGATTAACAGACTAGTACAATAGTTTTAGAAAACACATAGTTTTGCTCATCTCTAATAAAAAATTCAACAAAAAATCCAACTGCCCACTGAGCACTGCTATATTTTTCTTTCTCGTACCTTCTTACAGTACATGATTTGAGGAATCTATTCTTAATGACCAATTTAACATTTAAATAATGAACTGTCACTGTCAGTCATGAGTTTTTTTTATCTGTATTAGGAACAGAAAGAAACTTAATCCATGTGCCTGGACAGAGAAAAAGAGGTAGGTGAGATAACATTGGGTTTAAGACTGGCATAGTGAAAATTACACCAGCTCCCCAGACTAATACTCTTGTCACGGTGACGTGCCTGTCATGTACTGCAGTGTACATTGAAACTTTAAAGTTTCAGTAGCCTTCAGTAGCTTAAGCTAAAGATGTTAAGATAGCAACGCTACCCATTTCTTAAAAACAACTATCTACACTACAAGCAACTAGTTACCACATAAATTACACACCTCAGTGTAAACCAGTAGCACTGATCCTTCTAGTGTGTCACACCAAGTCAAGTTTAATCAGTCGGAGCCAAATGCCCTGCAAAACAAACACTATACATTATTCTTGTCAATGGCCACTATATATAGGACATAAAAATGCTCCCTTATATTTAAATTGTCTAGTAATTTTGCAGAATTTATAACTTGTATAATGCATTCTTCTGTAAATTGTGAATAAGAAATTTTTTTACCACGATGCAATTATTGTGCATTCACTGAACGCAGTTCTTTTAACATGTTTTGTCGTATATAGCATATAGACCTCAGTGAACTTCTATAAATCAACACTTTTCACAATCAGCCCCAATCATATTCTCATTGTATTTGCTTATTTATTAAATTATTTCTAACTCCAGCCCTGGCATAACAAGGGATGAAATATAAGATAATGCGCTGAGAGCCTTTGATTTTCTTCACCTTTTGCTGACATTTAAAGTTGTTTTGTTCCATCAAAACCTACAAGATAAAATGAGTCATTTTCAAAGCAAGAACGTCTCAGTGCATCAATAGATTTTATTCTGTAAACAAACTACTTCATATTCTTTAAGACGGATTGATTTTCTTTCTCCTAACAAAAATCCACATTTTAAAATGGAAACTTAAGGGTCAGAAGTGAAGACGGAAGACAGGCCTAATGGAGAGAGCTGCCATTTACAGAACAAATGGAAAGTTTTCTCGTTTTCATATACAAAACATCTATATAATTGTAAAAGTAATAAAGAGACGCAACAATAATAAACTGGAAGAGTTGTGAAGATTCTTCAAAACCATGGGCCTTATTCATAAAATGCTACATACCATCTTAAAGGAACACGTCCACATTTTGGGACTTTAGCTTATTCACCGTATCCCCCAGAGTTAGATAAGTCCATAAATAGCTTTTTCATCTCCGTGCGTGCTGAAACTCTGTCTGATGCACCCCCGCTAGCTTAGCTTAGCACAAAGACTGGAAGTGAATGGCTCCAGCTAGCATATTGCTCCCAATTAGAAACAAAATAATGCCAACATTTCCCTATTTATAGTCTCTTATGATCTTGCTATTTATACACGGTGTGACTATACAAATCACAACATATAAATAGGAAAATGTTGGCATTATTTTGTCACTTATTGGGAGCTGTATGTTAGCTGGAGCCATTTACTTCCAGTCTTTGTGCTAAGCTAAGCTAGCGGGGATGCGTCAGACAGAGTTACAGCACGCACGGAGATGAACAAGATATGTATGGATTTCACTTATCTAACTCTGGGGGATACCAATACGGTGAATAAGCTAAATTCCCAAAATGTGAACGTGTTCCTTTAAATTTGATCTTACAATCATTTGTCAAAAGCACATACGTGTGATTCAGAGAACTTTTACACCTCACTGTCAGATGTGAATTGAAATGTGACCACAAAACCAGCTATAGAGTTCAGGTTTTTGAAATTGAGATTTTTAGGCCTACATCATCTCAACGTTGAATAAATAAGCTTTCCGTTAACTTATGGTTTGTTAGGATAAGATAATAGTTGGCCAATACAACTATTTAAATATCTGGAATCTGATGGTGCAAAAAAATCTAAATATTGAGAAAATCACCTTTAAAGTTGTCCACATAAAGTCCTTAAAAATACACATTACTAATAATACATACATTTTTCATATATTTACAGTAGAAAATGTACTAAATATTTTCATAGAGCATGATTTTTACTTAATATCCTAATGATTTTTGGCATAAAAAAATATAATTTTGCTATTGCTATAAATGAAGAGTTTCGTTGCAAAACGAGATAAATCCATTTTTTACATTTTTCTCGAAACATGTTTATTATTATGTTATCATGTTATTCTTTTGTTTTATACTTAGCTGTATTTTTTAAGTTATGAAAGTTTAAATCAAAACAAACCAACTGCAGTTGCATTGAAATTAATTGGAATGCACAACCAAAAAACGAGATTTCTGAACAATTTAAAAAAACGTCTCGGTTACGGATGTAACCCTCGTTCCCTGAAGGAGGGAACGGAGACGTCACGTCGTGACCGACGAATTGGGAGCTCGCTTAGAGAGACCAATCTGCTTCGAATACTACTAAAACGCCAATGAACTTGGCATTGAGATATTTGCATAATGCTGGCGCCGCCCCGCCAGGTGCGTATATAAGGCGCACGTGCAAATAGGGAAATCAGCTTCTGTTCGCTGAGAAAGCCGGAAGGTGACCGGCCTAAACAGCAGGTGGCAGCACCTGTGGCGACGGGACGTGACGTCTCCGTTCCCTCCTTCAGGGAACGAGGGTTACATCCGTAACCGAGACGTTCCCTTTCAGTCGGTCACTACGACGTCACGTCGTGACCGACGAATTGGGAAACCCTACTAAAACGCCACTAGGGGCTGACCTCTTCCAGTGTCTGCTTAAAGCCCTCCGGTTCCACTTAAGGATAGGAGAATTAGGTTTCAAGGCAGAAGGCCGGGCACTAGATGTTCCTTTAACCCCACAGTAGTGCCAGTGACTGGGAAGCGCCCTAACTGAGCGGTATAGGGACGCTGCGGAAGCCACCGCCCCGTTAAGGGCTAATGGTGGACGAAAGTCAACCGTAGTTGAGGTATAAATGACAGCCGTGGCTGTGTAAGCAAAGCAGTGCTCTGCTAAGGGAAACGTGGGCTGGTAGGATTAACCCCACGGAATAATACTCACAAAGGAACCCGTTGGGACACAATGTGGGGCCCTGGCCAAACACGTAGGTTCGTAAGAATACAACTAGTGAAAGGCTGACAGCCAATGCTCCGCAACAAAGGCTGTCAAGGCAGTGGAGAGAGCAAATCAAACCATTACGCATTTTTGCTCTGTTAGCCTTCCATACTGAAAACTCAATTTGGAGCCTCAGTCGGAGGCTGCAAGCCGACTTGCGAGTCTGCTCTCCGTGTCCTCCCTGGTGAGGACAGAACACGAGAGGATACAGGCTCGATACGAACATTGTAGAATCTAATGAACGTATTAGGTGTCGCCCAACCAGCAGCTCTACAGATGTCTGTTAGCGAGGAACCACGAGCTAATGCCCAAGATGAGGCAACACTCCGAGTGGAGTGCGCTCTCAAATTAAAGGGGCAAGGAATGCCCTGCAAATTGTAAGCCAGGGCGATAGTATCAACTATCCAATGAGACATCCTCTGCTTAGTGACAGCTTTCCCTTTCTGCTGGCCACCATAACAAACAAAGAGCTGGTCTGAGGTCCTGAAGCTTTGCGTGCGGTCCACGTAGAATCGCAGTGCGCGTACGGGGCACAACAAAGCCTCGGTTGGGTCTGCCTGCTCCAAAGGCAATGCTTGCAAGCTCACCACTTGATCTCTAAAGGGAGTAGTGGGAACTTTGGGCACGTAGCCTGGTCTGGGTCTCAAGGTCACGCTCGAGACAGAAGGACCAAACTGAAGGCACGAATCGTCAACAGAGAATGCATGTAAATCCCCTATTCTCTTCACCGAGGCCAATGCTAGTAGGGTCAGAGTCTTCATGGATAGAAGCTTCAGACTCGCAGACTGCAAAGGCTCGAACGGAGGACTCTGTAGCGCTTTCAGCACCATGGACAGGTCCCAGGGAGGAATAGAAGGAGGGCGCGAGGGGTTTAGCCTGCGAGCGCCTCTCAGGAATCTAATAACCAAATCATGCTGGCCCACTGATCTGCCGTTAATAAGTGAGTGATGCGCAGATATAGCGGCGATATCAACTTTAATAGTGGACGGTGACAGCCTACCATCTAACCTTTGTTGAAGATATAAAAGCACAATGTTAATAGGGCATTCTCTGGGGTCCTCGCGTTGCGAAGAGCACCAGGTGACGAAAAGGTTCCATTTTAACGCGTAAGCCCGTCTCGTGGACGGAGCTCGTGCCGCGTCAATAGTGTTAGATACCGCCTGGGGCAAATCACTTAAACCTTGCGCGCGCTCAACGACCAAACGTGGAGATTCCACAGGTCGGGGCGCGGGTGCCATAATGTGCCCCCTCCCTGAGAAAGAAGGTCCTTCCTCAGGGGAATCCGCCAGGGAGGGGCTGTCGCGAGGAGCATTAGTTCCGGAAACCAATTCCTGGTCGTCCAATATGGGGCGATCATTAAAAGGCTCTCCTCGTCCTGCCTGACTTTGCACAGTGTCTGTGCTATTAAACTCACTGGGGGAAACGCATATTTGCGCATGCCCCGCGGCCAGCTGTGTGCCAACGCATCCACGCCGAGGCTGCCCTCGGTTAGTGAATAAAACAGGCGACAATGGGTATTGTTCGGTGACGCAAATAGGTCTATCTGCGCTAAACCGAATTTCCTCCAAATCAGCTGGACCGTCTGGGGGTGGAGTCGCCATTCGCCGGGGTGCGCCGCTCGGGAAAGCGCGTCTGCCGCTGTATTGAGCGAGCCCGGTATGTAAATGGCACGAAGGGACCTCAGATGCTTCTGACTCCAAAGGAGGAGACGACGAGCAAGATGCGACAGGTGACGAGAGCGCAAACCGCCTTGACGGTTGATATACGCTACGGTCGCAGTGTTGTCTGAGCGCACTAGTACATCCTTCCCTCGCAGCTCCTGAGCGAAGCGTACGAGTCCCAGATATACTGCCCATAACTCGCGGCAATTGATATGCCAATGCAACTGGGGTGCTGTCCACACCCCCGAAGCCGTGAGCTCGTCGTACGTGGCTCCCCAGCCCGTGTCGGAGGCATCTGTGTGCACAACAGCATGCCGGGAGACCTGTCTCATGGACACGCCGGCCCTGAGAAACGCGGGGTCTGACCACGGGGGGAATGTTATGCGACACGCAGGTGTAATGGTTACACGATGAATGCCAGCGCGCCACGCTCTCCTCGGGACTCGATCGTGAAGCCAACGCTGAAGCGGTCTCATATGGAGCAGCCCGAGCGGTGTCACGGCCGCTGCTGCTGCCATACGCCCCAGGAGTCTCTGAAATTGTTTCAGAGGGACCGCATTCTTCCCTCGGAATGAACCGAGGCAAGTCAGAATTGATTGGACGCGCTCTTCTGTTAAACGCGCCGATAAATCGATCGAGTCCAGTTCCATACCGAGAAAAGAGATCCTCTGCGTGGGGCAGAGTTTGCTCTTTTCCCAGTTGACCCGAAGACCCAAACGGGCGAGATGTTGAAGTGTTAGATCTCTGTGTTCGCACAGCGTCCGCCGAGAATGCGCTATTATAAGCCAATCGTCGAGGTAAGCCAGAATGCGAACACCGCTCTCTCTGAGGGGCTTTAACGCCGCCTCTACCACTTTCGTGAACACACGGGGAGAGAGAGACAGCCCGAACGGTAGTACTTTGTATTGGTATGCCCGCCCCTCGAACGCAAACCGGAGAAACGGTCGGTGACGAGGGAGAATGGACACATGAAAGTACGCGTCTTTCAGGTCTATCGCTGCAAACCAATCTTGGGGGCGTATTGCACTGAAAATTTGTTTCGGTGTAATCATCCTGAAAGACCTCTTCTGAAGAGATTTGTTCAGGACACGCAAATCCAAAATCGGTCGTAACCCGCCGCCTTTCTTGGGTACTATGAAATACGGGCTGTAAAAACCCGATCTCATCTCGGTAAGAGGGATCGGCTCGATCGCGTCCTTCGCCAGCAGGACTTCGACCTCTGCACGCAGTACATGTGCAACGGACGCTTTCACCGTGGTGAAACGTATGCCCGCAAATTTGGGAGTGTGCCGATTGAATTGAATTTCGTAACCGAGGCGGATCGTGCGTAAAACCCAACGAGACGGACTGGGAAGCTGAAGCCAAGCCCCCAGGGACCGTACGAGAGGAATTAACGGCACTACCGGTGTACCCGCGGCGGGGCAGCGAGGCGGGACAGGTGGGACTGCCGGTGCGTCTGCCGTGACAGCATAAGCATCTACAGTATGTGTGTGTGTGACACTGACCTGAGCCCGCTGAGGTAAACGGTCGTCCGGTCTCCTCAGCTGAGGACGCAGACTCCGAAGGGGTTGCTGGTGGTCCGGTCTCCGAAGGGGAGAGCTCGAACTCCTCAGAACACCCACTGGCGACAGAGGAGAGGGAGGAAGAGCATCTGACTGCCCGCTCACATCTCTCTCGATCCTCTGGAGACCTGGAGAAGGAATAGGAATGCACTCTTTTTGTGGTTTTGTGGGTGCCGGCTGAGAAGCCGGCGGAACAGAAACAAAACGAAACAAAAGATTCTCCACCCGGCCCTCTACCGGTGGAAGGAGCGGTGCCGTCACCGTCTCCCGTAGAGTGATCCCATCCAACTCCAGGTCGCCCGTCTCAGGGCCGCTTCGATTTCCGTTTGCCACGGGAAGCGGGTGGTGCGGGCGGGGCGGGCTGCCGACGGCTGTTCCCTCTCCGTGGTCTAGAAGACGTTCTAGCGGGGGGGGGGCGGAGGCAGCCGCCGGAGGGCGCCCTCGGCGAGGAGCAGACGGGGCCGCCGGCGCTGGGGGGCGAGATGCAGGTCGCTTGCGCCGGGGCATGATCTGAGCGATCGCTTCCGTCTGCTTCTGGGCGGCGGAGAACTGCTGGGCAAACGACTCCACCGACTCGCCGAACAGGCCTGCCTGGGATACGGGCGCATCCAAGAACTTGTTCTTTTCTGCATCCGTCATGTCAGCCAGACAGAGCCACAGATGGCGTTCCTGGACCACCATCGTGGACATCGCACGACCGATCGCCTGTGCCGTGACCTTCGTAGCACGGAGGGCCAGATCCGTAGCGGCCCGGAGCTCCGAAAGCACAGGCGAGTCGTGTCCTCCCTCGTGCAGATCTCTCAAGGCCTTGGCCTGGTGGACCTGCAGCAACGCCATAGCGTGCAGGGCTGAAGCCGCCTCTCCACATGCATGATAGGCAGCCCCCGTTAAACCGGAAGACTGTCTGCAAGCACGGGAGGGGAGGGCTGGGCGATCCTTCCAGGTGGAAGCGGTGGCCGGACACAATTGCATCACAACCGCGCGCTCCACGGGGGGGATTCCCGTATAGCCCTTAGCGGCTCCATCGGTGAGGGAGGTGAGGGGGGAGGGCTGAAACGGCCGTAAACGGGTAGAATACGGCGACCTCCAGGTCCTGGTCAGCTCCTCGTGCACCTCGGGGAAGAAAGGTACCGGCGGAGAGGGTTGTGAAACCCGGGCAGCTCCAAAGAACCAATCATCCAGGCGGGACGGCTCGGGCTGTGGGGGGTGAACCCACTCCAACCCGACGGTCTCCGCCGCTCGAGAGAGCACGGCCACCATCTCTGGATCGAAATCCGGCGTCACGACCCGTCCGGAAGGGGGGAGGACATCCAGATCCTCAGAGGTAGAGGGCCCACCCTCGGATGCTGCGGTCTCCGTGGACCCGGAGGGAGGCACGACAGATCCAACAGACATCGTAGAACACGACTCTGAAGTTTCCATCGGCGCATCAACCGGCTGTGGATGAGGAGGCTGAGAGGCAGAGGACGAATCCCCTGCCCGGTTCAGCACAGTGATGCGGAGATCATCCTTCGAGAGCTTCACAGCCGCACCGTGGCGGCGATCAGAGCTCGTCAGACGTGGGTTGCGTTTTTCCCGGAGGAAAGACAACCGTCTCCGCAAATCCACAAGGGACATGTTCTCGCAGTGAGAACACTTACCCCCAGCGAACGCTGCCTCAGCGTGCTCGATGCCCAAGCACGAAAGACAATGCTCGTGACCGTCCTTCGGACCCATATACTTCCCGCATCCAAGATCGCACGGACGAAAAGCCATCCTGAACAGGACGCTAATGTCCGGATATACGAGAGAGTGGCTGCCTTTAACAAGGCACAAAGCTCTCTCGTATCACTCTTTTAGGGAAATTCACTCAGATGCTCAGTTGATGATGCGCACAGGGAAGGCAACGCACACACTAAACTCAAAACAAAAAAGATGCAGAGCCTGTGGAATACTGCGAAGCGTCCGCTGTGGTACTGCCAGTCCAACCAACTTCCGCAATCGATCCCAACAGAGTGAAGTAGCTTCTCAGTAGCAGATACTGCCGGCTTTCGAAGCGATAAAAAGCTGATTTCCCTATTTGCACGTGCGCCTTATATACGCACCTGGCGGGGCGGCGCCAGCATTATGCAAATATCTCAATGCCAAGTTCATTGGCGTTTTAGTAGCACTCGAAGCAGACCGGTCTCTCCAAGCGAGCTCCCAACTCGTCGGCCACAACGCGACGTCGTAGTGACCGACTGAAAGGGAACGGTGGTTATCTCGTTTTGCAACGAAACTCTTCAAATATACCTGTGCGACTTATAATGGTTTTGTGGTCCAGGTTTACATGTGATCTTGAAATTGTACGCAGCTGAAGTTTTTGAAAGGTTGAAAATTATTTTTAAATGTTGTTTGTTGTTCGTTTAATGCTACACATTTTTGTTCAAACACAATTTCAATGCATACATAAATGGGTAACTCTTTGACATAACTTCATCTTTTTGAAAATACTCAACCCAGTTAAGATGATTAACTGCTTGCTAAGTTCAAATAAATTGTAAGTTTACTTTATCCATTTGTGTTGCGACAACATGGACTAACTTAAAACTATGGCCCTTCCCAGGTGAAAAAGTAGTACACTTCCATAGTGTACTTAAAGTGCTTTATTTTCGCACACTAATTTTGTACTTAATATACTAAAAATTAATCTTTAACTCTTAAGATGTTCTTAAGATCATCTATGTGTACTTCACTGTGCTATTTTGAGACACCATAAATATGAACTAAAATGTGCTAAAAATGTATTTTAAAATGTATTTAGGTACCACTTGTACTTAACTTGAACCCATCTTTGTATGAAAGTTGAGGTCAAGTTTAACACAAGTATTAACTAAATAATTTTTTAATACAGAGATAGTATGTTAAAAGTAAATTTTGGTTCACGGTGTATCAAAATAGCACAGTGAAGTACACTTAGATGATCTTAAGAACATCTTAAGAAGTATTAAAGATTAATTTTTAGTATATTAAGTACAAAATTAGTGTGCGAAAATAAAGCACTTAAAGTACACTATAGAAGTGTACTACTTTTTCACCTGGGTGTGTCCCAAATGGCACACTCTGGACTTATGGTCCTCCTCAGAGCCCACACTTTGATGACATCACGTAGTGCAGATTTTAGGGACACTTGATGCACATGGGTGCACCGTAGTCGTATTTTGGGAAAGACTCGACCGTCACGCCGAAAATAGGAAGAAAAGTTGCCAATCAGTGTGAACTCCTCCCTTGCGTCATCTGATTGGTCTGAATGCTCTTTCGCAAGGACTTCTGGGTTGGTAAAGTGCGCGAAACCGAAAGGGGTATAAACGGAGGTCTGAGCCAGCTGCAAATGGGTGGGTTAGCAGCAAGTGGGTGGAGCTTTAGCCGCAAGTGGGCTATACAAACTTCCAGAGGATTCACCACCGTCCCATTTGAAGCTTAAACTCCTCCTACTTGCACATTTCTGAAATCCCTCCTACTTGCGGAATAAGCTCCTCCCCCTTGTGGCATAAGCTCCTCCCACCTGCAGTCTCCAGGCTGCAGCGATATATACTTGGCGAAACCTGCTGCAGTTCGGGCTTAGCCAAAAACTGCATCAAGTGGGCAAAGGGGGCACTTATGAGCACACTTTGAAGCATAAAAATGACAGTTGGGACATCCAACGGACTCGTAGACTAAGCGAGCATGCACAATTTAAGGCCATGAGACCGAAAGTCCACATGAAGTTCACCATTTGGGACAGGGCCAATGAAGAGGACTGAGTTCCCAGCATGCTTTGCTCTCATAACAAATGAAGACCGTTAATGTTAAACTTAAGTGCTAAATTGTGTTTGGCTTAGGTTCAGGATGAGCATGTTCACATCATTCTGGCACGTATGCAGCTTTACTCGTTGAGTAATCATGCGCAAATACTCATGCTGTCAGCACCATTCATTACATATGGTAAAAACTAAAGAAATGTGTTTTTTTTTTTGTGTTTTTTTTACAACAAAAGCGAGTTAGTTGGCTAAACACACATTTTATTTTCAACATGAATTTCAACAAATTGAACTTAACAATAAACATAAGTCCCCCCGACCAGCTTATGTTCAGATAAAGCAATTCAATAATGTGAAAATAAGTGGCATAATTGTATTAAGTTAAACCAACAAGCAATTTTTTGATTGCTAAAATTATGTCTTTTTAATGTTATTTACATATTAAAAAGCACCTGTCAATGTTTAAGTCATCTTCAAACAGAATGGCTTATGTTTCCTAAACCTGCAGCAATTTGACAAGCAAAAGTGCGCATGTCTGCTCAGACCCTGATGTGTCGTTAAGCACTTTTCCACGTCAAATAAATATGAACGCTGCCATGGATTTTTTGTGTACGCACACTCTGCGCTCGAATGTTAAATGAGGCCTCTGGTTTGTACCAACATTAGGGTAAGTAATGAGAAAACTTTTCATTTTTTTGATGAATTGTTTAACTGTTAAAGTAGTTGATCTACATGTTTATTTATCCATTAGAAGTTCTGCTTTCTCCTCATTTTCCAATTAAGTTTCTGCATTTTTGTTCAGAGATCTGCAATTTAATGGGGCTTTTTCATAAGATGCTTTACAGGCTTTCTGCTCCATTGGCTACATTTGCCATAAACGCAATACAAAAAAAAGAACAAGTTCAGTCTGTACTGGAATATTCTCTTCTGTTCTACAATCAGTAAAGGTAATTATATGAAAACCTCCCAAATTGGAAAGCTTAAATCATTTAAATGAAGATGTGAGAGTTTCAAGCGCACTTGCGGGAGACGCATCCCATTTTGTAATTGAGAAGCGAAAGCTATTTGAGTCGACATTATGCTCATTACAAATAATACGAGATATGAATACTACAGATCTCATTTACACACTAACTTGTTTCCGAGCATTGTTGCCGTGAGATTAATGGGATGGAGTTTAAAGTCAATTGTCTAGCACAAGGCCTGGTGTCAAATATGCAAACGTGTATACATACATCATTCATGCATGTGACAATTAGTGTGTACCCGATACTTAAAATCTGATGCATGTATGCATGTTTGGTTCGGTAAGTGCATGTTGAATGTATGTATGTATAATAATGTACACGTCAAAGTCATGAAGATAGTTTCTCTGAATAATTGTAGGACGCTGGAAAACCAAAGGTAAAACGATCGCCTGGGAATGTGTTTTTTTAAACAGGTTTTATTGGCAGAGGACTCTGCATCAGTGTCACATATGTGCCAGGCAGATGGGATGCGGGCAGGTTTGGCAGCAGGAATGAAGACGTTCAAAACTACAGGTGTGTGATATAAGTCATCAACGACTTTATATGCATATTCTAAAAATACAATGCATTTCAAGGTTAATTGGAAAAATGTAAAGTGAACGATTGATTCAGAGAAATGAAGCAATCTGTTATATAAGTATCTCAAAAATGACCGCTGACATCTTGCGCTGATGCCAGATTATGCGCAGAAGGGATCGTGAGGTGGAGCCATGATATCAGGGCCCCACCCATTTTCCCATTTGACTCAAGTTGTCACATCCATTTTTAATAGCATCTAATGACAAACTTAAAGGCAGGGTGCATGATTTTTTAGAAACGCTTTGGAAAAGGGAGTCGGGCCGAGTACCAAAACACACTTGTAGCCAATCATCAGTAAGGGGCGTGTCTACTAAACAACATCATTGTCTGGGTTGTTTATGTGTGGGGTGGGTCTATCAAAAAAGGTCCAGATTCTATTGGGGTAGGGGCGTGTTTGATCAGGTGATTTCAAATGTCAACATTGGCTTTCAGAGATGATGCACCCTGCCTTTAAATCAAACTAATACTTAAAAGTATACTGTAAAAATAGTCTTGTTTGTTCAGTAAGTTACCTGGTTACCTTTTTGAGAAATGTTGAGTTCATTCAACTTTAAAATATTAGTTGACTCAAAATGTTAGCTGACATAACAACCCAGTCTCACGGCAAGTCGTGTTATAGTAACAAAAATGTTTGCTGCCACGAATTTACGCTTTTTTCGTGACTCTGGTGACTAATGTCTTTTTCGTCCTTCCCAGCACGAATTTCTATCAATGGCTTTTCGTGTCTGTGCCACGACTTTCTTTATCGTGTCATTTTATATTTTGTTTTCTTATCGTTCTTTCCTATTTTTTGACAATTGTCGCTTGGGGTTTGGGTTAGAATCACTTTCTGCGACTTCCTAACCCAAACCTCAACTCTAACCCCAACTCCAGTTGAGAATAGTTTTAAAAGCAGACGAAAAACATGTAAAAAAACAATGCATAAAATTAAACGCAAACTCCGAATCTAACCCTAACCCCAAGCAACAATGATTTAAAAATAGGAAAGGAAGATGAGGGGGAAAATGACACGATAAAAAAAGTCGTGGCACAGATATGAAAAGCCATTGCTAGAAATTCGTGCTAGGAAGGACGAAAAAGACATTCGTTTCCAGAGTTACGAAAAACAACGGAAATTTGTGTCAGCAAACACGAATAAATTTTCGTTACTATAACACAACTTGCCATGAGACTGTGTTGAACACAACCATTTTTTGTGTAATTATTTATGTTTTGCTCACTTTCTATTAATTTACTAGAGAGGGTGGGGTTTATGACCTATACTGCAGCCAGCCACCAGGGGGCGATCAAAATGTTTTAGCTTTACTTTGCAGGCCGTATACGGCACACCTGGTTAAACAACAAAGAAGACCAAAAATACCATAAATATAGTCCAAATAGTTTTAAATATTTTCCAACTTTTCTGAAATCATAACAAAACCCAAACGTGAGTGTTTACAAGATAAACAATCTCCTCATTGCGCAACAACTCTCAAAACCAATATGCCGGCACTAGACTTCAGGTTAGGTGTTTTGTTGGACGCTTTAGGTTTGACATAAATGACGACGTATGACAGAAGCTTCATTTGTATGCGAAGGATTTCTTCTCCACAAACAGCAGTTCAGAGGTTTAAGACTTCTGCAGCAACTCCTTCCATTTAGCGCTTGATGGATTCACAGCCTGCTGAACATCTACAACATGACTGATGTCTCCGAGCAGTGCAGAGTGAATGGTGAGATGGTTTTAGGTGGTGTACCGCAGTGGAAATCAGCTGTCTCTTTACTGCCTTCTTTTCGGTTCGGTACAAGGTCCTGTCACAGCGAGCGAGAGGACGGCACTCCAGGCAGGGTGGCTCTGAAAGACTCTGATTTCCCCGGGGATTCTGTTGGGAAGGGGGTAAGAAGTGAGAAAGCCATGCCAACTCTCAGATAACTGTGCAGAGCAACACACACACACACACACACACAGTATGTGGACCTGCAGCACGACATCAGCCCAAAGCCGTCAGGGTTATTTTTAAACTTGCCTGAACAAGCCCTGCCCTTTTTCAGAGTCCTCATTTTGTCCGAGTTACTTCCAGGATGCCGTTCAGTGCCCAGAGCACTAGTGGATCTTTCGGAAATCGTTCAGGAATATTGTGAATTAATCGTTTTCTTTTTATGCTTTGAAATATTTTATCGGGTTGATATTGGTGATTATATTTTTTGTATAGTAATTTTTTGTCGCAAATCATTGTAGAGTCTGGAATAATCCTCGAGTTGGTTCTTCAATGGTCAAAACCGGCCACAAATTCATTTTATTTGTCTGAATCACACAATGTCAAAATACATTTTAACAAGGACTGGAAAGGTCATAGAAAGCCTTGTAAAGACTCAGAGGAATTGCAATAATTAATATTTGAAAGAAGATGTGCTTCCTTGTCATACAGTAAGGAATGCACAAATATCTTAATGGCCATATAACGATAATCTAGAAATTGATTTTTAGGCGTTATATGAACAGTGTTGGGAGTAGTTAACTAAAAGTAGCGACACTACTAACTTAAAAAAAAAATTCTGTAGCTTTACGGTGGTTCAGTTAACAGTGTAGCTTTAACAGTAGTTAAATACTTTTTCCAACATGGAGCGCGACCACGTTGTGCCTCCTCCGCAATAGACTGAGCGCAGCAGCGTCTTCTTCTCTTCTTAAATCACAAACTCAAACTGTTCATTACCGCCATCTATTGTTATATCACGCGTCATTGCAGAGATAGTCTGATGATTTCGTACATAATGTACGGGAGTACGTCAACACACAATCATATTATAATGTCTGTGATGGAGCGGCACGACCGCAGAATCTGAAAATGTAGAGATTAATTCCCAATGAACATATTTGCCCATGTTCATGTCTCTTAAAAAAACAAAACAAAAAAACAGAATCTGTCCTGCCACTGTTTTGTAACAAACCTATAAGAGCACTAACGTTTTGTTTGCGCCACTGCATCTTTCAATCAAACAGAAAAGGAAATCTGCATTTAACTTATATTATATACTTAGTGCATTTATCAAACCACATTATTTAAAGCAACACTAAAAACTTTTTGCTCTTTGCTCCCCCTACAGGTTAGAAGCATAATTGTTCATTACCACTGTCGTAAATACTGCAGCATAGCTGTCTCTGATTGGATTGTAGGTCTGCCGTAAAGCAAGTTTTTGTAGTTTTCACTCGAACTACAGGACCACGACCCGACGGTTGGAATCTTCTTTAGTGCGGTTTTGGCCGATAGAGGGCTGCAAAGTGAATGTGAAAGTGCCGTTCACCCTGTTTTGAGTGGATGAATGACTGAAACTTTTTTGGAAACTTTATTTTAAGGTTAAAAAAACTCTTCGGTGTTGCTTTAATTACTTAGTTTGTTTATAATAATTATTAATAATGATTCATAATTATTATTATAAAGAGCTGAAATAAAAATGTTTTTTAAGTCATTAAAAACATTTTTATGCTCTCTATTTTTTTCTTTTTATTACTATATATTATCAATCAGTTTGAGATGAATATAGAATACTGAAATCATAATTGTATTACATTAAGTTGTTTTAAACCCCAAATCCTTTTCTTAAAACATTTTTCATTAAAATGATATTCAGTTATTTGTAATATTACGTTATTGTAAAAATTTAAGTAGTTTAAAAGTAGCTAGCTACTTTTTATAGTAACTTGTAGTGTAGCTAACTACTTTTTCAGATACGTAGTTTGTTTAACTACTTTTACTGAGCTTGTAGCTTAGTTAACTACAGTTTCAAAGTAGCTTCCCCAACACTGAACTTGATGTGTTTTCATGAGGTTCAACCTTTAACATCGATTTTCCTCCAAGCCATTTCTCAATGGTCAAGAAAATGACCGGATCTAACTTTCTGTAGTTGGTCAAAATAGATCTGTAAAAAATTTAAATGAACAAGCCACAATGTTGACAGAAAATGGTTAACTCTTTCCCCGCCGTCGACGAGTTATCTCGTAAATTAAGAGAAAATGTTTGAATAAAAAAAACGTGTTCCTGATGAATTTTTATGTTGATCTGCAATACTGAGATTATACACTAGATGGCTAATTTATGAAAAAAACTGAAGCCAAAACGTTATTTACTCATTTTAAACTCTGTGTATGTTTTGATAATCGTTCTGAATCTGATCACTAACAAAATTCCTTCACAAAAATTGCTTTTTGCTAAATAAATATGTATTTTTAAAGAAAAATACCCATGTTTAAGAGTTTATACGCAGAGAAAATAATATAAATAGGATAAAATGTTTGTTTCCTGTTTTGTTTGTTTAAAGCAGAGGGCCTGTTCTTTCATTTGATATAGTTGTATGTTTATATATTTTTTGAAGAAAATTTTTCCTGGAAGGCATTTTGTGAAACTTTTGTGAAAATCACAAAAAATGCTCGCGGGCAACTTTTCTAAAAAAATGGCTGGCGGGGAATGAGTTAAAAGAGAAATGCAAAAATGCAACTGAGGGGAAAAGTGTGAAAAAATGGACAAGAAAAAAAAGATAATGGCTTGACAGCATTTTTTCAAGCTAACATTTTATCAAAAGTTGTATTTTGTCGCATGAAAATGTGTGATATTGTGTAACACAAATGACTCCATCCAAATAATCCTTCAAAGCCAAAAGAACGTCAAAAGTGCGTCAATAGATCTCTTCCTGTACACAAACTCCTTCACATTATTCAAGATGGATTGATTTTCCTCCCTCGACATAAAATGCACTTTGAGACTTTAAAAGTGAGTGAGGGTAGGCATTACAAAACAAGAGCGTCTCAATGGAAAAGGTCTTCACAAACAGATGGTAAAAAAAATGTGAAAGCACAGCTCCATAAATATATAAGATATGTAGCTGCTCTTTTCAAAGCCGTCTTCTCTTTCACAAACAAACAAACATCTTTGAGATTTAATCGAAGTGCTACAATGAAACATAGTGACGTCTGAGAAGAACTGTGTAAAAATGATAGATTACAATAATTGCCAAAAGCACCATGAAACAAATATCACCCAACGACGTGTACCTGAATATTACTGTATGACTATATGTATAATAAAGCACAAGAGTAAAAATGTAATGCAAATGCAATATATACAGAACCTCAAAATATGAACATTTCCATGATATTCCTACATTATTATTATTTTTAAATACCCTATCACATTTAAATGAGTTAAAAAGTGCTCATAGCTGACATCTATTCTGAAGAAGTGATCGGCACCGCGGGACGTCATTTTGGAAACGTGACAGAGATCCTGTCTCTTTATCTCACTCGTCTGTCGCATTCATTCGAGAACTTTGCATTGCATTAATCTTAATGAAGGTCTACATAGACGCCGTCTCAATGGTGCAGATATGAGGTGTCCTTGAATGTGCGCCCACCAGTCACTTACTTTATTATGCTAACTCTCTTTCATTGTGGCTCTTATCTGGAGATGGCCACCGATGCTAAATGACCTTCCCGGTGTCCTGTATAAAATAGAAATACCCGTCAAATGAAGAGAACTGGGTTGTGCCTCATCTATTAACGCCAATGAAATTGAATAAACCTAAATGTTTATTTCTGGTCTCTTATAGCAGAGGATATCATCTTTGGGGTCACCAGAGATGCAGATGGGGTCATGGGAGATGTCTACAGAAAAGCTGTATCTTGTTTAGGGTATAACTACCCTATCTAGCATTTGGCAGATGCTTTTATCCAAAGTGACTTGCAGTGTATACATTTGTGATCCCTGGGAATCAAACCCATGAGCTTTACACTGGACTACAGGTATGACCTATATATTTAATATGCAGCCTCTTTTGCACTTAACATGTTCTGTAAAATGTGTACCTCTACATTCAGAAAGGTTACCTGGACTCAACAGTGAAGATGTCTCGAGCCAGCTGCCATAAGAGTCTGTCTGAGTGTCCCAAAACTGCAGCTGCCATCTGCCTGCACTTTTTTCATTTGTGAAACAGGATTAAGCACTCTTGTTTGCATCAATTTTAAAAGGGCGAAGTTGATATACAACACGAAAAATGCGACGCATGCTTTTATACGGGGTCGTTCACACGTGTAATGAAATGGAGCGAAAAAACAAAGGTCTCGAAAAACACATTTCAACGCTGAACTACTCAACTTGACACACCATCTTATACACACAGACTGAGGCACGACCAAGCAAGCGATAACAAAGATGGCAGATATTAACAAGATGCAGCAGTTCTATTACTATAAATATGGGAAAGCTTTCCAGTAAAAAGATTCAATTAATCGATAGACAGACGACTGTCAGTGGGAGGAGTGTGTTGTTAGGTACTCGCCAGCCATTGCACATACGTTGTAGATAAATCTGCATGGAAAAAACGTGCAATTTAGCTCAAGAAACAGTGTCATGTTAAATTGTTGGTGCTTAATATGTTTAATTGTGATTTTAGCCAAAAGTTTTAGAGATATTGCCTTCATACTGAAGGTCTGGGAACTATGATCGATTCGAATGGCCAAAGGCAGCTCAAGAGGCCATATGATTGAAGCCGAGGTCATATTTATCTTTACGTTTCATTGACTTTCATTCATATGCAAGTGAATGCAACAGAGGGGAAACGCAAGCTCGTGCTACGATATTTGGCACGTTGCTGTGAAAGTCTGGTGAACTCTGACCGGCGAATTTTTATTACGTGAAGTGTTGTGACCAGTACAAAACTGCTATGTCACTGCGTGAACTTTCTCTCTACTGAAAAGCACAAATGGACGAAGCCACTCCATACTCGCAGGCTCAAAGTCTAGTGTGACCGCGGCTTGACACGTAAAGCAACTAATCATATTTCACTTTGTGCCGCATCATGTTTAGAGCGTGAAAAGTCTCCTTAACTCTTTCCCGCCATTGAAGAGTTATCTCGTCAATTAAGAGAAAACATTTGTATAAAAAAAGTGTCTCTGAATAATTTTTATGTTAATCTGCAATACCGCGATTACCCACTGGCGCACTTACCCAATTTATGAAAAAACTGAAGCCAAAATGTTATTTACTAATTTTAAACTCTGTGTATGTTTTGATAATCGTTCTGAATCTGATCTCTAACAAAATTCCTTTAAAAAATGCAATTATTTTAGCTTTTACTAAAAAATTTGTATTTTTTTAAAGACAAATACCCATATTTAAGAGTTTATAAGCAGAGATAAAATAGATAGGATAAAAAAATTCCCATCTTTTTTGTTTGTTTATTGTTTGTTTGAAAGCAGATGGTCTGTTCTTTCATTTGATATATTTGTATGTATTTTAGAAGAAAATTTTCCTGGAAGGCATTTTGTTAAACTTTTGTGAAAATCACAAAAAAATGCTGGCGGGCAACTTTTCAAAAAAATGATATAATAACCAACGTGATCTCATGAAAATACGAGTGTATTTTTACGTTCCAGTGTGGATGTACCATACGTACAATTACTTGCGTTTAAAACACACTGAAACGTATAATATCGATGTTTTGACAGGACTAATACGTAAATAATTTGCGTATTTACAGCTTTACAAACTTACAAATTTGTAAGTAAGTTATTCCTATTTATAAATATTAAAATCTCGGGCATTGGCGTTTCTTACTCATATTAATGACATGTTTTCAGTCATATTTTCTTACTTATTTAGTTAAGACAGTTTACCCATTTACCTAATGAAATGATTATGATATTCAGAAAATTTCACAATATTGAACATTTTAAAACTTTAAAATGAATAAAATTTCTGTATTTATTTAACAATTTTTTATATTTAGTTTGTTTGCCATGACACAGAAAAATGTGTTTTCTTCTATGCTGTCTTCTATGCAATATGTTATTATTACTACTAGCAATAATTACACCAAAATACAACATAAATTCACAAAAGATGTTACTTTTATTCATTTGCTGTAATCCACATCTTTAAAATGTATACGATTGCGAGGAACAAATCCAAATTCAGCCCTTTAACCAGCTATCTTGATTCGAGTTCTCATCAGAAACCGTAAAGTCAGATCACGTGTTCGTTATATAAATTTGAATGCAAATATCGTGCCTCAAGAAGCTTTACGACACATTGCTTTACGGCAGTGATATCAAAAGCTCATTGGCTCTAATTTCCGTTGGTGTACGTTTGAAATTTAAAAAAATGTTGTATAAAACATTTTGTATAAAATGGGTTTGGGGTAGGGTTAAGGTGGTAACATATCGCTAAAATGTTTAAAGGAAAATTATACAGCAATCTTTATGGAATGAAAGATACGTAAATATTTTAAGTTTTTAGCTGTAAAAACGTAATAAGGCTACGTTTAAATGTTGTAAATACGTCTACATTGTACGTTTTAGCATCTGTTTAAATGTACAAAAAATAGGTTTTTTTTAAGTTACGTGTAAATACTACGTATTAACAGTGAACCAGGCTGTAATAACAGATCGGTGTGCAACCAGGAAAACGTCCATTCACGAACATGAAGTTTATAACAACAATGTCAAACATGTTTAAATATCTCTTTCAGACTCCACTACTTACTTAAGCAAAACGAGACATGCGCATCTCCCGGAATTCATGTATAATTTAACCAATCAGAAAACAACTTTCGAAGTTGCTGAAGTATTTCCAGAAAATTGGGCCATATGCATTAGACATTTAGCCAATGGTCCCAGATGTTTGAGACTAGGTGCTCAGACTTTAAGGGATTTTGACAAAAATCAAACTGACTTACATACAGTAGTAAAATAGTACAACCTATAGCTATTCTTAAAGAAATACTCCACTTTCATAAAGAAATTCTAATAATTTACTCACCCCCAATGTGTTTATGTCTTTATTTGTTCAGTCGCATTACGCATTACGTAATCACGTGGATAAGGTCACACATTTTAAACGATAAACTGACACAAAGACATTAATTAGTATCAGTCCACATACAACAATGTCCGAATGGTCCTCTTTCTCCACACTTGTAAACACTGGAGTGGTAGTTTCGCATACGTCATGGAGCATCACACAGCTAGTGGAAGACGAAAAGTTGTGGTTTAAAAATACTTTTTTTGGAGACCTTTATGCCTCGGTTGGGAGCCCTTTGAAGCTGCAACGAAACTGCAAATTTAAACTGTATTGAAACTGTAAACTGTTGAGGTCCACTATATGGAAAAATCCTGGAATGTTTTCCTCATAAAACATAATTTCTCGACTGAACAAAGAAAGACATAAACATCTCAGATGACATGTGGATTATCAGTTTTTTTTTATGAAAGTGGAGCATTCCTTTAAAGGGACAATAAGTAGGATTTACCCCCATCTAGTGGTGAAATTTTATTTTGCATTCAAACGAATAGTGCCCTCTAGCGCCTCGCTTTTCCAAATGCGTGTTGCAACTACAGTAGCCGTTATGTAATCACTGATCTCCTTGTCCGTTTCAGCTGGTTCACGTGGTCTGAATGAAAACGCGTTGTGGAAACACGTTGTCTTTTTGTCCCTCTCTGCTATTGTAGTTTACAATATGGCGGAACGACATGGAAGCCTCCTTGGACTTACCCGTTCAATGTAAGTAAAGAGGAGAAATTCTAAGCTTACAAAGAAAAGTCAGATCACTGGCAGAGGTCATTTGACACCAACGAGGACATATTAATGAATAAAGGCATTGATTTTGATTAATAAAACACTTGAAACCCTACTTACTGTCCCTTTAAGAACGTATTTTGCTGGCCTTATTTTGTTTCACCGGTGGTGCGGGTGACAATTGCAAGAATTTTCTAAACATAATAAAAAATTGGTCACGGACCGCACAGATACACTTTTGTAACCCGCTGACAAAGAGGATCACCAATTTGCAATGTACTCGGCTGACACGAGAACAATGAAAAAAAGAGAAAGAAGAGGACATCGTGTTAGGTACAGTACTAGCAGGTATTTTGGTTTTCTATACGTGTTGGCTCAGCAGAAGAGCACTTGCCCTCTGTTTCCTCTTAGTGTGCTGCTCAGGGAGGGAACTAGACGCCCTCATGCTCTGTTTACAAAACCCCACTAATGTCTGGTGGACAAAATGTGACATGGGACTCTTTGAAGAGCTGCGAGGAGCGTAAATGCCAAAGCCTTTTCCCCTGCTAATGTGAGCACACGGGGCACTGCACTACCATCTGTCATTGGGATGGAGTTTGCGGTTTGAAATTTGCTTTAACACCAGGTTTGTGGCGGCAGGACTATTTTTAAGGCAGAGTTGCATTGAAAGAGAGGAGCATACGTGCGATAACTGAAGTATTTCATGTTTTGTGGATATTTTTAAAGCAGCTAGGCTATATAAAACTAACAGTACCAGTTTCCATCATGAATGGCAGGAAAATGTTGATGAATCATCATCAATTTTCTAGGAAAAGAAATACAATTACATGTTTGTATTCTAATAAAAGACCTATATGGAGTACACTTCATTATTACTTTAAAGCTAAATGCTCAAAAACAGCCAACCAAAAATACATGACTGTTATGTAACTGCAACGTAAGCTGAGGTAAATTTTTCGCCACAATGTAACTTTCAGATGTTGCCAATTAATAACAGTGTAGTGACAATGTCATGTCATAGCAGTCACATTTTTTCGTGATCGTATCACAAATTTCTGTTTATGTGTCATTGGTTACTCAACTGCTTTTTCCTATTTTCACACCATTTTCGCTTTGGTTTAGGGTTAGATTTGGTGTTCAGGTTAGGATGTCACTTTAAGTATTGGTTTATACAATTTTTCTGATTTATTTTTTATATTTTATACATTTTAAACCATTGTGGCCTGGCGTTAAGGTTAGAGTTGGGTTTGGGTAAGGATGTCATTTTATGTAAATCTACAGAAGCAACAATGGTAAGAAAATAGAACAAAACCGTTATGTAAACAATACGTGACAATGACAGATAAACAGAAATTCGTGATACGGTCACGAAAAAACAGGGAAATTCGTGAAAGTATCACGAAAAGAATCAATAAATTACGTGACTATAGACGGTTTCAGCAGTAACAACATAAACAAGTGGCTTTCGTGGTCATCACGTAACTTCCGGTAAACTCTGCGAAGAATAAAAAACAACAAAGTCCTTTTAAAGTAGTTTATTTATATAACAAGCGAAATAAACATGTAGATTACATAGGAATCCAAAACATTTGTTGTTTTCGACACGGTATTTGTTTAACAGTTCAGTTTCAGCAACGAGTCAGACCATTAAACAAACAGAAACCGGAAGTAAAGTTCGGACCAGACGCTTATCGCATCACCGCACGTGCGCCTGATGAAACGGTCTATAAGTAGGGCTGGTTATCGATTCAAATGTTCCAGATCGATTCGATTTCGATTCACAAGCTATCAAATCTATTTCAATTCTCGGTTCGATTTTCGATTCAGGGTTTTTTGTCGCTTTTTATACTCGATTCTCGATTCAACTCAATGAATATAGATTATATTATATTATATTAGAATATAGACTGAATAATTGAATGACAGGCTTGCCGCTCGCTTCTTGGTAACATTGCGCAAGGCAACAAAGAGGGTGACATCTAGTAAAGAAGACTAGTAATTAGATTAACGTTAATCTTACATCAATGTTTGCAAAAATTAATATGGGAAAAAATCGATTCGTGGCCATTGAGAATCGATTTTGAATCGACCCCTTTATAAAAAAACGATTAATCGAAAAATAAAAAATGTTTCCCAGCCCTATCTATAAGTACGTCATTTCGTGTGACTGGGCTGGATACAAACACATCTTGCCAGGCAGAATTAGTTTAAAACACAATTTTACTGTCAATGTTGATGTAACAGAAAACAATCTAAATTCTGAACAATATTTATGACATAAACAAAAACCATATAGGCCTACTTGCTATAGACTTGCCATGCTACTAACAAATTAATTAGGCTGTTTTTTATCAAAACATTTCGGTAAAAAACTAATTTAAACTTCCGTACAAGAAAATAATTGGCGTTGGCTGATGACGGTTTCAGTACCGAACAGTTCCTCAGATTAGTCTGTACAGTGGTCAGTTAAAATAAATAAAGTGCGTATACAGGTACGCTGCTCTATCAAAGGATAACGGGACCGCAATCATCTTTTATTCAATTGTTTATTTAAAGGCAACTCCATTAAATGTTTTTTTCTGCATTTTTTTTTGCATCACATTACAGTTACGTTACCACTGCAAAACCTTTTAAGTGCGTCTATCATGTTTTCTTGTAAATGAAAACTCTTAATGGATTCTGCCAGCAATCCAGTATTTCTGTATGGCCTGAGGATGGGATCAAGCAGATTTGAAGTAAAAGTATTTGATGAACATATAATACATGCAGAGAGCATTTGGTTAATATCATAATATTATTTTTGCATCTCAACCCCATAATTACTTACCTTAAACTTAAGCAAATCTTAAGATTATATATGAAACAAACAAGCCGGCCTACATCAGGTGGACTCGGGTCAGGTAGCAGACCTCTACTGGAGATGCTGGTAACTCATGCTGGTAACCAGTCAATTCAGTCTCATCAGACAGATGGTTTGAGATCAACGATTTACAGTAACAGAACTTTTAAAGGGTCTATATTTACACTTAATGACTTTATGCGTGGTGACATTTTAGATGGCAATCTGATTGATCATCTGCTCTTAACACTGCAGGCTTTTACCAAATAACCTGAACAAAATTCTTCAGCATTTCCAACCATGTCGAGCCAGAATGCAGTCTGTGTCCTAAATCATTATCTGCTCTACACCAGCAATCCATAGTTTCTAATGAAATGTATCTCTAATTAGCATAAAGCATTAGCCGGTACCAGAACTTTGATGAAAACATCTGATAAAAGTTTACTTAAGCAATAATGAGATTCTGAGACATTTTAGATAGGATCACTTTCCTGTTAGATGCCTTAGTCCCCACGGGGGAAACAATAACATATTGAGGCATAATCTACAATCGCAAACGAAATTTACATAATCGCACCTAAAAGGCTCGCTTATACATGATGTTACTGTTTGAACAGATTTACAACACTCTCAGAAACAAATAGCGCACAAAAGCTCATTTTATGACTAAATAAGATCGGGGTTTCTCTTCCAATCAATGCTAATGCCAAAGTAAAACTCTGGGGGGAAGGCCGTAAATCCTGAAATCTATCGGTGGTGTGTGAGATTTATGCTCCTCCCATAATTGCGATATCAGCGCCTAATTATAACCCGTAATCACGCGGGTAAATAACAGCCTGCTCACGCCACCCAAAAACATAGCAATTACAATTACACTCGTCCGATCTCATGTCTGTCTACTGGATATTCAATTAAAACTAAAGTTACTATGATTCATTAAAATTACCATTTCAATCAACCTCAGGTTCGAAAACCTGAAGCGATTCACATCATCATGGATATAAGAAAACAGATCACGTTGTGTTACTCTTTACAAATGAAGAAAAACCTTTAAGCAAACATCAGTACTTCGTGCATACAAGGACATGACAGACATTTAACACAACATGCAATTACAATAGATAATCAACCCAATCCTAACCCAAGTGAAAGTTGCAAACATTTGTTAAACTAGCAGATGCTTTTATAGAAAGTTACGTACAGCATGCATTCAAGTTATACAATTATCAATTGTGCTCCTGTAAGCTTATTGGTAAAACATTGCGTAAATGTGTGTTCCCTTGGATTAAAAGTTAAAGGATTAGTCCATTTTCTTAAAAGAAAAATCCAGATAATGTACTCACCACCATCCAAAATGTTGATGTCTTTCTTTGTTCAGTCGAGAAGAAATTATGTTTTTTTGAGGAAAACATTGCAGGATTTTTCTCATTTTAATGGACTTTAATAGACACCAACATTTAATACTTAACTCAACACTTAACAGTTTTTTTCAAAGAAGTTTCAAAGGACTATAAACAATCCCAAACGAGGCATAAGGGTCTTATCTAGTGAAACGATTGTCATTTTTGACAAGAAAAATAAAAAATATGTACTTTTAAACCACAACTTTTCGTCTAGGTCCGGTCCAGTGCGATCTAACGTAAATGCGTAGTGACGTAGGGAGGTAACGTGTTACATATATAAAACGCATATTTGCGGACCATTTTAAACAATAAACTGCCACAAAGACATTAATTATGTAGGAACGGTCCTCTTGCAAGACGCTTGTAAACACTGGGGCGGAGTTTTGCGTCCGTCCTCTGTGACCTCTTGACGTCATGACGTATTGCGTGGGGTCAGCTGGCGCATCACAACCGGATCTACATGACGAGAAGTTGTGCTTTAAAAGTGTATATTTGTTATTTTTATCGTCAAAAATGACAATCGTTTTGCTAGATAAGACCCTTATGCCTCGTTTGGGATTGTTTATAGTCCTTTGAAACTCCGTTGAAAAAAACTGTTGTGTTGAGTTAAGGATTAAATGTTGGGCTCTATTAAAGTCCATTAAAATTAGAAAAATCCTGCAATGTTTTCCTCAAAAAATATAATTTCTTCTCGACTGAACAAAGAAAGACATCAACATTTTGGATGACATGGTGGTGAGTAAATTATCTGGATTTTTCTTTTAAGAAAATGGACTAATCCTTTAAAGAAAGTTAAACTAAGGACACATATACCTTGTATATTCATGACTCTTGCTTTTCCAGAAAGTCAGGTGCGATGTTTAATATTCACGAGGAGTGGATTTGGGTCTAATGAATGTTGGATCCCAGTGAAACGACCAGCGATCAACAAAATCTCTCATCATGGCTGGGAAGATTTGAGACCTGGAATTAAATGGAAGTGATTGATTTGATCACATAGTGAGGTAGATTCATAAACATTGACCTCATTCGTTACATCAAGTGTTTGGCTCTGGGAATGTGAGCCTGTTCGGAAAAAGCTTCCCAGAATCCCCGGTCGAAGATAACGCAATACCTGGAGCTTTCAGTGCATTTATCTTGATTAACAAATGTGTGTTATTTTACAAGGACACTAAGAGCAATAGGTGTGTCTAATGGGAACCCATTACTTTATTTGTGTGTTTCTTAATTAAAGCATCTCTCTTTCTCTCTCTCTCTCTCTCTTTCGCTAATACGCTTCTTCTTGAATCTTTTTTACAACATAGCTCTGGACTCTTTAAAGGGGTGGTTCAATGGTATTTCATGCATTCTGCCTTATTAACACAGTTATAGAGTTGTTTCCTCATGCTACATGTAGGCAAAGTGTCAAAAAAGCAGTTGGGCGTGTTACAGAGTATTTCTGTGCCGAATGCACTTCGTCAGCGTTCGTACAAGTTCGGAAAGTTTTTTTTTTCGATTACAGGTCCAGCTGACGGTATATCTGTACGTATCACTTCTTTTTATGGGCACTTCCCCCAGAAAACCCCGCCCACCCGTCAATCAGCGGGACATCACATTATACGACAGCCTTGTTTAATTTTAAAACTCAACAATGTGTTTTTGGATGTAAGGAGAAGAAAGCCAGGCTTATGGAAACAACGGATATAGTTTATTATCCGGGGTAGCAGCAGAGTTTTGCGTGTGTGTTTGATGCACTGGATTTCATTGAAAAGTCCCAACCGGGTCACGAGTTGCATGCGGTAAGGGCCGATTCACACCGGCTGCGTGGCGTATCTGTTGCGTGTCAGTTGCGTGGCGGCTGCGTTGCGTTTTCTGTGTCTGTACATACCAGAAGCGTGCCTGACGCAGCGTTATATATTATATAAATGACACAAACATGTAGTGAATCATAAGTTAAACAGTGTTATATAGTGTTGCATGACTCGTACTTGCTCCTCCCGCGGTAGTAACTCCTCCTTCTTAATTTTATCGTACGTTATCGGTAAAGCTAATCTTTCTTTTATAAATCTGATTAAACTAAAGACTCTTCGTAGATATAAAGGATGTAATACTATTCTATAGGTACTCCAGATTAACATCAGAAGTGAAGAAACGGCATGTGTTGTGTGAGCTTTAAAACCTAATATCACATTCATGGTTTTTTTCCAAAAAACTCTCAATGAAAGCTAAACATTAACATTAAACCTCATTTGGGATAAATCATATCTTAATATAGATTTGAATCATCTGATTCAAAGATTCAAAGCTGTAATTTTAGGGACTGACACATTTTCTTTGGGTAAAAAGCCGCCATATGAAAAGAGGGATGAGAAATGGGATACATTATTCATGCAATAAACAATCACCTCTCTTATGCAAATAGCTGTAGCAGTGCGGGAGAATTTTGAGCTTGTTGTGAAAATGATCCTTCAGCGATTGGATCTGGATTTGGTGGATTTGGCCCCTTGACATGACTTAGATATGTAATCATGATGAAAGGACCTTTTGACACTTTTTATACACTTTAACTCACGGAAACAACAGTTTGAGGAGCAGTCGTAAGTGTTTGCAATGGCAGAAAAGGATGGGCATGTTTCAAGTTCATGATCCATCAACAAACACTGTATTATTGCTCTTAAAATAACAAGTAAATAATAATGCAATATTTGTTTATACGGAAATGTTTAAAGAATACATTGAAATCATAGTCAGTGCAAACATCATATTGTACATTGCATGTCAAAAGATCTGTATTTGTTAAGATTTACATTACATTTACAGTATGCATCTGGCAAAAGCTTTTATCTAAAGTAACTTACAGTGCATTCAAGGGCATACATTTTTATCTGTATGTACTATATGTTTTCTGGAAACCAAACCCTCAGCTTTTGCCCTGTTAATGCAATTCTCTACCAGTTGAGCTACAGGAACAGATCAATTAACAGAAATAAGATGGGATGCATCCATTAGTGCTTGGGTTTCTCTGTCCATGTGTTGATGTCCGGCATGTTTGGTTAGATTTGTCAACATGTATATAAACATCTCTAACAGTTCTTTGAGTTAAAGAAATAAACTTTAATGCCTTCCTAGGTGTATATGACATACTTTCTTCAGCTGAATGCATTATATTAAATAATATCCTGGTTTTCCTAGCCTTAAAATGTGAATAGCTGTCATTCTTTTGAAACCCATCCATCATCAAAAATAAATGAATCTTAATAAATGTCTTTTGAAGCAAAACAATATTTAAAAAAAAAAATGATTCGTATTTTGTGACCGATACATCACGTTTGATTGCAAACACATACAGGTAGTTTCATTGAACGCACACGCAATGTCACGGTTAAGTGCCTGAACCGAATTTAACTTCTTGTTGTGGCTAGTGTCTAAACTGATCTCTAAAACAAATACCTTGTCGAAAATAAAATCTTTTGGTTTGCTTATGACGAGAGGAGACGACGAGCATGGATCACAACTGTGCGGAGAGAATTCAAGGATCTGTAGCTATACATTCATTTTACAAAGTAACGTTAGCTCAGTGTAACAGTTGATACGCATTAGATATGATATACAAGTCCGAAGGTAATTTACTTTTATTCATTTATTTCCTTTGTTATCAGAAATAAACTACTGTAAAAAAACTGTTGTTGTTATTGTTGATTCTTACGTTGCGTTTAGTCCACAAAAGCAGTTTGTTTATGTTGTTGTTGCTGAAACCACCTATTGAAAAAGGCAGCACATCGGCTACACAAGGTGGTACATAAGGCGATCATTGTTTCTTTTTGCATTTTGCGTCTTGATGAAACACGCAGTCACGAGACATCCGAGAACCAATGACCATTTATGTAACATTGTGAATCAGACATTAAAGGGATTCTCCACCGAAAAATGTAAATTACCCCATGAAGAGATACCCCCGAAAATTACCCCCAATTTTCCTTTCATCCCTTAAAGTCACCATGAAACGGAAGTAGCGACTGTTTATTTTTCTCCGTGGTGACGTATATCCGAATTAAACTGCTTCTGAAATGAATAAAGGTTGGGCTGGACTTGAATTTTTCCATCGGGAATTGATTGGATCGTTTAAAGTTATCATGTTGCTAATCACTGTGATCTTTTCCTAGACTCCGCCCACCTGCCATACCATATGACCTGAAGTAAAGAGAGATCAAGCTTGCTCAACTTCATGCGGCGCTGCAAGAGCCGACAGCCAGCTGACGACAAAGTACTGCGAGAATGGTTCGAGAAATCATATGAAAGTATAATTTCGTCTCAATCTCGCGGTACTTTGACGTCATCGGGCTGTCGTTCTTGCGGCACCATATGAAGACAAACAAGCCTATCGTTTCGAGGAGGGAAGGAGATTTGCATTTTTTATTTAAAGGAGCTGTATGTATTGTTTCTACTTAAACTAATCCCTTTTCAATTGCCTTTGTGTGAAAAAAAAATTATTATTTTTATGTGAAAGTACCGGGTCGGATTTGGCGTGAAATCCAGTGATCGTCTCGTCCACTGACTTTGCACGCAACAGCGATGACACTGCAACATGTCTGATAACATTAAGAAATGACCTGCTCCCAGCACAACACAGACTTCAACACAAACTCCACTTATTGCGAAGGAAAAAATTATCTGCTGAAGCTCGTAAAGCCAAACGTGAATCGGATCAACTTCGTACAAAAACACGGATTAACATCGGCAGGGCATTTGAATTATGGAGAAACCTCTGCTTTGTTTTTGGTATAACAACGGATCCGAAGTTCGCTTTCATCCTATTGGACAGGTAAGCTAACATTACTACAAAGCGTGTAAAATATATTTCGATTTTGTGCTTTAGTTTTTTAGATGTTGTTTCGGTTTGCCAGCCTTCGCTTTAGCGTGTGTTTGCCCAGCCGTTGTCGATCAATGACGAGGACTCATGAGTTCGAGCACGCGCTTGTAAACTTATTGGTTGCAATCTGAAACATCACCGCTAGAGGCCGCTGTAAACTACATACAGCCCCTTTAAAGGACAAGTTCAGTATTTTACACTTAAAGCCCTGTTTTCAGATTGTTTATGATGAAATGGAACGGTTTTGACTGAAATTTGGACATATGATGCTGCCCCGAGCATTTTCGGGTGTTTGTTGTTTCACCTCCCACCTCTACAATGGCTGCATAGGTGCACTGGAACAATCCTTTCTAAAATGCATTAAACTTTCGTTTACAAATACGTGAAACTCACCGAGTGGTCAGGGGTGTTCACTGGTGTGCTCACACAAAAATCGCTGCAAAAGATGCTTTCCAGCAGGTGTTTTAGCATTCGTTGTAAACTTGTGGACCTATTTTTCCAAACGCTTCACACCCGTATATTCTTCCATTGAGAGCTTGAATAATAGACACTCCAGCCCAGGTGGTGGCGCTAATCCACCTTTGCCAATTGCAAGAATACAAACAACGTTCCCGGCGGCGGAGTAATACCGTACCCCACAGCCAATGGAGTTGGACAAAAACTACGATAAAACCTTTTGGAAAGCATCTTTTGCAGCAATTTTTGTGAGAGCAAAACAGGGCTTTAACTGTAAAATACAGAACTTGTCCTTTAAGATTATGAGGGCACATGAATTAAAAAAACATAATAATGAAGCTCACAGATTAGTCATTTGGAAAAAAGAAATACCACAATATTCCAAAACAAATGTTTTTCATTTTATTTTCATTACGACTTTAAGGATTGAGAAATTCAAACTATTGAAAGTACTTTGGACCAGCTTTAGATGCGATTAGATTCAGAGCCGGCGCCAGACCATAACTAACAGGGGGGCATTTGGCTTCCAACGGGGGGGGGGCACGCAATAGCAACAATAACTTGCAAAAACAAGACATTAAAACAACAAATACAGTGCAAGCACACACTCATACAACTGGTACAGACTGTCAGCTCATTTCCCGTATAAAGTGCAAAAGACCACAAACTATGCGCAAAACTATTGAACTTCGACCGCGGCGTGAGCGCTGAGCTCCGCTGCGCTCGCGCTTTGCTCGACGCAACAACAAACCGCCCTCGGGCGGCGCAAGCCAAATGACTGGGTTTCATAGCGCAGCACACACCGCGTCAGCTTGAAAAAATCCGCTTTACCATAATCACGTCGTAATGCTGTTAACGGTCTATAGCAGTGGTTTTCAAACCCTGGGTCGCGACCCTCTGGTGGGTCGCGGAAATTAAAAACTGGGTCGCCAGAAAGATTTCAGAAAAATGTTACTAAAATAATTTATTCAATTTTATTATAAAAACAATAATAATAACAACACACTTGAATAAAAGCACAGTAAAATATATATTTTACATACACGAAACAAAAAAATACTCCACCACTGTGTCACATGACCCATGTGCTTGCGCAGCTTACTGTATTAAATTGCGCGCGGGGTCACAGCCATTTTCCCCCTTGAAATGATGCAAGGGGAAATAAAAACTCCTAAATAAAAATAAAAATGTGTTTGGTCTGATTTTAACAAATATATATTTTAAATGTATTTGATTGGTTTGTCGATAGTGAGTGCGCCACCGCTTGGTTGAGTTTTGACGTGAGACTGACACGTTGTGGTTCTGCTGTTATCTTTGAACTATTTTCGCTGCTAAAACAACAAAAACAGTCAACATTTCGTCTAAAATGTAAGTGACTAAATATTAATTACTTGTTTAGTGAACTGTCATATGAAATCTGTAAATTTTCAACCGTGATGTGATGCTGCTTAACTGTATCATGTTATTAAAAACTCCAAATTTTTACCGCAGTATGTTTAACCCACTTTGTTAAGACAGTGTAAACTCACTTTGTGTTTGCTGTGCTTATTTGCTTAACTTAATGTTATTTCATTATGCACTTTCGGTCGCTATTGATACTAAAGGATGCAGAATCATTATCGTGTTTTGATGATTGTTATTGGCGTTTTAATCTTACTTGTCCCTGATAAGCGGACAAGTGTTGATGTAGAGCCCTGCGAAGTGTTTTTAGACTGCTTTAGTACAGGCTAGGTCCAATCTTTACGACTCCTCCGTTGTATTGTGTGTGTCAGTTCCTCTTCGTTTTTTGTCCATTATCATAATTAATGATATTATGCATTGCAGTGAGGTTGATCTCATTTGTGCCCCTCTGAAAAAAATGAAATGCCCGTCCGTGAATTTGTGTCTGGCGTCGGGTCTGCTCATTAGGTAAGTTATATGTACATACAGACGCGCGCGTGCACGTTTCCCCGGTCTCACTCCACTCTGACGGCTTTCGGCCCCGCCCTGCTTCATGCTACTGCGAGAGTGTGTGTGTGTGTGTGGGGGGGGGGGGGGTAGAGTGTGGGTCCCATAATCTTTATTTTTTTTTAATTAGGGTCGCCCCTAAAAAAGTTTGAAAACCACTGGTCTATAGCCACACTTCACATTTAAGCTTACGTAATTTAAAACAACGCTAACTTACCTTTAAAATAGCTGAAGACGGCGTGTAAGAACATTAAACTTCCTTAAAACAGTGTCCTGTAGATTTGTAAATTCCACCTCGACCTCTAATCTCCGAGTTTGAGCCATTCTGTGTTTGCATGAAGTCAGATGAAGCAGGTGCTGGTTCATTCTAAATGTTCTAATATCCATATTTTACACGATCCATAAAATGCCGCGAAAAAACACTTTGCTAGTATCAAGTCAGAAATATGCTAAAGACGTAAGACGGGTGAGACGCGGCAAAACATCCAATCAGAGAAACTGGTCTATTTTAATTAAAGAACAAATATATCAACTATATTTTCCTCATTTGATTACATTACAAGTCATGAAACATTCAATGTTTCATTTATTTTAATTATTCTTGATATATTTTAAATTAATAAAAAACTTTTTAGGGGGGGCACAACAACCTGTTTGGGGGGCACTGCCCTCGAATGCCCCCCCCCCCTTGACGCCGGCCCTGATTAGATTTAAGAAGAAATTAAATAGGGTGACATGCCACCAAAATGCTCAATCAAATACAAAATCGAAGACACCGAAGTTGACTGTAACTAAAGTGATTTGTACAAATGAGGTCTTATAAACACTTCAAGGGAAAATGACCACTTCAAACCTGTTCAGATGTCAACACGAATTTTCAATTCAGTCCGAGTGGCTACTGTAATCGAAACTTTCCAGCAGGGAAAATTACAAGCCATCACACTGACCTGACACCTAACCTTTATAAAAAAAATCTGTCTGTCGTTAAAGCACTCAGAACTTTTTAAAGCCCACATGAGATTCCGCATTGGTGAATTAAGATTCAAAGGAACTTGTAGAAACTACAACTGAGCTTTAAAATCAACTTAGCAGGTATCATCTTGCCCTCTAGTTCTTTTTAGCATGCCGAGTGCCCTGCGCAAATGATTGGCTCAACTTTACAGGAGTTTTTAAACACGTCTGCTCTCGCCAATACCTACTTTGCATCGCTAATCACATGCTAAGCATTTTTGCAGCGTTGTGAGCATCAGGCAATTAGTTGGAGGCAGGTGTTAATTGGTCTCTGAAAACAAGGAGGTTGGAGACAGGGCTGCCGAACTCTCGTGGGTCTGCGAGTCCAAGCTTTGATCTGACAGTTGATATGCAACATCAAAGCTTGTTATTGCACACTCTTTAGCATACAGACCTACTGACCTGAGAGAACCTCCTGACCAGATAATAAGAGGAATTTACTCATCTGCAATTCAAAGACATTTAACACAGTCATTTCATTTGCCTGTTAATTATACTTCCAGAGGGATTATACTACATACACTATATACAAACAGTTTTACTTTGAATCAGATGTTTCTGGAAAAACCCTGTATGTTGTGTAATGTTATTTTAATCTATATATTTGCATAACTGCAAGCATAGGCACAGATTTCTTCTTTTGCCGGTTGATGCTCGGCACAATGCCACTCAATGCTTATAGGTTGCTTAGCAACGGCAGATGCTACGGGAGCGGCCAAACGCTTTGGAAAGGATGGAAACGGCACGGTTGTGTTTCCGTTCGGTTTTAAAAGTGAAATGTGAAGGGTCCCTTATTCAGCTTATTCATCAAAGCATTGTAGATACTCGCGAGATCCACCAATCACAGAGGCTCCCGAATTTCAAAAGCTGTTTGATTCAAATTAATTGAGCATATGTAGCGTTTTCCGTGTGTGCTCGACCATTTCGGTGGGTGCTCGAGCCCCAGAGCACCCATGGGATTGATGCATATGGTGAGACACATCAAAATGTGTATATTACAAATGTGCAAATATCTAAATAATTTAAACAGCTATGTATATTAAAATTTCAGGTCGATGCAGATAGCAGAAAGACTAGCAAGACAGAGATATTGCTTGTTTATATCCAGAAAAAAATGTGAAGCATTTATGTTGTTTATATTATTTTATTATCATTTTAATGGATTTTTCAAACTTAAAGCATTTGTATCGCATCTTATTTTTCTTCACTATCATGCATATATTTCTGCATCCATTTTGATACTTTAATTTAAATTCGGGTATTAAATAAAAATTTAAAAATGGCTTTCTCAGTTCAATTCTGTGCACCATACAGAACTGAATAGAGAATGGCTGTTTAATGCTGATGGACAGAGGGCATTTTCATAAAATCGCAGCCGTCACGAATGCGGACGGCCAAACGAAGCACCCATTCAATTACGCAAACAGCTTGGCATTTGATCTCGGGCATGCAAACGGAGGGGCTTTGTGCTTCTGCTGCGAATTTAAATATGGGCATGAATAATTGTTTACATGTGCCTGCGAGATGCTAACAAATAGATCCGGCTTAGCTTGATGAATTAAGAAGCAAACACTACAGAATGTTAGCATGTTCCTCTTTTAGCAAGACAAAAAGCAGGAGAAACAGAACAGATTTGTGCCAAGCACTAAATGCCAATTCTCAATGCATGAAGCTGCAGAAAGCCAATGCAACGAGTATTTTCTTCTGTAGAAAGGGAAATACGCTGTTTGTTTGTTGCAACAAGTTGTAGAAATGTCCAACCCTACAAAATAAGTTGAAAGATGTTTATGTGATCTGCGAATGGCAAGTCATAGTTTTCTGTTGCACATCAAGGCGGCACCAGGATGTTTTATCTCGCTATTTAAACGCATGCCAATGTGACTCAAACACTCTCTTTTATTACATTCCAGGGTTTGCTGCATTATTGATGGCGAGATTTCTTTGGTTGCCGAAGGAAGGCCGTTTTAAATCACTTAAACCAGTTCTGTGTACCAGTTTCAGATGCGATCTCTGACAAACTGCGGGCAAAGAACCGGGACAGAGACGCCATTGTTATTCTGATGAGTAGAACGTGCAGCTTCTGTTTTTATCATTTCTACCGCCTCCGGACAGCACACGCAGCACAAAATAACAGCAATGAGCACAGGGGTGTAATTAAAGTAAAACAATTTATGGAATATCTAAGGTCACAAAACACAATCAAATCCCAAAGAGAAGAAAAACAGGACAACTTGAAACTGATTTAAAACATAAAATTGTTGTATTAAAATACCATCAAGTTATCTTCTTATATGGTACTGAAAATGGTACTCCACAAAACACCCACATTACGTTATCCTTCAGTGGGTTTATACATGTCTTCTTATGCTAAATGATACATTTGTGAGAGAAAATAAATCTTCTTTAATATTTTGAGCTGTTTGGCGATCAATACGTACAATGTGTCAGGATCCTGCCAGATCCTTGTTTGTATTTAAATCTAGTTCAGCATGGCAGGGTTCTGACAGTACAATGTTTCACGTGGGAGATGCGTGGTTTTAGTATTGGTTTATTTTTCCCGGGTCTCGTCACTTTTTCCCCCGATCCCTTACTTGTGATTCTTTTCAGGTGTGTGTCATCAAGTATTCCCTATTTAAAGTCCTTGTGTTTGGTGTCTTGTACGGGTTCGTTTTGTACTGTTACCTATGAGTATTAGTCGTGTGTGATATTAAGCCAAGTTTAAGTCTTTTGTTCAACTGTTTAGTGTAGTCTAGTCTAGTCTTGTCTTGTGTTTATTTAGTGTTGATTTTTGTCTTTAGTTATAGCTCAGTGTATATCCTGTTTTTTATTGTTAAGGGAAAACAAAATCTAAAGACGTGTGAAAAAGGGTTTGCCCCCCTGTAAAAACATACCTTAACCGTGGTTTATCACACCTGAGTTCAGTTTCTCTAGTCACACCCACACCTATTCTCAAGAAATCACTAGGACCTGCCTGACAAAGTGAAGTAGACCAAAAGATCCTCAAAAGCTATACATTATGTTGAGATCCAAAGAAATTCAGGAACAAACGAGAAAGAAAGTAATTGAGATCTATCAGTCTGAAAAAGGTTATGAAGCCATTTGTAAAAACCTTGGTGCTCCGGTGAACCACAGTGAGCCATTATCCACAAATGGCAAAAACATGAAACAGTGGAGTGGCCGGCCGACCAAAATGACCAAAAGAGCACCGCAACGACTCATCCAGGAGGTCACAAAAAAACCCCAACAACATCCAAAGAACTGCAGGGCTCACTTGCTTCTGTTAAAGTCAGTGTTCATGACTCCCCCATAAGAAAGAGACTGAGCAAAAATGGTCTCTTCAAGATGAAAACCACTGCTGAGCAAAAATAACCTAAAGGCTTGTCTCAGTTTTCCCAGAAAATATCTTTAAGATCCCCAAGACTTTGGGAAAGACACTCTATGGACTGACAAGACAAAAGTTTAACTTTTTGGAAAGTGTGTGTACCATTACGTCTGGCGTAAAAGTAACACAGCATTTCAGAAAAAGATCATCATACCAACAGTAAAATATGATGGTGGTCATGTGATGATCTGGGGCTGTTTTGCTGCTTCAGGACCTGGAAGACTTGCTGTGATAAATAAAACCATGAATTCTGCTGTCTACCAAAAATTCCTGACGGAGAATGGGTCTCAATTGCGTACGTTTTCACACTTGAACTTCTCACAAAAACGTTCCGCCTAATTTACAACATGTGCGTACGCACATGAGTTTGTTCTTATACTTGTTCTTACGTTAGTGAATTTGGAGTGTTCTACATGAGCGGCCGCGTGCACAAGGTTGGTAAATTGCATAAAACACACCCAAACCAGCTCCAAATAAGGTCTTTCCGCAGCACCGGTCCACAGAAAATTTTAGAGCAGTTTGTCATAGAAGCAAAAGAGCTCGAAAAAAATCCATGATCATATTTATTTCCGGTAAAGTTCAGTTTTGCTTCGCATTTTTTATTTGGGAGGTTTTGCTGTCGTTGGAGGAAGCCAGTGCTGTTCATCGACCAGAGTAACATTAAATAAGTATTGGATGCGTTAACAAATATGACATTTAATTAATATGACAGAGACGTGAATCTGTATAAAACGGACAGGAGATCAAGTGATAGACTTAAGACTTCTCATTAAATTTACATGACGTTTACATTAGGCATTAAGCAGACGCAAATAGAGATTTAAAAAGTTAGGAAGGAAAGCGTGAAGATTTGTCATTACGATTTGTCATCTTCTTTATATGTGTAGAAAACGTCTCGGTTACGGATGTAACCCTCGTTCCCTGAAGGAGGGAACGGAGACGTCACGTCGTGACCGACGAATTGGGAGCTCGCTTAGAGAGACCAATCTGCTTCGAATACTACTAAAACGCCAATGAACTTGGCATTGAGATATTTGCATAATGCTGGCGCCGCCCCGCCAGGTGCGTATATAAGGCGCACGTGCAAATAGGGAAATCAGCTTCTGTTCGCTGAGAAAGCCGGAAGGTGACCGGCCTAAACAGCAGGTGGCAGCACCTGTGGCGACGGGACGTGACGTCTCCGTTCCCTCCTTCAGGGAACGAGGGTTACATCCGTAACCAAGACGTTCCCTTTCAGTCGGTCACTACGACGTCACGTCGTGATCGACGAATTGGGAATCCCTACCAAAACGCCACTAGGGGCTGACCTCTTCCAGTGTCTGCAAAGCCCTCCAAGTTCCCTCGGGAAATGGAGAAATAAGGCAGAAGGCCGGGCACTAGATGTTCCTTTAACCCCACAGTAGTGCCAGCGACTGGGAAGCGCCCTAACTGAGCGGTATAGGGACGCTGCGGAAGCCACCGCCCCGTTAAGGGCTATTGGTGGGCGAAAGTCAACCATAGTTGAGGTAAAAATGACAGCCGTGGCTGTGTAAGCAAAGCAGTGCTCTGCTAAGGGAAACGTGGGCTGGTAGGATTAACCCCACGGAATAATACTCACAAAGGAACCCGTTGGGACACAATGTGGGGCCCAAGCCAAACACGTAGGTTCGTAAGAATACAGCTAGTGAAAGGCTGACAGCCAATGCTCCGCAACAAAGGCTGTCAAGGCAGTGGAGAGAGCAAATCAAACCATTACGCATTTTTGCTCTGTTAGCCTTCCATACTGAAACTCAATTTGGAGCCTCAGTTGGAGGCTGCAAGCCGACTTGCGAGTCTGCTCTCCGTGCCCTCCCTGGTGAGGAAAGAACACGAGAGGATACAGGCTCGATACGAACATTGTAAAATCTAATGAACGTATTAGGTGTCGCCCAACCAGCAGCTCTACAGATGTCTGTTAGCGAGGAACCACGAGCTAAAGCCCAAGATGAGGCAACACTCCGTGTGGAGTGCGCTCTCAAATTAAAGGGGCAAGGAATGCCCTGCAAATTGTAAGCTAGGGCGATAGTATCAACTATCCAATGAGACATCCTCTGCTTAGTGACAGCTTTCCCTATCTGCTGGCCACCATAACAAACAAAGAGCTGGTCCGAGGTCCTGAAGCTTTGCGTGCGGTCCACGTAGAATCGCAGTGCGCGTACGGGGCACAACAAAGCCTCGGTTGGGTTTGCCTGCTCCAAAGGCAATGCTTGCAAGCTCACCACTTGATCTCTAAAGGGAGTAGTGGGAACTTTGGGCACGTAGCCTGGTCTGGGTCTCAAAGTCACACTCGAGACAGAAGGACCAAACTGAAGGCACGAATCGTCAACAGAGAATGCATGTAAATCCCCTATTCTCTTCACAGAGGCCAATGCTAGTAGGGTCAGAGCTTTCATTGATAAAAGCTTCAGACTCGCAGACTGCAAAGGCTCGAACGGAGGACTCTGCAGCGCTTTCAGCACCATTGACAAGTCCCAGGGAGGAATAGAAGGGGGGCGCGAGGGGTTTAGCCTGCGAGCGCCTCTCAGGAATCTAATAACCAAATCATGCTGGCCCACTGATCTGCCGTTAATAAGTGAGTGATGCGCAGATATAGCGGCGATATCAACTTTAATAGTGGACGGTGACAGCCTACCATCTAGTCTATGTTGAAGATATGAAAGCACGATGTTAATAGGGCATTCTCTGGGGTCCTCGCGTTGTGAAGAGCACCAGGTGACGAAAAGGTTCCATTTTAACGCGTAAGCCCGTCTCGTAGACGGAGCTCGTGCCGCGTCAATAGTGTTAGATACCGCCTGGGGCAAATCACTTAAACCTTGCGCGCGCTCAACGACCAAACGTGGAGATTCCACAGGTCAGGGCGCGGGTGCCATAATGTGCCCCCTCCTTGAGAAAGAAGGTCCTTCCTCAGGGGAATCCGCCAGGGAGGGGCTGTCGCGAGGAGCATTAGTTCCGGAAACCAATTCCTGGTCGTCCAATATGGGGCGATCATTAAAAGGCTCTCCTCGTCCTGCCTGACTTTGCACAGTGTCTGTGCTATTAAACTCACTGGGGGGAACGCATATTTGCGCATGCCCCGCGGCCACATGTGTGCCAACGCATCCACGCCGAGGCTGCCCTCGGTTAGTGAATAAAACAGGCGACAATGGGTATCGTCCGGTGACGCAAATAGGTCTATCTGCGCACGACCGAACTTCCTCCAAATCAGCTGGACCGTCTGGGGGTGGAGTCGCCATTCGCCGGGGCGCGCCGCTCGGGAAAGCGCGTCTGCCGCTGTATTGAGCGAGCCCGGGATGTAAATGGCACGAAGGGACCTCAGATGCTTCTGACTCCAAAGGAGGAGATGACGAGCGAGATGCGACAGGTGACGAGAGCGCAAACCGCCTTGACGGTTGATATACGCTACAGTCGCAGTGTTGTCTGAGCGCACTAGTACATCCTTCCCTCGCAGCTCCGTAGCGAAGCGTACGAGTCCCAGATATACTGCCCATAACTCGCGGCAATTGATATGCCAATGCAACTGGGGTGCTGTCCACACCCCCGAAGCCGTGAGCTCGTCGTACGTGGCTCCCCAGCCCGTGTCGGAGGCATCTGTGTGGACAACAGCATGCCGGGAGACCTGTCTCATGGACACGCCGGCCCTGAGAAACGCGGGGTCTGACCACGGGGGGAATGTTAGGCGACACGCAGGTGTAATGGTTACACGATGGATGCCGGCACGCCACGCTCTCCTCGGGACTCGATCGTGAAGCCTACGCTGAAGCGGTCTCATATGGAGCAGCCCGAGCGGTGTCACGGCCGCTGCTGCTGCCATACGCCCCAGGAGTCTCTGAAATTGTTTCAGAGGGGCCGCATTCTTCCCTCGGAATGAACCGAGGCAAGTCAGAATTGATTGGACGCGCTCTTCTGTTAAACGCGCCGATAAATCGATCGAGTCCAGTTCCATACCGAGAAAAGAGATCCTCTGCGTGGGGCAGAGTTTGCTCTTTTCCCAGTTGACCCGAAGACCCAGACGGGCGAGATGTTGAAGTGTTAGATCTCTGTGTTCGCACAGCGTCCGCCGAGAATGCGCTATTATAAGCCAATCATCGAGGTAAGCCAGAATGCGAACACCGCTCTCTCTGAGGGGCTTTAGCGCCGCCTCTACTACTTTCGTGAACACACGGGAAGAGAGAGACAGCCCGAACGGTAAAATTTTGTACTGATATGCCCGTCCCTCGAACGCAAACCGGAGAAACGGTCTGTGACGAGGGAGAATGGACACATGAAAGTACGCGTCTTTCAGGTCTATCGCTGCAAACCAATCTTGGGGGCGTATTGCACTGAAAATTTGTTTCGGTGTAATCATCCTGAAAGACCTCTTCTGAAGAGATTTGTTCAGGACCCGCAAATCCAAAATCGGTCGTAACCCGCCGTCTTTCTTGGGTACTATGAAATACGGGCTGTAAAAACCCGATCTCATCTCGGTAAGAGGGATCGGCTCGATCGCGTCCTTCGCCAGCAGGACTTCGACCTCTGCACGCAGTACATGTGCAACGGACGCTTTCACCGTGGTGAAACGTATGCCCGCAAATTTGGGAGTGTGCCGATTGAATTGAATTTCGTAACCGAGGCGGATCGTGCGTAAAACCCAACGAGACGGACTGGGAAGCTGAAGCCAAGCCCCCAGGGACCGTACGAGAGGAATTAACGGCACTACCGGTGTACCCGCGGCGGGGCAGCGAGGCGGGACAGGCGGGACTGCCGGTGCGTCTGCCGTGACAGCATAAGCATCTACAGTATGTGTGTGTGTGACACTGACCTGAGCCCGCTGAGGGAAACGGTCGTCCGGTCTCCTCAGCTGAGGACGCAGACTCCGAAGGGGTTGCTGGTGGTCCGGTCTCCGTAGCGGAGAGCTCGAACTCCTCAGAACACCCACTGGCGATAGAGGAGAGGGAGGAAGAGCATCTGACTGCCCGCTCACATCTCTCTCGATCCTCTGGAGACCTGGAGAAGGAATAGGAATGCACTCTTTTTGTGGTTTTGTGGGTGCCGGCTGAGAAGCCGGCGGAACAGAAACAAAACGAAACCAAAGATTTTCCACCCGGCCCTCTACCGGTGGAAGGAGCGGTGCCATCACCGTCTCCCGCTGAGTGATCCCATCCAACTCCAGGTCGCCCGTCTCAGGGCCGCTTCGATTTCCGTTTGCCACGGGAAGCGGGTGGTGCGGGCGGGGCGGGCTGCCGACGGCTGTTCCCTCTCCGTGGTCTAGAAGACGTTCTAGCGGGGGGGGGGCGGAGGCAGCCGCCAGAGGGCGCCCTCGGCGAGGAGCAGACGGGGCCGCCGGCGCTGGGGGGCGAGATGCAGGTCGCTTGCGCCGGGGCATGATCTGAGCGATCGCTTCCGTCTGCTTCTGGGCGGCGGAGAACTGCTGGGCAAACGACTCCACCGACTCGCCGAACAGGCCTGCCTGGGATACGGGAGCATCCAAGAACTTGTTCTTTTCAGCATCCGTCATGTCGGCCAGACAGAGCCACAGATGGCGTTCCTGGACCACCATCGTGGACATCGCACGACCAATCGCCTGTGCCGTGACCTTCGTAGCACGGAGGGCCAGATCCGTAGCGGCCCGGAGCTCCGAAAGCACAGGCGAGTCGTGTCCTCCCTCGTGCAGATCTCTCAAGGCCTTGGCCTGGTGGACCTGCAGCAACGCCATAGCGTGCAGGGCTGAAGCCGCCTCTCCACATGCCTGATAGGCAGCCCCCGTTAAACCGGAAGACTGTCTGCAAGCACGGGAGGGGAGGGTTGGGCGATCCTTCCAAGTGGGAGCGTTGGCCGGACACAGCTGCATCATGACCGCACGCTCCACAGGGGGGATCCCCGTATAACCCTTAGCGGCTCCATCGGTGAGGGAGGTGAGGGGGGAGGGCTGAAACGGCCGTAAACGGGTAGAATACGGCGACCTCCAGGTCCTGGTCAGCTCCTCGTGCACCTCGGGGAAGAAAGGTACTGGCGGAGAGGGCTGAGAAACCCGGGCAGCTCCGAAGAACCAATCATCCAGGCGGGACGGTTCGGGCTGTGGGGGGTGAACCCACTCCAACCCTACGGTCTCCGCCGCTCGAGAGAGCACGGCCACCATCTCTGGATCGAAATCCGGCGTCACGACCCGTCCGGAAGGGGGGAGGACATCCGGATCCTCAGAGGGAGAGGGCCCACCCTCGGATGCTGCGGTCTCCGTGGACCCGGAGGGAGGCACGACAGATCCAACAGACATCGTAGAACACGACTCTGAAGTTTCCATCGGCACATCAACCGGCTGTGGATGAGGAGGCTGAGAGCCGGAGGACGAATCCCCCGACCGGCTCAGCACAGTGATGCGGAGATCGTCCTTCGAGAGCTTCACAGCCGCTCCGTGGCGGCGATCAGAGCTCGTCGGACGTGGGTTGCGTTTTTCCCGGAGGAAAGACAACCGTCTCCGCAAATCCACAAGGGACATGTTCTCGCAGTGAGAACACTTACCCCCAGCGAACGCTGCCTCAGCGTGCTCGATGCCCAAGCACGAAAGACAACGCTCGTGACCGTCCTTCGGACCCATATACTTCCCGCATCCAAGATCGCACGGACGAAAAGCCATCCTGAAAAGGACGCTAATCTCCGGATATACGAGAGAGTGGCTGCCTTTAACAAGGCACAAAGCTCTCTCGTATCACTCTTTTAGGGAAATTCACTCAGATGCTCAGTTGATGATGCGCACAGGGAAAGGCAACGCACACACTAAACTCAAAACAAAAAGATGCAGAGCCTGTGGAATACTGCGAAGTGTCCGCTGTGGTACTGCCAGTCCAACCAACTTCCGCAATCGATCCCAACAGAGTAAAGTAGCTTCTCAGTAGCAGATACTGCCGGCTTTCGAAGCGATAAAAAGCCGACTTCTCCACTTGCACGCGCGCCCCACACACGCACCCGGCGGGGCGGCGCCAGCACCATGCAAATATCTCAATGCCAAGTTCATTGGCGTTTTAGTAGTATTCGAAGCAGATTGGTCTCTCTAAGCGAGCTCCCAATTCGTCGGTCACGACGTGACGTCGTAGTGACCGACTGAAAGGGAACATAAGTAGGCTATAATAATGTATAATATAATGTATATAATAATAATAATATAGATCATGTATAATAATATATAATACAGAAAATATAATATCAAAAATATAATCATGTACATTTTATATATCAACATTATCATACACATTACAATTATAGCCTAGTATTTGATTATAGTGTGATTATTGCGTACGAGTGGTTTTAGGTTTTCTTGAATTTTTGCTTACATTTACAATAAATTTAAATACAAAAGTTTTTGTTGAATTACGATTTGTTCATGACATGCTTAGTGAATGAGACCCATTGTCCGGCCATCTGCTTGTGACCTCAAGTTGAAATGAACTTGGGTTTTGCACCAGGACAATGATCCAAAACACATTAGCAAGTCCACCTCTGAATGGCTGAAGAAAAACAAAATGAAGAATTTTGAGTTGCCTTATCAAAGTCCTGACCTCAATCAGATTAAGATGCTGTGGTATGACCTTTAAAAGGCGGTTCTTGCTTGAAAACCCTCCACGTGGCTGAATCACAACAATTCTGCAAAGATGAGTGGGACAAAATTCCTATATGCACAAATACATAATTACAATTGTTGCAGCTAAGGGTGGCCCAACCAGTTAGGTTTAGGGGGCATACACTTTTTCACACAGGGCCATGTAGTTTTGGATTTGGTTTTCTGTCAATAATAAAAACTGTTCATTTAAAAACTGCATGTTGTGTTCACTTATGTTATATTTGACGAATATTTAAATTAGTTTGGTGATCTGAAACAATAAAGTGTGACAAATATGCAAAAACATAAGAAATCTGGAGGGGAGCCAACACTTTTTCACACTATTGTATGGGTGGTGTCTTATCCTGTATCCAGCTGGAAAAATCCACAGATACTGTATGTTACCAAAACTTGAATGAATAATCTTTAAAATTGTGCATATTGAGATCTGTGAAAACTATGAGCTAAAAGAAGTAAAGATAATTTATGCAATGTCTAATATATCTACCCGAGACAGAACAAAGATGCTTGTTTCAAACCCCGAACACAGCATTTATGATTTCCCATCAAAACCTGGAATCAGGGTAGCTTTAGAAGTTGTCTATCTCATTCGGTGAGGTATTGAATAGTGAGCTGCTTTGATGCAGCGATTTATTGCTAAACTTATTTTCTGTGCATCTTTGGCTGAACAAAAGGACAATTTCAAAAAGTAAGTACTCTAGCTCTGCTTTTCAACCCTGGCTTTATCAGTACACGTGTACTGTAGCATTTTTACAAAGTAATACAATTACAACCGATCTCTCCACCTCTGCACTATTTTTCATTTCTAAACGAACTGTTTGCTTGGTGCACTAAGCTTTTTACTTTAATGTTTCTGTGCTACTTACTCTTTTAGAAAACTAGGCAAAGAGGAGCAAATTCATTGTGATGTGTTAATTACGTGGAAACAAAATTAATGTCTCAATTACCACAGACGGTAGGATAGGGTAAAGCAGGACTGCATTGAGACAGAAACACAGAGAATCAGTGATTCATGAAGCCGGGCGCCAGATTTTCATATAAATATTAATGCCGTCAGAATCTTGGCATACACTGTGCTCTCAAGAGAATGTCAGAATTGGGAAAAAACTGCAACAGTGTGAGCATTTACTCATCTTTGCCAAATACCCGATCTCTTAAAATCAACAGAAGCACTTCTAAATAATTGAAAGAGTTCTTCAGAGATCTGCAATTTCCCTGTCAAACGCTCAGGCGGTTCAATCAAGGCAAGTTTTCAATTAAACAACACCAGACTGCACGTGACAACTAACTTCCTAGACCTTTTGAAACTTATAAGTGAGATTAAGGGCCAGACTTACTAACAGCTCGTGCCAGCGCAAACCATCATTTTAGCGATAAATAATTTCTGGATTTACTAAAGACGCTCAGTCAATCATTAGCGCTGAAAAGGTGTGATCTAGTTATTTTTGCGGCTGACCTTATTGCATATGCATTTATTGCATAGGAGTTTCGCTTTCAGACACATAATATTTGGGAGGAGATTATTTAAATGATTCCATACGCAATTGACTAATGTTTGCACGTGTGTTATAACCACTGATCTATATAAATGACTGGATTGCGCATAGAACGCTTAACGTAACAGCGTGAGGTGAAGCCAGCGCAGAGTTCGAGCCGCCATCTTGGTATACCCAACCGGCAGACGGCGTCATTGACTTCCATTCAAAATCATTTTTTAAATTCACCCGCTTTACAGCGTATCAGTCACGCAAGATTATTTTTCGGACATGTGTACGTAAATTAACTGTTATTTCTGGTGTTATTTGCAATGTTTATGCTTTAGTTGGGCAGGAAAATGGATTTATAAAAAACCGTTAAGGTGAGTGTGTCTGCTGCGTTCTGTTAATGACACGGGTATAAATAAAGTTTTTTTTGACATTCAGCTATACGTCAGCGTTATTTCTCTAAATAAGTTTAGGTAACTTGTAAGTTTAGATAACATAAAACCAGCAAATTATTGCATGCACATAAGTATGATTATTTATTTAGATTTCAGAATGAGCACGTTTGTCAATAATACTAAATATGCTGCGGTCTGTCTGCTGATCTGATACTGTAATGAAGATGAATGTATAATAACTGATTAAAAACTAAAATGTACAACTTTCAGTAAATAACTATGTACATGCTTAGGACGTTTGTGTTGTAATAATGTACAGGGTAACTTCAGATATAAAAACGAAGACTAGTAAAGTGATGTTTTATCATTAAAATCTGATCGCGTCCATTGATTTAATAGAATATTTGGGTATACCAACATGGCGGCGCGGTGGCTTCACAGTTGTGACGTCATTTATATAGATCAGTGGTTATAACTGGTATTTGTGCCATTATTTAATGCAGGAACGTCTTAAATTACTTTGAGCTTGAAATGGCTGCAATTATTGCTAAAAAAAGATTAACTTTTTTATTAAGTAACCCATGGATATTACCACTCCCGTCAGCGCTTTTTTGGAGTTGCGCTCTCATGCTAATTTGCCCCGCTTAGTAAATCTGTCCCTTAATGCTCAGATGTGGATCGATTGTTCTCTTCTGAAACCGGAGGTTAAAGCACTTTGTAAAAAACAAATCTTTTAATAAAGGTTGCAACCACAAACCCTTTATATTGAATATTTTTGTTGCTGTTACTTTATACCTGAAAATAACGGAAACATAAGCCTAGATTATTAAAATACCAATAGAATTTGGTCTTTTGCTTCTTTTTACTTTTATTATTTTCCATGGCACAATATAACACATTCAGGTATTTTAACGAGTTTTACCTGTGTTAAATATATCCAATATATCTATAAATGAATGGATAAATGAATAATATAATGATAAAAATGATAATAATAAAATGAATAATAATATTGAATAATCAAATAAACAATTATATGGATAACTAATGATTATAAAATGATTATGTAAAGAAATGATTAGGAATAAACACAAAATCTATATAATATATATATATAATATAATAAAAACAAAATCCTTGTTCAGGCAGTCTCGGAGCAATTGTTTTGGTGCGGATTCAAGGGCGATTGCCGTGTTCACATATGCCTAAACGAACCGAACCAAATTTGTTTAATAGCCCTCCAAACTCAGACGTCTAGGCTAAACAAAGCAAAATTTGGGGTGTCAGTGAAATTTAAAGAGCTCCTATTGTCCAATTCACAATTTTACATTATCTTTTGTGTGTAGGTGTGTATTAGTACGTTAACGATATGCAAAAGGTACATACCCCAAAGTAAACAATGACGCAATTTATCATCTCCAATGTAAATTTCTTTTCTTGCACAACAACAAACACACAGATTGTAGGCAACAGTTTACTTCCTGGGATTGTTGATGTAGTAAAGACCAACATTATCATAATTCCTCCCGCTTGGACTTACAGCTTGTAAGTTAACTCCTGTTAGCATTGCATTGTGAGCGAATCTTTCAAACATGGTAAGGAGCGTCACATTTCCTGCATGACTTCAGAGGGATTCAGGCCAGCTGGCCAATCAGAGACACAGTGCTTTTCAAATGGATGAGTTTTGAAAAAAATCGGTGCGTTTCAGGAAGACCGAATATCTGGAGCTACAAAAATATACGGTATGTGGAAAATAATGTTTCTTGAACCATAAACCACACAAACACATTGTATTATACCAAATGCACAAAATAACGTTGTTTTTAGCAATAAAAGGTGCACTTTAATAACGTCATAGTCAAACATAAATAAATATATGAAGCCAAACAATGTTGACTTTGCTCACATGATGGAATATCAAACATCTCATGTATTATTTATTAAAATGACATGTGACCAAATTCAACTTTATTTTGCATAGAAATGGCTTATTCATAGCTGGACTAAGTGACAAGCTTGTCAAGTATGCAATGCATACTCGAAATGTGACCTCTGCATAACCTATCCCATTGAGTAGTGAACACACGCACCCGGAGCAATGGGCAGCTATCCCAGCGGCTGGGGAGCAATAAGGGTTAAGGTGTCTTGCTCAAGGGCAACCCGCCACTCGAACCATCAACTCTTGGGTTACAAGCCCGACTCTCTAACCACTAGACTATGCATATCTTAAGAGTTTCAGATAAAATGTCTTTGAAAACGCAAACAAATAACTCATGTATCAAATTCTTTCATGATTAAATGATCTAATTGAGATTTAGAGAACCTGACAGCTGACGTTGTGATCTGTTGTCTTCTTTCAGATGGTTATTTGGATCCAATCACCTGTGATGTATGCAGAATCTAAAGAAAAAGAGAGGTAGGGGAGGTTAAATATTCTGGATTTCCGCAAGTCATAAATTGCTCTCTGTCAGGGAAATGTAAATCAACGTGGCAGTAGCAGATTGATGGAGCTGCTGTGGCTGGGTGCACTTTTATTTGAGGCTGAGGCAAAACGCTCGGCGTTAATATAGATGGAAAGAGAGGGCTTTTAATGCAGATGCTAGTATGCATGCGGTGAATTCAATATCTCTGAAGCCACAGCCAACGCTAAAGCAACCAAATTGAATTTTTACAATAAAAATTGAATTGGCAATGAAAATGTGTGTGTAATATTGGCCATATTACAGTTCTGATGCGTTTTTCCACACCTTTTGCCAGGATACAATCTGCCCTAAACATCAGCTATTTTTAAACAATCAGCCAATGTCTGATAGAATGCTTTTATCTGCCAATATTTCATTTACGTATGAACTAATCCTTTAAATAAGCAAATAAGACATTAAGCATTTTTATCAGGACATAGAGCTTCAATAAAAATGACCTTTCTTACCCAACTTCCTTTATTTAGATTGTAAAAATAACCTTGCTAAACTACTATTTCACTTATCATGGATTCAGAAAAGAAAAATATCCCAGTGGGGTCAATTAAATAAACTTTAGTCAAGATATGTTCTCCTATTCTACCAAAACAAATCTTTCATTTACCTAATTCTGTTAAAAAATTTTAGAAAATACAGATTAAGAAAGCTATTTTTTTGCAGAGGATTGATCTGTCATGAGTAATCAGTAATGTGATGGTTTGTTTGTTTATTCTTCACACCATACCTGCATCTATCCCTATATTTATAGTGAGAACTGGTTAATAGATACAAGTTAAAGGAAAACACCACCGTTTTTCAATAATTTACTATGTTCTTACCTCAACTTAGACTAATTAATACACACCTATCTTTATTCAATGTGTGCATTTAATCTTTGTACAGCGCGTCGTGAATGTGTTAGCATTTAGCCTAGCCCCATTCATTCCTTAGGATCCAAACATGGATGAATTTAGAAGCCACCAAACACTTCCATGTTTTCCCTATTTAAAGACTGTTGCATGAGTGGTTACACCGGTGAGTATGGTGGCACAAAAAAAACGTGGCGAATTTTTAAGTGGATAAAAAATGAGAACTATATTGTATGTGGCGGAAGAGCACTTAGTTTGCAGCACTTCGACCTTGTGCGCAGTAATACTGACTGAAGTCTGAGCAAGAGGAGGAGTAGTCAGAACTGATGATGTTACTGAACCACGTTTTATTTTGTGCCACCATACTTACTCGTGTAACTACTCATGTAACATGGAAGTGTTTAGTTGCCTCTGAATTGATCCCTGTTTGGATCCTATGGAATGAATGGGGCTAGGCTAAATGCTAACACATTCACGACACGCCTTGCAAAGATTAACCTCTGTCAGTTTTTTTTAACGCTGCTAACAATATCTATATAGCCTACTGTCTACAAACAATAATAATATTAACATTACTATACATCATTTAAAATGTCTACGTGTTTAGCATCAGTGTATGGTCTCTGTTTTGAGATACAGATGCTCTAGCATCATAAATATAGTATTTTGTTACAGAAGTCCAGATGACAACATGCAAAATATAAATGGGACTCCTTACCTTTGTGTTGATATAATGATCGCGAGTCAAATCATGTTTGTTTCAAATGTGTGAATAACCCATAAAAACTCTTCAATAAAATACATCCAATGAACATTTCTGTCCACAAATGCGTATAATCCGTGAAATATAGATATATTGTCCATTGTTTACATCAGATTTCGCATGAACGTCTTGTAATAGAATATAATATAGAATCTGAAGACTATTTACGTCGTAACATTGTATATGAGATTACACTCGCATTCAAACCAGCGGTCAAACATTGTTTCTAAAAGTAGGCGGGAGTATAATACATAATATCCAAACAGCGCTGTCAAAAATCGTGACGTCATCTGACACGCTCGTTCCTCCGACGACTTCATGGAAAATATTGATAGACAGAACGTGTAGCCAATTAGATAACGAATCTAATGATCTTTGTGTGACGTTTTATTTCCTGGTGTGGAAACGGCATTTTATACACTTACATAAGGATAATTAATAATAAGAACGAACGTGTATGCATGTAAACAAAAGACTTTTATTTTGGGGCTGACTGGCACTTAGAAAAGGCACTAGTCTTACAAAAACTCTTGCAAGAACCTAATTTTTGGGCCTATTGACCTTAAACGTGAAACATAACTTCTTCAGACTTGTGGCTTTGGCATCATTGCATTTCTAGGTTTCACACACATATTTATCATTAAGATTTTTAGTATAAAAAAAGATGTTATGCAAAAAAAATTGTTATTACAATGTACTTTTGCCTCTCTAACTTTTTTAATTTTTATCTTAAAATAATTTTGAACCTGGAAAATAAAGCTCAAAGTGTCTTCTTTCTAATAATACCACAGTTATGCTTATACTCTAAATCAGGGGTCTTCAACGTTTTTTGGGTCGGGGACCCCTTAGATGAGAGAGGCATGGAGCAGGGACCCCCTGATACTAAATGTGTAAAACTGATATTTAAGTAATCAGTAAGGTACGAGAGGCTGCCTTTTCGTATTAGGCACAACGCAAAGTGGAGTAAAGTACAACTATTGACCAATCAGAATCAAGGACTGGAACTGTTTTATAAATAGCAACAAACCATATTGTCACACAGCCATACTATATTAAGACAGTACATTGGCACTATTATGCTGTTGTTGTACATGCATAATTTTTTTGTTAAAGTAGATTTAGTTTTTATATGAATATAATAATAATAAAATAATATGAATAATATGAATATAATAATAATAATATAATATTATTTTAATGTATTTGCAGTGTAATAGATTTTCATTTTATTGTGAATTTACCTGAACCTGGGCTTTCAGTTTATAAAGATGACTGATCATGGTGAATGGCACAAAGACCCTATTCTGGTGGGGATATGGTTGTGCTACTTTATAATTCAGAGGTTTGTTGCCTTTCTCGTATATCGTCATATTGTCACGAGTTTGAGTAACGCAGGTTTATTTTCTGCATAACTTCATATCAGATAGGAGAACATGTATTGAGTCCGCGCGCATCTCTTTGGGGCAACTTTTTGAAAGGCGGATTTAAACCTGACTATGAATCTCGCACAAAGCACCATCACGGTGCGCGTTTCATACATTTTTAAATGCGAGCGATAGTTTTGTCACAGTTTAAAATGCAGACGAGGTGTGGTGTCATTTGCCTGTTGAGTTAGCGCTTTAAATCTGAACCGCGTGAAACAGCCGTCCAAGTTCAGAAATATAACTTAGATGAGACAATGTCGCACTGATTCTAAAATAATTTTCTGAAAGAAAGACACACATGCCTATAGGATTTACCTGTTTTATGATGCCTTTTCTGTCGCTACTGCTGCTTCCTGAGTGTACATTTATAATCTTCAGATATTTTATTTTGGTCCGCTTGCTAAACTGAACGCGCGCCTTCGTGGCCACGCACGTGCACAACTTAAAGGGGACATGTAAAAATTTTTTGTACATATATTTTACGTTTTAGCAAAAAATAGCTTGTCGTCAAACATCATTTGGCGGACCCCCTGCAGTTCCGCCACGGACCCCCTGGGGGCCGCGGACCCCCGGTTGAAGACCCATGCTCTAAATGGTTTAGTAAAAACAACCCTTTTAGTGAAAGTAAGTCTTTTCATGGTTTGGGCCAAAGTGGGGGTGCTTTTCAAAAGGTTAAGTGCACGCATTGAAAAAAGACGGGTATGTATTTATTGTCTATGTTAAGGTAAGAACATAGTAAAATATTGATAAAACGGTGGTGTTTTCCTTTAATCCACACAAATTGAATCATACACAGTTTGGGGAGGGGCTACTTAGCGTCTACAATTCACCTAACCTGCATGTTTTTTGCCTGTGGGAGGAAACCGGAGTACCTGGAATAAACCCACGCTGACACATGGAGAACATGCAAACTGCACACAGATAGTCCACCTGACCTAGCAGGTGCTTGAATCGGGACCTTTGGTGTGAGGCAACAGTGCTTCCCACTGAGCCACTGCACCACCCGTCATTCCTCCAGCCTGCAGTAAGCAGAGATGGTGATCTGTTGAATTTTCCCATCTCCTGTGTGTAAGGTGTGATGTGTCCCTCTCCCATCTGTTGGATGCAGCTCATTAGGATGCAATAGAGATCCCTTCCAAAACAAACCCGGTCTGCGCTCAGAGAACAGGGCTGCTGGTAAACAGCAGCATGACATGACAGCTTTACTCTCACTATCGATAAATCCTCTCAGCTTCATCAGCCCGTGTGCACACCTGCACACCAGAGACGGAGGAAAAAAAGTCGGTAAAAACACAAACTAGAGAACTGAAAGATAAACTGTAGCTCATAACTAAACCAATCCAAACATATCCAACATCCCACAATCCCTTTATTCCCAAGAACTTGAAGCTTTTGTTTGTTTTAATAATCAACTTTGTCCCTGATGTTGCTTCCAAAATTTCTTGGAAATCAGTGAATTGTTGTCATACAGTACAGTAAGAGTAATGCATAGCACTGCAAAATTAATGTAAAATAAATAGTGTGAATAATTTTATTCTTTGTATTGCAGACTTTGGTATATCACAGTTGAGTTGTGATCCCTAAAAGAGGAGATACATGTGAGCTTTAGGGTTTTTTCTCAGGGGAAACATCTTAGAAACCAGAGAGCTTTTGATAACATTTATGATGTCTAAGAAATAACTGTGATCTGAGCTCCTGTCTGTGATTATGATTCATGCATGTGGCAATGTTTTCTGAATGCAAATCTGGCTGTTCTTAAAGGGGTCATAGCGTGAAAATGTTAGCATTGCCACTTTGTAGGTTTGAGCAAAAATGTGTCATTTTGGGTGTGTCTTTTAAAATGCAAATGAGCTGATGAAGTGCAAACACTGATCACAATGATGGTGGTTTGTTGCAATTGAAACTCAATTGTGATACGAATTATTTTCTCTCTCTTTCGTTCTATCTGCACTAAACGGCAGGGCTGTGGTTGGATAGTGTACATTAAGGGGGCGGTATTATTCTAATAAGATATCCTTATGACATCATAAGGAAAGCCAAATTTCAATGACCTATTTTTGCTCACACCTACAAAGTGGCAATGCTAACATGTTCACGCCATGGCCCCTTTAAAGCAGAATTAGAAAAAACAGCAAAAAACACAAACCTTGAGCTGATGGCATAAACATACAAATGTTTGCAATTTCAGCTGAATGCCAATATAAAGATGCTGTCCAGTCTTAATACAGGTCAACAACAAAGACTTTAGATCTTTAGCTATATCCTACATTTACATTTGATGACTTCTATAACATTTCTACACATGTTGGACAATTCTACACAATGCATTAAGCTTAATAATAATTGACAGACGGTACTGTAAGGAGAGGACAGGAAAGTACAAGATGGAAAGTGGGGAACAGGACTGCCGGGACTTGAACTCGAGTCACCGAAAGCGTGTCTGCCCTATGTGTTGGAGCACTGCCCAGTACACTCTGGAGCAATGCATAATACTTTTCTATAGGGCTGGGCCAGAACATACGATTATTCAAATATTCGTTCGAAGGGTTGGCATGTTAAATTCTGTGATTCAAATATTATTTTTTCAACACTATTAGCGTTAATGCAAAGAATATTCGGACCTGCCCTAGTCCTACTTTCCTAATGCTAAAGATGATCTCAGGATCCATGGTAAAGAGAATTGTTTTACATACAGTATAGTGATGTTGACTCCACTGTTAGTTTAAATAGTATGGTGGCATCAGCTATTTTGGATTACCGGCCACTAAATGGCACATTGAAATAAACATAGTGGGTTGCTTTATATGTCAATCAGATTACATCCTGTCTAAGTAGGCCGTTTTTAAGCTAAATAAGCTTCCAAGTGGGCAAAAGTTTTATACTCGTGTGCATAAAACACATCAGGACATAAACAAACATTTAATAAACATTTATATTTCATTTAGTTTTAAATACAAATTCTAACAATGCAACATTAGATCCTCTGAATTAATGTAACTCAAACACGTCAAGCAAATCAGGAATATTTCAAAATGTTATATTTAAAGTGCACCTATTTAATTTGCAAAACAATAATGTTATTTTGTGTATTTGGTATTATACAATGTGTTTGCGTGGTTTATGGTAAAAAAAAAATTCACATAAAGTACATTTTTGTAGTGCCAGATATCCAGCCTTCATGAAACGCACTAATTCTGAACAAAATGAATCGTCTCTGATTGGCCAGCTAATCTGTAAGTTGTGATTGGCCTGAATTTCTCTGACGTCAGAAGGAAATGCGACGCTCCTTACCATGTTTGAAAGATTGGGTTGCTAACAGGAGTTACAGGCTGTGAGTCCAAGCAGGAGGAATTATGATAATGTCGGTCTTGTCTACATCACCAATCACAGGAAGTAAACTGTTGCCTACAATCCATGTGTTTGTTGTAGTCCAAGAAAAGAGATTTACGTACAAGTTTCGGAAAGTTTTTCGATTACGGGTCCATTCAGACATTTTTATACGCATCACTTCTTTTTATGGGCATTTCTCCCGGAAAACCCCGCCCACCCGTCAATCAGCGAGAGACGCTAGAACTTACAAACATTCACATCACGTGACAGCTTTGTTTAATTTGAAAACTCAACACGAATGAAGAAGTGTGTTTTGGGATGTAAGGAGAAGAAAGCCAGCCTTATGGAAACAATGGATATAGTTTATTATCCGGGGTAGCATTAGAGTTTTGCGTGTGTGTTTGATGTGCTGGTTTCATTGAAAAGTCCCAACCGGGTCATGAGTTGCATCCGGTAAGTAAGACTTCTCTCTTATGTTGGAAATTAGCGCGTACATATAATATAAATGACACGAACATGTAGTGAATCATAAATTAAACAGTGTTGTATAGTGTTGCATGACTCGTACTCGCTTCTCTTGTAGTAACTCCTCCTGCTGCATTTTTGGTCCGTTATCGGAAAGAATCGGTAAAGCTAATCTTTCTTTTATAAATCTGATTAAACTAAAGACTCTTCGGAGATAAAAAAGGATGTATACTCTTTACTGCAGATTAATATCAGAAATGCAGAAACAGCACCTCACTGCCGTTTGCTCTTCTATTCAGAGCATCGGCAATAAGCAGAAAGAAAGAAAGAAAGAAAGAAAGAAAGAAAGAGAGCTTTTCTTGGAAACAGAATAAAAAGCATGCAAAGATGTCCAATGCCATCCCGAACGCAGCAGGATTTGTCCTCTTAAACCTTGTGTTATAGAAACAGAGCTCAAGCTGTGTGCAGGTGGAAACACTGTAAACTGGCTCTTATCCAGTTATCATCATTAGAGCTGAACCCACCTGCTGTCAGCTTTATTCACTTAATTATAATGTTTATTTAAGGAGGATTTCAATCTTTCATTTCATTTTTTAGTTCCAAGCGGTCTCACATGAGATGCTTTTTTAAAAATACATTAAAATTACAATTCATGACTTGAATACATCTCTTTAATAACGAGCATGATTTAAATGTTTCATCTGAATTGCATTTTGATGTTTTTCAAATGTGCTTTAACCATCATGGGGATTATACATAAGCGTTTTTGAAACATAACAACATAAACGGCTTTTGTGGCCCAAACTTAACTTTTGGTAGACTTACATAAAGAATCAATAACAGTTAAGGGGGTTGCACACCAGACGAGAAGTGCCGTGTCGCGTGTAGGACAACTCAGAGGTATCATGTTGGCCGTGCACATTAAAATAGCGCAAGCTAAGTCAGTGTCCACGTCAAAATGCTAAATATGCATTAGCAGCCAATGTTAATAGCTAATGATTTGGGACAAATATGATGTTATTTAATATTCAACTATGTCAGTGGTGTGTGTGTACATTCATAGAAAATAATTTAGATTAATGGCACGACGCGGCACTTCCTGTCCGGTCTGAGACCCTCTTTAGACCCCCTTTAGAGTAGTTTATTTCTGATAACAAGCTAAATAAATGACAAGTAAATGACCTCAGCTCAAATCATAGCTAAAGAGTATCAACTACTACGCTGAGCTAACGTTATGTGTAAGATGAATGCATACAATGTTAACTACTGTACAGATCCTTGAATTCTTCCCTGGCTGCCGAACCTCTCTTTACACAGTGATCTTTGCTTCCCGTCTCCTCTTGTCTTTATGAAACCAAAAAAATTTTATTTATCACAAGGTATTTTTTCAGAGGTCAGTTTATCCACTGGGCAGACCAATAAACAAGCACAAATTTAACTTCAGGCCAAGCACGTAATTGTGACAACCCCGTGCGTCCATATCAGCATGGAAATCTCCACTAGTCAAGTGAATTCTTGACTTCATCTTTGCCTTTATAAATTTACGTCTCTGGAATAAATGCATGGTTTTAACAAACATCTGCTAACATAACAAACTCAACAACAGGTCTATAATACATTTATGCAACCCTCAGGTCAAACCACAACAACATCCTAGACTGTGCGCTCTTACCATTTACATGAAAAATGAAATGATCAAACACACAAAACCAGAATTAACATTAACATGAAAGATCAATAAATCATTTGATTTATGCATTTTAGCTCTGTTATGTTATAACAATCGACAAGAATCACAAATCCACCACATGTACGGTATAAAACTGGTCTTTGGGTGCTTGAGGTAACAACCGCTCACAGCTACTCAGAAAAAGCAAGGCAGTTCGGTCCCCCGTGATGAAAGGATTTTATGAGAGGACAAGAAAACAAATAGATCTTGGCTACCTACAGGGAAGCTTGAAAATGGGATTTCAGAATATGAGTGAGCTGATAAACACGTGTTTATGAGAGAAAGTGTCAGTGATGTCTAGCAACAGTGCAGAACATGGCCTTACTTTTAGCAGCATTGCATTCAGAAGTTTCTTTCAGATTAACATTTCTAAAAATTGTTTTAACAAAAAACTTCTACTCCATAAACCAAACCAACAAGCTCTTGGATTAATACTGAAAACTTTGATTAAAAAAAAAAATTAGGCTATAAAATTTGAAAGAAATACCAAAGTAAAAAATATGGATGTTTTTGATATTGAAGAAAAATGTGAGCGCGCCTGTGAAAACCTGGCTAGGTTATTTTTCGGTCATTTGTGTTTTTTACGTAAGGAATAATTGTCAATTATTCCGCTTATACTACGGTTACCACACCTCAAGATATTGATCACTTGATATATTTAAAGGGATTTGTTCGGTTTTTGTACTTGAATCGCTATTGTGAGTAGGACTATTTCTTCCGCGTCTCATCCAACGTCCCTTTTGCTTGTTCCAAAACGTAATTTTAAAGCTGGCAATGGAGGCTTGAGCCGTTGATAGCATTCTAATGCAGTTATTAATAAAGTTATTAGAAAGAGAGCGAGAGGGACAGAGACACAGAGAAGGAGAGAAAGAACGAAAGAAAGAGAGAGAGAGAGAGAGAGAGAGAAAGAGAGAGAGAGAGAGAGAGAGCGAAAGAGAGAGAGATTGTGTGAACAAGGCTATCTCTGTGCGTCTCTAAATTGGAAAATCGTCTGTCATGTTGTTTTTGTTAGTTCGCTATTACAGTTAACTATGCGAAGTGATATGGAACTGTAATGCGGTCAAGAGAGCTGCCTGGAACTACGTTTTCGCCGTGCATTCTCAGAAAATAATTGCACATCTCAGAATGTTCATCAGCCAATCAGATTCAAGCATTCAGCGGAACCGTAGTATAAATAAAATTATTCTATATAAAGTAAAGAATATTTGGTGAAAAATCATCTTGATATCTTTAACTCTTTCCGCACCATTGACGAGATATCTTGTCACTTAACCCTGTAAAACCCTTGTTTGCAATATTACAACATCAGTTTAAAATCTAATAAAGTATACCTGTACATGTTTTTTACTCTTTAAAACCACATTTACACAACTTAAAAAATCCTAATGTTTGACCCTGCAATGATTTTGAATGGTAGACTTTGTAAATAGGTTTGCTTTGCTGGCAGTGAACTTACAAAATCTGAAAAACTGCAGTGAGGAATATAACCTTTTTTACTGGACTAAATAAATCAACAATCATGTAAGTAAAATGCCTAAAATATTTTTTTCTGTGATTAGTTATGTGTCTAGATCATGCAGATTTTAACATACAGCTGAATGTTATGATTATATTAGATTTTAAGCTTCTTATGTCAATGTTGTAATTTTACAACATTGGGTTGAAGGGTAACAAAATGTACCTGTGCACCTTGCACATTACATAAATTTGCTGTTCTTCTAAACTGTTAAAAATGTACTTTTTTAACCTTTTTTTGTAGCAACAAAATATAATATTGATGTTAAATGTCTATTTTGAGTTTTAATTAAAGTTTTAAGATTATTAAATAAGTTTATAGGAAATCAATAATTTATTTGAGAATTTGAAAGTATTTATGCGCCAATATTTGAAACTATTTGTATGTTATTGTTTATGAAATATTCTTAGCTGGTCCTGTTATCTTGCCTTGCTCAAATATCTGTGTTCTACATGACGGTCAGGTGATAATGTTTTGGAATGTGGGGTATAGGTGATATTAGCATTATAAATAGAGGACAAAAAGCTTCCTAGACAGTATTGGTGAATTCTGTGGAATGGGTGAAACCTTTGAAATGTGATTGGAAATTATTTGCATCAAGATTAATAAGCATGAAAAAATCAGTGTGTTTTTTTATTTCAGAATTCTACCAGCCATGATTGTCTTATCTACAATGTGGTATGATGTCATTTACATCATCTAAATTTGAAAAAAGTGACTTTGAGATGGGACTCTGATATAACTGATGAGGAGGAATGTGGTGATGCCTCTCAACTATAAAAGAGAAATTAAAAACTTTGTCTGTCCGTATGATGATAATGTGGACATGACGCCAACAAAACCAAGCCATTCATGAACACAGACCTTGCCCCATTACAGGTATTACTGTCTGAAAAAGGATTTTATTACTCTCAATACTGATATTTCTGTTATTGGCATCACTAATGATGCCATCTCCTTTCATATATCACTGGAGTACCTCTGAAGGTTTGCGTCAGAAGACATGATCACGGCTCTGACAGATAAAGCAATGATTGAGTACAGTTTCCAAAAGAGAGGAGTTTTCATAAACAACAAAATGGGATTACTATCATTGAACATTAAACACAGCTAAACACAGTAAATACCAGTTTTCTTTCAGTTTATCTGGTTTTGTAAATACAAACTGAGCATATTTTTATAATTAATGATTTTTCATACAAATATGGTTTTGCCTGGTTATTATGTATTGTGTGATTATGTATATGGATATATAGGATACTATTATTGGGGTACATAAGCAGTACACCCTGCAGAGTAACTCTTAGATGTTATTAACATTTGTTCAGACAATGAGTGAAATCACAGCAATTCTGCTTACACGTAATATTACAACATTTCCATAAAAACTTACCAAAATGTCAAAAATGTAAAAACCCAATGATTTTTGCATTAGAGGACTCCTACAACAACATATAAAGTGTTAAATATTTTTTCAAAGTTTTTACTATATTTGGGTCTTACAGGGTTAAGAGAAACATTTTCTGCCAATGACGAGTTTTTACGGCAATCCAAATTTCTGCTATTATCCACTAGGTGGCACACTTACCCAACTTATACACTGAAGCATTCACTGAGGCCAAACAGTAAAAACTCTGTGTATGTTTTGAGCACTGTTCTGAAGTCCTTTACAAAAATGCAATAATCTCAGCTTTTTGCTAAAAATTTTGTATTATTGAAGAAACTTACCCAGATTTGAGAGATGATAAAAAGATAGTCTTTTTTTTTTAAAGCAGATGGTCTGTTCTTTCATTTGATATATTGTATGTTTATATATTTAAAAAGGAACATTTTCTGGAAGGCATGGTGCTGGCTGGCAACTTTTTTTAAAAAACATGACGAGGAAAAGGTGAATACTGACTGAGTAAGGTCATATCAAAGATTTGATGAATTTCGTTCTCAGAAATTTTGTTTTTGACAATTTCCTCTGTAGTTTTTACTTTTTTATTTAATCAAACTTTAAGTTGACTCTTTATCTGCACATGTTCTTTATTGTTGGTAGATGGATAAGTAATGTGACTTTGAGAAGTGCTTCAGAGGTGAGGAGAAATAAATAGCTGTGAGATAGGACTTGTTTGTTTCTTTTAATTACATATTCAACAGTGATAAACCTCATGTCTGTGGAACATTGTGTCTTATCTCTCATAAAGATCTTCAGTATTTAAACACTGCCTGTTCTTCTATATATAGACAATATGGTATACAATCAGTTTAAAATGACAGCTTTCAACATGTTTGTATATTTAATTATAGTTTATTGGCTGTACAAGTACATTTAGACTTTAATATAAAATGGCTCAAGTTTTAAATATGAACGATTCTCAAACTCTATACACTGTCAGAAAAACGTTACAAAACTTTACCTGTTCTGCCGCTGGGGTGGTACCCTAAGGTTTCGTTTTGTACCTTTGTAAGACAGCTGGTCAAACAATAAACTTTAAGTTGGTTTATGGAGAGACACTGTAAAAAAATAAAACCTTGAGTGGTGCCATTAATCTGCATTTGACCCTCAGGTGGAGCTGAATGAAGACATTCAACCCCATGGACGTCTGAACCATTATATGTGGGTGTGACAAGACCAACCAACATTTTAAGACCAATGATATTGAACCCACTCACTTCTTCTCTAATTTAGCGCATCTGTCTGTTCACTTGTCAGAGAGCAGTCAGTCAAACCCATTCCACTAGAGGAATCCCCTAATAAATTAAACTCTGTTTCGTGTTTTAGTTACAGCCTTGACTTCCAAGCAGCTGCTTCCTCAAATCCATTCAACTTGACTCATTTAGGGCCCTATTTTAAGCGCATTGTCTAAACCACACAATCCACTTTTGCTAATTTAATGACGGGAAAAATGGTTTGCCAAAAAAATGTGCGCCAAGCACAGAGTCTAAAAGGGTTGTTCCTATTCTCATAATAGTGTAATGAGTTTGGGCATAACGTTCAATAAACCAATGAGAGTCTCAGCTCTCATCCCCTTTAAAAGGCAGTTACGCTGGCGCCATGCCGATTCCCTATTTAGATGGCGGAATTTGTAAACTGGAAAACTAAGCAGAGGAAGAAGATCCCCAGTTTATGGTTGATGTTAAAAACATGTAGTTTTTTTTTTCATTTGTATTAAAATTGTTATTTTTTGTATTAAAACCTTTAAAAGTATTTGGGCTCTATCTTACACCCGGCGCAATAATAATTTTCACGTTTAGCGCTGCGTTGTTTAAATAGCAAATGCATTTGCGCCCATGGGCGTTCTGGTCTGAAAACTAGGTGTGTTCAGGCGCATTGTTGGCGCGTTGCTATTTTGAGGCAACTAAAATAGACTACGCCATTGACCAACAAAAACCTAGTCTAAAGTCAATGGCGCAATATGTTTTTTTTTTGTTATTAAAGAGCGCATTAGTAATATCAACTAAACGGGACGACAACGCGGGTTTGCTTAGCACATACATGAATGCACAGCAGCACAAAAACGCTTTTAAATATGAAAGATTAAAGGATTGAATGTAAAAGATTATTATTGAGTCTCTTGAACATAAATGAGGACAAATTATGAGATGTTAGAAGGCGTAAAGAGCTGCTTCACCTGCAGCCTGGTAAGTAAATAAATGCTTTGCTTTAAACAAATGCATCTGTTTTTAAATGTTTTTCTTTATGTTACCTCACGGATTTATTGTAAATGATGACTCTGTACCTGCGGATATTGTGAGATGAGAAACATTTTTAAGTAATGCTTAAAAAAACTGACGCTGTCCAAGTGCTGAAACATGAGGAGAGCCATTTGTAAATTCTTTATCTCCTGTTTGTTACAAATAAAGTATTTTTAGAGTACAAACCTTTTCTTACATACTTGTAAATTTTTTTTGATGATATTGGATAGTTTAAAGCAATTAAAAGCCTGCTTTTTAATTTCCATGACTAAATGAAAACGGGTTTTAAAGGTTTTAATGAAAAAATAACAATTTCAATACAAGTGAAAAACAACACAATTATTTAACATTAATCTTAAACTGGGGATCTTCTTCCTCCGCTTAGTTTTTCTGTTTACAAAGTCCGTCATCTAAATAGGGATTAAACATAGCGCCAGCGCAACTGGCTTTTAAAGGGAATGAGAGCTGAGACTTTCATTGGTTTACTGCACGTTACACTCAAAATACTCCCATTAATCATAAAAAAATAGGACCAACCCTTTTAGACCATGCGCTCGGAGCACAAACCATTTTTACTGTCGTTAAATTAGCAAAAGTGGATTTGGACACGCCCATTTAGACGTTGCGCTGTGCGCTTTAGACAATGCGCTTAGATCCTTAAAATAGGGCCCTTTCTCTTTCAGTCATTGAAAGTAAAATTAGCAGGCTTTAAATTGCTTAAATATATCCATACATCAGTGTAATCTCAAAGAATAATTTATAAATATGCAAGAAAAGGTTTATACTGTAAATATACTTTATTTGTAACAAACAGGAGATAAAGAATTTACAAACGTGTGGAGAGCCAAAACATTTCAGCACTCGGACAGCACCATCATATCCACAGGTTAAAAGTCATATACAATAAATCCATGGGGTAACATAAAAAAAACTTTTCAAAATAGATGCAATATTTGCATTTGTTTATAGGCGGAGTGCAAAATGTTTGAAAGCCAGTGTTAAATCACCTAAACAAACACGCCCCTACCCCAATAGAATCTGAACCTTCTTTTGATAGACCCGCCCCACACATACGCAACACAGGCAATGATGTTTTCTTCTACTGCCTATGCAACGATTTGTTGGTTAGAAGACACGCCCCTTACTGCTGATTGGCTACAAGTGTGTTTTGGTAGTCGGCCCAACTCCCTTTTCCAAAGCGTTTTTCAAAAATTGTGAACTCCGCCTTTAAAGCAAAACATTTAATTACTTACTACAGTTAAAGCAGCTCTTTACACCTTTTAATGTGTCGTAATCGTTCATCACGTATGCCCAAGACATTCAATAATAATATTTTACATTTTATTCCTTTATTTTTTCATATTTAAAAACGTTTGTGTGCTGCTGCACATCCATGTATGTGATAAGCAAACGTGCATTATTGTCTTATTTATAGGCGGATATTGTGCTTATTTAATGCACAATTTAATGACAACAATGCACCTGAACACACCTCATTTTCAGACCAGAACGCCCATGGGCGTAAAATTGGGCGCAAATCCATTTGCTATTTAAACAACGTGGCGCTAAACGTGAAAATTATCATTGCGCCGGGTTGAAACTAGCAAAAGACATTTGGGTCATGCATTGCACTGGGTGTATGATAGGACCCATATTAATTAAACACCATTCCGTGTTTTCCCTACTTTCGCCTGCTGCGCTCCTGCGACACAATAAGGTAAACAAACCTTTTAGGCTTTAAAAAAATCTGTTGTTTATTTGAAAAGCACCAGAATACATGAAAATAGCATCTACTCCAGCGAATGTTTATTCGCTTCTGACACCAAATTTAAATACAAGGAAAACACTTTTTTTTCTTTTTTATAATTGTATAGTTTTTACCCTTGTTATTTTATAAATCAAATGCAAATTTAATTGCAATATAAAAAACGGTATGTAATATCAAAATCACTGTAAGTAAGCAATTTCGCGCAACCCACGTTATCCCACTGTGAGTCCTGACCCACAGTTTGAAAACCTCTGCTTTACAGGTATACTAAACAACATAATACAATGTTGTATATTTGTTGTACTTGGGGTGCATTACTGTACCTTAAAGGAATATTCCATTTTCTAAAAAGAAAAATCCAGATCATTTACTCACTACCAGTCATCCAAAATGTTGATGTCCTTCTTTGTTCAGTCGAGAAGAAATTATGTTTTTTGAGGAAAACATTGCAGGATTTTTCTCATTTTAATGGACTTTAATGGACACCAACAATTAATACTTAACTCAACACGTAACAGTTTTTTTCAACGGAGTTTCAAAGGACTATAAACAATCCCAAACGAGGCATAAGGGTCTTATCTAGCGAAACGATTGTCATTTTTGACAAGAAATATACACTTTTAAAGCACAACTTCTCGTCTAGATCCGGTTGTGATGCGCCAGCGTGACCCCACGCAATACGTCATGACGTCAAGAGGTCACAGAAGACGAACGCGAAACTCCGCCCCCAGTGTTTACAAGTGTGTTGAAAGAGGACCGTTCCTACGTTGTTGTATGTCAACTGATACTAATTAATGTCTTTGTTTCAGTTTATTGTTTAAAATGGTCCGCAAATGTGCGTTTTATATATGTAACACGTGACCTCTCTATGTCACTACGCATTTACGTTAGGTCGCGCTGGACCGGACCTAGACAAAAAGTTGTGGTTTAAAAGTACATATTGTTTATTTTTCTTGTCAAAAATGACAATTGTTTCGCTAGATAAGACCCTAATGCCTCGTTTGGGATTGTTTATAGTCCTTCGAAACTCCGTTGAAAAAAACTGTTACGTGTTGAGTTAAGTGTTGTTGGTGTCTATTAAAGTCCATTAAAATGAGAAAAATCCTGCAATGTTTTCCTCAAAAAACATAATTTCTTCTCGACTGAACAAAGAAAGACATCAACATTTTGGATGACATGGTGGTGAGTAAATTACCTGGATTTTTCTTTTAAGAAAATTGAATATTCCTTTAAGGATATCTGTGTACCTTAAAGGTTCAGAACAGTTGAAGAAATGTTTTGTTCCCCTAAAAGTTAATTGGTACAAAATTGGTCCTTATGGGTAAAAAGTCGGGAATAATATTGTACCCCAAAAGGTACAACATTTCAATGTGTTGTATAACCATAAAGGTTCAAAAATGAACCTTTGAGGGTACCACCCCAATACTTTTCTGACAGTGTACGCTAACCTTCACCATTTACCCAAAGTGTAAGGTGCATTATTTTTTAACTTTCTTTTTGCGTTTTATGTATTTACTCAAAGCACAGATAGCCGAGGCAGTCACAGACAACAAAACTGTGCAACAAATACACATTTTTTTAACAATTCCATTTTCTATTGAGTACTTTTCTGAATCAGTGATTTTGTTTTGTTTTCTACAAAAATAGCTAACTTACTATAAAAAAGAGCTTTTTACCTAACAAGCAAAACTGCTACTTCATTTAGACTTGTTTGCAGAGCATATAGTGTATTTTCTCATTTTCACTTTTCAAATTTCATTCCCCTTCATGCTTAAATTTAGAGAGATTTATGCATACAGGAAGAGAAAAAGATCCGTTGATGGAATAAGACAAATGACATTGATATTTAAGGTACGTTGTCTAAAAGCAATCTTTACATAAATGCAATTTAGCTTCTCATGTAAATTTATCTTGTCATTGGGATTGTTTAGATATTTGTACTTGACAAGAAGACAAAGGTTCTGATTAAAGAACAGCAATTTCCTTTCAGTGTGTCCGTATGTATTGATGAATGGAGGTAACCACCAACTCTTCCAGCATTTTTGACCGCAATCAAAACAGCAGGGACTGCAAATTACAGTGACCTTTCTCCAGACTAAATACATCGAGTATGAATGAGCCATAACAGTCGTGTGCATGTGTGCATGACATTACATGCGTGTCTGTGTTGGCTGGACCGATCAGCCACACCGGGTCATGGCACCAACTCATATACGACTCAGATTCCTCCAGGCGATTTGTCCAAGCCCGTTGCCATATGTATCTCCGGCTTTCCCGGGGGTCTGTCCCACATGGTGCTGTCGCGGCATGCAGACTCAGGGGTTAGAGAGGACACGCCGGCTCCTCTGGTCATGCTGATATTTCTGTCGTCCGCTGACAGCTGGCCACTCACACCCATACACGGTCGCTGTCATTGTGTTGGCTCGGAGATGCACAATGGCAGGGTTTCACTGTGAATCTGGCTTCAAGATAGGTGAGAGACAAGTCAAGAACCTTAGAGAGTCTCACAGACGGTCCTTCCTGCACAGGTGGCACGTGTGGAATACTAACATACTGCTTACTACATACTGCACTGTCTCAAATGTATTTAAAATAGTATGTGAAGCTATATGTAGGCTAGATATTATGATACTAATTTGATACTAAACATGCCTTATGGGTGAGAATATTTTACTTTTGATAATCTCATTGGAGATGTAGTACTGTACATATCCGTGGGCTTCATGTTTGTAAAAGCACACAAGCATACTACTTTTGCAATAGATAGCATAAATATACTGCATAGTTTGCGAATTTGTGTATGCATGGATTACTGGATGACATTGCTAGGTGTATATTGCTTGGCACTGCGTCTTACTAATGCGTGTCTTTGACCTTTCATAATGTAAAAAATACACTGTAAAAAAATCCATAGAAATTGCAGCTGGGTTGCGGTAACTTACTGTAGATTTAAATTTATGTTTTTTACTGGCAACATTTTGTTCAAAGTTAAATTAACATTAAACATTTACAAGTCTTTGTCTTTACAGAGTAAAACTAACAAAACAGCATCAAGCTAAACATTCTGGGAAACAAAATCTGAAGCAAAAAACAGAAAAAGGTTGATGATGATTTCTGGTTCCCAGAATGCTTTGCATGAGGCTGTTATTGTATAGTTTTATTCTGTAAAGATAAAGACTTGTTATTATTTAATATTTATTTAACTTTGAACAAACTCTTGCCAGTAAATAACATAAATTTAAATCTACGGTAAATTACCGGCAACCCAGCTGCAATAACATTGTAATTTCTACTGATTTTTTTACAGTGTATGTGAAATTCAGGTTAAAGTCTCATTATCCAGATTATATGTAGTTTTGATATGTAACTTGTAAAAACACAAAACATACTTTTTGTACGTTTAAATATATGCTGAAGCATACAATGTAGACGTATTTGCAACATTTAATCATTGTATTATTAAGTTTTTACCGCTACAAAACATAAAACATTTACAAATCTTTCAAACCATAAAGATTGCTGTGTAATTTCCCTTTAACGATAATGTTACCACCCTAACCCTACCCCAAACCTTACCTAAACCCAAACCTTTTTAAACAAAAAAATTGAAATATGTAATGTATTCTTTTTAATCTTATGCTACGTATCAGACAAAAATGTGTAAGAAAAGTTTAGTAACAATATTGCATTTAAAAGATATTCTAAGCCGCTAATACAGTCCTACCCCTAAACCAACCCAGTCTCACCCCATGGCGTCAATATTTGACGACACTTGACCATGCGTCAATATGTTGACGCGGAGGGTATACCTTTCGCGTCATTTTTTGACGAACTGGGGACTTCAATACTATTAAGTCCGTTGCATTATTTTTCCTATTTTCTTACCATTTTCTACCATTTTCGCGTCGGTTTAGGGTTAGATTTACATAATGACGTCCCTACCCAAACCTTTCCCTAACCCCAATGCCAGGCGACAACTGTTTAATTTCGCGTACCTAATAGTATTGAAGTCCCCAGTTCGTCAAAAAATGACGCGAAAGGTATACCCTCCGCGTCAACATATTGACGCATGGTCAAGTGTCGTCAAATATTGACGCCATGGGTGTGAGACCGTGTTACCTAAACCTACATGAAAAAGTGTAATCACAACAATTTATTTATCGCAAAATTTTTTAAAGCAGAATTTCAATTTAAAGCAACACTATGTAGTTTCCATGTAAAAATGACTTACAGCTCCCCCATGTGGTTGAAAAGCGCAACAGTGCCTGATATCAGACACTCTTCTGCAGGCAGGGGGAGGGGTGGGGCTGTGTGCTCTACCCTCCACCGCCACTTTCAGAGTGTGCTCGTAGCAGCTAGGAGGCTGCTCAGGTTGCAGCAACAGTACAATTTGTCCAGTTAAAAGTTGTTCTATTACTGAAATAATTTTAGAGACATTATTTAAAGGTAAAAAAACTACATAGTGTTGCTTTAAATTCATAACGAATGCGAGATTCGAAGTTTATGTAGTCGCTGCTGAGAACTGGAATTAAGATCGCTGCATAAAGGGCTGCATTTTGAAACGCAAATCGTTCTCGCAATCATATGAATTTTAAAGATGTGGATTATAGTGAATTAATAAAATGAATTTATGATTTATGTTGTGTTTTGGTGTAATTATTGTTGCATGGGAGAAAACACCTTTTGTGTGTCATGCAAACAAACTAAATATTATAAAATGGTTAAATGATATTGTGTAATTCTTTAAAAGTCATGAACATTTCATTAGGTAAATGAGTAAACCATCTTAAATAAATAAGTCAGAAAATACGACTCATATGTCATTAATAATATTAGAGTAATATTAGTAACGCCAATGCCCGTAATTTTAATATTTATGAATAGGAATACGTACAAATCTGTAAAGCTGTTACTACATGAATAATTACCATATTTGTCCTGTCAACGTCAATATTATTTGTTTTAGGGTACAACCACACCAGGGGCGCCATGCACCATTTTTTAAGGGGGCACAGTATGCAAAGCATACTATTTTAAACAACACTTGGCAAATACACACTCATAAAGAACAATGTGCTTTGATATAATACCAAGAAGATGATTTTTGTGAATAAAAGCACTAGTCATTGAATTCTCACTAGTTCTGTTTCTCCCATTTGTTCTAAGTATAAGGCCCATGAGGACAATAAATAATGGCTGAATAATGTAGCAAGCATAAACGATACAAAATGTTTCCTTTTTGTATTCCATAGAAAGCACACAGAGACCTTGAAAACTCTAGTCATCTGTAAGTATATGAGAGCCGCCACTGGATCAGTTTTTCATAAAGCAAGTGCTCGTACAATACGAACTGTACACAAACCCAGCTTTTTTCTGTTCAATGTCAAAAGCACTTGTTCAGGCGGCCACTTTTCCGCGAATCGAAATTGCATGTACCGTACTGTTGCTATGGCAATCGCCAGACAAAAGTTTCTGATTTCTGTTCTATATCAAATATTAAAAAAGCAATGCTATGAGCTTTGCCTTACTCATACAGTATGTCTTGTACATATTATTATGCATGATGAAAGCGAGATCTATGCCGAGCATTTGTCTTCTCCGGCAACTTATTGATTTCTTCTTTTCATGTAAACTCTTGTGTTGTCTCCAGAACGGCGTGTTCGTACACAAAGCTGAAATTAAGGCCGCCCTGAGTCCGCCACTCACAATATGTTGGTGTTAGATGCAGGCATGTTATTACTGTATGACAAATATGAACAGGAATTAATTTTTCCCTAAAGATAACAGCTAGATTCAATAGGTGATTAGCAAGTCGCTTGTTCTCGCATCCGTCTATTACATTAATGACAAAAGAATTAATGAAGTTTTAATGCATTGATGAGACGGGGCATAATAATAATCAAGCAATCAGTATGGGGACGGGCGTCTTTGTATCCTTTAGTGATTTCTCCTAGAATTAGTTGGAAACCATTTGTCTTTTTAAAAGGAACTGGATGATTTCCAGTTTTTTTCAAAAGTTAACACATTTTTATCACTTTACAATAAAGTTTGTTAACTTTTGTAAATGCATTAGCTAACATGAACTAACAGCATTTATTCATCTTTACTAGTAGTAATGTAGTAGATGTATTTTGAACTATTGCCTCCCTATGACATATCAATCATAATCTTTGTAAGTCGCTTTAAAAGCGTCTGCTAAATGCCTGTAAAAAGGAAATGAGACGAGAAATACGAGACACTGCACCATAACCGGAATTACCGGAAGCTAGTTATTTCAGTCTGCAAAGTTTTAAATACTAATATTTTTCTTAAAGGCCTTTATTAACCCAATGGAGCCGTGTGGATTATTTCTGTAAAGGATGGATGCATATTTTGCGCTTCAAATCAAAAGCACCATTTACTACCATTATAAACTTTGAAGCAGCCAGGGCCGGGTTTCCCAAAAGCATCGTAAGGCTAAGTAGATCGTAAAAACGATCGTACGAATCATCTTAGAATTACGGGCCGTTTCCCAAAAGCTTCGTAGCTTAAGTAGCACTTGAAAATCATCGTAGATCTACGAGTGGTCTGGAGTAATCGTTCATTCATAAGTGCATCGTAAGACAGCAGTGTTACATGGTCACCTACAGGACATCCAGCAAATTGCACTCCTGGAATAACGATAATGTAATGTTTTAAATGTAGGCTATATTTATTTTTTGGGGTTTTTCTTTGTTTATTTGTTTAAATTAATTTAATATAATATATTTAAAATTCAAACGAGAAATAAAATTTAATTGACTAAACATAAATTAATAAAGAAGGGTTACATATTTGGTAAAAGTTGGTACTAGCAAACTGATAATCCTACCAATTGCTGCTATAATTAATCTGGCTACAGTAAAAAAAATGTTTTGAAGGGTATGGCATCTGATTAAAGAAACCAAATAAATATTTATGGTACAATGCAATAATCCCTAATAATAAATAAACATAGATACTAAAAACAAATAATAACAATAATAATAATCTAAACTATAATATAAAATGCATAAGGCATTTTGCAGTGGGACGAGTCCTAACTAAATACGGAAAAGAATATTTCATTATGAACAATTTTAAAACATTTAAAAAGTCATCGAACAATAATAAAAAATATTATAATGAATATTAGTGCACATTGACTAAAGATCATTAGCCTAAACAAGCCTTTGCTACAAATTTGAGTCATTCTATAGGTGATATTTCAGCACTTGACAAACGGATAGCGACTCGTAAGTAGTACTTAAAACCCAGCTGCGAGCGATCGTTTCATGTGCATCTTTGGGAAACGCACGTAAATGAACAACGAATTTTCGTTAAGTAGCTCGTAGAAAACGCTCTTAAGTGCTAAGTTCAATCGTTATCGGGAAACCCAGCCCAGAACATTTTCTAATAAAACTCAGATTGTGTTCGTCTGAAAAAATGGATGGCTTGAGTAAATCATGGGGTAATTTTCTGTTTTGGCTAAACTATCCCTTTAATGTTAGCTAATGCCAATACAATTGTCCATGTTAGTTCATTGTGCATTAACGAATGTTAATAGTGACTTTTTTATTTAAAAAAATTATATTAGTAGGCTAAATTAACACTAACTAAGATTATTCAACGTTACAGAAGTGCTGTTCATTTTTAGTTCATGCTAGCTAATGCAAAGTGTTACCAAGAACTTGCTAATGGTACCAAAAACTACATGCAGTCTGTGGAAAAAGGTGTGAATGTGAATCTGGGTTGAAGGCAAAATGATGCCATAAAAGTTGTCTAGCACAGGCTTGTCCAAAGCTGAGCTGCTGTCTCATCCGTACGTGACAAAACTCAGATGCCGCAACATGTTGTTTATGTGCTGAGCAGCAAAGGGAAGGCAGCATTGCTTGCCACCGGGCTTTGATTTATTAAACAACCCGCCTTGCAACCACTGCACATTTTCCTCACGTTACAGAACAACTGGGGACTGACGCTTGGCACGGCATATTCACCATCCGACAAATTACAACAGGGTGTAGAAACACACACAGAGGTGTATGGTCATATGATTACTTGATGATGGTTCAATCTGAAATTCTCCATGTATTCTTCCATATATAACATACAAAAGCCAGGCTCACACTACAGGATTTTTTCATCCTGACCAATTATGAAATTTGCCAAGAATTCCGAATTTTTTCTGATCGTATAACGAATTCCTGTTTTTGTGTGATTATCACGTATTGGTTACTCAAACTGTTTTGTCCTATTTTCTTACCATTGTCGCTTCGGTTTAAAGTTAGATTTACATAAAATGACATCCCTACCCAAACCCAACTCTAACCCTAACGCCAGGCGAAATAGACATAAAATCTGAAAAAATAGTATAAACCAATGTATAAAGTGACATTCTTAAGCACGCACCAAATCTAACCCTAAACTGATGCGACAATGGTTTAAAAATAGGAAAAAGCAGTTGAGTAACCAATCAAGATAATCACATGAAAACAGGATTTCTTTATACACTCAAAAAAATTGTTTGTTCATTCAACATAATTGAATTAAGGAAAACTTTTCCACGAAATTAGTTTAGGCTTGTACAACAAGAATACAATAAGTTAATTTAAACAAATAATCTTTTGTTGCACCAACTTAATAAATATATTTTCATTGGTCATAAAAATATCTTGTTCAATAAACTTAATTCAGTTAAGGAAAACTTTTCCAAGCAATTAATTCTGGTCTGTTCAACAAAGACAAAACAAGTTCATTCAAACAAAAAAGTCTAGTTAAACCAATTGTCAGTTTTAATATCATATTAATTAGCATAAGCACACGTTAGCATGCTAATGACACATTGGATGAACATGTGAGAAGAGAATTCTTCAAACAGGCATTAACACTGTTAAAGACGTACGTACGTCACATCCACAACCTAACCACAAGCACCACTCTTCTGCACGATGGTAACCAAACCATTTGTAAAAATAAAACACAAACTCTTCTAAATCAATAAGATAAACCAACATTAAACACTATAAAGTCTTTCTCTTTACCTAAAAATGCATAAAAAAACACTTAATTTAAAAAATTACTTTCCAAAGGCAGTTGCATGCAAAGCATGCTGGGAAATACAGATTCAGGGCCCAGTAAGTAATAGCAACAAAAATCATTAATGTGGTCCCAATATAAAATGATTAAGTTCAAGTAATTTTTTTAAATTTAAGCAGATTGAACATTATAAAAATAGGTTGAGACAAAAAAAATAAAAAATTGTGTTGTATTAACTTGTTTCATTTAAGTAAATTAGTCAAGGTGCAAAAATATTTTTTTTGAGTGTACGATTACGAAAAAACGCGAAATTCATGATAATATTACGAAAAAAGAATCAAAAAATTACGTGACTATATCACGAAACCTTGTGAGACTGCAAATAGGCTAAGCTATTGACCAACTAAAAACCTGGTCTAAAGTCTAAAGTTAATGGCGCAATATTGTTTGTTATTTAATGAGCGCATTAGTAATATGCGCCTGTAAACAAGACAACCACAAGCATTTATTTATCACACATATGGATGTGCAGCAGCACACAAACGTTTTAAAAAAATTTAAATGAAAAAATTAAAGGATTAAAATGTAAAAGATTATTATTGAGTCTCTTGGATATAAATAAGCAAAGCAGCCAATTATGAGACGTTAGAAGGCGTAAAGAGCTGCTTCACCTGTAGCCTGGTAAGTAATTAAATGTTTAATGTAAAAATGTAAATGTAAATATTGCATCTATTTTTTTTTTAATGCTACCTGCATGGATTTATTGTATATGATGACTCTGTGCCTGTAGATATGAAGAGATCAGAACCTTTTTAAAAAAAAAAATTTTTTTAATTCATGGGGCTGTCCGAGTGCTGAAATGTTTCGGCTCTCCACACGTTTGTATGTTCTTTATATTTGTTTGTTACAAATAAAGTATTTTAGAGCACAAACCTTTTCTTGCATATATGTAAATATTATTTGAGATTACACATCATGTAGGCTATCCATTTACAGTAAATAAAAGCTCGCTGTTTTTACTTCCATGGCTGAAAAAAAACTTTTAAAGGTTTTAATACAAAAAACATCCATTTTAAACTGGTTTTCTTCTTCCTCCAATTAGTTTTTCAGTTTACAAATTACACCATCTAAATATGGAATAGACATGGCGCGAGCACAACCGACTTTAAAGGAAATGAGAGCTGAGACTCTCATTGGTTTATTGCACATTACGCCCAAAACACACCCATTACTCATTACGAGAATAGGAACAACCCTTTTAGACTGTGCACTAGGCGCACAAACCATTTTTCCTGTCGTTAAATTAGCAAAAGTGGATTCAGACACGCCCGTTTAGACTGTGCGCCATGCGTTTTAGACAATGCACTTAGATCATTAAAATAGGGCTACAACATGGTGTACAACTGTTGAAAAGGAAATAAATAGAGAGCGGTGGCCTTCGTGGGAGAGAGCGATAGAAAGAAAATGGAAAGAAAGTGTCCAGGCCTTATGCTCCTTCTGGCGCAGAGAGGATTAACGTTAAGATATTTAATAGATTAATATTTAAAGATCCAGTGTGTAATTTTTAGAAGGATCTCTTGAAAGAAATGCAAAATAATATACAAAACTGTATTATCAGGGGTGTATAAAGACCTTTTATAATGAACCGCTATGTGTTTATTACCTTAGAACGAGACCTTTTTATCTACATACACAGAGGGTCCTCTTACATGGAAGTTGGCATTTTGTGCCGCCATGTTTCTACAGAAGCCCTTAACGAACAATTTTTTTACTAAGTTGTCTCCGATGATGACATGTTTGTCCGGTGGCTACTGTAGCTTCTCTATGTGTTTCAAAAGCGAGGGGTGAGCAGTGGACTGAGCCTTTGGTTGCAATTCACAACCTCACCACTAGATGCCGCTAAAATTTACACACTGCACCTTTAAATCCAATCAATTTCAGCAATTTTATAAGAAACATCTGAGACAAAGCTATGTTTGTTAGTTGTTTTCACTGACTTACTGTACAAATATGTGACATTCTGTTGTCAGATGCTTTGATACGAAATGGCAATGCAAACAACTGTATAATTATTGTATGGGTTAAGATTTAATTACACCTGTCTCTGAATAAGTCTGCTCCATCTATATCGTCATAGACCTTCTCAAACTTGAACATTTTTCAGATTGACATTCAATAGAGCTTTTCCAAAAGAACTAAACAAGACTTGAGGTTAATGTCACAAGACAGGACGGCACCTGTCAGTATATATCTGTTGTCATTTAGCACCTTAGGCCCTCCACGACTCCATCGGGGCCACACAGAAGCTCCATCAGATGAAGACAAGGGGCTCACGTTTGTGGCCTTGTGTTTTATGGAGGGCCCTGGCACCTTGCTTTTTCACCTGACTGCAGTTGAAGACAGGCGGGGAAATATGCACAGAGCTATCGCCGGGTGAATGCTGAAGGAGAATGGGCAGATAGATTGCTGTTGTCACCTCTTTTTCGTTTATTTACCCTTGGCCCTTATCGCGTTCAACACGCTAACAGGGGCAGGCGAATACGACGGTGTCACAATTAGAATCAGGAAGGGCTTGTGTAATGAGAAAAGAGGAAATGGTGAAACGAGGCGTTCAGACGTAAAGAGCCACGCTCAAAGACAAGCTGTGCTCTTCTAATGACACGATTTACAGCTACTAGATGCCGTCTTTCAAAATAATTATGGAATAATGAATTATTGTAGGTTAATATTTAATAAAATATAGATAAAATGTCATTATGTACCCATTGGTGCTCTTACATATTGAATGTAGATCGGATTTCGATGAATGTTATAACAAATATTTAACTTTTCGGGGTTGGACTAAAGGGTTTTTGAACCATGCATATTATAGAAAATATTAAGATATACTACAGTATTTTTTACAGTTAATAAGTCGATAATGTCATATGACATTATTTTTACAAATGATTAAACCAAATAGTATGTTCATGACATTTGAACATCTTGTCTTATCTTAAAACTGAAACTAAAAAGGTTTTCTCATGGAAGCTCTGCATTCGTTAAAAAACTTAGCTAATAAAATATTTCAAATCAATATTTAATGTTCCTTACCTTACTTATAAGGTAAATAGCCATGTAAAAAGCAGGATAATACAGGCAGATGGTTGTTATCATTTTGATAAAAAAAGAAAAAGCATTGCAATGCATCGCAACATGCATCGTATTGTATTGTATTGTGATACATTGTATCGGTACATGTTACATACTGTATCGTACCATATCGTGAGGCCCTTGCCAATACCCAGCCCTAGTTATGATGAAATAAGCTGCTTTGTAATACAAGACTCCCCACTTTGCGTCGGGTCCTGGTCACATTGTCAGGGCTTATTTCTGCGATTACAACCTGCTGTCTATACATTATCCCTTACTAAAATTACTTAATGTAAAATTGTTGGTCCAGTGAACCAAAATAGCCAATAGGAACATGTTTAGGCTACTTTTTCGTATACACAAAGAAATAAATTGGCTCATAATAAAAAATCTTTGTTCAAGTTAATTTACTTCCTTTTTTTAAATTAATTCATGACTGTATTATTGTTTCATGTAATTTCATGTTTTTCATAGTACTAAAAATACTTTGACAACCAAGGCAAAGCGAGATTGAATCTGAGTCTGAGTTCCCAAACTTTTTCAGCGGGTGGCCCCCCTTGTGTACGGTGCATTCCTTCGTGGCCCCCCAAAGAAAATTTGTGACAAAAAACTGTTCTAAAACTCAACATTTTAATAAAAAAAAACATTAACTTATACAAAAAACTAGTGCTTTTGGTTAGTAGCCTTATTTTTAGGTTTAATTACACAGAATTCATGATAAATTAATGTATTTCATAAAATGTCATAAAACTGGGGCCCCCCTGGCACCATCTCGCGGCCCCCAGTTTGAAAACCACTGCTATATAGCACTTAATTGATTACCTGATAACAAAAGAAGCTTTTTTAGTGTTTGACTCCATCCACAGGACAAAAATGGCTTTCTTATTTGATTTTCTGTGGATACAGGAGTCTTTTAGAAGAAAATGAAATTGCTCAGAGTTTGCTATGTCATATTTCTGGAAACCTAATGGATTTAGGTCATGTTTGGAAGAAATAACGCTGTCAAATCTTCTCCCTAAAATATACTGAGAGAAATAAAGTAGACACAAATGAGACAAGTTCACATACAGTAAGAGTATGAAGCTATAATATTCATTTGGATATCTAAGATATTTTGTGATCACGTCTGTGAAGTCTCATAATCTAATGGTGAGATTTAAAGCATCAGAGTTTGATTTCACATTGATTTCATCATTTAACATGATTTTACTCAGTCAATGATTATGTTAATGTTTTTTACATTGTGTAAGATAATTTTATGTAGAAACCAGTTACAAAAATGACGAGTTCTTATAAAAAAATTATAAATATTTTTTAATGACATACTAAAGTCATTTTGATATCTACGTTTTGATCGCAGATATTGGTGTCGTGGCAATCTGAGCACCATTTAAAGCGCTGCTGAGATCTCTTTAACTTATTCCCCACCAACCTTTTTTTTTTTTTTTAATTGGCCACCAGCATTTTTGGTGATTTTCACAAAAGTTTCACAAAATGCCTTCCAGAAAAATGTTCTTCTAAAAATATATAAACATACAAATATATCAAATGAAAGAACGGACCCTCTGCTTTCAAACAAACAATAAAAAACAAACAAAACTGGAAAAAACATTTCATCTAGGGGTGCACCTAATATATGATGCTTGCTATGCTTCTCAATGAATTACAGTGAAATGCCACTACATCCAAAAGCCAGGGGGCGCTCTCATGCAGAAACTCAATGTGTATAATGGTTATGTTTGACAAGTGTTGCTTTTTAAATGTGTGTTATAAGCGAGTCAAACTAACAGTGATTTCAGATCGATAAGGAGTCACTGATCAAAAGCCGTAGTGCATGAAATAGTTGTGAATATTACCGGCTATGTGATTCAGAATAGTTATTGGCCACGTATTATTTTATTTATTTATTTATTTATTTATGAGTCTATTTGTCAGGGACAATGCAGCGCACATTATTACTAACATAATTATCACAGTCAATAATAATATGGGTAAATGTGTTGCACGGTTTCTAGCCATTAGGCTAATTTGCAACCCTAGTCCCCTGTCAGACCTTTCTAAAAATAATCCAGATATTTTGTTTTTAAAAGAACTACACACCCAATTACACAATCATACAATAAATACAGTATATACTAACATAAAAAATTGCAGTCATGATCATATTACACAATAGACGGGTTGCCGGTTTACAAACATTACAGGGTGCGCGCGCATTCAGGAGGCAGAAAGCCCGCTTGGTGAGCTGATCCGCTACTGCAACAACCTTAATTATTAAAGCATTCTTTATTGTTTGTATATAAATAAAGCTTGATTTTAGTTGGATCTGTTTTTCTGTCTTTATTTTTGCAGTGTTACTGTGATACATGTTTGAATTATAATGTTAGGCTAGTAACGTAATAGTCGCATCAACTGGTATGTTAACATCAGGCACCCAGCACTGACTCTGTTGGTACTATTTTCCACGCAACAACTCTTTGGCATTTTGACTTAGAGACCCAGTTACTAGCCTACAACACAATGCACGTCTCTTCTTTCTGCCTCTCGGTTGCGCTCGCGCAACCAGTTAATGACGTCGCCGTGCAACCCGTCTATACAGCACATCACATAACAAGCCCCAAGTACCCAGCCGTAGTCAATGGCCACATGTTTGATTTTCTTTCAGCCAGTATTTTACCTGTCTGTGAAATGTTTTTTGCTCGGTTTGTGTTTTTATTTCAGTTGGTAAATCATTCCAAAATTGGGTTCCTATCACTGAAAAACATGACTGGCCGAAAGTGGTTTTGCACCCCTCTGCTGTTAAGTTGCCACCCACTGCTCCCCTAGTGGCCACTCTCCTTGTCAGTCCCTCCAGAAAAACGTGATTGTGCGATCGCGCGATATATTGCATAATCAGCCAAAGTCCGCATATTTATGCGGGGCTGCATTTTTTCCAAATACGACACACTTTCGCCGCATTAATTACATATTTCCGCGCACAAAATATTGCATGATTTCATAATCTCCGCATTTTCGTAGCAAAAAGTCACATATATATTAGCAGAAAGTTGAAAAATTTTGCATTTACTTCCCAAAAGCGCAGCCGAGTCCTCTATTGCCATGGGAACGTTATGAAGTGACGTGATTATGTGACGTGAACATCATTGCAGCTTTTGCAAGTTTCCGCAGTGTTTGCAAGTTCCGCAATTTTTCGCAATTCCATCGCATAAATTGCATAAATATCCTGCATATTCCATCGCATTTTTTAAGAAAACGTCCCACAAAATTGAGGATTTTTGCCCGCAACAATCACAAAAAAACTCCGCGTTTTTCTGGAAGGACTGCCTTGTGCTTATTTTTGTCACAAAAGGACAGAGTACGGCTGGAGCTAAATTATTTACGCATTTTAATATCAGTGTAGTATTAGTGTTGCCTATATCGGCATTTTTCGGTGCACCCCTAGTTTCATCTTATCTATATTTTTTCTCTGCTAATAAACTCTTAAATATGGGTATTTTTCTTTAAAAAAATCTATTTTTTAAGCAAAAAGCTGAAATAATTGCATTTTTGTGAAGGACTTTTTCATTAGATTCAGAATGATAATCAAAACATACATAGAGTTTAAAATTTGTAAATAACGTTTTGACTTCACTTTTTTCATAAATTAGGTAATTGTTGCAGATTAACATAAAAATTCTTCAGAAACACCAGTTTTTATGCAAATGTTTTCTCTTAATTGACAAGATAACTCGTCAATGGCGGAGAAAGAGTTGAAACCTCTAAAGCAGACATAGATAAAATTGCTGTTATTTCTCAGATAAAAGATTTTATGCAAATGTCTTTATCTACAGTAAAGTATTTAAATCTCATAGCTGTCTAGAAACAACAGAGATATTAAGAGATCTCAACAATGGTTTTTCATATGTAGATTGACACTAATAGTCTTTTTGTGAATGCATATCAAACAGGCAATACTTTTCCATGAAATATGCCATGAGAGTTAAGCTCTATATCCACTGAAATGACTTTTCGCTGGCTTAAATCTGCCTCATACATGGAGCGGCAAAGCAGAATAGAAACTGATTTATTTGCAAATTGCTTATCACTCAGAAATCTGTGATATGCCTCCACATGCCTACTCACAGATAGTCAAAGAGTAAATAATATAGACAGTATCTACAGAATATAAGCCCTGTTGAGAACTGATCTGTGTTATGCTGAGCAAGCATCCATGTGTGTCATTATTCTCATTGGCTGGCTTTACAATATATAAAAGACTTTCTTTGGACATCCAATGCAACGGTCTCCCATGTGCCAAAGCTACTCTTTCTCACTCGAGACCAGATTTAGATCGGAGCTGGAGCTGTTTAGATGCATGTAGAAAATCTCCTTTGTAATTCTGTATGGGTTGGAAATGTTGATATAGCACTGGATCTGCTTGTGTGAATACTGTATGTGTTGTGTTGTGGGTTGTTTAGTAATAAGACTGTTTAAGGCAGTGGTTCTCAAACTTTTCAGCTTGCGGCCCCCCTTGTGTACAAAGCATCCCTTTGTGGCCCCCCCTAAGAAATTTATGACATAAAACATTCCAGAACTTAACATTTGAATTAAACAAAACATATTGATTTATACAATGTAATGCTGTTGGTTAGTAGCCTTATTTTTCTGAGATTTAAATGGGGGGGTTCAACGGTATTTCATGCATTCTGACTTATTAACACAGTTTAAGAGTTGGTTTCCTCACGCTAAACAAATGCAAAGCAGTTGGACGTGTTACAGAGTATTTCTGTGCCAAATACACTTCGCAAGTTTCGTACAAGTTTCGGAAAGTTTTTTTCGATTACGGGTCCAGCTGACATTTCAGGTGTACGCCATACGTATAACCTCTTTTTATTGGCAGTTCCCCCGGAGTAAAACACGGCCACATGTCAATCAGCGGGAGAGCGAGAACCGAGGACCCTAAGTTACAGGCATTGTTTTATATCAAGACTCAACAATGGCACGAAAGAAGAAGTGTGTTTTTGGATGTAAGGAGAAGTAAGCCAGCATTATGGAAACAATGGATATAGTTTATTACACAGAATTTATGATTAATTATTTTTTTATAAAATGTCATTAAACTGGGGCCCCCGGCACCATCTCACGGCCCCCAGGTCTAATGCTGCGTTCACACCAGCCGCAGTAGAGGCGTCAAACGCGAGAGATTTCAATGTTAGGTCAATGTGAAGATGCATTGATGCACATCTGGAGGTCTCGCGGCGAATGAAGCGCTTAGCGCGGCACCGTAGACGCGATTCCGCCTCATTTGCGCGTCTAGTTTGCGCGAATGGCACAAATTGAGCCTTGCCGCGCCAAACGCATGAGTTGAAAAATGTGAACTTTGGCGGAAAACGCGCCACGTTAATCAATCATGAGCTTGCTCTAGTAATGACGTGATTGCGGGAAGGGAGCAGAGTCGCAGAAGCCCCTCCCATGACGCGAATTTCCACGTGAATGTCTCGATGACTAGAATTTAATGCGCAGCTTTCACGGGCGAATGAAGCAAGTAAACTCAAACTGTTCAAACAGCAAACTAGGCGTGTACACGTGAATTTGACGCCTCAAACGCGGCTGGTTAACCCACGTTAAGGTGCACTCAGGACTTTAAAAACTAGGTTGGCTTTCTTGACTACATTTACCCTAATTACCATCCAGCAACAGACTTGCAGGCTTGAAATATAAAGGCAATGGCAAAACCTACAAATTTGGGGTGAAATGTGACCTGGGCAGTGCTTTTGTAAGTCTCACCTATAAATGTGTGTGAAATAAATGATTTTCCCAAATTCACAATGAAATTGAAATTAAAAACTTTTAATTTAATTTTTTGTTTGGAATATTGTTGTATTGTATCTGTAAGCTTCATTCATTTTTAAAAATTCATGTGCCCTTATAATCAGGGTGCGATTTGTGAAAAAAACAGAGGGGGGGATGTTTTCGTGGGCTTCGGTTTCGGCGACGTTGGGTGCCCGCCGTGTTTCGTCATGGGTCGTTTTGTGCCCACCACTGGTTTTAACTTTTTTGACGGTTTTCGGTGGTTATGAAGAGCAATATGAGAAATTTGGTAATCATTGGCCGACCTAACAAAATTCCATTGTAATATTATTATTTTTAATATATATTTCTAATTGCAATGTTTCTAATATTCAGAAATGCGCCCTCCGCTCACGAGCTCTGAACAAACCCGAACCTCACTGTCTGCTGAACTTGCGCAGAAACATAAAAATATAGCCAGCTTTTCAAAGTGGTTTTGGAACTGAACATTTGTACTGTTTTGGCACAGATTGTGAGCTTGTTGAGGATTTTTTGTAGTTCTTGACATAATGCGTCTCTGTCCACAACACATTTCAAAACATTTTAATTCATAAAAATAATCATGAGAACATGAACTCAGTCCTGCATTTGCAGGAATTGTAAAATCTTTTTTCTTATTAACTCATGAAGCAGCCTAACGCAATATTTTTACTCTAATAGCTTATCTTTCCCCACACATATGAACTTTGATCATGCACAACGAAAAAACACGCAAAAATTAAATCTTGAATGGCAAAACTATATGGCACAACGTAGTGTCAACTTAAACATAAATATGAACAATGTATTGATTGCAAAGTTAAACCATTACAGTAGAAACAGTTTTAATGCTGCTTTTAAAGTAATAACATTAACTTTACACCGCGATGCTGAGCTACAGTGAAATGATAGAAAAGTCAGATGCATTATGTGTTAGTCACTTAGCCTCATTTGCGCAAACTGGACGCGCCCGCGCCTCGCTAAACGCCTCATCGGATTTATCATGTGTAACTTCAGCCATTCTCAATGGTGTGACTGGGACACTAACTCCGCTTGTCATCATAAACAGATAATCAGAGTGTGATGTTTATTCCCGTTTTATTAATATGCGGCTGAATATGCTGCATTTCATCGTTTCGACACACAGCTCCATAACCATCTCGCAAGTGTTGATAGGCTATTACTCGTGAGGTGTAACCGGGTCTGTAACCAATCAGATAGCGCCGCGGGCGGGACATTGAGCAAGTCTGCAGAGTAGTGAATATAGAGAGGCTGCGCGGCAGCTATATCAGAGCCAGCCAAAGTAGTGCATTTTAAAACAAAGTTGACTTTAATCAAACGATCCGTGATAAGTTTTGTGATCCGTCTCGCCACTAGTGTAGTAGCACTGATCACTTTGAGGGGGGGATGAATTTATCCCCACCGGGGATAAAAATAATTAAGCAGAGGCAGGGATACATTGACCAGAAAGGGGGAAATCCCACGCATCCCCCCCGGCAAATCGCACCCTGCTTATAATCTTTAACTTTTTCCCCACGTGCATTTTTTAAAAGTTTTCCAGCCAGCCAGCGCCAGCATATTTTATGATTTTCACAAAATTTAAATGCCTTACCAGAAATTTCACTTTATAAATATATAGACGGTTTCATCTGAAGCACGTGCGCTGTCGCGATACACGTCTGGATCCAAACGTAACTTCCGGTTTACTTTTTTTTTTATGGTCTGACTAGTTGCTAAACTGATCTCTTGAACAAATGCCTCATCGAAAATAACAAATGTTTTGGTTTCCTATGTAATCTATGTGATGTTTTTTTGCTTGTTATGTAAATAAACTACGTTTAAAAACTTTGTTGTTATTTATTCTTAGCGGAGTTTACTGGATGAATCAGTGGATGTTAAGTTGTGTAAGAGCTCACCTAGTAGTGGATAATAGCAGATATTGCCGTAAAAACTGGTCAAGGAAGCATCATTGGCAGGAAAGCGTTTTTGCTTAATTGACGAGATAACTCGTCAATGGCGGGGAAAGAGTTAATCAAAAACACAAATCCCCTCCTCAAACCGATGTATTTTTACTTTTGGTCACGAGGAATGGCGGGAGTCGGGGCCCTGGAAAAGATCGCAGCGATTAGCAAGTAGCAACAGGACTCAAATTCAAACGATCCAATCAGTTCTCTATGGATGAACTCAAGTCCCGCCCTACATTTTCTTCTCATTTAAGAAGCCGTTTCACTTGTATATGTCACAACGGGAAAGATAAGACAATCGCTACTTCCGTTTCATTGTGACAGTCTCATGTCTGTATAACCAGAGGAAAATTAGAAAGTGGTTTAGACAACATTTCTAAAGAAACAATGTATTCTGGCGACGTGGCCAAGATCTGAATGACACTCAATTTTTGTTTTGTCAATATGTACCTGTGAAATATTGACAAAGTTAAAGATCAAGACACCTTTCTTTCCTATTCTTTTCCCAAAATGAAAAGAGTTGATCCAGGGCAAATATGACAGACGGATAGCCTATCAATCTTTCATCAGACCAACACTCCTCAGTTCACTCGCTCTGACTTTGCTTTAACATTTCAGCTCAACTTTACTCTAAAAACAATCCAGGACTTCATTTTAGCAACTTAGAGCATCACGAGTACAGACATGCCCTCGGTCAGCTAGAAATAAAACTGTATGCGGTTCACGCCACAGACATCACACTTCTCATATCACAGGTCTGAAAAAGAAAGATCTATATATCTGTACCATCTATAAAACTAGAAAACTGTTTTAAATCACATCACTAATTAAAAACAGCAGCTGGTTGACTGTAAGGCTTCATTACACAAATGATAATTCTGTGAACCATTGACCATTTTATCTAAATTATCCTGTGTAATGTGTCATTTCACATATTTTTTTTTAATTAGTAGTTTTTAATTGTTTTTTGAAAGTTACCAAGTTAATACCAACTTACGTCAATATCAGATGACCATAGTACTTTGATATTTACCATAGTACATTTGTAAGTATTGTTGTATGAGAAGAAATCAATTGCAATATCCTTAAAATATTCTTTTCATCATTTCGTTAGACCAGAGGGGACTATAAAGAAGCACGGTCTGTATTTTATTAATGTGGCATTAACAGATGTGAATGCCAGGTTTGGATGTAGTTTTAATGATGTTCTGGTATTATTAGGTCATAATGAAAGCACACCGGTAATACAGGTGTGTCTCATGAGCTCAGAGGAACATGGCTCGCTTCTCTTAACAGCACTTAAGTTGAGCGGTAGTCCCCCCCAACCCTGTCGTCATGAATAAAGGGACCGATTTTATGGCATTGAGGATGGAAGGACTATCATAAATGCAAATCTCAAATCATAAAAGTTTAAACTCTTGGAAGTTGAAGGGCTGGTCCAAACTCGAGGGAGATTAAGAGAGATTAAAACTGCTTAATACCAGGCAGCGTGTTATTGGACGACTTTCCGTGCCGGGTTGACATTAAAGGTGACTTTAGCAGAGACAAGAGTTATGATCTGTCTGGATGAGCCATCACCTGAAGAAAAGAGAAAACATCATAGAGACAGAAAGGATAAAGATTTTATAGGTTCACTGTTGTGGATTTCTGGTTACCAGAATGCTTTGCATGAGGCTGTTACACAAAAAAAAATCATTCAGTTTACTCATTTTTTTAAGGTAAGTGTTTGCAATCAATTTATTTAAGCTACATTTAAAAAAAATAGTAGAATAAAATAAAATAAGAACTTTTGTTTAAATGTAGCTTATATAAATTGATTGCAAACACTTACCTACATTGAATGAATTTTTTTTTCTGTCAAGATAAAGACTTGTTAATGTTTAATGGTTATTAAACTTTAATAAACTGTTCCCAGTAAATAACATGATTTTAAATCTACACTATAAAATATAATACGCTGGATTTACTAAAAATTAAATAAAATACAGTTCATCATTTTTTGCATCCACTTTTTTAAAGTAAGTTTTAAATGGAATTTTAAGCAATTTAAGCAATTTAATTTTTAAGTAAGTTTTATAATATACAATATATAAAGTATAAAATATACTTAAAAAGTGGATGCAAAATGATGCACTATATTTTTAAGTAAATACAGACTATTATTTTTTCCTAGTTATATTTACTAAAATAATTCAATAACCAAAAAATATTAATTTAATTTCCTTCTTACAGATTTTACATGATAAAATTTAGTTGAATTTAATAAATAAGCTGTTCATTTAGAATTACTCACCTTTTGTGTTATTTTTACTAAAATTTGGTTAAAAACAAGAATAATTTTTTAAAATAGAATTTACTTATTTTATTTAGTTAAACTGACTTAGCCACAAATCATTTTTTACAGTGTACAGTAAGTTACTGGCAATAGCTGCATAACTACAGCAAGTTTTACAGTGTTTGTTAGCAATAACATGGTTAGATTATTTAGTTATTATTAAACATTATGATTTTTTGGTGTAACTTACACTGAAAAAAAATATGCTGGATAATAATAATATAAATGTATATGTATAATAATATATGTGTGTAATATATAAATATGTAATATATAGGCATAATTTTTGCAAGTAAGTTTTACATGAAATTTTAAGCAATTTAAGCAAATGCAATTTTTTAAGTAAGTTTTACATGGAATTTTAAGCAGTTTAAGCCTTAATTATTTTACTTGGATTAACAATGCATAGGTCATGTGTTCAATACCAGGGAATGCATACCAAAAAAGGTATAGTTTGAATGAACTGTAAGTCCCTTTGAATAAAAGCATCTCTGAAATGCATGAATGTAAATGTAAATTTTAGATTTATAAAACCCGATGTCAAGCTGAAGAGTTTTCTATGTTGATAAAATGATGGACAGGTGAAGGTGTTTTGATAAAGTTACATCATGTTTTCATAGCACATGAAACTCTTTCTATTCTCTTGAATTTGATCCTGCATATGAGTACGTCAAGAAAAAAAGTAAAACAGAATAAAAATGTTTTATTTTGATATGACCCTGTTATAGTATCAAAACTTGAAGAGCAGATGACTGATCTCAGTGTGCTACAGCGCAAAACACCTCGCAGATAGACACCATGTTGAGCTATGGTTTCTGGATACCACACATCCTCAACAAAGTGATTTCCCGCTGGCGAAAATCAATAGTACTCCTGTTATGTTTACACCATGTCCACAGACATGTCTAGATCAAGTCTAAAAACAATCTCTTCTGCTTCATTTCATCTTCAGTGACAGACAACAAACTTCACCTGCTCCCGAAAGTTCATTTTCAAAAAAGAGCAACCCTCGCCTGCGGTCAGCGAATTGGTGTTGTGTCTGCGCTTAAAGGCGTCTCACTGGGAACATTACAAAATCCTTCCAAGTGCAACAACTACTTCTGATCATTTACAGAATGCATGCTGCGATTTTCTTTCTTCATATGACAAATATCTCCCACTTAAAGAAGTGCTTGAATGAGATTGTCATGAAGATTTCGAGTACTGTAACAGCCAGCGATATACAAGCAGGCACACAATGTCATAAGACGTTAAAATTTGGTTTCAATATAGGCTCTGGATTATAAGTAACCAATACCCAATATCTGTCAATAATTTAAGGAATAGTTCACCCGAAAATGGTCTCCATTATCTTGACCATAGTCATTTTTATTCATAGCCTACTATGAAAAGTCAATGGACTCCAGACTATTCCTTTAAGGTCCACATAATGTCAAATTATACCATCATTAGACATTCATAAACTGAATAAAATTATAACCACTTTTGTTTTGCCCCTATTTTTCATGAGCTGACATCAAAGATCTAAGACGTTTTATGTGCAGAAAAGGCCTATTTCTCTAAAATATTGTTCACAAATCTGTGTTAGTGAGCTGTTCTCCCGGGATAATCCATCCCCCTCACAGATGCTGATAGACAGCGTGACTTTTGCATAGGCAAGGCAAGGCAAGTTTATTTGTATAGCATATTTCATACACAGAGGTCATTCAAAGTGCTTTACATAGAAATGAGAAAACAATATAAGAGAGAAAAAAAGTAAAAATACGAGAAATAAAATCCCCCCCAAAAAAACAAAGATACACATTCCCTAAACACTTAAACCCCCTTATTTAGAAAGTTATATTTTTCTTTAATTTCTTTAGAAATTCATCTATTTCGTCCCCACGCCGCCTTATCATAGCATTCACCATACATGTCATAGGTGTGCCACAATAAAGGCCACTCTAAAATGTGCAGTTTGGGGGGGTCAGGGGTGACATGTATGGTGAGTATGCTGGCCATGCAAGAACTGGAATGTTTTCAGCTTCCAGGAATTGTGTACAGATCCTTAATCCTGGCCATGCATTGTCATGCTGCAACATGAGGTGATGATGAATGGCACAACAATGAGCCTCAGGATCTCGTCACAGTAGGCCTGTCACGATAGCTACTTTTCATAGGTCTGTTAAATGCCCCAGAAATAATGTCGATAGTCGATAGTATTGTCTTTTTAAGACCATTTTATGTCACTGATTAGATATGAAAATAAAATAGAAGTACATACTTCTAAGAACACAACTTTGATTTTTAAGAATATTAAGATAAAAAAATTTAAATGAATATGAAATAGGAATGTAAGAAATAGAATATTCAAAATATTTAAAACATAAATAAATATTATAAAATACGCATTTAAAAAAATGCTAATGACATTATTTTTTTTGCAAACAAACACACATGTACCTACCCAGTCTCCTGAGGATGCGTATAAATAGCACGAAGTGTAAAACTCGTGCAATATATACGCCAAATTCCACTTGGGCGTGCATATGATACGCAAGTCCTTTCCATTGACTTAAACGGGGCATCTTTTTTTGTCGTTTTATTTATTGGTTTCTCAATTTTTTTCTGTTTTTTAAACCATTTTCGCTTGGGTTTAGGGTTAGATTTTAGATTTGCTTATTGAGGTTATTTAATATACAGGTCTCTCCATGTTTTTATCCATATTTAAGCCATGGTCGCTTGGAGTTGGGGTTAGAGTTGGGGTTAGGATGTCATTTTTATATAACAAAAAAGTTGTTCTAACTCTAAACCCAAGCGAAAATGGTTAAAAATAGCAAAAAATTGAGAAACCAATAAATAAAACGACAAAAAAAGATGCACCGTTTAAGTGAATGGGAAGGACTTGCGTATCATATGCACGCCAAAGTGGAATTTGGCGTATGTATTGCACGAGTTTTACACTTCGTGCTATTTATACGCATCTTCAGGAGACTGGGCTCCATGTACAGTGAGGAAAATAAGTATTTGAACACCCTGCTATTTTGCAAGTTCTCCCACTTAGAAATCATGGAGGGGTCTGAAATTGTCATCATAGGTGCATGTCCACTGTGAGAGACATAATCTAAAAAAAATCCAGAAATCACAAAATATGATTTTTTTAACTACTTATTTGTATGATACAGCTGCAAATAAGTATTTGAACACCTGTCTCTCAGCTATAATTCTGACTCTCAAAGACCTGTTAGACTGCCTTTAAAATGTCCACCTCCACTCCATTTATTATCCTTAATTAGATGCACCTGTTTGAGGTCGTAAGCTGCATAAAGACACCTGTCCACCCCATACAATCAGTAAGAATCCAACTATGGCCAAGACCAAAGAGCTGTCCAAAGACATTAGAGACAAAATTGTACACCTCCACAAGGCTGGAAATGGTTATGGGGAAATTGCCAAGCAGCTTGGTGAAAAAGGGTCCACTGTTGGAGCAATCATTAGAAAATGGAAGAAGCTAAACATGACTGTCCATCTCCTTCGGACTGGGGCTCCATGCAAAAAAAAATCATACATTGTGATTTCTGGATGATTTGTTTTAGATTATGTCTCTCACAGTGGACATGCACCTATGATGACAATTTCAGACCCCCTGATTTTGCCAAGTGGTTGATGTCCTCAGGACAACATATGGTGTTGACCAAAGAACAACATTTTTCTAAATAATACCTAAACCCACCCTGAACCCCAACCCTAACCATAACCAATCCCTAAAATCAGAGGGACATGATAAGTGAAAAACAATGGTCTAGAAACAGTTAATCCTGAATGTAAGCTTAAACTTCAAACAAACTTTAAACTTATTTCTGAAATCTAGTTGGTTGATTGCAATTTTGTCCCAACAAAATTAGGAGAGCCCCTACGCAACGCCATACACGCTGTCTGCCATCTGCCCTGTAGAGTGAAAACCAGGATTCATGCATAAATAGAGAACACCTTTCCAAAGTGCCAGACGCATCAAATGTGAGCATTTGCCCACTTAAGTCAGTTAAGACGACATATTGCAGTCAGGTCGAGACCCCGATGAGGACGACAAGCATGCTGATGAGCTTCCCTGGGGCGGTTTCTGACAGCTTGTGCAGGAATTTTTGGTTATGCAAAACGATTGTTGCAGTAGCTGTCCGGGTGGCGGGTCTCAGATGATCTTGGAGGTGAAGATGTTGCATGTGGAGGTCCTGGGCTGATGTGGTTACACTTGGTCTGCAGTTGGAGGCTGGTTGGAAGTACCGAAAAATCCTCTGAAACGCCTTTGGAGATGGCTTATTGCTCGAGAAATTAAGATTCAATTCTCGAGCAACAGCTCTGGTGGATATCCCTGCAGTCAGCATGCCAATTGCACGCTCCCTAAACACTTGCAACATCTGTGGCATTGTACTGTGTGATAAAACTGCACATTTTATAGTGGCTTTTTATTGTGGCCAGCCTAAGGCACACCTGTGCAATAATCATACTGTCTAATCAACATCTTGATATGCGACACCTGTGAGGTGGATGGATTGTCTCGGCAAAGGAGAAGTGATCACTGACACAGATTTAGACAGGTTTGTGAACAATATTTCACAGAAATAGGCCTTCTGTGCACATAGAAAAAGTCTTTGGGCCTTTTTAAACCTGGTCACTTCATGTGTTTTCTCTGATCGGATAGCCGTCTGATTTTCTCTGATCGGATAGCCGTTGTTAAGATTGTTATTTGGTTGTTAAGAAGGTTAACTTTTCAGTAAATACACTGTATGCACTTCACATTTGCACGTCTATTGCAACACAGTTACAATGTAAACCTTTTGTTTGTGAACATCTAGTTGCAAAACCCTGATTAAAATTTATCACAGAATCATACATTTTAAAAATCTCTTCAATATGATAACTCCAACATGACTTGCAGGCAGAATCACAGTATAAATACACCGAATCACATATGACCCCATATGACCGTAGACACAACCACTGTGACATAAAGTCCTTATGTTTCCAGGAGTCTTTGATTGAACTCTAATGCAGTGCCAAGCAGTACAGTCACGGGTACAGTACCTAAGGCTCGACCCCGAACGTGACCTCTGTCAAACAGCTTCAATAGCCTGGCCAGCCAAAGACCCCCAGTCGCCACCCAACAGCGCCCCAATGACACCAATTAAGGCGACCTGAGGTGACAAAGACGAATGAGTGTTTTGGCGGGGAGCCGTAATTGCGTGGATACGACCCATTACCTGCCCTTCCCAGGTGTAATTATGAGGCCACTGATGCCGAACAAATGAGCAGAACACAGGCCTGAGGGCACAGCTGAGCGCCGCCCAGTCTCACCTTGTTCTCAGCACAGGCGTCTCTCCTCCAGACCAACAGCTGTGAAACTGCAGACTCCCGGACTGATGGAGGTCCCTGAGCTAACGAGACCTCCTGCTCCACCTGCCTACAGACTCGCAGACTGAAACATTCATCCACTGGCGAGCACAGAAATGTGGGTTAGATTAAAGTCAGATGCTACACGAGGAAATGTAATTGAAAATATTGTCGTCTTTTGCTGATCTTTTATTCGCCCTTATGTCTTTTCGAACCCATTTTATGTTCTTTCTTTCATGAAGAACGAAAGAAGATCGTCATGCAACAAACGGTGATGGGGTTTTTTACTGCCAGACTCAGCAGGTGGGTGAGTAAATGTCTTTTGACACAAATGGCTGCAGGTAATATAACATAATGTACATCGAGTAGGATTTTTCACCTAGGAAAGAAAAACATGTGGCACATCTACTTCCACATTTTTGGACCTGTTTTTTGTTTACGCTTGTTTATTGCGATGCACCTCAGTGTCGTCTCTGTCTCGACTCGCTCCGGATGCTCTACGGTATCTTTATGTATCTGCGAGTAGAGAAATCTGCTCTGTGTTTTCACTTTTCATCTGTAAAGGAGTCCAATTTTCTTTTACCTGCTTGCATTGCATTGACGGTCCATCCCAGCATACAAAAATGCATTAACTTAGGCAGCGCTCCCTGGGACAAAGAGCAATGTTTTTTATTTGTATTATTCAGTGCAATTTCTCGCCTCTGATATGTTTGGCCCATAAGTGTTTTTTAAATCTCTTTAATCATTTTGCGAGGCTGCGGGAAGACGGGAACATATATTCAAGGCGAATGGCGAGTGTAACTTAAGGTGATGCTATCAATTACATCGGGCCGCCTGCAGAAGATATATGGCAATATCACCGCTGCAGCATAGGGCCAAAACCAGAGAGGCTATATTTGAAATGAAAGGTACGTAGTCATAAGTTAAGAACATTTTGGACACTCACTACTGCCCCCTTGAGAACAAATATGTATATAGCGTTGGGTTTTTATTGAACAGTTTTTTTTTCACTTTATTATGACAAGGACCACCAAATACAATGAATCTTTTGTGAGGGACCCCCTACCTAAAATATATGAGAATACCTTACCTAACAATTCTGGAATGAATGTAGCAAGGAATGAGATATACATTTTATACCCTAACCCTTTTTTTCTCTGAAATTTTCTGGGGAGCCCCGAACCTCCTGGAGACCCCCTGGAGGTCCCCGGACCCCAGTTTGCTCTAGAAAGCATTATTTTGTCACCCCAAAGAGACGAATTACATTATGTAATTACTTTTAAGTCATGTTTAAAAAAGTAACATCTGTCTTTAAGATATAAATATCTAAATATGGATCTAAGACCAGGAGCGATTGTAACAGATACACAGTCTGTGAAGTTTCTGGAGTCTGGTGCTTCTTTACTCTTTCCTGTTGTAAATAAACCAAGAAAAAGCATCACCGATCAGCATAATATCTTTTCTCCATTCTGCTCAGACAGTGCATATACTTTCTTTTCTGCCACTGAGAAATGTTTCCTTTCTCTCTCTCTTTTTGGCCGAAGTTCAAGCAGAGTCATCTTTACCAGCAACCCAAATATTTTTCTTTACAACAGATATTTCTTAAAATATTTACAACAATATTTATACCTTATTCAATCTGACAACTTAAATATGAATTATTTATGAAAATTCTATATAAAAATAACATAAAAGGGCTTATAGTACAGAAAAAAAGGGTTTTTTGTTCAATGTGTTTAGATGTAAAACAGATTGTTCACTTGGAAAGGTACAAAGAGAGTGTGAACAACACACGTTTCAATGTTGCACAGTTAAAGTAAGAAACAGCACATAAAAATGTATAAATGTCATTGCACTAGATAAAATATGACTATGCGCCTATTTACGCAAATAGCAATAGATGTTGTTTACACTAAGTAAAAATATATAGACAATATCAGTGAAATTTCCAATAAGTGTAGATAGCAATAAGATGCTATCTATTTTGGCAGATGCTATTTGCATCTTAGTATTTTTGTAGATTAACAGGATGCAATAATGACATACAGTGTAAATAATTATAGTTTGCATATCTGTCAAACCGTTCAACCGATGACGCCATCTCAACTACCGTCCACTTAGCACTCACACATCTAGAGAAAAAACACTCACATGTCGAAATGCTGTTCATAGACTTCAATTCAGCATTCAACACAAACATCCCTCAACAGCTCATTCACAAACTAGTCCAGCTTGGGCTCAACACTTCGCTGTGCAACTGGCTGTTAGACTTTCTGACTAGAAGACCTCAGGCAGTACGGGTCTGCAGCAACACATCCAGCACCATCACACTGAACAATGGGGCCCCGCAAGGATGTGTGCTGAGCCCCCTCCTCTTCACCTTGCTGACCCACGACTGCACACCTTCACACAACTCCAACCTCTTCATTAAGTGTGCGGATGACACAACTGTGGTGGGTCTCATTAGCAACAGAGATGAGACAAACTACAGGAGCGAGGTGAGCCGTCTGGCTGTGTGGTACAGTGACAACAGAAGACAAAAGAGATTGTTGTTGAATTCAGGATAGTCAGACTCCGCATGCTCCTCTGACCATTAACGATGCATCTGTGGAGACAGTGAGCAGCACCAAGTTTCTGCGTGTGCACATCCACTCAAAGGACCTGTCCTGGACTGAAAACACTGCAGCGTCTCTACTTCTTCCGCAAACTGAGGAAAGCCAGAGCCCCATCCCCTCATCATGTGCACCTTCTACAGAGGCACCATAGAGAGTATTCTGACGAACTGCATCACTGTGTGGTATGGCGCCTGCAACGCGTCCTGCCGGAAGACCCTTCGACACATACTGTAGTGAGAGCAGCTGAGAAGATCTTTGGTGTCCCTCTCCCCTCCCTACAGGACATTTATGGAACCCGTCTCACCCATAAAGCCCTTTGCATCGCAGATGATCCCACACACCCGACACACAGCTTCTTCAGTCATATGCCATCAGGGAGGAGACTGCAGAGTCTCCAGGTCAGGACCAGCAGACTGAAGGGCAGCTTCATTCATCAGGCTGTCAGGAAGCTGAACTCTCTCCCGACCTTGCCCTTTCCCTCTTTTTCCCCATGCACCACTGAACTCTGAACCAGTCCCTACCCCCAGCTCCAACTAACACACTGGGACATGCACCAGACACTGTGTACAGCTTTGGTCTGCTCTCTACCTCATTCAACAGTTAACTGACCTCATTCAACAACTTCTTCTGTCAGTTAAAATAACTGCATAAGTGTAAGTAATGTTTACCACATATGTTAAATAGCTGATGCTTTAAACAGTGCTTAAACTAAAGTGATCTCAGCTTTCTATATTAAAAAATACCCTAGATGATTCTCTCAAGAGCACAAACGGCACACTTTATCTCGCCCTGATGACAGAGAGTCAAAGGTAATGGCTGTTCTGTGGCAGGACCTGTGGGATCTGATCTGGGGTCAGTAAAAGACCTTCACGCTAAAGAAGGAAAGATGGTGTATGTGTGCATGATCAACACAGATGTAATACGCTGCACATCTGTTCAGTGACAGAGAAAGAGTCTGCTGTAATCTCACACCTGCTGCGAGAAGACCATCAGATACATACAGCTGCTGTGGATCAGTGATGACACACACACCTATACCCATTTACTGACACAAATACACTCACACATACTTACAGTTGTCTCCATGTGGTAAACTGGAATAGGAAAAATTATTTAACATCCAAAACCACTACTTCAAAACTGTCAAAGCTTTAAGCTACTCACACCTTGCTCCGAAATGTCACACACTCGGTCTGACACAGATATATAGATTGCAGGAGTCAGAAATGATAAAGAGTAAAGAGGTGGAACAGAAAATAGGAAGAAAAGCATCCGCAGGTGCCGTGGCTCACTTGATCGGCACCTATTGAGATGACGCCTGTGAGAAGAGCGCTATCATTTTATCAGACCATTTCACCCCCTCCCTCTCTTTTCACACCAACCTTTCAATCGCCAGCATTCAGGCTTCAAGAAGCGACAAAAGAACAACTCGAGGAAAGAATGAGGAACGTTCGTGAAATATGCACCTGTCCCACTTTTGTGAGCTTTACAATTAATCTAATGTTTCTTTAGCAGCCCTGACGGTGTGTAATTCAGATCCCAGGGGGGAAGCGACTGCTGGATTTGCCCCAGAGGCAAAGCTGGGGATTACACAGGAGACCAGAGCAGAAAATATCCAACTATTACTGGGAATGAACCAGCGGGTGGTAAAGACTCATCCAGAGATCCCACAGAGAAGCAAGCAGACTCATGCATGTGAAGAGCGAAGAGCACAAACGCACACATGCACACTTTAATACATTACAGTTTTGTCTTTCATATAAATTGAATTTTCTTTGGCCTTTTGAGATAAAGGAACCCAATCGCATTTATGCATTTTGCATAAGTACGTTACAGTGCGCTGGGACTATACATTTTATCAGTGGTATTCAAACTCGTGACCTTGAAATTAACCTAAGTTGCAAAAGCGTGTGGCCGTCAATGGAGAAAGAAAGATTTTTGGCAGCAGATTTGTGTAGTTTGAAATCTTGAGAAACGACATAAGAAAACACCGCAGACTGACAGAGGCTCATTACGACAACGCTCGTTTTTCAGACGCTGCTGGAAGTCGAGTCGGTACTTCATTAGGATGCCTGTCAGGTGTCAGTAGTGAGACAGGTTGTTGACTTGCATCTCTGCAATCTCTTTTCAGTTGATCTTTTAAGTAAGAGAGTTGCTGTTTTATTCTGCATGTGCTGTGTGGTTGCTTGGAGGCATCGGTTTGTGTTATAGCAACGCAATCTCATGACAATTCATACGGATTTTACGAGGTGGCTAATTGACCCTTCGCTAAGCCACGCCCGAAGACCGCCACAGGCCAATCTTGGTTTAGCAACCGTAACTAGGCGCGAGGGTCTGACAAGCTTTCAAGCTAGGCAAACATGCCGAAGCATTGTGAATATGGATTGTGTAAATCTGATACTAGGTATCCTAAGCGTGGGTTCACACCAGCTGTGTTTGAGGCATCAAATTTGCGTCTACCGCGTCTAGTTTGGCACATTTTGAGTTTACTCGCTTCATTCGCGCATGAAATTCTAGTCATCGAGACATTCACGCATAAATTTGCGTCATGGGAGGGCCTTCCATAAGCTTCTGCGATTCCGCTCGCTTCCTGTAATCACGTCACTATTACAGCATGCTCCTTATTGGTTAACGTGGCGCGTTTTTCCGTTGAAAAGTTTACATTTTTCAACTCCGCGCGTTTTCCGCGGTAACGCTCAATTCGCAGCATTCACGCAAACTAGACGCGCAAATGAGGCGGAGTCGCGTCTACCACGCCGTGCTTAACCCCTCATTTGCACCACGAGACCTCCAGAAGTGTGTCAACGCGTCTTTACATTGAATTAACAGTGAAATCACTCGCACTTGACACTTCTACCGCGGGTGGTCTGAACGCAGCATAAGAGTTTGGACGGGATGGTGGATTTTTTCCCTTCCTGAAACTTATAACCCAAGTGAAGAAATGTCTGGCTGGCAACTTTTTTTGACATTGGTGGGGAAAAAGTTAATGCGAATTAGTCAATGTGTAAAATATATCAGGATCAGGTTGGTTATGGCTTTGCATTTCAGATAAGGACAGGACATAGGCATTGTGTGCTTTGTTGAGATCACACAAATCCATTATTTCATTTCACAAGGATAAATGTGTTAACCTTGAGTAGTAGCTACTACTGAATGTTCAATCACAGACTGTCGCAATCAACATTTAACTTGCTTAAATCATCGTATCTGACCATTTACAATTAGAATATAGAGATGTAGAGATATAAAACCATAACAACAAATTGGTCATGCTATTTGAGTATATTCTGAGAAAATAATACTGACAACAAATGAAAAGGTATTGAGAGAACGAGGTACTGTATCTTGTTAATAACTCTGCCTATAAAAAATAACTAAGATTAAAAAAGTATATATTATGGGGGCCAAACAGGAAATAATTAATTATAAAAACTGAATATATAGTTATAAGTTTGAATACATAAATGTAAATCATGAATATATAAATATAAGTCTGAATATATAGTTATAAGTCTGAATATATAAATGTAATCTGAATATATATTTATAAGTCTGAATGTATAGTTATAAGTTTAAATATATAAATATAAGTCTGAATATATAAATGTAAATCGTGAATATATAAATATAAGTCTGAATATATAAATGTGTTTATATTCAGACTTATATTTATATATTCACAATTTATATTTATATATTCAGACTTATAACTATATATTCAGACTTACATTTATATATTCAGATTTATATTTATATATTTAGACTTATATTTATATATTCACGGTTTACATTTATATATTCATGATTTACATTTATATATTCAAACTTATAACTATATATTCAGTTTTTATAATTAATTATTTCCTGTTTGGCCCCCTATAGCTTTACAAGAAAGTCGGCAAAAAACTAATAAAAACCACAGAGGACAAGGGAAATTATAATTCAATATACTGTATGAAATATATGCATAGGATATCTAGTAGTATAGCAAATTTCATTGTCCTTAAATAGATTAAAATCTAATGAAATCATATGTACTTTTTTATTGACAATCAAACCTAGTCAGTTAATATACCAGACGTCACGTCATATTAAACTAGACATGTCTTTTCATCTTACATGGAAATATCCCCTAAAAAAAACAATTATATAAGAGCAGGAGTTTGACATAACATAAAGAATTTGCAATAATATCATGAAAAGCAATGATAATAAAACCCATAGAGAAATTATATATATAAAGTGCACCGCAGCACCAAATTAAAACAGTGACATCTTTAAGATTGTAGCTGCATGGACTATTACAAAAAGGCTATATTAACAGAATAATTTCTACTGTATAAAGATCTAACAAATGATTTAACTCTTTCCCCGCCATTGACGAGTTAACACGTCAATTGAGAGAAAGCGCTTCCCAGACAATGACGAGTATTTTACTTCTGCAACTTCGCCCTAAAGCAAATAGCTTTATGTCAGTGTATTTTCTTTATAAAACTAGGTCTTTTACATGCAAGCGTACACTATATAGAGCATTGCAATTATTAAAGTTATAGTTAATCAAACCTATGTTACCAGTTCTAAAAAAAACTTTTTCTTCTGTGGAATGCAAACATAAAAATAACAGAATGTAACATTTTTGTTTTTACTTGAGATTTTTAATATATTCATGTTCCTCACGCAATGCTATATGGCTATAGGGACTTCCAATATATCCTGTACAAATTATACAGTATGCAATTTTACTTTCTATGTTCATTTCCAAAGTTGAAATCCTGTAAAGTGCAACGTCAGCCCCTTTAGGATTCAGAATAACATCAGGGTGAGTAAATAGAGTTTTACATTTAAGGTAAATAAAGCCTTTAATTCAGCACATTTGTTGTCTAAGTTTTGTAAGAAGCATCCTTGGCCTGCATTCCCCGGTCAGCGTGCGGTGTGTTTGTCTCTTGTGTAAATCTATGTAGGATGAGGGCTGTGTGGCACACAGCTAAGAATAATGACTGTGCTTGTATGTGGGTGAACAGGGACACAGTCAAAGCAAAGGCCGTCTGCTATAACAAAGCTCCTGATTAAAAACCTTGGGAGGAGTTTATCGCTTCATTCCCTTTCCAGACTACAGATGCACAAACTTTTTATTTCTTTTCTTTACAGCCTTTATTTATCAACACACTGCGCATAGGACAGACATCAAATTTATCTTTAAAGCATACTAATAGTTTCATCCAGAGAGCAGTGAGAAAACATGGAGTTTAAATGGAGACGTTGGCTTAAGTTTCCAGATTCTTCTCCTATTCTCTTTTTTGTAATCTCTCATGTGTAATCCCTCAAGAGATGAAAGAAATGTAGGTCTCATCCAAGGGGCAACCTTCTGATCTCTCTGATGAAGCCAATACGGAAGTGATTTAAACTGCAATTCATCGACGGGCCACTAGAGGCTCCAAAAGGGAGTCAATTCCCATAAACCCCAATGTTTAAATGGCCAATTTTACAGCAGGAAATATGTTTACAGCCTGGTAAAAAAGTGTTTTTGGTCTATATAGCTAGTTTTGTTAAGTTGTTTTTTAACTCATCCGTTTAAGTTATATTAAGCCTTAAAGTTCTGCATAATTAAGGGCGTGGCCACTTGAGTGACGGGGGCTGTCAATACCGTCAAGCTATGCGGGCGTGGTTTCAGCAACCAGCCTCAGCTTCACCCACGTCCCACCTCTTTACCCATTTTCAGTTATCTGCGAGTGATGCATGGTGATGTGCCGCCAAGATGGCGACGGCAGGCTCCGCCTACTATTGGCCTCAAAATAGCTCTTCACAAACCTATAGGTGATGTCATGGACACTACGTTCATATTTTTTACAGTCTATGGTCTCATCAAATGTCGCAAATTGGCCTCAAACCTGCCAAGATACCAAAGTCTGTGAGAAAAACTGAGCTCAGATTTACCAAATCTGTAATCAAAAGTCATAATGAACCAGCCTGGTCTCACTGTTAATACGTATTAATGCGTAACTTTCAAAAACACAAAACATATTTTTGTATGTTTAAATAGATGCTGAACAATGTAGACATATTTGCAACATTTAATCGTAGCATTATTACGTTTTTACAGCTACAAAGCGTAAAACATACAAATCTTTCATACCATAAAGGTTGCTGTATAATTTCCCTTTAACCATTTTATCTATAATGTTACCACCATAACCCAAAACCCTTTTTATACCAAAACAATCGAAATATAAAGCAAACTTTTTATATTATGCAACATAATGGACAGAAATGCTAATACAGAAAATAGGTGCTCTTTAACTATATAATCTAAATTATACTCATTTTATTTCAACAATGTTCTAATTTTTAAACTATTTCTTTGTTTCCCAAGTTATTTTAGGAAAAACATCTGAGGCATTGTTGATATTCATATGACACATTATTAAGTAGGCCATGAAATCTCCCGAGCTATGAATAGAAATTAACTATTTAGTCACCACTCTTATCTTACAGTTTTCTTTCTATTCATTGACATTTACACATTTTTGTTGCATTCAATCTATATAATTTTTTTTTAAAGAGAACTGAACTTTTGAACTTTCCGCTGCTAACACAATGCTCTACCATTTTAATCACAGAAACACTTAACTAAAGTTAAACTTGTTCTAAGCAGCTGTGAATAGATTTTAAGCAGGAAACTTTAGCTAGAAACTCCTTTAGAGAAATCTTTCTTCATACAGGCCCTATTTTCCAGGAAGTACTGTTTTTCTCTTTTATGTCTCCCATATGCCTGCGGTGCAATCCCATCATTCTTTGCTTTCTCTCTATGTGCAGGTGACTGCACTGTGGGTTTAAAGTAAATTGGCAAATGCAGACTCAGAAGCATGAGAGCTTTGCTCTGCGTACTTCAAATTAAGTAGAGGCAGAATACAAGAGAGCCCTTTGGTCCATTTAAAAGGGAAGTACAAACCTAATTTTGATGGATTATGCCAAAGCACCTTCATTAAGGTTCTGAGGAACATCATCTATCTCTGTCAGTTTATATAACATTGATGAACCTTTAAGTCATACGCAGGTGACACATAATGACGGGAAAAAGCTAAAGGAAGCATCTATCACAGATAAAAGTGTATTCATGAACGTTTACCTGTCAGTGTATCGTGATACTGACTGCTGCTAACAGATGGAAATGTTCATCTCTTGGGTATTTTTCTCTAAAATCAATAAACACAAAGTGAATTATGTTAACATCGAGTTGCATGAGAGTATCTGTATAAAGGTTTTGTTTGGAAAGGGAACAGATATTTACCCTTTACTTTTGCAAATAAGAAGTGCATCAGCTCTGTTAAATTTTAATGCATCGTTTACCGATTTCTCTTTACCCATTACTGCTTACTGAGTTTGTCCCACCGCAGACAGAATGGGTGGGATTGAGAGTGATTGCCGTGGCCTCTAGAGATCCACACATGTGGCAGGACTTTTAAAGGAAAGAGATTTCTGGGGCATCCAGTTTCCCACAGGACCCGTCATTTACCCCACAGCCACGCGCTTTACTTCCAAAGTTGTCCTCAATGGCTCTGCGAGTACGGAGTAAAATTACAGGCAAACATTTAGAGTTTGTTTTCAACCAACTTGCCTGCAGATTCACTCGGGGTTACACAGTTTAATTTGGGGATACTGTCTGGATAAACCCACACAAAGACTGTTGTTAGGCTATTTTATGCACTTAAAGGGAAAATCTATCTATCTATCCATCCATCCATCTAGCTCTCCGTCCATCTATCCATCCATCCATCCATCCATCCATCCATCCATCCATCCATCCATCTATCCATCCATCTCCCCCTCCATCCATCCATCCATCATCTATCTCTCCCTCTATCCATCTATCCATCCATCCATCCATCCATGCCCCCCTCCATTCATCCATCCATCCATCCATCCATGCCCCCCTCCATTCATCCATCCATCTCCCCATCCATCCATACATCCATCCTACCATACATCTCTCTTTCTATCGACCCATCCATCCATCTCTCCATCTATCCATCCATTTATCTATGTCCCCCTCCATTCATTCATTCATTCATTCATTCATTCATTCATTCATTCATTCATTCATTCATCCATCCATCCATCCATCTCTCTTTCTATCCACCCATCCATTCATCCATCTTCTCTCTTTCTATCCACCCATCCATCCATCCATCATTCCTCCATCTCTCTTTCTATCCACCCATCCATCCATCATCCATCCATCTCTCTTTCTATCCACCCATCCATCCATCGTCCATCCATCTCTCTTTCTATCCACCCATCCATCCATCCATCCATCCATCCATCCATCCATCCATCTCTCTTTCTATCCACTAATCCATCTATCCATCTATCATCCATCCATCCATGTCCCCCTCCATTCATTCATCCATCCATCCATCTCCCCATCCATCCATACATCCATCCTATCATACATTTCTCTTTCTATCCACCCATCCATCCATCTCTCCATCTATCCATCCATTAATCTATGTCCCCCTCCATTCATTCATTCATTCATCCATCCATCCATCCTAGCGTCCATCTCTCTTTCTATCCATCCATCCATCAATCCATCCATCATCCATCCATCCATCATCCATCCATCTCTCTTTCTATCCACCCATCCATCCATCTCTCCATCTATCCATCCATTTATCTATGTCCCCCTCCATTCATTCATTCATTCATTCATTCATTCATTCATTCATCCATCCATCTCTCTTTCTATCCACCCATCCATCCATCGTCCATCCATCTCTCTTTCTATCCACCCATCCATCCATCGTCCATCCATCTCTCTTTCTATCCACTCATCCATCCATCCATCCATCCATCCATCCATCTCTCTTTCTATCCACTCATCCATCCATCCATCTCCTCATCCATCCATACATCCATCCTACCATACATTTCTCTTTCTATCAACCCATCCATCCATCTCTCCATCTATCCATCCATTTATCTATGTCCCCCTCCATTCATTCATTCATTCATCCATCGATCCTAGCATCCATCTCTCTTTCTATCCACCCATCCATCCATCCATCCATCTCTTTTTCTATCCATCCATCCATCCACCATTCATCCATCTCTCTTTCTATCCACCCATCAATCCATCCATCATACATCATCTCTCTTTCTATCCACCTATCCATCCATCCATCCATCATTCCTCCATCTCTCTTTCTATCCACCCATTCATCCATCATCCATCCATCTCTCTTTCTATCCACCCATCCATCCATCGTCCATCCATCTCTCTTTCTATCCACCCATCCATCCATCCATCCATCTTTCTTTCTATCCACTCACTCATCCATCCATTCATTCATCCATCCATCCATCCATCCATCCATCTCTCTTTCTATCCACTCACCCATCCATCCATCCATCCATCATCCATCCATTTCTCTTTTTATCCACCCATCCATCCATCCATCATCCATCCATATTTTTTTTGCATTAAACCTGGACAAACCTGTGCATAACTTTTCCAATGTCCATGTATTAATTTCCTGGTGAACTGTCTGTATTTCATGCCCTTTAGCAAAACCTGTTAGTCTCAAGGAGAAATAAAAAATCTTTTTGATAGAGATCTATTAAAAAGGGTTATTACTGCAACAACCTGCTTTAAGTGTGAAGACACCTAAACATCCTGAGTTCTTCGCTGTCAATGCACTTCATCTAACAAGCAACCATCTGGCTTTAATGAGTCTGAATGATGTGAACTGTAGCCACTGTAAACTTTAAAAGGGCAAACACTTATTTATGTCCATCCTGATACAGGCAGCTGGTAATTGAAATAAATCATGAATGTTCGCCTGGAGCAATGGATTGATGTACTGAAGGTCTGGAGGTGTGCCAAATTGATATAAATAAATTAGGAAACAGGTTCAGTTTTTTCTTAACTGCAAGTCTGAATCTGACATAGCTACAATAAGAGCATTTCAGATCACATGACATTTGCACACTAAGTCCGAAATTCTTATCCCAAATATTTGCACATTCAAAAATAAATCACGTTGTGTCAATCACGAGTACTTTAAGCAAACCTGTAAGCGTGAATCAGTACCCACAATGCCTCACGGTCTAATTTCCCATTTGCCAACTTCAAGATGAAGCACGAATGTTAAGCTTCTCGTACAGACAATAAGAGTTTGTCAGGTTTCTAGACTTTGTGTTTAACATGCAGGGCACTTAATCCACGGAGGTCTTCAGTCAGGTCCAATCATGTTTATGTAATGGGTGTCCATCACTAAACAGAATGAATGAAAGCTTCTATTCAATTTCTTCTCTGAGGTGTGGAAAACAAGCTGAAATGAGCGTTTAGCTACGCAACCTCGATTTCACGCGTCACTGCATGCTGAACGTGAGTTGTAGCGTTCTGAGTTGCATCAAAAACCTTTCAGTTTAACAAACAAACGTTTAAAGGTCAATCTTAAATTCCTTAAATACTAAGATGTGACACCACCACAATAATACAGCAACACAGGTTATGTACAATGAGATTGCAACTTTGCAAAGTGGCGTCTGCTTTAGCAGTTACACAAACACAAAAGTAAGTTGATATACACCTATGCATACTGACAGTCGCTATTCTGAGAAAGCTCTTGTGCGCTGTATGTGAACAGCTTGTGGGCGGTCACAGGTCATAACAAGAGAAATATTACCACGTTATACTGAATACAAATTTAATGCAAACATCCTTTTTTTAATCACAACATTCAAGCTCTCTCGTTCTGGCCCAATAGTTGATGTATGGATGACAGGTGACGAAAAAAAGATTCCAGGTGATGCTTTGCAAATATTCTGTACATCACAGATGTGTTTTCCCTTCTGATTAATTTATACAGATGTCACATCTTAGGATTGATATTCAACACCGTATGCTTCTAATTAAAACTTCTCTAAACGGATGCATGACTAATACCTCTCTCGAAATACCTCACATATGGAAATAAATATACAGGGAAAAGTTTTATACTTTTCCATTTACTGTTTCCAACACTTATAGACAGAACTACTAATGCTTAGTTTATATTAGCATCTGGTTTTGTAATTAGCAAGTCAATGGGTGCATCCCAATCCGATGGATGCGTCCTCCGAAGGCTGTATTTAAAGGGTATTGACATCGTCGTGACGAAGGCTGGTCCAATTCAGTGACCTCCAATGCATCTTCATTTCCCATAAAATGAAGGATACATCAGATGGATCCTTCACATCCTTGACTATCCCAAAATTCAATGCGCGCCTGTGAGTATTTTAAAATAAACATTCATAACAGTAGTTCAATAAAAGTGTATAGTTTTATTTACCCAGAAACCGATGCACGGTGGGCAAGTGCATCAAGTGGGTAAATATCAGTGGACTATTTTATGTCGTTACTGACCCATTTGGTGACTGTAGGTAAGAGAAATGCCACATTTTAGACAAAGGGGGTGCTAGTGAGCCACTAAAGAGACACCCCTTTGTCTTACCTTGTTTTCCACACTTATCAGCCAACAACTGTGATGTGTGTGCCAAATTTCAAGTTAATCTAAGCACTACCAAGAGCCTTAAATATGCCTGAAAATAAATGTAAATTTTGCGCAATGCCATGGCAACAGCATTCGAGATGAATCCCTTCGCAATTTAGCATCTCCAATGTCTCTGCATCATGTTCACCACATTTGGTGTCAATCGCATGAATCCCCTAGGAGTAGTATTTAAAAGTTCACCGCATGCATTTTTCAAACAATCCAAAAATGGCAGACTTTCTGTTGGGCGTTTGAGGGCAAAAGTTGTCGGTCAATGAGATCTACATGCGTACTAACTTTCAAACATTTGCGTACATGTTTGCCAAATCTGTGCACCAATGTTTGTTTTTGCTTTACAGGGGGCGCAGAGCTCCCCTGCCATGCCCGTGTTCCAGCCTTTGCCCGGTCCTAATGGCCGACGACTGTGATGTCTGTGCTATGTGACCTAAAGTGCCCCAAATTGTACAAAAAATAATAATTTCCATTAACCTTTAAATTGTGCAAATTGACATTGCAAATGAAAAAACGGATGCCAGCTGATCTTAGCCCCGCCCACAACATTTTTGAAAACGGGAAGATCGGTCTGGGGTTTTTCCGTTGAGGAGCTTCTTTGCGAGACCCAAAGCTGGTCGACCAATCAAATTGTCAGGGCAGGCTTTATACGATGATGGACAGATGATCAACAGTAACGTAATCAACCATATCACCAAAGAGCGTGTGTGTTGAATGTGTTTACAACGAAATGGCTGCCGCTGTAGAATTCAAATGTGTGGATTCTGACATTAAGTCTGTTCTAAAAGATATCGACAGAGCATTGATTTTAAAAGAGGAACAGAGAACGCAATCAAGGCATTTGTTGATCGGAAAGATGTTTTTGCCGTCCTTCCTACGGGATTAAGCAAACGTTTCATTTATCAGCTAGCTCCAATGGTCGTTATGAAGACGGGACATGAAAACCCTATTGTCATTGTTGTTTCTCCTTTGGTCGCACTTATGGAGGACCAAGTTAAAGAAGCATCTGAAATGGGTATCACGGCGATGCAACTCGGCGTGCATGACGAGATAGATATATAGCGGTCGTTGCCAGTGTCTTTTCGGAATCCCGGAATCGTGGCTGCTGAATAAGTGGAGGGACATGCTAGGCTCCGATATTTTTTTAATTGTCGTGGATGAAGTTCACCTAATGTACAAATGGTAAGAGATAGTCTGACTGCATGACTTAGTAAATACTTAATGTTGTGATATAAATTAAATGTTGTAAACATAGTAGGTGTTGATGTACGTTCGCTAACTCAGACTTAGTATAATCACAATGTTAGTGTCATTGTAGCGAAATAACTAGCAGTTCGGTCAGTTTTTTTATATGTGCTATCTGTGACAGCACAGCAGTTCGGTCAGGCTGCTAAAGACGCCATTTCAACATACGTCACACACTCCGTTGCTCTGATTGGTCGTAGGTCTATCCAATTGAGTGCAGAGGCATTTTTCGGTTGCGACACGGCCCATAATCATAGCCCAATGGAGCGGTGTCAGACTCTGACTAGAATTAAGTATGACAACGTCAGGCTAAAAAACGGTAGATAAAAAAAACGTTAAAAACTTCCATATATTGCATAAAGGTTTTGATGCTCGCATGAGGTAAGTCTCCTTCTGTTAAAAATAATGCTTAGTGCAGTGGATGGGATATTAATCTACCAACATCAGTCGACGTGAAGATTAAAACGTCAACATTTAAAAATAATGCTAATGCAATGTAAATGCAGCTTCTGTTGACTTCGCTTATGTGATGGAATATCATACAAGTTATTTTTACAAAAACGAAACAAAATCAAAAAGAAGTGGGTTACATAACTAGAGGTCAACCGATATGGGTTTTTTTAATGGCTGAAGAGGGCAATGTGGTGGATTATTTAAAATATATCATTATAGTAGCATAGAAACATACAATTAATTAGTGAAACTAAATAAATTTAGCATATGTATCCAGTATTCTCTTAATTTAAAAAAAACTTGTAATGAGGTTAAATAATTAATGCTTATAGATTAAGAAAACATGTATAATTAATGACAAAAACAGTAGGCTATTAAATTCCTTATTAGTATTTAATTAATTAACAAATAAATGACATTAAGTTACTTTACTCAGTAAGAGGCTGTTTCACTCTCTTCAAGTTAAAGTTAAAAATATATTATAAGACCAAAAAAGATATGTGTCTGTTCTTCTGTTTTATATTTTATATAAGTTATATTTGCTTAGATAGAGACATATAGCATCAAAACAAATCGATGTCTTGTCCAACGTAAAGATTTATTGTACAAATATCAACTCATAAGCAGACTATATTGGGTCTATAGTGAAGACGGTGAAATGACGGCTAATGCTTACTGGTGATGATAACAGTTTCTTCATTTGGCAGCCTGCTCGTTTCTGCTTGAATAGAAAGATACAAAAATCTCAAAAACTCTTTGTCAAGATCATGTTTAAAATTGAAATAAACCATAAATTTAAAATCTTAAATTTTGCTTAACCTTTTAAGAAGACCACAGAAACAATAAGCTGCCAATCACATACGTTTGTGACAGGCATATATTTAACAAATGCTGAATTTGTGTTCCCAAGACTAACAATGTGTAATTTTCTTTCGAAGTCTGCAAATATGATAATTTGTCTGTTTTTATGAGGGTTAAAAATATATAATCAACCTCAATCTGACTGTGTGTCGGTTGCGATGGATTAATTAACCAAATCACCTCTTTATCTCTAACTCAAATCTTGCATTTTAAGACTGTCAGCACAATTTTCATTTTAGTAACAAAGAATCTGTTCAATGAAAGGAAAGATAAAGAAGGAAGAAACATCACGTCTGCCTCATTATTACACCCCATCATATCTGTTTATTTTTTATTCACTAAAAGATCGAGGTCACTTTGCCAAATTATATTTTCACACAAACCGCCACGTGATTATTTGTGAAACACAAGGTGAAGTTTAGTGAGATGTCTCATATGTCATCATATCTCTGTTCCCAACTCAATGTCTCTCCTTGAGAAATGATGCAGTCCGCTCACGTTTACCATCCGCGGACATCATCCATCCCCCAGCGTTTCTGAACGTCAGCCCTGCTGTTTTCTTATTCAAACTCAGGTCCTGCGACGATAGCGGCCGCATCAGCGCTTTGGGATCCTGCGTTAATTCTTTTCACTCTTTGTGTTTTTGTCTAATGAAGACTAATGAATATCTAAAAGCTCTGTGGCTCAGGAGGAGACGCTTGAATACAGAACGAGATGAAACTATATATGTTGCTTATGGAGGCTAAACAGAGCAACCAATATGAAACCTGCAACCACAGTCCTGCACACGAGTTCAATAGTTACATGTCAAGCATTCTGTGCCATGGTCACACTATTTCATTAAATGTATCCCATAATGCATTGTGCCTGAGTTGACCTTGGCCTTGGTTGCAATGGAACACTTGTAAATAATGTGCATCATATACAGTAGTGTGTGCAACATGCCACTTAATTATGCATTAGACATTTCTAATAGGAGTAAGCTATATTGTCACATGACCTCAATATGTTGCTCCTTTAATAAGTCATTGGTTGTATATGGCATATTTACACAAAGCAGGTCATCTACACATACAGTATTCACATATTATGCACACAGTATACATGTACCCTGCCTGTGAAAACCCACCTCAAGTTATGTTATTGTTGTGATTTACTGCTTTTGACATAATCATCCTATAACGTAAAAAAGGTGAAAATGAAGAGTTTGGTTCTAAAGCGCAAAATCCGATATCCACCGCGTTATTCTGTCATCTTTTCTCCCTTTTTTCCAAACCGCGACAAACGCCACTCCTCCTTCTCTGCAGAATGCAATAAATCCGCTTAACCAATCACAGTGCACCATTCCACTAAATAGTAAAAAACAATGTCGGCGCTTTGAATTCACACGCAATCCTAGTTTTTCTCATCTACTTTGTATATCGTGATCAACAAACAAACAATACCAAAATAGTTATTTTGATGGCATTGATAACCTGTGGTGGTTTTCTGTGGCGGGGAAGAAACGTAAGCCATCAAATCAAATAATTTACATGAGAGGCACTCGGGCAAAGGAAAATGTCGGCTATTGCTTGTTCTCACACGACAGCATCAAGCTTCTGTCATGCTAACACATTGACCCCAGAGGATCTTATGAAAAACATTACATTATTTTACATGAAGTCAACGAAAATCGAGCAGGACCAAAACATCTTACAGCTGATCGCTGGCAAAAAAGTCAGCGACGACATCCCAAGCAAATGACAGCAGCAATGACAGTGTTCTTAATTTGACAAAGTAAGTGTTTTGATTAATGCCATTAATGTTTATTTTTTAATCAATGTATTCTACTAGTCAACTAAATAAATATATAATGGCAAAGATGAACACTGTAAAACTTAAAAGTGAACTCAACTCAAACCATTTAAGTAAACCGGTTGCATTAGTTTTAAAACACATACATTTGAGTACTGTGACTACTTAAATATAAGTGCATAATTGCACAAGACTCAAGTTCACAGTACTTAAATTTATGTGTTTTAAAACTGAAATGATCTAATGCAACCGGTTTACTTAAATGGTTTGAGTTAAGATAACTGTTAGGTTTTACAGTGAATGCACATTTATATATTGATCAAATAGATTTATAGCATTAAAAAAAACTAGTCATGGATTTATTGCATTTTGCCGAAAAAGGTTTTTATTAAAAAAATACAAATTTTTGAAAATCAAATTATGGGTTTTGATTTTTAATGTTATTATAACCTATAGCTATGTGAATTTTTTTTTTTTCAAAAAAAATTAAGATTTTTTTTATTTTTATTATGTGAAAGTTTGTAACAGAAAATAGTGGTTTTTATCTTGTCACTTTCTTGGTATAGACCGTTTCATCGGGCACACATGCGGTGACACGATAAGCGTCTGGTCCGAGCTTTACTTCCGGTTTCTGTTTGTTTAATGGTCTGACTAGTTACTGAAACTGAACTCTTAAACAAATACCTTGTCGAAAATAACAAATGTTTTGCGTTCTTATGTAATCTATGTGTTGTTTATTTTTCTTGTTATATAAATAAACTACTTTAAAAGGACCTTGTTGTTATTTATTCTTCGCAGAGTTTACCGGAAGTTACGTGATGACCACGAAAGCCGCTTGTTTATGTTGTTACTCCTGAAAAGGTCTATAGAAAACACATTTTTACCAAAATTAGTCAAAATGGATTTGTTGCATTTTGGAACCAAACCCTACAAATATAATCTTGATTTTTTTTTATATTGACTAAGTAAGGTCATAAATTGAAGATAGAAATCAAACTTTGATGCTCCCAATTTCATGATAAGATAATGAGACTTTAGCCTGGATTTCCTACAAGTTTCGGAATATTTTGTTTTTAAACATGGTTACGTATCATTTACCCCATATTCCTTTTATAGGCACTTCCTTTGGAAAAGCACACCCACACGTCAATCAGAGGATGAGGACGCTCAATAGAATTGTTACTTTGAAAAGTCACAGGCATCACTGCATGCTACAACAATGGCACGAAAAAAGAAGTGTGTTTTTGTAAGCAAGAAGACGAAAGCCCTGTTCAACTTTCCAAGTAAGTCAGCTTTATGCAAACAATGGATATAGTTAGTTGAATGCTGGATGCTGAGTCGCAGGCGGTAAGTAAAACTGCATCAAATGTCTGTTTTGTTGGCAATCTGCACATAAGTGCAGTATCATTTAACAAATTAATAAAATGACAATTAAGAAAAGTTGGCACACCACAGCCCCAAAAACTAAAAATTATTTAATTTCATGCATGTTTTCATTTCGAGATAAATGCCTCTTCACTGTGTGGCATGTAACATGGAAAACAAAATTATTTTTTAGTTTTGGAGATGGTGTGCCAACTTTTCTATTATGCCATTGATCTTATGTGGTTAAGCATCCACTTCAAGCTTTGCACCCGCTGGATGTGTGTAATCTTGGTAGATTTTTGCCAAATTACAACAAACATGATTGCTGGTATACAGTATACACTTTGTAGTATGCTACACTGTAAGTAGTAAACCAATATTCCATTGCAAACATAGCCATATACGATTCCTTACACTGTTTGAAGAAGTGGTCACAAAATGGTCCCTAGTTTCAGAAAGGGATCATTTTAGTTCCCCTAAAGCAGTGCCTCTCAATTATTTTCTGTCACGCCCCCCCTAGGAAGAAGTAAACATTTCGCGCCCCCCAACTCTCCGCCGCGACTGTAAATAGTATAATTTGTCTATAAAATGACACATCTGCAAAACATTGTATCCTTATTAACAATAAAAAAAACACAAAAATAGAAATATCAATCAACTTACAACAAAGAATAACTTTATTAACATTGTTTTTTAGTCTGTAACAAAAAAGACTTAAAATGCATCAATTTGCCTGAAAAAAAACAATCCTTGTTTAAAGTATAATATTTTTTGACCATTTGATACTGAAAAATTTTATTAAATATAAATCAATAAATAATAATAAAAACTCAAGCGGCTTATCAGCAAGATTGGGGTGTAATGTCTTTAAGTGACAGTGCAAAAAAAATAACTTCCTGAAAAAGTATTTTCCCCGGGGTCTCGCGCGCCCCCCCTGGTGTCACTTCGAGCCCCCCCTGGGGGTCCCGCCCCACTATTTGAGAAGCACTGCCCTAAAGGGATCGTTTTAGTTCATACCTCAGAACTGGTACCAAAGAGTGTATATTAGTACTCTGAAACTCCATATTGTTTCATATTGTATAGTGACAGTATAGACAAATTCTCTGTATGTTAGCTGAAAGTCACTGCAGCTGCAGATTATGCCGTAACGGTCCGTCTTCACCAAGTAGTTCATCACATGATGATAATTAATACCCATAGAGCAGAGAGAGTCTTATACAGCTGTGATTTGTACACTGCAGAGATTTGCTGTTTGCATTAAGAACCCCATAGCTTGCAAATTCCAAGACAAAAAGAAGCTCATGGGATGCAGGCGGTGTGCCGGTGTGGGTGGTTTAACCCACGGAGGTTTTATTTTAATGATATCCAATCATAGTGACTTCCTCTCAAGCAGGAAATGAGCGCCTGGTTCACTCATCAGGGACAAAAGTCGTTCCTTCCTCCTGTCAAAGACGATGTGGGATGGATTTACAAGCATCGAGTCATTTTTACACGTTTATGAGCCATGGATTTCATTCGATGTAAAGTTCTGACAACTTAATGTTATGCATGCAGGCTATAAATGTGAATCGGCAAGGGCAGATCTGACCAGAGTATAATGTGTTTTGGATCATTTAGCAAAGCATATCAAAACAGGGCATGTGGTATAAATGGGACAATCCTATTGTTTAGAAAACACACATACAGTATATTAGCACTGTGTAAACATCATGCTTTATTATGAGCTACTTTAAGTTGAATCTAAATGTTAATGTAAATCAGTACTCTCTTTTCTTTTTTTCTTTTTTTCAGTATATTGTAAACTTTAAAGCAGTATGTTTTATGTTAAGCAATTATTCACTCTCCCTGTGAGATCTATTTGAATTGGTTTCTTATCCATCTATTTGTCTTTATCAAATCCAAGATGATGAAATAATAACAGGAAAACATGCAATGTGACACAAATTGCACTAGAAGCTTATGAAACATTTTATGTGTTTCCTTGTCTCTAAGGAAAATAAGCAGAAAATGCTTTGTTGGTATTGTGTCGTACAACTGTCACCGAATGAAAACCTCAAATCCAGAATCCATTATGTAAGCTCAACGCAGAAAGTCGTGCGCTCTGGAAACATTTCCCATTGAGAGAAAGTGAAGCTCAGGAGAGGCTTCTGGGGCGATTTCACAATCAATCCAAATTCTGTCACGACATACTGTTGTTTAATGACTCAGGGAATAAAGTCCATCACACGAGGCCTTTAAGTTTCGTGCTTTAGCGATGCCAAATTGGGAGCGTAATAACAGGGTAGAGCTCTGGAAATAAACAGACACATTCAGCGAGCCGCACAGACTGATGCTATTTAGTTCTCAAAGTCAAACAATGAAGAGAAAATAGAGAGTTAGTCTCTGTGTGCTATTCATGCTTGGATGCTTTTACATGGTGGGTGGGTGTGAGCGTGCGCGTGCTTGTGCGTGTATGTATGTGTGGGAGAGAGATAGAGGAAAGAAGAAACTGAAAAGGAAAAGAGGGGATGAGATGAACATCAGATATTTCGATTTTTTACATTTTCACACTGCAAAAAAAATGTTTTCTTGCTTAGTGTTTTTGTCTTGTTTTCATAACAAATATCTAAAAAAAATTTACATCAAGATGCATTTTCTTGATGAGCAAAGTTACCTAAGAAAATAAGTCTAGTTTAAAAAACATAACATTTTAGTGAATTTGTGCTTAAAACAAGCAAAAAAGCATATTGGGTAAGAAAAAAAAATCTTGAACTCTTTTCTTAAACACTTAATTCAGGAAAAATGTTAGATTTTTTTCTTACCCCGTCTGCAGATTTTTTTTTTTTTTTTTTTTTGCTTAAGCACAAATTCACTTAAATTTTATGTTTTTTTAACCAGACTTATTTTCTTAGGTTTTGCTCATCAAATTTTTAGATATTTGTACTGAAAACAAGACCAAAACATTAAGTAAGAAAGTCATTTTTTGCAGTGCAGAAGAAAATGCGTGGAGAGTGCTGCTTTTAACCTATGTACAAAAAATTTCCCAGAAAAAAACTGGAATGGTTACCAGGCTGTTGCTTTGTTGTTGCGAAGTCTTCTGAGCAGCTTGTAGCATGTTGCGAAGTCTTCTGAGCAGCTTGTAGCATGTTGCAAAGTCTTCCTAGCAGCTTGTAGCATGTTGCGAAGTCTTCTGAGCAGCTTGTAGCATGTTGCAAAGTCTTCCTAGCAGCTTGTAGCATGTTGCTAAGTCTTTCGAGCAGCTTGTAGCATGTTGCTAAGTCTTCTGAGCAGCTTGTAACATGTTGCTAAGTCTTCCGAGCAGCTTGTAGCATGTTGCTAGGTCTTCCGAACATTTTGTAGCATTTGGCTTACACACAGCTTGTAACATGTTGCTAAGTCTTCAAAGCAGCTCATAGCATGTTGCGAAGTCTTCCTAGCATCTCGTAGCATGTTGCTAAGTCTTCCGAGCAGCTTGTAGCATGTTGCTAAGTCTTTCAAGCAGCTTGTAGCATGTTGCTAAGTCTTCCGAACAGCTTGTAGCATTTTGTTAGGTCTTCCGAGCAGCTCGTAGCATGTTGCTAGGTCTTCCGAGCAGTAGCATGTTGCTAGGTCTTCCGAGCAGCTTGTAGCATGTTGCCAAGTGTTCCAAGCAACTAGTAGCATGTTGCTAAGTTTTTTTATTTTTTTATGTTGCTAAGTCTTCTAAGCAGCTTGTAACATGTTGCGAAGTCTTCCGAGCAGCTTGTAATGTTGCTAAGTCTTCAGAGAAGCTCATAGCATGTTGCGAAGTCTTCCGAGCAGCTTGTAATGTCGCTAAGTCTTCAGAGAAGCTCATAGCATGTTGCGAAGTCTTCCGGGCAGCTTGTAGCATGTTGCAAAGTCTTCCGGGCAGCTTGTAGCATGTTGCAAAGTCTTTCGGGCAGCTTGTAGCATGTTGCGAAGTCTTCCAGGCAGCTTGTAGCATGTTGCAAAGTCTTCCGGGCAGCTTGTAGCATGTTGCAAAGTCTTTCGGGCAGCTTGTAGCATGTTGCTAAGTCTTCTGAGCAGCTTGTAGCATGTTGCTAGGTCTTCCGAACATTTTGTAGCATTTGGCTTACACACAGCTTGTAACATGTTGCTAAGTCTTCAAAGCAGCTCATAGCATGTTGCGAAGTCTTCCTAGCATCTCGTAGCATGTTGCTAAGTCTTCCGAGCAGCTTGTAGCATGTTGCTAAGTCTTTCAAGCAGCTTGTAGCATGTTGCTAAGTCTTCCGAACAGCTTGTAGCATTTTGTTAGGTCTTCCGAGCAGCTCGTAGCATGTTGCTAGGTCTTCCGAGCAGTAGCATGTTGCTAGGTCTTCCGAGCAGCTTGTAGCATGTTGCCAAGTGTTCCAAGCAACTAGTAGCATGTTGCTAAGTTTTTTTATTTTTTTATGTTGCTAAGTCTTCTAAGCAGCTTGTAACATGTTGCGAAGTCTTCCGAGCAGCTTGTAATGTTGCTAAGTCTTCAGAGAAGCTCATAGCATGTTGCGAAGTCTTCCGAGCAGCTTGTAATGTCGCTAAGTCTTCAGAGAAGCTCATAGCATGTTGCGAAGTCTTCCGGGCAGCTTGTAGCATGTTGCAAAGTCTTCCGGGCAGCTTGTAGCATGTTGCAAAGTCTTTCGGGCAGCTTGTAGCATGTTGCTAAGTCTTCCGGGCAGCTTGTAGCATGTTGCTAAGTCTTTCGAGCAGCTTGTAGCATGTTGCTAAGTCTTCTGAGCAGCTTGTAGCATGTTGCGAAGTCTTCCGAGCAGCTTGTAATGTTGCTAAGTCTTCAGAGAAGCTCATAGCATGTTGCGAAGTCTTCCGAGCAGCTTGTAATGTCGCTAAGTCTTCAGAGAAGCTCATAGCATGTTGCGAAGTCTTCCGGGCAGCTTGTAGCATGTTGCAAAGTCTTCCGGGCAGCTTGTAGCATGTTGCAAAGTCTTTCGGGCAGCTTGTAGCATGTTGCTAAGTCTTCCGGGCAGCTTGTAGCATGTTGCTAAGTCTTTCGAGCAGCTTGTAGCATGTTGCTAAGTATTCCGAGCAGCTTGTAGCATGTTGCTTAGTAGTCTATACATTCTGAGCTTGTTGCTATACAAGGTTGCTATTCTATGAGCGCAGAAAGTCTTCCAAGCAGCTTGTAGCATTTTGCTAGGTCCTCAGAGCAGCTTGTAGAATGTTGTAAAGTGTTTGCACTGTGTTTGCAGTGATTTGTTTTAGTTTTAAATTATCAGGAATGGAGCAAAAACTGAACAAGCAGGCAAACGGGTGTATTAATTTTCTTTTTTTATTCATTCTTTTTTATTTATTTATTTCCTTACCACACATATATTTATGCTTTATTTGTTGAAATTGCCATAATGCTGTCAGAACTACTTAAAAGGTATGCGTTGATTGAAAAATAACGGACAGGAAAAGTCACTGGTTAGAAATGTATTGGTTAAAAGGTTTGCGGGGGCAGTGTAACATATAAAAGCAATAGCACAGCTCTACCGAACAAGTCACAAAATTCGAGGCATCATTCACATACGGAGCACAAATGGTACAGCATGACTTACGCACTGAAGTTTAAATGGTTAAGCTTAGTGATTTGAACAAACCTGTAAGCGTAAGTATGATCAATAATGATAGTGTTGCTTTAGCAAACGCCTCTAATGAGAGAAAAGAATACAGAGAGACCTCTGTGTGATGCATTTTGCTGCCATTTCATGTATTTATGATAGATGGCTCATGCCTGTGGCATTGCTCTCTGCAGGGCTCTGGGATTTGGTTAAGCACAGCACATAAAATGTAGAAGGTGTTTTTCAATGTACTGTGTTGTATCTCATCATTATTGAGATCGGTGTGTGTGTGCAGTTGTCTTACTGTGGTATAATGAGACCGGCCAGCCAAGACCGAGTTCTATCTAAATATACCCACCTCAACTCAACAGAATAAGAACAGAAACTGTTCATTTTTACTTAAAGGCTCCACAGAGGATAATGCATGCAGAAATATTTCATTATTCAGGCCCTGAAGAAATTAGCTCATGAAAAAACCTGCACAGAGTGAGTCAGGATTGTGTTTCTGACCTTGTAGAGATATTAAAGTCTGACCATTCTAAATGGAAACTCCTCATTTGTTTTAAATAAAGTTCCTACTTATGAGTTTGATATAATTATGAGTATGCAGATACTAAGATTATAAATCACAAACAAATGGACACATCAAACCATTTCAAAGATCACTATGAAAGCTTAAAGTCAATTGATTAATCTATTTAAAATTCATTCATCCATCTATCCATCCATCCATCCCTATCTGTCTGTCTGTCGATTGATCAATCTAATCATCCAGCCATCTCTCCCTCCATCCATCCCTATCCGTCTGTCTGTCTGTCTGTCTGTCGATTGATCAATTTATTTAACTATCCATCCATCCATCTTTCCCTCCATCCATCCATTGATCCATCCATCCCTATCCACCTGTCTGTTTGTCTGTAAACTTAACTATCCATCCATCCATCTATCAATCAATCCATATATCCATCCCTATCTGTCTGTCTGTCTGTCTGTCTGTCTGTCTGTCTGTCTGCCTGTCTGTTTGTCTGTCTATCCATCTATCTGTCTGTCTGTTTGTCGATTGATCAATCTATTTAACTATCCATCCATCCATTGATCCATCCATCCCTATCCACCTGTCTGTTTGTCTGTAAACTTAACTATCCATCCATCCATCCATCTATCAATCAATCCATATATCCATCCCTATCTGTCTGTCTGTCTGTCTGTCTGTCTGTCTGTCTGTCTGCCTGTCTGTCTGTCTGTCTATCCATCTATCTGTCTGTCTGTTTGTCGATTGATCAATCTATTTAACTATCCATCATCCAGCCATCTCTCCCTCCATCCATCCCTATCCGTCCGTCCGTCTGTCTGTTGATTGATCAATTTATTTAACTATACATCCATTGATTCATCTCTCCCTCCCTCTATCCATCCTTATCCATCTGTCTGTCTGTCGGTTTAACCATCCATCCATCCATCCATCCATCTCTCCCTCCATCCATCCATCAATCCATCCATCCATATATCTCTCCCTCCATCCATTCATCTTTCCATCCATATCTGTCTATCTGACTGCCTGTCTGTCTATCGATTGATCAATCAATCTATTTAAATCAATCTATTTAACTATCCATCCATTGATCCATCTCTCCCTCTACCCATCCTTATCCATCTGAGAGTCTGTCAGTCTGTCGGTTTAACCATCCATCCATCTTTCCTTCCCTCCATCCATCCATCCATCCATCCATCCATCCATCCATCCATCCATCCATCCATCCATCCATCCATCCATCCATCCATCTCATGCGCACGCAGCGACCGGCAGTGGAAGTTTTGGCGTCCTCGTGTCCTCGTCCTTCACGTCGTCTTTTTATGTGCTTTTATGCTTTTATGTGTTTTATTTTTGTTTTAAATTGGTTATTAGTGTAGTTTTTAACGTTTGAGTAGGCGTATGGACAATATGGATCTTTTTTGCCTTATCGCCTTGTGGACTCTGTTCAAGTTTTGGTGCGGTTGTGATGCCAATAACCTCGCCGATCATGGTTGGATACGTTACTCGAGAGAGGAGCTGCTTCAGTTTAACAGTGTGAGTGCTACGCAGGTGGTGGACTTTCTCCCACAGCTTCCGGATATCATTTTGAGACAGCCACATGGAAAACAGGGGAAGATGTGGGGAAAGAGAAGGAAGCGAGGAAAACGAGGTGGCGTTAAGCTGCGGTTGAGGAAACAGCGTTTGACCCGGTTACCGTTGCCCTCTGTGATCCTGGGAAATGTTCGTTCCCTGAGGAACAAAATAGAGGAACTTCAGGGGAATGTCCGATGCCAGAAGGATTTTAAAAACTGCGGCGTGTTGGCTTTTACGGAGACGTGGCTCAATGAGCAGGACTCAGACGCGGATCTGCACATTGATGGATTCGGTACACCGTTCCGGCTGGACAGAAAGGTTGAGGTGACGGGGAAAAAACTAGGTGGTGGGGTTTGTCTATATGTCAATGAACGATATTGCAGTGCTGTGACTGTTCGGGAGCAGATTTGTACGTCCGATGTAGAACTTTTAGCACTGTCACTACGCCCCTTCTATCTGCCTAGAGAGTTCCCTCAAATCTTTTTAACTGTAGTATATATCCACCCAAAGGCAGATGCTATGGCCGCTGCCAATACTATTTTTGAGGTGGAGCAAAAACTGCAGTCCATTTCACCAGAAGCACCGAGTTTTATATTGGGCGATTTTAATCATGTGTCGCTGAAGAAAGTGCTTTCACATTATCAACAGTACGTCACCTGTCCTACCAGACGGAATAAAACACTAGACATGTGTTATGGGTCAGTGAAGGATGCCTATAAATCGCTTTTACTACCTCCATTGGGCTCGGCTGATCACAGTTGTGTGTTTCTATTGCCCATATATAAGACTATTTTAAGAAGAGAGAAAGTACAAGTGAAGGACGTAAAAGTCTGGACTGAAGAATCCATACTCTGCTTACAAGAGTGTTATGAATGCACAGACTGGAATGTATTTAGAGAAAACTGTGGTGATGATTTGGATGAACTGACTGATGTGACCTGTTCTTATGTTGCGTTTTGCAGAGACATGATAATTCCCTGTAAGAGGGTTAAAATCTACCCAAATAACAAACCATGGGTGGACAAATCTGTTAGATCAAAAATAGAAAATAAGAGACGAGTGTACCAGCAAAGTGATTCCACTGATTTAAGTAAACAAGCAGCCACAAGGGAGTTAAAGATAGAAATTTTACAGGCAAGGAAGAATTATAAGGTGAGACTTGAGAGTCAAATGGCTGCTAATAAGTTGGGTTCGGCCTGGTCTAGTATGAAAAGTATAATTGGGCAGAATAGTTCAAAGCATGATAATCTGATTACCTTGGGTGGGTATAATTCTGATTTAGAACTTGCAAATGCCCTAAATGGTTTTTATAATCGTTTTGATACATTTGCTTTTAGTGGGGAAATACAGGACCTACGGCACAATCTTGAAGACAGCCAACATTTTTGTATCAATCAAAGAGATGTGGAAAGAGCCTTTCTCTCTGTTAAGGTAAACAAGAGTTGTGGGCCTGATAATATATGTGGGCGGGTTCTTAAGTTCTGTGCCAAAGAATTGAGTCCTGTTTTTCATCATATTTTTAATATGTCTTTGAGGGTACAGCATGTTCCTAGTGTGTGGAAGGATGCAATGATTGTTCCTGTACCAAAAGTGAGCTGTCCCAAGATTTTAAATGATTTTAGACCAGTGGCTCTCACATCGGTTTTAATGAAAATACTGGAAAGATTTGTAAAATGTGAAATATTAAGGACATCAGAGTGCTTATTAGATCCAATGCAGTTTGCTTACAGATCTAAAAGAGGTGTGGAGGATGCAACAGTCACTTTAATACATTTACTTATGAAACATTTGGAGGGGAAAGGGACTCATGCAAGAGTGTTATTTGTTGATTTCTCTTCTGCCTTTAATACAATACAACCACATGTTTTAGTCAATAGGCTGGCAGAACAATTTAAATTAAGTAATAACTTAGGGGGGTGGATTTTTAGATTTCTTAACTAACAGGACACAAAGAGTAAGGATAAAAAATAGTCTCTCTGTACAAGTTACATCCTCTACCGGTTCACCACAAGGTTGTGTACTCTCCCCCTTACTGTTTATTCTTTATACAAATATGTGTCAAAGCAATTGGGAGAATCGTGTTATTTTAAAATATGCAGATGACACGGTTATTGTCAGTCTGCTTAAGAATGGTGAGACGGGTCATGGACCAGTTATTACAGACTTCGTAGAGTGGTGTGAGGAGTCTCAGCTTCATTTGAATGTGTTAAAGACTAAGGATATGGTTATTGATTTTAGAAGGAATGTTAATACGCATGAAGTCACAACCATTAAGGGTCAAGCTGTGGAGTGTGTGCAATCATATAAATACCTGGGGACAATTATTGATTCCAAGTTAAGTTTTGAAGGAAACTGTGAAGCTGTGTGTAAAAAAGGGCATCAACGAATGTTCTTTTTGAGGAAATTGTGTAAATTCCATATTGATAAAACATTGTTGATTTTGTTTTATCGTGCCTACATTGAGTCAGTATTGTCATTTACGTTGGTGTCCTGGTATGGAAATCTATCAGTGAAAAATCGCAACTCGATGAACCAAATTGTGAAATGGGCTAGTAAGTTGATTGGGGAGCCTTTACTTACCCCTGCTTTACTGTATACCAGGCAGGTACAGCGAATGGGTGTTTCAGTTACAGGAGATAGGCATCACCCCCTGTATAATGAATTTCAATTACTCCCATCAAATCGACGGTATAGAGTACCACATTGCACAACAAAACGATTTAAGAACAGCTTTGTCCCTGCTGTGATTAACCACATGAATAAATTAAATGCGTAAAAAGGGTTTATTATTTTATTTATTTATTTTTTAAATTGCTATCTATTGATGTATTTTACATTGTTATTTTATGTTACTGTTCTTATGATGTCCTTTTAGTGTTGTTTTATTGTGTTGTTTTTTTTTTTTTTTTTTTTTATTTGTTTGTGTGAGGAACTGTGAACTTGCCACTGAAACCTAATTTACCTAAGGGTATAAAATAAAGGAACTTGAACTTGAACTTGAACTTGATCCATCCTTATCCGTCTGTCTGTCTGTCTGTCTGTTTATTGATTTAACTATCCATCCATCCATCTCTCCATCCATCCATTCCCATTTGTCTGTCTGTCGACTGATCAATCTATTTAACTATTCATCCATCCATCCAACCATCCATCCATCAATCCATATGTCTTTGTCTGTCTGTCTGTCTGTCTGTCTGTCTGTCTGTCTGTCTGTCTGTCGGTTTAACCTTCTATCCATCTCTCCCTCCATCTATCCATACATCCATTCATCCATTCATCTCTCCCTCCATCCATTCATACATCCATCCATCCATATCTGTCTATCTGTCTGCCTGTCTGTCAATTGATCAATTTTTTTAACTATCATCCATCCATTTCTCCCTCCATCCATCCATATCTGTCTGTCTGTTTATCTGTCTATCTGTCCGCCTGTCTGTCGATTGATTAATCTATTTAACTATCCATCCATTGATTCATCTCTCCCTCTATCCATCCTTATCCATCTGTCTGTCTGTCGGTTTAACCATCCATCCATCCATCCATCTCTCCCTCCATCCATCCATCAATCCATCCATCCATACATTTCTCCCTCCATCCATTCATCTTTCCATCCTTATCTGTCTATCTGGCTGCCTGTCTGTCTATCGATTGATCAATCAATCTATTTAACTATCCATCTCTCCCTCTACCCATCCTTATCCGTCTGTCAGTCTGTCGGTTTAACCATCCATCCATCTCTCCCTCCATCCATCCATCTATCCATCCATCCATCCATCCATCCATCCATCCATCCATCCATCCATCCATCCTTATCTGTCTGTCTGTCTGTCTGTTTGTCTGATTGTCTGTCGATTTAACTATCCATCCATCCATCTCTCCATCCGTCCATCCATCCATTCCCATTTGTCTGTCTGTCGACTGATCAATCTATTTAACTATTCATCCATCCATCCAACCATCCATCAATGTCCATATGTCCATATGTCTTTGTCTGTCTGTCTGTCTGTCTGTCTGTCTGTCTGTCTGTCTGTCTGTCTGTCGGTTTAACCATCCATCCATCCATCTCTCCCTCCATCCATTCATCTATCCATCCATATCTGTCTATCTGTCTGTCTGTCTGTCTATCGATTGATCAATCAATCTATTTAACTATCCATCCATTGATCCATCTCTCCCTCTACCTATCCTTGTCCGTCTGTCAGTCTGTCAGTCTGTCCGTTTAACCATCCATCCATCTCTCCATCCATCCATCCATCCATCCCTATCCGTGTGTTTGTCTGTCTGTCTGTCTGTCTATCGTTTTAACTATCCATCCGTCCATCTCTCCATCCGTTCATCCATCTATTCCCATTTGTCTGTCTGTCGACTGATCAATCTATTTAACTATCCATCCATCCATCCATCTATTTATTCTCATCCCCATTTGGTGATTGTGATTGTTTTAGAGGCCACGCTTTTTATTTTACAGCAGCACGATTTCATTTCTAAAACATCATTTTCAAGCATCCTGTCTATAATTAATAACCAGCTTTTCATGAACCACATGCACTTTACTTTATAAGAGGTCTTTAGCGATTGTTTACACATCATAATAAGGTCTCATCCGTAGCTTTCTAATGACCCATTGGACATTACAATTAATTATTATTCATAGCTGCTCATATTAATTAATCAAGAGAAAATAAGATAATGTTTGCTGTGGCTCATGAGCGAGAAGTTTGCTGGCTCTGCAGAAACGTCTACGATACGTTTGTGTGTTAGACAGAGACGCTGGTATTTCATCCAACATCAGCGCTCAACCTCTAATGAGGCAAAATAATGCTGAATTAACTAACAGACAAAACAAGCATGACATTTGAGTAAAGCAGCCATAAATCCCTCACGCTAGACTGCCGGAATACTGATGCTGTGCTCCGTTCAACTAACAAAGAAAAAAACTTCCAACTTAGAAAAGTGAAACTGAACGCTTCTCGTTGTCTCTTGAGTAAGGTTATGTGATGTTAGATGAATATGGCAGGATGAGATTTACAGATTATTGATACAGTTGAACCATCATTAAAGAAGGTGTCGGTTATGCAGACTGAAAAAAACTAAAAATGAGGGACCCTTTTGCATATCCTGTGGTCCTGCACTGAACTAAAGTGCAAATATGCTGGGATGGGATTATAGGTAAAGTTGTTGGTCATGGCGTAAGCCTCCTTAGGAGCCAAGGCTTATTCTGTTAGGGGACACTTCATTACTCAATACACAAAAGGGATCAATATAAGATAGATTGGCTCCTTTACCAGCTATAAAATGAATTACACTGAGATGGAAGGATTCTAAACCTCCATCTACATCCATGTGAACTAAAGAGGTGTCCTAAAGAGCACCTATCTCATTGCTAAAAAACAACATTATTTTGTGTATTTGGTATGATACAATGTGTTTGAGTGGTTTATGGTTCAAAAAACACATTATTTTCCACATACCATAAATCTTTGTAGCTCCAGATTTCCCTGTCTTCCTGAAAAGCACTAATTTTGTATAAAAGTCATGGATTTGAAAGCGCTGTGTCCCTGATTGGCCAGCTAATCAGTACGTTCTGATACCTCTGAGGTCAGCCGGAAATGTGACGCTCCCTATCATGTTTGAAAGATTCGGTTGCTAACAGGAGTTAACTTACAGGCTGTGAGTCCGAAGCGGGAGGAAGTAAACTGTTGCCTACAATCCATGTGTTTGTTCAAGAAAAGAGATTTAAGTTGGAGACAATAACTCGCGTCATCGTTTACTTTGGGGTTTGTACTTTTTGCATATCGTTAACATGAACTAATACACACTTACACACCAAAGGAAATGTACAAACATGAATCAGACCATAGGTGCTCTTTAAGATAACAAAGCTCCCGAATTTAAATACTGTAGTTCCTAGGATAGCAAAATCCACCAAAGGAGATCAGGCTTTTTCCAGCCTGGTCTAAACTGTTAATACATAGTATTCATACATAACTTTCAACAACACAAAACATACTTTTTGGGAAGTTTAAATAGATGCTGAAGCATACATTGTAGACATATTTGCAACATTTAATTGTAGCATTTTTACTTTTTACAGCTACAAACTGTAAAATATTTACAAATCTTTCATACCACAAAGAGTGCTGTATAATTTCAAAAGCAGGGTATCTCATTTGATCCAGAAACATTTTTAGTTATGCTGATTAAAAGTCTCCTCACATCCTGATAGCAATCACTGTATTTAGTTGTTTAAATGTATTTGTAGCAATTTACGTAATTTGTGAAAGGCGTAAGACCAAAAAATTTCAACCAATCATAGATCTCGGTACGAACGGACGTTTCCTTTTTTGTCCCTCATCCGTAAGCATAATTTGAATGTCACCGCGCAGCCTGTTCATGCAGACACCATACGTCATCGGCGCGTTCACGTGCTCTTACCTCCCGTCTGTAAACAGAGGGAGAACGGCAAACTTTTCTGCTGAATTGACAACCTGTACAGGAGCCACAAAACGAAATACATCTTTTATAACAACAACAGCAAAAACTGCCTGGATCAGCAATGAGCAAAAACCCAAATGAACATCGGTAACTTTACTGCTTTACCACGAGATGAAACAGCTGCAGGAGGCAAAGAGTCTTAAAGGGTCGTTGCACTGTTTATTTTGGTAAGGTAGGTACGTGAAATATTTGTATTGAGATGGATTCAGATATTCTACTTTGATGAAACATTGTGTTGCTTATGAAATTTGTGTTCGTTTACGGATTAACGTAACAATATAGTTACTACGTCTACTCAACCGAAAGTGTGCTTTAACTAATTTTGATGTAAACCAGTTGTTTATGTTGGTTATTTTGGTAATGTTATTCACTTTGTACTGCAAAGTTTTCTCACTGGTGAATGAGACATGAGATATGGACGTCTGATCTGTGCCTGTTCGTGTCTTTTGAAAGGGCGTGACTTTGGATGGCGATTTGAATGGAGGGTGGGATTGTAATTTTATTGCTAGTTGGCTACCGCTAACATTTTTCAAAATGTGATACCCTACCTTTAAGTGGTGCAACACAACTCAAATTAAAATAGCTCTAAACTCTGCTTAATTTAATCCTTGTTGGACCCTAAATTTCAATAATCTTCTTTTCTAACATTGTGTCTTTTGGTAAAGCGCTGCAGTGTAATCTGTAAAAAAAAACTATACAAATAAATGTGAATTGAACTAAATTGTACGTACTCCTTGAAAAAAATATTTCTCTTGAAGAAATGTTAAGATGTATTTGTGAAATACTGGGATAACTTCCTTTCATTTTTAGTAAATAGCAACAGGACAGAATGCTTAAACCTTCCTTACATTTTCAGAGTCTTGCATAACAACAGATTTGGGTTAAAGGAAGATCTGTTTAAACTAATTTGTAATTTGCATTGTTATTGATTATAAAACTCAATATATATAATGTTCAAAACAGAAAATGAGCCCTGTTAAACAAGAACAATAGAACAGTCAATGTCTGTACGTGTGAAAATAACATAATGCTATATTTACAAATGTGTGCCAAAATGACTGATGACTTTACACGATTAAATTGAGTATAACTTATTGGATACGCAGTGCTTTGCAGGAAAGTAATTGGGTTTGATCTTAAAACAAGTTTCGGTCAGCACTGGATGTTGTTCTGAGAGCATTATTGATTAAACGATGCTGAACAAGGAGGGCTCACTAACCGAATAATGAACAAACTATAATTTTGCGTAAACGGATTCAAAGGATTTGAGTCAATGGTGTCTTTCTGTTCACTCTAAAAATGCTGTGTTGTTTCAATCTGTTTTTTTTCCATACTTTACTCACCTACGGGTTGAAACGACCCAACGTTTTTTTCACCAGTGGGTACAAAAACAAACTCGACTTTGTGTGTGGGTCTTATCTTATCTTATCAAAACCATAATGACCCAACGCCACAATCTTGATGTCCTGCCGTCCTGCGTGCTGATTGGTGGTTCGCTGAGACAGAAGCAAGATGGGATGATATATGACCAATGCGCTAATCACTTGCTCATTCACATCAATTACGCTCCCATCTGACAAGCAATCCACCACTGAACACTAATGGTTTTTTAAACGAGTCGAGTCCAGATCAACTCTGCCAACTCTCGCGCATGATTGATTGACCGTCGAATTCCGGTTGACTCGTCCCCGTCGCCTTTCTCTCGGCGTTCCCCCACAGGTAGCTGACAGTTGTGGCACGATGACGGAAGTTTGAGGCGCTGGAGAGCAGACGTGAACAAATGCATCGGTGATGACTGATGGATGGCGTTTGAAGCGTGTCGTCGGGGCTTAAAATGGCAACGTCTCTTTCCGTCAGCACATGTTGCCATTTGTTTCAAAATAGCAGACGATGCTGTTAGGAAACCTGCGTTTCCTTGTTTTTTTTTCTCGAGTCTAGCGGTACACAGACAGTCCCAGTATGAGCCGCAGATTATGTGGATTGAAGTGCTAATGAGAGCAACGTCCTCCTGGCACAATAAGCTCTACTGTTATACAGATTCATCTCGTCTGTCCTATTCATGCATTGTTTTGTATATAGCAGCGTGCTCAGCTGCTGTAAGTCCCTTTAGCTGCAGACAGGAGATATAATACACTCAATGTTTGTGTTTGTGGGCAAAACAGACACAGTTTAAGTTCCTGCTAGGCCTGCCCTGTGTATTGAATATTCACAAAGTATTCATGAGCAGTTCGCTGGCAGTATAAAACAGGCAATACTGTGAACGCTGCTTTGAATTTCATGCTCAAAAATGTTCACAGAAGTATCTGCATAGACTTTTATATGTACTCAAGTGTTTCAAGAAACACCTGTACCAGCATCAGTATCAGACGATATCAGTCTGAATAATCGGCTATCGGTATTAGTGGTAAAATTTTATATCAGTGCATGTCTAGTTGATACTGTAGATAGCAGCAGATAAGTTAATAGTTAATAAAACAGCACAAAGAACAGCACAACACTAGACAGAAAGAAGCACAAAATACTGAGATGATAAAGTAAAGTTGGTACAGATAAAGTGAAGCGTGTAGCATCAGAGAAGGTTGTCAGTATCAACTACAGTATACCAGGAACAGCAACAGAGACTTATATGGGCCAGCCTGACAATTTCCTCCACTTAGAAATTTTTAATATTTACTTACTATGTAAATTTGGAAGTCCGGCCCACTGGGAAAAGTCTCGCTGCGCTGCAGATCCTCATGCTGTAGCTGCTCATCGCTGGCTCCAATTCCAGTCCGAAAACCCCGGCAATAAGAAGTTACTTTCCTCCTGTACAACACATCGCGCACACACACAGACACATACAAATGTAATGTCAGACATCCTCCATAATATGGAAAGCTCAGGAGGATTTTCTCGACATTGATTTATTACAACACTGCTCAATGGAACAATGAAGCACACACAAAGCGTCGTTTAGAGTCCGCAGGCGTCGTTTCTCTTACACACGCTGCCTTTGTCGACCTTTCCTCCAAGACCCGTGTACAGCTGAAGACAGCACGCACTCCCCGCTGAGTGACTTATAGTTTCAATGGCAATTGAAATTTCTGTCCTAACCTGTCTAAGCCTTGAATGAGAACGACATGAGGAAGCTTTAGGGAGGATGATGAATTTTTCAGTTAAGTGGCTCGGCCATTTACAGTCCCACCAGGGCAAAAATAAAATGAGTTGGTTAGTATCAGGTTAAGTGTAACTGGAAATTTCGGGAGGATGTCACTCTTATTTCTCCAAAAAATCAAGATTTGTGTGTCAAGAAGATTGTTCTTATGATTTTAATGTTCTTCTTTAAATATAGAAACAATCAATATACCAGATGAAAGAACAGACCCTCTGCTTTCAAACAAAAAAAACCTTTTCATCCTACCTTCATTAGTTCTCTTGTAATCACCTCTCAAATATGGGTAGGTTTCTTCAAAAACACCCAATTTTGAGCAAAAAGCTGAGATAATTCCATTTTTGTGAAGGACTTTTGATAGAGATCAGATGCAGAGCGATCTTTAAAACATACACTTAGTTCTTTCTCTTTCACGTGAGGCTCTACTTCTGGGTTGTATAAGTTGCGGAAGTATCTAGCGGAAAATAGCGGTATTGCAGAAAGACTGAAAATCTCGTCAATGGCGGCGAAAGAGTTAAATATTTAAATTGGCAAGGACTGAAAGAATTCGAAATAATAAACTTTTGTGACAATGCAGCACTGGCTCAATCGGATGTATTAAATGCAGCTGAATGTCCTTTAAGACAGCTCAAACATGCATTATAGTCTGGGATATAAATCCTTGTCTGCGAAACCAGGCCAATAATTTATAAACTTCAATGCGTTTATCAGTTTTTATTAACCTGCAAGTCAAATATTCGCTTTCATAAGTGATGTAGATTCTGAGATACATTTTATACTTTCTACACACAGGTTATGTTCAGACTTGAATACTGTACTTGCTCACTACTACATGTATGTCTTTAATAGTATGCAATGATGAACTACATGCTATATTCTTGTCCCATCTGCATACTGTGCCCATAGTATACAGTTTAGTATTTATTGCATAAAAATATGCTGTGTGCTGTTCGAAAGAGCCGCAGCCATGTGTCTTTGCCAACAAGCCTTCAATGTAGACAAAATATGCATATAAAAACAGTTTGTCTGGTGTAAGAAACATTTCTTACAGATATTTCCTGGGAGCCAAACTCAGCATTTTGTATTTGAATGCGCTGCTGGGGATGTTGCATTGATCTTGCTTTGTTTCGGCACACTAACATCTTCATTACGAAGGGCTATAGCTCTCGGTGAGGGATAGGGAGGCTTTCTATACATAAAAGCCCTGAAGAAATCAAATCCCAGAGATGGTCCACAGTCAACAGACGATGTCACATTAATGACGCTGACAATTCAACGTAGCGCACCGTCTTCTTCTGCCCAACTGCAAAGCAGAGATAGTGAACATGAGATTCACATGAGCCTGGAGCAAAGATAGCCTATACAACCTCATTAAAATACACAATATATATTTCTCAGACAATTTGTGCCCAGTTGCCTTCTTCAAGCAGCGCCAACTGATCTACGGTCAGTACCTTGCCCTCATTTAGCGCTGAGGTTGGAGTGCAGAGGTTCCATAATTTCGTCAGTACAGTTGATTTATCCCTCCCTGCAGATATTATTAATCTTACTGAATTTATATATATAACAAAAAACAAATCAGAGGCAGAGCACCTCTGCACAGAAGTTACACTACATGAAACATTTTCTCTTTGAAAAATAAATAATGAGGGTTTGTGGTAAATGCAAAGCTCTAGGCATTTCAAATACATCAGTAAAAGAAATGGACAGTATCCGTATGAATATAGATAACAGCATGAGAAACAGTGATGATAAACTCCAGCTGTGGCCGGACGCAACATACCTACGAAAGTAAAGCTGTTGTTTCTGTTTGCTGCGTACATGAATGACACCTCATACTGTGTGGCTTCACTTAAAAAGTGCTGTTACTTTTCTTAAGAATCAAACTTATATTTCACTTGGCTGACAATAAATAAGGTAAACAAATACAGCTCTATCTACAGACCAAGTTCAATCATTAGGTTCTTTCTGAAATCTATTTGTTGTGTAACAGGTTTAAAAGCAATACGTAAATGTCACATATCAAAAACTAGAATATAAAAGATGGCGTTGAAAAATGGCTGAAAATGGCAACTGTGGGCGCTTGTCACCATTTATTCAGTGTGTTGGTTGCTGTAAAACTTGTGTTTTGTTTTTCAGACGTTGTATGATGTGCTGGGGTGTATTCCAGAAAGCAGGTTATGTGACTTACCCGGGTAAGTTTATGAGTAAGTAAACGGATAACCTCTGCTTTCGGTTCCAAAAACGGAGGTAACTTTCGGGTTATGTAAGTAACCATAGCAACTGACTCTCTGAAGATAACCTGCTCCGGACCAGGTTATGTTGCAGAGTAAGTTGAGTTTACTTAATATAAACGAGGCTCCGGAGGATGTCTGCGCATGCGTGTACATATGATGAGCGTGTAGCGGGCGTGGAAGCATATATTTTGCATAATATTACAATGTTAAAGCATGTATTTTATTACATTTACAGTCACAAATATTTATTGCTTTCTTAAAAAAATATGATATTTTCTTTAAAGAAACAGTTTTGTAATAACATGGATTCATATTTGTGATTGGACTAATTCCTATACATTAAATTATGTCCATTATTAATAAAAATTGATTCATTTTTGTGTTTGGACTAAATACTATACATTTAATTATGTTCATTATTAATATATCTCCAAATATCAGTGGATGTATGAAACACATTTCCATCAGTTAATTAATGTTAACAATAAAGTACATTTCCGTATCAATTTTGTCAATTCATAAATAACCTCATCTTTCACTTACTAGATAATCCAATGAAAGTCCAATAACTAAACAGGGTCACCCAAAGGTGCAGAAGTGAAATAAGTACAATATAGTGAATATAATCATAGTGCATTTTATGCATACACAATACAATCATATCTAAAAAAAAAAAAAACTTTACGAAAATTAACCATGGTTTTACTACACTAACCATGGATTAACTATGGGTCTTGAAAAGCAGGGTTGTCAAAACCATGGTTATTTTGAGGTTACCATGGTTTTACTGTAACCATGTTTTTTTTACTGTAGTAAAACCATTGCTAATTTTTGTAAGAGAAAAGATAATCTTAATTATGTCTAATTATATCTAATTAGATATAATTAATATATTTAAAATCATATATAAAATCTATGATTATTTTTACAGGCTTTTAAATAATATTTAAATAATATTATGTGTATTTTTGTTGAGACACATATAATATTGGACTTAAATGGGGTAAAATAGGTTCAAATTAATTATTTCATTAATTAATTTGATCTGTTTTGTAATCACACACTTCTAAGCCGATTATAAAACATTGATTTTGACAGAAAGTATTGGTTTATAATGTTATTTCTCATTTAAAAACGTTTAAGTTATCTGACGTTTCCATGGTGACTCGTGAAATCTGTGATCCATTGACAATGCCTTTATGTTGTTACCGTGAGCACGCATTAACTCTGGGTTACCTTCAGTGGGTTGATTGAACTAACTCTTAAACTGTGTTTTGGAACCGACATACCCAGAGTAAGCAAGTTTGGGGTTGATCAACCCAAAGTTCAGGGTTAATCTAATGGTAAGTTAACCCTGCTTTCTGGAATACACCCCTGGTTAGTTGTTGTTGTATTTGTCCCGCCCTTCTCCACTGTGATTAAACAGCTGCACTGCAAAAAATCACTTTCTTACTTAGTATTTTTGTTTTGATTTTAAAAAATCATCTTAATTTAAGAATGTTTAGATATTTTTACTGAAAACAAGACAAAAATACTAAGTTAGAAAGTCATTTTTGCAGTGTGACTGAAAAGTGCACTGCAAAAATAGATTTTCAAGAAAAAAAAATATTTTTAGTAAAAATACCTAAAAATTCTTAAATTAAGATGCTTTTTCTTGATAAGCAAAACAACCCAAGAAAATAAGTCTAGTTTTAGACAAAAAAAAATCTAATTAAAGTGATTTTGTGCATTAAACAAGCAAAAACATCTGCCAGTGGAGTAAGCAAAAAATCTTGAACATAAAATACAAGAAAAATTGAAAAAAAATTTGCTTACCCCATTGGCAGTACCCCAATAGTATTAAAACTAGACTTATTTTCTTGGGTTGTTTTGCTCATCAAGAAAGGCATCTTAATTTAAGAATTAATATTTTTTCTTGAAAATCATTTTTTGCAATGCAGAATATTGTATCATTTAATATGTTTTGTTTTCTTTAATTCAAATTGTACACTGCAAAAATTGACTACTTATTCTTGTCTTGTTTTCAGTACAAATATCTAAAAATACTTGAATCAAGATGAGCAAAATGACATAAGAAAATAAGTCTAGTTAATTTGTGCACATTTTTCTTACATTTTAAATATCTAAATATTTTTAAATTAAGAGGTAATTTCTTGATGAATAAAATGACATAGGAAAATAAGTTTTTATACAAAAATATATATATAAAAAATTTAAGCGTATTTGTGCTTAAAACAAGCAAAAAATCTGCCAATGGAATACGACAAAAATTCTTGAATTAAGTGTTCATGAAAAAAGTAAACTTATTTCAACAACATTTTTTTTTCTTTTTTTTTTTTGCTTGTTTTAAGCACTTTACTTAAAGTTTATATTTTTTTGTCTAAAAACTAGACTTATTTTCCTAGGTCATTTGTAAGTTGTAACACTGCAAAAAAAAAGACTTTCTTACTTGTTTTCAGTACAAATATCTAAAAATACTTAAATCAAGATGAGCAAAATGATATAAGAAAATAATTCTAGTTAATTTGTGCAAAGTTTTCTTACATTTTAAATATCTAAATATTCTTAAATTAAGAGGTAATTTCTTGATGAATAAAATGACATAGGAAAATAAGTTTTTATACAAAAAAAATATATAAAAACTTTAAGCGCATTTGTGCTTAAAACAAGCAAAAAATCTGCCAATGGAATAAGAAAAAATTTCTTGAATTAAGTGTTCATGAAAAAAGTAAACTTATTTCAACAACATTTTTTTTCTTTTTTTGCTTGTTTTAAGCACTTTACTTAAAGTTTATATTTTTTGTCTAAAAACTAGACTTATTTTCCTAGGTCATTTGTAAGTTGTAACACAAAAGACTTTCTTACTTGTTTTCAATACAAATATCTAAAAATACTTCAATCAAGATGAGCAAAATGACATAAGAAAATAAGTCTAGTTAATTTGTGCAAAATTTTCTTACATTTTAAATATCTAAATATTCTTAAATTAAGAGGTAATTTCTTGATGAATAAAATGACATAGGAAAATACGTTTTTATACAAAAAATATACAAAATGTAAGCGCATTTGTGCAAAAAACAAGCAAAAAAATCTGCCAATGGAATAAGAAAAAAATTCTTGAATTAAGTGTTCATGAAAAAATTAAACTTATTTCAACAACATTTTTTTCTTTTTTTTCTTTTTTGCTTGTTTTAAGCACTTTATTAAGTTTATATTTTTTTGTCTAAAAACTAGACTTATTTTCCTAGGTCATTTGTAAGTTGTAACACTGCAAAAAAAGACTTTCTTACTTGTTTTCAGTACAAATATCTAAAAATACTTAAATCAAGATGAGCAAAATGACCTAAGAAAATATGATCTAGTTTCTAGATATTCAATTTCAGTGAATTTGTGCTAAAACAAGCAAAAAAATCTGGGATAAACACATTTTTCTTGAGTTAAGTGTTTAAGAAAAATGCATTTTGTATTAAAAAACAAGACAAAAATGATAAGTACGATTTTTTTGCAAGTGTATACAGGGGTGGTTTGGGGTTATACGCCAAAAAGTTTAAGAACCACTGGTATATACAGACTTTATGCCACTGTGGTTATAACCACACAAGTTTGTGATGTAGTCTGTGAAGATTTGAATAGTTGAACTATGCTTTAATGACGGACGTTGTGACTATAGTTGACTAACAATGCATTCGGGAAACGCACACCAGAACACCTTGGCAACCACATTGCCACAACCCACAAAGTTTTGCACTAGAAAATGTATTTATTTATTAAAAACTTTAAAGTGTATATTACTATTTTAATTTAAGATAATTCATAGTGTTTTTTATGATCCGACATAAACAGAAATTAAATAGAAACTGGGGACTACACATGACACAGCCCTTCTTTTTTTATTAAAGAAATAAAAGAAACAGATGACAATGCTGCCCAGCCGATTGAAACCATAACGTTGTCTCACGGCAGTCGTCCTTTTGTCTTTCACCTGTGTTTAAAATGAACGCTGCTGCCTTAGCTCACAATTATTTACTCTTTGTGTCTCTTTAGCTTCTGAGTGACTTCCCAGGCACAGATTTTCCCTCCAGCGGCTCTGCCATAAAGGTTTAAGAGAAAAGACGGTTCAGTTCTCTTTGCTCTTGGGCGTAATTGTGATGATGTGTGTCCTTTCTCTATCTGTATGCCTGGGGTTGGCCTCACTTTCTCTTTTTCAATTGTCTATTTACTGTAATGAAATATTTCCGGCAAAAATAGCAGTGTCCTCATAACATCTGTCTTTATTGCACTCCCTGAAAAAACAATAAAAAAAATAAATATAGTGATGTAAGTACACTTCTGTGCAGACAAGTGGCCATATTAAGTAGCGCTATACGCTTCTAATGATCTGTTTGCATGATCGCGTTTATCTTTCATGATCTTTTCTATAAGCATCATACGACAGAGTGTTTGTTTGTCTATTCTAGTCATAGAAAACTGATATATATATTTCAATGACACTTCAAAAATTGGACTGGGCACAGGAAGATGTATTGTTAAAGTGCTTCAAGTGCATATAATGTTGGTAAAGAAGTGGACTGTGCTTTAGTACTGTAAGATATTTCTCATTAACTTCAGCTGCAGGAGTGCTTCCTTTGCCAGGCCGCTCATTCATCAAACAACAACAGGCTTTCAGGACTGCTTTGTCTACATGATTTCCGTTTCCCTGAAGACCAACAGCATCATGCTCCCCTAATGCTTCTCATCTGCAAAGGCTGGAGGTCTGCAGGTCACCCGTCTACAACACAGGTTTGTCTCCCGGTCACATGTACCCGAGTCGATGACAAATCCGGATGTCAGGTATGATTTAAAAGTGAGACTTTTGAAGGGATGATGTGTAAAATAATAATAAAAGAAGTTTTCTAGCTGTACCTTGGGGATCTCTTACATAATTCATCATCCTCTGCCTTTTCTCCAGCTAGATACGTTTTCATTTGACTAGTTCTGTTTTGTTCCTGACCATGTCCTTGTTTTTGCTGTCCATGCCTGCATATTTCTTGACAATAACAAAGCATGTGTTCAGCATATACACTCTAAAAATGTCTGGGTTATTTTTAACCCATGCTGGGTTAATATTGCACAGAACACACGCTGGGTTATTTATAAATGACCCAATGCTGGGTTGTTTTAACCCATATTGGGTTATTCTTCATAACAACAACCAAACATTGGGTTATTTTTAACCCAGCATTGGGTCATTTGAACCCAGCTGTGTGTTCTGTCCAATTTTTACCCAGCATGGGTAATATTATTAATCATATTTTCAAATACAGTGAAACAAATTCATATGTACTCTAAAATAACATGCTGGGTTATTTTCCACCCAGCGTTGGATCAAAGAGGGACAAACCCAGCAGCTGGGTTAAATTTACCCAGAAAATTTTATATTTGACCCAACAATGGTTTAAAACAATCCAGAATTTTGGGTTAAAACAACCCAGCATAGGTTTAATTACGACCCAACGGGTTGGGGTCATCCCTTTTGGACCCAGCGCTGGGTCTGTGCATGCCACTGTACTGTACAAAACTATTATTGATTAAATAATGGTTTTGTACAGTAGAGTGGCATGCACAGGTAAAAGCACAACAAAATTTCTTTGTTTTCTTGATAATTTATTATTTTTAAATATTAATTGTTAAAATGTATAACCTTTGTTATGCTTTTACCTTGAAACTTGTGGGCAACTCAGTACAAGACAATTACTGTGCCTTTACTGCATGTAAGAGTAAAATCCTTATTAATTGATCGCAAAGTCCCCTTCAGGAAGTTGTGCCACTAGGCAGCCATGTTTGCATTGCCCCCGGGAAGTTAATTCAGTCATGCAAGACCAAAGTCCGAATTGGCGGAAAAAATATCTCTAATTAAACAACATATTTATGACCAACAATTGATCCTTCACCGAACGCCACCCTTCTTTCTTACTGTTGCTACGCCTGTCAAGCTTTCGGCCTGGTGAGTCTATAACAGTATGTATGCACCGGTGTCAGACATTCCCAATTAATTAGTATTTTTTGGCGAAGAGGTAAAATATCTAAAAGAGCAAGACAAATGGGACTGTAGTATCGAGGAATATATCCAAGAGATAATATAGAAACCGATTAGGAAAAAAAATGGAAAAATTGAAGCTAAAGCCTATAAGTCACAGCTCAAGCAGCAGCCACCTCATACGCTGACCGTTCAAATGGGAAACACACAAATTAAGGAACAGATTTGTTCATGCATAGCAGGGAAAGTGAATATAATAGGTTAATTATATGGAAGAAACACAGAAATTTGCAATGATAACATTTTCTCGCTTATATAATAAACCCCAGAAGAGCCGCGATTGGATTGGAGTACTCAGGGGTAGGTCGTCTATTAACAAAATGCTAGAGTATGTCAGTCAGCCTTTGTCTTGCCTTTAATCATCTTATTTAACATTTAAAGGTGGAGTGTGTAAATTTTAGTGGCATCTAGTGGTGAAGTTGCGAATTGCAACCAACGGCTCAGTCCACTGCTCACCCTTTGCTTTTGAAATGCATAGAGAAGCTACGGTAGCCGCCACCAGAAAAACATGTCATTGATGGAGACAACTTAGTAAACAAAGTTTGTCCGTTAAGGGCTTAAAACATTGCGGCACAAAATGGCAACTTCCACGTAAGGGGACCCTCGGTGTATGTAGATAAAAATGTCTCATTCTAATGTAATAAAAACATAACATCCCTGATCATATAGTTTTGTATATTATTTTGCATTTCTGTCAAGAGATCCTCTTAAAAATTACTCACTGCACCTTTAAATATGCATTATGAACAAAGAACCGTCATTATTTCCAAGCAATGTTGTGCTGAGTTAGCTAGCTAGCTAGCTAACATTAGCGTGCTCTTATATTAGAGCAAACGTATGTGTTTTTTTATCCTGTCGGCATTTAGTTGTGAATGAGGTCTTCCACACTGCTTCATCCACTTCCGGCATTTCTCTCCTTGGTTTAAATTTCGGGAGAGGGAAAAAATCCCTTCACCCTGTCCAAACTTTTAGGATACCAGGTATCAGATTTACACAATCCATACTCACAACGCTTCGGCATGTTTTCCTTGCTCAAAAGCTTGACAGACCTCCCTTACCTAGTTACGGTTGTTAAACCAGGATTGGCTTGTGGCGGTTTTCAGGCGTGGCTTAGCATAGGGTCAATTAAATCTGACACCAACTGCACCATAACTTCGACTCCTCCAGAGAATTGGTTCTCTTAAAGAGGCATATTATGAAAATTTTACTTTTTCCATGTTTAAGTGCTATAATTGGGTCCCCAGTGCTTCTATCAACCTAGAAAATGTGAAAAAGCACAACCCAGTAATTTCGCTTTGGTAAACCATTCTATGCAAGCATGTGAAAAAATAGGTCATTGAAATTTGGCTCCCCTTGTGATGTCAGAAGGGGATAATACCGCCCCTTAATCTGCACTATCCAACCACAGCACTGCCATTTGGTGCAGAGATCAACTCATTTAAAAGGACACGAGACATTTTTGCTTACATCCACAAAGTGGCAATTTTAACATGCTGTAATAAATTATCTACATGATATTTTGAGCTAGAATTTCACATACGTACTCTGGAGACACCAAAATCTTAAAAATGTCCCCTTTAGTGAAATGTCCCCTTTAATTAGTAGGCGGCACTTCCATCGCCAAAATGGCCATATTGAGCATTGCTCTGCCACTTATTAGTAACAGGACTGTTAAATCTTGTTGTATCTAATATCTTTGGTAATAGTAAACCTAAAAGGGTGTCTTTCACACCAAGGGCCCTATTTTAACGATCTGAAACGCAAGTCCGAAGCGCAATGCGCAAGTGACTTTGTGGGCGGATCTTGGGCGCTGTTGCTATTTTCCCGGCGGGAGAAATAAGTCTTGCGCCGGGCGCAAATCAATAAGGGGTTGGTCTGAAGTAGGTTCATTATTCATAGGTGTGGTTTGGGCGTAACGTCAAATAAACCAATCAGAACGCTATCCAACATTCCCTTTAAACGCAAGGGCGCAAGTTCCATGGCGGGTCGCTATTATTATGACGGATTTGACAGGCGCACGCCAGGAGTGGTTCACAGCCGAGGAGACCCACGTTCTTGTAAGAGCAGTCAAAGACAGAGAAGTTGTTTTGTATGGGGATGGGAGAAACCCGCTCAAATCAGCGTCTGTTAAACAGGCGTGAGAGGAAATAGCCGCAATTGTCTCATCAGCTGCGCCAAGCACTACAATGATGTCAGGAGACGGGGGGATCCCAAGCTTGCCAGTATAAATCGGGCACGCCGGGCACACAGGAGGACATCGCTGCGTCCACCCTCACTGCTGAAAGGGTTTGGGGGCTTTGAAATCGGACACAAGAAACGCAAGCAAGGTCCAACCCCAAAGTACACTTACAAATCAAGTTCACATACATGAAGGTTTCTTATGAAAACGTTTTAATTATTTTTTAGATAAAATAAACGTAATACAGCCACACAACAAACGTATGAAAATATTTTAATCGTTATTTGCATGATAATTGTTTAACGCTGCTGTAAGGTTTTGTCTTGTATTTTCTTGTATTTTGTGTGTTTTTGTTATTTGTTCTTGTATTTTTATTCTCTGCTCTGTTTGGACTTTTATTTTGAAACTCATCATGCCATGTCACGATTCACACTTCCTGTTTGTTCCTGTATATAAGTCACTTCCTGTACACCTGTTCCCGGCTGTATATTACATTCGTATGCCCAGCCTGTTACCTGTTGATCTGTTACCTGCTACCCTGTTTTTGTATCTGTATCTGCCTGTTTTTGACCCACGCCTGTTTTATTGGATTATTTGCCTGTCTGCCGCCTGCCTTGATCTATCGCCTGTTTGTTTGGATTTACGATTGTTACTCTGCCTGCCTTGACCTCTCGCTTGTATTTGGATTACGATTACTGGATTTACCCTGTTTGGATTTGGTTGCTGGCCCTTTTGGGATTTTACTAAATAAACACCTTTTGCACATGGATTCACCTCTCACTCGCATCATTTAAGAGCATACGTTACAGAATATACAGCCACACCAGAATCCAGCAAAGGACAGTAACTTCCCACCAGCACCATGAAACCCATCTACGCTCTGCTTGCACTTCGCCAAAACCACCGCACCATTGAGGACTACGTTCAGGATTTTTTGGATTTAAGTTATCAGGTACACTTCGACAACACCACACTCAAAAGTCTGTTTTATAATGCCCTGGATGAACACTTACGTTTACTCATCCCCCGGAATATGGATGCTTGGACACTGGAGGAATATATAGACTTTGCACTATTGTTATGTGGTTCACCGTTCACTGTGGGTGTTGGGGATACACCTCCGGTGGGCGCACATAACACACCACGCCATGATCTGCCCGTTCTGCCCAAAACTGGAAATACCATGCCTGTTCATAAAATGGCCGCCACCCTGCCTGTTCCCAAAATGGCCGCCATCCTGTCTGTGTCTGCACTTGCACCTGTTATCGAGAAAGCTATCACCATTCCTGCACCTGTTATTCAGAGGGCCATCGTCACCACCACACCTGCACCTAGGAGAGCTATTTTTCACCCTGCACCTGTCGTGAAGATAGCCGCCATGCCTGAACCAACAGCTGAGGTATGTCTCCTGGACTATAGACTTTCTGAGTTTGCCATAGCCCTGTGGTGCGTTTGGTCTGCCTGCTGCTCGTTTGTCTCTTGTGTTTCTCAAGGCCCTGAACCCGAACCCCTGGACCCACCTGACCGGCCTGATTCACCTGACCTGCCTGATTCACCTGATCTGCCTGATTCACCTGATCCGCCCGACTCCTCTGATTCTTCTGATTCATCCGACTCATCTGATTCATCCGACTCATCTGATTCATCCGACTCATCTGATTCATCCGACTCATCTGATTCATCCGACTCATCTGATTCATCCGATTCGTCTGATCTGCCCGACTCATCTGATCTGCTCGACTCATCTGATCTGCTCGACTCATCTGATCTGCTCGACTCATCTGATCTGCTCGACTCATCTGATCTGCTCGACTTATCTGATCTGCTCGACTCATCCGATCTGCCTGACTCATCTGATCTGCCCGATTCATCTGATCTGCTTGACTCATCTGATCTGCCTGACTCATCGGATTTGTCTGTCCGGCCTGATTCACCATCTGAGACATCGCCACCTGGGACAGTGGGAGCTTTCCCAAGTTTTTTTTGGGGGGGGGGGGTAGTACCCGGACACAGGGAGGAGGCAGAGGACACCAAGGCGGAGGCCGAAGTGTGCTCGGACCCTTCCTCTCCTTGTGTGCCAGGTCTATTCCTGCCCCATGACCCAGGTCCCAGCCTGCCCCATGACCCAGGTCCCAGCCTGCCCCATGACCCAGGTCCCAGCCTGCCCCATGACCCAGGTCCCAGCCTGCCCCATGACCCAGGTCCCAGCCTGCCCCATGACCCAGGTCCTAGCCTGCCCCATGACCCAGGCCCACACCTGCCCCATGACCCAGGCCCACACCTACCCCATGACCCAGGCCCACACCTGCCCCATGACCCAGGCCCACATCTGCCTCATGATCCGGGACCATGCTGGCCCCACGACCCTGGACCATCCTGGCCTCATGACCCAGGACCTCTTACGAACTGCCCTGCCTTGCCAAGAGGTCCTGGCCCGCCCGCCCACCCTCTATTTGGACTTTGTTTTGTGAATGTTGGGCTCCGGGAGTCGCCCTTTAGAGGGGGGATTCTGTAAGGTTTTGTCTTGTATTTTTTTTGTATTTTGTGTATTTTTGTTATTTGTTCTTGTATTTTTATTCTCTGCTCTGTTTGGACTTTTATTTTGAAACTCATCATGCCATGTCACACTTCACACTTCCTGTTTGTTCCTGTATATAAGTCACTTCCTGTACACCTGTTCCCGGCTGTATATTACATTCGTATGCCCAGCCTGTTACCTGTTGATCTGTTACCTGCTAACCTGTTTTTGTATCTGTATCTGCCTGTTTTTGACCCACGCCTGTTTTATTGGATTATTTGCCTGTCTGCCGCCTGCCTTGATCTATCGCCTGTTTGTTTGGATTTACGATTGTTACTCTGCCTGCCTTGACCTCTCGCTTGTATTTGGATTACGATTACTGGATTTACCCTGTTTGGATTTGGTTGCTGGCCCTTTTGGGATTTTACTAAATAAACACCTTTTGCACATGGATTCACCTCTCACTCGCATCATTTAAGAGCATACGTTACAGCTGCAACACAAAATAAATAAAAACTATCACCACAATGCTCACCACAATGATTTCCCTTATCTCATGTGTTAATATTTTTTATTGTAACAATTTATGATTTGATTTCCCTTATCTCATATTTTTTATAGTAACAATTAATGATTTGCAAAAATAACTGTTGCATCTGTGCAGATTAGATAAGCAATGCGCGTTGTGCACGCTATATTATGGTCAAGCATGCGCCCTTAAAATAGCATAATGAACCACGCGCAACGCGCCACTGACTTTAGACTAGTTTTTTTTGGTTAGTAACGCAATTGTTTTTTGAAACTGCAAAATAGCATAAGAGATGGTTGTGCCGGAGCACGCCTCCTTTTTTGCGCTGAACCGCCCAGGGAGCGCAAGTTCATTCCCTAGTTTGCCGACGTGCGTCTGTGGAGGGAAAAACCCGCTGTGCGCCGGTGCAAAATACGAAATGATACATGCGTCACTGACAAAGTCAATTGCGCTGGGTGCAAGATAGGGCCCCTCATGTGTGAGAGTTTGAAACCCTACAAATGTTTTATAAAACTCGTACCAAACTTTGTAGAAATGTCATCTTTATACTCAGTTTTGATTCATTTTCAAGCACATTTTGCCAAAATGACCAAAAATTTACATTTCATATTAAACCAACACAAAATGTAACAACATATCCTAAAAATAACTGTCAAATATTATTATTACAAGTTCCTTTTCGTTTACATAAATGTTTTAACTGACATGACATTCATTAATCCTTGTTAGTTTGTTAGTTCATGTTTAGTAAGCTAGTTAACAAATGAAACCTTATTGTAAAGTGTTATTTTATAGTGTTATAGTGTAATACTGTTCATTAATTTTGTATTGTGACCCACCAGTCAATAACTACCAGTGTGGTGTATGTATCTAATATCTAGAGGGCATGGTGGGATGGTTAATAAGCTATTATAATAATTTAGTGGCAGATTGATCCTCATCATTGGATCAGACTCAGGCCGTGTGCTGTGATGTGAATTAGTCACCCTTAATACCACGGTCGACCGCGTCAACCTCGCTCAACATTACCCAGATTGCATCACTGACCTCCTAATGGCTCAAAATGTGTCAAAGCGTAATTGAAATCAACAGCAATCTAGCTTGACTTCCACAAATTTTAGAAATTACAAATATTTTTCTCATTGACTTATAAATGATGAGGTTTTCTAACGACAACACAGCTGCGCCAGATACTTCAAAGTCCCCAACATCACGTGTATGGGTTTCAGGGTGTTGACAAGTGATGATGGTGTTTTAGGGCATTGATAGGATCCTGTATCTACCCTTAAGAAAATTAACCTTTTACTAGTTTAAACAAAAAAATATGGTTACTGTAGTAAAACCATGGTTAACACAAAATACTTTAGCTAATACACTGCAAAAAAATATTTTCAAGAAAAAAAATTCTTAGTATTTTTGTCTTGCTTTTAGTAAAAATATCTAAAATTCTTAAATTAAGATGCTTTTTCTTGATGAGCAAAACGACCCATGAAAATAAGTCTAGTTTTTAGACCAAAAATATCAAAAATATATTTAGTGATTTTGTGCAAAAAAAAACAAGCAAAAACTGCCAATGGGGTAAGCAAATTTTTCTTTTCTTTTTTTAAATTTAGTGTTTATGAAAAATGTTCAAGATTTTTTTGTTTACCTCATTGGCAGATTTTTTTGCTTGTTTTTTGCACAAAATCACTTAAATTTGATATTTTTGTCTTGTTTTCAGTACAAATATCAAAACGTTCTTACATCAAGATGTTTTTTCTTGATGAGCAAAATGACCTAAGAAAATAAATCTAGTTTTTAGACAAAATGTTTCAAATGTAAATGAATTTGTGGATAAAACAAGAAAAAAATATCTGCCAATGGGGTAAACAAATTGTTTTTTTAATTAAGTGTTTAAGAAAAAAGTTCAAGAATTGTCCACTTACCTCATTGGCAGATTTTTTTTGCTTGTTTAATCCACAAATTCACTTAAATTTGATATTTTTTGTCTTAAAACTAGACTTATTTTCTTGACTTATGCAATCTTGACATAACATTTTTAGATATTTGTGCTTAAAACAAAACAAAAATACTAACTAAGAAAGTCATTTTTTGCAGTGCAGACGGTCGCGCGGTTTTCCGCGCGGATTTAGATGCGAAATGTGAACCGCCCCTAAAATATTAAGTCTTGTTTTATGTAAAAAAAAAAAAAAGTTGAAACTGGAATTAAATAATTTTTTACTGCACTGGCAGATATTTTGACTTGTTTTAAGTAAAAAAACTCTTGATTTTCATAATTTATTTCATCACTTATTAAGTCACTTGCTTACCAAGTAAATGTATCTCAATTTAAAAATGTTCAGATATTTATAGAAAACAAGACAAAAAAACTAAGTACGCGTTTTTGAAGGAGCGCTGAGAGCGGAGAAGCGCCCGACGTCATTCGTGTCTTTGTCCAATCGAATGAGGGGAGAGGCGGGCCTTACGTTGTGGTGAGGGAAGTTTACAGTTGCTTTGAAGAAACGGACTCCACTCGCTCACTCTCTCCTGCGTGTTTGTGCACCTCTCACCCTCAAACAAGGTCAGAGCAAGCGTCCTCTTTTTAAAGTTTCTGCTAATATGACAGTTAACATCAAAAGAGAGCTCACGCTTCAATATTTGATTGACAAGACAGCTGACTCGGTGGTTGCTTAGCAATATGAAAAGCCGCGTCGCACTGCTCTTTTTTTTAAAAAACTGGCCCCTAAGACATTCATTTTTTGCAGTGTGTGTTGTGATCGGGTTGGCACGTATGGTCGGGTTGCAATTTTGGCGTTGAACCTGCATTAAGTTCCGGTAAAAGATATATATATATCTTCCAAGGGTTTTTCCCTCCTAGGACTTTTTTTTATTTCCTCGGCTAAAAGCCCAGGTTTTTTTCTCCTAGGGGGTTTTTTATCCCGGGGAGGCAACCTTCTTGGGCTTAACTTTGCTTCCTCTTTTAGACGTTACATTAGTAATACGCTTGCTTATAATGTTGAGTCAAAGCCGCAGCAAATGTAACTGCTTATGCTATCGTGTATTATGTTGTGCTATCTGTCGCTTTTCTGTGCTTTTCACTGTTTCTATTAATGTAAAGCTGCTTTGAAACAATTAACTATTGTGAAAAGCGCTATATAAATAAAATTGAATTGAATTGAATTGATCGAAAAGCTTTTTATTATATGAATGTCAAATTCTGCACATGTAGCTAAACATCCATGTACTGTATAGCATTAAGGAGTTCCCAATGCAGCATAATGAAGTGATACAGTATGTATTAATGACATTTCTGAGGTTTAGAGCTGGCTTATTTTGAGCCGAGCCCTTGAAACTCTGTTTGAAATAAACCCCCAAGATTTCTTAGCTGCAACAAAGCACGAGATGGAGCAATTTTTCTTATTTTCCTTCGAAATTGAAACACTGCCCATCTCTGACAGATACCCTTTGAGAAAGCTAAAATGAGAATGGGGCTTGAACAAACCCCCTAAGGCTAAGTATTAAACTTTTGGCACATAACTCATCCAACTCGCAGCATTTGTGCTACGAACATAAATGATACCTTAGATCAGGGCTGCCCAAACTTGGTCGTGGAGGGCCGGTGTCCTGCAGAGTTTAGCTCCAACTTGCCTCAGCACACCTGCCTGGAAATTTCTAGTATGTTTAGTGAAACCTAAATTAACTGCTTTATGTCTGTTTGATTTGGGTTGGAAATAAACACAGCGGGACACGGCCCTCCAGGACCGAGTCTGGGCACCCCTGCCTTAGATCATACAGCTGGCCTTGTTGAGGATAACAGGACAGATAAAAATCTCATACTGATGTGATAAGAGACTACAGGTCTATTTATTTCTTTACGTGTAAAACTTTTTAATGGAAAAAGATTACTTATCGACCTTTAAACAGCAAAATGCAGTGCCAGATGGGCAGAGAGCCAGAAAAGAAACACAAAGAAATGAGATTTGAGGGAATCCTATTTTAATAGGACTGGACTTTCAGTATTTCAAATGCTGTTCTGAGAGGCAGACAGGGATTTAAAACTGTCCAGCTGACGTGTTAATCCATTTTAGTTACGGTCAGATATCGGAAACTGTCTTGCATCCCTACAGCAGCTTTAACACAATCAGACTGAACTATCAAGTTCATAAATTATTTTCTCCAGGTTTTGGAACAAAAAGTTTCCATTACCACAAAAAAGCAAAAAACTTGAGTTCAAAAGTTAGATTTTTCTAATGCTTGGCATGATCTGAAGAATCTAAACAATCCAGTATCATGAGAAAAAGGCCAAGCGAATGAAAAGTTATAAGCATTTGTAAACCTGATATATTTTTTATTACTGTCTTCAAACATCTTGGGTACCATCAGGGCACAGTCCCATTAGGATGTACTACAGTATGTTGCTTCTCAATAAGTCAAAACACTGCATTTTATAGCAAAATCTACAATGGCTGACACATAATATGGCTGACCTAGGAACAATGAGTACCATTAAACTCTGTGGGGATATTTTTAGTGTCCTCTATTAGGAAATTTAAGTCACTCCTTCCGAAAAATGCATAGTTTGTGATTGTTGCGGGCAAAATGCTTAATCTTGCGGCACGTTTTTTATATTGCGGGATATTTATCCAATTTCATGCAATGAAATTGCGGGAAATGGCAAAAACTGAAGGAACTTGCAAAAACTGCGGTCGGGTAATTACGTCACTTCATAATGTTCCCATGGCAACAGGAGACATGGTTGCACTCGTGTAAAGTAAATGCAACATTTTTCAACTTTTGCTAAGCTATATGTGACTTTTTGCTACGAAAATGTGGGGATTTTGAAATCATGCAAGCTCCACATATTTTGCGTGTTGAAATATGCAATTTATGCGGCGAAAGTGCAGCGTATTTGAAAAATGCAATTAAAGCGAATTTGTGCTTAAAACAAGCAAAAAAATCTGTAAATGGAATAAAAAAAAATTGAATTAAGTGTTTATAAAAACAGTAAACTTATTTCAAGAAAATTTTTCTTATTCCATTGGCAGATTTTTTTGCTTCTTTTAAGCACTAATTTACTTAAAGTTTATATTTTTTGTCTAAAAACTAGACTTATTTTCTTATTTTGCTCATCAAGAAAATACATCTTAATTTAAGATTTTTAGATATTTTTACTGAAAACAGGACAAAAATAAGTAAGAAAGTGATTTTTGCAGTGTGACTGATTATGCATTGAATCATGCGATGGCATAATTACGTTTTTCCGGAGGGACAGTTAATACGTTTTTACAAGCATACCTTACCAAAAACAACAGTGGTGTGCATACATGAGACAAAACAATGGCACTGATATATTTTAGGATTTGTCAGTATAAGATAATTTTAAATTAAGGCAGCTCAAACATGCATTTTAGTCTGGGACTAGAATAAGCCCTGTATGGGAAACCACCCTTTAATGACCAAAAGATGATACATCTGCAGGCTCACGGCTTTAGGAATATAATCATCCTTCAAGGATTAAGGTCAGATTTACATTTACATTTATGCATTTGGCAGACGCTTTCATTCAAAGCAAGTTAAATAACATTACAAGGTATACATTTATTCTGCATGTGTTCAAACCCATGATATTCTGCAGTGGTGCATTTTCTGAGCAAAAAATTGATTCAGACTCAACCAGCCCTCTATAATATGTCAAATAGGGGCGGCAGTGGCTCAGTGGTTCATGTAGGTTGTCTACAAACTGGAAGGTTGGTGATCAATCTCCGGCTCCACCGGACCAAGTGTCGAGGTGTCCTTGAGCAAGACACCTAACCCCAGCTGCTCCCGACGAGCTGGATGGCGCCTTGCATGGCTGACACTGCTGTCGGTGTATGAATGTGTGAGTGAATTGGTGAATGTGAGGCAAATTGTGAAGCGCTTTTGGTCTGTTGAAAGCACTATATTTAAATGCAGTCCAAATACTTATGCTACCTTATAAAAAAGGGGCAGGATTTAACTTAATACATGTACTATTAAAACACAAGAAAATGAGTTTGATGGTTCCCTTGGGTATTACACTGCAAAAAAAATGACTTTCTTACTTAGTATTTTTGTCTTGTTTTAGAAATATCTAAAATTCTTAAAGGGACAGTAAGTAGGGTTTTAAGTGTTTTATTAATCAAAATCAGAGTCTTTATTCATAAAAATTACATTCAGTGATTACATAACGGCTACCGTAGTTGCAACATGCATTTGGAAAAGCGAGGCGCTAGGGAGCACTATTCGTTTGAATGCAAAATACAATGTCACCACTTCACTGCAAAAATGATTTTCAAGAAAAAAAACATTTAGTATTTTTGTCTTGTTTTCAGTAAAAATATGAAAAAAATTCTTAAATTAAGATGCTTTTTCTTGATGAGCAAAATGACCCAAGAAAATAAGTGTAGTTTTTAGACCAAAAATATCATATTTAAGTAATTTTGTGCATAAAACAAGCAAAAAAATCTGCCAATGGGGTAAGCAAAAAAATCTTGAAAATTTTTCTTAAACACTAAATTCAAGAAAAATTCAAGACAAATTTGCTTACCCCATTGGCAGATATTTTTGCTTGTTTTAAGCACAAATGCCCTTAAATTGTATATTGGTTGTCTAATATTTTTGGTCTAAAAACTAGACTTATTTTCTTAAGTCATTTTGCTCATCAAGAAAAAAACATCTTAATTTAAGAATTTTTAGATATTTTTACTGAAAACGAGACAAAAATACTAAGACATTTTTTTCTTGAAAATCATTTTTTACAGGTTAGGCCTAGATGGAGGTAAATCTTATCTAAATCTTATTGTCACTTTAAATCAAGATACATTTTCTTGATGAGCAAAATGACCTAAGAAAATAATTCTAGTTTTTAGACCAAAAATATCAAATTTAAGTGATTTTGTACATAAAACAAGCAAAAAAATCTGCCAATGGGGTAAGCAAAAAATCTTAAACTTTTTTTCTTAAACACTTAATTCAAGAAAAATTCAAGACAAATTTGCTTACCCCATTGGCAGATATTTTTGCTTGTTTTAAGCACAAATGCCCTTAAATTGTATATTGGTTGTCTAAAAACTAGACTTATTTTCTTAGGTCATTTTGCTTATTAAGAAAATACTTAATTTAAGAATTTTTAGATATTTGTACTGAAAACAAGACAAAAATACTAAGTTAGAAAGTAATTTTTTTGCAGTGTACACTTTAAAAAAATATTTTCAAGCAAAAAAAAATTTCTTAAAAACAAAATTCAAGAAAAATTTGCTTACCCCATTGGCAGATTTTTTTTTTTTTTTTTGCTTGTTTTATGCACAAAATCACTTGAATTTGATGTTTTTGGTCTGGAAACTAGACTTGTTTTCTTGGGTCGTTTTGCTCATCAAGAAAAAGCATCTTAGTGTAGGAATTTTTAGATATTTTTACTGAAAACAAGACAAAAATACTAAGAATTTTTTTCTTGAAAATAATAATATTAACTAGGGATTTCTGCGTATAAAGTTATTAAATTATCAGTGTTGGGTTAGATCATCAACCTCTGCATTATTACAAATTCTGCATTTCTATTGGACATCTACACCAGTGGTTCTCAAACTTTTGAGACGTTTGAGAACCACTGATCTACACGTCACATCTCTCAACCCAGAGTGGCTTTAAATAACAAATGTATGAAAAATACCTTTCAAACTACGTCTCTTTGAAAAGTTTGCAGGCCCATGAAGACTGTAGGATACAAAAGACAGAACTTCTAAGAAAGGAGCTTCAGGTTTGTTTCAGCTCCAGAAACCACAACAAACACAATAACTGTGACCATAACAGTTCAAGCCACAGCATAAATAATGCATCTAACCAGAGAACAACCTCTCATACCTCATGTCCTATAGCCGGCCCCATCGAAAACAACAATGAAGAAATCACACTATTCGCACAACGGTGTGAAATAGCAGCGGTTAGCATGATGAACATTAGTTGACGCCGCGCTCTCTCACAGTCATGACAGCATTGATCTATGTGGAAAAAACTCAATTCGTCTTTAAAAATACTGCTTGGGTAAATGTCAGGCAGAGCGGCACTCTCCGTCAAGTAGCAATCTCGGCAATGGAAGAAATTTCATGCTGCAAATCCCCTGCTTAAATTGGACTAGTGTGACAGCATCAAATTTTCTCCCAGGGTGATATCACAATGATTCAGATTTCTGCCAAGTGTTTGAAGCTCTCGCATTAATGCACAGTTGAGCCTCGCTCTTTTTAAACCCCCGTTCGGCGAGGTAAACACTAGGACCGGAATTCCAGAGGACAAGATTAAGGACGAAGCAGGAGAAAGGCGTTTCCGAACGGGAAGTTTAGCACAATCTTATTATTATTAATGTTTGCGCCCCGACGCGAGGCACGATAAACTTAAACAAAGCATTCTGGATGATTCATCAAGCTATCAAGTATATGCGTCGCTGAACAGAGGGGAATTCGGCGCAACAATTTAGAATTCAAAGAAAATCTCGGAGGTTGTGCCGGAGCGAATAAAAAGTTCTGGGAACTGCGGCGAGCGACTGGATGTTTTAGCATTCGATTTGCATAGCAAGTAACCTGACTGCTCTGATGAATAGGTAATACCACCCCTATGAGGCAAACAGGTTGCATTGTGGGACAGTAGCTGCGGGGCGTGTCATTCCAATCGAGTGTGTCCGCCTGACACTCCAATTTCATCCAAACCCTCCTACTTTTGTCCTGGGGCTATGGATGACAAATTTTTTTATGCATTATGGATTTATAAGGTTTTTTCTTTCTGAGAAACAAAACTTGTAAACATCTCTCACTTTGGCAGTTGCGTATACACTAGGGGCCGCATTTCCAGGATGCAATAAAGCACTGAGCGGTGACTTGCAATAAAGTTATAACATGAGGGTATTGTTCTTCGTACCATTGTGCTGCCAAATTGGTAACTGGTCCTCTATTATCTCATTGCATGCCTTACAAACACCTGGAAGATTCACAAAGACAGGAACATGAATGCCAAAATTCATTATGGATGTTAAAGTATCAGTATTTCAGTATCACGTTAAAATTTGAAAGACTGCATTACCTAAAACTTTTTTTAAGCATTGCAGATGATTCATTGTAAAAAAGTTTGCTGTAGTTGCAGCTGTTAGATTTAAATGTATGTTATTTACTGGCAAGTGTTTGTTCAAAGTTGAATAAATATCAGTGGCGGCCGGTGACTTCTTTTTACAAGGGTGCTCGATGCGAAGTTCGTCACAACCCGTCATGTGTGTGGTTCCTTTTTTCAAAATATGTGTTCTGCGCATCGAGTGATCCTGTGTGCATCACGCGTCTTGTCAAAATAATTGCCTGCTGCAGACACATCTAAAGGGTTTATGATAAAAGAGACGCTCGCATTTGGCAGATACTCGCATCATGCGTAATTAAAGTTTACTGTTAAGGGAGTGTCTTGCGTGTATTTTGTGAACGTGAGCGTCTCTTTTATCATAAACGGGTTTGACGCGTGTGCAACAGGCACTTGACAAAAAACGTGATGCACAAAACACGTGATCTCTCAAAGCGCAGAACACATATTTTGAAAAAAGGAACCACACATATGACACTCCGAACACTTATTTTGAATTAGTGCCCCTCGGATGAGCAGTCACGAGCTCCCATTGATAAATATTAAACATTAACAAGTCTTTGTCTTTAAATAATAAAACTATAAAATAACAACCTCATGCAAAGCATTCTGGAAATAGAGGTCTTCTCGGGTCCAAAGAAATCTACCCGACCCGAAATGACCCGAATCACTTCATACCCGAACCCGACGTGAAAAAATAAAAAAAATTTTAAAGAAAGACCCGACCCGAGACAAACCCGAGAAAATTAGACCCGAGTCCGACCCGAACTAGTAAAAAAAAAATTTTAACCCGACTGGAACCGAATGTAAACGGCACTGACGTGTGTGCATTCTGCAGACCCACGCGCAGCAGTCAGACAGAAAGAAACTCCGGTGGCCTTGCAACCAATTTGGCGAGCTGCTCCATTCGTTCTACTTTGTTATCTGACGACGACACCAACGTAACCGCTAAAATGTACATTTATAATTGACTGACATGTTTGTCTCAACGAAAATGAACCTTCCGACAACCACACAATGTCGCAAGCGCTCTTGGCAAACAGATTAGAGGTTTGAAAAGGACATTGAGGCACACAGGCGAGAGAGTTCGGGTCTTCTCGGGTCCGTTCAGAAAAAACACATTCATTTTTAAATTACCCGAGACCCGATGCCGCTATTATTGTACCCGACCCGTGTCCGAGGCACATGTGAAACTTTTAGACCCGAACCCGATCGGGTCTCGGGTCGGACCTCGGGTTTTTGGATCTAAGTGGACCCGTGAAGACCTTTACCTGGAAACCAGAAAACCTTCAGATTTTGATTCCCAGAATGCTTTGCGATTGCAAGAGGCTGTTACAACTGCCGGTAATACTGTAATTTCTACAGACACTACATTTTCAACAGTGTTGCTTTAAAATACTCGACACTATGCACATGATAATGAATCGACATCTTGGTCAGAATAAATTGCTTTGCAAGGCATAACTATGAGAGAATCTTAACAAAAATAATTAAATGTACAAGCTTTGCTGTACACTGCAAAAAAAAGATTTCCAAGGAAAAAATTATTTGTATTTTTGTCCCATTTTCAGTAAAAATATATAAAAATTCTTAAATTAAGATGCTTTTTCTTGATGAGAAAAACGACCAAAAATATCAAAAGTGATTTTGTGCATAAAACAAGCAAAAAAATCTGCCAATGGGGTAAGCATAAAATCTTGAACATTTTTCTTAAACACTAAATTCAGGAAAAGATTCTAGAAAAATTTGCTTACCACATTGTTAGATTTTTTTGTTTGTTTTATGCACAAAATCACTTAAATTGGATCTTTTTGCTCCAAAAACTAGACTTATTTTCTTGGGTCGTTTTGCTCATCAAGAAAAAGCATCTACATTTAAGAATTTTAGATATTTTTACTGAAAACAAGACAAAAATACAAATATTTTTTTCCTTGAAAATCATTTTTTGCAGTGCACCATTGGCAGATTTTTTTGCTTGTTTTATGCACAAAATCACTTACATTTGATATTTTTTGGTCTAAAAACCTGACTTATTTTTTTGGGCCATTTTGCTCATCAAGAAAAAGTATCTTAATTTAAGAATTTTTAGATATTTTTACTGAAAACAAGACAAAAATACTAAAAAAAAATTCATGAAAATCATTTTTTGCAGTGCAGCCCACTATCACTGTCTATTATGCCGTTAATAAAAATCAAACAATATGACAAAAAGTCACTTGCTTAAAGCCCTATACAGTCGAACATTCACACTCTGACAGCAATGAATCAATAATAATGTATTACATCCTATTATCATGCAGTGAATAAAAAAATCTGCCATTTGATTTCTTTTTAATCCAATTTCTGAATGTTTACTGAAATCATGCTGTTAAATATCTGCTTGATATATAAAATATTTTTGTTGATATTTGTCTGAAACGTATTGCTTTGTTATTTTTTTATTGCTTACTTGTTTAATAATTACTAGAAAACTTGACTTGAAAAATCGTGTATCTGAAGACTGTAATAGTTTTTTTATTTGTTAAAATGTATAACAATATAACTTTTTAGTAGGGGTGCAATGGTTCTCGGTAAAGATTTGAACTGCCCCACTATCCTCCCACGGTTTGGCACTGCGGTGCACCGTGTTTTGATTTTTGATTGATGAAAAAACAACATAATAAAACCTCTAATGTATGGTTTTGAATATGCTCTGTGTGTTTACATGAGAGTACCTGTCCAATCAACTCGTAGTATGCCAATCTGTTGCCACAGTTCCTCCTCACGTGTTGTGTGTTGGTGTGTGTTGCGGACCGTTTATCACGGTAAGAGAAGGAGAATTTAGCCGCTATTAAAGGCACCGCCAGCTTCATTTAAGTCTGATGCTCAAGAAAACATGGACAAAACTAAAATTCATTTGGCGGAGGTATGCTCAAGGCAATACATCTAATATTACAGAAAATGGTTCTAATGGTTTTATTGGTTTTATTGGGAATGTTATTGGTTCTAATGGAATATGGCCCAAAACACACTACAGAGTAGTGGTTTTAATGGTAAAAGCTAATGGTTCCTATTGGTATTTTAATGGAAACCATTAGAATTTTCTGTAATGGTTTTATTGTTTATTTCAACAAACTCATCTTCTTGCGAAAAAAACTTGAAGATAGTGGCATATAAAAAGTAACCCAGTTTTCTAAGCTATTTTATGTTCATTTTGAAGTTACTGTATTGGTACATGTAGTAGTATAATAATGCAAGTACTCTTAAGTGAAAAATGTTGATTTTGGCAGAGGTTAAAAACTGCTAAGGTTTTAATTTTTGTAAAGAAGCTACTGTGACCAAAGTGTTAGGTGTTTGTAACCCAATAAATAATTGTATTTCCTTTGAATTTGACAGTAGCCTTTTTGTCCCCGTAAACATACACACACCGAAACGTAGGTTACAGAAACTGTGACCCTAAAACCGTGACACACACTGAACCGAGAGTAATTTGCACTCTTACTTTTTAGGTATAGAGTATAAAGAATCATCCAATATTACTTAATATTATGCTAATTCAAGTAAAATTTCTACTTTTGTATCCCTACTGGCTGCCATTTGAAAAGCGCCTTTACATACGTTTTGCATATCCTTGTGGTCTTGCCACTGGAAGGACGATCTAATGGGTCTTTTCAACCCAGAAATGTGGATGGAAAGCCTTCTATGGGTCAAGGGCGTATAAGATAATACCCTCACGGTGAAGGACAGAATATCTAGACTAGATAATTAAAGCAAAATGCATTTTAATACTTGACACACGTGTCTGCCTGGGGCCACAGAGGTTACAATGACAGAAAAGACAAGAAAGGTGACATTGTTCTCCATACTTATAGTCTCACTGCTAAAGACTGAGAGCGTTCAGTGTTTTTCAAAGCAATAAAAGAAATGCTCAAAACACAGTCGAGAGATTTTTCAAGAGACGTCGAATGAGGTTCAGTGGTGTGAAGTTTGTGAAAATGCAGGTTTATTTTCATGAGGCCATCTGTCTGAAAGTCTTGGAGATGTAATTATTCTGTCTTTGCGCAGACATCATCTTCAATCATGTACAATTAGGTGGCCTTCTGCTCAAATTCCCTTGTGTGATAATGTGTGACTGTACGAAGCTTTCACACTTCAGTTCCCAAAAAATAAAAAATAAATCCATTTTCACACTGCAAAAAAATACTTTTGTGTATTGTTTTCAGTACAAATATCTAAGAATTTTTAAATGAAGATGCATTTTTTGATTAGCAAAAAGACCTAAAAAATAAGTCTATAGTTTTAGACAACAAACATGCAATTTTAGTGAATTTGTGAAACTAAAAACTAGACTTTTTTAGGTCATTTTACTCATAAAAATAATAGTTGCTTGACACTTTTGCCCTTGGATCACACTGCAAAAAATTATTTTCAAGAAACATTTACTTAGTATTTTTGTCTTGTTTTCAAGTAAAAATATCTAAAACATTCTTAAATTAATATGCTTTTTCTTGATGAGCAAAACGACTCAAGAAAATAAGTGAAGTTTTTAGACAAAATGTATCAAATTTAAGTGAATTTGTGGATAAAACAAGCAAAAAAAATCTGCCGATGGGGTAAGCAAATTTTCCTGAATTTTTCTTAAATTAAGTTTTTAAGAAAAAAGTTCAAGATTTTTTTGCTTGTTTAATCCACAAATTCACTTAAATTTTTTATTTTCTGTCTTAAAACTAGACATATTTTCTTAAGTTATTTAGCTCATCAAGAAAATGCATCTTGACTTGAGAATTTTCTAATATTTCTGCTTAAAACAAGACACAAAATACTAAGAAAGTCATCATTTGCAGTGCAGATACAGATAGTCTGATCCCAAACTCACACTATTCGCTTTATTCAGCCTGCCGCCATTTTTATTATAAAACAACACTGAGGGGGATGGACGTCCAGAGCGTGCACTTTAAACCTGTTGCTTTGTGCCGGGGTGCTGGTCATTCTGCCGTCAAAACACAGAAAATACAGATAAAGAAAATAAAAAACCTCAGAAATCATGGATTGCAGCGCAATGTGTACATAAAAATTATTAATTTCTAATATTGTAAACATGCTTACTTACTACTTTAAAAAAGTAATAAAGTCCTAAGTACACATCTCCAATTCGCACAGATTACAAAAAATGAATTTATTAAAAACTTTTCTCCGGTAAGTTTTTTAAGCACACTGACCGGAATCAACTAATACACTGCAAAAAATGATTTTCAAGAAAAAAATTCTTAGTATTTTTGTCTTGTTTTCAGTAAAAATATTTAAAAATAAGTCTAGTTTTTAGACTAAAAATATCAAATTTAAGTGATTTTGTGCATAAAACAAGCAAAAAAAATCTGCCAATGGGTTAAGCAAATTTTTCTTGAATTTTTCTTGAATTTAGTGTTTAAGTAAAATGTTCAAGATAAAAATTCAAGACAAATTTGCTTACCCCATTGGCAGATGATTTTTTGCTTGTTTTATGCATAAAATCACTTAAATTTAATATTTTTGGTCTAAAAACTAGACTTATTTTCTTGGGTCGTTTTGCTCATCAAGAAAAAGCATCTTAATTTAAGAAGTTTTAGATATTTTACTGAAAACAAGACAAAAATAATAAGAATTTTTTTTCTTGAAAATCATTTTTTGGAGTGTAGGGTTGTCACGGTTCTCCAAATCCTCGATTTGATTACATTTTCGATTCTAAGGCCACATTGGATTAGATTCTTGATTTTTACTTTTTTTTAAACCACAAAAATGCTATGCCATTTTTAAACTAGACTTTTATGAAATATAATATCTGACCTTGAACCCATAGATTCCCTGCCAGGTTAGTCGTGCTGCCAGTGGAAAAATATGATACACACACATACCTGATCAAACAAAACTTCCTATCAGATGAACATCTGTCAGTACTTTGTACCTTAAAAAGGTGCTTTTATTACCATCAGACGAGATTGTAAGACTATATCCCAGTAAGTCATGTTTAAATGCTGTTTTCATAACTCTTATTAGATGGCTCTCTGGAATGCTTGATTCTGATTGGTCAGTTGAGACATTTGCAGGTTCGTTCTTTTCAAATAATAACCGCTCCAAAGTAATAATGCATAGCCGGTACTACTTGTACGATTAAAATCGCTCCACGCCAATAAAGGCCAATAAAGATTACTGTCTGGCGCCATCTTGTGACAAACACTGGACAACCACAATTAAGAATGGAAAATTTTGACATTAATTTTAACATGTTACGGAAAAAACAAAACATTTAAACAGTGGATAGAAGAACGAACAACGACAAGACACAGAGAGCTTACTGAGACTGAACTTGACAAAATAGAGCATGACAGCTACGAAGCCAACACACAAAAATACAGAATGGTCATTAAAACTTCTCAAAGACTGGCTAAAAGAGAAAAAAATGGAGACAGACAAAATATGAAGCAGAGGATCTTAATAAGGTATTACGATCATTTTATGCATCTGTGCAAAGTTTCGCGGAAGAATAAACATGTTAATTTAAAACAAATATGCCAATAAAATGTTTCAAATTCATATTCATGTCCAGTTTTTTTTCTTATGTGACAAGTAGCCGTGTAATAAGCGGGATAATGTAGAGGCAGCCGGTAGTTATCGGGAAAATAAGCCCCTTCAGTGTGATACAAGACCCTCCGTTTCGCGTCGGGTCCTGATCACACTGTCGGGGCTTATTTCCCAATAACTACCGGCTGCCTCTACATTATCCCTTACTTAAGCACCTGAAATAAATTGTTGTGAATCTTAAACAGATCTCAGTTCAGAAAAACGACAATACTTGCACAACAAACTATCACATAACTAGCTTGTTATCAAGTCAATCACACGTTATTAAGTCAATGTTCATGTCTTCAAAAAAAAAAGGTAACAGAGAAAATGCATAGGACAAACTCTTATTTTCTATACAAACTGGAGATGTATACTTAGTTGTTGTCATAAAATATTGTATTGTTGCACTATATTGGTGTTTTAAAGAAAAGTAAACATGCTTACAACATGAGAAATTAGCAATTAGCCAACAGGCTAATATAAAAACAGATATTATGGACACAATGCACTATTCTCATCTCAAATATGTCATATGTCCCTTATAGGGTGGTTTCCCGGACATTGATTAGACTAGTCTTACACTAAAATAAATGTAAGAACTCTCCAAACTGAAAACGACATATCTTAAAATACATTAGTGCCCTTTGTTTTGCCTCAAAATGCACACAAGTAATGTTTTTAGTAAGGCATATTTATTAAAACTAGTTCAATTACCTAACTAAACTAAGGCCTAGTCCTGGATTAAGCAAATCTCTGTCCGGAAAACCACCCCATAATTTTAACAAAGTTGTCATGTGGAAATTTGTAAAACAATGTATTTTCTGTGATTTGATAGCTGAATGACCAGCATCCTGATAGGGCACGCTCTGGACGTCCATCCCTCACAGCCTCGGGTTGGAATCAACATAATGCGTATTAGCTGACCAAACATTACTGTTCTCAAACAAACAAAGCAATGTATTAAAATCATTTATATTATAATTTTCTAGGCAATCATCAAACAACTGGCCTATAGTTATCTCTGCATATTAAGCCCAAATAAGCAACAACTGCGCTAAAGTCGACATTTACATAAGTGTTGTACAAGAGGGAAAATGGCACAAAATCAGCTGAAAATAGGGCAGTTTTATAAACACATGGCACGTGGTCGTCTCTCCTGACATGAAAATCTCTCCTTTCTGCTCCTTTGCTCCTAAAAGGTGCCTGAGGTCTCCTGAGAGAGCGTCTTCACCGACAGCAGCTGTGTCTTCTTCATTCTTAATTTAGTTCATTTATGCTCCGCCTGCATTCATCTGCGACGGACCAACAAGGTTACCTCGGCGAAGATTTTCATTTCCAATTCAATAATGCTCTTCAGCTGCATTAATTAACCAGTTAATATTGAATCCAACAGAAATTAAACCAGAGTCCACGAGATCCCTTCGGCTCTAATTTGGCCATCCCTCGAGAGATTATGCCAATATGATAAGTTGCAAAACAATTATTTCAGGTGCTTTTCGTATTAAAGTTTGATATCCGTCAGATTCGTTATTGAGTCATATCGTCCCTGACTGCCGTTGTTATTGTTTGCGTCGTTCGGTAATAGTATTAAGAGTATAACAACCTCGTCTGATGTCAGGGATTGTTTGTTTAACTTTCGTCTAGCAATCTTAACTCGTTTCTCATCTCATTCATTTCAATTAAAGAAGTGGGAAGACTTAATTGCGCTAGTGTATAGGTGGTCTACGAGAATCGGGTTAATGAAGATATGAATTTATTTGATGAAACACAGAAGCTACAAGTAAGAACTTAAATAGATGTGAGATTGGCAGATCGTCTCTTTTCTGGAGGGAACGTTTTTCTCCCCACTGTAATTGCAAATAGCTTTCACAATGTCAAAGAAGCCAATTCATTCATAAGATGATCAAACAGCTCTGTTATTTATTTAGCCCATATGGTAGCAAAACCAAGTAATGTTACACATAAAGTTGGATGAGAATTGGTACATCAGTTCATATTATTCTAAAGAGAAACCTTGTCTTGGTAATTTTAAATCAAATTGTAATAATGTGATTTGGCCCACTTTTTGCATGATGTCACCCAGGCCATACAGACTGTTAAAGGAATAGTCTACTCATTTTCAATATTAAAATATGTTATTACCTTAACTAAGAATTGTTGATACATCCCTCTATCATCTGTGTGCGTGCACGTAAGCGCTGGAGCGCGCTGCGACGCTTCGATAGCATTTAGCTTAGCCCCATTCATTCAATGGTACCATTTAGAGATAAAGTTAGAAGTGACCAAACACATCAACGTTTTTCCTATTTAAGACGAGTAGTTATACGAGCAAGTTTGGTGGTACAAAATAAAACGTAGTGCTTTTCTAAGCGGATTTAAAAGAGGAACTATATCTTATGGTGTAATAGCACTTTAGGGAGTACTTCGACTCGCCTGAAAAGTCCGCTCTCCTTCTCACTCTCATAATGGGAGAGGGAGGGTGTTACTGCGCCGAGTCGAAGTACTCCCAAAAGTGCTATTACGCCATAAAATATAGTTCCTCTTTTAAATCCGCTTAGAAAAGCACTACGTTTTATTTTGTACCACCAAACTTGCTCGTATAACTACTCGTCTTAAATAGGAAAAACGTTGATGTTGATGCGCCTTGCGTTTCCAAGCGTTTAAAGCATGGTTGGTGGGATTAGCCCCTTAGACCACCACACTTGTTGTTTTTTTTAAGTTTTAATGTCCATCCATATTTATTTTTAATCTATTTTATTAAGATACAAACAGAAAATACAAAAAAAATAAATGTCGTCTTTAGGCATGGTCGGTGTTTAGTCTGACCACTCGTGGCACTAAACACATCTTGGGCGTTTTTGAGCAGAAGGAAGCAAAAAAGACTAATCTCTTTAAAGATAGAAATTAGGATTTAATTTTATTCAGGTTTAAGATATCCTGCAGTTTCTTGCTATTGCTCAAGTGGGTAGGGGAGTTCACCCTAAAAACTTGACACATCCATTTACATTTTTATACAGTTTTTAATACTATAAATACATTTCCTGTTTTTTTATTCAAGCATTAATGACAAGAAAGAGGTCACGTATGAGGTGTTCGCATTTTTAAAGCATGATCATGTGACATTTACATACATCTGGGGCCTCATTTATAAAGCGTACGTACGCACAAAACAGGGCTTGAAACGTGCGTACGCCAGTTTCCACGCAAATGTTGTGATTTATAAAAAAACAAACTTGATGGGAGAATGGGCTTGCAGGGTGGGATCTAAGGATGATTCATGTTCGCACACTTGCAGGTGATCTGTGAAGGGAACATTGCTTTGTTTTATAAGTCTTCATAATTTTTGGTGTATGCCATTTTTGGCTTTTGTCCGTACGTAGACTTTATGTAAGAATCCTACGCACAGTTTTATACATGAGGCCCCTGGTGACCAGTTTTGCGATTTATGAAAAACCACCTGATACAAGCAAAAACTTTAAAAATCACTTCTGCAGCTTTAAACAAATTTATTACATTTAATTTATAGAATAAGGAAGATAGTGCTACTGTTACACTTCATTTGTAACTTTGTTCTTTTCTATTTTCATATGCTTATAATTTCATGATTTATTCCCCATGCACCCCCTTTTTTGCCGATCCTAAAATTATTTGATCCTTGATTTAAAAAAACGTAATGTAATACGTTTAGGCACATCAAGGTCCACTCAGTTTAAAATTGCTGGCCTCACCACTGGTCCGCGTACAATGCGTGTGATGCAAATTTCGTCAACGGAGGAGTGCGCGCGTACTGTATGCGCACCGGCAGATTTTTGAAACCTTGCGTACATTGTACGCGAAGGTCACACATGCGCATACAGGGGTATGTTGTAGGCCATGAGATGTTTTGCAAATTGTCTCAATGCGCATGCGTCCAACACCAGCGTACATGCATGAGTCAAATAAACTTTGTCAAGCTGTGCATTCGACCGTCCACTCTAGGGATCGACCGATATGGGTTTTTCAGTGCCGATGCCGATACCGATTTTTGTTTCATCAGCCTTAGCCGATGACCGATACAGGCTGCCGATTTTCTTGAGCAGATATTTTGAGCCGATACTGATTTTGCTCACTCAATTTACATCATAAAACTGACACAATGCCAAATGTTACAAGTCTCATTAAAAAAGGTTACATTTATTGAACTTAAAAAAACTATATTTAACAAATAGTAAAAGAGGTGAGGGTGCTATTGAACCATCTTTTGATGTTGTCATGTAAAGGTCGGTTGTTTTTAGTCACATGACCTGCAATCGCTTGTGGCTTCCATCACTGTCTGTAAATAATGCCGGGAAAAAAATCGGCAAACACTGCAGCCACGTATCGGCCAATGCCCATACACATAAAACTCGCAAATATCGGGCCGATATATCGGCCGGCCGATATATCGGTCTATCACTAGTCCACTCACGTATGCATAAAAAACAGACTATACCCAGGGCTTAATGGAAACTTACAAAATAAACGTACAAAAGAATGCATTATTAATGCAACAAACATTTTTTAGCATTTAATCTACATTATCCACTGAGAATGCCCTATAAAACATACAATAACTAATAACTTTATTAATTATTTAAGACATTACAAATGACATTATTACTATTCTTTTTTTAGATTTGTTATAAAAATGTTCCAAATTAACTTTTATTCATGTATTTGTATGCTCTTTTGTTACAATATTTATGCAAACAAACTATATGGTTTTATATATATATGGAGTTAACCACGCCCACTTATTTAAATATAGCGATAATAGACCAAATCTGTTGACATTTCATCGGTATATACCTTCAAACCAGCCGTCTCTACTATTCCTCTTTGATAAATAATAATGCACAAGCTGAATTATTGAAATCCCACAAAAGAGAGTTTTAATTTTGATGATTTCACCCCAAATCAAATTCAAGCTTCATTATTCTGACCACCATGACTCATAAGAGTTTAATAGAGAAATTAAACATTTACCAGCTATCACTGAGATGGGCTCTGCGGTTCTGGCCTATACGCTCCGAATGACCGGAATTACACAGCAGGTTTTTGGAATTTGATCTCTGCATGAAAAATGTATTTACTTAACATCCACAGCCTATAAAGTTTAATTAAATATAACGTTTTTCAAATGAAAGTTTGCTCAAAATGTAGACATCACCTATCCGTGTTTAAGATATCCATGTGCCAATCCATGCTGTTACTCAGCGGAAAAATCACTCGCCTTTGCCAACACTCCAGAAAACCAATTAAACCGTGAGCCAGTTGTGTGGTTTGGTGGACAAAATTGAGAGAAAGGAGAGAATATGAGACGGAGCCCAGACATTTTTAATTTCCTTTCTATATTACCCACTGACATATCTACCGAATGAACTAATTTACTTTGTGGTAACGGCACTGCAGACTAATCAAATTGGACAATGATATTGCATAATGTTGTAATCTCCTATCTCCCCCTCTGCTGTTTCAGGGCAGTTAATGGCTGGTATCAGTCATGAATTCTGCACGTTTAATGAAGGGCAGCAATGAAAAGGGAAAAGGGCCAATTGGACGGTTTGTTACCCTCTCCCACCAATCAAGACAGAGTGAAATGATGCCCATTTTATGATGTCATCAGGTCGGTTTAGATGCTTCTTGGGCTTGTATGCCAATCTGTTTAGACGTCGGACAGAGAGAGGAAGCTGCGGGGACGGATCTGAGCTGATCATTTTTTACATGATATTTTCTTTCGCTTTGACCTGATGTGCCGTGAATGTTACGCTAATAGCGGCCTGGGTCATTACAACCCACAGGAATAAAATGTTAAAAGCTGTGAGCCCTGAACACCATCACATTATGAAAGAGAAAAACAGGTTGGCATTTGAAACGTTCTCAGAGATGCTGGATGGTAAAAATCTTTTGCATGTTATTACAAACGACTTCATCTGTTCAGTGCATTATTAAATAACTAAACGCTACGAGACAGTAAAACCCAAAGTGTCTTCTTATTAAAGACCTAGGTGGTCCGGTAAAAAAAATTTATACAGCACTTCTAAAACTTCTCAAACGCTATACATCAATTAAACTTAAATGAAGATAGATGGGTAACAATAACTTAAAAAACACACAAAATGTAAAACTATTGCAATGTTACACATATACATTTCATAGTGTGTTGCGGTAAATTGTTTTGATTTTGGCACTGATTTCTGGTTGCTATGGTGTTTTGGGTGGTTGCTAGGGTACTGTTAAGTGGTTGTCAAAATTCCCACACAGAAAATAAATAAATAGAAGATTTATTATATAGAAAATGAATTATAAAAACTGCATATAAAGGAAAAAGGTATTGTTGCTAAAGGGGTGGTAAAAGTATAGTTTACGCAAAACTTTTTCATTATTTACTCATCCATGTCATTTGATCCCCCTTTGTCCTTCTTTCTTTCTTGTACCCAAACACACATTTAAAAAAAATGTTTTGGGTTTTCTGGTTACTAGTGGAGTGGATGGTGACCGCTTCTTCAAGCTTCAAAAGGACCCAAAAGTGTTAAAAAATAACGTAACTTGATTTGGGTCCTATATTTTAAGTGTCCTGAAGGCAAACAGAAGTTTAGTGAAAAAAAACTCAAATGGATCAATGACATGACGTTAATTATTTTGTGTCCGTATGGTTCAGGGACATGGAGCAAAAATTAAGTGAAGTTTAGTTTCGCGTGCGCACGTGATAGTTTCATGTGCGCACGCAAAAGTTTCACGTGAGCACGTGAAACTAAACTTAAAAAAAAAATCTGCAAGTTTCGCGTGAACACATGAAACTAAACTTTCGATTTTTTATACTCCAATGTCACCTTAGGGGCTCGGTACTATTATATGTAAAAGGGTTAAAATTCAAAATAAATTTGCAGATTACTTGCACAATTTCTGGTTTTATTTAATTTTGAAGGAATATTTGGTGGATAATTGCAAAAATGTCAATGTGGTGTAACCGGTCTGTCTCAATTGGTGTAACTAGTATTTTTTTAATGAAAATATAAATATATTCATAAAAATGTGAAATAAAATATAATCATCTACTTTAGTGTAATATGATTTATTTACATACATTTTTACATAATTCGTCAAAGATTATTTAGAAAACAGAGCTGTTTTCAGCATATGTCAGGACAAATATTACAAATTTACATTTAGAAATAACTAATAAAATGATATTATAAAATTATAATTATTTTTTTATGATTACTCTTACCTGTACATGCCATCAAGCTGGATAAAATATTTAATATTTCTCATTCTTTGGCGCAATTTGCGGTTACACCATTAGACATTTTCAAATCCATTCAGTCTTAACTTTCATAAAAATTGTGCAAATGTAACTTTTTATTGCAAAAAATCAACATAAATACACACTATGTGCATTTGAAATAAACCTGATGCATGCAAAAAAAATTTAAAGATTTTTGAATTTCTCATCTTGCCAAACCGTTTTTGCCACTGACCCAAATACAATCCATTATTTGATAAATATTGTGCCTCTCTTCTTTGTGTCTGAACTGTGTAACAACTGACACAACAGCGATATCCACAACAAAAAAGTTATGTGTAAATGCCTTTATGACACCTAAATATGACACATCCCGAGTGGAGATATTAAACACTTTTGGGTCATTTTAAAGCTTGAATGGTTTTCTGGTTGCTATGGGAGTGGATGGTGACCGAGGCAAAAAACCCTTTAAGGACCCATCACCAAACCCAAAACAATACTTACTTTATATGTTTTTGTCTGCATTTGGGTTCTGCAGAACAAAGAAAGAAAGTGGTTCAAACGACATGATGAGGGTAAGTAAATATTTTTATTCATTTTTTGGGTGATTGTCTGTTTATAAATGGGCACATCCCCTGTAGTGTTTTAGGATATAACAAACAGTCAATCTTCCTTCTTTCATTCAGAGATAGACAAGCCGGAGATGGAAAAATGGCTAACAGCTTATTTTATGGTCCACAGAGATAAGTAATTCAAACCATTGCCCAGAATTACTACTACAGAAAGCAGGAAATTTATTTTCAGAACCTCTGAATTCATCATCTAAATGTTTTGCATCAAGCCCAGACACAAATATGTCAGCTGATGCCCATCTAACATTTAAAACAAACACTACTCACTCCAGACAATTTGCTGAAGTCCGTTTCATCAGCGACTAAAACCATTTCTGACTTATTCCTAAAAGAATTGTTGAATTATTCATGAACAATCAAACAGAGAAGCCAAAAATAAATCAAAGTTTCATTTATTTAGAGCCCACTGTTTAGTGTTTGATGAGTTAAAGTGACAGATTGATTCATTTCAAACCGTGCTTTATGATGCAAAGTCAATTAAATAAATAAACACATTTAATTATTTCCGGTCACATTTCACTGCATGTTTGTATATTTACTGTCATAATGATATAATATGTATTTCATAATCTATTTTTTGTTTTGCATAAGTTCGTTTGTGACATTTCCCTTTACATACAACATACATAAACATACAAACATAAATAAAAGGTTACATACATATGTAGGTAAACTCTCAGGAAAAAGGTAAAAAAGTTGTCTTTGGGGCGGTACCTTTTCAAAACGTACACCTTTGTACCTAAAAGGTGCATATTGGTACCTCAAAGGGATAGGGATACCTTTTAAAAGGGATAGTTTGCCCAAAAATTTAAATCCTGTCATTGTTTACTTACTCTTGTTACAAACCTGAATTCATTTCTTTGCTCTGATAAACACGAAGGAAGATATTTTGAGGAATGTTTATAACCAAACTAGAGCCCCATTCACTTCCATGGTATTCCTTTTTCCTACTAAGTAAATGGGGCTTATGATTGATGATTGCATTTATACAGATGTGTAATAAATGAGAGTGAGAAAATGATGACATGATTGCTATTTTGGGGGGAACTATCCCTTTAAAAAGTACCGTCCACAACTTTTGTACCTGTTTTCTGAGATTTTAGCATGCACTGTCTCACCCAACACTATCTTAGGGCTAATTCGAACAACCACATTTTTAAATTTTTGCACGATTTTCTTTTGCCCCTGTGATGTTGGGATTAGGGGTGAGGTTTTGTTATTTATTTTTATTTTATGAAATAGTATGTTTTGAACGATCTACTTCGTATGAATTCATTGGAATTATCCAACTCATAAAATTGTTGTGAATTTAGGCCGTCTCATCAGACCAACAGCCGCAGGTCTCTTGTATACACTGTTTTTCCATTGATTTGCTTTAGTAATTGACCTGGAACTCCCACTATCATCTGCGTGTTAGTGGGTAATTACTAACGCTTGCCCTCGAGCCCTTTAACTCACCTACTTATGCAGGTTGTCTTTAGTCCTTTGAGACCTTTATAGATTTCCCCTTATCCAGAGAGGTTTCTCCTCAGCATCAGTACTGGCATGTTTGCATAGGGTGTTTGTCAGCCAACTGGATGAGGTCCTGCCAGTAGTATGCACTAGATGTAATTTAGAAAAATAGTACAGGTTACCAGAGGTTACAGGGTCCACAGCTCTATACATTTTAGGCATCTATAATTTAAAGATTATTGAGGGGTTTTACTAAACGGTTAGTGTGCTATGTCCTGTTTTTGAATGTTGGGAAAAGTTTCTTTTAAAAGTAATGCATTACAATATTTAGTTAACTCCGCAAAAAGTAACTTATTGTGTTACTTAGTTACTTTTCATGGAAAGTAATACTTATTTTACTTTTAAGTTATTTATGCGTTACGTTTTCTTACTTGGTTGAGGTTTAATCTCTTTCAGGCCTTGCAGGTGTTTTTTATGACTAAGAAGTTCTTCATTCAGAAATTGCATATGCTTAGCCCCTAAGCAAGCATTCACATAATTTGTCTAGTAAATGTACTTATCTCGCAATAGTTAGCCTGTACGGAACAAAGCATTCACATAACTCGTCGGGGTAATATACTAATGCCGCAATAGCTAGCCTGTCTGGAACCGAGCAGATATTAAAACACAACACTGTGTGACATCTCCCAAGGTTTTTTTTCCCCTCCTAGGACTTTTTTCCTCCTAGGCTTAAAAAAGTTGGAGGTTTTTCTCCTAGTAGGTTTTTCAACCCCGGGGAATCAGCCGAGATTGGCTTAACTCATAGATATGTACACTAGATGTCGCCTTGGGGTTCTAAGCATGCGTCAAAACTGCCGCCGTCTTAAAAAAGGGGTCTTGTCATAGGAAGTAGCTACTAGGTAACACTGCTATCGCCGCCTGTACTTCGAATTCATGGACGAAGCCGGACTTTTGTGCTGCGTATGAATGTAAGGGATACTAGCACTATGCATTATAGTTAGAAAAAGTTGATTTTCAAAATATCAAAACTTTTTTTTCTGGACTCAATGTTAAATACATGTCTGACTGTTAAAACGAACCAAAAGAAAACCAAGAAAATCGCATTCGCATAGAGTGCATTATTCTACGTGACTACATTTAGTTTAATTTAGTACATTATTTTTTTATTCTAATTAATTAAATTGAAAGTAACTTGCATTACTTTTTTAACTCAAAAAGTAACTGAAATATTAATGTGTGCATTTATAAAGTAATGCATTACTTTACTCGTTACTTTAGGAAAGTAATATTATTACGTAATGTGCATTACTTGTAATGCGTTACCCACAACACTGCTGTTTTTAAAACAGGGCTATCTGTTTTTATCTGCATGTTATTTATGAAGAGTAGAAGAAAATCTAGCATTTATGAGAATATTTTGTGCAAAGCAACAGTGTGTACATAAGCAAATACACTAAAGTCTTTCAGCTGTGTCAGACTTTGGATTACAAAAATGAAGAAGCTTCTTTGCTGAGTAAAGCACATTCCTCTATTTTCGATTCATATTGGCACCAGAAATGCATTGTACAAGGACACGGCCATGACCATCTGTGCACTTGAATCGTGGAAATATATACAGCATCCATATTCGTGTCAATACAAAAGCAGCCTTGCTCCAGTAGTCAGTAAGCTCTCTCATAAAAACTTGTGTTCATCAATACATTGAACTCTATGGGGCGGTTTTCCGGACTATACTAATCCCAGACTCAAATGCATGTTTGATCTGCCTTTATTTAAAAACACCTTCTATGTATCTAATCATATATCATTGCAATTGTTTTGGCAAACATTGCTCAAAATAAATTCCTTTTTTTCATACATATGTAGATAGATGGATGGATAGATAGATACTGTAGATACACTCTAAAAAATTTGCTGTAATTTTGCAGCTGGTTGCCAGTAACTTACTGTAGAAGATAAAGTCAAAAAAATGTTCATGTTCATTTAACTTTGAACAAAATGTTGCCAGTAAATAACATAAATGTAAAATCTACAGTAAGTTACTGGCAGCTAGTTGCCAGTAATACCCATTAATACTGTAATTTCTACAGACATTTTTTACAGTGTAGATTGATTCTGCAGATACCATGGATGGATGGATGGATGGATGGATGAATGCATAGTTTGACTCATCACTCCATTTTCCCTCTTCTCTTCGTATTTATCAGCGTTTGATGAAATGGCGGCCCTGGGAAGAACATAAATTATGATTTATATTTTAATCAAAGTAAAGCTTGGTAAATTTATGTGAAGGGGGTGCGTGACATATGGATAGCCACTGGCAGCAGGCCACATTCCAGATCTTTCTGCGTATACCACGGTAAAACTGCAGACATTTCAGCTATATTCTAACTTCGTACAGCAAGTTAGGAAAAGGTACTGTATGTGCTCCCTCTCTTACCATCTGTTGTTTATGCTGTATTCATGTGTGAATAAAATATGCAGGCCGGATACTAAAAAAGTATACTAAACTTATCACCACGATGCTAGCGTCTGTTATAAGTACATTTCTATACAGTTTCTAAGATGTTTGGGTGATTGCTTAGTGACCCAAGTCAAAAGATGCCAGCGTTGGGTCTCTTTCTGCTCCCTATACTTGGCTTGAGTCACTTATTGTTGGTCTGTGGGATTTTTGCCTATTTTATCATCTATATAACAAAAAAAATGCTTCTTAAAAATCTGTTTAGTGCACAATGAGTCATTAATTGTTTTGGTTCCCAGAACAAAAAATTTTAAAATATGTAAAGAAAATTTTGTAAAGGTTTAGCAGCGCACATACAAAGAGACAGAAAGCTAACAGAGAGACACTAAATGCCCATTTTGCATGCAAATGTCAACCTTACCAACAAGTTAAATGTTTTTAACCGTACTGATATCTCAGATGTCAATATTTGGTGGCTTAAATACCAATGCAAGGTCTCAGTTTAAGTTTGCTGGGCAAAGATTAATCGCGATTAATCGCATACAAAATAAAAGTGATTTTTTGCATAATATATGTGCGTGTACTGTGTCTAATTATTGTGTATATTTAACCACACACACATTCATATATTCATTTCAGAATTGTTTTACTTATATATAATTTTTTTTAATTTATTTTTAATATAGAATATATAAAAATATAAATAAATATATATAAACATGTAAATGTTTCTTAAATACATACATGAATGTGTGTGTATTTATTTATACATAATAATTACACACAGCACATACTCATATATTATGCCAAAAATCACTTTTGTTTTGTGTGCGATTAATCGCGATTAATCTTTGCCCAGCACTAGTTTTTTCATAGTTAGGATGCGCTTTCAGAATTGCAGTGGCGGCCGGTGACTTCTTTTTTCGAGGGCGCTCGGTGCGAAGTTCGTCACAACATCTATGTAGTCCGTCATGTTTGTGGTTCCTTTTTTCAAAATATGTGTTCTGCGCGTGGAGTGAACCTATGTGCATCATGTGTCTTGTCAAAATAAGTGCCTGTAGACGCGTCTAAAGGGTTTATTATTAAAGAGACGCTCGCGTTTGCCAGATACTCGCATAATCTCATGCGTAATCAAAGTTTAGTGTTAGTGTCTTGCGTGTATTTTGTGAACTTGAGCGTCTCTTCTATCATAAACGATTTTAACGCGTGTGCAGCAGGCACTTATTTTGACAAAACACATGATGCACATGGTTCACATGACGCAAAAAACACATATTTTGAAAACATGAGCAACACACATGACACTCCGAACACTTATTTTTTCAAAAGTTAAAATAAAATAAATATTATTTGTCCTTAGACGAGCCTTCCATTCTCCATTTATTATTATTGCTTCTGGTTTGTGAACTTTAATTGACAGAATTCAATGTATCCCAAAACGTAATTTTTTGTCACATCTATGACACATGTATATTTTTTATTATAAAATAAAAAAACATGAGTAGGCTATATAGACTGATATTTTCCTGATTTCTTGACTCTATCATTGGAGGTTTAGTATAAACAGATTGTTTTAATATATTGGTAAGAAATACATTCTCTGAGAAATTATTTTTTAATTTTTCACATTTTTTTAAATAAATGTATAATACTTGATTTGCTGATTTCAGTTTTGTTTAAACATCTCATCTCATTACTGAAAAACAGTTTCACAAACGTTTTTAAGCATTTGTGCTAGTTATTGTATTTATATTCAGCCTTGATTTCGGACTTGAACTTGATCCTGGACTTTATCTACAGAAATCTTTAGCAAACTCCTCATATGGGAATTACCAAGATTTGAGTCTTACATTTGCTATAACGTGTCTCAATTATCTGTTCAATTATTGAGGAGTTAAAGCAGTTCCTCTGCCAGAGGGATTTAGTGTGGTTGTGTTCATTCAGTATGGACAGACTGCCACCTGCCTGCAGGTTCACTCCAATCCCTTTCTGTTTGTTTTCATTATATAAATGATGCACCATGTTTGCATGTTAGTGTCAAATTTTAAGGAAAGCTTCTTCAAAGAGGATTTCGTAATGAAGGATGTTTATCAAAGCACACGCATTAACATGCATCACACACATCTGCACCTATAAGAGAAAACTTTGGGTCCTCTGCATTCTGTTCTATTCAGTCCTACAAAAAGTTCAAACATGATTATACAACATTTGTTAAAAATGCAGATTGACTTTGCAGTATGCAACAAAGCCTCATTAAAATCACTTAATTTGCATAATTTGGCTAATTACATTCAGGGGAATTATTATGAAAATCAAAGCTTTTGTTCTGATCTACAGTAGATCAATGATACAGATAAAAGAGCTCTGGGTCAAAGGATAGCAATCACTGTTTTCTGTTTAACAATAATTAATCTTTATGAGCCATATCCAAAATTATGATTCAATGCAAATTTGTTTAAAGCTACAATTTAAACAGCTTTGGTGCAAATTAGCACATAATTTGTTAAATCAATACCTACTGTCATTTCTTATTACTTTTGCAAAAAACAACCTACAGGAGACAACAATTCTACAAGTTAACTACTCATGACACAAAAGATTGTTGTTAACTTTATAATAAAGGTTTAGACAGCATTTAAGGCATCAGAGAAAAATAAATGCAAATTTATAAATAACATTCCTGAACCCTAGATCATTTGTTTATGGGTGATTATTTTATTGTAGGTACACTTGGTATCAAATTTTTAGATTTTTAATTGTTTCAATAAGTTGCTTCACATTGTCATTATCAGATCAACAGACAACAGGAAATCATGATTTTCAGCTAGACTCTATGAGACACTTATAGCTTATATAGAAATAGTATATTGTTATTACCTGTAACATCTTGTGATCCATGACGATGTTTTAAAATAATATATAACCATTTGAAAAATAATGAATTTGGACACCAAATGCACCTACAATTATATAATCATCCTTATGCTGGAAGTGCACATATTATGTATAGTTATCTGTCAGATTTGTAAGTCAAAATGTTTTTAGAGTGAAACAAACCAACCAACCAATACCACAATACATTATAGAATTCATCAAATCCATTATACTGACGTTTGTGTCGTTTATACTACACATCTGGATCAAAAACTGGCATGTGTTATGTAAGATATTATGCAAGTCTGGGTGCGCAGACTTTCCCATTTAAAATACTAAAAAAACCATTCACATCAGGTTCATGTATTTCTCACAGACAACAAAAACTACGCGTGAATCCTCTAGTATACGAACAACAAAAAATTATTAGTTTAAATAATTAAATAAGTTCTTCAATCTATATTTGTGATCAGTCATGAGAGTGAATCACGGGATTCGGCGTTTAACTGAACTTGATTTATTTATTTATTTATTTATTTATTGAATCAAACATATTCAACACTGTTTTTACATTAGCCAGGGGATGAAAGAGAAAAAATAATTAAATAAAAACATGGAAATACTTACATACATTAATACATTTAGCAGCTTTCTTGTTTATCAGTTTATAAATAGAATTTATTTATTGCTTTACTTCTAATAGAAAATACGGAATATTGGTTTATAATCTCCATATTTACATTTATGTATATTAAACTTTGCCAACAAAAGTAACATAATAATCAAATAATATTCCTTATGTAAGGAGATATCATAAGAGAAAAAACCTGGGCAAAATATGAAGTCTAACAAAAGAGCACAAATCTAACCAAAAATGTTTTGAATAAGGACAACTCCAAAACAAATGAAAAAAAATTTACTGTATCTTTACCACAAAAAGTACAAAACATGTCAATGTCACATTTAAATCTATTCACTGAACTTGATTTATACTTGTTGAACTGACAGGCAGATGACATCACGGTACCGCGAGAGCGATTCGAAATCACTCCTCCGTATAAATCCTCGAATCGCTCTCGCGCTACTTTGATGGTAAATGGTAAATGGACTGCATTTATATAGCGCTTTTAACAGACCTATGGCCATCCAAAGCGCTTTACAATTAGCTTCACATTCACCCATTCACGCGCACATTCATACACCGACGGCGGTGTCAGCCATGCAAGGCGCCAGCCAGCTCGTCGGGAGCAACTGGGGTTAAGTGTCTCGCTCAAGGACACTTCGACACTTGGTCCGGTGGAGCCGGGGATTGAACCACCAACCTTCCGGTTGGTAGACAACCTACATGAACCACTGAGCCACTGCCGCCCCTTTTTGATGTCATCCGCGTGTCAAGCCTTGTATCTTCTGTCATACCTGCAGAACACCTGTGTTTTTTTTAAGCAAGAGCCAGCGTCTGTTTCAGTTTTGGGGCATGACACTGAAGATAAAACATTCACCTCGATCCTGCAGTGTCCAAAACTCGTTTGCGTTTTCCTCATTTCCTCAGTTTCATCCCCCTCTGTCGCTGTTCCTGATGTTCATCAGTCAATCCTACAAACCACTAGGGGGCGCACACTCGGCTTCCATAGAAAGACTCGTCGGTGGCTTTTTCGACTTCGTGCGGCGCTGCAAGAATCGACTGGCAGATGACGTCAAAAAACCGCGAGAGCGATTCGAGAAATCAAACAGAGGAGTCTGCTTTCAAATCGCTCTCGCGGAACTTTGACGTCATCCGCCTGTCAGTTCTTCCGGCGCCACATAAAGTCAAACAAGCCTATTTTTTCAAGCAGCATTTAGAAATATCAAATACAAAATTACAATATGTCATCTCATATGCCAGTTGTAGCTATTGAAAAGGTTAAGAGTTTTCACAGCTTTTCTATTAGAAGAACAAGATATCAAATCTATAAACTTTTACATTAAAACAACTTGCTCTCACTTAATTTAGACTTTAGTATCAAATATTTGGCCAGTAAGTTAACACGATTAAACAAAATATCTGACTCCTCAAAAAACAAGAATTACCCATTAAAATGTCAGACACATCAGGAATTATCTGATGCTTAATACATTTTACTTAGGATATTTTTGAGGATTTTAAATATATCCAACATCTTCAAAAATGTCTGCAAATTTTATATTCCACAACCCATAAGCATACTGCTGTATGTACATATTTATAAATATATATAGTGTGATGCTGATTGTGTTTTTCAGTGTACTAAACCTTGCATAGATATTAACACTGTTTTACTGTGTAACAATGCATTATTTCAAATGGTTTATGTAATGTCTGGCAACTTGTGTTATATTTTAATTATCTGTAGTTTTTTTATTATCATTTTGTAATATTTTTCATTCTCAGGTTTCTTCTTTCTAAAAACCAATAATGTACTAAAACCCTTTACTATGGTTGCTGTGGTAATGTAGGGTTGGATGATGACCGCACGTCGTCGCTGTCGAGCGTTTTGCGTGAGCCGTGACGTCACCGGACCACGCACATCCAACGCGTGTGCGTGGGAAATGTTTCCTGTGCGGGTCTGATAGAGCTAAACACGCGGAGGGAATAATGATATCAAATCACCTTCGCGCACTCATTTTAAAATAATCATCCTCGTGTTGCTAAAATACATATTTTTACAATTACCGCGTGAGAACAAACAGTCGCTTGAAAATCAGCATCGGACACAAAAAGGCCCAGGACTGAATCTCATCCATCCCAGCATGGACGGTACGTTCAACTTTCATTTACTTTCATTCGTTTAATGAATACATACACGTATATACGTTGCATTGTAGTCATGTATGTATTTCGAGAGCTTTTTGTGTTATATGTCGTTTTCAATGTTTCATGGTTTAATGTTCAGGGAGCGGTATGTTTTCATGTTACATTTAACCAGTCTCTGAATCGCATTTGCTGCTTATATGGAGATGATGTCCCACCTCTGTGTTGTTGTGTATGTGCATGTCATTAGATGGTCAGATGTTTGGCACAGGGCTGGGACTCAGTCCACATCAGCAGCTCTCCTCCAAATCTATGCCATTTAGTGGATGTTTTAAACGATTTACTATAAATCCTATATAAAGATATCGTTGTTTAGGGAAGATACTTGTGTTAGTGGATAGGGACAGGCTTTAAATGTGGTCTTCCTGTTGGACATACAGTGTAAATGTCTCTTCGGTTTCAGGGGATGGAGATGGTCCGAGCCGCTGGTGTCTGTCCCAGGTCAAAGGTGCTGTCGATGATGACATAGCCGAAGGTAAGACACATTTTGTTAAACTGGTTAGCAGGGTAAAACATATTTCCACAATAGCTTTTTTTTGACCAACTAAATTGTATTAAATTTGAATGAAATCAGTGTGTATGCGTCCATGAACTTCTGTATTTTTGTTTTTGGTTGACGGTGATTTCTTAAGGCACTAGTTGTACTGCAGTGCTTTTTACATATTGTAGTGTAGTGTTTTTTCTAGGTTTACTAACCGTAAGCTCTTTAAATGAAAGTAAACGTCTGTACCCAGAAAACATAAATGACTAAACTGTGTAAGTTATTTGAGAAGATAAAAGACCTGTTTTGTGTTGTTGCTTTGATTTTATAATACATTGAAATAAATGAGTGGACTTTTTGTTGCAAATGCATGAATTACGAGACATAATATGCTTTATGAAATTATAAAAGGGGAAGTTTGTGAATGTGTAAAGGATCTGTTCTTTGAGTCAGAACATGGCACTGCCCAGCACCACACTGCTGCCCGCCACAATAACACGAGAGAGATTGTCATTGTGAGGGAGTACAGGGGTGGGCCGGTTGGGTTTGTTGGATGGTACTGTGCGTACAGATGCCCAAGATGCCTGTAATGCCAGGCTCTGCGTGTGCCTGCCCACACACGCACAAGTCTTTTATTATCTCAAAAATATTCAGGGAAACAATATGGTCACATAGACGTTGTTTTCAATAATTCAGCATTGTGTGTGTGTCCAGCTGACATCATCTCTGCGGTGGAGTTCAATCATTCTGGAGAGCTGCTGGCCACTGGAGACCGGGGTGGGAGAATAGTGATCTTCCAGCAAGAACAAGAGGTTTGACGACAACTAGACCAGCCTTCATTTCCATAAAACGCTACAGTTAAAGGCACAGTGCAGCCAAAATGTACATTTATATTTGTGAGCCGTGCTGGCAAAATGAGTTATTAATATTTTGACATTCTTCATTAAAAATCGGAAAATTAAAGAGCTATACATGTTTAAAGTTGTCAGAGTCAAAGTACATACCCCAAGGTAAACGATGGCGCGAGTTATCGTTTCCAATGTAAATCTCTTTTCTTGGACTGCAACAAACACACGGTAGGCAACAGTTTGGTGATGTAGACAAGACCGACATTATCATAATTCCTCCCGCTTTGACTGACAGCCTGTAAGTTAACTTCTGTCAGCATTGCATGGTGAGCGAATCTTTTAAACATGGTAAGGAGCGTAATTATTTTCAGCTGATGTCAGAGGTATTCAGGCCAATCACGACGTACAGATTAGCTGGTCAATCAGGGACACGGTGCTTTTCAGATCGATGAGTTTTGCACAAAATCGATGCATTTGAGGAAGGCAGGATATCTGAAGCTACAAAAATGTAAAGTATGTGGAAAATAATGTTTTTTGGTAATGAAATAGGTGCTCTTTAAAGTGCTACTGTAATGCAAGGATCTAATATAATGTTACACATCAGATATTAACAGTTAACCAAACATTCGCTTAAGACATAACAAATTATATCTACGTGAATTATTGTCATAAGAGATATTTTTAAAACTGTAATTCTGTATGTGTGTATATATCGAGGGCGTGCACTTGCGTGTCTGTGCATGTTTGGATTTGTCAGTCAGTGCAAGGAAGATCATTTTCATGTCTTGCCGCTCTTAATAACTCTTTTAACATCATGCAAGCCCTGCAATCTATTTAACTCTTGCCTGTTTAAAACCAAAATGTCAAACGCGCATGTGGATAGACACTCATCTTTGTATTAGATTAAGCATTTAGGATGGTACAGACTCTTTTGATGGCTTCAGAAAACGTACAAATAAAGATCATTTTTTAATGACTATTTAGAGCATTGGGATCGCAAGAAGAGGGGCTTAAAGGCGGGGTGCATGATCTCTGAAAAACAAAGTTGACATTTGAAATCACCTAAACAAACACGCCCCTACCCCAATAGAATCTGGACCTTCTTTTGATAGACCCGTCCCACACGTACGCAACCTAGGCAACGATGTCGGTTAGTAGACTTACTGCTGTTTGGCTACAAGTGTGTTTTGGTAGTCGGCCTGACTCCCTTTTCCAAAGTGTTTTTCAAAAATCATGCACCCCGCCTTTAATGTACTCATGAAACCTTAATTTCGACTAAAATTGACATTTATACTCTCTTTTCCCTCTAGCTCAGAATTAGACGATGTGCCATCTGACCAGTGGCGGCTCGTGACTGCTCTTCCGATGGGCGCAAAATCAAAATATGTATTCATAGTGTCATGTGTGTTTTCAAAATATGTGTTTGTTGTGTCGTGTGAACCATGTACATCACGTGTCTTGTCAAAATAAGTGCCTGCTGCACACGCGTCAAAACCGTTTGTTAAAAGAGACGCTCATGTTCACAAAATACGCGCAAGACACTCCCTTAACGGTACACTCTGATAACGCATGAGATTATGCGAGTATCTGGCAAACACGACAACATTTTATCATAAACCCTTTAGACGCGTCTTCAGCAGGCACTTATTTTGACATGTGATGCACATAGGATCACTCAACACGATACGAACCACACACATGATGGGCTACATAAATGTGGTGACGAACTTCGCATCGACCGCCCTCGAAAAATAAGTCACTGGCCGCCACTGATTCTGACGTATTTTGCCAGCACGGGTCTCATTTATGCATTTGACCGATGTATCCAAACAAAGTGACTTAACAATATACATTTTATCAGTATGTGTGTGTTCCTGAGAAAGTGATGCTCTACCAGCTAAGCTACTGACAATGATAATGTTGCATTGCTTTACATGATACATTTGTATCCTAGATTTTTTAAAATTTAACTATGCAGACAGTCTGCAACAGTAGTTGCATGTTTAACAGGTCATGTGACACGTCTTTTTTTTCCAGAGTAAGAACCTTCCTCAGTGTCGTGCGGAGTATAACGTCTACAGCACGTTCCAGAGTCACGAGCCCGAATTCGACTATTTGAAGAGTCTGGAAATCGAGGAGAAGATCAATAAGATCCGCTGGCTTCCCCAAAAAAATGCTGCCCATTTCCTGTTGTCAACGAATGGTGAGCTGATGGACACAATGAGCGTGTTTACGTGCACTTTTAGGTGGGATGCTCTGATCGATTGGCCGTAGATTTGTATTGGTCGATCATTGCATTAAATTACTCGATCTGTACCGGCTAAATTTGCCGATCTCATGAACCGATCTTTCTATTTACTTTTGTTATCATATGGCTGATTGCAGTGCAAGCATTTTTACAACCCGATGCTAATGTGTGGCCTGCAAATTTGTATTTCTCTCTGCCTTTAAAGAGAGATATGTGTATTTTCTATGAGGACACACTCTGGTGTGTCTTCACATCCCCATTAAACAGCTTATACAACATACATCTATCGCTGACATTGCATCTTAGGGCCTTTTTACACCTGGTCACTTCATGTGTTTTCTCTGATCGGATAGCTGATTTGTTAAAACTGTTCCATTTACATTTGGCCACATAAATGCGTATTGGGAAAACGGATATGAATCCGATCTTTTACCCCCGCCCAAAATGCAAATACACTATTTATTGCTCCGCCTTAAAAAACTTAAGATGACGTTTATGCAACAATAGGCAGCAATTGTACTGTATATTGGGCAGGGGACACGCGTCTCCTTGCTCGGTATGAGCTGAAGCTCGCAGTACAGCGCAGCAGGAGAGTGCCAGCGCGGTGATTTAATGCAGATCCATGACAGGAAAAGCATTCACAAAACTCTCAAAGTTGTATTTCTTTGTTTAATATCATTTGAGTTTGTCATTAGACTCTTTTATTGATTCTAGGAAGCTTTTTTACCCGCTGTCATTACTCCATATAGCAATAAGCGTGTCGTCTTTGTTTGTTTGGCGTTCTTCCGGCTTACTTGCGAATGACGTGCTTACATTTGGGAGGAGTAAAGCGCTGATGTATGTGTATGTAACACTTCTCTAGTTTTGTCTAAATTGCGTCCCAGACCACCTCCTGAAGTGGTTTGAGCGATCGGATTTAAATCCGTCTCGAAAACGTTTCAGAGGGCATTTACACCTGGTCTTTTTTACGATCAGATAGCTATCCGATCAGAGAAAACCCATGAAGTGACCAGGTGTAAAAAGCCCCTAAAAGGGACACTCTACTTTTTTTGAAAATATGCTCACTTTCCAGCTCCCCTTGAGTTAAAGAGTTTTACTGCTTTAGAATCCATTCAGCTGATCTCTGGGTCTGGCGCTAGCACTTTTAGCATAGCTTAGCATAATCCATTGAATCTGATTAGACCATTAGCATCGCGCTCAAAAGTAACCAAAGAGTTTTGATATTTTTCTAGTGGTGCACGATATATCGGCCGCCGATATAATATCGCGATCGCAAAGGCAATGCCGGTAGATTGCACATAAGTTAACTGTGTATCCTTATGCTGCTCAATGCCTCCAAGAGTAATTGTGACACACCTAAGTCTTGAGTTGCTGTGCCTTTCTTTTCAAATGTGTTTTTATAAATCTTATGCCTGCCCGCCAGAGCATGTGAGCGGTGCGGTAATATTTCCATCAGAGCGCATTTCCGAAATTTCCGCTCTGCTCGCTCAATACGCTCAGCACCGCTCGCTCATCCCAGAATGCCCTTTGGTAATTTGCTAGTTCGAGAATCTGTAAAAATGGCTAGCAATAAGTTATGGAGTTCAAATATTGTTTTAATGAAGTCGCCAGCCTTACATAGAAATGAAAGAAATGAAACTAAGATGACAGAATAACTGTAGTGTCGTCTGCATCTAGATGCAGTTTTAAAGATTAAAATTAGGCTACTTTAATCTAACTGATCAACACAAATACAAAGCGCCATAATATAGGCTAACTGATTGCTTACCAGCATTAAAACCACTTAAAATAAGAACCTTTATAGTTCTCCGCTCCGTGGATGAGGGTAGCTTCAGCCAAAAACGCATTTAATATTAACTGACTGAACACTGGACTCTTCCCTGGACATTTAGATATTATTTTTTTCATCAACAGCATGCGTGGAGCATTATAAACATTGATGATAATCTGCCGACTCGACTGATTCAGCACGTCCTCTATTTTACAGAGAGTTCGCATAATTAACGGCTTTTCATTCGGTCCGTGTGAGCTAAACATTTTTGTGCTATAATTTGCTCTCGCGGCTATATTTCTAAATATTTTTGACCAAGTAACACTCGGGATAAAATGTAAGTTGTTTTAGATAGCATTAAAGCTTCTGAAATGATGACAAATCAGTCTGACTAAAATGATATATCCAGATGAATTTAGCCAAAATAATGATTTATTCGTTTTCATACTATATAGATACACGTTAATTTATCTACCAATATACTATTGAAAATGCCATAAATAAATACTCATGGCCTTCTGTATTGCATTCGTTTTGTACATTTACAGGTTCATAAATACTGTCTAATTTTAATTTCTTTAAGACAGAGCTGTGTTCTGTATTTACTGATGCACTGTAAATTTGCACTTTAAAAACCTTCTTGTTAAGAAATTGTTCTTCAATTTATTTTAGTTTTTTCAAATAATATATTTATATAACAGAATAGTTTGTTAATCTTTCTCATAAGGGGAACGAATTATTATAATATTTCGTAATTACATATTACATTTATTATTACTTAAAATTAGTAAAACATGTGAATGTCGTGGACACAATTTGTTAATTTTAATTATATCCGGAGCTCCGTATCAGTTAAACTATAATAGCCAACACACAACTGCGATTTATCAGCTAATACTTTAATTAAATGCAATTATCCAAGAAAACAATTAGGCTTACTAAAAAAAATTATATCGGAGCGGGATCTGAGCGGGAATTGGTTTATTTGCGAGCGTGAGCGGAAAGTTAACGGAGCGCTTGCTTGGGCGGTGAGCGCTTTAACAGTAGAGCGGAATATTTAGCGGAGCGTCACACCGCTCTGCTTCACTCACATGCTCTGATGGTGGACAGCCCTAAATCCAATGTAGAGATATATGCAGTATAGTCCACGCATTTAAAGTGTTTTTAGCATGTAAAACTTGTCGGCTAAAAGTCTGGACACCGCTGTCTTAGAGTAATTGTGAAACACAAAGTCTTTTTGAGTTGCTGTGCTTTTCTTCTCAAATGTGTTTTTATAAATCTTATGCCTGCCCGCTGCAGTGTAAACTTCCGACATTTACCAGGATGCAATCGCATTCTTTCCTTCATGCAGCTGATGCACGCGCCCGGTGTGTGTACGCGCGCCCGAGCGAACGAGGGAGGAAGAGAGAGAGAGAGAGAGAGAGAGAGCTGCAGCATTGTGCTGATTTATATGCTTCTGATACTATTGTCATTTTCTTTCTAGTTTGTTTTACTAAACCGTGTCTCTGCTATTTTATACAGTACTCGACATGAACTCCAGGATTTTTTTCAACTTCTCAAAAAAAATAGAGTAATGGTGACAGCCCTAAATCTAATGTAGAGATATATGCAGTATAGTCCACGCATTTAAAGTGTTTTTTTTAGCATGCAGATCTTGTCAGCTTTATCATTTTAAAAGTAGATCACCACACAAAAAAGTCTGGACACCCCTGCTGCTGTATGCAATGAGAGTGAGGGCCGGGTGATACGAGGGGGAGTTCGGGACAAATTGTTCAACACAACCAATTTGATCACCCACTTAAAAAATAAGCATCCCGAAGCTTACAAAGAATAAGCTTACATATCAATCAGCTAATTGATGACATTTTGCACATGGGTAAAGGTGCCCAATCAGTCATTTCTGGGAATAAATTACAAAAGTAATTTTTTTTTTTGGAAAATAGCTCTTTATTTGATTATCATTAAAATGTGTTTTTTATACAGAGATATCGGCAAATATCGGTATCGGCCATAACAGACAAGGGTCATATCGGTTATCGGCATCGGCCAAAATTTTCACATCGGTGCATCACTATATTTTTCCAATTTAAAACTTGCCTCTTCTGTAGTTACATCGTGTGCTAAGACAGACGGAAAAATTAAAAGTTGCTGTTTTCTAGTCAGATATGGCTAGGAACTATACTCTCATTCTGGCGTAATAATCAAGGACTTTGCTGCTGTAACATGACTGCATCAGGCGTAGTGATATTACACACTGCCCGAAAATAGTCCCCTTGGTAACTTTCAATAGATGGTGACTATTTTCGGGCATTGCATAATATCATTGCTGCTCTTGTCTGCGGCCTGACAGCCTGTCATTCAGCGCGACAGAGCAAACTTCTCTCGCTTCTTAAAGATACAGTAACCTAATTCATTTGTCAATAATACTAAATAGAAAATCACTCTATTTTTACTTTATAAGAATGCATCTATATATTTAAAGGTATTGCGGAGGATTTTCTTTTTCCGGGTGGATCATTAAGACTATTGGTCCTCCTAGTTGTCAATCAGGAGTGTTGCGCAATTGCATTTTTTAAAAATGTGGAGAAGGCGGTTCTTTTCTAAAATTCGAGAAAATCCTCCGCTATACCTTTAATTCATACACTGAAGACTGTACAGTGGTTTATTTTCATTACTTTAAAAAAGGCACAAGCCTTTATATAGGCATATTAAATTGCTCTTTGTAGAATGAAAATTTGTTGTTCTTATTTGATTCTCTAAAAAACAATAATATACCTGATTAATATAATTAATATAAATAAGGCAACATCTGTGCTATTACTTTATCTAGAAAACAGGTTAACAGTTATGTGGCATTCACACCAGCCTCAGAAGAGTGATTAACATCTTAAGTCAATATAATTTGCACGTGATCCTCGCGAGTTGAAAAATCTTAACTTTGACGGATATTTGTGCCGCGTTAACCAATCAGGAGCTTGCTCTAGTAGTGACGTGATTACAGGAAGTGAGCTGAGGCTGAAGAAGCCCCTCCCATGACGCAAATATCGTAGTGAATGTGTAGAATGACTAGAATTTCACACGCAAATGAAGCAAGTAAACTCAAAATGTTTAAGCGTCACAACTACGCGCGAATAGCGCATCCGCGTCTGGTGTGAATGTCACATTAAAGTCATCAAAAATTTACATATTAGCTTGAAGAATCAGTATCGGTCAATCATGACAACAAGATATCGGTACTTCGTATCGGCTGCAAAAATCCTGATTTGAACATCCCTACTTTAAGGGCATGTTTATAATGCTTCGGGACTTTGCCAAATATCAAAATGACCCCAAGATTTACTCGCCCTCAGGCAATCCGAGATGCATATGTTCATCATCTTTCAGACAAACATTTTTACTATACTAAAATATGCTGAAGATTACTTAATGTTTCATTTTATTTCCTGCATGCAGATAAAACCATCAAGCTTTGGAAGATCAGTGAGAGAGACAAGAGACCTGAGGGGTATAATCTGAAAGAAGAAGACGGACGTTACCGTCATCCATCTTCTCTGACGACGTTACGGGTGTGTGCAGACTCATTCACAGTCTTATTATACAGTCTTAAAGGCTTTGTTTACACCTGGTATTAGATGTGTTTTGGTCGATCGGATCACAAGTGGACGAGAAAGACGCATTCCCATTCACACCTATTGTTTTAATCCATCTCTTTTGACCGCTTCTGTCCTGATTACTTCGAGGGGATGGTCGCTAAAGCACTTGCGGGAGAAATGCACTAATCACATGATCACATGATGTGGGTCTTCACGTTCGAATGTGTTTTCGGCTACCTCTGAATGGAGGAGCTCATCTGTATTTAGTGTCGTCCACTTGTGATCCGATCGACCATAACGCATATCTTAATACCAGACTTTATTTATATGCTTGCTCTTATAAACATGATGGTTGACTTTTCACGGGTTCCAGTATTCCAGCCTATGGATCTGATGGTTGAAGCGAGTCCACGGCGGGTGTACGCCAATGCTCACACGTACCACATCAACTCAATCTCGGTCAACAGTGACCACGAGACCTATCTCTCTGCCGACGATCTCCGGATCAATCTATGGCACCTGGACTTCACCGACCGCAGCTTTAGTATCCTATTTGTCCACGTGTAATTATAGTCATGCTAATAACAGGAATTACTGTCTTTTGTTATCCAGGTAATAGTATCGAGAAAGTATGCATCGCCCACTGATATTGTTATGTGTATTGCAGAACAAAAACATCAAGTGCTTTTCCTAAATGCCAAACTCTGATTGACTAACTTTACACAATTTCGCATTTATTTATATAGCATTTATGCAACACTTATCCCAGCTGGAAATGCAACTGAAGAATATTTAGCATAGTTGCTTTTTTGATGTGAGGACAACGTTACGAGAATGCTTAGCTAAAGTGTCTTTAATCTAGATTTTAACTGGGAAAGTGTCCCGAGTTTAGGAGTAATGTAGTGTTCCTGTGAGCGGGATAGCGTTGCATTACCAGCGGGAACACGCAAAGGGATTAAATGTGCACTACTTTGTAATGCACTGCCTTGGTTAAAAGCAAATGTGCAAATGCGTAAAGGTGCAAAAATGCTCTACCTCCTTTGTTGGAGTTTGCTATCCTAGACGGCGCTATGAAAAGTCCAATGTTTTGCAAGCGTGAGGGATTGTGGTGCAATATAAGATCGGCGTAATACACCGAAGCTTAACCATTTAAGGCCTTATACTGTATGTAAATATCTTTGATACAGGACTTAATAGGTAACCAGAGGATTATATTGGGGTTATATGCCATTTCAGAGGGTCAGAGTACAAAGGGTTTTATGAGTCCCATCCTCCTAAACTGAGAGCACTGCTGCTACTTTTACAGTAGAGTATATACTGCACATTCCCACTTTGATTTCAGACATTTCTTCTCTCTGTTTAAAGGCACACTGATTCTCATTTTAAGTGAATGAGCTTTAAATGGGCAGCTCTTTCAATTAAAGTGCACCTATTATGCAAAATCCACTTTTAGAAGTGGTTTGGACATAAATGTGTGTTGGCACTGTGTGAACACAGCCACTCTACAAAGAAAAAAATCCACCCTCTCCTTTTTTAATCCACATTAAACTCTCATTAGACATGCCATTTTGATTCTCTTGTTAATGTGATGTCACACTGATGAAGCCCCACCCACGGCCACTGACAGACAGAGTTGCCTTACTATAGTTTTGTACTGTACACTCAATAGTAAGATACTATCGTCTCCGACTGTGTCTTCACAAGAATCAGATCTATTTTAATTGAAAGCACTCACTGTCTCTGTTTGTAAGGGAGTGAGGAGCTTTAACTCGTTTGCATTTAAAGGTACAGACACACAATTTTTTTTTTGCTCTCACCCAAATAGTTGCACTTTGGACATTTTGGGTATTTTGAGCTGAAACTTCACAGACCCATTCTGAGCACACCTGTGCCTTATATTACATCTTGTAAAGTGGGCATAATAGGTGCCCTTTAAATAAAATGTAGATTTCTTACTTGCATTTGAACCGCCGTTTACTTCTTAACCACTGACCGCTCTCAGACATCGTTGATATCAAGCCAGCTAACATGGAGGAGCTGACGGAGGTGATCACAGCGTCAGAGTTTCATCCGCTCCAGTGTAACACGTTTGTGTATGGCAGCAGTAAAGGCTCAGTACGGCTGTGTGACATGAGGGCGTCTGCTCTGTGTGACCAACACTCCAAATGTAAGTGTCATAATCCATTTATTACCTTCTCATGTCTTACAGTTTCTTACAAACATGACATCAACAGTTGTGTGGTCTAAAATTATGCTGACCGCAGCTTCTGCAAAAGCTTTCAATACTATTTCTGTGGAAAAAAAATTTGAGGATCTTTTTGAGTTTTTTGTCAGTGTTGAATGATCAACACTCCGAGGCACACTTATCTTGCATTAACCAGTTTCTCACGTTTGTTATTGTAGTGTTTGAGGAACCTGAGGACCCCAGCACGCGGTCCTTCTTCTCTGAAATCATCTCATCCATCTCAGATGTCAAGTTCAGTCACAATGGGCGTTACATGATGACCAGAGACTATCTGACGCTGAAGATCTGGGACCTTCACATGGAGAGCCAACCTGTGGAAACACACCAGGTACAGTATGATGGCACCTGTTAAATTGTGGGATTTTTGTTGTTTGCACCAAAAAATATTTACACTGGACATTTTAAAGAGAAATATGATGCATTAACCACTAGGTGGCACCTGGAATTCAATTCTTCTGTATACTCGGAAGGTTTTCAAGTGCAGGGGTTTTCAAACTGGGGTCTGGGGATGCCCAGGGGTCACCAAGAAGGTTCCAAAGGGTTCCCATGAAATGTTTTCTTTCCCATGAAATGTTTCTTTATAAAAATGTGGATATATATTTTAGGAAAGGGGTCCGCTATTGTGCATTTGAAAAGAATAAGATGTCATTTTGAATGTTAAAGACACAATGATGAGACATTTCAACACATTTATCTATTGTAACTCGATATGTTTTTAAGTGAGAAAGAAATAATGGCTGTATATTTATAAAATAATTAATACCAAACACATGCTTATTGTGAGCAGAAGTGCGTCATTAGCTGAAGCAGGCGTACAGGCTTATTATATCATATTAATTGGCAACTGAGTGGATGTTATAATAAAAACATGCATGATTTGTAATATTCATAAAGTTGAGAAGTTTGTTTGTGTGACACTATTTTGTCTCTCCGCAGGTCCACGGTTATCTTCGAGGTAAACTTTGCTCACTGTATGAGAACGACTGTATCTTTGATAAGTTTGAATGCTGCTGGAGGGGCGATGACAGGTGAGATGATGTTTTGTAGATGTGACTCATGACTCAGGATCATTATAACGTGAACTAAGCATGTTAATAACTTCAACACATTTTGATAATGTTCTGTTTGGCATGATAAAAGCAAACACTGTGCTGAAAGACAGGGATGCTCTTTTACGGCTGTATCATTGTGACCCAAAGGGGTCTTATCCTTTTATCTTTGACTAACATACTGCTGACATATAAACCCTATTCAAACAGCACTTTGGTCCCAGAAAAACCGTAAAATTGGAAGAGAGGCTTCTGTGTGAAAACAAAACGTCCCGTAAATGTTTTGGGATCACTCCCATAAAGAGGACCTAGAAACATTGCCGTAACAAACACGGAAAGCATTCTGTGTAAACAAGAAGTAAAAACAATGTCGTAAGGGGGGTGCCGTAGTGAGGACACGCTTGTCATTGTAGCAAAAAAGCAGAGATTAGGGAGCTTGTCACTATCCGTGCCAAAGCTGAGATCATTCACCAGCATTACAGAACAGTGCATCACGCGCTCCTTATGATCTTGACATAAACAAAAATTCATGCACGTGGTTTCTAGATAGAGAAACTTCAGACGCGGTACTTAAATATAGGACTTTAAATACATCGCCTGTGTTTATGGGATCATTATGGTATGTGTATGAATGCATGCACAGATTCCGGAAAATCATTGTCATTGTGAATGAACCAAAAATTCAACAATTCCAGACAAATCCCGGGACGCATTTTCCATGTATTTTCCGTAATCTCTGTGTAAAAAGGGCTGTAAAAACAAAAATTCTAGTAGGGCTGCATGTTTTGTAATGTGACTACTACGGGTGCACACATAGCGATGTTTATGCCAAAGCAATATATTGTGCAGCCCTAATATTAACTCCAACTAATTATACAGAGCTTTCTTAAGGAGACACTCCACTTTTTTGGGGGTATGCTTATTTTCCATTTCCCCTAGAGTTACATTTGACTTTTAACATTTGGGAGTCCATTCGGCTGATCTCCGGGTCTGGCCGTGCCACTTTTGGCATATCTTGGCATAATCCATTGAATCTGATTATTAGACCATTAGCATCACGCTAAAGAATATCCAAAGAGTTTTGATATTTTTCCTATTTAAAACTTGACTCTTCTGTAGTTAAATCGTCTACTAAGACCTACTAAAAATTAAATGTTGCTATTTTCTAGGCAGATATGGTTAGGAACTATACTCTCATTCTGGTGTAATAATCAAGGACTTTGTTGCTGTAACATGGCTGCAGCAGGTGTTGTGATATTACGCAGCGCCTGAAAATAGTCCCCTTGGTTACTTTCAATAGCACGGGACTATTTTCGGCAGTGTGTAATATCACTACGCCTGCTGCAGCCATGTTACGGCAGCAAAGTCCTTGATTATTACACCAGAATGAGAGTATAGTTCCTAGCCATATCTGCCTAGAAAATAACAACTTTTAATTTTCCGTTGGTCTTAGTACACGATTTAACTACATAAGAGTCAAGTTTTACATAGGAAAAATATCCAAACTCCTTGGTTATTTTTTAGCGCAATGCTAATGGACTAATCAGATTCAATGGATTGTGCTAAGCTATGCTAAAAGTGGTACTGCCAGAACCGAAGATCAGCTGAATGAATTCCAAAATGGGAAAGGGTCAAATGTTTAACTCTAGGGGGGCTGGAAAATAGGCATATCTTCTAGGAAAGTGGAGTGTCCCTTTAAGACTGACCAACCAGTTCATTTCTAACATGCAATCTCCTCTCTGTTACAGTGAGGTAATGACAGGCTCCTATAACAACTTCTTCCGGATGTTTAATCGCGACACCCAACGGGATGGGACCCTGGAAGCCTCTTGGGAAAACTGCTCCCCAGGCTGCCCAGTCAAGACCTGGCGGGTGTGCGCGGGAAGCAGGCGTAAGAGGAACGAGATCGGAGTGGACTGCCTGGACTTCAGCAGAAAGATCCTCTACACCTCCTGGCATCCTCAGGATAACATTGTTGCCTTGGCAACAGTCAATAACCTTTATGTATTCCAGGAGAAACTGAATCAGGAATTTTAATCTGGTTAAGGAGTTAGACAGGATTCGTTCTAAACTAGTATCCATGCACAAACTCTCCGGAAAATCATATTAACCTCTGTAGTCTGGGAAAAACTTTTGGATTATTATGTACGTTGAAACACTGTCGACTGAAAGAAGGGGTTTGTTTCTTTTTGTTTGTTTTTGTTGAGCTGTCATGTTTAGTTTTAAACATCAAGTCATCAGATTCATTGCAGACACGTGTCCCGCAGAATCTAGTTCAGAAAGTTTGCATAATCATGACACTGAATCAGTTGTACGAAACCTTAAAATTCTCATGCACTAATCGCCCCTTGAAAGTTCCTCTCTTCTGAACTCAGGCCTTGTGTGCCAGTAACTCAGTTTAATGCCTGAGATTCGTCCTCAAGTGCAATTGACTTGACGCAGGGTTCCTGAATAACTACATTGTTTCTGATTAAATCCATTATGGGTAGACCAATTGTGGCATTATTTTATGCAATATCTTAATCTTGGTCAAAAAGAGACTTGGTAATTGGTCTCTTACTGTTTTATAGGGAGACGCAAATGTTTTAAGACCTAAGTACGTACATATTTGTGCAGATGTGCATGTTTTATAACGTCTTATGATTTTGGCATCTTGTGTGTGATTTCTTTGCAGCCTTTTAATATGAAATGGGTCCTGTGAGAAGAGAATGCTCTAGATATTTTTATATGAAATATTGTCCTAAACAGTATTTAGTGTGTTTCACGCAGTCATGTTACTGTCTATGAGCTGTTGATTGATGCAGAATGATTCTGTATAATTGAGTGTTTACACGGAGATCAGGCCTGCTGTATATGAACAAACGCTGATGTATGTTTCATTTTGTCCTAATAGTTGTAAAACCCAAATGTAAAATAAAACTTAATTTTAAGACTGAAAATTCATCTTGTCGAATGCATTTTTAGTTAGAGGTCCGTATGTATACTGTTGCAGAATTTATTGTAGTTTACTATAGTAAACTGTGGTAAAATAACTAGATATTATAGTGTTTTTAAACACTGTATACTACAGTATTTACTGCTTCATGTAATACTACAAAATACATGTACTACATGTCACACTACAGTATTTTTCAAGTTTTGGGTATGATTACGTCACGCGGGAGCTCAGGTGGGGCCATTCAGGGGCCGCAGATGCATGCGTGCGCGCGTGCACGGGGAGGGCGGTAGCGTGCCATGTTGACGACGGACGCGAGCGAGCGACTGGAGAGGCAACATGTCCACCGCAGCCGCCGAGCAGATAAACAACAATGAAGAACCGGGACTTAACGGTAAACCCCGTCCGTGTCTCGAGATTGAGTCAGTTGTAGCGTTAACGTGGCTGTTTGCATGGTTTTAATATTCTCTGGAGCTTTTTATGCAATCTATTGTTTATTTTTTTGCTCAATGGCTGGAATTTCCTCTTCGGGGAGGTGCTAAGGGGCGGGAGCTTTTTGATTGCGTGTTAACGCGAGCGCCAATGAAAGCAGGCTGGTTAGAGTTCGTGCGTTGTTGCGCAGCCAGTGACATCACAGTACTGCGAGAGCGAATTCGAAACGAATCGTTCTCGCGGTACTGTGATGTCACGTTTTGTTCGGTATGCGCAGCCACTATAAAGTTAAATGTGCTTGAGACGGGGCCGTTGTGACGTTGCCTAGCAACTCGAAGTGATTGATTGGAACGCGAGCCAATCGCTAGTTTCACAATAAGTTCGTGCGATGAGGAGGCGGGGCTTCGATATCAAAACAAGGCGAAGATTCTGCTGAGAAAAATGGTGACGGTGGGCGGGGCTGTTTATTATTAAAGAAATTGTTACAATGTAACAGAATACATTTTGATCAAGCTCATGGTGCTATATTTAAACTCACTTGTTTATTGTGATTTATGGTGTATTCCTGAAAGGCTGTGCCCTTATTTTATTGTAGCTAGCTTTCTTTTCTTTTTTGGGACAAGGCCTGATAAATATTAACATTAATATTGAAGTTGTTTTGTGTGTTTGTGTACATATTTGTAGCATTTTTTAAATATAAGTCGAATTGCATTGAGTTACTTGTGTCAGTTCTGTATTTAGTATTTGTCTTTAGTCATTCTGCAATCATTACTGCAATGTTTTTTTGCAGTTCTGTGAATACCTTGAGCTTTTCAGAATTTTATTAATGTGTGAAATGCTTTGCACAGACCAGGGCTAAAATGTATTATCAATATTATAAATTTTTTTGTTTGTTTGTCTCAGTTAAACATTTTCAGATTCCTTCTTTTCCTTCAAACATTCCCATTGGATGCATGTTGGAAAAACAATTGTTTAATGGTTCCAAAACAGCTTAATAAAAACAAGATAAAACAGAAAAATCATAGGACAACAAAGTAGCAAAGTACAGTGGCTAAAAGTTAATCTACAGTAGTGAGCGGAGTAATAATGCAATGTATGCGTACCGTATATGTAACGTAGTTCTAAGTTAAGCTAATGTCAGCTGATTCCCAAAGGGTTGAAAAAACTCCTAGGAGAAAAATCATGTGGGGGAAAAGTCCTTGGGAGGAAAAAACCCTTGAAGGAGAACCATGCTTAGCTAATCCTATAGAGCAGTGTTTCCCAACCAGGGGGCCGGGGCCCACATGGGACCCCTAGCAGATTTCTAAGGGGGCCTCAAGATGACTTAAAGGTCACGTTTTTCCTGATCCCATTTCTCAAACCCTGGGTAGTTTGTACTGTTGCTGTAATAGCATAAATAATACCTGTAAAATGATAAAGCTCAAAGTTCACTGCCAGGCGATATATTTTCTTTAATAGAATTCGCCTTTCAAAGCCTACAGCAAACGGCCGGTTTGGACTACAGCCCTCTATTTCCTGCTTTAATGACGTCAGTAAAATTGGTTTTTGACTTAACTCCGCCCACATGAATCCGTCAGTCACCAGCTTTGGCTCAAACGGCTCTGCTAAGCTAAGCTGCTATCGAATCACAACACACTAAACAAACTACACAATCAGAACTCATTACGTATTTCTGAAGGAAGGACTTCATAGAACAAGGAAGACATCAGCCTGTTTTTAGGACAGTGAAAACGGCGCTATACAGATAAGTAAATTGTGTGAAAAATACCACGTTTTTTACATGTTATATTGCCCACTATAAACACAATCAAAGCTTCAAAAACACAGAAAAATGGGAGCTTAAAAATTATTATTTTTTTTAAATGGACAAAACAAGCATTAAATGAAGCAAAAATCAAGATGTTTTTAATTTTTTTGGCCATTTTAGTAGCGAATATATAGATCTGTCTAGTCATTCCAAGCTCTAGTTTATTTTATTTGAAAAAATTTGAGGGAGTGGGGGGGGCCTTCAAATATTGTTGTGGGCAAAAAGGTTGGGAACCACTGCTATAGAGGATATACTATATATTGAGTACTATATTAGACATCGGCTGGGCATCACAATGACGGGAGGCCAGTAGATCAATGATTTAAAGAGATTCACATAGCGGGAACTGGGTCTTTTAGTCTCAGGACAAGACAGGGAGAGAAGCAAAATCCTATGTGACGTTACATTTTGTCTAAGCTTTCGAATTGGGTTTGAAAGTAGTTTTAAACGTATCATCTGTTATATACTTATTAGCTGCATAATGCATTTAATTGTTGCACTTATGAATCTATCGGTTATTTTTAGTATTGCATATTAAAACAAAACCTAACACAACAAACAAAACGACATTTAACTTGGCCATACTGATGAAAAGTGCCTTTGTCTCCAATGCATTTTATGGACCCTGCTGCTTTCCGGACATCAAAGAGCTTTTAGAAGGTCTATAGTCATGAAAAGAGTGTTAAACATTTCGCTTGTTGTTTTTCAGTGACTTTAGGTTTATAAGCGTCGGTGACACACAGACAGATCTTGATCACAGTCACAGCAGGAAGATGAGAAAGTGAGAAACAGAGGGTGGTTTGGTAGACTACAGATTACATAATTCCCTTCAACTCCAATGTATTTATTCAAAACTAACAAGCATATAGGCTTTGGATTTTTTTTAAACGGTAAAGATAGGGTTTATTTTATCTGCTCCTGTATAAGTCCCGGCAGATTTGTATCGTTTGGATGCGAGGTGAAATCAGATGCCTCTCCGAGGTAAAGTCATTGGACTGATGGACAAAAGCTTTACCATGGCAACAGTTCTGTAAGGCAAATGCAGAAGTGTTGTGGGCTGTGAGGTGTAAGACAATGATTAAATATGCTTGTTTAAACCGTTTGAATCAGTGCCAATTCATGCACACTACTGTGGCCTCTTTGGCTTGATGCAACCACCAAGACCGTCTTAGCATGACGTTTCACTCCGCACGATTCAAAGCAATGGACATTTCAGATATAGCTCTTATTTAATACATGACCAAAATGGAGAACTACCAAACCTGGAAATGCATCTAGCAAAGGTCACTGAGGAGCACACATCACATTGTTGAAGCATCATGGCACCTTTGTTTCCTAGCAACAAAGAGGGTCAGACAAAATGCATATGTGTGTCATGTTTGCACCAGGTCAACAGAGAAATCTGTGCTTTATTTACTGGGAGGAGGTTTGGCTGTCTTTCGGTCTTTCTTATTTCCCAGCGTCTGTGTTTCAGGATCCTGGGTGGAGCTGGAAATGAATGGAAACACTCAACAGCAGAACCTCAGTGTGCCCTCCGTGCTTGGGAACGGGAATGAAGGCGAGATCCAGGCCTCACAGGCCCTAGAGACCGTGCAGGAGGAAGAGGAGGCTCTTACAGGAGGACTGGAGCACGTACCATCATCATCCTCTATCCATAATGGAGATATGGAGAAAATATTACTGGATGCTCAGCACGAGTCTAGCCCCAGTAGCTCCTCCTGCAACAGGTATGAAGATTTATGCACACATTCTTGTTTCTGTGATGTGTTTTTTAACATTGCATTTGAATTGTGTTTTAAAGCCCACCGCGACCTCACAGCCCTGAGCAGGATGAAGGCCAGATCATGTTTGATGTGGAAATGCCCAGCGAGAGAGACTGTCAGGTAAATATATGAATTTACTGTACTGCAGCTAGGGTTAGTGTTTTTTGTATACACATCTTTTCATATTTCTTCCAGTCAGAGGATGATGGTTTGGAGAAGGACAGAGATGATGATATTCTCATGAATAAAGGGGAGAGTTGGGTGGCTGACTGGTCCAGTCGACCAGAAAACATTCCCCCAAAGTAAGTACATGTATGTTACAGTATGTGATACAGACATGCGTATACACTGCAAAAAATGATTTTAAAGAAAAAAATTCTTAGTGTTTTTGTCTTGTTTTCAGTAAAAATATCTAAAAGTTCTTGAATTGGGATGCTTTTTCTTGATGAGCAAAACGACCAAAAATATCAAATTAAGTGACTTTGTGCATAAAACAAGCAAAAAAAATCTGCCAATGGGGTCAGCAAAAAAATCTTGAAGATTATTCTTAAACACGTACCTCAAGAAAAATTAGCTTACCCCATTGGCAGATTTTTTTGCTCGTTTTATGCACAAAATCACTTAAATTTATCTTTTTGGTCTAAAAACTAGACTTATTTTTATGGGTCTTTTTGCTCATCAAGAAAAAGCATCTTAATTTAAGATTTTTTTTAGATATTTTTACTGAAAACAAAAGAATTTTTTTCTTGAAAATATTTTTTGCAATGTATGTCAGTCCTTCCAGAAAAATGCAGAGTTTTTTTGTGATTGATGCAGGCATAAATTCTCGATTTGGCAGCACGTTTTCTTTAAAAATGTGATGGAATATTTGGTATATTTAAGCAATTTTATGCAATGAAATTTCGGGAATTTGCAAAAACTTTTCAATGATGTTCACGTCGCGTAATTTTGTCACTTCATAACGTTCCCATGGCAACAGGGGACATGGCTGCGCTTGTGTGAAGTAAATTCAACTTAAATTTCAACTTTCTGCAAAGATATATGTCACTCCTGCTACGAAAATGCGGGGATTATGAAATCATGCAAGCCACGTATAATTTATGCGGCGAAAGTGTGGCGTATTTAAAAAAATGCGGCCCCGCATAAATATGCGAAAGTCCACTGTGGCTGAGTATGCATTGAATCATGCGATGGGATAATCGTGTTTTTCTGGAGGGACTGTTATTTCCATTTGTCTGTGTGCTTTATGCATATTTAAAGGGGACATTTCACAAGACTTTTTTAAGATGTAAAATTAATCTTTGGTGTCCTCAGACGGTGTGAAGTCTACCATATAGATCATTTTTAATAGCATGATAAAATTGCCACTTTGTAGGTGTGAGCAAAAATGTGCTGTTTTGGGGTGTGTCCCTTTAAATTCAAATGAGCTGATCTATGCACTAAATGGCAGTGCTGTGGTTGGATAGTGCAGATTAAGGGGCAGTGCTATTAAAATAAGAACCCCTTCTGACATCACAAGGGGAGCCACATTTCAATGACCTATTTTTTCCACACACTTGCAGATAATGGTTTACCAAAACTAAGTTACTGGGGTTTTTTCACATTTTCTAGGTCGATAGAAGCAATGGGAACCCAATTATAGCACTTAAACATGAAAAAAGTCAGATTTTCATGTTTATCTCGCTTTTAAAGAATTAAGGGACAGTTTTCCAGACAGCGTTTAGATTTACCCAGGACTATGCCTTAGTTATAATGAGACATTTTAGTAGTTTTTACAAACAAACCTTACAAAAACACAATACTGGTGTGCATCTTGACACATAACAATGGCACTGATATATGTTAAGATACGTCAGTGCAAGATGGTTTTAAATTAAGGCAGCTCAAACATGCATTGTAGTCTAGGACTAGGATAAGTCCTGTTCCGGAAAACCGCCCTAATAGGTTTATCCAGCTGGGTGTGTTTCACAGGGACACGGACCTACTGCTAAAAATTATACTTTATAAAATATATAAATTCTGGATGCAATAGAGTGCCGCAGGGAAGACATATCGACGCTGGTCCCCTCGCAAAAAAGCCCATTCGTTTTTCTGATAGACTTTTGGATTTTCGCAAAAAAATAAGCTCTGTGTTTAACAAAAGTTTATGACTCTGACACGTTTTGCCCAACATGTTAATCCTCACAGATGAATACAAACTTTATGAAATTTGATTGGGAAAAATTAATGGGCTTTTTAGTGAGGGAACCAGCGTCCCGCTAACTTCTGGGTTACCCTACAAAAATACGTTATCTCTGTGGCACTCTATATGTCAGGTTTGATGTCATGCATGTGCCAAATCTTATTTTAATATATGCTTGATTTTACAAAAAAAATGTTTTTGATTTAAAGGGGTCATATCATGAAAATCTGACCTTTTCCATGTTTAAGTGCTATAATTGGGTCACCATTGCTTCTATCAACCTAAACTATGTGAAAAGATCAACCCAGTAACTTAATTTTGGTAAACCATTCTCTGCAAGCATGTGAAAAAATAGGGCTCCCCGTGTGATGTCAAAAGGGGAAATACCGCCCCTTAAACTGCACTATCCAATCACAGCCCTGCATTTAGTGCAGAGATCAGCTCATTCGCATTTTTAAGGACACACCCAAAACGGCACATTTTTGCTCACACCTACAAAGTGTCAATTTTAACATGTTATAATAAATTATCTATGTGGTAACTAGAACTTCACATATGTACTCTGAGAGGACACCAAAGATTTATTTTACATCTTAAAAAAGTCTTGTGAAATGTTCCCTTTAAAGTCAGCGTTCCCACGGGTCCTTGAAATCCTTGAAAGTTTGTGAATCTGGGGGAAAAAATTCAAGGCCCTGGGAAGTTTTTGAAAATATACATACATAGATACAGGTCATTGAAAGTGCTTGAAAGAAGTTTTCAGGAAAAAAATCCATATTATTCCCTGTGTAGTGTAAGACAATATAAAAATTCTAGACTTTTTAAGCACACGTGCTAAACTGTACGCTTTAAATGCTTATATCTTCTGTATGCCAATGTTCATACCAAAATGCTTTTTTGCATAGTTGTGTTTGACACATAAAAACGTTTCGGGTTAAGTATGCAACTGTTGTTCCCTGAGAAGGGAACGAGACGCTGCGTCTCCCTTGCCATACTTCCTGCGTCCCTGTAACGCCATCTTTGGCAATATTTCAGATAGTGATATTCTTTCTGGCTCTCGTGTCACCCTGTCTTTGTCGTTAAGCCTCACACAGTGTGTTGAATTACACATTCAGACGCACTTACGAAAAGGGAACTCGAAAGTGAACTGTAACAATGTATCTTAAAAGGTAAGACAATGTAACCTTGCTCTCCCCACATTAAGTCCTTGAATTTGAGAGTATTCGACCTGGAAAGTCCCAGAAAGGTCCTTGAATTTGAAGTTAACTAAAGTGTGGGAACCCTGTAAAGTGATAGCTCTAGCTTTCACAGTTGCTTGTGATGATGAAGGTTTTGTCACAATAATTGATCTTCGACCTCTCGCAGGGAGTTTCACTTCCGCCACCCGAAGCGTTCTGGATCTGTGACTCTCAGCATGAGGAAGACGGGTGCTATGAAGAAGGGTGGTGTGTTTTCTGCAGAGTTTATCAAAGTCTTTGTGCCCTCATTGCTGCTCACCCACATCCTGGCCCTGGGACTGGGGTAAGTGTTTTGCTTAATCTAACCATAATGAATGTTTTGATGTTTTATAAACCCGAAAAATTACAAAATGACAGCAGTCCAAATGCATGGCCCTATACTTTTTTTTTTTAGGATCTACATTGGGAAAAGGTTGAGCACACCCTCCACCAGCTCATTTTAAACCCGATCAGACCTGGTGCCTGGACGCCCCATCTTCACGAGAGAAAAAGTGTAAAAGCAGTGGCCAAACGTGTGTGACAAATTCTCTCTCTTTCTCTTTCTCTCTCGCTCTCCATCCATCTTTCTCTTGTCTATGGCTCTCTCTCTCATCCCACTGGCATCTGGTGTTTGCTACTGTGGTCCTGATTCACCATGAAGTTCTCGCTGTCCTGCAGTTTTTACTTTCTGATGCCGTAACTCCTTGACTCATATTAGATGTTTTTATTTGTCTTTTAATTTGAAAAGGTACTACATATTTCGCTGACCTCCTGTATTACCCATTGCATCCACCGCATTATTACACATTTTTCTGTGTGACAAACTTTATAGGTGGCTGATCGAAGAGTCTGCAGTGGCTCAGCGTTGCACAGGTGTACCTCCGAATATTTAACATCTCAATTACTCTGTTAGGTACCGCTGGACAGAAACACAGTATAGTGCCGTATTTGTGTAAATTGGCCCTTAATAGGAATTTGTCTAAAATGAAGTTTATGACATTTAATCGTAGAGATGTCCAAGATCATTTTGTTATGAGTCTGCATCGTAAATGCACAAAGCTTTATTTCGATTATTTATTTATTTAGTCTGCTTCATGACCTTAACTGACCTAGTGATGCTTTCCATGTTAGTGTGCTGCTTATTGCATTGCAACATGATGTTACAACAATTTAGAGATTTACTTTGCATAGAATGTAAAACTTAAGAGGCAATAACTTAAAAGTCCAGATTTGCACCCAAATTCTTCTTATAGCGGGAAAGAGTCGATTCAACAGACACAATAATAATTAAACCACCAGTTTAAAGGAGCCAACTGGTCATAGTAGTTAACACAAACACATATTTGCCTTGATGCATATCCAGTTGTTTCAGACCGGGTTCACAGCGGTCTATTTCAGTGCCAAAGGGTTTCCACTGTGATGGTACATCTGGCAAGCCAACACGAGTCTCCTCATGTTTAAATGAAGATCACTGCAGTGCAAAAAATGATTTTCAAGAAAACAATTTCTTGGTATTTTTGTCTTGTTTTTAGTAAAAATATCTAAAAATTCTTGATTGACATGTTTTTTGTTGATGAGCAAAACGACCCAGGAAGGTGGGTCTTGTTTTTGGAGCAAAAATATCAAATTTAAGTGATTTTGTGCATAAAACAAGCAAAAAAAAAATTGCCAATGGGGTAAGCAAAAAATCTTGAAAATTTTTCTTAAACACTAAATTAAAAAAAATTCAAGAAAATTTAATTTAATAATTAATAATAAAAAGTAGTAAAATAGAAAAGCTATTTCAGAAAAGCAATAAGGTAATTCAAAGCAAAAAATTACTTTTTTGTCTAGTATTTTTGTCTTGTTTTCAGTAAAAATATAAAAAAAATATTAAATTAAGATGATGAACAAAATGACCTAAGTCTAGGTTTTAGACAAAAAATATACAATTTAGGCAGATTTGTGCTTAAAACAAGCATAAAAATCTGCCAACGGAATAAGAAACAATTTCTTGAATTAAGTGTTTATGAAAAAAGTAAACTTGTTTCAGGGAATTTTTTCTTGTTCCATTGGCAGATTTTTTTGCTTGTTTTAAGCACTAATTTACTTTAAAAAAAAATTGTCTAAAAACTAGACTTATTATCCTAGGTCACTTCGCTCATCAACACTGCAAAAAAAGATTTTCAAGAAAAACATTTCTTAGTATTACGCACAAAATCACTTCAATTTGATATTTTGGTCTGGTAACTGGACCTGTTTTCTTGGGTTGTTTTGCTCATCAAGAAAAAGCATCTTAATTTAAGAATTTTTTTATATTTTTCCTGAAAACAAGACAAAATACTAAGAACATTTTTTTCTTGAAAATCATTTTTTTGCAGTGTGCACACTCAGTTTGATTTGAGATGAGGATTTTTTCCGATTTTTCTCCATGTTGACAACACCGTTGAGTCTTTGGTTTACTGTGAATATTATATTATTAATAGGCCTGGCGTTACCATAGTTGTGTATTATATGCCATTTATATGTACATTTGTCAAGCTAACAGAGGTTACAGTAAAAACTGGCGATTCTGTATCCTATGTACATATTTAATGCAATGTAGCTTTAGCTTTACAGATAGGAAACATGTGTACAGTTACATCATTAAAGACGTCCATGTTTCACACCAAATTCGAAAAGGGGTGGGGGTAAAATCATAATGCATGCACAGACTTTGAAAGACATTGAAATGGGACCTTGGTGTTTTCTTAACACGCTTTATTTTCACTCTTAAGTAGCCTACACTTCTATGAAGTTTCACAAGCAAAATGTGATCCTAAAATAGTAAACACCCGACCTGGATCCTTTTGCTATGTTCACTTTTACAAGAGGCTGATTTTCTGTTACTTTAACTGTTCCTCAAATTTAGTCCGCACCTGTTTTGAGCCCCATTACCTGTGTGTGTTATGATGAGCTGTGGAGGGAGGGGCAGAATAAGAACTGTGAATGAAGAAGAAGTAGCTCATGTCAGCAATGATAAACTAACCCTACCCTGAATGTTGGAGGGATCACAATATTACACATTTTACGCACATAAACTGTTGTATTTTTTGTTGTTGTTTTGAATTTTTGCTTATATTAGTGTGGATTCTGGAGGGCGGGGCCCTCGTGACTGACAGCTCCTGGATGTGTTAGCTTTGATTTCTAATAGTGACTGGAGCAATGAAGTAAACATCATGTAGTTTCTTTAATTTGTCAGATACTGAAGGAAAGCTAAATAATATTAAAATGAAAAATATAACCTGACGTTCTTGAGAATTCATCTTTTTCTTTCATTGTCATTTCATTGTTTGTTTGTTTTAATTTTTTTAAGTTAGGAAATGATTTGAAAACCATTGTTTTCACATTCATACTATATTTCAGCTATAAGGTTCAAAATGCTGTGCTGTATTGTGAATACATTATGTTAGGCACGAAGCACAGTAGTTTAGATATTTACACTACACTGTCAAAAAAACAAAATGGTCAAAATATGTACCCCAGCTGTACTGCAAAAAATGATTTTCAAGAAAAAAATTCTTAATATTTTTGTCTTTTTTTCAGTAAAAATATCTAAAAATTCTTAAATTAAAATGCTTTTTCTTGATGAGCAAAACAACCCAAGCAAATAAAAAAAAATTACATTAAAGGTGATTTTGTGCACAAAACAAGCAAAAAAAATCTGCCAATGGGGTAAGCAAAGAATATTTTGGCAGATTTTTTTGCTTGTTTATTTTTTGCACAAAATCACAAAATTTGATATTTTTGGTATAAAAACTAGACTTATTTTCTTGAAATTTTTCGATATTTTTTGCTGAAAACAAGCCAAAAATACTAAGACATTTTTTTCTTGAAAATAGTTTTTTGCAGTGTAGAACGACCTCAACACTGCAAAAAATGACTGTCTTAGTATTTTTGTTTTGTTTTTAGTAAAAAATGTCTTTAAAAAAATCTTAAATTGATATGTATTTTCTTCACTGCAAAAAATTATTTTCAAGAAAAAGATATCTTAGTATTTTTGTCTTGTTTTCAGTAAAAATATCTAAACATTCTTAAATTAAGATGCTTTTTCTTGATGAGCAAAACGACCCAAGAAAATAAGTCTAGTTTTTAGACCAAAAATATCAAATTTAAGTGACTTTGTGCATAATACTAAGAAATGTTTTTCTTAAAAAATTATTTTTGTGCAGTGTTGATGAGCGAAGTGACCTAGGATAATAAGTCTAGTTTTTAGACAAAAAAAAACTTTAAGTAAATTAGTGCTTAAAACAAGCAAAAAAATCTGCCAATGGAATAAAAAATTTTTTCTTGAAATAAGTTTACTTTTTTCATAAACACTTAATTCAAGAGGTTGTTTCTTATTCCATTGGCTGATTTTTATGCTTGTTTTGGGCACAAATTCGCTTAAATTGTCTTTTTTTTGTCTAAAAAATAGACTTATAGGTCATTTTGGTCATCATCTTAATTTATGAATTTTTAGATGTTTTTGCTGAAAGCAAGACAAAAATACTAAACAAAAAAGTAATTTTTTGCCTTGAATTACTTTATATTTTACTACTTTTTAATATAAGTAATTATTTTAAAAGTATAATTATTCTTCATTAAAACATGATCTTATTAAGCTAATAAAGGCCCTCACTACATGTTTGATCTGTACATTTCCATTTATGCATTCAGCAGAGGCTTTTATCCAACTTGCCGTGCATTCAAGCCATACACAGATTAGCCATAACATTATGACCACCTGCCTAATATTGTGTAGGTCCCCATTTGCCACCAAAACAGCCCTGACCCATCGAGACATGGACTCCACTTGACCTTTCTATCAGAACCAGCATCAATTTTTTCAGCCATTTTTAGCTACAGGAGCTCATTGGTTGGATCAAACCACACAGGGCCAGCCTTTGCTTCCCACATGACCTGTCGCCGGTTTACCGCTTTTCCTTCGTTGGACCACTTTTGATAGGGACTGACCACTGCAGACTGGGAACACCTCACAAGAGCTGCGATTTTGGAGATGCTCTGACCCAGTCGTCTATCCATCACATTTTGGCCCTTGTCAAAGTCACTCGGAGTCCTTACTCTTGCTCGTTTTTCCTGCTTCCAACCATCAACTTTGAGGACAAGTTAAGTTGCTGATAAGGTGAGTGCTGGTTCTTTTAAAAAGGTCTAGTGGATTCCATGCCTCGAAGGGTTTGAACCTACAACGTTTTGCGATGCTGACACGATGCTCTACCAACTGAGCTACAGTAACACCTGTAGACATGATATAATTCTCAATGCACATTTTGGACTTTTCCCATGTTTAACACTTGAATCAAACCATCCGCTCATTATTAAAGACTTACATCAACTGAATCAAATGTGTGTGGATGAAGGAGAAAAATCCCAGCAAGCAATACCCGTCATTTTATTTAGTCCGGCTATGAGTGACCCAATAGCCGAAATAATCAGTTTTTTGTCAAAACAACTTCCATCATATTCTATTCTAATATTCCATTATGTAAGAAGTCAACAGTGATTACAAGGTGTTTGCTTGCATTTATTTATTTTAGGCTGTAGTTAGACATCTATTTAATTTTGCCTTGTTTTAGCTTAGAGATGTGGGCTGTTTGGACGCCTATTACATGTTTTTTAAATGCAAAATTGCTTGTTGGGATGTTCAGTGTTGAAACACTTGATCAATAAGTTCTCAGGAGGACCATTATTAAAATAGTTAAAAGCGGAGTGCATGATCTCTGAAAGCCAATGTTGACATTTGAAATCACCTAAACAAAAACGCCCCTACTCCGAATCTGGACCTTCTTTTGATAGACCCGCCCCACACATACGCAACCCAGACAATAGTGTCCTTTAGTAGACACGCCCCTTACTGCTAATTGGCTACAAGTGTGTTTTGGTAGTCGGCCCGATTCTCTTTCCAAAGCGTTTTTCAGAAATTGTGCACTCCACCTTCAATAGTAATCAAACCAACATTGTAACACAAATATGATGTTTTTTACTGTATGTCATAAATCTAAGACCATCTAAACCTAGTCTAGTTAAAATGTATCTCTTGTATTCCTATATAAGTCTTACAGATGAGGAAAACTTCACAACATTGAAGTTATAACATTCTCCACACATTCTCTTTTACATATTTATCCATGTGATGGTGAATTATATGTAAAGGTAAAAGCGGAGTAGTGTCTAATCTCTGGCATGAGTGTGTGTGTGGCGTTTGATAGATTAAAACACTTTGTAAGTTAAGGGAGTGGCAACTGACTGAATGCATGACTTTTTTGAGCACTGTGAATGTGGGGTTTTGGTATTTTATGGTAAAACGTTTCTGCAGACAGACAAGCATGCGACCTGCAGTCTGACGGTGGCTTCTCCTGTCCTCGTGCATGATACAAGTAAATCGCATGCTACACGAGACGCTTTTACTCTGTTGTGTGCAAACTTTAAACATGGAAAACTACGCTTCAGTAATCATCCGGTGTGCTCAGGAACAGATAAAAGCAAAACGATCTGATCTGAACTGATCTGTTTGAGGAATAACTCATAAACATGTACGATTCTGTCATTGTTTATTCATCACAGTCTCGTATGATCTTTTATTATTTGAATACAGTTATACTTTATTAATGATCAACATCATAACTCATGACAGAATTGTGACTTATGGGTGAACTATTTCTTCTGACAGCTTATGGTTCTGGATGAAACGACTTGAATTGTGATGCTTATATCTCATTTCATTCAAGAGAGAAATTAAGCAGATTAGTCTGTTTTTGTAATTTTTTTTTAAGCATTGCCATAACATATCAGTTTTCATTCACTTGCTTTAATTATTGCATGCTAAACTATCATTTAAAGTCCTTTCGCCAACTGTGAATCATTTCATTTTGACTCTCTCGTACCTATTGTACAGTAAACAGTATATGTTGTGTAGTTCACCCAAAAATTAAAAATCTGTCATCATTTTCTCATCCTCATGTATACATTTTTATAATAATCTGATATATGATGGTAAGAATGTAACCATTGACTTTCATAGTTGAAAAAACAGATATTATGGAAGTATTGTGATAAATGATGAAGAAGATATTTTGATAAATGATGGTGAGCACATATTGATGGTACTCATTGAATTCATATTTGTTTTTCTTACTATGGAAGTCAATGGTTACAATTAGCTGTATGCTTTTCATCATTTATCAAAATAAATTTTGTGTTCATCAAAAATTTATATTATTTATACAGGTTTAGAATGACATGAGGACGAGAAAATTATGACAGAATTTTCATTTTTGGGTGTACTATCCCTTTAAAGCTCAATGTTTATCATCTGTTATGAGATTTTTAATGGTTCGAAGTTGAAATGTCCATTATTTTTTCTCCACTAAGTTCACAGTTTGGCACACAGGTGTAAGCTTTTTTTGCAAGAGCATTTTTAGACGAACTTTGTAAGATATGTATCGACTGATTGACAACACTTGTGTAAATCATGTCTTGTATTTTGTTTGCATTAAAAGTAGATAAATGATTAAGAGATCATTATGTTGTCTCTAAATGCTTTCTGAAACAAAAACGGACTGAGTTGTATGGACTGAGTTAGCAAAATATATGTTAACATTTGTATAGCATATTTATTTAGGATGAATGTTCTTGCGCCATTCTGCCCACTCACATGATTTCAGTATGCCGTAGCATACTACATACTGTGCAGTATAAATTGTATACTACCTTTTAAGTTGAAGCTAAACAAGTATGCTATATTGACATCATTATATTGCATGTGTAAATACTTAAGTGGTGTCCAGTTACAGAAAATAAATACATTGCAAAAAATTATTTTCAAGACAAAAATGTCTTAGTATTTTTGTCTTGTTTTCAGTATAAATATAAAAAAAATCTTAAATTTAGATGCTTTTTCTTGATCAGCAAAACGACCCAAGAAAATAAGTCTAGTTTTTAGAACAAAAATGGCAAATTTAATTGATTTTGTGCATAAAACAAGCAAAAAAAATCTGCCAATGGGGTAAGCAAATTTTTCTTGAATTTAGTGTTTGAGGAAAATGTTTAAGATTTTTTTGTTTACCCCATTAGCAAATTTTTTTGCTTGTTTTATGCACAAAATCACTTAAATTTGATATGTTTGGTCTATTTGATATTTTTTGCAGTGCACTGCAAAAAATTGATTTTCAAGAAAAATTCTTAGTATTTTTGTCTTGTTTTCAGTAAAAATATCTAAAAATGCTTTTTTTTGATTAGCAAAACGACCCAAGAAAATAAGTCTAGTTTTTAGACCAAAAATGTCAAATTTAAGTGATTTTATGCAAAAAACAAGCAAAAAAATCTGCCAATGGGGTAAGCAAAAAATTCTTTAATACACTAAATTCAAGAAAATTTCAAGAAAAATTTGCTTACCCCATTGGCAGATTTTTTTGCTTGTTTTATGCACAAATTACTTAAATTTGACATTTTTTCTTTGCAGTGCACTGCAAAAAATATCAAATAGACCAAAAATATCAAATTTAAGTGATTTTGTGCATAAAACAAGCAAAAAAAATTGCCAGTGGGGTAAGCAAAAAAATCTTGAACATTTTTCTTAAACACTAAATTTAAGAAAAAATAGCTTACCCCATTGGCAGATTTTTTTGCTTGTTTTATGCACAAAAATACTTAAATTTGATATTTTTGGTCTAAAAACTAGACTTATTTTCATGGGTCGTTTTGTTCATCAAGAAAAAGCAACTTAATTTAAGAATTTTTTGATATTTTTACTGAAAATCAGACAAAAATACTAAGAACGTTTTTTTCTTGAAAATCATTCTTTGCAGTGTAGCTTAAATTAAGTTTGTCTGCTGACAGTCCAAACAAATGATAAGTAGAAAAATCTCTGCATGTATTAGTCTACTTTCAGGTTTAACAGTACATACTACAGGAATAATAAGAGTAGTATGCCAGTATTCAATTGGAGAATCAGTGAAAATTAGCACATTACTGCCCCCTAAAGGCTACAAAGTGAAAGAATTTGAGTCCATACAGAGAAAAGATAGTAACGAGTAACAGCACACAATAGCATTGAACTGCACTGGGTTGCTGAATCACATAAGCTTTGTCTTAAAGGAAATGCATAGAGGACTACATATGCTAATGAGTGCTATAATGTGTATTATACGCTTTCAGTATAGTGTAGAGATAAAAAATCTGTAGTTTATTTTCAAATGCACACCCTGTTTGTTATACACAACTCAATAACATGCATCCAAATATTTTGTGATCTCATTTATCCTTTGTGAAGCAAATTGGTCCGAATAATAAAGAACGATTAGCCATGCCAAGAAAGACTGGCCATGAAATATCAAATTATTCCACACAAGAGAGGGAATTCATTGTGTTGGTTCATTGATGGAAGTCATGGACGATCAGCCTTCCCAAAAGCCATGGCAACCGTAGAAGCTCAGTGGGAGGAGCCTGTGTGTTTCCATTCACGTGATTGGCTGCTGGCAGGTGTTCTGAGGTTGCATGTGCAGAAGTGGTGGGGTCGTGTGTTTGTGTATGTGTCCACACGATAATTAGAAAAATATTACAATTTTACCCATTGCACATATTTGATTTTATGTAGTCATTAAATAATTATGTCTAATCTTCAATTAAGGTTCCACGGTTTTTAATTTGATCTTGCAGTTTAGCACTTTAGGAACATAAAACATTTGCACCTCCAAATTACATTATATAGGGCCTTGTATTATTTCTATCATTGAACATTTCTCATTTTTTCGTGTTCTTATTTTATAGTCAATATAAGTTGCTTTTTTTAAATAAATAGAAAATAGCATACATATTGAAATTAAGGGACGGGCCTTTGATCCTATACATTTTATTCTGCACTCATGTCAATACGTTAAATCCTAGAGTGCGCGCGAGTGTGTGTGTTGTGCGTGCGTCAGGGCGGGGCGTTGCGTATGCACTGTGGCCTCGGCCGCGTAAATCTCACCATCGGGGCTCTGGCTTTACGCTGCACGGGTGAGGCTGTCACTTAACACAGCGGAGATTCTTCTCTGTCTACATCTATCTGCGGCTTTATCTTCATTCATTCACCTGGATTGTTTCGACCATACGGCGGCGTTGGTCATTGAATTGCGGGGCGTCGGTTCTCCAAAAGCGCATCCAGAACATTTACGCACGGATCTCCAACCATCAGCGCCGAGATGTCCGGATACCAGGGCAAGAAAAACATCCCTCGCATCACCAGTGAGTATTCAAGGATACATAAATGATGCTGTGAAAATATTCCCACTGTGATAGAGCAGATTAATGGCATGCGCCTTCCGTGCCAAAATCCTATTATGCTATTTCATCAGGTGCTTTTAATAATGCAATTATATACATCTGAATTCTGTGGTTTAATAGCAGTCCAGTTATATATTTTTGAAAATATAACCATCATCTGCTGCTTTGTGGGTCGCTGAATTATATTAATACTGGTTAATGTAACACCAAGCTTGCATACTGGTCTAGGTTAAATTATAGGAAGCTGTTACCACATATAAAATAAGATGCATATTGTTCCAAGCAACCAACATAACAATTTATAGCTTGATGCTATTAAATATCCATTGGATCATTTTTGTGAATGATGCTCATTTGGCACATTTCTTAATTAAACATCTCTAGCATGCATGTGGAAAGCAAGCATACATTTTTTAACATGCATGACTTAAAATAAGAATAAATCTTATCCTGGTCACCAGAAAAACCTTTAAATGTTTAGATCTAATTACAGTTTAGCAGTGTATCTGAAGACATTGTGTATTATTCTAAATAAAGAACAAGGCAGTTCATCATTTTAACACAATTGTGAATGATGCCATTGTAAACATTTCAAGCATTCACCTTCAGAAGTCATTTGATTTATAACCAGTTTAAGTTGGGCTGCTTGTACAATGGCCTCAGTATAGCCACACCGAGCTGTGAGCTGGTTTCATGCTGAATGCAGAGAACGTCTCCAGAGAAAATGAATGAAAATCCTCATTTAAAAAGTAGGTCAGTGAATGCAAAGTTTATGTTGCTGTATAGAGCAATGCATATATTGTAGATTCAAGGCTGTAATGGATGCACAGCCCTTCGTTGAGCTGAATACATTGTGCATGGACTTTCCTGGTGATTTTTTAGAGATGCAGGACTGATGTGTGCAGGAATGAACAGAACTGGGACAGGACAGAAAAATGACAATGGTCTGAGAGACTCTTTCTCTCTCTTTCTCTCTCTCTCTCTCTGTCGCTTGTTGCTGGTAGATGTTGCCTTTAGCTCTCAGGCGTCAGCTTAGCTTCAGCCATCTTAAGGCATTGTGCTAAGACTGCCAGTGGGTGGCAAACGCTGATACTGTCAGCACACTATTGGTAGAGCTTTGTGTTAGCAGAGCAAAGGTCATGGGTTTCGATCCCAGGGAACACCATGCTAGAAATTAGAGAAAAATTAGAGATTAGGAAAATGGTTGGTGTGAGATATTTTACCACAAATGTGTGTTATTCTATTATAGTCAATTGTGAGCTGTTTCTGTGTTGTTGTTGTCTTTGTAGTGTCTAAAGCAGTCATGAATGAGGTTTCATTGCTGTGGTATGCAGGGCCAAAGTGTTTAAATGATTCTTGTGCTGATATAAAGAAACTGTAGGCTACACGATAAATGTTAAGATGTGGTAAAATTGGGTTTTCTATTGGATGATCAAGCATTAGTATACTTCTCTAATAGTATACTCTCTCTCTCTCTCTCTCTCTCTCTCTCTCTCTCTCTCTCTCTCTCTAGGCAAGTTTTTTTTTTGCAATCACAGATATTTTGTCTTGCCTCTCCTAACTTCATGGCCTGCAGTTTTTGAATGGCCGAGAGGTTTGCTATAGCTGAATCCTGTGGTTTTTATGTTTACCCTCTTTCTGACTTTTAATTGAACTCATTGATTTGTTAAAGTGCAGTGCTCCATTTTGTTTGAGCTCTGTTTAAATGAAAGAGTATACCTAAAAATAACTGATGTATAGCTCAACAATACATAATCATATAAAAATCACAGCTTTTGTAGCTTAAAGGTGCAGTGTGTAACATTTATAAGGGTCTCTTGACAGAAATGCAATATAATCTACATAACTGGGTGATTCTCACGAAAACTTGGTTTTAAAAATGTCAAGCATGAAAATGTAAAAATTGCTTAAATTTACTTTTTTTCCCACCAGACATTGAAGAACAAAGTCTGGAGTAAATGGGAACATTAATTTAAAACACTTTTTGTAACATAATTTAAAAAAGTAGTCCTAATCTCATTACCGCAACAGTCAGAAAACATCAACACTGACATATTTTCAAAATGACATGACAAACCTGAAAGAACATAATTTGGAGATTCTGCACATGCATTTAAAAAAATCAAAGTATTATGCTTCTATTAATTGAATTAACATTTAATAAGCATCTGTTGCGGTAATGATAATCAAAATGTCGTGTAAACATTCTGACATGACCATATTTCAAATTAACTGTAAAAAAAATGATCTTACCTGGTAGCCATCTTGAAGTAACTGGTCCATGTGCTTGGTCACTCAAAATCAAACTTCATTAAAATTCTGTATGTGTGCTTAAACTGTTCTCAAAAAGTGTTGCGGAGGATGAGAACATCAGGCATGGACACATCATTTTCCTAATTTTTCTTTATTATTATTATGCATGAATATTCAGTAAATATTTTTTTCTGTCATCTAAAGTAGTCTAGCAAAACATCCATTTATTTTTTTTCTTAATATTTTTGTGTTAATTTGATTAAATTACAACATAACGCATGTTCAAACACAGCCGGACACATTGCGGTAATGAGAATTTCAGCAGAAAATGAGATAAAATTTACAATTATAAATTCTTATGTTGAAATCACACATTGTGCAAGGTAGAACACAGTATTGTGTTAATTCTGATGCTTTTTAATGTTACTATATTACACATTTTAAAGCTAAAATCATTAGTGGTGTGGTGTTTCAATGGTTTCGTGAGAATCACCCAACTATATTATCAGCGGTATATAAAGACCTTACATAATGAACTGTTATGTGTTTATAAGAATGAGGTGTTTTTATCTACATACGCCGCGAGTCTCTTTACATAGAAGTCGCCATTTTGTGCCGCCATGTTTCTATGTTAGCCGTAAATGAGCAAACTGCGTTTTGTCACTACTGTATTTTTTCTTAAACAGCAACATGTTTGTCCTGTGGTGGCTATCATAGCTTCTCTTTACGTTTCGGTGAACGGTGGACTGAGCCGTTGGTTACAATTCACTATCTCGCTGCTAGATGCCGCTAAAATCTACACACTGCACCTTTAATAAAGCTCACTGTTAGCTAGGAGTATAATTCTGTATATACTATTTACACTAATTAACGATATCAAAAATTTCTTAGCGATATGCTCTTAACAGTAGGTGAAAATAAATGTTATATAATAAATAAAGTTATTAAATTTGCAATCAGTGTAAAAGTAATTAGATGATATCTACTGTATATTGGCAGATACTATTTGCCCTTCTATATTAGATTATCAGAATGCAATAATAACTAGCGGAGCTAGTTGCCAACAAGGGACGGTATTTGCACTTAACCTAATAGACACTCCCTATACTTGAGTCAATTGTTGACATACAGAGCTATAAACATTAATGTTGTTGAGAGATTATAGAGCTGTAGAATAATGTGGAAAGTTTCAGATAATTAGGTCTCATGAGAATTATATGAGAAATTCCTATTGAAATCTCTGATTTTATTATAGTATTATAGACCAGTAGCAAACTAATGCAAAATCTTACATTTGTTTTCATTTGAACTCATTTTGAGATCTGATTATTCTTTTTTAATTGGAGTCTGTCAAAAATGACATGTGTCTTTCTGAGGGTTCGTGTGAAGGGTTTGGTTCCAAAACGTGATAAACGCCATGTTTAAAAAAAATGAGTTACCAACAAAATCAGTATTGTATCAGGTCAGTATTTAAAAGTAAATTCTTAATTTTACGCAAAATCTGATATGCGCCGTGTTATTCTGTCATCTTTTCTCCCTTTTTTCCAAACCGTGACAAACGCCAGTCCTCTTTTCTCTGCAGAATGCAGTAAATCTGCTCAACCAATCACAGCGCACCATTACCTGAACATACACTAAACAACAAGTGAGGCACAGAATACACACAGTTTTCCTCATCTACTTTGTACTTCGTGAACAACAAACAAACAAAAACAAAATAATACTCTTAATGGCATTGATAAACCTGTGGTGGTTTTCTGTTGCGGAAAGAAACGTAAGCCATAAAAATTGAATAATTTACGTGAGAGGCACTCAGGCGAAGGAAAAATGCTGGCTGTTCTCACACGACAGCATCAAGCTTCTGTCATGCTAACACATTGACCCCAGAGGATCTTATGAAAAACTTTTTATTATTTTACTCATAGTCAACGAAAATCGAGCAGGACTAAAACATTTTACAGCTGATCGCTGTAAAAAAAGTTCTGGGACGACGTCCCAAAGATGACAGCAGCAATGACAGTGTTCTTAATATGACAAAGTAAGTGTTTTGATTAATGCCAATAATGTTTATTTTTTTAAATCAGTGTATACCACTAGTCAACTAAATGAATATAACATGGCAAAGATGAATGCACATTTATATATTGATTCAATAGATTTATAGCATTTTGAAAAAAAAAGTTTTTATAATAAATCTTTGAATTTTTAATGAATGTTTGATGTTAATATAACCTAAAGATGCAATGTGAAAGTTTGTAACAGAAAATAGTGGTTTTCATCTTATCACTTTCTTTATATAGAAAACACATTTTTACCCAAATTACTCAAAATGGATTTATTGCATTTTGGAACCAAACTCTTCATTTATTTTTGTAAACTTTACAGAAGTGAAGCAATGCCGTGTTCCAAGTGTGTATTCAAGTGTATTTAAAATATGACTTCAAGAATACAACATCAGTGCCAATAAGCATCATTTCAACACCTCATTTACTTTTGTTTGTTTTTATCTACATTTTTATCTCCAAGCTACATTTTTATATTACAATACAAAATGAATATGGTATAAACTGTCACTAATTTTCTTGACAGCACATTAACTATTGGTTACACACACATATAGTTCAAAACCTAGACAGTTCAGCAGATTTGAAGCAGAACAATGAACCCGTTGGCCTAACAAGACTCAGATTTTCCACTTACAGCAGAGTTGTTGACCTCATGTGTATGAATACAACAAAAACTCTTTTCCCCAGCAAGCACAGTTTTCCATTAAAAATGACCTCCATTAGCCTTTCCTGCTATTTGTGCTGTTAGTCAAACAGGCATTGTTTAGAAAGAGAGTCATGATCCGCTATATAGATATGATAGAGAAAGTGAAGTGTGATAGATCTACTCAACACCTTACCACACCTGTCACATTTGTGACCCTGGACCTTATAGTCATAAGTCACGTATATTTTTAGCAGTAGCCAACAATAAATACCATACGGCAAAAATATATATTTTAAAATATATATTTAAATATATTTTAAAAAATGGCCAAAAAATTTATTTTGGAATATGTTTACAAATATATATTTTTCATTGATAAACTTTTCGGCCATTTTTTGTATATTTTGAAATATATTTTAAAAGTTACATTTTAAAGCATTAAAAAATATATTTAGCCCTCCCATATATTTCAATTCAAGGGAATATATTCACGTTGCATTGGGAAAAAACGTTGTTTATGTTACAAATCTGTAAACATAACAGTTTTAAAAAGGTTAAAAGGTTAAGTATAGGCATTTATATAGGCATATATTTAAAAAACATTTTTGGCCAGAGAAATAAATTTTTTGCTGTATGGGATTTTTTGAGTCAAAATGATAATTTTTTAATGCAAAAATCATTAGGATATTAAGTAAAGATCATGAACCATGAAGATATTTTGTAATTTTCCTACTGTATAAAAATATATACAAAAATGTAGTGCTGGGCAAAGATAAATCGCGATTAATCGCATACATAATAAAAGTTTGTTAGGACAATATTGGACAATATTTGGCTGATATGCAACTGTTTGGCGGTCTGGAATCTGAGGGTGCAAAAAAATACAGAGAACCGCCTTTAAAGTTGTCTAAAAGGAATGAAGTCATTAGATTAATCGCATACAAAATAAAAGTGATTTTTTTGCATAATATATGAGTGTGTGCTGTGTGTAATTATTATGTATATATAAATACACACACATTCATGTATGTATGTAAGAAACATTTGCATATGTTTATATATGTCTTTATATTTGTATTTATTCTATATTAAATATAAATTAAAAACATTGATATATAAATAAAAAATTCTGAAATGAATATATATGTATGTGTGTGTGGTTAAATATACATAATAATTACACACAGTACACACACATTTATTATGCAAAAAAATCACTTTTATTTCGTATGCAATTAATCGCGATTAATCTAATGACTTCTTTTTTTGACAACTTTGAAGGCGGTTTTCTCTATATTTTGCTTTTTTTGCACCCTCACATTCCAGATTGACAAATAGTTGTATCTCAGCCAAATATTGTCCTAAAAAACTATACATAAATGCAAAGCTTTCAGATGATGCATAAATCTAAATTTCAAAAAATTGACCCGTATGACTGGTTTTGTGGTCCATGGTTACATTCATAATCTGATCTCAAGAGATCTGTCTGATATACAGGTATCTTCTCTGTTCTCCTGTAAATGGGTCACAGAGATTTGGTCTGCTGTGGATGGATCGTCATTAACAAACCCTTCGCTGCTCCAGGAAAAAACCTCAATGCACTTAATACTACGTTCAGCTGAGGATAAAGCAAATAGAAAAGGATATTGAGTGCAGTCTTAGTCCTTCATCTTTCTCTTTATTCTATTCAAAGCACCGCTTGGCCCTTTTATGTGTCTGAAATATATTAAGCCATAACAAACGTTTAACTCGCCATGATACCCGCAAACCTTTTGCAGCTTCACCACTAAAAGAAGACTAGTTGGGTTGAAACTGGACTTGTATGATTGACAGTACATGTACAGTGGATATACAGGACTCATTTACATGCTTTACCACCTAACTTGATGATAGCTTAAGAGTCTTTTTGTCCAATCTGTAGAGTATGTTGAATCAAACTCTTGTAAAATTCAGATTAAAAGTATATATCTATAAACAAATCCAGCATGAGTAACAGAGATGTAACAGACAAGCATTACACAAACAGTAAAGTCATGTGATCGTCTGCTCAGGCGAGATGCTGATTTTTGACTGTGACTAACAAGGCTGAGATGCTTTAGATATTTGTGAGATGTTTTTCGGATGCTACAGTAAATATGGTCTTCGTGGTAAAGCAGTGAACAGAGATGTTTTGTCTCTGTAAGAATGTGTTTTTATGTCCCATTTCCAGCTTGGAAGAGAAATTCTTTGGTCATACTTTAAGGAATTTTCCACTTTCATAAAACTTTTTTTTTAACATGTCATGTCATCCAAGATGTTTATGTCTTTCTTTCTTTAGTCGAAAAGACAGTATGTATTTTGAGAAAAAAATTCAAGGATTTTTCTCCATATGGTGGATTTTGGTGGACTTCGGTGGTTTGCAGTTTGAGTGCGGTTTAAAAGGGCCCTAAACAATATCAGCCGAGGCATAAGTGTATTATCTAGCGAAATGATCGAAACAAAGTACTTTTAAACCACAACTTCTTGGGCCCTATTTTAACGCATTGTCTAAAGCACACCGTCTAAACGGGTTTGTCTGAATCCACTTTGCTAATTTAACGACGGGAAAAATGGTTTGTGCACCAAGTGGACAGCTTAAAAGGGTTGTTCCTATTTTTGTAATGAGTAATGGGTGTGTTTTAGGCATAACGTGCAATAAACCAATGAGAGTCTCAGCTCTCATCCCCTTTAAAAGCCAGTTGCGCCTGGCACCATGCCAATTCCCCATTTAGAAAGCGAAAATTTGTAAACTGAAAAACTAAGTGGAGGAAGAAGACCTCCAGTTTAAGAATGATGTTAAAAATTGTGTTAATTTTATTTGTATTTAAATTATTATTCTTTTTTATTAAAACCTTTAAAATCAGTTTTCTTTCAGTCATGGAAGTAAAAATAGCAGGCTTTTAATTGCTGTAAATGTATTGATATCCTACATAATCATTGTAATCTCATAAAATAATTAGCAAATATGCAAGAAAAGGTTTGTACTCTATAAATACTTTATTCAATTCAATTCAATTCAATTTTATTTATATAGCGCTTTTCACAAGTGTTAATTGTTGCAAAGCAGCTTTACATGAGAAGATGTAGAGGAGAACACAGAAAATCAATAGATAATAAAAGAAGTAGAGAAAGCGGTTAAACCGTACAAGCGAGCATATTAATAATGTAACGTATACTGTAAAGTGCTAAGTTAAGCCAAAGTTGGCTGACTCTCCCTGGGATTAAAAACCCTCTAGGAAAAAAAACCCAATGGGAAAAAGTCCTAGAAGGACAAAAACCCTTGGGAGGAATTAATATATATTTATATATATATATATAGAAACGGTAGGGATAGGAGGCGGGTAAGCGAATTAAACTGGTTTAGCCGGTGGTCGTTGGTCGGGCATCCGCTGGTCATCACATTGAAGGACAGCGTTGTGGGTTTATTTGTAACAAACAAGAGATAAAGAATTTACAAACGTGCGGAGAGCCGTTTCAGCACTCGGACAGCGTTGTGAGTTTTTTCAAAAGCATTACTTAAAAATGTTTCTCATCTCACCGTATCCACAGGTACAGAGTCATAATATACAATAAATCCGGAAATAGCATTTAAAAAAATAACATTTAAAATAGATGCATTTGTTTAAAAGCAACGCATTTATTTATTTACCAGGCTACAGGTGAAGCAGCTCTTTACGCCTTTTAACGTCTCATAATCTGTCCTCATTTAATAATAATTTTTTACATTTTAATCCTTTAATTTTTCTTATTTAAAAGCATTTTTGTGCTGCTGCACATCCATTTGTGTGATAAGCAAACGCGTTTTGTCGTCCCGTTTAAAGGCGCATATTGCGTTCATATAACAAAAACAATATTGCGCCATTGACTTTAGACCAAGTTTTTGTTGGTCAATGTTGTAGTCTATTTTAGTTGCCTCAAAATAGCAACGCGCCAACAATGCACCTGAACACATCTCATTTTCAGACCAGAACGCCCATGGGCGCAAAATTGGGCGCAAATGCATTTGCTATTTAAACAACGTGGCGTTAAACGTGAAAATAATAATTGCGCTGGGTTGAAAGTAGCAAAAGACATTTGCGTCATGCATTGCGGCGGGTGTATGATAGGGCCCATTGTCTTGCACTAGCTGTGAGATGCACCAGCGTGACCTTACATATAACGTAATCACGTCGAAATGTCCTGCACGAAGTATGCGAAACTACCGCTCCAGTGTTTACAAGTGTGAACAAAGAGGACCTTTCCGCTGTTGTTGTATGTGGTATGATACTAATGAATGTTTTTGTGTCAATTTAGTGTTTTAAATGGTCCACAAGTGTGCTTTTCACATATGTAACGCGTGACCTTTCTAAGTGATTACGTAAGGTAACGCTGGTGCGTTGTGGCTAATGCAAGACGACAATTTAAAATAACCTTTTTTTGCGAAAATGACTATCATTTCTCTAGATAAGACCTTTGGGATCTTTTAGAGGCCTTTTAAACTGCATTCAAACTGTAAATCATTGAGCTCCACTAAAGTCCACTATATGGAGAAAACGTTCCTGAAAAAACTGTAATTTCTTTTTGACTGAACAAAGAAAGACATAAATATCTTGAATGACATTGGGGTGAAGTAAATTATCAGGATTTTTATGGTGTATTCCTTCAAGCTATTTACTCTTTTAATGTCTTAACTTTGATAAATTATTCAGCAGTTAACTTTAGAGATCTTGGTGCATTTTACAGTGGGAAGTAGCCAGAGGAGTAAAGAAAGCACTGATAAACAGCCTTTGCAAAGGTGGATCATCTAAATATTTACTGCACTTCACCAAAAATATATTCTTGAAGCATGCTGTTGAATTTTTTCGAACATTTCTTATATAAAGATTATAAGGTCCTTACAGAATGAAACATATAGACCAATGATAACTGCTTATTATCTGACAGTCAGCTACATAACAAGAACTTCATGGCAATTATTCAGGTCTTTAATTGCAGAGTACAATGCTGGTGAGGTCTTAAGTCCTTCTCCTCTAAGTTACAGTTTATGCCTTTAGCAGACGCTTTTATTCAAAGTGACTTACAGTGCACTGCAAGATATGCATTTTTATCATGTGTGTTCCCTGGGTTGAAACCCATAAACTTTTTTGCAATGCTAACCCAATGCCCTACCACTGAGTTGTACATGATGGTGTCCCGTCATGCTTTATGTTGTGACTCTGTCTGTGAAATCCAAACTAAAGTCTCATAATCTAATGATGAGATTTGGAGTATCAAAGTTTGATTTGACATGATCTTACTCATTCAATATTAAAGATATCAAGGTTAAATTTTCACAGAATGTATGTTAGTTATGTAGGATGAGCTTATATAGAGGTTTTCACAGAAACAAATGGGTCACAAAGTTGAGTTATCAATAACTAACTACAGAATCCTGAAATAGGAATAATTGTTTTCCATCAGTTGTATGACATTGTTTAATTTCTCTCTTACACGCAGAGTGATCGGCTTCTCATTAAAGGAGCAAAGATAGTGAATGATGATCAGTCGTTTCATGCGGACATCTACATGGAGGATGGAGTCATCAAGCAAGTTTTTTTTCTTTATTTTTCTATTTTAAGACTGACAGTACACCTCTGTTTGGTCATTTATTACTCTCTCTCTCTCTCTCTCTCGCCGTTGCTGTTTCTGTCCGCAGGCAAATTGGTGAGAACCTAATTGTTCCCGGTGGCGTGAAGACCATCGAAGCCCATGGCAGGATGCTGATGCCGGGTGGCATTGATGTTCACACCCGTTTTCAGATGCCCGATCGGGGCATGACAGCAGCTGACGATTTCTATCAGGGCACACGAGCAGCTCTCGCTGGTGGCACCACCATGATCAGTATGTCTAAAATTATCGTTGAATATTCTTTACGCTTGCAACTTTGCTGAAAGTAAAAGAATCACATTTGGGGCAGTTTCCTGGACAGGGCTTATCTTAGTCCCAGACTAAAATGCATGTTTGAGCTGCCTTACTTTAAAAACATCTTGCACTGACATATCTTAAAGGATTAGTCAATTTTCTTAAAAAAATCCAGATAATTTACTCACCACCATGTCATCCAAAATGTTGATGTTTTTCTTTGTTCAATCGAGAAGAAATTATGTTTTTGAGGAAAACATTCCAGGGGCCCTATTTTAACAATCTGAAACGCAAGTGCGAAGCGCAAAGCGCAAGTGACTTTGTGGGCGGATCTTGGGCGCTGTTGCTTTTTTCCCGGCGGGAGAAATAACTCTTGCGCCAGGCGCAAATCAAAAAGGGGTTGGTCTGAAGTAGGTTCATTATTCATAGGTGTGGTTTGGGCGTAACGTCAAATAAGCCAATCAGAACGCTATCCAACATTCCCTTCAAACGCAAGGGCGCAAGTTCCATGGCGGGTTGCTATTATTATGACGGATTTACCAGGCGCACGCCAGGAGCGGTTCACAGCCGAGGAGACCCACGTTCTTGTAAGAGCAGTCAAAGACAGAGAAGTTGTTTTGTATGGGGATGGGAAAACATTTTAATTATTATTTACATAAAATAAACGTAATACAGCCAACTTATGAAAATATTTTAATCATTATTTACATGAAATTTTTTTTACGCAGCTACACAATAAATAAAAACTATCACCACATTTCTCACCACTATGATTTCCCTTATCTCATGTGTTAATATTTTTTATTGTAACAATTTATGATTTGCAAAGATAACTGTTGCATCTGTGTAGATTAGATAAGCAAAGTGTATGCGCGTTGTGCACGCTATTATGGTCAAGCATGCGTCTTTAAAATAGCATAATGAACTACGCGCAACGCGCCACTGACTTTAGACTAGTTTTTTTTTTGTTAGTAGCGCAATTGTTTTTTGAAACTGCAAAATAGCATCAGGGATGGTTTGCGCCGGAACACGCCTCCTTTTTTGCGCTGAACCGCCCAGGGAGCGCAACTTCATTCCCTAGTTTGCGGACGTGCGTCTGTGGAGGGAAAAACCCGCTGTGCGCCGGTGCAAAATACGAATGATACCTGCGTCACTGACAAAGTCAATTGCGCTGGGTGCAAGATAGGGCCCCAGGACTTTAATGGACCTCAACACGTAAAAGTTTAAAATTGCAGTTTTTAACAGAGTTTCAAAGGACTCTTAACGATCTTAAATGAGGCCTAAGGGTCTTATCTAGCGAAAAAATTGTCATTTTTGACAATAAAAATAAAAATATGCACTTTTAAACCACAAGTTCTCATCTATCTCCGGTCCTGTGATGCCCCAGTGCGACCTCACGCAATTGCGTAATGCTGTGGAAAGGTCATGTGGTAGATATATGAAATGCCCATTTGCGGACCATTTTAAACAATAAAATGACACAAAGACATTAATTAGTATCATTCGACATACAACAAGGTCTGAGCCATCCTCTTTCTCCACACTTGTAAACACTGGGGCATAGTTTCAATACGTCATCCGTGACCTCTTGACTTGAAGACGTATTGCGTGACCAGAGATAAACAAGAAGTTGTGGTTTAAAAGTGCATATTTTTAAATTTTCTTGCCAAAAATGACAATCGTTTCGCTAGATAAGAGCCTTAGGCCTCATTTAAGATCGTTTAGAGTCCTTTGAAACTCTGTTAAAAACTGCAATTTTAAACTTTTAGGTGTTGGGGTCCATTAAAGTCCTGGAATGTTTTCCTCAAAAACATAATTTCTTCTCGACTCAACAAAGAAAGACATCAACATTTTGGATGACATGGTGGTGAGTAAATTATCTGGATTTTTTTTTTTATAAGAAAATGGACTAATCCTTTAACATATATCAGTGCCATTGTTTTGTCTCAAGATGCACACCAGTATTGTTTTTTGTAAGGTTTCTTTGTAAAAACTATTCAAATGTCCTAACATAACTAAGGCCTAGTCCTGGATTAATCTAAACCCTGTCCGGGAAACCACCCTTTATGGGCGATTTTTGTGCGTAGCTTACTCAGATTTTTTATTTGCCTTAAAATATATTCATTTATTTCTTTGTTTAACTTATTCCCGGCCAGCCTTTTTTGTGATTTTTTACAAAAGTTTTCCTTTCAGGAAAATTTTCTTCTAAAAATATGTAACATACAAATGTAAAAACAGACCCTCTGCTTTTAAACAAACAAACAAACAAAATGGGAAAAAAAACGTTTCATCATATTTATATTTTTTCTCTGTTTATAAACTTTTAAATATGGGTATTTAAAAAAAATAGGAATTTTGTTAGAGATCAGATTCAGAACGATTATCAAAACATACACAGAGTTTAAAATTAGTAAATATTTTTTGCTTCAGTTTTTTTTATGAATTGGGTAAGTGTGCCATCTAGTGGATAATCACTGTATTACAGATTAACATAAAACCTTATCAGGTACACGTTTTTGTCATGCAAATGTTTTCTCTTAATTGACGAGATAACTCGTCAATGGTGGGGAAAGAGTTACATGTCAGGGATGTTTTATTGATATCACATTGTGGTAATGGCAGTAATCTGCTGATGGTGATGTGTCAGATATGTGCGCTTCGAGTCTCACATGAATTCGTAAATATTTTATTAGGGGCCTACAGTTATTCAGATAAATTCATATGATGTGAATCATACAAATATGTTCCATTATTACACTCTAAAAAAAACAAACGGTGCTATATAGCACCAAAACTGTTGCTTTGGATCGTAACCATAGGAGAACGATTTTTAGTGCCATATAGCACCAGTGAAGCACCTGTGAGGCACCTGTGTAGAACCATATAGGGGCCATATAGCACCACTATGGCACCACATATGGTTCTACAGAGACCTGTGTGGTTCTACACAGGTGCTTCGCCGGTGCTATATGGCACTTGAAATGGTTCTTCTATGATTGCGAGCGGGGAGCCACTTTTGGTGCTGTTTGGCACCGTTTGTTTTTAGAGTGTATGAATGAAGCAATAATGAAGCCCCACCCCTAAACCTGACATCACCGAGGCGAAAGCAAGTCGTACTAAAATGTACAATAAGATCACATGAAACTCAAATTAGCCACCTTGTAAAATAGTTACAAATTACCTCAAGATTGTGTTTGTGCTTCATTAATTGCATATTAGAAAGAATGGAGATTTAATTTTAAAGGGGACATATCATGAAAATCTGACTTTTTCCATGTTTAAGTGCTATAATTGGGTCCCCGGTGCTTTTATCAACCTAGAAAATTTGTAAAAGAGCAACCCAGTAACTTAGGGCCCTATTTTAACGATCTAAGCGCATTGTCTAAAGCGCACAGCGCAACGTCTAAATGGGCATGTCCGAATCCACTTTTGCTAATTTAATGACGGGAAAAATGGTTTGTGCGCCGAGCGCTTGGTCGAAAAGGGTTGGTACATTTTTTTAATGAGAAATGGGAGTATTTCGGGCGTAACGTGCCATAAACCAATGAGAGTCTCAGCTCTCATCCCCTTTAAAAGCCTGTTGCGCTGGCGTTATGTCTAATCCCTATATAGATGACGGACTTTGTAAACTGAAAAACTAAGCGGAGAAAGAATATCCCCAGTTTAAGATTAATGTTAAATAATTGTGTTGTTTTCACTTGTATTGAAATTGTTATTTTTTGGATTAAAACCTTTAAAACCCATTTTATTTTAGTCATGGAAGTAAAAAAGCAGGCTTATGGTTGCTTTAAATCTATGGTTATCCAATATCATCAAAAAATTATTTACAAGTATGTAAGAAAAGGTTTTTACTCTAAAAATACTTTATTTGTAACAAACAGGAGATAAAGAATTTACAAACGGCTCTCCTTTCAGCACTTGTACAGCGTCACAAGTTTTTTAAGCATTACTGAAAAATGTTTCTCATCTCACTATATCCACAGGTACAGAGTCATCATATACAATAAATCCGTGAGGTAGCATTAAAAAAAACATTTAAAAACAGACGCATTTGTTTAAAGCAAAGCATTTATTTACTTACCAGGCTGCAGGTGAAGCAGCTCTTTGTGCCTTCTAACGTCTCATAATTAGTCCTCATTTATGTCCAAGAGACTCAAGAATAATCTTTTACATTCAATCCTTTAATCTTTCATATTTAAAAGCATTTTTGTGCTGCTGCGCATTCATGTTAGCCTGACTACGTCAGACTTCGTACTTCCGCTAAATTTCATTACGCTTCTGTACTCAGTCTGAGATACCTCCCATTCAAACCGTTTTCCACCGGTCTCAAAACGACCGTCCAATCAACGAACAGAGGGCGGGCTGAGAGCCGTGACGTAGACGCTAAACGCCGAATCACGGTTGAAGTCTGTTGAGGATATGGAGACACAGAAAGCTCTGTTGTGGAGAACCGGCACTTGCCAACTTAAACCCGAACAAGAAAAGTGTTTGTTAAACATTTGAATGGAGATTATGTTGTTGCCCTACTCCCGACAAGTTTTTGGAAAAGTTTAATTTATCAACTTTACCGATCGTCAGCGAGAAACTGTTTGCAGCACAGCTTGACGTGCACAACGATCGAGAAATCATGGAAGGGAATTATATTGTTCACAGTTAATGGTGGAGGACGCGTGGGCAAGCATTCTTTGGTGACATTCCTGATTAACCAGAAAATAAGGTAGGAAGATTTAATTTACATATGGTTATGGTTGTCTGGTGGAAGAGTTTGAGAGGAGAGAGGGGCGTTCCTCCCGTTAGACGTGAGTGGAAAGCCACCGTAAGGATAGTGTTCAACTAGCCCTGGCCCGATTTACTTTACATAATCTGCAAAAGTCATTCATAGCCATGTTAACTCTGGTATTTCGCTCGATGGGTTTGTTTTCACATCATACGTGTATTTTACAGCAGAGATTCGATGCGGCTGATCCGGCGCATAAAGCACATCATATCCAAATGTTATGTGTGATTGGCTTACGTTTAGACCAATGATTTTAAACTTCAGACAAGCCCCTCCCACGAGAAGGAAAACGATTGTCAATTATGCCCAGCCAGACTCTGTCTATGAAGCGAAGCAAAATAGCAGAGGATGGTATTACCAGGCTACATTCATGTATGTGTTAAGCAAACCCGCGTTGTCGTCCTGTTTAGGCACATATTACTAATGTGCTCTTTAAACAACAACAAAAAAATATTGCGCCATTGACTTTAGACTTTAGAGCAGGTTTTTGTTGGTCAATGGCGTAGTCTATTTAAGCCGCCTCAAAATAGCAACGCGCCAACAATGCGCCTGAACACACCTCGTTTTCAGACCAGAACGCCCATGGGCGCAAAAGGGGGCGCAAATGCATTTGCTATTTAAACAACGCGGCGCTAAACGTGAAAATTATAATTGCGTAGGGTGGAAAATAGCAAAAGACACTTGCGTCGTGCATTGCGCTGCATTGAGCCGGGTGTAAGATAGAGAGAGCCCTTAGTTTTGGTAAACTGGTCATTGAAATGTGGCTCCCTTGTGATGTCAGAAGGGGATAATAGCGCCCCTTAATCTGCACTATCCATTTAGTGGAGAGATCAGCTCATTTGCATTTTAAAGCACACCCAAAAACCTACAAAGTGGCAATTTTAATTTTAATGTTATAATAAATTATCTATATGATATTTTGAGCTAAAACTTCACATATGTACTCTGGAGACACCAAAGATTTATTTGACATCTTAAAAAAGTCTTGTGAAATGTCCCCATTAAAAGTCTATTTGAATAGATTTGTGAAATAAACATTTGCTTTGTTCTTTACTTATAAGAGAAAGGTTAAACAATGCAAAGACAAAGCCAAACAAAACATTTAATGTTGTAACATTTCATTAATCTTGCTGTATGTTTTAAATTTGAAAGAGTTTCAGTCACCACCTCCCCAAACAGCCATAACAACATCATTAGTTATAATGACACATACTGACCGTCCTCTTCTGTGTTTATCATCGGCTCCAGAGACACTGGTACTGTATGCGTGAAACTCGAGCAGATGTCACGTCTGGTTTATAATGTTGAGAGATGACACCAGCTGATACACATGAACAATATTTGTGAGTACCTTTGGTCTGCGGTGGGTGGCGTCCAGCACGCCAGGCATGTGCAGTATGTGACAACAGAACCACAGATGAGCAGCGCGGCCAATTAATTGTTTCCTGGAGCTGATCCCAGGACAGTTCTCATCCCCGTTTGTCTGCGTGATGGATATTTGTTTCAATGGAAGAACGTCGAGAGCGTATCTGTAAACAACTTCTTAAAAATGCTACATTTTTCTGAGGTGAATTAATGAGATGCTGGTTTTGGCCACTTCTTTAGCTTGTCAGGCCAGAAGACCAGCTTAAACCAGCTACTTCCATCTTAAACAGTGATCATTATCCTAATTTATTTCTGAACCTTTTCCAGGATGCAACTCAGTTTTGCTTGGTGTGTAAAATGTTTCGTTATTTGTTAGCGTTTCAATGCACTATAATTTCTTTCAGACCACTGTTTGTGTCCAACTGTTTTCTGTGTGTGTTTTTAGTTGATCACGTGATCCCCGAGCCCGGCGTGAGTCTGATCGCTGCATTTAACCAATGGAGGGAGTGGGCCGATCATAAATCCTGCTGTGATTATTCTCTTCATGTGGACATCACAGAGTGGCACAAAGGCATGCAGGAGGAGATTGAAGCGCTGGTAAAGGATCACGGTATGATGCCACAAACCCTTAACTTTAACCTATAAACTATAAGCTGCATATTCTACCGCAAAAGCAATGAAAATATAAAAAAATTTCCCTTAAAGGGACATTCAATTTTTTTTGAAAATATACTCATTTTCCAGCTCCCCTAGAGTTAAACATTTGATTTTCACGGTTTTGGAATCCATTCAGCTAATCTCCGGGTTTTTAGCATAGCTTAGCATAATTCATTGAATCTGATTGGGTGATTCTCACGAAACCATTGAAACACCACGGCACTAATGATTTTAGCTTTAAAATGTGTAATATAGTAACATTAAAAAGCATCAGAATTAACACAATACTGTGTTCTACCTTGCACAATGTGTGATTTCAACATAAGAATTTATAATTGTAAATTGTATTTTCTGCTGAAATTCTCATTACCGCAATGTGTCCGGCTGTGTTTGAACATGCGTTATATTGTAATTTTATCAAATTAACACAAAAATATTAAGAAAAAAAATAAATGGATGTTTTGCTAGACTACTTTAGATGACAGAAAAAATATTTACTGAATATTCATGTATAATAATAATAATGAAGAAAAATTAGGAAAATGATGTGTCCATGCCTGATGTTCTCATCCTCCGCAACACTTTTTGAGAACAGTTTAAGCACACATACAGAATTTTAATAAAGTTTGATTTTGAGTGACCAAGCACATGGACCAGTTACTTCAAGATGGCTACCAGGTAAGATCATTTACAGTTAATTTGAAATATTGTCTGGTCAGAATGCTTACACGACATTTTGATTATCATTACCGCAACAGATGCTTATTAAATGTTAATTTAATTAATAGAAGCATAATACTTTGATTTTAAATGCATGTGCAGAATCTCCAAATTATGTTCTTTCAGGTTTGTCATGTCATTTTGAAAATATGTCAGTGTTGATGTTTTCTGACTGTTGCGGTAATGAGATTTTTTAGGACTAATTTTTTTTATTATGTTACAAAAAGTGTTAAATGATAAGTAAAAGTTTTTAAATTAATGTTCCCATTTACTCTAGACTTTGTTTTTCAATGTCTGGTGGGAAAAAAGTAAATTTAAGCAATTTTTACATTTTCATGCTTGACATTTTTAAAACCAAGTTTTCGTGAGAATCACCCGATTAGACCATTAGCATCACGCTAAAAAATAACCAAAGAGCTTGGATATGTTTCCCATTCAAAACTTGACTCTTCTGTAGTTACATCGTGTACTAAGACCGAAATAGAAAATTAAAAGTTGCGATTTTTAGGCAGATATGGTTCTGCGTAATAATCAAGGACTTTGCTGATGTAACATGACTGCAGGAGGCGCAATGATATTACGCAGTGTCCGAAAATAGTCCCCTGCTATTGAAAGTTACTAAGGGGACTATTTTCGGGGCTGCTGGGTAATATCATTGTGCCTCCTGCGCCCATGTTACAGCAGCAAAGTCCCTGATTATTACGCCAAAATGAGAGTATAGTTCCTAGCCATATCTGCCTAGAAAATCGCAACTTTTAATTTTCTGTCAGTAAACGATGTAACTACAGAAGAGTCAAGTTTAAATAGGAAACATATCGAAACTCTTTGCTTATTTTTTAGCGCGATGCTAACGGTCTAATCAGATTCAATGGATTATGCTAAGCTATGCTAAAAGTGGTACCGCCAGACCCAGAGATCAGCTGAATGGATTCCAAAACGGTAAAAATCAAACGTTTAACACTAGGGGAGCAGGAAAATTAGCATATTATCAAAAAAGTGTAGTGTCCCTTTAAGAATTGAATAATAACTCAATTTCTTAATTTCTGCTCTTTTATTATCTCTGTTTCTGCAGGTGTCAACTCTTTTTTGGTTTACTTGGCTTACAAAGATATTTTCCAGCTAAGCGACGCCCAGGTAAAACCCTGGGGTAATTTTTCATGCACATGACTTCATACTGTATAGATATGGGATTACACATTACACAATTTAGTGTAACGATCTTTAACTTGTGTTTCATGATTTTAAGTAGTTATATAGTTTTGATGTTCTGTTGGTTTTAGATGTATGAGGTCTTCAGCGTAATCCGGGATTTGGGAGCCATCGCCCAGGTGCATGCTGAGAACGGTGACATCATCGCTGAAGTAAGTCCATCTCATTTTAACACTGTGTCCTAACCAGGTGTGATGTGATATAGCATCATACTACAATTCATTTTGTTGATGCATTTTCATCATAATGTTGGGTATGTTCATTACTCTAAAATCTCATTGGTGAAAATGCACCACGTGGTTATATATTACACATCAGGTGTATTCTTATGGGAATAAATTATATGAGATTGCATTCATATATGCTTGTGTTCTGACGGTGATGTTTTTAGGAGCAGAAGAGGGTTTTGGGATTGGGTATCACCGGTCCAGAGGGACACGTTTTGAGCCGTCCAGAAGAGGTAAAGCACTTCACACTGCATCTGGACTACATTACTGTAATTTAGGACACTTGTTGACAGAACGGGCAGCAGTCCACCAGATACAACTCATTCACAAATTACAGATCTGTGTATTTCTGGTACACAGCTGAAAGTGCTTTTAACATCTTACAAGATCTCACAAGAGCATCTGGATGTGGGAACGCTTCCAAAACAACTTTCAGGCTCACTGCCCGGATTTCATTGTTTGAAATCTGTAATAATACGCTGTAATGGTTTGCAACTTTTCAAAAGATCAGGGGATTTTGAAAGTGCGGAAATTTATTGCTCAAGCGGTTTTATAGCAGTTCCTGTTAACTCTTTCCCTGCCATTGATGAGTTATCTCGTCAGTTAAGAGAAAACGCTTCCCTGCCAATGCCGAGTTTTTATATCTTCGTAATCTATATCTCCGCTATTATCCACTAGGTGGCTCTCTTACCCAACTTATAAAACACTGAAGCCTACCCTGATCCAAAACCAGTAAAAACTCTTTGTATGCTTTTACAAAAATGCAATTATCTCAGCTTTTTGCTCAAAATTAGATATTTTTGAAGAAACCTACCCATATTTGAGAAGATGATAAAAAGAAAACAAATGAAGATAGGATACAGGTTGTTTTTTTTTTAAACCAGATGTCCTGTTCTTTCAATTGATATATTTTATGTTTATATATTCATAGTAGAAGAACATTTTCTGGAAGGCATTAATCTTTGTAAAAATCATAAAATATGCTGGCCCTTTTTTTTAAACGCTGGCGCAGAAAGAGTTAAAATCTTTGAAGACTTCAGTATCCTGGCAAAACTGAGTAACTAGATTACTGCTGAAGCAGGACTTCTTTTCTGCCAACGTAGTCGATAATTGATTCACATAAACCTTTCGCAAACATTTAGTTGAGTCTGTTGGCACATGTACTGTAAAGTGCAGTCAGCGTTAAGGAGATGCTGAATAGTGCTTTACAGTGAACGCGTCTGTAATTTCATCTGAAGGTCAGCGTGTGTACGCCCTTGTGTTATAGGTGGAGGCTGAGGCGGTCAACCGGTCCATAACTGTAGCCAATCAGACCAACTGTCCCCTCTACATCACCAAAGTAATGAGCAAGAACGCTGCTGATGTCATCGCCCAGGCCAGGAAAAAAGGTACAACTGGTGTTTGATCTTAAAGTCTTATGAATTGATCTTCATTTCACTAAATCACTCAGAAGTGGTACCCAAATCAACAGACTCTTATTTTGGTTTGGAAGCTGCATTTAAAGGTTGCATGGCAGACAGCAGGGTCACCATTTGCCTAAGAACTAAATATCTCTCAATTCTAAAGGAGTCAATTAAAAAGTGAACAGCCCTTGTATGGAGCTTGATCCTGTTGTTCTTCACCTGTCGCGCAGGTGCCGTCGTGTACGGGGAACCCATCACAGCGAGCCTGGGGACGGACGGCACTCACTACTGGAGCAAGAACTGGGCCAAGGCTGCAGCCTACGTCACTTCTCCTCCTCTCAGCCCTGACCCCACCACCCCCGACTATCTCAACTCCCTGCTGGCCTGGTTTGTGTTCACAGCTGTCTTACAACATTACTGGTTGTACATTACATGGGTTACTTGAAACACAGCGAGTGTATGAGAAGCTTTCGTTTTTGGGACACATAACGTGAGAAGGATGTAACTGCAGCATGGAGATCTCCGAATGGGGGCGGGAGCTCCAACCCTACACGCCCCTTTTTGAAGATACCACCCACTTTTTAAAGTTCACCTTACCATTTGGAGACATTTGTTTTGCATTTATATCCATTTGAATAATGTGGTGCTGCTAGCTGAGGGAAAAACACTTATGAGAGATCACTAGAGGGCGCCATTATACACAGAAAATCTGAAGTTAACATTTTAAAATTTGGGATATTTATTTGTCACATACACATTTATATACATATACAGCCTGTAGTGAAATGTAATTCTGGTATACAGAATACCCATATTGATTATATAACTGTAACTTGAATAAGTTTTGGTACAAACATTGTACCTGTATCCAAATATATATGGACATAACTGTATGTAACAGGGTCCAAAAGACCTCTAATGCATGAAAATGCATCTTCTTTGATAAATGTTTCTATTACAAATCAAATTATCAACATGACAATTAAATAAAAATTGTAAAAATGTTTATAATTTTTTTTGCTTTTTACAGAAAATGTTTAAAGGTCACGTAACACACGCTGTTTCTGCATTTCTGATGTTAATCTGGAGTACCTATAGAGTAGTATACATCCTTTATATCTCCGAAGAGTCTTTAATTTAATCAGATTTATAAAAGAAAGATTAGCTTTACCGAATCTTTCTGTTAACGTACGAAAAAATGAAGAGGGAGGAGTTACTACCGCGGGTGGAGCAAATATGAGTCATGTAACATTATACAACACTTATAACTTATGATTCACTACATGTTCGTGTCATTTATATAATATGCACGCGCCTATTTCCAACATAAGACAGAAGTCTTACTTACCGTGTGCAACACATGACCCAGTTGGGAATATCCACCGCATCAAACACACACGCAAAACTCCGCTACTACCCCGGATAATAAACTATATCCATTGTGTTCATAAGGCTGGATGTCTTCTCCTTACATCCAAAACACACTTCTTCTTTCGTGCCATTGTTGAGTTTTGAAATTAAACAAAGCTGAGTGGCGTGATAAGATGTTTGCAAGCTCTAGCGTCTCCTGCTGATTGACGGGTGGGCGGGGTTTTCCGGGGGAAGTGCCCATATAAAGAAATGATACGTATAGAAAACCCCACGTATAGAAACATCAGTTGGACCTGTAATCGAAAAAAACTTTCTGAAACTTGTACGAACTCTGTCGAAGTGCATTCGGCACAGAAATACTCTGTAATATGTCCAACTGCTTTTTTGACACTTTGCCTACATGTAGCATGAGGAAACAACTCTATAACTGTGTTAATAAGTCAGAATGCTCGAAAAACCATTGAACTTTAGGGAGTATATTGTGTACGGAATCAAGAAAATCTGAGCTTTTGTAGGAAGACGTGGTACAGAAATGGAGATAAATATTAATATTTCTTTTTCAGATGATTTCATAACACATTTCTTTCCTCCCTAAAAATCTTAGTGGTGATCTGCAGGTGACCGGCAGTGGCCATTGCACCTTCAACACATCCCAGAGAGCCGTTGGCAAAGATAACTTTACTCTCATTCCCGAAGGAACAAACGGCACTGAAGAGAGGATGTCAATCATCTGGGACAAATGTGTGGTGAGATATGATACAGTAGAGATTCAATTCACACCGTACCGTTCATAGACATTATACAGACATAGGCATGAGGAGTTACTTGATAATATTGAATTTTTTAACTAATGTAATGAGAGTAATAACTATGTAGGCCTTTCCGTATCTTGGTAACCAATCATAAAGTAACTACTATCAGTATACTTTATTATGATTATCTTTTAAATAATAAATGTAATTATTACTAAAGTAATATCCTTAACCATGATTATTATATTGCACAGCCTCTTGTTTATTGCTTGCTGTTGCTTATTGCTTTAAAGGGGACATATCATGAAAATTTTACTTTTTCCATGTTTAAGTGCTATAATTGGGTCAACCTAGACAATGTGAAAAAGGTCAACCCAGTAATTTAGTTTGGGTAAACTATTCTCTGCAAGCATGTGAAAAAATCTACCCAGTCTCACAAGGTTTCGTGATATAGTCACGTAATTGTTTGATTCTTTTTTTCGTGATATTATCACGAATTTCCACGTTTTTTCGTGATCGTATAACGAATTCCTGTTTTTGTGTGATTATCACTCAACTGCTTTTTCCTATTTTCAAACCATTGTCGCTTCGGTTTAGGGCTAGATTTGGTGCTTGCATTAGAATGTCACTTTAAACATTGGATGTATACTATTTTTCTGATTAGTTTTTTTATATGTCGCCTGGCTTTAGGGTTAGAGTTGGGTTTGGGAAGGGATGTCATTTTATGTAAATTTAACCCTAAACGGAACCGAAAATGGTAAGAAAATAGGACAAAACAGTTGAGTAACCAATACATGATAATCACACGAAAACAGGAATTCGCTATACGATCACGACAAAAACGCGGAAATTCATGATATCACGAAAAAAGATTAAAAAAATTACCTGACTATATAACGAAATTTCGTGAGACTGGGCTGGAAGAAATAGGTCATTGAAATTTGGTTCCCCTTGTGATGTCAGAAGGGGATAATACAGCCCCTTAATCTGTACTATCCAACGACAGCACTGCCATTTAGTGCAGAGATCAGCTCATTTACACACCCAAAACGTGGCAAAAAAGTGGCAATTTTAACATGCTAAAATAAATGATCTATATTTTATTTTGAGCTTAAATTTCACATATGTTCTCTGGGGAAACCAAAGATTTATTTGACATCTTAAAAAAGTCTTGTGAAATGTTCCCTTTAAATTTTGTTTTTTCAAAGATGGATGTTCTTCTTCACAGGTGACAGGTAAGATGGATGAAAATCAGTTTGTGGCCGTGACAAGCACCAACGCTGCCAAGATCTTTAACCTGTACCCACGCAAGGGTCGCATTGCCGTGGGCTCCGATGCTGACCTGGTCCTATGGGACCCAGACTCCTCCAAGATCATCTCTGCTAAGAGCCACCATGTGGTAACAACAGGATTTTTCTATCTGAATACACTAATAATGCCAGATTACCTACACTAAAAATGGTCATAATTTAGTATTTCATGACCATTTGCCAGCCGCTCTATCTATATGAATTAAAGGGACAAATACAATCACAAGAATAATTAGTGAGGGTGTTTAGTATAGATTTATTACTAAAAATATCCTTATATAAATCAAAGCAAAGCATGTCACAGTCAGAGCCTGAAACAGCATATTGACCTTTATACACAAAACCCTGTCCATGAAGTCATTAACTCTGGGCTTTGGCCATAAACTGCTGTCATTGTGCACTGGGAACTCTGGGATGTATTAATGCATGCAATGGGATATATTTATGCAGATCGTTTAATATTCATTCAATGTGCATGCAGTGGTCAATTATACTTGCATAATGATGAATTAATGCTGTATTTAATGAATTGGGGGATGTGCAAAACTACAACATTTCCTAAATCAATTTTTATCTTGACATCTGTTTTAAAAATTGTACTTTATGACTCCAAGTAGCAGTATGCGACTTTTGAATTATCCCCTTAAATGCACCAAGCCACCACCACCAAAAATCTAGATAAAACTAGTAATGCACTACTTTTTGCATGACTAGTCAACCCTACTGAATGATCAGGGAGTGCAAAATCTCTGAAGGCAATATAGATGGCATAAATGAAGATCTGTGTGGTAACTAAAGGGTTGCAGGTTCAAACCCCCACAAGGGGGTCATTTCTGAACTTTTACAACTGTGCCCCTGAGCACTATACTTTTAGCTTAATATGGTGCTGGTCTATGATGTGTAACAAGATATTATAGGTTGCAGAAAACCAATTTCGACACTTCTGGTTATGAGGCATTTAAAAGGCTTTTAGACGAAGCGAAGGTCAATTCTTTCCTTATTTTCTGTCTGTTATCTCACTCTCAGGCAGTGGAGTATAATATCTTTGAAGGGTTAGAAGTGCGTGGAGCTCCTCTGGTCGTCATCAGCCAAGGGAAGATCGTATTAGAGGACGGAAACCTTCATACAACCGAGGGTATTGGACGATACATCACCCGAAAACCATTTCCCGATTACGTCTATAAGAGGATAAAGGCCCGCAGCAGGGTAGGGTTATATACATACTTTATAGTAATTTATTGTACATGTATACACTATACTAAAGACATAAGCTGTACGAGACATTTGTGATGATCTGTGTAAGATACCTAAACATTACCTTTAGGAATATTAACCATGCTCCTAAAGCTCAGTGGAAGGGCATTTCATTGGCAGCGCAAAAGGCCATGGGTTTGAATCCAAGGAACACAATGTACAAAATGTATATCTTGAAATACACAGTATGGATAAAAGCGTCTGCCAAATGCATACATTTAAATGTAAGTGTAGTAAAATTAAGACTAAATGCTCTGACATTTGCTTTTTTATTGTTAATGGAATAGTTCAACCCAAAAATAAAAATTAGCACAGCTTTTACTCTCCCTAAAGCCAGCATGTACAAGACTTTCTTCTTTCTTCTTTCAGCCAAACACAGTCAGAGTTATATTAAATAATCCTGTCTCTTTTCAGCTTTATAATGGCATTGGATAGTACCTCCAAAAAACATCCTTCAATAAAACCCCATTCACACAGACCTTTGGTCCCAGAAAATACCCGTAAAATTGCCAGACAAGCTTCTGTGTGAACGCAAACACGTCCCGTAAATCTTTTGAGATCCCAGAAAGAGGACCTAGTAACATACAGGAAAAACCCTCTGTGTGAACAAGAAGCCGAAACAATGCCGTAATAGGCACGTGCGTCATCACAACAACGTTTTCCTATTTAAGATGAGTAGTTATACTAGCAAGTTTTTTAAGCGGATTTAAAAGAGGAACTGTATTTTGTGCCGTGGTAGCACTTTTGGGAGTACTTCGACTCGCCTGAAAAGTCCGCTCCCCTTCTCACTCTCATAATGGGAGAGGGAGGGTGTTACTGCCCCGAGTCGAAGTACTTCCCAAAAGTGCTTTTACGCCATAAAATATAGTTCCTCTTTTAAATCCTCTTAGAAAAGCGCTACGTTTTATTTTGTACCACCAAACTTGCTCGTATAACTACTCGTCTTAAATAGGAAAAACGTTGATGTGTTTGGTCACTTCTAACTTTATCTCTAAATGGTACCATTGAATGAATGGGGCTAAGCTAAATGCTATCGAAGCGTCGCAGCGCGCTCCAGCGCTTAGGTGCACGCACACAGATTATAGAGGGATGTATCAACAATTCTTAGTTAAAGGGACACAAGGCAAGTCTGAGTATTATTTCTCTACTAGCTCCCCCTAGTGTCTGGGAGTAAATGCTATCTATATCTGAGACTTTACGAGACTGAAGGACACCGGGTCGGATACAGCGAACTTGCAAGTGGGGTATTCTTCCTACAGACGGTAGGGGCGGGCGAGAGAGTCTTCATTCGTCATGTAATGAGCCATTTAACCATATACAGACTTATGAAGATGATTTATTAACAGAAAAATGCTGCCTTGTGTCTCTTTAAGGTAATAACATTTTTTTATATTGAAAATGAGTAGACTATTCCTTTAACTGATTCATGCAGTTATTCAATTCTTCTGATGTGAAGCGATGATGCAATGAGAAGTTTGATTTCAGTCATTGATTTCAATCTTTGACATTATCTTATTCAATAATATAAAGTTAAATATTCTCACAAAAATATCTTTAAAAGGATGATTATTTAATTTTTTGTTCCAGCTTGCCGAGCTGCGCGGAGTTCCACGTGGTCAGTATGACGGTCCAGTCTGTGAGGTCACTGTAACACCCAAGGTCATGACCCCTGTCATATCTGGTAAGACTTCTCCAGTCAAATCTGCTCCTCAGCCAGTTCGCAACCTGCACCAGTCTGGTTTCAGTCTGTCTGGTGAGTACTGCACCAGGAGAACATTTTCATTTGGTTTGTGTGGAATCTAACCCATTTAACCCATTTTACAGGGGCTCAAATTGATGACAACGTCCCTCGTCGACCCACTCAACGCATCGTGGCACCCCCTGGTGGCAGGGCAAATATTACCAGCCTGGGCTAAAGTCATTTACTCAATAGAAAGGATGGGGGGGTTAAAAAAACATAGGCTTTTTTGGGACCAATCCAACCATGTGGGGTCCTATCAAGCACACCTTCATTTTTCTCCTTACATTACTGTATCCCCATTCTTTAACTCAAGGGTCCTGTTATTTAAATGTGACTTACTTAGCTGAATGTGTTTCAGGATAACATTCGGAATCTCAGCTGGAAAAATTGGGCTCTATATTACAAACATTTTATCAGTATACTGAGAAAAAATACAGAATTAAAAAATACAGTTAAATTAAATTACAGCGTCACTACTGTAAAACTACAGTAACGGGCTGGCAACCCTGCTGCAAGTATTTTACTGTAAAATTTACAGGTAATTTTTTACAGTGTGTTCCCTGCACTGCTAATGCAATGCTCTACCCGTTAAGTTATATCTACATAAACGCTCAGCTGCAAAACCCTCTAAATGCATCTGAAAGTGTTGTCTTATAAATGAGCATTTTTATCAAACTCTTAATGTATTTCTGAATGGACTGAGGCCAGGATTAAGCAGATTTGAAGTGAAAGTATTTGATAAACAGATATAAACCGTGCCGAGAGCTAAGTTTGCTATGTTTAAACAACTGGAGCCCATATAATCCATCATCTGCCTCTATGTTAAGTTACATTTTGACATTTTTATTTCTTTTTTAATTTGTTAACGTTTTGAATGGCACAAAACTACCACATGTCGTTTAGTATTACAATGTGCTGTTGCAATATTTGTTTATTTTCCTTGTAGGAAGAGTCATTTATCATTTTAAAACTAGGTTGCAAACCACGTTTTTGTCTCACATTTTGCAAAGTGTCAACTCTTCCACAAAAGCCTGATTTATTAAAGGTTTATAGAAAGTTGTTTTATAACGTACACTTTTTTTAAAGTTATGATTTCAGGTCAGCTGTAAACACTTCTTAAAATCCTTAACGTTTGTCTTCCTCACATTTTGCACTTCTTTGGTTTCTTTGTATTTTATTATTAGTGATAGCAAAAAAGTGAAAAGACTAACAGTTGTGTATTGGCCGTTGTCCGCAGTGCTGTGAGGTTTTGCTGTGATTTATATTCACGCATTTTTATGTTGTAAAACTGTCCATTCCTTTTTGTCCCACAGGGGCATCACCCCATAAAGAAAACAATACAGTTCGTGTATAAAGGAAACTCAGACTACTCTTTAAGCCTTTTCATTAGCCCTCTGTTGTATTAACCAATCCGTTTCTCACAGTCTAGTTACCATAGTAACAGGTCCCCATCACTTGGCTTGGCTGTTGATTGGATACGACAGCTGTGTGGTGTTGGAGTATTGCCCCGGGTAACCTCCTCACATCAGGTGTTTTATACATGCTGTGGATCTGGGCACAGATTTATACATTTACCTTGTGACATCACAAAAGTTCACATGGCCTTCACCGCCACACCATGGGGCAGCTACTCACCTCCACCTAAAACTGACTTTGACCTTTACCACAAGGACATTTTTCAGGTTGCAATGTCTGAAATGGATTGTCTGGCATGTGTAGGGTTGATCTTGTGGAAATTCAGTGTTACTTTGAATTAAACGTTAGGTGAGATTGTTTTACTTTTTGCAGTTGTGCTTTGTTTTTATAACTCGACTTGCCTGCCTATTCACCATGTGATACAGTTCTCAGTGTCTGTGAGTATTGTTATGACAAGTTAAACATTTCCCATGGAAGATATGTAAAGAATTTATTGTTCATGTCTTTGATTGTTACAATAAATTGCAGTTGTGAACAAAAGTTGTCACACATTACCTTTACATATATTCAACACAGGATAATGGGTTTTTTTCAATACAGGTCCATGCAGTAGTTACCTCACCCAAAATTACTGTGGTAATTGTATAGTAATTTTTTTATAAACAACATTAAATAAAACTACCATGATTTTACAAGATACAAAATCCCCAAACAATAATACTGTGGTATATTTTAATACATGGTACTAAATTAATGTATAATGATTTTACAAGGTACAGAGAAACTCCAAACTAAAATACTGTGAAAATGTCAGATTTGCAAACAAATAAAAAATGACTCGTATGAACCGATTCTTTTTAATCACTCACTCGTTCTTCAGAGCCGTTACTCAGCTGAACCGCAACTAAGTCATTTTTCTGTTACCGTTCATTTTTAATAAACAATTCGATTGATTTGTAAAGTAAAAAAAATATGTTATTTAGGTATACATTTACTAAGCCTATCTGCTATATCTGTGAGTCCTGATTATGTCTTACATTGTCGGACTATATTTGGTACAGGTGTGGCGTAAGCATCTCTCTGATATCCTTGCGCGTATTGTGAAAAGTTACCGGGTTTACGTGCTTGATGTGTTTGTGACAGTATTTTTACTTTGGATTCTTAAATTTACACAGACAAGGTTAGTGAGCGGTTTTATTACACTAGTCTACTGCTAACACGTATCAGGTTAAAGAAGTCTTTTGTGGTTAAACTTTAGAAAAACAAAGTAAACACAATTATGCTAATTTTTTTCAAACTGACTCATTTAACCCAAATGAATTACGTATTATATTAGACACATATTATATTAGAAATGATTAACAGATGTGACCGCCACTCAAGTAAGTGATATCATACCATTATAAATTTTTTTTAAAGACTAATTGACTGTATCATCCGGTTATGTCACTTGAAAGTAAAATTTTAACTCATGGCCGCCTAAGTTTTTTTTTTTTTTATGGCCGCCTAAGTTAGCTTATCAAAGACCTCTGAAAACCACGCGTTCATCTGTAAGTTTGAAAGTCAAACCTGCAGGAAAGTAAAGTCGGCTGCTAATACGTAAAAAATGGTTAATCGATGTATAGAGTAAATTGTTTTTAGTGAATCAAAGACTTTTACTGTAATTTACACACATTTAGTTTTACTGTCATTTCAAACGGAAGTGGGCGCTATAGCGCTGCAACTCTATCACATGATCTCGGCAAATACCCTAAATGCTTTTCTTTGTTAAATGTCTTGGAAGTGTTTAATTAGATGCCATCCAATTAAAATGTATATAGCAAATAAAGGAACTGCCCTTAGAGTACTAATGACACTATCTGAAATGTAAATCATGATTAGCAATAGGGTTAGCCTGCTGCCTCACGACTAATCATTTGCAGAATAAAAGTTTTGTTTACAAAATATATGTAGGTGTACTGTGTATATTAATTATGTATATATAAATACACAAATGCATGTACATATTTAAGAAATGTTTGCATGTGTATATACTGTACATTGTTATATTTACATAATTTATATCATAAATAAATAAATATTTATTATATATATAATTTAAATAAATATATACATATGGGTGTATTTATACATAATTATTATACATAGTACACCCACATATATTATGCAAACCATAGACTGTAAAAAAAGATGGACTTAGTGTCCGTGACGTCATCCATTGGTTTGTGAAGATCGTTTTTAAGCTTAAAGTAGGCGTTGCCTGCTGTCGCCATCTTGGCGCATCACTCATGGATATCTGAAAATGGGTAAAGAGGCGGAACGGGGGTGAAGCTGAGGTGTCTGGTTGCTGAAACCACGGTCGCCTACCTAGCTCGATTCTAGTGACTGTAGTGGCTGTTCACCCCTCACTCAAGTGGCCACGCCCTTAATTATGCAGAACTTTAAAGCTTTATAGAGAGAGAGCGCAGTTATGCTAATTTGAAAACCACGCCCACCGGGGGGGAACAATCCAACCGTCTCCATTAGGTGTGTTCGACTTCATGCGGCACCGCAAGAACCGACAGCCGGATGACGTGGAAGTACCGCGAGAGCAAGACGAAATTAGACTTCGTATAATTTCTCCAATTGTTCTCGCGGTACTTTGACGTCATCCGGCTGTCGGTTCGTGCGTCGCCGCATAAAGTCGAACAAGCCTATTGACTTTGTATTGCGAGAGGCTGCCTCCTTGTCATTTCCGGCTTATAACAAAAACAGAATAATGCCTAAAAGCTGCTATGTGACAAGATGTACAGCTAACAAGCCAAAAAACCCAGAAATAAGTTTTTATAAGTTGTCGAGCCGTAAAACCCAGCATTTCAGGAGAAAAAAGTGGATCGCCGACTCCGTTTCCCCACTAGTGGGCGCAGATCTACTACCCAGCTAGCATGTATAATCGGCCCGAGCTCGGCTGCCCTGCGGCAGGTGCGGCTCAGACTCGGCATCGGCGTGTGTTAACCGAGCCGATTGTGCCCCGCAGCTCGCTCTGGCACATTCATTTTTGTTCTGGCTGTAAGCACTGGGCCGATTCATGTTCACCGTAACTGGTAACCCAGCTCTGGCTGTATGATCTGGACCACTTTTGGAAATGACTCGGCTTATGTTAAATCAAGGATGGTTTTAATGGATGCCATTCAATGTAGGCGACTTTCTTTAACACAAATGTAGATTTTTAACTCCAACCGTTTTAGTCTGTCCATAACAAAAGACAGTAAAAAACAAAACATGCGCAGACAGATCCAGGTTAAACCCTGCTGCTCGTTGATGTCCTAGGACACGAGACGATCGGTTTCTGTGGGAAGCCGAACTGTATTATATAATTTATACCTCTAATACGGCGCCTTCTTCTTCTTTTGAGTTTTAATGGCGGGTTGCGAAGCAACGTCATAGTTGCATACTGCCATCTACTGTATCGGATGCACGGCTTGAGGGCTATACAGGGACACCCGAGGCCGTGGGTGGCGGTATGCACCTGTGGGGTTGCTTCGCAACCCGCCATTGAAACTAAAGAAGAAGGTGCTGTGCACGGGCTCATTTGACTACGCATAGTACTGTATTAGAGGTAAAAAAAATTGTATAAATGCTGTTCGGCTTCTCGCACAAACCGATCGTTTCGTTTCTTAGGATATCAATGTGTCGTCACGAGCGGCAGGGTTTAATTTGGATTTGTCTGTGCATGTTTTTACTGTCTGAGATTTTGTTACTATTCACATGCATACAGACTGAAACGGTTGGAGTTTCTGCATTTGTGTTGTACTGAAGAAACAAAATCACATACATCTTGGATGACCTCGGGGTGAGCTGATAAATATAAAAAATTCATTTTAAGATGAATCCCGTACGTTGGCGGCTGTTTTAAACTGGGTGCTCGGCTCAGACCCTTTTGCCAGTATGAAGCCGATTTCAACGGTAACTGCAGAAAGCATCAGCACGCTCAGCTCATCACTGGAGTAACGTCTGTACAACGGGTGAGATAAAACTCAACGTCTGACTGAATCATCCATTCCCTTTTCGATCCTACGCCATACGTTAAACTTGAGGTAAGTCTTGTGTTCAGTTTCCTTAAAAAGCATCAACATTCACGCTAAGCATAGTTTCAATCGAGTTCCCGTCACATCATATATTAACTCTATTTCGAACTGTTGCTGATTACATGTTGGTTATTATTGATTCGTTCATGTTCCTTTGACATGTTCATGTACTTTTTTCCAGATGAAACAAACAAAGAATTCATAATTCATTTAAGAATTATTAATTAGGACAACATCAAATTATTTATCATGTCTGAGAAAAGTAGTGCAAATTTTGGATAATATGAAAGTGGCTCCAACTTTTATGGCGCGAACGAAGCTAGCATTGACTGGCTGGGATGTTAAATAATGGAACGCAATTTTTATTAAATGCAATTTACGTGATTAATATTTACAAGCATAGTGTTCTTTGGAACAAAATTAAGTGGAACAAAATGTTAGCTGGTAGTGCTGTGACAAATCGCAGTTGATCCGAACCACGGTTCGGCTCGCATGTGATTCGCGGATTAATATATACCAGTGTATGGAATGTCACAATTATAGATTTGTGTGTAAACTTAAACATGTCTTGATGGGCCCTAATTTATGCACTGTGCAGTTATCCTGGTAGTTGGGTAATGTCATAATGGTTATTGGGTTGGGCTTGGACTAAAAAAGGGAAATTGTAATGGTTTAGTATAATAAGACATTATGTATGGTTTTGTACAATGCTAATCTTTTTTTCTTTTTTCCTCAGGTAATCTTGCTTTTGCTGTTCTAAAATAAACACTGCTCTTAGGTAAGAATGGCTGATCAAATGCATTATTTTAAATCTAATCTGAGACACAAAGCAGTTAAATCGTTGTCTAATTTTCTGCAAGGTATTAAGAACGACAGTAAGCTTGTTGACGATGATCTGACTGATGACTGATATGTGTGATGAGATTAAAACTAGGGCTGTGCAAAAAAATCGATACAGCTAACTACCGTGATAGTTAGCTGTATCGATAGTGTATCGATATTTCGATCTCTACTGTCGATATTTTAAAAACCATCAAATCCCTCTGTGTGCGTCAAACGACCTCCTCCGCCGCTGCTGTAGTTGTCACTGTCCAGTTGTCTGCCATATACGGCCATTCGGCCAATGTCTCAGAAGTTAGAGGGAGTGAGAAAATGGCAGAAAATGTAAAAAACCCTGCAGCTTTCAAAGAGCTGCAGGTGTTCAGCTCTATTTTTCACATTTTTGATTGTATTGTGATACGTATCGTATCATGACCCATGTATCGTGACACGTATCGTATTGGGAGGCCCTTGCCAATACCCAGCCCTAATTAAAACAACTTTTCTTTTAGCACACCACCCGTACATGGCACACAAAACAGGTCTTGTGAGGGGGCTGTGCCCACACGTAGAAATTCTGTAGGTCCACGGGCTTCTCCCCTTTCAGCGAACATCACAGCGCTTAGTCCACCATCGTGGTCTCCAATCTCCATTACCAACAGCCTGAGTGCTACACCTACAGACACCCCAACCCATGCAGCACCTGGCAGAAGTCAGACATCAGGCCAAACTGGATTTCAAGTAAGAAGGGCGAGATAGCCCATGGAGAGAAAAAAATCACTTTGGTATTAGGGCTGGGTATTGTTTCAGATGTCTCAAATCGATTCAGATACATTAGATCTCAAATTGATTGGATTGCGATTTTCGATTCAATGATTACATTTTTCTGGCCCCACCACAAAAAAAGTAATAAATGAATGAAATAGTTTTTGTAGTTTTTACCCATTTATTCTTGTAATAAGGTTATGACACCCAATATTTTAAATACCAGTGAAAATTAACAATTATCAATTCTATTTTTGATACTACAGCTAAAACTACTAATATCAATTTCATAGATTAAAGACAAGTTAATGGTTGTTAATAAAAATTAAATGCAAGCAACGCAATATAAGTACAATAGAACAAAGATACAAATGAAGAAATCTGTGCATTTCAGGTAGGTCTAACAGTATTTTTCAGATACAGAAATTGAAAAAAGTAATCAAATGTAAAATAACACGGCATATCTTCACTAATTAGGATTAACCTTTATTTAATCTGCACAAAGTTACAAATCGTTATTCAGTGAAAAGCAGGGAGTGACTTCCTCTTTTGTAGTTTGATTAACATTTAAAAACACAGACAGGTGAAGGTTACTACCACTTTAAGACTAATCCACGGATCAAATTATGATAGGCAATGAATGCATTCTTTTTCTACTTCTTCTCATAACCGTCTGTTTACTCGCAAAGGCCGGAATTTTTTTAAAAAATGTGTGAATTTGCAAGGAGAGAACTAGAATTAATTTCGTAATTTGCACGCTGTCGCGCAGCTGTAAGCGCTTCCAGTGTGTGCTCTTCTCACATAGCGCATGCAAGTTCTCTTTCGCTTGAATGCTTAAATTGACAAGGCTTAAAAATGCATGCAAAATGTAAACTTTTATGATCATGCAGCACTGGCCCAATCGGGACATTGACAGTTCCTTCAACAGGAATTCTTTTCCGATATAATGTAATGAAAATAAATACAGAAAAACGATGAGAATTGATATTGAATTGACCACATTTAATTTTTTTTTTTCACTTTTTTTTGCCTATTCCTATTTGGTATATGTGATGAGATTAAAACATATTTTTCTTTTCTTTTAGCACACCCCACCCTTTCATGGCACACAAGTATATGACACACAACACAGGTCTTCTCAGGAGGCTGTGCCTACAGGTAGGAATTATACAAAGTGATCTCTCTCGGTTTACTCTGACATATCTACGTACAATGTTTTGCTAGTAATCTGCTATGCCTGCTTTTTCTTGTGTTCTACAGCAATAGGCTTTACGCCCAGCTGCACTACTTCCTGAACTTCAGCCAGCTCCTTGTTTCCTGTCTGCCATTATTGGACAAACTGATTAATCCAGGTGTGCCTCAGTTTAGTAGTCACAACAACAATAATCAGACACACCTGGATTTATCAGTTTGTCCGGTAATGGCGGACGGGGGGCGGGGAGCTGGCTGAAGTTCAGGAGGTGGTGCGGCTGGGCATAAAGCCTATTGCTAAGGAGATCCTCATCCAGCTCGATTTTATTAGAGAGCAGCAGTTGCAGACTTCACCCCAGACCCAACACATTTTGGGCTCCCACTTTCAACTATTGAGGAGCTACAATGTTTGTAGGAGACATTAAATAATCCAGATGAGAAGAAGAATTTGGTGAGGTAAATTATGGTTTAATCAGATCATTCCTAAAAGTCAGTCCTCATTTTCACTCATGCTATATTCCTTAAATAACTAATAAGGTACATGTCTTTTTGTTTCAGACTGTTTTTCCTGGAATGGTCGGAGACAAGACTCTTAAAGACACTGTGGGGTGGGTCCTGATGAAAAAAACAATAAACTCTTCGTGGCGAGACTCATCAATTGAAGTGGGGTCAACTGAAGCCTGCATTCAAAGGGCTCACTTTGAAAAGTGTGGTTTTGGGTGAGTGTCAGTGCTGGAAACGGCATGAAGTGACATCCCAGGGCTCTACAGTGCGACTGACTCGATCAGTGGCTGGTTGCATAAACCTTTAAGACTAGTCTTAAAAGTTAGTCTTTTTTTTCTTTCTTCAAGACTGATCATAATTGTATTTCTATACTCAAACTCTATTTAAAACATTAACATCATAACATTATCATAAATTGAAATGCATTAATGCTACTTCTGAGCCTCATTAAACAGTCTGTAAATATAACTAAATCCCACATTTCTGTTATATGCCACCTCTGCAGTGCAAAGATGAATTGTGTTGCTACTGATTTCATTTGATTGGTAACTTATTCTTCCTGATTGCCTCTTATTATTCTAACTCAATTTATGAATTTGAAATTTAATAAGGTTAAAATTTTATAGTCAAATATCTCCTTATAATGGGAAGGTTATTTTGTCATTGATCAGAATGTGCTCCTAAATTTTTGAATGTGCTCCTAAACTAAAAAGAAATGTAAGCGTAGAGCCCTGCATCCAAAATAAGTTCTGGTGGTTTTATGAGTAACATCACATGGTCATGCTGACCTCTTCTATCTTTGTTTTTTTTTCAGATGCAGTCCGCCGGAGTGCCCTGACCAAAGATAACACAGAAAAGGAGATAGAGCTCCTCATCACCAGGTGGTCGGTGCTAGCATATGACAGGGATGGTGGCCGAATCCAGACAATAGACAGACAATTAATTAAAATGTTTTAAATTTAAAAATGTTGATTTTTGGAAAATTCATATTTGAACTGATTGTGTGTGTGTGTGTGTGTGTGTGCACCTGGTAATTATCACGTTGTGTCCCCACAAAGATAGGAATACTAGTATTTTTGTGACCTTGTGTCCCCATGAGGAAACAAGCTTATAAATCAAACAAAATGATGTTTCTTGTAAATGTGAAGTAGGATAAGGGTTTCTGTGATGGTTGGGTTTAGGGAATGGGGTAGGTAAGGGGAATAAAATATACAGTTTGTATGGTATAAAATGCATTACGTCTATGGAATGTCCCCACAAAACATGGAAACCTGTTTGTGTGTACAAGAGAGAGAGAATGTGTGTTCAAGTGAATAAAAAATGCATTAAACGTGAAATCCTTGTTCTTCCTTGTGTGTTTTATTTTCAGTTAATGTTGCATAATGGTTGCTTAGCAATTTTAGTATTAACCAATCAATAAAATCAATCAATTAAACAAGCCCAAATAAGGAACAGGATTGGGGGGGAGCTTACGTCCTCTCACTCGGAGTTCCGCAATCGGGCCGCGTTAAAACTGAGTGCTCGGCCGTGTCTTCGGGGCGCGTGAAAACCGAGCGCTCGCAGAGCAATCGGACCTAGATTCATGCCGAGGATCGGCCGAGTGTTCCAGCATTAATCGTTCCGCTTTCGGCCCGCGCAATTTTTGCTAGCTGGATAATAGTAGTACTATGAAAAGTTGCCTGTTTCCAGTTTTGTGTCTTTAAACGCTTGTTTTTTGGGGTCTACAGCTTATAAAAGCGTATTTCTGGGTTGTTTGGCTTGTTAGCTGTACACATTATCACACAGCAGCTTTTATGAATTGTTCTGTTTTTGTTATAAGCCAGAAATGACAAGGAGGCAGCCTCTCGCAATACAAAGTCAATGGAGACGGATGGATTGTTTTCCCCCGTGGTGGGCGTGGTTTTCAGGTTATGACGCGCTGCGCTCTGTCTCTATATAATTTAAATGGAGGAGTTACAAAATAATTCACCCCCCTCACAGTTGTCATGAAGGGCAAACCAAGCTTTACAGACCAAAACTATTTTTGTACCAGGCTGTAAACATATTATTTTCTACTGTAAAGTTAGCTATTTTAACATGGGGGTATATGGGAATTGACTCCCTTTTGGAGCCAGCCTCTAGCGGCCAGTCGATGAATTGCAGTTTAAGTCACTTCGTATTGACTTCATCAGAGAGATCGGAAGGTTGCCCCTCGATGTAAAAAAAAACTTTTATAATGCAAACGATTAGTTGCGAGACTCGCGACTAATCATTAGGCAGCCCTACAATATTTTGACATTTGTGCATTTGGCAGACATTTTTAACCAGAGCTACAGTATAAGCTATACATTTTCATCAGTATGTGTTCCCTGGGATCAAACTCATGACTTTTGCGCTGCTGATTACCAATTGTCTAAACATAATTGATAGGAATATGTGCTGTTTGGCAAAATGACAGTAACTTCACACTTAGCAAAGTATTTCCAACTACAAAGTATTTGAAAGAATCCAGAGTTTTGTTGTGGTAAAATGATCAATAGTCATAGTTGTACAATGGTGTTTTAATAGTGTGTTCTTGCTTGGAGGTGTTGCATCAAGAGATATAGAAAGTTGAGACAGGTCATAGGGTGATAACACACTCCTACACATGAGACCAGCTGTTACAAATCTACAATAGCAGCACACATTTAAAGTTCCTATTAGATCACATTGAGCAGACAGTGTCTTCCCCCGCAGTACCCAGATCTACAACACTAATAACTCTGATAGGTTTATAAAGTCATCTTCGCTGTCCTACGGCAAGGGCCGTTATGCATCATTATCTGACTGGATAGTGTCTGATCTTCTGCATATATTATGACTAATTCATGGTTTGGGCTGTGGAGGTGGGTGTACTGTACAGCAGTGTCAGAATGAACATAATAATCAAACTTTTTTTTTTTTGCTCAATGGAACTGATTTTCAGGGCCATTTTTCAAACAATATAAAACATAGCATTTGTTATATAAGTAATTTAAGTTGTTTTTATCAGTATCCACCTTATTTTTGAATGCGGAAGTAAGTGATGTGTTGTATTTCCCTTCTTTGTGCGAGACGTCGGTTTCAACAGCCAGACGGTTTAAACAGTGTAGTGGAAGCACGCATAAAACATGATTTAAAACCGTTATGTAAATATTTACTAGACCTGCCATGTATGAACCAGTGTGAGGATGAAATGAAGAAGTGGCCTAATACATCATATTAAGATATATTTAATCATTTTGTGTTGTTGCTCGGGGGTGACGGGTCTGTAAAACTATAAAAGCACTGAGACATACCAGTATCTTTACAATGGGAAAGTCAGTCAAGTGTTTACAAAGAATTGACCAAGAATTCATGTTTTTAATCTTTTCAGGCGATGGTTTAAAATGTCACAACTGTCCCTCTGGTTAAGGTTTTTTAAAACTGCAATTTTTAATCAACTTATTTGAGTTTTTATGGTGACACGTCAAGCTTCACGCGGTCCTACAGTCAACAGCATCTTTCTCATTCAACACATTGTTAACTTATTTGAAAAAACCATAATAAACATATTAAACTATTACATGTATTCAGTATTGTTTTTGTTTTATGAAAATAGTATTACCGTGAAAGTATTTTAAAATAGTATTTTTACCGTAAAATAGTATTAAAAAGTCTTACAGTGGGTTCACACCAGCCGCGTTTGAGGGGTCAAATTCGCATCTACCACGTCTAGCTTGAACATTTTGAGTTTACTCGCTTCATTTGCGCGTGAAATTCTAGTCATCGAGACATTCACACGGAAATTTGCTTCATGTGAGGGGCTTCTGCGACTCCGCTCGCTTCCTGTAATCACGTCACTACTAGAGAAAGCTCCTGATTGGTTAATGCGGAGCGTTTTTCCGGCAAAGTTCACATTTTTCTAAACGCCTCATTCGCGCCACGAGACCTCCAGATTGTCTTCACATTGACTTAACATTGAAATCACTCACGCTTGACGCCTCTACCGCGGCTGGTGTGAATGCAGCATAACACAAAGGAGGTCAAACATGGCGGTGCCCACATTTGCGTCAAAAATAAGTTGGCTAGGAAACTCTCATTCTTTTCACAGCTTACACAATGCTCTGCAGGATTTTTTTTAACTTGTACTTGCATTTTTTTACAAGCCATCTCAGTTTTTTACCTCTTGTGGTTGAAATGCGATTGGTGATTTGCAAGAATCTTTGATTCCAGCAAACATTTACATGTAGTGTAAATATACACAAGTCATATACACAAGCATACATAAATCACATCATTTGACAAGGCCACCATCATTAGAATGGAGGTAATTTTCTTCAGGGGTAAACACGCTATCCCTCGAGTCATTGCTGGAGTTTTAAGAAGACATTGTCATGTCGCCATGATTCTGTGGGCGATGGCTTTCTCATGTGCTCTATGTTTGGAGCGACTCTCACGAAGGCCTGAATGAATCGTATCTCGGTCCCGTGAGAACACTGCTGCGTTAAACAAACCCGGGAAATGAGCAACCTTGGAGTGTCAGTCCAATGACAAATTCGTATAAAAAGAGAAAACTGGCATTTTTCCTCAGATATGGATGCTTTCTTTGGCCCCCAGGGACCTTGAGATGTTAATGTCTATTTGAGAAAATCATTCCAATAAATGTGATTGTAATAACATTTAAAAGAAAAAAAATTCCCCAAAAAATTAAACATCGTATAAAAATTTTCTAGTCTGTTGCCTTTGGTTAAATAAACCCTCTCTTAGATTTAACGCAGAGTTACAAAGCAATTTATTGTTATCATATTATCAGTAGCGCCCCGCTGTGTTTGACCTTCTGTGCCTCAGCAATATATTAGCTAGCCTGGCGCTCAACCAAATTTAAATTCATAAGTAAAATTCTGGCCAGTGTCCAAAGAGATGGAGAGACAGAGAGCGAGACAGCGAATTTGACTGCGAGACACATTCACTTGTGTGAGAAACGTCTGCTTGAGAATAAGTGGTCAAATCTGACGTCAAAGCCCCATCGTTCAGACCATCAACAGAGAAGAGACAGCACTCAATGTCAGAGGAGTCAGTCTGAAGTAGTCTCATGACAATTCGACATGCTCTCTGTGTCCCTGTCATCTAAACGCAGTAAATGATGCTGATAGGATATACGTAGGGGAGGATTTTAGAGACTAGTCGCAACTGGAGTGCACTCGTGTTCTTGTAAAAATAACCTTCCCTGAATGACTCGCATTGTGTCTGTGTTAAGCAAGACTGTTGCTATAAATTTAAAAAAGGCCAATGTCAAGATGCCAGAGCTAACTGCAATTTGTTTGTTATTGTTTGTGGTGTTTACTATGGCAAGTATTAGTATTACTAACACCCATACTTAGGGACAAAGATTTGAACACATCCTTCTGCATAAATCTCATTCAACAGGTCTATGCTACAAATCTGATATATTGTTAAACTGCAATCCAATGCAGTTGCTTTAACTTCACAAATGAAGTTAAACAATTTTAACCTTTGTTTTAATAAGTTTTGTCAACTCATCACAAGTCAAAACTTAAAATATTAGGTTGAATCGACTTGCATAACCAAGTTGGTTTAACTTCAGTCTGATTTTTTTTTACGGTATACCAATAAATTGCAATCCTAACGTTTATCTCCATAATGAAATCCTGAGGGGCCAAAAAGTACACTGTAAAAAGTGAAAAGTTGAATCAACTTAAAAAATTACATAAATTGGTAACACTTTCAACTTAACTCATTCCACGCCAGCCATTTTTTGAAAAGTTGCCCACCAGCATTTTTTTTGATTTTCACAAAAGTTTAAAAAAATGCCTTCTAGGAAAAAAATCTTCTAAAAATATATATAAACACATAAACATTTCACTTTAGGTGAAAAATATAAGTTGAATAAACCTAATTTTTTTAGTGTTACCAAGTGAAGACATTTTTGATCCAACTTTTCACTTTATACAGTAAATTATTATTTTATACAAATATATCAAATGAAAGAACAGACCCTCTGCTTCCAAACAAACAAAACGGGGGGGGGGGGGGGGAACGTTTCATCCTATCTATATTTTTTTCTCTGCTTATAAACTCTTAAGTAGTGATAGACCGATATATCGGCCGTCCGATATATCGGGCCTATATTTGCGAGTTTTATGTGTATCGGCATCGGCCGATACATGGCTGCAGTGTTTGCAGATTTTTCCGGCATAATTTACAGACAGAGTGCTGGAACCCGCAAGCGATTGCAGGTCATGTGACTAAAAACAACCAACCTTTTCACGACAACTTTGAAAGCTCGGCTTAACAGCTGATCATAGCTGAACAAAGTGGGGTTTTTTTCATCTCTATAGGGCGGTTTCCTGGACAGGGATTAGACTAGTCCTAGACTACAATAAATGTAAGAACTGTGCAAACAAATAACATCTCTTTTTAACAACATGCCATTTTTTACATAATTTTTATGATGTAAATTGAGTGAGCAAAACCAGTATCGGCTCCAAATATCGGCTCAAGAAAATCGGCAGCCTGTATCGGTCATCGGCTAAGGCTGGTGAAACAAAAATCGGTATCGGCATCGGCAGTGAAAAATCCATATCGGTCGATCCCTACTCTTAAGTATGGGTATATTTCTTTAAAATTAATTTTTTTTAGCAAAAAGCTGAAATAATTGCATTTTTGTGAAGGAATTTTGTTAAGAGATCAGATTCAAAACGATTATCAAAACATACATAGAGTTTAAAATTTGAAAATAACGTTTTGGCTTCAGTTTTTTCATAAATTGGTTAAGTATTGCAGATTAACATAAAAAATATTCAGAAACACGTTTTTTTTAATGCAAATGTTTTCTCTTAATTGAGATAACTCATCAATGGTGGGGAACGAGTTAAAATTTCACTTTAGGTAAAAATATACTTTTTTTTTGTGTTACCAAGTGAAGTATTGTATTGTTGTATGGGACCGCTTGAAAATGTACTGTACACTTCGAGTTTATAAAAAAAAGCTTAAATGTGTGACACGAATAAATAGCGCTCATAAACGTCTGTTAAGATTGTAGTTTCATATGAAGTGAGTGGAGGCTGAGACCCAGAGATTGTTTTTACTTCACAACTTAACAAGCTCATTCAGAGATATGTTGCTTATGTTCACAAGATACAAGCTGTCCCGCAATGTTTTCCCCCATATTTCATAACACTGACATAAAAACAGCACAAAAAAACCCAGAAAGTACAAATAATATTTCGTTTCTCATATCGATAGCAAATGATGAAACATTTCTCTGAAATAACCCATCAGTCGCCAGAGGAATGAAAGGTTACAGAGAAATCCGGATATGACATATAGTAAGCATGACGGGTTCTCACAGTGAGTTTTATTAACTGGGACACTCGATCGTAAATAGTCGAAAACAAAGCAGTATGATTTATTAAACATATTGGAATCACGCAAATTCCTTTTTTTGTGACAAACAAAGAACACAATAACAGAAGTGCCATTTGTTTATAAGGCATTTAGGCAACATAATAAAGTTGGTCACTTTGAGGTCTTCATCCCACGTTGATTGTTAGGATTATAAAATTGTCCATCCATACAACGTGGATATTTGTGCATCTTCCAGGAACTGTAAAAGTTGGTCCCACGGTAAAACTCGTGAATTTTTTTCGTCGTTCACGCTATGTGGAATTGTTTCGACATTGACAACATGACATGCAGGAGTTGCTGTGCGTAAGACTCAAACCGAGAACAAATGAGTTTTCTCAAAGACAGAAAGTCTTTCCGAATCATATTCAATGCAAACAACAACCCAAAGCAATTACTACAGTGCAATTTCACAAAATTGAACAATTAAGTAAACTTATCATCTGAACCCAGAGAGAAAAGGCAGAAATATAATTTTTCTTTTTTTAACATTCATCAGACGTTTCTGGTTTTTAATTTCCTTTAAGGAAAGTCTGAAATAAAGCCTGTCAATGAAAATAATTGCTGGTATTTATACTTACAATGCAGTTGATCATTTGCAAACACAACATGAGGCTTTTGTGTTTCTGCAATGCCTTCTTTTATATGATTAGTTCACCCACAAAAGAACAGACTGTATTTACGGACCCTCGTTTCGTTTAATACACTGTTATTTCAGTGTACTTTTTTCTTAAAAAAATATTTTCTTCTGCTGTAAGTTTCATTCACCGTTCTGCATAACTGGTGATCTTAAAGGTATATTCTAGGTTTATAATTTTCTTATAATCTACTCACCTCAATGTCATCCAAAATGTCTTTCTTTGTTCAGTTGAGAAGAAATTAAATTTTCCGAGGAAAACATTTTAGGATTTTAGTGGCCCTTAACAGTTTACAGTTTCAATGCCGCTTCAAAGGGCTCCAAACGATACCAGCCGAGGCATAAGGGTTTTATTTAGCAAAACAATCGTCATTTTCTAGAGATGTCTTGATACCCTTTTTCTCTTTCCAATACCAATTCCGATCCCTGAGCTCAGGGTATCGACCGATACCGTACTGATCCGATACCTGACTGTTTATACAGCTCTATATACTACTAGCCCTGTATGAATTAATATAATTATTTTACGGTGTGTGTCGGATTTATCCCTTAATAAAACATGAACAAATACATGAGCTAGAGTATTTTGATTATCTGAAATACAGTTGACAGTAATATTATTTATTTTCAAGTGAAAATGAACTTGAAATGCAGCCACAAATCTAACACTGTAAACTGAAAGGTTATTTTAGTTTTAGAATATAACTGTATAAAAACAGTCCATCAAAAAAAAATCTAGAAATATAAAACATTATGTATGAATTAAATAAGAACTGATTCTCTTTAAAACTTAAAAGTCCAAAAACAATTTTGTTAAATAAAAGGCTTGCGAAGAAGAAATGAGTTCTGATTTGCAGCGTTAGCATCAGCAAAATTATTAATTCGATTTACTCCATTTTTTTTAAGGTAAGAGGTCGCCATCAACATACTCAAGCTACATTCAAACAAAACAATTTGAAAAACAAAAAACTTTTGATTAAATGTAGCTTAAATAAATTGATTGCGACCACCAACCCCAAAAAATTTAGTAAATTGAATGAATATTTTGTAGTGTAGCCGGCATAACTAGGTCTTGTTTAAGAAAATTTTTACACATGTTTAAAGGAACAGTATGTAGGATTGTGGCCAAAACTGTTATTGCAATCACAAAACTTGTGGCTAAAACTGGTACTGCAATCACACAACAGTGGCCAATACACAACATGACAACATAAACATCAGTTGAGGGCTACAACTCAATATCCTGGCCAGACTACTGTTGTCAGTGATATAAGTATTTGAAATGAAAATGATTTCTTAATGTCTAGTGACATATCAGGGCCATTTTATGATTAATTGATATACATTTCTTACACTGTTCCTTTAAGTACTTGCCGATACCAATGCCAGAAGTTTTTGAGGTATCGGCGGCATTTCCGATACTAGTATCGGAATCAGGACAACCCTACAGTATCATTTTTGCAAAAAAAATACTTTTTAACTATAACTTTTGGTCTTGCACTAGCTGTGTGATGCACCAGTGTGACCTTACGTATAACATAAAGAATGTGTTTATCTTTTTGTGTTTAATAACATTATGTAATTTTGTGTTGATTTTGTGTTAAAATAAAACATAAGTTGTGTAAAGTAACACAAAATGTGTTGTTTCAATAATAACACAGAGATGGGTGGATTTTGGGACAGCGCATTTAGTGTGTTGTCCCAGAATCAACACTAATGTGTTGTTTTTAACACATCCGTTCTAAGAGTGCACGTCGAAAGGTCATGCATGATGTATGAAAAGCTACTGCTCCAGTGTTTACAAGTGTGGAGAAAGAGGAGCGTTCTGATGTTGTTGTATTTGGAATTTTACAAATTAACGTCTTTGTGTAAGTTTATCTCCCAAGGGTTTTTCCCTCCTAGTACTTTTTTTACTTCCCCGGCTAAAAAGTCCGGGGGGTTTTCTCCTAGGGTTTTTTTTAACCCGGTAAGGCAGCCTTCTTGGGCTTAACTTCTATACGTTACATTAGTAATACATTCGCTTTAATGTTGATTTATAGCCGCAGCAAATTTAGCTGCTTGTGCTATCGTGTATTATGTTGTGCTATCTGTCGATTTTCTGTGCTTTTCACTGCTTCTATTAATGTAAAGCTGCTTTGATACAATTACCAAATTGTGAAAAGCGCTATATAAATAAAATTGAATTGAATTGAAAAAGGTCGTTCTAGCGCGTCACAGGGCTTAGATAAGACCCTTATGCCTCGGCTGAGATCGTCTAGAGACCCTGGAAGCTGAACTGAAACCACAAAACCGTTGAGTCCACTAAAGTCCACCATATGGAAAAAAATCCTAAAATGCTTTTCCCAAACAACTGAATTTCTTCCCGACTGAACAAAGACAGACATAAACATCTTGGATGACATTGGGTTGAGTAAATTATCAGGATTTTTTTCATGAAAGTGGAGTAGTCCTTTAAAAATAAAGGTTCCTGAAAGGAATTCATTTGCTCCATAAAGATATTTTAAAGATTCAAGTTGTATGGCCTACTTTTTAGGTGCTTTCTTTATAACACAGTTGTATTATTTTAAGCGTGACACCTGTAGTCAGTATAAACAGTAGTTGTATAGAAAATAACAGCATATTGGATTGTAACAACATGAGATTGATTAAATAATGAGTGTTTATTTTTGGAGTGGCCTACAGTATTTTTTCAATGAACATCAACACAATAGCTGCAGAGACACAGATTGTCAGCTTGTATTATCCAATCTGAGACTCCATCAAGTGGCAAACGGCATCGCATGCAGCGCAAGTTCTTTTTTGAGTAATTTCCCCGGCGAGTTTATTCACACCGCATCTCCGTCTTCACACAGCGAGAGTTGATGGATTTTGATGACAGGAAGAGAGTTGTGCGTGGGCACTTCAGGCTGAGGGGAGTCTGTTCTCACAGCACAACAAGTCCTCAGCAGGTTCTTACCACACATTCCCGCCACCCTTGCTCCCACGCTCACCCCGCCGCTAACCCCCGTCGTCCCCGCGGATGAGGCTCGGGAAGGGGCCTGCCAGTCCCGACCATCCCTCGAGGATGGGCTGCGGGACAGAGCGATGGAAGAGGAGGGGCTCAGACGGGAAGGGATGTCGCGGCTCGTGAACCCAAGGGCGAGAAGTTGTGACTGGGCGTGCCGTGGGCTGTGACCCTGGTAAAGTGGATGCGAGGGCATGGATCTCTTACGGAGACAATGTGCGCCCAATACGCTGAGAAAGGCTTTCTTGAATTCCTGACTGGAGCAGGGGTAGATGATGGGGTTGATACAGCTGTTGAAATAGCCGAGCCAAAACGTTATCTTGAATACAGTGTCCGAAGGCTTGTATTTCGGGAAGATGGAACCTAGATGAATAAAAGATGCACAGGAAATGCTTGGGTTAGGATTTATAAAATCATTATACATGTTGTTGTGTGAGGGATTTGAAACATTATTTAATCATTGCAAATTAGATTTCATGAAACATTTTATAAACAAAATGTACATTTTTAAAACATCCAAAATGATTAACACATGGTAAGCTATACATTTCGAACCATGACCTTTGCTTTGCTAACACAATGCTTTACCAATTGAGCAACAGGAAAAGTTTACTGCTTTATACTGTGTACTGTATAATAAATTATAGTAATAATAGACCAATACATATATCAGCCAGGCTTAGTTGTAGTTGTATGTAATGCATGTAAACATGTAAAACGTTTACATGCAACCAAATAATCAAACAATACGATTGAGGTCAATCGGATGCAAATTTCGCGATACAATAGCATCATGCCTTTTGAAAAATTTGTTTTCATTGCCCATATCTGAAAACTCCTTAAGAACAACTTTCTCCAACTCAACTTTGTATATTTATCCAAAGATAAAGCGTGAACTCGCCGGCATTGCCAAGTCCTCTGCTTTTTGTCGAGTTCAGATTTGGACTACTGTTTAAACTGTCAACGCGGGTTGTTTTTTCTGTGGGTTAAAGATTAAAGGATTTCGTTCATTAGTTATTGGCATTTGGGCTGTGAATAGTTATTGGGATGCTTTTGGGCTAGTTTTGAATGTCCATTGGGATTGTTTTGATATGCGAATCTGGCAACCCTGGTTGTGTGCTTGCGCAGACGTTTGGTTCGCATTATATAGAATGGACATGTAAATGAACATTTTAATTCAGATTGCAACTCCTGTCCCATGATTAGCAAAGTCAAAGTCATTTTGATGGCGTTTGAGCTAACAACGACTGAATTTAATCTCTTTACGACAATACAAAAAATGTTGGGTTGTTTTTAACCCAGGGCTGGTTAACAATAGGACAGAACACATTTCTGGGATAAATCAACCCATTATTTGGGTCATTTTAACCCAGAAATGTGTTCTCTCCTATAGTTACCCAGCCCTGGGTTAAAAACAAACCAACATTTTTTAGATTGCTGTATTGTGGTAATCTTCAATCAGATTAAATTCAGTCGGTGTTAGCTCAAACACCATCAAAATGACTTTGACTTTGCTAATCATGGGACAGCAGTCGACTTAAAAAGATCAGGTACTTTTAATTTAATTTTAGCAGACACTGCATCTTGAGGTCTTTCTGTGACAAAGAGCAAATACTCATCTCTGTTCACAAAGGTGTCATGCAATGGGAAAGATTAATGAGAATTGAAATTAATAGATGAAAACCAGAAAATGAGAAAAGTTATATATAGCCAGAAAATTCTGGAAGATATAAAGATTTGTACTGCACGGTATGTCTGAAGCACTGCTCGCAACACCGGAATCTTTGCGTGACAGGACAGATAATTACGTCATGCGTCACAATGCCGGCCAAGTCTTTTTATAGCATCTGATCTCCACGCTGGAACGTTCCCCTGTTAATCAAGGTTAATAGTTTTACTCAAATTGCTGACATAAATTCAATTCAATGTGATCAGAGATCGACTCTTGGGAGAAAATAAATTGTTCAGTGGTCATAAAGGGCACAGACACAGAAGAAAGAGTTATCGATAAAACAGGCATTCTTTAACGTCATATACACCCACTTTATTTAATAGCACACTGGTCCTACAATTACCAGAAATAAAGTGTTAAAAAAGCTTACGTCAAACCTCTGTCAAAGACAAGATTAAATAACAACATTTAGCACTTCTATTACTATGACTGGGTCGAAATGCAACGTTCAATGTGACAGATGACGGAGGTCCCGCCTTCCAGTTAAAAATAACCAATCATTAATCAATAAAGACTCTGATGATTTTCTGTGGGAGGGGCTCTGTACATCTGTACAAGTCATATGAGGTGCTTGACAACTTGTGCGTTGTAGCTGAAACGACTTTTTAAAAAGGTGTTTTTTAGTGCAATTTATGCTTAAGAAACAAACATTATGGTACAGCTGATGTCAGGTTTAATTGTTGGTTAGAAAATATTAAGAGTTTGGTTCTAAAACGTGATAAATGGCATTTAACAAAAATGAGTTACTGCCAAAATCAGTATTATATCAGGTCAGTATTTAAAAGTAAATTCTTAATTTTATGCAAAATCCAATATCCGCTGTGTTATTCTGTCATCTTTTCTCCCTTTTTTCCCAAAACGCAATAAACGCCACTCCTCCTTTTCCGCAGAATGCAATAAATCCACTCAACCAATCACAGCGCACCATTCCACGCATTGTAAACAATGATGGTGGCGTGTTGAATACACGGAATCCTAGTTTTCCTCATCTTGTACTTTGTGATTAACAGGCAAACAAAAACAAAATAATACTTTGATGGCATTGCTAAACCTGTAGTTTTCTTTGACGGGGAAGAAACGTAAGCCATCAACATCTAATAATTTACGCGAGAGGCACTCGGGAGAAGGAAAATGCCGGTTGCTTGTTTTCCCGACAACATCAAGCTTCTGTCATCCTAACACATTGACCCCAGGGGATCTTAGGAAAAACTTTCCATTATTTTACACAAAGCCAACGAAAATCAAGCAGGACCAAAACATTTTACAACTGATCGCTGTCAAAAATGTTAAGCGATGAAGTATAACCGCAGCAATGACAGTGTTCTTAATATGACAAAGTAAGTGTTGATTAATGTTTAATCAGTGTATACCACTAGTAGTCAACTAAATAAATTTAACATGGCAAAGATGAATGCACATTCATATATTGATTCAATAGATTTATAGCATTTTGGGAAAAAACATGTCATTGATTTATTGCATTTTGTGGAAAAAAATCTTTGAAAATCAAATTCTGGATTTGAATTTTTAATGTTATTACTACCTAAAGATGTTATGTGAAAGTTTGTAACAGAAAATAGTGGTTTTCATCTTGTCACTTTCTGGGTATAGAAAACACGTTTTTATCCAAATTAGTCAAAATGGATTTATTGTGTTTTGGAACCAAACTCTTCATATGTAGTTTAATTGTGATTTCAGCATGCGATTTTAGAGATATCTGTCTTTTCAAGTAGATAAGACTTTAGTCTCGCATGACTAAAATAACTGCCAGGAGGGGTTGCAAAGATGGCCGCCTAATGGTGCGACTTTACTAAAGGGACTTTGCCTCAGTGTACATTGGCAGAGCTTCTGTTGCAATGAAGGAGGGTCATATCAGACAGTACCAATATAGACAGTATTGTCTCATCCCGTATCCCAGTGGAAAAAATACTGATATGTGACCCTGGACCACAATAAGGACCCATAAGTTGCACGGGTATATTTGTAGCAAGTCAACAATACTTTGAATGGGTCAAAATTATTGATTTTTATGCCAGAAATCATTAGGATATTAAGTAAAAAATAATGGTCCATGAACATATTTTGTGGTTTTCCTACTGTAAATTATATATTTATATATATATATATATATATATATATATATATATATATTAATTAAAAAAAAATGTTGTAAGTTGATGCAGTTGCTAGACTTCATTGGAACAACTTTAAAGGCGATTTTCTCAATTTAAATTGAGAATTTTTTTTAAATAGATTTTTAAATAGTTGTATCTCAGTTAAATATTGTCCTATCCTAACAAGCCATACATCAATGCATGGGAAGCTTATTTATTCAACTTCAGATGATGTATAAATCTACATTTTAAAAAAGACCCTCATGACTGGTTTTGTTGTCCAGGGTCACATATATTACCAAAACTACATATACTGCCCAAGTGTTAAAGGAACAGTATGTAGGATTGTGGCCAAAACTGGTATTGCAATCACAAAACTTGTGGCTAAAACTGGTACTGCAATCACAAAACTGGTGGCCAATACACAACATGACAACATAAACATGTTGCATATACAATGATATAAGTATATGAAATGAAAATAATTTCTTAATGTCTAGTGACATATCAGGGCCATTTTATGATTAACTGATATACATTTCTTACATACTGTTCCTTTAAATTAAAATGTTACATATGATAATGTGTCAGCTTTAGCTGTCTCAAAACAAGGTTTAAGAGCAAGCCAAGAAGGCATTACATTTCAACAACCAGTAAAAGCTAAAGAAAACACAGAGACTGACAGAGAATGGAAACACAACACAATTTAATCCATGGAGTCTAAAGTATGAGCTTAAATTGAGCTTTACATTTCTGTTACTTATTTCTAGACCTTTCTCACTATATAGTGTGTTGTAAAAACTGCATGCGGAGAGAGATATAGCTGCAGGTTACCACAACCATTATTAGAGATTGCATGTGTGTGTATGTATGTGCGTGTGTGTGTGTGTGTGTGTGTGTGTGTGTGTGTGTGTGTGTGTGTGTATAGAGCACGAATGGACGGAGAGAGAAAGAAAGAAAGAGCGTTAGATTGGCAGACAGAGAGAGACAGAAAGAAAGAGAGAAACTGATGGTTTCAAAATACATTTACATATCAGCCTCCCTGGTAAATTCCCCAATGGACCTTCAAAGTCGCAACACGTCATGATTTATAAACTGAAACACTAAATGACTATTCTGAATTCTGTACAAAAAAATAATGGATCCCACTAAATTATGCATTTAATGGAAAGTAAAATGAGAAAACAAAACACAAATTCGCACAAGCCCATAATGATAAACAAGACAAAAACAATTCTTTCTACTCAACATGATAAAACTAATCATCTACTTCCAGGGATAACATAAAGTGTTATTATAAATAAAACAATAGTGTTTATTCCTTAGGCAGTTTATTAGGTTTCATCAAAGTCCCTTTGTCCCAGCTTATTGAGGTGTCCGTTAAAGCCTGTTTACGGGACAGAAATAAATAACCATGCCATACATTCAACGCTAAATCAAGCCCGACTGAATATACACAACTGTAAAAACAATGTTGTCCTTGACGGAGAGATTGGCTGGAATGCTTCTGCTAGTCATCATTAGAAAAGGCCACTGACCGAATCTGATTCCAGTACACACAATGATCTCCGACACAGATGTCATATTACAGTCAGGCGGGAAGTGACCGGGTCATTCCCATAAAACTGTTATTCTTCGAATTTAAATCCTGTCACAGTAAGTTAGATAGACAGACAGATTGAAAGAGAGTCTTGTTGTCATAGGAAGTAGCTAGGTAACGCTGCTATCTCCGCCTGTACTTCGAATTCATGGACGATGCCGGACTTTTGTGCTGCGAATGGATGTTAGACCTACTAGCACTATGCATTATAGTTAGAAAAAGTAGATTTTCATAATATTAAAACGTTATTTTTTCTGGACTCCATGCTAAATACATGTCTGACTGTTAGAACGAACCGAAACAAAACCTAGAAAATCGCATTTTTATTTCCTGTACACCATTGCCTACAATGACGCTGATGCAGGGCTCCCCTGTTTCAAGATGGCGGCTCTATTTGACGCATTCCTTCCAATGAACTGCCGTAGCCAAGGCGACATCTAGTGTACATATCTATGGGTAGGTAGGTAGGTGGACAGACAGAAAGTCGGTGGACAGACAGGAAAAGAGAGCGAGACACAGACAGGCGAATAGACACAGACAGACAAGTACGGAGGCGAATAGACAAAAAGTCAGATGGACACACAGAGAGACAGGAAGAGAAAGAGACACATACAGGCACATAACCAGACAGACAGACAGACAGATACGTTGGCGATAGACAAAAAGTCGGACGGACAGACAGGAAGAGAAAGAGACACATACAGGCGACAGGCAGATAGATAGATAGATAGATAGATAGATAGATAGATAGATAGATAGATAGATAGATAGATAGATAGATAGATAGATAGATAGATAGATAGATAGATAGATAGATAGATAGATAGATAGGACAGACGGGAAGAGAGAGAGAGACACATACAGGCGGATAGATAGGAGACAGACAGACAGATAGGAAAATTGAGAGAGAGGTAGTTAGACAGACAGACAAGGCAGATAGACAGGCGGAAAGACACGGATGGGTGGATGGACGAGCGGACGGACGGACAGACAGACAGATGGATAGACAGAAAGTCGGAAAGACAGACAGGAAAAGAGAGAGACACATACAAGCACATAGACAGACAGACAAGAGAAGAAAGAGAGAGGCAGATAGACAGGCGGAAAGACACAGATAGATAGATGGATGGATGGATGGATGGATGGATGGATGGATGGATGGATGGATGGATGGATGGATAGATAAAAGGATAGACAGGCAGGCAGATAGACAGAAAGTCGGAAGGACATACGGGAAGAAAGAGAGAGACACATACAGGCGGATAGATAGCAGACAGACAGACAGACAGATAGGAAAAGAGAGAGAGGGGGAGTTAGACAGACTGACAGACAGGCGGAAAGACACAGATGGATGGATGGATGGATGGATGGATGGATGGATGGACAAGCGGAGAGACAGACAGATGGATATACGGATATACAGATAGTCGGAAAGACAGACAGGAAGAGAAAGAGACACATATAAGCACAAAGACAGACAGACAGGAGAAGAAAGAGAGAGGCAGATAGACAGGCGGGAGGACACAGATGGATAGTTAGATAGATATACAGACAAACAGGTAGGCAGATAGACAGCAAGTCGGAAGGACAGACAGACAGGAAGAGATAGATAGATAGATAGATAGATAGATAGATAGAAAGATAGATAGATAGATAGATAGACAGACAGACAGACAGACAGACAGACAGACAGACAGACAGACAGACAGAGAGAGAGAGAGAGAGAGAGAGAGAGAGAGAGAGAGAGAGAGAGAGAGAGGCAGAAACACACAAATAGCTAGATAAATAAATAGATATACAGACAGACAGGTTTTCGGATAGACAGAAAGTCGGAAGGACAGACAGACAGGAAGGGAGAGAGAGAGAGACATACAGGCAGATAGATAGACCGACAGACAGACAGACAGATAGACAGACAGACAGAGAGAGAGGCAGATAGACAGGCAGAAACACACAAATAGATAGATAAATAAATAGATATACAGACAGACAGACAGACAGGTATTCGGATAGACAGAAAGTCGGAAGGACAGACAGACAGGAAGAGAGAGAGAGGGGGAGAGACACATACAGACAGACAGACAGACAGATAGGAGAAGATAGAGAGAGGCAGATAGATAGACAGACAGACAGACAGAAAGACACAGATAGATAGATAAATAGATAGACACACAGACAGAGAAACAAACAAACAGGTAGGCGGATAGAAAGTCGGATGGATGGATGGATGGACAGACTGATAGACAGACAGGAAGAGAAAAAGACACAGATAGATGGATGTATAGACAGAAAGATTTGCCTCTGCCTATTTTTTTTTCATGTCCACTGGTCTTAATATTAGGTGTAATATAATATTAAACATTTGGAGAAACTGATGCCCATTATTTATTAAAGTGTCATAGAGCCCTGCTGTATCTTTGGTCAATTTTTCCATCCAGTATACAACCGCTTCCAAAAATACAGGGTGACTAAGCTGGTTTTTATAATATCCTTTCTTATTCAGCCTGATCTGTCAGTAGATCTCACCTCATTTCCCATGTGTCCCTGGGTATGAGCAAAGGGGACGAGAGACTGACAGTCTATATGGAAATTTAAATATTTCTGGAAACCCTCATTAGCTGAAGGCTTATGGTACCGTCACAGTGCCACCAACTACTGCCTGAAATACAAACAGTGCTTTGGTCACACAAGTCGGCATGAATCCTAACAAGCTCCAAAACCCACAGTGACACCAACAGCTAATTTAAAACAGTAGCAATGGTTTCCAAACGAATACAGTGTTTATTCATACTGTGAAAGCCATGATAAGTTATACCTCATCCTAAAGCATGAATAATAAAGTACAAATATGAGTGTTTTATCAAAAAAAAAAAATCTTGCCTCTGGCTGGCATCACTTCAATGGCTGTTATAGTGAATGCCTTCTACATGGTTTTTGAATTAACCAATGTGTTTATGCAATTTTAGCACGTTGACTGTAACACCAGATGTTTCTGGTCAAATAGGCATGAAAAGTCATTTTTCTCCAGCGCTGCTGCTGCATTAAAACCATTGAGGGATCACTGGAAGATTTAAAAGAAGGAAAGTCTGTGTGAAGGGAAAATTCTTCATCGTAATACCCACATTTGTCAGATAAATCCCATCAATATAACACCATGTGTGTTTCTGCCTCTCAGTGTTTATATGAAGCCCTGAGTGTTTTTACGCCTGACATCCACCAGTTTCTCAGATTTAAAAGAAAGACTGTAATTATTAACAAAACAACTACTTTGTTGTTTTAATTATTATGCACTGAACCGAGACTTCAGTGTGGGTAAACAAGAAATCGAGTGAGATTGTCATGCATGCATTTAAAAATCCCAGTAGCCAGTATAACATTAAGCTTTCCTATTAAAAGTTAAGTTTTATTAAGTTAATGTCAATGATTCCCTTGAGTTTTATGTGATATGCCATTTAATTCTCCAGTTGAATTAATTAGCAAGTGTTTTAAGTTTGTACAAATCATGTTTCATAGTCAACAAAAAATACAGACTCAAACTATACATTACACACAGCGATTTGTTGCCATTGGGTTTCCAGTAACGGGACACTTCTTTTCTCCATGACCAAATATACTCACATATTTCTGTTTAACTCAGACTAACCTTGAACTAAAAGGTCAACACACAAGAGCCTTGTTGCATGGATGGGAAATCTAATAACTGCTATATTTCATATCTAGGGTACCGAGGAGCTTGCTATGTGATTACAAGAATTACAGATCGTTCTGACTCTGTGAAACTCATCTCTGGAGCCAAACATATTGTGTAAATTTGTCCCCGTTGTCTCCAGAAACTCACTAAGGAAGGTTTAAACAAACATCGTTTCAACCGTTGGCACAACAGCCCTGCTGAAAAAAACAGCTTTGCTCTCCGAGCCAAGAGACCAGCAAACTATAGTACATTAGGTTGGTTGTTGTTTCTTTCCTCTTGCATGGAAACATGTGTTGCACTAAAAGATTTATGTCCACAAGCAAATCAAATCTCTTGACCTGGACACAAACACAAGAGCACGCATGCTAATAACCAGCCTGGATCTAAATTGTTTACTCATCTTTACGATTATCCACATTGTTGCATTCACACACAGTCATTATTTTCTCATCTATCATGTCATTTAAAAGCACTTCATTTCCAACATTCAGATGGCAAAGCTCAAACTGCCCTTGTTTTTTGTTTGCATGTGTAGTTTATAACTTACAAATCGAAAATAAGTTTACAAATAAAAAGAAAATGAGAAGAGGCCATTCACGCACGTAGACCGTTAACAATGCAGGTCAGTCCAAATAACGTGTACATGCTTTCTACAGCAAGGAACCGGGCCAGGCTTTAGAATAAAATGATTTCTATCCTATAGCCGTCTCATTAAGAATTACAATTTTCTTTCATAACAGCTAACTTAAAAAAAAGTACTTTGTTAAATATCGTGAGCATCTTGAAGTTTCTCTGGGTATTTTCTTACTATTCAGTCCCTCCAGAAAAACGCGATTATGCGATCACCAAAGTCCACATATTTATGCAGGGGCCGCATTTTTTAAATAAGCCACACTTTTGCCGCACAAATTGCAGATTTCTGCTCGCAAAATATGCGGGGCTTGCATGATTTCATGATCTCCGCATTTTCGTAGCAAAAAGTCATATATCTTAGCAAAAAGGAAAAAATTGTTGCATTTACTTCACACATGCGCAGCCATGTCCCCTGTTGTCATGGGAATGTTAGGAAGTGACGTAATTACGCGACGTGAACATCAATGAAAAGCTGCAAACTGTTTTTGCAAGATCACGCAATTTCATCGCATAAAATTGCATAAATATCCCGCATATTCCATTTTTTTTAATGTGCCGCAAGATTAAGGATTTTTGCCCGCAACAATCACAAAAAAACTCCACGTTTTTCTGGAAGGACTGACTATTAAGGGTACTCAAAGGTTCTTGTAGCTCTGTTGGAAGAACATTGCGTTAGCAGTGCAGAAGGTTGTGGGTTCGATTCCCAGAGAACACACATACATATAAAAAAATCGAATGCATAAATGTAAAAAAAAATGTAAAAAGACACTCACCAATAGGAAGAACCAAGAAGAACGGAAGCCAGCACAGGACAAAGCATCCAACCACGATGCCCAGAGTCTTAGCTGCCTTTTTTTCACGTGAGAACTTGAGGAGACGCAGAGCGAAGTGTGTCCTGTTTCGCAACGTCTCGTCCTCAGAAGCCGTGATGTTACCACGATGTATCCTCAGGGTTACAACCTCAGAGGCGAGATCTGATTTTTCAGTTTTCTGTCCACTTATCAGTACACGCGTCTCTCTCCTCGCCACCACATACACACGGCAGTACATGGACAGGATGACCACCAGCGGGAGGTAGAAGGACCCAAATGCTGAGAAGATGGCATAGCCTGGTTCCTGTGTTATCTTGCATATGGACTCGTCCTTCGGCGCTGGTTCCTTCCAGCCAAATAGAGGCCCGATAGAAATGGTGATGGACAGTGCCCACAGCGCAACCAACGCCAGCAACGCCCGCCGCTCCGTCATAATCGAAGGGTACTGCAGAGGATAACTAACACCGATGCATCGGTCCACCGAAATCACACACAGGCTCATGATAGATGCCGTGCAGCAAAGAACATCCATGGCCGCCCATACGTCACAGAAGGGCCGACCGAAGACCCAACGGCCCAGCATCTCGAAGATGGCAGAGAATGGAAGAACCGTCAAACTTAGCAAAAGGTCTGCTACTGCCAAATTCACAATAAAGTAATGGGTAACCGTGCGTAGATTACGATGGCAAACCACAGAGAGGATAACCAAGATGTTGCCCAGAACTCCAAAAACAATGAAGACTGCCAACACAATGCCCAACGCTACAGCCTTCATAACATTCAGCTCTGGGATGAGAACCTGGCTGCAGTTGGTGCAGTTGTCAGAAAAAGATTCAGGGGTCATGTTGTCTTTTAGGGGAACCATCTGCTCAAGATACTGTTCAAGAAGGATACTTCTGCTATGTGGTATCCGGTGATGGCCTCAGTTTAGTTCGTACCTTAATATTGGATTCTCTCCAGCGGTCCGAGAAATGGTCGAAACCGGTACTGCGTTGGCCGTGATACAAGGACATTGGAGCATTTCCACTGAGGCATCCATCTGCCAGAGAATGTAATGAAATTTTGCGTCTCTCCTAGATGAACTTTTAATGATCTGCCTTTTTGGAAAATAGCTGTGGGAGCAAAAATAAACAACACAAACTTAACATACTGTACTGTTAGAAAGTCAGATATTCTGTCAGGAAAATCATAAATTGTAGGAGATTGCTTTGGCATGCTCATAACCGTTTGCAGCTGGTGAGTCGGATTGAACAAAACAAAAACAGATCAGATTGAGAGAAAAAAAATGGTATGATCTAATACGGTACAAGCCGAATTTGGCTGTAAGGTATTGTAATTTCATCTGTACAGATGATCTGTCTCCGATGCATCGATGGATCCGTGGTATGAAGATGTTAACAGCTTAATTACCTCTCTACACCTGTTAATCTCTTCACAGGTTCATAAAGCTCTTAATGTCATTGATGTCGAGCAAATAATAAGGACAAAGTTAAAAGCTTTATCGCATGCGATGAGCCAATTTTTTGATGGATCTGATCATGAAGCACCTGTGCGGGTTTCGTTTGAAAACTGTAAAACAGAGAGAAAATTTATTAAAGCTGGCCTTTATCAACGTACCAATTTCATTCATCAGACATCATCCAACAATTTCTCTGTTTTTCGCTATTTATTCATGCATGCAAATTAAGTGTGAAATTATTTCTCTTGAGAACGACAGACAAGGGCATGACATTAAATTATGAGCTAGTTTCAGTGGATATTGTTTAACACGTTCATTCATTTATAGTACATCGAACACAAGCGCCGTGATAATGGATTGCTCTCTGTGGATTCCATTCACATCTAATGCTATTCTGATGGGTTCTATTAAGGTTTTCCTTTGGAGCGATTAATTTATCACGTCAAACACAAGACCAATGCGGATAAAATAAAATAAACGGTCATTCGGTTCTTATGCATCTCTAATAGAGTCACTATCTAGTAAGCACAAATCACATTAAAAGCTGTTCAGGAGGTTCCGCCGTAATTTCAAAATCTATCCGAGATTGTACTGCCAATGCAGTTCTCCTGAATAAAAATTATGTACGATGATTTTTCATCTGGGTGAACCTAACTTTTCTTTCAAATCCTGGCTGGCCATCCATGCATGGATTTAATTGTATGTCACTTATGTCTTAGATTACTGATTTATTATTTACCTAACCCCATCATAGAGATTTAGACCGACAAGTCCCCCAGAAGACTTATTTTTATCTACACAGGACAACAACGAAGAACCTCTCACAAGCATTTTAACAAGATCGTGTCCTGTAAAAAAAGCAGACTTTTTTCTTCACAGTAGTAAAAAAATGCACCTACTGTGGGAAAACACAAGGCTGCCTTGTATTTTTTTCAGTTTCAAGCTCTCTAATTCCCCTTCAATCAAGCCTAATTCTTATGCTTGCGAAAAGAAAAAAGCCGGCCAAAACATATTTAAACTTCAAATGCTTTCAGGCAAATCTGTCGGCTGCCAAACAAAATTAATTTTTTCCTGTTGATATAAAACGTATTGCTTTGTTTTCTTTATTTTTTGACATTTCTGCCTTCCTGACCTTCAGAAATTGTTTTCTGGCAGTTTTTTACTTTAACAAATGTTCTGACACAATACCTGACAGAATGAGACGGATGGGAAAATGTAAATTTTTTGCTCTGTCTGCTGCATCTATTTTTAATGCCGTCAAAATGATTTTCAACCATGCAAACTACCGTACCAGCAGGGACACGTGAAATTTGCGGACACATTCTCGAACTGTATGCGCACGCTTCGGTTTATTCTGATAAAGATGATTTTTTTTCCCCATTACTATAGCATTATTTCTCCAGATTGACATTAATTGCATCTAATGAGATTGCCCAGCAGCCGTTTCCGAGTCTATCAATTTACTTTGAAAGGCGAAATGCGTGCGAGATTAACACTCCCACTCTCGTGTTTCCGACATCAGTCGAAATATTGATCGGATTTCCAGCGTAATGAGACGCAGAGGTGACTTCTGCACTGGCTGGACAACACAGAAGTGTTAGGAAACTAAATGACTCGACGCTCAACTGGGAATTGTGCTTTAGAAAACAGGACCTGTTAGGTTGGTGGTGACGCACACAAACACACGTAAGGTTTTAACGTTTGCTGGGTCTGATACTACAGTGTATTAGATTTAATTTTACATTATCTGTAAATAGAATTAAACATCATTTTCACAACTTAAATGCAAAAAGCATAAAATGCATTGTGGGATACATTACATTTACGCATTTGGTAATCCAAAGCAATTTACAGAACATTAGGTAGGTCGGCTATACATTTTTTATCAATATGTGTGTTCCCTGGGTTCGAACCCATGACCTTTTGCGCTGCTAATGCTATGCTATACCACTGAGCTATACAGGAACATAGTTTATACTACGGAAATGGAAAGATGAGGATGGTGGTATGAAAATAGACACATGTTAAAAATCTGGATTGCATGAAAACCGCTCTATTACAGTATATTATTGGGTAGTATTATTTCTCTCTTTACTCGCATGGCTATTGTAAAAGTTATTAAAACAAACTTGTCTGCTAACATGCAATGTTGAGTCACTCACTATAAAACCAGGGACATTTATTAAAAGTACATTTATTTGTTTATTTGTAAATTCCCCGTCACACTATCTTCCTTTCGCTTGGACATTCATTTCCTCTCTGCCTCCTCTTTAAACACAACTTCCATTCTTTCCTTTTGTACGCCCAGTCGCTAGAAACCGAATCTCTTTTATGGTTCACCAGTCGCAGCGTGTTAATAAAAGTCCAACGACAGAGATCGCCGAGTTCGGCTTGCACGCAGCGGTCTCTGATCTCCCCACCACGACATCAACCGGTGTCTGACCTTTGGGCTCTCCGGTGTGCAAGTGAAACTCCACGCTGACACGCCAGCTGCTCTGAACCTCAGCTGGCTGAGCCCTCCTGCCTGCTTAAACACCATCTCTCCTAAGCTCCTATCAACCATCTTCAATAGCAGCTCACTTCAGTTGGGTTATACATAATAAAACACACCATATGATCTGATCTGTCTTGCTTAAAAGACTCTTCAAATTGCCTACTGGCGCTCCAAAGCATTTGTTGTGTTGGTCCTCCAGCAAACGGTAAATAAAAGTGACAGCCAGATTATCTTCACAAACATTAGGAAGAGACCGTGAGGTTTGCCAGACTGGCACCCACATGGCGGTTCACATAAAACTACCAAATCTCAGCAATTCAGTGAGAGGTAGAAAGTAACTGTCTGGTCTTGTGAGGGTTATACAGCCTAAACGAATTAGCCTCAAATTCTGCCATCACTTACTCGCCCTCATTTCATTTTAAGCACGTATGCTGTTTTGTAAAGAAAATCAGATGTTTAAAGAATATTTATACAGCTCTTTTTTCTACAGTGTACTCGGTGACCATGACTGTCCAATAACTGTAACCTCGTGAAAAAACATAAATGAGTCCTACTTACATCTGCAGTGCAGACACTAAATGCAAAATCTTCTCATTTATTCTTGACCAAAGCGTTTAAACGCCGCTAAAAATGCCAGGCAGATGCTTAGGGGTTGTGCACACCAATACTTTTAAATGTGTCTGAAAATGCCTGGAGGACGCCGAATGCCATCTGTTTTTCAGCTGAGCACCAGCTTTCTTCAGCCGAGCACTTTGGTAGCTCTGATACTTGAGCTGTGAGCCGGTTGGTTGTCGTGATACTTGTCCCGCCCCTCCTTCACTGTGATTGGACAGCCGTGTGAGAACTGACATTGACGAGCGGAGCTTTTCACCCAAAGTTGAATATTTTTCAACTCTTGGCGCGGAAAAACCACAGAGCGCCGGTTTTCAGTGAAGAGGAAAACCGCTAGCTGCTGGCCTTTTTGAAAAACGCTGAGCTTCCATTGGAAACAATTGAAAACATGCGCCGGCCGCGGGCGTAAAAGCTTTGGTGTGCACGCCCCCTTACTGTAGGCGCTTGCAAGCTTTTTTAGCCGAGCACTTTTGTTGCCATTATACTTCTGCTGTTGTTGAAAGATGCGCTGGTTGGTTGTTGTGATATTTGTTCCGCCCTTTCTCCACTATGATTGGACGGCTGAGTGAGAAGTGACATTGACGAGCTGAGCGCTTCACGCAAAGTTGAAAATTTTTCAACTCTCAGCGCCGAGCACGAAAAAACGCAAAGAGCCGACGCTCAGACAAAATTCATTTTTGAAAAGCGCGGCACTTCCATTGGACACAATTGTTAACATACGCCAGTGTAAACGCTTTGGTGTGCACGCCCCTTAATGCATGAGTCATGTTAAATACTTTCACAATGATTTTATGGTGACTGAGGGGTCACTGTGACCGATTACAACCCACAGACAATTTTAACAATTAGCATCGCTAATACAAATGAATGTTTTAAATATTGAAGCAAAGATTGCGCTTTCCTATGAACAGCTCTGAACGGCAGATTCATCCGCGGTGATGCACAATGATGGCCTCTCTATAGCCATCTCTGTTTGAACTAAAGAATTGCAGTTATTTGCGGAGTATGTTTCAAATACAGAAAATGACTCTGTAAATAACTGCAGTTTTATAGTTCAAACACAGATGGCGATAGAGAGGCCATCATTGTGCATGACCGCGGATGAATCTGCCGTTCAGAGCTGTTCATAGGAAAGCGTAATCTTTGCTTCAATATTTAAAACATTCAGATGTTGATATGTCCCATAAAGAATGCTGGTAATTTACTCACCCCCATGCTTTTCTTTCTTCAGTCGAAAATAAAAAAAATTAAGGAAAACATTCCAGGATTTTTCTTCATATAGTGGAATTTCTGCTGTTTCAATGAGGCTTTAAAGGGCTTTAAACCAGTGGTGGGAAACCATGGTCCTGGAGAGCCACTATCATGCAGAGTGTTTAATTAAACACACCTGAAAAATCAAATTCAAGTCTTCAGGATTACTTTGAAATGAAATTCAGGTGTGTTTGGTTAGGGTTGTAACTAAACTCTGCAGGACAGTGGCCCTCCAGGACCCAGGGTTCCCCACTTCTGCTTTAAACGATCCCAACCTGGGGCATAGGGATCTTTTCTAGCAAAACTATCTACATTTTTGCCCCCCCCCCAAAAAAAATATTGTTTTCTTTTAAACCACATTTTCTCATCCTGCAATAGCTGTGTCATGTGCCAGCGCGACCTTACATATTACGTAATTACGTCGAAAGGTCACGCATTTTATATAGTATCGCATACGTCATGCGTGACCTTTCGACGTAACCATCTTGAATGATGTGGGTTGAGTAAATTACCAGAATTCTTTTTTTATTAAAGTGGAGTGATCTTTTAACAACAGATGATTCCCCCCAGATGTATTAACGTAATAAATGTACATATTTACTGTACATGGTGTTCCCCAGATGATCGTCATTTTACAGATCAAATGGCTCCTTCTAGATTTAAAGTTTAAAATCTAAGCAACTGCTGTATAAACAAGATGAAAACGCACATGCATGTGATGAAGTAGCCGGGTCCTCTTCTTTCCGTTTACGGATGTATGAGATGAAATACTTTTTAACATTTTTTCCCACGAAAATGGCCACTCAAATTATAAATCATTATTATAAGCATACTATTGTGAATCGGGTTAAGGTAAGAAGAAGATGTTCTACTTGATTTTTTGTTCAATTAGTTACAGGTTGCAGCTCTATGAATAAACCAGTCCAATTTTAAATTAATAAATAAATAAACAGATAATGATTTTAACAGTTATCAACAATGTACATCTTTTGTGAAACAAATTTGCAATAATACCATGTACTCTTAACGTTTTCATGTCTTCACTGATATGCATTTACTTTGCAACAAAGCAAACTTGTGAAAAGTGCTTTAGAAACCGACTCGAATCGAACTGTAAGCTGATGCTGTACGGACCTGCATTAAGTTTAACATTTGTCTTGTTGCGTTCCACCGAAAAAACAACAGCATTATCCTTTTGACCAGGACTTCTGAGGAGTCTCTGTTTATTAACAAATAGTCAGGAAGACAGGATGAACCGCAGGCAGTTTGAAAGTCACTCATCAGACACACTCCATCAGTTCAGTTTCAGCTTCACGGACCCTTGGTGGCTCCGGGGCCACACTCCGTCTCTCAGACGGAGATTAAATCACAATTATTGGTCTTCTTCACCTAGTACTTATCACATCCCCGCAGCGGCACGCAATAACCAGAGCTGCAGCGCTCTGTCTGTAATCACCAAAGCCGTCTGTGAAATTAATAGAAACGGTTGACTTCTTTTACATAAAGAGAGGTAAATATTTAGGCTTCACCGCTGGAAGGTAATGCCTGTTGAAGCTTGCAAATGCACAGGTTCCTAAGAGGCAGAAATGAATTCCATCAGTGGCCCGAATGACACTGAAGCCGCTTTGTTTATGCATCATCAAAGCACTGAGACCACGGCACATGATGGAGAGGTCATGCGGACAGTGCAGCGTCTCTCCTGATTAAAAGCTCAGGTCTTCGCCTTTCTAGAACATTCAGGAGCAGAGGAGCGGCGATGCTGAGTGACTGTGATGAGCACATATTATTCTGTTCTCTCTGCCACGTCAAAGAGAAAATATGAGAGATTACAAAAAACTGAAACCAAGAAAATGTCCTGTAGATGTCCAACAAAAAATTGATCTTGAACTAACTCACTGTGTACATTTGGAAACTGTTTGAAATTAAAAACAGCTTATAGATGCATTCTGACTATTATTTAAAAAAACATATTCGATCAAATATAAATATTGACAAAAAAAGTCAAAATGGATAAAAGCATAAATGTAAAATATAAGTTTTTCTGTCCTGATTTACTTAAATACATAATAAAAAAGATTGGATGTGTTACGCATCAATTACCAATTTTAATATTAATTAGAAACTAATCCAAATAAAACATTGTTAAACTTAGTGCATTAACTATATGTTGACCATGTGAAATACAATAATATATTTGTATGCAAATCAACATCATCCTTTTTATATGTACAATTCTTATTTTGAGAAAAAAATATACCACAGAGTTTAGATTTTTTTCCTGTTGAACAGATTGGAAACAGATGTGCTGTGGACCTTCAAGGTTATGATCAAACTAATTTTGGTAAATTCAATTTTAGAGGAAAGTAACCTTTTCAGCCTGCCCATCACGCGTAAATCATACTGACAGCAGGGAAAGGACGCAGAAAACACACAGTTGATCAATGCACTACATCAGTATGCACCAAACACATCCTCAGAATCAGCAACACAGGCTCTTATTTATCCTAAAATTCGGAAACATCCTATATATATAGTTATTTCTACAAATCCACTAAAACCACCTCTTTAAAATGCCATGCACTACAATTTAACCCATCGATCTTCGTGCGTAAGTTTGTGAACATGCATGATGATTGCATGTTCAAAACACATACGTGGTATCATCACTCACCTCAGTTTCACGGTATGCATGGAAGAACTCCGATGCTCCGATGTTTGGAGCAGAAGGGGACGCGCGTCCTCGCGTGTCTCTCCGTCCTCTGTGATTGCTTTGAAAACGGCAGAGCTCAAGTTCAGCGAGTCAAGTGCACTTTTGTGTTTTCACACACGCATATAAATCGAGCGATGCTCGGGACATCAGTATTTCTCAGAGGAGAGTGACTGTGAAATGAGTCATGGCTCCCCACGACGCGCGCACCGCGCCGCCTCCTTTACGCACAAACTTTGGTGCTGCGCTCTGGGCATGTGGACGTGGCCAATGCTGCTCATCACTTCTAAGGTAAATGAATCAACTGGTGACGCGGTGTGTGGTTAAAATAGCTCGCAGCGTACACTGCTGTGTGAGAAAATAGACGGGAACGCGTTTAACGGGTGAGGCGGATGGCGTTTACAGGGGGAGGGGTTTGATGGGGGGTGATATAATTGTCACACTTTTCTCTAGCAAATGTACTTTAGGCATTATTTTCAGTTTTGTCCAGACTGTGGACACATAAAAAGTATTATAAAAATGATGCCTTCAGTAGGTGACTAATAACAAGCAGGTTTCTGGTTCTATCTAATTGAATATAGCCAATGCTTAGTATTCAAGCTTGTTGATTGTTGATGCTTTTAAATGATTTTAAATAAAAAGCAATATATTGTTAATAAATAAAGAAAAAAGTAGACACTTAATTTGTATAAGTGTAAAGTAGTGTAACACATACAGTGGTCACTCTTTACTAATAAACTTGAAGGAAATTTATTCACAAAAATGTATCTTCACACCAACAGGTACTGTAAAAAAATAGTTGCACAAAATATCTTTGAAAGCTCTAGCATTATTTGTTTGTAAATGTCAATTGCTTTCATATATGTTGGTATTGAATGTGATGACATTTAGACATTTTAATAAGATCAATGTGTCCCAATGTATATAAAAACAAATACAACATGTTGGGACAACTGTGCTTTAATAAAAAATAGCAATTGAACTTTTCCGCTTATTGCCATAAGACGACAACATAACAATTGATAACATTACCTTGTTTTTTAAATGTACATTAATGCATTTATCCAAAGTGCATTTTAAAAATAGGAATTTGTGCTTCCTGGGAATTGAACTCATAACCTTTGCATAGCCAGTGCAATGCTCTGCTCATTGAGCTACAAGTAGGGTTGATTGTGAACTTCAGCTGTGCACCTGCAATAGGATCAGGTTTAGAGTTAATCAAGCGTGTTTAATACGAGTTTATTTCTATCTCTGCCTCCACAAAGAACTTCATTTGAATGGGTAGTGCAATATTGAAAAATCAATCAGGAAAAATAACACAACTAGAAAAAAACACAACAGAAATAAAACAATCTTTATTGCTGCTAAAGCCTTATATTTTAAAAGCATCTGTTGACGCATATGAAATGATGTACTTTAGGTAAGTAACTTAAGGTAGAAGAAAAGCGACAAATTTATTCATAGAGCACTTTCTACAATACAAGTTGTACCAAAGTGCCATGCAATCCAAAGAGATAAGGCGTGTATATATAGAGATGTTGAGAAATGAGGAACATTAGGAAAGAGATCTAATCTGGCATCTGGTTATGTGTACTTATGTTACACTACCTCTCATATTTATGTGTATCAATTTATATGTGCGTCACGTTTAGTCGATAAAATGATCACGCATGGATACAATTCTGTATACTCGCTCATGAAGCCTCTTCGTTCCTCACCTCATCGCGGTGCATTTTTTTAGACTGTCCTCCAAAAATAACGACCTTACAGGTCGTTTGTGCTAGCACCTTATTACGACGTAAAGTGACGTATTAAGGGATTAGTGTCCTCTAGCGGCAGAAGCTTATACAACCTGTTGTTACGTTTTAAAGCAACACTATGTAGTTTCCATGTAAAAATGACTTACAGCTCCCCGATGTGGTTGAAAAGCGCAACAGTGCCTGGTATCAGACACTCTTCTGCAGGCAGGGGGAGGGGCAGGGCTGTGTGCTCTACCCTCCACCGCCACTTTCAGAGTGTGCTTGTAGCAGCTAGGAGGCTGCTCAGGTTGCAGCAACCGTACAATTTGTCCAGTTAAAAGTTGTTTTATCACTGAAATAATTTTAGAGACATTATTTAAAGGTAAAAAAACTACATAGTGTTGCTTTAAGGTTTTTGCTTTAATCTTATACATCAGATTAGACACATTTAATTTTATGAATTTGTAAATGTAGAAATGGTTTCATAAACATGAATAATTTTAAAGATATTTTGGAGCATCTAACCCCACCCTAACTCTTACCCTAAACCCAACCACTTCTCAACCATATAAAATCTTAAGCTATGTACACACCAAAAGCGGGGCATCGAGTTACTCGCTCTAGATTACTCGCGGGATTTAACTTCATGTCATGCAATGCGCTTGTTTTTTGCAGCAAACGTGCCACCCATATCGCGTCATTCACAACGCCCCACGCGAGGACGCATCTTATCACGTCTTTGCATTGACTTTGTATGTAATCTACTTGTGCAAATCGTTGAACTCGCGTCTGGTGTGAACGCACAGTAAAGGGCTCATTATAGTTGTGCGTAGGTCCTACGGCGTAGCCGCGTTGGTTTTCATATAAACTTCTGCGTTGTCGTCGCTTCGACATGCAAACACAGATGCAGATCGCTGGTAGGCAGTATCCACGCCTGTAACCACAGTAGCAGCGTGACCGTCAAAGAAGAAGAAGCTTACTAAGTTAACCCACAAACTAAGAAGAAACAGCAACTTGTTGTGTATAATTTGAGAAGACCAGCAATGATGGAAGTAAATAAACAGCGACTTTTGATGCAGTGTGAGTTAAATCACTCCTCAACTTGGCTAATCTTTGTTTTCACCGTCACAAACGGAAATGCCTATGACGCATTTTTTTTTTACCTGGCAGGAGGGGTTCTGGTAGACCAATCACAGCGTTTGCGGTCCGCATAGATCTGACGCGTTGTTAAAAATACAAATACGAATAAATATATGAAGAACAGATCTCATTCAAACATAAACCAGCATGATGTAGTCGGTCACAAGGGCCAATAGCGCTTCACATTCTTAGCTTCACAATCGGTCACGAGACACACGAGAGCCAATGCCTTTTCACAAGATGACGTATCTTCGTTTCTTCTGGCGGCAGTTTTTGAATCACTGTACACCAGATCTGATATTTACAGCGGATTGTCATCACTTTTGGATCTTTTTTTCAAATAAATTGATCGTTTGACGTTGGTACAATTGGAATATTTTAAGTACATTTTAAAAAAGTTGTGACTGTTTTGTATGCTGTGTTTATATCATAGAATAAATAAATGGGTATGTTATTTGCACTAAATGCCTGAATAGTGTAATGTGTAATAAAATACAATTAATCCTGGTGGTTTAAATTGAAAATCTTATGCCAGTACATGTCATAATAGCAAAATTATACGGCAAAATTTTATTTGATACCCAAATATAATAATGGTCCCGTTCTTTCTGTGTTTTTGAAGCTATGATTGTGTTTACAGTGCGCAATATAACATGTGTTCACATGTAAAAAAACTGCAGCATTTTCCTACACAATTTACTTATCTCTATAGCGCTGTTTCACTGTCCTAAAAACAGGCTGATGTCTTCCTTGCTGAATGAAGTCCCTCCTTCAGAAATACGTGTTGAGTTCTGATTGTGTAGTTTGTTTAGAGTGTTGTGATTCGATAGCAGCTTAGCTTGTCGTTAAGCTGGCGACTTACGTATTCCTGTGGGTGGAGTTTAGTCAAAAACTGTTCTAGTGACGTCATTAAAGCAGGAAGTAGAGAGCTGTAGTCCAAATCGGCCGTTCGCTGTAGGCTTTGAAAGAGGAATTCTGTTAAAGAAAATATATCACCTGGCAGTGGACTTTGAGCTTGATCAATTTACAGGTATTATTTATGCTATTATAGCAACATTACGCACTAACTAGGGTTTAAAAAATGGGATCAGAAAGAACGTGACCTTTAAGTTTCACCTGCTGCAGGTAGAGGCGCTAATTCAGTAAATGCATCTATTGGTCGTATTCTATGAAATGGACTAACGACCAAAGCAATCGTATGGGTTGGAGAATAGGTTGATCGGTTTCCAGATCGTAGGATGTATACTGTAGGACGTAGGAGCGAGCAAATGGGAAATGATATTGAGACGCACACATTGCGTTTGGTTTCATTTATTTATTTATTTACTCGTTTATTTTTGGGCTACAGTTAGACATCAATGAAATTTGTGACTTTTTTGTGAGCAAGGGCTACCACAATGGATAAAACAATCTGGAGGGCTACTTTTTTGATATAGTCTACTCTTGCTTTGTCATTGCTTCAAATGTTAAAATGCATAGAAGAAGCCTAGCTAATATAAAAATATGTAAGAAATAAATATAAAAATTAAGGCGATTAATTTGTAGAATGTGCTTTGGTGGGCAACTCACAGACTCAGTAAGGGCACCATGTTGGAGACCACTGGTCTAGGGTGTGTTTGGACCGCTATTAGATGTCATTAACATTTGGCAGATGCTTTTATCCAAAGCAACTTACAGTGCATTACAAAGTATACGTTAAACGCAAAATTCGCAAAACACAAAATTCCTTAAAATGGCATGAGGGTTGAATGAGGAAAGAGATCTGATTATGTGTACTACTTTTACACTACCTATCATACCAAATTGAATGTGATCATTCCTAAACTTAAAGGCAGGTGCGTGATTTTGAAAAACGCTTTGGTAAAGGGAGTCGGGCCGACTACCAAAACACACTTGTAGCCAATCAGCAGTAAGGGGTGTGTCTGCTAATCGACATTGTTGCCTGGGTTGCGTATGTGTGGGGCAGGTCTATCAAAAAAAGTCCAGATTATATTGGGGTAGGCTTGTTTGTTTAGGTGATTTCAAATGTCAACCTTGGCTTTCAGAGATCATGCACCCCACCTTTAATGCATATTTTGTTGCATTGCATGTATTCAGTATGGCTCATGATTTCCTTCAGCGCATGGATTTTTTTAAAAGCTTAATGTAAAAACCCACCTGTTGTCAACAAGCATCATTCATGTTAGGATAAACAATGAAATATGGGTTATGACTGTTAACACTCTGAGTTAGAGGTTTGTTTGTGTCAGTAACCAGTATTAGCAAAATTATAATCATTTGATGCTTGACTTGGCAAACACCGCCAATAACAAACAGAAGGTGAAGTGACACAAGATAAATGTAAGGTAATGAGCAGTCAGATATTTTGAAATATCTTATTACTGTCGGAGAGGGTTGTTGGTTGCCTGAGCTACACAGATGCTGATAGCTTTAGTGATTTGCTGTCCACCCACTCCCCTTCTCACTAAAGCTGTCTTCCAAACCTAGTGAGCTGCCTACCTAGATGGTATTTTAAGCATCATAGACATGCATTATTAAACTGATACCTAGGTTTGGCCTAATTAGCATTAGCATTGCATGCATTCATAGATAAGGCAATTGCAGAGTGCATTGGAGCAATATTGATTTTTGTATGTCATTGCATGTAAACTGTTAAAAATAAAAATGATCTTTTTATAATGTGTAACAAAATAGTTCAAATTAATTAATTGTATATTGATTGTATACGCTCAGCGTCTCTCATCTTCGTCTTTGTCTTTCTCCGTACCCTCCTCTGCCTCAGGTATTGTCTTATCGCTTGAGTCAAATCACCATAACAACGCTTAGGTTGTACTTATCTCCTAAATCGCTGCTCAGAAATAGCTTTGGATGTTAGAGGAGAGACGGGTCGGCATCTTAAAGAAATGATTGCAGTTGGGGTCTCTGTGCAATCGATACACACACATACGCACACATGCACACATCTCAATCTGGGTGGATATCCATCAACGTCTGCGTGTGATTCAATCCACAGTCGAGTAAAAGATGATGGGAGGAAACATTTTGCTTTAGTGCAGAACGATTTGAATAAACAAATATCACGGGTCTTGATTCTGAATATAAGGACATCCGCTGAAAAAGAAATGAGAATGTGGAGAAAATATTAAAGGGCGGAAATCTACATTTTCCATTACTTACCCGTTCTGAACGCGTATGATATTCATCTCTGGAGCAGTAAATGTGATCTTTTTTGTTCATTTGTTGACATTTTTGTAGCTCAAGAGCCTGTGGTGAAAAGCGGTGTGAATTTACATTCATGCATGCACCTTATTCCAAAAAGACTTTCCTGGGAATTAAATCCATGACCTTTAAATTGCTAACACAATGCTGAGCCAGACTAACCAGAATGTGTAAGGTGGTGCCATGCCGGTTGGTTTACGCCATTGGGCCAAACGGATGGATATATATTTTATTTTTCCCTTACAAATGTCCTACATCATGGGTCTCCAACCCTATTCCTGGAGGGCACCTGTCCTGCATATTTTATTATTTTATTGATTTTTGATTATTGATTGGGGTCGAAGCTGAAATCGACAGGACAGGTGCCCTCCAGGGATAGGGTTGAAGACCTACGCTACATGTTACTGCAACTACTAGGCCTAAATTACCGTATCTACACTGTAAAAAATACTTTGCTGCCTTAAAATGTTTTGTTGAATAAACTCAGATTTACAAGTCATTTCAACTTACTGTTATTTATCTTGACTAGAGATGAGTTGTTATAACTACAGCTGAGTTGTTATAACTAATAAAACTAAGTTGACTTTTCTCAACTATATTTTATAAGTTGTGACAACTCATCTATGTTGACATGACTTGTAAATCTGGGTTGATTTAACAAAAAAATTGAAGGCAGCAAAGTATTTTTTACAGTGTATATATATAAATATATATTAATTTCTCACAAGGGTTTTTGTCCTTCTAGGAGTTTTTCCCACTGGGTTTCTCCTAGGGGGTTTTTTCGTCCCAGGGAGAGTCAGCCAACTTTGGCTTAACTTAGCACTTTACTGTATACGTTACATTATTAATATGCTCGCTTGTACGGTTTAACCTTAGCCGCTATTTTCTACTTCTTATATTATCTATTGATTTTCTGTGTTCTCCTCTACATCTACTCATGTAAAGCTGCTTTGCAACAATTAACAATTGTGAAAAGCGCTATATAAATAAAATTGAATTGAATTAAATATTCTTTTTAAATTTAAAAACTTTCCTCAGATGATAGGAACCCAGCATGCAATAGACTTATTTTCACCGTCTAGGTTTAGGCTAGTCTGGCAATGAGTGACCCGCTTCTAGCCAAAATCAACTTGAATTTGGTTACATGTCATTTTTGCCAAAATAACTCGAAAGATGTATGATATTCCAGAGGTGCTTCTCAATTCTTTTTTGTGCATTCCGCTCCCTTTCCAGACTTTTCGTTAGGAAGCAAGAAAAGCTCCACCCCCCTGGGATGCGAGGAAAGGATGCCAGAAAAATTCAAGGAGTCGAAACATTAAGTGAAATGGCATATCCAAACTCTCTTTATTCTTTATCAAAAATTAAGTGCATCATAAGTGCAAAAAAATAACCCCACTACTTAGGGATGCACCGATATGGAAATTTTGGCCGATACCGATAACTCTTTATATTTGGGGGCCAATAACTGATATCTATAGGGCGATAAATATTCATATTATTTTCACAATAAAAAACTCCCAGACGGCGGACATCTTGTTTTTGCGCTAGACTAGCATACTCTTCTTAAGCCCGCAACAAGTGTCATCTTCGTGCTGTCACAGAAAGCACCAATCAAAACTCCACATGGCCAGCAATGAGCAAGTGAAGTGGTTCAACAAACCAAAATAATCCATCATTTATTGGCTTTCATTTATCTGCTTAATTTTGCTATCAGACCGATAACCGATAATATTAAAAATAAGCAGTTATCGGCCGATAACGATATGTCGGCCGATATATCGTGCATCCCTACCACTACTATAAAATCAAGATATTTTTAAAAGTGCTGTAAAATGAAAAACTGAGACCACTTCCGTGATTTTAATCATAATTTCTAGATGTATTGTGACCATTTCGGTCTAGTGTCTGTTGAATTTCATAAAGTCACCCAACAACAGCAAACTGAGAGCATGACAAGATGTGACAAAAAAATCAGGGTTTTTCCAAAAATATACTTTTTTTCCTAAATAACTGGCTGTGACAATAAATTGTGTGTCCCATGTGCAGCTTGTGCGTGTACTACAGGTTTTGGTCAGTAAGAAGTCCTTATCAATCTAAAATCATTTTGAGTCTCCGTATAATTTCGTAAAACGAAATCATTCAAAATATTCTTTATTATCATACCTGAAACAATTTTAAAAAACGGCGATATAAATATTCTTATAAGCCCTGTCCCAAATAGCGCACTTCATGCGGACTTTCGGTCTCTTGGCCTTAAATTGCGCATGCTCACTTAGTCTAGTCCGTAGGGTGTCCCATCATTTTTATACTCCCAAGTGTGCTCATCAGCTCCCCCTTTGCACCCACGCACTTTGCCAACCAAGAAGTCCTTGCGAAAATAGCAATCAAACGACGGATGGGTGGAGTTCACACTGATGGACAACTTTTCCTGCGTGACGCTCGAGTCTGTCCCAAAATACGACTCCGCTGCGCCCTCGTGAACTCGAGTCAAGGGTCCCTAAGGTCTGCACTACATGATGTCATCAAAGGGTGGACTCTAAGGAAGTCCACAAATCCGGAGTGTGCCATTTGGGACAGGGCCATAGTCATTTCCTGGAATAGTGGCCGTTTCTCAATGTCAATGATACTTCCTTGGAAGGACTAGTCCTTACAAGTCACTTCCTTCAGAGGCTAGGCGAGGCTCCTCTTAAGCATTCAGAGAACACGTAAATGGAACAGGCTAGCAAGTGCACGTCATTGCGTCAATGAAAGGTGTGCTTTCGGTGCTGCACGCATAGGATTGTGGATGATTTCAGAGTGCGAAGGATACACATATGCATCCTTTCCTATATATGTGATATTTATTGAATGAAGGACTCAGTTCTTGACTGAAATTCCGAGGATCCACGACATTGGAACAGTCCTTCGACGCACGTCGATGACGTAGCATCCTCGAAATTCTGGCTTTCGAGGATCCTTCCCTGACATTGAGAAATGGCTAGTGTTTGTAATGGTACTTTTTCTGTGGCACAATTGGTGTTTCTGCACGAGGGCGCCCTCTGGCTTTTGGATGTGCCGGGATTTCACCGCAATTTATTCAAATTCATTTATTGAGAAAAGCACATCCTATCATAAAAGTACATCCTAACACAAACCCCAAATCTAACCCAAACCCCAAGCGACAATGATTTGAAAATAGGAAAAAACTATGAGAAAAGAATACATAAAATGACACGAGAAACCCGTGGGAGTGACATGGAAACGACATCCGTGGTCCTGTGACGAAAAAAGCTGAATTCTGTAAAGTGATCAAATATTCCGTGAATATAACACGGATTTCGATGAGATCATGATGCTTTGATTAATATATACATTTCTTTCATGATCACTCCAGTCCTTATTCCTTGTCTCATCGTGGTGCAATTTAAGAATTGAAATGTACAAGATGGCGGAACCCGGTCGGTTTCCAGTTTTTAGGATGTATAAAACGGGGAATGATATTAAGAAGCAACCATTGTGTTTGATTTCATTTATTTATATATTTATTAGGGATGCACCGATAGGATTTGTTTGGGCCGATACCGATGCCGATTTAAACAGACAACTTCTGGCCGATACCGATGCCGATACCGATATTAAACACTTGTATACAATACTATACAGTTGGTCTATTAGCTAGTTTATTTCTGCATCAAATTATTTTTACTGAACATGGATTGGATCTAATTAACATTCAACTGACCAACATAATAAGGGAGGCACAAATTAAGCTAAAACAAATATAATAAGACAGCATGACAACCTTCAAAGGTGGTTTTTGCTATTCAGCATTTATTTGATAAACAACATTAACTCATTTTTTACATATAATGGATTTCTTTATGCAGTTAATTAATAAACAATCGGTATCGGCCTTTCTCGTGCTATTGCCGATATGCTGATGGTTTCAAATTCATCAAAAATCGGCCGATAAATATCGGCGGCCGATAAATATCGGCGGCCGATACATCGGTGCATCACTAATATTTATATTTATTTCATTTTTTTTGGGGGGGGGGGCTATGGTTAAACGTCAGTCAAATTTTGCCTAACTGTCTAGGGTGTGCAAAATTCCTTGCTGGGAAGTGGGATGAAGATGAGAAAATAGTACAATTGAATTGATTTGTTAATGTGCACACTGCAATAATAAGAATTGAAATGTTTGGTACTATTCTCTTTGATACAAAAGGCAACAACATGGCACAAAAGGATGAGCTGTGAAAAGACCTTTACTTTTGTTATGGCAGGATATTAAACTGCCCTCGCTGTGACCCACACAGATTGAGGGGTATTCTTACAGAGACCTTTCTAGCTCCGGATTATTTAGTTTACTATGCCCTAAGGAATTCCTGAAGTTTACCAAACCAGAAAAAATCATTGAGGTACATCCCCAACAGCGAGATTTTCAAGCCTGATATTTTAGAGATCATTTATTTTAAAGAGAACATAAGGCAAAAAGCAACAGGTGTGTGTGCTTGTGCGTGTGTGTGTGTGTATACACGTTCACCTCATCTCCAAAAATCTCCGCTCCTGAGATGCTTGTCAGATGAGCAATTATCTGAGTTTGATGTGACTTTTCCCCAAGAAAGGTAGAAATTTCAAAACACTGTAAATTAGGTGACATCTCTCCGTTTAAATTGATGAAAGCTAAAGCGTTTAGTGTCGCTGAACGATGAATTCGTTCTCTTTCTTTGTGGTTATGTTTTCTGTGGTGCTCAAAAAACATTCAGACATGGACTTTCAGTCACATATTAACCTTCAGATGTTGACTTAACACACTTTTGCTTTCTGGGACTAGCGCCTTGAGTTCAATGCAAATCGGGCAATGTTAACACATGGCGAGAATTGTAGCATACGCTTAATGGGATTTCTTAAAAGGTCAATCCATCTAAAAATAAAATATGCCATGTTAAATAATTAACTTTTCTGGCCAGCAGGTCAGCAATGTCCATCTGCATATGATTTCATTATATAGAAAACAATGTGGCGTACGTTAAAAGATCAGAAGAATGACATCAAAGGGACTTAATTATGATTTTTTGATTAAGTGTTTCTAAGCTATTTGTAATCACTGCTTTGTTTCTCACTCTTGACTTTCCTAGTAGCAACCACTTTTTAAAATTAAGGTTTTAAAATGCTATTTAATGTCTATGTAAAGTCATTTCAGAGATTTGTTTCTAAACACATTATAAAATGTATTGCTGAAACAAGTAACAAAGACTGTGAAATATGTACTGTAGTACTGAGTTGTGGAGTTACACCATCAAACAGTTTTTCACATTTCTATGTTCAGGATAATTTTTTGCGTGGCTAAAACGGTGGCTCGATGACACACTTGAGCCACGAGCATGGCCCCGCCCCTAACACAATCGCAAGGATCCATTTGGGTTGCAGCGTTATTTGGGTCATTCTACAAAAAAGGTGGAAATGGTTGTCTCTTGCTTTTGCAGACCCCTTAATCATTTAATTTGACCCAATAATCCCATAATGATATATATTGAATAAATATAGACTGTCCTTAAAATGATGAGAGAGTTAATTTATTTAATTTTCTTTTTTCCCTTTTTTTAACTTTTTTTTAAATGTCTGGTCCTGAAAATTGCCCTGTCCCTTTAATCATACATGGAAGTTAAACTGTGTACTTATTATTTAAAACCATGTTTTTCATAAAACAAATCTAATTTACCTTTAACCCTGTATGAATTTACTACAACACTGAAATTATAAAAAAAATACACTATTAATATGAATAATATCAAATAAATATTTGTCCCCCAAATTTATGTCATTGGTGGCCTACCCAAAGCACCTTTATTTTAAAACAATGCATCAGCTCTTTGAAGTTTTTCTTGGGGCAAGGGGTCAGTGGAAGAAGTGCAGTGGAGGAAGGCAAATAGTTTGTGAGATGTCTTACCTTATTTGTCTAAAATAAGATTTTTTTGGATGTCATTAGTGTTACTCTTTTTTATAGCTGGGAGTGTTAAGATCTTTACATAAAAATACATTATACTAAATGAGTATGTGATTGTTACATCTCTGATGAAATGGCACATGGTTAATGGCAGCCATTTTGTTAAAATATTAGTTTTTTTCTGTAAATTGTCATTGGTGTTACCATCATTGGTGTTATTGTCATTAGTGTTACTTCTCTAATGAGTACTTCCTAAGCACTATTCCTTTAACTGACCATTAAATTATGTTTTTTGAGGAAAACATTCTAGGATTTTTCTAATTTTCGTGGACTTTATTGGACCCCAACACTTATCCGTTTTAATGCAGTTTAAAATTGCAGTTTCAAAGGACTCTAAACGATCTCAAACGAGGCTTAAAGGTCTTATCTAGCGAATTGATTGTCATTTTTGGCAAGAAGAATAAAAAATATGAATTTTTAATCCACAACTTCTCTTCTTCCTCCCGCGTTGTGACGATCCAGTGCGACCTCACGATATTGCATAATGACGTCTAAAGGTCACGTGTTACATTTATGAAACGCACATTTGCGGACCATTTTAAACAATAAACTGACACAAAGACATTAATTAGTATCATTCGACATACAACGTCGGAACAGTCCTCTTTCTCCACACTTAACTCTTTCACCGCCATTGACGAGATATCTCGTCAATTAAGAGAAAACGCTTCCCCGCCAATGACGAGATTTTCCGTCTTTCCGCAATACCGCTATTATCCACCAGGTGGCGCCCTTCCGCAACTTTTTAAACCTGGAAGTATTGCCCTATGGCAAGCGCCTGCATGTCCGTGTCTGTTTTAAAGATCGCTCTGAATGGGATCTCTAGGAAAAGTCCGTCACAAAAATTGAATTATCTCTGCTTTTTGCTCAAAATGTGGTGTTTTTGCAGAAACCTGCCCATATTCAAAAGCTGATTACAAAAGTTTTTTTTGTTTGAAAGCAGAGGGTCTGTTCTTTCATTTGATATATTGTATGTTTATATATTTAAAGAAGAACATTTTCTGGAAGGCATTAAACTTTGGTGAAAATCATGAAAAACGCTGGCGCTGGCTGGCAACTTTTTTTAAAAATGCTGGCTGTGAAAGAGTTAAAGGTGCAGTGTGTAATTTTTAGAAGAATCTCTTGACAGAAATGCAAAATAATATACCAAACTATATCATTAAGGGTGTATAAAGACCTTTTTATAATGAACCATTTTGTTTTTATTACCTTAGAATGAGACTTTTTATCTACATACAGTGGGGTCCCTTATGTGGAAGACGCCATTTTGTGCCGCCATGTTTCTACAGAAACAGACAAACTTTTTTTACTAAGTTGTCTCTAACGATGTCATGTTTTCCGGTGGGGGCTACCGTAGCCTCTCTATGCGTTTCAAAAGTGAGGGGTGAGCAGTGAACAATTCGCAACCTCACCACTAGATGCCGCAAAAAATTACACACTGCAACTTTAAACACTGAGGCGTAGTTTCGATAAGTCATCCGTGACCTCTTGACGTGATGACGTATTACGTGAGGTCGCGCTGGCACGTCACAGGACCAAAGGAAGATGAGAAGTTGTGGTTAAAAGTGCCTCGTTTGAGATCGTTTAGAGTCGTTTGAAACTGCAATTTTAAATTGCATTTAAACTGTTAAGTATTGGGGTCCATTAAAGTCCATTAAAATGAGAAAAATCCTGGAATGTTTCCTCAGAAAACATTTCTTCTTGACTGAACAACGAAAGACATCAACATTTTGGATGACATGATGGTGAGTAAATTATCTGGATTTTTTTAAGAAAATGGACTTATCCTTTAATTGACGAGTTAACTCGTCAATGGCAGGGAAAGAGTTAAATGTGTGAGGCCGCGCTTTAGTCCTAACATGCAGGGCGACATGTCTTACATTCCCAGCAAACAGCATATACAATATGTATATCTATCGCAGACATTGCATGCTGAAAGTTTGTTATTTGCATGCATTTTTAAGTTTGGACAGTTTACACTTTTTGAGTAAGTAATATAACTGTGCTATTACTTTATCTAGAAAAAGAGTTAACCGTTACAGTCATCAAAGAGCTTACACATTAGCTTAAAAAAAAATCAGTATCGGGCGCTGGTATCGGCCCATCATGACGACATGAAATCAGTACTCAGTATAGGCTGCAAAATCCTGATTGGAGCATCCCTACATTAAAATTTGGCTCGGTGGTTACTTCACATTTTTCTGAGAACACATTAATGTCGGATTATAATCAGCATTTTTGTCTGTATGGTGCCATAAAGAACCATTAACATTTTAAGTAGAAGAAAAATATTGATTAAAGAAAACCTACATATGCTTTAGCGTCTGCACAATAAACTGGAACCGAATAAATTATTTTAACAAAACAATAATATGCACAGCTTAACTTTGAATTTCATTCAAATTTATATCAATGAACCCAGTTAATGAGTGCAAGAGTTGTACATGAGCGAGCATACTGAGCTTTGATAAATGTATGTAGCCCGCAGTGACAGCGTCTGATGGAAAAAACAGAGAATAAAAGCTCAAAGACACAGCTGTGTAAACTGATACCACACACACTTACATTAGATACAGACATAGTAACACTCTGACAGGTGTTTAGAGAACACATAGATGCATCTAGGCATAAAAATAATAACATGCCGACTAAATTAAGTTAAAAGGAATGAGTCACTTGAAGCGCCGCAAATGCAACAGCCCTGTCGACACATCAGCAGTGATGGCGGGATGGGCGAAGACTGTAAATTGTTCCAAAAAATGAATGAAAGTGACTGAATGAAAGTTAAATCGAGCATGCAGTCCTCGCTGTGAGGAGGGCCTTAGTAAAGGTGAAAGATTGATAAACGGGTGCTGTCCAGGTAAGGGGTGGAGTCCCTGACCAATGAGGCAAAAGTGCCACTGCCTTGATAACCCCAACAGGCCATGATGCATGCTAATTTTTAGGAAACAGTAGCCACACGTGACCCACTCTGCTTCATTCCTTGCTGATATCAAGGGAGTCGTTCGCTCCGTCACATAATATGTGTGCCTGCCAGGAGACAATGATAGTGTTCAAAGTTTGATCTTTCATCACCCCTACAGTTCCCATCTTCTGTCACAGGTTTATTTTCTGTGTTGATGTATTGTGTTGATGTAGCAGCAGTTTTACAGCCATAGACATGATTTACTACTTGCTACTTCTAGTCCAAAGTAGCTGATATTATATGATGGTACACTGTAGAACAGTGGTCTCCAACAGGGTGCCGGCGGGTCTGTGAGTTGCCCGCCAAAGCACACGAAATTCTAGTTTTCCTCATCTACTTTGTACTTCATGATCAACAAATAAACAAAAACAAAATAGTAATTTAATTACCTAAATGGTACCTTTTTAAAGGGTATTGTAACATCCCAGTGACCGCTTTTGCACCTTTATGATGCTGCGTTCAGACCAGCCACGGTAGAGGTGCCAAGCGCGAGTGATTTTAATGTTAAGTCAATGTAAAGACGCGTTGACACGCTTTTGGACGCCTCGCGGCGCGAATAAGGCGTTAGCTGTAGACGCGATTCCGCCTCATTTGCATGTCGAGTTTGCGTTTATGCCCCGAATCAAGCGTTGCCGCGGGAAACGCGCAAGTTGAAACATTTGAACTTTGGCGGAACGCCGCGTTAACCAATCAGGTGCTTGCTCTAGTAGTGACGTGATTACAGAAAGCGAGCGGAGTCACAGAAGGCGACTCCCATGACGTGAATTTCCGCGTGAATGTCTCAATGACTAGAATTTCATGCGCGAATGAAGCGAGTAAACTCAAAATGTTCAAGCGGTAATCTAGACGCGGTAGACGCGAATTTGACACCACTGGATAGTTGGCCAATCAGAGCACACCGCTTTCTCAGAACGATGAGCTTTGTAGAAATCAAAACGTTTCAGAAAGGCGGGGCATAGAGGAGCAACAATAATGTAGAACATAATATGTTTTTGAACCTTAAACCGCTTGAACACATTGCATTACAGCAAATACACAAAATAACTTTTTAGCAACGTAATAGGTGCTCTTTAAAGTGAAGGGAAAAGAGAGAAGAGAACAGGATCAGCAAAGGACCTTCGGAAATCAAACTCTGGTGACCTGAGGCACATTTGTTCCATACGTCCACTGCTGCCCACCAGACTCGGCTTTGGCATTTAATCACTGTCTGTGTAAATACATCTTTAATGGATTTCTCTGTTTCTGTTAAGTATCAGTTTTATCTCCGATATTTCCTTAGAGATTCCATAAGAGTAATTGGAAAATTCCTTAGGACAAAAATAATAGACACAGATTAGTGATGCAGTCTGTGTGCCGTACAGCTAGGAGTTAATGTGGCTATCATCAAGGTTTTGAACCGGTTCACGGAACGAAAACGAAAACCAGAAACTTTTAAAAAAATATGTTCCAGAACAGAATCGTTTATTTAAAATAATGGTAACCGGTTAATACTGTTACTTTTTCGTTCTTTGACAAGATTTCTGTGCAATATGTTCACTTCCGGTTGTCGTTGACTCAACAGTGAAATGAGAAGCTTGCCACCAGCAAGTAGCCTACTCACGCCCAAATCTATAATGCTCAATCTTAAGAGGTAAATTTTGTAGGCTACCAAATATCTCAAGATGGTTTTTTTAATACTAGTAATTAGTGGTGTAACGGATCGCAGTTGATCCGTGATCCGTACAGATCACGACCCACAGTTTGGCTCGAATACGATTCGTGGAATAGTTAGCAAATTAAATAGGGTGAAAGTTGATCATGTGCATGTGTTTCAAAGGCTTGCAAATGTTAACACTTAAGTGATTTTAAACTATTTAACCACAAAAAGGCGCTGAAGTGAGCAATTTTAGACGCACATGTGGTTGAATGTGTCCGTTTCAAATCAAATGCGATTATCCCTATGCCCTTCAAAGATCAGAACTCTTGATGTATAAACTTGAGAGAGAGAGTTGCGCTACTGTGTCTCATACTGTAGCACATTAAAATACATTGGCGAATAAAGCACTAAAAAACAATGTAATTTTCACTTTAAGTGGAGCGACTGTTTATGCTGCATCTTCTTCCTGAAGCGCCATTTGGAATTCGTCCTCCGTCTGTGGGTGTACGCGTGTTTAAGTGCACTCAACAAATGCATACACGGAGAGACGCGTTTCAAAAAGCAAGCAAACAATCTTTCTGTTCTTGACAGGACACATACAAACAAAATGATCTCGAAATACCACAGTATTCTTTTTCTAATAAAAACAATTGTTTAAGTTGTTTGCCAATAAACGACATGGCAGAAATTGTCCTTGTCTTAATTTATGTATAATGCTGAAACAAATGCAGGCATGTCAGATGAAAAATTATGTAGTAGACTAATAATTTAAGTGTAATATCCTAATGATCAGCCTACTTATTTGTATGTCCCACAGCTGACATGGAACGTTATTAACCAGTTTGGGAACTTTATTTTATTGTTCTCACCGGTTCAGCAACTTCAATTTTAGGGTTGAACCGAAAACGTTAAAATACTGTTTCTGTTCGGAACGAACCAATTGGGAAAAAAATCTGGTTCAAAGCCCTGGCTACCATAGATCATTTGGTGTGGGATGAATTTTATGAAAACTTCACACTGAGATCCTTGTCTTTTGAGACTTCTTGGCAGATCCGAGCACAGTTTGATACATTGCCGAGATCTGAAATTCCAGAGGAGAGTCTCCATTTGCTCTCCCTGTAATCCCACCATGACATTAAGTAAATCTCATTAGTGTTTTTTCTCCCCTGTGGATTTTTTAATGACGTTACATTGAGTATGTGTTCTGTATAAATTCACGAAACTATCATTAGAGGCGATACATTCATCTTCTGCATACAGGTCGCTTGAGGACTTTCGAACCCTCTCATTCTCCTTCACTTCTCTTTGCGCTCGTCTCATTGCCATTTTATAATAAACTCAGACTTAATTACTGAACCCTATATCGCCCCAACCTACAATTAAGCCCCCCTGTGGGAACGAGCGAGTGCATTCATTACATTTACCAAAAATATCAAAGTACCCAGCCTACTGACCTTCCAAATATGCTCTTGCTACTGATGACAAATGCTTTAGATAAACCCAGACTACAAGAGCCTCAAATAAAATCAAAGCAAGTCAGCAATTACGAGACACTTTGCAAAAACAACCTGACATTACTCCTAATCTTCAAGGGAAAGGGAAATGGAAAAGTCAACAGACTGAATCATTTATATCAGCGAGACGACGTAGAGAACATCGACAGCATCTTCAAAACAACGCAGTGAGCTCATTAGAAAAGCCGTGTGATGTCGCGTGAAGACATCTCGTCATTTAGCACAAAGCAAATCAGCTTTAAAAGCTGTCTTAAAGCCTCTTTTACAACCTCTGTGAAGCCATTTGCATTTCCTCCACCAACCAATTAAGTTGATGAAATTGGTGCGAGATACCTGCTGATCCCGGCCGTATATGCTCTTACATTACGGACTAAAAATATCACAAGCAATCCATACCTTCTGAAACATTCTGGGTTAAATGCAACTTAAGTGTAAGACTATGATTTATAAGTAAAACCTAGTTTTTAAAACTTATTGTACATGCACTTATAATATAGAAAACTTGTGTTGTTTACAAATAACTAGAAATATATTTACATTGATGCATTTGGTAGACGCAGTGACTTACAGAGTTTGAAACCTATACATTTTTTAATCGGTGTGTTCCCTGGCTTCAAACCCATGACCTTTTGCATTGTTAATACAATGCTCTACCACTGAGCTATACATGAGCGCTATATCAACAGTAGTAGTCATGGCTTATTGGTTAGAGAGTCAGGCTTGTAACACAGCAGGTTTTTACTGTGATACCCTTGAACAAGGCCTGCAGGCCAAATCAGGCCCGGTGCACATTTGCATCCGGCCCGCGCAATCATATAAGTTTTTAATTGATCTTGGCCCGCTTCAATTAGGAAGGTACCGAGCCCCTAAGGTGACATTGGAGTAAAAATATCTAAAGTTTAGTTTCACGTGAAACCTTCATGTGCAGAATTTTTTTTAAGTTTAGTTTTGCATGCTCACGTGAAACTTTCACGTGCGCACGCGATGGTTTCACGTGAGCACGCGATGGTTTCACGTAGGCACGCGATGGTTTCACGTGAGCACGCGATGGTTTCACGTGAGCACGCGATGGTTTCACGTGAGCACGCGATGTTTCACGTGAGCACGCGATGGTTTCACTTGCCCACGCGATGGTTTCACGTGCCCACGCGAAACTAACTTTACTTTTTTTGCTCCATGTCCCCTTAGGGGCTCCGTAGGAGGGTGCAGCATTGCACCCCTACTGAAAAATCTATAAACTGGTGAGCTGGTTTTAGCTGGTCTCCCCACTTGGTTTTAGCTGGTATTGCTGGTGTAGCCAGCTGGTCTACCTGTGTTTTGGTCACTTTTTAAGCTGGTCTAGCTGGACTTAGCTGGTCAGCCTGGAAGAGCAGCTGACCCACCAGCTTGACCACCTTTGCCAGGCTGGGAGAACCACCTTAAACCAGCTACTGCCACCTTAAACCAGCTAAAACCAGCTACCAGCTTATGCTGTATTTTTCAGTAGGGACTACAACTTTCAGCAAGCAGTGCGGACATGCTGAGCGCTAAACATGATATCTCCGCATTTTACACAAGAACACGGTCAGGATTCCAGCATTAATGACAGTACAAACTGTTTCAGCAGCTTCACTGTTCCTTTTTATTAACTTAACATGTTAGCTTGCTAGTGGCCAGTCAGCCAGAAAAGGCAAAAAGGCATGGTGTTCACGTCAGGTGCGATTTTGTATTAGCTACCCTAGAGGAAAAACAGAAGATGAGACACACACCGGTAAGTTCGCCAGACAGCTTATGATGGAAAATGAAAACGATCTAGCATCAGGTGTAAAAACATCTGTCACATTTTTACCAAAAAGAAAAAAGACTGATGAATCAGTAAAGTCAAGATATTTAATTAACAATGAAATACTTTTGACATAAAAGAAAATGTATTTTAGTTTGAATGGTTAATGTCAGCATGATACAATTTTGCCCTCATAAGGGGACATTTTTTCCGATCCGGCCCTCGGCCTAAATGGTTTTGACACCCCTGCCCTTGAGCAAGACACATTTTGTCAAAATGCGTCCCAGGCTGCCCACTGCTCCGGTTGTGTGTGCTCATTACTCACCGGGATGGGTTAAATGCAGAGGTCACATTTCGTGTATGAGGTATCATTGAAAATCACTTTATTTCACCACATAGAAAATTGCTGCCACTTAAAAAAGCTGATATTAAATGTCTGCCCTACTTATACATATGCATTTGGCAGATGCATTTATTCAAAGTCACCTATACCGCATAGACGGTTCGCATTGCCGCGGTTGCGTGACTGATCCGAAGTTAACTTTCGGTCTGTGCTTGTTTATCGGTCTGGCCAGTGACTAAACTGACTTCTGGAACAAATACCTTTTTGGATAATTAAAATGTTTTGGTTTCCTAAACATGAGGGGAGACGGGGAGCATGGATCACTGCTGTATGGATTAGGCTAAGCAGCTAGGTGAAATTTAAGGAATTTAATTTCTGTAACTGACATTGTATACATTTATTTTACACGGTAACGTTAGCTCAGTGTAAGATCTGTTTACTCACACAGAGCTACTGAAGGAGCTGCTCTGTGAAACAGCCAATCAGAGCAGAGCTAAACATTATTATTCATGACCCTTTCAAAAAGGTAATAATAGACCATTTCATTCTAATGGCAAATCCTAGGGTTGTAAATGGACATGAAAAACTGTCTCTGGATCATTTTTGCACTTAATAAAGCCACATACCTTCTATCTAGATATCAGAGAACAATTATTATTTTGATGCATTCTTTGGCACATTTAAAAATATTTTGCTCTAGGACTGTTTATGTTGTTGTCGCGTAATACACTTTTATCAGTATGTGTGTTCCTTTGGTTCAAACCTATGACCTTTTGTACTGCTAATGCAATGCTCTACCACTGAGCTATACAGGAGCACTTATTATAATAATAAACATTGTTTGTTTTTTTAACAAACTACACTGAGGAAAATAAGTATTTGAACACCCTGCTATTTTGCAAGTTCTCCCACTTAGAAATCATGGAGGGGTCTGAAATTATCACCGTAGGTGCATGTCCACTGTGAGAAACATAATCTAAAAAAAAACAGAAATCACAATGTATGATTTTTAACTATTTATTTGTATGATACAGCTGCAAATAAGTATTTGAACAGCTGAGAAAATCAATGTTAATATTTGGTACTGTAGCCTTTGTTTGCAGAGGTCAAACGTTTCCTGTAATTTTTCACCAGGTTTGCACACACTGCAGGAGGGATTTTGGCCCACTCCTCCACACAGATCTTCTCTAGATCAGTCAGGTTTCTGGCCTGTCGCTGAGAAACATGGAGTTTGAGCTCCCTCCAAAGATTCTCTATTGGGTTTAGGTCTGAAGACTGGCTAGGCCACGCCAGAACCTTGATATGCTTCTTACAGAGCAACTCGTTGGTTATCCTGGCTGTGTGCTTTGGGTCATTGTCATGTTGGAAGACCCAGCCTCGACCCATCTTCAATGCTCTAACTGAGGATTGCAATCTTGCAATACATGGCCCTGGTCATCCTCTTCTTAATACAGTGCAGTCGCCCTGTCCCATGTGCAGAAAAACACCCCCAAAGCATGATGTTACCACCCCCATGCTTCACAGTAGAGATGGTGTTCTAGGGATAGTACTCATCATTCGTCTTCCTCCAAACATGTTTAGTGGAATTATGACAAAAAAGTTCTATTTTGGTCTTATTTGGTCTTATCACTTGATTTTCTCCCATGACTTCTCTGGATCATTCAAATTTACCGGTCATTGGCAAACTTAAGACGGTCCTGGACATGTGCTGGTTCAAGCAGGGGAACCTTCCGTGCCATGCATGATTTCAAACCATGACGTCTTAGTGTTGTTACCAACAGTAACCTTTGAAACGGTGGTTCCAGCTCTTGACCAGCAACCTCTTGTGTAGTTCTGGGCTGATTTCTCACCTTTCTTAAAATCATTGAGACCCCACGAGGTGAGATCTTGCATGGAGCCCCAGTCGGAGGGAAATGGAAAGTCATGTTTAGCTTCTCCCATTTTCTAATGATTGCTCCAACAGTGGACCTTTTTTCACCAAGCTGCTTGTCAATTTCCCTGTAGCCCTTTCCAACCTTGTGGAGGTGTACAATTTTGTCTCTAGTGTCTTTGGACAGCTCTCTGGTGTTGGCCATGTTATGGTGCTTTTCCATTGCAACGGCAGTGATAGATGTTGATGAAGACAGTGAAGATACTCTACTAATTAACTTACCGGTAACACAGTGTTTTCAGTCCTGGGGCAGTAAAGGAATTAAAGAACCTAATTGCAGTTACATTTACACATTTTTAGTGCTGCACCATTGTCCATAAGGCTGCTGTATAATGTATCTGTTTGTAAACTACAGTATTAACAATAACAATAGTCATTTTAATATTCTCTCAGAAACTCTTTAGAAGGAAATAACCGTGACCCCAACCCTGCCGCCATATCTGCAATAAAATACGATCTACAAAAATGCTGAATGCTCACAAATAAGCTATTACTTACACTGAAGGCTATTTTCACTTCAGAGCTCGGCGTAAATGAAATTGAAGACATTGTGTGTGCCAAGATATAAAATATAATGTGACTATAAAAACATAAAAGGAAACCATGATATTGAATACCATTATTGTGGCTGAAAATGCACACACGCTTGCATACACGCTCAAGGAATTGAGTTCAAATGTTCAGGTCATATTTTCCTCCAAATATCATGATATTTTCTGACATTTAAGCTCTAGCCCTGACCAACTTACTATAATGTAAAAATAAATCTCATTTTTGCATTGCAAAGCAAAGTTTATATACACTCACCTAAAGGATTATTAGGAACACATGTTCAATTTATCATTGCAATTATATAATCAACAATCACATTGCAGTTGCTTTAATGGATTTAGGGGTGTGGTCCTGGTCAAGACAATCTCCTGACCTCCAAACTGAATGTCAGAATGGGAAAGAAAGATGATTTAAGCAATTTTGAGCATGGCATGGTTGTTGGTGCCAGACGGGCCAGTCTGAGTATTTCACAATCTGTTCAGTTACTGGGATTTTCACGCACAACCATTTCTAGGGTTTACAAAGAATGGTGTGAAAAGGGAAAAACATCCAGTATGCTGCAGTCCTGTGGGCAAAAATGCCTTGTTGATACTAGAGGGCAGAGGAGAATGGGCCGACTGATTCAAGCTGATAGAAGAGCAGCTTTGACTGAAATAACCACTCGTTACAACCGAGGTATGCAGCAAAGCATTTGTGAAGCCACAACACGCACAACCTTGAGGAGGATGGGCTACAACAGCAGGAGACCCCACCGGGTACCACTCATCTCCACTACAAATAGGAAAAAGAGGCTACAATTTGCACGAGCTCACCAAAATTGGACAGTTGAAGACTGGAAAAATGTTGCCTGGTCTGATGAGTCTCGATTTCTGTTGAGACATTCAGATGGTGGAGTCAGAATTAGGGGATGTTTTCTTGGAACACTTTAGGTCCCTTAGTGCCAATTGGGCATCGTTTAAATGCCACAGCCTACCTGAGCATTGTTTCTGACCATGTCCATCCCTTTATGACCACCATGTACTCATCCTCTGATGGCTACTTCCAGCAGGATAATGCACCATGGCACAAAGCTCGAATCATTTCAAACTGGTTTCTTGAACATGACAATGAGTTCACTGTACTAAAATGGCCCCCACAGTCACCAGATCTCAACCCAATAGAGCATCTTTGGGATGTGGTGGAACGGGAGCTTCGTGCCCTGGATGTGCATCCCACAAATCTCCATCAACTGCAAGAATGCTATCCTGTCAATATGGGTCAACATTTCTAAAGAATGCTTTCAGCACCTTGTTGAATCAATGCCACGTAGGCAATTCTGAAGGCGAAACACAGTATTAGTATGGTGTTCCTAATAATTCTTTAGGTGAGTGTATATAGAGTACTGGGCAAAAGTCTTAGTGCAAAAGTTTTAATGTCCATCCATATGTATTTTTCATTCTTTTTATTAAGATACAAACAGAAAATACAGGAAATATGTACACAACATTAAAAACAAAACAATTTTCAGAACTAAATGTCTTCTTCAGGCATCAGTCAGTATTTAGTTTGACCTCTCTTGGAACGAAACACATCTTGAGCGTTTTTGAGCAGAATGAAGTAAAAAGCTTACTTTCTTTAAAATTAGAAATTAGGATTTAATTTTATTTAGCTTTAAGAGATCCTGCAGTTTCCTGATATTGCTCAAGTGTAAGTGGAGTTTACCCTAAATACTTGACACTTCAGCTTATACTTTATACTCTTTTTAATACTGTACATACACATTTCTGGTTGTATTCTAACAAAGAGACTGAGAAAGAATTATATATGATCACTATACAATTGCAAAAACAACACATCTAATGGTAGGTAGCATGCTGGCCTAAGACTTTTGCACATGACTGTATATCATGGCATTCTTTTGGTGTAATGCATTAAGTTTATGCTGAGTACACAATTTTTTATATTTTTGCTATATCTGGTAAAGAAACTTGGAGGGTTTTATTGTGGGATGCACCTCAAGCAAAGATGTTTGCAAAAACAGGAGCACTTGGCATCTGTGAGACATGCCGTGTGTGACAGAAAAGCATGTAAAGTCACACCGGCATTGCCTTTTGTTTTGAATCGACTCCTCAGATAATGAATCGATGTTTGGCTCACCATGAGAGGTTCACAGCAGGACACTATAGTACCATCACAGCCCTACTTTTACCTCTGTGAAGTGCTGTAGTTTTGTTACATAATTATATCAATATAATCACTTAATCCCTTTCTGATTTGGCAGGCTTTTGATTGGCTGGTCAGCGTTACTTCAACACGAATATTCACCAGGCTGTTAAACACGGTCAGGTTCACAGACACGACAGCAAATCCCAGACAGCAGAAAACGCCCACAGTGAAAGATGTGATGGATCAGTGGTTCGGCGTCCAATCGATAGCCTCTGACTGTCTCACAGTCTTTAAATAAGACCACCATAACAATCCATATATTGACTACTGTTGTGAAACTTTTTCCCCCTTTTCTGCTGTTTCATGGTGCAGCAGAGCGCGTCAGGGTGATGGTGTAAATAGCACTAATGTACCTGAGTGGGGGCAATTACCAAACTCATCACTGATGTCATGTGTTATGAAATGGTCAGAAGCCTCCTAATCCTCCAAATAAAAAGTGCAAAAGCTGAAAATTGTGTTGGATCAATCTTTGCCCCTCACTGTCTACATCAATGCTTTAAAACTAGTTTTAGGTCAAGACCCCCCAAGTGACCCAACACTAACAAAATTGTTTATCATACGAATAGTAGTTTTATGCATTTTTTCACCACAGATGTGGCACAAACCATTTATTCTTACTGTGGGTTCACACCAGACGCGTTTGAGGCGTCAAATTCGCATCTACCGAAAATTCTAGTCATCAAGACATTCATGTGGAAATTCGCGTCATGGGAGGGGCTTCTGCAACTCCACTCGTAATCGCTTCCTGTTATCACGTCATTACTAGAGCAAGCTCCTGATTGGTTAACGCGGTGCGTTTTTCCGCCAAAGTTAAAATTATTCAACTCGCGCATTTCTCGCTGCAACACTGAATTCGCAAACTAGACGCACAAATGAGGCGGAATCGCTTCTACCGCGCCATGCTAAATGCCTCATTTGTGCCGCGAGACCTCCAGATGCACATCAACTTGTCTTCACATTGACTTAACAATGAAATCACGCGTGCTTGACACCTTTGCGGCTGGTGTGAACACAGGGGACATACCATGAAAATTTGACTTTTTCCATGTTTAACCAGATGCGAGTTCAATGATTTGCGCGAGTAGATTACATACAAAGTCAATGCAAAGACGCGATCAGACATGTCCTTGCGTAGGGCGATCTGAATGATGCGATATGGGCGTCGCGTTTGCCGCGAAAACACGCATTATTCGCATCAAACGCGTCTTCGCCCAAGTTGAAAATTTATGCTGGGAAAAGATTAATCGCGATTAATCGCATACAAAATAAAAGTGCATTTTTGCCTAATATACATGTCTGTACTGTGTATAATTATTATGTATATTTAAACACACACACACACACACACACACACACACACACACACACACACACACACACACACACACACACACACACACACACACACACATACATATATACATTTCAGAACATTTTTATTCATATAAAAATGTATATATCTATTTTTATTGTTAATATAGAATATATAAAAATATAAATAAATATAAATACACATGTAAATGTTTCTTAAATGTACATGTTTCTTAAATACATACATACAATGTGTGTGTATTTATATATACATAATAGTTGCACACAGCGCACACTCATATATTAGGCAAAAATGCACTTTTATTTTGTATGCGATTAATCGCGATTAATCTTTTCCCAGCACTATTGAAAATATTCAACTTAAATCCCACGAGTAATCTAGAGTGAGTAACGCGTTTGGTGTATAAGTAGCATAAGTGCTATAATTAGGTCCCCAGTGCTTTTATCAACCTAGAAAATGTGAATAAGTTAAACCCAGTAACTTAGTTTTGGTAAACCATTCTCCACAAGCATGTGAAAAAAAGGTCATTGAAATTTGGCTCCCCTTGCGATGTCAGAAGGGGATAATACCTCCCCTTAATCTGCACTATCCAACCACGGCACTGCCATTTACTGCAGAGATCAGCTCATTTGCATGTTAAATGACACCCAAAACGGCATATTTTTGCACACACCTATACAAAGTGACAATTTTAACATGCTATAATAAATTATCTATAGGATATTTTGAGCTAAAACTTCACATATGTACTATGGGTACAACAAATGCCCCCTTTAATATAAACAAATCTGGGTCTTTTTTTAATAGTTTGAAGTTAAGGTGAGTTTTTTTGTCTGCAAAGGAACAAATAGTTTTGAATTTGTTATTTAGTAGCTTGTTTGATATGGGCTGGTTCCTAATTGTATAGTGTTTATCCTGCTGGCTAGACAGCATGCGTTTAATGAGTTTGCAATAACATCTAATATGAAGAAGCATATTTGGCATGCTATCCGAGGGGAGGGGTCGGAGCATGGAATATTAGCCCGAAACATGAGTACTCCCCCCCTCCCTAACTGGGATAGATATCACAGCAAAGAAAGAGGCGATGGGGTGGAGAAAGGATGCTGCAAAAAACTGTCACGGGACAGAGGTGAGGGATGGCTATATAGAGATCTCTTTGTGGTGATTGGTTGAATTACACGACCATGCTTCTCCCGAACTTCGTTCAATAAACTGCATTTATGTTCGATCTTCAAACTGACCTCAACATGAGTCATTTTTCTATGCTTCCCTCAATGTCACTTTCTAACTAAAAAAAAATTTGTTTTTTGTGTTTTATTTTTTTTGTGGTATCTTTGATATATATTCACATAGTTATACCATGTCATACCACAGCACTTCTGCAAAAGACCTGCCAAGTGGTTGTGATGTGTGGTTGTAAATTGAATGCGTCCTCTTTAAACTTTAATTTGGCACCATACATTATGGATAAAAATGACGTAACAGTAAGTATTTAGGTAGTATCCTTCAATTCATCCATCCATTCATCCAATTTCCTTCTGCAAATCCAAGACCATGTCTAAAAGGCAAACAGGCCACACATTTTTCCTTTGGCCACTTCTTCCAGCTCCTCCTGTGGGATACCAAGAGTTCCCAGGCTAGCCGTGAGATATAATCTGGAGTCTATTCCTAGTTGGACATGCCTGGAGCCCTGGAAGGCACCCTGGATCCATCATGTCCAATCGTCTAAACTAAATGGTAAATATACTTTATACACATCTGGAATAATGATTCATACTATATACAAATATTTGACCTTATGGATGCTTGTAAATGTGTAGTGGCAGTTTTACTAGAAAAGTTTATAGCAAAAGTTATATTTTTGGAAGCTAATAAAATGTTGATTGAACTTAAACATTGCCAGCATGTCCTTTAAAATACTTTTTGTAGAAGAGCAATGTTGTTTTTGTAGTCAGTGTATGCTTTTTGTAGTTTTTTCTTTCGTTAAGAAATAAATATTATTGTTATTATTGCCTTAAAGATTAATTACTTATTTTCATTTTGTAAATCTCATTTGACATTAATAGTGAAAAGTGTTTGCTTTTCGATTAAATATGTTCAATGTTTTTTGTCACGACAAAACTATTAAGACTTTTTACATTTCTTCATGATAAAACACTTTTGATTGTTTCCCCACTCTTTAGCCTTTAGCCACCCAAAACTTCTCAGCCAAATATGGATCTTTTTTTCTGGCAGACCAAACTCATGCCAGGACATTGCCAAAAATGTGCTGTTTGCTTTTGTTTGGCTAGCCTTACGCCACCACTCCCCCGAATGTTGTTTTACACAAGGATGTGAGAAAAAGAGAGACAGAATTAAAGGGGAAAAGATTTCACTTTTTAAGATGTCAAATAAATCTTTGGTGTCTACAGAATACGTATGAGAATGTTATGCATATAGATAATTTATTATAACATGTTAAAATTTCCCCTTTGTATGTGTGAAAAATGTGCCGTTTTTGGGTGTGTCCCTTTAAATGCTAAACATACTTTTTTTTTTTAAATGCTAAACGTGACTTCAATCCCTCAAGACTTGGTTGTTTAATAAATGTATTAAATCAAATGTCACCATAGTTCAATACTCAAAAATACAAAAGTGCAAATAATTCCAGGCCTAAACCTATACCTCTCTGCTAAAAAAAAAAAACAATAAAACCATTACAGAAAATTCTAATGGTTTCCATTAAAATACCAATAGGAACCATTAGCTTTTACAATTAAAACCACTACACTGTAGTGTGTTTTGGGCCATATTCCATTAGAACCAATACATAGAACCAATAGAACCAATACATACCATTAGAGACCAACAAAGACCAATACACTGTAGTGTGTTTTGGGCCATATTCCATTAGAACCAATAAAATTCCCAATAAAACCAATAGAATTTCTGTGATGGTGTCTATTGTAGCAGGGCTATCCAACAACTAAATAAACCCTAACTAGCTTTTCAGAGGGTACCAATTGGGAAGCAAAGCCTCCTCCCTGTATTATCTCCAAAAATAACAAACTTAAATAACAAAACTGTAGATAAGGCCGGCGCAAGACAAGGTCCTCAAGGTTTACTCTACCTTTCTGGAATTTGTTATGCACAATTGTAATAAGTTTCCCCTCAAAAAAAGAAGAGGAAAAAAATTGGGAAGGACGAGCCCCTATTTTATGTTACGAACCCCTAAGTAAAACCATAAGGAAGGGGAAAACGCAACATAAAGGAAGGACACGTGAAGCCAAATTACTACAAAATATTTATTAAAAAAGAAAACACGAATCAAACGAAACAACCAACCCTAAAAATTAAGTCTTTAAGTAACAAAAATTAATCAAATTACTCCCAATGTTAATTAAATACCTGAAACCTCAACCCAAAACAACTAATCAAACTTACGAATAACGAAAGAAAAAATAAAGAAAACTAAACAAGGAAAAAGAGTTGTTTGCTGGTGCGTATTCTGCTGGTGAGTGCTCTCCTGGCTATTTCCACCAGCATCCATAATATAGCCTCCCACAAGGAACCCAATTTGGAACAGGTGCGCAGGGGTGGACCTACAATTAAAACTCAAGAGTAAGAAAACACGAAAAAAACGCACACACAAGGCAAGAGCTGAACAGAGCTGATCTCTGCACTAAATGGCAGTGCCTTGGTTGGAAAGTGCAGATTAAGGGGCGGTATTATCCCCTTCTGACATCACAAGGGGAGCCAAATTTCAAGAACCTATTTTAAGTTACTGTCCTTTTTCACATTTTCTAGGGTGATAGAAGCACTGGGGACTCAATTATAGCACTTAAACATTTTCCTGAGATCTCCCCTTTAAGACAGAAATGCCCAATGCAAGCCAGATTTGTCCCAGAACATGTTGCTTTTTGGGAATTAGGGAAATCTCAAATCCTTATTGAAAACAAGTGATTTTAAATGCAAGTAATTCACAAGTAGTTATAATATTACGTCAATATAGCCTATATAATATATTAATGGGTGTTCGTAATGGTTCTATGTATTTACATATATTGCTATATAACTAACGATGTTGTTTTTTATTTTTTTCTTGCATTCTGTTTTCATTATTGAATGTTCTCTTTTTGATTTACTTTACTTAATTTACATAATATTTCACATAGTTTTAATAAATTAGCGTTGTTTTCGATTATGGAGCTTTTTTTTTTTTTTTTTTTTTTTTTTTTTTTTTTTTTTTTTTTTTTTTTTTTTTTTTTTTTTTTTATTGAATAGAAAAGTATATCAACAACAAAGGCAAATATATATTCACAGTTTAAATAAGTATAACAGGCTCAACACAAGAAGAAATTGAAAAAATAAATAGAAATCTGAAATAATAATTTAAATGAATTTAAATAACACGTAAAAGAAAAATAAATAAATGAATAAAACAAAGATACATATTAGGGGCAGTATCACAATAAATTAAATGACGTCAATAAGTAAAGCAGCTTCATAGCACTCTGACCTTTCATCTTATTAAGGGCTTTGGAAAAACATTTTAAGTCATTTTTGAATACAATAAGTAGTGGGGGGGATTTAAAGAATCTACATTTATGAATGAAATATTTTGCTAATATTACAATGTTATTAAGCAAGAAAGAATTAACACAACAGTCTTGAAATACTCCAAATAAAATATGATGCAAAGAAAAAACAAAATTATCAGCAACCACCTCTTTTTCTATCAACCAGTCCTGAAGTGATATCCAGAACAGTTTGGAAAAATTACACAAGAAAAAAATATGATCTGTGTCTTCAGATTGGCTTTCACAAAAGGAACAGGGGACCATTTCTATATTAAATTTCTGATTTAAGAATTTATAAGAAGGATAAATCTCATTTAAAATTTTGAAATGTATTTCTTTAGCCTTAGGAGGAACAGGAAATTTCAAATAAGCCGTTCGAAGAAAAGTCACAGTATTCTTATCAAACATGTGATCTAATTTGTTTCTTTTAACTTGACAGGGATAACAGGTTTTTAAAATGACCTGTCTTATATATTTGTTAGTACAACTATCACTTTTAAACTGAAAATCTCCAATATATAAGGCTGGGAGAACTGGTTTAACTTCAGAATAGGAAAGAGAGGATTTCATCAGCATTTTTATGCCAGAAGGTATTGCATTCACAACAATGAAAAACTCTTTCGGGTGACAGGCAAAACCATGTTTCAAAGTAAAAGCATTATAATCTAAAATGTTACCCTGTTCATCCATTAGATCTCTCACTGACCATATACTTCTGTTTAACCAATTCTTATAGCATAAAGATCTGTTCTTGTGCAATATATATCTGTTGTTCCAAATTGAAGCATTATGAGGTGTAAAATTGTGTGTATGTGCCAATTTCCAAAATAAGAGTACTTGTTGATGGAATGTAGATAGTTTCACTGGGAGTTTAGATAAATCAAAATCACATTTGAGAAAAAATTTAATTCCACCATATTCTTGAAACAGAGCTGATGGAACTGTAAACCAAAAACTATCTTCTTTACATAGAAACATTTTTAACCATTTAAGTTTTAACAAAGTATTCATGTTTTCAAATTCAATTACATTCAAACCACCTTGTTCATAGGATTTTGTAGTGTCTGTTTTTTTAATATAATGGGCTTTGTGCTTCCAAATAAAATTAAACATTTTTTGGGAACATACTTTGATGAAATTTGAGGGGGGAGCCAAAGAAAAAGCGGGATAAATCAGTCTTGATAAATATTCAACCTTCGTTAGCAAGATTCGGCCAAAGATGGAAATGTCCCTTTGTAACCAGCAATTTAATACACGGTTTGCTTTTTGCAAGTTATTATCAAAGTTTTCTTTCGTACTTATTTTCTGATCTTTGGTAACTATAATGCCTAGATATTTCACTTTATCTTTTACCGGAATATTATGCAAACAAGCACTATCACTCTGATGCAGGGCAAGAAGTTCACATTTGCTTAGATTCAACTGTAGTCCTGATGCCTTAGAAAACACATTAACTAATGAGATGGCCAGAGGAACTTGGTCTTTGTTTTTTAAGAAGAGTGTAGTATCGTCTGCCAGTTGACTAATTGCTATACTTTTACCAAATACTTTTAATTTTTGTACCGTTTGATCATGAATAACTAAAGTAGATAACATATCCGCAGCCAAAATGAATAAAAGAGGGGATAGAGGGCATCCCTGCCTTATTCCACGACTGACAGGAAATCTTTGTGATGTACCACAAGGAAGAGAAATCGAACTGTTCATACCTTTATAGATCATTTTTATAATATTGACAAAGTGCTCACCAAAACCAAAACTTTCTAAAGCTTTAAATAAAAACCTATGTTCTAGCGTGTCAAAGGCTTTCTTAAAGTCTAAGAAAAGAATATATCCATCATCCTCTATCAAGTGATTGTATTCTACCACATCCATTACTAGCCTTATATTATTGTGAATGGACCTTTCCTTAAGAAATCCCGATTGAACCTCATTAACTACTCCATTAAGTCCTTTTTTTAATCGATTGACAAAGACGTGTGTGAAAATTTTATAGTCACTGTTAAGTAAAGTGATTGGGCGGAGATTATCTAAAATTCTATGATCTTTATCTGGTTTGGGAATTAATGTAATCAAGCCTTGACTCATTGTGGGGCCCAATGAACCATCTTCAATAGATTCACTAAGGGCATTAAATAGTAGCATTTTCAATTCATTCCAAAAGAATTTATAAAAATTCCCTGTAAGGCCGTCAGGACCAGGCGATTTGTTTGGTTTGAGTTTCTGAACAGCTAAATCAAGTTCTTCCATACATAGTTGCGCATCACAAAGATCTCTCAATTCATTGTTAATCTTGGGAATATAATTTATAATTTTTTCAAAAAAGTCATCACACTCATTTGGAGAAAAATTAGACAAATACAAGTCACTATAGAAATCATGTATTTTTTTGCTAATTATTTTAGGATCAGTAATTTCAACATCATTTACAATTAGGGAAACAATACTGTTTTTTGATTGGCGTCTTTTTTCCAATCTACAAAAATAAGACGTGCTCTTCTCTCCCTCTTCTATCCATTTGGCTCTTGAACGAATGTATGCACCTTTAGCTTTTTTAATGTACAAGTCATCCAGTTGTGATTGAAGAGAAATAAGATTACTTTTTTCTAAGCTATTCAGAGAAATTTTACTACAGTACTTATTAATTTCAGATACAATTTTGTGTTCAGTTTGTTTTCTTATTTTGGCAAGCATTTTACTATAGTTTATAGAAAATTCACAAATTCTAAATTTAAGGAACTCCCACCTGGCTTTATGAGAACTGAAGTCATTACTGTTTTCAATTTCTCTAATCAAATCTTTTAACTTAGCACAAAATCCTTCATTTACAAGCAAATCAGAATTAAACTTCCAATATCCCTTACAATGTGAAATTTTACTTGTTGGCGTAACATCCAAGGCAATAGCACAGTGATCTGTTAAAGGTGCTGGTGAAATAGTGCAATGCTTAACGAAATGTAACAAATTATCTGAAATCAACCAATAGTCGATCCTTGATTTGCTAGAGGCATTGGGTCTAAACCATGAGAACTGTTTGGTGTTAGGGTTAAAATGTCTCCATACATCCAATAATTTAAGATTATTGCAAAAATTTGTAATCAGAGAGTTTGGTTGAGGGGTACTACTTTTAGGTGGATGTCTGTCAAGAGTTTCATCTGGTGTAACATTAAAGTCTCCACCTATAACAATATTATCTGTTGGGAACAACTTCTTAAAGTCACAAACTAAACAGGAAACATCAGCAAAAAGCTGCTGATTTTGTTTTACATTATTATAGCCATAAATATTAATCAAAATAAAAAAGACGGATTCAATATCCATAACAATTGCAACCCAATGTCCATTAGAATCAGTTTTAACAGAGATAACTTTTCCTGGACAGTTGTTAAATAAAATAGCAGTTCCTGCAGAGTGGGAGGATCCGTGGCTTAGTAACACTTTATCTCCCCATTGACTCGACCAAAAAGCTGCATCAGCAACAATAGAGTGCGTCTCTTGTAAAAAGATGCAATGCGAACCAGTTCCTTTACAGAATAAAAACATAGCCTTTCTTTTGACCTTGTTTTGAATACCCCGAACATTTAAAGAGAGTAATGAAAACGGTAACTTAACTGGAAACATAAAAAAAAAAAAAAAAAAAAAAAAAAAATCGAAAAAAAAAAAAAAAAAAAAAAAAAAAAAAAAAAAAAAAAATCGATTATGGAGCTCCCTCGTGCGGTGTTATGTTGTAAACGTCATCAACGTGCAGAGGCCGCATGCGCATGCGTGACACCAAACCCGGAAGCGTTCGCTATGTAAACACGACATTGTTGTGCCGTGTCGTGTCTGACCCAAATTGTCAAAGATTTACGTAAAATATTACTTTTAAATGACTGATGGAGTTGATTCAAGCGTAAATTCAAACAAATTTCTTGATACTACGTCGTGTGAAATTGTCGCCTGGAAAGCAGCAACTTTAGGATTAAGGTAGCGAAACACGGTTAAACATGTTTATATTTGCTTATAATCATTGATAACTGGAAAGTAAAATGTCTTATGTGTCAGAATAGATGTACAACGTTGCTGTACATAAATAGTATTGGTGCATGATGGTGGTGTTTTTGAAATCATATGTTTGTTATAAAGTCAGGGGTAAAGATGCCACCACGAAACATGATGAATTCTGGAGTGAGATACTCAAAACTAGCTAGTGATGATGATGGATACATTGATCTCCAGGTAAGAGAGAGCACGAGGCTTTTAATGCACTCGAGTGTAATTCACTTTAATATGAATCCATTTCAGAGAGTAAATCATACGTCTGTCTGTTTCTCTCTTATCAAAGTTTTGGAGTTATATCGGCATTGCTTTGTGCTTCTCTGTTCATGCATTCATTCATAAATTATACAATTTATCTATGTGGTCTGTCTGTCCATAACTAAAGTATATTTTAATAATTTATTTTCACCCCTGCCCATTGCTGTTCTTTATACTGAGGGCTGCAGTAATGCATCATGTTATTGTGCACTGTTATTTCTTCTCTAAGTTTAAGAAGAGTCCACCTAAAGTCCCTTATAAAGCGATCGCCCTGGCAGCAGGTCTCTTCCTCATTGGCTCTATACTGATCGTCATCGGGTCTCTCCTGTTAGCAGGATACTTTGAAGTGAACGATGTGAGTGTTGTACAACATTATTGTGGTTTTTATTACATTCTGTTATGATTTCTCTTCATGTTGTGTCACTATTGGTCATTTAAAAACCTATTCCTAAATTCTGCTTTGTGTGCATTCATTTGTTGATAACGTGATTTACACTCTTCAAGTAGTCTTATAGTCTTTAGTAGGCCTTTATTAATGCTTATTACACGGCTCTCTGGAATGCTTGATTCTGATTGGTCAGTTGAGACATTTGCAGGTTCGTTCTTTTCAAATAATAACCGCTCCAAAGTAATAACGCATAGCCGGTGCTACTTGTATGTTGTAAATCCCTCCGCGCCAACAAAGATTACTGTTTGGCGCCATCTTGTGACAAACACTGGAGAACCACAATTAAGAATGGAAAATTTTGACATTCATTTTAACATGTACAGAAAAAAACAAAACATTTAAACAGCGGATAGAAGAAAGAACAACGACAAGACACAGAGAGCTTAGACTGAACTTGACAAAATAGAGCATGACAGCTACGAAGCCAACACACAAAAAAATACAGAATGGGCATTAAAACTTCTCAAAGACTGGCTAAAAGAGAAAAAATGGAGACAGACAAGTATGAAGCAGAGGATCTTAATAAGGTATTACGATCATTTTATGCATCTGTGCAAAGTTTCGCGGAAGGATAAAAATGTTAATTTAAAACAAATATGCCAATAAAATGTTTCAAATTCATATTCATGTCCAGGTTTTTTTCTTATGTGACAAGTAGCCGTGTAATAAGCGGGATAATGTAGAGGCAGCCGGTAGTTATTGGGTAAATAAGCCCCTTCAGTGTGATACATGATCACACTGTCGGGGCTTATTTCCCGATAACTACCGGCTGCCTCTACATTATCCCTTACATGTAATGCAATGTAATGCATTTTACAGAACAGACACCAAAGCTTAACCAAATCCAAAAATCCAAATGAAGGTTGTTGGTTTAAATTGTAAAACCGTCATTGGTTTAATGTGTCGCAATCATGCCGTACAGGCTCAGTGCATTAAAATCTTGTTTCATAGTTCTACGATTTTTAGGTGAAATGAATTTTAAACATCTTTTCTAGTCTTAATTTATATTATTCTCACCATGAATATAGCCTTAGAAGCTGGCATGGCATTTAAAGAAAGAAAGAAAATCTTGCTTAGTCAATCCACACCAGTGGTTCTCAAACTTTTTTGGCGTGCGGCCCCCGTTTTGTACAATGCATCCCTTTATAGACCCCCAAAAGAAAATTTATGACATAAACAATTCCAAAATTTTAATTAAACAAAACATATTCAATTATACAATGTGGTGCTGTTGGTTATTTGGTTCATTTTTTTAAGGTTTAATTACACAGAATTTATGATAAATTAATGTATTTTATAAAAAGTAATTTAACTGGACCCCCATCTCAGGGCCCTCAGTTTAAGAATCACGGACCTACACATCAGTTGATGATTTTGCATGACTATATCAAATGTGAGGATCTCAAACTGTTTTAATACATAGTAGCAGATTGAGATTAAACCGTGCTGCTCAGTGCACCCGATGCAGGGGTTAATCCCTATAAGGTGTTCAGATTTAGTAAGAGATCTCTTAAGATCCTTCCCATCTGCAGTGTGCCCCATTTTTGTTTCAGATTGTCCAGACCAGAAAGATTGGGGTATTTTACCATCCAGATGTCTAGTATTTAAAGCGTAACTAAGCCCCTGTTCAGAGCCTGACTCCATCCACTGGCAATATTTTAAAAATGCAAGAAAAGTGGGCAGATCCCAACAGAGATAGAGGGTACAAACTTAGCTCGTACCAAGGGTGTGGGGAGATCGTAACAAGGGCACGGTGAGCTTCAAATTGCTTACGTAGGGTCGTACCACTTACGTCACGCGGTACCGCAACCTTCAATAGGAAAATTCATTTGCAGTAGCCACGTTCAACCTGAAGAGGGCAGCACTAAGATGTTTTTACACCATATATTGTAGCATTGAAGCACTTTATACCCAAATGTCAAAAAAGTTACTCAAATCAATGAACAGCACTAATAAAGCCTCATTCTTACAGATTGGTTTATGGTTTAGTTACTCTTTAAATTTCTGTTAAAGGCTGCACTCATAATTGAGTAGTGGTTATTTTAATTTACCTGCTATGTGACCTGTGTCCAGCTGCATGAGAACCGCTGTTCAGTGGCGACCTGTGACTTCTCTTCCGTGGGGCGTGAATTCAGAAAATGTGTTCGGTGCATCATGTAAACCTATGTGCAACATGCATGTCAAAATGTGTGCCTGCTGCGCGCGCGTCAAAAGGGTTTATGATAAAAGAGACGCTCACGTTCACTAAATACTTGCAAGACACTCACTTAACAGTAAACTCTGATAACACATGTGATTAAAGGTGCAGTGTGTAATTTTTAGAAGAATCTCTTGACAGAAATGCAAAATAATATACAAACTATATTATCAGGGGTGGAATAAAGACCTTTCATAATGAACCGTTTTGTGTTTATTAGCTTAAAACGAGACCTTTTTATCTACATACACAGAGGGTCCCCTTACATGGAAGCCATTTTGTGCCGCCATTTTTCTAAAGAAGCCCTTAACGGACAATTTTTTTTACTAAGTTGTCTCTTATGATTACATGTTTGTCCGGTGGCGGCTACTCGCAATTTGCAACCTTGCCACTAGATGCCACTAAAATGTACACACTGCACCTCTTTTTTGCAAACACAAAAGTGTCCGTTTTATCATAAACCCTTTAGACACGTGCGCCAAACACATATTTTGACAGGACGAGCCACACACGACTGGCTAAATACATGTTGTGATGAGCTACGCATCGTGCGTTTTCGAAAAAGAGTCACCGGTCGCCACCTTATAGCTACGTTTCCCTGGACAGGGCTTATCCTAGTCCCAAACTAAAATGCATGTTTGAGGCGGCTTAATTTATAAACACCCTGTACTATCTTAAAATATATCAGTGCCGTTGTTTAGTCTCCAGATGCACACCAGTATTGTTTTTTTTAAGGTTTACTTAAAAGTCCTAATATAACTAAGGCCTAGTCCTGGATTAATCTAAAGCTTTTTTGTGAAACTGCCCCATAATGTTAAAAGTTTGCTGTGCTATAATCTAAACAGCAAGTGTCTACTAAATGCAGCATTATGCCGATCTATTTGATCAATACTTATTTTCATTTTTCCATATTTTTATTATATATTTTTATAGTTTATTTAAAGCTCACCTAACACATGTTGTTTCTGGATTACTGATATTTATCTGGAGTACCTATAGAGTAGTATTACATCCTTTATATCTCCGAAGACTCTTTAGTTTAATCAGATTTATAAAAGAAAGATTAGCTTTATTGATTCTTTCCGATAACGTACGAAAACATGAAGGAGGAGTTACTACCGCGGGAGGAGCGAGTACGAGTCATACAACACTATACAACACTGTTTAACTTATAATTCACTACATGTTTGTGTCATTTATATAATATGCACTAGCATTTCATAAAACAGAAGTCTTACTTACCGCATGCGACTCATGACCCGGTTGGGACTTTTCAATGAAATCCAGCGCATCAAACACATACGCATAATAAACTATATCTATATCGGGTTCAGGTATAAAGTGATTCGGGTAATTTCGGGTAGATTTCTTCGGACCCTAGAAGACCTCTACATAAAATACTGTTGAATTACCCCTTTAAATAACATAAAAACTAAATATAATGACGAATGTAACCGGGAGGGTTGCTGTTTAAAACAATCCAGTTAGTTTAGGAGTGTTACACATGCATTACATTTGTATGAATAACCTCACAGCTATAATTAGGTCTGTTGTGGGAACCAGGCACGCAAGATATTGCAAAACAATTGCAATGTCACAAAAGTACATACCGCAATAACCAAATGATTGAAGTTACGTAAAGTCAAAGTTTTAGGTTGATGCAGGTGGCAGAGAGACTGATAAGACAAAGAGAGTGATGCTTTCTTTCTCCCAGAAGAAATGTGATGTATGTTTAAGTTTAATTTGACTTTACAAACTTAAAGAATTTTCGCATTTTAAAGCAAGTTTTCACATATTGCTTTTTTCCCTTCAATATCGTACAACCCTAGTAGGAACGTAGCCTTTCATTTTAAGGCAGGTGTCAGGTGTGGCTTATTTATAAAGTGATGAATCATTAAATGTCCAGCTCTTGTAACTATACCGAGAGTCTTTGAGGTCTTCTGAAAAGTTGTGCTTTGGGACAGTTACCTGACAAGTACTTGACATTTGTGTCTTTTCGTCATTTCACAGCACCGTGATCGAACCATTCCTGTCCTAATTATCGGAATCCTTGTCTTCCTCCCTGGATTTTACCACCTGCGCATCGCCTACTACGCCTACAAGGGTTACCGCGGTTACTCTTACGATGACATCCCAGACTTTGATGACTAAAGACAGCGGGCGTCCGAGGAATTGAGCCTCGTTCGCATGCGTGGAGACGCACCTGCGCTCTGATGCATCTAAATGGCCTGACCGGCTCTGTTTATTTAAATTTCATCGACTGAGAAAGTGGTTTGAATTCATGAAGTGCTATGATTACTTTCATGTGATGAAAAGCATTTTATATCAGAGAGAATTCATCATCAGATAACATTATAGAGTTCACTGTTCAGTTGCTATATTAGTATTCTGTAGTGAGTTACAGGCATGCAAAGCCTCCAGCAAGAAAACTACAATTTGTCTGATTTATGTTGAAAATCTATTATTAATAATCTTTGCTTATTTTTAAACACAGTGCTGCTGTAAAAATAAAATGTTACTTTTAAGGACACTTGGCACAGAAGTCACTGCGGTTTCTTTAAATTTGAAGCAGAAGTGGTTCATGTTTGTAATTTTCATAAATCACTTGCAGACTTGTGTATGACGTGACTCGCGTCCCCGCAATGTCTGCATGTCGTGCCACTGGATTTAAATTATTTTCCATGATGTGAATTTTTCCCACACCAGAGAATGCTCTGATTAAATAATTTGTTGTAAATCACAGAGTGCTTTTTCCATGATTTTGTGGGTTTTGAGACTTCAGAATTAATCAGTTTAAGGTGAATTCAAAGGAAATGTTTTTCAATAATGTTCCTATAGTGGCGATGGTCAACTTACGCCCCCGCGTGGATGAGAAATGAATTGCGCACATTTCATTTTAAGTGTGCTTTATTGGCATGACAAAAAGTACATGGGGTGGTTTCCCAGAAAAGAGCTTATCCTAGTCTAAGACTAAAATGCATCTTTGAGCTGTCCTTATTTTAAAACACCTTGTACTGACACATCTTATATCAGTGGCATTCTTTTGTCTCAAGATGCACACCTGTATTGTTTTTTGTCCCAGTTTTTAAAAACTACTTAAATGTCATAATATAACTAAGGCCTAGTCCTGGATTAATCTAAACCCTGTCCCGGAAACCACCTCCATTTGCAGAAAGCATTTGCAGCTGGGCTGCACAAATAGTGCAAATAAAAGTAAAAATGTATAGTGCAATATTAAAAGTAAAGTAATAAGTTATAGAAATAAAATCAAAGAATAAGAACAGAAAGCTAAACACAAAGTTAAAAAAGCTGTAATATACATTAAGTATCTAAATATAATTGAGACATTACATCACAAAATAACTATTAAACTATTTGATAACCTATTAAAGTGAGTGCAGTCTTTTTAAACAAAAATATTGTTTATAGTGTATCTAAATAACATGGTTTTGAATTATAAAATCAGAAACCAGATGCTCACTAATGGCTATATATAGTTGGTAAAACTACATTGAATTCTGTAAAAATAGAAAAATATTATAAGAAATATGGCTTGTCTACAGATATTAGTTTGTTTACATGTACAGATTGTAACTTTATAATACTTCAATCAATATATTTATATATTAATATATATAGTATAAATATAAAGAGAGAGAGATTAATACACTGCAAAAAATGATTTTCAAGAAAATATTTTCTTAGTTTTTTTTTTTGTCTTGTTCTCAGTAAAAGTAAGGCAAGGCAAGGCAAGTTTATTTGTATAACACATTTCATACACCGAGGTCATTCAGTATCTAAAGTATCTAAAAATTCAAAAAAAATTCTTAATGAGCAAAATGACCCAAGTCTACCCAAGTCTAGTTTTTAGACTAAAAATATAAAATTTAAGTGATTTTGCGCATAAAACAAGCAAAAAAATTTGCTAATTGGGTAAACAAAAAAATCTTAAACATTTTCCTCAAACACCAAATTCAAGAAAAATCTGCTTACCCCATTCGCAGATTTTTTTTTTCTTGTTTTATGCACAAAATCAATTAAATGTGATATTTTTTGTCTAAAAACTAGACTTATTTTCTTGGGTCGTTTTGCTAATCAAAAAAGCATCTTAATTTAAGAATTTTTAAAAGTATTTTAAAAATACTAAGAAATGTTTTTCTTGAAAATCATTTTTTGCAGTGTATAAAACAAAAGTTTGCTGTAATTATGCAGCTGGTTGCCAGTAACTTACTGTCGGAGATAAAGACTAAAAATGTTTAATGTTCATTTAACTGTTGCAAGTAAATAACCTTAATGTAAAATCTACAGTAAGTTACTGGCAGCTAGTTGCCCATTAATACTAATTAATATTCACTGTACACCATAAATAAAAATAAAATATTGTACATTTTTGGGGCTCATAAAAGATATAAGAGGGGTCTTTGACCACTTAAATGACAGTCACAGCATTAAAGGGATAGTTCACTCAAAAATGAGTGAAAACGAATATTGTCATCATTAATCACCCTTATGTTGTAACAAAACTGCATACATTTATTTTGTAACCAAACCAATCATAAGCCCCATTAACTTTATTTCCTACTATGGAAGTGAATGGGGTTCCTCAAAATATCTTCCTCCATGTACATCAAAGCAAAGACATTTATATAGGTTTGTAACAACATGAGGTTGAGTAAATTATGACAAATTTTTTATTTTTGGGTGAACTATCCCGTTAAAACATTTAAAGCATCATTTGAATATTTGTAAAAATCTTTTTGTTAATTTTTTTGTTTCATGTGTGTTCAAATGCTTTTGAAATGTGACATAAAAGGTCCGTGCCAAAAAATACTGAGAGAGAGAGAGAGAGAGAGAGAGACAATGAGAAAGTGGGAGGGAGAGAGAGCGCGCTGTGAGAATCACTCCGTGTTTGTGAATGGATGAGCAGTGTTACGATGTTTCCAGCGTGTTTCTCTCTCTGTGTGTTTGTAACGCTGATGGACGAATTCAGAAACTACAGAAAGTTTTCACGGGACTCAAACCTTCAACCCTGAGAAACTTTAAAGGAAACGACATCGCGCGCACGAGGATTTTCACTTCGCAATCTGTATGAACGTCAAATTGCGTTTAATAAACACAACAGCAAACGCGTGCGCGAGTGAGTGAGTGGGATTTGTGATTTTATTGAGGCTTCTGCTAGAGGAACTTTGAAATTGTGGTTTTCTGACAGTCAGAAGAGATCCTGAAGTTTCAAAGTACGGCACCATTAATTGTAACAAACGTGAAGAGTTGATACATCGTTTTTTGTTGTTTTTTATCACATTACTTTTCCCAATTGGAATTTGAGGAAAACCATAGTACCATCGATGGATTGAGTTGTTTATTTCATCATTACAGTCAAGTGCCTCATTAAGGTAAGACCGACACACACACCTGCTTATCTACAGTATATGTATATATGCATGCATGCATAAACAAGTAGCCATATTGCAGTCGTGTGCCAGCATATATTATTCTACCAACATACATACTTCATAAATAAGGCTATTAATCACGTATTATTTAAATCACAAGTTGCATGAAAGATTTGTATATAGTATAAAATAAAATGATGTGTTGCTCGTGGCTTGACTTTAAAACTTTATTCTGACTGCTTCAATACCTTTCTGAAACTGCATTCAAGTATGCCATAAATCAATAAACTCTGAAGCAAAGATCAGATGAATAATATGTTTATTACACATTTAGTATGATGTGTATGCTTGTTAAGTCATTGGCCACACGGATATTTAAATGTCTTTGCAGGTGTAATGCTCAAAAGTCAAAATGTAGGGTTATTATATTAAAATTTTGGCTTTGTGTGACTTCGTTTGACTTCATCAATGTACCCAAAGGAATTAAATGGTTTGCCAAACACGTGCTTTCTGCTCTCTTGGCTAATATTAAAGCCGTTTAACTTGTCTTGCCTGGATTAGTTTGTGGTATTCTCTGGTCATTGGGTCATGGTTAACCATGTCATAATGCATGGCTTAAACTGAAATAGGGATGAGGGTCAAGCTTTACTGTCTTGCCTTCTGCTCATGGTCTTGTGTTCCTGAACTGTATTTAAGCAGGTATTATTGATCCACATTAAAGAGCGTGTTGTCATACACCCAGCTGCTCTGAGATCAAAGGTCGCACTACAGGAAGCACAGGTTCATCATACAGTCTCATTTCTTTGTCTTGTATTCTTCTCTGTCTGTTTTCTCAGGCATCTATTAATCCATTCGTACAATGGCCACACACATACACGATGTGCCTTTCATAACTCAATAGCTTTGACATACGGTATTTGCTCATGTAAAACTTGTGCTATTGGATTTGCATTACATTCTCTAAAGGTTTGCCAAAGCATGCATTGCTATTAGTTTCCAAAGCGGATTACGGTCGTTCTGCAACAAATGAAAATGTTGTGTTTGTGTTTAATGAGATCATGCAACAGAGTTCATGCATAAATCGCAAGACTAAGTCTGTGGTATTATCTCATAGTTGATCTTGTTAAAGGGATAGTTCACCCGAAAATAAAAATTCTCAAGTTGTTACAAACTTGTATAAATGTCTTTGTTTTGCTGAACACAAAGGAAGATGTTTTGAGCAATGTTTGTAACCAGCAGCATTGACTTCCATAGTATTTTTGTTTCCTACTATGGAAGTCAATGGTGCTCCTGTCCTAAAAAAATTTACAGTACTGCATGCTGATAGGTGCAGATGATCTGCTCTGAGCACAAATCAAAGTCAACATATGTATAAGATGTGTTAGTATACAGGGTGTACCACATGTAAAATAAGTATAGGGTTTAATAGACTTACAGTATGTCAACCGTGTTATTTTTACTGCTGCAGTCACTAAAAAAATCAAACATCAGACATGCATGCTGTGTCTCACAACTGGTTGTAGGAACTTGAACAGTGTAGCTGACTACACTAGTATACAAAAAAAACAGTATCTATACTTAGTAGGGCTGTCAAACAATTAATCGTGATAAATCACATACAAAATAAAAGTTTGTTTTTGCACAATATATGTGTGTGTACTGCGTATATAATTATTTTGTGTGTATAAATTAATTGTATTTAATTGTCACTTGCACATTCTGGCACAAAATACTGAAAGACTTTAACTGTTGCAATCATAAACTTGATTTTATGTGACATTTTGATGTGACTCATTATTCATTTTTCTTTTTTTAAGTGTATTTTTGTTAGTTTGTTGATGTAAATGTTCCAACTGGGACAGATATTGTGCTATTTTCAAAGACTGTAATTAAATGTTCATGTTAAATATTCTGGTTGCATTTTTAAGTAAAAATGTAACTGCTTAACTAGGCACGTAATATAAAAATATCTATAAATCAATCGAATCGTAATTGCATCAAAGAAGCGCTTAATGTATCGTAAAAACCCCGCCGTAATATCGAATCGTAATCAACTGTCCGATTTACACTCCTGAGACAGACAGACAGACAGACAGACAGATAGATTTTTATTAGGGCTGCAAACGATTAATTGCGATTAATCACTTAAAAACAAAAGTTTGTGTTTTGCATAATGTGGGTCTGTACTGTATGTATGTGTGTATATATATATATGTATATAAACACACATACATGTATGAATTTAAGAACAATATTTATTTTGGTATATTTTTTATTTATAATATAAAATATATCAAAATATATAGAAATATACATGTAAATGTTTCTTAAATACAAAAATGAATGTGTGTGTATTTATATACCGTACTTTCCAGACTCAAAGCCGCACCCGAGTATAAGCCGCATCATTCAAAAATGCGTCATTAAGGCGAAATAACATATATAAGTCACAGTGGACTATAAGTCACAGTGGACTATACGTCACGTTTATTTAGAAAATGATTTCACAAAATTCAAGCCGAGGACATTTAATCTGGAAAGGCGAGTTATTCAACTAAACAATAGCAGACAGAACAGCAGGCTGAATAATGTCTGTACGTTAAAGTAATATTATCAGTTATTTAAACGATAAACCATAGCATACAGTACTAACCTGGAAGGAATAGTCTAAATTAACTGAACAAGCCAACTAGCGTGAAGTTCGCATACTCGTCATTCCACATAACTGAGTACATTGAATTAAATAAATACAGAAGCAGGATATGGCGGACTCTCGTGGCTGTAGACGGTAATAATGTCTATTGCCTCATAAATGTCAAAATTAATTCATACTGACTTACAAGGTGCACCTGACTATACGACGCAGCACCAGCCAAGTTACGAAAAAAAACCGCGGCTTATAGACAGAAAAATACGGTGCATATAAAATAATTACCCACAGTGCACACACATAAATTATGCAACAAAAAAAAAAAATTGTATGCGATTAATTGCAATTAATCTTTTGACAGCCCAAGTTTTTACATCTTTTAAATTATACATAAATAATATATCCATATCTATAAATACAATTTTTTATAGGCCTACATGTATGAATGTGTGTATTTATTTATATATACATAATAAATCCACACACAAATATATTGTGCAAACAAAAACTTTTATTTTGTATGTGATTAATCGCGATTAATCGTGATTAATCTTTTGCAGCCCTAACTTAAAGTACTTCAAAATATCCATAACTTTCAGTTTGGCGAATTGCAGTTTTAGCTGCCCCAAGCACTAACCGGTTTAGATCAGTCAGGTTTCTGTTAGTTTATGTTTCCTATGATTGCTCTGTGTCAGGATAGATTTTTCCTTCGGGCTTTTAAAGATCTCATGACCTTCATTATCTAGACAGAAAGTTGATATTTATACCAGCGTACAGTACTGGGTTATTTCAATATGCAGAGATTCAATAAAATCTCAGTGTAGCTTGATATTATAGCCTGAAGGATGTATCAGTATTCAATAGAGACACTGGACTGTCTGTTTTCTCAGTTGTTCCAGTTAGGTAGACCACAGTACTTTGCTAGCACATTGAAATGCATTTGTTAGTTTCTGAGGGGGTTTTAGTGCATTGCTAAGTAGTTACTTATTGTCAAAAAAAGCCCACCGGAAGATCTCAACCATCTAAGAGTTGATAGAGTTGTGTGAGTTTTTTCAAACTTGTATCCAATGTATGAACAATAATACGTGTACAGAGCCACATATTTGTGGTTGTCTCATTTGCTTTTACTAAAGTATAATACTGTATATTAACATGGACCACAATGCTTTTCTAGATGGACCCCAGTTTTCTAGCATTAACACACATTTGAAAATGCATGGATAAGGGTTTTCATTGGCTTTCTGTTCCCAATTCTTTCTGCTTGGCCTGTGTTAGCGCCCTATGGCAGCCTGGATCATCTTGGATTAACTACAGAATAATACAGCTGCTTATCATGCTGTTTCTGGCACCAACAGTCTGCACAGTTTACTACGGTAAAGAGCAGGCATACCACATTTGATCTCTGTAGTTTGGAGTTTATTATGTTATTACTTTAAAAAGTTGATACACACACTTGTGCATTACAAGTAGACATTATTTCAGTATTTTAACTATAGTTTTTTTTTTCGAAGTACGAGTAAAGCTTTGGCTTTGGTCCCCTCGGGTCTTCAGGTTTGTCTGTAGTTAGTTAGATTCAGTTTAACACTAATACGTCTTTAGCTTTAGAAATAAAGCTCAAATTTGAAAACCTTGAGTAGCTAAAAAGGCCACCTCTGGCCCTGACAGGGATAAACACTGGACGGCACACTGCTTTTAAAGAGATTAAAATGGCAGGTGTCCCAGCGAACAGCTTTAGTCAAAGTACGTACATGTAAATCTTTGGTGTTAATTCAATTGAAGAGATGACAATCCTGAATCTTGTGAAGGTAAAGCTGAATATTTACATGTATGTGAAAGGTAATAGATTCAGTGATTTTAGTGGATTTTAGCACATTTTAATTGTCCAATTGAGATTATAAACTACCACACAAGATCATTTATCACCTGATGAAAAACTGGTCCAAGTGGGCACACTTAGGTCTGTAACAGATGGTACTGAACTTAACCTATTTGGCATGAAACTGTAAGTGGTGATACCGTCATTTTCCCCTAAGACAATAGCTGCGTTTCCATTAGTGATGCACCGATGTATCGGCCGATTTTTGATCAATTTGAAACCATCGGCATATCGGCAATAGCACGAGAAAGGCCGATACCGATTGTTTATGAATTAACTGCATAAAGAAATCCATTATATGTTAAAAAATTAGTTAATGTTGTTAATAAAATAAATGCTGAATAGCAAAAACCACCTTTAAAGGTTGTCATGCTTGTCTTATTATATTTGTTTTAGCTTAATTTGTGCCTCTCTTATTATGTTGGTGGTCAGTTGAATGTTAATTAGATCCAATCCATGTTCAGTAAAAACAATTTGATGCAGACATAAACTAGATAATAGACTAACTGTATAGTATTGTATACAAGTGTTTAATATCGATATTGGCCAGAAGTTGTCGTTTAAATCGGTATCGGTCCAAAAAAATCCTAGCGGTGCATCCCTAGTTTCCATTACTCTTAAAATTGCGCAAATTGATATAGCGAATGGGAAATGCGCCCAAGGGAAACACTGCATTTGCGCATAAACCGACATATATGCCAAAAAAGTTTTGAGGCTCAAGTGATGTGTTTTTACACAATTAAAAAAGGAAGATATTGCAAAACTGCATTTAAAGGTCACCTGGCGTGCGTGAAAGTCACATAATCATTTTTTAAAAATATGGCCAATTTGCTTGGTTGAGGTCAACACGTAAGAGGTGTGTTCGACTTCATGTGGCGTCACAAGAACCAACAAATGTATGACATGAAAATACTGCAAGAGCGATATGGGAGTCGACTGCTCTGTATGCTTTCGAGTCCCTCTCGCTGTACTTTGATTTCATCCGCATGTCGGTCTGCGCAGTGCCGTATGAAGTCGCCATGGTTTTTGGAATGACTATAGTCGCATGACTTTAGGAAACTTATTCACCGTCAGCCTTTCCTAAAAAAAGTTGCCTGCCAGCATTTTTTTGTGATTTTCACAAAAGATTCACAAAAAGCCTTCCAGGAAAATTTCTTCTATAAATATATAAACATAATATCAAATGAAAAAATAGACCATCTGCTTTCAAACAAATGAATAAAACCTGAAAAAAATGTTTCATCTTCGTTTGTTCTCTTAAATATGGGTAGGTTTCTTAAAAAAACTAAATTTGAGCAAAAATCAGAAATAATTGTATTTTTGTAAAATAATTTTGTTAGAGATTAGATAGGGATCCGTGATAATTTGCATGCGATATCATGCGCATCTCGTCAGTAAAGCCGGATCCTTGATTAGTAGTAAATCGCCATCACCTGCTATTCAAATGGAGCGACATTTACTACACAAAGCCGTAGTTCCCTGACAAGCTGGGCCATATAGTATACATATCGCAGGCGATACGTCCACGATAATTAATGCGAAATTGCCCCAATTGTCGGTGAACTACGGCTTTGTGTAGTAAATGTCGCTCCATCTGAAAGCAGGTGATGGCGATTTACTACTAATCAAGGAACCGGTTAAGATTAGATTCAAAACAATTATTAAAACATACACAGAGTTTAAAATAGTTGCTTCAGCTTTTTTATAATTTGGGTAAGAGCGTCATCTAGTGGACAGTAGTGGAATTACATATTACCAAAAAAACTCAAGAAAGCGTCATTGGCAGGGAATTTTTTTTTTCTTAATTGATGAGATAACTCGACAATGGCGGTGAAAAGAGTTAAAGGAATAGTCTACTCATTTTCAATATTAAAATGTTATTACCTTAACTAAGAATTGTTGATACATCCCTCTATCATCTGTGTGCGTGCACGTAAGCGCTGGAGCGTGCTGCGACGCTTCGATAGCATTTAGCTTAGCCCCATTCATTCAATGGTACCATTTAGAGATAAAGTTAGAAGTGACCAAACACATCAACGTTTTTCCTATTTAAGACGAGTAGTTATATGAGCAAGTTTGGTGGTACAAAATAAAAACGTTTCTAAGCGGATTTAAAAGAGGAACTATATTGTATGGCGTAATAGCACTTTTGGGAGTACTTCGACTCGCCTGAAAAGTCCGCTCCCCTTCTCACTCTCATAATGGGAGAGGGAGGGTGTTACTGCGCCGAGTCAAAGTACTCCCAAAAGTGCTATTACGCCATACAATATAGTTCCTCTTTTAAATCCGCTTAGAAAAGCGCTACGTTTTATTTTGTACCACCAAACTTGCTCATATAACTACTCGTCTTAAATAGGAAAAACGTTGATGTGTTTGGTCACTTCTAACTTTATCTCTAAATGGTACCATTGAATGAATGGGGCTAAGCTAAATGCTATCGAAGCGTCGCAGCACGCTCCAGCGCGTACGTGCACGCACACAGATAATATCAACAATTCTTAGTTAAGGTAATAACATATTTTAATATTGAAAATGAGTAGACTATTCCTTTAAGGAAACGCTGTCATTTCGCAATTGTTTTTGGTCAACATTTAGAAAATAACACAAAAGTTTTGAGCAAATCTTTAATTGAAACGCCACTTCTGCATCTTGAAGGACAGATTTTCCCGTCAAGGCCGAGATCAAAGATCACAGTCTTTTTAGAGCATGTCCTATCATGCAGGTGATGTGACCTCTCTTCACCTTATAACCTGTCTTAAGCATCTGCTTCAGCTACTTTACCTTTTGAAGACGTTGCAAGGGCTTATTAAGAGAAGATGAACTGATTTCAGGTTAAACCTCCTACATTTTCCAACTTAAAACTTCGGTCTTGCAGTTTAGGATTTGCCGTCACAAAGATTATGTTTCTTAGTTTAGTTTTGCACTTTTGTGATGGTTGACTCTTTTAGGGTTGTTTTCTGAAAACTAGGATATTTTGTATCAGATTGAAAACAAACACGTTAGTTCTTGTGTAGGGTTAAAAAAGCAAGTGGCGAGGCATCACATATCTCATTTATCTTCTGTCAGGGATCTTTCCAAAGACATTTAATAGCTTCGGCAGTAATCGTCAGGTTTATTTGAGACACCTGTTATTCGGATCCTTCTTCTCTTTTATAGCCAGTAAAGTTCAGGGTCAAGCATTTGTTTTGCTACCTTTAATAAACCTGTGCACTTTGTGTTTCACAGAAGTTCATCATTCATGTTCAAATGTTTAATACTTTTGTCCAGAGCAGCAGGACACACCTGGAGTTTTGTCTCAAGTCACATTGGGTTTTTTTCTGTGTCTGTCATTCTTTGCGTGTGCTTGGCGTTTGTTCTCGTCTCACTGAAAGACACTTTTACAAGGAGTCCTTGTTTAACAGCTTGCCTGGTCAGAGACTCCATACAGATGGACACAATGCCCTGCCCCTCATCTGGTAAATCATAGGGGCTGATTCAGGATCTGTTCCCACTGCCGTAAACCTGTGTGAGGTTTTTGTACAAGCAAATACAGGACTGACTTGAGAACAGATGCATAGTTTAAATTGGATTATGACTTCTAGATCTTGGCTTATGCATTCACATGACTCCACTTTTTAGCCTACTTTGCATTAATGTTTGATACCTGGTTTGGTTATTTAGTTTTAACCAGCTGGTTTATGTTGGTGGTATTTTGTTACAATTGCTTGTACTATGGGTGATTTAAACAAAGTATTAAACCACATGACAACATTCTGGCAAGCATCTTCTGTATTTTAGTACTGTTATAGGAAGTTTTGCAGAAAGTTTTACACAGACCAACATCTAGTGTATGCTTTGTAATCACAAAAGCGATAATTTACCTCTAGGAAATTAGGGATATATTGATCTTGTAATGTAACGAATAAAGACTGGCAGGATTAAATCGAGGGTTGTTTGCTGTTTTGCCATGGACCGTGAACATTAGATATTTACCCTCCATTAAAATTGGATTGTGCACAAATGAAAATGTTATTTTTGTAATTTTTGTTGTTCTTCATTGCTCATTGATTTGATCCCAAATAGTCATATACACAATCAAACCATTTTCTTGCAATTATGTTAACAACATAATTTATATATTTCCCCTAAATTGTTTTATCAAGCCTATTTTATTTAAAGATAAAGTGCATCATTTAGTAGCTGACCCAAATGGTTAAATATTCAGGTCATTCTTTCGATAAAGACATCTAGTTTTATTATGCTGCGTTCACACCAGCCGCGGTAGAGACGTCAAGCGTGATTTCAATGTTAAGTCAATGTGAAGACACGTTGACGCGCGTCTGGAGGTCTCGGTACACGCGATTCCACCTCATTTGCGCGGATTGAGCATTGCCGCAGGAAAAAATTTGAACTTTGCCCCATCTGGAGGTCTCACGGCGTGAATGAGGCATTTAGCATGACGCGATTCCACATCATTTGCACGAATTGAGCGTTGCTGCAGGAAAAATGTGAACTTTGGCACGTCTGGAGGTCTCACGGTGGGAATAAGGCATTTAGCACAGGGCAGTAGACGTGATTCTGCCTCATTTGCGCAAATTGAGCGTTGCCGCGGGACAAATGTTAACTTCGGTGCGTCTGGGGGTCTCGCGGCGCGAATAAGGTGTTTAGCGTGACGCGGTAGAGGCGATTCCGCCTCTTTCATGCAAATTAAGCGTTGCCTCTGGAAAAAATGTGAACTTTGGCGGAAAAACACGTCGTGTTAACCAATCAGGAGCTTGCTCTAGTAGTGACGTGATTACAGGAAGCGAGTGGAGACGCAAAACCCCCTCCCATGACGCAAATTTCCGCGTCCATGTCTCGATGACTAGAATTTCATGCGCGAATGAAGCGAGTAAACTCAAAATGTTCAAGCTGCAAACTAGACACAGTAGACACGAGTTTGACGCCTCAAACGCGGTAGATGCGAATTTGACGCCTCAAACGCGGCTGGTGTGAACCCACAGCTTGTGCGTGTACTACGCCATTTGGTCAGTAGGAAGAACTTATCAATCTTTTTCTGCACGAGAGCGCCCCCTGGCTTTGGGATGTGCCGGGATTTCACCGTTATTCATTGAAATTCATTCGTTGAGAAAGCGCGCATTTGCACAATTAATCGTTACAGCCCTAACCATTGACTTGCGTATTAGGGAAAATAAACTATGGAAGTGAATGGTGCCCCAGATCTGTTTGGTTATTAACATTTATCAAAATATCTTTGTTTGTGTTTAGCACTACAGTGAAATTTATGCAGGTTAGAAACAATTTAAGGATAAGTAAATAAAGACAGATTTTTTTATTTTTGAATGAACTATCCCTTTAAGAAATGCCAGGAGAAAATATTTTCACACTTTACTGTTTAAATTGAGAATTTACCAAGAAACCAAAAGCATTTTCACACACTGTGGATATTAATGTAGAAACAGCAGATCTGTGTGGTTTATTTTATACCTTTAGTTGTTTAGAAATTATAGAGCTAATGATTTTATTTTGCAGTCTGCACTGTAAAAAAATGCAACATGAAGTCAAAACAACTTGCAATTCACTACTATTTTAAGTGTGACCTGTGATAAGTTTACTTAACTAACTTAATTTTTCAAGTTAAAGTAACATACAAATATATTCTGATTTGACAAATATGCTGTATTTTTTACATTTTGGATGAGGGATTTAAATTGTCCTTTGTGGAGTTTGCTTTGACAAGTCTGCTTGCACAATCCAGGTTCCACGTGGCCACTAAATCTTTTACCTGAAGAGATGGCTGTGAAACAGATGCTTATATTTTTTTTCACTGATCTTTGTTGCATTCTTTAAGATAAATGTGTGCTGAAAATGAAAACAAACAAAGCGTGTGCATGCTTTTTCATCTTAGGAGCCTCCTTTAATTAACATACAGTAATAAGGTAGTATTAAAGGTTTTGAAGTTACTTATAAATAAACCTCTCATTTCAAAGCCCTTCACAATACTGAAGAGAGTTTATTACTGTAGACGCACAGGCGTGTGCAGTTTCTGCTTGTATGCAGGGTGATGTTCAAGATGATAGGAAGAGTTTATGATGGCCATTGTTGTCTGAAGTTTGGTGAAGCGATCTAAATCACTTTGTTTACATATTTTTAATGGTTTTGACTGAACAGAAACATCAGGGTGACCAACGTCACAAAGTACCGTTGTTCATTATCTGAAATGGTTTGTAATTCATCCAACATCAGCTGTGTGTTTTTTATGAGACATAAAAAATAAAGTTTATTCAGCAAGAAAGAGCTTTACAAAAGCAGAACTCTTAATATGAGATAAAAACACATGGGTCTCATTCACTAAGCATGCGTACGCACAAATTTGTTGGTAAAATGTGTGTACAGATGTTTTAACTAACAAATTATGATTCAACATATACTAAAATTTATTTAAAATGTATGCAAAAACGTAAGAACAACTTCTTACAATTTATTCTTAATGTTTGCAATTACGCAATAATCATGAACAAGGAAAAATATATAAAATGTATAACACAGATATATATAATAGGGTTCTTTTCTTTGTTCGTGATTATTGCGTAAATGCAAACATTAAGAATAAATTTTAGTGTAAAAGTTTTTGTTGATTCATGATTTGTTAGTTAAGATGTCCGTACGCATATTTCAAGTACAAATACGTGCGTACGCATGCTTAGTGAATGAGACCCATTGTTTTGATTATCTGAAGTATCAAATGAGGAAGCGAATGCCAAAGTTTCATCTTTAATAAATATATAATCTCTTCCTTTATTATTTTAAAGTGAAATATGACCTGAGCTAGTTCTTTAGAGGTTTCATGTAAACTACCATATAGGACAAATGCATAAACTAGATATAGTCTGAAATGAAATCTGTAAAGTGAAACATCATTGATCCAGGAAGTGTTTTGCATGCTGTCTTATCTATTGTAAAGTGTTGGCAAAGAGTGACTTTTCTGTTGGTTCTCAAATGACTTTTGTGTGTGTCTTTGTGTTTCAGGTGGGGTATGTGTGATGGTATGTGAGTGTTTACCATGGTACAGAAGAGACTCGGGTTTCTGAATGTCACCATTGTCACCGCCCTCTGTATACTGTGTAAGTATTTTCCCTGCTGTTCAACTCTAGTGACCCACGACCCAAAACTGCAGTGCCCACAAAACGTTTTTCGACACTTTAGTCATGGGAATGCGGTAGAGATAATAAATCAAAGCCACTGGCATCTGTGAACAAATGATACTTTTCACTTTTCTGTGCAATGATTTACCAGTTGGTGTTAAAGAGACACTCCACTTTTTTTGAAAATATGCTCATTTTCCAGCTCCCCGAGAGTTAAACATTTAATTTTTTCCGTTTTGGAATTCAGCTGATCTCCGGGTCTGCTGGTACCACTTTTAGCATAGATTGAATCAGATTAGACCATTAGCATCTCGCTAAAATATAACCAAAGAGTTTCGATATGTTTCCTATTTAAAACTTGTCTCCTCCGTAGTTACATTGTGTACTAAGACCGATTGAAAATTAAAAGTTGTGATTTTCTAGGCAGTTATGGCTAGCAACTATACTCTCATTCTGGCGTAATAATCAAGGACTTTGTTGCCGTAACATGGGTGCAGCAGGCGTAGTGATATTATGCAGCGGCTGAAAGTAGTCCCCTTGGTAACTTTCAATAGCAGGGGACTATTTTCGGGCACTGCGTAATACCCAGAGATGGGACCAAGTCTCAAGTAAGTCTCAAGTCTGAAAATTCAAGTCTCAAGTAAGTCCCAAGTATTTTTTTTCTTGGGCAAGTCAAGTCAAGTCGAGGCACAGGCTATGTCAAGTCAAGTCAAGTCCTGTAGTAGGTCAAGTCAAGTCCAAGTCAAGTCACCTTATTATTGTAATTTTACCTGCAGAATCTGATCTTAATAAAGTGAAAAGACAAGATATACAGTAAGTAACTATCAGTAAATTACAATAATTTGGATTTGCATTGTAAATACTCATGTTCAGTAAAATACATCATGAAATCACACAAAATTGTAATCTTTTTCGTTGACGCGCCTACATTTGAAATAACGAACTTGAGCACGCAAAAGACGCGGTATGTGAACCGCCCCTAAAATTGTAGAATCCAGTCATTTTTCTCTGTGTGGGTGTGTGTTCAGGTGGCAAACTTGAAAAAGTAGCCAAGTCTTGTACCGCTCAGATCAAGGAAAGTATTTTTAAAAAATAAATCAAAATTATTTTGCCCACATTTGTCCCCAACACATTATGATGAGGGTTAATGGCTACTTCAGCTATTATTACATTTAGGGCTGAAACGATTCATTGAGTTACTCGATTAACTCGATTGGAAAAATTCCTCTGTGCAAAAATTCTGCCTCGAAGCCTCGTTTCACGAGTTCGCCCTTACATCTAATCTGATTGCGAAAGTAAGCATATTTTGGCGTGCTGTCCTGGGGGAGGGCTCAGGATCCGGAGTGAAGCTCGAACTCCGAATCCGGGGTATGGCCCGAACCCGGAGAACTCCCCCATCCCAAACTGGGATAGAACAGATTAGAGTGGCGAATTGGGGTGGTGGAGGGATATCCGAAAACAATCTCAATAGACTGAGGTAGGTAGGATGTCTGTATATGTAGTGTTTGGCTGATTACCAAATTAGATGCACCTGTGCTTGATTAGTTAATTATCTGATCGTGCTCCTCCCGAACCTTGTTAATAAAACATCATTTCACGAGTTCGCCCTTACATCTAATCTGATTGCGAAAGTAAGCATATTTTGGCGTGCTGTCCTGGGGGAGGGCTCAGGATCCGGAGTGAAGCTCGAACTCCGAATCCGGGGTATGGCCCGAACCCGGAGAACTCCCCAAAGGAAGCTTGATGCATAGGACAGCAGCCGGAGAGTAAAATATTTCTGCATTCCCCCCCAAAATATGCGTGTTGAGAAATATGCCGGCCGACCGGGAGAGCGTAGTGGTTCTTAATAGGAACTGAGGCTTGCAGCGTCGGCCTGACGAGCCCTGTGAGGGCTAGAAAAGGAGCACGAATATAATGCGCTTAAATGCTGTGGGTGAATTAGCGCATCAGACGGGGGGCTCCTGCTGCACCCGGAGGGAGCCAGCAGCTCTGCTGCACCGGGCAGGGGGATTCCCGTCCGTCGCAGAACATGGTATAGCTCAGACGACAGACGGGGGTTCGCCCTGCGACCGAAGGGAGCCGTGGGTCTGCTGCACCGGAAGGGGAGCCCTGTCCAACGCTGAATAGGCATGTAATTAAAGCGGGGTTGACGCGTCAGACGGAGGGCTCCTGCTGCGCCCGAAGGGAGCCAGCGGCTCTGCTGCACCGGGCAGGGGGATCCCCATCCATCGCAGAACATGGTATAGTTCAGGCAACAGACGGGGTGTTCGCCCTGCGACCGAAGGGAGCCGTGGGTCTGCTGCACCGGGAGGGGAGCCCTGTCTGATGCTGAATAGGCATGATATTAAAGCGGGGTTGACGCGTCAGACTGAGGGCTCCTGCTGCGCCCGAAGGGAGCCAGCGGCTCTGCTGCACCGGGCAGGGGGATCCCCATCCATCGCAGAACATGGTATAGTTCAGGCAACAGACGGGGTGTTCGCCCTGCGACCGAAGGGAGCCGTGGGTCTGCTGCACCGGGAGGGGAGCCCTGTCTGATTCTGAATAGGCATGTTATTAAAGCGGGGTTGACGCGTCGGACGGAGGACTCCTGCTGCGCCCGAAGGGAGCCAGCGGCTCTGCTGCACCGGGCAGGGGGATCCCCAGCCATCGCAGAACATGGTATAGCTCAGGCGACTGACGGGGGGTTCGCCCTGCGACCGAAGGGAGCCGTGGGTCTGCTGCACCGGGAGGGGAGCCCTGTCCGACGCTGAATAGGCATGTTATTAAAGCGGGGTTGACGCGTCGGACGGAGGGCTCCTGCTGCGCCTGAAGGGAGCCAGCGGCTCTGCTGCCCCGGGCAGGGGGATCCCCATCCATCGCAGAACATGGCATAGCTCAGACGACAGACGGGGGGTTCGCCCTGCGACCGAAGGGAGCCGTGGGTCTGCTGCACCAGGAGGGGAGCCCTGTCCGATGCTGAAAGATTGACAAAAATAATGGATATATGAGATAAGTTGTGACTTAAGTATATAAACTTATGGGCTGTTGATCGGAATAAATTTTTAACCGATCATGGCTGCATGTGCTTCTTAAATGTGAAGATGATTATACCTGATGTAGCTTTTGAAAGCGTCTGATGACCGTCGACCGAGGGCTTGTATCTGGTTTTGTAATAGACCTTTTGAGCTGCAGTAGTTACTGCTCCAATGCGAAATGAGTGGCTTCAAAATGCTCCACGGGTAAACCTGACAGAGCTATGATTTGTTTTAAGTGTTTTTGGAACCAAAAACGTGTAACAGAATGGTTGGAGTTGTCGACGAATAGAGGGTCCATTGCGGATTTAGACTGGCCATTCCTGAGTTTGAAATAAGACAAGAGAGCCTGATACAGTTGAATTGGGGATGGGAGATTAAAAATGTATATATAATGGCCTTCTTTCTTGGTCTGTCTTACTTTGTTTGATTAATTAAGCGATTGTTTCGGTGGTTCAGCATTCGGTGGGGTAGGTAGAGGGGTTGTTGTTAATAGAGTGTATAGAGGTTTTTTGTGCAGATAGATTAGAATTGAGATGAGGCGCTGAAGCCGTTGCGGAGGCAGCCTCACGCCCGGATCAGCGCCTGGGTCTTGGGGTAGCCCATAGGAAGATATAGAATAGAAAGGAGAACATACGGGGGGCGTCACCGGTTGCGGAGGCAGCCTCACGCACGAATTAGCCCCTGGTGCTTGGAGAAGCCCGTATGAAGTGGTAGGAGGCCAGTGCGTTGAAGCTGACTGATGGTGCCCTGCTTGGGCACCCGCAGCAGGAGCTGCTGGCCATTGGTAGGAATAGGTAGCAGGAGGAAAAGGGAGAAGAGGCTGAGTTTGAGCGGCTGGCGGAGGCATCCTCACGTCGGCGTTTTCAGCCAGAGAAAAAGCGGAGGTTTGTGAAACCATGTCTGTAGCTGGTTAGTTTGCTGGATTTGAAACTGTTGCAGTGATTGGTTGAAAGGAAGGAGGTTGTGTAATTAGAGGGATTACCAGCTTGGGCGTGGCCTAGACTTGCTGACGGTCTGCTGCGTCTTGAGAGGAACCGGAGCTTGAACTGGAAGGAGATGTTAGAAAGACATGTTGGCTTTTTGATATGTGAGATTTTGTTACCTTCTTTGATGGTGAATTATTTCCCAGGAAATGTATAGGCTGTAAAGTTGAGCTTTGCTCATTTTACGAGAAAACTTGGCTTTGGAGTTGGTGAGAGCTTGTCTAATACCCGCGACAGTCCATTTTTTCGATGGGAGGGATGGATGGTGAAGCGGAGCCGTAAAATGATGAAGGGGATTGTGAAGGCTGTCTTGAAAGTGGAGGTGAACAGGTATTGCGTGGTCTAGGAGTGCGGGCAACGGGCCTTGTGAGCTTCCGCCCGTGCGCTGAGACGTGGGCCTCTGCAGAAGGTCCTCGTTGGCTTGGGATTCCCTTAGAGCCGGTAGAGGGAAACGCCTTAGTAGGGTTGTGCTGATAGACGATAGTATCGTGTATCGACGATCTTCAGACATATCGCCAACGACAGGCTGTCATGGCGATAGTCAAGACGATAGATGGCGCATGGGTATTATTATTATTATTATCATCATAGTTTTATATTAACATGCACATTGCATGCTTTTTTCTCACGTGAGGGTTTGTGGGCTTCACTTCACTTCACTTTGCTTGTAAAGAGAGAATTCCTTCTTGCACGTACCAAGGTTATTATAGTTTTGCTTTTTTAAATTAGTTTTTATTTTAGTATCAGCTGATAGTTTTACAATGTGTCTCAATCAGCTCCCTTGTTCAGTAGTCAGGGCACTAATCAGGGAGTCGGCCATTTTAAGGGCTGTCTCAATCACAAAATCCGTTCAGTGCACTGGAACGTTCGTTCCCTAAAAATTCCCACAATGCAACGCAAAAAACCAGTGAGCATCGATGCTCACTATGATCCCAAACCGTAAATCACGTGACCTTTCTGAAGCTCGCCAACCTTACATCTCGTGATCCATATTAATTAACTTAATGAATTTTTACAGAACTTTATAAAGACAAACGTTTGTTTTAGTTGTAAATATAAACACACATTGCTACACAGTAAGGGACCACAATCTACTCAATATTTAAAATAATAATAATAATAATAATATTTATTTAAAATTGTAAATATATTTACTACATTTAAAATGTGATTATATTCCTCCAATTTTATGCACAGATATATAAGAAAATAATGACAGCCTTTTCACAATGTACTGTTTAAAAATGAAGTCAGAGAGATGTTGGTTTTGCCGGTTGTTGATGAGTAACAGCTGTGAGTGATTACAACGCGCTTAAGCAGCCACGTGACAGAAAAAAAAAGTGAGCATTGTCCCAATGTGAAGTGAGCTAGGGTCCTTACCAGTGCCCGAACCTGTGTACACGATATACTGATTCACGACCCCGGGAGCTAGGGAACGAATTGAGACACACGGTTAGTCTTAGTTTCAGTTTTCGTTTACGAAAATAACCTTGGCACGTACCTGCACTTAATGCGCGCGTCTTTGACTCCTTCTAGCACGTGATAAGCAGCTGCGCTTCTCTCTGTCACACGTGCACGAGCTCTCGCATCTGTCCGAAAACTAAACGTAAACTAAAGTAGTAATCCGTATGTATTTATTCAGTTTAATGCGTTTCATGCGAGCTGAGGCAAACTATCCCTTTAATTTAAAATGTATGACCCGCTGCATATTGGCGCCTCTCTCACTCTCCCGGACGTGCAGAGAGCTGCGCTCTGTTTAAAGTCAGATCACTAGTATGTAGTATGATATGCATTTCAAGGAGTTGAAGCAATACATCCCTCGAGTTTAAAATATGATTGTGTTTAAAACATGATCGCGTTTCGCTGGACTGATGTGTTTAAAAAGGCACCTCTGAAAGCAACACTGCTTGACATGTGCCTTCTGCAACAGCACTAAACAAATGCATTGAATTGTTTGTATGTGCATGCGCGTCTGTGTGCGCAGGTGCATGTTTTACAGTCATTAAGTAATCATGTTAAATAATCAGGATAATGATTTTTCCCATAATTGAGCAACCCTAGCTTTGACATTTCCTTTCACCAGAGAGGCAGTTAGCACGCAGAGGGTTAAAACCACCAGCGAGTCTCGTGTCCTGGCATGCATGACATTTTAAGCGCCTGATGACGCGCTCGGATATAGTATCAGTTTTAAGAATGTTGCGGTCATGACGGTGTTGCTCTTGTTCTTTTTTGTCCACCAATCAAGTGACTTGTCATAATAAGTAAAAAAGAAAAAAAAAAATATATAGTAAACTACTGCCCTGCTCCCCGATACTATCGTGTATCGCAGATCTCACGGGCTGACGATAGGACGATCTCAAAATGGGGCATATCGCCCAACACTACGCCTTAGAGCCTGTTGCCTGCTTTGAACCGGAGGTTTCTTTGCGCTGGTGGCTTGCGGTGGAGCATCTAGCTCGTTGTCGGATATAAAGCTCGATCTCGGACATAGCTGTATGATGCAGTCTATCCGAAAACAATCTCAATAGACTGAGGTAGGTAGGATGTCTGTATATGTAGTGTTTGGCTGATTACCAAATTAGATGCACCTGTGCTTGATTAGTTAATTATCTGATCGTGCTCCTCCCGAACCTTGTTAATAAAACATCATTAAATTCCTATGAGGCGCACTGCACGCGCCGAGATCTGATTCACACGGACCGTGTTCAATGTTCAGAAAGCACATCATAGCGCGTGATACATTTTGAATTTACGCGATGGCGTAATGTTGTGATTTTTCGAACGGATGCTTCACCTAAAACGCAATGCAAGTGATGCAAGCCAAATGCAGCGTTCTATTGAAAATAAATGCATGTATTTCTGCCATACCAAACTGCAATGAAGCAACTGAACGTCTGACTGGGGTGTCACTCTTCCTCACGCACAGCATGCGTGCACACAAACACAGGTGCACGTGTGCACGCACACACACAGGTTGTTACCATAGCAAATAGGCTCACCCCAGAAATTATTTTATTTGTAAGTAGCCTAATGGTAAATGCTGCAGGTGTAGAAATCTAAATAAACCAGATATTTACTTTGATGTCAGGGCTAGATTACAGCATAAAACCTGTTGTGCATATTAATAAATTAAAGTGCTTAATTGTTGGCACTTATAAACAATAAATGGGTAAAAATTGAAATAAATAGGCTTATTCTTTGGAGCCAAATGTCAATACCTCTGTTTTTTTAAGAAATAAAAGCCAAATGCTTGAACATTTTACAGCGACGTCATTTTCGTTATGCATTATTTGTTTTGGTTGTTAAAAACACACACAAAAATTTTATCCGATTAATCGATCTATTCAGTGCTAGATTAATCGATTACAAAAAGAATGATAGCTGCAGCCCTAATTACAAGAGCTAACTACCAACTTGCAACGCACTGTTCGTCTTTTGCCGTCTTTTTGAAGCCGAAAGCGATGACCCTCGGTACTCCTCCGGCTGACATGTTGATATCTGATCTAAGTGGGCGTGGTGTGCCAAGAGGGCATGACTGATGATAGTGTCGTGATTCAGTCATGATAACGCCATTCTCAGCCTGCGCTCCAGCTGTGTCAACTTTATTTTTTTTATAATTTATATATTTTATATTCAAACTGAAAGCATGATGTGATTAACACTCTAGTCATTCAAGTCATCGTGTCTCAAGTCAATTCAAGTCCCGAGTCTTTAACTTCCAAGTCCGAGTCAAGTCTCAAGTATTTTATTTTTTGTCAAGTCAAGTCACAAGTCACAAAAATAGCGACTCGAGTCGACTAGTCACAAGTCCCCATGTCTGGTAATATCATTGCGCTTTCTGCAACCATGGTTATTACGCCAGAATGAGAGTATAGTTCCTAGCCATATCTGCCTAGAAAATCGCAACTTTTAATTTTCTGTCGGTCTTAGTACATGATGTAACTACAGATGAGTCAAGTTTTAAATAGGAAAAATATCAGAACTCTTTGGTCTTTTTTGAGCGTGATGCTAATGGTCTAATCAGATTCAATGTATTATGCTAAGCTATGCTAAAAGTGTTACCAGCAGACCCGGAGATCGGTTAAATGGATTCCAAAATGGTAAAAATCAAATGTTTAACTCCCGGGGAGCTGGAAAATGAGCATATTTCCAAGAAAGTGGAGTGTACCTTTAACATTGATTTTCCAACTCTCCTCATTCTCTTATTTATACAGTGTTATCTCTCAGTTTGTGTCTTGTTTTCTTAATCTCCATGATCCCTTTGCTCACCTCTCCACCGAGCCCAAACCTGTGGTTTATCGGATTTAGTTGATTATTTTGCTATCACCATCTCTACATGCCACCAGGGGTTTGGTGCGACAGTGTTTACACTCAAAACACGTCTGGTGGTAAGGGGTTAAATCTGGGTCATTAATAAACAGACAACCCTTTTTGCTCCGTATGGCACACAGTCTGGCCAGTGCGAGCATTTGTGGTGGGGTGCGTGATTTGGGGGAAACCTCACAACATCTCAGGGGGGAAAGGGGATCAAATCCCTGCCAAAAAAATGAAATCTGCAAATCTGGATTTAGATCAGCCTGGGATTAGATTTCACCTTCTGTCAAGGCACGCTTTTGTCAGTGATGTGATTCTTAAAGGTTTTTGGCCATATGCGTGCCCCAGGGTGTCATGCATTAGGGCAGTGGTTCTCAAACTGGGGGGGGACTGGTGCCAGGTGGGCCCCCGTTTTTGACATTTTTACACAATACATTAATTTATAATAAATTAAACCTCATAAAAATAAGGCTACTAACCATCAGCACTATACTGTGTAATTTAAAATTTTTTGTTTTAATAAATTTCTTTTGAAATTGTTTTATGTCATGAATTTGCTTTGGGGGGATGCACCATACTCCGAAATGTTTGAGAACCACTCGGTCTGAGGGAGGGAGGTTTTTTGGAGATTATGAATCTCTGCTTCTATCATAGAGCATCATCTTTGAAAGATTACCCCTAATCGCAGGACTAGACGAGGTGCATGCCACACACAGAGAGAGGGGGGGGGGTGACTCAAAGACTTCAGAATGCCCAAAAGAGGTCATTTACACCCCCTAAAAACATAAGACAAACAATCAAGGATGCTTCAACTTTTGGTAGTCAACTGAAAGATGTGATTATATGTAAAACCATTTAGGTGAGGTTTCCTAGACAGGGCTTATCCTAGTCCCAGACTAAAATGCATTTTTGAGCTGCCTTAATTTAAAAACACCTCACCCTGACATTTCTTAAACCAGACAAGTCTGACTTTTTTATGTTTAAGTGCTATAATTAAGTCCCCAGTGCTTTTATCAACCTAGAAAATGTGAAAAAGAAAAACCCAGTAACTTAGTTTTGGTAAACCATTCTCTGCAAGCATGTCAAAAAATAGGTCATTGAAATGTGACTCCCCTTGTGATGTCAGAAGGGGATAATACAGCCTCTTTTGAGCCGCGTTTGAGGCATCAAATTTGCGTCTACCGCGCCGAGTTTGCCGCTTGAACTTTAATAGACACCAACAATTAATACTTAACTCAATACGTAACAGTTTTTTCAACGGAGTTTCAAAGGACTATAAACAATCCCAAACGAGACATAAGGGTCTTATCTAGCAAAACTATTGTCATTTTTGACAATAAAAATAACAAATATACACTTTTAAAGCACAACTTCTCGTCTAGATCCGGTCGTGATGCGCCAACATCAAGAGGTCACAGAGGACAAACGCAAAACTCCGCCCCAGTGTTTGCAAGTTTTGAGAAAGAGGACCGTTCCGACGTTGTTGTATGTCAACTGATACTAATTAATGTCTTTGTGTCAGTTTATTGTTTACAATGGTCAGCAAATGTGCGTTTTATATAGGTAACACGTGACCTCCCTACGTCACTACGCATTTACGTTAGATCGCGCTGGACCGGATCTAGACGAAAAGTTGTGGTTTAAAAGAGCATTTTTTTTTTCTTGTCAAAAATGACAATCGTTTCGCTAAATAAGACCCTTATGCCTCGTTTGGGATCATTTAGATTCCTTTGAAACTCCGTTGAAAAAAACTGTTATGTGTTGAGTTAAGTATAAAGTGTTGGTGTCTATTAAAGTCCATTAAAATGAGAAAAATCCTGCCATGTTTTCCTCAAAAAACATAATTTCTTCTCGACTGAACAAAGAAAGACATCAACATTTTGGATGACATGGTGGTGAGTAAATTATCTGGATTTTTCTTTTAAGAAAAAGGAATATTCCATTAAAGTTTTCAAGTATTTTTTAATGTATTAAATTGAATTTGCAGAATTTTATTTCTGTATTACATAATAAGAAACTGATGTTTTGCATACCAGTAATCAGAATTTTGGGGTAAAGTTTGATTTCCGTAATTATTTTTTCATGATATTTATTCAAATAGCACTGCGTTTAAAGCACAGACTGTTGCGTCCAACAAAGTAATATGCTGTATGTTAATTTACATGCGTGACATCCTCCCAGCATCCCCCCATCCTTAATCCTCATTAAACGTGTGTGCATGCGTGTGTGTGTGCATGCATGCGTGTGTGTGTATGTGTGTGTGTATGTGTGTGTGACATCATCCCACCGCTTGTCTTTTGTGTCGTGTTTTTCCTCAGTCACGCTCATTTTCCATCTCACTTTCTCCTGTTGGCTGTTTTCCCTGTTTTCTCATGTTCTTTTCTATCTCTCCGTTTCTCTCTCATCCTTTTTTTTAGTAGCTGCAGATAAAATGGTCATAAATTGACAAATATGGGTTTTCCACATTTGGGATTTGACCACAGAGTTTAAACAGAAAGCAGATGTCAATTTTACATTAATCGAGTAATTGAGGGTCAGGTGTGTCATTGTTTTATGGGGCATACACACCAAAAGCGAGTTCAACAATTTGCGCGAGTAGATTACATACAAAGTCAATGCAAAGACACGATCAGACGCGTCCTCGTGCGGGGCGATGCAAATGACGCAAATTGGGCGGCGCGATTGATGCGAAAACACGTGCAATTCGCCTCAAACGCGTCTTCGCGCAAGTTAAAAATATTCAACTCAAGTGAAAAATTCGCAAGACACAAAGTTAAATCCCGCGAATAATCTAGAGCGAGCAACGCGATGCTACGCATTTGGTGTGTACGTAACATTAGAATTGCAATACAGTCAAAACAGTTTGTCTTTGTTATCGAACTACTGTATATCCACAACCCTCCATGCTGAAACGATCAGCAAGCGAACAACATGTGTTGTGTTATAATGCGGATGTGCCGGTGACCCTACCATGCTCTTAACTAGCAAAACTTCCTTGGTTAACCAGCTTCATCATCTTAGCTTTATTAACGAGCAACCTGATTAACCGGCCAGCATGGAAATTCAAAAGCTCACAAGTTTATCTCTGTATTCCTCAGGTCCATCTCTGAGCGCCGATTCGGTGGTCCAGGGAAGAGTCGGGGGTTTTGCCGAGCTGGGTTGCAGCCTGACAAATCCATCAGAAGGAGGCACCACCCCAAATCTCTTCCCTTTACATGTGGTGGAGTGGGTCCGGCTGGGATATAACGTCCCCATTCTCATAAAATTCGGCGGTTACACGCCACGAGTGCATCCGAACTACAGAGGTGAGTGTCACTGTAAACATAAATCGGTTTTCCATTAGTGTGATGGAGAAAGACACCGAAAGCAATTTTGCTCGTCGACTTTGTAATTTTGCGGGAGACGTTTTTAGAGATGCAATGAAATGTGTGAGCACTTGCTTCTGAGTTATTGAAAGCTTTTAAAAGGTTTATTGCTACAGTATTCATTGGCTCTCTGTTTTAGAGGCACTCGTTTAGACGATGGGGTCATATCCGCACCACTCGAAAGACCCATGATATGTCCTGTTGTTCTTTCTGTAAAGGTCCTGATTTATTTTAGGCGATTCAGCACAAGCTCCATCAAAACAACTTTCAAGGATTTTAGGTGCTTCACGCGATCGCAGAGAGGTGCTTCCCGGGGTAATACAACTGTTTACCCTGCTGCTTGTAAAGGAGGGGTCGTGCTCTGGAATTTATTAAATGGGGGAAGGACATTGTGTTGTTAAACGAATATCCCCATATAAATGACCCACCCAAACAAGAGCCCTGTAATTATGTAAAGTGTCTGTGTGTGGTGGAGATGTGGTGCACTTGTAAATGGATGCAGATGGGGAGGAGGGGTGGGCAGACGTAACGGCCCCCGGGGGTCGAGGGGTATTGAGCGGGACCCTGGATTAGAGAACGCCGTTAAACTGCAGCGGGTTGGTAAGGGCCCACTTGTCTGTGCGGGGGATCTGAGGGGGGTTGACCTAGTAGGAAGGAATGTTGTTTCTCAGCACAAATACATGAAGAATATATGTCATGCTGGACCACAAAACCAGTCAATTTTTTAGATTTATACATCATCTGATAGCTGAATAAATACGCTTTCCGTTTATGTATGGCTTGTTAGAATATCTTCATGGAAGATAATCTTTACTTAATATCCTAATGTTTTTTTGGCATAAAAGAAAAATCGATCATTTTCACCCATACAATGTATTGTTGGCTATTGCAAAAAATATACCTGTGCGACTTAAAACTGGTTTTGTGGTCACATACACTCACCTAAAGGATTATTAGGAACACCATACTAATACTTTAACTGCCTTAATTCTGCCTGGCATTGATTCAACAAGGTGCTGAAAGTTTTCTTTAGAAATGTTGGCCCATATTGATAGAATAGCATCTTTCAGTTGAAGGAAATTTGTGGGATGCACATCCAGGGCACGAAGCTCCCGTTCCACCACATCCCAAAGATGCTCTATTGGGTTGAGATCTGGTGACTGTGGGGGGCATTTTAGTACAGTGAACTCATTGTCATGTTCATTGTTATTCAAGCTTTGTGACATGGTGCATTATCCTGCTGGAAGTAGCCATCAGAGGATGGGTACATGGTGGTCATAAAGGGATGGACATGGTCAGAAACAATCCTCAGGTAGGCCGTGGCATTTAAACGAAGCCCAATTGACACTAAGGGGCCTAAAGTGTGCCAAGAAAACATCCCCCACACCATTACATCATTGCATTAATGAGAAATTAAACAGGTGTTCCTAATAATCCTTTAGGTGAGTGTATAGGAGGAATGAGGAGGATGCTCTTTAAAGTCAAGATTCTAAATATAAGAACCATTTTGGGTTCTCCAAAGAACCTTAAACGAATAATTTCTTTATTGGTTTTATATTGTCTGTTGAATCTTTTAATTACAAATCAAATAACTTTTTGTGCAGCAGAAACATGCATGTTATACACCTTCAAGTATGCATGTACATAAAAATGTATCCACTTTAATTATAATTTTATAATGTACAAATAAAACAAAAAATGTTACATTTTAGAAAATGTTTAATTAGAAACATCTGCGTCAATGATGTTTATGCTTTTTCCTTATCTCACATGGCATGATGGGCCAAATTAAAGGCCATTTGTGGGCAAACTTTGGCCCTAGTTTGGGCACCTCTGCCATAAAGGAACCATTTGTTGGTTCCATAAAGAAAATCCGAAGAATTTTTGTAATGAAAAACAGGGCTTCAAAGCAGAGATTCTCAAACTTTTCGCAGCCAGGGACCCCTTACATGGGAAAAACATTTCCAAGGATCTCTTAAAATTGTAATAGTTACTAAAGCCCTTTTCACACAGAGATTACAGAAAATACAAAGAAAATGCATCCGGGATTTGTCTGGGATAGTTTTATTTTTTATTTTTTTGGTTCATTCACACTGCCGATGATTTTTTTTATCTGTGTGCGTGCATTCACACACATCCTGTAAAGACACTTGACGTATTTAAAGTCCTGCACTTGGTAGGTTTTTTCCACAGCGTCTGAAATTTGCTAATTATCCATGTTTTCTCTCTCGAGAAACCACACGCCTGCTTTTGTTTATGACAAGATCATAAGGAGCGCGTGATGCGCTGTTTTGTCATGGTGGTGAATGATCTCAGCTTCGGTACAGACAGTGACGAGCTCCCTTATCTCTGCTTTAGTCCAGTTTGCCGACATTTCTCGTTGTGAATGTTGATCCGTGTTTAAATCCCTGTTTTAAAGAGCTAAACCATAACTTCTTGTTGCGATGACACACGCGTCATCACTAAGGCACGCTCCTTATAGCATTGTTTCTGCCTCTCGTTCACATAATGTAGATCGTTTCCATGAATGTTACGGCAACGTTAGTACTCTTTACGGAAGCAATCCCAGAAAATGTACGAGACGTGTTTGTATTCACACAATTTACCAATTTTACTGAAATTTTCTGACAAGTGCCGTGTGAAAGAGGTATAAGCTTATTCTTACATTTAATGCATAAATTATCTTAAAGGAACGCACTGACTTTTTGGAACATTAGCTTATTCACCATATCCCCAAAGTTAGATAAGTCCATACATACCTTTTTCATCAGTGTGCATGCCGTAACTCTGTCTGACGCACCCACCGCTAGCCTAGCTTAGCACAAAGACTGGAAGTAAATGGCTCCAGCTAGCATACTGCTTCCAATAAGTGACAAAAACACACCAACATTTTTTTATTTATATGTTTTGATTTTTATAGTCACAGCGTGTACAAATAACAAGGTCATTTGAGACACAGTCATCTTTTAACCGTATACATACAGGGAACTTTATTCTCAGAAGGCGAAGCACTACTACTTGGGTGGAGTGATTTGCTCGCAGCACCTGAGAAGTAAAGTATACGGTCTAAAGATGACTGTGTCTCATATGACCTTGTTATTTGTACACGCTGTGACTATAAAAATCACAACATATAAATAGGAAAATGTTGGTGTGTTTTTGTCACTTTTTGGAAGTAGTATGCTAGCTGGAGCCATTTACTTCCAGTTTTTGTGCTAAGCTGCTAAGGCTAGGAGTGGGTGCATTAGACAGAGTTACGGCACGCACAGAGATGAAAAAGGTATGTATGGACTTATAGCTCATTCACCATATCCCCCAGAGTTAAAGTCCCAAAAAGTTGGCATGTTCCTTTACGATTTCATAAAATTGGTTAAATTAACAATTGACATGGTTCCCATAGGTAAATAATCTAAACATCCCCTTTTTAATAATAAAATTTTTATAACAAATTGTTTCATGGAACCACCTAAGTATTAAGGACCACCAAGGTTTCCCGGATCCTTTGAGAACCATTTGTGGAACTAGAAATGGTTCATCTATGGCATCGCTGTGAAGAACCTTTCAAGCACCCCTTTTTTTAAACTGTGGCTGTATAGTTGAAAAAATGGTTCTTTATTTATACCTTTTTTTTAAGGGTGTATAATCTAATAACGTTTGTACCATAGTACCAATACTCTTCTATTTGTGAGGACCTCATTGGTTCGCTTGAATGAGTCTTGATAGAAGATCAAATGAAAATTTCCATGTTGTCCCAGTGGGTTTGTTGTGATTGTCAGGAGGTGCGGTTGTTTCACAGATGAGACCCTCGCTGTCCTGACCCGACGCTCTTTTGTTTATCAGCACACCAGAGGAAACCAATCAATTAACATTAGTTCTGTGGTGTTTGGATAATGAAAGACTGAAGCATGTCACATTTCTAGATCACATTACCAACCTTACAGTACATCACATAAGAAAGTGTGACTTGAACCTCTTCAGGTGATTCTCAAGAAATCCAGATTTAGAAGGTGTCCAGCATCAGAATTTGTAAAAACCCCTTGAAGCCATTTTTTTGCACATGTAAGATTAAGGTTTGAACTTACTATAACCATTATGTTTAGAGTATTCAAAAAATGTATTTCCTATATAATTATTTACATTTTTTAGACTATTATTATTATAAAACATGATCATTACCGCAACATTAAATATACATTATATTAATATATATGCATTTACAAACTCATGTTTCGGTAATGAGAACTAAAAAGTTGACAAACAAAATCTCAACTTTTATCTCGAGAGAAAATAATAAGATCTGCTTACCTGCTAGCCATCTTGAGTGTCACAGTCAATTATGTCCCTTCCAACTATTTTTTTTGAAAATGTTAGTTCCTTGAGGGCTTAAACAATGATTGAAATTTGTTGCGGAGGATGAGAAAATTGGTCTTAGACACATTTATATTCCATATTATTGTCTCTACATTTACCAATGATCACCAAATACCACATGTTTCTTTACTGTAAATGTTTATAGTATAACATACACTGAAGCTTTTTATTTTTTAATGATAAATATTTCCATGTCAAAGAACACAAATCCATTCATGGACACGTTGCGGTAATGAAAATTTTCCCCTTAAATGTGGAAAAAACAACCAAATTGGTTTGTATGATGTCATTTGAAATCATGATCAAAATAGTACATGAAGAGATGTTTATAACTGTATGCTTCTTATTTTGATAATCTTACTTTGCATTTACTTTTTTTATAACATCTTATAAGTCTAATTTCGCGAGAATCACCCCTTCGCATCTTTTAATATGATCCTGCTATGAGATCAAACATGTTTTTATGATCTATGTTCAGATGATTATTTCATAATGACACGTGTAATAATAATAAAGATTTTATTATCAGTGTTGTGTTCATGGCACAAATTTCTGTTTGGATTTTTTTATTGTGTTTTTATGACACCGAAACCTTTGGCACTTCAGCCATCTCATCTGTTTGTCAAAGTGTGTAATCTGTAAATGTCCAATATGTTTTTATTTGTAAATGTCAGCGTAAATTGCATTTTCAATTGCATTTTACTTCCATAATATGACAAATTTCTGAGTGAAACAGGATATTCAATGAGAAAAACGTGCAGAAATGAGCATGAAATTAAGTTTGTTATGTTTTTGGAGGTCTTGCTCTCCTGGTCAAGTTCATTCTGCAATGCATTTCTGTATCGTGTCATCTTTCTCAAAGCTATCAGTATTTGCTTTATTACCATAACTGTTACTATGCATCACTATGCATTTATTTAATGTGCATTGAATTAGTGCATTTTGATCTCACGTGCAATATTGCGTATTGGATCAAATAAACCAGTGTTGGTTTGGTGGTTGTAGGCAGCCCTCATGACATCAGCTCGGTTCAGTCAGATGTCAAATCTAAGTTTCCACTTCTACCACAGCCCACATGATAAGATATCTGCTCAGTTTCAGATTAGCATGAGAGCTGATTGCATTCTTGTGTGGTTACAGCCGCGGTCTTTAACTCGATGAGGTTTGTGGCTCATGTTGCTTTTAACAGAACCATATGAACATTAGTCAATGTTTTCAAGACTTGGAAGTTGTGCAACACAAACTTGTTCATAAAATACCTAAATAACTCGTGCATGTCCGCCTAATGGGCATTTACGTAGAATTGGGGGTTGTCTCTGAGTATAATTATTAAACGTAAAGTTTACTGCTTGCGGTTATAGATTTGTTTAAATCCCTAAGGCTAAATCTGAACAGTAGTGCTGTTTGCCAAGACATGCATGCATGCTATATGTTTAACCATCACCAGTCAAATCCTGATAGATACATTCAACCTGCATTATTTTCTTTTAAAGTTATGTCACATTCAAGATGCTGCTTTGTGAACAGCAACTCATGTTGACATTTGCCTTTATGAGCAGGTGGATGTAGATCAGTAGAGCGTTGTGTTTGGGTCTCGTATGCTCGGTCTGGCCTGTCAGGATTGGTTAGATTAAGAAAAGATGATCAAATGTTTCCTTATGGGAAATTAGAGAAAGACCCCATGAGGGTCAATAGGTCTGATAAAGACACAAGACACAAGACGGCCGTCTTTAGCTCTCACAATGTCTGCTCTTTTGTTTAGAGCCGCTCAGACTTTTTAAAGCCTCTGGGAGGAACATTTGATCTCATGAGATGCTGTTGCATATTTTACTTTATTATCCTTTGTTTGAAAAAAAAATGAATTTAGATGTTTACAAAAGATGTATGAACTTCTTTGTTCGCATGCAATCGAATAGCAAACCAGTTTATGTAAGGGTGGGATTTTTCCTTTTTCACGTTTCTCATTTTTCTTGACTAATGTACAGTTTCTTCTCATTTCTTCTGGGTATTCCTACACCACAGTGAATAGCAACACTTTCCATTCTTAACTTGACTAAAAACCACCAAATGGTTAGACCCCTTGTGTCCTGATCCCCTTCCCCCTGTCTCTTTCATCGCTCGCCCTATTCAAAAGAGATGTCACTTTACCTTTGTGTGACCTCTTGGCTTTGGTTTTCTTCTGGTTTTGGTTCTCTTTCATCATCTCGTGTTCGAGATCCACCTATGGGAAGGACATCCGTACCTGACCTCTACAGAAGCATCCAATTGCACCAAGTCTGGCTAGACAGACAGAAGCGCGCAGCCAATGCCAGGTAAGACCACACCCTCTTACCTGATGGCATATAACGCCACTGCGCGCTGCTCCTCCTCAGTTGATATTCGCTTCTCGCTATCTCTACGTGGATACAGTTCGGTTGGTTTTTCGCTGTTCACTGATTTGTCTTCAGGAGGAATTATCGCCAGATCAGCCTCCGCCTGACGTGGCAGTTGTCAACCCAGCCAGGTTAGCTGTGTCTGCTTTTTCTTTAGCATCCTCGAGCCGCCCACGCTCGTTTCTCTCTCTGCCTTCATCCACGGCTGCCCGCCACGGATTTCTCCGAATTTTTTGCCGATATGTCGCTTTCTAAAGCTGCCGCTGCTCCCGGGAAATCTTCGTCACGGGCCTGCCCGGCCGCGTGCGGAGCTTTAATCGCCGCTAAGGACTCGCACGAGTTCTGTGTGGTTTGTTTGGGCCTCAAACACGCGGAGGAAGCCCTACAAAACCCGGATCATTGCAGCCATTGCCTTTCGCTGCCTAAGAAACTGCTGCGGCGTCGACTTAAAGTTGCTGCGACCCAGTGTGGCGAGGACGGCTTTTCGGATTCGGATGAAGGGCTTGGTGGAGCGGACGCGCAACCGGAGACATCCGGGGGCGCGACCTCCCTCAGTTGGGCCGACATGCCCAACCCTGCATACCCTGAAGAGGACATCTTCAGGGAAATTGCTACGTTAGCAGGCGAACCGGTCGGTTCCTGCGACGACGCGGACCTTCTTGGGACATCAGAGGACGAGGAGGCCATCCCGCCCTCCTGTGCTTCCCAGGTTAACCCCCCCGCGGCTTTACCTCAGTCCATCCTTCTCGAGGTGTGTGAGCGCGCGGCCGCGCGGCTCAAAATCGAGTGGCCGGCCCCTCAGAGCGCTACCGACCAAGAGAGGGATATTTATGATGGGAAAGTGCTGGGACCCCCTCCCGGCCCGAGGAAACAACTCTTCCCTGTTCTTCCGGCGTGCGCTAAGCACATGAGGCATTATTGGCACGACCCGCTCGACCTGAAACACGGTCTCGCAGGCCTCGAGGTGAAGGACATGGCAGCTCTCGGCCTGGGCGACCCGCCCACGGTCGAGCCGTCTATCGCCAGACACCTTAACCCCGTCCAGGGTGGGCTGCTCGCTCCTCCGAAGCCGGTCTTGCCCAATAAAATGGACCGTTTTTCGGCATCGGTTCTACAGGCCTCTTATAAGGCCTCGGCCTTGGCTGTGAGGGCCCTCAACGTTTCATCGCTCCTTTCCGCCTACCAGGCGGAGAATCTGGACGATTTGGGGGCTCAGCTCGATAAGGGGTCTCCCTCACCGACCTTGTGGAAGGAGATCCTGACGGTGAATGATCTCGTCCTCCGTAACGCTCGACAGGCCGTCCAGGCGTGCGGGCGTTCTATGGCGCTTTCTGTGGCAGGGGAGCGCGCGCTGTGGCTTAACCTGTCGGGCCTTCCCGACAGTGAGAAGAGGCGTATCGCTGGTGCTCCGGTTGAGCCCGGCCAGGCTCTTTTCGGCCCCGCCGTGGCTTTGATGCAGCAACGGTGCGACGATAAGAAAAAAGAGGACGAGGCTTTCAAGCTTTGCCTTCCAAGGAAGGCAAACCCACGTCAGGTGCCCCCTGTACGTTCGCCTAACCCCCCTGCTACAGCTCGGCACTCTCACTACAGTAAGGAGAGGCCCCGCAACAAACCCCCTCCACGGCAGAGTAACCCACCGTCTGCTAAACCCTGGGGAAAACCGCCTCCCGCCGCGGCTGCGGCGGGGAAACCCCCCAACCCGACCCCCAACATCCCGAAACGCAAGCGGCCGGCCTGATGTTCGACCGTTGGGGGTACAGGGTCTTTGTTCGCAGGCCACAAGCCCATTGGACTCTCTTTTTCCCCCGGAGCTCCCGTCCAAGAGACGGAGGTTTTCTCACGGAGGGGTCGACCACCCCCCTCAAGAGGCTGCCCAGCCCGTGTGTTCGGTGGATGTGTTTTGTCCCCCCACGTTCAGGGGGTTGGTTGTGAGGAAATGTACACCAAGCATTTACACTGTTCCCCTCACTCAACAAATAAAGGCTTCGGCCCAAGTGTTTCCCAACACAAAACATATAAAAAACACACAAAACACAATAAAACAAACGAATCAAATGAATTCGTTTCAGAGAGAGCACATCTCTCTGCAGAGAATAAACCCCTCTCTGAACCCACGCATGTCGCCCCTTGTTTGTCCACTAGAGGGCGCCATTGTATCACAAATGAGTCTACCGAGCGCTCACGAGTTCAGCTGCGCGCCCTCCACGCTGGCGGGCACTCTAGCGAGTTACGAGCCAGCCTGGCGGGCGGTAGCAGCGCCCGAATGGGTTATGCGAACAGTTACGCAGGGCTACAGACTACAGTTTGTCAGGAAACCCCCGCTTTTCAACGGCATTCTCTTCTCTCACACGGAAGAGAATTCCGCTCACATTCTGAAAGAGGAAATCTCCTCTCTTCTAATAAAGGGTGCGATTCAGGTGGTGCCCCCCGATCTGATAAATCAGGGGTTTTATTCTCGTTATTTCCTGGTTCCAAAGAAGGACGGCTCCCTCCGCCCTATCTTAGACCTCCGAGTGTTGAACAAACATTTAAGGAAATACAATTTCAGAATGTTAACCCACGGTTCTCTGGCCCGAGCCATAAGACAGAACGACTGGTTCACTTCAGTCGATCTGACGGATGCTTTTTTCCACATAAGCATTTATCCGCCTCACAGGAAGTTTCTGCGTTTCGCATATCAGAGCATATGTTACGAATTCACAGTTCTTCCTTTCGGCCTCTCTCTCAGTCCTCGGACGTTCTGTCTATGCACGGAGGCGGCCCTCGCCCCTCTAAGAATGTCAGGTCTACGGATTTTGACATACATAGACGATTGGCTCATCATAGCCGAGTCGAAAGAGAAAGTGCTGCGGGAAACCCACCGTGTGGTGTGCTCTCTCATATCACGTCCCTGGGTTTCAGAGTGAATGTGAACAAAAGCAATTTCACACCCAGTCAGAGTGTGATTTTTCTGGGGTTGGAACTGAACTCGGTCTCCATGCGAGCGCATCTTTCTCAGGAGCGCGTCCGCGCTTTAATGAATTGTGTGTCACAGTTCAGAGAGGGGGAGAGAGTGCAGTATCGTTCATGCCTCAGACTACAGGGTCTTATGGCTTCAGCTATTCAGGTTTTGCCCCTGGGTCTCCTGAGAATGAGACCGTTCATGAAATGGGTTTATCACTACATTTCAGCCCGTTACGCGATCTCTGTCGCGTGGTAACGGTGACGCGCATCTGTTCGGCAGCTCTGCGCCACTGGAGGAACGCAGACTTTTACGCACAAGGCACCCCCTTGGGGACAGTTATGTTGCGGAAAGTCGTGACGACAGATGCGTCCTTAACGGGCTGGGGTGCAACCCAGGAGGGCAGAACGGTGAACGGGCTGTGGCCGAGCAGTCTCCATTCAGCACATATAAATTATTTAGAGCTCCTCACCATATGGAAAGCTCTGAATCATTTTCTGCCGCGCCTGCGGGGACATCATGTTCTCGTACGCTGCGACAATACCACAGCGGTGGCATACATCAATCGCCAGGGCGGTATGCGCTCCTCGAAACTTCACAATCTAGCTCACAAGCTGTTAGTGTGGAGCAAGGGGTTTTTTCTGTCACTACGCGCAACGCATGTTCCGGGCATTCTGAACAGAGGCGCGGATCTTCTGTCAAGGGGAAACCCTCTTTACGGGGACTGGCGTCTCCACCCGCAAGTGGTGGACGCGATATGGAGGCGATTCGGACGGGCAACCGTAGATCTGTTCGCCTCGCACGAAAATGCCCATTGTCCTATGTTCTTCTCGCTAAAGGACTTGGACGCGCCCCTCGGGGTGGACGCACTGGCCCACCCATGGCCCAAGGTGTTGCTGTATGCTTTCCCCCCTCTGTGCCTCATAATTCCCACGCTGGCCAGAGTGAGGGAGGAGAGCTTGTCTCTCCTTCTGATAGCGCCCAGATGGCCCAAAGCCCCGTGGTTGGCAGAAATAATTCCTCTGCTATATGCCCAGCCGTGGCTCCTCCCCCTCCGCACAGACCTGTTGTCTCAAGCGAACGGGGAAATTTATCACCCACACCCGGACAGGGTGGCTCTCTGGGTTTGGCCCGTGAGAGGACAAACTTAAACGCGCTGGGATTACACCCGCGCGTAATTGCTACTATTCAAAATGCCAGAGCCGTTTCTACACGGTCCTTATATGGTTGTAAGTGGCAAGTGTTTGAAGGGTGGTGTAATGAGCACGATCTCATATCTTATCAGTGCTCAGTCCCTGAGATTTTGCGTTTCTTACAAAACCTTATGGATAAAGGCAGGTCTTTTTCCACAATTAAGGTTTACCTGGCGGCTATTTCTGCTTGTCACGTAGGGTTTGACGGCTCTACTGTCGGGCAGCACCCTTTAATCTGCAGATTTATGAAGGGTGCCCGTCGCTCTTTGCCAGTCATCAGGAAGTCTGTCCCTGAATGGGACCTCTCCATGGTGCTGGACGCTCTGTCTCAATACCCCTTTGAGCCCCTGGGTGTTATTTCCTTGAAGCTGCTGTCTTTTAAGGTAGCTCTGCTCTTGGCTCTAACATCAGCAAAACGTGTTAGCGAACTGCATGCATTTTCTGTACACCCTTCATGCACTAAATTCTCTTTGAATGGAGAAAAGGTTTTTCTTAAACCTAACCCGGCATTTATGCCTAAGTGCTTCCCTGCGTTCACATCGGAGGTGCTGGAGCTGTCCGCTTTTCACCCTCCACCCTTTTCCTCTGCGGAGGATCAGAGGCTTAATGCTCTATGTCCTGTTCGTGCATTACAGACGTATATCGACAGGACTAGGGTTTTCCGGAAGAGTGACCAGCTCTTTATCTCATGGACGCCGCCTCACAGAGGGAATCCCGTATCTAAGCAACGTCTTTCACATTGGCTTGTGGACGCGATTGCATTGGCATACGAATCGAAGGGAGTGCAACCACCTGGGAATATCAGAGCTCATTCTACGAGGGGCGTGGCCACCTCTTGGGCTTTGTTTAGGGGAGTGTCACTGCAGGACATCTGTTCGGCTGCGAGCTGGGCTTCTCCCCATACTTTCGTGCGTTATTATCGGTTGGATGTTACTAAAACCTCAGTAGCACATTCCGTTTTGGGTGTAGGGTCATCATAGCCCTTCACTGCTGCACACCTTTTTCCTACTGTTGTCTTTATAGTAGGAATAAAGCGCATACGGGTTTTGAGCTCGTTCATGTTACCAAGCATGCATTCACATCTTTGCCCTAGTTTGTTTTTTGCATTTATGGGTTTCCCTAGGGTGTGCTTTTTACATATTTTCTGCCTTGCATGCGCACCACAGACACTTGTGTGTGTGCGTGGGGCTCATTATTATGGGACGTGTCGGGCACCGCCCCCCCCGGGGGTGACCGTTCCATTTTTTATACTGGCTGTCATACCTCACTGCGAGTGTGTTGGGCAATCGGGGAGCTGTCCATGTCTCTCCCATAGGTGGATCTCGAACACGAGATGATGAAAGAGAACAATAGGTTACTTTCGTAACCCCGGTTCTCTGAAACATCGAGTGGAGAGATCCACCAGCTTTGCCCCGCTTGCCGCACGAGAAGCGAATACACTTACTGAGGAGGAGCAGCGCGCAGTGGCGTTATATGCCATCAGGTAAGAGGGTGTGGTCTTACCTGGCATTGGCTGCGCGCTTCTGTCTGTCTAGCCAGACTTGGTGCAATTGGATGCTTCTGTAGAGGTCAGGTACGGATGTCCTTCCCATAGGTGGATCTCTCCACTCGATGTTTCAGAGAACCGGGGTTACGAAAGTAACCTATTGTTTCGCATTTCTTAAATTCCACACCTGACGTCTAGGAAACTTCACGTGTTTAATCGTCCAATAAGGAAACGATGAGAAAAATAGCAGGGCGAGTTTGTGTGTTGAATGTGAAACCTGTCTTTCTGCCCGGACTGAGTAGGTACGGTCGTCTATAGCACGGAAAAAAGAGCAAGGAAACGAAACGCATCGTATTTCAAGAGCATTAGGTGAATAAGTACTGTCCTAAACAAAGACAAGAGTTTAATCTAGGGCATCAAGGAACCAGATCAGAATATTTTTGTGCCATTGAGATGTCCCAGCCTGATCTTACGAGAATTCTGACATATTTTACGAGTTGGCTAATTTTCAGAATTCATACGAAGTTAATCGCACAAAAACTTACAATTCTCATGAATAAAACAACAACGAAACCCACCCCATAACCCAAACGATAAAGGGGTCGAGGCAAATACTTACAAATGTAGTCGTTTGAATTCATACGAATTAGCCAACTTGTAAAATATGTACGAATTCTTGTGCGATAGTGTTGGATGTCCATATATAGCTTTGCTCCTCAATGAGAAGGTTTTATGCCTAGAAGTACAGACAGACAAATGATAGACTTGAACTGACAGGTGGTTTAGAGGGGGGTTAAGATTTTGACAGCCCAAAAGCCTATAGGGCGTCTACACCAGATGTGTACAGAGGCATCAAGCTGTAATAAAAAAGACCAGACCGTTTCCATTATAATCAATAGTAGTGCCTACACCTTTTACACAGATATTTTGATCAATCTCATGTTAATCTTGAGTACCTATAGAGTACTATTGCATCCTTTATAAAAGTCTTTAGTTTAATTGGATTTATAGAAGATAGATACAGCTTTATCGTTTTTTTTTTCAAAGGGAACTATTGTAGCATTTTATAAATTATTTAATTAGAAATATAAGCATCTGCATCAAAGACGTTTATCCTTTTTCCTTGTCTCACGTGGCATGACAGGCCAAATTAAAGGTCATTGCGGGCCAACTTTGGCCCTAGTTTGGGCACCTCTGCACTATATGGTTGTGTTGTTTACATTATATGCACGTACGTGCCGATTAGCAACAAAGCACAGACATTTTATGCAGTTTTACTCACCGTCGGCAGGTCCGACTTATAACCGGGATCATAAGTTGGGACCGCTCCATCGTTTAGTTATAAACGATGCAAATCCAGCCTCATACTGGGCCTTGTTTATAAAATTTTCATCATCGAAGTGCCAGGAGTAAGCAAACACACTGTAAAAAAAAGATTGTTCATGCTGCCTTAAAATTTTGAGTTAATTCAACTTAAAATATTACTAAACCAAAAAAATTGTTGAGTAAACTAATATTTTTAAGTTGAATTAACTCAAAATTTTAAGGTAGCACAAACACTTAGGCTGCATCCAAAACCGCCTACTTCCATACTATATAGTAGGAGAAAAGCAGTAGGCAAGGCGAGTAGTTTCCAAATTCATAGTAATATTTTAAAAACAGTAGGCGAAAATTACACAAAGCCTACGGTTCTTGTTGTTTTTCTTTTAATCGTTAACACTCTAGAAATTTACTTCGGCATATGATATATAGCTTAATTATCCACAATTTAGGCTACAGTATTAACAAAATTGTTATATCATGTAATCATGCACAAACTGAATTTGACTTGACTTAAAGCACATTATTGGGACCATCTCTAAGGAAAGCTTGGTGAGATTTTGATACAGCAAGAGAGAAGACATCGATGACATGCTTTTCATTTATTTGGCAAGAAAAAGGAGATTACATACAAAGTCAATGCAAAGACGTGATCAGACGCGTCCTCGCGCGAGGCGATGCAAATGACGAGAATTGGGCGGCGCGATTGCCGCAAAAACACGCACTATTCGCCTCAAACGCGCCTTTGCGCATGTTGAAAATATTCAACTCAAGCTAAAAATTCACATGACACAAAGTTAAATCCTGTGAGTAAACTAGAGCAAGCTACGCGATGCTATGCGTTTGGTGTGTACATAGCATAAGCCTTGTTTATAATTTTGTATTAGCGAGACCCCATTTTGTAACTTTGTGCCAATCCAAATGTCTATTCAAATGCAAATAAATATATTAAACAGCTGTCCCTTTTGGTTAAAATGCGCTAGTTTAATGTCATTCCAGTTAACGACTAACTTGATGTAATGATGACGTATGTCACGTGATGTATAAACATGGCGGAAGTAGTATTTCATCCGAAATTCATTCATACTACCCATAGCGTTATTATATAGTACCTACTGTTTTCACAGTCGATGAGTACTTTATCTAATTTAGTTCCTACTGTCACAGTATGCGATTCTGGACACAGCCTCACTTTTTTAAGTTGAACCTGGAAAAATAAAACTGCATTTACTGTTCCCTTAACGCTGGGATCTTTGGAAAGCTGAACCAGGATATATTTCCCTCACAACCAAAACACACTTTTTTTGGTGGTGACGTTGTTGATTTTATGATCTTAAAAACAAATTTTTGCTCAAATCCAGCATTTCATCTAGAGACCTTTAAACTACATGCAACTATTTACCACCGCATGGGAATTCAGACATACCGAAGCTCAGGATTACTCGGTTGAATAAGTGTCATATATCACTAACTGACCTCTAGGGCCATTTAAAGGCTTTCCCAATAAGCCATGTTGGCCATTTAGCAATTTCTGGTTGAAATTGGTGGCAGTAAACTTGCCTCTATTGATCCCTGTCTTAAGGCCATTCCAGAGGCTAAAATCACGTGTGTCTGTTTCTGAATCCTACTACACGGGGAACGACAGGGACGGCGTTAACTGTAATCTATCCCACGACAAAGACCTATTCATAGAGGCTTCAGGCGATTATAGTGGGGGTGAGGTTGTTGTCGAAAGGGGGGAGTTTTAGCCAAAGGGGTTTAGGGCAGGGAGCCGTTCAGCCCCCTCCAGATTTGTATTTAAATCAAAACACATCCCATAATGCAGCAGGGCCGTGTCATCCTTCAACGGGGTGGAACAAAGAAAAACAAGTTCAAGGCCTTTCTCATTATAATCCATTATCATAATCCATCTCTGTCCGTGGGTTGTTTCCAGACATATTTAAGCAGCATTAATAAACGGTGCTGCTGAGAGTTGCAGCTGTAGCGATCACATGTGACCGTAGACAATAGATGGGTTATCTCTGGATGGAGTTGACCGGTCTGAACAAGACGGAAAGAAAAATAGAGGCTGGGTTAAGATAAACTAAATGACCAATGTTTGCTTTACACAGGCGGACAGCGGATGCAACCACCCGCTGTGAGTTCTGACTCCCGGACATTTTTAATAGGGTGACCAGATTGGGGACAGTGATAACATCTGGGTGGGTTAGAGTTTGGCTGGTTAGCATTGGCAAGGTACTAATGTAGCATTATATTGGTGAAATAAATGTTTTCCAACATCTATTAAAATGATCTTACGGGTGTGTCTTTTATATCCAGTAGAGACTACACTGCAAAAAATGATTTTCAAGAAAACATTTTCTTAGTATTTTTATCTTGTTTTCAGTAAAAATATCAAAAAATTCTTAAATTCAGATGCTTTTTCTTGATGAGCAAAACGACACAAGAAAATAGGTCTAGTTTTTAAACCAAAAATATCAAATTTAAGTGAGTTTGTGCATAAAACAAGCAAAAAAAATCTGTCAATTGGGTAAGCAAATTTTACTTGAATTTTTCTTGAATTTAGTGTTTAAGAAAAATGTTCAAGATTTTTTTACTGAAAATTTTTCCTTGAAAATAATTTTTTGTACACTGCAACAAATGACTTTCTTGCTAAGTATTTTTGTCTTGTTTTTTTTTTTTAGTAGAAATATCTAAAAATTCTTAAATCGAGATGTATTTTCTTGAGTAAAATTAATCTAGTTTTTAGACAAAAATATTAACTTTAAGCAAATTTGTGCTTAAAACAAGCAAAAATCTGCCAATGGAATTAGAAAAAATTTCTTGAATTAAGTGTTTCTGAAAAAGTAAACTTATGTCAAGAATATTTTTCTTATTCCATTGGCAGATTTTTTTGCTTGTTTTAAGTATACTAAGTTGATTAAAGTTTATATTTTTGTCTAAAAACTAGAGTTAATTTCATTTTGCTCATCAAGAAGATACATCTTAGGTTAGGAATTTTTAGATATTTTTACTTAAAGCAGGACAAAAATACTAAGTAAGAAAGTGTTTCAGTGTAGTATTATTTGAAAGTATTAAAGTTTGTTCCTGTTGCTCAAATCAAAGACCAACATTGAAAAAAATGATTCATTTGAATTGAATCAATTTTTTTAAGCTACATTTAAACAAAAAAGATTAGTAAAGTAAAATAAAATATAAAACTTTTGTTTAAATGTAGCTTAAATAAATTAATTGCAACCACTTACCTTAAAAAAATTGATTTAATGAGAATTTTTTTAATGAAGGTGCAATCAACACAAACTGATTTTACACATTGAATGCATAGTTTTGGATAGGATAAGCTTTTCTTTGCATGCATGTACTGTTAAGATGTGGCACACAATACTACTCATACATCCACTTTAGGACTTTAGGATTTTAAAGTTGATCACAGCACCACATGAAGGAAAAATCCTCTGCCACCTACAGAGAAAGAACTGGACTGTTGCTCACATGAGCTGTGTAGAAAACGTGAGGGCCGGTCAGACATCTGGCACGTGACCCTTTATTAACAGGGTAGACATCATTTGATCTTACTGTGGTAGGAAAAGCAAATGATTATGAGAGTTATTAAAGGTATAGTTCATGCAAAAATGAAAATTGTGTCATTATTTACTCACCCATATGTAGGGTTGGGAATCGAATTTCAATTCCGATTCTGGAATTGGATCCATAAGAAAGGAATCGAATTCATGTTAAAAAAATTACAATTTCGATTCCACTTAACAATTCTGGACCCCACGGTCACATAATTCTACATCATCTGCCAAGACCTGAGTCACCTGACCTATAGCCATCTGCGCACAGTGCGCAGGACCGTTCAATCAAAAACTTAGTTCACAAATGGATCGTGGTGGAAGACGCTCTTTGGCTGCATTTTGCAAAATCAGAAAAAAAATTGTGACAAACTCTTAAGTTGCAAGATGGGTGTCACCAGCAATATGGCAAAGCATCTGCGGTTGGTTCATTGTATCGAATAAAAAAAAATCTGCTGTGAGTTGCCATCATTTAGGTAGGTGTGACGTTACGAGGGGAAATTATTTAAAAATCATTTTGAGCTAGCCTAGCCATGTTTGTTTATGTTTTACAGCGCCTACACTGCGAAAACAAATATTTTCAAGAAAAAAATGTCTTAGTATTTTTGTCTTGTTTTCAGTAAAAATATCTAAAAATTCTTAAATTAAGATGCTTTTTCTTGATGATCAAAACGATTACGAAATGGGGTAAGCACATTTTTTCTTGAATTTTTCTTGAATTTAGTGTTTAAGAAAAATGTTTGCTTGTTTTATGCACAAAATCACTTAAATGTTATATTTTTGATCTAAAAACTAGACTCCTTTATTGTGTTCAGTTGTAATGGCACAAAATAAATATTTTTCTATAAAGGCTTGACTGTTATTGCTTTTCACTTCTTTGGAATCAAAACCAAGAATCGTAAGGAATCGGATCCAAAAAGCGTAATCAAATTTTATATCGAAATCAATAAATTTGAAATGATGCCCAACCCTACCTATGTGTCATTTGAACCCCTAGTGTCGTTTGTTTTTCTCCATAACCCAATGCAAACTTTTTGAACCCATTGACCACCTCGGTCACCATCCACTCACATAGTAACCAGAAAACCCTTCAAGCTTCAAAATGTCCCAAAAGTGTTAAATAAATAACTCCACTTGACTAGTCATATATTTTAAGTGTCCAGAAAACATTTACTAACTTTTCTTCTTGTGCATATTGCTGTTGTTGGATATTGCACTAAAAGAAAGGCAAGACTTTTACAAAAACCTGCATTTGGGTTCTGAAGAACAAAGAAAGACAATGGGGAGTATGTAATGAAATAATATATATATATATATATTTTGGGGGTAGAACTATCCCTTTAAAGCAATGAGCATTTGACACCATATGATAAAGTGATTTACCAGGTTTAAGGGGTGGGGCAGACCTTTGCAACCTTTAGCAAACCTGGGCTACTCCCTTTACCATGGCAGCCTTGAGTGGTTTATTAATGTTTTGAAACAAATGCAACCTTACCAGTTTTCACTGAAATGCATTGTATGAAAAAAATTAAATGGGCAAAACTTAAAATGTTATGGTGTTATGTGCTTGCAAGTGCATGTATGATGTATTATGACTGGGTTATCGTTATGTTTTACAGATAAATAAAAGCAAATGCGATTCCTCTGCCGAGTCAGGTTATAGATCTGGTTTAAACAAACACAGAAAGCAATGCAGAAAGACCGGAAGAATGCAGGGTGTCAGACAGAAACGGTTAACAGAAAGCCAATAATGTTGTGAAGCTCATTGATGGGCTGGATGCAGAGCAATAAAAAGATAAAAGCCCCAAGGACGGGAAGAGGACAACACAAAAAAATGGCTTTCTCGAGACTACATCTCTTTGTCTCCGCACGTCTAGAATCGGCAAACTTTGATTGGTCGACGGACCAACCATCATGTCGGTGGGGACCCGTGCGGAATGATGGACGTGTCTGGTGTAAAATTATGGGGTCATAGGTCACAGAGTGCTCATTGGCTGTTGAGGGTTCGTTCATTGATCCTGAAGAACCTTCCTAACCCTGCTTTGGAATTCATGCTATGCACTTGTCACAGTAATTCAATTTTTGTGCATCAATAACTTGCCCTGTGGGATCATTAAGACCCCATTTCAGTAGAGATCTCGAATATTCATCAAAATAATCAAAGGAAATTTCTTTCATGATGTCATCATGGCAGTGCATCTTAATATGTAGTCACATTTACAGTGTTTCGCTTTTTTTGAAGGCCTGGGGCTACAAAGCGATACGAACCTCAATGTTTTTTAACCCGAGCAAATGTGCATCTGTCACACTTATTGTCTCGGTTCAAATAAAAACTCTCTCTCTCTCTAATGCAATGCTATTCTCTCTCAACCCTTTTAACCCTCTCAACCCACGTTTTTCTTTTTCCTACGTTTTCCTTTCATTCCCACGTGTAATTTTTCAAAATCATGTGCACAAGCGTTTCCCCACGGTCAGTCCCTCCCTCCTCATGTTTTTGGCCCATTGGGTTTCTACGGCAACTGAATTCAAATCTAAACTCCCACCCCATGGTTTCATCGCTATGGCAACCTGAGAGAATTAAAAGAGGCACATTCTCCACTCAGTTCCCATTGATGATGAAATCGCCCGTGGCGGGAAAGGGTTAAGCATCCAATAATGGGGCGGTTTCCCCCTAGATTGCACATTGTGTGTGCGCTCGGTGTTGATAATCACACAGTGTGTGTGGTTTCCCATGCGTGTTTATGTGCACATAAAATTGTTTTATGTTTAATTGACTGTATGCGAGCCATTCTGTGCTTTTTCGCCCTAAAGCAGCTGCTGGTTTCTTTATAGCCTTATATTCAGCTGCAGGGACTGCATTTTAATATTTGTGCTGGTGATTGTAAACCCAGAAAACTTGCATAGGATTATTAGTGGACACTTGCATATAGTAAGATGTAATAGATAGGAACACCTTAGCAACCCCCAGAGAAACCGAGCATCCTGTCAGTTAGTTTTGCACATGCTGTCAATCCCTCAAACTTCTGAAAATGTGCAAATCCAGTGTCCAGAGATTAAAGAAGCATACATTTGTTTCACTACACCTGCTGTTGTAGACTGTTTTAAACCCCCCTCCCTTAATAACCCCCATCTGACCCCAGATCAGAGGAGTCTTTTACTGGCACCATAAACACAGCTTCTCATGTAAGCCATCAGCCTCTTTTTAAAGTTGAAATGTAATTAAAATGAAAATTTTGAATATTGTGGAATATTTTTATAAATTACCTATCGGTCAGCTTCATTATTTTTAAAAAATGCATGTGGCCTCGTAATCTTTAATCAAAAACGCAAATCTCCTCCCCTCCTTGAACCTCGACATCACTTTTCTTCCGCTCATATGGTATTGCAGGTGGTCGGGGTCCATGAAAAGATTGCAGCGATTAGCAATTAGCGAAAAGACCCAACTTCAAATGATCGAATCAATTCTCAATGGATGAATTCAAGTCCCGCCCTACCTTTTTTCATTTCAGCAGTCGTTTCACTCGGATAGATGCCACCACAGGGAGGATAAGACTATCGCTACTTTCGTTTCATGGCGACTTTAACATACACCATTTTAATGACCACATCAGTCAATAACTATCTTTCCAATATCTCAGATGCACAGCAACTGATCAGATCAGATGTTATTCTTAGGCAGAGTTTATTGCTTATATTCTAATTTAAAGGGATAGTTCACCCAAAAATGAAAATAATGTCACTAATGACTCACCCTCATGTCGGTACAAACTTGTAAGACCTTCGTTCATCTTCATAACACAGTTTAAGATGTTTAATATTTAGTCCGAGAGCTTGTTAACCCTTCATTGAAAATCTACGTACGGTATACTGTCAATGTCCAGAAAGGTAATAAAAACAGCATCAAAGTAGTCCATGTGACATCAGTGGGTCAGTTAGAATGTGTTGAAGCATCGAAAATGACGAAAAAATTACAAATAAAATTATTATTCAGCATTGACTTCTCTTCCGACGCGGCTGACGTGTTATCTGGTGCGCCCCAGCTGTTTTTTGTGCTCCCAGGCTTCGTTTACAGTCTGAGGGAGACGCATGCTGTAAGTTTGAAAAAAAAACTTTGCAAACATGTCTGAGAATAACACGTCATCCGCGTCACTGCAGTCACGTGACTTTAGTCTCGCGCATGTGCTTCACAACAGACGCGGAAGAAAAGACAATGCTGAATAAAGTGGTAATTTTTGTTTTTTTTTGGGACCAAAATGTATTTTTGATGCTTCTAACTGACCCACTGATGTCACATAGACTACTTTGATGATGTTTTTATTACCTTTCTGGACATGGACAGTATACCGTACGTAGATTTTCAGTGAAGGGTCAACAAGCTCTCGGACTAAATATAAAACATCTTAAACTGTGTTCTGAAGATGAACGGAGGTGTTACGAGTTTAGAACGACCCGATGGTGAGTCATTAATGATATTATTTTCATTTTTGGGTAAACTATCCCTTTCAGTTTTGCTTAAAAAATCCTAAAATTGCATTTTATAATAGTACTCTTTGTTTTAAATAATCAACTTTATCTCAGATGTTTCTACTGACAGTCGTTGCAATTTCGCATTAATTTTTGCAGATTTATCACCTGCAATATGGCACAGCTTGTCAGTGAACTACGGCTTTGTGTAGTAAATGCCGCTCCATCTGAAAGCAGGTGATAGCGATTTAATACTAATTAAGGAACCGGCTACTGACGAGATGCGCATGATATCGCATGCGAATTATTGCGCATCCCTAAGGTTAGCTAAGTGTAGTTTTTGATACGCTTTAGCTAGGATTTGAACTAAGGTAATCTACGTGTTGTTTATTTTGCTTGTTAACTACTCTAAAAGGACTCTGTTGTTACTGATTTTTTGCAGAGTTTACCAGAAGTTACATTTGAAAGTTGTTTGTTTATGTTGTTACTGCTGAAACCATCTATAATCATATTAAAATGTTGTGCATTTCGATTTTAATCGCAACACACGGCCACACTTTATTCGCATCTAAAACACTAACTGAAGTATGCATGTGTTTTTTGTCATTCAAAGTAAACTTCACTAAACTTCCTAATGTCAACACAATTATTAGCGCATAATCTGAAAATAAAAACTACATATAAACAGGAGTGAAGAAGTGGATTCATGTACACATCTTCTTACTCTGATTATTGGAAATAATCGCATTATAGGTTTACATGTAAACATAGTCAAAGTTGAGATCTCTAAAGCTCATCTGAAACGAGTAAAGGGGTTCTCAGTGGCATTCTGCTCAAAACTCTAGAAATAAAATGTTAGCGCTACAGTGCATGCATCACTGGAGGATTTAAAACAGGTGTTTTATATTGTATCTTCTCAGCTGTAACATTTCCACATTAAATTGTCACAGTATGATTTGTGCTTTACACGGGGAGCGTGTCGCATCACGACAGCTCTGCTTACATTCAAATCCCAACGGCTGCCTGCCGACACAGTCGGGATCCACCGTTATTATCAGTGTCATCGTTTACAACCGCCGGAATGTGAAAATAGCTGAATGAAAGGGAAGGAGGTGCTAGAGGAGAGGAGGAGACGACAGTGTGCTGACAAACCAGACTTTAGTCAACACACGTATCCAATATCAAAGACTAACCAGTAGAAGTACAACATAACTCATTCAAGTGCTGAAGGGAGTACGTGTCTGTCTGTCTGTCTGTCTGTCTGTCTGTCTGTCTGTCTGTCTGTGAATGTGTCTGCGTTCCTTTCATGTCATATTTCAGTAACTTTTTAGCCAGAGAGGTTCGTTTTTTATTTTTGTGCAATTGCAATGACACAGAAAGATCTCTGTAAAGTTCTTCTTTCCATCATAAACAACAGCAGGTGGCTCTCAAAGAGTTTTTAACACATTCATGATTTCACAAATCTTTTCTGCTAAAGAAAACATCACTTTTAGAGAGGCCCTTACTTGTGGTTAGAGAATTGAAAGCCAATTGTGATCCTGGACTACAAAACCAGTCATAAGGGGCGTTTTTATAGATAGTTTCATCGAGCACACGTGCAGTGACGTCTGGTCCAAACTTTACTTCCGGTTTCTGTTTGTTTAATGGTCTGACTAGTTGCTGAAACTGAACTCTTAAACAAATACCTCGTCAAAAATAACAAATGTTTTGGGTTCCGGTGTAATCTACGTGTTGTTTATTTTGCTTGGTATATAAATAAACTACTTTAAAAGGACTTTGTTGTTATTTATTCTTCGCAGAGTTTACCGGAAGTTACGTGATGACCACGAAAGCCGCGTGTGTATGTTGTTACTGCTGAAACCATCTATACATCAAAGCTGATTGAATAAGCTTTCCATTGATGTATGTGTTTGTTAGGATAGGACAATATTTGGCTGATACACGACTATTTGGAATCTGAAGGTGCAAAGAAATCAAAATATTGAGAAAATTGCCTTTAAAGTTGTCCACATGAAGTCATTAGCACACAACACATATTACTAATAATAAATACATTTTTATATACTTACGGTAGGAAATGTAAAAAAATATATATTTTGGCTATATTGGCTATTGCTACAAATATACCCATGCGACTTATGACTGGTTTTGTGGTCCAGGGTCACATATACAATACATATACACTGTCGCCCTTAATAAAAGGTCCTAATGCACTGCAAAAAATTGATTTTCAAGAAAAATTATCTTAGTATTTTTGTCTTGTTTTCAGTAAAAATATCTAAAATTCTTAAAGTAAGATGCTTTTTCTTGATGGGCAAAACGACCCAAGAAAATCTGTCTAGTTTTTAGACCAAAAAATATCAAATTTAAGTGATTTTGTTCCTAAAACAAGCAAAAAAATCTGCCAATGGGGTAAGCTAATTTTTCTTGAATTTAGTGTTTAAGAAAAATGTTCAAGATTTTTTTGCATACTTCATTGCTTGTTTTATGCACAAAGTAATTACATTTGAAATTTTTGGTCTAAAAACTAGACTTATTATTTTCTTGGGTTGTTTTGCTCATCAAGAAAAAGCATATTAATTAAAGAATTTTTAGATATTTTTACTGAAAACAAGAAAAAAACCTAAGAAACGTCAAAATGTACACTTCAGGGGTACTATTATGAACTCTTTGGTGCAAAGGTATACTTTTTGAAAGTGCGCTGCACCGGTGACCATGTATGTGGCTTTTTTCTGACAGTGTATTAGAGACCAGACTGTCATACAGGTCGGTTTGTTGACTTTGGCCTGTAGGCAACCATCCAGAACACCCTAGCAACCACACAGCATCATTTAAACAACCAATCAAAGCAACTTACCAACCGCATAACACTGCCTTGGATACCAACTCTCTTAACATTGTAGTGGAAACTTTTGCATGGGCAAGAAACTGTCACGTTTTATTTCTAGTTTTTGTTGGGTTAAATAAACTTACATTGAGGTTTTATTGTTTGTCATGTTATTGTGAAACTCAATTTTCCCTCAGATGTCTGATACAAGAGTTCAAAACTGTTACCTATGCCAAATTTAGTATTACCATATTAAATTCCTCAGTGGTTTGTGGCTAAAGATGTCTCATTTGGATGTGATTGTTTGGGTGATTCTCACGAAAACTTGGTTTTAAAAATGTCAAGCATGAAAATGTAAAAATTGCTTAAATTTACTTTTTTTCCCACCAGACATTGAAAAACAAAGTCTGGAGTAAATGGGAACATTAATTTAAAAACTTTTACTTATCATTTAACACTTTTTGTAACATAATTTTAAAAAAATAGTCCTAAAAAATCTCATTACCGCAACAGTCAGAAAACATCAACACTGACATATTTTCAAAATGACATGACAAACCTGAAAGAACATAATTTGGAGATTCTGCACATGCATTTACAAGTATTATGCTTCTATTAATTAAATTAACATTTAATGAGCATCTGTTGCGGTAATGATGATCAAAATGTCGTGTAAGCATTCTGACAAGACAATATTTCAAATTAACTGTAAAAAAATGATCTTACCTGGTAGCCATCTTAAAGTAGCTGGTCCATGTGCTTGGTCACTCAAAATCAAACTTTATTAAAATTCTGTATGTGTGCTTAAACTGTTCTCAAAAAGTGTTGCTGAGGATGAGAACATCAGGCATGGACACATAATTTTCCTAATTTTTCTTCATTATTATTATACATGAATATTCAGTAAATATTTTTTCTGTCATCTAAAATAGTCTAGCAAAACATCCATTTATTTTTTTTCTTAATATTTTTGTGTTAATTTGATTAAATTACAACATAACGCATGTTCAAACACAGCCGGACACATTGCGGTAATGAGAATTTCAGCAGAAAATGAGATAAAATTTACAATTATAAATTCTTATGTTGAAATCACACATTGTGCAAGGTAGAACACAGTATTGTGTTAATTCTGATGCTTTTTAATGTTACTATATTACACATTTTAAAGCTAAAATCATTAGTGCCGTGGTGTTTCAATGGTTTCGTGAGAATCACCCGTTTGTGCTGGTTGTTTCAGGTATATAGAGACCCCCCAAAAGTATTTAGACTTCATATGGCACACTTTAATATGAATGTCATGACATTATAGGAAAAAAATATTAACAATTTCTACTGAGTTATGCATTAAATATTAATATTGTATTATTTACTGTTTCTGTAATTCTGAGCAGGATTAATTTTGTCTTAATCATGAAGACGTGTACACTGTTTTTGTAAAGTGCTGTTGATTAATAACACTTTGGTCTGTTTTGGGGCAGGTCGCGTGTCTCTGACCCGTGGTGCATCGCTGCTGGTGGATAAATTAACTCTTGATGATGAAGGCTGGTTTGAATGTCGGATTCTTCTGCTGGACAAAACCACAGATGAGTTCCAGAACGGCACCTGGACCTTCCTTTCCATCTCAGGTATCATAAGATATTGGATTGCTTTGTTTTAAAGGGATAGTTCGGCCAAAAACTATATTAAACCCATGATTTACTCACCCCCAAGCTGTCCGAGTTGCATATGTCCATCGTTTTTCAGACAAACACATTTTCGGATATTTTAGAAAATATTTTAGATCTTTCAGTTGATTAAATGTAATATTACGGGGTCCAGCCATAGTCCACGACCTTCAAGTCCAAAAAAAGTGCGTCCATCCTTCACAAATTAAATCCAAACGGCTCCAGGATGATAAACAAAGGTCTTCTGAGGGTAATCCGTGCAGTGTTGTTGTAGAAATATCCATATTTAAAATTTTATTAACGTAATTAACTACCTTCCGGTAGCGCCGCCATCTTAGTCTCATCCGCATTCAGGATGAGAGCTTACGCAGCGTACAGCGGTTTCTCTGCTGCTGCTCTGTCCCCCCGCCCTCCGAATTTGTCATACGTCACTAAGAAAAGCGCGTACACTACGCTAATACTCTCTCCTGAGTCTAAGATGGCGGCGCTACCGGAAGGTAGTTAATTACGTTAATAAAATTTTAAATATGGATATTTCTAAATATGGATAAATATGGATTTCTTTGTGTGCATGCCTTGGTTCCAAACTGATATTACTTTTACGTAATATGGCAGCGACCATGGTCGGACATTTTTAGCTTTAATTCAATACAATAGAAATAGGCGACGTTGCGTCGTCCATCTTTTTACAGTCTATGGTTGCAATTCACAGTCTCACCTAGTGCTGCACAATTAATCGCATCGCAATCGCGATGTCAGCCTGTGCGATTATATGACAGCAAAATGTTGCAATTATATTAAATAAATAAATATGTGGACTTGTTAACGCAAACTTTCTTATAACAGTTTGATGATTTTCCTTGCTGTTTAAAAAAAAAAGAAAAACTAACAAAAAAGGCAGTGCACGTGTGGCATGCACATGTGTGGTGTGCGTTGTCACTTATACCAGAGCGAAGATGGATGCAGAGGAGATTGACAGTGATCTGGTAGCTAAAAAAAAACTCTGTGTCTGTTGTATGGCAGTATTTTGGATTTAGAATTACTGACACTGAGCAGTTGCTACATCACGTGGCAATACGAAAACATTTCTAGTTTTACAAATACACATTTTAGCTAAACTGTGTGTGGATTTTCCTTAAAACCCATCAAGTTGACTCATGATACCATTTAGTATAATCGCAATCCCACATCGCAATATTAGCATCAATAACCGCAATGGGAAAAATTACCCAAATCGTGCAGCCCTAGTCTCACCACTAAAAAATGAAATCTCATAGCACAATTAGACTCAATAGAAAGATAATAATTATGCATGTTTATTATTATATGAATTTTATGAAATTAATAGTTATTTTTTTTACGTTCATGCTACATGTTGTTTACATGCAAAAATAATTAAATATCTGATTAATGCCCATGTGGCGAATGTATAAAAGGATTGCAAAATGTCTTCAGACTAAAGATGGTTTTCTCTTAGCAAATATAAAACATCTTGAAAACATTATGTTTGCCACTAATGGCAAAGAAAAAAAATCTTCTTTAAAACTTAAAAGATTTGCCTATTTTAATTGGTTTGGATTCAGTCAAACTGTTCAAGGGATGTTGGGAAATGTGTTTGTATGCATGGCTTTAGTTTAGTCAGTGTGTGTTAATAACTTTTCAACTTTTATTGAGTGATGATTTATCCCGTATGTCAGCTTATTGAATGCATCTCACCACACCTTATAGTAGACCTGCATCAAACACAGATCACCCTTATATCTCACTTTAAACTTTATTTTATTTTGTCAACCAGATATTAACCAAAAAAGCAATTTTTTTCACATCTGCCCACATTGAACGTTCTCTCTCACACCTAGAGGACTCTAAAACTCACACATACACACTCTTATTGACATGCAAACACACTTTCTTCACTGGTGTGTGAATATTGTGAAGGTATCAGGCCGGCTTTTAGTGTTACTGTGCTATAAGTGATCAGAAGTGAGGACACAATGTCACTCTCTCAGTACTCCGTTTAACGCCCATTATATGCACAGTGTCTGCTTTCACCTGTTTTGTAAGCTATCACTGTGTGCAGTCAAACATGTCTTTGTGTTGACAGGGTCATGAGAAAATCACATCCTTTGTTCTCTTCGTTTTGCATCATTGATGTCCATAATCACTCAATTACACGAGAAAGCTAATAAGCACTGAAAGCTCTGATGTTAGCCAGCAGAAATCCATGATGTCATCACTTTTCTACGTGCACTTTTTTCTAAATATATTTGTTTAAATGATCATAATAAATAGGCAGCTTACGTTTTAAAACATACGATTATCAGGTTTTAATCTGCCAGGTTGGACTTTGATGGTTTTAATGGTTATTATGTCTGTTCATAGCTCCTCCAGTGTTCATAAAGACACCACCTGCTCTTTTGGAGGTCATGTTGGGTGAATCTCTCACTCTTCGTTGTGATGCTCATGGAAACCCAAAGCCCACCATCACCTGGAGGAAAGATGATCGTACTGCAGAGGAATATGATGCAGTTCAGGTAAATGAGACACTTAAAAGTCAATATGAAGCCAACAAAACCCTGGTGCATTTGATTTAAATCTTTGTGATATTTTACTATAAGACTTTAAGTTCAGAAAATCTAGTCCCACATTAAATTAGGTTGAATGTAGAAATATTTTCCTCAGTCTGATCCTGAATATCTCATGCACCTCTTAAACATTCATTTCCTCTAGCAGGTATTCAATGAAACCTTGTCTTTAAGTAAGGTAACAAGAGAAACGGCTGGAATGTACAAGTGTCATGTGTCCAACACTGAAGGAAACCTTACCCACACCACCCAGCTACAGGTCAAAGGTCAGTGAACCATTATGTCTTGGCTAAGTAGGCATAGGAACTGACCATAGGGTTGCATTTTGGGAAGATGAAACAAGCAAATGCTGCCCCCTTTTGGTTCCGCTGCTGCAGTGCAGTTCATTTTGATAGTTGACTTCTTTTACAAATGCAAATCTTTGCTAGTTACATTCAGACTTCTTCCATATTTTCAAACAGGTCCTCCAGTTATCATCATTGCCCCTGAAGACACCACCATGAACATGTCCCAAGATGCAATTCTGCAGTGTCAAGCAGAGGCGTATCCTTCTAACCTCACGTATGAGTGGTGGAAACAAGATCAAAATGTCTATCACATCGAGTAAGTCTCCTGCTGTTACAGGATTCACGGGTTATCTATCTTAACTGACCTATAAACCTTGATGATAGTAAATTAGTACTGTCAATAGACTAGTTGGTAATTAAAGAGTTAAACATCCATCAAGCACGTGGGTTATTGCGTGCTGATGCAGAGGAGTAGAGATGTGCGAGAATAGTCTTTCAAATACCCTAAACATAAGGTTTTTTTTCGTTCAAATCATTTTTCGTTTAAAAATTTTAATGTTACACTTTAAAACATATTTTTAAAATAACATCCATGAAAAAATAATACATTGTTTTTTTATTTAGAGCGGAAAACAAATAGTTTATTTTATACTTGTAATTTTTTTAGATTTAGTTTTAATTGTTACATAAAATTTTAGTTGCCAAAAAAGCTTATACAATACAACAAACAATGACCGCAACCGCAGTTATTACTTTTTTTTTCTTCATTTTGTTGAGCTAAATACCCACCTTGTTTTACTTTTCAGGCATGTGTATTATATTTGTGAATTAAATGTAAATATATTATTTATAAAATTGTATATCAGTGGATTTCCAAAGTCACCCGCAAGTACATTTGCATTGTGCATTGAATAAACCAGTGGTTCTCAAACTGGGGTCCAGATGGTGCCAAGGGGGCCCCAGTATTATGACATTTTATAAAATACATTAATTTATCATGAATTCTGTGTAATTAAACCTAAAAAAATAAGGCTACTAACCAACAGCACTACTTTGTATAACTTAATATGTTTTGTTTAATTAAATGTTACAGTTTAGAACAGTTTTTGTCATACATTTTCTTTGGGGGGCCGCGAAGGAATGCACCGTACACAAGGGGGGCCGCACGCAGAAAAAGTTTGAGAACCACTGGAATAAACCCTCCAAAACGGGAAACTGTTACACTGAAAACTAACAACTTTAACACAACAAGGATATAATAACCCAGAATAAACCAAAATTATGAATTTTATATCAAATATTATATAAGTTATGAGCTCATAAGTCCTTAATAGAAAAGGTTATCTGGCATATTTTAAGGCCAAATTAACTCTTTCCCCGCCAGCGTTTTAAAAAAAAGTTGCCAGTCAGCGCCAGCATTTTTCATGAAAAAGTTTACACACAAAAGTTTAATGCCTTCCAGAAAATGTTCTTCTTTAAATATATAAACAAACAATATATCAGATGAAAGAACAGACCCTCTGCTTTCAAACAAAAAAACCCGTTTCATCCTGCCTTCATTATTTCTCTTTTTATCACCTCTCAAATATGGGTAGGTTTCTTCAAAAACACCCAATTTTAAGCAAAAAGCTGAGAAAATTAAATTTTGCGAAGGACTTTTCATAGAGATCAGATGCAGAGCGATCTTTAAAACATACACGGAGTTCTTTCTCTTTTGCGTGAGGCGTTACTTCTGGGTTGTATAAGTTGCGGAAGTGCGTCACCTGCTGGATAATAGCGGTATTGCGGAAAGACGGAAAATCTCGTCATTGCCGGGGAAGCGTTTTCTCTTAATTGACGAGATATCTCGTCAATGGCGGCGAAAGAGTTAAAATGTTTTATTACAAAAAGGTTTTTTTAATCACAGACTTTTGTCATTTATCTGTGTTAATGGTTGCTTGTTTGTGTTTATAGAACTTTGAAATCACGGATAAAAATTCAGGTAGACGGGACCCTGCTCATTTCGGGTCTGATCCCTGAGGATTCTGGGAATTATACCTGCACACCTTCCAACGGTCTCATGACTCCACCCTCTGCTTCAGCCTACCTCAAAGTTAAACGTGAGTACATTGCATATGTGTTGAAAATTTGATAGTTCAACATCAGAAATATTACATTCCAAGGGCCAGATTTACTAAACAGGGCAAGTTAGCGTAAGAGCGCAATTCCAAAAAAGCACCAATGCGAGTGGTAATGTCTGCTGTGGGTTATTTACTAAAAAAGGCACAAATTAAATAACACAGGCGCAACAGCTGATTTCCATGAGAACCAACAGCAGCACAAATTAGTTCAGGGTCGCAAATAAGCAGAGCTGATGCTCCTCAGGTGCGGGTGATCTACTAACGCCTGATGCGCTTGAGTTCAGCACCACTGACTTCAAAGCTCGACACTCTTTATTTAACCGCAAAATGATGACACATGCTGTTAGTAAATCTTGCCCTAAATCTTTAAAACAGGGGTACTGTTTTGAAATACAGTAACAGCTTGATTCACTGTCTCTTAAACATCCCGCGCGAGTGGTACGGATGCCCCGTGAGACGTATCTGCCCGCGGGGATGGGAGGAACCATCACATGCCCGGTTCAAGCTGAGCCGCCTATGATGTATGTAAACTGGACCAATGATGGAGCCTCGTTGGACCTAGAGCAGGTACATCATGAATGTTAATATCATATAATAGCATGCTGTTTCATTTCTTGAAATGATAACTCTTTTCTTCATCTTCAGTATCCAGGTTGGATGGTGAACTCTGAGGGTTCTGTGTTTATAGCCGCAGCCAATGATGATGCAGTGGGCGTGTACTCCTGTACAGCCTATAACAGCTACGGGACGATGGGCCAATCAGAACCCACCAAAGTTATCCTGGAGGTACATATCCACCTTATTTTATCCAGAAATGTCACAATACACTGGAATTCCTTATTTATATTATTTTTCTAAAATCCACAGGACCCACCATCGTTTCGTGTCTCGCCCCGTGCCGAGTACCTGCAAGAAGTAGGCAGGGAACTGATGATACCCTGTCAGTCTCAGGGAGACCCCGCCCCTAACATCACATGGAGAAAGGTGAGAATGCAGTGATTGTATTTCATATTGAAACACAAGGCGACACAATGAATACATTTCTCATAGATGGTGTTGATGCTTTATCATCTGCTGTAGGTTGGCCCCGCCCCTCGTTCACCGTTTACGGTCTTATCCAATGGCTCTCTGGTCCTGAGTCCGCTCACTAAGGATCATCAGGGGGACTGGGAGTGCCTTGCTACCAATCGTGTGGCCACTGTCAGCGTTCCAACTACAGTTTTAGTGCTAGGTAAGAGCAAACAATATAAGGGAGCGTTTTTTTTAATAATGAAAAATAGGTCTAATATATCATGGGGTTCACCTACCGTTCCCTATCTCTGCCTGTGGTTTTAGGCACAAGTCCACATGCTGTTACCTCTGTGTCTGTGGATCCGGGGATAAATCAGGTCAATGTGTCCTGGGAGCCAGGCTTTGATGGAGGTTACACACAGAAATTCACTGTGTGGTCAGTCAACTCAAATTTAATATGACAGTAAAATTTAATTGAGTGTAGCATGCAAACACTACTGCTGCTTTGATACTATGATGATCATTTATTGGTTTTTAATAGTTACATTTTTCTTTCAGGGTGAAGGCCACTATACGAAGGAAACATGAATGGGCATCAATCCCTGTACCAACGTCTAAAGCTTCAATGCTGGTGACAGGACTGCAAGCTAACACTAGTTACCAGTTCAGTGTTCTTCCCCAAAACAAACTGGGCTCTGGTCCTTTCAGTGAGATGGCCACTATCAGGACACTGGGTCAGCACCTTTTTATGCGTTATTTATATCAGTTTCATATCACATACATGGTAAAGAACTGTATGTAGTTCCTTTAAATACTTTATATTAGTAGTGTACACTACTTCTTTATTAATATTTTTCAACAATTTACAATAAAAGTAAACTCATTACAACTACAGAAGCACAGATTTTAACTCTTTCTCCACCAGCGTTTTTGAAAAAGTTGCCAGTCAGCGCCAGCATTTTTTATGATTTTCACAAAAGTTTAATGCCTTCCAGAAAATGTTCTTCTTTAAATATATAAAAATACAATAAATCAAATGAAAGAACAGACCGTCTGCTTTCAAACAAAAAACTTTTATCCTATCTTCATTTGTTCTTTGTTTATCACCTCTCAAATATGGGTACGCTTCTTCAAAAATACCATATTTTGAGCAAAAAGCTGAGATAATTGCGTTTTTGTGAAAGACTTTTGATAGAGATTAGATTCAGAATGATCCTCAAAACATACACTGAGTTTGAACACTTGACATGAGGGGATGCTTCTGGGTTATATAAGTTGGGTAAGAGCGCCACCTGGTTGATAATAGTGGAAATAGGGATTGCTGGAAAAACTCATCATTGGCAGGGAAGAGTTTTCTCTTAATTGACGAGTTAAAGGAATAGTCTACTCATTTTTAATATTAAAATATGTTATTACCTTAACTAAGAATTGTTGATACATCCCTCTATCATCTGTGTGCGTGCACGTAAGCGCTGGAGCGCGCTGCGACGCTTCGATAGCATTTAGCTTAGCCCCATTCATTCAATGGTACCAATCAGAGATAAAGTTAGAAGTGACCAAACACATCAACGTTTTTCCTATTTAAGACGTGTAGATATACAAGCAAGTTTGGTGGTACAAAATAAAACGTAGCACTTTTCTAAGTGAATTTAAAAGAGGAACTATATTTTATGGCGTAATAGCACTTTTGGGAGTACTTCGACTCGGCGCAGTAACACCCTCCCTCTCCCATTATGAGAGTGAGAAGGGGAGCGGACTTTTCAGGCGAGTCGAAGTACTCCCAAAAGTGCTATTACGCCATAAAATATAGTTCCTCTTTTAAATCCGCTTAGAAAAGTGCTATGTTTTATTTTGTACCACCAAACTTGCTCGTATAACTACTCGTCTTAAATAGGAAAAACGTTGATGTGTTTGGTCACTTCTAACTTTATCTCTGTTTGGTACCATTGAATGAATGGGGCTAAGCTAAATGCTATCGTAGCGTCGCAGCACGCTCCAGCGCTTACGTGCACACACACAGATGATAGAGGGATGTATCAACAATTCTTAGTTAAGGTAATAACATATTTTAATATTGAAATGAGTAGACTATTCCAGCAGCATAAATAATTGGCTTTCGTGGAACATGCGTAATTTTCAGTAAACTACACAAAGAATCGATAACAAGTACTTTTAGAGTAGTTTAAAGCAAAATAAACAACAAGTAGATTACCAAATCAAAAACTACAATGAGCTAAGGGGACGTGCACACCAAAGCTTTTTTACGCGGCTAAAAACGCCCGGCGGACAGCTTTATTTTTTTAGCTTACTGCCAGCTGTCTTCAGCTGAGCGCTTTGACTGCTATCATACTTCTGCTTTGTTGTACAATGCACCAGTTGGTTGTTGTGATATTTGCCCCGCCTCTCCTCCACTGTGATTGGGCAGCCGTGTGAGAGCTGAGCTTTTCACCAAAAGTTGAATATTTTCCAACTCTCGGCACTCAGTGGAGCGCCGACTTTCAGCACGGATAAAAACTGCCAGCTGCTGGCTTTTTTAAAAAAACGTTGCGCTTCCATTGAAAACAATTGAAAACCTATGCCGGCCGCTGACGTGAAAGCTTTGGTGTGCACGCCCCCTAATGTTACTGTGTAAAATGTGTACTACATAATGTTAAATACAGGTCAAATCCATGACCGCCATCTTCCCTCGTCTTTAGGAAACCAAAACATTTGTTATTTTTGACGAGGTATTTGTTCAGTTTAGCCGCGGGTGAGACCATTAAACAGAAACCCGGAAGTTAAGTTTCGTCCTGATGCATAACCGCGACAACGCATTATTAATCTTTGTTAATGTTAGTTAATGCCAATACAATAAGATCACCCAGTTGTGTTACCTCAAATTTATTTCAAACCCCTGTCCCAAGCAGTCTAATTTAGTGTGTTATGTATGTTTTTAAATTGCAGCAGCCCCTGCAGAAGCTCCTCCCACTGGGATGACCTCCGTTGTAACGTTGCTCCCTCCCACATCACTGTCAGCCAATCGAACATCAGTGGGGATTATACTGCAGTGGTTGCCACCTGCTGAAGTGTCTCCAGCAATCACCGCTATTGTCCTTCAGGCAAGGCGGGAAAAAGGGGAGTGGCTCAGTCTGTACGAAACGATTGCTGTCAATGCGACAGAACTGATCGTACAGGGACTGGCAAAGGTAAAATGTTTAAAGAGTTTATGAAGTGTTGAGAAAGTGATAGCTAGGTGTGGAATGGCCCTTATGTTTGCAATTTTCTTTATAGGACTCCAACTATGAGCTTCGTCTTTTATCTCGCAGAGACAAGCTGATCGGTGTGCCCAGTGAATCGATTTTGATCTCCACTAAAGGTGAGGCTAAATCAAAAGTCATGAGAAAGAACAGGCATATGTTTAAAGAAGATTAATACTTTTTGGGTCACCCCAAAGACGCCTACCACAAAATATCAGTACTCCATATCTTGCTCTATATAATTGAACATGAAACATATTGTATGTATAGTGATTTGCTTTGACAGTCACATCACACACCAGTTTTGCATTCACTGTTGACAGACACTCAGATGGTTGACACATTGCACATGTTTATTTGTGTTATCTGTGGCTTTCAGGTATGGAGATGTATCCAGCTCCACCCAATCTGCTGGCCTCTGTTCCTGAGCCCCTGCTTGCTGGGGTGATTGGAGGCGTGTGTTTTCTGTTTGTTGCCATCATCCTCTCTCTGGTGACAGTTTGTGTTAGAAACAGAAGAAAAGATCAAGGGCGAAGGAAGAAGAAAGATGGTAAAAGCAATGATAAGCCAAAAACATGCCATAAATTTAAATATAACATTTTTATAAGAACCGAAGATACATTCCTTAAAATGCTGTTTGATGCTTTTAGCATGCTGCTAAAGTGCCCAAACATATTGAACATGCATTATCTATGGCTATAATTGTATAGACATGTAATGCATCAAAAACTAATACAACTAAACATTGACATTTTTTAACTGTCAGTGGTGTTGTCATGCATGTCATCTATGTTCATCATCTTTTGATTCATTGTCTGTGGCATGATATGAACTTTGCACCCTCCCCACGTTTCAGATATCCCCCCTGCCTTCCAGAAGAGTCTGTCTCCGCAGTAAGTGTTAATTTTTGCTATGCATGTGTCACACCTATGCCTCATCTTTGTTAATGTACTACAGTCAGCATTTTTCAAGTGATAGCCGTATTTCGTTCACGTTATAATCTTTATCTGTTATTGTTTTCTCATTTTTCCACTTTTCAGAGTTGGCTCACCTTCTGACAGCCCGGACAGTGTGCTGAAATTCAAGTTATGCCCTCTAAATTTCTTTCCTAGCTCATCTTCTTCCGATCGTTCAAACCGTTCCTCCTTCAATAAGGGCAGCCGCAGTGAGGACCAGGATCAGAAAAAGCAGCTTCTTTCCTCACCATCTCCAACTCCATGCTACACTCAATTTGAGAGCCACTTTGGGGGCTCTCCATCATCCACATCTGCCATTGAATCCATATCCAGAGGTCCTGATGGCCGCTTTATTATTCAACCATCCCTTAAAAACTCTAGTCCAACTCGCATCAACAAAAACCTTGAAAAAGAATTCACACAATCCCCTGCTAGAGCCTGTATTGAAGGGAGTAACAATGGATCCAACGAATCAAATTCTGTAAGTTCAGAGAGGAGTGGACGGAGAGAGAAGTCTTCAGCATTGACACTGGTTCCTCCAGACCAAGAGAGACCCCCTCAGTCCCCTGGAAGGGTCAAGGCAATGGCCCGAAACTTATCGCGCCATGGCTGCTTTTATTCAGATGATGAACAGGGTTTCTCTGAGGCTTTGCTGGAGGAGGCCAGCTTTTATTCTGACCCCAGCGAAAAGAGAGTCAGTGACTCACTAAGAAAATACCGGAGTGTCGGCCATAAGGATGACATATTCCCGAGCTTAACCAGGAGAGCCCGAGCCTTGGAGAAAGAGAGGCTGTTTTATCAGGCAGGATACAAGCCTATTGGTGGAGACAGCCAGCTTACAGAGCCCAGCACTATGATTTCTCAGCTTGATGGAGAACAAGAGGAAGACAACTTAAGCAAATGCCTGAGGCTAGTGAAGGAGCGCGAAGAAATGGAAAGGGAGCTAGAGCACTACACAACCAGCCGAAGGGCACAGGTACATGAGAAAGAACAGAGGCGGGCCAAATCTGTAAGCCCTTTAAGAAAATGGACAGGTGCTGAGTCTGAGGATCCCATTTGGAAGCATCAAAAGATCCATTTACGGCAAAAACCACGACCGAGCAGCTTGGCCCAGCATGTCTCAGATTATAGGAGGGGCTGTTATTTCGGCAACACCAGCAGTCCAATGGAGAGGTTACTCCCATCATCTCCCTTATACATTCAATGGGACATAAGTCCTGTGACTTCCCCTACCAGTTTGGTGCCAGTGCAGAGCCTTTCAGAAGGAAACACTCCTCGCTGCCTGTATCCTCACGGACCTCATAAAGATACTCCCAAAGAAGAAGACTCTGTAGAAGCAGACATCACATGTTCATCAGCAACCCTGTTCACTTCTCTTTCACTTCGGCCTTTCAACAGTAATAGTCTCTCTCCCATTAGAACTGACCTGAGCAGAGCTCAGAATAGATGCTCTGAAAGATCCCTAAAAAGGGACCAAGACATACCCAACAGGAATTTAGCTGAGGATGATTGCATGCGAGAAAAGAAAAATGTAACTGATGTTCCAGCATGTGGTTCATCATCGCCACTGAGTCTTCAACCACCAGAGTTGCACCATGTAATGGCAGGGCGAAATGAAGACCCTAGCCATGGCCCATTTTACTCTGACCTTACTGACATAGAGGATCTAAGAAATGAACAAAGAGTCAGTCTTAGCCATACTCCCTCAGGTTGCTCTACATTGCCTTATGATCATCTGAAAGTAGGAGCAAAAAGAAACATGGTTGTAAATGATGAACCCAGCTCCCTGTTGCAATACAATGAGCAAGAAAGGGAGGGAATCAGGGCTCGATCCCGAAAGAGTGACAAATGTGTTTTCAGTGATAGTCGGATATCTCCCTTGACCCTGTTTGAAAATGAGGTTGAAAGTGACAGGTCAAATTTCTCTAGAATGTCTGAAACAATGAAAGTCAAAGTTGCTCCCCAACCAGCCAGGATGTCCCCCATCCAAACCAGTAATATCCTGGAATATTTGAGTCTTCCAGGTTTCATTGAAATGAGCGTAGATGATCCTGTAGAAGTGACTGAGCCTTCAGAAACCATTGAGCCCAGTGAACAACCAGAAACAGGGAAACTGTTTGGAGATGAACCAGATGTTGTTCCCAAAATTTGGGATAAACATGATGAAGACCACACCATCACCATTAGTCATCGAAATGCTAATGTTTATGAGTCTAGCACCCAAATAATTCCGATGGGACATTCTAAACCTGGGAGTATTTTAAATTCTGAACCCTGCACACAATTACAAGCAGGACATTCACATGCTAAAGCAGGCACTTTAGAGGCAAGCTGTAAAGGTTTGTCTTCACATAAACCGAATGAAGAGAGTTCTAAGCCTTTACTTTCTCTGAATACATTAGGGTCTCCAAGACAGGACTGTAGTAAACGTAGTCCAGCAGAGACATTAATAAACACAGCTAAAAGTATGGTAGCAATAGTTTCCAGTCCTAAATATGCTGAAAAAAGTTCAGACTCTACATCTGAACAACCTCATAGACCTCAGGGTGAGAGAAACAGGATATCCTCACGAATCTGTCAAGCTCCCATGCCTTTAATGAAGAAGTCACTTAGCATTGGTCCATGTCCGACCCTATCTCAAGTTGGGCAGCCTCGTCCTTTTCTCAAGAAGTCCATTAGTTTAGGTTTCCCTCGATGGGAACATCATGAAAATCCAAGACCTTATATCTCAGAGACCTGCTACAGAGATGAGTTTCTACATCCAAATGTAAAGGTTAAATCGTGTAGTTTGGGTCATAACTCTGCACGATACTATCCAATGTCAGGTCCATTATGGCGAGGGCCAGTGCCCTTTCCTCCAAGATTCATGGAACCATCCCTTTCTTCCAGACGGGAGTTAGATCCACGTCGACAGCCAGCCATCTTTCCAAACATCTCCAGGTGGCCTCTGTCCTATCAGGAGACGCTTAGGTCAGTTCAACATAAGTATATCCCTCAAGACCCTCCTCGACCGTTTGGCCCACCCAGACCGGTGGCCAGGGGGAACTATCTGCATCCCACAGAACCCAGAAGGGGTCTGCAAAGGCCTTTCCTTCCCAGGGGTTACAGCTGGCCCTCACCATATCAAACAGCTTTTCCCCTACGAGAGCAGCACTTTCCAAGAGAGGTCGACAAGGGGATGAGTGCAGGCAGGGTTTGTACAGAGACAGAGGGCAGGGATATAAGGGGCGAAGGGGGTAGAACCAGTTTCGCCAGCCAGAGCAGTGGAAGGGGTAGTGTGGGCCCATATGGACACCTACGCCAGTCTCTCTCAATTACGCCAACCTTACTAAGCTCACCAGAGACCACTGAGGAGAGTGAGAGACACAGGGCAGACTCAGACCTTCGAGAGCAGAAATCCAAAAGGTGAAGCTGATACACAAACACATCTGAGGCAAGATCTCAGCTTAGATGAAGTAGGATAGTTCCCATTGTCTTGTTTTGTCTGTCGTGTGTTTATACCATTTTTTGTAAATCTCACTGTGCATTGTGTGTGTATGTGTGTGTGTAGAAGAAATACCTCTGTAGATGAGAGTTACGAATGGGATGCTGTGGAATACTCTATGGATCCCTCTATCCTGGAGGCCACGAAGATGGGCTTTGGGGGGGCGGGCAGGGAATTGCGGGAAGATCTGCCCCCTTCCACAGCTGGCCTCCAGGACAACCAGAGTAAACGTAAGTACTTGATCCTTCAGCTCTTTTGCCATGTTTATTTAATCACCAAATGATGTATTGCATGAACTTTTCCCATATTTGGCACTCCTCCTCATCTCTCCTCTTCTTCCTTACTCGCTCCTTGCACTCCTTTCCTCTCTCATCTTAGGCCTACATTCCATCAGCCTTCCCTTAGTACCCCAGCCTCCACAGCGGCGGTATAATCGCTCCCTCAGCGACGCTCGCTTCAATGCCCTGCGTCAGGAGTTTCAGGAGTACCGCAGAGCCCAGGAATCCCAAGACCCTTGCATCCCCCCTGACCCAGACTCCGATTCCAGTTCTGCACTGCTCTGACAACTTTAGCCCGGTCCGTTACCTCCCTGCTGTTCCAAACTTGTATGACTTAATTTAAAAGACATTTTAATGACTGGACCTTTGCATGGATTCAATATAATGGCAAGACATTTCATGTTTTTAAAGCGAAGCAGTGTGTCAACGAGTGGTTAACGGATTAGTTGTAGTGAAAAACAACTACATTACTTGCATTGCTATTCTTGTATAAGCAATGCAAAGTGAACCTAAGATGGTGCCTGGCATGATTTTACTCTAACATTGCATATTGGATAGAAGGCAATGCCGTTGTACTGAATCCACCCAACCGGACATTCGTTATTTTTTTTTAAGTCAGTCAGTCATATAGGTTCAAAACAAGTTGTGGGTTAGTAAATGAGGACAGAATTTTCTGTTTTGGCTTGTTTTAAGTGTTTGCTTCACTTTGTGCGATCAGCAGTGGATGCACCTTTTGCTGTGATATTTAAACTCACATTTTTTACTAGTAGGTCACTAACCTACAAGCTTTCTTTTTGTTTTTAGAGCATCCTCAAGAAGATGAATTAAAGTACAAACCAGAGAAATTCTGAGTGATCCAAGCATTCTTACTTGATAGCATTGAGACGCTTGATGCACAGTCATCTGCCTAAAGCTACTAAATGAAAAGCCTCACAAGGTCCATTCACTTCCTAATGGTTTTGCTAAACTTGAAATGTTTATATGGGCTGAAGTTTTGTATCTGTCTCTTGTTAATGTTTGTATTAATCTGTACGTCTTTAATACTGTCCAGACTACTAGCTGTGAATACATGTTGTGTATGTTTCTAAAAAAGAAACAAACTACATGTTAAGTATTAATGTTATTTTTTGTCAATGTTAACAGACTCTGGAAAATAACCAAACCAAAACAACAGCATAGTTGGCTTTGACAATCCAATACAGCAACCAACAAAACTGTTCATATTTCAAACAACTCTAATATATTGTTGACATATCTGACATGTACATGAATACATGCAGTTCTGTTTACTGTGTTTATATTTGAACACATTCATTGTTTCTCCTCAACCTGCTCAGTTTTTACTTACCAAATTCTTACTGTAAAGTGAAGTATTTAAAGCATGGCCGAAACAACTTTACATTAATGTACACAGTCGTTCTTGACAAGATGTCAGTGTGTTCTTTGTATTGTACATATTGTCGATTTTTAGGTTTCTTCAGATTTTTATGAATGTTTTAAGAAAACATTTATCTACAGTATCTTATATTTAAGATGTCGCTGTACATTTTTGTAATACATGTTTTTCGACATTTGAGAAAGAATTATACAGTTTTGTAAGAAGTGTTTTATATGTATTGCATTTTTATGTTGTTACTCATTTTTATATGATTGTAAAATAAAATGAAGAGTTCAGATGCAAAACACTCTAAGCGCAGACATGTTTTCTTGTAAATTAGCTTTTTTATCAGGCTCTTACGTTTACGTTCAGTAATTTTACTTTAATGGCAATTCAAAGGTTATTGGTCAGTAATTGAAATGCCGTATTTTCACAAGTGCATGCATGCTTTTATGGCAAAAACCTTTACTTCTTTGGTCAAGAAACAGTGAACAATTGCAAAATCACTAAAGATGTAACTAGAAACTTGCAAATGATGAAAGTCAGAATGTAAAAAAAAACTTTGGCACACATAAGTTCTCAAAGGGGACTCAAGTTTGAATGTGATTCACGGTTGTTTTGCAGGTGATCATTCATCTAATTCATTTTTCATGCACTTGAAGGACAAGTGTGTACCACCATGTTTGAAGGTGCATTGAAATAATCTGTTAAATTGTTCTCTGATATCTACATAGAAGGTAAGTAGCTTTATTAAGTGCAAAAATAGCCAGAGACAGTTTTACAACCCTAGGATTTGCCTTTAGAATAAAATGGTCTATTATTACCTTATTTGAAAGGGTCATGAATAATAATGTTGAGCTCTGCTCTGATTGGCTGTTTCTCAGAGCAGCTCCTTCAGGAGCTCTGTGTGTGTGTGTAAACAGACCTTATGTTGGAATGAAGATACTGAATTTTATTTATAATAATCAATTGTTTGGAGATTGTTAAAGGAAGTTTCAGACTAAATGTTAGCATATAGCATTAATTAGCATATAGCGCTAACTCAGCAGTCACAACTTTGTTTTTAGCATTGTAACAACATTGTAATTAATTTAATGTGTAATTTAATGTTGGCGGTGTACATCTTGACTGTAACGTCACAGTCTGTGTTATGTTGAGATTGGTCTGTTTTCCAGCGCTCCTTTGCATGCACAAGGTTTACATTAGAAGGAAGAAACGATCGTGTTTGAGGCTTACGATATCTCATTACCATATACATAACTCTTATTATGCCTAGGTAAATACATCTTTCCATTCTACGGCACCTTTAAAAGTCAAAGCCCACCATTGAAGTCACACATACAGGTAGCATTGCATGCTTTTCTTTATTTACTCTCTGTATGCCCACAAATAGCAGGTTCGGGTCAACCTAAAAGTTACGTCTGAAAGCCTTCTGTCTTGATTCAGGAGAATTACTTGGCAGTCATACGCATGACGTGCTTGACCATGTTTCCAATACCGTCAAAGATGTAATGATAATGATAGTCGGTCTCCCACATGAAGGTTGGAGTGCTGATGACCTTGTTCTTCTCGTCCACATGAACCTCGTGAGACGGACAGTTAAAGACAATATTTTGTCAGGACATCATTGACATGCCTATAGATTTAAGTCGCACTCTGTAGTTCTTTCTAAAACTGAGTTCTGCTTTGTTTGTTTACATTTTAAGATAAATTATCATCAATTTGGATGAAAGCATCTGCTAAATGACTGAAAATAAATGTAAAATGTGTTCCACAAGTGACCACTGTTATATCAGCCAAACATAAAAATTATTGAATGCACATTTCCATCACAATTCATTTGTTTTGTCTTGACTCATTGAAAGGATATATAAGGTTCACGGTTGTTGTGACGGGCACCCATGCTCTTCACCGCTTGCACCATGTTAGTGTTTGGCCACCGACCCCAGCGGCTGCTTTCATCACGCTCGTAACCCATCGTGATCTCTAGACTGGGCAGCACTCGACAGGCCAGGAGAGGAGCCATGCTAGCCAAACTTTAAAGAAAATCTCATTTAATAGCCCAACGTCAATTATTCCTTTACATGTTTTTTTAGAATTAAAGAGATTGGTCAGCTAAAATACTGAAATGGGTAGGTGAATTTATGAAAATACACTTGCTCTACAGCAGGAGTTTTCAAACTGGGGGCCACCAGGAGGCTAGGAGGTCCCCAGAAAATTTCTGAGAAAAAAAGCTTTTTATCTATCTAGTGTGTTTCTAGTTCCTTTCTTGTTCCTTATTACAGTTGCCTTTATCTTACTTACTTTGGCTTGCAAAATTCCTTGTAAACTTGAGTTGCTAAAGTACAAATAAATTTGAATGGATTTTTTTTCCTTAGGTTTATACATCTAGCCACTTATAGCCAATTATATTTGTTATATGTTTGATGAATATATTTTAGGTAGGGGTCCCTCACAAAAGGTTTATCATATTTGGCGTGTCCATGGTTCATAAAGTTTGAAAACCCCAGCTCTACAGAACTAAATATGGATACTATACTGTATATTCGTAGTTATAGGTACCCAATTGGTTTGCGAGCACGATGAAATTCCTTCAGAATCCGTTCTACGTCATTATTCAGCTTGCAGTCTTTCCCATCTTTGTTGAAGGTGGACCTGATTTTGAAATGTACATATCAGTAAAAGTCAACTGGAGCCTTTCAAGAGCATCTAACATGTTTTCATGTAAATTAGCATTTTTTTAATCAAACTCTTAACAGATTCTGCCAATAAGTCTGTATTTCTGGATGACCTGAGGCCAGGATTGAGAGGATTTGAAGCGAAATTATTTGATGAACGTATAATGTGTGCCAAGAGCATTCGGTTTATCATCGCATTTTTGACGGTAGTGTCAAAAAGAAGTAATATCTTGCAATCCTTGAAGTAACTTTCTCAATTCATCTTATCGTATTAAATCTGAATATTATAAACAGTGTTGAGGAAAGTTACTTTTAAAAGTAATGCATTACAATATTAAGTTACTCCCCTAAAAAGTAACTAATTGCGTTACTTAGTTACTTTTTATGGAACGTAATGCTTACATTACTTTTAAGTTACTTTTGCTTTACTTTTTCTTACTTTGCAGGTGTTTTTTATGACTGAGAAGTTCTGCATTCAGAAATTGCATATTTCTAATGTAAAAATGTCAAGCTCTGGTCTGCCATCTCCATTTCTGACTGAAACTGTTAACGCATAGAGTGCGTAATTCTACGTGAATACGTTCAGTTTAATGCAGTACATTGTTTTTTACATCTAATTAATTCAACTGAAAAGTAACTGCATTACTTTAAAAAAAGTAACTCAAATATTAATGTGTACATTTTTAACGTAATGTGTTATTTTACTTGTTACTTCAGAAAAGTATTATTACGTAATGCACATTACTTGTAATGCTTTACCCCCAACACTGGTTATAAAGGTCACTGTCTGTACCAAACCCAGCAGGCATATGACTGACCCTCAACGTTGAAATAAGATTGAAATAATGTCAGTTCTTGTTTGAGTGTTAATGCATCAGTTAAATGCTAAACGGTTGCAAAAGGTTAATGAGATGCTTAAAAATCAACGTTAAATTTGGTTGAAATCATTTTAGTTGTTTGTTCAACGTTGATTCAATTTGCAAAAAAAAGGTAATTCAACGTTGTTTCACCATGTCAAGGACATGCCGGCTGGGAAATGTTGGAGCTCTGATTTGATCTGTAACTGCTCTAGGATCAGACATGGATTAGTGTCATTCACTGCATTGGATTTCCTCTTAGACATTTGTGTGTTGATGTAATGAACGATAAGAGGATTTTCACTTCATGAATACAGGTGGCTAATAGTGATAGAGGTGGGTCATCACAAATAAAGATTAACCGGATCATACAGTATATGTGTGTGCATCTTTCCTGTTGGGATATGCAATTGATTTAGGATTTGCATTAAGATTAAAGAGCGTCTCTCACAGGTTCTTGACTATTCCATGCCCTCCAGGGAAGATGACGGCATCAAAACTGTTGACATCGAGTTTGGACAGGTCGTTCATCTGCGTCATACCCTGACCGTGACTGAATCGAGCCGATTCGATCATCATGTTCCTGCAGAGAAGAAACTTATATCTGAATCCTGAAAATATCCTGGTTGGTTTTTTTTATGCACTGAATCATTACCATATTCATACCATAGTATTTACATGGCACTCCAAAGTACTTTAAAGCATACCATGATATAATCATTGTACACTGTTGTACTACAGCTGTTACTGGGGCAGCACCCTTTTAAAAGGTCCTATATGTACCATGAGTAGTGTGGTATAAATTAACATAAAAGGTAGTTAAGAAATGGATTAAGTGATGTTCACCTGTTGTCACCAGATGAGGGCTGCATCTTCATGTGGTCCATAACATGCATCTGCTGTTGGTTGGGCGCAAAGATCTGAAAACGGGCTCCATTTCGGCTCAGATGGTACATGGTGCTTTAGAAACATGCATAAAAATGCACTTAATTTTCTAAATATTCAATTATTCGAGATGCTAATAATTTTAAATGACGGTACGAATTTGTCTACACTGGACATTTTTATGCAATTTCTTGTAAATTCACACTTACTAGGTGGCTTCATGGACATCAGTGCCATCCCACCAACCACAGCCTGAAAAAACCTTGAACGGCAGTTATACAGTAGTTATATAAACCAAGACTTTACTAAACCAAAACCTCCATCTATGCATTTGGTTTCCTCTAACTTTTGCATCTTGATCCTATTACCACAGCTACGTTGGTGTTGCCCCAGTTGCCCCAGTCTCCGCCTTGATGCATCAGACATGCAGACTGGCGCGCCAGCGCAACTGCAGTTTGCTTGGCAAGGAGTGCGCGTGATGCCAACATCTTTGACTCTCGAATTTACAGAAGTAGACAAACAGAAAGTAACAGGTGGTGACACGAGGTGCCCTGCAGAGTGAACCCGGTCTGTCCAATCTTGCTGCAAGAAAACTCAGGTCTTATATACCAAAGTTTTAACCTTAGACGTCACCTCGTAAGCTGTTTCTGAGAAGATAAGATCATTTGTCTGAGAGACTTTTTTCCTTTCTTCACTGCCTACCTAATAATACCTTACTTCATTATCTTATTACCGTAAGTCACTTCTGTGCTACTGTGGCCAGCTGATGACCCGTACTTACTCATTAAACAGACGTCTGACCATCTGACTCATGGACTCACATCAGATCTCCAAATGTTTTATAAGCCGTTTGTAATACAGTATATTTTATATATGCATGTAAATGTAAAGATATGCAAACAGTTGGCAGTAAGTCGTTCTTGCAGATCTTTCTCTTCTGTGGATTTAGTTGGCCCTTTCATGTTATCCCAGACCTGATAATGTTGAGATCAGGCCTCTTGGGCTCAAACCATCTGTTGCTTTTTTACAAATGACTTTGAAATCTACAATTGGTGTCTCCTGACACACCAAAGCTATAAAGATCATCTAAAAATATGCAAAATAACCATATTCAATTGTAAGCCAGCTAATTTGAAAAAAAAAAATGGTCCCAAGCTGTCACTGGGGCAGTACGCTTTAAAAAGGTCCTGATTTGTACCACTTAGGTATAGATATGTACACTCTTAAATGTTGGGTTATTTTCTACCCAGCGTTGGGTAAAAAAGGATAAACCAAACCCAATGTGTTGGAATTTAACCTATGTTGGTTTATTTTAACCCAAAATGCTGGGTTGTTTTAACCCATTGTTGGGTCAAATATATTTTTTGCGGTTGATTTAACCCAATTGCTGGTTAGAAAATAACCTAGCATTTTTGACATTTGATACAAATATGCACCTTTGAGGTATTAAACTTTTTAGGTGCAAAGGTGTACTTTTTGTGTTACGACACAGTCAACATTCATTTCATCGACACCATCACATTTCTTTGCATTTGGGCGATTCTCACAAAATCCAGACTTATAAGATTAAGGTCTGAACTTACTATAACCATTTTTAGAGGATTTAAAAAATATTTCCTATAGAATTATTTACATTTTTAAGATTATCATTATCAAAATTATCATTACCGCAACATGATATTACATTCAATATATGCATTTCGGTAATGAGAACTAAAAAGTTGTCTAGGTACTATGACAAACAAAATTTTAACTTTTATCTTGAGAGAAAAAAAATAAGAACTGCTTACCTGGTAGCCATCTTGAGTGTCACAGTCAATTATGTCCCTTCCAACTATTATTTTTTGACAATGTTAGTTCATTGAGGGCTTAAACAATGATTGAAAATAGTTGCAGAGGATGAGAAAATTGGTCTTGGACACATTTATATTCCTTATTATTGTCTCTACATTTACCAATGATCACCAAATACCACATGTTTCTTTGCTGTAAATGTTTATAACATGCACTGAAGCTTTTTATTTTTTAGATTTTTTAATTATAAATATCTCCATGTCAAAGAACCCAAATCCAGTCATGGACACGTTGCGGTAATGAAAATTTTCCCCTTAAATATGGAAAAAACAACCAAATTGTATAATGTCATTTGAAATCATGTGCAAAATAGAGATGTTTGTAGCTGTATGCTTCTTATTTTGATACTCTTACTTTGCATTTACTTTTTTATCAAAATGTTTCATGACACCTCATGAGTCTAATTTCGCGAGAATCACCCATTTGTGTCTTTCTCAGTTAATGAAAACTCCAAAGAAAATGTGTTCAAATGTATTTATTGTGTAGACTGAATTAGAGAAACATTTTAAACATTGAATGAGATACTGGACTGTAAAGCCCATTACTTAATAAGATTCTTAAACCTGGTAATTCAGTGTGGTGTCTGAAGGTGATCAACTTTGGCGATGATCCAACAAGATAGTTGAGTCGACAGATCCTTAAAAAAAACAGCAGACACTTCTCATCATCCAGAAGACGGAAACTCAGTGAAAACTGATATTAACCCATAACTGCATGTGTGCAAGTGTGAGTTATATTTCATTTATTTACAGTATCGGATTTGCGCTCATCTCTGAGTTTGTTGTGATCATCCTTTAGGAGAATGAGCAGCTTATTTATCATCCTGGACGTTTGGCTGCAATCCTGGAAAGTTTCTTACTTAGTTCATTAGGGAATCCTCCTGTGTTAGCTCTCTATAAAAATACAGACTTCACCTGCGTTTCTTCTTCCTTAAAGGTGCCGTAGAATGGAAAACTGTATTTACCTAGGCATAGATGAATAATAAGAGTTATGTACATGGTATTTGTTTCCTCCTTCTAATGTAAACCTCATGCATGCAAAGACCGCTTGAATACAGACCAATCTCAACATAACACCAACTAGGGCTGGGTATCGATTCAGATGTTCCAGATTGATTCGATTTCGATTCACAGGCTATCAAATCGATTCGATTTCGATTGTCGATTCAATTTTCGATTCCGATTCTCGGATAGATTTTTATACTTGATTCTCGATTCAACTCAATGAATATAGATTTAATATTACTACAGAATGTCACCTCTGCATTACAAATCACGCATATAGCTTTGTTCTTGCTCACAACACTTTCGTCGTTGTCCTGCCAGCGAAATCTAAAATGCTTCATACCACTGACTTTTTATGTGAAGGTGGCATGAACGTCAATGAAGCACCTGAAACCACAATTTTAAGCACTGAATTAATGAATGACAGGTTCGCCTCTCGCTCTTTCGTAACATCGCGCAAGGCAAAAAAGAGGGTGACATCTAGTGGAGAAGACTATTTATTAATTAACGTTCAATGTTTGCGGAAATAAATATGGGGAAAAAATCGATTTGTAGCCATTGAGAACCGATTTTGAATCGACCACATAAAAAAAGATTAATAAAAAAACTTTTTTGCCCAGCCCCAACAACATTAAATTATACATGAAATGAATTACAATGTTGTTACTATGCTAAAAACAAAGTTGTGACTGCTGAGTTAGCTCTATATGCTAGTTTATGCTAGCGTTTAGGCTGAAGTTCTACCATTGACTTTACAGTTACGTTATGCAGGTTCATACTGAAAAGAGAAACACACAAACTTACCACTCAGAAACGTCCAACAACAATCTACAAACAATTGTTTTTATCTCAAATTCTGTATCTTCGTCTGATGGAGACTCAAACATAAGATCTGTTTGCAAACACACAGAGCTACTGAAGGAGCTGCTCTGAAAGAAACAGCCAATCAGAGCAGAGCTCAGCATTATTATTCATGCCCCTTCCAAATAAGGTAATAATAGACCATTTCATTCAAATGATAAATCCTAGGGTTGAAAATGGACATGTTAAATCGTCTCTGGTTTATGTTTGCACTTAATAAAGCCACACACCTTCTGTAGATATCAGAGAACAATTTAACAGATTATTTCAATGCATTCTGTGGCACCTTTAAAGACATGTTGACATGATGCATTTGTCTGCTATGCTAAAAATAGAAATGTCTCATTAATTGCAATTCCAAGACCTTCGAATCATTGAATGACAAACTGTACTGCAAAACTGAAAATATCACATTTAGTTGTATTTTATTAATCTTTTTTTACAGAATATCAAAGTTAAGAGTTCACAGTTCCTCTAAGACGCATTTTGTGCATGTCTTGTGCCTTTCTCTGACGGTCTGACATGGTGCTGCTGAAGTCACGTTTGATGGCTGGCAGAAGTTTCTCCACGGTTTCACCTCGGTTGCTCTGGTGTCTAAAGGTGAAAATGACAAAAATATGATCATTATGCCTATAGTATGCTGCTGACAGATGTGATAAACACAACCTACAGTTTTTTTGGCAGTGGTCTGAGAGGTAATTTTCGAAAATGTTGAGAGGTATCTGCCCTGAAAGAAAGAGGTAATGATGTTTTACAAACACACTGTTAATTGTATTGTGAGTAAATAGGGTGAACCTCACAAAACCTGTCCACACAAACATGCTCGGGTCACACTTGACTTAAAAATTGTGTTGGTGTATTTTAAGTGTTGGCAGGTTTTGTGAGATTCACCCCACTGATCTCACGGAAAGTCATGTTATAGGCACGCCAAATTAGATTAATTTATTCGTGTCCATGGCACGAAATTCCGCTTTTTTCATGCCTTGAGCACAAATGTCTTTTTCCTGACATTTCTCTAAATAGTTTTTCGTGTCTGTTGCACGACTATCTTTTTCGCTTCATTTTAGGTATTGTTTTCTCATAGTTTTTTCCTATTTTCTTACCATTGTCGGTTGGGGTTAGAATCACTTTCTGTTACATTTTTAGACATCCTAACCCAAACCCCAACTCTAACCCCATGCAACTCCAGGTGAGAATAGTTTTAAAAGCGGAAGAAAAACATGTAGAAACCAAGCGTGCCGCACAAACACTGAAAAGTGAAGCCAAAATGTCTCGATCGCCCCCCAGTGACTGGTCCCAGTATAGGTCATAAACCCCGCCTCCCCCATGTTATTCAATGGGCTTGACCAGGGATGTCCAATCCTGCTCCTGGAGGGCCTGTGTCTCTGCAGAGTTTTATTCCAACCCTAATCAAACACACCTGATCCAGCTAATCAAGGTCTTACTAGGCAGATTAGATACTTTGAGGCAGCTGTGGTGAGGGAAGTTTAAGCTAAACTCTGCAGGACACAGGCCCTCCAGGACCGACTTTGGACACCCCTGGGCTTGACCAACTAAACAATTTAATTACACTTTCTTTAATTATCTTTTTTCCGAAGCTGGTTTCTGTCATTTACTGTAGTTTTTATCACGCTGATGTAAATCCAAGTGTTTGTTTTTAAAATAAGTTTGTTTTTAGTTAGTTAGTTAATGCTATAAAAACGGTGGTGTCACATCATGATTGACAGCTATGATATGCGCATTCTGCGAGAGCAAGGGCGGGGCCTTGATTTCGCGGCATTACTTCCTGCTCACTAATAGACGCTGCGTCCGAAAACTCAAGGCAGTGACTCGTTGCCTCGCTGCCTCATGAGGAAATGACTTCGGAGGCATGAAGGCAGCTCAGAGAAAGACTTTCGGACACACTTAAAAGGCAGCGTGTTTGAAATTTAAACAGAGAGCGCCTTTGTGATAACTAATCACATATTTGAAAACTACAATACTAATTTCTTGCTAGAAATGCAATTAAAAGGTGTAAAAAGTGAAAATCTACCTTTATTTACACTAAATTGGTGGTCCAGTCACGTCCTTGGGCGCCATTTTATTTTTTCGAACTCGACCGGGCTCGACCAATCACATTCTTAATGTACGTCCACGCATAGGTATCTCAGGAGACAGGAAGTAAACCAAACATTGAATTCGGACATGCCTTGATGCCTTCCTACCTTGGAAAGCTGCCTCAGAAGGCAGCAATTTAGAGTTTTCGGACGCAGCCAGAGACAGAGCGCAGTTATGCAAACCTGAAAACCACGCCCACCGGGGGAAAACAATCCAACCGTCTCCATTGACTTTGTATTGCGAGAGGCTGCCTCCTTGTCATTTCTGGCTTATAACAAAAACAGAATAATGCCTAAAAGCTGCAGTGTGATAATGTGTACAGCTAACAAGCCAAACAACCCAGAAATAAGTTTTTATAAGCTGTCGAGCCGTAAAACCCAGCCTTTAAGGAGAATAAAGTGGATGGCCGACTACGTTTCCCCCTATTGGACGCAGTCACACTAATAGAAGTACTATGAAAAGTTGCCTGTTTCCACTTTTGTGTCTTTAAACGCTCGTTTTTTTGGGGTCGACAGCTTATAAAAACTTATTTACAGATTAAACTTAAAAACAGAATAATACCTAAAAGCTGCTGTGTGACAAGGTGTACAGCTAACAAGCCAAAATACCCAGAAATAAGTTTTTATAAGCTGTCGACTTCAAAAAACGAGCGTTTAAAGACACAGAAACGGATACAGGCAACTTTTCATAGTACTTCTATTAGTAGAAATGCGTCCACTAGGGGGAAACGTAGTCGGTGATCCACTTTATTCTCCTTAAAGACTGGGTTTTACGGCTCGACAACTTATAAAAACTTATTTCTGGGTTCTTTGGCTTGTTAGCTGTACATATTGTCACACAGCAGCTTTTAGTCATTATTCTGTTTTTTGTTATAAGCCAGAAATGACAAGGAGGCAGCCTCTCGCAACACAAAGTCAATAGAGATGGTTGGAATGTTTCCCCCCCGGTGGGCGTGGTTTTCAGGTTATGACGCGCTGCGCTCTGTCTCTATGTGCAGGACTGGTCACGAAATCGCTACTGCGCAGACTCAAGACCCAAGATGTCAGCGCGGTATCGGGACACTGGCAGCTTCACTTTTCACCAACGGAAGAGAGCGAACGGGCGTCATCCATCTTTTTTAACAGTCTATGGTAGAAACCAATACATAAAAGTACATCCAAACCCCAAATCTGACCCCAAGCGACAATGATGTCACGAAAAAGACAATCGTGCTCAAGGCATGATAAAAAGCTGAATTACGTGCCATGAACATAAATAAATTACTCAAATTTTGCGTGACTATAACACGACTTTCCGTGAGATCATATTGCCGAATAAAATAGCAGCGCACCTTGCATTATCACAGAGACTGGCCTTTGCGAGTGAGATGGCTTCCATGGATGATTTCTTTTTGTTTAACACGATGTCTCTGAGGATATTCTTAACCCGTACAAGCTAAGATCAAGATCAGGAGGGGTCATTTATTCATCCTTCTCACTGAAATATTCATGCTATAGATCCTGACAGACACAAGCACCTGACCTCCTGATAGTGTGAGGTGTTGGCGTGATGGAGCTGACGGATGATGACCTCACACTCCCTTAGGGTCGGGGTGCGGGGATGCTGAGACGGACTGCAAGTGATCCTCAGAGGGAGAAGAGATGTGACGTTACATCCGGCAGTCTCTGTGGTCTCCTCTTCAGAGCTGGTGTGGAGTCAAACAGAAGAAAGTGAATTATGTGGTTATGGGAGGTCAGTTAATCACAGATGCTAATGGCAGGATTATAAAGATTTACCACAACTTGTAATCACCTGATGGATCTGCACTGACTATTCTTTTCTGTTGAACCATTGTTGCTGCATTTCGATGTGCTGCTGTTGGACCGTATCGTATCTGAACGAAATGCATTGTTGTTGGTTTGCACAATACATTTCAAAAGCAAATGAGATCTTTCCATAGCACAGATACAAATGCAAGATTAGACATTATTTTAAACTTAATTTAAAATTACCTTTCGGAGAATACTGATGCTTCATAACCAACTGATATTGTAATTCTGTAATTAAAAACAACATTTGTAAGACTGCCACTTGCAAACACTCGTGCCTGCCACTGAGGCAAATTTGGTACCCAATGTCTAACAACTGATATAATAAAACTGAATATTGTACTGCATTTTACTGTATATTTAAAGGGACACTCCACTTTTTTGAAAATATGCTCATTTTCCTGCTCCCCTAGAGTTAAACATTTGATTCTTACTGTTTTAGAATCCATTCAGCTGATCTCCGGTTCTGGCGCTAGCACTTTTAGCATAGCTTAGCATAATCCATTAAATCTGATTAGACCATTAGCATTGCGCTAAAAAATATCCAAAGAGTTTTGATATTTTTCCTATTTAAAACTTGACTCTTCTGTAGTTACATCGTGTACTAAGACCAACGGAAAAGAGAATATGAGACATTCCACTCCTCCTGAAAACATGCTAACCCTCCAGCTCCCCCAGATCTCCGGGTCCAGCGCCAGCACTTTTAGCATAGCTTAGCATAATCCATTGAATCTGATTAGATCATGAGCATCGTGCTAAAAAATAACCAAAGAGTTTCAATATTTTTCCTATTTAAAACTCGACTATTCTGTAGTTACATATTGTGTACTAAGACCGACGGAAAATTAAAAGTTGTGATTTTCTAGGCAGATATGGTTAGGAACTATACTCTCATTCTGGCGCAATAATCAAGGACTTTGTTGCTGTAACATGGCTGCAGGAGGCGCAATGATATTACGCAGTGCACAAAAATAGCCCGCTTAGTTACTTTTAATAGTAGGGTTTTAAGACTATTTTTGGGCAATGAGAGTTTAGTTCCTAGCCATATCTGCCTAGAAAATCACAACTTTTAATTTTTCGTCGGTCTTAGTACACAATATGTAACTACAGAAAAGTCGAGTTTTAAATAGGAAAAATATTGAAACTCTTTGGTTATATTTTAGCACGATGCTAATGATCCAATCAGACTCAATGGATCATGCCAAGCTACGCCAAAAGTGCTAGCGCTACACCCCAAGATCTAGGGGAGCTGAAAAATTAGCATATTTTCAAAAAGAGTGGAATGTCTCATATGATGCACATATGATGCAAGATGTTATATAAGTGTTAGATGTCCCTAGAATGTTTCTGTGAAGTTTCAGCTTAAAATACCCCACAGATAATTTATTATAGCATGTCCAAAATGCGCTACAGCTCCTCACTCCCTTACCAACAGCCAGCCAGCGCTTTCGGTTAAAAATAGATCTGATTCCTGACTTTGCATAATAGGTGCCCTTTAATAAAATTGAATTCTAACCAATTAATTTTTAAATAAAAAATCATTTTAAGTTTAGCAGTAACCTTTTCAGATGAAACAATCTTTATTGTATACCTTTATTAATACGCTTCAGATCTTCAATTTCTGCATGCAGTCCCTCCAGTGTTTCTTTATGTTGTTGTTGAAGGAACAGAATATCTCTCTCTAAAGATGCTATGCGTTTAGTGTTTGCATCCATGCAGGGTTGTGCGGTCGGTTTTAGACTCCTGATGTTCACAGGTGGAGATCTGACCATACAGTCAGAAGACAGAAGTTTTGGGTATCTAACCCGGTCCAGATCCCTTACCCTGGTCCAGCTGGGTAAATTTCTTAGGGGTGGTAGATTGCCAGTGGACATGGTGCTGCTCGGATGACAAATCTAATATTACTATAGTATTTACTGTGTGATACTATAGTATGGAAGCCGAGAGAGGTTGTGTCCTGTTATTATATTTTCTTGATTGTTTTCTCATGATCACAACCTAACTCTTGTGATCTTGAGATAACAAAAGTTTTCTCATGATGAAGTTTTATTCTTGTGAAGTAATTAAAGCTTAAGTGTACTCAATTGAACATGTTGGGGCGGCTTTCCGGACAAGGATTAGACTAGTCCTAGACTAAAATAAATGTTAGAGCTGTCCAAACTGAAAACCACTTGCACTGACATATTTTAAAATACATCAGTGCCCTTTGTTTTGCCTCAAAATGCACACAAGTAATGTTTTAAATAACGCTTGTTTGTTAAAATAGTTATATTTCCCAATTAAACCAAGGTCCAGTCCTGGCTTAAACCAATCCCTGTCCGGGAAACCACCCCCCAGTGTTGTTTTGTTTGTAGACGGCATAGCAAAAGCATATTTAGCGAAATCAGCATGTATGAACAAATTAGATTTTACTTGGATCAGGAATTCTCTTAAGCTGAAATATATTTGTCAGTATTTAACAATTTGATAGTGGTGAATTTAGGAACCGTCTCTAAAGTTACACCTTAATAAACATGTTTCTAATTTTAACAGCATTTAAATGGAATGACTTGTTGTCCCAAAGCTGTGTCCCAATTCAAAAGCTCCGATCTTCGAAAGACGTATTGTAAAGGGGATCGCACACCGGCCGCGCAGCTCAGCGCCGCGCCGTTCTAAAAAAATCGAACACATTGTTTTCTATGAGTATACGCACACCGCCGCCACCAGGTGGCGCCTGTCCGTGCCGCCCAGCTGTGACTCAGAAAGTTGCTCAAATCCCTGTCGCGCCACACAGCGCCACTCACATAGTTTAACATTAAATAACATCATATTTGTCCCACATCATTAATGATTAACATTGGCTGCTAACGTATATTTTACATTTTGAAGTAGACGCTATCTGATGAACCTCGCGCTATTTAATGTGCACTTCCGGTTTACAATACCTCCGAGTTGTCCTAGACGCGACCCGACGCTGAGCTGCGCGGCCGGTGTGCAACCCCCTTTACTCTGGGTTCAAACCAGATGCGTTTAAGACATCAAAAACGCGCTATTCGTGCATAGTTGGACGCTTGAACATTTGGGGGTGGTTTCCCGGACAGGGATTAGCTTTATCAAGGATTAAGCCTTAGTTTAATTAGGAAATATAACTAGTTTTAACAAACATGCCTTACTAAAAACATTATCTGTGTGCATTTTGAGGCAAAACAAAGAGCACTGGTGTATTTTAAGATATGTCAGTTCAAGTTGTTTTCAGTTTGGACAGCTCTTAAAAATGTTTTAGTCTAGGACTATTCTAATCCCTGTCAAGGAAATCGCCTCTTGGGGTTTACTCGCTTCATTCTCGTGTGAAAGTCGCGCATGGAATTCTAGTAATTCGAGACATTCACACGCAAATTCGTGTCATGGGAGGAGCTTCTGCTACTCCGAACTCTTCCTGTATCACGTCACTACTAGAGCAAGCTCCTGATTGGTTAACGCGGCACGTTTCTCCGCCAAAGTTAGTTTTTTCAACTCGCGCGTTTCCCACGGCAACGCTCAATTTGCGTCATTGAGGCGGAATCGCGTCTACCGCACCGCGAGACCTCCAGACGCGCGGCGTAAACGCTTCTTTACATTGACTTAACATTGAAATCACTCACGCTTGATGCCTCTACCGCAGCTGGTGTGAATGCAGCATAAGACATCTCTGCTGTGTCCCGCTGACAGGGGCGTACAGCAGGTGATGCAAATTATGGATCCTCCGAAGGCTAGACCGTCTCATCTCCCTTCTCTCTGTGGACTTTGGAGGTTGCGACCTCAAAGACCGAGTGCTTGCCTTCTGAGGTCGCATCCTTAGAAGGTCGCAGTCGGTCGCAGTCATCGAATTGGGACGGAGCTAGTGTCAACAAACAATCACAACTATTCATGTGGTTGTCAGCTATAATGCAATATTTTTTGATTTTTGATATTTGTTGAAATAAACTCTTAAATGCTATTGAAGATAGAAACTTGTACATTGTAACTTTAGATATGGTCCCCAAATTCACAAACACCAACCGTCTTTTAGCTACCCTACTGAAAAATCCAGCTAAGACCAGCACAACTGATGAGCTGGTCTCCCAGCTTGGTTTTAGCTGGTGTAGCAAGCTAGTCTAGCTGTGTTTTGGTCAGTTTTAAAGGTGCAGTGTGTAAATTTTAGCGGCATCTAGTGGTGAGGTGGTTCAGTCCACTGCTCACCCATCGCTTTTGAAACGCATAGAGAAGCTACGATAGCCACCACAGGAAAAAAGTCATCATCGAAGACAACTTCGGTAACTTCTGTAGAAAAATGGCGGAACAAAATACCGACTTCCACGTAAGGGGACCCTCTGTGTATGTAGATAAAAACGTCTCATTCTAAGGTAATAAAAACATAACAGTTCATTATAAAAAGTCTTTATACACGTCTAAAAATATAGTTTTGTATATTATTTTGCATTTCTGTCAAGAGATCCTTAAAAAAATTACACACTGCACCTTTAAGCTGGTCTAGCTGGACTTAGCTGGTCAGCCTGAAAGACCAGCTGTCCCACCAGCTTGATGAGCTTTGCCAGCCTGTGAGAACCATCTTAGACCAGCTACCAGCCCATTCTGGTCCTTGCTGGATTTTTCAGTACTTTTGGTCACGCGAAGACCCCAACTCGTATCAACAGTCCACTTCAAAATACACTAAATATTATGTACAACGATAAACAACTTTTGTAGATCATGAGAAAATTAAGTTGTGATCAAGAGAAAAACATGACAGAGGTTGATCTCTTGTAAGCACAACTTACTTTTCCGGTGATCTCGAGAAAACAAACCTGTCATGTGGTGATCACGAGCAAACAACATGGCCTCTCTCGGCTTCCGTACCATAGACCTAAACACTACCTTTTGAAAATTAACCGGTTTTACGCCAATAAAACCGGTTCATTTTTAACTTGATGTAATGCATGTTTAGTAAAATCTCAACTAAACACGTGCAATACGTCAAGTTGATTTATTAGGCTCGTGTATCTGTCATGTATGTGTCCTCATACCTTATTTCCATAATCGATATCAAGTCAACAAGGCACCCGTCACCACCTGATCAATTAACATCAATATTTGATCAAATATGCACCATGGCTGTGAATATCTGAACATATGAATATAATTTTGGTGTGTATTTGATCAAATAAAGCTCATCGTTTTAGATTTAAAGCCGCCGGTGAGTCTGCGTCCCTTCCTGGAGCCATCATCAAACGTTGCCGTGACAACCGCGAGCCCAGTCCATAAACACACATGCACGCGCGCGTTATTTTCACTCAAATTCTTTTTTACTTTTAAACCTTTTTACAAGTCAGTAAACGCAATTCAAATGAAACACGAAAAGGAAAACAGCGTAAAACACAAAATCACCAGATTACTAAACATCAGCCAACCGAACATCTGAATCACAGAGTCCATTTATGCAACACAAGTGAAACAAATATAAAAATGTCATGCAGTGACTTTATCAAAAATAATAAAAGATCAGAGCAAAAATATTGATGGGTAAATCGTGGATATACAATCATGATCAAATTTGTTAAGACTGTCAATTGGATATTCACACTCACACTAGATCTACAAGCAAACACAATTCACTTAAATCAGACAAAATCCAATGAATACACAACAAACTCCTAAGGTGATGTTGGCAAAACTTAACGCTTACAAATTATATAATGACGCAAACTTTGCTTGCTAGTTTTTTTTTATACCATTTAAACCAAAAGTCCTATAATAAATAATAAATAAATTGTTTTATCTGTAAATGTTCAACGACCGTTATAGTAAAATTATCATAACTAAAAGCCTTTAAAAATATTTCTTTTTCAATGTGATGGGGGTTCAACAAGTTGGTATATAAGCTAGGTTACTGATGAAATAAATAAAACTGATAATGATCCACAAATGACCGCTTTAAAAAATATTACACAGCAGGTCATAGGCGGCGCTCTGATACATCTAAAATGTTGGGTAGCATTTAAAAAGAAAAGTGAAAGTTAACAAAACTGATGTATGAATAACAACATGATTACATAAAGAGACGTCCATTATCCCCCTAGTTTGGTTTGCCACAGTGGCTGTATGTAAACACATCTTTAACAAGCACAATGCTTAGATGCTTCGCAAGTCTTTCATTTATAATAAGGCGTGCGTGCCAAAATGACGTTTCCTAGATCTGTGCTGCCAGATACATGCAAACTACCTCGAGATGATTTCAAAGATATTTGGGAATCTACAAGCACGCCATAATTTAAACTTTGTTTAATCTCATGCGCACAAGCTCTGTCTGACAAATAAAAAAATGTATTTCTGTGTGAATGAAGGTGATCCAGAATACTGAATATAGATAACTTCTTTAAAGGGGCGGCTAAAATCTGTATGTCTCTTAGTCTGTACATTGTCTGAAGGCCAATGGTGGCACGCGAGGACAGGAGTGGCGGTAAGCGTGTGAGTAAAGAAACAGTATAGGTTGATGATCAGGGCGAGTATGCAGGTGGAGGCTGGAATTGGTTGGCAATGTCGTAGTCAACTGGATATGCATCATTACTGTCCTCCATCTCTGAGAGGAGTTCCAGGGCCTGCTCCTCCTCCTCGGTGGGATAATGACGAAGCAGGTTGGCCGCCGTGGCTAAAATAGAGGCTCCGCCGGCGCCAGCCACCAGGTAGAAGCTGATGGCGAACGTGACGTAGATGAGCGAACCGTGGTATTTCTTGTGCTGTTGCTGCAGGGACAAGATGAGTTCAGAGGCCCAGTAGCAGAAGCCGATGACTGTGGCACACTGGAGCACTAGAATCCAAAAAATAATAAAGATATTTAGGTTTATATTTATATACATGACGAGAACCAGATAATCTACACACAAGTTGGGAAAGGACAATTTAGCATCTCCAATTCATGCACAAGGTTCCCACACTTTAGTTAACTTCAAATTCAAGGACCTTTCAAGAAATTTTCAGGTCCAATTCCCTCAAATTCAAGGACTAAATGTGGGGACACATTTCAAGTGAGAGCAAGGTTACATCGTGATTCGTGTTACCTTTTTAGGATACATTGTTACAGTTCCCTTTCACTGCGGTGTCACTTTGGGGAGGCCTCCAGGAGTAAGTGCGTCTTAATGTGTATATCAAATTCAACCAATGGTGAGGCTTAACGACAAAGACAGGGTTACGCGAAAGCCAGGAAGTATATCGCTATCTGAAATATTGCCAAAAACGGCATTACAGGGACAAGGAAGTATGGCAAGGGAGACGCAGCGTCTCGTTCCCTTCTCAGGAAACAACAGTTACATACGTAACCCGAGACGTTTTCATGTGTCAAACACAACTATGTAAAAAAGCATTTTGGTATGAATTAACATTTGTGTACAGAAGATATAAGCATTTAAAGCGAACGTGTGGTTAAAACGCTAGAAATTTTATAATATTATCCTACACTCCACAGGGAATTATATGGATTTTTTTCCAGAAAGCTTCTTGCATAAAATAGATTCAAGCACTTTCAATGACCTGTATCTATGTATGTATATTTTCAAAAACTTGAGTTTGGCCCTGAATTTTTTCCACCAGATTCACAAACTTTCAAGGATTTCAAGGACCCGTGGGAACCCTGCATGCATGTCTATGGACTGTGGGAGGACTCTGGAGTACCCGTTATACCCACACAGTCACTGACACCGGAAGAACCTCCAGAAACAACCAAAGCTCGAACGTTCTTGCTTTGAGGCAACAGTGCTACCCAATGAGCTAATGGGTGATCCAAGAAATGTATGTAATAATGCAATTTAGAACCCAAAAAGGGTGTTTAAAGGAAAGATGGGGACTGCTTTCAGTGCTGAGTTCAGCGCTCTCATACCGGTAAGGATGTGAGCGAAGGCATATCTGCGTGTGATCTTCAGAGCTGGATGTTTGGGTCCAAAGACATCCAGCAAAAATGCAGTCAGGCTGCACAGAATACCCAAGAAACAGAAAGCAGCAATGACCCTCAAAAGCAGGACGGACTGAGAGTTGATGCAAAAATCTGTGGGAGAGAATTAAGAAAACATCATTACTAAATGAACTTATCACATAGAAAATGTGATATACAATTAGTGATGCACCGATGTATCGCCACCGATATCTATCGGCCGATTTTTGATGAATTTGAAACCATCGGCATATCGGCAATAGCACGAGAAAGGCCGATACCGATTGTTTATTAATTAACTGCATAAAGAAATCCATTATATGTAAAAAATGAGTTATTTTGTTTATCAAATAAATGCTGAATACCAAAAACCACCTTTGAAGGTTGTCATGCTGTCTTATTATATTTGTTTTATTTGTGCCTCTCTTATTATGTTGGTCAGTTGAGTGTTAATTAGATCCAATCCATGTTCAGTAAAAATAATTTGATGCAGAAATAAACTAGCTAATAGACCAACTGTATAGTATTGTATACAAGTGTTTAATATCGGTATCGGCATCGGTATCGGCCAGAAGTTGTCTGTTTAAATCGGCATCGGTATCGGCCCAAAAAAATCCTATCGGTGCATCCCTATATACAATATCTTAATTCATAAAATCTAATTTAATTATGGCCTCTCTGCTATCTGCATCAACCCAAAACCTAGACTATACGTATTAAAATCATTCGGTTATTGCAAACCATAGTGATATGCACAATTGCGACAATTGCCTTCTATCTTGCTGCCCTATTGTTATTATAATGTGATTGCAGTGTGCAACATGAGCAGGTGTAATACATTATAAATCTTCACCTACACTGCGCATGCGTGTATAGCCATTCATTAATCCATCATACTAATCCTCAACAAGTTTCTCATCTATATATCCCAAGACGTCTGCGACACCAAGCTCCTGTTTGGGACAGGTTCCCCCGTGAACGTGGAGCCAGGCTGGTTCTGCTAGGGCCGTACACAGTGCCGTGATGGACAGAGCTCCGGGCAGCGCAGACGCCAAACTCCGCTCTGGCTGTTTGGGTAGAGCCGTGCCAGGTCGTCGCCTTCGGTTCCCGGGCACAGCATTTCCCGGTGGTGCATACATGATAAACCAACTAAAAAAACCTTAAATTAAACTGTAACCGGAGCGAGGGTGGACAGCTTTGGGGTTTTATCTCTGCTGGGCACTACAGCTGAAAAAAATAAAAAACAAATATATACTGACTGACTGACGATAATACATGTTTAGGAATGACTTTGTGGGCTTATGGGCTTAATGGGATTGATCATGAAGATAACCACTTGATAAAGGGGGATTGAACTAACTGATTATTATTGATGAATCATTGAGAGACACTTTATACAAACTTGAATGATACATTATCTGTAAAACACAACAAACAACTAATACATTGAATGGTTGACTTATTGCAAACTATTTATCAATGATCACGACTTAAAACAAACAAACACACGTTTAAAAAATACTTATTCGTTATTTGACTTATATTGATGGTATTTATTAATTGAAATAACACTAGATTAAACTAGTTTTACAAATTATTTTATAATAACGGTAAATCAGAACAGACTTTTAACTAAAGATTAGCATAGTGAATTGACCACAACTATAGTAACAACATGAGTATGATAATATTTAAATATTTTATTACCTGCTCGCTGTTTCTGAAGCTCCTCTTGTTGATATTTAATCACAACTGATCATTTGTGACTTCAACTGGCCTCAAATCTTCACAACACAAACAGAAACCTAAAAAAAAAACACTAAAATATACAACAGTCCTCTAAAACAAATAAGTAATGTTTGTTGTTTCGTATTATCCCGCCGAATGCTGTTAGACTGTAGGCATTTTTGTGTGTTTCATTGATTATTTTCGGAGAAAAACATAAACAATAGTGCGTCCTCTTCCTCGATCAGACAGAGAACGATCGTTCTGCTGCCTTCCGCTTCCGGTGAGAGGCGGTTTAAACCAATCAGCGCGGTCCTCACTGATGACGTCTGTCCTCAAGCACAGACATGATGTGCTGTCTAAAATATTGAAACTATTTTTGTAAGTCATGCTGTACTTTCCTTTCACAATGCACTCATGACCAGAGAGAAAAACAAGGAAATCCGAACAGGCAGAACCCATGTTTATTATTTAAACGATGATAATGATGATTATTATTGATTATTATTATTATTATTTGTAGTAGTAGTAGTAGTAGTAATAGTATTAACACTAACATATTATTAGCCTTAACCTAAATTAGTATTACCACAAAATAATTACGCATACAGAAAAATACCATAATAGTACAGGTGTTGCCCTTTTTTGAAATAAGAAATTGTTAATTATGCTGTAATGTTATACTGTCTATGTGTATACATATAAAGTTATTTTATAAGTTTAAAAGTTACTTATAATATTATTATTTATTATTTTTTTTATTTATTTTGCATACAATAGGGGCAAAAACAAAAACAGAAAGGTGTCCCTCAAACCCACCCATCCCCAATAATATAAACTTTTTAGTTTTTTTACATTAATTTTATTTTCTTCTTTTTCTCTCGTCGTATTCCTGTGTACTTTAGTTGCGGTCCTGATGGCGGCGCTGTTGACATTTGAATCGTGATCAGTAATCGCTGAAGAAGACAACAGGAAGTTGACAGGATCTGATAAGCACATCGGAGAGAGGAAAGTGGTACAGACAGCGCATTATATGTCAAATAACTATTTATATCACACTGTCATATTGAAATGAAGTCCACATTAGAGCTACTGCACAGGGTGAGTGCGCACCCCGACGCGCGCTGCTGGTATGTCGCGTGGAACCCCACGGGTACGCTCCTGGCGTCGTGTGGGGGGGATCGGGCGATACGAGTATGGGGCAAAGAAGGTAAAATATACCACAACACGTTTAACACATTCACCTTAAGATTAGACTTGTAAATGCAACCATGTTTTAATAAGTAAATGTACTATGGTATTACCAGTTGAACTGGACTTGTTTTAACTTAAAGTGATAATCTCATGGACGTTTTATTTGGACATTTTTTATTTTATGAAATACTTTGGAGTGTCACGTCCATTGCATATAAATATAGCAATAACTTGGTACTATAGTATATAGGTAATGACCACGGTATGTTGCACCCTCACAGAACCAGCTACCACCATAGAGCTTTAATATGTATAACGTTATGCAACAATTAAACTTGTTCAGACTAAACTAACTGAATTAAATTATTTATGTATAAATGTGATGATGTGTAACTGATTGTGTCTCAGGTGACAATTGGGTGTGTAAGTGTGTTCTGGCTGATGGACACCAGCGGACGGTCAGAAAGGTGGCCTGGTCTCCCTGCGGCAAATATCTGGCATCAGCCAGCTTTGATGCAACTACATGCATCTGGAAAAAGACCAATGATGATTTTGAGGTTTGTTATTACATCAACTGCTTCATTTTTGACTACAGACCACTAGCTCGGTGGTAGAGCATTGTATTACCAGAACAAAATGTTGTGGGTTTGTAAACAGGAAACACGCATATTGGTAAAAACGTCTACCTTGTGATGCACTGTAAGCCGATTTGGATAAACACATCTGGCAGATGCATAAATGTAAACTTTCTGTCAATCTGACATGCATGTGGTGTGTGTTTGTTTACAGTCCCTGACAGTGTTGGAAGGCCATGAGAATGAGGTCAAGTGTGTGGCTTGGGCTCCATCTGGAAATTTACTGGCCACCTGCAGCCGAGACAAAAGTGTGTGGATCTGGGAAGGTGCGTATGCTTCGAGCAACTGTAAACCCATTTAACTTTATTTCATCAAACACAAAATAAGATATAATGGTGATTTATTCAGTTACATTTGAATTTATTTAGTTAGTTAATTAGCAAATATAAAGTGCAGTTTACAAAGCCAGGTTTACAAATAGGTCTAAAGAGTTGAGGCTAGGAAAGGTGAATGACATAGACAAGAAGATTTTTGTAATATAGTGTGACCAGCATCTTTTTTTTTCTTTCAGTGGATGAAGAGGACGAGTATGAGTGTGTAAGTGTCGTGAATTCACACACACAGGACGTGAAGCATGTTGTTTGGCACCCGACACAGGAGGTACAAGCTTTATGTGTCTTTATTTATCGATATTTATTACATAAGGTACCTGATGTTCTCATACTGACAACTATTATTAGCTGCATCCCAGTGCGAAGGGCACGGACTTTGAAGGCAAGGACTCGGTCTTTGAAGGACACAGTCTCCGAAGTTCACAAAGCAATTCGAATTTCGAAATGAGACTCTCTAGCTTATGGAGTATTATTTCTGTCTGTTGCATCACCTGCTGTTTTTGGCCACCACACCTGTTAAGTCGGACACACCAAAGTCGCTTCGACCTTTTTAAGACAAATATGAATATAGAAATTTTTGCTTTATTTTGGATAATATGACACATTTTTGTAGATTAAACTACCCCAACAAATGAACCAACCTTAAAAATGTCCAGAAGTACAATGCAACATGCATTAATTATTGTTGCAATTCACAACATCATTTATAATAGTAAAACAGTGACGGGCACATTTTAAGGGGACACGCAGTGATTCTTGGGATAGCCGAGGCGGTGAAGGATCAATTCGTTTTCTTCTTTACAGCATGGGGAAATAAAGATGCATTTTGAGTCTGCATTTTAAGAAGTCATCGACCTTACCAACCTTCAGTCGCGCTGCTGTGATGCAGTCAAAGGCCTTCAAATTGGGATGCAGCTATAAGTCGTCTTTTTTTTTAGCTGCATGTTAAACCATCTTCATAACTTGACAAAATGACTGAAACTCGTTGCTTTTACAGCTTCTTGCTTCGGCCAGTTACGACAACAAGGTGTGTATTTATAAAGAAGAAGATGACGACTGGGTGTGTAGAGCCACATTAGAGGGACACGCGTCAACTGTCTGGAGTCTGGCCTTTGATCCTGAGGGACACAGATTGGCTTCTTGTAGTGATGACCGAACTGTGAAGATCTGGAAGGAATCTACATCTGGAGATGGTAAGCACATTGACTTTTGTCAGGTTTACGATGATGAAGTCCTCTTTTGAAAGTAATCTGTATCGGTGGTAATGTTGCAGGTTCAGTAGATGAGTCCTGGAAGTGTGTTTGTACTTTGTCTGGATTCCATGGGAGAACGGTGTATGATATCGCATGGTAAGAATATACAAATTTCTTTGTGTATGTGCAAACGTGTCTTTAATAGTAGTCGACCAATGCTGAGGCTTAGAGAGCAGACAGCCTGCCCTAAACAATGTTGCTTTAAAGGGCACATATATTTTACATATTATATTGGACATAAATGTGTGTTGGCACAACACAACCACCCTACAATAAAAAAAATCCACCCTCTCCTTTTTTAAACCCCCCCAAAAAAACAAAGCAGTCTTATTAGACATGTTTTGATTCTCTTGTTAATGTGATGTCACACTGATAAATCCCCACCCACAGACACTTTTCTAAATGTGTTCGTTAGCATGTTGTAGGGCTAATGCTGCTAAAGACCCTATCGTACCAGATTGTATTCACATTGTATTCTGAATCAGATCTATTTTAACCAAAAGAGCTCACTATCTGTTGGTAAGAGAGTGGGGAGCTGTAACTCATTTGCATTCAAAGGTACACACGTGAAAACAGCTCTTTATTTGCTCCCTCACAATTTTTGACACGCTATAATAATGATCAGTAAGGTCTTTTGGGCTGAAACTTCACAGACACATTCTGGGCACATATTACATCTTAATAAAAATATAAAAATAGGCATAATATGTGCTCTTTAATTGCCAAATGCAATTGTTTTATCCAACACAAAATCCATTGCTTTGTTTTTTTATGTTTACTCTAATGTTAAGGTGTCGTATGACCGGGGCAATGGCTACAGCATGTGGTGATGATGGAGTCCGTGTGTTTGAAGAAGATCTCACGGCTGACCCCGAGGAGCCCATCTTTCTGCTGTCTGCACACGTGCCCAAAGCTCATAGTCAGGATGTCAACTGTGTGGCCTGGAATCCAAAGGAGGCGGGAATTCTTGCAACCTGCAGCGATGACGGAGATCTTGCTTTCTGGAAGTACAGCGCTGACACATGAGCCGGTCAATGAAGCAGCACTGAATCTTAAAATGCTGTGGCGTAAATCAAAATGGGGAACAACATTTTACTCTTGACTAGAGAAGTCTGCTTTTGGTTTATTTTTTTGTCCGATGAATGACAAGACTGAAAATTTTAAACACATTTTCTGCAACTGTTATGTTAATGTTCCAGTTGTTTGTTTGGGACAGGTTCGGTTGTAATAGCATTGTTAACCGTTTTAATGTTGCTTGCACTTAAAGCTCAAAAAACCTGCTAGACTTATGGATATTATATTTCTTTAACTGAAAACTAAAGAAGAAAAAATTCTTAATAAATATTGTCTTTATTACCATGTCAAAAAACATCATCTGGCAGCTTTAAATTTCTGTAGTGAATTCTTTCACTTTATTAATGAGTGAACCAACTGAAATAAGACTTTAAACAAGTATGTTTTTATTCCAATAACAGCACTTTACATGTACGAATGGCAAAAACTGAAAATGAAAAGTCAGATAAATTGTAGGGTAATCTTTATTTAAAGTATTTGAAGAAATATGCATAGAAATAATAAAGAGAAGGGGTTTGGTCATTTCCTAAGATCTTGAAAACCTTGAAAGAGATGCAATCTGTCAAGCCAGTTGCAAAATAACGTTTATAACACTTTTCTTTTCAAAAATGCCATAAATTTAAGGTCCATATGAAAAGCCAGGTGTTTGTCATCAAACAACAGTCCATCTTGAGTATCTCACTTTTTTTACATGGTAATTCAAAAACATTTTTTAAGTTTAGTGATGTGTGTTCAGGGTTTTCGGCCTTTCTTTCGCAGAGACTGTCCTTCACCAGAAAATGCAATGAAGTTACTGGCAGATTCATCCTGGACACAAAAATACAATTAAAATCAGGAAGATATTTACTATTTTAACTGACTATGTTATAACCCTTGCCACTGAAATGCCAATCATTTCTCTTATCATATGACTTACCATCTCTGTTCTGCGTGGCTGTTGTCTTGAGTTACGAATGAAGGTGAGCTTTCCCATTTTGAAATCATAGTTTGGAATTCCACTGCATGGAGAAAAATTAAAAAAATATGATAAAGGCACAAGCTAAATTGTGGCAAACTGTCATAAAGGTTTAACTAAAGCTGGTACCGTTTGATGTCATTAGGATCAATGGGTGCTGGACTGGGCTCAATGCCTTTTTTCTTTCCGTCTAGACGATTTCCAGAGCCTGTAAACGCCTGTAGAGAGAAATCAGTGGAGACGTTAAGGTATTATTCAAAAGGGTTACGTGTCAAGATAAAATCTAATTTCATAACCACTATAAACGTAAAACAAAATAACATCATCTGATCTGACTATAAGTGTGACGTACTCGGAAGCCCAAGTCCATCTCATAGTTACTGGGATCTGTCTCCTCCTCCTGCAACAGAGTCAGAAAAAATATACCGTACACACATGTACATCATTTCTACATTTATGTAGGAAACAGTAAATCACAAAAAAATACTGGGTTTTTACAAGCAGGATCACATATAATTCGTTAAAAATAAATGGTTATAGTCAAAACATACAGCTGGTTCTTCACGATGCGGCATGTGTCTCTCTGGTTCTTTATAACCAAGGGGAGCATCAAAGTCCACCTGATGGGAACAAAATAGTTGATAATAAGTTACAATAAATGAAAATGGGTTAACAGTAATTATACTGAACAGATGCAACAAGATGGTACGCAAACAGTGTAGAAAAGAAATTGCCCTACGTTCATATCACACTCAATGATGGACACAGCCTTGTCCGGTTTGGTCTCCATGACCCGTAATTCGTAGATCTGAAAAATAATGAGTATAGAATGAGAAGTTATTGAGAAATATAAAAATAAGAAAATTACTACAGTGTGTAAATTTATAACTTTTACTTTTTCATTATAGTTGATCGCGATCACATCTCCTTTGGTCAAACAGGCAAAATTCCTCAATGCATTTTCCAACCTTAAAAAACAAATATCAGAAAAAATCTTAATATGCACATATTCAGATATGAGCCGTTAAGAAATGTTTTTCCCTGTCGTTTTGACTTACACAGCTTTGGGGTTTGTGATATCAAGGAAGTCTGGACTCTGGGGCTGAAATTTGGAGTATGTGGCCACCATGAGATTGACGCTCTCCACTTGGACCAAACCACCCTCCTCCAACAACAAGTTCTGCATCATCTGAGATAAAATCAAACATAATCATTATTCATGTTTAAGAACCCTTAAGATTTTGGTCAATAATCTGGTTATGGTTAATAAATAAGGTTTATACCCAGTGGGGGAGATAACAGATGCCTTCATCTGCCACAAACTCCAGAACTCCACAGTGAGTCATTCTGTCTGAATTCTTGTTGGTGAGTTTGAACAGCATAGGGTATGTGATGTTAAGTCTACCTGAAAATGGACAATTAAAAATACAGGAATATATATCATCACATTTTTCATGTTTTAATTTATAGTTAAGCCAAAAATGAAAAAATCTTTCATCTTTACTTAATGTATAAATGTCTTTCTTTCACTGAATACAAATTAAGATATTTAAAGGGCACCTATATGCAAAATCTACTTTTACAAGGTGTTTGGACATAAATGTGTGTTGGCAGTGTGTGAACCATATGATAAAAATAATCCACCCTCTCCTTTTTTAATCCCCTGTAAACCAGAGAAGTCTCATTAGACATGCTGTTTTGATTCTCCTGTAAATGTGACATCACACTGATAAAGCTCCACCCACAGACTCACTGGTTAATTTTACCCAAAAGCACTGTTTGTTTTATATTAACTAAATAAATCAGGGGCACTATTGACTTATGTAGTATTATGGAAGTCAATGGTGCCCTTGATCTACTTCTTGACTACAAAAAGATTCAAAATATTGTAATTTGTAAACAAAGACATTCATACAGTTTTGTAACAACTTGAGGGTGAGTATTTTCATTTTTAAGTGAGCTTTAATATAACACAGCAGACTTACTGAGCTGGTCCAGAGCAGAAGGAGGCATTATAACTGAAAAGACACAAAATATCTTAAATTAAAGCACTGGCTTTGATCAATAAATAGCTTTTATAGATAAAACCTTCATCTTTAGACCACGACCTACTTTTTCCTCCTTTCTCCACATCTGAGCGGTCATTGGGCCCTGCCAGCATGGACACAGAGTAACAGCGGTACTGTGTGGAGAAACGGTTCTGGAAGACCCGACCCACGTGGGGCTCAAACATGTTGAAGGAGAACTGATGGAGCAATACAATCAGAACACAAAAAACATTTTTTAAATATACATTATTATGTATTTCCAGCTGTTAGATAGACAGGCAGACAGATTTAATATTTAAATAGATTTAGGCAAGACTGTAAGATGAATTAACAACAATAATAATAAATCGCATTTTGTCACTGTTGTGTCATCATTGTGTCCATAAGACAAACAACATCTGCTTTTGTTATTCCTCTCTGTATGTCTATTAAATAGAAGAATCTGATGAATAGACTTATTTAAATTCAACAATATACAAATAAGTAAACAATCCATGGCAATTTCTACCAACAATGACAGTGCAGCTATCTACTCCTCTTAGCTTAGCATTAGACAACCAGTTTAAACATGAACTATAAAAGACATGATGTTAAAACTCAAATATAGCAATAATTTAACATTGATTACACACCATGTTAGTTGTTTATATGCTTGACAGCAGCACCGCGGCAATAATAAAACAACACTGAACAACTCAACAACAGCTTTCCTTTCACTGTGAAGTGGTGCTAGTGCAGGACGTGACGTAAAGACACAACAAACGCTTTAGCCAATCGTGTCTCTCCGTTTTGCGTAGCGTACAGACCTAATCGCAAACAAACGCTTAAATACCTAATAATTATAATTTTTATTATTATCTGTGAGGTAAATTTCCCGTACTTATACGAAAATCTAAAAAACAATTTTAATTTCGTTTATTTATACAGAGGACGACGAGAAGTTCCGCCTCTGCACAAACGCCATTGGACAGCGAGGCTACTTGTCACTGTAACTCGTTATTCTATTGGTTATTTCTACAAGGGCAATTTTGGCGCCACTGATCAAACACGGAAATCTGAGTTTAAAACAACAACTGCTGTATTTTACAGCGAGAGCTCACGGTGTAGTCGTCGTTTTATATGTTTAACGTTTATAAGCTTATATTTTAATATGTTTGTTACAGATATTCGAAAGGAATTTTATGATGTCGTCGTTAATCAGGCGAGTATTGAATGTTTTTTGCTAGTGTGTTGTTGCTGGGAGCGTTTTCGGGCTAAACGATATTATTGTTTTTACCTAAAATGCTAATGCTATGCTATTGTTATTATCAATAAATATCATTTATATGTATGTGCCATGATGCATGTATTACTTTGTAATGTACAACTGATGAACCTGAATTTATTTCGTTTCATTGTAAAGCTTTTATAGGCTTCCGTAATATATATGATTTATATTGACATATTTATTTTGACTTTTTTCACATGTAGAGAGTGGCTCTGCTGGTGTCCGCAGATATTGATGCCCTTTGTGCCTGTAAAATTTTGCAGGTTAGTCTCTAATCTGCATGTACTGTAGATGTATATATGTGTATATAGACTTCCCTTTTAAAGTGCTGAAACATCCAGGTGATGGACTATTGATGATATAATAAATACATAAGATACAATAATTGACTGATACATCAGCTGGTTTCACTAGAAATTGGTTATACGAATGTACATATCATTGGTAATATGTCACCCTGTTTATTAGATATTATTAGCTTTTATTATTAAAATGCTATTATCCATTGGCCATCTTATAATGCCACCTATCAGTTTACCCATTTTTATTTCTCTGTTGGTTCAATCTAGGCTCTATTTCATTGTGATCACGTCCAGTACACACTGATCCCTGTCGCAGGATGGCAGGACCTGGGTACTGCTTTTCTGGAGCATAAAGAGCAGGTACAACAAAAGAATTCACAGTGTTATACAGATGCACTGTATGCATTGCTGTTGCGATTGAACATTAAAATCAAATATTTATATTTGTGTCTTTTTTATGTTTCTAGTATCAGTATTTCGTTCTGATAAACTGTGGGGCAAATGTGGACCTGCTGGAGACGCTTCAGCCTGAAGAAGACACTGTTTTCTTCATCTGTGATACACATAGACCTGTAGATGTAGTCAACGTTTACAATGACACTCAGGTACTAACATGCATTCACACTTTAAAAATGTCGTTTTAATCCAAATAGAAAAAAAATAGAAAATACTGGAGTATATTTCAATCATCCATTTTTTGTTGTTGTTGTCCATATTGGCTTTATTTGTGCTGTGTCCTATTACAAATATGCTGTTGTTGCCGAATGACCTGTAAAATTAAAATACCCTTGCGTTGGTCATCATCAGATTAAGCTTTTGATAAAACAAGATGATGATCTTGGAGTCCCGTCTTATGATGACATCTTCCGCGATGATGAGGACGATGAAGAAGGCGATGGAGAGGATTCTGGAAATGAGAGCGATGGAAGCGCAGAGCCTTCTGGGAAACGGAGGCGTTTTGATGAAGTATGATTTTATTTCACACACATGTTGAGTCACTGAGTTTAATATTTTCTCTTTTTAATGCTTGTTTATTGTTTCAGGGGGCTTTGGAGAGAAGAATTGAGCGTCAGCGAGCCAGGCGTGAATGGGAAGCTCGCAGGTGGTTTATGAACACATTTCATAATTTTCATTCTGTAATAACATGACCAGTATTTTCATGTATTCAGTATTTTGCGTATAATAAATACTAAAGAGTCTCTGTATGTTTGCAGGAGAGAGATTCTGTTTGACTACGAGCAGTATGAGTTTCATGGAACATCAGTAAGTCAAAGTGGACTTGACATATTATTTCCATTATTATATCTCAGTATTTATTTTTTCTTTGGAAAAGCTTATTAAAGGGCATCTGTTATGCCCATTTTTACATGTCACAAGTGTGCCCAGAATGTGTATGTGAAGTTTTAGCTTAAAATGCCCTACAGATAATTTATTATAGAATTTCCAAAATGCCCTTATTTGGGTGAGAGCAAAAACATGCCTGTACCTTTAAATGCAAATGAGCTGCTGCTTCTCACTCCCTTACCATCAGACAGTAAGCACTTTTGCTTAAAAATATATTTGATTTCTGTGAATACAGTCTGAGACAATAGTATCTCACTATTGAGAGACGCGCTGAGGGTGGAAGCTATGGTAATGCAGGACTGTCAGTCAGTGGCTGTGGGTGGGGCTTTATCATTGTGATGTCACATTAACAAGAGAATCAAAACTGTCTAATGAAAAGAAGTGAGTAGATATTTTTGTTGCCAACTACCAACACATTTCTGTCCAAAATTGGATTTTGCATACTAGGTGCCCTTTAAACGCACTCTCGTTTACTATAAAATGAATATAATTGTTTAGTGTCTGTGATGGGTGATGTTTTGTTTTTTCTGTATAGGCAGCACTGCTGATGTTCGAACTGGCCTGGGTCATGTCTAAAGACACCAAAGACATGCTGTGGTGAGCCTCATCCTTTTTTTTAACTCTAATAGTTACAGTAATGACATGTGCGTGTGTTTTAAAATAAGCTTTGACTGTTTGATTGACAGGTGGAGTGTTATTGGTCTGACTGATCAGTGGGTTCATGATAAAATACCACAGTAAGAATCTCATACTTTTCTCAAAATGTATCAGACTTTCCAGTAACATTTAATCCTGTGTGATGTAACACCAGTTGTATGTGTGTTTGTCATGTAGTATGAAGTATGTGACAGATATCGCTACTCTTCAGCGTCATGTGTCCCGTCACAACCACAGAAATGAGGATGAGGAGAACTCGCTCTCCATCGACTGTATGAGGATCTCTTTTGAATACGAGTATCCTTAAAGCGTTGTTGTTGCATGTGTTGTCTGCAGTTGATGGTTGCGTTACAGTTAAAATAACTATAAAAATATGCGACACGTGAAGCTGCATGCGATACATTTTTCATGCAATAATGTGTTTCATTTATAACAAGTTTGTCTGATCAAATAACAACAAGTCTTAAAGAGGATAAAATAAACACAATACATTAGGGCTGCAAGATGTACCGAAGTATCGCAAATGTGCATGCTGCAATATGCATGTCGCGATGGTTTGCAAAAGCTGAATGATTATAATGCAGATAGCAGATTGGTGAGACAAGGAGATTGTTGATTATTTTTTCCCAGAAGGAATGTGAAACCTGTATGTTGCTTAAGCTTTTTTAAAAAATATTGCAATTTAATGTGATTGTAACAAACTTAAAATATTAACTCTATCCTATATCACGTTTTTAGAAAGTTATCACATCACACACTTTTCAGCATCGCCCAATTTATTTTTTATTTGCTTTTATTTCATATAACATGATCCCTTTACTGCACATGTTATGCATACTACATACAGCTTTGTCAAAAAAAAATAGTTTGTACCTACTACAATGTTGTAATACTTGTATTTAGTATGTTTAAGCCTTGACCGGGTCCGTCCGTTAGTCTGAGGTTGGTGTTGTACCAGCACTGGTCTCTGTATGAGAGCATTTGTAACTCTTGTTACACCTCTTGCAACTTTAAACTCTGGTCCATTAATGGTCAAAAGAAACTTCAAGAGTTCCTAGCAGATATGGGGTGAGCACACCAGTCTTCTATTTCCTTAAAAGATATTAGCTCATTTGTTGATGTAAGCAGCTTTCTTGTACTTAAAGTAATGTGGTACATAAGTAGTAGTTCTTTGGTGGTGTCAAGGTGTTAACTCTTTCGCCGCCATTGATGAGTTAACCCGTCAATTAAGAGAAAACGCTTTCCTGCCAATGACGAGTATTTCTAGCTTTCCGCAATACCGCAACTTATAAAACCCAGGAGTATCGCCCTAGGGCAAGCAGGTGTATGTTTTGAGGATTGCTCTGAATCCTCACAAAAAGTGAATTATCTCAGCTTTTTGGTGTTTTTGAAGAAACCTACCCATATTTGAGAGGTGATAAAAAGAGAACTAATATAGAGGGATACTCTAGCCAAATAGAAAAAGTTAATTCATCCTTCACAGAAGTAATCCATACGGCTCCAAGGGGTTAATACAGGTTTTCTGCGGGTAATCGTTGCGATTGTGTAAGAAAAATATCCATATTTGCAAGTGGTTTTTGGATATTTTATCACAAAAAACTTGGGTATTGTAGCTTTAAAGGAATAGTCTACTCATTTTCAATATTGGAGTGTGTTATTGCCTTGACTGAGGGTTGTTGATGCATCCCTCTGTCATCTGTGTGCGTGCATGTGGGCGCTGGAGCGTGCTGCGGCGCTTCGATAGCATTTGGCTTGGCCCCATTCATTCAATGGTGCCATTTGGAGATGGGGTTGGAGGTGACCGGACACATCGGCGTTTTTCCTGTTTGGGACGAGTAGTTGTGCGAGCAAGTTTGGTGGTACAAAATAAAACGTAGCGCTTTTCTAAGCGGATTTAAAAGAGGAACTATATTTTATGGCGTAATAGCACTTTTGGGAGTACTTCGACTCGCCTGAAAAGTCCGCTCCCCTTCTCACTCTCATAATGGGAGAGGGAGGGTGTTACTGCGGCGAGTCGAAGTACTCCCAAAAGTGCTATTACGCCATAAAATATAGTTCCTCTTTTAAATCCGCTTAGAAAAGCGCTACGTTTTATTTTGTACCACCAAACTTGCTCGTATAACTACTCGTCTTAAATAGGAAAAACGTTGATGTGTTTGGTCACTTCTAACTTTATCTCTAAATGGTACCATTGAATGAATGGGGCTAAGCTAAATGCTATCGAAGCGTCGCAGCGTGCTCCAGCTCTTACGTGCACGCACACAGATGATAGAGGGATGTATCAACAATTCTTAGTTAAGGTAATAACATATTTTAATATTGAAAATGAGTAGACTATTCCTTTAACAAAATAAATTAATAAAGGCACTGTTGAAATATAGATGTGCGTTAAGCAATTGTCTACTAAAAATGTATAATTCATTAATTGTATATAACTATTCATTACTGTATCTATTCAATTGTTTTACTAAAGCTATTTTGCAGTGTCATTCATCTGATCAGGCTTAAATGATCAGATTTTTAATAAATGTTTCTCTTCCAGTCTTCCACTTAAACAAGTGCGACAAAAGTTTAACTCCATGGACATGACGATCAAAGAGAACCTGCGTGAGGTCATCGAGGAATCGGCCAATAAGTTTGGGTAAGAGAGAGTCACGTAAACATTTCATTTATTTTTTTATTTATTTTTTTTACAAATGTGTTAAATCATTTATTTATCTTCAGCATGAAAGACATTCGTGTCCAGACATTCGGCGTTCACTTTGGCTTTAAGAATCGCTTCCTGGCCAGTGATGTGGTTCACGCTGCTGGCGCCCTTCTGGAGAACGTGGAGAAGGACGAAACATCAACTGACAACTTCATCAAAGCTCTCGACTGCCTGTCCAGGTATGATACGAGTCTACTAGGCTCACGCTCATGGAGAATCAGAAAACTAGCGTTTTTTTTTTTTGTATAGGTGGGGATCGAACCTACAAGTATGACTTGCATTGCTAACTCAACGATCTGTTAAATGAGCTACAGGAGCACTGACAGAATTTGCATTGTAACTCTTTAGCATTTTAAATTTAGGATTGTACCCTTTTCCTGATCTGTAGAAGTAACCTGGAACGGCTACATCAAGGCATTGATCTGGCCAAGAAGAAGTTAAAGGCAATTCAGCAGACCGTTGCGAGCTGTATCTGCACAAACCTCATATTGTCACAGGGACCCTTCCTCTACTGTCACCTAATGGAGGTCTGAATTTAAAATCTGTATAGCTTACATGATCGTACGATTGCACTGACTATATACAGCACATGAATTTTAAAGATGAACACAAGTCTTTATATTTGGAGAAACAACTCAACACAGACTCCAAAAATGGACAAAGAAACCATCATTGAATTCCAATAAATCGTGCTAAAGTCTAATCAAAGCCAAACAGTAACCACAATTTGAATCACTATTCATTAATCATCCTCTAAAGCTTGCATTGTTGGTATATCAACCCCAAATATGCTCAGCACTAATAACCAAATCCAATATGATGCTCTGAAGATTTGTGTTTTATTTCTCTCTTCAGGGAACGCCGGACGTAAAGTTGTTTTCCAAACCTATGGCTTTAACGCTGCTCTGTAAATATCTGCTTAAAGCTTTTGTCTGCTCTGTAAGTACATAAGTTATTGACAAAATATGTTCATTTAAATATTTCTTGAAGTTGCATTATGACGATAAATATAATGTGAGGGTTTGTTGCGTTTGTTTTTTGTAGACGAGGAATAAACGCTGTAAGATCTTGCCGTTGATTATGGCTGCACCACTGGATGTGGAGAAGGGCACCCTGATCGTCCTGGGAATCCCACCGGAGTCAGAGACGTCCGACAAGAAAAAGTGATTGGAGTTTTTTATGCGCTGACCTCTTTACTACTGTAATGAATGATAAATCTTCAGTCTGTGTTTACATGAGCGTTTTTGTCTCTAGTTTCTTCGGTAGGGCTTTTGAGAAGGCCGCTGAGAGCACCAGCTCCAGAACTCTACATGATCATTTCGACACATCCAGTAAGTTACTGCACATATACAGTCATGGGTGATAATTTCAAACAGACCACTAGGTGGCAGAAGTGCAGTCATCTGTCTGCTGTCCATGAGCTTGCATTTTATTAACAATGATTCAAGATCACATAAGTAGTGCTCAATTACAGCACGATTATTTTGGTAAAAGTCATAATCACGATTATATTACACGATAACTCTGTGCCTTTTATTTGACTTTTTTATCTAGCAAGTGTTACAATTGGATACACGTGTAAAAGCAGTGCCTTACAAACACATGCCATTTATATTTTAATCGCACATTAATTGTTTTATCTAGATTATCTTGTTTTTGTAATTGTTTGAATCAAACATTGAATTTGAAAATCAAAAATGATTAAAATGATTTCAAACTTTATGATGACAACTTGGTACCCCCAAATATTATGAACCTTATGCAAGGGACCTCCAACTTAAAATGTATATCCGTTTATATATATTTTTTTGTATAAAAACATTTAAAAACTGTTCGATAAATAGTCGTTTTGATATTATAAAAACAGCATATTTCGCAATATTTTTTTTTTTAATTTTGCTTTGTAATTTTTCATTGAAATTTTCTGGGGACCCCTGAGTTCCTTCTGGGTATCCTTGGACCCTTTTGAAAACCCCTGATATAAGGGACCAACATTAGTAAATAGTAAATGACAAATAAAAAAATATTTAAGGAGGATAAGTATAATTTTAAATTACAAGACTTTGTTTCTTTTTCCAGATGTTTATGATCTTTAAATTTATTGTGTTTTTTATATTTATACAAATTCCATGTTTTGTTTTTTCAATTACTATGAACTCATAGACTGTTAGTGTTTTGGCATTTATAAAAACTAGGGCGATTAACGCAACGCACAATTTCTGTTTAACCCTTGGTCCAGCCCATAGTTGGATATATTAGGACGCAGCCTTACATAGTAAATGTGACCCGTGCTGTCTAAATGAGTTGGAGGGTTTCATAAAAATAAGTACATTAAACTGTTGCAATGCTCTAAAGGTTATTAAACATCTAAAATGATGTTTATTTGTACGTTTTCTGAGTTGTGTACCGTCCTACAGTAAATGCTTAATCCACTGCAAAGATGCGTCTCCATCCACTTGCGCGTATTTTGTCTCAATGTCAATCAAACAATAAAAGAAATAAAAGTTTAACATGCACACATTGATATTGTTTTTGCTTTGAGTGTGCCAAATCTATTAGTTTTAACAGTGATTTTAAGGTATGGATGTGGTATTTTTTGGTATTTGTGTCAGATTCCAACAAATCATGCATTGTTTTGAAGGGTTTTTTTTTTAATAGAGAATGTCAAAATATAAAGAACTCATTTTTGAAAATTTGTTCATTCTGACTCAATTTGCACGGGTCGCAAATGATGCAGCAGCAAACATAAATGGAGAAAGAAAAGGGTCTTCTGAAAGGAAAATTCAAATACAAAACAGTCATATACAAAACATCTAATAGTTTTAGATGGAGTTTAGCAAATTACACACTAGTCCTGTTAATTGTCATGCTATCCAACTATCCATAATGTTGCTTTATCCAGTGTTTATAAAAGTATGTCTTTATATAATTGTGATGTTTTATTTTATTATACAGGTTTGGTTTAAGTAAACACAGTGAACAGTTTAAAATGATCCGATCCGTGGGAATCTGGAGAGTTTTTTCGTGGTTTCTGTCAGATTGGTGGCAAATACCTTTAGCGCTGACAGACCCCAAAACACACCGTCACGTAAATGTAGTATGCGCAAAAAGCACGGACACATGCAACGATATAAAGCCGAATGCCTTCGTTCACTACGTACAGTACAATCAGGATATACTGTATATATTTGACTGAGCCAATAGGGTTCCTTGCCATATATATATATATATATATATATATATATATATATATATATATATATATATATATATATATATATATCACCATCTAAATGGTGTTGCTTTTTTACTAAAACGTAAAAAATTTATGTATGTACGTATTTTGATATAGCAGTAAACTTGTTTTTACACATACACCCAGATATGGTAGATATCCATATGCCATGAGTCAATTGCTTTTAAATGTCTCTTGCTCTCTCTCACTCTTTCTTTGCAGTTATTGAGCTAAAGATGGAGGACAGGGGAAAGTTTCTGGATGCTCTCATCACCCTGCTGTCATAAAGACCCCATTCCATACTGGGAATGATCATTAAACTGCCCACAGAAACTTGGTGTCTGTGTGTATGTAGGAGCTATCTTCATCTGATTCAAGTACTTCAAGAGAAATTCATGCCCACTCACACATGCTCTGGGTTTTTAAATGGAATTTTACACCTCTTGTGTAAACGTGACATTTGACATGTTTTAGCCAGTTTGGTGCCAAATACCTTCCGAGAAGATCGTTTTTATACCATCTGGAGACCTTCCTGAAGACATCAACATCAACTCGGACCAGCTGGTGCTTTGGTCATGTGCTCCCCTTCCAGTTAATTTGAGACTAAAACTGTGTTTGTGTGTCTGTACAGGCTTGATTTTACTGTGTTGTGTGGTTTAATAGTGTTTTGCGTCCTGTAATGTAGTTTGTTTTTGTGTGTGTGATGTATATGCGAATTTAAATAAATGCTTTTTATTATCTTTTGAATGTTTTATTTAACTGGGAATTTGAAAGCCAGCAAACGTTAAAAATGGAGCATTTGAGTTTTAAGGTCAACGTGAACATTCACAATCTAACTGTACCTTTCATTACCACCTACTTTACAGGGTTACCACAGGTCCTTGAAAGTTTGTGAATCTGGGGGGAAAAGTTTAAGGCTCTGGGAAGTTTTTGAAAAAATACATACAACGATACATGTAATTGAAAGTGCTTGAATCTGTTTTATGCAAGAAGTTTTCTGGATAAAAAAAATCCATATTCCCTGTGTAGTGTAGAATAATATCATAAACATTCTAGACTTTTTAAGCACACGTATAGATATAAGCATGCTTATATCTTCTGTATGCGAATGTTGATTCATACCAAAATGCTTTTTTGCATAGTTGTGTTTGACACATGAAAACGTCTCGGGTTACGTATGTAACTGTTGTTCCCTGAGAAGGGAACGTGACGCTGCGTCTTGCTTGCCATACTTTCTGCGTCCCTGTCACGCTGTCTTTGGCAATATTTCAGATAGCGATATACTTCCTGGCTTTCGTGTCACCTTGTCTTTGTCGTTAAGCCTCACCATTGGTTGAATTTGATAGACACTTCAGACGCACTTACCCCTGGAGGCGTCCCCAAAGTGTCACCTTAGCGACGCAGTGCGAGTTCCCTCAAAAGGGAACTGTAACAATGTATCTTATAAGGTAACACAATGTAACCTTGCTCTCACTTGAAATGTTTTTGAAAGGTCCTTGAATTTAAAGTTAACTAAGGTGTGGGAACCCTGTATGGAAATTTAGTCAGGACTTTATTTCAGCGTTGAGAATTGATTGTTGAGAAGAGATCTTAAATGAGATGACAGGTGGTTGAAGGGAAGAGATTTGAACATAAGAACAGTCATTAACAAAGGAGAGTTGTTTTAGGTGTGTTGGTTACTACATTTTAAATTTATATGCACTATATGACCATACATACGTTAGCAAATCAAATCCATTTAGATTTCATGTCCCAGCAAGCAATTTTGCATTTAAAAGTTGTCTAATAGACATCTAAACTCTTTTCTATGCTAAAATAAGGTAAAATTTGCACTGTCAGTAAACATTAAATATACGTCCATTATGGCCCAAAAATAACCAAACACCTTGTAATCGCTGTTGACGTAAGTTATTTTGGCAAAAATGACATGTAACCACATTTAAGTTTATTTTGACTTCAAGCGGGTTACCTGTATAAAGACTGTAGACCTCATATATCAGGTTTATAGTTCACTTGGTGTTTTGTTGCTTGCAAGTGATTGATTATGATTACAAACATGTCTTTTTCACACTTATATTTTTTGGCCATTTTTGGTATATTTTGATTTTATTTTTAAAGGGGCAGTGTGTAATTTTGAGAAGGATATCTTGACAGAAATGCAAAATAACTTACAAAACTAAATTATCAGTGGTCATTATGAACCATTATGTGTTTATTACCTTAAAATGAGACATTTTTATCTACATACATCAAGGGTCCCCTTACTTGGAAGTCACCATTTTGTGCCGCAATGTTTCTACAGAAGCCCTTAACGGACAAACTTTTTTTACTAAGTTGTCTCCGACGATGACATGTTTGTCTGGTTGTGCAACAGTAGCTTCTCTGTGTGTTTAACCTAACCCTGTATGTTTCAAAAGCGAGGGGTGAGCAGTGGACTGAGCCGTTGGTTGCAATTCACAACCTCACCACAAGATGCCGCTAAAATTTACACACTGCACCTTTAAAGGGGTCATGGCACAAAAAATTTTTAAGAGGTCAAGTAAATATTTGGGGTCCCCAGAGCACATGTGTGAAGTTTTAGCTCAAAATACCACATAGATAATTTATTATAGCATGTTAAAATTGCCACTTTGTGTGCAAAGATGTGCGGTTTTGGGCGTGTCCTTTGAAATGCAAATGAGCTGATGAAATTCAAACACTGATCACAATGATGGTTGTTTGTTGCAATTAAAACTTAATTGTGCTTTTTTCTGCACTAAATGGCAGTGCTGTGGTTGGATAGTGCAGATTAAGGGGTGATATTATTATAATAAGAGCTCCTTATAAGGAGAGCCAAATTTCAACAACCTACTTTTTCATGTGCTTGTAGAGAATGGTTTACCAAAACTAAGTTACTGGGTTGATCTTTTTCACATTTTCTAGGTTGATAGAAGCACTGGGGACCCAATCATAGCACTTAAACAAAACAAAAACAAAAAAGTCAGATTTTCATGCCATGGCCCCTTTAAATAAATATATTTAAAAGCATATATATTTACCGCATTGAAAGAAAAACTTTGTTACAATCCTGTAAAAGTTTGAAAAGATTAAAATTAAATATATTTTCAACTGCAATTTTTTTTATACATACTTATGCATTTTATACAAACTTATATATTTTGGCCAGGAAAATATATATTTTTTGCTATATGGGTTGTAAAATTAGAATTAAATTTTTTATTCTAAAATATATCAATTATATATATTTTCTAATTCAAAAATATATTTAATTAAGCTTTACTTTTTACAAAATGTATTTATCATATTTTTGGCAAAAAGAAAAGTATTTTTTAACCGTATGGGTAAACCTTGTAATGCACTTTAAATTGCTTTAGATTTAAGCATCTGTTGAATGCATCAATTGTAAATAAAAACAAACTTTTTGTTTGATTCTTTTAGTGTTGTACAGATGAACATCAAATGTTTGGAATGATGCTGAGTAAACTAATGCACAATTCTTATTTACCGGGTAAACTATTTCTTTCCTACTATACTATTCCTATTTTTTCCTTGACAGCACAGGAATGTAGACGAGCTCTCTTCTCTAATGACCGGGTGGATTTGTTTATGTATGGTACAGTAGGTTATTATCAAATCCTGAGTCTGCTGTTTATCTTTCTGCCTTCTCTCCTCTGTGTTTCTCACGTCTCTGTCATCTCCGTAAACGTGCACGACGACATTTGCAAAACCCAAGTTGCTTTAAAGATCTCGCTGCACAGAATGTGTACAGAGTAACAGCAGTAGTTGGGGGATTGTTGACATACTACTAAAGCATTGCTAGGTGGTTGCTAGGTAAAGGCTTATTGGCTTAAGAGAGTCAAGAAATGATCCCCAGTAAAATCTGGGGGATTTCTTGTTCACTTGCTTCATTGTCTACCAGGCAAATCATTGAGTATAAGCAATAATAACAGAGATGACCACGCCCCAGCAAACACTGTTAATAACACCGGACTTGTTATTCTTTCCTCTGAGCTGCTCTGCTGGTATGTAATGGATGGGTTAGTTGATCATCCGCTATGCTCTAGTTAGCTGATGTTTAATATAGGATACATCGCTGTTGTGACGTTAAGACATTAGAGGAGAACGATACAAACAACATCTGTTTATCACCAGCAAATCTAACAGCAAAGCTCTTTGACCATTATTATATGGCCTGTAGCTTTGGGTTTGTTTTTTGTTTCATTTTGCCCTTCAATGCTTTGATCCCATGAGGATTAGCAGCTCATGGATAACCAGGAACAATAGAGCATCTCTGTGTGGCCATATCACACTGGGTGTGGGTGTACGTGCGTGTGTGTGTGTGTGTGTGTGTGTGTGTATGGTTGACTGTTTTTTACATGAAATCACCCAAGAACATTCTGTGAAAATATAATCATGATATATTTAATATTCTCTACTGGAAAAAAACAGCTAAAACCAGTTTAAGATGGATTGCTGGTTTAAGGTGGTCCTCCCAGCCTGGCAAAGTGCCTGGTACCTGGTGCGTCAGCTAGGGCTGGCTGCATAAACATTGCTAGTAAGTTAAGACTGTGTCTTAAGTACTATTCTAACCAACTAGCTATTAGTTAGGGCTAATCATATTGATGATTAACTTGTAAGACTAGTCTAAACTGTTTATGCAACTGGCCCCTGGTCTTCTTCACCAGCTAAGTCCAGCTTGACCGAAACACATCTAGACCAGCTTGCTCCACCAGCTAAACCAGTTTAAACCAGGCAGGGAGACTAGTTTATGCTGGTTATAGTTGTTTTTTAAATAGGGTTGACTGAGTAAGGTCATGTCAGAGATTGAAATCAAACTTTGATGCTTCAAATCTCATCATTAGATTACGAGATTTTATCCTGGATTTCACAGACAGCATTACATTTAGGTTTAACCACCAGATCATTTAAAGGAAAACACCACTGATTTCCATTTGTTCTACTATGTTACCTCAACTTAGAGGAATTAATACATCCCTATCATTTTTTAATGCGTGCACTTAATCTTTGTACAGCACGTCGTGAATGTGTTAGCATTTAGCCATTTAGCATATAGCCCTATTTATTCCTTAGGATCCAAACAGGGATGAATTTAGAAGCCAACAAACACTTCCATGTTTTCCCTTAAATACCGTCACATGAGTAGTTACACGAGTATGTTGGCACAAAATAAAACATGGCGATTTTTAAGTGGATAAAACCATGCGCCCGAGGTCGAAGTGCTGCAAACGAAGTGCTCTTCCGCCATACAATATAGTTCTCCTTTTTTTATCCCCTTAAAAAAATCGCCACATTTTATTTTATGCCACCATACTTACTCACTAACTACTTATGTAACAGTCTTAAAATAGGGAAAACATGGAAGTGTTTGGTGGCTTCTACATTCATCCCTGTTTGGATCCTAAGGAATGAATGGAGCTAGGCTAAATGCTAACACATTCACAACGCGCTGTACAAAGATTAAAGGGAAACCAGGCAAGTCTGCGTAATATTTCTCTACGAGCTCCCCCTAGAGTCTGAAAGTAAATGCTTTCAAACACACTGTCATAAAAACGAACTGTTGTCCCTCCCCCCTCGGAACCAAGTTTATCAGCTTTTTCCAATCCAGTTAGGTTTCCCTTCCGTCAAGGGTTTTCGATGCTTCTTCTCCGGCTCTGCCATTTGCAACAATCGCTAGCCGTGTTTAGCTCGCCTGCCTCTGTGTTGTTTGCTGTAAAGTGATACTGCTTCTCGCGATATCTGAGACTTTGCGAGACTGAAGGACACCGGGTCGGATACAGCGAAGTTGCAAGTGGGGTATTCTAGACGGTAGGGGCGGGCGAGAGAGACTTCATTCGTCCGGTAATGAGTCATTTCACCATATACCGACTTATGAAGATGATTTATTAACATAAAATGCTGCCTTGTGTCCCTTTAAGTGCATGCGTTGAAAAAAGATATATGTTAATTTGTCTAAGTTGAGGTAAGAACATAGCAAAATATTGAAAAAAGGTGGCATTTCCCTTTAAAATCTGCAAGTTTATTATGTGTTAATAATGTAAATTATGGTTTCTTATCAAGTAACCTCTCCCCATGAAATCACTTTTATGGCTTTAATTCCACATCTGTTAGCTCTGAGGTCATATATGTGTGCAATTTAAAAAATGGGGGGCAAACCTATGTTTTACTTTTTTTTCTATAGCAAATGTGTCAACAGCTGGTCACCATTGTTGGCTATCTTGTGCTGTATTACCACAAGTGTATGAGTGAACAAACTGCTGAATACACAAGAAAAGATGGACAACCCTGTTGAAAAAAACAGCATCAAACCAGCATAGGAATTAGGCTGGTCTATGCTGGTTTGATGCTGGTTTAGCTGGTGGTCTATTTTAGTCTAGGACTAGTCTAATCCCTGTCCGGGAAACCGCCCTTAAGAGAATAACGTTCTTTTGGTTGTAATGAAAAGCTGAATGTCTTGAGCTCCGTTAAAGCAGAATAAGGCCGTCCCATATAGCCGTGCCGGTTTCTTAAGCTGCCTTCCCGGCAGGAGGTTAAATCCACGTCCACTCTGATTTACTTTTAACCTGCAGACATTCCATATTTCATTAAGAACATTCCAGAATCATTCTCAGACATTCCTGAACCTGCAGGGTTCAGTCAAGGATGCCAATCAAAGTCTGAACGAAAAGAATCGCATACGATCTTGAAGATCTCAATTGTTTCACAACAATGAGATGAAATGAAAAACAAATATAAAGTTTTGCTTAAGTCTTCTGATCAGGGGTGGGGTCTAGAAAACATCAAAAGAAAAAAAATAGACGAAGCAAAATTATTACTTTGTAACGGCTTGTGACTGCTCGTCCGAGGGGCGCAAATTTAAAATAAGTGTTCAGAGTGTCATGTGTGTTGCTTGGGTTTTCAAAATATGTCATGTGAACCATGTGCATCACGTGTTTTGTCAAAATAAGTGCCTGCTGCACACTCGTCAAAACGGTTTATGATAAAAGAGACGCAAACGTTCACAAAATACACGCAAGATACTCCCTTAAACTCTGATTACACATGAGATTATGCGAGTATCTGGCAAACGCGAGCGTCTCTTTTATCATAAACCCTTTAGACGCGTCTGCAGCAGGCACTTATTTTGACAAGACGCGTGATGCACTCAGGATCTCTCGATGCGCAGAACACATATTTTTTAATAAGGAACCACACACATGACGGGCTACATACATGTTGTGATGAACTTTGCATCGAGCACACTCGAAAAAAGAAGTCACCGGCCGCCACTGCTGTGTAGCCAATTATTTAAGTCTGTAAACAATTTGGTGTCTTTGTAATATCACAATTTATGCAACCCAGTTTAAATGTTTAAATATCATACAAATTATGGAGAAATAAATATACATAACAAAAGCTACAAAACTGTATTTGTTACTGGGTTGGTACTCTCAAAGAACATTGAGATCTTTATAAAGTCTTCAAATGTTCTTCTCCTTGCATGGACCATAATGACTTGTAGCATGTTTTGGTATTTCCATGCGTCATCTTTCCTTGATTATGATGACACTCCCATTTTTAATGCATAATAATGACCCCACACACATGCCCCTCCTCATTTATTTCCTTCCTGTTTCCTGTTCAGCTGACCCCAGTACAGGAAGTCTGATCATTCTTTTGCTCTATTACAGTTCTGCATCATAATCACATCCAAGCACAACACAGCTTGTTCTTGTTTGTTGATTAACATTACATTGTGCCAAAAACATCAGCATTAGTAGACCAGACCTTAAACCAAAATTATGAACACATGTTTTCAGAAAAGCTAAGATGATCTGAAATCATTTCTGTACTTGTGGCTGTTGCAAATGAGCTGAAACAGGTGTCATGAAAGGTGTGAATAATCAGAGTTTATCATTGTGTGGTAATGATACTTTGTTTCCGGTCAGATTGTTTGATTGACAGAGCGAGCGTGGACACTCAGTAATCTCTCTCAAAGGGTGTGAGTCAGGGTGAGAGGTTGTTAACAGGGAATCGTCGCTGTGGCAATGGTGTGGGTGATGATATCACAATTGGTCATTCATGGGAAGCGGGAAATGACATTTGACCTTTGTAGTGCAGAGGTCAGCACAGTGTGTGTGTGTTTGTGTGTGTGTGTGTGTGTGAGAGAGAGAGAGAGAGAGAAATAGAGAAGGAGAAAGTGATCTTGTGTATTTACGTTATAGCCACAACAACCATAACTTTATTAATCAACCTGAAGGAAATCTCATGAAGTTCCTACTTAGGTTTGGTTTAAAAAAAAAAATTAAAAACTTTTTTCTTCTTATGTTATCTGGAATTGTAAATAAATGAGAAAAATGACTTAATTTGTGACATACGAGAATAGAGCTGTTAAATTAATGTGCATGAAATTATTCAATCTCAGAAAAATTATGAATATCTGAGTTCATTGTTAAATTGATACACTGGCAAATCGCAGTTTGAGATCTCTAAAGAATAAAGTCTGTCAAATCCTGTACATTTAGATAGTAGTCTTCAATAGTTCACTATATATTTTCATTGGTCTTAAGAAGAAACAAATGTGTAGCTAAAGCCAAAAATACATTTTATTGAATCAAAATTATAAATTTTCATCCCAAAAATAATTATGTAAAGATCATGTTCCATAAAGATATTTTGTAAATTTCCTACCATAAATATATCAAAACTTTACTGTAAAACATGAAAACCTCATTAAGTTATGTGTACTTACTCTTAATATTTATGTCAAATAATCACGGAAAGTTTTAGATATTAAACTCATGTTTGTAAGTTTCCAAAAAGTTAAACGTAAAGTTACACATTGTCTTAACGACTTGTGAGTTGAAACAAAGCATATCTTCAAGTATACTTAACTCACATTTTAAGGCAGCAGATGAACTTTTGTTTCTACGTTTAACCAGCTTGAAATGTTTAACAGTGTTTGACAACTTTAAAGGAGATTTTCTCAATATTTTTTACTTTTTTGCACCCTTAAATTCCAGATTTTCAATTAGTTGGCCAAATATTGTCCTATAGACGGTTTCATCGGACGCACGTGATACACGTCTGGATCCGAACCTTACTTCCGGTTTCGTTTTTTTAATGGTCAAAGTAGTTGCTAAACTGATCTCCTGAACAAATGCCTCGTCAAAAATAACAAATGTTTTGGCTTTCTATGTAATCTATGTGTTGTTGTTTTGCTTGTTATATAAATAAACTACGTTTGAAGTACTTTGTTGTTATTAATTATTAGCGGAGTTTACCGGAAGTTACTGCGGACCGCGACAGCCGCTTGTTTATGTTGTTACTGCTGAAACCGTCTATATGCTAACAAATCATACATCAATGGAAAACTTATTTATTTCAGTTTTTAAATAATGTATAAATCTCAGTTTTAAAAAACTGACCTTTATGATCAGGGTGACAAAATAAATTACATTTGTGATTTTTCTTAATGTAACAAAAATAATTTGATTAAACTATCAGTAAGCCATTTAAGGTTGATTGATTCTCATGAAAAGTGTAATCACAGTAAATTGTTGTAGTTGCCATGACACCAAGATGCCTCAGTTATCTCTTGTGAATGGTACTGCTCTTCCTTTCATCCCCCAATGAGTCTGTGTAGGACTCCCAAAGAAATAAAATAACTTTAAATGAGTACTCTGTTTAGTGCCTAATTCAAAAATCAGGTGACATGATGACTGCCTTGATTTTACTGTGAAATTTAACCCTGGACCACCAATTTTTATGAACTTTTTGAAAATCTGGAATTTAAGGGTGTCAACATTTTAATTTTAAGAAAATTGCCTTTAAAGTTGTCCAACTGCGTGCACTGACAAAAATAAACGTTTTGAAAAATCTATAATTTGGACCTATGGCTATACAAATATATCCATAAGTCTGGTTTTGTGGGCCAGGGTCACATATTGTTTAAATCTGAAATATCTGACTACTTTTCTTCAATAATTCTTCAAGAATTCTCTTCAAACGTTGTTGCTTTATTAATTAAGTGTTAAAATGAGTCATCAAGTTTCTTTACGCAGAAAAAACAAACAAACCTTGTATGAGTTTTATCTTTCTGTAAAAATAAATAAAAACTAGCATATTTAAGGTTACACACAAACCATTTTTACGGCATCTGTGTGTGATTTGTTTATTTGTTTGTTTCAGTGAGTAGTTTTTGTTCTTTTCTCACATTCTTGTCCCTCATTTTACTCCCGTTTTCTCCCCCATCTGTGTCTTGGAATGTCTGCCGACGGGTCGTTCATTGTATTCATCCATATGGCCACATTATGGGGTCCCGTCACCAGGCAACTGCAGGTTCTTTTGTGGTTGCCATGACGAAGATTCTTAAATGACGTCGTGGCTGCCCCCATGCGCCTCTCTTCATTATGGATGGAAGGTCCTTTTAAAAAGTCTGGACACCTCCCCCAAATACCCTCCTAAACTCCCCACCCAAAACACACTCGTTACAGCCTCGTAACCTTCTTTGCCTCCGGAGGGTGACTGGAACTAACAATCCCACAATGGGATTAGAAAGCACTGCTGTAGATGTTTATACAGACTATATTGTGATTGACACTTGGAAAAGTTTGGGGGGTACAAATCTGTTAACAAACTTATAAACTACAGAAATTTTACACCAAACAATTGCCTTTTACACTATAAAACTATGTTGTCAAATAATCTAAAATGGTTTTATAACATCTAAAGATTTTTTGTCAGATATGTTATTTAACATGACTGAATCCACAAATGAAAGTACATGTAATGAAAACTTTAATAATTTAATCTCATCTCTATGATTTTCGAACAACGTAAAAATAAACTTGAATTGTTTATTGGTCAAGTTAACAGCTTACTGACCTCTGCTCCTAAACGCAAATGGATTTAAAAATACAGTTTAATACTCCAGGTCCAATCCAGGTCCAATACCTTCAAATTCAAGGACTAAATGTGGGGACACATTTCAAGTGAGATCAAGGTTACATCGTGTTACCTTTTAAGATACATTGTTACAGTTTCCTTTTGAGGGAACTCGCGCTGCGTCACTGCGGTGACACTTTAGGGGTAAGTGTGTCTGAATGTAAATAATATAATATATAAAAAGTCTAGAATTTTAATGATATTATCCTACACTACACAGGGAATAATATGAATTTTTTTCCAGAAAACTTCTTGCATAAAATAGATTCAAGCACTTTCAATGCCCTGTATCTATGTATGTATATTTTCAAAAACTTTAAAGGGACCCGTGGGAACCCTGAGTACCAGTTAAAGGAATAGTTTACCCAGAAACAAAACGTTTGAACCCAAAATTTATTTTTTCCTTTAGTACTCAATCTCGATCACCATTCAGTAATCAGTAAACCCAAAACACTATTTTTTTTAAACTTTACATTTTAAAAGGACCAACGTTTTAAATAACTCCACTTGTCCTATATTTTAGGTAAGACATTTGCTCCTCTACTTTCTTGTTATGGACATCGCTCAGGACTTTCATCAAATAATGAATTATATTTTAATTTGTTTTCCACCAAACTATTCTGTATGCCTTCAGGACACTTAAAATATACAGCACAAGTCGAGTGAAGTTATTTGTTTAACATGTTTTGGGTCCTTTTGAAGCTTAAAGTGGTGGTCACCATCCACTCCCATAGTAACCAGAAAACCCAAAACAGTTTTTTAAACTGTTCTCCAGAACAGTAAAAGACATTGGGGATGAGAGTGAGTAAATAATGACAATTATTTTGGTGTCATTATTGTGTTCCGTGTTACATTGCACAACATTATCTAAGGACACTTGTTCTGCTTTTTTATTCAAAGTGTCTGACCGGTTCTTGTCTTCTGTATTAAGCAGTAAAAGCAGGTCAGTTTTCCAGCACAATCTAAGTGTGACTGACATGTTTTCGCTGCTATGATCAGCCATATGACCAGCTAAGCCTTAAGCATGAAGATTTTGGAGACCTTGGGTACCTAAGTTTTACACTTTACTGACCTGACTGTGCACTTTTTATTTATTAACCTCTCAGTTCTCAGATATTATTTTAGTAAACTTGACATCTGTAGAGCTTGTCAGGTGAGGTCTTTAAAGTTGCTATGTTTACCAAATTAACTAATAAAGAAAATTCTGTTTGTAAATGTAAAGGACAATACTGACTACAGATAAGACTAATTATACACCACACAAAGACTGGCATGAGCACAGGCATGTTTTTTTTTAACTATAAGTATATATTAGTGTAATTAAAGCCTTCATTTAACCTGAAATATACAGAGGTGTCATAAAGTGTGTTAAACAAAAATACAAACGCTCACGTTTCTGTCAAAACTGTAAATGTTTATTCCAAACAACATTCATTCAAAAACAATTACAAAAGTTACAAAAAATAAACCCTTCAGTCACTGATGAACTTATCGTAGCAATTTGAGAAAACATTAAACATAACCATCCATAAACTTTTAATTCCTCAAGGCATTACTGGCAGGATAATCCCAAAACAAACATTTTTCCACAGTGGACATGGCATGATGCCGCTCTGCTTGTTTCTGTGTAGCCTTGTCTTCATGATACTTGAAGCATCTCAGTATGAATGTTTTTTTTTTTAGAAATGACAAAGCAAGATTTGCAGTCTTTATAGTTTCCAGCTGTTTCTCCCCGCTGACAATTCAAGCGTTGAGTCTGTGTAAATGTGCAGAAGCAGAGGTTCCTATAGATTTACACACAACTGAAACCTCTTCAGGACAATGAACACATCAGTAAACATATTTGATCCTAACAGTTATACCAACTCAAGGGTTTTACAAACTTTTACAAACTTTCTGAGGTACCTAAAAACCTTTTTTCTTGGTTTAGTCAGATCTCTTGCATTCTTTTTTGAAACAGCACATTAAAATAAACCAAGTTGTTCACATCAGCCAATCAGTAGTCTAAAACTGGTCAAATTAAACTTATTTTTTTAAACAAACAAAAAACAACCAAATATCTGCAGGTGGTGCAACACACAAGAACTTTTTGTTGTCTATGTTGTTGTCTTTCATCAGTCCAGAGCGCATCATCATCCTCATTTCAAACATAATTCCTCTTGTCATAGTCCCCGTTTGGCGTTGATCTTTTGTTGGGCGCGTATTTCACAGAGTATCCAGAGCTTCCAGATGAAGGACACGAGCAGCAGAGTATACTGCCACCGATCAGCAGCAGCGCGCTGGCCGCCCAGCCGATATACAGCGCCCCGCCGATCTCCCGTTTCTTGGCGGTGGGCACCTGTGGGTTGTAGAAGTCGGAGATGATGTTGTTGGCCATCCAGCACAGGGGCACCAGCACAAAGATGGCACTGATGATGTAGATGACCCCTCCGACGTTCACCACCCGCGCCTTAACGTTATCCTCCTTGATGCAATTTGTGCACTGCGCGCCGGCGATCACCACCATCAGCCCGATTACGCACAACACGGATGAGATGACAGTGAGCGCGCGGGCTGCCTGGAGGTCGTGGCCGAGAGCGAGCATGGAGTCGTGTATCTTGCACTGCATCTGGCCGGTGCTCTGCACGGCGCACGACATCCACAGACCGTCCCAGATGGTCTGCGCCACCACGATGTTGGCCTCGATGTAGGCGGTCACCTTCCAGGTGGGAAGCCCGCAAGCGGTCATCTCCAGAAGCGTGCCGAGGACGCACATGGACAAACCCAGGATCTCTAGTGCCGCTGAGGCCATTGCTTTTGCTCGTAACTTTCCTTTAAATCCTTTCGGTGGCCGGGTATATCTGCGCACCCAAATCCAAAAGTTTGGGAATCTTTGTTTGGCTTTGGTACCAGGATTCAAATCTAATCTATTCTCTGAAAAATCTTTTAAGCAGTTTTTGTATTTGAATTAAAAAATTTTCTTTTTAAATTCTTCTATTCAAATTAGTTTCCTTAAGGATTAATCAAGAAAAAGTAAAGAGTCTGTGTCAGGTGGACAGCATCAATGCGTTCTGTCTCCGCTGTGACTAACGGACTTTTCCTAGACTGGGAATAAGTGGAGTGGAATAATAGCTGCACGCAGAGAGAAGGAGGGGTGTGTGTTTTGTTTAAGACTGAAGTGAAACTTTGGTCCAATCGCATCACAGAGCATCAGTTGCTCGCCAATGAGGATGCGGTCTCTCTCTCTCTCTTTCTGTATGAAGGGTCACAGAAAGAAGAATCACACTTTTGGGGTCGGTTATGCTGCTGTTTATTATGTTATGTACAATAAGTTTCTATTAAAAAAAATCAAATGTTTAGATATGCTCAGGCTACTTAAAAAAATGCTCTCGGTTGTTTATCATCAAATAAGATCATTAAAATAAATATAAAGAAAATCGAAATGTTGCATAAATTAAAGCGCTAACTAAATCCATATTAAAGTGTTTAACAAAAACAACATTGGTTTAATTTATTAATAAAATAAAAATAATTATTTATGTTTATTTTTGTATAACCTTATGCGTGTTCAAACACGCACTGTCGAGCCCTTTGGGCAAAACATTTAAGATCGTATTGAAACTGTGCGCCATCTCCGCCATCTTGGCTCTAAATCGCCACCTGAACGGCCGTCGTCAACGTCACTACTTGAGCCGCAATGGCTTCTGTTGCGCAGGAGTCGACATTCATCAGTAAACGGGCATTGTGGGATAAGGGCGGAATTGTAGTGGTTTCCGGATTCCCTGGATTGGCCTGCTGGAAAGAGAGAAATCAAGGAAGGTGGAAAAACGACAACTTTTTGTGTTTTATCTAGAGTTTTAACAGGTAAGAGATTCTGACGAGTAGAACGTTAGTCGAAGTTGTCCCGCGTTTCTGTCCGGAAGTGATGAATCAATCAAGCCTTTGAAAATGTTATTATGCATCAACTCTCAGTGTGACTGTAGTTATTGTTGTGTGTCAAAGTTGGTATAAAGTTACACTGATATAAAATAACAGGTCGTATCAGTCGATGCTTTGTTGCAGACGTGTTAAAGTTGTTATATAACACAAATTTCTGAGTTAGTTTGCAGTCGGAGTGTAGACGTGCTCTGAATTCAGCACATTATCACGCAGGGTGTGGACGAGGGAAGCCGTTTCAACTTCAGATTGAGTTACTATTAAAATTTACTCAAGGTTATCTTGCGTTTTTCTCATGAATTTGGCATCCTGCGTTTTTCTCATGAATTTGGCATCGAGTGAGTTTTGTGACCTGTTGCTAAGAGGGAGTTTGAGGGAGTTTTAAAAAATGCATTGGAGTTGGTTTAATAGATATCTCTCTTTCTAAAACACCTTTTACAACTACTGACTAATCCATCAGACTTGCCACTTTTTCTGCTGTATCCTCTTCAGACCCTGCGTCCACTATAATGGACATCACGTTTTGTGGCTCAAACCAATAAAAAAATAAAAATGGTGATTAACCAATTAAAAATAAGGCACACTGATTAAAAACTGGAAAATCAGTCTGAAGGGGTTAAAGACAATGGAGTTAGATATTATAGTTAAAAATGTAATATAAACAAAATGTAAAAATCTATTGTGACAACTGATATTTCAGTATGGAGCTCAGTTGGTACCAAATGCCACTAGCAAGATTTAGGGTCAGTTTCCCGGACAGGGTTTAAATATAATCTAGGACTAGGCCTTAGTTATTTTTGGACATTCAAGTAGTTTATACAAATATTCCTTACAAAAAACAATAAAACTTAGTGAATACATTTATCATAACAATTTGAGGGAAACGATTATTTGTTATATCCCCCTTTTCTTTGGCTTGCCTTGGACGAACATAATGATCAATAATTTGGGGATGTTCCTAAGCACAACTATGGTGCATTTCCATTGAATAGTACCTCAAGGGTCAGGTCGTGTCTGCTTAGTTCACTTTGGCTTGGTTAGCTTTTCCATCGAGTTTAGTGCCATTTTGGAGTGGGAGGGATTAAGTCGCCTTTCCACTGCATACGACGTTCGGAAACGATTTGGAGTTGCCCCCTAGTGGCAGTCGTAATGTAGGTTCAGTTTAATCGTAACATGGGAGAGAAGCTCATTCCAGCGCAAGAGGCTTCATTCTTACATTTACCATAGTGGAATAAATAATGAATGCAAATGAATAAAAACAAAAAACACCTATGCATATATGACATAGCCGGACAGAACATATAGAGACGAGATTAAAATAATAACAGATACATATTAAATTATTAATGTATTACTTATCAGTAATCAATAGTTTTTTTAAAGGATTCAAGTGTTACTGATAAAGTTAAACAAAAATAATTAAATCATTTTTAGCTCTAACAGTGTTTGGATTGGAATACTCTGAAATACATCACATCCGCTCAGCTTATCGTATGTGGTGTAGTCGCACAAGTTAACTTTTTTTTAACGGATCCACATGTCAAAACGGATCCGAAAATTACGTATCCGTAGACGGTCGGCACCTTACGCAGCCACTTTGCGATTTTCCGTAGGAAATAAATGACTTACGGTTTATCAGCCGTCGTGTGTAGAGGAAGCAAGAACTGAAAATTAAAAAAAAGCTATTTTATGCACTCTGACTTATTAACATAATGATCTTGCTGTATTTCTTTAATGGGCAATTTCAGCGCAGGAAGTACAGTGGAAGTCCTTATATGGGCACTTTAACCGGAATAGCGTATGCACACACCAACCAAGAGCTGACACGAAATCAACATCACCAAAAAGTGTGTTGTTGTTTGTGAGGGAAATTTAAGCTTGTTCAGTTGTTTTATGGAAACAATGGATGTAGTTTGTGTATCTGGGGTAGTTGTGAGTAAGTGTTTGTTTAACGCTGGGTTTTGTTGAAATGGGGGGTCCCAACCGGGTCAAGAGTCGCAGGCGGTAAGTAAAACTGCGTAAAATGTCTGTGTTTTGTTTGCAATCGTTGCGTAAGTGCATATAATGTAAACGACACGAACATGTAGTAAATCATAAGTTATCCAGAGACGGTAGGATAATGTTTTGTGTGGGTTGCTTGCTCGTGACTCACTCCGTCCATGCTAAACCTTAAAGGGGTCGGGTTTATTCGGAAAGTATTGGGTGATCTATATTTTATAAACCTGATAAAACTAAAGACTTTTGGATGTATGAATGATGAAGTACTAGTCTATAGGTACTCAAGATTAGGGCTGCAACGATTAATCGTGTGTCCCATTAAAAATGCCTCTGAAATCGATTCAGAATCGATTCAAAATCTTGTGCGTGTACTTTGGCATTTGGTCAGTAAAAGTTCCTCATCAATCTAAAATCATTATGAGTCGGAGTCGTTTATAATGTGCATTTAAAAAAGCAACACTCGTTAAACAAAATCATTCAAAATATTCTTAAAATACCTGACACAATTTAAAGAACAGCGATATAAATATTCCTATAGACATTTCCTGGAATAGTATTTGTAATGCTACTTGTTCTGTGGCACAAAGGGGGTTTCTGCACAAGAGCGCCCTCTGGCTTTGGGATATGCCGGGATTTCACCATAATTCATTCATTGAGAAAACGCACAATTGCACGATTAATCGTTACAGCCCTACTCAAGATTAACATGAGATAAGCAGAAATAGCTTGTGTTATGTGAGCTTTAACATCCATAACGTCCATGTTAAACTAGAAAAAGACATCAACTCAAATAGTTTTTCTTTATACATAATATTTAAGATTGTTTTTTGTTTGATGTTTTTAATTTATTGGCTTTTATTTTAAATTCAATTATTTCAATGTGGTATCCTATATATTTATGTATGTCCTAATGCACTATTATTTTGAATAGGATGAGGGTATTATGATAAAAATGGGTAAAACACAAAATTAAAAGTTTTCTGCTTAATACAACATTTACATTTTCAATTCTCAATTTGTTGTTTAATCTAAAACAAGAAACATCAGAGTTCAACAGCTCACATTTCTCAGCTGATATCTTTTGGCTCATGTAAAAACACTCCTGTTAGAAATCCCCTATTTTATAATGACTCTGAGTCTTGGCAAGACGAGTGACACATAAACAGGATGGGTTTCGAAATTACCTCTTTATAATGAAGGAACCACGAAGTGTTTCACTTCCATTTTTTTTGCTTTTTTATAAACTTGAATAGCTTGCAAAGTCAATAGTCTGTGGGAATTATTGAGACACTACGACGAAATGCTTCATGTATTCAGACTTGGAAAAATGTCTTGGCAAGAATCACTTTTCCTTTTGCCCATTTTAAGGATTTAAACAAACCTTTAACCTACATCTGTCCTCCTCACTTTCTTTCACATCTTTACCCTCCCTTTCTCTCTATTTATCACGGCTCATCTCACGCTCATAACTCCTGTCTTATTTCCGGCCATGATTGAAAGTGATTCCGTTCTTTGTCTTTTGGGATCATTCATCAGTGAGTTTGAGCGGAGCCGCTCTTCAGACTTGAATTGATTTACAGTCTGGGTCATGAGGCAGCAGTTCTCACTCGTAAACTGAAGTGTTGCTTTGGTTCAATCTCGTTCTGTTCATTCCTAAAATGCACTGCTGTTATTGTGACCGGTCATCCGTCAGTAACCTCAGCTTTCTCCCAGCAAAAGTTTTCTGACTGTATATTCCAGTCACATGTCTCACAACAAGCTTACGATCCGATAAGCCCGGTCAGGAATTCTGTTAATAACCTCAAAAACATTTTCCATTTATCGTAAAAACAGCAAATCTCTTTAAGTCAAATCACCACCTGCACTCGTATTCAGGAGTGAGGCGGTGTGTGAAAGGTTGTGGGTTTGTAAAATCACATTTTGTTTAAAGTGTATTTTCCCCTGTGGTGCCGCTCATTTTAATCACTGCTACAATAATGAGGCCATTTGATTAATCTGAAGCCATTATCCTTCCCATAATTCCCAGCCAGCGATAACAAGACCTCCCAGAGAAGTGTGTGTGTGTGCGATTAAATGTGCATTGCTGACATAAACGCCCTGAATCTGACATTTACTCTCAATTAGTTTCAGTTTATTTCAGAGAAACTCTTGATTTTTCTTCTTGGCTGGGAAGTAGAAACACTCAAAATTAATATCTCAAATCCATCAATTTTACAGCTGTTACAGTGTGGACTTGAACCCCAGCTGTCACTAAATTACATACACTTCCACCTGAACCCTATAACACACTTCAGTGTTCCTGTAAGGTTAATGTGTTGGACTTTTCATTTGTAGGAGGGGTGAAAATGTAGGAAAGTGTTTCCAGGAAGTGAAAAGATAAACATTATTGTTCGTTCGTTTTCACTCTCTCTCTCACTCTCTCTTACTTTTCATGTCGAACACACCCCTGCTTATCAGAGATGCATGTTCTCCATCAACATTCAGCCCAACGCAGTTAATCTATTAAGATTGTATGAGTGTGATGATGAGAAAGATTAATAGCCCATTTGACTAAATGAACCCCATTCAGGGTGTTGCCAGAGGCCCTATGATTGGGTTTGGTCTAGGGCTGGGCATTTTTAGTGATATAACATTAAAAAATATTCGAGCTCATAAACTAATATTCGTTTATTTAAATGACGTTAATTAAGAAATGTTTTTGGACGTTTTATGTATTTTTCATTTTGTCATAAATTCATAGAAGGCTTATAATTAGGAAATATCCACAACAAGCTATTATAATCTGTGTATATTATATACATATACACTCACCTAAAGGATTATTGGGAATACCATACTAATACTGTGTTTGACGCCCTTTCGCCTCCCAAACTGCCTTAATTCTACGTGGCATTGATTCAACAAGGTGCTGAAAGCATTATTTAAAAATGTTGGCCCATATTGATAGGATAGCATCTTGCAGTTGATGGAGATTTGTGGGATGCACATCCAGGGCACGAAGCTCCCTTTCCACCACATTCCAAAGATGCTCTATTGGGTTAAGATCTGGTGACTGTGGGGGCCATTTTAGTACAGTGAACTCATTATTATGTACAAAAAAAATTTGAAATGATTTGAGCTTTGTGACATGGTGCATTATTCTGCTGGAAGTAGCCATCAGAGGATGAGTACATGGTGGTTATTAAGGGATGGAAACAATGCTCAGGTAGGCCGTGGCCGCCCAATTGGCACTAAGGGGCCTAAAGTGTGCCAAGAAAACATCCCCCACACCATTACACCACCACCATCAGCCTGCACAGTGGTAACAAGGCATGATGGATCCATGTTCTCATTCTGTTTACGTCAAATTCTGACTCTACCATCTGAATGTCTCAACAGTAATCGAGACTCATCAGACCAGGCAACATTTTTCCAGTCTTTACTGTCCAATTTTGGTCAACTCGTGCAATCCTTTAGCTGTTGTAGCCCATCCGCCTCAAGGTAGTGCGTGTTGTGGCTTCACAAATGCTTTGCTGCATACCTCGGTTGTAACGAGTGGTTATTTCAGTCAAAGTTGCTCTTCTATCAGCTTGAATCTGTCGGCCCATTCTCCTCTGACCTCTAGCATTAACAAGGCATTTTCGCCCACAGGACTGCCGCATACTGGATGTTTTTCCCTTTTCACACCATTCTTTGTAAACCCTAGAAATAGTTGTGCGTGAAAATCCCAGTAACTGAGCAGATTGTGAAATACTCAGAAATACCGTCTGGCACCAACAAACATGCCGACCTCAAAATTGCTTAAATCACCTTCTTTCCCATTCTTACATTCAGTTTGGAGTTCAGGAGATTATCTTGACCCGGACCAAACCCCTAAATGCATTGAAGCAACTGCCATGTGATTGGTTGATTAGATAATTGCATTAATGAAAAATTGAATATGTGTTTAGGTGAGTGTATACATATACAGGCTGAGTCAAATACTTGGTGTTTCAGGTCGGTCGTTAGTACGAATTCAGTACTGTTCAGTACTACAGAAATTATAGTATACATAATATTATACCCCAACCCCAAGCAGGATTGAAACTTTTAGGAGTAAATACTTAAAAATACTTAGTCTGTGATCTAAATTGCCAAAACAATCAGAAATACATACAAATTAATGTCTGTAAAATACATTACAGGTGAAGTTAAAAAGACTCAAATTAGCAGTAGCCTTAACCCTACGGTGGCGCATTAAAAAACAAACATTCGACTAGCATTTTTTTCTATTCAAATTATTATTGCAGATCAAATATTCGATTATTCTTCCATTTGTGCACATTCATAGTTTGGTCCATCCATATTACCCTGTCAGGGTTAATTTAGCGATAAACGGACTGTCCATTAAATTTACTAATTTTGGTTGAAGAATGCAAAACTATAGAGTCATAAAATAATCATAATGGTTAATAGCCATAACATATTTTTTTACTTAAGTGTGTCATTAATGTATTGTTGATCTTTCTAAAACAGTAATGTGTACTGTAAAGTGTAGACCACTAAAGACTTAAGTGATACTTAACTAATGCTGTTTTTTTGTGTTTAGTCTTGTCATCTGGGAAAACAATCATGTCGCAATCTGGAGAGAAAGGAAAGGTAACCTGGATATCTTGTCTTTTCTGAATTATGTGCCTCTGTATTATATCTCTAACACATCTGATGTGTGTTTGTTAGTTTCCTGATGCTGCAGGTTATGTCGGCTTTGCTAACCTCCCCAATCAAGTGCACAGAAAGTCTGTGAAGAAGGGATTCGAGTTCACCCTGATGGTTGTAGGAGAGTGCCATAGAAACACACACACACATTACGCAATCATACATTTAGACATACACACATTCAATAAGTGTGTTTACATTAGGGCTGCACGATAAATCGCATGTGATATCATGCGCATCTCGTCAGAAATGCCGGTTCCTTGATTAGTAGTAAATCGCCAACACCTGTTTTCTGATGGAGCGGCATTTACTACACAGAGCCGTAATTCACTGACAAATCACATTAACTACTAATCACGGAACCGGCATTACTGACGAGATGCGCAAGATATCGCATGCGATTTATCGTGAAGCCCTAGTTTACATGCACAGAATAAGCAGATAACTATCAAAAATCTGCTTATTATAAACCTGTTTATATGTATTTTCATGCAGAAAACTGCATTTACACAGGATTTAAAAATTTGTCAGTTTTCTTGCAGGCATTGACGTCACTGCCTATAGTACAGAGTACGTCTTGTCATTCAAAAAGCCGGCAGGAGATCTGTCTAAATCTATACTGTTGTATCTCTGTTCCTGCTGCAAAAACTGTAAATGTAACACAAGCTTTTATTTTTGCAGTTTCTCTGCCAACTGTTCAAGTCAAGACCAGACTTTTATGGATTACTTTACACTTTACGTTATCAGTTTATTAAGCATAGTTGGCTTTAGACTGTGCAAGTAAACGCACTCACTGCAGCTACTAGTGATAGGACAATATATTGCAGAGGCCGAAATATTGGCCAATATTTGGAATTTTTTATTAGCATCGAACGATCATTTTTTTCAATCGGCCAGTAAATTTCTCTATTACTTAAATGTGATGTTTGTACTGATTAAGTCACTCAATGTAAGGCCAAAGTCAGACAGTAAACTGACCAGTCATTATTCACTTTTTAACATGACGTTATGCATGTGTCACACACAACACCACACTAGTAACGTAAAAATGTTATGCACAACAAAGGTTTATTTAGTTTCACCAAATTGCTGTTTGTCTCTTATTTACTGTAATAACATTTGTGTTATACCGGCCTCATATCGGTCATAAAGCTTTCTTAATATCGCACCGGCCATAAAAAAAACCCCGTATTGGTCCACCTCTAGTAGCTATGTGTCCAGCCCCCTGTTTCGATGCACATTTTGAAGTATCGCATCAGATACAAGTGATGGAAACACCACATTTCTAATAAACATCTGTATTCGACTCTGTGTCGCCTGTCTCTTTCAATGAGGTAATTATGGAGCGTCCCTAATTCTCGTTATCCTAGTAACACTTATAAACAAATGAGTAACCATTGAAAGATGGATGATGTAAACTCCATGCTTCACTCCCATTGGTAGTCCCTCCTGAAAGTCGCTCATCATTTGTTGCGTCGCCGGACATGCCCCATCCGGTCGCCAGCCGCTGGAAATCGCCAGCTCTCCATTTAAAATTGCTTTATCGCTGCATGTCGCTAGTAATGTGAAAGTTTTGACGTAGTGAACAATAAACCCATGTACTGAATCGGCTGCTGCCGCAAATGGTTTTGAAAACTTCTTGAACGTTTTACAAATCAAACGTGGGCGAGAAACGGCAGCAGTAAAATTGAAGTTTATTGACAAAATGCACAGGATTCTCAGCCACGTTGTTACGACTTTGGCTTCTGTCATTAACAGTTCAGGTTATTGGCTTGTATGGTTAACTGTTGGTGATGTTTACTGTGTGTTGTTTATCTTCACAGGAGAGTCTGGTCTTGGGAAATCAACCCTTATCAACAGCTTGTTTTTGACAGATCTGTACCCAGAACGCTATATACCTGGAGCAGCAGGTAACCACCAAGATCTTTAATAAACTGACATTGTGTCTAAATGATCTCCACAAGTCTTAAAAAATATGAACTTAATTTTTGTCTCTACTCAAAAACATTTGAATGCTCAAGTTACAAACATTTCAAAATGCCTAAATACTGTACAATAAATACTAGAATATCAAAACCGTTCAGCATTCATTTTACAGAGCATATTGCGCTGTGAAATAAATGATTGTAGATTAGTTACTGTATGATGCTACTCAACATGGAATGGAGAATGTTTTTGATTTAAATATAAATCCCCTGAAAATCCCTCTGTGAGCTCCTTGTCCATTAAAGCGCTCTGGAGGACAGGGTGTTTTCAACAAAATAATCCCGTCTGTAGCTCAGGGTTTCCTCCCACTGGTGCACAGAAGCTTTTTTAAAAGAATGTCTCCTAAATCTCTTTTATGATGTCCACAGATCACATGTATTTTTGTGTCCGATGACCTCACCGTGCTCCCCAGATGTTTTTGCACACTTTGTTCTGTAAACGTGACCATGTTTGTTTGTGTTTTTGTCTGCTTGTAGAGAAGATTGAGCGCACGGTACAGATCGAAGCGTCCACTGTGGAAATCGAGGAGAGAGGAGTTAAGCTCCGCCTGACTGTGGTTGACACGCCGGGATATGGAGATGCCATTAACAGCCAGGACTGGTCAGTAGGCATGGGCCGATTACCGGCTTCAAGGTATACCGAGGTTTTAAACAGTCAAGGTTTCAAAACCACTGAAATATTCTGTGATACCGTCTCCAAGGTATGAGCTGTGTTTATACAAAATTCATTAAATCATTAAGTCATGTGATTGATTTGATGTTTACATTTAATATACATTACAAAAAAATTATATATTTTTTGAAAGCATATTATAATTTAAAGGCTTTATTTTTACCTGGCATTTAAAAAATAACACATTTTAGTATTGCAATGGCAAAACCGTAACACCGTGAAACCGTGGTATTTTTGCTAAAGGTTATCATACCGCCAGAATCTTATACCGGCCCATGCCTACTGGTCAGTGTGTGTATGTGTGTGGTCGGGTGGGACACTAGAACAGTGGTTCCCAAACTTTTTCAGCGTGTGGCCCCCCTTGTGTACGGTGCATTCCTTCGCGGCCCCCCAAAGAAAATTTGTGACAAAAACTGTTCTAAAACTTAACATTTTAGTAAGAAAAAACATTAAATTATACAAAAAAAGAAGTGCTTTTGGTTAGTAGGCTTTTTTTTTTTAGGTTTAATTACACAGAATTCATGATAAATTAATGTATTTCATAAAATGTCATAAAACTGGGGCCCCCCTGGCACCATCTCGTGGCCCCCCTGGAGGCCCTGGCCCCCAGTTTGAAAACCACTGCACTAGAAGATGGGTGATGATGTTTTGGTTTATTGATTTGTGGATGTTGTCTAGATGGGTAGCTACCTTATTAGTCTACCCCGATCTCCATCTGCTTTCATTGTATGGGCTGCTTAGCTAAACTTTTCGTTCTGAATTTGGCATTGTAATGATATTGGAATGGGTAAATTATGGCATAATTATAATTTTTCGATAAAGTATTTTGTTTATGTTACCGTGGTTCATTGTTGATAGGAGAACGCTGTTGTAAAAGTGTCTTGCTACTGAGTCCTGTTATGGTATGCTGGGAATGTCCTTTTTTTAAAGGGCAATATCCTCCCCATTTCATCCACAAACTACACAAGGTCTTAATGAAATCATGCCATCCATGTACTGTCATATGATCTTCTCTCTTTCTTCACATCCCTCCATAAACCTGCGATTTAGATACACCTGCGAATCCGATCTAAAGACGAATCAGTCAACACCATGCAGTAAATAACAGCAGAGTAGCAACTGAATCTAAACAGGGCTCGCGAAATCACTAGCCCGATGTCCCAGAGATATTGTGCCTTGCAGTCAGGCTACCAAAATGAATCTCTGCCCTCCTTCGGGCTATCTTGACTTATAGGGAGGAAAATATATTGCTTATGCATTCTCTCACAGATTTGGATGGGTAATTATTGTGTATGAAATTCAGGAATTCGGTATTTAAATTGTGTTTGTATGTGCGCTCGTGTTTACTTTCACCATCGCGCGAAGCCGCAAACTGTACAGGAAACGAGCAGTACTGATTTGTCATTGACAATCTGGATCAAAATTCCCTCCAAATTTCCTGTCACTCATTACTATCCTCACGTAAAAAATTAAATCTCCCGCAGCAAACTTTAAAGTCATATAGGTCCCGTACACACTGCATATTAATTCGGTTGTCACTTCACCTTTTAATGCTTAATCCTGTTCTGTACACACACAGTTCAGTAATTTACGGGACTCACAACCGCATTCTACAACCGAATTAACTCCCGCAAAATGCAGGTAGTGACAACCGAATTTACAAAAACTCTGCACAGTGTGTACATAACCGAACTGAACAACTAGTAGTTAATCAATTGTTTAAACGTTCATCATAAACCGGACAGGTCTCTCTTCTGAAAAATAAATGCTTAGAAGGGGAAAAAGTCTTCTGTATGTGCGGTTCAGAAAATGACAGAGGCACAAGTGTTTGCTGACTAGTGTTGCCAGCTCTTGCCCTAAAAAAACAGCGAACAAGAAAAATCCAATAATAAACCGGAATAAATCTAAATGCTTTACCCCAAAGATCAAAATATTGGGACCGACACCCTCACACTTTGTTAACACCAAAAACTTGATTGCTTCCTGAGCCAAAAGCCATAAACGGGTAAGCGCCAAAACGGTATTTACGTACAAAAAATACGAGGACCTGGCAACACTGCAAGACCGTGCGCTCCACGCTGTGAAGCAGCCTCACAAAAGCGTAAAATACACGACGCCAAGACGGAGCTTTATTGCAAAACACAATGCTGTTATTATTTTGGTCAAAGCTGTGAGTGAAAAGCACGCGAGACGGCAGAATGTTGCTATGGTTATTTCTGTGTCAATCATCACATTTTCAGGAGTGAGTCTTGTTCCGTACAGACATGAAACATACTTTAGGGGATTCACTCCCGCATGTTAATGCGGTTGTCACTCCCGAAAGTTTGCAGTGTGTACAAGACCATAGATTGCATGTTCAGTGAAGAGAATTGCGAAAAATAGGGATGCACCGATATGGAAATTTTGGCCGATACCGATAACTCTTTATATTTGTGTACCGATAACCGATATATATAGGCAGAAAAATATTCATATTATTTTCACAATGAAAAACTTCCAGACCGCAGACATCTTGTCTTTGCGCTAGACTAGCATACTCTTCTTAAGCCCGCAACACGTGTCATCTTCGTGCTATGTCACAAAAAGCACCAATCAAAACTTCACATGGCCAGCAAAGAGCAAGTGAAGTGGTTCAACAAACCAAAATAATCCATCATTTATCGGCTTTCATTTATCGGCCTAATTTTGCTATACGACCGATAATATTAAAAATAAGCAGTTATCGGCCGATAACGATATGTCGGCCGATATATCGTGCATCCCTAACGAAAAAGGCTATAGTACAGTATATGTGACTCCTTGCAGAACTCGCTCTTAAAGAGACAGCAGCCCCTATTTTTCTGAACGAAAAAATGATCCAATCTTTAACTGGAAAAACATTGTATTATCCAAACTGTGAGTTTTGTGATCCATTAAACCACTATTAAATGTTGAGAATATCCAGTGTGAAGATGAGCAGTAACAGTTGGCTTGCATGGAAATACAGATTTTTGTTTGTTAAAAAAACAACAGTATAAAAAACAACAACAAAAATAGCATAGCAAACACTGTGGTCATTGACTCTATAGGCTTTGTATTGGCAGTATTTGGCCCGTGGTGAAAACGGATTGAGGAACACATCTGTGCTATGCCCACAACGTCGAGTGGCATTTTATTATTTGTTGACTTTAATTTATATTTCATATTCAATCAGGCACTTCTAATTTCAGCTCAGTTAGAAGCAAATATTTGTATTGATGATTGTAATTTGATTATTTTATATTTGTAATTTGTGTTTTGATAGATGATTTGTCTTAATATTCTACATTAAAAGTAATGTCTTTTTTATTTGGCCTACTTGCATTCATTTCGGGCTTCCAAAAACTGAATAGTGCCTGCCCGAAGGGCTACCAGAGATTTTCAAATTTTGCGAGCCCTGCTTATAGCTACATCTACATGCAAACAGATAATTCTGTTGTAATCGGATTGATGGTTCAATCGGACTGAAAAGCCTTAATTTAAACACCGTTTCGTATTTTCCGGCCTATAAGTCGCACTTTTTTTCATAGTTTGGCTGGTCCTGCGACTTATAGTCAGGTGCGACTTATATGTCAAACTTAATTCATGCTGACTAACATGAACCAAGAGAAAACATTAGTCTACAGCCGCGAGAGGGCGCTACATGATGCTCCTTTACCCTACCCCTAAAAAAATTACTGAAAACAACTGAAAACTGTTAACTGAAACATTAACTACAGTATATCCTATTGTTTAGTTGAATAACTTTCCTTTCCAGATTAAATGTCTGTTCTGGGTTTTGTGAAATAATTTTCTAAATAAATGCAGCTTATAGTCCAGTGCGACTTATATATGTTTTTCCCCTTCATGATGCATTTTTGACTGATGCGACTTATACTCCGGAGCGACTTATAATCCGGAAAATACCGTAAACGACCTGACTGAGTTCAATCTCAATGAAATTTCGATGAAGAAGGGGTGGTGTAGATCAATCTGTGATCCAATCATCAGGAGAAAATTATGCATGTAAACATGAATAGGCGGAGTTTGAGGATTGCTTTTTTTAAAGGCGCACCTACTGGCAAACAAGGGTACTGAAATACTTTTAGATTAGCGTGAAAGTACGGCTTCATGGTTTTTAAATATGGTTTAATTAATTAAAACTACTTTAGCCTAAAGTTACTCACTCTACCTATTAAAATATTAAGATTAAACTAATAAAATATGAATTCTTATATCTCCTTATTATTTATATTTCATTAATAGCTCAGACAACATCATAATTAACTTTGGTCTGGGGGGCAATGCCCCCCCAGCCCCCTCCAAACAACGCATATGGTGAATTGTAGTATTTTCTAAAATGGGTTTAAAAGGAACTTGTGCACATGTACATTTGGACTAGTATTGAAGGTTTTTTTAACTTAATGTTTTGGTGCATTTTTGGCTTTATTCAGGACTGGCAAAGGACCTCGAGCTAGGGTTTGCCGAAAGCGTGTCTGCACCATATATCAGAGTGCTGACCACTGTCTCCAACTAATGGCTGGTTTTGTTACGCATATCTGGCAACCCTGGCTATGCCCTTGTGCAGACATTTTTGTTCGAATAGATAAAGAAGAGGAGACCCCCAGTATCAAATTAAGACTGGATTTACATACATATTTTATGATGGTTATGTTACCAAGATGTTTAAATAGTAATTCTTGTCATGCTACATAATTTATTTTACCATGGGAATGCTATGCTCTTCATTTTAATCAATTAGCCTATTAATGGCTTTTTATTTCTTTTCTTTTTTCAAAAAACAATTTTGCAATTAAAGTAATATTTGGAGGACCCCCAGCAATACCACCACATACCCCCTGTTGAAGACCCATGTTTTAGGGTATTTATAAACTGTATAGTGTCGTGATCGGCCATCAGATTGAATTCAGTTAGCTGAGAGATTGCTAAAAATTTGTTCACGTAAACATGGCCTATGTCTGATTCTGTTCTGTAATGTGTTGTTTAGATAAGGCCAGATGCTTTAGATAAAAGCGAAGCTGGTGGTGAGACAGTAGAGAACTGGAAGAGCTTATCTGGTGCTTGTGCTCTGATCTGGGTACAATTTAATCTGTGGACAGTCAAAATTGGTCCACAGAAGTGGACATGTGGTTCTGCTCTGAAAGGACACCGGTAGATATGATGCTGTGGATCGTTTTGATAACCTTTATTTAGACAGTGTGTTTTTTGTCATTCCTAAACTGTATCTACTTCCCCAGTGATTCGATTGCACGCTCTACTGAGATTTAAATGTAATACACAGATAATTAATTTAATGATTTTATGGCATTAAAATGTTGAAATGTGTTGCTGATCTTTGTTTTATTCTCTCTGACAGCTTTAAAACTATCATCCAGTATATTGATAACCAGTTTGAGCGATACCTGCACGATGAGAGCGGACTGAACCGTAGACACATCGTGGACAACAGAGTACACTGCTGTTTTTACTTCATCTCACCATTAGGACACGGGTAACACACCCTATTACTATTCTTTAGTCAATACATTTATAGGTCAATGACAAAAAAGTTTTTCTTTAATGGATGTAATGTATATTTTTGAGTCAGGAACAACATTTTTATAAAGTTTTGTTTATTGAACCACATTTTTAGTACATTTAAATGATTTTTTCACAATGTTTTTGATATTGTCTAATCAAATGTCAGGTGGTACAACCAGTCATTATCTATTTCTTGCAAGACAAGTTTTAATGCGCTCCCTGTGTCATGCTGATTGTTGTTTATTTGATAGTGACATTTAAAATTACAAACCTAAAAATAGTTTGAAAGTGTAAAACAACTTTAGCGTAAAACTAACATTTGAGAACGATAAGTTTAAGAACAATAGTTAAACAAAAGTATAATAACAATTATAGCTCAACCTTAGGTTGCGGTTATTAAAACTAAAGCAATTAGCTTATTAAATTATTTAGTTTAATGTTGTGTATTTCTTAGGGGCATTCATAGCAGTTACACCCTTTGACTTTCGGGTTGCACCACTGACATCTGCAATGAATTTGTATTTTACAGACTACTTGGATGCTGGTATAAGCTCTTGCCTGTGATATCAAATTCATAAATATACTTTTTAAATAAAATTTTAGTTTTACATTGGTTGTACCACCTGACACAGAAAGTGTACCAGCCTACCCAGTGGCTATTTTTTCAGTATTTGAGAGAAATCTACAAACTTTTTATTTAGCCATAAAGACCATCTGGAGTTCACTGGATGATGTGATATCATGTTTACTGTTCATATCTGTTAACTTTTTAATAAAAGGCCCATTATTGCGGTTGTACCACCTTGACATTTGAGAACATCCAAAAGTTTTTCAATTATCCTAACATTCCCAACAACTACTGATGTCGTGCAATTTGTTTATAGGAAAGGTTTTGAACATAGAATAATGCCAAAGTATCTTGTTTTGAATTTGCATAATTTAAAAACCAATTTTAATAGTTGGCTTGAACTACACATATTTTGTTGATACTTTTAAGTTTTTAACTAAGTAAATTCAAATGTAGTTTTACAGTTTAAAAAAAAAAAAATCTTAAACAACTTTTGGTTTTATTATTAATCATTTAACGTGACTCTCACCCTGAACATAGCCATATAAACTGGCTTGGTGTTAAAAAATGAAAAAAAGATGGCATAAATCTGCTTCAATAAAAGTTGATTGTTTCACTTTCCATTTTGGTTGTGCTAGAAGTGTGATGATGCGCTTAAATTTTCTCTGATTGTTATTCATGTGTTGATGCATTTGAGTTTAATTAGTTCTTCTGTGTCTTTGATTTCTAGCCTGAAGCCTCTAGATGTTGAGTTTATGAAGGCCATTCACAGTAAAGTCAACATCGTTCCTGTAATCGCCAAAGCCGACACTCTTACACTTCGAGAGAGAGAACGTCTGAAGACAAGGGTGAGAAGCGCTCTCTCTCTCTCTCCCTACAAGATTTTCATATGATTAATAGGTTAATTTTGATTTTATAACTAAACAGAAAGGTTTTTATAATTTAAAAAGAAAGCATTCAAGTGAACAGTACTAAACGAACTTGAAGCAAAAATACATTTCAGCAAATGCAAACTTCAATCAAACATAGTAAGAGGTGAAGTATAGCTTTAGCCTACAGAAATGCTTATTGCATTAATTTTTAAAAGTTTGTGCACGTCCTGCGCTAGCAACACAGAAATAGCTAAAAGCGCAAGCGGCTAAACGAGCATTAAATATTAATGACGTTGAGTTTATTGTTTTTATTAATTTATATTCACAAAACTTATCAACAAAACATCGATTCAAATTAATAGACAAATTATCTGAAACGAAATTAATTTTAAAAGTAGAAAACAAAACTTAAATTAAACTCGAAAATAATGTCTGACCCATTACAATTCTCCCTACATATTGGCCTTTACAACGCCCTATATGGCATTTAAAATGACAGTCTATCTTTCGTAATAAGCTAACTAAATTTAAACAAAACATTAACACATTACAACAATATTCAAACCCAACAATACTTAAACATAAATATAAAATAGACATTATCTATAAGGATAAATGTTAAAACAATCCGATATAGGGTTTATAGCTGGTTGGTAGATGTTTACTATTTTTGGCAAAACCTCCGTTGCATACCTCCATTTACCTGACTAAATAAATTTTTACTTTGAAAATGATGCACTGTCACGTTAACATCAGCTGATCGTTTACACAAGACTCCGTCTATGTTCATTTACACTCAGCGCAACGTCTGAGTTCTCAAACTAAAACAGGGTCTGCAGTGTTTGCGAACGAATCCGTTTATGAGGGTCGAAAACGGCGATGTAGTGTAGATGAAAGGCGTAAACGTAGCAAAAGTAACACGTTTTAAAGGATAAACGCATTAATGTAAACATAGCCTCTATCTCTGGCTCCTTTATCTCAGTTTTTCTCTGTAACCTGGTATTAACATCATTCTCGGGTGATTCGGTCACAAGTGGTCTGCAGCGGCAATAATTTTGTCTTAAAATGTTTCTGATCCAAAGAATTTCTTGTTGATTTGTTCTTTTGACATTCCTGCCAAATGATGTCCATAGGTCCCACGGGATCACTATCAACTATGCATTTAAAAATGCAAGTTACATTTAAAAATGATTCAGTGTCATTACGTTAGATCACACTATCAAAGCAATTTAGTTTAAAGGAATACGACATTTTCTTTAAAAAATCCAGATAATTAACTCACCCCCATGTCATCCAAAATGTTGATGTCTTTCTTTGTTCAGTTGAGAAGAAATTACGTTTTTTGAGGAAAACATTTTAGGATTTTTCTCATTTTAATAGACTTTATTGGACCCCAACAGTTTACAGTTTCAATGCAGTTTAAAATTGCAGTTTCGACACAGTTTCAAAGGGCTCTAAATGACCCCAAATGAGGCACAAAGGTCTTATCTTGTGAAACGTTTGTCATTTTTGGCAAGAAAAATAAAAATATGCACTTTTAATGCCCCAACTTCTCAACTTCCACTTCTTGCACCAGTCGTGTGACCTGCAAGCGCGACTTCACGTAAGCGTGTTGAAAGGTCACGCGTTACATATATGAAACACACATTTGCGGACCATTTTAAACAATAAACTGACACAAAGACATTTATTAGTATCATTCCACATACAACAACCTCAGAACGATCCTCTTTCTCCACACTTGTAAACACTGAGGCGTTAGTTTTGCGTACGTCATCCGTGACCTCTTGACGTGATGACACATTAGGTAAGGTCACACTGGCGCGTCACACGGCCAGAGCAAGATGAAAAGTTGCAATATACAAATGATTCATAGGTCAGATTGTACAAATGATCATCCAATTTTTGAAAAGTGCAAGCTTTCATTGGAAACAATTGAACACCTTGTGAACACCTTGGTGTGCATGCCCCCTAAGTGTTTTTTTTACCCGGTTAAAGGTGGTTTACCAAATATTTTAGGATATTGACCAATTTTTTTAAACAAATTCTTATTCAAAAAGGACTGAGACTGGAGACTTGTTTTAGAAGTCATGGTTTTGCATCAAAATACAGTCAATGAAATGACTAAAGTAACATTTCTGAAAATAAGACATTTTATTTACTGACTAATTACCTTTTCATCACCATTAAAGGGGACATATCATGAAAATCTGACTTTTTCCATGTTTAAGTGCTTGTATCCACCTAGAAAATGTAAAAAAACAAACAAGTAACTTAGTTTTGGAAAACCATTCTTTGATGGGCATGTGAAAAAATAGGTAATTGAAATTTGGCTCCCCTTGTGATGTCAGAAGGGGATAATACTACCCCTTAACTTTTACTATTTAACCACGACACTGCCATTTAGTGCAGAGATCAACTCATTTGCATTTAAAAGGACATACCCAAAAATGGCACATTTTTGCTTTAATAACATGCTATAACAAATGATATGTGGTATTTTGAGCTAAAACTTCACATACGCACTCTGGGGATACCAAAGATTTATTTGACATCTTAAAAAAGTATTGTAAAAATGTTCCCTTTAAAGGTGCAGTGTGTAACTTTTAGCAGCATCTAGTGGTGAGGTTGCGAATTGCAACCAACGGCTCAGTCCCCTGCCCAACCCTCGCTTTTGAAACGCATAAAGAAGCTACGACAACCACCACCGATCAAACATTTCATTGTCGGAGACAACTTAGTAAAAAGGTTTGTCCGTTAAGAGCTTCTGTAGAAACAGGGCGGCACAAAATGGAGACTTCCATGTAAGGAGACCCTCGGTGTGTGTAGATAAAAACGTCTCATTCTAAGGTTATAAAAACATAACGGTTAATTTTAAAAGGTCTTTATACACCACTGAAAATAAAGTTTTGTATATTATTTTTCATTTCTTTCAAGAGATCCTTCTAAAAATTATACAATGCACCTTTAAAGTGAAATCACTGAACCTAAACATAAGCGCCAGATTAAAAAAATGCTTATTTGCAAGAAAACATGTCAGGTGCACTTAGATGGCTGTGCATCTGAACTGTTAATATGTCCTCTTTTATTTTAGTTACATGGGAAATTGTTAAATGCTAAATTGAACCTTTTATGATTATATATTATTTAAAACATTTTACACAGAAGAAAGTTGTACTGCAGGTTTGTCTTACACGAGTTAACGTTCACACATTGTTTTATTTTTGGATGAAATGACCCCTTGAGCTTCAATCCAATGGAAGTCATTGCTATGCAACTCACAAGCACTTAAAACTTTGATTGTTTGAGGTAGATTTTTAGGAAATTGCAACATCAAACCTGAATGCCCATATGAATGAATTGGTGGAAACTACAGCCTCAAAGCTTTTTTACTAAACTGAGGTGCCTTCCCGAAAGCACGAATCTCTTTATTTTAAAATGACCAGGCCATGAGCAACACACCCTCGTGTATCTCATCATACCCGAGAAGAATTAAAGAAACCCTTTTCATGCATTCTGAAGGTTCACGTAAGCACTTTATCTCAGGTTTTCCTGAAATGTTGCCATAAAAGTGACAAACGACCAATTGTGTCATTACGAGCTGTCCGAAATGTGTCTTTATATTTCACCCTCTGCTTTCTCACTGTATTTCTTGCGAACCCTCCACAATCTTTCTTGCTCTGAACACCATCATTAAAGGGGAAGCAGCTTGTGTAGAACAATATGGTCTTCCTGTAATGTGTCCGAGCGATTGGCAGAGAGAGGAGGGTCAGCGGTGCGCACGGCTCTTATCAGAGACCGCTGAGACCCTGAGTGCCCGCTTCCCTCAGTGAGCTCATAAAACCCTCAAACTCTGGACATTTCGGTAGCCCTTACTTCCTGTCCCAGGAGTGATATATACTGAAGAGCTGTGCGGGTGAAGGAAAGCTTTCTGTCGCCAAACTGACGTAAATCTGTGAAGTAGTATAATACGGTTTGATTCCCACAGGCCAAATAAGTGCGGCGCATTCTAGGTGCGCTTTGCAGGTTGCATTGTTGTGTTTATGCACATTTGAATGTTATTGTTGATGTTTGGCACGTTGCGATCCCCGGCACGGTCATATCTCGGTTTCCAAACTGTCAAAGTTTTCCTCTCTTTGTCCTTCAAGTCGGCCCAGTGGAAGAAACGCACGAAAGCACCCCGTGAGATTTGTATGCATGCGAGGTGGTGTGTTTGCCAACCTTGGTTGTTTCCAAAATATGTTTAGGTTTCTGTGGCCACCAATACTTCTCTTTCGCTAGCCTTCGGTAGTCTTCTGAAGTTATCGTCTCATCTTTAGAAGTTAAAACAGAGCATCTGTCATAAGTTTGAGTTTCACCGCATCCACATTCCACTCTTAAATATGAGGGTGTGGTTATTTATGTTCTCAGGCAGAATAATTGTATCCTGGAATTGCAGCTCACGTAGTCCATATGAAACAATAAATATCCGGCACCTACACTTAAACAGACGCTTTGAACTCAATGAAACTCAATGGTTTTTAAAATGGCAACCGAGGCCCTTAGATGTCCTAAGGATAAAATTTTTGTCATCAATTATTCAACCTCATGTCGTTTCACACCCGTAAGACCCAAAATACAAATAAAGATAGTTTTGATTAAATCCGAGAGCTTTCTAAGCCCCCGATTGACAGCAACACAACTTGCAACTTTTGATGCTGGAAAGACAGTAAAGACATTATTAAAATAGTCCATGTTACTACAGTGGTTCAGTCTACATTTCATGAAGTGATGCGAATACATTTTTGTGCTCATACAGTCTATTTCCAATGCATATTTACAAAAGCAGGGCATGCATGCTTTAAACACTGGTGTCATGCATCAGCCGTAGATATATACAGTGAGGAAAATAAGTATTTGAACACCCTGTTATTTTGCAAGTTCTCCCACTTATACAATCAGAAAGAATCCAACTACTAACATGGCCAAGACCAAAGATCTGTCCAAAGACACTAGAGACAAAATTGTACACCTCCACAAGGCTGGAAAGGGCTAAAGGGAAATTGCCAAGCAGCTTGGTGAAAAAAAGGTCCACTGTTGGAGCAATCATTAGAAAATGGAAGAAGCTAAACATGACTGTCAATCTCCCTTGGACGGGGGCTCCATGCAAGATCTCTCCTTGTGGGGTCTCAATGATCCTAAAAAGGTGAGAAATCAGTCCCGAACTACATGGGAAGAGCTGGTCAATGACCTGAAAAGAGCTGGGACCACCCTTTCCAAGGTTACCGTTGGTAATACACTAAGACGTCATGGTTTGAAATCAGGCATGGCACGGAAGGTTCCCCTGCTTAAACCAGCACATGTCCAGGCCCGTCTTAAGTTTGCCAATGACCATTTGGATGATCCAGAGGAGTCATAGGAGAAAGTCATGTGGTCAGATGAGACCAAAATAGAACTTTTTTGTCATAATTCCACTAAACGTGTTTGGAGGAAGAAGAATGATGAGTACCATCCCAAGAACACCATCTCTACTGTAAAGCATGGGGGTGATAGAATCATGCTTTGGGGTTGTTTTTCTGCACATGGGACAGGGTGACTGCACTGTATTAAGGAGAGGATGACCGGGGCCATATATTGTGAGATTTTGGGGAACAACCTCCTTCCCTCAGTTAGCATTGAAGATGGGTCGAGGCTGGGTCTTCCAACAAGACAATGACCCGAAGCACACAGCCAGGATAACCAAGGAGTGGCTCTGTAAGAAGCATATCAAGGTTCTGGCGTGGCCTAGCCAGTCTCCAGACCTAAACCCAATAGAGAATCTTTGGAGGGAGGGACTTCAAACTCCGTGTTTCTCAGCGACAGGCCAGAAACCTGATTGATCTAGAGAAGATCTGTGTGGAGGAGTGGGCCAAAGTCCCTCCTGCAGTGTGTGGAAAACTGCAGGAAACGTTTGTAATTGCAAACAAAGGCTACTGTACCAAATATTAACATTGACTTTCTCAGGTGTTCAAATACTTATTAGCAGCTGTATCATACAAATAAATAGCGGGAAAAAATCATACATTGTGATTTCTGGATTTTTTTTAGATTGTTTCTCACAGTGGACGTGCACCTATGATGACAATTTCAGACCCCTCCATGATTTCTAAGTGGGAGAACTTGTAAAATATCTGGGTGTTCAAATACTTATTTTCCTCACTGTATACACATAGATCATACAACTTCTCCATAAATGCTAGCATTAATGGTGCATCTATATATGTATATATGTCTATGGCTTTCGTTTAAAACCCATGCGTGTGGTACTTTTGTGAATACGTATTGGAGATTGACTTTATTAGCCCAAATTGTATTCTCATTGCTTTATAAAATAACGATTTAACTGTTGTATTCAAATGGACTATTTTAATTATGTCTTTGTCTATGCGGGCTCAGAACGCTTTCGGATTTCATCATAAATATCTTAATTTGTGTTCTGAGGGTGAATGAAAGTCTTAAAGGGGTGAAATGACATGAGGGTGAGAAATTAATAACAAACTTTTCATCCTTGGGTGAACTAATGACTTTTAATGACTTTTTTCTTATAAAAATTGTCTAACTTTGCCGTTGCTTGTCCTTCTGTTCTGTTGACACCTTTATTGAGCAGACTGGTATTTGCTAGTGTGAGCTTCTTACTGGGTCCTGCTGTTTCGGAGACGCCAGATTAACATTAGTCTTTATACGGACAAACCGAGAGCTCCAAGTAATTGGTCAGTCCTGTAGAGTTTCTTTTAGTCTTACATAACACCCCTGAGTGTTTTTGTGTGAATGAAATGCATTCAGGAGCGGCAGGTAGCCAGCGGTCTAATCCAGAGACAAGAGATCACTGTTAGAGCAAATAACGAATCTTGCTGTTGTTTATTTCATAACAATTTGTTTTGTAAATGTCTTCAACGTATAATTGTTGGCCACTAAGTCGACCTGATAATGAGTGTTTTTGTGTTCTCTGAATATAATGACTGCGTTACAGACAGTAAGGTGCGCTCGGCTCATAACTGCTTATTTTGACTGTGAACTGATGTTTTGCTCCCCGAAGTTTAATCTTATAATAATTGCTCTATAGAAAGGAAGACTATATTTAACTTATTTTGATGTGTTGTGTGCCTAAATACAGTGACTGTTAGTCCGGTTGTGGCTTTTAATTTTGTGCTCCTACTTGCACAACATTTAGTTTGGCCAAAAATAGATTCTCGTTGCACCTCTGTACAGTTAGACATAAAATAACACGAATAATAAACACTCTGTCAATGTTTATTCATGGTAATTATTGAAATTAAGTCATTTAGAGATTTAATTTGGCATCTGGGGATTCACAGAGATGCCATAGAAGGACAATTTTTGGTTCCTCAAAGAACCTTTAGGCAAAGTTTCATTAAAGAACCATTTCTTTCTTAAATTTTATAATTTAAAGAAACTTTCACCTTTTGTGAAACAGAAAGGTTCTTCAAATAGGTTCTTTATGGAACCATTTAACCACAAATGGCACTTCTATGGCAGGGTTTTCCCAAACTGGGATTCGCAAACCCCTGGTGGTTCACAAGGGAATTGCAGGGAGTTTGTGAGTTGATGAAAAAAACAATTAATTGCAATAAAAATATGAAATGTAAATAAATCAATGTTTTTTAAAATATAAAAAAAATCTTAAAACACTTAAAAATATGTATTTTATTTATTTAATCTGCATGTCATGTGACTAGTACACAGGGATCCCACTGGTCATGGAATTTCTGGAATAGCATAGAATTTTAATCCGTGTGTTTGTTGTAGTCCAAGAAAAGAAATTTACGTTGGAGACGATAACTCGTGTCATCGTTTACTTTGGGGTTTTTACCTTTTGCATATCATTAACATGTAAAAATGTAGAACCTGAATTCGGACAATAGGTGCCCTTTAAAGGTGCCCTTATTGCCAATAAGTAGGATTTACCCCCATCTAGTGGTTAAATTGTATTCTGCATTCAAACGAATAGTGCTTTTTAGCGCCTCACTTTTCCAAATGCGTGTTGCAACTATGGTAGCCGTTATGTAATCGCTGATCTCCTTGTCCGTTGCAGATGGTTCACGTGTTCTGAATGAAAAAGCGTTGTGGAAACGCGTTGGTAGGCTAGTGCTTTTTGTCCCTCTCTGCTATTATAGTTTATCAATACGGCGGAACGATATGCATGCCTCCTTGGACTTACCCGTTCAATGTAAGTAAAGAGGAGAAATTCTAAGCTTACAAAGAAAAGTCAGATCACTGGCAGAGGTCAGTTGACACCAACGAGGACATATTTATGAATAAAGACATTGATTTTGATTAATAAAACACTTAAAATCCAACTAATTGCCCCTTTAAACCTAAATGCAATTGAATCCAAATTTTTATCAAAATTGTATATTTTTTGTCCAAGTGATGGAATATCAGGGATTTTTGTTTGTCGCTTTTAATTTGACATTTGGATTAGAATGGGAATCCTGGTTGCACAACATTTCAATATATCAGAAAACTAAGAACTGTCCATCAAAATGGACAGATGCGTTTTATGTACCAATAAAAGAAATTGACCAGATGAAGGTCCAATAACAGGTAATAATAACAATAACTATAAAATACAGTTGAAATGTGCTATTAAATTATTGCAATATTTACTTAAAATCTCAGGGGGAACATCCAAGTAAATTATTTAGGTCAATGGCGTTTGGCTTACAAACACGTTTAAAAGTTAAAACCTTTATTTTTATAACAGTGAAATAAATCTAAATGGGTTGAGTTTATACGGTCTCACATGTGCTACTAATAGATTGAGCCCACACAAGCTTCTCCATTCACATTCACATAAAATCTCGCTCTGCAAACACATGGTCACAACTCATAATGTATCCTATTAAAAACAAATTACAAGCATAATCGGTGAAACTCACTTCCCGTGCCATTGTTCCAGGGCCAGACTCGAGGTTCCCTTTGCCAATCACATCTAAACGCTGCCAATCCAAACACATCCTGACTCGGTTACAGGGAAAGCTTATGATATTGTGGAGACCAGTCCAGTCAAGACATTTGGTGATGAAGATATTGTTTTTGTATCTGTGCACGGTGAAATGATGTTTATATTAAGAGTTTCGTTGCAAAACGAGATAAATCCATTTTTTAACATTTTTGTCAAAACATGTTTTATATTATGTTATCATGTTATTATTTTGTTTTATGGTGCTACTTAGCTGTATTTGTTAAGTTATGAAGGTTTAAATCAAAACAAACCAACTGCAGTTGAATTGATATTAATTGGAATGCACAACCAAAAAACGAGATTTCTGAACAATTAAAAAAACGGTGGTTATCTCGTTTTGCAACGAAACTCTTCATATGTTGTTTAGCACAGTGGTTTTCAAAATGTCAGTGAGATAAGGTGGGGGGCACAAAGATGCTTTGCTGTTGTGGTGAATCACACAAAAAAAGTTATGTCCAGTTAATGACTAGTAACGACAATGATTTTGATATGATATTGCATAATAAGGAAAAACCTTCCGGTGTGAGAACGCTGGCGCGCTACTGCTGCCGCTTCACGCTGGTGCTTGTTTGTTTGTTTATCCATCTGTTTTGATTGATCTGTTGACACTGCTGATACGTTTGCTAATACGTCTTAGATTCATTGGATACCTTTTTTATCGAGATCTAACAGACCTGGATTATTTTCTGGATTACTTGTTTCAATTGGAAAGCTTTGAAAGACTGACCTGGCATTTTCGCGATCCTGTCACACTGATCGGCTACGAGCCCTCTCCATTCTTATTTACATCCTTCTCGACATCTGGCAAGGTGAGTCTCCACTCTCTCTGTCATTTGTGGTGTCAGTCCTTGGTATGGTTGGGTAGCCTTCCTTTCTGTGGATTGTATGGAATGTGAATTCGATCCGGTTCTGGCTAACGTAGTTAAAACGATAGTTGACTTGTAGGCTGAGTGAATACTGGCGCAAATCGCTGTCGCTGCTTTCTGACGGCTCCATCAGCTTTACTTAGTTACTGTAGACCTTTCCGGTCTCTCTGACAAAATTAAGAACTGGTTTTCTTAAATAGAAAACTTCCAACTTTTTAGTGATTCCTAACCGGCCGACGTCTCCGATCACGGCATCTGGTGTCGCTCCCTTTCCAAGGAGCTACCCAGGAGCTCATCTGCAACAATGTGGATTAGCCAACTTTTCATGTGGATTATACTTTACTCTGTCTATCAACCGGTGACAACGATACTGCATTATACAGCGGCCGAACTCTTCTCACTGCGTTATTCTGTAACCGAACCACCGCTGACCCTTCAATCTCACCAGGATATCATATACTATCCTCGGCAGAAATATATCCATCGCGGGTCACGACGGAATTATATCTACGATGATACAGGTTCAATACGATCGTTTTGGTCTTCCACCTCGCATCCACCAAAGAAATCAAAACGGATGGTTGATCACAGTGTGTTCGCCAATATTAAAAGGACAACTAGCTCCAAATCTGCTACGAACGATATTACTTTTGGTTTATTCAACACTCGCTCGTTAACAAACAAAGGACCTCTAATCTACGATCTCCTGAATGATAACAAGTTTGATTTCCTCTGTTTGACTGAAACATGGCAGCAACCTCACGACTTCTCGCAGTTAAATCAAACGGTTCCTCCGGGTTTTGTTTACACCTGTCAACCTCGTACCTCTGGCCGAGGTGGAGGGCTCGCGATACTTTATAATGAGAAGTGGAAAGTCTCTCCCATAACTACGCCTCTGTATAAATCATTTGAATCCACTGTTTTAAAAATTACTGGACCCATTCCTACTATTATAGCTAATGTTTATCGTCCGCCCAGGAGCAATCCAAATTTCTTAAACGATTTTTCTGTATTTTTAACACTGCTTTGTTCTGCATCTCAAAATGTTATTATATTGGGCGATTTTAACATACACATAGATAATGTGAACGACACTTTTACCAGAGATTTTATATCATGCCTTGACAGTTTTGGAATACAACAATTTGTTGATTTTCCGACTCACTGCAAAGGCCACACTCTCGACCTTATCTGCTGCTCTGGTGTAACCCCTTCTAACTGTCTCGCAACGGACCTGCCCATATCAGATCACAAGTTAATATCATTCAATGTCAACTTAATGGTAGAAAAAAACAATATGGGTCGTTCCATCTCCTTTCGAAACGTCAAGAACATCGATTTTTCAACGCTCTCTAATGAACTTGACAATTCTATCATGAGAGATGTATTTTCTACTCCAGATGACTTAGTTTCCTACTATAACGAAAGACTACATAATGTGTTTGATAAGCTTGCACCTCTAAAAACCTGGACCGTATATTTCTCTCACTCTGCACCTTGGTTTACTCCTGAACTGAGACAACTAAAAACTAAAGGACGTCGCCTGGAACGTCTATGCATTAAAACTGGTCTTACTGTTCACAAGGAGATGTATGCAGATCACATGCTATCCTACAAGAATGCTCTCCTGACAGCTAAATCTCATTATTATTCTGTTATGATTAGATCAGATGAAGGGAACACTAGATCCCTGTTTACAACAGTAAATAATATTCTACGGCCTCCTGATAGCCTTCCTTCCCACCTATACTCTAATGACTTATGTAATAAATTTATGACTTTTTTTATAAACAAAATTGACAATATCCATCAACAATTAACTCCCCAAAGTAGCCTGGTATGTGATCTCCCGCTTTTGCAAAATCACGATTCTGCTCTCTCTCTACTTTGTAGCTTTAAACCCCCGACTGTTGAAGAAATATCACGTTTGATCCGACAATCTAAGTCTTCCACTTGTCAGTTAGACCCACTCCCTACTCACTTAGTTAAAGCCTGCTTATCCACTCTATCTGGTATAGTAACTGATATTATTCATTCTTCTTTGACTTCTGGGGTTGTTCCTTCATCTTTTAAAGTTGCTGTTATAACTCCAAGACTTAAGAAACCGGGCGCTGATCCTAATAATTTTTCAAATTTTCGCCCAATCTCCAATCTACCTTTCGTCTCAAAAGTCTTGGAAAAGGTTGTTGCATCCCAGGTACACGCCCACCTCTCAAAGAATAGTCTGTTCGAAAAATTCCAGTCTGGTTTTCGACCATTGCATAGTACAGAAACCGCCATGGTAAAAGTTGTTAATGATTTACTGATAGCAGCTGATTCTGGACTCTTAACACTACTCATCTTGCTCGATCTAAGTGCAGCCTTTGATACAATTTCCCATCATGTTCTCTTAGATAGATTACTCTCTATAGGTATCACTGGCACTCCTCTTACCTGGTTCAGATCCTATCTCACCGGACGCACTCAATTTGTTCAGCTCAAAAACTTCAGGTCATACTCGTCATCTGTCACTGCTGGTGTCCCTCAAGGTTCTGTTCTGGGCCCTCTCTTATTTATCATTTACTTACTACCACTTGGTAACATCCTGCGGAAATATGGCATTAGTTTTCATTGCTATGCGGACGACACCCAGCTCTACCTATCATCCAAACCAAATTCTACTCTTCTGTCAACTTCTCTCTCAGATTGTCTAGAAGAGATTAAATCCTGGTTTTCACACAATTTTCTCAAATTAAATACTGATAAAACAGAGGTTCTTCTAGTTGGCACAAAATCCAATCTGTCAAAATCTAATAGCTTTACAATTTCTATTGATAACTCTACAATATCTCCATCTTCTCAGGTTAAGAGTCTGGGTGTTGTCCTCGATAGCACTTTGTCTTTTGAAAAACATGTAAACAACATTACTCGCTCTGCATACTTTCACCTACGGAACATCAGCCGGCTCCGTCCATTTCTCAGCCCCAATTCAGCAGCCATTCTTGTTCACGCTTTAGTCACTTCACGCATTGATTACTGTAATTCTCTTCTATTTGGCTTACCACACAAACTCCTTCACAAACTTCAACTGGTCCAGAACTCAGCTGCCCGTATAATCACTAGAACCTCTTCCATTGAGCATATATCTCCCGTTCTCTATCACTTACATTGGCTTCCAGTTAAATATCGTGTAGAATATAAGATTCTGCTTCTCACTTTCAAAGCTCTTCATAATCTAGCACCCTTATATCTTTCTGAACTGCTTCACATCTACACCCCAAAGCGTACACTTCGATCTTCCTCTTCTGTCTCCCTTGTAGTACCACCGGTTCGGTTAGTCACTATGGGGTCCAGGGCGTTCAGCTTTGCTGCCCCTCATCTCTGGAACTCTCTCCCTAAATCCTTACAAGAAAGTGAATGTCTGGTTACTTTTAAATCACGTCTTAAAACGTACCTATTTAAATTAGCTTTTTCTGATCAGTTTTAAACACTGTATGTTTTTACTGTTGATGTTTTGTTGTATTGTTTTGAGTTGTTTTATGATTGTCATTTTACTGTACGGTGTCCTTGAGTGCTCTGAAAGGCGCCTTTAAATAAAATGTATTATTATTATTATTATTATATTAAAAAAAAACTACTCATGGAATTTCTGGAATATTTTATACGCGGACCATAGATATAAATATGCGAAATAGTCCACGCCTCTACTCGATAGCACAGCTCGGATCATAGATATAAATATCCTAATGAGTTTCTGCCTCTACTTGATATTGCAGCTCGGGCCATAGATATAATCATGCGAATAAGTCCCCGCCTCAACTCAATATCACAGCTCTGACCATAGATATAAATAAGCAAATTAGTCCCTGCCTCAACTCAATAGCACAGCTCGGACCATAGATATAAATATGCGAGTGAGTCCCCGCATCAACTCAATAGCACAGCTCTGACCATAGATATAAATAAGCAAATTAGTCCCTGCCTCAACTCAATAGCACAGCTCGGACCATAGATATAAATATGCGAGTGAGTCCCGGCATCAACTCAATATCACAGCTCGGACCATAGATATAATCATGCGAATTACTCCCCGCCTCAACTCAATATCACAGCTCTGACCATAGATATAAATATGCGAGTGAGTCCCCGCATCAACTCAATATCACAGCTCTGACCATAGATATAAATAAGCAAATTAGTCCCTGCCTCAACTCAATAGCACAGCTCGGACCATAGATATAAATATGCGAGTGAGTCCCCGCATCAACTCAATATCACAGCTCGGACCATAGACATAAATATGCGAATTAGTCCCTGCCTCAACTCAATAGCACAGCTTGGACCATAGCCGTAAATAAGCGAATTAGTCCACACCTCTACTCAATAACACAGCTCGGACCATAGACATAAATGTTAATTAGTCCCCGCCTCAACTCAATTACACAACTCTGACCATAGATATAAATAAGCAAATTAGTCCCTGCCTCAACTCGATAGCACAGCTCGGACCATAGATATAAAAATGCGAAATAGTCCACGCCTCTACTCGATAGCACAGCTCGGACCATTTATATAAATATGCGAATTAGTCCCCGCCTCTACTCGATAGCACAGCTCGGACCATAGATATAAATATGCGAATTAGTCCACACCACTACTTAATAACACAGCCCGGACCATAGATATAAATATCCGAATTAGTTCCCACCTCAACTCAATAGTACAGCTCAGACCATAGACAAATATATAAATAGATCGCAAAATGAAAAGTTTGGGAACCACTGGTTAAGCAAAATGATCAGACTATATCGTTAAAATTTTGTTTAACTCATCTTAACTTTTATCACTTTTTTGTACCTGTGTTTCCTATGTAGTTCTTCAAATTAACTCAAATTTTTCATTCATTCATTGTTCAAGTGTTTATTTTCCCATTCAGAGGTCAGGTCATCCAAACTTTCAGTATCTTCCTCTGTCCACACCTCATACTTGGCACATTTGAGAATGATGTGCCCTCATAAACCTTGTGTTTCATGTGCCTCTCACTTTTTTCTCTCATATTTTTTCATCGAATCCCCACCCATGATTTTGTTGGAACGGGGGAGCCACGTCTAGGTTCGCGCTCCTTACGGAATCTGACCGCGCCGTGTTTATTTAGACTCGGAGCACACAACAATGACACTTACACAAACAATAACACGTACATGGCCCTTTAGCTGTGGTTTCTCGCTACAAAAACAGCAGTAATCATAACAGTAGGAGATTTCTGTAAAGAGCAGTGAAGCCGGAGCTTCTGTCCCATTGAAACTCATTCCCTGCTGAGATTACATGAAAGCACTTATAATGTCAGGAAAAGGGCTGCCGGTGGCGGTTTGTCCGGGATTACGTAACTGCATTGTGAATGTGCTTCTTAGAAAAACAGCTTTGAAGTTAAAAAAATAAATCCTAATGTCTGATTCACCACAGGTGCCTCTGAAGTGTTACAGTAGAGTTTTGCTTTTATCTTGATATACAGTATTGCAAGTGGTGGGTGACAAATTCATAAAATTTTTCTCTCCTCATTTGTTTTATCTCTTGGTACCGTGTCAATATTCTCATGCCAAGAATGGATTTTTTTGCAAATTGATAAAGTTGGTGATTGGTACAGTGTGTGCAGGTTGTATTTATCTAGTTCACTTTATCAGTTTTCTCTGACAAAAAGATACTTAGTTTGCAAATTGTAAGTTAGGTGTATATGGGGATTTTTTATTTTTTGATAACAAATGGACAGAAGTTCAGGTCATGGTACTTACTGTGCTACTGTGTCTACAGTACAGTATGTAGTTTTGGGTTGGTTTACATAGCGTGATTCATACAATTCCTGTTTTGAGCATCAAAGAGTTTCCTCTAAAGTGTTCCAGAATAACGGCGTGCTGAGAGATGTTTGGATTGATCCAGTTTCAGGTTCCAGTATAGACCAGATCTGATTTTCATTTTTTAATAGAAACGCAGGAGTATAACCGTTTATGGATCAGCACAGACAGCTTAAATTATTGTAAAATGATCTTTTGTCCATCCACTCTAATGGGGGGACAAACCAAACGTGAATACACGATTTGCGCAAGGTAAATTACATTCAAAGTCAATGCAATGATGCGAATAGATGCGAACTCGCGCAGGGCGATTTGAATGATGCATATGATGCACTTTATGTTGTGTGATTTTCGGCTTTTGTTTTCATGTAAGAGAAAAAATCACTTGAAAGTCAATACGGTAGGGTTGTTCTTTTAAATCTTGACAGAAATGCAATATAATATATGAAGATTTTGGTTCCAAAATGCAATATCCATTTTGACTAATTTGGGTAAAAATGTGTTTTCTATACCAAGAATGTGACAGGATGAAAACCACTATTTTCTGTTACAAACTTTCACATAGCATCTTTAGGTTATAATAACATTAAAAATTCAAATCCATAATTAGATTTTTTTAAAGATTTATTTTAAAACTGATTATTTTTTCCGCAAAATGCAATAAATCCTTTAAAATAATAATAATAATAGCTGCAGGGCCATTAATCTGTCAAATTGTTGTTCCTTGTGATCAAAAAAATGTAATGATGGTTTGATATCCATTTCTGATTCTTTCAGATTTTGGACGAAATCAGCGAGCAGGGAATTCGAATCTATCAGCTTCCTGATGCCGATTCGGACGAAGATGAGGAATTTAAGGAGCAGACGCGTGTCCTTAAGGCCAGCGGTCAAACATTTGAGTTTATTACCTGTTTGTATGGATGAAGATTAACTGAGCGTGTTTACATGCAGGCCAGTATCCCATTCGCCGTGATCGGCTCAAATCAGCTGATAGAGGTGAAGGGGAAGAAGATCCGTGGACGTTTGTATCCGTGGGGCGTGGTGGAGGTGGAAAACCCTGAACACAACGACTTCCTCAAACTGCGTACTATGCTAGTGTGAGTAAATATGATGAACATTAAAGAAAGTAAAAGTTAAAACACTCTCTGGCCCAATCCCAATTCTCAGTCTTACCCCTTCGTCTTACCCCTAGCCCTTGTCCCTCGAAACCAAGTGTTAAGCGCTAGGGGTGAAAACATACCCCTATGAAATGAGACACCACTTGGTTACAGTTACGTCATCATACATCGTTGTTAGCTGGCTGCAACGTCACCAGACGCGACAAGTGTGTAAAGCACGTACCGATGTCTCCAAAGCAAGTAGTGTTATGCACTGATATCGAACGAAATTCGCTGCTAATGGAATTTAGTTAAAACTGTAGACAAGCATGGAGTCCATTCGTGGCTAGTTAGAGAAATATAGGAATGTTGTGCAAATCAGCAACGTAACGTTAGCGCTACTTTACTAGCGAAATTTAAAAACATTTAAATTAAGAACATAATTCAAATATATATGTACAGGACTGTGTAGAGCACAAAATAAGACATTAGTAATTTTTAAATCAATTATGAAGCTGAAAATACTTACATTTATGGGACTCTCTGGACGATCTGGCCGCCATTGTTGCCGGTTGCGCAGTGTATTCTGGGTACCCCTTGGTTTCAAGTAAGCTCACAAAAATTCTTGGTTTTAAGGGGTATCTACCGCTTACCCTTAGCCCTACCCCTTGATCAAAACGAGAATTGGGATAGCCCTTACTCTCACGTGAACGTGCAAAACTAAGGGGTAAGGGATAAGACAGAGAAATGGGATTGCTCCACAGATCTGTGTGGAGATCTCCCTGAACCACATGATGTGGGTTCACAGCTTCCAAATGCAAATGCCACACTTCAATCAACTCCGGACCTTTAAAATCTTTCATTTATGAAGAAATTATTTAACAAATAGACAAATTATGTCAATAAAACAGCTTTTAAGTCAACTGTCCCATTATTTTTTTGCCATAGACTGTAAAAAATATGGACGTAGTGTCCGTGAAGTCACCTATAGGTTTGTGAAGAGCTTTTTTTGAAGCTAGTTGACAGAGCCTGCCATCACCATCTTGAGCACAGCTGTGGCAGTTCACCCGTCACTCATGTGGCCACGCCCTTAATTATGCAGAATTTTTAGGCTTAATATAACTTAAACGGATGCAGGGTTTCCCGCAAAAATTTGTTAGTTAAGGTGGTAGGGTTGGGCAGGTGGGCGGATCCGGGGCGTGGCAATCCAAAGGGCGGGGCATAAGCGTCATGATGAAAATGAAAATATTTTATTAAAAACACTCAAATAAAACTTTATTTTGAAGAAACTATGACAGAAAATGAACACATTCTAGATTATTAATGAATTAAATGTTTTTAACAGATACCTCTAACGGGAATAGCTGCGTGATGAAGTGAAACTAAAGGGTTAATAAACACAAACTAAAGCAGATGTTGTAGAACGTCTGGCGTCTTTATTTTTAACGATGATCCGTTTATGAGGGTCGAAAACGGTGGTGTAGTGTAGATGAAAGGCGTAAATGTAGCAAAAGTAACGCGTTTTAAAGTATAAACGCCTTAATATAAACATAGCCTTTATGCGCGTGGTCTCTGCTACACACGCAAACACACACACAATGAGGAGAGATGCTAAAATAAGCCTGACCCGAGCCCGGTCTGTAAAAAAAAAAACGACCCGAGCCCGGCCCAAATGGGCTTAGCCTGTCTTGGGCTTGCAGGGCTCTACCGTGTGTACACGCTCGCGGTGTGAAGCGCGTCTGCGCTATTCTCCGAAATGCACTTGACGGCCTTTTGTGCAGCAATTTTTTTTTTTGGACGACCTAGTTAAGACGGCAGGAAGTAATTCTGACCAGACGTGTAATCGCATCACCACACGTGCGTCCGATAAAACGGTCTTTAGGAACAGGGCGTGTCGTTATGATTTGATATTTGTGATTGACACCTTTTCTGAGGTTGGAGGGAAGGTTGAATATAAAACAAACTATTCATTTTTGATTTCTGTGCTATTTCACACACCGACAAAAGGAGTATATTTAACTTACCTTATTTTATCCAGACAGTCAAATGAGACGTTTAAGGGCCGTGGTTGAATTGGGCACGCGAGCATTTGGGCTCCACGGATAACATGGCAGTGCCCATGGTCGGTCATTTTTGCCATCAATTCATTACTGTCTATGGCCAGCACCCCTGTTATCACTAAAAAGGCAGAGCTAGCTACATATTAAAAAGCTGTAATTCCTAAATCTTCAGCCAATTCGGCTGTGAATACCCTCTAAGTTAAGCTTAGAGTGTCCATCGTAAGCCAATATTCATTATATGAACGTACCTGGAATACACAAAATGTGCCTCTGTCTCAACATTTATGGACCTAACTTAATTGATCCTGTGTGGGAAATTAAATTTAAGTTATGTTATTTAAATACAAGTTAAGTAAAGTACCTCAAAAAGGCTCCATGATGCAAGAATGATTTTCTACTACATATTGTAAGATTCACCCCATGAATAGATTTGTTTTGAAGGCTGGAGCTTTTAAATGTTTAATAGCGCCCTCTGCTGACAATATGCAGGCTAAACGTGTCTCTCTCGCTCTCTCTCGCTGGCGCTCTCGCTCTCTCTCTCTCTCTCTCTCTCTCTCTCTCTCTCTCTCTCTCTCTCTCTCTCTCTCTCTCTCTCTCTCTCTCTCTCTCTCTCGTTCTTTTTCTGTGTGCAGAACTCACATGCAGGACCTGCAGGAGGTCACTCAGGATCTTCACTATGAGAATTTCCGTTCGGAGAGACTAAAGCGAGCTGGCAGGTACGGCCTACAAACCATTGAACATACAAGATCTGCCACACAGCTCATAGATTTTGGCAGAAACAAAGTATCTTTAGGATACAAAATGTCATTTACAAAAATGTCTCTTACAGAGCGGCTGATGAAGAAGTTATGGACAAAGATCAGATTCTCCTGGAGAAGGAAGCTGAGGTGAGACACATTTAGTCAGAAATAAATGTTTGTTTATTCCATACTCTGGTTTGTTTTGAAGCGTCATTGCGTGTGTTAATGTCCGTGTGTAATTATAGTGTTGTTTTTCAGCCTATGGGAATGTATATCCCAGCCGGGTGCGGACACAATCCAAACAGTTTTTAAACATGCATGTCTACACAGGAAATGACATCAGCTTCCTGCTGTACAGAACAAACAAAATAGTCTTATTATAGCTTGTTGTGCTGTGTAGATGTGTGTGTTTTAAAAAAAAAACATTAATGTATTTACTGGGGTGTTTGTGGACAGACCCATTAGTTGGGTAATTGCGTTTAGATTTCACAGTTTTTGAAAATATACATGCAAAGATACAGGTCATTTAAAGTGCTTGAATCTATTTTATGCAATAAGTTTTCTGGAAAAAAAATCCATATTATTCCCTGTGTAGTGTAGGATAATATCATAAAAATTCTAGACTTTTTAAGCACACGTACTAAACTGTTGGCTTTAAATGCTTATATCTTCTGTATGTGAATGTTGATTTATACCAAAATGCTTTTTTGCATAATTGTGTTTGACACATGAAAACATCTCGCGTTACGTACGTAACTGTTGCTCCCTGAGAAGGGAACGAGACGCTGCGTCTCTCTTGCCATACTTCCTGCGTCCCTGTAACGCCGTCTTTGGCAATATTTCAGATAGTGATATACTTCCTGACTCCCGCATCACCCTGTCTTTGTCGTTAAGCCTCACCATTGGTTGAATTTGATATATACATTCAGACGCACTTACCCCTGGAGGCGTCCCCGAAGTGTCACCTCAGTGATGCAGCGCTAGTTCCTTCAAAAGGGAACTGGAACAATGTATCTAAAAAAGGTAGCACGATGTAACCTTGCTCTTACTTGAAATGTGTCCCCACATTTAGTCCTTGAATTTGAGGGTATTGGACCTGGAAAGTCCTTGAAAGTTCCATGAATTTGAAGTTAACTAAGGTGTGGGAATCCGGTTTATATATTTAAATATTTCAATACAGTGTTCATACTTTGTTGCTATTAAATTTATTTATAAAAAATGGACACCAAAAGTATTTAGATATGCCTGGTTTTGTTACATTTAGTTTAGAGATAAAGAGAGACAACGTTCATGCCAAGGAAACATCAAAACAACATGCAAAAATAGTCAATTGCATTGACAAAACCATAGATTTTGTTTTTAAAATGAAGACACTGTGATTTATGTTGTGGATTTGAACACTTTGTGGTTGTCAAACATTAACAGTTAATGTGCTGAATTGCACATATGTGGTCTTGACATCATTAATTTGTAGTCGCCACTTGCTTTGCAGTGACACTAAGACTTATATTTTTACGTCCATGTATTTTCTTTGGCTTTTGGTGTGTTTGCCGAAATGCATTAACTATATGCTCGTTTTTCTTGCAGCTGAGGCGCATGCAGCAGATGATCGCGCAGATGCAGGCGCAGATGAGGATGAAACCTGCAGATGACTAAGAGTCTGTGTGTGTTTGTTTTCTTGTACTGTATGCGTCTATTTGTGTGTTGTGGGAACAGAAAGTGCCATCAAGCAACGTTTGTACTCTTTATTTTTAAACACTATTTGCTTGTCTAATGTCATTAAATGTCATGTACTTGACCACTAATGTACCACAAGAATGACCTCTACACTGTCCATTATGATGTCGTGTAGTCAAACCTTTTTATCCAATCAGAGTAGACACTATTAATTTATATCGCCTTTAGTAAATCATGGCAAAAGTTGTAAAATGGTCAGGTTATTTGTTTCTTTAACCTGGACATATTTTTTTAAACAAAGATGGGAGCTTTTAATGTAGGGAAATGTATTTTAACATGCATCTAATTAAGTTTACAGTCTTACCAAATGTTTTTTATTTGCGTACATATCATACGTCCAAAACAGTAATGCATTCAGTCTATTTAAGTGTGTATTTGTGTATAGATGTGCATTTTGGACTTCATTCATCATTGGAGAAACATCGGCTGAGATTGAAGTAAGGTTTAGAGAAGATGCAGGTTTCTCTCAAGTCTTGAAATGAGTTCTGTTTTGAATCCGGTGGCTTAAACTCTTGGATTGGGCAGCGTTTCCCTCTAGTGGACAGTTTAGAAAAACTGAAAATATAGGGACAGTTCACCCAAAAATTTAAATTCTATCATCATTTTCTCAACCTCATGTTTGATATGTATACATTTCTTTGTTCTGATGAACATGAAAGAAGATATTTGAAGGGAAGTTTGTAACCAAATGATCATAAGCCCCATTCACTTCCATACTAGGAAAAAAGAATACTATAGAACGGTTTGGTTACATCAGAAAAATAAATGTATACAGGTTTTTAACAAGATGAGAGTGAGTTAATGATGACACAATTTTCATTTTTGGGTGAACTGTCTCTTTAAACTTCTCGCCACGATTGAACAATCTCATGTTTGATTCGTTTTAGTAATGTCATATATGATCACGTCTTTAATAAAGAGAATGGTTGTTAGGCTTAGAAAATGTTTATAAAAGTTCACCTTTCTTATTTTAAGAGTGTGAATGAAGTAATGGTACTAAAATGATGTTATGTGTTTATCACATCAGTGCATCATTGTCTCTCTTTGTCAAATCACAGAAATGCCTTAAATGTCCAGTAATGGTGCACACAACTTTAATCTCTTTATATATTTTCACAGCTTGGGGTCTTTCTTTTTTTGTGTCATGAGTTTTAACGCTTGCTTTTTACTTCCTCGTAATATTTTAGCATCTACTGCAAACTTGTTGGTCTTTGTTGACCATTTGAAACATTTTAACTTTAATTATATATTTTATGAGAACGGTACAAGACTTAAGATGTAAATCATGCTATAACATCACGACTGTGTTTATTTACAGTATTGTTATGAGTTATCTGCTCTATTTTTAAAGTATACTGTAAACACGCTGATTTTGTTTTGATGTATTTGTGGTTCAGCCCATTTATTTTGACTTGCTTATCTCCTCCTCGGGCCTTTTTTTTTTAAGAGTAATACAGTAATACATCTGTTTTAAATCTTACTTTTTGTACTTGCTCACGTTGAGAAATAAATAACTTTGAGTCATCTGAAGTGTCCATTTGCATTTTGAATCTTATTCTGAACCTTTGTGCTTAGATAATGATCTCGAAAAAAAATACAATCTTTTGTTTATGCATTTCTGGCTATGCAGACATGTTTTGTGTTAAGTGTAATAGTAAAATTTAACTTTTACAAAGTTGCATTTTGATTTTCTTTGCTGTGAGAAGCGTTAACGGTAAAATTGGGCGTGGCTTCGTTCGTGTTGCCACGCCTCCTCTTACGTCTGGGGTTCCCTGCAGGACTGAGCGCGAGACAGACGGAACCCGGACCTTTAGCCGGACCAGAGCATCAAAGACAGCCCTAAACATGACCACCAACATCCGATATAAAAGCAGGATGATCAAATCGGGTAATGAGAAAGCACCAGTCGGTTTTATTGTTGTGTTTGACTCTGTTTGAGCGGATAAAATGATGATTATTTCTGTCTTCATCTCTCGCGCATCTCCGCACCTGCTCCTGCATCTGACCCGCTACTGATGCTGATGCTGCGCTCACATGAAGAAGACAGCGAGGTGAGAAAGCAAAATAATACATCGTTTTCCTTCAGTTTTTATAATGAACAAACCACGAATCATACTAGGCTGTCAAAACGCGTGAAGTAAACGCAATCACATCCGGAATAAAGCGCGCTAGTTCATTTTTATACATGTTTTATACATCTTCCGTCTTATCATAAACATTTCTCTTCGTGTTTGAGCTTTGAAAGCGATAGGGCAGATTGTGCTGACGGTTTGTCACCCATCCTCAGCTGACGTACTTTGTTTCTCACGAGGGCATCAGAAGATCAGATGTCATGACGCGTGCTCATCCGTGCTCTGTCATACACGCGATTTCGGCTGAACGTGCGTTAAAAAAATGTGCAGTCTGCTGACTTTGAGCTCTGATGGAGGATGATAGTCCTGTATCTTTCTCAGGACGTCGCCATGGTTACAGCAGCAAGAGTGTGAGAGTGAGATTTGCTCATACGTCTAGGATCACAATCCTATATCAAACATCCTATATAATGTCGAGAGGTCTCGTGACTTAAGTTGTTGTGCACCATTACACATTGTGTATGTCAAGTCTTCGTATCATTTATAAAGAGCACAAAATAGTTTGACAAGTGCCGTATTGATGCATTTCCTCTGATGCAAGATTGTGGTATGGGTGGGGGTTTAAAGACTCTTTGTTATTAGCCAATAGACTCTGGACCATGATTTCCTGACTATTGCTATTCAGAGGCAGGTGGTATTAATGTGATATTGTGGTGTGAATGCATTTGAGTGCGATGAGATGTCAATATGTATGCTTGTTTTTCGCAGAAAAGTTCTTAAAACATTGCACATAAGTCTGCTACAGGACCATTTTGTCAACTTGTCAGATACTAAAAGCCAAGTAGAATGAGAATTACACCAGAAAACTTAGTAAACTCACCATAGTGTGATAAAACCAGCATCACTTATTTCAAGAGGCTCTTGTACCTGTATTAAATGTAGGCTACTGTAAGTCACTGTGGGTAAAACGTCTCCTAAAAGACTTGTTTTGCTGTGAGTTGAAATGGTTCAGAGGTTAGAGATTAACATGAACATACACTCACATGCAATAACTAGAAAGCCTACGCAAAAGCAGAAATGCAACAGTTAACACCCACATACACTCAGCGTGTCGATCTCTCTTGCTCTCTCTCTCTCTCTCTCTCTCATTGTAAATTCTCCATACCCTTGGCCGTGTTTGTCCCTCTTCTCTTTGTGGGTTTGTCTTCTCTGTCTCTGCATTGAGGTTTAATAACTTAATGGTCTGGAAGTTTGGCTGCCATTTGAGAAATGTCTTTATCTGTCTCTGAAAAGGTCACTACATTGAAATAGACTGTGGTGTGTTTCTATAGATGATATCTATGGGTTGTCTTGGCTCTTTTAGCGGCTTATGTACTGTGGCAGGCGGTTGAATTAAAGATTCTTTTGATCAATAAGTCTAATGGCTTGTGCTCAAATGCCACAGCGAGAAACATCCGTCTCAGCACCATGTCTCAGCATCGCTGATCATGAACGCATCACATTTTGTGTTTTTGGATGCTAACAGTTTGTGCCAGTGCAAACACCTCTTTTGCCGTTATAAAACTTCTGTCAGGATTTCCTAAAGACATGCACATTTATAGTTGCCTCTAAATTTTTATGGTGAATTAATTTATAATTTATAGCAACTCCTCGCCAGTCAGGAATTTGAATTTAATTGTAAATTTAAAGTCACAATGAAAATGAAATGAATATTCATTAGAATATTGTAAGTTTTTTTTTTTAGATTTATCTGTGCACTTCATTATAAAAAAAATGATGTGCCTTCATAATCTAAAATCTAAAATGCAAATCAAGTCCCATCCTAATTTTTTTCACTTGGATATACCTCACCACAGGAAAAAAGACAATAGCTACTTTTGTTTCATGCCAACTTTAAGTGCAACAATGTGTTTTGTGAAAAATAAGCACTGAAAATCGCATAGACAGAGGTATTTTTGCGCCTGACCTTAAAGGCGGGGTGCACGATTTTTGAGAAATGCTTTGGAAAAGTGGTTAAACTTTGTGCCGCATATCATGAAATATCCGCATATCAGGGGACATATCATGAAAATCTGACTTTTTTCATGTTTAACTGCTATAAATTGGTCCAACCTAGAAAATGTGAAAAAGATCAAACCAATAACTTAGTTTTGGTAAGCCATTCTCTGCAAGCATGTGAAAAAATAGCTCATTGAAATTTGGGTCCCCTTGTGATGTCAGAAGGGAATAATACCGCCCCTTAATCTGCACTATCCAACCACACCACTGCCATTTAGTGCAGAGATCAGCTCATTTGCATTTAAAAGGAAAACAGAGTTTTCCTTTTAAAGACAGAGTTATTTTTGCGACTGACCTTAAAGGCGGGGTGCACGATTTGTGAGAAACCCTTTGGAAAAGGGAACCGGGGCCAAGTACCAAAACACACTTGTAGCCAATCAGTAGTAAGAGGCATGTCTTCTAACCAACATCGTTGCCAACATTGGCTTTCAGCGATCGTGCACCCCGCCTTTAATGCATATGCATTTGTAGGAGTTTTTCTTTCAGATGGAAAAATTTTTTTAGGAAGGCAGGATTTAAATGAATCACGCAAGGCGATTAACTAAAGTTTGTGCTCATCAGTTTACTGGTGATTGCTTTATTTTTAATGATCAAAAAAGCATGTCTTAAGCCTTATAATGAGCAGATCGCTAAGGGAAAAGTAATATCACACCTTTTGTCTGTTGCACAAACAGTGAGCAAGACATTAAAGTTTAATGCTTAAAGGCTTTATCCAGAAGAAGAAAATCAATAGGAACAAACAACGCAAATTGGACAGCCATGGTCATTTTTGATGGGTTATTACAGGAGGTGTATTTCTTTCATACGATTATTAAAACATGTATATATGAAGTAAATACAACGCAGATAGTTAATGGTATGTGATGGTATATGGTTTGGTAGTTCCAGGTGGCACACAGAGCTGAGCTGACAGCTGGACAGTGAGGGCCTCTTGTTTTTCACTTTAAGGATGAAGAGGGGGGTGACCGGCGGGGACTATTGTGTCACTCTCTTTAGACATCTGCTCTCCTCTATTCACAAAATCTCATCTGGACCCCTCACCCCCTTACCAGCAAACCGATCATCTATATGCATGACTTTAATTTAATACCCCACCCATAAACCCTCTGAAGGGTCAGATCAGATGTAGATCTCAGTGCTGTTTTTGCTAATACAAGCATCACGATGGGAATCGTTCATGTTATTGATGATTGATCAGTTTGTCACCCATCACTGTTCACAAATTACTGATCTGGATTCGTTTTTGTTTTAATAGTTTTTATGGATAAACATGTATAAAGAAGCATTAAGTCAAAAAGGGACGAACCCAACGCGTTTGTAATTTAACCCATTCTGGGTTGTTTTAACCCATTGTTTGGTCAAATGTAAACATATTCTGGGTTAATTTAACCCAACGACTGGGTTTGTCCCCTTTTGACCCAACACTGAGCGAAATAACCCAGAGTGTTAAATGGGCAAAACGATTATCAAAATATAGACTAAGATATCACATAAACTATTTAGCAACCGTACATTATAAATAGAAAATTTTGTCTATCAGGACAGCACTGCCCTCAGTATGTGTATAAAAGTGCATTTTATTTGTATTATTTCTTATGTCGTTTGAATACTATGGAAGCCCATTTCCGCCACATAATAAAAAAAATCATGCTCTGGTAAAAGTCGAAATGGCTTTTAAAGTTGTAATTATGAGATAAAATTTCGAAATTATGAATTTTGAAGTCATATTTATGAGATAAAAAGTCGAAATTATGACTTTAACTTCCTAAGATCTGGATGTCCACATATGTGGACATCAAATTTTTTTTGTTGTTTGCACCATAATACTTAATTCTGTGTAACTGGAACCTGTTGTACACAAACGCGGACATTTACACTGCTTCATGTTCAAAAAAAATATTTTATTATTATATTTATTGGTTCTTTGTAACCCCAACGTAGCTGGAAGAAAATTGAAAAAAGACAAACCAAACCTCCAGTCTTAGGAGGTTAAAAGTCGAAAATATAAGATAAAATTTGAAATTATGATTTTTTTTCATAATTATGAATTTTAAAGCATAACTTTGGTGAATCATAAATTCGACTTTTTATCTCATAACTATGATTTACCAGAACATGATTTTTTTCTTATGTGGCAGAAATGGGCTTCCATAGAAAACTGTTAATGATTCCATTTTTTATAATCATTTTAATGCTGTAAGATATCTGACAAGCTTGTACTATCACAAAACGTTTGCTTTGGAGTTTGGTAAGACAAATTAATGTGAAAGTAGCTACGTAAAAACATTTCAACCTAGGATTTGTATGAACTTCCTAAAAAAATGCTGGGTTATTTTTAACCCAGTGTTGAGATGTGAGCCGCTCACATGCTTATATTTGACCCAACAATGGGTTAAAACAACCCAGCATATACAGTCGGCTAAATTACAACCCAGTGGGCTGGGTTCCTCCCTTTTTGACCCAACGCCCAACCTTTTTTTAGACTGCGAAGAGTCATCTAGTTTTTTCTACAAACGTATATACCTTACGAACAGCCTCATGTAAGATCTCGAGTCTATACATAAAAGTTTTCCTGCACTGCCCACAAGTGCATAAATGTTTGTCCAAAGTCATTAAACAGAAAGAGTTAATAGTCTTATTTTTGATTTGTAGAATAGCATAATAACCAATACTAATAATATGCACTATAAACTGAAATCTACATACATGTAAAAAAGTGTTTTAATTAAAATGCAATGTTTGTCAATGCAAGAGGAATTTGGAAAATGTACTAGACGACGCAAACTACGTCGCCTTATAAAGATAGGAAAACTCATTCGAAAAGTCACTGAGCTTTGCTGAAGTCTGTGGAAAAACTGTGTGCCAGTCTGGCAAGGGTTGATGGGTAGGGTGTGGCTCCATCTTACTAAATGTGTCTCACTCTCTCTAACACACACACACACACACACAGAGAAATTATTGCATAGCCGTCTGTTTATCCACTGTGGAAATAAGTGGGGGAGAAACGCACGACTAAATGAATGAGTGTTTTTATTCCCGGTTTCATCTGCCCCCCCTTTCCTGTCTGAAATTGCTTCCATACGTTTTTTTCTCTTTACGTTCTCTCTCTCTCTCTCTCTACCTTTTTTTTAAGCAATTCATTCACTGATGAGGAGACTCCAATGCCCGTCTGAACACTTAAGTGTAGGGATGTGTCATGAGCAGAGAGAAAAACAAAGAAAAGGGAAAATAAGCAGAGTGATAAACTGAGACAAAGAGAGAGAGAGAGACGCAGAGCGAAAAGGAGGATAGACAGGAGATTTTGTGGAGTGTTGCTCGAGTCGTTTGGCTTATGATGGACACCATGATGCTGCAGGAGAAACTGGTGGAGAAACTTCTGTGCCCTCGAACCCGAACCACTCGACAGAAGGTTGTGTGTTTATAGCCCTGTAATATATGTGTGTGTGTGTGTGTGTGTGTGTGTGTGTGTGTGTGTGTGTGTGTGTGTGTGTGTGTGTGTGTGTGTGTGTGTGTGTGTGTGTGTGTGTGTGAGTGTGTGTGTGTGTGTGTGTAAAAAGAGATGATGTAAAAAAAACTCAGTGGTTGTGTGTTTGATCCAGAGGGAACATGCATATCGATAAAAAACATATTTAGTGAATGCACTGTCATTTTGGGTAAAAGTACATGCACTCTCTCTCTGTCTCTCGCTCTCTCTCTCTCTCTCTGGGGTGAGATATGTCAGGTTTCTATTTCCAGACTGACAGACAGCGGAAGCACAAGCGAGATGCTCTGACTGTGAGATGACTATGTTTGGCTAAAGCTGAAGTGTGTAAAATGCTCTTTTCAGTCTGTGTCAATGGGACTGCTGGATTTATTTAGACTGAAACGGTTTCGCTATTTGGTTTACTGTATAAATGTCAATAATGTCAATGTCCACAAAGCCGAGCGGTTCTGACTGCCGTCCAGTTTCCGGCACAGTTGGTAGAGATACACAGCGGGTGCCTGAGCTTCTCGTGGTCGGGTATTTTACTGCCAGTATGATGGTTCACAGAAGTTCAGGCTTAAAGGAACAGTGCTTGCAAAATAATCAGTCTGTCATCATTCACTCACCTCGTGTCATTATAAAAAACATTTTCAGTGAACAGCAACAAAAGATGTTGTAAGAAAGAAACTTTATGTTGCATATTTTGTTCAGTAACCAGCTTAAGCACTGAAAATGAAAAAAAAATTTTTTATAAAAATAAATGTATTTTTATTTTCACCATCTCTTGGTCTCTCTCTTTCTTAGGATAAGCAGTATGTTGGCTTTGCTACACTTCCTAATCAGGTCCATAGGAAGTCAGTGAAGAAGGGTTTTGACTTTACTCTGATGGTGGCAGGTGAGATTATTATTTAATTTTCTGTCTATGGTCAATCATGTTTAACATGTCAATACATGCATACAACAGACAAAAATATGATTAGCTCAGTATGAAAACAATAGAAGTGGATAAAAAGAAAACCATTTGTTTATTTTTGCATGACTTTCAGACTATAAAGAAGCTAATATTTATTCTTATTTTATTATTTATCGGTTTCTACAGCATATTTATTTGTAGACAACAAAACAGTCCTTTTAGAAAAACGCAAAGCTTTTTTGTGATTGTTGCGGCACCTTTTCTTAAAAAACTACGATGGAATATGCGGGATATTTTATGCAATGAAATTGTGGGAACTTGCAAAAATTGTTTGCACTTAACTTTCTGCTAAGATATATGCGATTTTTGCTACGAAAATGTGGGGATTATGAAATCATGCAAGCCCCGCATATTTTTTGCACACGGAAGTCTGCAATTTATGCTGCAAAAGTGCGGCCCACACATAAATATGCGGACTTTGGCTGACTATGCGTTGAAGCATATGATCGCATAATCACGTTTTTCTCGAGGGACTGACAAAACCGCACAGGTATATTTGTAGCAATAGCCAACAATACATTGTATGGGTCAAAATTATCTGTGTTTATGAAAAGATCATGATCCATGAAGATATTTTGTAAATTTCCTGTAATAAAAAAAATATTTATTATTAGTAATATGTGTTGCTTAGGACAACTTTAAATGTGATTTTCTCAATATTTGGATTTTTTGCGCCCTCATATTCCAGATTTTCAAATAGTTGTGTCTCGGCCAAATATTGTCACAATCTAAAAAAACATATTTATTCAACTTTCAGATTATGTATAAATCACAATTTCCAAAAAATTACCCTTATGACTGGTTTTGTGGTTCAGGGTCACATTTCTGCAGATTGTTGTGTATCTTTATTGTCATTCTGCACATTAATATTTAACCCATGTATACATGTAGACTGTTATTTATACAATTCTAAAAAGAAATCCCAACATGTGTTTGTGTGTTTCAGGTGAATCTGGTTTGGGCAAATCTACTTTAGTTAACAGTCTCTTCCTCACAGATCTCTATAAAGACAGAAAATTACTTAATGCAGAAGGTAAGAATTCATCATCTATTCATCCTCATGTTTGTACACGCACTGCAAAAAATCACTTTCTTACTTCTTGTTTTCAATACAAATATCTAAAAATTCTTAAATCAGGATGCATTTTCTTAAAGGAATATTCCATTTTCTTAAAAGAAAAATCCAGATAATTTACTCACCACCGTGTCATCCAGGATGTTGATGTCTTTCTTTGTTCGGTCCAGAGGAAGTTGTGTTTTTTGAAGAAAACATTGCAGAATTTTTCTAATTTTAATGGACTTTATTAGAACCCAACATTTAATAATTAACTCAACACTTAACAGTTTTTTTCAACGGAGTTTCAAAGGACTATAAACAATCCCAAACGAGGCATAAGGGTCTTTTCTAGCGAAACGATTGTCATTTTTGACAAGAAAAAAATATATATATACTTTTAAACTACAACTTTTCGTCAAAGTCCGGTCCAGCGCGACCTAGCGTAAATGCGTAGTGACGTAGGGAGGTCACTTGTTACATATATAAAACGCACATTTGCGGACCATTTTAAACAATAAACTGCCACAAAGTCATTAATTAGTATCAGTTGACATACAACAATGTCGGAACGGTCCTCTTTCAAGATGCTTGTAAACACTGGGGCGGAGTTTTGCGTTCGTCCTCTTTGACCTCTTGACGTCATGACGTATTGCGGTGACGTAGTGGGGTCAGCTGGCGCATCACGACCGGATCTACACGACGAGAAGTTGTGCTTTGGGGGTGTATATTTGTTATTTTTCTTGTCAAGAATGACACTTGTTTTGCTGGATAGGACCCTTGTGCCTCGTGTGGGATTGTTTGTGGTCCTTTGAAGCTCCGTTGAAAAAAACTGTTAAGTGTTGAGTTGGGTATTGAATGTTGGGTTCTATTAAAGTCCATTAAAATTAGTATATTTCTAGTATATTTCTATTACATAATTTCTTCTCAACTGAACAAAGAAAGACATCAACATCTTGGATGACATGGTGGTGAGTAAATTATCTGGATTTTTCTTTTAAGAAAATTGACTAATCCTTTAATGAGCAAATTGACTAAAGAACATAAGTCTAGTTTTTAGACAAAATGTCTTAGTGAATTTTTGCTTAAAACCATCAAAAATAAATGCTAATAGAGTAAGAAAACTTTTCTAGATTTTTCCTAAAAAAAATTAAGAAAAATTCAAGATTTTTTTCTTACCCCTGGCAGATAGTTTTGCTTGTTTCAAGCACAAAAATTAGACTTATTTTCTTACACTGCAAAAAATACTTTCTTACTTAGTGTTTTTTTTCTTGTTTTCAGTACAAATATCTTAAATTAAGATGCTTTTTACTGATGAGCAAAAACAAACCAAGAAAATAAGTTGTGCATAAAACAAGCAAAAAAATCTGCCAATGGGGTAATCAAATGTTTCTTGAATGTTTCTTGAATTTAGTGTTTAAGAATAATGTTCAAGATTTTTTTACTTACCCCATTTTGTTTTTTTTTTTTGTTTTTTGCTTGTTTTATGCACAAAATCACTTAAATTTGATATTTTTACTGAAAACAAAGGAATGTTTTCTTGAAAATAATTTTTTGCAGTGTACAAAGAAATTTTCCTATTTTTTAATTTTGCAGTGCACCTGTACACCTGTGGAGAATATAATATATATGTTTAACTCTTTAGTAACTCTTCTCCTGCCATGTGGGTATTTTTCTGGTAACAGAACGTATAAACCAGACAGTTGAGATCACCAAACACACAGTTGACATCGAAGAGAAAGGAGTTAAACTCAAGCTCACTATAGTGGACACGCCGGGGTTTGGAGACGCTGTTAATAATAATGAGTGGTGAGAAAGTTTACTGAATACTAACAGTATTGTTTCTGAATGCTTATTGGTCGCTTATTGGTGTATATGTGTGTGTTTGCAGTTGGAAACCCATCACAGATTACATCGATCAACAGTTTGAGCAATACTTCAGAGATGAGAGCGGACTCAACAGAAAGAATATTTTAGATAACAGAGTCCACTGCTGTCTGTATTTCATACCGCCGTTTGGACACGGGTACGTGTGACACATCGAGTGTGTGGGTTCATGTGTATGATCATGTTTTAATTTGCAGTGGAGTAGCAACCATTATGGTAAATGCTACCTCATTAATATTCATGAGCCAAGCTGTTAAAGTGTCATAACTGGATCTCCCCACACATTCGGGCATTTTTAGGAGAATAAAGTAATGCGTAAGAATTTTTGAAGATTATTGATTAAGAATTTGTACATATTTTACAAGTTGGCTGATTCATATGACTTCGTCCAAAGTGAATCATACAAAAACATACGATTGTAATAAAACCGGGCCCTAACCCCAACATCACTGGGGCAAAAGCAAAATGTACAAATGTGGTCATACGAATTAATACGAAATTAGCCACCTTGTAAATGCGTATGAATTGCCATGAGATACCGACGGGTTTATGGTTAATATTATTATTATATGTATATGATGATATGAAATATTACTGCATTAATGTCATATCAGACTCATTGTCAAATTTGCTGTGTAGTTTGCGGCCGGTGGATGTGGAGTTCATGAAGGCTTTACATGAAAAAGTGAATATTATTCCTCTGATATCTAAAGCGGACTGCCTCACCCCAAATGAAGTGAAAAAACTCAAGGACAGGGTAAATTAACTTTGTCTTATAATAAAATAAACCAATACACTTATAAAGTGTGATTTAAACACATCTGATTTAGTTACTAATCCAGATGAGCAACAGAAGTGTTTGTTGACAGTCTTATGTTTGTGGTCCATCTGCAGGTACGAGATGAGATCGAGCGCTTCGGGATTAAAGTCTATCAGTTTCCAGAATGTGATTCTGATGAAGAGGAGGAGTTTAAACAGATGGACAAAGAGCTGAAGGTCAGATGAATGTTTTCAATCACTCTTGATTCTTCATGATCCATCTACGAATTTTAGTCCCCTGATCAGGTCTAAGTGATATTATTATTGGTGATCATTAATTATTGAATGTAATGTGTGTGTGTGTGTGTACTTTAGGAGTGTACTCCATTTGCTGTCATTGGCAGTAATACAGTAGTAGAGGCCAGAGGTCAGCGGGTCAGAGGTCGTCTATACCCCTGGGGTATTGTTGAAGGTCAGTGTGATCTGAGTGTTTGTGTGTTCACATCTTATTTTCTATAAAGCGTGTAAGATTAGTTGTGTGTCCCAGTCATGGCACATATTAATTGGTGACCGGATAGGGCAGTTTATTATTTCACATGTGCATGTGTTGCCCTTCGTGTCTTTTTGGGTTGGGTTGTGTTGGTTCTACAATAATTCATTAGCAATATCTAAGTTTCTAACATTTGTGACCCTGGACCACAAAGCCAGTCTTAAGTTGCATGGGTATATACTGTATATACATTGTATGGGTCAAAATTATCAATATTTTATGCCAAAAATCATTAGGATATTAAGTTAAGATTATGTTCCATGAAAATATTTTGTACATTTTCTACTGTAAATATATATAAAAAATATTTATTGTTACACTGCAAAAAAAGATTTTCAAGAAAACATTTTTTTCTGTAAAAATATCAAAGTATGCTTTTTCTTAATGAGCAAAAAGACCCAAAAAAGAATAAGTCTAGTTTTTAGATCAAAAATATCAAATTTAAGTGATTTTGTGCATAAAACAAGCAAAAAAAAATCTGCCAATGGGGTAAGCAAATATTTCTTGATTTTTTCTTGAATGTAGTGTTTAAGAAAAATGTTCAAGATTTTTTTGCTTACCCCATTGGCAGATTTTTAAATTTTTTTGCTTGTTTTATGCACAAAATCACTTACATTTGATATTTTTGGTCTAAAAACTAGATTTATTTCCTTGGGTCGTTTTGCTCATAAAGAAAAAGCATCTTAATTTAAAAATGTTTAAATATTTTTACCTGAAAACCAGATTTTTTTTCTTGAAAATCATTTTTTGCAGTGTAGTAATATGTGTTGCTAAGGACTTTATTTAAAGGCAATTTTCTCAATATTTTTATTTTTTGCACCCTCAGATTCCAGATTTTTAAATAGTTGTATCTCAGCCAAATATGATCCTTTCCTAACTAACCAAACATCACAGAAAAGCATATTTATTAAATAAACTTTTACTGATTTTGTTGTTCAGGGTCACACAGTAGTCTCCGTGCCGGCATGTTGATTTCATTGTATGTTTTATACTGGGGTAGTAATATATGTAAAAAGTTTATCAGAGTATAAAGACGTTTATAAAGCTACACTATCAGAAAAAAAGTTTAAAAAAATTCCCAGGTTGTCACTGGGGGCAGTACCTTTTAAAAAGTTTCTACTATGTACCATTTGGTACCAATATCCACCTGTAAGGTTAAACCCATTCTTGGGTACTAATATGGACTCCTTTAGGTGCAAAGGTGTACTTTTTGAAAGGGTAGTGCACCTTAGTGACACTTAGGGGGCGTGCACACCAAAGCTTTTACGCCCGCGGCTGGCGCGTGTTTTCAATTGTTTCCAATGGAAGCTCAGCGTTTTTCCAAATAAGCCAGCAGCTAGCGTTTTTTTTCCGCACTGAAAGCCGGCACTCGAGAGTTGAAAGAGATTAAATTTTGGGTGAAAAGCTCCGCTCGTCAATGTCAGTTCTCACACTCCCTTCCAATCACAAGGGAAGAGGGGCTGGTCAAGTATCACAACAACCAACCGGCTCACAGCTCAAGTATCACAGCTACCAAAGCGCTCGCCCTGAAGAAACCTGGCGCCCAGCTGAAAAAACAGCTGGGATTCGACGTCCTCCTTGCATGGCGTTTCTGCCGCGTTTAAAAGTTTTGGTGTGTACTAAGAGATGATATTTTGACATTGTATGTCAAATGTCTATCGTGTTTATTGTGGCAAACTAAAGTGTTTTATTGTGTTTTCTTCAGTGGAGAATCAGACTCACTGTGACTTTGTAAAGTTGAGAAACATGTTGATTCGCTCTCACATGCACGACCTGAAGGATGTGACGTGTGATGTACATTATGAAAACTACAGGGCTCACTGCATACAGGAGATGACCAGGTGTGTATATAAATGTGTGTTACTTACTTGCATGTGAGATAAAAAGATATCAATAATATAATATGTGTTTGTGCATTACAGTAAACTTGCTCAGGATAACCGTACAGACAGTCCATTACCCATCCTACCCCTGCCGACACCAGACGTGGAGACAGAGAAACTCATCAAGATGAAAGATGAAGAGGTACAGTACAAAATCAACTTGCATATTTTATGTCATCTCAAATACATTTGTTTACAGTACTGTAAAATAATTTTTATTTTATAAAAAAAATGTATTCAGCTTTTTTAGTGCTGGGCAAAGATTAATCGCGATTAATCGCATACAAAATAAAAGTGAATTTTTGCATAATATATGTGTCTGTGCTGTGTGTAATTATTATGTATATTTAAACACAGACACATATATATATATACATTTCAGAACATTTTTATTATATATCCATTTATATATACAGTATATATATATATATATATATATATATATATATATATATATATATATATATATATATATATATATATATATATATATATAATATTATATATATAATATTATATATATATATATATAAATAAAATATAATATATATATATATATATAAAATATAAATATATATTTTATATAAATATATATATATAAAATCCATTTATATATATATATATATATATATATATATATATATATATATATAATATATATAAAATATTTAAAAAATATAAATAAATATTTATACACATGTAAATGTTTCTTAAAAACATACATGAATGTGTGTATATTTATGTATACATAATGATTATACACAGCGCACACTCATATCTTGTGCAAAAAAATCACTTTTATTTTGTACGTGATTAATCGCGATTAATCTTTGCCCAGCACTAGTTTTATTATTTAATAGCCAATATAATATTTAAAGCCACACTCCAGCCAAATATCAAAATAACCCCATGATTTCCTCACCCTCAAGCCATCTGAGATACACATGTCCATCATCTTTTAGACTAACACATTTGGAGTTATTTTAGTAAATGTCCTTGGTCTTCCAAGCTTATAATGGTAGAAAACAGGTATCAGGGAACAACTTCTGACTTTAAACGGTAGATGGATGCACTGACTTTAAAGTGCATCCATCCTTCACAGAAGTAATTCACACGGCTGCAAGGGGTTAATAAAGGTCTTCTGTGGGTAATCGATGCGATTGTGTTAGAAACATATCCATATTTCAAACTTTATAAAGAGTTATAACTCGCTTCTGGGAACGGCAACATCTTGGATTCATGAGAGTCACTGCACTAAAAATCTTTCGTGACTAGAGATGGCATCGCTACTGAAAGCTAGTTTATAAAGTTTGAAATATGGATATTTTTCTTCGAAAATCTCTTCGAAATCTCACCTGCAGAAAAGTTTTTTTTTAACTCATTGAAGCTTGTGTGGATTACTTCTGTGAAGAATGGATGCAATTTTGGGGGTTTCAAGTCAGAAGTTGTTCCCTGATCCCTGTTTTCTCCCTTTATAAGCTTGGAAAAGCAATGACGTTTTCTAAAATAACTCTGAATGTGTTCGTCTGAAAGACGATGGACATATGTATCTTGGATTAATTAAGGGTGAGTAAATCATGGAGTAATTTTTATATTTGACTGAATTATCGCTTTAATAGCTTTTTTAATACTACTATTTTTTTACAAATGTGAATTTCATGACTCACAATTCGTTTTGTATCTGCAGCTCAAGAGAATGCAAGAGATGCTCGAAAAAATGCAACAACAGATGCATGAGAAAGACCAGTGATACACACACACATTGCAGATGTGAATGCATTTAAATTATACTGTACAAATATTATATCTACAGGTCTGTCCATCAGACACACACTGATATATGTTTGCTGTATGTTCATTGCCTGGTGCTTCTTTCTGCCTGAATCAAATACAGTGCAGCTGTTATGTGACATTATTATGTGATAATGATAAACACTATTGGCGACGAGGGTCGTAAGTAAACCCGTTTACAATTAACTTAAATTAACTTTTAAAGTATCTAATTTATATGGAGGTTTTTATTTGCTTAGCAAGATGAATGTGTAAGTTGTTTAGAGAAAGACTTTTCTGGAACAGTGCTAAAGTTTATTCATATGAACAAATGTGTTTGAGAGAGAGAGAGAGAGAGAGAGAGAGAGAGTTTTGCTATGAATTTGTTAGATTTCTGCTCAGTTTTGTTTAGTGCTTGAACTCAGTGAATGTGAATATAAAGTTCAAATTATTGTTATCAATAAACTCTCTGTTCTGGCTGAAGATCTTTGTTCATTTGATGGCATTTATATTGTCTTTTGTATTTGTTACTAAATTTATACTGATATTATATTAAATGTTATAAATCTAGTATTTAAAGCTTGCTAATAAATGTAAATTAAAAATCAGCTGTCATGTTTTTGTAAACGACTATTAATATTGTCAATTTACATCATTGCAATGTTTTTTATTATAAATAGTAAAATTCAGTAACATTGCTTGAAAGTATCTGGTTAACCGTATAAAGATTAAATATCAGAAAAAAATAACATAATTATATAATATAAATATATTGCGTAATATAATATCAAACAAGGGTTTTAATCTATAGTAAACATAATTTTTTACTTTTTTATCTTACTATATTTTTTTATAGATTATATATATATTTTTATACTTTTATATTATATTTTTGATCAATCTGCATTGTTTTACTATCTAATAATATTAAATGTAGAATTATTATTGACTTTAAAATATGAAACGTTAAGTAATCAATAAATAATATTAATTGTTAATTTTGTATAAAAGTATGTGAATAATATTTAAATAATCTCATTATACTGTACTGTAAGTTTTTAAAACTGCATGACTCTGCAAAGCGGTTAAGATGCTCCACTATCAGAGAGTAAAAGTGTTTCTCACTTCCTGTGACATCATCAGAGGGGGCGGAGTCTTTGTGTATGTATGTGAGGATGTTTTATCAGTGTGACCCAGCTGTGCCATACAACTGATACACAGAGAGACTTTCGTGACTCTGGTAAGACCTGCTATTGACCTTCAATTTAACTTATAAATATACAAATGAAACTATTTGTGCATTATCTTGTTTGTAAAAAGATTAATATATTTTAATTTTGGTTAAGTTTATAGATAATAAATAACTGATGCCTCATTGTTACTGAAGAACAACACCTTAGCAAACTATTATACTGGTTCAAAAGACACTGAAATAAAATGTAGATTAAAATAAACTATAAACATCAGAAATACTGTGAATATGTAAAAGGATAAAGCATAAACTTGCATATGTGTTCTGTCAAACATAATAAAGTGAAATATATTACAATATAAAAATGCAATATATAAAAATATTATGCTATTATGGTATAATAACGAAAACAAAATTATATTATAATACTAAATGGTATGTAGAGGGGATGGTGCCCCCAAAAGTGAAAATTCTGTCCTCATTTGCTCACCCTTAAGTTGTTACAAACCTGTATGAATTACTTGGTTCTGCTGAACACAAAAAATATATATTTTAAGTAGTGCTGGGCAAAGATTAATCGCAATTAATCATAAAAAAATATTTTTTGCATAATATAAAAGTGTGTGCTGTGTGTAATTATTATGTATATATAAATACACACACGCACGCACACACACACGTATGTATTTAAGAAACATTTACATATATATATATTGTAAATCTTTTTTATTTTGTATGCGATTAATCGCAATTTATCTTTGCCCAGCACTAATTTTAAGCAATGTTTTTAACCAAACATTTTTGAGCACCATCTACTTCCATAGTATTCTTTCTTTCCTAATATGGAAGTCAATGGTGCTTCTGTTTCCTGCTTGCCTAGCTTACAAATATCTTCCTTTGTTTTTAGCAAAACAAATACATTTTACAGGTTTGTAATAACTTAAAGTTGAGTAAATAATGACAGAATATTTATTTTTGGGTGAACTATCCCTTTAATGTATCATAGTAGCTATTTACTTCATACTTCAAACAAAAGTATCCAATGGGACCACCACAAACCCAAAAATTTGATATTTTCTAAGTTGCATATACAACTTTTTGGGATTTTTTTCTGTGCTTTTAAATATTAAATAACTTTTTTATTAAATTTGTAAAAGTGCATTGTTTCTGTAAGCATTTAAAGTTTCAGAAGTCTATCGACATGGAGGTTCAGAGAAATGTTGAATCATCTCTCTTTAGCTCGCTGGTATTTGTAATCTAGGCTTTTCCAGCTTCCTTTACTTCCTTTCTGTATCCTGAAATTTCAGATAACCACAACCATAAGACAAGTGTGTGTCTGTACAGTTTTGGACTCCATAAATTCTTGGCCTTAAGAAATACATTAAATGCACTCTGAAAGTGTTGGGTTGTTTTTGAGCCGGGGCTGGGTGGCTATTGGACGGAGCACATTTCTGGGTTAGAATGACCCAAATAATGGGTTGTTTTTACCCAACTGCCGGGTTGGTTCAACATGGTTGATTAACAATAACATCCCATTATTTGGATAATTTTAACCCAGAAATGTGTTCTGTCCAATAGTTACCCAGCCCTGGTTTAAAAACAACCCAATATTTTTTAGAGTGTGTGTTTGAATGTCATCCCCTAACAAAATACCATTGATATTATTTATAGAATACATTTTAGGAAAAACATAAAAATAAATGTTTGAATAAGCAAAAATAAGTTTGAATAATAAAAACATTAGATGTACCGTTCAAATAGAAAGCCAACTGTATCATGACACGTCATTGCAAACATGAAGATTATGTAATTTTGTGTGTGTGTCTTCTGTAGTGTGTGTGCTGGCATGAGGTGTGATCTGCTTTTATTGAAGGTTTTTCTCTCTGTGGTGAGCAGTGAGATGATGGAGATTCAGGCTGTTTGTCCTCACATGTGTTCCTGTAAAGGTACTGTGGTAGACTGCAGTAAACGTGACTTGACCACGGCCACCCTGCCGTCCTCATTCCCTCCTCATACATCTGAACTCCACCTGAATGACAATCACCTCACATCACTGCCCAACAGCCTGCTGGACTCGCTGCCGTCCCTTCATCTGGCCGTTCTTCACGGTAACCCGTGGTCGTGTGACTGTGGCATCCTCTATCTGAGAGGATGGCTGCTGAAACAGAGGAACGATGCTTTGATACAGAACGTGAAAACACGCATTCATCATGAGATCTGAAATGTTTCCTGAAAACAACAATGTGTTTACCCTTTATGTGTTTCAGGAACGTCACCTGTATGTCTCCAGCACACCTGAAGGGTCGTCTTGTGGTTTATCTGGTGGAGGAGGAGGTTTTGGAGTCGTGTAGGTATTGGCTGTGTAATTTAGCTCTGGCATCTCAGATCAGTCTCTTCATCTTCATCATTGTCCAAGCTCTTCTGCTGGCCTTTGTCATCTTCTTCCTCCGGCGTTTTGAGCGACTTACCAAAGAGGCTCGTCGGACGGCTGCAGAGACATTTGCACCTGAAGATGACGCTCATAGTAATGAATATGTCATGTTGAAAGACAGAAGAATGTAGGTTGTGGGTCACAGACTTGTATGATAAAGCCATGATGATGTAATCCTTTTGCACGATTTATTTGAATATATCATGTAAAGCATTCATTATATGACAACATGCTTTTTCTTACATGCTTAATGCAGTTTAAACAAGCAAAGTGAGGTTTTATAATGGATTTACTGTACAATTAAATAAGGAAAATTGTTTTTACTTTTTTGCACTTTTGTAAACTGTTAACTGATCAGTTGGTGAAATTGATCTAAACAACTCTGGTCCATATTTACACGTGTATGTTTTCTGCAATGTCACCCAAACACTTCTACAGTATATCACTTTTTATCCAGGTCATGACTTATAAATAATGTAAGCTATGTACAGTGTAAGGGGTTCTTTGCTTCCTTAATTTTTTTTGTTGAATCAACTCAGATTTACTCTTGAAAGAGATGAGTTGCAACAAATTATAAAATGAAGTGGACTTCTTTCAATAATATGTTTTAACAACTCATCTCAAGATAAATAGGCATAATAGTAAGTTGACATGACTTGTAAATCTGAGTTGATTCAACAAAAAAAATTAAAGGGAGCCAAGTATTTTTTACAGTGTACGTTTTCTGTAAAGTACAGTGCTATGTAAATAAAGTTTAACTTTACTTTAAGCATAGACAAGTTCATTAAATAACTCGCTGCCCTAAACATTTTGAATTTGCTTTGTTAAACAAACAAATAACTTAAAGTTAAATGTACTTAGAATTGTTGAACTGAACGTAAAACATCTAATTCCAGTAATACATTTCCTGTCTACAAATAGTCAGTTAACATGATAAACTTTATTTCATATGACTTATTTTAACATAGTTTTACAAAACTTAATGATGGGTGATTTTGAAACACTGCTTCATGAAGCACTGAAACCATAGACTGTAAAAAATGATGGACGATGCAACGCCACTTCCATTCTAATGAACTGAACGTAAAATGTACGACGATGGGCGCTAACATGTTAAGCAAAAACATCAGTTTGAAGCCAGGACATGCGCAGACGGAGCCGCGGTATCAAACTTACGCCCCAAACACTCGCATGCCCAATTTAAAGCAACACTAAAGACTTATTGCTCTTTGCTCCCCCTACAGGTTAAAAGCATAATTGTTCATTACCACTGTCATAAATACTGCAGCATAGCTGGCTCTGATTGGATTGTAGGTCTGCCGTAAAGCAAGTTTTTGTAGTTTTCACTCGAACTACAGAACCACTACCCGACGGTTGGAAACTTCTTTAGTGCGTTTTTTTTTTTTTTTTTTTTTTTTGGCCCATTTTGCCTTTTTTATTGATAGACAGTAAGTGATTGAGAGGCGACAGGAAAGTACAGAGTGAAGAGAGGGGTATGGGATCGGCAAAGGACCTCTAGTCGGGATTCGAACTCGGGTCGCCGGAAGTGCGTCTGCACCATATGTCGGAGCACTGCCCACTACACCATCGGCTCCGACCTTTAGTGCGGTTTTGGCCGATAGAGGGCTGCAAAGCGAATGTGAAAGTGCCGTTCACCCTGTTTTGAGTGGATGAACCAATGAAACTTTTTTGGAAACGTTATTTTAAGGTAAAAAAAACCTCTTTGGTGTTGCTTTAACCACGCCCTTGAACCATGCCCCCTGAATGTCAATCATAACGACACGCCCCGTTTCTATAGCATGAAATTACTAGCTAAAAACTGAACATATATCTGCCTGATAACAAGGATCTTTCTGAACCTTTTATTGGAAGTATAATAATTTTTTTATTTTGACCCGATTCCCATTTGTTTGCATGAAGAGGGCGAGGTTTACGACTTGTACTGCATCCAGCCAGCCACCAGGGGGCGATCAAAGAGCTGGAGCAGCTTCCATTTGTAGGATGTATGCAACAGTATCTGTCTGCATCCTGCAAGAAGGAGGCTTGAGTCAGACAGGCCCGACTCAATGTATGAGGCACTATAGATATGTATAATAAAGGCTAGATGTGTTAAGGCGGAGTCTCTAAATCATTACCTGGCGGCCATCTTACCACAGGGTGCTCGCTCACTCGGAGCATTGAGTTTTAATGGTGCAGGTACTTTTAAATGACCATAACTTGCTAAATTTTCTACAGATTTTCAAATGGTTTTCACCAGTAAGGGTTAAAATAGAATGTGTGAAAGCTGTCCCCTGTCATCCTGTACTGAATGACACTGGTTTGTTGCTCATAGGACATTTTACAAAAAAGCTATTACAAAAACACCGCTCATCAAGTTATAAGGAAAAACAAGAAAACCTGCACTTTTCCCACGGTCCCTTACTTGCGGCTCCACCAAGAGAGCGCTTTTCCAGCACAATTAGATTGCGACAGCTTCTGCGGGTCAGTGGTTATCATATCGACAGAAACTAATGTTAATGAAGGTTGTGAAACATTAGCAGCTTTGCTCTTTTCATAATTATTTTAATTTTGGGCTCATTTCCGTTCATTACTGAATGTGTCACGGATATCCAAAACAAAACTAACTTTACTTCGCTCTAAAAGCTACACGTACACGCGTATTAACAACAAAATAACTGTATGTAAACTTATCAGCATGAAATTCAGACTTTTTGCTTTAAAGGGCCATTTCATCGATAGGAACATTAATCTTTGTTGAAAGTGGGTCATATTTGTAGTCGAAATGTAACATAAATTTAGAATTTTGTGCCTATTTGACCGAGAAAAGACAGAACGTGACTTTACAGCACATTTGTATGAAAAACTACAACTCCCACTATGCACCACAATGCACAGCTCTGCAAGCCACTCCCATTAAACGGAACACGGCTTAGATATGATATTGTGTACATAAATGCCACCACATTAATAAAACAAAGAAAATAGCCACCACTGTGTCTGACAGACACCAATCATGATTTACTTTTAAACGTGATGTTACATTGTGTTACACATAATAACACTCTGGCCTGGTGTGTAGCAAAGTCTTATTCCAAACAGTAACGTGCGGTTTCAGATCCGCATTACAAATGTCTTTCCAAGTACTTATAAAACGGTATGCATATTAAATGTTTATTTAGTTTTACCAATTTTCTTTTTGTGTCTTGTTTGACTTACTGTAATTACATCTGTGTAATATCAGCCTCATTGCTTTCACATAGACATATAAAACACCGCTCAGATATGCTATTGTGTACATAAATGCCATGTTAGTATAACAAAGAAAATAGAAACACTCACTTTACAGTCAGACCAGATGTCCGTTTATCCCTGCATCCTGCACACAAACGCGTCCCCTGCACAATATCTCCACAGACGCGAAACCGAAACACGTTTGTGAAATAAACATGTCCAAACGCGCGCAAAGTTGCTCTCTTGCCTGGAAACCTTAAGTTGCTCTCTTGCCTGGAAACCTTAACCAAACAAACGTCCATATAGAAGGTTTCAGCAGTAACAACATAAACAAGCGGCTGTCGCGGTCTGCACGTAACTTCCGGTAAACTCCACTAAGAATAAATAACAACAAAGTACTTTTAACGTAGTTTATTTATATAACAAGCAAAAAAAAACCACATAGATTAACTAGGAAACCAAAACATTTGTTATTTTCGACGAGGCATTTGTTCAAGAGATAAGTTTAGCAACTAGTCAGACCATTAAAAAAACGAAACCGGAAGTAAAGTTTGTGTATCAGACGTGTATCACGTGGGTCCGAGGAAACCGTCTATATCTGATGCAGAAATGTAATAAAGCAAGCACACAGCGAGAATACAGGCAGTAGTCTGTCCAAGCTTCTCTACGCAGCAGAGGCCGATGGTTGCTGCGTCTTCCACGGGCTCCTCTACTCAACCGAAGCCCAGGCTCTGGCCTACTCCTTGGGCTTCTGTTCCTCCATCTGCCTGAGCTCTTTGCTGTATTGTGGCTCATAAAGGTGCAATGAACAGCAGATTAGAGCATCACGCTTGCGAAATCACCCTCTTCTATATCATATTGATTAACTTCCGCTGTTATTGTAATATGAAGTCTGGCTCGCTCCACAACTTCTGTTTAGCTTAGCTTAGCATAAAGATGGCGGCTGATCGTTTTTTTCCATCTGTGTTCGTATATTTTCGTAAGTCCCACCCACTGATCTGTAATAAGTCTTTACCGTGAGTGGGTCCCACCCATAGCCCCCACCTTGGAAAAATGAGGAATGAGTGTCTGCAGTTTTTCACCCTCAACAGAGATACAGGACTTCCTTCTTTCAATGACGCAAAATGACGATTTTTACATCATTGAAAGAAGGAAGTGCCTCACTGAAATGAGTTTTTCTCCCGTCTCAGGAGAAACTGAGGGAATGATGCACTACCATTTAAAAACATGACTGGGATTCTAACGATACAAAGCTTAATGCAAATGGGTGAAGTTTCCCTTAAAGATATCAAGTTTATCTTTTTTACCTTATAGATTATATGTAGAAATCGCTTAAAGGTGCTTCACTGATACTCTGAACTTTATTGAACTAACTTACATCTAAGCACAGTTTAAAAATTATCTTCATTCACTGTTTACCTTTAAGCTAAAAAAGACTGTACTATACCATTAATCTATACAAAGCACTGTACCATACAAATTAACGCACCCTTTTTGGCTCCATTTCATGTTAACAATCAAAGCATTTTGTACACAACGGAGCAAGCAGCATGTTTTTCTAAACCTATCGTTTACCAAGGTCAGATTTGTGTTATCTAGTATATAAAAAAACTTAAAAGCATAAAATCCTAATGCAATATGGACCAAATCACACTTCATAAAGGAGCTTTTTATGGATTTAATGACATTTCAAGTTGAAATGACAATATTTAAGTTTTTTCAACAGGGTGTTTTAAAGACACTGTACAAGGCAAGAAACCAACTATTTCTTCATTTATCCCCCTACAAACAATGCTCACCTTCTTAAGGCACCACTTTGTATATTACATGATTCACTGATCTGAACTAAAACTTATAATTAGTACATGTGGCAGTGATGTGGTAGATTAAAGACCCATGTGTAAACAATTATTGCTTTTCACAAAACTGAATAAGTGAACTTAAGTTATAGACATTTTGGCATAGATAACAGTACGTGACATTACTATGATCTGTCCACACTTGCATACATTTTTATTTCGTCAGTCTCACACCAAGAGACAACTTTTTCTATAGTCACGGTTATTTAGATCTGGTACGCTAAAGCAGGTCAAATTTGTTTTTGTTGTTGTTGAGATAACCCATGTACTAAAGACCTGTAATCTTTAACCGGTTTATATCCATCCAGATTATAATAAATCATTAAGGATATTTACAACCACAGACACATATCGGTTTAACTGTCTCTCAGCTGAGAGAACTGCAGGGTTTGAAGACATCCCATCCAGGTCTGTTTGCCCAGCTGTGCTCTGGGAGAAGCAACATCTTTAGTCTGTCGGGCAGTGGAAGGACTTTCACCTTCTCTTCAAAGGGCCAGGGTCGCAGACATTGATGGATACGTCTCCTACAAAGGCACCTTAAAGGCAGTGGCTGGCTCTCCTGGTCCTTCAGTTTGCTGTAGAGCTCCCGCAACGATTGATGGGCGGAGGAATGCTCCAACACAGGCAGTTCTGATTCGGGGAATAGAGGAGGTAAGACTGGGGAGCAGATCGTGGCCAGATCCAACAGTGCTTCAGCTTTAGCAAAAAGATCAGCCACCTCAACGGCGTCTAAAGGTTCACGCAGAGCTTCGGCGAGACGCGTGAATATCAATCGTTGACCTGTCCAGAGGGAGGCGCTGTGGTGAGAGCAGAAGAAAGAACCTCCGTGCTGGAGGAGAAGAGCGGCCAGAGGAAAAAACAGATCGAAGTTCTCCAGGCTGGTGTAGGTTAGCGAGGGTTCCCACACTTCACCGTCAGCAGCGTTCAAACAGCAGCTGGGGTCAGCACCGTGGATAATGAGAAGATGTGCCACACGGGTACAGAAGTGCCTGATTTCCTTGGCGTCCTCCTGACTGCTATCCAGAGCTTCCTTTACCAGGAAAGTCAGCGAGGACATGGGGGTCTCGCCATCATGCGTAGTGGCGTTCACATCCGCACCTGCACGGGACAGATATCAGCACTGTTACAATGTATATGAGCATTTACAAGAAACAACATCTGCCATTAGGGCATTGTGCAGTGAAGCACCTCTTTCTAGAAGCAGCTGTATATTGTCTGTATTTTTGACCGTGAGTCCATCACTGCTGGCCAGAGCATGGAGCAGGGCAGTTTTTCCTACCAAAAAAAGAGCAAGCACAAGACAAACAAGAGTTATTATACCTTTTATACAGAGAATTACATTATATATTGCCATCTCTGTTTGAAACATAAACCCTGCGCTTCATTCATATGCCCTAAGCCCTTTGAAGGGAATAACCTTTGGAGTGAGAGCTTCAAACTTTATAAGCAATTTGTATTTAATGGATACATTTTGACTGAGGAAAAATAAAGTATTTATTTGTTGTCATTCACAACTTTTTTGTATATTTTATTGGCCTTCGAAATGGCTAGTTTTAAGCACTTCGGTTTGAAATGACCCTTCCATGCCGGCAATGACTGTTTTCACTCCAAAGTGTCCTTTAGAGGGGAAAATATCTGGTTTGGAATGCACCAAAAATAGCAATTTATTTGCTGTTGAACAAGATACAAACGCTTCATCTGCAGCAGCACATGCATGCAATATAATAATCGAATGCTATTCTTTCTTTTTACCGATGTAATTACGCAGCAAGTTTAGGTGAGGTGATGTGCACCTCTGGCATTTATTTGGTCTAGAAGCCTAATCTAGGTTTTAAAGAAGACACTTTTAAAGTTTTTCACGTGTCTGGAGTTGAAAATATTTTAAAAAGTAAATAAAAATAATGCATTACATTTTAAACATAAAATTAACATTAAAGGTAGGGTAACAGATTTGATCCTGAAACATTTTTAGTTATGCTGGTTAAAAGTCTCCTCACATCCTGATAGCAATCACTGTGTTAAGTTGTTTAAATGTATTTGTAGAAATTTATGTCATCTGTGAAAGGCGCAGGAACAAAAAATGTTCAACCAATCATAGATTTCGGTCCGAACGGACGTTTCCTTTTTGTCCCTCATACGTAAGCCTAATTTGAATGCCCACCGAGCAGCGAGTCCACGCAGACACCATACGTCATCGGCGCGTTCACGTGCGCTCACCTCCTGTCTGTAAACAGCGAGAACAGCAAACTTTTCTGCTGAATTGACAACCTGTACAGGAGCCACAAAACGAAAGACATCTTTTATAACAACAAAAGGCAAAAACTGCCTGGATCAGCAAAAAGCAAAAACCCAAATGAACATCAGTAACTTTACTGCTTTACCACGAGATGCAAACAGCTGCAGGAGGCAAAGGGTCTGAAAGGGTCGTTGCACTGTCTATGTATGTTTGTATTGAGATGGATTCAGATATTCTACTTTGATGAAACGTGTTGCTTATGAAATTTGTGTTCGTTTACAGAGTAGAGTAACGATATGGTTACTACGTCTACACAACCGAACGTGTGCTTAAACTAATTCTAATGTAAACCAGTTGTTTATGTTGGTTATTTTGGAAGTGTTATTCACTTTACTGGTGAATGAGACATGAGATGTGATCGTCTGATCTGTGCGTGTTCATGTGTTTTGAAAGAGGCGTGACATTGGATGGTGATTTGACTTGAGGGTGGGATCGTGATTTCATTGCTAGGCGGCTACCGTTAGCATTTTTCAAAATGTGTTACCCTACCTTTAAAAGCTAAGATATGTGTTACACTTTTACTGGTTTTACCAACAACAGCCACTAGGTGTCAACGGTTTGCTGCATACTCCTGTCAAAATTAATAAATTACTGTCACTGCATTATTATTACTGCTAAACTGCTGTTTTGAAATATAAAAACTACATTCTTAGACCTTTCCAACGATAAATAGTTTGTCGTGATAGATTAAGATTGAAGAAGACATTTTTGAGGTAACTCAGGTTTCCCGTTCACACGATAGTACCAGTTTTAAAAAAGTTTTCAAAAACTTACTGCAAAGGATTAGCAGCTAACAAGTAACCAGCATACAAGATGAATTTGGTTAAGAGAATTCCTAGAATTTGGTGGGTACTTTTCAGTGGGAAGATTTTTCATTTGCTTTATATTTTTGGTCACTACAAAATTCCTGTATATTTATTTGCGCTATTTCATAGTTGACTATTGATCTAAAGTACACTTACATAGAAAATAATGCAATGTGTCTAAGCTGTATATAGCGCAGACACCACAATTTTTTCTTTTATATGATAGTTTTGTTTGCCAAAATACCATTTTTGTCTTTTGCATGTACGTCAGCCCCCAGGTCCAGAAGCACACGCAAACATGGCAGCCTGTCTGCTTCTTCACTGGCCAAATCAAGAGGACTGCTTTCATGAATCTGTTGCAGAGAATCGGTTGTGTTATGCATATTTGGAGAAGCATCACATTAGCATCATGATAAGAGTACACTAGATACTACTAAAGATGTTGTTCTCACCCTGTCCCTCTTGTTAATTTTAGCTCCATGAGCCAGCAACAACTGAACAATGTCTGGTTTATTCCTCAACACTGCAATGTGCAAAGGGTTGTAGTACGATACTGGGTCTGTAACAAACCAGAAAGATGTTTCCATATCTTGAGGTTTATACAAATTAATAAATTAACCTAAACTTGTTTGTTAATGTTAAAAGCATCTACATACCCTCAAAGTTCAGATCAGCCCCATAACGCAAAAACACTCGTGCCGCACTGACCAACCCGAGTTCGGCCATTTTAAACAGGCAGTATTTAATTCCCTCCATGAAGACTGGGGACTCTTTATCCGGGGACTCTTTATCCAGAAGCTCCACAAGATCCCTACAGACGCTTTCCTCATTATCTTGATGCCTGTAAAATGCAGAGTATAAATAACAAAATATTCATTTTAATTTGTTAAACAATCACTTTACATCTTAATAAAAGTATAGATTTTGTATGGTCTACTGTGCTTGTTTCCAGCTAAAAAAATTTAAACCAATAAAAAACATCAAAGTAAAGGATTTAGGGGCGGTTCCTCAGACAGGGCTTATAATTTAATCCCAAACTAAAATGCATGTTTGAGCTGGATTAATATAAAAACTGACTTAACAAATATCAGTGCCATTGTTTTGTTCAAGATGCACACCAGTGCTTAAATGTCTAAATATAACTAAGGCATAGTCCTTGATTATCTAAACTTGTCCAGGAAATTGCCCCTTAAAGGCTATAATAAAAATGTTATTGGTAACTATAATGGTTTCTGCAGGTATAGGTCTCCTCTGGTCTTATAGGTGATGTTATCTGGTGGCCAACAACCAACAGAAAACCATTAATGTACAAACTTCTTAAAAAACACATTTCATAGAGTTTGTAATAGTTTTGGTTCATGATAGCATTTGTAATGGAGTGTTTTAGTGTTAAATATGTTTATAAAGTAAGCTGGCCTGGGATGTAGTGTCGCGTGTAACGTTATATAATTTTTTTAGAGAACATACATTTTTAGGGAAATCCTAACAATTCACATTTATGAATAAAAAATGCCATACAGGTTGAAGAAATTGACCAAACTGTAAATAGTTTTATCATCACTCTCAAAATTACAAATAATTTATTTCACATTCAATGTTATGATGTAGACTCGCGTATACAGGACTTCCTACTGAAGGCGTGACGTGGCCCGACTTGCTGGGATGCTGAATGGTCCACTGGGTTGTTTTTAGGGGGTTTCAAACTGTGGGTCGCAAAGACACATGGTTGATGTAGTAAATTACACATTGTCCTATTAATGACAATTCAATTTCAATAGTTTTGATATCAGTGACGATGAAAATAAAAACGACTCTATTTTAACAGAAAACGAATTGCTTTTTGTATTTCTAAATGTATTTTCTCTGCATATTTTGGTGGGTCCTGAGATTATATATATTATATAAGTGGGTCGCGGAATGAAAAGTTTTGGAACCCCACTGTTTATATTGTTTTATGTGATGCCGACCTGCTGTGGGAATCCTCCTCGGTGCCCAGCACACCCATCACGGCGTCAACTAGAGGTTGATACTCATACACGATCCTCCTGAATCCGTGTAAAAACGGCATGTTTTCTCTCCGATGACGCACTCTCTCTTCACGCTTTAAAACAGTACAGAATCATGCAAAACATCCGTCTTTTAGACAAAACAAATAGCCAAACAACCCTGAAGCGAAAGCTTACGAGATACAAACGCTGTTAAACAATAAAAATCAATAGTCAAATTCGTTTCGAGCGTTAAAAAAATGCATGTTCATACAGAAGACATGGCAAATTTATCAGTTGGACCACACCTCTGTAATCTTGCATGTTATAATGCACGTTTGCGTACCCACTGTAGAACCGGATGTAGTTCCTCCCACATGTTCCGAACAGAGTGAACGCAGCCATAGATATGTATATAAAGGCTAGATGGCTCGTCCGCGCTGATGGCCAATTGAGTGCAACGTCCGCATTTTGGCGGCCATCTTACGACAGGGCGCTCCCTCACTCGTAGCATTGAGTTTTAATGATGCAGGTACTTTTAAATGACCATAACTTGCTTAATTTTTTACCGATTTTCAAACGGTTTGGTTTGTTATAAACGTCAAAGATGTACCTATGACACTGCATACCTATACTAAAAATAAAAAATAAATTCATGAAACATGTTAAAGCATCCATAATTATAGCCACGTTAATAACGTTTGTAAAAACCCAAACCGTTTGAAAATCGGTAGAAAATTGAGCAAGTTATGGTCATTTAAAAGTACCTGCACCATTAAACTCAATGCTACGAGTGAGCGAGCGCCCTGTCGTAAGATGGCCGCCAGGTGATGCCGTTAGGGACTCCGCCTTGAGCCATCTAGCCTTTATATACATATCTATGAACGCAGCTATTGCGAGACTTCTTTTTCTTAATTTTTCAAAATAAAAGTCTTTAACGTAAACGCTTTTTAAAATTAATTTCTAAAAATAAAATGTAATCAAATCTAATTGGGATTTATTTTTAAAAATGACAAGTATATATGTTTGAGAAAGCAAGTTTCCCATTTTTAAACGCTTTTTAAATATAAGAAAAGTTTATTAAAATCTACATGCAAATAACTGAGTTTATTCAGCTGATAGTGTGATTTTATTTATCGAGTTTAAACAAGGCATAAATACAGTAGTGTTAATGTGCAAGCGAAACATTCTTCACAATCTCAACCATTCTTATTCATACACACATACAAAGTCGCACAGTGCACAAGGCGAACAAATTCTTATATTAACTCCTTCTTTCATTTAAGTTAAACATTTTGACTGCAAAGCACTGATGACGTTTACATAGTCGCAAACAAGCATAACAAAATAGTAACGTCAGTCCTAAAACAAAGATAAAAGAACATGTGGTTCCTTAATTGTCAGCAAGAGTTAGTTAAGACACAATTCAAACAATACAACACTACAAGAGTCATCTTTAGATTTACAGTATAATTGCACATGATTCAAGTCAGCCTGAATAAAAGATGCTGCTGTTGCCAAGGTAGCGAGAGCTTGGAGTTGCCGTGGTTACTTCTGCTCCCTTCTCCAGATGATGACCATTCCAGTAGCATCAGAGGAAGCCAGCAGGCTTTCGTCACAGTTAAAGCTGACATCCAGCACGGGTCCGCTGTGGCCTTGCAGCTTGTTAACAATAGGCTTAGTGTTACGCTCGACATCGAAAAAATAGACACACGCATCCTCACTGCCAGTGACTGCATGAGGGAAGGAGGTACAAGGATTTACTTGGACTTTGTTATAACAATATCAGGTATAATTTAATGCTATTCCAAAGCTAAGAATCTAATTTAATATCTTAATATGTTCAACTAAAAGAAAGGAGGTCAATACACCCAGGAACACATTAAGATGAGTAAATTATAGGGTAAATTATAAGTGTAGTGCATGTATATGTCACAAAGCAAATCAAAATATGTTCCCTCAAATGTTTACATTAGATTCATCTTACCAACACAAGCACCCTGTCTGAAGGACATAAGGGGACAGAAGATGCTGTGTAACAGTTGCGATCCATGTTGGATGGGGAAACTCCTCTTTAGTTGTAGAGTCCCCTCATTATCCACAACCCTGTCAGAACCAGTTCAACATTCAATTTATCAGTAAGTCACAACTTCTGACTGTGTACACACATATAAAGATTTGGACTGACAAACTATTTATAAATACAGAACCTGTACCTGTACAGCAGTAGTTTGTTGACACAGGCATTGATGAGCAGAGAGGGGTCCCTCGCCTCTCGACTGATCCACGAGCGTGCTGAGATACTGGAGATTGAACTGCCTTCATTAACCACCAGCCTCTTAGCTTTGGTCAGTTTTCCTATGGAAGAAAAACTCAACTATAACCCCTATTCCTAGTTACTTATCTAATACTCTCAGCTGTTTAACGCATTCTACCATGTCTGCAGTCTCCATACCTGTAGCCATGTCAAAGAGGAAAGAAAAAATGCTTCCCCTGTCATCGCCAGCCCACAAGATTCTCCCTGGAGCATCGAACGAAAGCGAGAGAACTCGACCAGTGAGTTTACTGGAGCCTCCCTTTACTTTCTTCCCAGTGGAGATGTTCACCACATGCAAGAGGTGTTTACTGTTACCAACCTGTCAATACACAAATAACACTTTTTTATGTACAACTACAGTAAATAGAATAATGGAAAGTATTATATTCTATAAAATAAATGTATGAATCAAGAAAAAAATCTGTTGTTTAGACTTTACCACAGTCAGGTTGTTATTCATGGGCTGGAAAGTGCAGCACAGGAGCTCACTTCCTTCCGGGTCGACAACCTCTCTGATACAGCGCCCATCGCCTGTGTTCCAGATACGCAGCGTGCTGTCTTTTGATGTGGACACAATGATGTCATTGCTAAGCGACCAGGCAAAGTCAGTCACAGGCCCGGCATGCCCCTTCAGTGTCACCTTTACAGTCGGTGGAGACGGAGACAGCGTCATGATTGACAACGACCCATCCAATGAGCAGCAGGCAAGGAGGTGCTTATCATCATTGGCAAACTGGAGTCGTGGAACTAAGATAAAATAATAAAGGGCGAAAGAATAAGAAGGTTTCAAATTCAAACCCAGAAAATGTTAAATGAAACAATGTAGGGAAAAAAACTAAAAGAAAGCACTTATAAATAGGCACAAATTTTCCACTAGAAAGTTTTATGGCAACAATTGATTTGTCATTAACAGCTGCCTTACCAGCTGAGTCAACATGCTGGTCAAAGATATGATGCATGCCAGCAAATGCGTAGTTCTCACTGAGGGTAGTGTCACCTGCCATGGCACGACTGGCTTCTGCCACCGAGGTTGGCACCAGACTACCTGGAGGCCTGGAACAAAAGTTATAAACAAGACTAATAAGTTATTGAAAGCACAACTAATCCTGCACTGACCTGGGCAAGTAAGAACCCATTCAGAGAAACATAGAAACCAACTGACAGGAACTAGTCAAGGTATATCATAAAGTTAACTTAGGGACTTTATCATAAACATTAATGACGTTCAAGGTCACGTTTATTACCTTTCATCATACACTGCTCTGTTCATCTGGGCTTGCAGCTGATAAGAACCTCGGCTTACTGACCTACGGTGACCTCTGGCACCCTGAGCCCTGGGATCTTCTTCAAAGTCCTTAAAAAAAGACGAAGAATCAGGATAAAGAAAAGGAGTAAGGATCAGCAGAAAAAAAGAGGGGACAGGAGGTAATGATCTTATACAGTTTTTAGCACTACAACAACCACATAAAGCCCAACATGCACAATGAGCTCATAATCCACATGCACTGCAGCTCTCACACAACACGTTGACCTGGATCTGGATGTCTATTTATATCAAGGAATATATAGATGTTCTCTTTTGCGTCTGTCTGTTTTTATTTTGCAGGGCTTATTTCGGCCCAGAATTCCTAATTGGTGTTTCTCGAACCGTTTTCCCTGTTTCTGAGTGGACCTAACCTCCATTCGATCCAGTGTGGTGCGGGAACTGCGCACACTGCTGGCTCTGAAGCTGCTCTGCTCCGACAGAGGCCCGTAACGCATGGCGAGCAACTGACTGCGCAGACGCAGATACTGCCTGCGCAGCCCCGGCTCAAAGCCACACTTGGCATTCTCGCGGAGCAGCTGGCTACGCCGGCGGATGTACTGCGTGCGGAACTGGGGGAACGTAGGTGTGCGGTATGCATTGTACCTGAGGGAGAGAGAGAGAAAGAAAAAAGAAAACATTCATCTATAAAACATTTATAAACATATGTGACTCTGCTTTGAAAACATACAGTATCATACATACACACAGATCTCATACAGTACATACAGTAACATGCACAAGAGAGTAAAACATATGAAACAGTATAACACATATACACAAACAGTATCATACACACACACATATACACATACAGTTTCTTACCTTGCGTCCACTGCCAACACCTGCTGCCAAACAGCAGCCATGAGATCCACAAACACCGAGATGCAGGAAACACAAGGTCTGAAAAATACAAAACGCACTACTATAGTACTTCAACTGATCAAGATATTCAATGCAGACAACCCATTCAAATGAAATACATCTTTATAAAATGACACATGTGTATTCAAAACATATAAACAAACATTTTATTTCAACTCAATATTTTAACACATTAGCCGCCGCCAGCAGAGATGCTAACAACAACAACACACGACACTGAATTCCAAACCCAAGCAAACGTGTCAATCACACAACGACTACAAATATCTTAATAGTTCTCATTTATCAGAAAATCTGACTTGCTACATTTCAGTGCCACTTTATAATTTTATATTTTAAAGACACACACCGCGAGACGTCTTCACCGATTCATTCTGACTGAAAGGAGTGAGGCGATCACGTGACTGACCCGCCCTGCATCAGCTGACGGTATAGCATCGACGTCACCGCAGCGCGCGTCATAGGGGCTCTTAAATGATTTGTGTTATTTATTCCACTTGTAAACAACTCATAAGTTTCCCCCTGTATGTTTACATGTTTTGTTTTACATTGCATGTATGTAAATACAGAAAAGTTAGTCCTTTTGGGGGTTTTAACCATAGATATGTATAAAGGCTAGATGTCTCGCCCAAGGGGAACGGCCGCATTTTGGCGGCCATCTTACCACAGGCGCTCGCTCACTCGTAGCATTGAGTTTTAATGATGCAGGTACTTTTAAATGACCATAACTTGCTTAATTTTTTTACCGATTTTCAAACGGGTTGGTTTGTTATAAACGTCAAAGATGTACCTATGACACTGCATACTTATACTAAAAAAATATATAAAAAAATTAATGAAACATGTTAAAGCATCCAGAATTATAGCCACGTTAATAACGTTTGTAAAAAACCAAACCGTTTGAAAAAATTGAGCAAGTTATGGTCATTTAAAAGTACCTGCACCATTAAACTCAATGCTACAAGTGAGCGAGCGCCCTGTGGTAAGATGGCTGCCAGGTGATGACGTTAGAGACTCCGCTGTAAGACATCTAGCCTTTATACATATCTATGGTTTTAACATGTAGGTTTAGTGAACGGTATTTATTTTATATGTGTTAGCTTGATATATTTTAAAATATTGGCTTTGTTGTACATACAGTACATTACCAGTCAAAAGTTTTGGAACACTCACTCGTTCTTTATTTATATAGTTTTTCCACATTAAGGAATAATAATAAACTCGTCCAAACTATGGCATAACAGAAATGTAACTGTGGGAATCATGTTGGTGACTAAAGGATCCAAAATAACTCAAAGCTCTGTTATATTTTATCATAGTGCAGTGACCCTTTGCCTAGAAATTGCAAAACCATACCTTAGGATGATTTTTTTAAGAAAATTGTTCTGGGCTCTTATTGGCTGCTTTTTCTTAAATGTTCAGTCTAAGTCATCTTTTAAAAAAATATAATATTTAACATTTCAGTCAAGTGTTTCAAAACTTTTGACTGGTAGTGTACCAACAAAATTCTTGGTCTCAGCTAATCTGACAGAAATCTTATTGATGAATTACCAAAATTCAGAATATGTTGACTAATGTTAATTGCACCCAAAATTTCAAATTGTAATGTACAATCTGGTAGCAAAACCATTCATCATGTTAAGCAAAATTAAAGGATTAACTGTATAAAGGAATCGAATGGCATAGCTCAGCAGAGGCTCATGCTGGGGTCCAGCTGACAGGGCTGTTTGTTTGTTTCTGGTCCTCTTTCCCGAAGGGCCTCGTACATGCGCCATTCAGTGGCCGGAGCCATAAATTAGAGCCCTGCATGCCTCTCAACACTGCTTATTCTGAAAAGACACAAGAAAATTAAAGCCAAAATGCCTGGAACAAAAGGTAAATATTCAACAAAGATTTAAACTATATAAAGTAATATATTTTTATTTAAATAAGGCATGTACAGTATATAATAATGCTAATTTATGTATTAAAAGGATACAAAACTGCCATTAACAAAGTCATTTTGTCAAAGGCATTTGTACAGTTAAAGGGCATGGGGATAAATTAAAGCAGGGATAACACATGTAATAACCTGTTTTAATTTGTAACAGGTAATAAGACGGACAAGAAATCCAGCACCAAGGTAAAAAGCCATACCAAAACATATCTAATATATATATATATATTAGAAATTCATCCAGGAGGCATGATCACAATCAGTTTAGTTTTTGATTTTTCTGAGAAAGCAGCTTAGATCAGAAAAACTGCAATCTGTTCACCCCAAAATATAAATTACCCCATATTTTACTCACCCTTTAGCCTCAAGCGAGGTGTATATGACTTTTTACATTCACCCAAACACAGTCAGAGTTCAGGCTCTTTTCATCTTTATAATGGGATTGGAGAGTGCCCCATTTTTAAAGCTCCAAAAACTTATCCATACAGTTATTAAAAGTCCTCTGAGGCGAAGTGAGGGTGAGTAAAATATGGGCTAGTTTTCATTTTGGGGTGAATTATTTCTTTAATATCTTTAAAACCTTGATTTTTATTTCCCTAAAGCAACCTCAGAGTCCTAAGGAGAAGCCGAAGAAAGGTGATCAGAAAGGAGATGACACCAAAAAGCAAGGAGGTAAATATATTGAAAACAGTAGACTGAAGTGTAAAGTGCTTTTGGATGTGCGTGACTTATGAAAAACAAGCCATGGAAAATGTTTGATTAATAAATAAAACCTTAATTCAGTTCCACGCGATAAACCAGCTGTTCTCAGCTGGCATGCATCTTAAAAACTGGGTCGATAATCTTTTGATTGTCATACAAAATTATAATCCAGTGTCAATATTCAGTGGCTGTAGAGGAAAGAAACTGTAGAGAAATAAGAGGGAAAATGTCTTGACAGGGATGAGAGAGAAAATTGCTCTCTCATTTCTACTTGACACTGGGGGATAATTTTATTAAATTTTTATGATGTTACCTGTCAACATATTTGTCCCTCCCTAGCAGGAGAGCAGAAGGGAGAGAAGCAATAATTTTCAGGCCTTTGTGAAGCTGGCTCTGGAAACTCTCTTGGGCTCTTGTCGACGCAAGCATGGAGGTCCCCGGGGTAAGCACAGCTGAGATTTGCTTCTCCCACTCAGCCAATCCACAGCAAGAAAGAGCTCAGCTTAAGCCTCCGTAGCAAATGTCTGACACATCTGTGCCTTCTACCACGGGTCTCAGGTTTGAATACCACTGCTGATTTGCTCTTTGTAAGTTGGGCCAGAATCCTAAAACTCTAGAGACTCTGTGACCCCGCCCCATCTGCTCACACTGAATCCGCCCGTGTCATTATTCTTAACTGTGCTGTAAATAAACAAGTTACTAATAAACATGGTTTCATACAGTTATTTGGAATTTTGGTTGTTTTAAGGACCAGATTTCTGTAATATTAGTTTTTAATGAAAAAAAGAGGAAATGGCGAAAGAAAAATGATTTCACTGACAAGAGCAAATTATTACATTTTCGAGAAAGATTACGAAGTATTTTTTTCTTAGGAATAATTGCACCCATGAATTATTCACAATAAGATTGGAAACATAAAAAAGTACACTGGGTTGATTTATTGCCTTAATTTTATTGCCTTTTTGTTACATAATCAGCTCCATGCAACTCTATAATAACAAATGTTGTTTATGGAATAGGTATAGTCGACTCACCCTTACCAGAAACAAATCTATTTTTAAGAAGTTACCCCATGTAAACCAATATCTCACCATTCAACCAAATCAAATGAAAACCAAAACCATGCATTGAGACACCATGAATATAAAGAACAGACACATGAATGTAATATTCAGCCAGATGCATTGATCCGGAACCAGCTGAATACAATGCATTTGTGCCATTTTTTAAAATAAAGGTACTAAACATGTAACATCATTTAACTAGACAAGGCCAGTGATGTATGCAATAAAACAGTGTGTTATTGTAAAATACAGTGCTTCTGTTTCATAGATATCTTGTCCAAAACAAGTATGTCATATCTTCTCTTGACTTAACCACATCAGACAGGATTGCACTGTGCATGTGTGTGTGTTTTCTCTCTGATTCATATTTAGCGAGTAATGAATATTTACTTGTACTTGCAAAGACTTATTATGCAGCCATGTGACTAAAGATGTCATGTGATGTTAAATAGACAAGACCTGTAAACTGGTGAAGGGTGTTGGTTTATAATATCAGAATCGATAACTACATTAGGTTTTAGTTGTGCATGAGTGATGACACTGAAAAGGGAGAGAGCAGGTTTTATTAACACAATTGGTAGTTTTTACATTTCCAGGGTTTCACGCGAATCACGCCTACAACACACGCACACACACACACACACACACACACACACACACACACACGCGCGCACGCACACACACACACACACGCTATCATTCGGCCATTAAAGCCTCAGGACCAGAATTCTGGAGAGGGGACCGTGCGCGTGCTTCACTGCATTGCTTTTCCTGAATCATTTCATTAAAGACATGGGTTTCCATCAGTCTGTCGGATGGATGGCTGGGAATGCTGATCTGTGCATTATTGCAGGAGAGGTGTGTTGTGTGGATATCTGGGGTCTGTTTTCATGCTCAGCTTCTCTCTGAAGCGCTTCAGGTAAATGGATCGCGCGCGCTACAAGTGAGATGCGCGCTACTTTCTTCATCATTGTCGTTTCCATCTGCGCGCTACAAGGTCTCAGTACCAGCTGAATTTACAAGCGGTGCATAAATCATCATATTAATGTTTCATATGCTATTTAGCTGTATTTTAGAACATGTCCGGGTGACACTTCATTACAAACATCTAAAGAAAATGTGTACGCGTGATGAAGCGTGATTGCATCGCGATGTTATTGTATTGCTTATTATACACACAGCTGTCATGACTGTAACGCGTGCCGATGTATTGTGATTCTCATTGATGATTTTCACTGGATTGTAAAACAGTAATGATGATTATGATTTATTGACATTTCGCTGTTGATCCATCTGTAGTTGCTAAGAGGTTTGTCGATGTGCATGTCAATATTTTGATTGAGTTGTTATCATACAGACATAACAGTGCTCTGTGGGGAACTTGGCTTAGGCAGTAAATTGCCCTCTTCATCTACAGAAAACAGTAGTGGCAAAAAGTGACGTCTGGAGGGCATATACGCACAATATTTGCTTTTAATGAACCCCAGCTTCAAAATATAAGGTGTATGGGACAAATTGAGAAATTAAATTAAGTTAAATAATTATTTTGACTAAATTATTTGGCAAAAAGACAAACTAAAAACAAACTATAGTGTATAAAAAAATATAAGTTTTATTGTAATATACAAAAAAATGCATGAATAACAAAATGCTCACATGCAGCATAAAAGCATAAATTTACTACAATTAGTGAGGACTTAGTTAAGATTATTTTGCTGACCCTCAGTTGTTTTTAATTAAAAAAGTAATCCTTATGGCACATGACTCATTGGTTATGTGACAACAAAACCAGAAATTGGAACACCATTGACTTAGGAAAGACAATGAAATTCAATGGTGCTCAAAAACAGTTTGGTTACAAACATTGCTCAAAAATATCTTTCTTTGTGTTCAGCAGAACAAAGAAATTTATACAGATTTCTAACAATATGAAGGTGAGTAAATGATTAAAGAATTTAATTGAATTAAAGACTGGTTTTGTGGTCCAGGGTGGTCACATATGTAATATTTTGCCAAGCCTCCTTAAATTCTTTTCAAAACTAAGCTTCAGTTTACACTCAAAGCGCAATTAGGCAACATGCATGCATGATTATATCAATTATACAGGTATAGACGTTTCAGCAGTAACAACATACACATGCAGCTTTCGTGGTCATCACGTAACTTCCGGTAAACTCTAAGAAGAATAAGTAACAACAAAGTCCTTTTAAAGTAGTTTATTTATAACAAGCAAAATAAACAACACGTAGATTACAAAGAACCCAAAACATTTGTTTTTTTCGATGAGTTATTTGTTTAAGAGTTCAGTTTCAGCAACTAGTCAGACCATTAAACAAACAGGAACCGGAAGTTCGGACCAGACGCTTATCGCGTCACCACACGTGCGCCCGATGAAACGGTCTATATACAGTATATTTAAAAAAAAATTCGTATAAAGTGCAAAGATATCACTTTCAAATTCACAAAATTATTGATACTGATAGCGTTATTCACACTGCAAAAAATGATTTTCAACAAAAAAAAATCTTAGTATTTTTGTCTTGTTTTCAGTAATAATATCTAAACATTCTTAGATTAAGATGCCTTTTCTTGATGAGCAAAACGATAAAAAGTTTTTAGACCAAAAAATATCAAATTTAAGTGATTTTGTGCAAAAAAAAGGAAAAAAATCTGCCAATGGGGTAAGCCAATTTTTCTTGAATTTTTCTTGAATTTTGCTTACCCCATTGGCAGATTTTTTTTGCTTGTTTTATGCACAAAATTACTTAAATTTGATATTCTTGGTCTAAAAAGCATCTTAATTTAAGAATTTTTAGATATTTTTACTGAAAAAAAGACAAAAATACTAAGATTTTTTTTCTTGAAAATATTTTTTTTGCAGTGCAGACTGATAACACGATAGTTTGGTGGTATATTGACTTGTATTAATTAAATTCTGAGATAAAAATTTTAATTTAGATAAACATTTCTGAATGTTATTTATTTACTGAACATTAAACTAGTGATGTTTCTTTAGAATGTTTATAAACAGAGCTCAAATTCATTACATTTTCCTGTTCTCTATTAATTGACAGAATATATTGGCCATGACAATTGACTGTTTTTAAACTATCGGCAGACAATATGAAAATTGCTTTTATTGATGGATACCGACGATTTTTATTGCATCTCTAATATATATACACAAAAACTAAAATGTGCATATTCTCTCTTTACAGGGAAAGTTTTATAACTTCCCAACTGTGCCACAGAACAAGAAAGAAATTTCCGATGAAGACATCAGTAATGGATCTTAAAGTGGAACATATGGACATTGACTACAAGCAGCCGCCTCCTCTCCAGGTGTTTGCACAAACCTCGACTCTTCACGGCATCTCTCACATTTTCTCCTATGACAAGATTACGGCCAAATGCTGCCTGTGGGTGATTTTTTTCCTGAGCTCTTTGACTTTCCTGCTGTACGTCTGTATTGATCGCATTCAGTTCTACCTGGAATACCCCCACGTCACCAAGCTAGACGAAATCTCCACTCCCGTCATGGTCTTCCCTGCCGTGACAATTTGCAATCTGAACTCCATCCGCTTCAGCAGAATCACGCGCAATGACCTGTACCACGCAGGGGAGCTGCTGGCTCTGCTGAACTCGAGGTGGGTGAACGCAGTTTGGCGTGTTTGCGACAGATGCCGTGGTTAAGTTATAATAAACTGAATGAGTCATTGTGGTATGAGTCATCCATTCGTTGTATCCTCTCAACCTATGCTTTCCTACCTGAACACAAGCACATTCGAGTGTAAATAATGAGTGTGGCGTTATTAAAAAGCCGAAATTGAAGTAGAGACTCTTGAGAGCACCTGATGCTGTGATTCTGTGTCACCGCATCTTGTTTGGGAAATCCCTAAGTGAAATTTGCATCCTGACTATTATTTCTTTTTAATTTAGTAAAGTGAACAGTAAGCGACAGATGGAGTGTGGGCTGTCCGTGTTAAATCTTTTCATATTACGATCTTAAATGAAATGTGAATTTTGGCTCAGCCGTCAGGATCAGCTTCCACTTGGCAAAATAGGAAGTCGTGATTTACTTGCTGCAGTGTAACACCCAGCGGTTGTGATGTGATCTGGATTTGAATTGGACTCGAGTCACGCTTGCTGCTGCATTCCAAATTTCTGTTTGCTCACAGTCGATGTCTCTCTCTCTCTCTCTCTCTTTTGTTCTTATGATCATTTATTTTCTTGTGAGTATAACTACTGTTGTATAAAGATTTTCAATCTTCCACAAATGTGCAATACATTAGCCTGGTTTAAACTGGTTTGGCTGGTCTCCCTTTTACAATCCTTGTAAAACCAGACCAGTCTGAAACTACCTTTGGCTTTTTATCAGCACGAGACTCTTAATACAAGACAGCCACGAAGACATCAAAACTGATTACATAGTAAAATTTAATGAGATCTCTCCCTCTCTGTGCAGATCTGAGATTCGTGACGCTCCTCTTGTTGATGAAAGCGTGATGGAGGTTCTTAAGAACAAAGCGGATTTTCGCATCTTCAAACCACGGCCCTTCAACATGTGGGAGTTTTATAACAGAACGGGACATGACATCACAGAAATGCTCATGTCCTGCCAGTTCAGAGGTTCTCCGTGTCAACCTGAAGACTTCAGTGTGGTGAGACAAATAGTTTTCATCACAGCAGTTTTAAAGCTGACGTCCTGTACCGCAGTATTTATTTATAATCGAGCTCTCTGGGGTACTGAAAGAGCCAGAAGCGTCTTTTTTGTTGTCTGTCAGCGGTCTGCCATAAGCGTAGGAGTGTATTTGATAGCACTGCATTATATACGACTGGAATGAAGTTTACAGTTTTGTTGTTTTACAATTGGCTCCCGTTTTGGAACACAGAATCTGGTACCTTGTTTTTTGGACAAAGCAAGTTCAACTTTTAAAAAGTCCAAGTTTTTTTAATTGGTTGAATAAAATCAACGAAGCTTCATTTAAAAAGGTTTACTATACTTGACCCTGTTTGGGAAATCCATTCTAAAGATCTCAGACATATAATGATGACATGAGGAGCATCAAAGTTTGATTTCACATTGGTTTTAATCTTCGACATGACCAATCAATATCAAATATATGTTTTCACAAAATGTTATTTACATTATGTGGCAGGATGATTTTAAAGTAAGCAGGAAACAGTAAACCACAAAAGCACTAAAGACTTTAGATGGGTTGGGTCACATTGATTTTTGCTTCAGTGAACAAAAGCCAGTACATTTATACTGTGTTTGTCAAGTATTTTCATCCAAAACAACTTGCATGCATTGAAAATAAACATAGGGGACTGAACATAGTGCAAATCATGGTTTTGTTCGACCAGTTGAACTACTTGAATGAGCTTAAACTTTAAGTATTAGCTGACTACTTGATTTCATATATAAACAATATGTGACACCATACAGATAGGGTGCAAATAAGCTGATTTAGTGATGTAACTGCGCTTCTCTCCAAGTTTCCATGGCGACATGTGGACCTTACTCCCCCATCCCTGTTTGAAGCATCTGAAGTCCTTTGTGTGTGTGTTGGTGATAATGTCCTACTTATCCAAATGCCAACATGAGCATCTTGTGCATGGATTTATCCATCTCTAAATATATAAATATCTGTATGAAGGCATCGGTAGTTCTCTGATGAGCAAAGAGTCTGGCAGATAATGCGTGTTTCTTCCTTCTTAATCATTTTTGCTCACCTTTCATTTGCCAAGCGCTTAAAATCCCCATTGCTCTAGGCTGCTTTAAATTGCCACAGCATGTCTGAAATACCCTGCAGCCTGTAAAATAGGTCAGTGTTAAATATTAGATCTGCTGTGAAGTGTAAGAGAACGTCTGGGACATGCTATTCTTCATCTTTGACTTCCCTGACTCGGTGCTGTGGAAAAAAATAGCTCTGTGATGTGCACTGGACTTTGTGTTTTTAGGTTTAGAGATGCAGGTTCTTGCATTTAACCGCATCCAGCCCTTTATATGATACTGTGTAGTGATGTGTAAAAGCATGGTGGGTTTGCTTCCGTAAGGAATAGTTCTTGCTCCATTGACCTTGATAAGTGAAGTCATTTACCTCAACTGCTCTTTATGCTCTCAGCTTTTTTGTGTGGAATTTCTTGTTTCATTTTATGTATTGGTTTCTCTTTTATTCTGTTTGGGGTTAGAACAACTTTTTGTTACATAAAATGATATCCTAACCCAAACCCCAATTCTAACCTCAAGTTTTAAAAATGTAAAAAAAGAGAAACCAATACATAAAATGACACAAAAAGATGCGCCGTATTAAGTGAATGGGAAGGACTAGCGTATCATATGCACGCAAAATTTGGTGTATGTATTGCACGACTTTTCACACTGCCTGCTATTTATATGCATTTCATGAGAATGGGTTATTAAAGATATTATCTAACAAAATTAAGCTAGTATGAAAAGTGGATCTTTTTAAACACATCAAATCTCTGCATGATGACCAGTGGAGGACCGTCATGTGTGTAGTGCGTCATGTCAAAATATGTGTTTGCCGCATATCAAGCATCTTGTCAAAATAAGTGCCTGTTGCACATGCGCTTAAAGCGTTTATGATAAAAGTGACGTTCGCGTTTGCCTGATATTCGCTTAATCTCGTGTTATCAGAGTTTAGTGTTAAGTTAGTGTCTTGGGAGTATTTTGTGCATGTAGGCGTCTCCTTTATCATGAACCCACTTGACGCGGGTACAGCAGGAACGTACCTTAACAGGACGCATGATGCACATGGTTCACATATCGCAACGAACACATGTTTTGAAATAATGAGCAACACACATGACACTCCAAACACATATTTTGGATTCGCACCCCTCGGAAGATAAGTCACCAGCTGCCACTGATGATGATATAGAAATGTTTATGTAGTATGTAGGAGTAATAAATAATCTCATACTACACTGTAAAAAGTAAAAAATGTTGGATCAACTTAAAAAATTACTTCAATTGGTAACACCTAAAAAAATTTTGCTTTCTCAACCTAAATTTTTCACTTAGTGTTTTTCACTTAAACATATAAGTTGAAAAACAATATTTTTTTAGGTGTTACCAATTAAAGTATTTTTTAAAGATGATTCTTTAAACTTTTCACTTTTTACAGTGTATTCTCTGAGTATATAATCAGTCCTTCCAGAAAAACGAGAAAATCCAGAAAATCCTTGATCTTGCGGCACGTTTTCTTAAAAAATGCGATGGAATATGTGGGATATTTATGCAATTTTATGCAATTTTATGCAATGAAATTGCAGGGACCTGCAAAAATTGAGGCAACTTGCAAAACTGCGGGAACTTGCGAAAACTGGTGTTGCGTAATTACGTCACGTTCCCATGGCAAAAGGGGACATGGCTGCACAAGATATATGTGATTTTTGCTACGAAAATGTGGGGATTATGAAATCATGCAAGCGCCGCATATTTTGCGCATGGAAATCTGCAATTTATGCTGCAAAAGTGCGGCGTATTTGAAAAAATGCAGCCTATGCATAGATATGCGGACTTTGGCTGATTATGCGTTGAATCATGCGATCACATAATCGCGTTATTCTGGAGGGACTGTATAATTTAGTCTATTTTATATATTTTAGTGTTAACTGCAGTAAGCCAAAGATATTGGATATAACAAAATTACCGCCTACAATTATTAGTATATTACGTAAAGATCATGTTCCATGAAGTTTTTTTTCACTGTGAATATATTAAAAAATATATTTTTATGAGGATGCAGTTGCTAAATATTTCATTTGGACAACTTTAAAGGCGATTTTCTCAATATTTTTTGCACCCTCAAATTCCACATTTTCAAATATTGTCCTATCCTAAACAAACCATACATCAACAGAATTTGAAAAAATGACCCTTATATTATTGTTTGTGGTCCAGGATCACAAATGTGGGACAAAGAAATGCTCAATATGGCCGCTCTGATGACAGAAGTCCCGCCTACCAGTTAGAAGAACCAATCATCAATCAATAAAGACTGACGATTCTCTTGGGGAGGGGCTCAATACAGAGTCATGTAAGGCACTTGCCAACCTGTACGCATCTAAAACAGGTGTTTTATCACAAATTTGAACTTAAGAGTTTCAGGCCATATCCTGTTCGTGGCATACTGGCATGTGACATTTTTCTGTTTTACTATTCAGCAAAAATTTCCTTTGAAACCACAATATACTAGCCAGCATATATCAAAATGAAGAAATAGAGATAAAACACAAATCCCTTCTCTTTTCTGCACAGAGACTTCTTTAAAGTCTAAAACACAATTTTAGATCTGTAGATGGATAAATGATTGTGTAATGAATAAACACATGGCAATGAGACAGTGATTAAAGTGCCTTTGCATGCCATCTGTATTCACCCCCATCTAAATAATGTTTACTGCTAATCATGGCAGCTAATTGGACTCCAGAGTTTTGCCCGGGGAGACACCGGATGGAGGGGATGTTGCATGAAGAATGAGGACCAATGGGAATACATGCACAGACTATCAAATACTTTAACCCAGTTACCCATTACAGTTTTTTCCAGACTTCCATTAAAATGTGAACATAATGAGAAATAATGAGAACATTTAAGCCATGTTTTTCTATTAGAGACAATCAAGATACATTTTCTGATAAACTCACTGCTACAATGCTAATGTGTGGTTTACAACAAAATCACTTTCCGGCTCATTCTCCTGTCACTCGCTGATCAAACTCTGTTTGGTTTGCTGCTTCCCCAATATGTTAAAAAAATAGCTAAAGATGTATCTTTTCTGGAAATAGACAGGACAGGAACATATTGAAAGCTTACTCTATTTGGCCAGCGGAAACCATTTTTTGGCATTAAAAAATACTGTTAAGGTTTATACGAGGTGCTTAATTCGTATTAATGTATACAACCACATTCATACATTTTTGTACAATTAGCCCTCTAGGAAGTTAGGGTTAGAGGCGTGGTTTACCTATTGTTTAATTTTATGATAATCGTAAGTTTTTAGATTCACTTGTACAAACTCATACAAATTAGCAAACTCGTCAGGTTGTCAGGATTTACTATAGACACACAGTAAAAATTTTGTGCTGTAAGGGTGTGGATATAGTTATCTATGTGACTGATTTTATTATGCATTTGTAAAAGTTCCCCTTTCAGACGCAAAATGATGGGAAACAATGCGATAAACTAAGGTTTTTGCTCATGATATTTGATATGTTTTAAATATTGCATTGCATTGCGGAAATGAGATGCAGAAATTTCCTTTGTCGCTTTTTTGAAATTGCGCTCTTACGCTAATTTGTCCTGTTTAGTGACTCTGGCCCTGAGTCTCTTAAAAATATCTAACTTTAACTTTGTATTGCACGTCTTTGTTACCTCTTTCTTCCCTGTTGTAAAGGACATGTGCTAAATCTAAATGTAATGTAATTTTTTAAGCGCACTACTAAGGTAGTTGGTTACTGACTTTTAGGCCGAATTAAACCCACCCCAAGTCTCTATGAAATTCTGGTCTTGGATATTACTAGGCTCATCCATCCTTAAAACACTAATATATTCAGTTTGTTGCCTGTTTTATCACATGCTGGAAACATATTGTAAATTTTATGGTTGGAAATGTAATACCACACCCGTATATTAAGGGATATTGCACTGTTCATTATAAACAATTTATCCATGTGCGTCTTTTTTTTAAAGCACCTGCCCTGATAAACTTAAATCAAAATCTGAAAATGTACTTCCAGCCACTTGTGGCGATTGTTCTCTGATGATGTCATCTAGACAGCTTGGGCGGAGCATCCGTTAATCCCGCCCCCCTCTAGCTGTCAATCTACTGCGAGTTCCATTTCTGAATGAAACCCCTACTTTTCTATATACAATTAATTTACAGTGGAAATAACGCCCACTATTTTAATCATGTGCTATTCCGTTTCAAATACATCACAATAAAGTCGATCGTGATTCCTGTCCAAGAGGACTTTAAATACACAGAATTATTTTTTGGTAAAAATTGTCTCGTTTATCTTAGATTTCCTCAATTATCTGTACATTTATTACAATTTGATAAAAGATTATGAATGCAAACATTTTGATTTAAGGAAAGCTCTCAAAACAATGCTTGAAGAATAAGGATTGTGTTTGTTTGAAGCACATGCTTTATATGCACAGGCCTTTGCTGATGTAGGCCTATAAGTTGTGTATTTTCATTGGCATGTTTGTCATTGCAGTATTATGAGAGTAACCTGTGCTTTTTTACTGTCAAGGGTGCTTGAGGCTCGAGGCACATAACTGGTTCGCTTTCATGGCAGGATTTGCTGTATTGATGCACGATGTTTGTTTACCGCTCACAGGGCTAAAGAAGACGGCAGGACATCACTTTGATTTTGATCTAATGGATCAGGACAATATGAAGCACGAACACAAACTCGATATCTCTTACTCTTTGTTAGAAATGCACACATTCAAGCAGATGGAGCTGTGCCGAGAGAGACGCTTTAAATGTTTAATTAACGTATCAAAGAGAACAGAGAGAGAGAGAAAAGAGCGCCCGGTGTGTTTCCTTGTTTCTTTCATTTGCTGCTGTTTCCATAGGAACCAACTTCCTTTAATAATTCAGGTCTGAAATGACTTTTTTCCTGCCGCTCTCGTTGTTTATGTCTCATGTCAATTTTATGAAATAAGATTTTTACTAGCTGTACAAAATAAAACAGCCCTGGCAATATTACTTTATTTACCGAGGTGGGGGGGTTTGATGTAGACCCTTATAGATGTGTAGTGGTACTTTTGTATGGAAATGAATAATTAGCATATTAAAAAAAGTAATTCTAACTGAATACCATGGTATTACCGTAAACATCTAAGAGGCATAATATTTAACTTTAATGACTCGATACATACCTCCAGATGAAGTGTAGCTTATTTGTAATAAACTGTAATTTTATTTTATTTAGTGCCTAAATAAAACACATTTGCATGGGATGTTTTGTCTATATGCATGCATGTTAATGTGACTTTATTTCTCCTGTGCGTCACAGGTTTTTACACGTTATGGAAAGTGTTACACGTTTAACTCGGGTGAAATCCGGCCTCCGCTGATCAGTGTTAAAGGAGGGATGGGAAACGGACTGGAGATCATGCTGGATATTCAGCAGGATGAATATTTACCTGTGTGGGGAGAGACAGGTGAGAACACACGTGCCAGTTATAGCCAGCATTTCACCATAAAAATGATTTTCAAGAAAACATTTTCTTAGTATTTTTGTCTTGATTTCAGTAAAAATATCTAAAAATTCTTAAATTAAGATACTTTTTCTTGATGAGCAAAATGTCCCAAGAAAATAAGTCTAGTTTTTAGACCGAAAATATCAAATTAAGTGATTTTGTGCATAAAACAAGCAAAAAAATTGGATAAAAATCTTGAACATTTTCCTAAACACTAAATTCAAGAAAAATTCAAGAAAAATGTGCTTACCCCATTGGCAGATTTTTTTTTTTTTTTGCTTGTTTTATGCACAAAATCACTTAAATTTGATATTTTTGTTCTAAAAACTAGACTTATTTTCTTGGGTCGTTATGCTCATCAAGAAAAAGCATCTTCATTTAAGAATTTTTAGATATTTTTACTGAAAACAAGACAAAAATACTGATTTTTTTCTTGAAAATCATTTTTTCCAGTGAAGACCAGATTTACACTGCCAGAAATTGCTTTACTTGCTTAGTATTTTTGTGCTGTTTTCAGTACAAATATCTAAAAAAAATCTTAAATCAAGATGCATTTTCTTGATGAGCAAAATGACCTAATAAAATAATTCTAGTTTTTAAACAAAAGTAAAGTTGGCAATGGGGGAAGAAAAAAAATCTTGAAATAAGTTTACTTTTATCTTAAACACTTAATTCAAGACAAAAATTTTAGACAAAAAATATAAAACGTAAGTGATTTGTGCTTAAAATCTGCCAATGGGAAAATAATTGTATTTATTTTATTATATTAAGTTTACTTTAATCTTAAACACTTAATTCAAGAAAAATGTTCTTACCGCATTGGCAGACTGAGTTAAATTTTATTTTTTACATCATGATCTCACGGAAAGTCTTGTTATAGTCACAAAAAATTGGATTAATGTATTCGTGTCCATGGCACAAAATTCATATTTTTTCATGCCTTGAGCACGAATGTCTTTTTCGTGTCACTTGCACGAATTTCTATTAACAGTTTTTCGCGTCCGTGGCAGGACTTTCATTTTCATGTAATTTTATGTATTGTTTTCTCTTTTTCCTATTTTTAAATCATTGTTGCTTGGGGTTGGGGTTAGATTTGGAGTTCGGGTTATGATGTACGTTTATGTATTGGTTTCTACATGTTTTTCTTTCACTTTTAAAACTATTTCCGCTTGGATTTGGGGTTAGGGTTAGGATGTCTAAAAATGTAACATAAAGAGATCCTAACCCCAACGGCAAGCGACAATGGTAAGAAAATAGGAAAAAAACAATAAGAAAACCACACATAAAATCAAACGAAAAACTATTAATAGAGGTTTGTGCGAGTGACACGAGGGGGACATTTGTGCTCAAGGCACGAAAAAGCTGAAGTTCGTTCATTGAACAGGAATAAATGAATCGGATTTTTTGTGACTATATCACGACTTTCCATGAGATCAGTCTGATATTTTAAACTAGACTTATTTTCGTAGGTCATTTTGCTCATCAACAAAATGCATCTGGATTTAAGAATTTTTTGTACTGAAAACAAGAAAAATATACTAAGCAAGAAATATTTTTTTTGCCGTACCAAAAAATTATTTTAAAGAAAAAATTCTTAGTATTTTTGTCTAGTTTTAGACCAGAAAAAAACTAATTTGATTTTGTGCATAAAACAAGCAAAAAAATCTGCTGATAAGCAAAAAACGTGAACATTTTTCTTAAAAACAAAAGAAAAATTAGCTTACCCCTTTGGCAGATTTTTTTTTGCTTGTTTTATGCACAAAATCACTTAAATTTGATATTTTTGGTCTATAAACTAGACTTATTTTCTTGGCTCGTTTTGCTCATCAAGAAAAAGCATCTTAATTTAAGAATTTTTAGATATTTTTACTGAAAACAAGACAAAAATACCAAGATTCTTTTTCTTGAAAATCATTTTTGCAGTGTTGAAAATCATTTTTTGCAGTGTAGTCCAGCTATGAATAACCCACTTCTAGTCAAAATTAACTTGAATTTGGTTACACGTCGTCTTTGCCCAAATTACTTGTTAGATGTCAGATATTCAACAGTGATTACAAGGTGTTTTGGTTTCATTTATTTATTTTATTTTTATTTCTTTTTGGGCTATTGCTAGACGTCTATTAAATTTTCACTGACAGCCCAAATTTTAACCTAGACGTCTGGGCTGTGTTTGTACGGCTATCAGACGTCTTTTAAATGCAAAATTGCTTAGCGGGTAGGATGTAAGAACCTCATCTTACGCTCTCCTTCTCTCCCAGAAGATTCATCGTTTGAGGCAGGAATCAAAGTTCAGATTCACAGTCAAGATGAACCTGCGTTCATCGATCAGCTGGGGTTTGGTGTTGCACCAGGATTCCAGACATTCGTATCGTGCCAGGAGCAGCGAGTGGGTAATTATGTGAGCTTTATATCATTTCTACAATATCTGATTATTTTAACACACGCTGTTTTTGTTCAGTTGATGTATCTGCCTGCTCCATGGGGAAGCTGTAAGTCCAGTCCACCGAGCTCAGATTACTTCAAGACGTACAGCATCAGCGCCTGCCGTACGGACTGCGAGACGCGCTACCTGGTGGAAAACTGCAACTGTCGCATGGTGCATATGCCTGGTAAGTCACAGCAAGCACCTGCATACGTTTAACTAAGTTGTATGGCTTTGCAAAAGGTTGTGGTTCAATCCCAAAGAGCACACATACTGATAACATGCCAACTTTGTAATGCACCCTAAGTTGGTTTGGATAAAAGCATATGCCAAATGCATAAATGTAAATGTACCTGAATCGAGGGAATAGTCAACACAAAGCAATTCTACACTTTGACAACAAACTGTCGAGTCTCAATAATGAAAAAATTGCCCATTTGTTCCTTGTGCTTTATTTAAAGTCTTTAAGAAAGTCTTTAAAGCCATTAAATCTTTTTTTGTGAGCAAATAATCAAACAGAAGTTGTTAGAAACAATTTGGAATACGTAAGGATAAATAAAGAATTTTATGACGATGATTATGAAATTATTATTGTTCCACATGCAGGTGATGCGCAGTACTGCACCCCTATGCAATATAAGGAATGTGCACATCCTGCACTTGGTAAGTAACTTTTATTGTTTTAATCTCTTAAAGGAACAGTATGTAGGATTGTGGCCAAAAGTGGTATTGCAATCACAAAACTTGTGGTTAAAGCTGGTACTGCACTCACACAACTGGTGGCCAATACACAACATGACAACATAAACATCAGTTGAGGGCTGCAACTCCACTTTTTAAATGACAATATCCTGGCCAGACCACTGTTGTCATTGATATAAGTATTTGAAATGAAAATGATTTCTTAATGTCTAGTGACATATCAGGGCCATTTTATGATTAATTGATATACATTTCTTACATACTGTTCCTTTAAGTCATCTTGTAGCTTTATGTTACTCATTAAAATCTATACTTGCCCAATGCATGCACATTTAATACCACATTTTGCCTGTTAATCTGCTCACGATTGTAATGTATGCCCTGTAATGATTTGTTTATCTTGTTGCACAGATTTCCTGGTTAAAACAGACAGCGACTACTGCACATGCGAGACTCCGTGTAACATCACTCGCTATAATAAAGAATTGTCTTTCGTCAAGATCCCCAGCAAAGCATCGGTCAAATACCTTGCCAAGAAATACAGCAAATCGGAGAAATATATAGCGTAAGTTATGTTATGTGACATAGTGTTTGTTTTACATTACATTTACTTTCAATGTATATGTTGTATTTGTCAGAAAGATGTGCATTAGTCTTGCATTTGAACTGATATTCTCTTGTGTTGTGTGTTATGTCAGTGAGAACGTTCTGGTTCTGGATGTGTTCTTTGAAGCTCTAAACTATGAAACCATTGAACAGAGGAAGGCCTATGAGGTGGCGGGTCTGTTGGGTACGTCTGATGTTACCATTTAGTAGGCTTGATTCCCTCCCAGAACACCCTAACAGCCATCTACTGTAGCAACGATCCTGGCAACCGCATAATAATACATTCAGAAATGATAGTCAGGCTTTAACAACTGCACAGAAATGCTATGACAAAGACACAAATCAAACTAGCAACACGTTTTCCTCAACAGAACCCTGAGTAGTTTGTAGATCTTCACATAATATCTACATTACTTTAGCTTTATCTGTTTATCTGTTTAGGTGATATTGGAGGACAGATGGGGCTTTTCATTGGAGCGAGTATTCTCACAATTTTGGAGCTTTTTGACTACCTTTATGAGGTAAGACATTGTAGTCCTCTCTTTTATCCTTTTTATGTTGTTTTAATAAAGAGATCTGTTTTTACCAGTTTCCAGTTGAACTGATATTTATTCACCCTCAAGTCAATCCGAACTAGTATGAAGTTACTGCAACAAAAAAAATCAGTCCCTCCAGAAAAACACGATTATGCGATCGCATGATTCAACGCATAATCAGCCAATGTCCTCATATTTATGCGGGGCCCGCATTTTTTCAAATACAACGCACTTTCGCAGCATAAATTGCAGATTTTTGTGCACAAAATATGCGGGGCTTGCATGATTTTATAATCCCCGCATTTTCGTAGCAAAAGTCACTCTTAGCAGAAAGTTGAAAAATGTTGCATTTAATTCACACAAGCGCAGCCATGTCCCCTGTTGCCATGGGAACGTTATGAAGTGACGTGATTATGTGACATAAACATCGAAAAGCTGCAAAAGTTCCCGCAGTATTTGCAAGTTCCCGCTATGTTTGCAAGTTCCCGCAATTTCATCGCATAAAATTGCATGCATATTCCATCACATTTTTGCCGCAAGATCAAGGATTTTTCAATGACAAAAAACTCTGCATTTTTTTGGAAGGACTGAAAAATACTGCAAAAGATTCCTTTAAATGCTTCATATGAGTTGTGTGCTATATTTCAAAGTCATCTAAACTAGCCATACAATAACTGTCGAATCTCATTTATCCCAAAGCCATATAAAAACCCCATTTTACTAAAACTACACCGAGGTAAACAAGTCTTCAATCAAAATGATGTGAAAAATAAGATGAGAGTTATAAATGCACACAGACAGTCGGTGGCGGTATGTGGTCTTGACACCTGCATGCCATAAAATACAAGAAAATCAACGTCTATGAACCAGAGATAATAATCAGCAATACAAAAAACATACAAATGAAAGATGATCAAAATAAAGATGATCTGGGAGGTAAAAAGATGGAAGTGGGGGTAAAAAATTATTGCATGAAAAACTATAGTAGATACCATAGTATTTACTATAGTAACCTGTAGTAGGGAGAGCGGGGCACAACCTAACGCTTTTTGACTTTGGCTCTATTATTCAAAAAATATTTAAGTTAGAGAAATTATTTTTTTACACAATCAACAAACACAACTCTGCTACAAATGAACAATTAAAGTTTGTTTGTGGGACCTATCGTTATCGTACAATTACCGAAAGTGATAGGAGTGCAAACGTTACAACTTACCCCATAGGTGGAGTTCATTTTAACAAACAGAGGGTTTGTTGTAACACCTGCTAGAAAAGGTTAAAAGACAAATAATTAAATAAAATTTTGTCTATATACTAAAGGTGGATATTGTTTATATATATCTGCCTATAGATAGATATCCACACATTCATCCATCCATGATCCTTCATCTTACCATCATTGTATTATGCATCAACGCATATAAATAGATTTTTTTGAAAGGGCTGCACAATTAAGACAAAAAAATCTTAATTTTGAGTTATTTCCCTTCATATTGTATTAACAGTTATCATTTCGATGAATAGCATTTTCATTGTTTTCATTTCATTATCATTGTATACTGGAGGCTTTATTATAACACTGTGTGACAACTAACCCCATGTAAAAATGTTTTCAATCCCAGCGATCATGTTTCAAAATGGTGTTATGTTTTAGGTAACAAAATTGGATTTGATTGGATTTTGGGACTTACACACCCAACTTAGAAATCGAAAAAAAAAACTTAAGATGAAGAAATTTACTTGTACGCCTCCAAAACACTCTTTGTTTAATATCTTAATCAAAACACATCAAAACTTTTCACAAATTCACAGAAGATCTTCTGACAGTAAGAGAAAAAGACCAAAAGCACAAATTGATATACGGACTTGTATAAATATGTAAAGTAGCTGAGTTACAACTAACCCCACGTTAGTTTGTGCCCCGCTCACCCCTAATATTTCACGACAACTATTACAGGTATTCGACACAGAATGCACTATAAGCAAAACATAATAGCGCCTCAGCAGCTTAAAATAAGTATTATGTATTGGGATTTTTTTCAAGTATACATTTCTTTGTTCTGCTAACCCCAAGTGAATATTTTTTGAAAAATGTTTTAACCAAACAGGTCTGGGCACCATTGACATCCATAGTATTAGTTTTTCCTATAATGGAAGTCAATGGTGCCCAAGATTTGCTTGCTTGGTTACAAACTTTTTCAAAATATCTTCATTTGTGTTCAGTAGAACAAAGAAATGGATATATTTGGAACAACTTAATGGTGAGTAAATGATGACAAATTTTAATTTTGAGGTTAACTATCCTGTTATACTATTAAGTAGTAGAAGGCAATAACTTCTGTCTATTTTTTGTTTGTCTAGGTAATGAAATACAGGTTATGTCGTTGTTCTCACAAGAAGCATCAGAATAACAGTAACACTGATCATGGGACAGTTCTCGGCCTGGATGATGTCAAATGTCACGTTGGAAAATTTCATTAACATTCCTGCGATTTTCCAGCTCTTCGCCTGCCACACACACACACACACACACACACACACACACACACACACACACACACACACACACACACACACACACACACACACACACACACACACACACACACACACACACACACACACACAGATTATGTTTTGCATCCACCAGATTTAGCGTGGTTCTGTTCTGGAATCATACTTTCTTTAAAGAAATTTCTAAAAGTTTGTAAAATATTTTGTGGTTTTTCGAACAAGCTGTTTATGATGTCGCTTTTAATGTCGAAACATGAAATATGAATATGGCTCTTTTGTGTGCCTGGGCGTTTGGATGGAAACGCATCTGTCGGCTTGAGGAATTACTTTATGTCATATATTATATATTAGCATCGTAATGGATATGATATGGCTGCGAATGCATTGTGACAGACAAATCATTTCACAGAGTGAATACCAGTGTGAACTACTATACAAATGCCTATACAGTAGGTGCTTGGAGGCATCTATGATATGAGCATGATATCATCAGCCTGCGCCACTTCAGAAAGTTCGACCGTAGATATACCCAATGAGGTGCATGCAAGGTCTCCAAGACTTTCTGTATGTATGCAACATCACGTTTGTTGCTGGAGGTGGTGTGTTTGTGTGTGCATGTGCGTATGTGTGTGGTTTGCATGTTTGTATAAGTGTCTGTCGTGTGCCATTCTGTCTTTTGGCTGTGTGAGAGAGAGAAAGCCTGCACATGCATGTGTCTGTTTGTATGGGTGTTTTTGTGCATGTATATATGTGATATTACTGGAAAGGATTGGCAAAGGTTGAACCAACAGGGTGTTGAGTTTTTTTTTAAAGTGAAGTATTGTGGTGATGCATTATTATAAGTCAAGTACCCGCTGATGGAATGTAGTGTTTTCTGCATTAAGTTGTGAAGTTTATGGCCATTTTCTTATGTCTGATGTTCAGTTAATTTCATACACTGTCATTCACTTGAACTGTACCCTTTATAAAGGCCCTATTATGTACCATTAGGTACAGATATGTATACATTTGGTACCAATATGCACTTTTGAGGTACTACTTAAACTCTTTGGGTGCAAATCTGTATTTTTTCAAAGGGTACCTCCCCAGTCGTAGTTGGGGTACATATTTTGACCATTTTTCTGACTGTATTCAAAAGCTGTCTGGGGCGGTACCTTTTCCAAGAAGTACACCTTTGCACCCATAGGATGTATATTAGTACCTCAAATATGCATATCTCTACCTAATGGTGCATATTTTGATTTTTTTAAAGGGTATCTCAGTGACAGCTTTTAACTTTTTTGACATTGTAGTGTGGTATTTTTTATATTTTAGTAAATTCACAAATTTAGTTAATTTAAAAAGAATGATTTTTTAAAATGTTTATAATATACATTTCTGTATTGTTTTGATGTTTATCGTTTGGCTGTACTAAAATATGTTTTTTTTTTTTATAAATAAACATGCATAACTTTATGCCTTACATTGACCTGACTGGAAGATTTCTGTGTTTGTGTGAACAGCAGTTTTGTTGTAATTATGTAAAGGTCAAACGTTTTCCCCTCAATAATCTATAAGCTTCCTTCAGATTGCAGAATTCCTTCCCCAAAGCATTTTTTCTCAAGGAATTTTCACTTAACAGAGGATACTTTTGTTCAATTGGAATTTCTGCCTTTTAATACCACACGACTTCTTTGTTAAGTAAATCCTGAGAAATTATATTTTGACTCCTAAAAAGGATTTTATCCAATGTAAATCCAGTTTTTAGAAAACATAGATCTTAAACATCTTAAGTGAATGAATGGCTCTTGCCATAAACATAGCCATAAAAGCTGGCAAAGTGATAAAAAAGGAAAAAATATTTCCTTAAGGCAGTAAAGTCTATTTTGAAGCTCCTAAAATAATTTGCATTGCGACATAATTTACCTGACAGTTTGGATGACTTATTCTGTTAAAATAGATTATGGACCTTCAAGCTAGTCTATATAAGATACAGTAACAGATAAATCCAGCAGTGCATCACAAGTGTGTTGTTTTGCCTGGAGCTCAAGTTACAACTTGGCTTTGAATAAGCCATTATGTCCAACTGAGACTAAAGTTCATGTCAGTGCAGAAAATATGACCATTACTTGCTATCATTTGGCTTAATGTGTTTTGCTTTTTTTTTTTTTTTTTTTTTTTTTTCACAAATGTACCCACAAATTTGCATAGCTACCCTAGTTATGATTATCTCACAATTGACTATTGTTAATTTTTTATTAGTTTAGTTTTTATTATTTGATAGTTTAGCCTTATTATAGTAATTATTAGGTTACTGATTATGGCTAAAATTGTTAGTGTTATACATTTTGTAAGATTTATGATTTATACCACGTCAACTTGCACAATAAATCACTTGAGATTTTGTAAACACACCCAGCAGCTGACAATGGGCGGAGTCGACGGAGCTGTGAAGGAAACAGCAGCTGGGGGCGTGGCCTCACTGAGCGCACTACTGCGCCGGGTTTGATTGACAGATCAGTGCGATTGTAAGTCAGCAAGGATCCAACGCAATGTCAAGTCCAAAAAAGATTTGTATCGTCGGCTCCGGCAACTGGTAAAACAATATTTGGATATATTTTTAGGAGTAGCAATGTTAGGCTAGTAGTTGAAACAGCCGTCAACATTCACAATTTACACCAGCATTTGTGTAGACAAACCCAGAGTAACAAGAGTGTAACAAGTTTAAGGTTATGCCATTTGAAAAGGACAATAATAGAACACATCTTGTGCTTTGTATATTTAGTTTGTACTGCACAATCATGTGACATCTGTTCAACAGGTAGTTTGTGTTCTGTCACTTTTGGGACAGTATATTAAAGTTAAATACTGAGACATTTTTAACATTGCTGATATGCAAAACAAGTTAAACAGATGGTCTAGTCAGTCACACTGGTTAGTTTCAGTGTTTATGTCTCTTAACTCTATTGCACGTCTCTGTCCACTTCTGTTATGTATGCAAATGCATTATGCATATAGTTATATACTGACATCATATAATGCATTTGTGTTTTTGTTAATACGTGTTATATATCTTTTTATGCCTATAAACATGCTATATACCACATGTTTGTAGTTTATCCAGCTTTTCAGAATGGATCAGCACACGTTTTGTTGTAAATGCAGGGCTGGTAGTTGCCAACTTATAACTTATAGAAGTGTGGGCTGGCAGATATCCCGAGTGGGAATTTAAAAAAATATATACACAAAATTATGAGGTTAATATAATTGCACAAACTTACATTAGAATACATTTAAAAACAATAACTTTGCACGGCATATTAACAAGCTGAGAATGTTATTTATGAATAATTAGGTTGCTGTTTCATGCATTAATGAAAAAGAAAGAATATAAAGAAAGCTACTAAACAACACTGAAAAAGTTATTGACGCACTTGTGCTATAAACTGACAAGTCTGACTTTACAGTACAGTGAATCTCTTATTTGCATCTGTTGTTTATGATAAACTTATTAAAGGCGTAGCACACTTTAACCAATTTTTTACATTTGCACCAAAAACTAATTTAAACACCCCTGATTGGGCATTACAATCATCCGCTCAACAGGCATGACGTTGAGTGGTTGTAATTCTCAACGCTGCAAAAATAATCTGTATAAAGCATTCTGATGAAAAGTGAACAGATCTAAATCTAATTCTGTCTCTACGCTTGTCTTCATGTTCACATTTCCATTTTGATCATGATTGTAAAGGGTCATGTTTGTCCCCTTGTCTTAAATGTAGGGGGTATTTTATTCATCTTGATTGGATTTTTGTCCAAAGCCCTCAGTAATTTCCAACCTGGAGACGCGAACGGGCCATCCATCAATAAATGACTGCTAAATGGACTCAAACGAATTGGATGCATTTAAATTTAAGTCAAGTCCTGTAACGTGATTTTGAGGAATTGAGAGAGAAACGGAGCTGTGAAAATTGAGTTTTTTCCCAAGATAATTGGAAACAACAGGCTAAAATTTATTTCCAGGAAAAAAAATGATTTCCTCCAAGCAACACTGCAATATTTACAGTATGTATAGTCAAAATATTGTAATATTGTGTGTTATAACATCTCTTTCTCATGTGGCCAGGGGCTCTGCTATTGCAAAGATAGTTGGTTTTAATGCGAAGAATAACTCAAAATTTGACTCCACGGTTAACATGTGGGTGTATGAAGAGATGGTAAACGGACGCAAACTTTCAGAGATCATCAACACAGAGCACGAGAACGTCAAGTACCTGCCCGGAAACAAGCTTCCAGAAAATGTGGTAAGACACTTATATTTTAACAAACCAATATAGAGCCAAATTAACTCTTATATGTAATAAAGATTCAGTACACTCTTTAATAATAAAGATGTTGTAAAGGTCCTTCACAGTAATAGAAGAACCATTTTTGGTTCCTAAAGAACACTAGCATTTAGACAATGTTGGGCTACAGTTAATGTCTAAGAAGTAGTTTCACCATAAATGCTGTTCATGCTTCATTTAAGGGGAAGTTAATACAGAAGTTGAAAGAGTGCTGAGCCACTACATTCCTCTCTGTAAATCTCTAAAAGACACTTCATGCTTTCTTTTGTACTCAAGCATCCAGTAAGAGGCTGTAAATGGTGGTTTTCCCACCTTTATGACCAAATGGTTGAGATTCAGCCAAATGGTCAAGTGTCATTGCATAACTGAAGAACCTTCAAGAGATCAAAGAGATGCAGGGTGACATCATCTGATGAAATGGCATGCATGTGTCCAAATACTGTTTAAGGCCACTGTATATACTGTAAAACATCATACAGGATGATAATAGCAGGGTCATGGGTTTGATTCTCAGAAAATGTACTGCATGCTGTATAATAAATCAAAGTTTACATTTTAAAGATATCAAGGTTATAATGTCACAGAATGTTCTTTACATTATGTAGGACAATTTAGTAAATTACTTTTGCTGAGTTTTCACAGACAAGGTCACCTATAAATGTTGCCTTCTGTACATTTTTCATTTCCATTTGGTTTTCTATCTTGACTTGCAGGTTGCGGTGGCAGATCTGCTCGAGGCTGCCAAGAACGCTGACATTCTGCTCTTTGTAATTCCACATCAGTTCATTGGGCGTGTTTGTGATACCATGAAAGGGAAAATCAAACAGGATGCACTTGGAATGTCATTAATCAAGGTCCTGTATGGTGATGAATATATTCACTGTGTGAAAGTTACTTGTTTGTGTCCTTTTCTCACATACTCAGCAGAAGAGTTGCTGTCTAAGATCATGAGACTGTCACGTTGATAGTAAAAGCGATGACTCTGCGTGTGTGTGTTTAGGGGGTAGATGAAGGACCAGATGGACTGAAGCTCATATCAAACGTCATTCACGAGAAGCTCGGCATTAAAATGAGCGTCCTGATGGGAGCGAACATCGCCAACGAGGTGGCCGACGGGAAATTTTGTGAGACTACTATTGGTGAGCCTGAAAAAATAGATGGTTGTGAATTTCTGCAAATTGTTTCTTTTAAGGTAACTAGTAACATTAGTTTTTGTTTGTGTGTGTTTAAGGGTGCAGGGATCAGGCTCTGGGGGCGGAGCTTAAAGAACTCATGCAGACGGATCACTTCCGGGTCACAGTCGTACAGGAAGCAGATGTGGTGGAGATCTGTGGAGCACTGAAGGTTTGCTTATCAAAACTTTGAGCTTAACAGTTAAAGCATTGCATTAGCAGCACAAAAGGTCATGGGTTTGATCTCAATGAATACACATGTATAGCTTGAATGCACTGTTAGTTGCTTGGATAAAAGCATAAATGTAAATGCAATACTCTACCAGTTGAGCTATAGTACACTATACAAAAAAAAACTTATTTGGACATGACATTTCAGTTTACCATATTCACAATTTGAAACTATATTACAGAACATAGTGGCAGTAGGAGCCGGTTTCTGTGATGGGTTGGGCTTTGGTGACAATACAAAGGCGGCAGTGATCAGACTGGGTCTAATGGAGATGATCAAGTTCGCTCAGATATTCTGCACCGCTGGCACCGTCTCCCCTGCAACATTCCTGGAGAGCTGTGGCATTGCTGATCTCATCACTACGTGCTACGGAGGACGCAATCGCAAAGTCGCAGAGGCCTTTGCCAAGACCGGCAAGGTGAGACGCCAGAACTAAGAGGGATGTTTTTCCCAGAAATTAAAATTGTCCTCACGTGCTTCTGAACATCTAAAACTGCAGTGATCCAATATTCGCTCAAGTGTAAAATCTCTGTTTCAGTCTCTTGAGGAGCTTGAGAAGGAAATGTTGAACGGTCAGAAACTTCAGGGTCCGGCCACAGCCGCTGAAGTCCACACAATACTTAAAAACAAAGGCGTGGTAGACAGGTGAGACTTTTAATTCAGATTTAAACTGCATTTACATAAGATCCTTAAAATGATTCACATCTAAACATATTTGTTCATGTTCTTGTAGGTTTCCTCTGTTTACTGCAGTGTATGAGATCTGTTACGAGGGTCGGCCCGTCACAGAGTTCATCCACTCCTTGCAGAATCATCCAGAACATCAATGATAAACGGACAGTGTTGCAGTACTGATGATTTGTGTGTTTTGTATTTTATGTGGGGTGTACGCTGCCGGTCACTGGCATATGTTGTGGTTTTACCAGTTTTATTAGAAAAGTAATGCTGGTTTATCGATCTCATTAACTGTGTGCGTGTGTTTGTCAATTTGTGTCACTGTTTATATTTCACTTTCAATGTAACACCATAAGACTCAGACCTGCAGTCATACACTTAAAGCCACTTTATTCTGTAAAAAAAACAAACAAACACTAGTTTCTCTCTGTTTTCACAGTTTTTTGTGATTGTTGCGGGCAAATTTATCTTGCGGGACATTTTCTTAAAAAATGCAATGGAAGATGCAGGATATTTATGCAATGAAATTGCGGGAACTTGCCAAAATTGCGTGAACTTGCAAAAACTGTTTGCAGCTTTTCATTGATGTTCGCGTCGCGTAATTACGTCACTTCCTAACATTCCCATGACAACAGGGGACATGGCTGTGCATGTGTGAAGTAAATGCAACATTTTCCAACTTTCTGCTAAGATATGACTTTTCGCTAAGAAAATGCGGGGATTATGAAATTTGAATATGAAAATTGCAATCTGCAATTTATGCGGCGAAAGTGCGGCCTATTTAAAAAAATGCGTCCTTAGCATAAATATGCGGACTTTGGCTGATTATGCATTGAATCATGCGATCGCATAATCACGTTATTCTGGAGGGACTGCAATATGTTGTACAAAATAATTCAAGTTCTCAATTTCCTTCAAACATTAAGTTAAGGCACATTATGTCCTTTTCGCCACTAGAGGTCGCCATACAAAAACAGCTTGATGACGCTGTTAAGGAGCGTGGACTAGAGGTCTTCTCGGGTCCAAAGAAATGTACCCAACCCAAAATACTTTTTACCTGAACCCGACATGCATAAATCATTATTTTTCAAAGAAAAAAAAGACCTGAGACAAATCCAACCCAACCCAGTGGCAATTGTTTGATTATTTTCATTTGTTATCTGATGACAACACCAAGCTAACTGCTAAAATGTGCATTTAAAATTGATTGACAGGTCTGGCTGGTCCGTATGGCAAAAACACATTCATTTTAAATTGCCCGAGACCCAAAGCCGTTATTATTATACCCAACCCGTGTCCAAGGCACATGTGAAAGTTTTAGACCCGAACCCGCTCGGACCACAGGTTTTCGGATCTAAGTGGACCCGTGAAGACCTTTAGCATGGACTGATGGGAGTTGTAGTCTTTAACTCCACTGACGATTAAGAATCATTCAGACAAGAGTCACAAACCACTTACAGTGGCGTGCTAGAATACTACTTCCGCATACGGCGGCATGTGAAATCTACTATCGAGAGCGACTCAATAGTACTGCTTTTGGATTAGCCGATCCTTCCTATACTCATCAGCATAACAGTATCATTCAAATGCATAGGTGCTAATCCAATCATCCTAACTGTATCGCCCATACCTTCAAATGCATAAAGACAAAGGCACAGTTGTGCCTTGAGCTTAGCAATCACCTTAAATTTGGCACTCTTCCCAATAGTCAGGAAGAGCATAAAGACAAAAGGTTAATGTCTTAACCACCTGGGCTGCCTGACTTGATTGTAGAATGTCATAATCTTTACCTCAAGATGTAAAACACAATATATATCACTTTTTCAGTTTATATACTGTTACATTGGAACCTAGATATAACATTTTATACATTTGTAATCCTACACTATACACAAAGTATGCAAGTTGCATAGGGCCCCGAACCACTAGGGGGCCCCCTTGCACTTAACTTTATCAGGCGCTGCACACACCAATTGGCGAAAGCATAATAAGTTGACCGATCCAATGGTACTTTAATGTTATTTGTCAGTCTGTCTGTGCAGCATAAAATAAAAACATTAAAACAGATGAAAAATAAATGTTTTTGCAAATGTGCTATTAAAAAAGTTAAACATGCAAATGTGCTATTAAACTATTGACATATTAACGTATATAGCAGGGGGTACTTCAAGTAAATTATTTAGGTGAATGGGGTTTGGCTGACAAAAAAGTTTAAAAACCCCTGAATTAGCACATTGTTTATTAAAGGGGACATTTCACAAGACTTATTTAAGATGTAAAATAAATCTTTGGTGTCCCCAAAGTACGTATGTGAAGTTCTAGCTCAAATATCATATAAATAATTTACTGTAGCATGTTAAAATTGCTACTATTTTGGGATATGTCCTTTTAAATGCAAATGAGTTTAAAACTGCACTAAATGGCAGTGTCGTAGTTGGATAGTGCAGACTAAGGGGCGGTATTATCCCCTTCTGACATCACAAGGGGAGCGAAATTTCAATGCCCTATTTACATGCTTGCAGAGAATGGTTTACCAAAACTAAGTTTCTTGGATGTTTATAAAGTCAGATTTTCATGATATGTCCCCTTTAAGATAATTTCTGTGCCTAAAGAGATCCACTAGATTGTATAAGCGTCTCTAAGTTATGTGAATAATATGACACATTTAGCATAAAAATGACATAAATTCAAAACATTATGTACTTTGGTTATAATTGAAATGTATCACCAGAAAGCGTTCTTACAGAAGCGTCCATGTGTATTTCTCTAATAAACAATATTTGGGCAGCTGTCCATCAACTCAAAGTAATCTTCACTGAAGTCATTATACTGCAGACTACAAACAAAGATAAAGAATAAATGTATGGACATTTCCTTCACATATTTATCATACACAACATATAGAAGTTTTCTAAGAGTGTATTTACATGTATGGAGAAAACTTACTTGAGCTTGCTCATGATTGGACAATCCTGCATTAATTTGACCAATCGTGGGATAGAAGCGTCTGTCAGGACGTTGTTCTTTAGGATGAGCGATGTTAAAGTGTTGTTTGCTGCGACTGCTTGACATAAGTCATCCACACAAGCGTCTGTCAGCGACAACATCTCCAAACTACAGACACACAACATAGACACATTCACATCATCAAGTGCAGATGAAGCTGTGACCAGAAGTTCTTTAAAAAAAGTGTGATTTATATCTTTAAAATCAATGTCACTCACTCCAGGTGTTGCAGTTTGCAGTTTTTGTGCCTCAGTGCTTTCCAAATGTGTTTGGCTCCAGCATCGCCCACTTTATTCAATCCCGCTGACAGACTGATGAGCTTCGATTCAGCAGACGTCAAAACGTCTCCCAGCACACGAAACACCTCTTCAGTGAGCTCACATCTCGATAATCTACAACAAAACACACACTGATTCATTCGGTATATATAATCAACATTCAGTTTCATTTTGTAATATGTTATTATCACTATGTTTATGTAACACTTTATTTTAATTTAAATTAAATTATTATTAGGTTAAAAGTAGTTCTGTTGAATACCCTAGTTTTTCTAGTCTGCACTTAGAAATCTTCAGTGCTTCACATATTAGCATGCCTCCTGATTGGCCGATCTCATTGACCGACAGGTCCAGCTCGGTCAAACAGCAGTGTTCCGATTGGAGGGCAGCTGCCAGTGAGGAGCAGCAGGAGTCGGTCAAGTCACAGTCGTACAGACTGTCATAAAGACCACACGATTATTCACACAATATAACAACAGAGGCATTAAACAAGCATGTGTGTGCATATTTCATGTTTTGTTTTTTACATATTTCCACTGAATTTCTGATTGTGCTCGTACACAATGTGTAAACGTTTCAATGAAATGCAGCAATGATTGTTTCAGGTTTAATACATAAAGTTAAGGTCTTTTGACAGTATCTGTGCCATTCTTATAAAAATTAAATACCTCCAAAAAATCACAGGTTTTTAAGTGCGTACGGTAAAAGTCTAAGCCGCTGTGTGTATGTCACCTGAACATCTTTATAACCTCTGACAGTGTGTCTGTGTTTGTGAGATAGTTACTTCAATCTGTTAAGGCCGCAGCGTCCTGTCTGTAATGCTTGCGACAACGTCTCCATCCCTTCATCCTCTATCGAGTTTCTCCCCAGGTTGAGCATCTTCAGGTCTGAATAACCGCTGCTCAGAGCCGCAGACAGCGCAGGCATCGATGCAGCACTCAGCGAGCATGAATCCAAACTACAGAACATAAAAAACAAAGACAAATTTTGCATTAACACTAAAATGACTTTATGGTAATTTATATGAGAGTACCGCTGCTTGTGTTGTTAGTAAACATACTACACAAAGTTTTGGGCTTTCTCTGATATTTCAGAGCAATGGAAGAAATAAGTTCATGCCACATTCACACGCCCATAAAATGAAACAAAAATGTAAGAGGTGGAGAGCAGCCACTTCACTTACTAGACCGCACTGAAAACATTGTACTCAGTATATCAAACATTAAGGGGCGGTTTCCCAGACAGGGATTAGCCTAGTCCTAGATTAAAATAAATGTAAGAGTTGTCCAAACTGAAAACGACGTGCACTGACATATTTGAAAATACATCCGTGCCCTTTGTTTTGCCTCAAAATGCATAAATGTAATACCAGTACGAATACCAGTAATGTTTTTAGTAAAGCATGTTTGGTATACGCCCCTAAATCAAAAAGCGGAGAGTCTTGCATAGCTGTTCGAACACATTCAACCACATGAGCGTTAAAGGTGCAGTGTGTAAATTATAGTATATCTAGTGGTAAAGTTTCAAATTGCAACCAACGTTTCAGTCCACCATTCACCAAAGGCATAGAGAAGCTACGGCACCCCCCACTGGACAACCATGTCATCAATGGAGATAACTTAGTAAAAAAAGTTTGTCCGTTAAGGGCTTCTGTAGAAACAAAATGGCGACTTCCATTTAAGGGTACCCTCCGTGTATGTAGATAAAAACGTCTCATTCTAAGGTATTAAAAACACAACAGTTCATTATAAAAGGTCTTTATACACCACTGATAATATAGTTATGTATCTTATATTGCATTTCTGTCAAGAGATCCTTCTAAAAATAACACACTGCACCTTTAACAACACAAAAGTAATCTGGTCGAATGCGTTTTCCACTTGGATGAGCTCCAAATGTTATACACCTTATTTCCAACTGTATTTATAGTCGACCAATCCTGATTCGATCAACCAAAGCGCATCTTAATAACAGGTGTAAACAGAGCCTAAAAAAATTTTCCGACCCTAAAAACGTTTTAATTCATCTCTTTATTTTTGAAAGAAGTTAAGTGGCAGACTTATTCCTTTTTTTCACTACAAAACTAAGAGTACATTTCTGCAAACTTGAAAATAATTGATCTAATTATTTATTTTATTCACAACAATTACATGTGTGTTAACTCTGTTCACCTTTATTCTAAGAATAATAAGTGACCCCCTTAACGTTTGATAGTAGTGTACATGTACCCATCCGGTATTGAGATGGGTTGTACTGCTTCCTGTTGGAAGAAAAGAGTGATCATATGAAAAGTGTACTGTATTTGAGCATACTTGATTTCCTGTAGTCTGCAGTTCTTTAGGGCACTACTGAGCTGAATGAGTCCATGATCCTGTAGTTTATTTCCATACAGATCCAGCACACGTAGTTCAGACCCTTCAGAGATCAACTTAACCAACGCTTCAGAATCACCAGAAGTCAGTGAACATCCACACAATCTAAACACACAAACCAGATCAGTGATAACCACATCTGTGCATTTAACACCATTGTATGCTTTAGTATAATGTGTAAAGTTAAAGGATTACTCCACTTTCATTAAAAAAATATTCTGATAATTTACTCACCCCCACGTCATCCAAGATGTTTATGTCTTTCTTTCTTTAGTTGAAAATAAATAAATTTCTGTGAACAAAACATTCCAGGATTTTTCTCTATATAGTGGAGCACAGTTTCAATGCAGTTTAAAATTGCAGCTTCAAAGGGCTATACACAATCTCAACTTATTATATAGCAAAAAGATTTTCATTTTTGCCAAAAAATAAATAAACAATATGTAGGGGAGAGCGGGCACAACCTAACGCTTTTTGGTTTTGGCTCAATCATTCAAAAAACATTTGAGTTTGATTAATTTTATTTTTACACAAGCAACACACACATCTCTGCAACAAATAAACATTTGAAGTTTGTTTCTAGTACTTACCATTCTTAAACAATTACACCAAACATGACAGAAGGGCAAACGTTACAACTTACCCCATAGATAGGGTTAATTGTAACAGGCAGGAGGTTAGTTGTAACACTCGCGAAAAATTACGTTTGCAAGCAAATATTTCAATACTATTTTGTTGATATACTTGAAGTGGATATTGTTTATATATCTGTCTATAATAAACAGGTATCTACACTATTCATCCCACATCTAACCATAGTTCAATAATAAATGGATACAAATATCTAAATGGGTGATTCTCACGAAAACTTGGTTTTAAAAATGTCAAGCATGAAAATGTAAAAATTGCTTAAATTTTTTTTTTTCCCACCAGACATTGAAAAACAAAGTCTGGAGTAAATGGGAACATTAATTTAAAAACTTTTACTTATCATTTAACACTTTTTGTAACATAATTTAAAAAAATAGTCCTAAAAAATCTCATTACCGCAACAGTGAGAAAACATCAACACTGACATATTTTCAAAATGACATGACAAACCTGAAAGAACATAATTCGGAGATTCTGCACATGCATTTAAAATCAAAGTATTATGCTTCTATGAATTAAATTAACATTTAATAAGCATCTGTTGCGGTAATGATAATCAAAATGTCGTGTAAGCATTCTGACAAGACAATATTTCAAATTAACTGTAAAAAAAATGATCTTACCTGGTAGCCATCTTGAAGTAACTGGTCCATGTGCTTGGTCACTCAAAATCAAACTTTATTAAAATTCTGTATGTGTGCTTAAACTGTTCTCAAAAAGTGTTGCGGAGGATGAGAACATCAAGCATGGACACATCATTTTCCTAAATTTTCTTCATTATTATTATACATGAATATTCAGTAAATATTTTTTCTGTCATCTAAAGTAGTCTAGCAAAACATCCATTTATTTTTTTTCTTAATATTTTTGTGTTAATTTGATTAAATTACAACATAACGCATGTTCAAACACAGCCGGACACATTGCGGTAATGAGAATTTCAGCAGAAAATGAGATAAAATTTCCAATTATAAATTCTTATGTTGAAATCACACATTGTGCAAGGTAGAACACAGTATTGTGTTAATTCTGATGCTTTTTAATGTTACTATATTACACACTTTTAAGCTAAAATCATTAGTGCCGTGGTGTTTCAATGGTTTCGTGAGAATCACCCAAATATGTGAGAAAAAGCAGCATAATTATGACAAAAAAAACATTTTTACATGTGACCCACTCTGTAAAAACCATACTAAAGTCTTAAAATCTGATTCTGAGAATGAGCATTATAGTCTGATTTTACCCATTAATTTTATTATGATTTTAATCTTTGACATGACCTTATTCAATAAATATTAATGATATCAAAAAATGTGTGTCAAAATGTATTTTGGTTCATAAGACAGGCACATTAATTTTGTTGGCAGCCAAAAATCATCAGTTTGTAGCCTATTTAAAACTAGGGCAAGAATTAGGCTAACATTAGCGGTTTTCATATTGTTAGTGCTCTACACATGAGGGGTTAGTTAACTAACTAACTAACTAACTAATCCCCGCTGGGTGAAAATATTTTCAAGCCTACCAAAAAAGTTGCTAAGAGCTGCTGACATAATTTAAAATGATGCGATGTTTCAGTCAACAAGACATAAGACCCTTATTCCTCATTTGGGATTGTTTATTTCCTTTGAAACTGCATTAAAACTGTAAACTGTTGAGTTCCACTAAAGTCCACTATATGAAGAAAAATCCGGGACTGTTTTCCTCAAAAAACTTAATTTCTTAAAAAAAAAAAAGACAAACTACTTGGATGACATGAGGGCGAGTAAATCATCTGGATTTTTTTATGAAGGTGGAATATTCATTTAATTTAGTGGTTGACTAGTTTGACATTATAGTGGGATATCTTTATGAATTCAACTAAAGTTGATAAATCTCAGCTTAATTTAATTTAGATTTAATAGGGTGACCATACGTGCCATTCTTCCCAGACGCTTCCTGGCCAGGATTTCGGTCGTATTTGTTGACCACACACCCCATTCAGTTAAACATAACACATTCAATCGTAGGTTCATTCTTACCTTAAAATGTAATGGTTGCTTTTCTGTAATAATAATAATCCTCTATGATGTATGGGGTCGACAAATACGACTTCCGGAAGACACACCCGAAATCCTGTCCAGGACGCGTCCGGGAAGAATGGCACGTATGGTCACCCTACTTTATATGGATATGTGGATGTATTGAAAATTAAACTGTTTCAAGAGCTACTGTAAAGTTTTCAAAGTAGGCTATGGGTCTGATCCCGATCTGTATCATGTAGCATTCCCAAAATGTACTTACTGGAGTTGCTCCAGTTTAGTTTGTGAGAGTTTGTGACAGAGGATCTTGAACGCTCCCTCTTCCAGTTTGCAGTGGGAAAAATCCAGCGTGGTCGCCCGGCCCTCTGCCAGCGCTGTCGACAAGTGAGAGGTGACTGCCAAACTGAGTCGACTCTGTGACAGATTAATGCTCTTCGACAGCCGTAATGCTGGGACGAGTCTCACAACCTTTTCTTCTGTAAGTTCTGCACTGTATAAGTTCATATATTCCATCTCTCCCATGCAACTCACTACATATGACAGCGTTATGCAATCCACCTCTTGCAATTCATTATAGCTGATATGCCTCCATTGACTCTTGCTGAGTGTATCTTTGACCAGAGAAGACTTGCGCGCATGTTGCAGAAGATAAAAAATATGGAAATGCTTTTCTTGATCATAACCACATAGCATCGTGGAAGCAGTGTCCATCAACCACTGAAAGAATTTTGAGATTTGACCTTCATCAAAAGTGCTCACACAGTCTTCCATCTCTTTACACTGACCTGGATCTGACAATCCTGCCAGAAATGTGTAATACAGTGCAGGGCGCTCGTTTAAAATCTCTTTTCCCCCGTTCTCTGATTGGTCGATATAAAAGGAAGCGGCCAATAAGAACTCTTGCATCAAAGGAGACAGAAAGGAGAACGTGCTATCAGGAGAAGTGACATCACCACTGCTGTACAGAAAATCAGAAAGCACAGAGGAGCATAAAAAAGGCTGCATGCCGCAGGATATGACATCACTGTAAGAGCAAACAGTATTGGCTGAACAAAGACGGGCGAGTCTACCCAAACCAGACACGAGCTCTTTCGTTTGCTCTGCGTTTAGCGTTTGTTTCTGCAGGAGCGTGTGTGTAACAATACCAAAGAGATGGCTAAGGGTCTCGGGTAGGGTTGCTTTCTTCTCAAACTGAGTTTTGAAGACATTACAAAGTATCCAGCAGAAAGCCGGACAGAAACACTGTTCGGAGACTCCCAACATCTGCTCGCTGTGCCAAAAAAGTCTCTCCGCTTGGCTTTCATCATCGAAAAACCGCTGGAAAAATGTTCTCCTCTGGTTTTGGGAGAACCCGACCATCTCAAAACTCTTCCATGACTCGATGGTGAGTGGTTCTCTGGACGTAGCCAGCATTGAAGCACCTGAAAGCAGAGAGCCGTTAACCAGACTGCACAATAATACGGAGCTTGTTGCTTCTTGTTGTGCATCACAGATAAGACTAGAAGAAGATGGAGGAGTGGACAGAAGGTTCTTGAAGCCATCCAGCCCGTCAAACACAAGGAGGAGAGACTGAGGTCTCTTCAGGATGACAGCAATACTCTCTGTAGAGAGATGAGCGTGCGTGCGGGTCAAGAAGTTTTGAAGACTCTCTGGTTTCTCTTCGAGAGTGCTCAGCTCCTTGACGCACATGCGAAGCAATAGCGTGTAATGTTGCAGACATCTGCCAGACGCCCAATCCCAAATGATATTCTCCACTGCTGTAGTCTTACCAATTCCAACACCACCATAGAGAAGCACTTTACATCCTTCAGATCCAGGAGAGAAGTCTCGAGATATGACATCATCTAAAGTTTCCCAATCTCCTCGATTAACAGGAGATACTTTCTTACACGCTCGCACCGAGACAGGTGTGAACTGGTGTCTCCCGATCACCTCACACACTGTTTGGCCTCCTAAAAGCGAATTGGGCAGACATGAATTCAGCACAGAGTTTCTCAGAACGTCCTTATGCACCTCTTGCACATCTGTGAAAACAGGACAATACACATTAAATTGCAGTATGTCAATTTTAGCTGCATCTAGTGGTGAGGTTGCAAATTGCAACTAACGGCTCAGTCCACTGCTCACCCCTCGCCTTGGAAACGCATAGAGAAGCTACGGTAGCCGCCACTGAAAAACATGTCATTGTCGGAGACAACTTAGTAAAAAAAGTTTGTCCGTTAAGGGCTTCTGTAGAAACATGCCAGCACAAAATGGCGACTTCCACGTAAGAGGACCCTCGGTGTATGTGTATAAAAACTACTCATTTCAAGGTAATAAACACATAACGGCTCATTATAAAAAGGTCTTTATACACCCCTGACAATATAGTTTTGTAAATTATTTTGCATTTCTGTCAAGAGATCCTTCTAAAAATTACACACTGCACCTTTAAAGGGGACATTTCACAAGACTTTTTTAATATTTTAAATAAAACTTTAGTGTCCCTAGAATAGCATATGTGAAGTTTTTTTTAGCTCAGAATACCATATAGATAATTTATTATAGCATGTTTAAATTGCCACTTGGTAGGTATAAGGAAAAATGTGCCGTTTTGGGTGTGTCCTTTAAAATGCAAATAAGCTGATCTCTGCACTAAATGGCAGTGCCGTGGTTGGATAGTAAGGGGAGGTACTTCTGACATCACAAGAGGAGCCAAATTTCAATGACCTATTTTTTCACATGCTTGCAGACAATGGTTTACCAAAACTAAGTTACTGGGTTGATCTTTTTTTTTTACATTTTCTATGTTGATAGAAGCACTGGGGGTTATAGCACTCAAACATGGAAAAAGTCATTTTCATGATATGTCCCCTTTAATATTGCTCTACATCACTACACTCTCACTAAACACTATTATTATATAAGGGGGTCTTGTATCATCTTGAAGGGTATATTTTATATGTATCCGTTTGACAGATGCTTTTATCCAAGGTGACACCACACACAGTCCATTATAAGGCATACGAGCCCATAATCTTTTGCACTACTAACGCAATGATACAGGAGCACAAAATCAGGGTAGGATTTAAAAGTGAAGATTAAATGTCTCATTGACGTGCGAATATACAAGTAGGCAAAAAAATATTAATTTAAAATATTTTATGAGCCCATTTGCAAACTAATTTTTGTTTATATGAGAAAAAAATGAGCGGAGTGATACATTACACATTAAAGTAGCGCCGGTCAAAATCAGTCGCAGTACCCGGATGAGAGGTGTGGTATCAATATATAATATAGATTTTTTGCAATTTTACCAGTTGTGATGTCAGACTGTTGATTTTTAATGTGCGTGTTTATGTATTAATTATATACATTATATTATATTATATTGTATTGTATACGCTGAAACGGCAGCATATGACTTACTTAATGAATATAAAAGCGATAATACTTTTTTAAAGTAATCTCTGTAGTCTCTGCGTAACTGTGACGTAACATCTATAATGTAAAGTGGTCGGGGGCAAAACAGACGAATAACGCGGTTTCTAACTTATTCCAGTAAACGTTGATTCAAGTTCAGTGAATGTTTTTGCTCACCTTGTGTGATCTCAGAAGTTTGCTGCTGCATAGTGTGATCTTCTTCAATACAGTGACTGTGATCTGTTGCATATACCTGCAAATGGTTGTTTGATCTTCGACGCTGGATGGGCGGATGAAAAGTGCTTTTGTGTGCAATAAACCGATGAATTGCACTTCCCAAAAACCTAATTAAACCGAGCCAGATTCAGATTCTCTTCTATAAACTTGTGCTGCAGCTGTAGTCACACGTTCATCATTCACTTCATCTAAGTTAAACAATCTTACTGCATGTCATCCTAATCCAAAAATATACGTATTTATCGAGGATAAACACTATAGAATCACACAAAAAACTCTGCAAACACACTTGTATATAGATTAAAGTATAATTTCGGTCTGATTCGATTGGCATGCGTTTACAACCAAATGTAAATAATGAAACAAGGAAATAATTCACGCGCGCCCTCTAGCGACACAAAGCCGTCATAGCAGCTCATTATTCATTTGCAGGGCGCATCCAAGTCTTTGCCATTGTTTTATATTATACATTTGATCAAGTTTTTTGGTGAATTAGCTACTAGTATATTTTCTCTATTTTGTCGGTCTGAATATGTTTATCACTCAGTCAGTGTTTGTATCATGTTATTTTCATAATGGTTGTCTGTGAGTTTTTGTAAAGGTGTTTGAATGTTAAAGTCTTAAGTGGGTTTGTTCCCATCAGTTAAAAAAAAACTCATCAAACCAGTTTTTATTTCAATCAGGACAGGATTGCAGTATATAAACTTACATGCCAAAGATGTTATGGCCTGCAGCGATGACTCTTCTTGAGAAGTATAATGGTAATTGCCATTCTTACATGAAACCCTGCGGTTAGAGCAAAATAACAGTCGACTGCCCTATGTGTTTTTCATAAGAAGTTAACAATAGCGTGTTGTTATTATCTCTATATATTTATGCATGTGTCTGTTGAAAGAAATAAGAACGTGGGTTTTCGAAAGAAAAACATGAAAGTATTTATTCATTGTTATGCATCATCTCGTCTTTTCTTCTTCTGTTCTCTGTTATTGGATCTCTGATGTCATCATCCAGCAAAGAGGAAAAACCAGAGATTGTGTTACCGAGGATCCGTTGAGTAAATGTGTACACAGGTCAGATTGTTGATGTTTATAAGCGTTTATGAACTGGATAGATGTTCACATTGAATTCAAGCCTGATGAGAGAGACAACACATATGTGGAGTTATTATCTGCAAGATGATTTTACATCTTTTCGAACACTTATTTTGGTTCATTCGTAATTTATATAGGGGCAGATTCCCAAACAGGGTTTAGATTAATCCATAGGCCTTAGTTATTTTAGACATTAGATGTTTTTACAAACATATATTAAAGACATTACTGATGTGCATTTTGAGACAAAACATTGAGACTGATATATGTTAAAGGTGCAATGTGTAATTTTTAGAAGGATCTCTTGACAGAAATGCAAAATAATTTACAAAACTAAATTATCAGGGGTGTATAAAGACCTTTCATAATGAACCGTTATGTGTTTATTGCCTTAGAATGAGATGTTTTTATCTGCATACACCGAGGGTCCCCTTACATGGAAGCCGCCATTTTGTGCAGCCATGTTTCTACAGAAGCCCTTAACGGACAGACTTTTTTTACTAAGTTGTCTCCAAAGATTACATGTTTGTCCGGTGACGGCTACCGTAGCTTCTCTATGCGTTTCAAAAGCTAGAGGTGAGCAGTGGACTGAGCCTTTGGTTGCAATTCACAACCTCACCACTAGATGCCGCTAAAATTTACACACTGCACCTTTAAGATATGTCAGGGCAAGATGTTTTTTAAATAAGCAAACTTAAACATCCATTTAAGTCTGGGACTAGGATAATCCCTGTCTGAGAAACCACCCCATAGTAATATAAATAAATATATGGCAATACATTGAAAAGCATAGTAATAGTATGAAGTACTATAGTAAAAGTAATCAAATAAATACTAAAAGTCAAATAAAACACTTTAAATATTTTAAGCATTCAATTCATCTCAGTAAATGATTTAGTCTAAGCTTTAAGTTGAACCTGTTCTCTTCTCCTTCCAGTAGTTTCCTGTAGGTGGCGATCTCTACATCCAGAGCCAGTTTGACATTCATCAGATCCTGGTAGTCACGAAGCTGTTTGGCCATGTTCTGTTTGGCTTTCAGGTGTGCTTCTTCCAGCATTTTGATTCGCTGTTTCGCATCAAGCACCGCCTCCCCTCCGTTACGCTCCACCTCTTTGATTTCCCCCTCCACGTTGCCACGCTACAATGTGATTTTAAAAAATTACAACCGGTGCAGTCACACTACAGTACTACTCGTGATTGTAAAGTTATCTATCTGGATGCTGTGTTGCCATGGTGATGAGTGTTACCTGTGATACAGCTGAGTTTATCTCACTTTGCAGTCTCTTAATCTGTCTTTTCAAATCAGCAATTGTGCTTTTATTATTGCTCAGCTCAGTTTTGTACTGATCGGCCTGTGAGGAGATCAAGTCAAACTGCGGAAACAAAGTAAAGAGAGATATACACATACGTAAAGTTAAAATAGAGAAAAACACTCTGGTGATATAAGTATCTTCATTAGAGTTTTCAACAATTTTACTGAGATGTAAAGGTCTGAGCACCTTGCTCCTATACCAGGACTCAGCTTCTTGACGGCTGCGTGTTGATATTTCCTCATACTGGCTCTTTACATCAGCAATGATCTTTTCCATGTCCAGCTGCCTGCTGTTGTCCATCTGCACCACGATAGACATGTCCTTTACTTCAGCATGCAGCTCACGGAGCTCCTACATGAAGAGAGATAAAGATAGAGATTATACAAGATCCTCTGATGGATGTTTGACAGATATGTGTAGACCGTCTCAATGTACCTGCTCATGGAAGCTCCTTAAAAACTTCAGGTCCCCCTGGAGTCCTGCAATTTTATCTTCCATGGCTCTTTTATACAAGTAAGTTGAGTCAACTTCCTGTCAGAGACGCACACGTTCACTTGTTAGCTGTGCGGATGATCTTGCAAATAACTTTGCAGAACGGGAAAGCATCAAATGTATCTGTAATGCATGCAGCATCTGACATCACCATCTGTACCCTGATGCTATTTCATTTTCTGTCTTACCTTTTTCAGAAGAACAAACTCGCTTTCAGATCTGTTTCGATTGTTGATCTCATCTTCAAACCTGTGTGAACGTTACACACACCATATAGTTTTTGTCAAATGGTCTGTGATCTTTGACATAATTCGAACACTGGATGCTTTTATCTAAAACAACTTACAGTGTATCACAAGACATGCATTTTTTTGCAAGACATATATGTGTTATGTATTAAGTATATGTGTTTTGTCGACCCCATGACCTTTTGTGCTGCTAATGCAATGCTTTACTACTGAGCTATAGAGGAGCTTTATTACTAAAGGTGATGTGTCATGTTAATAACCTTTGCTTTTCTTCCTCCACCTGTGCACGAGCATTTTTAAGCTCTATCTCCAGGTGTTGCTTGTCATTCTTCACAAGGTCCAGCTGTGCTCTCAGAGATCTGATGTAAGACTCCAACATCTGATCAAGTTTAGACTCGGGTTTAGACTCGTTCTGTAGCAGCTGCCACTTAGTCTCCAGCATCTTGTTCTCTTGCTCTAGTTTACGCACCTATGCATGTGTTTGACAGAAAAAGACAGTTATTCTCCTTTGATATTATTTAGAAAAATAAATAAATAATAGTTAGCACACAGTTAGAGCACAGAGCCACAGAATGCATGTATAATATAATTCAAAATATTCCGATTTATTCAAGAACTGATTTTTATAAGAAAGTATCTGGATTTCGGTCTTTGGCAAAAAAAAAACAGTTTGAGACACTGTGAAACTTTAGACACATGTGCAAGATTTTGGGGGGTTTTAATTTCAGGAAAGAAATCAGAGGAGAATATTTAAGCAACACGTTTATTTAATCTGATTGCTCTCAAGAAGAAACAACTTAGATATCAAAGACATTTTATTTATTTCCTCTCCTCTAATTTCAATGCTGTTCATGTTTGCAAGCAAATAGGTTTTATTATTGACTCTAAAGGCTAAATGTTAAAATGCTCACTCATATTTGCAGTTTTTCTAAGTCACATTGGTGCATTTTTCACATCACCACCCACATTTGCACAACAGTCAATGCAGTTCTCAAAACAATTAGTACAAACTGCAAAATCTAGATGATAACCTGCAAAAGCATGTCACTTGCTCAAAATAGATAATTCATTCCTCAAAAGCAAGTTTTCATGTCAATGAAAGTGTCAGTGTCATCAAAATGAAAAGTACTGACACCATTGTTTATGAACAAGATAGTTAAATGGCTTAATCATGTTTTATAAATGTTTTTCAATGCAAAAAAATCTGATCTTGGTGACACTACCTGCAAATGCTCAAGACAGCAGCACTATATACTATTTGCACAGCTATTTGAAAAATACAGTAAAGTTACACATTATTGTATTTAGTGAGGTACTGAGTACAAGACACTGAATATGTATGTTTCACAGTTGTGCACACAGTTGTGAACAATATTGCAGTACATATTGGAACTGAACATACAACATAGTACTGTAATCATTCTTGCACATCCAGACATTCCTTTCTGTCTGGCCACATAATTTCAGAAATTGATCGATTTAGGAGACATTTTTGGGGAGAAAATGATTTAAAAAAAATGATTTTGATAATTTGTTCAACATTTTTGTAGGTAATGACTCAAGCAATTAAAAAAATAAGGACTTTTAGTTTTATATGGAATGACTATTCAGCATTCACAAGTATAGTTAATTTTGACTGACATGACATAAGCAAATGATAATTTTATAAAACAGCAGAGAATTGTATGAAAGCAATTGATGCATGTCCAAAAGCATTTGCACTTTGTTCGAAAGAATGAGAAACTCTCCCCTTGCCACCCTGAAATGAGGCAGTAATTAAAGCAAAAACACCCCTACCAAGTATTAAGTACATATACAGTAAATAAACATACTTTCCAGAAGGCCAACAATTCAATAAAAAAATTTATTGGTCTTATGAAAGTTTCTAATTTGTTGTTGAGATGGGTTTTTGTTAAATGTGAGCCAAAATCATCACAATTAAAAGAAAAAAGACAAAGTACTTCAGTCTGTGTACATTGAATTCATTTTATACATTAGTTCCACAATTCGGATTAACAGGGAAAAATCCTGAAAATCTGACTTTTTCATGTTTAAGTGCTATAATTGGGTCCCTAGTGCTATCAATCTAGAAATGTGAAAAGATCAACCCAGTAACTCCGTTTTGGTGAACCATTCTCTGCAAGCATGTGAAAAAATAGGTAATTAAAATTTGAAAGAAGGGGATCTTATTATAATAATACCGCCCCTTAATCTGCACTATCCAACCGGCACTGCCATTTAGTGCAGAGATAGAGAGAGAAAATAATTGACAACACAATTGATGGTGATCAGTGTTGGCATTTTATCAGCTCATTTGCATTTAAAAGGACACACCCAAAAATTACACATTTTTGCTCACACCTACAAAGTGGCAATTTTAACATTCTGCAGCAAATGATCCATATGACATTTCGACCCACAACTTCACACATGCACTCTGGGGACACCAAAAATGCACTTGACATCTGAAAAAAGTCTTCTGAAATGTCCCCTTTAAATTACTGGAAAAAAAAGAACTTTCCATGACATTCTATAATTTATTGAGATGCACCTGTACATTTAAAACTAAATACATTTTCAATAATGTATTGCAAAGGAAAAAGTTTATTTCTCACCTTGTCGATAAGGGAGACGAAGCGATTGTTGAGAGCTTTGATCTGTTCTTTCTCTTGGATTCGCACAGCCTGTAATGTGGGGTCCAGCTGAACACTCATTGGAGTTAAAAGACTCCTGTTAATGGACACTGCCTTGATGGGAACCCCAATCGTTGACATATCCGCAAAGCCAAAATAGGAGTTACCCTGACGGGGTATCTGTGCTCCAAGATAAGGAGCTGAGCCCACTGACCAGCTGCTAAAGCTGGACCCTCTTTTCCTGTAGACACTCATGACCAGAGAGACAGAGAGAGAGAGACACGGTGTATGGAGAGATGAAATGGTGTACTTCCAGAGAAGCTGGCTGTTTTGTCTTTTTAGTTGCAGGTGGCTTGTGTGCATACAGGTGGGGGTGTGTCTTTGTGTATAAATAAGAAAAATTCAGCATTCTTCTCTGTGGAAAACCTGTTCAGCACAAACAACACATGTGCAAAGCAAACAATCTCTGCATCCAGACAGGGTCACGCACACAAAAATGACAAGCAAGCGAAGCTGCTGTTTAACATGTCACAATATATTAGTCCCAACATTTCTGACATACCATAACATTTTTGTTAGCCTATGATCATAGCAATACTTTGACAAGGTATTTGTTCAAAAAATGCTTAAAGTGATTTTACTTTAGGCTTTCACTGACATATTGTGCTCTTTGTTCCTACATATTATGAAACGGGGAAAAACAGCCTGAGCTGGTTTGTGGTTTTGCTGCATGACCAGCTGAAAAATACAAACAACCAGACCAGGAGAACAGAGCAGCAATATTAAGCTGGAAGACTTATAACAAACCTATCTATTTATGCCCAAAATTCATTTATTTTGTTTAAAATATGTTTTTATTTTTTATTTTAAATGATAATTTATTAAAATAAGTTCCAAGTTGTATTTTTGTTTTCTTACAATTCTATTTATTAATTAATTTCATATTAACAAACAACTAAATTCATAAGTGAATTCATAGATAGATAGATAGATAGATAGATAGATAGATAGATAGATAGATAGATAGATAGATAGATAGATAGATAGATAGTAGGACTGTGCAAATTGGCAAATGTGCAATTAAATATGAAAAATATGTGTAAATAAACTCAAGTAGTTTGTAAAAACTACTTTAATTAGCTATATACAAATAAGGCCTAGTCCTGGATTAACCTAAACCCTGTCCGGGAAACTTCCCCCACATGAACACAAACAAGAAACCAAGGCGCCCTCCCGCGGTGCGCCGTGGAACATTAAAAGCGCTGTTTTATTAGCGCCCTCTTGTGGTGTGTTGTGGAATAGAAAAGCGCTGTTTTATTAGCGCCCTCTTGTGGTGTGTTGTGGAATAGAAGCGCTGTTTTATTAGCGCCCTCTTGTAGTGTGTTGTGGAATAGAAAAAAACTGCCCAATAGTCCAATAGTCTCTACATACTGTCTCCATAACCTGTGCATACTCTTTTGCCATAGCCTGCTATTTATTCATTATTTCTTATACATATTTACACAGATTTTTCATAGCTTTTAATATTCCACAACACACCACAAGAGGGCGCTAATAAAACAGCGATTTTAATATTCCACAACACACCACAAGAGGGTGCCTTAGTTTTTTATGTATATACATATAGGGGAAGTTCCCCGGACAGGGTTTAGGTCTATCTATCTATCTATCTATCTATCTATCTATCTATCTATCTATCTATCTATCTATCTATCTATCTATCTATCTATCTATCTATCTATCTATCTATCTATCTATCTATCTATCTATCTATCTAAATAAATAAATAAATAAATAAATAAATAAATAAATAAATAAATAAATAAATAAATAAAACTACGCTTTAATATTCGACAACACAACACAAGAGGGCGCTAAAACAGCACTTGTATATTTCACAGCACACCACAAGAGGGCGCATGCTGTACGCATTCAAAACCAAAGACTATAGATGATGCTTATTCTCTGCATTTCTTTCCCAGTCGAGGAGGTCCGGATAATACATTTTTCCTAAAAAAATTAAAATAAACATTTTCCTAATTAAGGCCCCAAATAAATACGAGTACAAAATGAAAAAATCTCCGTTTACGATTCTTTGGAGAAGGGTTTCTGTTCAGAGCTTTGCTGAGCACTTGTCAGCCTTTGCGCATGCGCAGTAGCTTGATCAACTTGTGAAATACAGTGTTTTTGGCGAAATTTGAGTTTAAGAAACACAAGTTATGGTACAGTTGATGCCTGGTTTAATTATTTGTCGGAAAAAATGTTTTGTTATGACTTTACCACGCGATTTTAAAGATAACAGTTTATCCCCATTTAAGTATATAGGACTCGGTCTCTTATGACTGCCCGGAGGCGTCAAATATGGCCGTCGAGTGACGTGACTTCCCTTAAAGGGACTTCGTCAAAACTCAGCTGTGCGTGGACAAATGCACTTCCTGTTTACGTTTCGTAAGTACTTACAGAGACAGCAGACATCGTCAGTCGGCCCAGAAAGGAGTTTCAGCTTGTTTTTTCCAGAACCATCGGTGTCTGTAGCCTGTTAAACAGGCCGTTTCAATGCATTTCAGAGGATCTTTATCACCGCGCAGATGGACGCTTTTGATTTGTTTTCAAGCTGCAGAAAGGGCGACATTGCCAGAGTCAGGTCTGATCACGATGGACTTGTTGTTGTTTTGGTCTCATGCATCAGTTCAAGTTCAACGTGCATAGCCTATAATAGTATCTCACTTATACTACGTGCTTATGAAAGCGACCTAACCCTAACCCATAGAGAAGCAAGTATTAACAGATATAACAGCTATCCTTTCCTATGCACTGTGTATTTAAACGTGTAATGGATATGCTTTTGTAACTAAATATACGTCTTTAGATAATGAATATTCATATTTACACAAATGTGCATGGTCACTATAGTGTAGAGATACTGTAAATACATTTACAAACACATGTCATATATAGTTTCTTTATACTGTACATGCATGCTCAACCCAAAGTGCATACCCCATATAGTCTATAGATACTTTATATTCACATCTAAACAAACACACTTGACTTATATTGTCTTTATATACTGTGTATATGCTTGTTCAGCTCAAAGTGCATACCCTATATAGTCTATAGATACTTTGAATTCACAACTAAACAAGTGCACTTGACCTATATTGTCTTAATATACTGTACTGTACATGCATGCTTAATCCAAAGTGCATACCCTATGTAGTCTATAGATACTTTGTATTCACATCTAAACAAATGTCGTTGACCTATATTGTCTTTATATACTGTACTGTACATGCATGCTTAATCCAAAGTGCATACCCTATATAGTCTATAGATACTTTGTATTCACATCTAAACAAATGCACTTGACCTATATTCTCTTTGTATACTGTATATGCTTTCTCAACCCAAAGTGCATACCCTATATAGTCTATAGATGCTTGATATTCACATCTAAACAAACGCATTTGACCTATATTCTCTTTATATACTGTGTATATGCATGTTCAACTCAAAGTGCATACCTTATATAGTCTATAGATACTTTGTATTCACAAATAAACAATGCACTTGACCTATATTGTCTCTATATACTGTATATGCATACATAACTTAATGTACGAGGTCTGTGTAGTTTCAGTAAGGTCTGTAGCTACGTTAAGATCTTGTGGATGTGATCCTGCATGGCCTCAGATTTAAAAGCAAAAGCATGTGAGTGTCAGAGATAACATACTGCTACTGCGCAGGCCCCACATACTACAGTTAGTGTACTTCATCTGCAGATTTTTCACAGTATGCACAACACTGTATGTAAGCATGTGATGATGCATCTGATCTCTTTGCTTCGTTTATTAAAAATCTCCCACCTTCTTCAGGTATCTGGTTGAGCAGAGGGATGTAGAGCTGAACATCAGAGATAAATGGGACAGTACACCTCTGTAAGTGTCTTCATTTCTATTGTCTTTGATGTACGTCAGTGTTGTTTATATCTTCTGTCTCGTCTTGAGGTATTATGCATGTCTCTGTGGACATGAAGAACTGGTGCAATACCTGCTCGCCAACGGTAAGCGCTGCGTTCTTCATCAGTATACACTACATCTCCAAAATGATATCCACACACCCTTTTGATTTATGCTTGTCTTTGCCACGGCAGGGGCAAAATGCGAGGCGAACACGTTTGACGGCGAGCGCTGCCTGTACGGGGCGTTGAGCGACCCCATCCGCTGCCTGCTCAAGGAGTACAAGCGTATCACAGCTAAAGCTATGCAGAGAGATTACTACGACCAGTTCCTACAGACGTAAGACCTACGCACAAAAACACAATTTGTCATTCCCAAAGTCCCTGATTGATTGTTTGCTTTGTTTTAGACTTTTGGAGCAGGGTAACTACAGTGATGTGACGTTTATGGTGCACGGAGAGATGTTCAAAGCCCACCGCTGTGTCCTGAGCGCCCGGTCCGAATATTTCGCTCACATGCTGGAGACCAAGTGGAAGGGAAAGAGTGCCATTCCTCTTAAACATCCACTGGTATGCGCTGTTTCACTTCACCCACATGTTAGCAAAGCACCTTTTGATCGACTGTGCTAACAGATTCAACTAGGTGTCTGTTTACTAATCACTGGATGGCTTTAATGCAACGGTTTTTCAGTTTAATGAAGAACAAACATGATCCACTTCTGTTTTGCTTATTGCAGGTGAATCCTGCTGCGTTCGCCGCAATCCTGCAGTATTTCTACACTGGTGAGCATCACATCTCAATGCTCATAAGTCTCCAGAGTTCAGTGTCACGAGCGTCAGACTTTTTATCTCTGTGGTTCATTTGCAGGCCGTTTGGACATCGATGTGAATTATGTAGAGGACTGTAAGCGTCTGGCCAAACAGTGCAAGATCAGCGAGCTCATTGAAGAACTGGAGGTGAAGTGCAAACAGGTGTATGAGTTTGGTGAGGATCCAGTCAACTTGCACAACACACACGCTTCAGAATCGAGTCATGTGAGTTATAAACAGGGTGTTTGACATGTATGTAATTTTTTTCTTCTTTCTCTAAGTGTCAAGTAAGCCGGGCACATGTGTAAAGGTGTTGACTTTAGACCCTCACAACTTTCAGCTTCAGGATGGGATGGCTCTTTTGGCTGACAGTGCTCTTCCAGATGAACTAAGGGTGAGGCTGTGACCTGTATATTCATTTGCTTCATCATTAATTTATTTTTGTTTGATCGAGCATTGCAGACTTTTTTGGGGAGATTTATTGAATTTTATTGCAAATTTTGCTGATATAAATTAGGGCTGTCAAAAGATTAATCGCGAAAAAAGTTTGTTTATGGATTATATTTGTGTGTGCACTGTGTGTAATTATTTTATTATTTTATTTAATATATATATATATATATATATATATATATATATATATATATATATATATATATATATATATATATATATATATATATATATATATATATATATATATATATATAATATATATATATACTTTTTTATATATTTTTTATATTTTATATATTTATTTAGATTTTGATATATTTGATAGAATAAGTTTTGACCAGGTACTAATGTGAACAAGTGCCCAACCACCCCAGCAAAACAAAATCTTTACCCTGTGATCCCCTGTTAATTTTGGGAGTTTTCTGTTTGTTCCCGTAGGTTGGATATGGTCAGCTTCCTTTCGACCTAACTGACAGTTTTCCGAGTTATCCTGACATCTGCTTCCGGGTGGATGGATATGATTTCCTGTGTCACAAGGCCAGTGTTTGTTAACAGTATGGTAATCATGTCAGAGATGTGGTCAGCACTCCTCACATATTGCAGCACAACAGCGCTTCGGATGACCTGAGATCCTATCATCCTACCCATCGCTTCTTCTCCTTCATCTTCCTTTTTAAAAGTCTTAAAAAAGTCACGATAAGTAAATGAGAAAGAACAATTGTGCCAAAGCACTCCGACATTCCCGGCTCTAGATCCTGTTCCCCTTCTCTCCGCCCTCTACTTTCCTGTCAAAAACTACTATCCTATCAGAGTAAAGGAATAAAAATATTATAATTGTAAATTTAAAATGAAAGTTTAGTGTTTGCGATAGATTTAAAAAGAGCTATTTTATGCTTGTTAAACATTGTTTGCGTTTGTGCATGCAGGCATTTTTCTGTGGACGCAGTGATTATTTTAAGGCATTGCTGGAAGATCACTTTAGTGAAGGTGAAACACTGCAGGCTCATCCTGGTACTCCTGTGATCACCCTGCATGATGTGTCACATGATCTGTTTACTAGAATCCTCTATTACATCTACAGCGACAACACTCAGGTACATGCACACAACGTCACTGACATGTAACTCTATCATCAAATCTTTTAAATGGAGGATTATGTTTCATAATTACCTTGGATGGACTGTAAGTCACTTTAAACCATCTGCCAAATGCATAAAAGTAATGTAAATATACATAAAGTCACTTATTTTGTCAAAGTGTTTAGTTTTAGGGCTAGGTATCGATTCAGATGTTCCAGATAGATTCGATTTCGATTCTTGGTTTGATTTTCGATTCCGATTCTCTGATCAATTTTTATACTCTTCTCGATTCAACTCAATGAATATAGATTTAATACAAGTACTATATTTATAAAAAAAGAACAGTGAACAGAAGAAGTTTACAAGTGGGTAATTAATAAAAATATATTAACCCTTTTACGGTCACCGTTCCTCCTGAGGAACACCTGACTTTACTTCAATATTTTGGATGTAAATGTTTATTGAATCGTGACAAACTATATATCTTTGGAAAGGTCGAAGCCTCTAGAATACAGATATTTTCAGTGTTTTATAAAATAAATTATGTAGGGAGAGTAATTGATTCATTTATGAAGAGAGTGTGCCTCAAAACATTTATTTTCTGCTAAATGTCACTGTCCCACCAGCAGGACGACTACATTTACTTCAATGTTTGCATATGAATTCTTATCTAATCATGACAAACTGTATATTGTTTGAAAGCTCCAAGAGTGTAGATTTAACTCAATAGGGTGGGGTGACGCTTAAGAGGTTAAAAGCCACAACACTATCGTGTCGTCTTGCTTGCGAAATCTAAAATGCTTTCATACCTCTCACTTTTGTAAAGGTGGCATTAACGTCGATGAAGCACCTGAAACCACCATTTTAAGCAATGAATGAATGAATGACAGGCTCGCCTCTCGCTCCTTGGTAACATCGCGCAAGGCAAAAAAGAGGTTGACATCTAGTGTAGATTTAAGTAAGACTAGTAATTAGATTAACGTAATCTTACATTTAATGTTTGCGGAAATAAATATGGAAAAAAAATCGATTCGTGGCCTTTGAGAATCGATTTTGAATCGACCATGTGAAAAAAAAAGATTAATCAAAAAATCTATTTTTTTTTGCCCAGCCCTACTTAACTCTTCCCCCGCTAGATTTTTTTTAAAAAGTTGCAAGCCAGCGCAAGCATTTTTTATGATTTTCACAAAAGTTTAATGCTTTATAGAAAATTTTCTTTTTTTAAATATATAAACATACAATATTAAGTTGTTAATTGCATTTTTGTAAACTTTTGTTAGAGATCAGATTCAGAACGATGATCAAAACATGCACATTGTTTTTACTGCTTTTGGATCAGTGGATGCCTGTGTGTTTTATAAGTTGAGAAAAAGTGCCACCTGGTGGATAATAGCGCAAATATGGATTGCCGTTAAGATGCAGCAGGAAAGCGTTTTCAATCTCAATGGAATATTTCACCGAAAAATTAAAATCGTTCATTTACCTACTCTCAAGCTGCTCCAAACGTGCAAAAACCTCTCTGTTCTGCTGAGCACGAAAGATGATATTTTGAAAAACGTTAATAACAGATCTGGGGCACCATTTACTTCCATAGTATCTTCATGTATTCAGCAGAACAAAGAAACCCATACAGGCCCGAAACAACTTGAGGGCAAGTAAACAATGACAAAACATTTTTTTTTGGGTGAACTATCAATGGATAGAGAGGAAAAGCAAGGACCCCCAGTTCATGTATCAAATTAGGACTGGATTTTCATACTTTGTTATGATGGTTATGTTACAACGATATTAAAATTAGCATCTTTTGTATACGCAGATATATACTGAACTGTTAACACTACAATACATAATATTTTAAATGTACTGAATAGATTTTAAACTGGGAGTGTTTTAAATCATTTCCACTATTAGCCTATTACTGCATTTTTTGTTTGCCAAATTAAATTTTGTCCAAAAAATATTTTGGAGGACCCCCACAAAAACCACCACAGACCCCCAAGGGGCCCCAGACTCCTTGTTGAAGATCTATGCTGTACTTTATGAGCTGTATCTGTTCGGACTTGACTGGGGTTTGAGTCAATGTTATTATATATACACACAGAATGTATTTAAGACTCTGTCACTGTGTTCCAGCTGTCTCATGAGAACGTCTATGAGGTTTTGTGCGTAGCTGATATGTACCTGTTGCCCGGTCTGAAGCGTCTGTGCGGCAGAACTCTGGCTGCTCTGCTCAATGAGGAAAACGTGCTGCAAGTGTGGAAGACGGCAAAACTTTTCCGGCTCTCGCGTCTGGAAGACCAGTGCACAGAATACATGGCCAAGATTATTGAACGAGTATGTACATTACAAAAACTGTATGTTTCATGTTTACATGAATGATGTAAGGAATAATTGACGACGGGCCATTGAATTATAAGAAAATAATGCACACCAAGGTGGTAATGCGGCACGACGCGAAGCGGAATTATTTTCAAATAATTCAAAGGACCGGAGTCAATTATTCCGCTTATACCACGGTTACCACAAAAATTGCTCTGGTGCCTATTTTTAAGACATTTGAAAAGATAGGTGTGCGGTTTACAGAAAAATAATCCACACCCATAGAACATTTCTTAGCCAATCAGAATGCAGCATTCAACAGACCCGTGGTATAAGCTCACAATACTGCAACATTACTAATCAAAATGCATGCAAATTTAATTTACTTTCTTAAAGAGCGTGTAGGTGATTCATATTCAGAAACCATTTTGTTATACTTAAAAATAAAATTTAATTACATACCAATATAAGGTCTAAATTTTTGTATATAAATATATATTTTCTGTGTGAAGGCACAGGACTGTTAAAAGGTTCGTCCAGTCATTGCTTTAGGTCAGAATGCAATGATATGATCTCCTGCTGGCCTGTCAAACTATGTATTTGCATACCTCCACGTTTCACTATGGCATGCAGACAATGCAAGAATGAAAAGCAAACAGACGAAAAAGCAAAAATTTGGAAAAAAAGACTATGAAGAAAGAGAAAATTTATAACAGCAGGGCTCATGTGCTTTGAAGGAGGTGTGGCTTTGGAGCCCCTCTCTTATGCTTTCAAAGCTATCTTGGTATGGCTAGCCTCTCCAAAAAATCCTCTCCGAAAATTGCCCACCCTACCTTTAAAGTTGCAATCTCTGATCGTAACATAGTTTGTAAATGTACCATTGCGGTTCGGTGTAAAGAAACAATTTTGAATGCAAGTTTTTGTTTGTCTTCAAGCAAAAAAAGTTGCAGCTTTACTCGCCGTAGTACCGAGCCCCTAAGGTGACATTGGAGTACAAAAAATCTAAAGTTTAGTTTCCTGTGCTCACGCGAAACCTTCATGTGCAGAATTTTTTTTAAAGTTTAGTTTTGCATGCTCACGTCACGCATGCTCAGTTTTGCATGCGAAGGTTTGACGTGCGCACGCGAAGGTTTGACGTGAGCACGCGAAGGTTTGACGTGAGCATGCGGAGGTTTCACTTGCGCACGCGAAACTAAACTTTATTTAATTTTTGCTCCATGTCCCCTTAGGGGCACCGTACTGTAGTTATTTTTAGTGTTTAATAATTATTATTAATATTATAAAAAAAAGGTTTTTAAAACGTTACAATGCAATATTGTGCTGTAGCAATAGTATAATTAAATGCAATTTTCTTGTGCATAATTTTATATTTCTCGCATGTATGTTTCAGCTTGTGGAAAGACCTGAGTTTGCAGATATGATCAGAGAAGATGCCGGGAATGTGGCCGCCAGGCAGGAAACTGATTCGATCCCTCTAGTGGATGAGATCCGTTTCCACATCGCCAGCAACGTTCAGACGTACAGCGCCATCGAGGAGGCCAACCAGAAACTCAGTGCCCTTGAGCTCCTGCTGGCCAGCATTGGTCTCGAGTGCTAAGAAAAAGAGAAAGAGATGAAAATGACACAGAAAAAGATTTTACACAATAAATGCTCCCATGCACATTAAACAATGGTCTGTAGCAAACAATAGCAGTAAGACGCTACAGATACTAAGGGTGCATGCATTGTAGTGGCAAGCTGTTGTTTTTGCTGGTGTGATTTGATATAGCATTGTGTTGGTCCTTTACACTGCATAGAGATGAATCCAAGTTGTGAGATGAGACCGAGTTTATAATCACAGCAGCAGTGAGTGTTGTGTTACAGGACAGCATCGTCTGTGATGTCATGATGATGTCGGGGCGCGTGCCTTTCTTTCTTCCAGATTCATTGTGTAGCAGAATACAAAGCTTTACAGAGAGGTTTGGTTTTGCAGATGCTGAGCACAAACATGAGTGCTTCATTGGTCTATCACTTACAGCATAGATACAAAGTCAAGTAAAATAGGATTGAAATGTTTGTATAGACTGCAAGATTTGTTTAAATGCATTTGAAGAGGAATTAAGGAAAGACTTTGCTTGAACATTTCTGAACTCCAAAAAAAATTGCAGTCTCATGTTTTGTTGTGATTGGAGTGACAGCTATATACTTGATATACGAAGGATTTCATTTGGATTTTTCTGGTATTTATGTGATAGATGACTGCTTATGTATTTACGCTCATTCTTCCAGCACTTATATTAACATTTCTCTAGCATTGGACCCAAAGATTTAGACATCAATCTTCAACAATAATTTTCAGTTCTCTCCAATCCTGCTTACTTCCTACACCAAAACATTTAGCTTGTCTACTTTTTCTTACAATGATTTGATTTTATTTCATGGTCTTTTATTTGTTCTGTTTTAGGGTGCTCTTATAAGTCACATCTGCATGATGTGGTTTAAATCGACAGCATTTGAGTAGCAGCACTTTGTATAAGCGCAGCTTTATGTTACTGAACGATGTGCTGATGTGAATTCCCACAAATGGCACTTAATGTGTAAGAGCATTTATGAGTGCCATAAATGTTATTGTTTACTATCGGATACATTGACATTTCCTTTCGTGTGACATTATGTGGGATACTGCGACAGGATGTACATAGATGAGCAAAAAATAAATAATATTTAATTATGTCATATTTGTGGATCTGTTTGATTTGATTTTGTGTTTATGTTAGCAGTTTGACATAAAGATGATTTTTGGAATAACTTTTATTAGTTTTTATATTTTCACAAAATCCAGAGACTTCCTCTTACATAAAAAAATGTAATGTGGTGTCTCACTTTTGGACTGCATTATTTTGATCAAGATCAATAAGATGCTTTATTCATTTTGACCTGAAGGGGGCGCTCTGCATTAGTTCACAGAGTGAAGGACAAATCCTTTATTCTACATTTTCTGACTCTCAGGTTTACGTCAGACGCTTTAAAGATTAATTCATCTATAAATGTCCCTGGAGTCGGCGCCTATCATCAATTGCGTCTGTGAAGATTTCTATTGTTTTTATCAGCTCAGTAACCGGCATGCATCGGTTCATTTTAGCCTTATCCACTCTCTTACCTCATATCTCATAACAGATTAAACTACTACTAAACTATAGTAGAGTTAATTATTCAACAGATAAGTGTTTGTTTGGTGTAGAATTAGGGAGACAAGCCCCTGCATTAGGAATAATTATTTCTATTTCTCTTAAAATTATAATTTCACGGCATACACACATTTGGAGTTTGTTAACTTGTCAGGATGAAAAGGGGGATTCTGGGTTGTCCTAGGCAACAGGACTGAGAATTACCATGACAACTAGCTAAAGGAGAGAGAGAGCGAGAGCAAAAGATGTAGTCAGCTTTCCCAAACATTTATCATCAGACCGAAGATCTTGAGTCATACAGGCTCAGGTTGTACTTAACCAGAGACAGCAGTGGATCATTTGAATCTGGGGACGGTAACTAGGTCATAGTTGGACTCTTATCTTACCACTGAATTTAAACCGATTTACAGTACACCCACAAACCCCTCAGCATCTGCATCGCCCACTTCACATCACTCTCTTGAGTTACCATCATCATATGATGTCATCTCCTGTGAAGGGTTTATTTCAAGAGGAATATTAAATCAGTACCATACACTGATTTTAAGGAAGAAACATGGCTTTTAAAATGTGCTATTACTTATTTATGCTTCATAATGCTGAATATTTTATATATACATTATACTCTGTCTGGGTTCTGTGAGAGGGTCTCTTTAGAAAAGGCCTGAGATTAGTTCACAATCATTTATGTTTACGTTTATGCATTTGGCAGATGGTTTTATCCACAGCAACAAAGTTTATTCAAGTTATATGTATTTGTGTTACCCGGGATCAAACCTACAACCTTTGTTCTGCTAACACAATGCTCTACCAACTGAGTTATAGGCACACTTGATCATTTTGTATCTTGTAATCTTGTAAATGCCTTGGTTAATAAACTCATTTACAGTGTTGGGGGTATTGCATTACAAGTAACGTGCATTACGTAATAATATTACTTTTCTGAAGTAACGAGTAAAGTAACGCATTACTTTATAAATGTACCAGGGCTTTGAACCAGAATTTTTCCCAATTGATTCGTTCCGAACAGAAACAGTATTTTAACGTTTCCAGTTTTACCTTAAAATTGATGTTCCTGAACTGGTTAGAACAAAAAATAAATTTCCCGAGCCGTTTAATAACGTTCCATGTCAGCTCTGGGACATACAAATAAGTAGGCTGATCATTAGGACATTACATTTCAATTATTAGTCATTTTCCTTAAGTCTCTATCTTGTCAGCAAACATTGAAAAACGCTACATTATAAAAGCGGCAAAACTGTAATTCTGACATGCCTACATTTGTTTCAGCATTTAAGACATAGACAATTTCTGCCATGTTGTTTATTGGCAGTCAACTTTTGAAAGAATAGCTTGGTATTTCATATCATTTAGTTTGTATGTGTCTTGTCAAGAACAGAAAGATTGTTTGCTTGCTTTTTGAAACGCGTCCCTCCGTGTTTGCACTTTTGAGTGCACTTAAACATGCGCGCACACACACAGGCGGAGGACGAATTCCAAACAGCGCTTTGGGAAGAAGATGTGGAAATTGCTTTGTTTTTCAGTGCTTTATTCGCCAAATGTATTTTAATAGACTACAGTATGAGACACAGTAGCGCAACTTTATCTCAAGTTTATACATCAAGAGTTCTGATCTTTGAAGGGCATAAGGATAATCACGTTTGATTGGAGTTGGCCTTGAGTAGGCTACTTGCTGGTGGCAAGCTTCTCATTTCTCCGATAAGTCAACGACGACCTAAAGTGAACTTCACCGAGTCATATTGCACAGAACTCTTGTCAAAAAAGGAAAAAATAACATTATTAACCGGTTACCATTATTTTAAATAAACAATTCTGTTCTGGAACATATATATTTTTTAAAGTTTCTGGTTTCGTTTCTGTTCCTTGCAAAACATCAAAAGTTTCTGGTTTTCGTTTTTTCTTCCGTGAACCGGTTCAAAGTCTTGAAATGTACACATTAATATTTGAGTTACTTTTATTAAAAAGTAACGCAAGTTACTTTTCAGTTTAACTATTTAACTTATGCCATAAAAAAAACCGTAGAATTACGCACTCTATGCGTTTGAGTCAGAAACCGAGATGGCAGGATTTTTGCGATGGAAATATGCAATATCTGAATGCAAAACATCTCAGTCATAAAAACACCTGCAAGGCCTGAAAGAGATCAAGAAAAAGTAACGCGAAGTAACTTAAAAGTAACCTTAGTATTACTTTCCATGAAAAGGAAAGAAGTAATTACTTTTTGGGGGGATTAACTTAAAATTGGAATGCATTACTTTTAAAAGTAACTTTCCCCAACACTGCTCATTTAAAGGTGCAGTGTATAAATTTTAGCGGCATCTAGTGGTAAGGTTGTGAATTGCAACCAAAGGCTCAGTCCACTGCTCACCTCTTGCTTTTGAAACACATAGAGAAGCTACGGTAGCGGCCACCGGACAAACATGTAATCTTTGGAGACAACTTAGCAAAAAAGTTTGTCTGTTAAGGGCTTCTGTAGGAACATGGCTGCACAAAATGGTGGCTTCCATGTAAGGGGACCCTCTGTGTATGTAGATAAAACGTCACATTCTAAGGCAATAAACACATAATGGTTCATTATGAAAGGTCTTAATACACCCCCGATAATTTAGTTTTGTATATTATTTTGCATTTCTGTCAAGAGATCCTTCTAAAAATCAAACACTGCACCTTTAATATAATATGATTCTAGCCAATAGTACATTCTTTATAATTATGATAATATTCCTAAGAGAGAATGTCAAGTCTAAAGTATCTGATTTTTACAGAAACCAAACACAGATTTTTGAAAACTGCAGATAAATATCTCACAAAAACAAAATATTTCATCAGTTCTCCAGCAGCTAGTCATAGTGTGTTTATACTGTATATAATGGCACTTTCCCTGGCTGGATAATACAGTACAGTGTTCCTGTAGATCATTGTGTTAGCAATGCAAAGGTCATGGGCTCAATCCCCAGGGATGACACATGTATCTTTCCGGCGCCGTTCAGGACGGGAGCCTGCCGTGACGAGTCGCTCATTGTCTTTTAAACTTTTTATTATTTACTTTTATTTTAGGATTTACACAATTTTCTTTTCAAGAATTTCTTCGGGATGAATAAAGTTCTTATCTCTTATAATGTAAAAATACACCTTAAGTCGCTTTGGATACAAGTGTCTGCTCAAAGCATAAATGTAAATAATGCAGTAAACCAGTTGTAAAAGATGTTTAAAGTACTGATAGCATATCTCTTGAGGAAGTAAACAGACCATTTATAAGAATTTTCTGTTGTGATGAGATCAAAGGATTGTGGAAAGTGTGTTGTATTTAAGTTATGATGCAGTGTGTTTACACTGTTTGTGTGTTTATGAAATATTTCAGTTTTCCCAAAGAGCCCAATTGACCCTTACACACACATACACACACAGTCAGAGTATGTATGAAAGGGGAAAGAGGCTTAACTTTATCACATGACTTTACATAGTCCACCTGCTTCACATCACAGTCAAATCGAACTTAAACAACTGTTCATTAAACCGCAGATCAAACCATGTGAAATACGCAAACGTGTCTACAGTGGCCCTGAATTACATGACACATTTGATCTTGATTTATGGCTGACTACGCACTCCAGAGCTGAGCTGATTTACAGGTATTATTTTGGCAAGGATATAAAACAACCTGTTCCATTACCTTCACTTATTAATCTCCTCCTGGGTCACCAAGGGCTCCAGAGAGCAGCGAACAAACCTGGCAACACAGAATACAGACGTGCTTAACCTTTACAAAAGATTTAAATACCCTTACTGTGCAAAACTATTAGATTTTTGCTGAATTGAACTTGGTTTAAAAGTTCACAAAAGGAGTGTTTGGTAGACCTTCAGATTTAAAATGATGAGAATGTCCGAGCAAACACACTGATATTAAGATCCTTAAAGCCCCCATCCTAGAAAATGCATGTTTCTATCAGAAAATTTGTCGCCACTGTGTGTATAAACATTATGTAATTTTACAAATACATCTATTTTTATTCTTGTAATCTCCTTTAAACTGCAACACAAAACAGGCTGTTGGAGATCCCCATCAATGTGATGTCACATTGATTACGCCCCACCCATGACTGCTCACAGACTCCACCTTATAATGCTTTTACATTTGGCAGAATCTTTTATATCGAAATTCAATTTACAGTGCATTCAAAGTATATATTTTATCAGTAGAGTGTTTCCGGGGAATTGAGTTGTTGTAATAATGCTTTTCCAACTGAGCTACAGAAACAATATTTTATAGGCTAATGTATTCTGACCATTTAACAAGTATATATCAGACATGCAAAATGACACAGTGGAACAATGCTGATGGTCAGCTGATATTTTCCAAGACACTTGGCTGACAGCATGGAACCAAGCATTTGTTATTAGACTACTCTGTATGTATGAGCGTTTGTGTGCATGTATGTTTGTGTTTGTGTGTTTGTGTGCATGTGCGTTTGTGTGCATGAGTGTTTGTGTGCATGCACGAACTGTAGCGACAAATAATAGATCGGAACCAGCGAGAGGTTACAATGGAGGCAGCTCTCAACACTTTGACTAACATCCTGGTGAGATGCACAGTGTGGACACATGGACCAACCATCTGTTTACACAAATTCACACATCAGTGTCAGAATAAAACTTGAATATGGATGATCGAAAACATTATACACGATAAAAGTAACACTGTGCTGCATGTGCAGAGTGGCTGTGTCGTAAATTCAAGCTTATTTCTAGCGCTTTTTACAATTTTGCATTGTTGCAATTTCAATATAAGGTGAATACATATAAGTTTATGTGGTAGACATAAGAAAAACTTATGAAAGAAAAAATGCTGGGTTGTTTTTAACCCAGCGTTGGGTCAAAAAGGGACAAACCCAGCTGCTGGGTTAAATGAACCTAGAAAATGTTTATTTGACCCAACAAAAACAATTAACAACACAACGGGTTGCATAATTATATAAGAAAGAAAACTGAAAGCAAAATGGTCGACTTTTAGCATATTTTATTTTCAAATGAGAGTGTTTAGGTAAAACAACAAATCTTTATACTTCCCTTATAACAGATGACCTTGGATTATAATCATGTCATTACGACATTAAGACTCATTTAAGTAAGATTTTATGAAGCAGATAAGAAAATCCAAGATGTGAATGTTGTTAAAATCTGGCACTCTCTTGAGTAAACAGCTCATGGAAAAACACCATGAAGATCAAAATCCTTTGGCTTAGCTGTGGTTGGCAGACATGTTTTATGGGAGTTTTGGCCCAGCATTGTTACAATACAATCAGACTTTGGACATATGCTCTCCCCACCCCCTCTGTTTTCTTCTTCTCTAAGTAGATCCCAAAGTTTTGAGTCTGGGTAGATTATCCCTTTATAGGGTCACTGAGCCCCTCATGTGACCCCATGAGGACTTCTGGATCTGGAGTATTTCTCTAAGCACGGTCAACACCTCAAACCCCCCTCAGAACTATTTGATCCTGCGTCAGCCTGGCTTTCCAGGACAGTGACGCAAGCATTGTCTCCTTCCTGAACTCAAAATTGAGACTGGGATTCAGGCCCTGTCCCAAATGGCACATTCCACACAGATTCCACACTTTGATGACATCATGTAGTGCAGACTTTAGGGACCCTTGACGCGAGTCCACAAGGGTGCACCGCACTCGTATTTTGGGAAAAACTCGAGAGTCACGCCGGAAATAGGAAGAGAAGTTGCCCATCAGTGTAAACTCCTCCCATCCGTCGTCTGATTGGTCTGATTGCACTTTCCCAGGGGTTCTGGGAAGGTAAAGTGCGTGGAGCCGAAGACTGCATCAGGGGTGCAAAGGGGGCGCTGATGAGCCCACTTCGGGGTGTGAAAATGATGGGACACCCTATGGACTCGTAGACTAAGCGAGCACGTGCAAGTTAAGGCCACGAGACCAAAAATCCACATGAATCGATCAGGTCCGATGGGTCTATATAAAAATTATACCGCTTTAACTCATTTTATTAATCCATATATATACTCGTATTTTTAATAGATACAATAGACATTAATATTAATATTTTATATTATAAGAAAAAATCAGACAGACCGCAGCGGAGCCGAAATGGTGACATCACGTGGTACCCCATAGGACTACAGCAAAAAAAAAATTTTTAGACAAAAATATGCTTTAAATATATGCAATATACATTTTGTAGAAAGTAAAGCTTAATTAAATATATTTTTGAATTTGAAAATATATTTAATTTTAAAGGAACAGTATGTAAGAAATTTATATCAATTAATCATAAAATGGCCCTGATATGTCACTAGACATTAAGAAATCATTTTCATTTCAAATATCACAATTATATAACTGACAACAGTGGTCTGTCCAGGATATTGTCATTTAAAAAGTGGAGTTGCAGCCCTAAACTGATGTTTATGTTGTCATTTTGTGTATTGGCCACCATCTGTGTGATTGCAGTACCAGTTTTAGCCACAAGTTTTGTGATTGCAATACCAGTTATGGCCACAATCCTACATACTGTTCCTTTAACCTTCCTATATTAACATAGCCCATTTCAAAATGTATTTCAGGGCAACAAATACATTTTTAATTTTACAACCCATACAGCAAAAAATATTGTTCCAGACCAAAATATTAAAGCGTATATAAATTATATATAAAATATACAAATATAAATATATTTTTGCAGTTAAAAATATATTTCATTTTAATATTTTCAATGTTATGTTTACAGGTTTGTAACATACAAAGTTTATTTAAAAGTGCAACGTGAATATAATGCCATAAAATATATATTTTTAAAATATATATTAAAATATACAAAAAATATACAAGAAATGGGTAAAAATATATAAGTGAAAAATACATTTTTGTAAACATATTTCAAAATATATTTCAGTATTTTTTATATTTTGAAATAAATTTTAAATTATATTTTAAAATATATATTTTTTGCTGTATGGGAAATGTTACTTTTTCCCGCTGACGAAGGTGGACAAATCACCGTTTGTGGTTCCTAAATCAATCTGTTTAAAAACTTTCATACGAATTTAATTAAGCATATTTTTATTTGTCTGTCAGGTGGTACCAATCTTATATTTTAGCAATACACAAATGTCTTCTGTGAGATATTAATCGTCCTGAGTTTCCTGAGTTTGAAGCTGTCTGGTCCTCCATGCGACTCATAGAAGAATCTCTCATTTTTTAAAATCAGTTAGCAAGCGACATAATCGCGAGCGATGTGCAGAGAGCGCGTGCGTGTCTCTTTAAGAAACACGCTCCTGTTGCACGAGTCTGGTGTTTTTCCACTGTCTCCGTTATTACATGCGCTCCCCATATAAGACAGAAGTCGGGGGGAGAGGGAGTCAAAATTATATGCGTTGCCTCTCACCTCACTTCACCTCAGCACAAGAAGACAAAAGAAACATCAGAGGGACTTGAATAATAAATTGCGTTGACAGGTGAGTGACACCTTCAACCTATCAGCTCCGTATCGATACGTTTTTACAACTCGTTTATTTGTGTGTGGAAAGTATATTGACTCTCCTTTTAAAAGAAAGAGATTTTACATATATAACAAACATTTTTCCATTCAGTACTTTTATTTTTATAATAAAGATATTTTACAAATATGTAAAAGGGTTTCTGACGCATCACAAGCCTTGAGTGCTCTCGTCGGATTTTCAAGCTGAGTGTCATTAAATATTAAATGTAGTGTTCTTGTTTTATTCATTTAAAATGATTTCTCGACATTGGTTAAGAGTGTGCTTGTAAGTTAACATATCTCAATTAACGGCGATAGCAGTCACGTGACGACCACCAGCGCGTCGTATGTATTGCTTAAACAACATGTAGTTCATGTGCATTTATTCTGCATGTAAACACTGACACCATTGGATGCAATCCTGTCATGTGGTTACAATGTAAGCGCAATGTAGGTTAATGGGACACGGCTGGGATTTGAACTTCTCATCGTGCACAATGACTCTCTGATGGATGTGCATTAGGGAAAAAGCATGTTAAGAAATTAAATGGATTGTTTGAGGCGTGTCCGCGCGCGCAGGTTTTTTATTATTGAATGTGCAACGGATGGGGATGGATGGCATGCAGACATGCACTTTCCTATAAATTTAGAGGATTGCATTGTTTCATTCCTGACCAGAGGTACAGTGGGTTCAGAATTAAATACGTATAAAAATGTAATTTCATTAGGAGAGAATTAGGGCAGCTAGTGACGCTGGTGAGGGCTTTTGTATAATCAGGTTTAATTTTTGATACCAGACAGATTTAGTTTCTCATGCATGCCGGTAGATGACCTTGGAGTACATTGCAAATTGTTTTTTATCCTTTGTGGCACCACTGAAACTCAGAGAAAGAAAGAAAGAAACAACACAAACAGGTTTTGTGTTGTAAAAGCACACAAAGATGGCAAAGTTTTCTACACGTTTTTCTACATTTATAAACAACCAGACAACAATGAGCATACAATTGGTATGACTTTCTAGATCTAGTCATTAGATTGGACTCTGCTGAAGATCTATTTTCTTAAATTATTGTTATTTTGTCTGCCTTTCGATTGAAAAATAACAACAAAGCATCATTGTATTGCAATATGCAAAGTCCAACATTGTGCTTTACATTGTACACTAGTATATAGGGTGTAAGCTCTCACCTCAGTTGCCCTAGCTGAATGAAGATGCTCAGTTGCAAACCCACTAAATGCCACTTCTGTCAAAAATGACATAATAATGACATCAATCAAATGCTCTCGGCACGTATTATACATTCTTCAAATACTTTCACTTCAAATCTGCTTAATTCTGGCCTCAGGCCATTAGAAAATACTGGTTTGTTGGCAGAATACATAAAAAATATTCAAATCATATTTACAAGAAAACACATAAGACACACTCAGCAGGGCGTGTACACCAAAGTGCTTGGGTAGCGTGCATACCAAAGCGTTTACCCCAGCGAACGGCGTATGTTTTCAATTGTTTTTAATGGAAGCGCAGCTTTTCAAAAAAGCCAGCAGCTGTCGGGTTTTGTCCGCATTGAGTGCCGACACTCCGTGTTTTTTCCGCGTTCAGCACTGAGCGCCGAGAGTGGAAAAATTTTCAACTTTGGGTATAACGCTCAACTAGTCAATGTCACTTTTCCCTCGGCTGTCCAATCACAGTGGAGGAGTGGCGGGACAAATATCACAACAACCAACCGGCACATCGTTCAACGACTAATAAACAAAGTAAAAGTATCATAGCAACAAAGCACTGGTTGGTTGTTGTAATATTTGTCCTGCCTCTCCTCCACTGTGATTGGACGGCCTAGTGAAAAGTGTCATTGACAAGCTAAGCGTCAACTTTCAACTCTGGGCGCGTGGAAAAAACCCGCCAGCTGCTGGCATTTTTGAAAAGCATCACACTTCCAGTGGAAACAAAAACATACGCCGGCGTAAATGCATTGGTGTGCACTCTACCTTTGCATCTGAGGTTTTCATATGTAGACAATAGTTGCAGGTGTCTTCTGATACTTTGTAATGGCTCAATTATTTGGCCTACTACATGTTTATAGCTATCATTATTTATTATGTATCTATATCAAGGCTATTCAGAAGTCTTTTGTTTGTTCAGAAGGTTTATTTACAAGGTCATTAAATTGGGGTCAAGGTTAAACAATAGGATGAATGATGATGGTTAAGGATACACTGAGCTGTGACCCAAGAACAGGTAGGAGTCTGCTCATGGCCATAAACATCATTTTGGGACAAAATGCATTTAACCTGGTAGGACATTAGCATTCTGAATCAGCTCTCCCAGTAACACTCCAGTTAATCAGAGTTTATTGACTGGTTTATTTCACAATAAATTATGACACTCTGCTTTCTAGATAAGATAAGATGGACAATATTGTGATTTAATGGCAGGTTGGAATGTAATGTCGGGGGGGGGGGGGGGGGGCTACGCAGCAGTGTGATTTATATGTTTACATGAGTAGGGTTTATCTTGTGAAACTAGTATGATGTGGTGTGTCCAAACCAGGGATTCTCCACTTTTTCCAATTTAAGGTTCCCTGATTGTCCAGAACAAAATTTGAAGGACTCGCACTCATAATTTTTACCCAATACAATACACTAGACAGATTGTATATTCATTACAAAATAACCAAACACTAAGAAAATCTTGATTTTAGTTGATTTAGCGTATTTAAATTTTGTTTAGTCTTATTCTGAATAATTTTAGGTCATCTTGAAGCCCGGTTGGAAAATTATTGAGCCTTCCTGGGCTCCGTCCCCCTGGCTGAGAAACACAGGTCTGAACCTTATCAAAGGACTGAAATTAGATAACTTGATAAAAAATACATAAAATGTTAATTACTCATGTCCTGACCTCTAACTGTTGAAAATGAAGGCACGGGCATACATACAGAGAAAGAGGCTTCCGGTTAACTGGGGCATGTGAGGTAGTTTATCAGTTTCAGTGTTAAAGCCGTCAGTGTTGGTTTCAAACAGGATATCAGAATGGAGAACAGACATCTCAGCTTCTCATTTCTTATTTTAACTCGACTCTTACTCAGGTCTATTAAATGCTGCCTGGTTGAGAAAATATACTGTACTCATGTCGCCTAAAATAACAACATTTCTGAACATAGTTAAAGTGAAACTTTTTTAAAATCTCTTACAACTGTGTCACTTTCACATTAGACCATGCCACAAAAAAACATTTCACCATATTCCACGAAATGAACACTTTTTTTAAGTTGCCCGCCAGCATTTTTTGTGATTTTCTTCTATAAAAATATATAAACATACAAGTATATCAAATGAAAAAACAGACCCTCTACATTCAAACAAACAAGGAAGCAAGCAAGCAAGCAAGCAAACAAACAAACAAACAAACAAACAAACAAACAAACAAACAAACAGACAAACCAACCAAACGGAAAAAAAGTTTCATCCCATCTTCATTTGTTCTCTTTTTATCACCTCTCAAATATGGGTAGTTTTTTTTTTTCAAAAATACCAAATTTTGAGGAAAAAGCTGAAATATTGCAATTTTGTTAGATTCAGAACGATTATCAAAACATACACAGAGTTTAATATGTTGTTAAATTAGTTTTTGCTTCAGTTTTTTAGGGTAAGAGCGCAATATAGTGAATAATAGCAGAATTACAGATTACCGTAAAAACTCGTCAGGAAAGCGTCATTGCCAAACCAACGCAGACAAATGTCGAAAAAGAGCCAGGTGGACATACTCGCTGGAAATACAAATGCCGGGTAATCGTCTCCTTCACTTTTTCTTATTTTTATCGAGACAAGTCGCTAGATTTTGTTTCGGTTTGCTACCCTTCGCTTTAGCGTGTTTGCCCAGCCGCCGCCGATAGATGACGTAAAACTACGGACACGTTTGTTTGTGTGTGTCCGCTTTTTAAAAGTCTGACATTGTACAGTCTGACATTGATGGAAACTGAGATCATACAGTGTTACATGGACTTAACTATGATCTTGATCAGACAGTGTGTCAAGCAACAATCCTAAAAGACTATGTAAAATCGCACAGTGTATACCGAGCTTTAATTGATGAGATAACTCGTCAATGGCGGGAAAAGAGTTAAAGATAGGATATGCAATATAGGATATGAGATACGATAATGCTTTAAGTTTGCTAAATCATTTTAAATAATAATAAGATATATATTAAAAATGTAATATAACATACATTTCACATCACTCTCTCTGTCTCTCTCATGCCATCTGCATTAACTATAACTACACATTCTGCATAATAATTTAGAAGGGCATATTTTGCATATTTACATATAATATTTGCATATTTGCAAGTACTAAAGTATTTTTTGACATTTTTATTTCATTTAAATAGAATAACATCCACACTGTCATATGTTGAGGGTAAAAAAAACCTTTCTAAACTTACTGACTGTATTGGAAAAATAAACAAAAAATGGCATGTGCATAATAATTCGAAACGCGGCGTATATGTAACTTTTTTAAGTATTAATATCATTCAGTTATTGCAAACCGTTGCAATATGTGTATTGCAGTATATTGCATGTTAGTGGCATTCCGATAGCCTCGATATTTATATTTTGCTGACCTGTGCAAACTGCATTTGCTTGATTCTTGGAAGTGTTTATGCATGAATTCTGCTGAAGTTATTGTCTTTGTTTTATTAATTGCTTCAGGCATGAACTGTCTGGTTTATAGATATTTTGAACTCATTAAACTTTATTGTGACACTGTAATAAATCTTATTCTACCATTATAAAAACTTTCCAGATCAGTGACACACACCTCTTTCTTTTTCATTCGCAGTATGGCACAGAAGGAAAAGCTGCAGTGTCTTAAAGATTTCCATAAAGACACGTTGAAGCCGTCTCCAGGTAAAAGTCCCGGGACGCGTCCGGAAGACGAGGCGGATGGAAAGCCACCACAGCGGGAGAAGTGGGCCAGTAAGCTGGATTTCGTGCTCTCCGTGGCCGGAGGTTTCGTTGGTTTGGGGAACGTTTGGCGTTTCCCGTACCTCTGCTACAAGAATGGCGGAGGTGAATGGGTTAAAGTGGGTAAAAAATATGCATGTGTAATGTTTTTGTGCTTGTACACTTGACTTACAAAGTGTTTGTTTATTTCAGGTGCATTTCTCATCCCCTACTTCATATTTCTGTTTGGTGGTGGTCTGCCTGTCTTCTTTCTGGAGGTGGCACTTGGTCAGTTCACTTCTGAGGGAGGAATCACCTGTTGGGAAAAACTGTGCCCTATTTTCACTGGTAAGAGAAATGGATAAATCAAAAGAGACTGAGAGAGCCAGACAGATTAGCTTTTAATATATTTAATGGCTTTTCTGTCGAAGATCCTTTTAATCTGTTTGCCGTGATCATATTTTATTCCTCTTGCGGGCTCTGATGGCACTGTTGTAACTGCAATTTACTTTGAGTTAAAGTCAGTGCATTCAAACCCTGCATCCCAAATCACATACGGTGACAGTAGGTACTGAATAAGATAAAGTACCTACTCATCGACTGTTAAAGGGGACATGAAAATTAGATTTTTTATGTTTAAGTGCTATAATTGGGTCCCCAGTGCTTGTATCCACCTAGCAGTGGCGGCTCCAGAGATTTTCTGATGCAGGTGCTATGGGGATGCTCAACACTTAAGAGAAGGTGCTTTAATTTTTGGGGCGTTTCATTAAGGAGGTCGCATCGGACCACCCTTTGTACACGCGTACACTCCCGCATTAACTAGCCTATACTCGTTCCACGACTATGTAAAAGTATTTAACACAAGGGCTATAAATACAACATACATAAGCCTGCCAATATAAACCTCTGAAAATAATATTTCACAGCATACGTCATAGAGGATTATTATTATTATTACAGAAAAGCAACCGTTACATTTTAAGAATGAAACTACGATTGTATATCTTATGTTTTTAACTGAATGGCGTATGCGGTCAACAAATACGACTTCCGGAAGACGCACCAAAATCCTGGACAGGACGCGTCCGGGAAGAATGACACGTATGGGCACCCTATAGATGTAACAATGCAGAGCCAAGATTTGGCCTTTAACCACCAAATTAATTCAATTTGTAATAGCCAACAAAGGGGAAAATTAAGCACTTATCATAGACGTCTTCACAACAAAACAGCATCATCAATGATGTTGACGCAGTCAAGGGTCCTCGTTCTCTCCGTATTTATAGCCAAAAGTGCCAGTTTAATGGTCCTAGTGTATCCACTGCTGTTCCTCTGGTAGTTTTTGGTGTATCCATTTTGGTGTATTTTACTTTCCAAACTCGCTAAGGTCAAAAGTTCACTGGGCGCTGCACCCATTGGCCAAAGAAGATCACCTGTTTTGGCGTCATGATATTTAAGCTAAATATATATATTTAAATTATTATTTAACTCCCTTTTTTAACAACATGAAAACACTATTCAAACATGACATTAAAATATAAAAAATTACATACATTTCTTGGGGGTGCTGGGCGGGTGCTATGGATATTATAGCCGGAGCTACAGCACCACCTAGCTCCTCCCTGGCGCCGCCACTGTCACCTAGAAAATGTGAAAAAGAACAACCCAGTACCTTAGTTTTGGTAAACCATTCTCTGCAAGCATGTAAAAAATAGGTCATTGAAATCTGGCTCCCCTTGTGATGTCAGAAGGGGATAATACCGCCGCTTAATCTGCACTATCCAACCACGACACCGCCATTTAGTGCATTTTAAAGGACACACCCAAAAACCGCACATTTTTGCTCACACCTACAGAGTGGCAATTTTAACATGCAATAATAAATTATCTATATGATATTTGAACTAAAACTTCACATACGCACTCTGGAGACACCAAAGATTTATTTTACATCTTAAAAAAAAAAAAAACTTGTGAAATGTCCCCTTTAAAACAGCAGGTACTATATAATATGAATATGTATGGATAGTATGAATGAATTCGGACGTACTACATCATGCATCACGTGAAATATGTCGTTTAGACCGGAATGACATTAAACAACCACAAGGGACAGCTGTTTAATATATGCATTTGCATTTGAATAGAGCTACTCTACCGCTTTCAGTCATTTTTAAATAAAACAATGCCTCTCCTTCTTTTTGTTAGATAACTCCTCTCGATTACTATGAATTCAGACATACACCTTGCCTACTGCTTTAGGCACAGCATTAAACTTAGTAAATAGACAAGAAAGACAAAAACTATGTTCAATAAAATAATAAAATCAGGAATTGTATCTGACAAGAATGCTGTTCGTAAAAGATGTCTCTTTTGGTCAAATTATACTTTTTTAAAAATAATTTGTCTCATTTCCCTTATGTGTACGTTATAAATTTCTTAGCATGCCATAGATACATAGATAGTTATGGATGGATGCCACAACACCACCATTCTGCAGCCATAAAGACAAAAAAAAGCATTTTTTTCGTATAGTATCATCAGAAATTCAGCAGACGAGCGATCAAGTCCGATTGGCTGACAGGTCGGCTTGTTACATGCATCTTCAGTGTGACCTGTTTTCAGCATCCGCTGCGGTTGCTAGGCAACGCTGGAAGATGCCGTGTTCTTTTCAAACGTGCCTTTGTGTTCTGATACGATCGGCCTGCGCCTTCTTTCTCCGCCTGGATTGTCTAGTGCGATACGAGTCATTTATACACGCATGCATGAACATGCACGCTATATGTGCGTTTAATTCCTCATCATTTGTTTGCACTGCACTTCTCCAGAGCACATTCACGCTCTGACTAACACCCTAAATCTGGCACTCGTCTCTGCTCCACATTTGGACATGTGTTCTGATCGCCATGGCAACAGCTGTGAGGGGTGACTGAGATGGGATCTTCTTTAGTGCTGCTCAGAGACACGGTAGTCAGATCAGGAGTCCTATTGGATATCTGATTATACTTTTAATATTAAATCTTTCTGGCGTCTGACCGCTGTACTCACACACATGGCTGCCACGACTAGGCTATATTTAGTATGTATGGTATAGATGATTCATATTTCTTGATGCTGTGTAGACTATATCCCCTTCAACTGAATAATTTTGCCCTTAGACTTAATGACAGCTGATGATTTTCTCTTAAACACAAACACAAGGCATGTCGAGGTTCCAGAACTTCCAGCATAAGCAGGCCACTGGAGAAGAAGATTTTTATTCAAGTTGTATGAACCACATGATTGGTGCTTTTTATCCTTATGCTTTCAACTTGACAGCCTTGCTTCAAATGATGTATAAATCACCTGTTGTTTCCTGGAAGAAAGACAGTCATGAACAATATGAGGCCAAATAATGAGACACAAACACACACTCATATACCTGTTCCTGCAGAGTCACAAATGCCCTGTTCCCATGAGCACACAGACACGCAGACACACAGACACACAGACACACACGTTGGTGTATGTGGTTTAAGGGACATCTCCATAGACGCAATAGAGACAGAGCGCCGTTATGCAAATTTGAAAACCACGCCCACCGGGGGGGAAATCAATCCAACCGTCTCCATTGAGTTTGTATTGCGAGAAGCCGCCTCCTTGTCATTTCTGGCTTATAACAAAAAACTGAATAATGCCTAAAAGCTGCTGTGTGACAATATGTACAGCTAACAAGCCAAAGAACCCAGAAATAAGTTTTTATAAGCTGTCGAGCCGTAAAACCCAGCCTTTAAGGAGAATAAAGTGGATCGCCGACTACGTTTCCCCCTAGTGGACGCAGTTCTACTAATAGAAGTACTATGAAAAGTTGCCTTTTTCCATTTTTGTGTCTTTAAACGCTCGATTTTTGTGATCGACAGCTTATAAAAACTTATTTACAGATTAAACTTAAAAACAGGATAATACCTAAAAGCTGTTGTGTGACAATGTGTACATCTAACACGCCAAAAAAATAAATAAATAATTTTTTATAAGCTGTCGACTTCAAAAAACGAGCGTTTAGACACAGAAATGGAAACAGGCAACTTTTCATAGTACTCCTATTAGTAAAACTGCGTCCAATAGGGGGAAACGTAATCGGCGATCCACTTTATTCTCCTTAAAGACTGGGTTTTACGGCTCGACAGCTTATAAAAACTTATTTCTGGTTTCTTTGGCTTGTTAGCTGTACATATTGTCCCAAAGCAGCTTTTAGGCATTATTCAGTTTTTTGTTATAAGCCAGAAATGACAAGGAGGCGGCCTTTTGCAATACAAAGTCAATGGAGACTGTCGGGTTGCTTTCCCCCCCGGTGGGCGTGGTTTTCAGGTTGTGACGCGCTGCGCTCTGTCTCTATGCATTTTATACTGTACAAACTGTTATATTCTATTCCCCTAACCTACCCCAATCCCTAACCCCAGTGTCACAAAAACCTGTTGCCGGTCTTTAATCTATGAAAAACTACCATTAAGTATGTTTTTTTTAGCTTTTCCATTCATGTGGACACTCTCTGTGTCCCCGTAAACCACGTTTATAGCATAATAAACATGTCATTATACACTAGTCCTTGTAAACCACATAGACCAACCCACACACACACACACACTTTGACAGAGACACACGCTTACACACAAACACACCCTACTGAAAAATCCAGCTAAGACCAGCATAAGCTGGTGAGCTGGTTTTAGCTGGTCTCCCGGCTTGGTTTTAGCTGGTTTTTCACAAGCTAAACCATTACTATACTATACAAGTAATGCGCATTACGTAATAATATTACTTTTCTGAAGTAACAAGTAAAGTAATGCATTACTTTATAAATGTACTCATTAACATTTGAGTTACTTTTTTTAAAAGTAATGCGAGTTACTTTTCAGTTTAATTAATTCAATTTAAAAATAAAATAATGTACTGAATTAAACTGAACATATTACTGTAATATTAAGCACTCTGTGCGCTGAGCGGGAACAGTCAAAAACGGAGATGGCAGGCCAGAGCTTGATATTTTTGCGATCATAAAAAACACCTGCAAGGCCTGAAAGAGATAAAGTCTCAGCCAAGTAAGAAAAAGTAATGCAAAAGTAACTTTAAAGTAATGTAAGCATTACTTTCCATGAAAAGTAACTAAGTAACGCAATTAGTTACTTTTTTGGGGATTATAACTTTTTGGGGGATTATAATGCATTACAGTAAAAAATTACTTTCCCCAACACTGACACACATAGAAACTAACACACACTTTGACAGAGACACACACTTACACATAAACACACATAGACACTAACACACAGACACTCACTCACTCACTCACACACACACAAACATAGAGTTTCAACATCATTCAACTCAACATTTCACCACAGACACATACTTATGCACAGATATACCATACAAACACACACACACACACACACACGCACGCACGCACACACACACACGTTTTGCATTCTACTATCAGCTGTCACTGAGCTCCGGGCACCACAGGATGAGTTTGTGGTACATTGTGTTAATCATAGCTCGAAACTAGCGTTCAGCCTTTCATCTACTCTCAACCTTAAAAAAATAACACTATAAATAAAACTGCAGATGAAGAGATGTTGAAGTCAACAGATGAAGCTTTAGTTGTGTGTTGACTCAGCAGGGTCCCAAGAGAGAAAATCATGACCCTACTGATGTGTATGTTACGAGTTTCAAATGTATGGAACTGGAGTAACAAATGATTTCAATTAATTGGGGTTCACTACTCTCAACTCTCCTGGATGACAGCCTGGAAAACAGAATGTGCAGTCAATGAGTGAAAGAGCGAACTGCCATCTTTGTCTCTAAATCTCAATATCTTTATTATAAATGTATCAAAGTCATGGTATGAAACAATAACATTCCCTTATTGTAAACATGTTTCAAATTCAAAGTCTGTTAATTTCAAGTTCACATTTCAATAGTTTTTTTCCTATTCTCAACATATTCTCAGTGAGTTACATTTTTCACGCTCACATTTACAAAATAATCATGTATTTGCAAAAACCAACACGCTCACATTTACAAAATAATCATGTCTCTGCAAAAACCAACATCACTCTCAATTTAAAGTGCAATAACATCACAAATAAATCATGTTTTAAGCTATATAGTTATTTATATATAATTAATTGTTTTTCTTCCTTTAAACTTCAGAAATCTACTAATGTAGTAATGTGAATGATAACCACTCTTTGGCAGTAAATGAATATTTAAATGACTTTAGAGCCACAACATGAATCATGTACATAGGGAAGGCTGTTCAACTTATAAAAACATTGTAAAACAATACTTTAACGGCTGTAAGACAGCTAACTGCTTCTGTACAACTTTAGTAGTATTTTCACTTAGAGGTTTTAACAACATACTCCTCTTTCTTAACATTTACAATAACTTAAAAACTGTCAGGACACCATAAAAATAAAGCATTACCAGGGAGTGAGGACACTTATACACCTATTCACACGTTCAATCACAAAGTACACACGCTATACAGCCGATGACGTCATCGTTTACGCATGCTTTCTCCCGCGATTATAAACACGGGTCTTTAACTCTGCTTTAACTTATCAAAAACTCCATAACCAACTCATCACAGTTTCAATACACTACATACACTTCAGGATGAAACAGTTCTTGTGATTGTTTTTATAGAGTACGAACCTGGAAAACAGAATGTGCAGTCAATGAGTGAAAGAGCGAACCGCCATCTTTGTCTCTAAATCTCAATATGAGAGAAGAGGGAGGCGTCCGTCACTTAGGCAGCACAGTGCAACAATACCCGTACTTTGGTTCTGCTTCATTTGGTTCCCCTCTACATTAATATTGTACTACACAATGAAAGTTGCAATTTTAATGGACGCTGCATGTTTTCACATAAACATATATTTTAAACACAAAATTGTGTTAACACATAAACACGTATCTTTTAAACACTTACTTGTGTTATCAAATAAACATATACCTTTTAAACACCAAATTGTGTTATTACATAAAGGTGTATCACACACTCCCCAACAAATAAAAGTGGCTCCTGACACAAAATGCTCTAAACAATTTCACTCTGAACATTCCCACATTTTTTCAAAATATCCCAACTCTCAATCAGTGTATCCTATATGTCCTATAAAGTGTGTGTACGTAACTGGTGAGTATAGAATGTAACTGTTGTTAGGTATGTAATTGTCTTTCATTGCATCTCATCCACAGTGGGCTGGGTACACTAGGTAAGGGTATGGGGGAATGTACGGGGGAATGTTCGGGGGTTGGAAGTGGTGGAGGTATGGTGAACTGAAACACTGGTAAGTACTCTGTACTGGCTGGATTTCAACTGCACTCACTGTGGGCCATGGGTAATAAGATGGTTGACCCAGGGATGGGTAAGTAAACACATTTTTTGGCCGTCTCTCTCTCGTGGACTGTCTCAGTGGGACCTGATGTTCAGGTTGTGGGTTGGGGACATTGTTTTCTTGATGGACAGTATAAAGTTCCTCTTGGACAATTGCAGGTTGCAGCTGCTCCATGCCATGTTCATTCTCACTGGATATCTCCTGTCCCTCGTCTCTAACACTCTCCCTGTCATGTTCAGGTTCTGCATGAATCATTTCTCCTAGGTGGATCTCTTCCTGTTCAGGTCTGTTTTGGAAGTCAGGAGTAACATACGATGTAGGTAAGTCATTTCCAGCTTTCTCCTTAGGCATTCGCAACCAGTAACGAGGCAAACTTTCCTCTTCCTCTGAGTCACTTACATCTGTGTTCTGGGTCTCATGTGTGGGTTTTGAGTCTGGAGCCCTCTTCTTTCTCTTTTGTAACTCAGCTGCATTGTTAGTCGGGTTCTGAAGAGGCTCTACAGGTAGGTCGTTGACTTGCAACAGGAGGTTTCTGTGTAGAGTGCGAATGGGTCGACCTCCTGCCTCTGGGCTTACTTTGTATACAGGGTTATCTCCAACCTGTTCTCTCACAATGTAGATAAGCTGTTCCCAGTAAGGTCTAAGCTTCCCGGGGCCCCCTCGTTCACTGAGATTGCGTACCAGGACTCTGTCCCCAGGCTGAAGAATCACACCTCTGCTCCGTTTATCATAGTATGTCTTCCCTTTAGAGCTGGACTGTCGGCTATTTGCGTCTGCTATTCTGTATGCCTCCACCATTTTTCCTGCCCATTTCTCAGCATATCCTTTTGGTCCATTCGTTTCAGCTCCCTCATCTGTTACGAGTCCGAAGAGGATGTCCACTGGTAGGCGGGGATGCCTGCCATACAGCAAATAGTATGGGGAGAACCCTGTGGCCTCGTGCCTTGTACAGTTATATGCCTGGAGTACATGGGGCAAATGGTCCTTCCAACTCTCCTTCTCTTTTTCCCCCAGGGTGCGGAGCATCTGCAATAGCGTGCGGTTGAATCTTTCTGCAGGATTGCCCTGGGGGTGATACGGGGAGGTTCTGGAGTGAGCGACACCAGCTAATTGTCTGAGAGTTCTGAAGAGTTCATTCTCAAACTCCCGACCCTGGTCATGGTGTAGTTTGGCCGGGTATCCAAATCTGGGAATGAAATCATTGAAAAGCCTGTCAGCGGCTGTCTTGCCAGCCTTGTTCCTGGTGGGGTAAGCTTGCGCGAATCTGGTAAAGTGGTCCACCACTACCAGGATATACTCATATCCACCTCTACAGGCTTCCAGGTGAAGGAAATCGATGCACACCAACTCAAGAGGTGAGTTTGATGTTATACTTCCCATTGGTGCTCTTTCATGTGTAGCTGGCTTTTTCTGCTTAATGCAAGGGCACTTTCTTGTCACATACTCCTCTATTTCCCTTTTCATGAAAGGCCAGTAGAAACGCTCCCTCGCAAGGCTCAGAACTTTTTCTACACCAACATGGCACATGTTGTTATGCAGCTGGGTAAGTACTGTACATTTGTAGGTGGCGGGTAGGACCAGTTGTTGTCGACCTGCACTCTTCCTATAGAGAAGGTCATTCTCCATGTATAATCTGCTCCACTCCCTTAACAACCTCCTTGCGTGTGTGTCCATTTTCCCTTTTTCATCCTCTGCTGGTGGTGTGTCATTCTCCTTTAATGCCATGATTTTCCCAATAGCAGGGTCTTTTCTTTGTTCTCTCACAAGCTCGTCATGACTGACTTCCGGCAGAGGCTCAACTTGAGTTTGGCTGTGAGATTTTAAGTTGAGGGCCGCCACCCAGGCCACATCTCCTTGTTGTGCTCTCTGGCTTCCTTCCCATGCAGCACATACTGCCTCCTCCGACATCTCTTCCGAGCACCCAGCCATGAAGGTGTCAATGTCCAGGGGGCAGCGTGATAGGGTGTCAGCATCGATATTGGTTTTGCCTGGCCGGTATTTGATGTCAAAGTTGAAATCAGCCAGTTGCCCGACCCACCGGTGACCAACTGCGTTGAGTTTGGCCGTACTCAGAATGTACGTGAGGGGATTATTGTCCGTGAAGACTGTGAAATGTGGGGCGTAGAATAAGTAGTCACGGAACTTCTCACATATCGCCCACTTCAACGCGAGGAATTCAAGCTTTCCGCTGTGTAAGTGATACTTTTGTTCCGCTGATGTTAGGGTACGTGACCCGTACCCGATCACCCTCATCTTCCCATCGTGGTTCTGATAAAGAACTGCACCGAGACCTTTTTGGGAGGCATCTGTGTGGAGTGTGAAGGGACGGTTGAAATCGGGGTACGCCAGCACTGGGGCTTTGGTCAGCTGGTCCACAAGCTGTTCGAGGACCAGTTGGTGTTGCCTGTTCCACTCTACCGGAGTACGGGAGGACTGCTGACTACATTTTGTTTTTCCTCGTGGCGGTTTGGCCGGAGGGGTGCTGGGTTTTGACTGGAGCAGGTGATACAGGGGGTTAGCTATACGTGAGAAGTCCTGCACGTATGTTCGGTAGTAGCTCAGGAACCCAAGTAACTGCCTAACTTCCCCAACTGTCTGTGGCGTCTTTTCTTTCAGATCACGCACTGCTTCAAGGTCTTTAGGGTCCATTTTTACCCCTTCCGCTGACACCAACCGGCCGACATATCGTACCTCTTTGCGGAAGAGCTCGCATTTCTCCGGCTTCAGCTTAACCCCGTGCTGTTGCAAGGCTTGGAGGACTCTGCGTAGCACCTGCACATGCTCCTCAAAGGATCTGGAAAAGCACAGCACATCGTCGAGGTAAGGGATGCAGCATTCATCTCTCAGCGTGTCAAGCATCCTTTCCATGCTCCTCTGAAAAGCCGCTGGAGCATTTGATAGCCCAAACGGTATGCGGACCCACTCGTAGAGCCCCCATGGGGTTATGAATGCAGTCAGGTACCTTGACCCTTCGGCAATAAAGCCTTGATGATAGGCTTTGCCCTGGTCGAGGATCGAAAACCAGGCATATCCTCCCAAGGAGTCAGTGAGGTCCTGAATTCTGGGAAGTGGGTGACGGTCTGGCACAGTTTTGTTGTTGAGGAGCCGGTAATCGACACATAGGCGCAAGGACCCATCCTTCTTCCTTACACAGATGACAGGAGCTGAATAAGGCGACTGGGACTTTACGATCCACCCTTTAACCAACAGCTCCTGGATGTACTCCTTAACTTCCCTGTAGAGTGGTTTTGGGATGGATGCGTAGGCCCTCTGAACAGGTATGTCATCTTTAGTCCTGATCTCCATCTGTAGGGAGGGGATGCATCCTATGTCGTTGCTGTCACGGGCGAATGCGCCACATTCCTCGTAGAGCACTTCCTTCACTGCCTGTTGTTGTTCAGGGCTGAGGTGACTGATATCAACAGGAGGAAGCCAGGACTCGGGTGGAGCGGTGATGGGAGAAGCGACAACCTTAACCTCGACTGATGTCGACTTTCTTGGTGTGGGATCCGTATGATGTGACTGTGGTGCATCGGTCTCAATGACCTTGATAACATGTTGGATGGTTCCCAGTGAGGTTCTTCTTGGCAGGGTGACTTCATGTTTTGAGTGATTGGAGATGGGCACTTTAACATAGGGCCGACGGGTGTTATTGATTTCCAAGAGGCCTTCTCCTACACTCAGCTGCCCTAAGACAATGTTTTCCTCCGTTGGTTCGTATAGAACAAGGGGATTAGAGACATCAAAGTTAGGAGGTATCCTACACCATACATGAGCTGTTCTGCCAGGGGGAATGATGGTATGGTCTTGGCCCACTCTTATAGTAACTGGATCACTGTATGTCCGAGGAGGCACCTGGATGAGATTCACAATGGCCTCCACCTGTTCCTCCTCTATTCCAAAGGCGCTGCGGAGAAGGTTGACAACCGTTGCAACTGCATTGTCTGAGGGCTCCTTCCTCCTGATGATTTCCTGGAGTACATTTGCTCCTAGAATGGGCTGGGGCAGTGATAGTGGGCTGACTAGGAAAGGGGCCTGTATGGTAAGATTTGGGTCTTCATTCCCTGCAAGATTGACAGTGAGCTCAACCCATCCACTGTAGGGGACAGCATGGCCAGTAACTGCATAGACGCCAAGTTCTTCCTCCAACAGTTCAGAAAGGGGTCTCAAGATATGATTGGGAATGTGAGTATCGATCCATTGTTGGTCAATTATGCTCACCTGTGAGCCTGAATCAAATAGGACGGTAGCTGGGTACCCGCCAATCAAACATTTCAGCAGACTTTTCTTCCCAATTAGGGGTGCCTTGGAGGCGATGTTACTCTGGTTGGTAAGTACCTGTGAATTTTGCTGTTTGTTTTGCTTGAGGTGTTTTGTTATTGTTTTGTTACTTGTTACCGTCTGGGACTGAAGCTGCTCACCGGTCTCTGGGCGTCCCTCCCCGAAGACCGAGCCCCGTTTCCCTGCACTCTGACACGTTGCAGACATCCCACTGCTCTGTGCCCTGCCTCTCCACACACGAAGCAATGGTTACATTCCTGTACACCCTGTTCGGTGCATTTCGGACAACGGCCTGTTCTTCCTCTCACCTGGACTGTAGGTTGCCCCAGCTGTGGTTGGACAGGTCTGCCAGAGGTTGGCTGAGGAGGAGGGTAAGACATACGTGTATTTTCTGCTTGCTGCTCAATCAAAGAAGCCACCATGTGTGTAAGGGTCTCTACCTGAGAAGTGAGCTGTTGTATTGTGTGGAGATTTTCACTGTTGGATGGCATATCCCGTGACTTGTTATTGTTACAATCTCCTGTCTCAACCTTGGCGCTGTGTGCTTGTGTTACCTTTTGCCGGGGTGGTTGGCCCAGCCTGCGTTGGTGCTCATTCTCATCACTTATTATTTTCATGACCTGGCGAAGGATTTCCTCATCTGTGACTTGGCTGTTTGAGATTAGAGGCCTCAATCTCTGCCGGAGATCAGCATGTTTTGTCCCCAAACCCTGATAGATAGTATGAAGGAACACCTCCTGGATGGTTTTGGGATCATATGAAATGTCTGCGCTTGCCTGTCGGGACTGGAAAAGGATTTTCTGCTTCAGCCCAATCATGCGATAGAGAAACTGCTGAGGTGATTCTTGGTCTGATTGCCTGGCGCACATTAATTCCTGGAACATCTCAGTCGTTGCTTTCTCTCCGAGGTGAGACCTGAGGAAACCTTTTAGCTCAGATACTGTAATTGAGTCTTTGTTTACAAGCATATCTTTAAAAGCCCCTGGTTTGATGATCCTCAACACCCCTCTCACCACTTCTGCTTCTGCAAAGCCCTCTTTCACTCCCTCGTCGATCTGTTTGCTGATATTGTTGTAATTTAAATCAGAGTTCTGATCCCCAACCTGACCGCCATGTACTTTGAAGTCTCTACGCGGCAGGTAGGAGATGTCCTTCAGTAATACTGGTCGCTCTGTGATCATCTGTGGCGTACAGTGTAACTCTGGCTCACCCCGATGGAGGTAGGTTGTGGGTGCTGGGATCTCTGTGAATTCACGTTGCCGCAGTTTCTCCCCCAGCTCTTCATACACTTGTCTTAGTTGTTCTAATGACTGTGTTGTTGTAGTGGTAGGAGTGTTAGAGTGGTGTTGTGTTTGCATAACTGTACTGTTAGGGTGAGAATAAGGTTGTGATGTAGGGTTTGGGTGTGTAGTAACTGGACTTTGACTAGGTGTAATGTGTGTGCTAGCTTCACTCAATGTACCCACTGGAAAATTAACAGAAGCATCAGCATTAATCATTTTACCTATAAAATCATTTACATCCCACAGCTGACACTAACCCTCATCCTCAAGTTCTAGTAAGGTGTCAGATTGCATGTAGGAGACTACATACTCCATGCAGCCTTCTTCATCATCCACATTCGGCTCTTTTTCATTTCGACTGTTAGTTTAAATTTCTTTTGCAACCTGATATATGTCGTTGCTCGAGAGTCTGAATAGTTGTTTCTTTATTCCCCATACTAGGTATTTACGAGTTGAAGACATGGTGTGTGGTTCAGTAAATCAGTGGTGTTGTGACTTAGAAAATGGCTTGTGTGTGTGCGTGTCGACCTCTCGATCACAGGTAAGATCCCCAAATGCTGGTGTGCGATGACCACAGAATCAGCACGTAGACCTCTGGAAAGTAGCGTGCGCTGGCCTCAGGATCAGTAGTGCGGCTCCTAAGTGAGGTTGAGATCCCTTTCCTCTTTGGTCCCCCTCCTCGGACACCCACGGATTGACTCCTGGCATGCAGCAGCGTCTTGCCACCTTGGTCGCGTGGTTCTAGTATCTCTGGACCTGCTCCCCCTATGGTTGATGAGGAGAGATCCCGGACGAGCCCCCACAGTTTGTTACGAGTTTCAAATGTATGGAACTGGAGTAACAAATGATTTCAATTAATTGGGGTTCACTACTCTCAACTCTCCTGGATGACAGCCTGGAAAACAGAATGTGCAGTCAATGAGTGAAAGAGCGAACCGCCATCTTTGTCTCTAAATCTCAATATCTTTATTATAAATGTATCAAAGTCATGGTATGAAACAATAACATTCCCTTATTGTAAACATGTTTCAAATTCAAAGCCTGTTAATTTCAAGTTCAACATTTCAATAGTTTTTTTCCTATTCTCAACATATCAGTGAGTTACATTTTTCACGCTCACATTTACAAAATAATCATGTATTTGCAAAAACCAACACGCTCACATTTACAAAATAATCATGTCTCTGCAAAAACCAACATCACTCTCAATTTAAAGTGCAATAACATCACAAATAAATCATGTTTTAAGCTATATAGTTATTTATATATAATTAATTGTTTTTCTTCCTTTAAACTTCAGAAATATACTAATGTAGTAATGTGAATGATAACCACTCTTTGGCAGTAAATGAATATTTAAATGACTTTAGAGCCACAACATGAATCATGTACATAGGGAAGGCTGTTCAACTTATAAAAACATTGTAAAACAATACTTTAACGGCTGTAAGACAGCTAACTGCTTCTGTACAACTTTAGTAGTATTTTCACTTAGAGGTTTTAACAACATACTCCTCTTTCTTAACATTTACAATAACTTAAAAACTGTCAGGACACCATAAAAATAAAGCATTACCAGGGAGTGAGGACACTTATACACCTATTCACACGTTCAATCACAAAGTACACACGCTATACAGCCGATGACGTCATCGTTTACGCATGCTTTCTCCCGCGATTATAAACACGGGTCTTTAACTCTGCTTTAACTTATCAAAAACTCCATAACCAACTCATCACAGTTTCAATACACTACATACACTTCAGGATGAAACAGTTCTTGTGATTGTTTTTATAGAGTACGAACCTGGAAAACAGAATGTGCAGTCAATGAGTGAAAGAGCGAACCGCCATCTTTGTCTCTAAATCTCAATATGAGAGAAGAGGGAGGCGTCCGTCACTTAGGCAGCACAGTGCAACAATACCCGTACTTTGGTTCTGCTTCATTTGGTTCCCCTCTACATTAATATTGTACTACACAATGAAAGTTGCAATTTTAATGGACGCTGCATGTTTTCACATAAACACATATATTTTAAACACAAAATTGTGTTAACACATAAACACGTATCTTTTAAACACTTTCTTGTGTTATCAAATAAACATATACCTTTTAAACACCAAATTGTGTTATTACATAAAGGTGTATCACATGTACATGATGACACAGACTGATACATATGCATATAAACTGAATGCACTGTAAGTCACTATGCATTTGAGAGACACTTTCAGATTAAAGGTATATTTGAGTCAGTTTGTGTGGGAATCAAAGCCATGATCTCGGATATTGCTAGATGTCACGGTGCCTTGGGTTAAGAGTAAACTTAAGTAGATAGGATTTTTGTCCTAAGTAAGAAATATTATTTGTCATACCCATAATGAACGTGGCATTTCTGACCAGCAGTGAGCTGTTTAAAGGGTTGGATTGGTAGTCTAACGATCTGAGCTGGTAATATGTTTAATGAGTCATTGTGCATTAAGTGCCTGTGCCACATCTCTGGTTTCTCCATAGGGACTGTTAGCATCAGTAAAGCACTTCAAATTGTTTAGATAACAAGTGAACAGCTTGAGAACAACTTAGTTGCTCACCCTTATCTAATTCATAATTTTCTTGTTTTCTCTGAGTTCACAGCTCAACAAAATGTGTATATTTTCTGTTTCCATTGCATTAACATCTATGCATTTGGCAAATGCTTTTATCTAAAGTGACTTCAAAGTATATGTGTTATTGCGAATTAAACCCATGACCTTTCTGCTGCTAATGCAATGCTCAACACTGTCAGAAGAAGGTATGTACCATTTAGGTACAGATATGTATATATTTGGTGACATTATGTACATTTGAGGTACTAATATGTACTATTATTAACTCTTTAGGTGCACTCTTTCTTTTTTTGACGTTGTACAGAAACATTTTTAAGCAGCATTAAAATTAAAAAGACATTTTCAAGTTGACAATCTTGCATGCATGTGACAGGGATTGGCTACGCCTCAGTGGTGATCGTGTCTCTGCTGAACGTCTACTACATTGTGATCCTGGCCTGGGGTCTGTACTACCTGCTTCAGTGTTTTCAGCACGAGCTGCCCTGGGCTCGCTGCCGTCACAGCTGGAACACGGAGAACTGCGTGGAGGACACCGTCCGTAAGAACAAAACGCTGTGGCTCTCCGCCAACGCCGTCAACCTCACCTCACCCGTCACTGAATTCTGGGAGTGAGTATAAAGCCGAGTGGATGCGTTGACCCGAGGGGTGTGTGTGTTCACCCGTACTCATCACTGTTGTCTGTAGGAGGAACGTCCTGAGCATATCTTCGGGGATCGATGAGGTCGGCGGGCTGAAGTGGGACCTGGCGCTCTGCCTGCTGGCCGTTTGGATCATCTGCTTCTTCTGCATATGGAAAGGAGTGAAATCCACCGGCAAGGTCAGCGAGAGATGTAGAAAAGCATTCATGTGCATAAACAAAACGTTTTGCAGAAACACATTGCATGGAGCCTTGGTTCTCTCAAGATGTTATTATCATATGTTCGATTGCAGAAATAGATTCAATTCAATTTTATTTTATTTATATGGCGCTTTTCACAATTATTTAACTGTTCCAAAGCAGCTTTGCTTTAATAAAAATTAGAGAAAACACAGAAAAATCAGAAGACAACAAAAGTAGGAGAAAGACCCCCTAGAAAAAAAGTCCTTGGGAGAAAAAAACCCTTGAGAAACAGATAGACTTAGCTGATCCTATAGAAGATATACTATATATTAAATACTACATTTTATGGGAATTACATTTTTTATTAAAAGTTGGTTGTCGCAGGGCAGACTTTGGCAATCCTGTAGTGATAAAAAATACTATATACTGTATTTTTAAGTACTATATATTAAAAAAATATTAGACTATAAGATTGAATAAGAATAAAAAAAATGTAATTAAATTGTTGGTTAATTTTATTGACACTACTGTATGAAATTTATGAGTTTGCTTGATTGCTTTCCCTAAATTTAATATGCTCACTCATCAGTGCCAACATATTTTTGCTAAGATATTAACTTCTCTCATAAGAAAAGTAAAAAAACAAAAAAAATTATTTAAAATAAATTAATTTTTTTATAAAAATATTTTAGAAATGAATGGCTTGGAACAGTGAATGAAGATAAATCGGCTCATAACAAATGGAAATTACTTCATATCTTTTTGATAAAATGACAATTTTATAAATTATTGTTAAAATGACAATTTTATAAATTATTGTTAAAATGACAATTTTATAAATTATAGGCAAAGGTGCTAGAATATAATATTGGATGCTTTTAGTCACAACAAAACTCCAATATTATATTTGTGTTATTACAATGTAAAAAAATATAAATAAATGATGTAAGTGTTTCAAAACATTTGAATGATAATATAATAAAATGCATTCAGCACTTAAAAAAATTCTTATTAAAAATATGCCAAAAATCATTTTGGGCACAGCTGTCAAAAAAGATAAGCTAAAGATGATAAAGACTTTGTAAAATAATCAGAAATGGTAAAAACATTTAAAAACAGCCAATAAGAGTCAATTTGGTGTAGTATAGGAGTTAAATTCACGACCAATTTTCATGAACTTCATATACACATATTTGTGTTTATAAATAAGGTCCAGCATTAATTTAGTTAAACTCTTCTTAAAATAAAATTAAAACACAATTTGTAAAATGTAAAATAGGTGTAAAATACTTTTATTTTCTCAAACTCTCTCCTGTCCACAGGTGGTTTATTTCACAGCCACGTTTCCTTTCCTCATGTTGATTGTTCTGCTGGTTCGAGGTGTGACGCTGCCTGGTGCGGCTGAGGGCATCAAGTTTTACCTTTATCCTAATTTGACTCGTCTGCAGGACCCTGAGGTACCAAAAAAGAGAGAGTAATGTGTTTAGGTTTTCATTTTTAAAAGCCAAATGTGATGACCTAAACGCCACCTGATCTCTCTCTCTCTTTCTCTGTATGCAGGTGTGGATTGATGCTGGCACTCAGATATTTTTCTCTTATGCCATTTGTCTTGGTGCTATGACATCACTGGGAAGTTACAACAAATACAAATATAACTGCTACAGGTTTGTGAAAATGTCTTTGACAACATAACATTGTAGTTTACTGTACGTACTAATTGATGCTTATAGTTGATGGTCAACGTTCTGTAGTGAAAGTTTTCTGAATTATCTTCTACCGACGATCAATTATTAGTTTAGAGTTTTGCTCTGCATGTATTTTTTAGGGATTGCATGCTACTCGGGTGTCTGAACAGTGGTACCAGCTTTGTGTCGGGCTTTGCCATCTTCTCTGTGCTGGGCTTCATGGCGCAGGAACAGGGCATAGCCATCGCTGATGTGGCCGAGTCAGGTAGGCCTACTAGTAGAAACACTTTTAGGAATTATAACCAGGTCTTATTTACACGTTTGCCTCAAGTGATTTACAGTTTACACTTTTATATGTTTTGTTTCTTTGGTTCCATTGTTTTTGTGTGGCATGTGGTAAGTTTTGTGATAGCACATGCCTTAACTTGTATGTCCCTCAGGTCCTGGTTTAGCCTTCATCGCGTACCCAAAGGCCGTTACTATGATGCCACTGCCAACGGTCTGGGCGATACTTTTTTTCATAATGCTTCTGCTGCTGGGCCTAGACAGTCAGGTTAGATCACAACATAAATATTGTACAAGATTTCAAAAACACTTTTGATAAAACTCTTTATAGCTTTTTACAGTTACATTTCTAGCCAAAGCAACTTACAGTTCAATATACACTCACCTAAAGGATTATTAGGAACACCTGTTCAATTTTTCATTAATGCAATTATTTAATCAACCAATCACATGGCAGTTGCTTCAGTTTATTAAGGGGTTTGGTCCTGGTCAAAACAATCTCCTGAACTCCAAACTGAATGTCAGAATGAGAAAGGTGATTTAAGCAATTTTGAGCGTGGCATGGTTGTTGGTGCCAGACGGGCCGGTCTGAGTATTTCACAATCTGCTCAGTTACTGGGATTTTCACGCACAACCATTTCTAGGGTTTACAACGAATGGTGTGAAAAGGGAAAACATCCAGTATGTGGCAGTCCTGTGGGCAAAAATGCCTTGTTGATGCCAGAGGTCAGAGGAGAATGAGCCGACTGATTCAAGCTGATAGAAGAGCAACTTTGACTGAAATAACCACTCGTTACAACCGAGGTATGCAGCAAAGCATTTGTGAAGCCACAACACGCACAACCTTGAGGAGGATGGGCTACAACAGCAGAAGACCCCACCGGGTATCACTAATTTCCACTACAAATAGGAAAAAGAGGCTACAATTTGCACAAGCTCACCAAAATTGGACCGTAAAATATAAATAAAATAGATCTACTTAGAATTTATTGCAAATAGACTTTAGAGTTTATTCTTATAATGTGCACAATAGAGTAAGGTGTAAATACAAAATGTGCCACTTTTGAGAATTTCATTTGATTGTATCAGCCTTTAATGCAAACATATGTTTACGAACATGGCAACTACAACAAAAAAGCAGTTTATTTTTTTACTTCTCTAATAAGTGTCCAACTGTGCAATAAAATGTTCATCCAACGGTGTGACATACGAGCGTGTGGTGTTGAACTGAAATATTACAAACATTGAGAGAGTTAAGCCAGCAGATCATAACTTTACAGCATACTGCTCAATCCTGATATGAAACATCATCTCTTACTGCGGCCGTGAGCCAGCGCTAAAGGATTCGGTCTATATATTTAGGGCTTCATCCCACAAACACACCCGCACACACGCTTCACGAGACTCTGAAGTTATTCCAGTCTCATATGACTAAATGAAAAGCCAACATGTGCCAGATCACATTACTGTTGATGTGTGAAATTACACCAATGCTAAACACACAAACACAAACATAGACACAGACACTCAGGTGTGCAATACAGGACACCGGTCATTGATGTAAAGGTGTCTTCACATCTATACTTTTTTTAAGGGAGAAGTTATTTAATTACAGTAATTATTACTTTATAATAAATTTCACCCAACACTGACTTTATAGGGAGGCACTGAAGCACAAACGTCATGGTTTTGAATCCCACAAACACACATATTGATAAAATGTATACTAGAAATGCACTGTAAGTTGCTTTAATAAAATTATCTGTCAAATGTATAAATGTAATTTTTTTTGACTGCGGTGTTCAACTGTTATGCTTTCGAAGTGTACTACACTGCTTTGAAGTAAAGCACCTGTTAAAAAAATCGCATGCAGATTAAATCGGTGACATCGTATGTGTGTGTTATGTCATCATCAGTTTGTAGAAGTGGAGGGTCAGATCACATCTCTGGTTGATCTGTACCCATCCCTCCTAAGGAAGGGATACCGGAGAGAAATCTTCATCGCTGTTATCTGCGTCATCAGTTATGTGCTGGGACTCACCATGGTCACTAAAGTAAGAGACGGCAGGAGAGAAAAGTGTTTTTCTTGGTTCTTCCTGCAGTGTTTAAACGCTTAACGTTTCTGTGTGTTTCTCAGGGTGGCATGTACGTCTTTCAGCTGTTTGACTATTACGCGGCCAGCGGTGTTTGCCTTCTCTGGGTTGCATTCTTTGAATGTGTTGCAGTAGCCTGGGTTTACGGTAAGTGTGCACTAGTAGTGTTGGACAAATAATGGTTTTTAATAGTCACTGCTGATAATGTACAATCAGCTGGTTATTATTATAAAATAATCTATGTGTATGTGAAGCACAGGGGTCATATGCGATAGTAATATACAGTATTGTGAAAATCACCATGCCACTGGATCAGTTGTTTCTGCAATGGAATTTTAACCATATATAACCATTAAATCCTAATTTCTAATTCAAATCGATGACTTCAGTCTCCTCAAATAGTTCAAGATGTGTTTAGTGCCAACACTGTAAAAATTGAAAATTTGAATCAACTTAATTTTTTGGATGTCACCAACTGAAGTATTTTTCACTTAAACATATAAATTGAACTGAAGTAATTTTCCAACTTTTCATTTTTAAAGTGAAGGTCACACTAAATACACTGTAAAAAATTCCATCAACTTGAATTTACAATTAATTTCTACTTTTTTAACTGGTAAGGAGTAAAAATTAAGTTGAATCAGCTGGTTATTTCAACTTTATAGTAACTTGTAAAGAAAGTTGAAAATAATTGCAGTTTCAAGTTGTTAAACAAAATAAATAATTTTGCCACGCTGTAATAAAAAAATGTTGGTTTAATTGAAGTAAATAAGTTACCTAGATGCCTTAAAGTTTTAAGTTAATTCAAAAATAAAGTTGTGTAAAAATTGTTGTCAACTAATATTTTTAAATTGAACAAACAATGCAGTTTTTATGGTGCAGAAAAAGCCATTTTATTATTGTGTTTCTTTTAAACATTTTGTCTATATATTTCCAAAATATATAGATTCCAACATTCCAAATTCACTAACTTAAGAATGAAAATAAGAACAAATTCATGCACAAAAAATCGTTGCTGCCTTAAATTTTTTGTTGAATTAACTCAGATTTACAAGTAATTTTAACTTTTATTTATCTTAACTAGAAATGAGTTGTTTTAACTTGAGTTGATTAAAAAATTTAAGGCAGCAAATATTTTTTTACAGTGTGTGCGTGCACAGGTGTTGTGAATTATGAGGAAAGTTCACGAGAAGTTCAAATGTGTTTATAAATACAAAAAAGTATGCAATTATTAGTGACGGAAGTGCCGTTTAGCGGCTTTTGCATCCAAGCTTCTCATATGCACATCTGTATGCAGCTCTATACTATAGTAAAAGATTGCTTATATTTGTTTACTGCATAAATTCTGATATGCATATGTAGAGTCACTGTTAACATAACTGTTTGTCTTGAATTCATTGTAAAAATTTGCTGTAATTATGCAGCTGGTTGCCAGTAACTTACTGTAGAACATAAAGACTGAAAATGTTTCATATTCATTTAACTTTGAACAAACTGTTGCCAGTAAATAACATAAATGTAAAATCTACAGTAAGTTACTGGCAGCTAGTTGCCACTAATACCCAGCAATACTGTAATTTCTACAATTTTTTTTACAATCGTTTTACATACCGTAATCACATCAGACGTGTGGGTTTATTTCACATCACTCTTTTAGTAATGAGTCGTCCCACATGAATCTTTCTCTCACATGTTCAGCATGAAACATGTTTTGAAAATCTGCACAATTCTGTGGAAATGTTTATCTGCAGTATTTAATGCTCTAAAATGCTAACTACGAATACACATAAAAATCACAAAACCTCAAATTGTTTAAATATCAAGACGTAGAACATGTGACACTGTCTTTGAAATCCAGTCTCATAATCCAATGATAAAATTTGTGCATCAAAGTTTGATTTCACATTGATTCTAATCATTACTCGGTCAATATGAAAGATATTAAAATTATATTTTTACAAAATTATCTTTACATTATGTAGGATGATTGTATGAATCAGAAAAAAAGATAAGCTGAGTTTTCTCATTAAGTCTTTTTATCAGTGTATAAACTGCATGTATTTGCTTGCAGGGGCTGATAATTTCTATGATGCTATAGAGGACATGATTGGCTACAGACCCAATGGTTGGATGAAGTGGAGCTGGATGCTGATAACGCCGGTCCTCTGTGTGGTAAGCGTGTCTGAATGTGTGTTTTGGATCAGTCATTTACATTTGGTGTCCAAAGTCATATTTTTTCTGCTTTTTTCAAATGGTTAATTATTTTAATAATTTGGTACTCATTGTCATAATTGATCACAAGATGTTAAAGTGTCTTATATAGCTAAAAAATCATGACTTACACCAAATATTATATTGTAATGGCCTGTCACATCTTGTGATCCATGACAAGTACCAAATTAAAATAATTAAAAAATATAATAATTTAAAACTTTAGAGACATCAAATTTACATGCAATTACATAATCATCCATATGAGCAGCCTGTGCATCAGTTTGTGATCATCTCAACTTTCTTCATTAGGGTTGTTTCGTCTTTTCAATGGTGAAATACAAGCCACTCACCTATAACAAGCTTTACAAGTATCCTGATTGGTCGATTGGATTGGGTTGGACTCTTGCACTGGCTTCTATGATGTGCATCCCGATGATGGTCGTCATTAAAATCATTCAATCAGACGGCTCCCTAATAGAGGTCAGATGAGAATAATTCATTTGTAAATAAATGTTGCAACTACAAGATGACCTTTAAAACATCAGTGATCATATTTGTATTAGGGATGTAGAGCTTAACAAACACAACTAACATTCTCAAATACATAAATGCATCCTGTTTAGCGGATCAAAGCTGTGGCGGCACCCGTTAAAGGGGGGGCAAGCTCTCGTCCCAAAGAATACAACCTGAAGAACAGTGAGCTGCTTCATCCCCTGGATCCCAACGGCATTCACGCCTTCACCAAACACAGCCACACCGTCGTAGAAACCACAATGTGACGCTCTCTAAGAGAGATTTCCAAATTCTCCTTCACTTCGATGGAGATCCCATTATGTCTCCTCCTTTCTGTTTCTGTATAAATGTAGTTTGGTTTTTATGAATATTATCGAGAAATGATTTTACAGTAAAGTATCTGTTTTTATTATTGTAATCGCTGGTGTCAGCATTATAGCTGATATTGGTATACGGTATCATGATGTGTTTAGTCATCTGGGGCAGTTTGTTGAATCTATAGTATTCCTCTGTGTAGGCAGAAAACTTTCACTGGAGTCTTGCCAGTGTTAGTCAAGTGTGAGAGATGTTTGTATAAAGTTATAACTTCATTTTTCTTACAGCGAGACAACAGCAAACTCGACGTGACATTTGGCTACATAATAACGTCTGTCCGTGGTTGTGGCTGTAAATGTTGTACGATGAGATACGTAAAATTCTTTGTCTTGATAAAAATGAATGTACCTCTGCTTCAGGGCGGATGCTGTGCACAAATACATACTTACTAACACATACAAGCACACATTTCAACCTGATCTGTTGGGAATTTGAATGTTTTTATGAGTTGGCTAATTCGTACGAGTTTGTACGAATTAGTGAATGCTAGAAAAAACAATAATGATACCCCAACCCCAACGTCACAGTGGCGAAAGCAAATAGTACAAATTTGGTCATATAAATTCTTGCGAATTAGCCACCTCATAAAATATGTACTCTATACAAAATTGCCATGAGATTGCGTCACACACATACGCAAACACAAACACATAAGAAATCCTTTTCTGAACAACACAACACTTTGTCCTTTAGTTTCTCCTTGAATCACTGCCATTGCGTGCATACACAGTTGCTTTAAAACCACAGGCAGCTGTGTTCACGTTTAATATATGAATCATTTGATGCACTATTATAAGCTTCATTTATTGTAAGATGATATCTGAGAGCTGTTGTTTAATAAGATCACACGCTGCAGCATGTCAATACATTGGGGTCCATAAGTCTGAGACCACTAAAATACTTTGCATTTTTGTATGTTATATTATTAGAATTAAGATTTGAGTAAAAGGTTTACTTTATGGTTGTTGCGTCTATTTTTCTTTAATGTTATGAGCACTAAAGCTGTCAAACCTGATGAGCGTCTTGTGTGCTTTAAAAGATACAAGAACTTTTATAAAGGAGTTAAAGAACACAAAGGAAGATATTTTGAGCACCATTGACTTCCCTAGTAGTATTTTCCCTACAATGGAAGTCAATGGTGCTTCTGTTTTTTGCTTCATTATAAATATCTTCATTTGTGTTAAGCAGAACAAATAAATGTATACAGTTTTGTAACAACTTGAGAATGTTCATATTTGGGTGAACTATTCCTTTAAGATGGTCACAAATTTGTTTGCATTTGTTTTGCATCTTTTTTCAAATCCTAAAACTTTACATTCCAATTTAAATTCCAGATTTTTTTGTGGTCTTAGACTTTTAGATCCCTGTGTCACATGATCTTATATCGCCAAACTGCTCGTCGAGCCTAGAACAATCATTAGCTTTCAGGAGGACACCTGGGCTTTAAATCCTTGCACAGAGACACTGCCAGTTCCTTAAAACTCACATGTGCAACCGTCTCTTTAAATGAGCCTTAAAAACTTGAAATATTCAAGATAATTACCAAGAGCAAAGAACTGCCCCAATTTAATACCCCAATGTCCTTTACCCTTAAACCCTCTGACCTCACATTTCAATCATCTGACCTTTACCCCTGAACCTTTTTAGATTTAGTTCAACCTTCTGTCCTACCCTGCATACACACTTCTCTATAAGCTAATGTTAACAAGTGTTTGTTCCTCTTTAGTATTTCATTCACCTAAAACTTGCCTTTTTGTATTAAAGCATTTTATACTGTACCTGACGTGATTGGTCATTTGAACGTATTCAGAAAACATTGATAAGTGTAAGCCTAAATACAGTGTGCAATATTTGTAAACAAGTGGCTTTGTCCATTTTTATTATAGTTTCAGCTGGACAATATTGTAAGATTAAAACAATTCAATATAGATTTTTTTCTTGTTCTTATTTTGCTTTAATAAGGAATCTTGTAAAACCAAAGTAGTTTTGTCAAATACATCATACAAGATCTTTCAGATATAAAATAAAGAAAACTAAAACATCTAATCTTTCTATGTGTTGTGATAATGTGCTATTCATGAATTAAGTCATTTTAAATAAAATCATCTGCCCAATGCATAAATGTAATAATAACAAAAACAGATTTGTAAAGCAGTGTTACCATATGTGAAGATGGATGAACTTGACCTTCAGCTTCCTCGTCCTGGTCAAATAAATATCCTCAGAAGTGACTGCTGCAGTGTTTCAAGAGGGCTGTTTTCCACAATCTGTTAAATATCTCGTATAACTAGAAAGATGTCACATTAGAATAAAAATGGGTTGTGAATGACATTTCATGTCAACTTTTAAGAACACAATTTGAGAGACATGCTCCTGGGTGTACATCTTTACAGCAAACTCGACTTATGCAAAATTACTTGTTAAGTATTGGCCTGCATGTTGCTTTGTAAAATACACCTAAAGGTGATTCACAATGCTATAGCAGAACCATTTTAAGCTGAATAAAAAACCTTGAACATCCGAAGAACCTTTCTGTTTCACAAAAGTTTCTTTGTAGTGAAGGTTATTAAAGTCCACGTGAGCTGGAAATCATGATCACCTTTACTTCTATTTTGTGACGCATCTCGTAGTGAAACAGAATATCAAACAAGAACAATATTGGGTGTGGCTTGTGCTTTCCACTTTAAATTGATTGGATATAGAAAATTAGGTGTTTCATTCAAACATGTAAATCGCAGCAGACTGACAGTTGAAGGGGCGGAGTTAACAGATGCTGACTTCATCAGAAAAGCATCGTCACAATAGTGTTAAAGTGCATTTTCTGTTTTAGATATAAGTTTATGAGGGCACAATATTTTATATAAAAATCAAAGATCTCATGCATTAGTTTCCGGAAAAGGATGAGATCCCGGAAGCATCCAGTGGAAGGAGTCACGAGCAAGCAACACACAAAACATTATCCCACTCTCTCACTCAACTTATGCTTGACTACATGTTCGTGTCATTGACATTACATGCACTTACGTGCCAAATACCAACAAAAAACACAGAAATTTGATGCAGTTTTACTTGCCGCCTGCGACCCATGAGTCATGACCCGGTTGGGACCGCCCCATTTCAAGGAAATCAAGGCTTTCTTCTCCTTACATCCAAAAACACACTTCTTCTTTCGTGCCATTGTTGATTCTTGATATAAAACAAAGCTGTCACGTGAAGTGATGTCCGTGACTTTTACTTGAAGGAACAATGCTAATGAGCGTCCTCATTCTCACTCTGATTGACGTGTGGGCGTGCTTTTCGGGGGAAGTGTCCATAAAAGGAATATGGGGTCACTGATATGTAACGGGGGTACCCATGTTCAGAAAACAACTTTCAGAAACTTGTAGGAAAGAGGTGGCGTGAAGTGGGCCCAGAAATACCCCGTCACACGTTTTTGACACTTCTCAGCAAACATAGTTCGGAAGGCAACGTCGTCTCTCCGGCCAAAAGGGGTCGCCGCAGGATGGCACAAATGGTGTACTATTGGTCCGATATTAACGTCATCTCCCCGTCCAAAATTGGTCGCGGCTGGACGGCACAAATGCACAACATGTCCTAAAATGCATTTATATACGCTTGTATACATTTGTATGTGTCTATATTTGTCTGAGGTTGGGTGTATTCAAAATTTTATGTACGGGTTTTATTGTATTAACGTCCAGAAGAGGACATTTTTAGATGTGCACGGAACATGCAGAAAAGACGTGTGATTCACGGTCAGATGACGTCAAAGACGTCGGTTGGATTTTCATTTTGGAACTATTTTTCAACCATGACGGAGGGACGTATTTTCAACGGTAATCGGACGTCCAACTTTTTGCTGGGTTTGCATTTGTTTAGCATGAGGATTACAACTCTTAAACGGTGTAAATAAGTCAAAATGCATGAAATAGCATTAACCCCACGCTTTAAAGATGCTGGATGGTTCGTCTACAGTATATGGCATCGCTGTAAAAACGTTTTTAGCACCTTTATTCTTAAGAGTGTTTGTTGGGTCAAAACTATTGAGATAATTTTTCTCTATATAGTATGTAATCATAAACAATATATGTGAGTCAAATGTCTATGTTTCAAGGTAAAAGGACATATTTAGCCTGCTGATGGCTTTATTTGGCTTCAGAATGAATGAACTGTCCTTCACACTCGAATCAGTACTACCACATTTAATATTAAACCCATAGGACTTACAGGCATCACATTTCCTCGAAACAGATTCCAACCTCGGACTAAAATAGGCAGCCATGTCAAACAGCTTTTGAGGTGTGGGACACACATCGTGCCAAAGCTGTCAAGGGAATCAACTGCATTCTGTCAGACACGTGCAGTGAAAAGATGGGGAAAGATTGCAACATCCATCTTTTGTAAACGCTGCTTTTGTAGATATTCTCCTTTATTTTCTTTAAAAACGAAATGATCATTTCTAAATCAAAATGAATACATACACATGTGATATTCTACATAATTAACATCCTATGAACAGGAAAAATGGCTTTATACACTCAATAAAGGATTGTGGGTAAAACGCAGACAGCAATCTGCTCTTAAAAGTTACATTAAAAACAAATTCCTTTCAAGGACTTTATATAACTTAAAACTGAATTTATTCCTTAGTCTTATCAGGTGCGAAATCACTTACGGCACACAAAAAGACATTGACTATCACCACACCACTGCACATAAACCTGAAATATTCACCTGGAAACATGTCGCTCACATGTGTATGTGTGTGGTGAGAATATCAATGTATCTTCTCCCTTTGAATTGTCAAACGTCAAGGTTTTCATCTCTTTAGCTGCATCATAACAGTCATGTGACTGGGTTGTTTGTTGTCGCTTCGTGAGAACCTGCAGATCTGCATTATCAAAGATTATCACACTGAGTGAAAAAACAAAACATGTACGTACAACGAAATAAAAGTGACTCGCGTAAAACATAAATCACCTATGTGATCATATTTGTGAACAAAAATTAAACATGTGAAGCAATATGTGAGTGATCAAAATAAACTATATAAAGATGTGACGTGCTCGTTTGTAGTGGGTAATGTTAAAACAACAACAACATTGGACCCTGTAAAAAACTAAATTCAAATGACATACCGACAAAAATCAAAACAACAATGTTAATATTTTGTGTTAAACAAAGGCTGTGAGAGTGAGAGAGAACCATTTCTGTGAAAAAAAAACTATAAAAATTGTGCTCTTGTTTAGGAATCAGAGGTCAACTCTTCTTGGATTTTGTGCAGGAAGTAAAAGAAGTGCATCAGAAGGGTCCTGACAGTCTTTAGGTGGCCAATCGTGTGCCTGAGTGAGAGGGTTTCTGCTAATGACCAACTGCAGCTGTCCTCCGGCTTCAGTGATCAACGGCACTGCGAGACAACAGTCAAAGTCACGTGTCCGTACATGATTTACCTGAAAAAAAATTTAAACGCAAAGTTAGATTTTGGTCAAGAATTTAACAATAATTTTTATGCAGGCCTACACATACAAATACATGACACTAGGCGGCCATGTTTGCAATGTCAAAGCAGGGATGATGTATTTTTGTAGGCCAACCCGGAGGTTAGCGGGACACTGGATCCCTTGCCAAAAAGTCCATTCATTTTCCATGTGGACTATTAAATTATCCCTAAACAATAAGCTATGTGTTTAACGAAAGTTTCGGACACTTATAATGCGTACACACCAAACGTGAAGCACCGCACTGCAAAAATGACTTTCTTAGTATTTTTGTCCTGTTTTCAGTAAAAATATCTAAAAAGTTTTAAATCAAGATGTATTTTCTTGATGAGCAAAATGAGCCAGGAAAATAAGTCTAGTTTTTAGAAAAAAAATATACAATTTAAGTGAATTTGTCCTTAAAACAAGCAAACAAATCTGCCAATAGAATAAGAAAAAAATTCTTGAATTAAGTGATTATGAAAAAAGTAAACTTATTTCAAGAAACATTTTCTCATTCCCTTGGCAGATTTTTTTGCTTGTTTTAAGCACTAATTTACGTAATGTTTATATTTTTGTCTAAAAACTAGATTTTTTTCCTAGGTCATTTTCTCATCAAGAAAATAAATCTTTATTTAAGAATTTTTAGATATTTTTACTGAAAACAAGACAAAAATACTAAGTAAGAAAGTCATTTTTTTGCAGTGCACGTTCCTCGCTCCAGATTACTTGCGGGATTTAACTTTGTGTCATGCAAATTTTTTGATTGAGAAGATAGCTTTTTTGAAGAAATAGCTGGCAATCGCACGGCCCAATTCGCGTCATTTGCATCGCCCTATGTGAGTTTGCGTCTTTGCATTGACTTTGAATGTAATCTACTTGCAAATTGTTGAATTTGCGTTAGATGTGTTTGCCCCATGCTGTGTGTGTCATGCACAAAGTCCGTATAGTTTTTGTATATTTTTAACTTGCGCAAAGACAAGTTTGAGGCGAATAGCAAGTGTTTTTGCGGCAACCGCGATGCCCAATTCGCGCCATTCAAATCGCCTTGCGCACGTTTGTGTCTATTGCGTCTTTACATTGACTTTCTACGTGATCTACTCGCACAAATCGTTAAGTTGGCCTTTAATTGTATGCCTCTTGATGCTGCGTACACACCACATGCGAAGCTTCACGTTCCTTAATCTAGATTACTTGTGGGATTTAACTGTGTGTATTTTCAACTCTCGCAAAGACACGTGTTCTTGCGGCAACCGCGATGCCCAATTCGCGCCATTCACATCACCTTGCGCGAGTTCGTGTCTATTCGCGTTTTTGCATTGACTTTGTATGTAACCTACTCGCGCAAATCGCGAGCAAAACTCATGATGCTGCGTACACACCAAACGCAACTCTAAATTACTCAAGGCCGGGATTTAACTTTTAACTGAATTTTTTGCTTGAGTTGAATATTTTCAACTTGCGCAATGACACGTTTGAGCGAATAGCGATTATTTCGTGGCAATCGCGCCACCAAATTTGCGTCATTTGCATCGCCCCACGCGAGTTTGCGTCTATTTGTGTCTTTGCATTGACTGTGTATGTAATCTACTTGCGCAAATCATTAAATTCGCGTTTGCCGTGTATGCTCCTTTACACGTTTAACCCAACAAGATAATCTTCACAAAATGAACTCAACTTTTATAAATTTTGAAGTCTAAATGCATTTAATAGAAATAAAAAGCTAAACTTAGGCTACAAGCGAACTACTCGTCTCAACGTCATCACCACAGCTCTTTTAAACTTTATTAAACATATTTAAAAACATGTTCCCTGATAATGAGAAAATATATTGGTCTTATGTTAACCCAAGATCTTATTTAAGGAGTTTAACCAAAACCCCCATTCAAAAAACCTATTGACTTTGGGACGATGGAACTCAAAGTGCAAAAATGCCAACTCGTTTTTGGGTTTTGCCTATAAAAATGCATATTAGGCACTGCATTGTGCCATATTCATAGTAATAGCAGTTCTCAATCTTGCTATATCTTTAAAAAATTTTAATTGTGAAAGCGGTCAAGGATTTATACAGTAAATATTTATATAATGTATTATATAAGTTAGAAATTAAGCATTTTTATTTTGGGTAAACTACTTCTGTTAAAACAGGCCACGTCTTCTCAAGGTTGGTAACCTGTAAAATTCGGTCATATGGGCGTAACCCAGCTTGGTCCGCAGGCCCATCGGGGCGGATCATGTTCACGTAAACGCCCTTCTCCAGCAGACCATCGGACACACTGAACCCAAAGTCTCTGGTGTCAGTGTCCTTCAGCAAACAGATCTGAAAAACGACAGAGAATGAAGATAAGTCTGGTAAAATTCACAACATCTAAAATGTTACTGTAAACCCTGGACGGTACCTTATGAAGCTCTAAAGGCTGGGAAGGACTCATGTCTTTCATCTCCTCCAGTCGAGCGGTGCTCTCTGAGGTCCTCTCCGGGCTCGATGTTAGAGCTTTGGTCTCAATTTCAATCTGTTTTTCACTAAGCTCACCTAAGCTCAATGTGCTACCCGACATCATAGTGGCCTGCAAACCACAAAACACATTCATTCGAAAGGCTTTGCTCTTTTCTATTACCAGCACAGTTTAGTGTTGATCTCTGATGATATTTTACCTCAAGCTCTCTGAGGATTTCTGACTGACCACAGGTCTCCAGGTCCTGAAGAGCTTGCGACCAATAGTTCTCCTGAGCTTCTGTGTTGTTGTTGTAACAGCGTGCGGGACTGACAGATCTGTGTCAATGCAAAGCAACCTGGGTAATGTCAGGCCTGGTGTAGTATTGGAAATGGAGTTTGTTTTCTCTATCTCTCTCTCTCTGATTGAAACAGTCACTGTAATAAATCTTATCAACTACAAAAAAAATGAATGTTTGCAGAAAGCGACATGGAAACCACGAGTTCGTAGTCTCAAATGAAAGGTGGATAAAAATGCGCAGAAAAGAAAAGAAGCAGAGGATGACGGCGAGCGGCCCGCAGATGATTAGTAAGGCAGACGAGACACAGAAAACCTGAGAAAAAAAGACAAGAGAAGAGGTGGAGTATATAGACAGCAGAAGCAAACAGACGTGTGGTTTACATACAAGACGAAATGTTAAATAAAAGCATTCAAACGTCCAAAATCCAGATCATAGTTCACCCCAGTTCACATCTCAAAAGAATACAAATAAGAAATTATATAAAGCTGACTGTAACATCTTTGGCATTGCCATGTCATTTTTATATCAATTAAACATCCTTACTATATTACAGTACATTTGGATCTTCCCCTGTTAATTTTTGGAAGGAGAGTTCACCCAAAAAACAAAAATTGTGTCATTTACTCACTCCCATGTTGTTTGTTCCCCAAAGTCTTTCTTTTTGCTTCAGAACACAAACGCAAATCTTTTTAAAAAAGGTGTTGTTTTGGGTTTTCTGGTTACTATGGGAGGCAGAAACCCTTTCGAGCTTCAGAAGGACCCAAAAGTGTTAAATTAAAAAAGGCCACTTGACTTGTCAAATATTTTAAGCATCCTGAAGACATTACTCCTAGACTTTTTTGTTATGGGTATTGCTGTTGTTTTAGTTTAGTGTTTTGAAGAACAAAGAAAGGTATTGGGGGATTAAACAACATGAGGGTAAGTAAATAATGCCCAAATATTTGGATTTGCGTGAACTATTCCTTTTAATAGTGACTTTCATTACTGTTATAATCGATTGTTATAGCATAAATTAAAAGGTACAACAAATAGTTTACAGTTTCAAAATAGAGAATGAGTTGGTTTGTATGTTACACTACTGGAATTCTTCAGTAACAGAATACAGTAATGTCACTGCACATAAAATGGCAAAATATTAATTTTAATTTTAATTCTGGGATGAAATATGATGTTCAATGTGCAGGTTTTTAAAAAAATTAATCCATACAGTTTACAAAGAGCACATAACATAAGAACATGATAGTCCAAGCGAAAGAATGTCTGCCATGCGATAGTATGTTAGTAACCAAAACTATAAAACATGCGCACAGCGATCTCATAGAAATCTGAAGTTAGCCTTTAAACTTTTTTGATTTTTGACCATCTAGTTCTTCTCCAGTATTTTGAACATAAATAATACATCCTAAACATCCTTAACCCAGCGTTGAGTCAAAAAGTATGAACCCAACCTGTAGGGCTGTAATTTAACACAGGGGTTTTCAAACTTTTTGATGGCAGGGACCCCCACATATGATGAACCTTTTCCTATGATATATATGCATATTTTTTATAAAGAAACATTTAAACTGTGTTAGATAAACAGTAATTCAGATATTATAAAGTTTTACAAAACTTTTACAAACTTAAAGCAACACTATGTAGTTTCCATGTAAAAATGACTTACAGCTCCCCCATGTGTTTGAAAAGCGCAACAGTGCCTGGTATCAGACACTCTTCTGCAGACAGGAGGAGGGGCGGGGCTGTGTTTCCTACCCTCCACCGCCACTTTCAAAGTGTGCTTGTAGCAGCTAGGAGGCTGCTCAGGTTGCAGCAACAGTACAGTTTGTCCAGTTAAAAGTTGTTCTATCACTGAAATTATTTTAGAGACATTATTTAAAGGTAAAAAAAACCTACATAGTGTTGCTTTAAAGGCAGGATAGGCAGAAATTATCTAAAAAAAACTTTACATATTTGTTTAAACTGTCTTTATATATCAATACATAAGTAAAATGTAAGTACTCTGAAAAAGAGAGTATAAAAATCGAGTGTCTGTAGACCTCTCACCACTGTTTTAAACAAAGCTTATTTGTGACCCGTCACGGAAACCAGGGACACAAGTCGGCAGCACAAGTTTCGAGAAAATGAGAAACAAAGTTTTTTTTTTCAAAATTTGTGATTTTCGTTTTATTGCAGAATCTGTTAGTTGAGATCACGAAGAAGCCTCTCCATGTTTGAGATAGCAGTTTATGTATATTTAAAAGCGTACATTTTGCGGTTAAAATATGCTTGTTTTCCGGAGATTCTAGCGTGCAGCGGGGGGCTTCATTGTCTGTGTGTATATTTACATACTGTATAAGCTTGTGTTTTCGCCTCCGCCCCCAAAGGGAACAGCGTGACTACTGAATAAGGATAGTTCGCCCAAAACTGAAAATAATGTCATTAATGACTTACCATTATGTCGTTCTAAACTCTGAAGACCTCCGTTCATCTTCGGAACACAGTTTAAGATGTTTTAACATTAGATTTAGTCCGAGAGCTTTCTGTCTCCTCCATTGAAAATCTATGTACGGTTTCCATGTCCAGAAAGGTAATAAAAACATTATCAAAGTAGTCCATGTGACATCAGTGGGTCAGTAAAATTGTGTTGATGCATCGAAAATACAGCTTGGTCCAAAAATAGCAAGAATTACGACTTTATTCAGCATTGTCTTCTCTTCCGGCTCGAGCGTGAAGTCACGTGACTGTAGTGACGTGGCTGCTCTGTCCCTTAGACATGTTTGCTGAGTTTTATTAATTTTTTCAAACTTACAGCGTAAGTGCCTCGTGCACGTTCAAATCAATCGGGTGTGCGCATGTGTGGACAGATCCCATAGCAACAGGGGTGGTGCCATGGTCGCGAGAGAGAGTGATAGTCGCGCAAGCTAATCATTTGTTTCGTCCCGAATGGAAATAATTAAGAGGTCGTGAGAGGTCTACAGACACTCGATTTTTGTACTCTCTTTTTCAGAGTACTTACATTTTAGTTATGTATTGGTATATAAAGACAGTTTAAACAAACTTGTAAAAAAGTTTTTTAGATAATTCCTGCCTATCCTGCCTTTAAATAATTGGCTACACAAAGATTTTTCCAAAATTTGCTTTGCCTTTTTTCTCTATATATTTTCTGCGGGTCACCAGACCTATAGGCTGGGGTTTAAACCCATTGTTGAGTAAATATGAACATTTTATGGCTAAATTAAACCCAGTGACTGTGTTTGTCCCTTTTTGAACAAATGCTGGGCTGAAAATAACACTGTATAAATGCAAACTATGACCCTAATTGTACTTTACTAAAATCTCACCCAGAATATATCCAATCTTCTTCAGCCAGCCTCCCATCATACATTGGGGTTCGGTGGGCGTGTCTTCTGGAGGTCAGTGGGCTCCTGTGATTGGTCTGTCTCCAATCATTAGGGTGAAGGGTGTAATCATTTGTCCTGTGGCTATAAACACCTAAAAAACAAGAGACTTTTGTTGGTTACAACATCTAGTTGCTTTTGACATAGTGACAATTCACCCAAAATGATGATATTGTGACCCCCCTACATATAACGTGTTCACACTTTTATACGCATACGCTTTTTTATTTTTGTGTGAACTATTCCCTTATTGACCTCAATAACAGACGACTCATGAGACACACATACTAATTCAGGCACAATCCTTTTCATTTGTGAAACCCGCCAACCCACTTGATTTCTATGTAAATTAGTTCATTAACCTTTGCTGACCTTATGTATAAATTCATTATCTAATGCGCTTACCTTGACTCCCATAACCAGCATCCATAGCTGAACTATCCCACGAGTCCATAGCTGAATCTAAACTGGGCGGTGTGGTCAGGCGAAGTTCAGAGTATTTGCCCCGTCTGAGAGAATCTGATTGGTCGTCCTCTGTGTCACTCACGCATGAGGTTGTCCTGGACGGGCTGCCCCCGTCTGACTCTAACAAAGCTGTTGCAAAATACCAATATGGGTCATGAGAGCATGGTAACATGCATTATTAATAAAAATACTTCTGTTATTGGAACGTATGCCTGCTCATTAAATTGTATGCTAACTGGTGAGCTTAACTTGCATTACGTCATTGTTTAACACTTACGATCAGAGCGTTTCTTGATCTTAAGTGTGACGGTTTCTCCAGCGGTCTGTAGTAGATGGATGGCCTCGCTCAGCGGTTTTCCCTTCAGACTCACGTTATTGATCGCCAACACACGATCACCAACATGAAGAGCACCAGTCCTGCACATACACACATGCAGATGTTTTTTATAATCTCATGCATTAGCATGATAATATAAGGGATTTATGAATGAATGTTTGCGTGCACCTGTGTGCGAGTCCGTTGCGGGTCAAACTGGAGATCAGAATGGGATTGAAGGGTTCTTCAGTGCCAGAAATGGTGATTCCAAGAGGACCCCCGTGCCTTCTTAGCTCCACAGTGAAGATGACCGAACCAGACGACTCTAATTCATCTACAACACACAGATGTTGAAATGTATTGACCATTAGGTGATATAAAGAAACAAGCGCACACCCATCGAGGAGCAACCTTCCGATCTCTCTGAAGGAAGTGATTTAAACTGCAATTCATCGACTGGCCGCTAGAGGCTCCAAAAGGAATACAATACGGCCGAAATGTTGTGATGACGTTAACATAAATTGCGACCTGCACGTGCTTGTCTGAAGCAACATGTATGCGGTGTAGATGTATTTAACTGCAAAAAGGCTCTAAAGTGCGCAGTTGTCTGTACACACAGAGGCACATGCGGTTGAATGTGTCCGGTCCAGACGTGATCCTCACAGTATGCCCTTCAAAGATCAGAACTCTTGGTGAGTAAACTTAAGAGAGAGTCGCGCAAATGTGTCTCATACTGTAGTCCATTAACATACATTTGCCGAATAAAGCAATAAAAACCACGTTACGTTTTTATGCTGCGCTGTTTGGGATTCGCCCTCGGTCTCTGTGTGCACGCGCGCTTAAGTGCCCTCAATAGTGCACACACGAGTAAGACGCAAACATTAAATCTTTCTATTATTGACAGGACACATATAAACAAAATTACAGTATTCTTTTTCTAATAAAAACATTTGTTTATGTCTTAAGTGTATGTATAGATTACAGTCAGAAACCAATCTGTGCTCATTTGGTCTTAAAGAGACAGTAACCTCAATTAACCTACTTAAGTCTGTGTCATTAATGTTAATTAAACAACCCAAGACAAAGAGAAAATCACTTCTGTAGCTTTAAAATTAATAATATGTTTAATTTATGCAGTGTTATGACTCGATTTCTGTACCTAATGCTAATGTTAGCCCTTATTAATGTGCAACTTTGTTCTTTTTTATAAATGTTTGCAATTTCTTTATTTGTTATTAGATTTTCCCCACCCCCTTTTTGGTGATCTGAAAAATAATCCAATCCGTGTCTCAAAAACTGTAATGTGATCCGAACCGGAGTTTTGTGATCCGTCACACACCCCTAGTAAAGTTTGTACACAGTGATAGCCATAAATGCATTTGTACTAATAATTGGCATAATAATTTATTTTGGTGTTGGGTTTTCGGCCTTGGTTTCCTCTTTTCCGTTTTTCAGTCTCGGCCAAGAATTTTCATTTCGGTGCTCCCTACGAGTCTTTACCCCTTTTCGGATATCCGCGAGTGATGCGCGGTGACGCGTGGCCAAGATGGCGACGAGAGGCACCACCTACTTTAAGCTTCAAAAACGATCCACTACGTCCATCTTTTTTTTACAGCCTATGACACACACACTTACCCAAGTTATCTTCATCTTTCTGAATGCGTAGTTTGACCATCCCCTCCGCCTGCTGGAGAACCATCATGGCCTCGTCCAATCCACAGTTATCCAGACGTACATTATCAATGGCCAATAATCGATCGCCAGGCTCCAAGGTTCCTATTCTACAAACACACAGATTTGATATACAGTATATCAGTGAGGACCATTGTTTGCATCCAAGGTTGGTGTTTTGTGAACGCAATGCATCAAATAGTTTAAAGCAAGACATTCTCCTCTTTTGTAAATTAAAACTTATGGGTCTTTTCTGTGCAGTCACATACCATTTTGTGTACGCATGTAGGTTAATTTCAAACCAAACCATCAATTCAACTCCAGACTAAGAAACATACCCTTTACTATTTTAACTTGTATATATGGTGTATTGTGTCGTATTGCAGGTGTACCTGTGTGCTATACTGCCTTTCTGTATCTCGGAGATGATCAGAGGTTTTCCTGGCTTCTTGCTGGCTTTAAAACATTGATATAAAATCTGTAAGTATCATTTGTAGCAACATGATGTTAGGTTATGAGAAATGAAACATTTTAAAGAGGCACTGCAATTACTAATTCAAGTTTAAACAGATAGCAGGAATGATTGGTGAATATTATTATAAAATAAACTAATGTCAGGCCAGACATTAGTTAGTATGTCCTGTACTATAAGCCAACAGTGCCCCCTACTGGCCCCCACTCACCACTAATAGTAATTCCCAGTTCCACTCCTCTTTTCTTGGGCATCTTCACCTGAAATGTACCACTGCTGGGGATAACCGATTCTGTGAGGATGACAAAATAACATCCAGAATTAAAGGAAAACACCACCGTTTTTCAATATTTTACTATGTTCTTACCTCAACTTAGACAAATTAATACATACCTATCTTTATTTCAATGCATGCACTTCATCTTTGTACAGCGCATTGTGAATGTGTTAGCATTTAGCCTAGCCCCATTAATTCCTTAGGATCCAAACAGGGATGAATTTAGAAGCCACTTCCATGTTTTCGCTATTTAAAGACTGTTACATGACTAAGTATGGTGGCACAAAATAAAACGTGGCAATTTTTTAAATGGATAAAAATGAGAATTATATTGTATGGCGGAAGAGCACTTAGTTTGCAGCACTTCCACCTTGGGTGCAGTAATCACTCTGAATGGGGCTAGGCTAAATGCTAACACATTTCACAACATGCTGTACAAAGATTAAGTGCACGCATTGAAAAAAAATAGGTATGCATTAATTTTGAGGTAAGAACATAGTAAAATATTGAAAACTGTGGTGTTTTCCTTTAAACATCACAAATCTGTCAAATTAATTTGAATGACTGATCTTCGTATTGACATGGTGCTGTACCTGCGACATCAAACTCCACCTCCAGCGTGACCTTATTGGCCAGCGCTGCATCTCTGAGAAGCTGATTGGCTTCTTCCAGTGTTCCGTCTTCAGTGGGAATTCCATTTATGGAAAGCAGTCTGTCTCCGACTTGTAACACCCCGCACCTGGAAATCAAACATATGGCACACGTGTAAATAAACACAAACCCATTCACATTATAGTGATAACAATGATGTCATAATCTAATATGCATAAAACTTTTTTTTATAGTTTATTAGGAACATTATGTAAATACAACCACATGCAGATGTATTTTTTGCTAAGATTGTGGCAATGCATTCTGGGTTTCCCCTCTCTCTGTGAAGGATACATGGGTGATTCTCACGAAACCATTGAAACACCACGGCACTAATGATTTTAGCTTTAAAATGTGTAATGTAGTAACATTAAAAGCATCAGAATTAACACAATACTGTGTCCTACCTTGCACAATGTTTGATTTCAACATAAGAATTTATAATTGGAAATTTTATCTCATTTTCTGCTGAAATTCTCATTACCGCAATGTGTCCGGCTGTGTTTGAACATGCGTTATGTTGTAATTTAATCAAATTAACACAAAAATATTAAGAAAAAAAATAAATGGATGTTTTGCTAGACTACTTTAGATGACAGAAAAAATATTTACTGAATATTCATGTATAATAATATTAAAGAAAAATTAGGAAAATGATGTGTCCATGCCTGATGTTCTCATCCTCCGCAACACTTTTTGAGAACAGTTTAAGCACACATACAGAATTTACAATTTTACATGGACCAGTTACTTCAAGATGGCTACCAGGTAAGATCATTTTTTTACAGTTAATTTGAAATATTGTCTTGTCAGAATGCTTACACGACATTTTGATTATCATTACCGCAACAGATGCTTATTAAATGTTAATTTAATTAATAGAAGCATAATACTTTGATTTTAAATGCATGTGCAGAATCTCCAAATTATGTTCTTTCAGGTTTATCATGTCATTTTGAAAATATGTCAGTGTTGATGTTTTCTGACTGTTGCGGTAATGAGATTTTTTAGGACTAACTTTTAAAATTATGTTACAGAAAGTGTTAAATGATAAGTAAAAGTTTTTAAATTAATGTTCCCATTTACTCCAGACTTTGTTTTTCAATGTCTGGTGGAAAAAAAAGTAAATTTAAGCAATTTTTACATTTTCATGCTTGACATTTTTAAAACCAAGTTTTCGTGAGAATCACCCACATGCAACTAGGTATCTTGGTAGGCAGAAAATCTCTAAAAACCCTGCCTCTGTTTGTTTTCAAACAAAGTAATTAACAGTGAGCCATCAACTAAACTTAAATCAACATATATCAACATAAACCTTTTTCATAAGCGCCAGTGCTTATGTTTTGATAAACGCTGCAGGTTGCAAACATGTGACTTTTACGTCAGTTGCATGAAGTCGGCGACCCTGAACTAAACTGTCACAGGTGATCTTGGTTTAGTGTCAGACAGGAGCAGACATGTGTGTGTTTTTGTGTGTATGTGTGTACACATCTATCCACAGGCTCTGAATGTACAGGACAATAGTGTCAGCGTGCATCACGTCTCAGTGAATCCGTACCTCTCAGCAGGTGTGTCAGGCTCTATAAAGCGGATACAGGCGGGCGCTGACAGCGGCTCTGTAGCAAACACACCTCCCTGTAACTGAAGCCCGAACCCGATGAGAGGATCTCCTCTGAGAATCACCTCATTGGTCTCTATATGCACAACCTGACCACCAGCACCCACTGTACTCGATGCCAGAGACACTGATATGAGAGAGAGAGCAATGAGATATTTGCAAAACAGTTTAGTTGATCAATATTTATTTTAATAATCTGAATAAACCATTATCATAGTTAAACATCTTAAACGTGAGCCGTCCATGCAACCTGCCCAAATAATAGAGAATGTGCAATCTCAAGTTTGCATTAATCTACTATCTTATAATGCTTACGAGTGGCAAAACACAAATGCATTGTTGACTCACATGAGCTCTTGTGATCTTTTCTCTTGTTTCTCCTCTTTGTGACTGTAGAGCGAGGGCTGGAGGGGTAGGAGGGCAGGGTACTGCTCTGAAACGTGTTGGGGTATGTTGATGGGGTCCCGCTGTTGTAACTGTGAAAGCCAGATGTATTTGTGGAGATACCAGATGTCACCGCTGGAGAAGAAAGAAGACGTAAGACCTACAGACAATTTAACCAACAAACAGTGCCTGACTACTAATGTCTAATCGTATAATATACGCTTGGGTACTAGCCTAGTGTGCAGTACACTGAATACTGTATTTCTTATTTAAAACAGTATGCAAGGACAAATGTTTTACATTGCAATGGTTATGTAGGGATATGAGTGCAGATTAACTGTCCCACGAGTCCCGACTTTTTGCACGAGCCTGCATGTTTTTAACAAATCGATAAAGCATTTGGCAAAATGACAAAGAACGGCAATTTGCAAATGGGTTTTTAAAATTCAATTTAAAAGGGCACTTAAAATGATCAAATGCATTATATTGTTGTATTTAAGTCTTTTAAAACATAATATAAATAAACAGTTTTAATTGGTCCATTTAACTCTTGTGGTCCAGTTTTATGGCAATCCATATTTCCTCTATTATCCACTAGGTGGCGATCTTACACACCTTATAAAACACTTAAGCATCCACTGATCCAAAACCAGTAAAAAGTGTATGTTTTGATCATCGTTCTGAATCTGATCTCTAACAAAAGTCCTTTACAAAAATGCAATTATCTCAGATTTTTGCTTAAAATTTTATATTTTTAAAGAAATCTACCCTATTTAAGAGATGATAAAAAGAGAACAAATGAAGATAGGATGAGGGTTTGTTTTTTCATTTGATATATTTAATGTTTATATATTTAAAGAAGAAATATTTCTGGAAGGTATTCATCTTTTGTGAAAATCATAAAAAATGCTGCCGCTGACTGGCAACTTTTAAAAAAAACATTGGCAGGAAAGAGTTAAAAAGTTATTTGTTTATTAACAATTACTAAATTGATTAACCTTTCCTTCATTTTATCAGCACTCATCTTCCACCATATACGACATCCAGTTATAATCATAAAAATTATTTTTGTTATCCCTCTTTAATCAAAATTTGGATTTAAATGCATTGGAATACATCATTGCATTGTAAAACAAAAATACACATCATTTTTGTTAAATCAACATATATTTTTGTTACTTTAACTAAAAAAAAACAATTTCAACTTGATTTTATAAGTTATGTCAACTTATCATAAGCCAAAACATAAAATAGTAGGTTGCATTGACTTGCAAAATATCTGACTTTTACATCTAACACACATTTATAGACTAATACACACTGTATATTACACACAGACACACAATAGTCACTCACATCGGCAGTGTGATGGCGTCGGGGTGGTGTGACTCCATGCTGAAGGGGATTTTTGGAAGGGTGGAGGAACGCTGACATAGTTCTCACCAGAATCCCACGGACGGTTACTGCTCTTCTGAACACGTACTGCAGGTACCAAACACAAACATAGTAACTAAATTAGTCTTGCTAAAAACAAGCTTATAATCCAGCACTCAGTCTTCATTATTTCAAACAGTATTGAATTTTCATACTGACTGATGATTGAAATTCAAAGACTGAACATTGTTGACGTGCTTCGTTCACTCTTTATACACAATGCACATTTATTGCTTCTCATTCTTACATTTCCTGGCCAGCATTAATAAAGTTGTGAGCAGTGGAGGATACATTTTAAGTCTTTCTTTTAACAAATGTTAGGAAACAAACGCAAAAGATTAGAATCATTGTTTGGAAAGCAGACAAAGACAGATCCTTCTATCACACGGCTCTGATACTAATCAATCTTGATTAAACACACCCGCCGATCATGCTTGTTAGAACAAGCCACACCCATCAGAACAAACCACACCCATCAGAACATGCCACAACTATCAGAACAAGCCACACCCATCAGAACAAACCACACCCATCAGTACAAGTCACATCCATCAGGACATCTAGGATATTTATATATTTTGTATTGCTCCGGTTTCTTTTCTAGTGGCCGACAATGATGGTCTCAAATAATTAAATATTACTTTTACGAAATGACAAAGAAATCTACCAGAAACCCATAAAAAAATTATCTGGCCAAAAATATGTTAAAAGTATGTTTAGGGGCAACAAATTCATTTCTAATTTTACAATCCGTACAGCAAAAACTATATTTTCTTGGCCAAAATATAAAGGTTTGTATAAAATGTATAAAAAAAATAAAATGTATAAGTATTTATAAAATATAAGATTATTTTTTAGTATATTTTTCATAATTAATTTTTATCTTTTCAAACCTGTTATGTTCACAGGTCTGTAACATACAAAACTTTTTTTTCAATGTGACGTGAATATAAATGCTTTAAAATAAATAAATACATTTATTTATTTAACCTCCTAAGACCTAAATTTTTTTGTTGTTTGCACCATAATACTTAATTCTGTGTAACAATTACACTGCTTCATGTTCAATGACAAATATTTGGTTACTATATTTATTGGTTTTTCTCCTAACCCCAAAATAGCTGGAAGAAATCTAAAAAAAGACAAACCAAAGCTCGGGTCTTATATTTCAAAATATACAAAAATTGGTTTAAAATACATCTTTGTAAACATTTTGAAATATATTTCAGTACATATTTTTTTGGCAATTTATAAAATATTATAAAATATATTTAAAATTATATTAGAATTTTTTTTGCCATATGGGAGGGGCTACCTGCTTACATAACATATAAAAAAGCAAGCAGTATTTAGTGTACATTGTGTAGTAAGCATTCTGAACAGGGCCTCGATTTCCATTTCTGCCATTTATAATCCATGTGCATGAAAAATAAACCCATATATGAGATTACACCCAATGCTGCAAGACGATGTACAAATCATTTTACTATTCATATAGCAATGCTGGAAAATCCAATGATACAGTTAGAATATAGATTTCTGGTAACATAATGAAGACTCAGAGCTGGCATACAGAAGAATTGTGTTTGTTTGTGTGTGTGTTTGATCTCAAGTCTGTAGGGTAGAGGAAGTCTTGCCTACAGCACATTGCATATTAAAATGACTCATGATACATGTAATAAAGTGGCCCGAAGCTGATTACTAACAACCAATATAAACCCAACATGGCACACATAAAGGTCAGAGAGATAGAAAGCAAGAGATGACAGAGAGAAAGAGAGGAAGATCTTGCAGCTGTAAATTAACAGATATGAATTGAATTCAAATTGTAAATATGGAGTAGAAACAAAAACAGGATCAAGAAATCATATATTGGATATACGGTAATGCACATCTATCTCATGAAAAACTTTATGTACCACTGTATCGCATACTGTCCAGAATACACAGAAAAAAGTGCATTAATCCATAAAATGTTAAGATAATATTTAATAAATGTATTTTTTTTTAATATTTTAAAGGTAAATGTAAGATAAATGTTTCAAAAAGTAGGATGCTACATTGCTGTCATTAGTGTACAGACAATATTTGTGGGTATTATCTGTTACTGTACTTCTGCATGTATGGATGTAACAGACAATGTGTGCACAGACCTGTATCATGCACAGGTATGATGTGTTGAGAGGGCAAAATTTCTAGTTTGGTGAGGTCAGAAGAGCTTGACAGGAGTTGTTGTGCCTCCATCAGTGAGCAGTGCTCTGTACTCATGCCATCTATGGCCAGCAGAATATCACCGACATGCAAAGCACCACACCTGAGAGAGAGCGACAGGTGACAGACAGAAAGAGAACAGAGAAGAGAAAAAGATATATCATGTGATAACAAAAGTGAGAAAGTCGTGTATAAGGAGCAAAGCGAGAAACCGTCTGTGAGTCAACAGATGGGAAGGTGTGATAAGAAAAATCTGAGGCGTTAAAGACATAGCAAGAGACAGCTAAACGTACTGTTCATTTTTACTGTAAAGGCCAACAGACAGAAAACAGGGCGGCTAGTGACCCCAATATATAGTGGGGTTCAAAATTTCATGTGAATGCATGATTCTGATTCCTTACATAACCATCGATTAACTGTAGTAATCATAGTTTTTGGGTTTTAAATGTAGCAAAACCATGGCTAATTGTCAAGATTAGCTGCGTTTCCATCAAAGATTTGCGGAAAACTTTAGCGTTACTTTCTGAATGTCGACAAAAAACTATTGCGAAATGACGACACTTCCATTAATTGGTGTTATGCAACTAAAACATAATTTTGATGTCTCGCAATAAATCATTCCAAACACCATGCCGTCAGATTTGTTTGACTTCATACGGTGCCGCACAAACCGACATGCAGATGACATCAAAATTGTGGTATCTACCACACCTCCTCTGGCCCTTTCCTAAATGGCACACTCCCGCCTTGTGGTCCTCCTCAGAGTCCACACTTTGATGACATTATGTATTGCAGACTTTAGGGACCCCTGATGCCAGTCCACGTGGGTGCACCGGAGTCATATTTTGGGACAGACTTGACCTTCACGCCAGAAATAGAAGTTGCCCGTCAGTGTGAACTCCTCCCTTCTGTCGTCTGATTGGTCTGATTGCTCTTTCGCAAGGACTTCTGGTTTGGTAAAGTGTGTGAAGCCTGCTGCAGTGCGGGCTTCGCCGAAGACAGCATCAAGGGGGCGCTGATGAGCACACTTCCACGTGTAAAAATATGGGACACACTACAGACTCGTAGACTAAGCGAGCCCACGCAATTTAAGGCCATGAGGCCATTTGGGACAGGACCCCTGTCTTGTCTTTCAATCAAACATACTGTGGCAAATTTAAAGAATGATCATGAGACTTTTACGTACGTCAGGTGACCTGTAAATGCGAAGAAAAAAAAACTTTTCCATTGCAGTTTCGCAAGATATTCCTTGTTCGAAGTCTTTAAAAAACCACCTCATCCAAATCCCCCTTCTTTTGCGATTTGCAATTGGATGCATTTTTTTATTTGCTAATTCAATTTGCGCAATTTAAAGGGGAACGCAGATATTGTTTCATCTTGTGTTTAATAAATGCAAGGAAATACTTTTTTGACACAAAACCTCTGTAGCTGTCAGTATATTTTGGAACTGATGCAATAACCACCAGTCCAATATAATTTAACACATTTTTTACTCATTTGAATCAATTTGATTTGTTGTATTAGCTAGAGAAATATGATTTTAAAATAAATAGGAAATATGAATTTAGGGCAACACTATTTTCAGTGTTACAGTTGTAGGGTTGTGTTTGTGCTGGTCATCAAGTCCAGTATGGTTGTGTTTCGATGTCTGTTTGTTCATGCATGTATAATCGTTGTTTTGCACTGCAGGTATTTGTCCTCCTCACCTGTCTGCAATACTAGCAGGTTTGATTTTCTGGATGGTGATGACCTGTTTGTTCCTGTAGGTGGAGATAGTGAGACTGAGTCCCAGTACTGAACCTGTGGAGCGAGAGATCTCCACCTGCAACGGCCCTGAAGACTTCTGTACTGAATCTGACATCAGGCCGAAACCACATACAGAAGCAAAGGAAAAGAAATGCACAGGCAAAGAAAACAAAATATGGATTAGAATAATTATTATATCATAAAAACAAGAGCAGAAAATTGATTTAGGGTTCTCACTTTTGTCTCTACATACTAAAAAGAGAACTGCATTGACCTACAGCATGAAAGCAGACCTATACAATAAATATGGAATACTTTTATTTTTTTTTAGTATATTTTTACTTTTATAAACATTTTATTTGACATGCTTTATGTTTTAAATCTTTGCCCAGTTTGAGTCAAGACTTGAAATAATAACAGTAGACAGAAGTGAGATTATAAAAGGATTTTCCCAGAGGAGTCCATTAAATCTCATTGCTGTCTAGGTGAAACAAATAAGATATAATAGAGATCTCATGGCAATTCGTCTTTCCTATGGGATCCTAGCAGGCAAGCAATACGTTTCTTCTCTAATTAAGGCCTCGTGAGAGTCTCTGTGCATACAAGCATGTTGTGTTTGCATGCACGTGCGCGTCTGCTCACCCATGACGGCGATGTCGTACTCGATGAGGAAGAAAGCCTCGTGGCTGCTCTGCATGATCAGGGTCAAAGCGTCAGCATGTTTCTGTCGGTTCAGAGCAACTCCGTTCACACTCAACACACGGTCGCCTGGTCGCAGGGTTCCCTCCCTGACAGACAGACAGACAGGTTGAGAGACATTAACAGGAAAAGACGGTGAATGGATTAATTCTGCACAAATGCTGTAAATAAAAGCGCCACCAAGTCATGTTGCATTACTATGCAAATATGCATAAAACAGTTTTTTGAAAAGTGTACCTGGACGCGGCATACGTGTATACTACAGTGAGCCTGTCCCCAAAATCTGAAATCTCACATCATATTTGTGTGCACCTTTCCGGCTCTATCCTACATACACTTCTAATGTCATCAGACTATGCTAAAGTAAGCATGTGTGCCTCCAAAACTACAAACACACACAAAACCACTTTATATCATATAAATAACAACACAAAACTGCATTGTATCAAAGTATAAACAAAAGCATAATTTTTTTTTTTTTCATCAATCTGCATGACATGACTGTCTGGATAAATGTTGTGCAATGTGCACACAAACACAAACGTACTGAGTCATAGTCTCCCTGTCCGCTGGTCCTCCAGGCCTGACGTAGGTCACCACTAAAGGTCGAGCCTTATGCCAGTCCTCATGGAAACCTCCTAAAAACAAGTAAAACACACCTGACATGCACACCTGATCCCCTTAGTTGTAACACACAACTCAACACACATTTACATACATACACGTTACACCACATCCCTTGAGAGGAACATCACAGACAACACAATGGTGATGTTGAATTTTTGATTAATAAATACTTTTAAAACCATTTTCAGAGATTTTTTAATGCAGTATTTTGGTTTCAAGACTAAATTGACTCTTTGGGGCATTCAAGCTATATCGGAAGAATCTTATTTATGAGATGAACACCACCACGAGAGGAAAACTCGAGATTTATGAGTGGTCAGGCTGTTAAATTTCCACCAAAATAAGTTGTCTGCACAGACAAAATGATAGCATTGCAATGTAACATTAATATGTAACATTACCTTGTACTGTGGCTTCAAAAATTTATTAAAAACATAAAAGCAAACCACCCTTTGTGCATTCTTTGCTCTTCATTCTTGCCAAATCTTGAATTTTTGTGCAATTCATCAAAAGAAGGTACAACGGCATCTTGCACAGACGAAAGTGACAAACGCACCTGACTTTGAAATAAACACGATTGACCGGCTTGTAAATACAAACAACCAAGGACGACTTGAACACAACATGTAAACAGCTTATGTGGCATGCTGTCTCTCACAAAGAACACAAAATTTTCATAGTCTCTTAAAATTGACTGTGTATGTGTTACTGTGTTTTGGTTTGGTTTTACAAACTAAGGAGAGTGTCAAAATTATTGACCAATCTTTAGTATGTCACAGATCTTTAGTATGTTATTGTTAATAGATCTTAACAGTAATATCATTTCATTTAATTCAAATTTATTTCTTTAATGCTTTTTACATTTTTGCCTGGTATTATTTTCATTTTTTTCATAAGATTGGGATACTAACCATGTTTGTAGTTTTATAATCAAACCATTATGTTCAAATTGCTATTAAGAAATTTAAGTTTTTAGATTTCACATGGGGTCCTCCAGAAAGTCCAAGGGGTCCCCAAAAATTTCATAGGAAAAAGACAAAGTAATTAATTTGTAAAAGTGTACTATCTGACATTTATTATTTATGTAGCCAAACAATGTGTAATTGTTTCTTCATGCAAAAAATAAAATTATTATTATTATATAAAATGTCTGTATAAATGGATATATATTTTTAGGAAAGTGGTCCCTCGCAAAGAGTTCATCATATTTGGGGGTCCTTGCCATCATTGTCAACTTGATATGATGAAAATATGATAAAATACGTCAAGTTTGAAATCTCCTGGTTTAGGGGATCCTGTCTTTCAAATCTCAGTTTTAAGGTCTTTAGTTTGATGATTCATTACCTCTCAGAACGAAACCAAAGCTGTTGCCCTCTTTCTCCACGCGCACTTCGATCGTTTTTGAGATGACACTGCATGGATTGCTGGGAGCTAAACACACAAAGAAGAGTCGGTGTTATTCCCACAGCATGAATCAACAGACTAAAACCAAAACATATGTACTTAACAAACATGTTCATATCACATAAACATCACATAACGGGTAGATTTAATACACATTACACACCTGTTTAAAAGAGCAGCATCACTAGTCACCAACCCATACCATAGTAAACTACACCAACATGCTTTATTAACTTGACCAGCATAAACAAACACTGACATTTATTCTGGTCTTTGCAGCAGGGTGATAAATAAAATAAGATTATGGATGGAGATGAAGGTGAATATAGATGCAGAGTTTGTATTCGTACCAAATGGAGGAAGCTCGTACTCCACCTCCAGCACCACGCGCTCACCGATGTTCTTCAGCATGCTGATAATCTCATCATGTCTCAGTTTGGACAGGTTTATCCCATTGACTGATTTTATGTAGTCACCAACATTGAGCTGGTCACTCCTGAAACACATACATGAATATAAAAAAGATATATAAAAACTAAATGTATCTCTTACGCAATATCAAAATGTAATATCATATTTGTGGTGATAAAAGAATATATAATATTTATAGCAGGTTTCTGACCCATACTAAAAATACAGTTTGTATATGTGTACTGTATGCATCCACATACAGTAAATATAGCTACAGCTGTGTATTATTAAGATTCTGTGACCATGTTTCATACACAGAGCACATGACATGTCAACATGACATTGTGAGAATATCTGCTGTAAAAAAGATGTGGTGGCTTGATGTGGAAGTGGTTGTGCTGCAGATACCTGGTTTGTGTGTGTGCGTGTGTGCATGCGTGTGTTTGATGAAAACAGAAATGACTCCTCGTGTAGTGTTTGTAGAAGCTAATTTAAGCTGCTGCTGTCATCCAGCAGTCGGATTTTGCCTGTAAGCACCGTGTTAACATATACAGCGAACACCACACACTCAATACCAACACAATAACAAGACACTAAACTTGTTAATTTACACACGAGGGCATAACTTAAGGCAAAATGAAAATATTCACACTGTGAATCACATTGTGAGGTCGCACATTTGTGGGTTTGTTTAAAGAGCACCTATCGTCTGATTCACGTTTTTACATTTCCTTTGGTATGTAAGTGTGTATTAGTACATGTTATGAAATGCAAAAGGTACAAACCCCAAAGTAAACAATGATGCGATTATGAGTTTCTTGTAGGGATCGGCACGAGTACTAGATGGCTCGAGTACTCGAACGTGGCATCGATGATCGATCACGAAAACGATGATCATGTGGGTTTATTTATTTATTTATTGTGGATATGGCGGCATTTGGATGTCTGGTTAGCGTTACAAGCGCATGTGGAAGTAAAGACTGGGTCTGGAGATGCGTGTTTGACGTCGTGTCGAGCTTCGCATACCGACGTATGACATCAGTAACATTGTTCTGTCATAGTTTCTTCAAATTAAGTTTTATTTGAGTGTTTTTAATAAAAATATTTTCATTTTCACCATGAGGTGTACGCCCCGCCCCTTTGATTGACCCGCCCCCAGTTAATCGAGTACTCGTTCTTCAGACCTATGGATTAATCGAAATGAAAAAATGACATAAATGCACATCCCTAGTTTCTTGGACTTCAAAATACACACGGATTGTAGGCAACAGTTTTTCTTCCTGGGATTGGGGATGTAGACAAAACAGACATTATCCTAATTCATCCCACTTAGGACTCACAACCTGTAAGTTAACTCCTGTCAGCATTGTATTGTGAGCGAATCTTTCAAACATGGTAAGTAGCGTCACATTTCCGGCTGACGTCAGAGGTATTCAGACCAATCACAACGTACAGATTAGCTGGCTAATCAGGGACACAGAGCTTTTCAAATCGATGAGTTTTGTACAAAATCAATGCTTTTGAGGAAAGCAGGATATCTGGAGCTACAAAAATGTACGTTATGTGGAAAATAATGTGTTTTTTAACCATAAACCACGCGAACATATTGTATTATACCAAAATATGAATCCACTTGAAAACATAGAACTCTATATAAACTTAATCAAATCTAAACTGTTACCTCGTAAACATGTCTAATACTTTTCAACAAATATTTTCGGAGTTTCTAGACTTCCTAGAGTTTTAAGTCGTAAAGTAAGATTAATATGTTAGGAAATTAAGCGCATGGCTCGGTTGGCTACAGTTTAATGATCGAGCGCTCCCGAGCTCACATTTTTCTCATGTAAATTTGTGGTGAAAAATGGAAATGCAGCGAGCCCTAATAGAGAGCCATATGGGCAGATTTGACGTTACGTGAACGTAGACAATACTTTTATCATTACCCATAAGCAAAGTGCATATTAGTCGGCGATGACAACGTTAGTGCGGCTAATTCTTATAGTTGTCTCTTAGCTTGGCTGTCTGGTTGTAGTAAACGGAATAAAGTGTTTTTATTCCCATGCTTGGCACTTATCTGAAAAAGCTAAAACCAAATTAATTAGCACCTAAATTTATAGTCAGGAGCCGCTACTGGTTATTAGGTAGGATTCTCAACCCATACTTTTGAACAGGACTTGTTTTTATCCATTTGGGATAGGTCTGTTATTGGTGGTTTTGATAAGAAGAGTATCAGGATAATATGATTTAATTAACCTGTCCACAAAATAATGTTTGTATTTCAGGCCGCACTAACATGAACATCCTTTCTGCAGATGCCTACAGGACCATTCAACTATAATATCACTCATCTGTGTGTGTGCACGTGTGTGTGGTAGAGAGAGAGAGAGAGAGAGAGAGAGAGAGAGAGAGAGAGAGAGAGAGAGAAAAAGAGAGACTATAAGAAGTTGATGTGCTTCCTGAGGTGTCGTACATAAACAATCTGAACAACGAGATTCCCCTAACACTACACACCAGGGCTTTCACAATTATTAAATAATCATCTGATCGAGGTTATTTGACCTAACCGCAGTTATTTCAGAAAACCACAATTGCTGTGCACCTTGAGAAGACACAAATGGGATTGTAGTATCTGCAGCAGCTATACATCCAGCATCACTTCATATTTTAGGTTTAGTTAAGGTGCTCAGTTAAGTCTTTTCTGTTATTGTCACTTTATAGTGATTGTTAATTTTCACATTTCAAGATAAAATGTATTTTTGGAATAAACTACTTTTAAAAAAGCTGTATGTAGACTGTACGCAATAAAAAAATACTTTAACATATATGTAGATATTTAGGAAAGATGCTAAGATCAGGTATATGTTTCTCTGAAAAAAAATGCTGAAGGCAGTTATTCTCTTTATAAAATGGACCCAGGGCCGGCCCGAGGCATAAGCGAACTAAGCAGCCGCTTGGGGCCCTGTGGCCACCACGGGGCCCTCAATCGTTTTTTTTACAATAAAATAACTTAAACAACTAATATAAATGAATGAAGAATGAATACAAATGAATAAATGAATAATTCAAGACAAAATAATCTGGTTTGCAGACAACTAGATAGCGTTAAAGACTCATGCGCAATATAGGCACCTAGCGTGCATTGACAATTCGCGCCGGTGTGCAAGTGCGCGTAACTGTAATAAATGATAAGCCATGTCACAGAAAAGTATGTATCCCTCTGTTGCCGAAAAGAGAAAGAAGAAAAGGACATTGCGGATTAATATGCAAATTTAAATAGGGAAAGTTTATCATTTCACGTGTTTAAAGGGCTTGCAAATGTTAACATTTCAAGTGATTTTAAACCATTTAACCCGCAAAAAGACGCCAAAGTAAGAAGCTTTCTGGACACACATGCGTTTGTATGTTATGATTCATTTAGTTTGATTTCTGTACCTAATGCAAATTTTAGCCCTTACTTAATGTGCAACTTTGTTCTTTTAATAAATGTTTGTAATTTCTTAATTTTTTAATAAAAAAAATGGTGATGGGGGCCCCCAAACAAATTCTGCTTAGGGCCCCTAAGATGCTCGGGCCGGCACTGAATGGACCTCAGAATGTCTGTTTTTGTTTTGTGATCCTGCCCACTGCTAATTTACCCAATAGTGTATTGCGACAGCTTGGTTGCCAGTAAAATGATGATTGTTTCGCTAGATAAGACCTCTATGCCTTGGTTGGGATAATTTAGAGCCCTTTGAAGCTGCATTAAAACTGCTGCAAATTCCACTATATAGAGAAAAATCTGAGAATGTTTTTCTTAAAAAACGTAATTTCTTTTTGACTAAACAAAGAGAGACATAAACATCTTGGATGACATGGGGGTACGTAAATGATCAGCATTTTTTAAGAAAGCAGAGTAATCTTTTAACAAAACTATGAGCAAAATGATTTTGATAAACCCATTGCAAGGGTTTATGATAAAAAAATGCTTACGTTTGCTAGATACTCGCTTAATTTCATGTTTAATCAGAGTTTACTGTTAAAGGGACAATAAGTAGGATTTACCCCATCTAGTGGTGAAATTGTATTTTGCATTCAAACGAATAGTGCTCTCTAGCGCCTCGCTTATCCAAATGCGCGTTGCAACTACGGTAGCCGTTATGTAATCACTAATCTCCTTGTCCGTTTCAGCTGGTTCACGTGTTCTGAATGAAAACGCGTTGCGGTAGGCTAGTGCTTTTTGTCCTCTCTGCTATTATAGTTTATTAATACGGCGGAGCGACATGGAGGCCTTCTTGGACTAGTTACCCGTTCAATGTAAGTAAAGAGAAGAAATTCTAAGCTTACAAAGAAAAGTCAGATCACTGGCAGAGGTCATTTGACACCAACAAGGACATATTTATGAATAAAGACATTGATTTTGATTAATAAAACACTTAAAGGTGCCGTGTGTAAATTTTAGTGGTATCTAGTGGTGAGGTTGTGAATTGCAACCAACGGCTCCGTTCACTGCTCACCCCTCGCTTTTGAAACGCATAGAGAAGCTATAGACACCACTGGACAAACAAGTCATCTTTGGAGACAACTTAGTAAAAAAAGTTTGTCCATTAAGGGCTTCTGTAGAAACATTGTGGCACAAAATGGCGACTTTCATGTTAGGTGACCCTCAATATGTAGATAAAAACGTCTCATTCTGTGGTAATAAAAACATAACGATTCATTATGAAAGGTCTTTATACACCCCTGATAATATAGTTTTGTATATTATTTTGCATTTCTGTCAAGGGATCCTTCTAAAAATTACACACTGCACCTTTAAAACCCTACTTACTGTCCCTTTAAATAAGTGTCTTGCGAGACGTAACCCTTTTGACACGTAAGCAGCAGGCACTTATTTTGACAAAACATGTGATGCACATGGGTTCACATGATGCACCGAACACATATTTTGACTTGGCGAGCCACACACAACACATATGAACACATATTTTGTTTTGTGAGGAGGCACCGGCCGCCACTGTTACATGTTACAACATGTTTTTGAGCTACCAATCTTATCATCATTGATTACACAAAAAAAAAGAAATATTAAAAGATATCTTTAGACTCAAACAGCTTAAAAGGTTCTTCATAATGATGCCATTGAATAACCATTGTTGGTTCCTCAAAGAACCATTCAGTCACAAGTTCTTATAAGAACCTTTCATACCTTTTTATAATTTAAAGACACTTTGTTACTACAAAAGATGTTAATGGTTATTTATTTTTGGAACCATTCAACAAAAAACGGCATCATGAAGCACCATTATTTTTTATGGGGTGGTTTCCTGGACAGGGATTAGACTAGTCCTAGACTAAAATAAATGTAAGAGCTGTCTAAACTGAAAACAATTTGCACTGACATATCTTAAAATACATCAGTGCCCTTTGTTTTGCCTCAAAATGCACGCCAGTAATGTTTTTAGTAAGGCATGTTTTTTAAAACTAGTTATATTTCCTAATCAAACTAAGGCCTAGTCCTGGTTTAAGATAATCCCTGTCTGGGAAACCACCCAGAAGAGTATAATCTCTGTTTCTTGGCCAAAATCTGCTATCAAAAGTTATTATATTTATTCAGTGTGAATGTCTCTCAACAAATTCTTCCCTGTCCAAATAAACTGAGCTACTCATCTCCACATTTTATTTTATTCCTTTTATAAAAGCTTATTTTAGGAAATTGCGAACGAAACCGTGAGCATCCTCTGAGGAATAAAAATGTCTTTCCAGTCAACAGATCATGTCAAACATGACTGTATCTCACCGGGCTGCAAGACCTCCAGGTCTCAGGTTTGACACTCTTGGCTTGCCGTCCTTGTCACATCCTCCAGAGATGGTGAGGCCGAGACTACTGCCCTCTTTTTTAATCAGTTCCACAGTCGTCACACCTCTCTGCTCGTCTAAGTACACAAAATGCACACAAAAAGCATCAGCACATTGACTCTGCAGCAGCTATTTCAATCGTGTGCATCTGTCTTGCATTTTCTATAAAGCAAATGGTAGTACAATAGCAGACTGTTTTGTGGTGTTTTTAAGATACATTATGGGAGTCACAATATGTCCATTTAATGCTCAAATGTGATGTACTGTAATTGTCATTTTTCTAATGCTGCCTAATGATTAGTCACGAATATTGGTTTGCAGAATAAAAGTTTTTGTTTACATAATTATTATACACAGTACATCAACAAATATTATGTATATATATAAATAAAAACACATGTAAGTATCATTTAAAAGAAACAATATATTGATTTAATACATATTTTTATTTATATATGATATACAAATGTTTCTACACATGCAAATATTTCTTAAATATATACATGCATGTGTGTGCATTTATATTCATAATTATTATACACATTACACACACATTTAATATGTGAACAGAAACTTTTATTCTGCAAATGATTAGTCGTGACTAATCGTTAGGCAGCTCTAAAAAAAATTTAATTACCACAATTACTTACCTGTGCAAATAATTTTTACAAAAAATATGTGTTTATTTTTACTTGTAATAATAAAGACCACATTACATTAAATTCACATGTACAAAGTAAACCATACCATAATAATTTTAACAGAATGAAAACAAATGTGTTTTTGTTTTAAAGGTGCCATAGAATGTAAAACTGTATTTACCTAGACATAGATGAACAATAAGAGTTCTGTACATGGTAATGACATATCGTGAGACAATTGTTTCCTCCTTTTTATGTAAACTTTGTGCATGCAAAAGACCGACGGAAAACAGACCAATCTCAACATAACACCAACTTTGACGTTACAGTCGAGATGTACACCCCCAACAATAAATTACACATTAAATGAATTACAATGTTGTTACAATGCTAAAAACTGTGACTGCTCAGTTAGCGCTACATGCTAGTTAATGCTATATGCCAGCGTTTAGCCTGAAGTTCTACTATTGAGGTTACAGTTACGTTTTGCAGGTCCAACTTACCACTCAGAAATGTCTAATTTCCAATCTCCGAAAATTGTTTATTCGTCAAAATCTGTATCTTTGTCTGATACAGACTCAAAAATAATGCCTGTTTGCACACACAAAGAACTGAGAGGAGCTGCTCTGAGAAACAGCCAATCAGAGCAGAGCTCAACATTATTATTCATGACCCTTCCAAATAAGGTAATAATAGACCATTTCATTCTAAAGGTAAAACTTAGGGTTGCAAATGGACATTTAAAAAAAATATTTTTGCACTTAATAAAGCCACATACCTGTAGATATCAGAGAACAATTTAACAGATTATTTCAATGCATTGCACCTTTAATAATATAAAACGTTTGAAACAAGCAGCTGTAATTCTCTCTATAGCGTTTGATAGTGAATGCATGAGTTGTAAATCGGTTGAGACTAATGATCTAACATGCTTCTTCACGAGCCCAATGGGTAAAATAAAAAGAGAGCGAGCAATTGAAGGAGTATAGCAGCCGTCTGAGGAAATCAAATATCAGCATTATCACAGATGAACACTCACTTCACCTTCAGCTACAAGACTCAGCTGATGCACACAGAACCTTTAAAGAGACAGATCACCCAAAATAAAAATTTGTCATTCCTAACCGCCTGGTATGGGATTTCTTTACCTATTCAACATTAACCGTTATTTCATATAATGAAAGTAAATAGAAAGTGGGGGCTTTAACCCCTTCAAAATATAAGTACATGCATTTTGTTTATTCATGTCTCTTCTTTGAACCTTTTGTGAAAGCAATAAAGGTTAAGCATTTTCTTTTTTTTTGTGAACTATACCTTCATGACACATCTGATGGAAGACAGGTACAGTAATGTCATGCAAACCATGAACATCAGAAGATGCATGCAGGTTTTTAACCAACCTACCTGCAAGACTGCTTCTCTTACTGACGCCGTCACTCGCAGTCGCGTCTTTATTTGCCTTCGTGTACGGGCCATCATCTGAAACAGATAAGAAGTAATGAAATTGATTAACTTTTATACAGCTCATACCATGATGAATTTTTACTGCGTAACCCCATCAAACAGGACTGATCGTATCTGATGACATTTGGCTTGCAAATGCTGTTTCAAGTTGACTGGACAGGCAACCTGGAGCAACACAATGCTAACAGCTCGAGGCTCTGTACCCCTCTTGGTGGGTTTTAACCTTATAACCTTCAAGCACACTTTGGCTTTTAATCCACAAGGCTACACAAACCTTGCGTGTCTGATAATATATGTCTGAATTGTTTGTTCTTCTGGTTGCTTCCAATGTACCAGTTATATTACTTTAAATGGGACATATCATGAAAATCTGACTCTTTCCATGTTTAAGTGTTATAATTGGGTCCCCAGTGCTTCTATCACCATAGAAAATGTGAAAAAGATCAACGCAATAACTTAGTTCTGGTGAACCATTCTCTACAAGCATGTGAAAAAATAGGTCAATGAAATGTGGCTCCCCTTGTGATGTCAGAAGGGGATAATATACCACCCCTTAATCTGCACTATCCATGGCACTGCCATTTATTGCAGAGATCAACTCATATGCATTTTAAAGGACAAACCCAAAACCGGCACATTTTTGTTCACACCTACAAAGTGGCAATTTTAACATGCTATAATAAATTATCTAGATGGTATTTTGAGCTAAAACTTCACATACATACTCTGGGAACACCAAAGATTTATTTTACATCTGATAAAAGTCTTGTAAAATGTCACCTTTAACTTTATGAAATAAAAGGTTATATATTTAACATTTTAACTCTTTCATCTCCATGCACTCTGTTTACAATGGTGGTATTAGAAATTGTTTAAAGTACACAAAAAAATTTCAGTATATATAATTAAATTCAGATTCATTATAAATACAACTGATAGTAAAAATTACATCAATAACAGAGGACAAAGTAGGAATAAACCTATTCAAATTCACCTATATAGCCCATGATGCTCTGTGGACATTGTGAGAGATTGATCCTTCCACGAATCCTGATAAAGACACAATGTCTTTTTATGTTTTCTCTGTTTATGTTAGTAATGGTGCTGTATATCTACCGCTCAACAAATACATTAAGGTCAACATATCCCAGTGTTGTAGTTCCTCTTGAGTGTTAACAAGCCATAAAACTACATTTGTTCAGCGAAGATGGTTCAGCTGTCCTATAGGCCAGTTGTTCCCAACCTGAGGTCCAATGAAGTGCTGCTTAATGCCCAAGACCTTGCAAAATTCAACACTGCAGTAGTTGAAACAAAACATGTACCATAATGATCAAACTAGACATTTGTTATATAGTACAGTGGTTCTCAAACTGGGGGCCGCGAGATGGTGCCAGGGGGGCCCCAGTTTATAAAATACATTAATTTTTCATAAATTCTGTGTAATTAAACCTAAAAAAAATATAAGGCTACTTACCAACAGCACTACTTTGTGTAATATGTTTTGTCTAATTAAAATGTTATGTTTTAGAACAAAATTGTCATAAATTGTCTTTGGGGGGGCCGCGACGAAATGCACGTTACACAAGGGGGGCCGCACGCTGAAAAAGTTTGAGAACCACTGATATAGTAAATGTTGAAAGTAGCAGACAGAGCACTCTCTTTCTCTCTCTGAAACTCACAATGAAGAACAAAGTTGAGTAAAAATTATGGGCCACGATGACTAATTTCCAAGTCTATTAAAACTCAAAGTAATTTGGAGCAAAGCACTCCAGCGGCCCTGCTTGTGTTGACACCAATCCTGATGTAGGTTAAACGGATGATGGTCTAACAATGCAAATGGAAGCTCGGGGTCTATTTTCAGAGATTTTATTTATAGGGCCGCAGTGGCCCCAGTTGTCAGACGTACTGGGCTTTAAACGCTAAATGGGCTTTTACATTGACATAAAACTGCAGATTCTTTGGGGTAAGTTACAATATTAATGTTTTATTTTAAGATAAAAAGCATCTTAAAATTGTCAGGAGGGATGCAAACACTAAATGCATGCTGTGTATTAGACAAAGCAAATACCTACCTTAATATACACCATCTAAAGTGTACCACGGTAAAACCATGTTGTTCTGAACGTGTACCATGGTAGTGCTAAGGGCCCTGCTTATTTCAAATTACTATGTTTGTAACAAATACAGTACTATTATATAAATTTGCTCTTGGCACTACCATGGTACACATATTGTTGAATCTATGCAAAGATGAATAAACAAATGAATGTGAAAAATAAACAACATGACTCACCACTGTTGTTGCGACCCTCTCTCCTCAAGCCACACAGCATCATGGGAATGTCACGAATCCATTCTGCCACACGCTAGTTTGGGAACAGACTAAAACTGACAAAACCGTGTGACTATGCTAAAGCACCTGACTGGAAATTAACATATTCATCTATTCATGTATGTAACTTGAGGTAGAGTCCCTTGGAGATTTTTCCCTTAAGGAAAATTGTGGAAAAATCTTCTTTAAATGGAATGAAATGATGGTCCAGCAAAAGAAAAGCAAAATAAGTGCATCCATTCGCTTTAGAAGAATTAGAGATTCCAACTCGGACACTTTGAGCTATTGCTTTTCCTATTAGTAGTTCAATACCTAAATCCACATCATACAGAATTCCAAAATTTCCAAGTTCTTACAAATGAACAGATTCCCTACTGCAGGGTTAAATTGAATGCCTGAATTACTGTCGGTTTGTGTATGTGTGTTGCATAGACAGAATTGGATTTTTCCTGAGATATTCCAGTGTCACTCCAATCTCCCGTTTCCAATTAACACAACGTGGTCCTCTCTTCCTTCAGATGTCAATCCACACATGCAACTAGTCTCCATTGAACAAATGTCCTCGGTCACTCGGAGCTTCAGTCCATAAGAAGCAGCAGATGGTAGTTTATCCAGCTATGACAGCACTGCAGTGTGGGAATGTAGCCGAACGCTTCAGTGCTTTAACAGAGATCCGCCCCAGACAGCAAAGCCACACATGAGACTCACATTTCTTCTCTCCTCCCTCCTTTCTTTCACTCACTACTAGCTGCTGTTCCTTCATCCACTGGCCTGTTTATCATCTGCCTTCACACACACACACGGTCATACACTTGGTGTCGGAGAGTATCTTCTTACCGGCAAGCTGATGTGAACACAAACCTCCCCAGATACACACGAGCAAACCCTCTCACGATACTGTCTCAACCCCACGTGCCTCATGCTCATTTCTAACACACATACACGCCCCGTTTCTCTGCTCTTCAGCTGAGCATCTTGCTTTATTTATTTATTTATTCTTAACACCTTTCCAGCATCTATGGCTATATTCATGGCGAGAAGCGGTTAATCTATAAAATGTTTTTTAAAATGTTAATCTATCAGATGCTTTGTCCAAAGACTTTAATTTACAGAGCATTCTATCTTTAATTTATCCTTACAAAATGGTAAAAAAAAATGGTCTTTTACTGTCACTGGGGTGATACCCTTTTAAAAAGTAAACCTTTGAACCTAAATGGTTCATTTTAGTACCTCCTACACTCTAAAAATGGCTGGGTTATTTTTGACCCATAATGGGTAAATATTGTACAGAACACGTGCTGGGTTAAAAATGTACCCATGCTGGGTTAAAAATGACCCAATGTTGGGTTGTTGTTATGCAACCATGGGGTATAATAACCCAGCATTTGGGTTAAAATAGCCCAGCATTGGGTCGTTTTTGGCCCAGCATGTGTTCTGTCCAATATTTTTTCCCGGCATGGGTCAAAAATGGCCCAGCCATTTTTAGAGTGTATTGGTACCAAATTTCTAAATATCTGTACCTAAATTAGGACCTTTTTAAAGGGACACTCTACTCTTTTTTGAAAATAGCAGAGGTGGAAAAAGTAATAAAATATTGTACTCAAGTAAAAGTAAAGTTACTTTAATAATATTTTACTTAAGTAAAAGTAAAGTTACTTGTCTAAAAATCTACTCAAGTAAAAGTAAAAAGTAAATCATTTTAACTTTACTCAGAGTAATAGTTACTTTTTACAGCGGGAAGAGGTGGAGGATTCTAGTATAGTTCAAAAACGACAAGGGAAATAAATCTCAAACTAGTTGTTTTTAATTGTAGGAACATCTTTACAATTAAAGTGCAATAACAAAAAGTTAATAAAATTAAAAGCTTTTTTAAACAAAGAAACATTTATGGAATTGTTTAATGATTTTTAAATGTGAGTTATGCACTTTTGAAGGTGGTCAGCAGCTTGTAAATACAATCACTATAGTAAGGTTGTAATTGATGTATTGCTGGTAACATACATTATTTTATTAAACTATATATAGTTTAAATGAGCATATAATGAGATGAGTGCCATGTCTATATACATTTGACACGTTTATTATCTTCTTACTTCCCTGACCTGGGGACCTGATGACCTTTATTCTTCTCTCTCTCTCTCTCTCTCTCTCTCTCTCTCTCTCTCTCTCTCTCTCTCTCTCTCTCTCTCTCTCTCTCTCTCTCTTGCTCTCTCTCTCTCTCTCTGCAATGTCTAATGACCAGCGCATTCGAGGACGTTTTGAATTTGTGTTTGACTTGACGCGAAGCTGCTAGACCTCGGAAGATAATGCGCATGCTATTAAAAACGCGTCGTGCAATTTTGTACTTAAAAGCATGAATCCTACCTTTCATAGAAATGAAACACTCGCTTCGCGTCAGTGGAAAGTGGTCGCTTAAATATGACCAGGGGTTTCTTTCATAAGATTTGAACTGAGGCGGGTCTGCATTAGCGCGCGCCTGTCTCGTCCGTCTCCATGGTTCTTTTTGCGCGTTCCCCCGGGCCCCGCCCATTTACATCCGTTGCGCGTCTTTATCACCTTGCTTTTTAAAATATTTTTTTACTCAGTAACGGATATGATTTAAAATGTAGCGAAGTACAATACTTTAAATAAAACATACTTAAGTAAAAGTAAAAGTACAGATTTTAAAAACTACTCAAAAAAGTAAAAATACACAAAAAAACTACTCAATTACAGTAACGTGAGTAAATGTAATTCGTTACTTTCCACCTCTGGAAAATAGGCTCAATTTTCAGCTCCCCTAAAGTTAAACATTAGATTTATACCGTTTTGGAGTCCATTCGGCTGATCTCAGGGTCTGGCACTAGCACTTTTAGCATGGCTTGGCATAGTCCATTGAGTCTGATTAGATCATTAGCATCGTGCTCAAAAATAACCAAAGAGTTTCAATATTTTTCCTATTTTAAACCTTGACTCTTCTGTAGTTACATCGTGTACTAAGACTGACAGAAAATTAAATGTTGTGATTTTCTAGGCAGATATGGTTAGGAACTATACTCTCATTCTGGCGTAACAATCAAGGACTTGCTGCAGTAACATGGCTGCAGGGGCAATGATATTACGCAATGACCGAAAATAGTCCCCTGCTATTAAAAAATACTAAGGGCACTAATTTCGCCTGCTGCGTTATATCATTGCGCCTGCTGCAGCCATGTTACGGCAGCAAAGTCCTTGATTATTACGCCAGAATGAGAGTATAGTTCCTAGCCATATATGCTTAGAAAATTCCCAACTTTTTAATTTTCCATCGGTCTTAGTTCATGATGTAACTACAGAAGAGTCAAGTTTTAAATAGGAAAAATATCGAAACTCTTTGGTTATTTTTGAGCACGATGCTAATGGTCTAATCAGATTCAATGGATTATGCTAAGCTATGCTAAAATTGCTACAGCCAGACCAAGAGTTCAGCTGAATGGATTCCAAAATGGTAAAAATAAAACATTTAACTAGGGGAGCTAAAAAATGAGCATATTTTAAAAAAAGTGGAGTGTCCCTTTAAAGGATACTGCCCCAGTGACAGCTTAAGACCATTATTTGGCCATTTCACACAATGCCCTGCGGACTGAGCTACAGGAACACAATATAAATCTGTATATACATTATTTAGCACACACACATGAGTATTTGACAAATACTTGATATTGACTGGTAGTTGACGTCATACTACGACTAAACAACATATTGACTACTATCCCATGTCTCTCATATCACTCTGTGGTTTCTTTTCAAATGAAATAATTTCAACTTGAATTAATATTTAATGATCACTGATTTATTTGGTAAGCATGTAATAAGCAGGATAATGGAAAGTCAAACACTCACAATCAGAAAAATGATGTAGGTTGATGAATAATGATGTAGGTTTTGGTGTTCAGTAATAACCAGCTGACTGTTATTATCTCTTTCTTACGAAGCATTTAAAAATCTTTATGATACGGTTTTCGAATGCTATCTGCTGCACTAAATGGTGACAATAAACTTTACTAGCTGTGGAAATGAGTGATAAAGTCACATTGCTGCTATAATGGCTCATTTATGAAAAACTGCTCTCAGGTTTCATTTTCGGGGTTGGTGGGGTATTTCACTTGACAGCTGCACTGTACTGTATGTTTAAGAGAGGACAAACACCTGTTTTTCTTTTTAACACATTGCACACAACCTTCTCGTTTATATAACATCACAAACACATGCAACTCCCACTAACAACATATAACACACAAGCAATTAGACAATAAACAACAGGCAATTGCACCACTGTTGTAAAAACACTACTGTATGTACACTTTGAAAGGCCCCAAATTTAGGCATTAATTGTCCATTTAAACAACACAACACAAAGAATTGCTTTTTCAAAGATGTTAGAGAAAAATTTAATCTGAGGAATTAATAATAATGAATATATATATATATATATATATATATATATATATATATATATATATATATATATATATATATATATATATATATATATATATATATATATATATATATATGATGTATATATGATATATATATGATGTATATATGATGTATATATATATATATATATATATATATATATATATATATATATATATATATATATATATATATATATATATATATATATATATATATATATATATACACATCACTCTAAAAACAAACCAAAAGTGGTTCTTTGCAAGTAATCATAGAAGAACCGTTTTTAGTGCCATATAGCACCGGTGAAGAACCTGTGTTGCACCGGTGTAGAACCAAATAGGGGCCAAATAGCACCACACATGGTTCTACATAGCACTATATGGTTCTACACAGGTGCTTCACTGGTGCTATATGGCACTAAAAACGGTTCTTCTATGATTACGAGCAAAGAACCACTTTTGGTGCTATATAGCACCGTTTGTTTTTAGAGTGTATATATATATATATACACTCTAAAAACAAACGTTTTTTATATACATATATACATATAAAGCATTTAAGTATTCAAATCTTAGATGTTCACTAGGATCCTTCTTTTATCTATTTAAACCCACAATAATAATTAAAATATCAGTAAGATTAGTAATATATATATATATATAAAATCATAATTTATTGGATATTTAAAATTGGGAGGTGGATGTCCCTAACCCCTAAATTTCAACTTGTGAAAAAAAAATATATATATATATATATATATATATATATATATATATATATATATCTTAGATTTTTTTTAAGCGAAGTTCAAAAATATTTATTTTAATATTTATTTTTTTAAATCATGAAACTTTATGTAAAATAATGTGTCCAGCTGACTCTCGCATTTTCATGTCACTACATTAGCTGAGAAAGATTTTAACCACACCCCTATATATTTTTGTCGTATTAAATATCTTTGGCTAGGCTCAAAATTATCAAAAAAATTGTCACAACCGAAATATAATATAAATATATAAGACAATAAAAAGTAATTGCAGGTGAAATTAAATTTGACACTATACTGCCCCCATGTGGCAGAAAGTTAGTTATGCAGGATTTTGTTGTAATACAAGATTGATGATATTATTTTCATTTCAAATCTTATACACATACGAGCACAACAAAATGTAAACAAAATAAAAAATATACATATAACCACCTTCCTGAGGAGTGGAGCTATGAATCATAAATTTTAACCTTTACATCTATACTATCACACCTACACAACCATAAAGGTAAAGGCCCACACCTTATGCACACTATGTATTTTCTGCCATGTCATACCTTTAACTCTTCCTCTGATAATTCCCATCCGACACCGCAGCGAGAAACCGAACATTCTCTTTTTCCCTTTCACCCCTCCAGCCAGTCCCTTCTTCAAGCCTCCTCGGACAGGGACCCCGTCTGGGAGCAGTTTAGGATTTACTGTAAAACTTATACGCCACATGCTTCTTTCCTTTTTCTCTGGCCCGTATAACACAGATCCTCAACTTATTCTTTGCTTTGTGTTTTTCAATATGACCACAGTCTCCTCTGTCTCTTCCTCTATTCTCCTCCTCCTCCTCCTCCTGCTCCGTCACTCTCTTCATCTTGGCAGAGTTGTCTGTTTATTCTCTGCTGGAAATACTGCTGGTTAAACAGATTTGAGGATTGTATGGAAAAAAATCAGAGAAACAAGGTTTATTTCATTTCTCCTGCACCAGACTTATGCCATTAAAACATTTAACATTCAGATAAATACACATACTGGGCAAAGCTGGTACCACTGCTGCGAGTGTGTGTGTGTGGATTTGTGTGTTGAAGATGATATTGTTGTCATAAGGCAGAAAAACCTGACAACTGGTACATTGTAAGGACATTCATAAAAAATATAATTGGCTCATTATAAAAACAATGTCAATAAAAGTCCTCAAAATGACTGAAATAGGAACGTATGTGTGTGTTGGCTGCCCATGGATTGGACAGATGGAGTGTTTCTGACTGCTACAGAGATGAAGTCTGTCTGAACCACAGGAGATGATTTTAAGACACACAATCGGGTAATCATTGTTTGTTTTTTAAAGGGGACATTTTTCAAGACCTTTTTATGATGTAAAATAAATCTGGGGTCCCCAGAGTACATTTATGGTCAAAATACCATACAGATCATTTATTATAACATGTTAAAATTGACACTTTTGCCATTTTTGGGTGTGTTCTTTTACATGCAAATGAGCTGATCTCTGCACCAAATGGCAGTGCAGTGGTTGGATAGTGCAGATTGAAGGGCGGTTTTATCCCCTTCTGACATCACAAGGGGAGCCAAATTTCAATGACCTGTTTTTTTCCACATGCTTGCAGAGAATGGTTTACCAAAACTAAGTTACTGGGTTTTTCACATTTTCAAGGTTGATACAGGCACTGGGTACCCAATATAGCACTAAAACATGGAAAAAGTCAGATTTTCATGATATGTCCCCTTTAAGCAATGACAGTATTTGCTGGTCAAAAAAAAGTTACTGAAATTTGTGTTGTGGTTTATTATAGTTTAACTGTTCAGATGTGTGTGAAAGGCTAATAAATAACCTATGACAGGTGAGGTTTCACGTGCCATTTTAACCAGTGTGACGACCTGGCCGTTGCCAAGGATATTATTTATATAAGTGGATAAAAGTAAAGCAAACTTTTTACAAAATAGTTCACATGCTCATATTTACACTAATAAAATGTTTAACCTACTAAAATGTTATGTTTTCCTACTAAATTGTTAATGTAACTTACGCTGGAATGTTCCTCAGGTCTCGCAATGTCAGGGCACGTACGTTCCTACACAACATGATGCATGCCGGGATACGTTTGGCTTTAAAGTGCGCGTGGATGACAGCATTACATTACACCAGAAAATGACTGGAAAAATATGAGTAAATATAAATTTAAGATGTACGTTACGGACGCGCAATGTGTCAGTGACTGAAAATAATTAAGCATACAGAGCTACCTGATACAAGGAATTTAATTGATGGCCATGGTAGGCTAACGGAAATGCAAAGACCCTTTTTATTAATCCATCCCCCAGTAGTGAACACACATACACCCGGAATATGTTTGAAATCACATTGTTTACTACTAAAAAAGACAATGTCGCCACCTCCTGGCGTATTTGTGCAATATGAAGAAACGCTTACTCGCAAGGGAGATCCTGAAGGAATCGGTGTTCGAATTTCAACGAATCATTTTGATAAACGAGCCACTTTGATGAATCAGTGTTTTAAGCATACTTAGCTAAAAAACAACAATAAAAAACACCCCAGTTTCCGTTCAGTTTCATGTTCCCAGAACGTTATCCGTTGGGAGGCGCTTGAAATGTCCAACATTTTTAAGGGAGGACGGATCTAGTTCGGGAAAAGGGGCAGGCGATTCGGGAGCTGGAGTCAGCCTTGAATCACAAATCCAAAATGGAGAGACCGATTGGTGGGTAAGTGAAAGTAAACTTCACGCAACGAATACTTAAGTTACACTTTGGTTAAGAATGCACAGACTAACATTTTGTTCTCTGGAAGTAATTATGGATATGGACCCTCCTATGGCATGGCTAACCCAGTGTACGGAGCACCAGGTAAGAGTTTTTGATGGGCACGGCTCTTCACGGCAGACGCCGTTATAAAGATAATATTTGCACTAAATGCTGCACAAAAAACTCCCACTAACGTTACAAGAGAAAAGATGTAGCTGCATGGAGCGTAGCGTTTCAAACCCCCTAGACAAAAACGTATTTTCCAATTTCTTTGAAGTTCAACTGCTGGTTCCATTAACCATGGTATTATAACCATCTGGGATTGGGGCAGTCACTGCGTTTTGCGTTGTTTTCTTTTCAAACATTTCTTAGAGTATCTGACACTCCTCCTAATTCACCCTCTCCTCTCTCGTCCTATAGCAGCAGCCCATATATAAACCATACTATACACATGTTCTGCAGTACAGTATTGTCAGTGGAGCCCTAATTCTGTTCATACACGGATCAATTATAATAAATATCCATCAACCATGCGTTCATATCTACGCACACTAAACTAAAACAAAAGTTTTTTTTATTGAACAAATTGAACCATTACAATCAACACATCAAGGAATAACATCATAAGGGGAAAAAAAAAGAATTATAATGGCTCTAAGAAAAGTATACATTTAAAAGAAGGTGAGGACATTGTAAAATTTAAGAGAACTCACAAATTAAAAACATCGAAAAATTGTGCATGTTTTGATTGCTTTCTTGTTTAGAAAAAATAAAATTGTTTTTAAATACTGTTTAAACTCTTGTACCAATACAACATAAATTGGTCTACAGTTAGAAAATTTGCATTTATGTATATAAAACCTACACAAATACTAAATCAGATTTATTATAAAACACGCGTTTGAGTCTCCTTCAAAGAATCCAAAAATAACAATTTTAGGACTCATAAAAACATTAACAATCTTATTTGAAATAAACAAACCAACATATTTCCAAAACTGCTATAATTGCGCGACCAAAACATATGAAGAAGTCTTTCAGTGTCATTCTTTCAATTAACAGTTGTGAAAAGCGCTATATAAATAAAATTGAATTGAATTGAATTGAATTCTGACAAAAAGTACAATTTTGGTGTCGAAATTAGAATTTAATCTTTTTCTTAAAAAATCTTTGGTAGGGTATATATTATGAAGTAATTTAAAATAGACTTCTTTTACTTTGTTTGTAAGTAAAAGTCTTTGTTGCAAGGACCATATATTATTCCAATTTAAATTATCAAAAAGTCTATTCCAATACGAAACTGCCGAGGGAGCACAAGCAACATTCTCAATGAGTATAGCTCTTATTTTATTCCTTTCTTTTCAACAAATCTTCCCGATAAGCGTGTTCGGCTCCGTAAATGAAACTGAAAACTAAAACGAAAGTAAAATGCTGCATTCTGTTTACGTGGCAGCTAACTAAAACTTTAGCTGAAATTTGTAACGTAGGTTTTTTTTTCGTGTGCGATTGTAACGGTGAATAATGAACAGTTCCCATTTGTAAAGGTAAAATGCCATGCAAAACGATCACATGATATGCAGGAAGCAATAGCCTAAACAATTTAAGGAACCATTTCACATTGCATTACCAAAATGGATCGACCAATTGCTAGGTAAGAAACTAAACCACGAGTATTTACACAGATGATAAAGTTAACTTACGTGTTTAAGAATACACACAACTAACTTTTCGCTCTCTTAAAGTAATTATGGACCCAGTTATGGCACCGTTAACCCAGTGTACGGAAAACCAGCACCAGGTAAGAGTTTTTCACGTGGCATTATGTCAAATTTCCATGCTGTTTAACGAATATAATGACCCCTAACCAAAACGCCGATCATAATTTATTTGAACTTTAACTTTCATATTGCGCAAAGTGTTACTAAAGTGTGTATACAGTTTCCTAATACAATTACTTTGATTTAATATGGTAGTCCCATGGTATTACTATCAGTGTTGTATTGTTAGGGTTTCATTCCAAACATTCCCAGAGTATTATCGGAACGTCTTAAGAAGTCTGTTGCATTATTTCTCATTTGTCAAGACTTCACGAGAAGTCAATAAAGGGGTTTGTCAGTACAACTATGTACTCTATACACCCACGACCTTTCAAACACTTTGACATATAGTTTCCACTGAACTAATAAATCCAACTTATTTCAGTGTTAGCCCCTATTATTTTGTTTCATCATTTTTATTTTGATAGTATCTTGTTACCGTAGTCATATTGAATCTAAAGCTAACTTCCGTATTGCACATCTTAGGACAAATTTTCACAACACTTGTATTGGTGTTCATTTTGCTTGTTCGGTATAGCATTGCATTAGTAGCCCAAAGGTCATTGATTTAAACCCATTAAATACACATAAAAACTGTAGACCCTGTAATGGATTGTAAATTGCTTTGAATAAAAGTATCTAATTACTTTAGTTGAATGCTACCTGAGGCAATGCTATTCATAAGGATAGTTTTACATCTCACCCATTTCCACAGAATTGTATATGACACTTGCCTCGGGACATTTATGTTAACTCGCGCACGACTTGTGTTATTTCATGGGAAGGGTGACTCTGATCTCCCACCCTCTCCTCTCTCGTCCAATATCAGACTCAATTGTAAACCATATATTTCCCACTATAGCCTTCAGGGGACCATTTCAATAAGGAGGTTCACCCAACTCTGAATTAAAACTTGAACTCTCAGTTGACTTACTCTGAGATAGGAAACTTAATTTAATTTACATAATTTATGTAACTTAATTTAAAAACATATTCCACTGACATATCTGAACATATCAGTGCAATTGTTTTTCTCAAGATGCACACCAGTATTGTTTTTTTTCTAAGCCATGTTTGTAAACTCCTTAATATAACTAAGGGCTGGTCCTGGATTAATCTAAACCTTGTCCAGGAAACCGTCCCTTTAAGTGTATATATTAAATAAAACAAGTTGATAAAACAAGTCATTCGTAACATTCTCAGCAGTACTACGGTATAATGTTGTTTTTCTAACTTCACTCTGTGTTTCACTATGGGAATCGCTTTGGGCGTGACCAACTGCAGAAGCTCTAATGACACCACGTCTGTCTTTGACAGACAGGTCGACCTGTGACCAGGCTCCGCCCTACCTATATCAGCCAGGTCGACCCCTGCCCACGTCACTCACGCTTTCTTCGCGTGGGAGACTGCAACAAGCTCTCTCAGCGCATCCCGACTTGCTGATTTCGTTTAACTGTTCAACAGGTGGACCGTCATTGGATTCCGGCACTGAACGCAACATCAGTGGAGGGATTGTGCTAAGTGACAACCTTTAAAATTGGAATAGCGTCTGCGTCATGGCAAGCTATTCTGATCTTCCTATTGCTTATTTAGTTACAGCGGTAGGTCGCATCTAGTTTTAACTTATTTGGGTTCATGCGTCAAGGCGGACCTGTCGAAGGTTAAATTACCTATCCTAGCAGACTAACGTGTTGTGACGAGTCTATAGATTGTGCTATGTCGACGGCGACTACCCCTGCCAAAGGGCACGAGTCGAAGACTAAGGAGGCTGCATCCCACCCTTGTCCATCCTCATGTGGAACTACCACCTCGGACAGGGACCCTCATCCTATGTGTATCGTGTGTATGGGCCCGAAGCACGCTCAAACATCGCTAGTGGACCTGCAGACATGCGCTCACTGTGGCTAACCAGCAGGACCCTTGCCTGTCTGGAGCTGCCTCGACAGCCACTGATCATCTCCCGCGAGCGAGTACTAGCTGGGCGGAAATTATGGAAGCTGAATCCCCGGATATGCCTCCGCTGTTCGATGGCCTGCTCACGCAGGAGGATGGTGAACTGGGGGATGAGGATGCAGATGGCGATGCTAATTCTGACCTCCTCAAACTGGTTATAGACAACGAAGAGGAGGAAGACAATTTCCTCTTCCCGGCCCAACAGTCCAGACCACCTAGGGCAAACAATTCGGCCCCTCTTGCTGACAACAACCTGCATGAGGTGTGCAAACGGGCCGCAGCGAAGTTGGGCCTAGCCTAGCCAGCCGCTAAAGACGCCGAAGGAGCAGTGAGAGAGCTTTATGATGGGAAAAGGCTGCCGCCGGCCCACTCAGCAGCGAGACATGCCTGCGTGTATGAAAGAGATGTCTCGTTATTGGTCTAGCCCCTTTAAGAGCAAGCTCCCCACCAAGAGACATTTGATGCTGGAGATTCAGGGAATAGAGGAGCTGGGGTTGGCCGGACCCCCAGCAGTGGAGCCTTCAGTGGCTTATACCTCCATCCGAATGGATAATCTATTTCTGCCTCAACGCAGATTCGACTGCCGAGTAAGATGGAACGACTGACCGCCACATCTTTTCAGAGGATTGAACGTGAGAGCTGTAAGACCTGCTCATAACGGACAACAGGCCGGTCAGCAGCGACCACGAACGGATGGCTCCGGACCTTGGGGAAAACATTCATTTGTGGCCACGGCGGCTAGGAACCTTCCGCCCCACCCTGAGGACAGGAAAAAGCAGCGTGCGACCTGACACGCAGGTATTCCCCTGCCCTTCTCTCTCCACCTGCAAAGAGAAGAAGGTGGGAATAAAGCCCTTCTGTTCTGAGTTCAGTAAGGGCTCATTATGTTCGCTCTCCTCTAGTTCAAACAAAACAGAGATGTTTGAGCCATGTTCAGTGTCACCAAGCACTCACACACACAAGAGAATTGAAAATAAAACATGCATTATCGCAGGCAAGCCACGGGCTGAGGGCGATATGCTCCCCGAGTTCAGAAAATATAAAAATAAAAATAAAGGTTGCACTATCGCAGCCAGGCAAACAGGTGAAATTCTTTTTCCCAATTCCACCGCTAGGGGGAGCGCTCGCTCCTTCAGCGGGAGACCGCACGTTGCACGTGATGGCGGGGCAGAAGTGTACGGGAGTCTTCTCTCTGCCCGCATAATCAGCTGACGCCCATGCACGGTTCATCCGTGGGTTTAAGCAACAGTTTCACGGGGATACAGACTACAATTTGCCATAAAACCGCCTCGTTTCAACGGGGTAATTATGTCAGTGGCCGAGGGAGAATCGGCTCAGGTTTTGACAGCCGAAATCAAAACCCTTCTGAGCAAACAGGCAAACAGAGTGGTGCATGAGGAGGAGAGCCGTCAGGGTTTTTACTCCCGTTATTTTGTGGTTCCAAAAAAGGCGGCACAGGCCTCCATCCTATTTTGGATCTACGTATATTAAACATGCACCTAAGAAAGTATTCATTCAAAATGTTGACACACAAGGTACTTTGTCAATCGATTTGCCCAAACGATTGGTTTGTGACAATAGACCTGTCGGAAGCATACTTTCACATAGACCACTCTCAAAGGAAATTCCTCAGGTTTGCATACCGGGGCACAGCATACGAATTTCAAACTATACCGTTCAGGCTGTCTTTAGCTCCGAGGGTTTTTACCAAATGTGTGGAGGCAGCTCTATTCCCTTTGAGGGGCAAGGGAATAAGAATATTGTCTTACATAGACAATTATCTGTTATGCTCGTCATTGAGAGAGCAAGCCATAAAGGATGCAGAGACGGTCCTGAATCACCTCAGCGACTTAGTTAGTGCTGGTTAGTGCCCTCTCAACAAACTGAATCTTTGGGGCTCAACTTAGACTCCCTATCATATCGAGTCACATTGCAGAAGAGAGAATAGTGTCTTTCACACAATGTCTCGCTCGTTTTCAGAGGGGAAAAGTGGTCCCGTACAGGCTGTGCTTGCGAATGCTGGGTCTTATGGCTTCAGTGATCGCCGTAGTACATTTGGGGCTACTCAAAATGAGGGATTTTCAGCACTGGATCGCTCGTTTACATCTGTGCTCTCGCCGGCATCTGAGCCGGCCGGTGAGAATCAATTATATGTGCTTTGAAGCACTCAGACACTGGATAAACCTGTGATGCTCAGGACGGGGTTTCCCTTAGGGGCGGTGTTGTCCAGGGTAACTATGACAACAGATGCGTCTTTAAAGGGCTGGAGAGCAACCCTAATGGGCAGAGCAGTGAACGGTGTGGCCACCACAGCTGATGCACAAACACATCAATTATTTGAAGCTATTAGCAGTGTGGTTAGCGCTAAAACACTTCTGAGTTGCCTCAGCGGTCAGCACGTTTTAGTGAAAACAGACAACTCCACAGTGGTTGCTTACATCAACCGACAGGGGGGCACACGCTCTCTTCAGCTGCATCGGTTGGCAGAGAAACTGATCGTGTGGAGTGACACACGGCTTCTATCTCTCAGGGCAACTCACGTTCTGGGGGTTTTAAACAGGGGGGGCAGATTTACTTTCCAGGGGAAACCCTCTCTATGGGGAGTGGAAATGCCATCCTCAGGTGGTGAGCCAGTTATGGCAGAGGTACGGTCAGGCTGCCGTAGATCTCTTCGCCTCGCAAGAACTTCTGTATGCGTTTCCCCTTCTGAGTTTAATCTCCCCCACTCTAGCCAGAGTGAGGGAACAATGTCTGTCATTAATTCTGATAGCCCCAAGCTGGCCATCCCAACATTGGATGGCCGAGAGAGTTCAACATGTGTCAGGTCAGCCGTGGCCCCTCCCCCCACGGAGGGACCTCCTGTCTCTGCTGAATGCGGCTGGTCTGCCCTCGTCAGTCATACATACAATTCAGAGTGCAAGAGCTTCCTCTACCCGCACACTTTATGGCAGTAAGTGGGCTGTTTTTGAAGAATGGTGTGAGCGGAGAGTGGTTATCCCTTTTCAGTGTTCTGTTAAGGATATTTTATCAAGGATCTGTTAGATAAAGGAAAGGCTTTCTCCACCATTAAAGTATACCTGGCTGCTATTTCAGCCTGCCATATAGGTTTTGGCAGGCCAGCACCCTTTAATAAGTCGTTTTATGAAGGGGGCACGCCGCATACGGCCAGTGTCTAAGCAGATGGTTCCATTATGGGATCTACCCGTCGTCTTAAAAGCATTGTCTCAACATCTGTTTGAGCCGATAGAAGCGGTGGGACTTAAGTATCTTTCTCTTAAAACAGCACTGCTTCTGGCTTTAGTGACAGCTAAGTGTGTAAGTGATTTACATGCTTTGTCCGTTTAGCCCGTCTTGTTTACAATTTGCTCCGGGGCTTACTAAAGTCTCTTTTCGTCCTAACCCTGCTTTTGTGCCTAAGGTTATGGAATTGGCATATATGTGCCCGGCTACTGAACTGGCAGCTTTTCATCCTCCTCCGTTTTCTTCCCCGAAAGATCGGAAACTTAATGCGTTATGCCCGGTGCGGGCTCTTCAGGCGTATGTGGAGAGAACAGCGGGTTTCAGAACTTGCGACCAGCTGTTTGTGTCTTGGGCTACTCCTCACATAGGGAAGACGTACTCTTGACAGCGGCTATCTTACTGGATTGTGGAGGCTATATCTTATAGTAGCAGGGGGCTTCAGCCCCCTACAGGCTTGAGAGCTCATTCCGCTTCCCTCCTTGCACTTGGACGGGAAGAAATCTTAGACGTGGGCAGGGGTCGACCTGGCTGATGTAGGTAGGGCGGAGCCTGGTCAAAGACAGAGGTGGTGTCATTAGAGCTTCCGCAGTTGGTCACACCCAAAGCGATTCCCATAGTGAAACACCTCACTCTGTTATCAAAGAACCGGGGCTTACGTTAAAAGTTTTCTATCCTATAATTCAATATTTACAACCAAGTGAAAACTGCCCTGACCGGTTTGTTTGTATTTCATTCAGGCATGTCGGCCGAACCTACTGCACCCCCTGCCAGCATGTTCGACACAATCCCAGGATATGAGGGAACCCTGGCCGGCAGTGGAGGTAAGAAGCATGCTATAGTTATGCTCCTTATTAAACAACAAATAAACTTTAGTTCAGGATATGATCTTTATCTCAATTCAGACACACCTGTGAATGATTTCCTGTTGGTATAAGTATTGATATTGATGTATCTTAAACAGGTGGGTATCTTCCACCTCCAATGCCAACTGTACCCATGCCTGTGCCCAAACAAGCACCAACTCCCTCAGACTGGCAGTGAGTTTCCTTTTCTATGTTGGCGATTTAACATGTTGCAAAAAATCTTATCTTGAACACAATTTCCTATGATATGCATTATTTAAACTTTGCGGTTGTCATTCAAAGACCTTCATACTTACTTAGTGCTAAATGTGATTCTGTTCATAAACACTTTAGGTTTAAGAGAGCTCGATAGATGGCTTTTATACCCAAATTGACTCCTTTAAATATTCAGTTGTCTGTTTTTAAAACAGTGCTGTATATTGAAAATGTCGTCTTGTTACATCTCTTTATTTATAATAATAATAATAAGCAAGGATGTCATTCACTTACTGTAATCTAGACAGTATTTCTCTTGATTTACTTTGTACATTCATTAGTGCGCTACATCCTGATTTTAGTGTCACGTTACGGGTAAACCTAAATGTGTAATGGTCAGTGGCCTCCAAGATCCAGATTGGGAAATGCTCGACTTCACAAACTTTCATGTCTTGTGCAAAGGTCACCCATCTATTGATCTTATTTTTTTTGTAACAGCATTCCTTCAATCTCAGAGGACAAAGCTCGTGAATCTCTACAAAAATACGTCTCCAGCAAGTGTTGCTATAGTTCTGCACCTGTTAAAGACGGGGTGATAACCAGCATGGAGACTTTTAATACCTACAGGGTGAGACCTGAATCTTTGTTAATACGAGCAAATGGATCATCTTCTGTATATTTTGTATAGAGATGGAAAATAATTGTAAGTGCATACATTTTTAATGTTTTATGTTTTGATGGTGATACTGATTTGATGTTTTGTTCTTTATCCATTTTCAGTATCGTTTGGAGAGTTTCACAGAGTCCAGAACATCTAAATGGAGTCAGGAGCCTTACACAGGTACCTGAAGTCAAGGAAGTTAATAATATCATCATTCGGTTTTACTCCCGGCCAAAACCTTATTGTTTAAGCTTTTGCTTAAAGGAACAGTTCACCCATCAATAACAGTACTATGTGCTCACCATCATGTCGTGCCAAAGCCATGTGGCTTCTTTAGTAAAATACCACATCCTGCTAAGTCTCAGCGTCAGACTTTTAGCCAATATTCTGTGGGGATTTGGACTTGAGCTCCTGCCACCCCCATGATATAACAATCAAGCATAAAGGTAGTCACGCCTCAAAGTCATGCCATTGGTTGAGACCGGATCTGATATGACAGATCACTCAAACCCACACACAGAAATATTTCGACACATATCACCACAGAGCCATAACATGTACATCTTCAGCACGTCAACTAATATAAAAGATTAAACTGTTTTGTTGATGTCTCTTTCTCTGTGTAACAGGGCAGGTTGTGGATGCTGGTATTCAACCTGCTCCATCGCCGTGGCAAATTCCTACTAATCCTCCAACCTTCTTCCATAACAAGAAGCAGACCATTAAAGTGCCTTATACCTCCTCAGTCAAGGTTGTAATAAAAGACAAAGGTCATAAGGCCTAATTTATTTACATACATTTTACACTTATGGGTGATTCTCGCGAAATTAGACTTATGAGGTGTCGTGAAACATTTTGATAAAAAAAGTAAATGCAAAGTAAGAATATCAAAATAAGAAACATACAGTTACAAACATCTCTTCATGTACTATTTTGCACATGATTTCAAATGACATCATACAAACCAATTTTGTTGTTTTTTCCACATTTAAGGGGAAATTTTCATTACCGCAATGTGTCCATGACTGGATTTGGGTTTTTTGACATGGAAATATTTATAATTTAAAAAATATAAAGCTTCAGTGCATGTTATACTATAAACATTTACAGTAAAGAAACATGTGGTATTTGATGATCATTGGTAAATGTAGAGACAATAATAAGGAATATAAATGTGTTCAAGACCAATTTTCTCATCCTCCACAACTATTTTAAATTATTGTTTAAGCCCTCAATGATTTAACATTTTCAAAAATAAAATTGTTGGAGGGACATAATTGACTGTGACACTCAAGATGGCTACCAGGTAAGCAGTTCTTATTTGTTCTCTCCAGATAAAAGTTGAAATTTTGTATTTAGTTCTCATTACCGAAACATGAGTTTGTAAATGCATCTATTTAATGTAATATCATGTTGCGGTAATGATCATTTTTGATAATGATCATCTAAAAAATCTAAATAATTCTATAGGAAATGTTTTAAATCCTCTAAAAATAATGGTTATAGTAAGTTCAGACCTTAATGTTATATGTGCAAAAACATTGTCTTCAATAAATCTTTTTAAAAATCTGGACACCTTCTAAGTCTGGATTTCGTGAGAATCACCCGCATGCATTTGGCAAGCACTTAAGTCCAAAGTGCCTTTCAGTGCATCTGTATAGTACATAGATGTATCAGCCATGTCAGATTATATTGTACATGTATTTGTATTTGAAAGCATTATATTCTGTTTCTTTTCCAGAACTGTCACACGTGTCTTGGAGTAGGAAGAGGTCCCTGTACCACATGCGCTGGAGCTGGAAGCGTGAGTGACATCATGACCAATTGCATGCTGGGAATTGTATTATTCGCAGAAAAATCTGAGAAAGAATACCATGCGTTTTGTAGGGGTTTTTTGTGTGCAGATTTTTATTTTAAAGCTGTAATCTGTAGTTTTGGCCTCTCTATCGCCATCTCTGTTTGAACTTTGCAATTTGTGGATTTATTATTGTATGTGCGTTTTGATTTGCCCCGGTACTCTGCGCGGATGACTCTGATCTCTGTGATCACTATAAGAGCGAATCTGTCATTATACATCGACTTGACAGAAGTATCTTAAAAGTCATATATCAAAAGTAATATATTTGCTGCATTGGTGCTGACTAAATGAAAACGTAAATGTTTCAACATACAGTAGAAGTCTTACGTGTTCAGAGGAAAATGTAATCTCTGCAGTATTTAATCACTTCAGACTCTCTGCAGTTTGAACTTTTATGGTTATAACAACAGATGATTCCCCAGATGTAAGAATGCAATAAATTAACATTTAAATGACGTTCCTCTTCCCCAGATGATCGTTGTTTAAAACTTCACATATTAAATGCTGCCATCTAGTTAACAAGTTTAAACGCTAAACAACTATTGTATAAACAAGATGCACTAGCAGCCCTAGGTACGGTAAGGTGATAGTTTCAAACAGAGATTTTTTTTCTACTTGCTTAATAACAGATTTTTGTTTATTTTTTACCTGAATAAAGTTTGCAGCTTTAACACTGTTTTAAAAGGAAATAAGTACACGGTCCAAATATTTACAAGGAAATTTTTTATGTGGAGTTGAACATGATCCGTTTTTCTTGTGCATGTGCAGAAAGTGTGTTTCTCGTGTAATGGTTCTGGATTTGGTCAGACTCGGGACCGCTGCATACGCTGCAGTGGCCTTGGTCGAGAGAGGTAAGTCGAACCCCTCAAGCTAAATTAAATCAATCTTTCTGAAGTTCATAATTCATAGTTTAAATTCCAGTGCAGTTCTTTAATCTAAAGTTTTGTTTGTCATCTTTCAGCTGTACTTCATGTAATGGCCACGGCTCCTGTCAGTGTAAAACCTGTCGTGGGAAGAGACAGTTGCTCGTCTTCATCAATCTCACTGTTAAATGGTATGATCTGTGTGTTGGATTAGTAGTGTTTATTAATGCAAGTGTCACTGTTATCATGTAATGTGTGATGTTTACAGGTCAAATCTTACACCTCTCCATGTTCTGGCAATTCAGGCAACCCTGACCATATCAGACATTAAATTGGGATGATTACTTTCCTAATACGCAAGATTTTATACATTTAGCATTACAGCACTGAGATTTGCACAGGCGAGCATTAATTCCTGGTGTGTCATGTTATTTATAATATTCAGATATCAGCTTGATGATACAGATTTGATGATTTTAGGAGCACTGAAAAAGATGATTTCGTAGCAGAACAATCAAGTGGTCTGAGAGTGAAAAACCTTAAAGGTGTCTCAGGGAAGCAGCTGTTGAGAGAGACTCAATACATGGTAAGCACAAGCGTGTAAATATGCATATATATCATTATGAAATAAATACAGGAGGAAATGAACTATTTAGTGCATACCGTTGTGTGTGTTTGTGTAGTAATTTGTGTGTTTATTGTAGCTGTATCCGGTTATGGGTTTTCCTGACGCTTCTGTCGCACAAGCTTCTGAACGTTTAGTACGAAAGCATCAGACGAAATACGCCCAAAACTCCCGCATATTACAACAGGTACCACCCTAGTTTTGTGTCTCTGTGTGTGCTTGCACATAAATAACTGGTAATGGTAATGGTAAGGTTGTATTTGTTAATAGCAAAAATTCTGTTATCATTTACTTACTCTCATGTTGCTACAAACCTGTATACATTTTTCTTTGTTCTGTTTAAAACTTTAGGTATAGGTAAATATTTTAGGTATGTTTGTAATTAAACCGATCAGAGGCCCCATTCACTTTCATAGTATTCTTTTTCCTACTGTGGAAGTCAATGGGGTTTCTTTAATTTTTGGGTGAACTATCCCTTTAATGCATAGCTAACATGAACTAACAATTCTTCAACATTTATTAACCATAGTTAGGGCTGTTGAATATAATCGTTTTTACGAAGCATCGTGATGCTAATGTGAACGATTACTGCATTGATGCATAAAAACAATCATTTATTAAAAAAGCAGTGCTCGCACGCATCTCTCTATGAGATGTGCACATGGAGGAGATTTTTTATATTTGCTGTCAAAGGCTTTTTAGGATATAAAGCACTCAATTAACACATTAAAGATGCCACCTCTGGAGATGTGTAAGGGAGAGAGACTTACCTGTGCCATAATATTAAAATTAAGAATGCAACGCATCGTGATGCATCGATATATCGGATTGAATTAAATTGAATGGAACCATTGATAATAATTATAATTGTAAGACCAGTGACAATTCACACCCCTTATTTTAATTCATGTTAATTTCATGAACAAATTGCATTAGCAAAGATGAGGCATTGGCAGGTATGAGATTTTGGTGGTATGATAACCCTAAGCCAAGGTTTTACAGTGCAATATTGCCATTGCAACACAATTTTTATTTTATTTTCAAATGTCTGTGTATACAAACAACTTTCAAATTGACACAATACATTTTATTTTTTTAAGCAACAAACAACATGTATGCCACACTGTAAAACCTAACAGTGTAAGTCACTAAACGAAATGAGTTTATTCAACTCAACTTTTAAAAAGTTAATTTCACTTAATAAAAACTGATATGAACTCAAAAACTGCAAATGATTAACCATAACTTAAACCGAATAAGTACTACATTAAAAATTAACTTAAACTGAATAAGTACTGAATACCAGAATCACACATTCTTCCTCACACACACCTGAAGTAAATAATGTGCTTTAATTTTGACAAGCGCACATTCCCCACATCTCTCACGGAGTTTCACAGAGCAGCAGCCAGGACACAGACAGCTAACAGGCAAGCATTGCAAACTCTTTTTAAAGCATCTTTAAACTTTAAAAACACGTTGTTTGTTGTGACTCTTCGTTGTAATACTGTCTCGGTTACAGTAATTTGTGTAATGTTGGACATACGACGAGACACAGCAATATTGCCTCAGACTCATTTTTATCAGCAGATTAATGTGCATTGAGTACACCACAGTTCTGTAACGTTAAGTGGAAAATTACTTCATATATTATGTGTTTTCTCTCTCAGTAAGGACTAACTGACTGTCTGTCTGTCTGTCTGTCTGTCTGTCTGTTTGTTCTCAATCAAACAATCAATCAAGACCTTTTAAAGGTTATGTTACCACGTTTATTCATTTATTTGTTTTGTTGCGAGTACACCACAGTTCTGTAAGTGAAAAATAATTCATATTTATGTGTTTTCTCATTGTTTAGCACAAACATTTCCCGGGCAAGGTTGAATTTCTCTCAGTGAGTACTGACGGACAGCTGTTCACTCATAAAACCTTTTAAAAGTAACGTTACCACATTTATTTATTTATGTTGTGAGTACACCAGAATTCTTTCAATGGAAAATTTATATTTTCATATTTGTGTGTGGGTGTTTTCTTAAAGTTTAGCACAAGCATTTCCCGCGCAAGTTTGAATTTCTCTCAGTAAGGACTGCCGGGTGACCATTCACTTATAAAACCTTTTAAAGGTAATGCTACCACATTTATTATGTTGTGAACTTGTGAGTATACTACAGTTCTGTAAGTGGAAAAGTAATTCATATTTGTGTGTTCTCACAGGTTAGCCCGAATGCATCCAGCATAATTTTGGATCTTTACCATTGAGGAGACTGGCTGACTGTTCTCAACCAACCATCATTCACACACAAAAACGTTAGAGGTACCACATTTTATTATGTTGTTAGTATATCACAGTTCTGTTAGTGGAACATTTATTCATATTTTTGTGTTTTCTCACAGGTAAGTACGAACGCGTCTTTACCATTGAGGAGGCTGACTGACTTTTATCAACCAACTGTCATTAACTCACCAAAAACTAAAGAAATGTTACTACAAGTGGACCTATTTATTTACTCATCATGCTGTAAGTACACCACAGTTTTGTAAGTGAAAATATAATATTTGAGTTTTTTCACTGCTTGGCGTAGACAAATGTGACCATGTGTAATTTGGAAAATACATGGAAAAGTGTATGTCTTAATGTTTAAATGTTGTTTGAATTAGGGGACAGTACACTGATTTTGTTTTTAAATATTCCTGTTTGGACAGTCTATTAAAGTCATAAAGTAATACTTGATTTATTTCATAAGGACTATGTAAATCTACAGCTCACTTTTGTTTTATGTCTAAAACAATGTTTGTAAAATAAATGATCGTTCAATAAATTGTAATAATTTCACCCTTTTCTGTCATTATTTTTTATACTAAATGTTTTTCTGATCTTATGTAACTTAATTCCTTTGAGTTAAATCAACTTAAACCATTTAAGGCAATCGGTTTCATCAAACCATTTGAGTAGCTATATAGTTGTGTGAACTTATTCATTTGAGTTAAGTCAACTCAAACCATTTAAGGCAATCAGTTTCCTCAAACCATTTGAGTAGCTATATAGTTGTATGAACTAAATAAAATGTATTAAGTGAACTAAAACCATTTGAGTGGTATGAACTTAAGCAAGCTTAATACCTTTGAGTAAAGGTAACTCAAACATTTTTAGTTATATGCACTTAATAATTTACTGTTTACAGTACTCATATGTATGAGTTTTAAAACTTAAATGGTTTAAAGCAATCGGTTTCCTCAAACGGTTTAAGTTGAGTTAACTTATCGGGTTTTACAGTGCAGGTAAAACGGTATCACCAAAAATTTTAGTGGTTTTGAAACCATGACTCTTTAAAACCTTGGTATACCTTGAAACCGGTAACCGGCCTATGCCTAGCAAAGAGGAATAAATTCTGAAAAACAATATATTGTTCATGTTAGCTAATGCATTTACTAATGTTAACAAAAACAACCTTATTGTAAAGTGTTACCAAAAAACGTTGTTGTATCGTCTTTTATCTAATAGTATCATTTTAACCTACAATTGCATGTCTTCTTTAACTGAATTATATCTTTTTCTCTTGTTCTAGAGACAGACAATAGAGCTAATTCCCATTACCAAAGTGAACTACACATGGAAAGGAAAATCCTATTTTTATTTTGTTTATGGAAATGAGTTTCAAGTGAGCGTTGATGATTACCCAGCCACCTGCTGCTGCTCTGTGATGTAACACAATCATCTGATATAACCCTACACATTTATATACACCCAAAAATACAGTACACACAACCACTACTGTGTATACAGCAACATTGATTTATTTCATCTGAGTTTGTTTTTAAGCAGACTGTGTTTGTGTATTGTCTGAAATGATACAATTCGGACTTGACAGTACAGACATGCATTTGTGTTGCATTTAATTTCTTATCACTGTTACTCAAATGTTTATATACTGTATATGTTATATTATTCATTCTGTTTTTATTTTTACCAATAAATCTATTGTACAATTTTTTTTTAACCTTCACAAGGATGCATTTCCAAGGTTTGCCATCTTAAGGTTGTAAACATCACATGTTAATGTTGTAAAGCAGTACATTTCAAGTGTTGTGTGTACTGGTATTAAAAACACACCCTAAATCTGTATCTAGTTAGACTGAGCATTAAAACAACTAAGATTCATCAAAGCTCTACTCATTTTAATGTATCATCACTCCTATGTGCCGTTCTTCTCCTCTATCTCTGTAACTGCCTCGAGCTTGACTCATTTCTCTGAGGAAGAAGATCTAGTACAAAACTAAACTGGATCTAAATCTTTGATCTGTAGGAATTAACAGTTTTTGAATAGCCATAGCTGGATATTTTGGGTCAGACAGATGAAAAAGTGTCAGAACTGACCATGATTTATAAAAGAGAGGCTCATTTAATCTGCTGCAATGTAAGTCGCAGCAACGTATTTGTAACATTTAGTTATTCACGATTACATTATGAAGTCATTTAAAACTGTGAAATATAATCCAGTTGAACTTGGTACTTCTAATAAACCTATAATACAGGATCATACTGCCACATTGCCTTTTTATTTCTTTGAAAAACCATCTGAGCAATTCCAGCATTATGGATTTGACATTTGCAGGTAACAGAGAATGCATTTATTACCAATATATTGAACCATAAAAAATGCAGCATTTTTGTCAAATCATCTACTTTTATGTTACCTTAACTTAGAAAAACAAGTTGAAATTGTTTAACCTAATTTGTTAAGTTATGTCAAATTATCACAGGTCAAAACTTAAAATAGTTGCTTGAATTGACTTGCACAAACCAAGTTGTTTTAAAAAATAATATGGAGAAGAGACAGCTCTTCAAAGAGCATTTAATAATTATTTTATTAAAATTTTTGTATGTGCATTTATGCACCTAAATAAAACGTCCCAAAAATTGTTTATTTTGGTCTGGTTTTATTTTCGTAGTAAACGGACGTGATATTTACGTTTTATTCCAACGTTATAATTACGTTATTTTAACACCTAAATAAAACGTCCCAAATTTTTTTTATTTTGGTCTGGTTTTATTTTCGTAGTAAACGGACGTGATATTTACGTTTTATTCCAACGTTATAATAACGTTATTTTAACACCTAAATAAAACGTCCCAAAAATGGTTTATTTTGGTATGGTTTTATTTTCGTAGTAAACAGACATGATATTTACGTTTTATTCCAACATTATAATTACGTTATTTTAACACCTGAATAAAACGTCCCAAAAATGGTTTATTTTGGTCTGGTTTTATTTTCGTAGTAAACGGACGTGATATTTACGTTTTATTCCAACGTTATAATTACGTTATTTTAACACCTAAATTAAACGTCTCAAAAATTGTTCATTTTGGTCTGGTTTTTGTAGTAAACAGACGTGATATTTACGTTTTTTTACTACCTAAAAAAATCTTACTAATTAGGTGCTTTTACAACGTATTACAAACTTCCTTTTTTGGTTACATTGTTTTTTTAAAATTTAGGGTGTCGTTTTTAAAACGTTGTGCTGCAAAATTACCTAATTACAACCAAAATACAACGTTGTGAAACGTTTGTGTTTGCTGGGGTTCGACTTCATGCGGCGCTGCAAGAACCGACAGCCGGATGACGTCAAAGTACTGCGAGAATGATTCTAGAAATTATATTTCGTCTCGCTCTCGCGATACTTTGACGTCATCCGGCCGTCGATTCTTGCGGCGCCGCATTAAGTCGAACTGTAGATATGAAGTCTAGTATGATGCATGCGTGGATCTGGCGTGGATGACAGCATTACATTACACCAGAAAATGACTGGAAAAATATGAGTAAATGAATTTAAGATGTACGTTACGGACGCGCAATGTGTCAGTGACTGCCAATCCAATGCATACCCAGAGCTACCTGATAATTCAATTGATGGCCAACGTATGGTAGGCTAATGCAAGTGCACCTTTTTTAATTAATCCATCCCAGTGAGTAGTGAACACACACACACACACACACACACACACACACACACACAGCAAAAAAATGACTTTCTTACTTAGTATTTTTGTCTTGTTTTCAGTAGAAATATCTAAAAATTCTTAAATTAAGATGCTTTTTCTTGATGAGCAAAATTAAGTAAATAAGTCTAGTTTTAAGACAAATAATATACAATTTAAGTGAAATTGTCCTTAAAACAAGCAAAATTATCTGCCAATGGGGTGAGAAAAAAAAAAGTGAAATAAGATATCTTTTTTCTTAAACACTAAATTCAAGTAAAATTGTCTCACCCCATTGGCAGTTATTTTTGCTTGTTTTAAGCACAAATTCCCTTAAATTGTATATTTTTTGTCTAGGAACTAGTATTATTTTCTTAGGTCATTTTGCTCATCAGGAAAGTACATCTTGATTTAAGAATTTTATATTTTAAGATATTTCTACTGAAAGGAAGACAAAAATATTAAGTAAGAAAAGTCATTTTTTGAAGTGCACAGAATATGTTTGAAATCACATTATTTTCCCTTTTGAAACAATATAGTAAATAAAAGTTTACTACTATACAATGTCGTCACCTACTGGCGTATTTATGTAATAAGAAGAAACGCTCACTGAAGGGAGATCCTGAAGGAATCAGTGTTCGAATCTGAACGAATCTTTTTGGTAAACGAGCCACTTGGATGATTGAGTTACCGCCACTTTTAAGCTAAAAAACAACAACAATAAACAGAGCCCAGTTTCTTCGCAGAACTATCCGTTCACTTCCATGGGAGGCGCTTAAAATGTCCAACATTTTTAAGGGAGGACGGATCTAGTTCGGGAAAAGGGGCAGGCGATTCGGGAGCTGGAGTCAGCGGCTGAATCCCAAACCGCCTACTTCCATACTATATAGTATGTAAAAAGCGCTACTTGGCGTACTATATAGTATGGAAGTAGGCGGTTTGGAATTCAGCCAGCCTTTTGAATCACAAATCCAAAATGGAGAGACCGATTGGTGGGTAAGTGAAAGTAAACTTCACGCAACGAATACTTCAGTTACACTTTAGTTAAGAATGCACATACTAACATTTTGTTCTCTGGAAGTAATTATGGATATGGACCCTCCTATGGCATGGCTAACCCAGTGTACGGAACACCAGGTAAGAGTTTTTGATGGGCACGGCTCTTCACGGCAGACGCCGTTATAAAGATAATATTTGCACTAAATGCTGCACAAAACACTTCCACTAACGTTACACGAGAAAAGATGTAGCCGCGCTGCGATTTGGCCGCCTAGCGCGTAGCGTTTGAAACGCCCTAGACGAAAACGTCTTTTCCGATTTCTTTGAAGTTCAACAGCTGGTAACCATTCACCATGGTATTATAACTATCTGGAGTTGGGGCAGTCACTGCGTTGTGCGTTATAATATTTTCGTAAGCGTTGTTTTCATTCCAAACATTCTTAGAGTATCTGACACTCCTCCTAATCCGCCCTCTCGTCCTATAGCAGCAGCCCATATATAAACCATAGGCTACTATACATATATGTTCTGCAGTACATGTATGTTGTCAGTAGGAGCCCTAAATGTGATTCTGTTCATACACAGATCAATTATAATAAATATCCATCAACCATCTGCGTTCATAACTACGCACACTAAACTAAAACGAAAGTAAATGCAGAACTGTGTTTACGTGACGTAATAGCCCACTTTAGCTGAAATGTGTAACGTTGTAGGTTTTTTATTCGTGTGCGATACGGTGTATAATGAACAGTTCCCTTTGTTGAGCTAAAATGTCATGCAAATCAATTCACGAAGCAAAACGATCACATGATTATGTAATGCAGGAAGCAATAAACTTTTCAAGGAACCATTTCACACTGCATTACCAAAATGGATCGACCAATTGCTAGGTAAGAAACTAAACTACACGAATATTTACACAAATTATAAAGTTACGTACGTGTTTAAGAATACACACAACTAACTTTTCGCTCTCTGAAAGTAATTATGGACCCAGTTATGGCACCGTTAACCCAGTGTACGGAACGCCAGCACCAGGTAAGAGTTTTTCACGTGGCCTTATGTCAGATTTCCACGCAGTTTAACGAATATAATGACGCCTAAAACCAAAATGCCGATCATAGTTTATTTGAAGTTCAACTTTAACTTTCATATTGCGCAAAGTGTACTAAAGTGTGTATACTACACTTCCCTAATACAATTACTTTGATTTAATATGGTAGTCCCATGGTATTACAAACAGTGTTGTATTGTCAGGGTTTCAACATTCCCAGAGCATTATCGGAAAATCTTCTTAAGTAATCTGTTGCATTATTTCTCATTTGTCAAGACTTGTTTCACGAGAAGTCAATAAAGGGGCTGTCAGTACAACTACACACCCACGACCTTTCAAACACTTGGACAAATGGTTTCCACTGAACTAATAAATCCAACTTATTTCAGTGTTAGCCCCTATTATTTTGTTTCATCATACATATATATATATATATATATATATATATATATATATATATATATATATATATATATATATATATATATATATATATATATATATATATATATATATATATATATATATATATATGATGAAATTATATATATATATATATAATTTTTTTTTGATCGTATTTTGTTACCGCAGTCGTAACTTCCGTGTTGCACAGTTTATTAGAATTTTTCACAATACACGTGTTCCTTTTGCGCAGTTCGTTATTGCATTGCATTAGCAGCCCAAGGTCATGGGTAAAACCCAGTAAATACACATAAAAACTGTAGACCCTGTAATGCATTGTAAATTGCTTTGAATAAAAGTATCTTATTACTTTAGTTGAATGCTACCTGTGGCAATGCTTTTCATCTCACCCATTTCCACAGAATTATGAGACGCTTCCCTCGAGACGTTTATGTTAACTCGCACACGTCACGACTTGTGTTAGGGGAAGAGTGACTCCCACCCGCTCCTCTCTCGTCCAATCAGACTCAAATGTAAACCATATATTTCCTACTATAGCCTTCTATACTGCAGTGCATAGCTTGTTGAGCACACGCTCCTCACCAGGTGAACCCCTGATATTGGATTTTTAATCAACCGCAATATATTAATCTGTTGAAGTTTTCTTCTATTTGAGAAAAGTGCTGTTCAAGACAAAAGTAAGTTCTGTTGGTTATTGCATCTTTCATTTATTGTACCATTTAGTCTGAACAGCTGAAGACTGGGGCGTAAACATCAAACGCGAATTCAACGATTTGCGCGAGTAGATTACATACAAAGAAAGACGCGAATTGGGCAACGCGATTGTCGCGAAAACACGCGCTATTCGCCTCAAACGCGTCTTCGCGCAAGTTAAAAATATTCAACTCAAGCGAAAAAATCGCATGACACGAGGTTGAGTCCCGCAAATATAGAGCGAGTAATGCGATGCTTCAATAATGACTAAATATTTATAAACTACTTGGACTTTGCTATTTAACTGATTGATTTCTGTTTAGAGACCTTGTAAAAGAGGTTTACCGATATTTATTTTATAAACCATTCAGTTAAAATCTGTTAATTATACACACACACATACATATACATAGATAGATAGATAGATATATGAATGTATATCTCTATGTAATTTTGGGGGGTTGGTTTCCCAGACAGGGCTTAAATGCATTAAGACTAAAAATGTCTTAATTTAAAAACATCTTGCACTGACATGTCTGAACATATCGCTGCAATTGTTTTTCTCAAGATGCACACCAGTATTGTTTTTTTCTAAGCCATGTTTGTAAAAAGTCTTTAAATGTCCAAATATAACTAAGGCCTGGTGACGGTCCTGGATTAATCTAAACCTTGTCCAGGAAACCGCCCCGTTAAGTGTATATATATTAATTAAAACAAGTCATTCATAACATTCTCAGCAGTATTACAGTATAATGTTTTCTATCCTGTAACTCAATATTTACAACCGAGAGAAAACTGCCCTGACCGGTTTGTTTGTATTTCATTCAGGCATGTTGGGCGCACCTACCGCACCCCCTGCCAACATGTTCGACACTATCCCAGGATATGAGGGAACCCTGGCTGGCGGTGGAGGTAAGAAGCATGTTATAGTTGTGCTCCTTATTAAACAACAAATAAAGTTCAGTTCAGGATATAATCTTTATCTCAATTCAGACACTCCTGTGAATAATTTCCCGTTGGTATAAGTATTGTTATTGATGCATCTTAAACAGGTGGGTATCTTCCACCTCCAATGCCAACTGTACCCATGCCTGTGCCCGAACAAGCACCAACTCCCCCTGACTGGCAGTGAGTTTCCTTCTCTATGTTGCGATTTATGCAGTTTGCAAAAAATCTTATCTTGAACACAATTTCCTATGATATGCATTATTCAAACATGCGGTTGTCATGCAAAGACCGTCATACTTAAGCATTTTCATGCTGGCTACATTACACTAAGTGTTTTGTGAATTGAGTTAGTGCTAAATGGGATTCTGTTCATAAACACTTTAGGTTTAAGAGAGCTCGATAAATGGCTTTTATACCCAAATTGACTCCTTTAAATATTGCATCAGTTGTCTGCTTTTAAAACAGAGCTGTATATTGAAAATGTCGTCTTGTTACATCTCTTTATTTATAATAATAATATTTAAGCAAGGATGTCATTCACTTACTGTACTGACTGTGAATCTAGATAGTATTTTCTTGATTTATTTACTTTGTGCGTTCATTAACAACCTGATTTTAGTGTCACGTTACGGGTAAACCTAAATGTGTAATAGTCAGTGGCCTCCAAGATCCAGATTGGGAACTGCTGTACTTCACACCCTTGCATGTCTTGTGCAAACGTCACCCATCTATTGATCTTATTTAATTTTTTTTTTTCGTAACAGCATTCCTTCAATCTCAGAGGACAAAGCTCGTGAATCTCTAGAAAATTACGTCTCCAGCAAGTGTTGCTATAGTTCTGCACCTGTTAAAGACGGGGTGATTACCAGCATGGAGACTTTTAATACCTACAGGGTGAGAACTGAGTCTTTGTTAATTAGAGCAAATGGATCATCTTCTGTATATTTTGTATAGACGTGGAAAACATTGTAAGTGCATACATTGATGGTGTTACTGACTTGAGGTTTTATTCTTCATCCATTTTCAGTATCGTTTGGAGAGTTTCACAGAGTCCAGAACATCTGAATGGAGTCAGGAGCCTTACACAGGTACCTGAAGTCAAGGAAATTTATAATATCATCATTCAGATTTACTCCCAGCCAAAACCTTATTGTTTGAGCTTAAAAGGAACGGTTCACCCATCAATAACAGTACTAATTGCTCACCATCATGTCGTGCCAAAGCCATGTGGCTTCTTTAGTAAAATACCACATCCTGCTTAGTCTCAGCCTCAGACATCACGCCCACAGAATGTTGGCTAAATGTCTGATGTTTATCCTACACTTTTTGATTTGTAAACCGGATTTCAAGAATACACGAGTGCCGCGATTCCTTTCGGTCCCTGGAAAACAAAGCTCTGATGTTCCATTGAGGAAGAGAATCAGTCGTGTTCACGTGAATAATAATGAGCAGTTATCATGATCAACTAAACATTGGATTCTCAAAAATATGCAATGTTTCTCTATTCTCTATTTTATAAACTGTCATAAAACTGGGGCCCCCCCTGCACCATCTCATGGCCCCCCTGGGGGCCCTGGACCCCAGTTTGAGAACCACTGGCATACAGTATAATCCTTAAACGGTTCTCTTAGGTGAGGGTAAGTGTTAAGTGTTTCACGACAGTGACCCAGGTTTGCTGTTATAAAATACTATTGTTGCCATGAAGATGCAACGGAAAAAAATTAAGGGTTTTTCTGCAAACATAAGGGTGATGCAACCGAGCCCAGACCTTCAGTATTGAAGATCTGGCTACGCGAGACTACATCCTGCTTGGCAGCCTTGTACACCATTCAAATTCAGCATATAGATACGACCATGTTTAGGATTCTTTTGTAAATATCCCCTTTTGTGCTTTACAAAAGAAAGAATGTGAGACTGGTTTCAAAAGACTTAAGTAAACAATGACAAGATTAGCATTTTAACTTGAGCTCCTACCACCCCCATAATATAACAATCAAGCATAAAGGTAGTCCCGCCTCAAATTCATGCCATTGGTTGAGACCGAATCTGATATGGCAGATCACTCAAACCCACACACAGAAATATTTCGACACATATATTACCACAGAGCCATAACGTGTACATCTTCAACATGTCAACTAATTTAAAAGATTCAACTGATTTGTTGATGTCTCTTTCTCTGTCTGACAGGGCAGGTTGTGGATGCTGGTATTCAACCTGCGCCATCGCCGTGGCAGATTCCTACTAATCCTCCAACTTTCTTCAATGACAAGAAGGAGACTATCAAAGTGCCTTATACCTCCTCAGCAGTCAAGGTTGTAATAAAAACAAAAGAACATAAGTCCTCATTTACATACATTTTACATTTATGGGTGATTCTCGCGAAATTAGACTTATGAGGTGTCGTGAAACATTTTGATAAAAATGTTAATGCAAAGTAAGAGTATCAAAATAAGAAACATACAGCTAACATCTCTTTACGTACTATTTTGCACATGATTTCAAATGACATCATACAAACCAATTTTGTTGTTTTTTATACATTTCATTACCGCAACGTGTCCATGACTGGATTTGGGTTTTTTGACATAGAAATATTTTAGTGCATGTTATACTATAAACATTTACAGTAAAGAAACATGTGGTATTTGGTGATCATTGGTAATGTAGAGACAATAATAAGGAATATAAATGTGTACAAGACCAATTTTCTCATCCTCCGCAACAATTTTAAATTATTGTTTAAGCCCTCAATGATTTAACATTTTCAAAAATAAAATTGTTGGAAGGGACATAATTGACTGTGACACTCAAGATGGCTACGAGGTAAGCAGTTCTTATTTTTTCTCTCCAGATAAAAGTTGAAATTTTGTTTGTCATAGTACCTAGACAACTTTTTAATTCTCATTACCGAAACATGAGTTTGTAAATGCATATATTTAATGTAATATTATGTTGCGGTAATGATCATTTTTTATAATGCTAATCTAAAAAATGTAAATAATTCTATAGGAACTGTTTTAAATCCTCTAAAAATAATGGTTATAGTAAGTTCATACCTTAAAGCGTAACTAAACCCCTGTTCAGAGCCTGACTCCACCCACTGGCAATATTTGAAAAATGCAAGAAAAGTGGGCAGACCCCAACAGAGATAGAGGGGACAAACTGCGCTCGTACCAAGGGTGTGGGGAAATCATAACAAGGGCATGGTGAGCTTCAAATTGCTTGCGTAGGGTCGTACCACTTAGAAAAATTAAACTGCAGTAGCCACCATTCAACCTGAAGAGGGCAGCACTTAGTTACTCAAATCAATGAACGGCACTAATAAAGGCCCATTCTTACAGATAATTAACTATAAAAAGTTGGTTTAGGGTTTAGTTACTCTTTAATCTTACATGTGCAAAACAAATTGGCTTCAAGGGGTTTTTAAAAAAATCTGATGCTGGACACCTTCTAAGTCTGGATTTCGTGAGAATCCCCCGCATGCATTTGGCAAGCACTTAAGTCCAAAGTGACTTTCAGTGCATCTGTATAGGACATAGATGTACCAGCCATGTCGGATTATATTGTACATGTATTTGTATTTTAAAGCATTATATTTTGTTTATTTTCCAGAACTGTCACACGTGTCTTGGAGTAGGAAGAGGTCCCTGTACCACATGCGCTGGAGCTGGAAACGTGAGTGACATCATGACAGTATTATTCGCAGAAAAATCTGAGAAAGAATACCATGAGTTTTGTTGGGTTTTTTGTGTGCAGATTTTATTTTAAAGCTGTAATCTGTAGTTTTGGCCTCTCTATCGCCATCTCTGTTTGAACTATGCAATTTGCGGATTTATTATTGTATGCGCGTTGTGATTTGCCCCGGTACACTACGTGGATGACTCTGATCTATGTCATCACTGTATAAGAGCGGATCTGTCATTATACATCGACTTGAAAGAAGTATCTTAAAAGTCATATATCTAAAGTAATATATTTGCTGCATTTGTGCTGACTAAATGAAAATGTAAATGTTTCAACATACAGTAGAAGTCTTGCGTGTTCAGAGGAAAATGTAATCTCTGCTTCAGTATTTAATCACTTCAGATGTTGAAAACCCCTGCTGATAACTTTTTTTTGCATGAGCTGTCGCGTTCCCTTTTTAACTGGAGACTCTCTGCAGTTTGAACTTTTATTGTTTTAACAACAGATGATTTAAATTATGTTACTCTTCCCCGGATGATCGTTGTTTAAAACTTCACATATTAAACGGCACCATCTAGATAACAAGTTTAAACTCTAAACAACTGTTGTATAAACAGAATGCAATCTCTTCCCTGTGCATCACATACATGCAATCATGTTGCCAAGTCCTCTTATTTCTGTTTGGGATGTGATCATGCAAAGATGAATTACTTTTGCAAACTTTTCCTGTGAAAACCAACCCCGCCATTTAAATGATAAATTAATATTATTATACATTATTATATCGGGGTTTACGGTAAGGTGATAGTTTTAAACTGTGATTTTTTTTTTTACTTGCTCGATAACCAATTTTTGTTTATTTTTATCTGAATAAAGTTATGGATTGCAGCTTTAACAGAAAAAAATTAACTTGATCCCTTTTCTTGTGCGTGTGCAGAAAGTGTGTTGGGCGTGTAATGGTTCTGGAACTCGTCAGTCTGATGACCGCTGCATAACTTGCAGTGGCCGTGGTCGTGAGAACTGTAAGTCGAACCCCTCAAGCTAAATTAAATCAAACTTTCTGAAGTTCATAATTCATAGTTTAAATTCCAATGCAGTTCTTTAATCTAAATTTTTGTTTGTCATCTTTCAGCTGTAATTCATGTAACGGCCAAGGCTCTCGTGAGTGTGAAACCTGTCGTGGGAAGAGACAGTTGCTCGTCTTCATCAATCTCACTGTTAAATGGTATGATCTGTGTATTAAATTAGTAGTGTTTATTAATGCAAGTGTCACTATTATTGCTTGTCCCGTTTGTGCTTGGAGACATGAATGATACTTTAAATCAGTTGTTTAAGATTTTAACGTGATTTAAACGGGTGATAAAATCCATAGATTTACATTTTAGAAGAAACTCGTTATGTCAAGGCACTACAGTATCATAAAGACTTAAGGTTGGGCTCTTTTGGCCAGTTAGTAACCACCATTGGCATAAAATGTAATTAAAGGTGCAGTGTGTAAAGTATCTCTTGACAGAAATGCAAAATAATATACAAAACTATATTATCAGGGGTGTATAAAGACCTTTTTATAATGAACCATTATGTTTTTATTACCTTAGAATGAGATGTTTTTATCTACATACACATAAGCTGTGTCCCAATTCAGGGGCTGCGACCTTCTAAGCATGCGACCTTAAATATGAGCACTCGGTCTTTCAAGGTGGCAGCCTCAGAAATCCGCGAAGAGAACTGAAATGAGACGGTCTAACCTTCGGATGACCCATAATTGGCGTCACCTGCTGCGCCTGTCCTCAGGACATAGCGGAAACGTTTCTGACTTATTAAAATAAATATGATATCAGAAAAATATTAATTTAGTTTAGAAAATATGACACGTTGATGTAGATTAAACTATTCAACAGTATATTAAATTAAATTAATCAACCTTAGAAATATATGCATCATAAAAATAATAATATTAACACAAAACATAACTTATAATACTAAAACAGTGACAAACTTTTTTTTGATAAATACACACTTTTATTTAATGAAGGTTTTAATTGTTTATTTTAGAATATCCAGACGCCGTTGCAGGCGCGCAATGAATCTTGGGATATCCTCGGCTGTTAAGGATCCATTCGTTCTATCCTTAACAGCGCGGAGAAATGAGGACGCATTTTGAAGCTTCATTCTAAGCATCCTTCGAATTGGGACGGCCTTACCAGCCTGAAGTCGCGCTGCTGTGACGCAATCGGTCTTAAAATACGTCCTTAGAAGGTCGCAGCCCCTGAATTGTGACACAGCTAGAGGGTCCCCTTACGTGGAAGTCGCCATTTTGTGCCACCATGTTTCTACAGAAGCCCTAAGATGTCTCCGTTGATAACATGTTTTTATGGTGGGGGCTACCATAGTTTTAAAAGTGAGGGGTGAGCAGTGGATTGAGCCGTTGGTTGCAATTCGCAACCTCACCACTAGATGCCGCTAAAATGTACACTGCACCTTTAAAGCAAGGCTCACGCTATGGGATTTTCAGCCATTTTTTCGGTACCATGATCAGTTCGGCTCAGATTATCATGTAATATGTGATGTTTACAGGTCAAATCTTACACCCCTCCATGTGCTTGCAAGCAATTCGGGCCGCCCTGATCATATCTGACCATATTTAGGATTTGAAATTGGGATGATTACTTTCACAATACCCAACATTTTATACATCTAGCATTACAGCAGTGAGATTTGCACAGGCGAGCATTAATTCCAGGTGTTTCATGTTATTTATAATATTTAGATTTGTTTGATGATACGGATTTGATGATTTTAGGAGCACTGAAAAAGATGATTTCGTGGCACAACAATCGAGTGGTCTGAGAGTGCAGAATCTTGAAAATGTCTCGGGGAAGCAGCTGTTTCAAAATGCCCAATACATGGTAAGCACAAGCGTGTAAATATGCATATATATCATTGTGATGTAAATACAGGAGGAAATTAACTATGTAGTGCATACAGTTGTATGTGTTTGTGTACTAATTTGTGTGTTTATTGTAGCTGTATCCGGTTATGGGTTTTCCTGATGCTTCTGTCGCACAAGCTTCTGAACGTTTAGTACGAGAGCATCAGTCAAAATATGCCCAAAACTCCCGCATATTACAACAGGTACCACCCTAGTTTTGTGTCTCTGTGTGTGCTTGCACATAAATAACTGGTAATGGTAAGGTTGTATTTGTTAATAGCAAAAATTCTGTTATCATTTACTTACACACATATTTTTTTTTGTTCTGATTAAAACAAAGGAAGATATTTTGATGTATGTTTGTAATTAAACCGATCAAACGCCACATTTACTTTCATAGTATTCTTTTTCCTACTATGGAAGTCAATGGGGCCTCTTTAATTCTGGTGTGAACTATCCCTTTAATGCATAGCTAACATGAACTAACAATTCATCTACAAAATTTATTAAACTTAGTTAGGCTGTTGGATGTAATGTGAACGATTACTGGATCGATGCATAAAAACAATCGTTTATTAAAAAAGCAGTGCTCGCACGCATTTCTCTATGAGATGTGCATTTTATATTTGCTGTCAAAGGTTTTTTAGGATGTAAAGCACTCAATTGGCATGTTAAATATGCCACCTCTGGAGAAGTGTAATGGAGAGAGACTTACCTGTGCCATAATATTAAAAATTAAGAATGCTACGCATCGTGATGCATCGATATATCTGTTTGAATTAAATCGAATCATTCAGAATAATCATAATCATACCTTGGGAACGGTATCACAGAAAATTTTTGTGGTTTTAAAACCTCTGTTTACATTAATACTTGTAACTAGCCCATGCCTAGCAAAGATGAATAAATTCTGAAAAACAATATATTGCTCATGTTAGCTAATGCATTTACTAATGTTAACAAAAACAACCTTATTTTAAAGTGTTACCAAAAAACTTTGTATCGTCTTTTATCTATTATTATTATTATTATTATTATTATTATTATTTTAACCTACAATTGCATGTCGTCTTTAACTGAATTATATCTTTTTCTCTTATTCTAGAGACAGACAATAGAGCTAATTCCCATTACCAAAGTGAACTACAAGTGGAAAGGAAAATCCCATTTTTATTATGTGTATGGAAATGAGTTTCAAGTGAACGCTGATGATTACCCAGCCACCTGCTGCTGCTCTGTGATGTAACACAATCATCTGATATAACCCTACACATTTATATACACCCAAAAATACAGTACACACAACCACTACTGTGTATACAGCAACACTGATGTGATTTATTTCATCTGAGTTTGTTTTTAAGCAGACTGTGTTTGTGTATCGTCTGAAATGATACAATTCTGACTTGACAGTACAGACATACATTTGTGTTGTATTTAATTTCTTATTTTCTTATCACTGTTATTCAAATGTTTATATACTGTAGTGTATATGTTATATATTAATTCTGTTTTTTATTTGTTACCATTAAATCTATTGTACAATATTTTAAACCTTAACAAGGATGCATTTCCAAGGTTTGCCATCTTAAGGTTGTAAACATCACAGGTTAATGTTGTAAACCAGTACGTTTCAACTGTTATGTGTACTGGTATTAAAAACACATCCTAAATCTGTATCTAGTTAGACTGAGCATTAAAACAAATAAGATTCATCAAAACTCTACTCATTTTAATGTATCATCACTCGTATGTGCCGTTCTTCTCCTCTATCTCTGTAACTGCCTCGAGCTTGACTCATTTCTCTGAGGAAGAGAGATCTAGTACAAAAACTAAACTGGATCTAAATCTTTGATCTGTAGGAATTAAAAATTTTTGAATAGCCATAGCCGGATCTTTTGGGTCAGACAGATGATAAAGTGACCATGATTTATAAAAGAGAGGCTCATTTAATCTGATGTAATGTAAAACACAATGTATTTGTAACATTTAGTTATTCACGATTACATTATGAAGTCATTTAAAACTGTGAAATATAATCCAATTGAACTTGATACTCCTAATAAACCTATAATAAAGGAACATACTCCCACATTGCCTTTTTATTTCTTTGAAAAACCATCTGAGCAATTCCAGCATTATGGATTTGACATTTGCAGGTAAAACTTTCTCAGAGAATTAATTTATTATTAATATATTGAACCATAATGTAAAAAATGCAGCATTTTTGTCAAATCAACATCTACTTTTATGTTACCTTAACTTGAAATTGTTTAACCTAATTTGTTAAGTTATGTCAAATTATCACAGTTCAAAACTTAAATTGACTTGCACAAACCAAGTTGTTTTAAAAATAATGTGGAGAAGAGACAGCTCTTCAAAGAGCATTTAATAATTATTTTATTAAAATTTTATGTGCATTTATGAGGAAGAAATAACGTTTCTTTGTTATGGACGTTACTATTCTAAAATTTGCACTTAACTATAAAAAAGAATAAAAATAAAATGCTTAAACAAAGACTTTGCATGGGTATTTAAACCACAAAATGTTGACGTCTGAAACATAAGTATGGTAGAAAACTTTGGGAAAATCTTGACTTTTCATAACAAGGTTGACATTTGCATGGAATTGCCCAAGTGCCTGCAGAGACAGTGTCATTTTAATATTATATAAAGTAAAACTCAACATTCACTAACATCTGCTGTGGTGAACAAAACTGTAATAATAATAATAGTGTCAGCAATGAAGATGTTAGAAATTCTGTGTTGTTAAATTTGCATTGAAGATACAGTAACAGTGAAGATAACATTATTTATATTGTGTTTTTCAAAGCTTGTTTAAGAAACATTTTAGTTGAAAACGTGTGCTGTTAACAGTGCTATTGCCTTTGGAAACTTGTATGCATTCACGTGGTTCATTGGGGTGTGTTTCACTTGTTACCCATAACTTGTGAAACTTTGCAACTTTCAAAATGTTATTCTGTGTTTAAGGCTGTGTGTCAAAGAAAAGTTTTTGAGCAAGATGAAGCATCTTTTTAATTCTCTTTTGCTTATCAGTTGGTTAACCTTAAGTGAGTTTATATATATATATAGTATTATTGTGTTTTTACATAAATTGATATTGAAAATTTTTTGTGTCAATCTAGAAATGTATTGCACTAATTTGTTACTGTTTTTTTTTTTCTCTTTTGTCTAGCGAAAATTCTGGAAACAGGAATTAAAACTGGGAATGCATATGTGGGTTTTCAAATAACTTTTAGTTTAGTTTTTATGGGTTTTTTTGTGTGTGTAATGTGTGAACTTTTAGTGTAAGCTTTTATTTATTATTACATTTAAGGTTCTGATTTTGTAGTACACTGTACTCTTTGACAAAAGGGTGCAGGCTAAAAATGATTATGACTTTACTTAAAAAATGTAGGAAACCTGTTGCCTTAAAAAAATTAGGTAAGCAATTTCCATACTGTTACTTACTGAAATTGCTACTTCATTTTTTTAAGGTAATGGGTTTCCTCATTTTTTGTATACCTTAATGATGAATATTAGTACCTCAAAGATACATACAAAGGTGCATATTCATAAATGGTACATATTATGTAAAGGGTAAAATTCCATTGATGGCTTTGTACTTTTTCCTGTCTGTGTAACCTGTTTTTATATTTGCATGTCATTGGACAGGAGATCGATCGCTTCTTTGGTGATGATAATGATGATTTTTTGCATGACCCCAGGAGAAGTAGGCATTTAAATTTGTTTTCTCTCTCCTTATTGAAAAGGTCCTTTATGAAAAAGATTAATCTTACAGTTACAAAAAACAGTTAGTTGTTACATTTAGTTGTTTTCATTAGCCTATTGGTAATCTACAAAGAATTAAACATCATCAGCTCTCTGACACTCAATGATTGATTATTAAAGAGCACTTATTGTCCGATTCACGATTTTACATTTTCTTTGGAGTGTAAGTGTGTATTAATACATGTTATAAAACGCCTCGTTCTGGTTCTTCATTCTGATTGGTTGAAGCACGTTCTAAGCCGTGATAAAATACCCGGGTAAACCCACGGTTCAGACCGCATTACAAGTATCACTGCGCCACTGTTGCTGCGTACTGATTTATGAAAGTCTTTAATAATTTTTTTATTTTTCTACATTTGCACAATTATGGCGATATCCAGATAAATGTCAATAAATATTGTTGATTCATTTCGTCAATAAAGAGAAAACGTTCTCTGAGTTGTTTTTGTCTTAAATTGATATTTCCGCTATTATCCACTAGATGGCAATCTTACACAACTTAAACACTGATGCAATCACTCGACACAACAGTGTTGTGGTGGATTTAGCGTGCTGTGTAAGTTTTGATGGTTCTGAATCTGATCTTTTACAAAAGTTCTTCACAAAAATGGAAATTATCTCCGCTTTTAGCTGAAAATTTGAGAGGTGATAACTGATAAGAGAACAAATGAAGGTAGGATGAAACTTTTTGTTGATGTTGTTGGAAAGAAGATGGTCTGCATTCATTTGGCATTTTATATTTATTTAAAGAATATAATTTTTCTGTAAGGCATTAAACTAAAACTGGGTGGCAACTTAAAAAAAAACGCTGACGGGGACAGAGTTAAGCATGCTTCCAAGCATATTTGATCATCACTTCATCAGTTACACGATATAAATGTTAATGTATAAATTAAAGATGAATGTTGATTTATAAAATAAACACTACAGTCTTTAATCATATTTTCATTGTGTCTTTGCTGCGTCTGTGTTGCTTGAGAATTGCGCTCTGTTCCAGCCACACTTGATTCTGAGGAACTACTTTGTTTGGCGGAAGACTAATATTTGTACTAATATAATTACAACTTATTTGTGTTTCATTTTGTGAAACCCTGCTATGCATATGAAGTAACCGTTTTATAAACGCAATAAACCCTGCGAAGCAGTGGGGTAACAGTGCATTTCAAAACAGCTAAGGGGGTTTTAGGCACTCCGCTTCGCGTCGTACCTAACAACGCCCCTTAGCTGTTATAAAATGCACTGGTAACCCACTGCTTCTTGGGGCTTATTGCTTTATTAACGATATGCAAAAGGTACAAACCCCAAAGTAACAATGACGCGAATTATCATCTTCAACGTAAATCTCTTTTCTTGGACTACAACAAACACATGGATTGTAGGCAACAGTTTACTTCCTGGGATTGGTGATGTAGTAAAGACCGACATTATCATAATTCCTTCCGTTTTGGACTCACAGTCTGTAAGTTAATTCCTGCTAGCAACTGAATCTTTAAAATATGGTAAGGAGCATCACTTTCCAGTTGACTTCAGTGGTATTCAGACCGATCTCAACGTACAGATTAGCTGGCCAATCAAATCCATGCATTTCAGGATGAGAGTGAAATCTGGAGCTACAAAAATGTATGCTATGTGGAAAAGAATGTGTTTTTTAACCATAAACCACACGAACACATTTTATTGTACCAAATACACAAAATAATGTTGTTTTTAAGCAATGCAATAGGTGTTCTTTAAAGTTTTATCTACTCTCTTTTATTTTGTAATTCAGTGAAAAGAGGATTGAGACTTGATAAAGATGCCCAATATTGAAGGCACAACTTATACTGCAGAAATGTGTCAGATATTTCACCAGCTTGTTGGTTTGTGTGTTTCAGTGAATCCCCAAATTACAGTGTACCAGCAGGTGGAGGACAGAAGAAGTGTAATAGTGATTTGTAGGCCTAACAGAAGGATGAAATGGGAATCTTGTACGTTGACCGTGGAGGATGCACTTGACTACACTAAGGAGGAAATTGAATCCTCACGTGCTGATATGTGTGTATTTAAAGTCACTGTGAGCCCACCTGCCTCCTTTACCTGCATGCTTCGTACTCAGCGCATTGAGACTTACTATTATGATGGATCTGGAAACCTGGACTCAGGTAATCTGGCGATCTTTAATTTACAGTGGCGCATTTGTCTGGTGCTTTTCGTTGTTTAAACAGGCCCAGTGATCTCCCAAGAAAATCTGTTTCAAAGGCGCCATGCAGTCGTGTCAAATGATGTAAGCAAATTCAGCTTTAGGCTTTAAGGATAACTAAGCAATGTGTCTGTTATTGCTTTTGCGTCCTTTAGATTGTAATGAAGATGGATCTGTCATCGGTGGCTTTCTCTCCATTGGCATTTGTCTTATAATCATAACTGCTGGGGTTATAGTGAGCAATATTAGGTACCACTCTTAGTCATCCAGTTAAAGTGAGTATTTGGAACAGCAGACCCGTGCGTGATGGGTGCCAGAGGAGACTCCGCACATGACTCGCGTTGCATTTTGTAACTTTTACAAATCATTTTGTAATTTGTGTAACTTTTTGGACACATTTGCTACTTTGGCCTAAATATAGTCTATATATAATATTTCTGATTATATGGCATAGTTTTCTCCCCACCCAATGAGGCTAATAAAGTAATGATAAAAAAAATGCTTAATCAACGGCCCGGCTAGAGGATAGTAGCAGAAAATAACGACCCTGGCAGAGAACCTAAACTCTACTATGTTGCAATAGGCTATATAGTTTGTATGCGGCATCAGCTCAGCTGTACTGTACATTATGGATGGGAGGTTCGAGTGAGTTTTTAAAAGAAAACATAGGTAGAGTGGTCTGCAGAATAAAAAGCTTGTGAACAACTTTAGAATTCTATAACTCTATACACCACCACCACCCAATTCCCTCCCCCCCGCCGCATCCACACCCCAACACCCCCTACCGAAAATATCTTCCCGCGCCTCTGCCTTTCATCGATGTTAAACCTAAATACTGCCAATTTTACAGTTATTTACCCAGAAATCTACAGCACGGTTTAACAGTAGTAAGATACACTGAAAACCCTCTGTGTGAACAAGAAGCAATTATAGAATAAATGTGGAAAAGTCAGATTTTCATGATATGTCCCCTTTAAGGAAAGCCAAGCAAATTTTTATTGTATGTTAAAGGAATAGTCTACTCATTTTCAATATTAAAATATGTTATTACCTTAAGAATTGTTGATACATCCCTCTATCATGTGTGTGCGTGCACGTAAGCGCTGGAGCGCGCTGCGACGCTTCGATAGCATTTAGCTTAGCCCCATTCACTCAATGGCACCACCCAGAGACAAAGTCAGAAGCGACCAAACACACCAACGTTTTTCCTATTTAAGACGAGTAGTTATACGAGCAAGTTTGGTGGTACAAAATAAAACGTAGCGCTTTTCTAAGCGGATTTAAAAGAGGAACTATATTTTATGGAACTTTTGGGAGTACTTCGACTCGCCTGAAAAGTCTGCTCCCCTTCTCACTCTCATAATGGGAGAGGGAGGGTGTTACTGTGCAGAGTCGAAGTACTCCCAAAAGTGCTATTACGCGATAAAATATAGGTCCTCCCCCAAATTCGCCCAGAAAAGCGCCACGCTCCACCCTGCACCACCAAACTTGCTCGCACAACTACTCGTCCCAAACAGGAAAAACGTTGATGTGCCTGGCCACCTCCAACTTCATCTCCAAACGGCACCATTGAATGAATGGGGCCAAGCCAAATGCCATCGAAGCATCGCAGCGCGCTCCAGCGCCCACGTGCACGCACACAGATGATAGAGGGATGTATCAACAATTCTTAGTTAAGGTAATAACATATTTTAATATTAAAAATGAGTAGACTATCCCTTTAATACTTTTGCATTTCCTTGCTGTCTTAGTTCATCATGAGGAAGGAGTATCTTTAGTCTACATTGGTTTTGTTTCCTTCATCGCTCTTGGTCTCATCATCATGACTGCTGCAGTGATATTGACCACCATTAAGACCAAGAATAAGGGTCAGTATTTCTCCAGTCATTCATCCATCTATATCAGCATTTAAAAAAATATTATAATATTCTGTCAATCTCTGACCCTAAAAACCTTGTGTCTGTTGAGTTTTAGTTTGTGTTCAGGATTATGTGTTACACTAGGCTTTTCCAATCTCATTCTTTAGCTTTCCTTAGTAAAGAGTACAACATTATACAAAGAGTACAACAGTATACACTAACTGTATCTCAATGTACAACACAGGACCCAGCATGACAGTACAGTATACCAACAATGACTATGAGGAAGCAAAACAATCATGCGGCTTTCAGAAGAGAAACAGAAATGACGACACACGCACACGCACACACACACACACACACACACACACACACACACACACACACACACACACACACACACACACACACAGTTTTGTAATTGGATTTTATTTCTTTAAAACTTGTTTTTACATTCCTAATTTGTTAGCTTTTAAATAAACAAAATATTATCAGAATGCATGTACATGAGTTTCTGCTTCATATTTGTTACCCTTTGTAGTGGCAGATGCTTCATTATTTTTCATTATATTGCATGTTTAATTTGATAATAAGAATAGCAAATGATGAATTAACAATTAAAAAGATATTAAATATTACCTAATTGTTTGATTTTGACAACCTGTTATCTTTTAAAACCTTCTTTAAATCACTTTTCTGGGTATGTGTTTTCTTAATCAAATCAAATTTTTCTTCATTAATTTAAAAGAATGTTGATTTAGTGATTTCAATGTAATTATCAGGTCTTTAATAAGAAAGGATCCAATAGGTTAAACAGGGTTTATCACATGGGAAAAGCAAAAATAGATCTACATTACCTTTAAAGAATATGTTGGTCAAACTCACGCAGATAACCAGTAAGATTCATTATGACACAGCCTTTAATCTGTCTCGTTCACTGACTTTAAGGACATCTTCTGTTGCAAAACTTTTGCTGTAATTATGCTGTTTGCCAGTAACTTACTGTAGATTTAAATGTATGTTACAGTTTTTTACGATTGCTATGACAGATTTTTCAAAACTCTTAACACAGTTAGCACTACATCCACCTGTGTAAGCTATACTATTTACACATTTCTTGTTGGTTTAACACAAAATGCATACAATTAACACAAATTTAAAATGCTTTAACTTCTTTTACAGACAAGCTCAAACAAGACCAAAACAAGCTCAAACAAGACCAAAACAATAGATTTTTAATGTCAAATTTACAAATGCTTTCATGTCAAAACAGATAACATCATGTGCTAAACCAGACTTATAGTCAAAGTAAACAGCTGTTTATATGATGAATTGAAACATAGGGGAGAGCGGGGTAAGATGAGCCAATTTTTACATATGTGGCCTTATCTGCCTGAAAAAATGAGACAGAAGTCAAACAAAACCATCAACCTTTATTTAAGGATGTCTCCTGTCAAATGAAATGATAAGAATCCCTTTATAACAAAGGGCTTTGAAAAGGTGGCTTCTCAAAAAAAAGTGCACTTGTGGCTCAACTTGCCCCAGCTGAGGGGTAAGTTGATCCATGTGAAGGGGTAAACTGACCCACTGACTTTTTTTGTTTAAACCCGAACATAGTTAAAAAATTCACACCATTCTTAAATTTAATTTTAAGGGTGCCAAAGAATGCATTGAAATAATGTGTTAAATTGTTCTTTGATATTTACATAGAAGGTATGTAACTTTATGAAGTGCAAACATTATCCAGAAACGTTTTTAAATGTCCATTTACAACCCTAGGATTTGTCATTTTAATGAAATTGTCTATTTTTGCCCTATTTGGAAGGGTAATAATAATAATAATGTTGATTGCTCTATTTAAATTTTTTTTAACTAAACATCATGGTGGGGTACATTGAACCGCTGGTTCAGTTTACCCCACAGCATTTGGTTCACTTTGCCCCACGGCCACCATTTTGGGAAAAACTGCCTAGTTTAGTAATTCAGGCTAATCTTTAGCTAAATCATTGACCTGGTTTTATACATTAGCCTATCACCAATATGTATGGTATAAATATTTAGACCTGGATAAATTTGCTTTAACATAACAGCCATTATACTTGACATGTATAAATTTAACTTTGATGGGATAAAAACTGTTTTTTGTAAAAAAAATCATACTTATCTCTTTAACTTGTGCTTCTCTTTACCATAGTCAAATAGAAATGATGGTTGCTACCTGGATTTCTGGTCAGACGGCTACAAATCTATATGGTAGCCTAGATACAGGGGGTGGGTCAACTTACCCACTGGCTCACTTTGCCCCACTCTCCCCTAAATATATCCCCTATATTTTATTCCATTGGGATTGAAAAACAATTTATTGTACCAATGCAAATATATAAATCACAGCTGATTCCCACCTAGGAAACACACTCAAGTTCTTTCAATTGCATGACTAGTATACAATAGTGTAAAGGAGGGCCTCTTTAGGTCGATCTTGGGTGGAAAAGGAACAATATGAGCAACAAAAAAAAAAGATATATATCTGCACAAGTCAACGGAAGACCACCAGGACAGTTTTCCTCAAGTCCCACCTGGATGCAATAGATGGTGCATTCCCAGACATTACACCTGAACACTGTCAGGGATGGATAAGACATGGCAAAAGATTCTTAGTAGATATCAGGTGTGATGTGAATGAGAACATATGGCCAAATAGAAACGCAATAAATTAGATTATGAGATTACTTTATTTTACACTGGCTTTTTCTGTTTTTTTTTTTTTTTTTTTACTGTAAAAGGAAGTAATATTGAATATGTTTGTTATTTTGCAGTAATGTCCTGTTGTAAATACTGCAAAGTCTTTACTGCAACAATTCTACTTTTTTTCATAAACCGTACTCTAAGATGAATGATTCATTTTTGTCTTGAATTGCTGCAGCAAAACAAACATAATGAATGCATTTACTAAACCCAACTAAACAAAAATATAACCAAGTTTCAAAAGAAACTGCAGTGCAAAACGTCTCGGTTACGGATGTAACCCTCGTTCCCTGAAGGAGGGAACGGAGACGTCACGTCGTGACCGATGAATTGGGAACTCGCTTAGAGAGACCAATCTGCTTCGTATACTACTAAAGTGCCAATGAACTTGGCATTGAGATATTTGCATAATGCTGGCGCCGCCCCGCCAGGTGCCTTTATAAGCAGCAGGTGCAAATATGGAAATTAGCTTCTTTTCGCTGAGAAAGCCAGGAGAATGTGACCGGTCGATAAACAGCAGGGAGCAGCCCTGTGGCGACGGGACGTGACGTCTCCGTTCCCTCCTTCAGGGAACGAGGGTTACATCCGTAACCGAGACGTTCCCTTTCAGTCGGTCACTACGACGTCAGGATATAGTTGAGGAATAAAAGACAGCCGTGGCTGTGTAAGCAAAGCAGTGCTCTGCTGAGGGAAATGTGGGCTGGTAGGATTAACCCCACGGAATGATACTCACAAAGGAACCCAGTGGGACACGGTGGAGCCCGAGCCAAACACGTAGGTCCGCGAGGATACAGCTAGTGAAAGGCTGACAGCCAATGCTCCGCAACAAAGGCCGCCAAGGCAGCGGAGGAAGAGCAATTCAAACCATTACGCATTTTTGCTCTGATGGCCTTCCATACTGAAACTCAATTTGGAGCACCAGTCGGAGGCTGCAAGCCGACCTGCGAGTCTACTCTCCATGCTCTCCCTGGTGAGGAAAAAAACACGAGAGGATACAGGCTCGATACGAACACTGTAAAACCTAATGAACGTGTTAGGTGTCGCCCAACCAGCAGCTCTGCAGATGTCTGTAGCGAGGAACCACGAGCGATAGCCCAAAATGAGGCAACACTCCGTGTGGAGTGCGCTCTCAAATTAAAGGGGCAAGAAATACCCTGCAGATTATAAGCAAGGGCGATAGTAACAACTATCCAAAGAGACATCCTCTGCTTAGTGACAGCTTTCCCTCTCTGCTGACCACCGTAACAAACAAAGAGCTGGTCTGAGGTCCTGAGGCTTGCGTGCGAGCCACGTAGAGTTGCAGTGCGCGTACGGGGCACAACAAAGCCATGGTGGGTCTGCCTCCTCCGGGGGCAGCGCTTGCAAGCTCACCACCTGATCTCTGAAGGGAGTGGTGGGAACTTTGGGCACGTAGCCTGGTCTTGGTCTCAGTGAGACAACAGGACCAAACTAAAGGCACGAATCGTCAACAGAGAATACATGTAAATCCCCTACTCTCTTCACGGAGGCCAATGCTAGCAGGGTCAGAGTTTTCATTGATAAAAACTTCAGACTCGCAGACTGCAAAGGCTCAAATGGGGTACCTGAAGGCTTCAGCACCATGGACAGGTCTCAGGAGGAAATAGGGAGGGCGCGAGGGGTGGCCAAATCAAGCTGGCCAACTGATCTGCCGTTGATAAGTGAGTGATGAGCAGAAATAGCGGCGATATCAACTTTAATGGCGGAGGGACAGCCTACCATCTGACCTATGTTGAAGATATAAAAGCACAATGTTAATGGGCATTCTCTGGGGTCCTCACGTTGCAAAGAGCACCAGGTGACGAAAAAGGTTTCATTAAGCGCGTAAGCCCGTCTTGTGGACGGTGCCCGAACCGCGTCGATGGTGTTAGATACCTTGCGATAAATCACCTAAACCTTGCGCGCGCTCAACGACCATACATGGAGATCCCACAGGTCGGGGCGCGAGTGCCAAATGTGCCCCTTTCTTGAGAAAGAAAGTCCTTCCTCAGGGGAATCTGCCAGGGAGGGCTGTCGCGAGGAGCATTAACTATGAAAACCAATTCCTGGTCGTCCAGTACGGATGATTAATAAAAGGCTCTCCTCGTCCTGCCTGACTTTGCACAGTGTCTGTGCAATTAAGCTCACTGGAAGGAATGCGTATTTGCGCATCCCCCGCGGCCAGCTGTGTGCCAACGCATCCACGCCAAGGCTGCCCTCGGTTAGTGAATAAAATAAGCGACAGTGGGTATCGTCCGGCGACGCAAACAGATCTATCTACGCACAACCGAACTTCTTCCAAATTAGCTGGACCGTCTGGGGGTGGAGTCGACATTCGCCGGGGCGCGCAGCTCGGGAAAGCGCGTCTGCCACTGTATTGAGCGAACCCAGGATGTAAATGGCACGAAGGGACCTCAGATGCTTCTCTGACTCCAAAGGAGGAGATGACGAGCGAGATGCAACAGGTGACGAGAGCGCAAAACCGCCTTAACGGTAAATAACGCAACAGTCGCAATGTGTCAGTGTCGACTAATACATCCTTCCCTCGCATCTCCATAGCGGAGCGTACAAGTCCCAGATATACAGCGCACCGCTCGCGGCAGTTGGGGTGCTATGCACACCCCTGAGACTGCAAGCCCGTCATATGTGGCTGATCATCCCGTGCTGAGGGCATCGCATGCTACAGAATGCCAGGAGACCCTCCAGAGGCATATCTTGCTATCAGAAATGCTGGGTCTACTACGGGGTAAAATTGAAATGACACGCAGGTGTAATGTTTACACGGTGTATGCCGGTGCACCACGCTCTCCTCGAGACTCGATCGTAAAGCCAACGCTGAAACGGTCTCATATGAAGCAGCTCGAGCAGTACGTGTCACAGCCGCAGCTGCTGCCATATGTCCAGGAGCTTCTGAAATTGTTTCAGAGGGACCGCGTACTTCCCTCGAATTAAACCGAGGCAAGTCAGAACTGACTGGTTGCGTGTCTTGTAAAACATACCAATTAGTCGATCGAGTCTATTTCCATACTGAGAAAAGGATCCTCTGCACGGGGCAAAGTACTCTTTCCCAGTTGACCTGACGACTTAAACGAGCGAGATGCCGAAGCATTAATTCTCTGTGTTCGCGCACGTCTGCCAAGAACGGGCTATTATAAGTCGACGTAAATATAAGCAGAATGCGAACAACGCTCTCTCTCAGAGATTTTAATGCCGTGACTAGCACTTTCAGGGAGACACGGGGAGAGAGAGACAGCTCGAAATGGTGTACTTAGTATTAATATGCCCACCCCACGACGCAGAGCAAAAAAAAAGGTTTAAGGCGAGGGGATGGACACATGAAGTACACGTCTTACAGGTCTAAGGCTGCAAACCGATCTGAATATTGAAATACGAGCCTCAGCGTTATCCTCCTAAAGGATCACCTTTGTAGAGCCGGTGCGTAAATCAAATCGATCGTAACCCGCCGCGTATTTTGGGTACTATGAGATAAAAGGCTGGAAAAACCCTATCATCATCTCGGTAAGAGGGACCGGCTCGATACATCCTTTGCCAGCAGGACATTGACTTTTGCACACAGTACATGTGCATCAGACGCTTTCACTATAGTGAAACGAAAGCCCGAGAATTTTGGGGTGTGCCGGTAATTGTATTTCATAACCGAGGCGGATCGTGCGTAAAACCCAACGAAACGGGCTGGGAACTGAAGCCAAGCACCCAGGTACCGTACGAGGAGAATTAACGACACTACCGAAGTACCCGCGGTGGGGCAGCGAAGCGAGACAGGTGGGACTGCCGGTGCGTCTGCTGTGACAGCATAAACATCTACAGTATGTGTGTGTGACACTGACCTGAGCCCGCTGAGGGTGACGGTCGTCTGGTCTCCTCTGCGGAGAGCGCAGACTCCGATGAGGGTGCTGGTGGTCCGGTCTCCTTAGTGGAGAGCTCGGACTCCTCAGGACACCCGCTGGCGATAGAGGAGAGGTAGGGTGAGCTGGTGTGTGCCTGCTCACGGCTCTCTCGATCCTCCGTAGACCTGGAGAGGGAAGAGGAATGCACTCTTATGTGTAGTCCACTGTGGTGGACATCGCACGACTGAAGGTCGCGGCCTCCCTCGTAAATCCTTGGTAAACCTGCAGCAACGTTATTGCGTGCAGGGCTGAAGCTGCCCCTCCGCATGCCTGATGGGCAGCGCCCGTAACCGGACGACTGTCTACAAACACAGGAGGGAAGGGTTGGGTGGTCCCTCCAGGAACGCAGCTGCAGAAGGGACGGGACCAGAAGGAGGTCCAATGGATTCGGCAGAAATCGTAGAACACGACTCTGCAGTCTCCACCGGAGCCTCAACCGGCTGAGGAAGAGAAGGCCGGTAGGTGGAGGACGCATCCTCCGTCCTACTCAGCGTAGTGATGCGAAGAGCGTCCTGCGAGCGCTTGACAGCCGCACCATGGCGGCGTCAGCACTGCAAAGGCGCGGACAGCATTCCCGTAGAAACGTCAGTCGTCTCCGCAATCCAAGAGGTTATGCTCTCACAGAGAGAACAAAAACTCTCCACGAACGCAGCCTCGGAGTGCTTGATGCCTAAGCACGAAGACAGCGCTCGTGACCGTCACTGGAACCCTTATACCTCTTGCATCCAAGATCGCACGGACGAAAAGCAATCCTAAAAAGGACGCTGATCTCCGAATATACGAGAGAGTGGCTGTCTTTAAAAAGACACAGAGCTCTCACGTATCACTCTATTAGGGAAATCACTCTTTAGGTGCTCAGCTGATGATGCGCACAGGGAGAGGCAACGCACACAATAAACTCAAAACACAAAATATGCAGAGCAGTGGAATACTGCGAGGGTCCGGTGTGTTAGTACTGCTTGTCAATCAACTTCAGCAACCGTTCCCAGGAGAGCAAGTAGCTTCTCAGTAGCAGATAATGCCGGCTTTCAAAGCGAAAAAGCTAATTTCCATATTTGCACCTGCTGCTTATAAAGGCACCTGGCGGGGCGGCGCCAGCATTATGCAAATATCTCAATGCCAAGTTCATTGGCGTTTTAATAGTATACGAAGCAGATTGGTCTCTCTAAGCGAGTTCCCAATTTGTCGGTCACGACGTGACGTCGTAGTGACCGACTGAAAGGGAACTCAACATTCACTAACATCTGCTGTGGTGAACAAAACTGTAATAATAATAATAGTGTCAGCAATGAAGATGTTAGAAATTCTTTGTTGTTAAATTTGCATTGAAGATACAGTAACGGTGAAGATAACATTATTTATATTGGGTTTTTCAAAGCTTGTTTAAGAAACATTTTAGTTGAAAACGCGTGCTGTATTATTGCCTTTGTAAACTTGTATGCATTCATGTGGTTCATTGGGGTGTGTTTCACTTGTTACCCATAACTTGTGAAACTTTGCAACTTTTAAAATGTTATTCTGTGTTTTAGGCTGTGTCAAAGAAAAGTTTAGAGCAAGATGAAGCATCTTTTTAATTCTCTTTTGCTTATCAGTTGGTTAGCCTTAAGTGAGTTTATATATATTTTTAGTATTATTGTGTTTTTACGTAAATTGATATTGAAACATTTTTGTGTCAATCTAGAAATGTATTGCACTAATTTGTTACTGATTTTTTTTCTCTTTTGTCTAGCGAAAATTCTGGAAACAGGAATTAAAACTGGGAATGCATATGTGGGTTTTCAAACAACTTTTAGTTTAGTTTTTATTTTATTTTTTGTGTAATGTGTGAACTTTTAGTGTAAGCTTTTATTTATTATTACATTTAAGCTTCTGTGTAGTACACTGTACTCTTTGACAAAAGGGTGCACGCTAAAAATGATTGACTTTACTTAAAAAATGTAGGAAACCTGTTGCCTTAAAAAAAATTAGGTAAGCAATTCCATACTGTTACATACTGAAATTGCTACTTCATTTTTTTTTTTAAGGTAATGGGTTTCCTCATTTTTTGTATACCTTAATGATGAATATTAGTACCTCAAAGATACATACAAAGGTGCATATTCATAAATGGTACATATTATGTAAAGGGTAAAATTCCATTGATGGCTTTTGTACTTTTTCCTGTCTGTGTAACCTGTTATTATATTTGCATGTCATTTCATTGGACAGGAGATCGATCGCTTCTTTGGTGGTTATGATGATGATGATGATGATTTTTTGCAAGACCCCAGAAGAAGTAGGCATTTAAATTTGTTTTGTCTTTCCTTATTGAAAGGTCCTTAATAAAAAAGATTAATCTTACAGTTACAAAAAAGTAAGTTGTGACAGTAGTTAGTTTTTTTAGTTTTCATTAGCCTATTGGTAATCTACAAAGAATTAAACATCATCAGCTCTCTGACACACAATGATTGATTATTAAAGAGCACCTATTGTCCGATTCACGATTTTGCATTTCCTTTTTATATTAGTAGGCTACATGTTAACGATATGCAAAAGGTACAAACCCCAAAGTAACAATGGCCTGAATTATAAATCTCTTTTCTTTGACTACAACAAACACACGGATTGTAGGCAACAGTTTACTTCCTGGGATTGTAGTAAAGACCGACATTATAATAATTCCTCACGTTTCAGCCTGTAAATTAATTCCTGCTAGCAACCGAATCTTTCAAACATGGTAAGGAGCGTCACATTTCCGGCTGATGTCAGAGGTATTCAGACCAATCACAATGTACATATTAGCTGGCCAATCAGGGACACAGACCTTTTCAAATCCGTATGTTTCAGGAAGAGAGTGAATTCTGGAGCTACAAAAATGTACGGTATGAGGAAAATAATTTGTTTTAACTATAAACCACGCAAACACATTGTATTATACTAAATACACAAAATAACGCTGTTTTTAGCAATGAAATAGGTGCTCTTTAAAATTTTATCTGCTCTCTTTTATTTTGTAATTCAGTGAATTCAGGATTGAGACTGCGGTTTAGACTGAATAAGAGATTTGATAAAGATGCCCAATATTAAAGGCACAACTTATACTGCAGAAATGTGTCAAATATTTCACCAGCTTGTTGGTTTGTTGTGTTTCAGTGAATCCCCAAATTACAGTGTACCAGCAGGTGGAGGACAGAAGAAGTGTAATAGTGATTTGTAGGCCTAACAAAATGATAAAATGGAAATCTTGTACGTTGACCGTGGAGGATGCACTTGACTACACTAAGGAGGAAATCCAATCCTCACGTACTGATATGTGTGTATTTAAAGTCACTGTGAGCCCACCTGCCTCCTTTACCTGCATGCTTCGTACTCAGCGCATTGAGACTTACTATTATGATGGATCTGGAAACCTGGACTCAGGTAATCTGGCAATCTTTAATTTACAGTGGCACATTTGTCTGGTGCTTTTCATTGTTTAAACAGGCCCAGTGATCGCCCAAGAAAATCTGTTTTAAAGGGACACAAGGCAGCATTTTTATGTTAATAAATCATCTTCGTAAGTCGGTATATGGTTAAATGACTCATTACATGACGAATGAAGACTCTCTCGCCCGCCCCTACTGTCTGTAGGAAGAATACCCCACTTGCAAGTTCGCTGTATCCGACCCGGTGTCCTTCAGTCTCGTAAAGTCTCAGATATTGAAAGCATTTACTCCCAGACGCTATGGGGAGCTAGTAGAGAAATACTACTCAGACTTGCCTTGTGTCCCTTTAAAGGCGCCAAACAGTCGTGTCAAATGATGTAAGCAAATTCAGCTTTAGGCTTTAAGGATAACTAAGCAATGTGTCTGTTATTGCTTTTGCGTCCTTTAGATTGTAATGAAGATGGATCTGTCATCGGTGGCTTTCTCTCCATTGGCATTTGTCTTATAATCATAACTGCTGGGGTTATAGTGAGCAATATTAGGTACCACTCTTAGTCATCCAGTTAAAGTGAGTATTTTCATTCATTTCTTACAGCATTACAGTCAGATCACAATTTTAGCAATCTCAAACTTTGTTTCTGATGAGTTTTGATTTGCGCTCGGGATAAGATGTTGACCCAGGTCTTTTCCATCTCATTTTTTTGCTTTAGGCTCAATGTTCCCACAGTAAACTTACACAAGACCCAACATCACAGTTATCATCAATGGATGCATGAATCATCTTCTGGCTTTCTGAAGAAAGAAAAATAGATATAAATAAAAAAGGAAGACAGATTGGCGTGTTTTAACTCTTCTACAAGTTCTTCATTCACAACTGTTAATAAAGATGACTCTCTACTAAAACCCTTTTTTTCTTTTGCTCATTTTATTGCTTTAAAGGAGCATTTCACCCATAAAAACATTAATCATTATTGAAAGTGTGTTATATTTGTAGTTGATATGTAAGATACATTTCGAATTTGGTGCCTATTTGACCAAGAAAAGGGGTGTTTGTAGTCTCACTCCCTCAACAAAGATTTAGCACTTCCTTCTTTCAATGATGCAATATGATGATTTTTACATCATTGAAAGAAGGAAGTGCAACGCTGAAATCTGTATTTCTCCTGTCTCATGGCAACTGAGGAAATAATGCACGACCATTCAAAAACATGACTGGGTCTCTAACTATACAAAGATTAATGCAAATGGGTGAAGTGTCCCTTTAACAATTTGCTACGTGCCATATGTCCTTGTTTTTTTTTAAAGTCTGTTCGTCATGTGGTCGATGTGTTGCGGTCTTTTTAAAACTGTGTCACTCTGTGGTTGTGAAACTTTCAGATGCAAAGACGTCATGCACTTTACTCTATATAAACTGCCTAGGAATATGCATCTATAAATGTTAGATCCTATAGGTTTCCTTTGCATGTTTATTTCTGCAGAAGTTTGGCTTTTTATTTATAATGCTTTAACAATTTTAATGCTCTAATCACTTTTCTGAGTTCAGACTAATGGTTGGGTACATTTAGCACATCGCAGATAAACATTCAGTTATTAAAAATATGCTGTAAGTAATAACACAAATTACATTGAACTTAAATGCATAATAATACTTGATGGATATTTTAGCGACAAATTAGATAGATACTGTTACTATAGACTTAATGACTCTCATTCCTACTGTACTATTATTGACTGTTTTTGTCTCCTGATTCATACATTCAATTTGAATTATCTTTAAATAATTAATGAGATAGTTCACCCAAAAAAATTTTGTTTTTGTTTTAAACCTGTCTGAGTTTTTTTATTGTGTTAAACACAAAAAGAAAATATTTTGATAAATAATTAGCAAAGTTGATGGTACCCATTGACTTCCATAGTAGAAAAACAAATACTGTGGAGGTAAATGTGTGCTTATCATCAGTGGCGGCCGGTGGCTTCTTTTTTCGAGGGCGCTCGATGCGAAGTTAGTCACAACATGTATGTAGCCCGTGTGTTGTTTCTTTTTTTTAAATATGTGTTCTGCGCTTTGCGAGATTGTGTGTGCATCGCGTGTCATGCCAAGGTGGGTGCCTGCTGCAGACGTGTCTAGAGTGTTTATGATAAAAGAGACGCTCGCGTTTGCCAGATACTCATATAATCTCATGCGTAATCAGAGTTTACTGTTAAGGGAGTGTCTTGCGTGTATTTTGTGAACGTGAGCGTCTCTTTTATCATAAACAGTTTTGGCGCGTGTGCAGCGGGCACTTGTTTTGACAAAACACGTGATGCGCATGGTTTACATGACGCAACAAACACATATTTTGAAAACGCAAGCAACACACATGACACACTTATTTTGAATTAGCGCTCCCCTCGGATGAGCAGTCATGAGCCGCCACTGCTTATCATCATTTATCAAAATATCTTCTTTTGTGTGATGTTTTAATTTTTGGGAGAACCATCCCTTTCAGTTTGATTCTCCCTTCTGTTATTTATTATTTGCTTAGTTAGTTTACTTTATTAACAGTTGTAACTCAACTGCATAGAGTTTCTTTTCTGTATAATGTGTATTATTTCTGTAATAAAAAATACATTTTGCATCTGTCCTATGATTTGGTCACCTCTGTTGTAAAACTGCATACAAATCTCTAAAGCATTCGTATAAAAAGCATGTGATCTGCACACTGTAAAAACGTTGCTGCTTTAAATTTTTTGTTAAATCAACTCAGATTTACAAGTCATGTAAACTAATTATTATTTATCTTGACAAGAGAGGAGTTATAAAATTAAGTTGACTTTTTCAACTATATTTTATAAGTTATAACAACTCACCTGTAGTTATAACATAGTCAAGATAAATCATAGAAAGTTGAAATGACTTGTAAATCTGAGTTGATTCAACAAAAAATTTTGTCCAGTCTTGAAGAGGATCTCCTGGGGTCCACACTATCTGGGACAAAAGGTGAGCTTTAGAAACCAGCTTCAATGTTGTTGTTTGAATTTAATGAATTTTTATATTATAATATAAATGGGGTCAATGTGTAACAGCTTATAATAAGTGTGCAAACAGGATTGGTAAGATGCTAATGTCGCACTTGCACTTAACCAAAATTACCTATGGTTTTACTACAGTTATAACCAAAAAACATGGTTTACTATGTTTACTAACATGTTTCTGTAATTGCTTGTACTTTTAAGATCCTCATGAGGAGGGAATATCTTTAGTCTACATTGGCTTGGCCTCCTTCATTGGTGTTTGTCTCATCATCATGACTGCTATAGTGATAGTGACCACCATTAAGAGGAAAAATAAAGGTCAGTAAGGTCACCAATCAATCATTCATCTACAATGTATTCATTAAGTATTTATTCTGATGTATTACAGTTAAAGAGTTGGATTCCTCATGCTTAACATTAGCAAAGGTTCATAAAAGCTGTTGGACATGTGATGTGAAGTATTTCTGGGCCAAACACAATCCTCCTCTTTCATACAAGTTTTAGAAAGTTTTTCCGACTTCTGAATCTGCTGCGTAACAGAGCTGCGATAACTATTGTGAAAAAATTGAAGTATAACAAAATAGAAAATTTGAAGGGGGTCTTTCTAAATGCACTGTATAATAGCATTAATATTATGAAGGGTCTGATGACAACCGTCAGATCATAACAAGTTTCTGTCAGTCTCTTTGTTTAGGATGATTTTGATGTTACACCAGGCCTTTAAGGGTAGTAAGGGTTATTGAACACAACAGATTAACTATAACTCATTTTACAAAACACAGAAGCCTCATCCAACATCACCATTACCAACAATGACTATGAGGATGCATAAATAATCTTCGGACTTCCGGAAGAAAGAAGAACAGAAACAAAAGAGCTTCAAGATAAACATGTCTTACACTGAAAAAAATGATTCATTGAATTTACTTAATTTTTTAATGGTAAGTGGTTGCAATCAATTTATTTAAGCTACATTTTATCAAAAAAGATTAGTAAAGTAAAATAAAATATAAAAGTTTTGTTTAGATGTAGCTTAAAAAAATTGATTAAATTCGATGAATAATTTTTTTTCAGTGTATAGTTTATCAGTATATTAACTAAATAATAAAAATAGCCCACTTTCACAGAAAAGGCTTGTCACATTTTCATGTTTTTATTTCAAATAAAAAATATATAAGTGCCATTGTTTTGCTTCAAGATGCTTTTTTCTGATGAAAATAAGAAGTTAATTCCCACACTGAAATTGATTTAATGTACGCTTGTACGCAGTCTAATATGTTTGCCATTTAGTTTACATCAAATCAATGTCATAGTTTAGACGTCAAATTGATGTCATGTTGTGTTTTATTTACAACCCCAAAACAGAAGAAGTTGGGACACTGTAGAAATTGTGAGTAAAAAAGGAATGGAATAATTTACAAATCTCATAAACTTATTTTTTATTCATAGTAGAATATAGATAATATATCAAATGTTGAAAGTAAGACATTTTGAAATGTCATGCCAAATATTGCCTCATTTTGGATTTCATGAGAGCTACACATTCCAAAAAAAGTTGGGACAGGTAGCAATAAGAGGCCAGAAAATTTTAATGTACATATAAGGAACAGTTGAAAGACCAATTTGCAACTTATTAGGTCAATTGGCAACATGATTGGGTATAAAAAGAGCCTCTCAGAGTGGCAGTGTCTCTCAGAGGTCAAGATGGGCAGAGAATCACCAATTCCCCCAATGCTGCGGCGAAAAATTGTTTTCTGAGTTTCTCAGAGAAAAATTGCAAAGAGATTGAAGTTATCGTCATCTACAGTGCATAATACCATTCAAAGATTTAGAGAATCTGGAACAATCTCTGTGCGTAAGGGTCAAGACCGGAAAACCATACCGGATGCTCGTGATCTTCGGGCTCTTAGACAGCACTGCATCACATACAGGAATGCTACTGTAATGGAAATCACAACATGGGCTCTGGAATACTTCCAGAAAACATTGTCAGTGTGTGAACACAATCCACCGTGTCATTCGCTGTTGCCAGCTAAAACTCTGTAGGTCAAAAAAGAAGCCATATCTAAACATGATCCAGAAGCGCAGGCGTTTTCCCTGTGCAAGGCTCATTTAAAATGGACTTTGGCAAAGTGAAAAACTGTTCTGTGGTCCAACGAATCAAAATTTGAAGTTCTTTTTGAGTTCTCCATTTCATCTGGACTAAAGAGGACAATGACAACCCAAGTTGTTATTAGTGCTCAGTTCAGAAGCCTGCATCTCTGATGGTTTGGGGTTGCATGAGTGCTTGTGGCATGGACAGCTTACACATCTGGAAAGGCACCATCAATGCTGAAAGGTTTATCCAAGTTCTAGATACATATGATCCCATTCAGACGTCGTCTCTTTCAGGGAAGACCTTGCATTTTCCAACATGACAATGCCAGACCACATACTGCATCAATTACAACATCAAGACTGCGTAGAAGAGGGATCTGAGTACTGAAATGGCCAGCCTGCAGTCCAGATCTTTCACCCATAGAAAACATTTGGTGCATCATAAAGAGGAAGATGCGACAAAGAAGACCTAAGACAGACAATTTTGATTATGCACGGCTTTACCGTGGTACAAAAACATCGCTCTGCCGGTACCCCATGTAGGCTACTTTGGGTGTTTGTGACAGCTATTGATCTGCGTTAACAATCAGAATAGGTGCATTTCTTTTTGAAATAACTTTTTTACATTTTTGTAGCCTACACTCTACGAAAGTATGTTTTATTTTTACACATTTTTTGTTTGTTATGCTTTTAACACATTACCTATGTGTCATTTTGTGTTTATTTTGTATTAAAATAAAATACAAATTGTGTTAAAGGGGCAATAAGTAGGATTTACCCCATCTAGTGGTGAAATTGTATTTTGCATTCAAACGAACAGTGCTCTCTAGCGCCTAACCCTAACCCAGACATTGATTTTGATTAATAAAACCCTTTAAATCCTACTTACAGTCCCTTTAAAAGTTACACAAAATAAATTGTTTTTTAAACTAACACTGTGTTGCTTTTAACACATCCGATCTAAGAGTGTATTATTTTTTTCAAGTTTGCTTAAATAAAATTATATTAGGCTACTTTGTTTTTGTGTTGTTATCTTGGAGGTTGAAAGAACATCCGTGTGTGGATGTCAAATGGACATCAGGTGTCAGCATTTTAAGCTGTTTTTGATGATGTCAGTGTTTGATGTCAATTTCAAGTCTTTTCAACATCAACATTCCCACTTTGAAAACAAATCGTTGATTTGTCAATGTTAATCCCATTCAATCAATATCATGTTTGCACCCTCCATTATTAAGTACCTCACACTTTGTTTTCCGTGTCAGTTTCACGTATTGGTTACTCAATAGTTTTTTCCTATTTTCTTACCATTTTTGAATGGGTTTGGGGATAGAATGACTTCCCTAACATCAGACGACAATTGTTTAAAAATCCGGAAAAAAATAGTATAAACCAATAGTTAAAGTGACATCCTAACCCAAACCCCAAATCTACGCGAAAATAGTATTTCTGTTTCTGGGTGCTGTGCAGCATGTTCATTTACTTTTATTTTGTATTTAAACTGTGATTTGGACGCTGTGCGCATCAAAAATAGACGCGTATCTTAAAGAGCCGCGTTTGGGAAGTCCGCAGCTGTATTAAGCAGCATTGACTAAAGTGACCGCAATCAGGTCCGGTAGTGCCGCACAAGCATAATTCTGCGAATGAGAGCACTAAGTAAAAGCAACAAGAACATTTCTATCTGCTTGAACCTCAGAAGTGAAAAGACTTTTAGAAAGCTTGTCAGTAAAATCCATATCAACAACAGCAATGACAAGGTAAGCTAATGTTGCTATGGTTACAGTCCATATACATAATAGATTGCTAGGCTATTCCTATGCTGTGCTATCTACAGTTTTATTACAAACAGCAACCTAAACTACAACGTAACATTAATGTAGACTTAAACATGATTATCTAAATATAATTTAGTACATTTAAACATCACTATTTAAAGTTTCTACCAGCCTTTGTATGGTAGCCTATATGCATTGTTTGGCAAAAAGCAGTGTTCCTCTGTTTGTCTGTGTTTTATTAAAGGTGACATAGAATGATTGAACAGAGTATTTATCCTTGTTCTGTGATGTGACATGTAGACAAAAAAAATTTTGTTTGTGTCTGTAATGCCTTAGAAGCTTCCTACAACCTCTCTCAAATAGCTTTATTAGGGTGGGGGATTTTAAACAAGTGGTTTTGCACCTATTTGGCTCCCCCTACTGGCTTAACTTGCAATCTCATTACTGATTGGCTGACTTTGCTGCCACTCAAAAATGTAGCCAATTATTTTAAAGTGGAGGGGCAGTTAGATGCCTGTGATGTCATAAGCATCAGTTTTTCAGATTGGGCTGTTTTCTGGCTGACATTTTTAAAAGAGGAATTTCTATGAGACTGAGATGTCTAGCACTTTTTGTATGTTCATGAATGCGGGTAGACTACCATTATTCAACAAAGACAAGTTAAAAATGTTTTTTCATTCTCTGTCCCCTTTAAGCAATTATATGTTAGCCTACATGTAATCCTTATATTGTACTGAAATGAGCTGTATTCCTTGAGGCTTGATCCTCCAATACCACTTTTTGCAGTGCATGCCAGGTTTGTGCTATGAATCTGAATTAAAAGTGAATTAAAGAATAGAAATGAAAAGAGGTTGCGTGTCTTGCCATGTTATTAGGCTATAGAGACAGAGGGCGGTTATGCAAATTTAAAAACCGTCATTGCTTTGTATAAAAGTATATTACTTTAGTTGAATGCTGCCTGTGGCAATGCTTTTTGTAAGGATAGTTCTGCATCTCACCCATTTCCATATGACACTTCCCTCGAGACGTTTATGTTAACTCGCACACGTCACGACTTGTGTTATTTCATGGGAAGGGTGACTACGATCTCCCACACTTTCCTCTCTCGTCCAATCAGGCTCTCAAATGTAAATCATATATTTCCTACAATACTGTACTGCAGTACATAAAGCTTGTTGAGCACACGCTCCTCACCAGAGGAAACCCTGATATTGGATTTGTAATCAACCGCATTATATGAATCTGTTGAAGTTTTCTTCTATTTGAGAAAAGTGCTGTTCAAGACAAAAGTAAGTTTGTTATTGCATCTTTCATTGCTTTATTGTACCATTTAGTTGTAGACTGGGGCGTAAACACCAAATGCTAATGCAACGATTCGCGCTAGTAGATTACATACAAAGTCAATGCAATGTTATTTTTGGGGGTTGGTTTCCCATACAGGTATTATACTAGTTTTTGCTGTCTTAATTTAAAAACATCTTATCTGAACATATATCAGTGCAATTGTTTTGTCTCAAGATGCACACCAGTATTGTTTTTTTTTTCCTAAGTCATGTTTGTGAAAACTCCTTAAATGTCCTGCATGGTCCTAGTCCTGGATTAATCTAAACCCTGTCTGGGAAACCGCCCCTTAAGTGTATATATATATTAGTTAATTAAAAAGTCATTCATAACATGCTCAGCAGTACTACGGTATAATGTTTTCTATCCTGTAATTCAATATTGAAAACTGCCCTGACCGGTTTGTTTGTATTTCATTCAGACATGTCGGCCGCACCTACGGCACCCCCTCCCAACATGTTCGACACAATCCCAGGATATGAGGGAACCCTGGCCGGCGGTGGAGGTAAGAAGCAATGCTATAGTTGTGCTCCTTATTAAACAACAAATAAAGTTCAGGATATAATCTTTATCTCAATTCAAACACACCTGTGAATGATTTCCTTGGTATAAGTATTGTATAAGTATTGATGCATCTTAAACAGGTGGGTATCTTCCACCTCCAATGCCAACTGTACCCATGCCTGTGCCCGAACAAGCACCAACTCCCCAAGGCTGGCAGTGAGTTTCCTTCTCTATGTTGTGATTTAACATGTTGCAAAAAATCTTATCTTGAACACAATTTCCTATGATATAAATGATACTATTCAAACATGCGGTTGTCATGCAAAGACCGTCATACTTAAGCATTTTCATGATGGCTACATTACACTAAGTGTTTTGTGAATTGAGTTAGTGCTAATGTGATTATGTTCATAAACACTTTAGCTCGATATATGGCTTTTATACCCAAATTGACTCCTTTAAATATTGCATCAGTTGCCTGTTTTTAAAACAGTGCTGTATATTGAAAATGTCATCTTGTTACATCTCTTTCTTTATAATAATAATAATAATAAGCAAGGATGTCATTCACTTACTGTAATCTAGACAGTATTTTTCTTGATTTACTTTGTGCATTGATTAGTGCGCTACAACCTGATTTTAGTGTCACGTTACTGGTACACCTAAATGTGTAATGGATTTCAAGATCCAGATTGGGAAATGCTGTACTTCACACCCTTGCATGCAAAGATCACCCATCTATTGATCTTATCTGGGTTTTTTTTGTAACAGCATTCCTTCAATCTCAGAGCAGAAAGCTCGTGAATCTCTACAAAAATACGTCTCCAGCAAGTGTTGCTATAGTTCTGCACCTGTTAAAGACGGGGTGATTACCAGCATGGAGACTTTTAATACCTACAGGGTGAGAACTGAGTCTTTGTTAATAAGAGCAAAATCATATTTTGTATAGACGTGTAAAATAATTGTAAGTGCATACATTATTAATGTTTTATATGTTGATAGTGATACTGACTTGAGGTTCTTGTTCTTCATCCATTTTCAGTATCGTTTGGAGAGTTTCACAGAGTCCAGAACATCTGAATGGAGTCAGGAGCCTTTCACGGGTACTTGAAGTCAAGGAAATTTATAATATCATCATTAAGCTTTTACTCCCGGCTAAAACCTTATTGTTTACGTTTTTGCTTAAAGGAACGGTTCACCCATCAATAACAGTACTGATTGCTCACCGTCATGTTGCGCCAAAGCCATGTGGCTTCTTTAGTAAAACACCACATCCTGCTTGACAGCCTTGTTCACCTTTCACATTCAGCGTATAGATGAGACCATGTTTAGGATCTCTTGTTAATATCCCCTTTTGTGCTTTACAAAAGAAAGAATTTGAGACTGCTTTCAAAAGACTTAATCAAAAGATTATAATTTTAACTTGAGGCGTTTCTTTAAAGTTCAAGCATGTCTTCTCTTGCAAAAATTTATTTTACTATTACAGGGTGGTTGTGTTCACATAGGCGAGAGCAATCATGTTCAAACAACATATAAAAGTGACCTTTAAGTTTTTACATATTCTTTTATGTGGCTGACTGTAGTATAGAAAAGGCCTGCCTTAACACATTATACTTATTACCACTCCTACCACCCCCATATATTGTTCAAGGTAGTCCCGCCTCAAATTCATGCCATTGGTTGAGACAGAATCTGATACGACAGATCACTCAAACTCACACACAGAAATATTTTGAAATCACCACAGAGCCATAGCATGTATATCTTCAGCACGTCTACTAATATAAAATGTAGATTTTACGCAAATAGGTTTAAACTGTTTTGTTGATGTCTCTGTGTGACAGGGCAGGTTGTGGATGCTGGTAATCAACCTGCGCCATCGCCGTGGCAGATTCCTACTAATCCTCCAAACTTCTTCAATGACCAGACGCAGAACATTAAAGTGCCTTATACCTCCTCAGTCAAGGTTGTAATAAAAACCAAAGATCATAAGGCCTCATTTATTTATGCATATAAACATTTTTGCAAGCATCTATACAATACATAGATGTACCAGCCACTCGGATTATATTTTACATTTATATTTATTTGTATTTTAAAGCATTATATTCTGTTTATTCTACAGAACTGTCACAAGTGTTTTGGAATCGGAAGAGGTACCTGTATCACATGCTCTGGAGCTGGAAACGTGAGTGACATCATGACCAATTGCATGCTGGGAATTGTATTATTCACAGAAAAATACCATATGTGTTTTGTGGGTTTTTTGTGTGCAGTTTGTATAATGTTTTACATTAAAGCTGTAATCTGTAGTTTTGGCCTCTCTATTGCCATCTCTGTTTGAACTATGCAATTGCGGTTATTTGCCCCGGTACTGTAATCTGTCATTATACATCGATTTGACAGAAGTATCTTAAAAGTCGTATATCTAAAGTAATATTTATATTTGATGCCTTTGTGCTGACTAAATAAAAGCGTAAATGTTTCAACACGCATTCTTGCCTGTTCAGAGGAAAATGTCCTCTCTGTTCCAGTATTTAATCACTTCAGACTCCCGGCTGATAACTTTTTTTGCATGAACTGTCATGTTCCCTTTTTAACTGGACAGTTTGAACTTTTATTGTTTTAACAACAGATGATTCCTCAGATGTAAGAATGCAATTAATTAACATATTTAAATGATGTCCCTCTTCCCTGAATGATCGTTATTTAAAACTTTACATATTAAACGCTGCCATCTAGATGATACGGAGCCCGCCTGGTTACCCCTTGGAAAAAAAACAAGACCCGCAAATCCGTGATCACGGTTTTGTAATTCGTCCCCTCAGTACTCAGTAACTCAGTACTCACGGATTATTAAACTGTTCCCTCAGTTTTACAAACCGTGCGCTCGGATTAATAAACCATACACACAAGTTAACAATCCATGCACTCAGATTTGTAAACCCGTACCCTCAGTTTTTGCAATCCGTACCCGCGAATTCATAAACCGTGCGCATGCTTTTGCAATCCGTTCTCACAGTTTTGCAAACTGGACTTGTAGCCCCTCCCTCATTTTAGAAATCGCTTTGTTGCTTTTAATCATGCTTTCCAAGCTATGTTGGATATTTTCAGAAATTAATAAAGTTTTAACTGTGTTAGGCTGTTTTATACGTTCCTAACTGGAAACGTGCTTTACGTTGTACGTAATATTTACGAAATATTTTAATTGGATGCTACAGTCCTTCGAATATTTAAACGTATGCAATTTAAATAGTTATGTAATTATATTTAATTACTTAAATACTTATTTGGTTAATATGTTATTATTGATTATACCACAGGTTTGTTGAATGCTGTATTCTGATTGGCTGAGAAATGTTCCGTGGGTATGCATTCATTTCTGATAACCGCACACCTAACTTGTCAAATGTCTTAAAAATAGACACCAGAGCAATGTTTGTGGTAACCGTGGTATAAGAGGAATAATTGACTCCGGTCCTTTGTATTTATTTGAAAATAATGCTTCGCGTCGTGCCGCATTGCACCTTGGGTGTGCATTATTTTCTTATAATTCAATGGAACGTCGTCGATTATTCCTTACATAACTATGTAAAATTGCAGTCAGCCAAAGACAAAATCAAAGAATATGTGCACGCTCCTCTTGAAAAGTTGACACAGTATGGTCATCCAACTCTCTATCATATTTTAGAAAATTAAGGAAATTCTCACTGAAAAAAATTATTAAGTGGCTTTGTAAATATCACTTAAGACAGAAATGCAAAATCATATACAAAACTATATTATCAAGGGTGTACAAAGACCCAGGCCCGGAGTGGGTAATCGGGAGAACCGGGAGAATTCCCGGTGGGCCGCTTCACTTTTGGGCCGGTCGAGTTTTTTTTTTTTTTTCATTTGTCACGTTAGTGAGTCTGTCTTCTCTTAAATGACACTTCACACGTTTCCCATTGACACTGCAGCGCGCAGCCTCTGCATGGGTTGTACCATGTGAAGGAATTTCCCCCTCCCCTCCCATAGAGTTGGTTCGGTCCATAGCGCGTCCAAGAAATCTTTTCTCCGGTAGGCTGGGCCGGCCCTACCGTAACAATACGCATCTGAGAGGAGGAGGGCGAAAAAAAACAGGTTGAAGAAAAAATCCATTGGAGGATGATGCTGCCAAATGTGACAAACTTACAGATTTATTTTCAAGAGGACAAACAAAAGTGACAACAGGTAACTTAAAGAGAAATACGCCTAGTAATGGTTAGCATTAGCAACGTAATTATTCGGCTAATACCGTTTTCAAACTATTTACAAGCCAACATTTTTTTTGTTAAAATATTAGCCTTTTGTGTATACATGCGATTCATAGACTTTGCAAATATTATGCAAGCAGGTTCTGAGCAGCAGATTAGCCAGTTCCCCGCTGAAAACGAGGAGGCAATGAGTAAACAATATGAATTAAAGTTATTTAACCCTCAGGTTGTGTTCAGAACCATATAACACCTTTTGTGTTCCCAGTCAAAAATGAGCAGCCCAAAAAAAGCTTATAAATCACTTTTTATGCTATATATTTACCCAATATTGGATTTAATATTTTTTGTCAAACTGTTTTCTTTTTTAATTAGGACTGGGTTTTATATTTCTATTTGCACCTGATTAATCATAGGCCTCATAGCATTAGCAATGCTAATAATTTATCAACCTTTCCTTGTGGAATAGACTCTAAACAGGGCTGGGTTGTTTTTGACCCATGGTGGGTGGGTAGTGGACAGAACACGCTGCTGGGTTAAAATTGACCCAATGCTGGGTTGTTTTAACTCAACTGTTGGGTTACTATAATCCATGGTTGCATAACAACAACCCATCATTGGGTTATTTTAACCCAGCATTTGTTCTGTCCAATATCTACCCACCATGGGTAAAAAAACAACCCAGCCCTCTCTAGAGTGTAGAGGAATATTTTGTTAACTTCTCATCTTAAGTGAAATATTATTTAACTTTTACCTTATTTGTTGATAGTATTAATAAAAACTATAGTAAGAGCTGAACTGTTGCTTTATTTTTTATCCAATTTGAAAAAAGTGCTAATTTGGAATAACACTATGGAAAAAGTGGGCCGGTCTTGGGCCTGAAACTCCCGGGCTGAAAAGTGGCCCCACTCCGGCCCTGCAAAGACCTTTCATAATGAACCGTTATGCGTTTATTACCTTAGAATGAGTTGTTTTTATCTACATACACCAAGAGCACCCTTACATGGAAGTTGCCATTTTGTGCAGCCATGTTTCTACAGAAGCCCTTAACGGACAAACTTCTTTTACTAAGCTGTCTCCGACGATGACATGTTTGTCCATGTGAGAACGGATTGCAAAAGTGTGCGCACGGTTTGTGGGTTCGCGGGTACGGATTGCAAAGGCTGAGGGTACGGTTTACAAATCTGAGAGCACGGATTGTTAACTTGTGCGTACGGTTTATTAAAAGGGCTGCATAATGATAAATCGTGACTAATCATTTGCAAAATAAAAGATTTTGTTTACATTATATATTTGTGTGTACTATGTGTAATAATTATGGATACATGAATGCACACGCATGAAGATATTTAAGAAGTATTAACATGTGTATATACATTTGTAGATTTATATATAATTTATATATTTAATCTATAAATATATTTTTTTCTTATGCATGTGTGTGTATTTATATATACATAATTATTATACACAGTACACACAAATATATGATGTAAACAAAAAAAATCTACAAACAACTAGTCATGTTTAATCGTTATCCAGCCCTAGGTAAGATAAGGTGATGGTTTTAAACAGAGATTTCTTTTCTACTTGCTCAATAACTGATTTTTGTTTTTTTTACCTGAATAAAGTTACGGATTAAAGCTTAAAAGAAAATTAGTACACAGTCCAAAAATTTTCTGGGAAAAACTTTTTTATGTGGAGTTGAAGTTGATCGCTTTTCTTGTGCGTGTGCAGAAAGTGTGTTGGTCGTGTCATGGTTCTGGATCTCGTCAGGCTCATGACCGCTGTATATCGTGCAGAGGCCGTGGTCGAACGAAGTAGGTCGAACCCCTCAAGCTAAATTATTTCAAAGTTCAAAGTTTAAATTCCAATGAAGTTCTGTAATCTGAATTTTTGTTTGTCATCTTTCAGATGTAATTCATGTAACGGCCACGGCACTCGTGATTGTGAAACCTGTCGTGGGAAGAGACAGTTGCTCGTCTTCATCAATCTCACTGTTAAATGGTATGATCTGTGTGTTGGATTAGTAGTGTTTATTAATGCAAGTGTCACTATTATTGCTTGTCCCGTTTGTGCTTGGAGACATGAATGATACTTTAAATCAGTTGCTTAAGATTTTAACGTGATTTAAACGGGTGACATATCCATAGATTTACATTTTAAAAGAAAGTCGTGTCATATCAAGGCACTACAGTATCATAAAGACTTAAGGTTGGGCTCTTTTGGGCCAGTTAGTAACCACCATCTGCATAAAATTTTATTAAAGCAACCAGCAAGGCTCACACTTTGGGATTTTCAGCCATTTTTTCAGACGAAAATCAGGTCCTGGACCACGATCAGTTCATCTCAGGTTATCATGTAAGATGCAATGTTTACAGGTCAAATCTTACCCCTCTCGATGTGCTCGCAAATTGGGCCACCCTTAGCATATCAGACATTTTTTTTTAAATTGGGATGATTACTTTCACAATACCCAACCTTTTTTACATTTAGCATTACAGCAGTGAGATTTGCACAGGTGACCATTTATTCCAGGTGTTTTATGTTATTTATAATATTCAGATTTGTTTGATATGGATTTGATGATTTTAGGAGCACTGAAAAAGATGATTTCGTAGCAGAACAATCGAGTGGTCTCAAAGTGCAGAATCTTGAAAATGTCTCAGGGAAGCAGTTGTTTCAAAATGCCCAATACATGGTAAGCACAAGCGTGTATATATGCATATACCCTCACCTAAAGGATTATTAGGAACACCTGTTCAATTTCTCATTAATGCAATTATCTATTCAACCAATCACATGGCAGTTGCTTCAATGCATTTAGGGGTGTGGTCCTGGTCAAAACAATCTCCTGAACTCCAAACTGAATGTTAAAATGGGAAAGAAAGGTGATTTAAGCAATTTTGAGCGTGGCACGGTTGTTGGTGCCAGACGAGCCGTTCTGAGTATTTCACAATCTGCTCAGCTACTGGGATTTTTACGCACAACCATTTCTAGGGTTTACAAAGAATGGTATGAAAAGGGAAAAACATCCAGTATGCAGCAGTCCTGTGGGCGAAAATGCCTTGTTGATGCTGGAGGTCAGAGGAGCATGAGCCGACTGATTCAAGCTGATAGAAGAGCAGCTTTGACTGAAATAACCACTCGTTACAATCGAGGTATGCAGCAAAGCATTTGTGAAGCCACAACACGCACAACCTTGAGGCGGATGGGCTACAACAGCAGAAGACCCCACCGGGTACCAAACGTTTTCCACTACAAATAGGAAAAAGAGGCTACAATTTGCACAAGCTCACCAAAATTGGACAGTTGAAGACTGGAAAAATGTTGTCTGGTCTGATGAGTCTCAGTTTCTGTTGAGACATTCATATGGTAGAGTCAGAATTTGGCGTAAACAGAATAAGAACATGGATCCATCATGCCTTGTTACCACTGTGCAGGCTGGTGGTGGTGGTGTAATGGTGTGGGGGATGTTATCTTGGCACACTTTAGGCCCCTTAGTGCCAATTGGGCTTCGTTTAAATGCCACGGCCTACCTGAGCATTGTTTCTGACCATGTCTATCCTTTTATGACCACCATGTACTCATCCTCTGATGGCTACTTCCAGCAAGATAATGCACCATGTCACAAAGCTCAAATCATTTTTAAATTGGTTTTATTGAACATGACAATTGTACTAAAATGGCCCCCACAGTCACCAGATCTCAACCCAATAGAGCATCTTTGGGATGTGGTGGAACGGGAGCTTCGTGCCCTGGATGTGCATCCCACAAATCTCCATCAACTGCAAGATGCTATCCTATCAATATGGGCCAACATTTCTAAAGAATGCTTTCAGCACCTTGTTGAATCAATGCCACGCAGAATTAATGCAGTTCTGAAGGCGAAAGGGGGTCAAACACAGTATTAATATGGTGTTCCTAATAATCCTTTAGGTTAGTGTATATCATTTTGATATAAATACAGGAGGAAATTAACTATGTAGTGTTTACAGTTGTGTGTTTTTGTGTAGTAATTTGTGTGTTTATTGTAGATATATCCGATTATGGGTTTTCCTGATGCTTCTGTCGCACAAGCTTCTGAACGTTTAGTACGAGAGCATCAGACAAAATATGCCCAAAACTCCCGCATATTACAACAGGTACCACCCTAGTTGTGTGTAGTTTGTGTGCTTGCAAATTAATAACTGGTAATGGTAAGGTTGTATTTGTTAACATTAGTTAAAGGGATAGTTCACCCAAAAGCAAAAATTCTGTTATCATTTACTTCAGGGATGGGCAACTGGCGGCCCGAGGGCCGCACACAGCCCGGGGTAAATTTTAAAGCAACACCATGTAGTTTTTTTACCTTTAAATAATGTCTCTAAAATTATTTCAGTGGTAAAACAACTTTTAACTGGACAAATTGTACTGTTGCTGCAACCTGAGCAGCCTCCTAGCTGCTACAAGCACACTCTGAAAGTGGCGGTGGAGGGTAGGAAACACAGCCCCGCCCCTTCCCCTGCCTGCAAAAGAGTGTCTGATACCAGGCACTGTTGCGCTTTTCAACCACATGAGGGAGCTGTAAGTCATTTTTACATGGAATCTACATAGTGTTGCTTTAATACGGTCCGCTGGATCATATTATACTTAATCAAATACTTTTAAAATTATGATTTTTGTATTAGGACGTAAATACTCCCAACCAGGAGGGGGCGCTAGGTCCTGCGGATCGTCACAGTAAGCATAGTCCCGTGCTTGGGCTTATGTGAAGACGAGGTCTTCAAGGGGTTCGAAAACCCGAGGTCCGACCCGAGACCCGATCAGGTTCGGGTCTAAAAGTTTAACGCGTGCCTCGGACACGGGTCGGGTACAATAATCGGGTCTCGGGTTATTTAAAATGAATGTGTTTTTGTCGAACGGACCCGAGAAGCCCTGAACTCTCGCGTGTGTGCGTCAATTTCTTTTTCAAACCTCTACTCTGTTTGCAAGAGTGCTTGCGACAGATATTTTTAAATGTAAATTTTAGCGGTTACCTTGGTGTCATTGTCATATAAACAAATGGAACAGCTCGCCAAATTTGTTGCGAGGCCACTGGGGCTGCAGACTGCACACACGTCAGTTTACATCCGGGTCCATTCGGGTTCAAAATAATGCCTCTGGTTTGGGTGACGGGTCGTATACTCGGGACAGAATTGCTCTCAGATTTGAAAGGTAAAATACATTGTTATTAACATTTTTTCAAATATTTTATTTTGAATTTATGTATTATTTATTTCAAAAAAATTTGGTTCTCTGAGGGCAGGATGACAAACTCCTCTATACCAGTTTAATGTGCCTTGCTTGTTACAGATGTTAAAGCAATGCAGTTAAGAAGTTTTATCTGAAATGCTTGTCCACTGAAAATAAAGTTATAATTTAGAATTAGCATAATTGCTAAGTTTTATAGTTAAAATCTTTAAAGACAGGCTACATATTGTGGTTTCTTAATAAAGGAAATTAAGAATGATGTAAATTGCGTGTGGTTCTGGCCCCCTTGGTATAAAGAAGAAAAATGCTGGCCCTCGTCATTATCAAAGTTGCCCATCCCTGATTTACTTACTCCCATGTTGTTACAAACCTGTATACATTTTTGATTCTAATTCTGAATAAAACAAAGGAAGATAATTTTAGGTATGTTTGTAATTAAACCGATCAGAGGCCACATTCACTTTCATAGTATTCTTTTTTTTCTACAATGAAAGTCAATGGGGCCTCTTTAATTTTTGGGTGAACTATCCCTTTAATGCATAGCTAACATGATTTATTAAACTTAGTTAGGCTGTTGGATGTAATGTGAATGATTACTGCATCGATGCAACAAATAATAGATTATTTAAAAAGCAGTGCTCGCACGCATTTCTCTATGAGATGTGCACGTGGAGGAGACTGTGTAAATGAAACACATTTTATATTTGCTGTCAAAGGTTTTTTAGGATGTAAAGCACTCAGTTGACACATTAAAGATGCCACCTCTTGAGACGTGTAAGGGAGAGAGAATTTTCTGTGTCTTAATATAAAAAATTGAGAATGCAACGCATCATGATGCATCGATATATCAGATTGAATTAAATCAAATGATTGACAATAACCATAATCATACCTTGGGAACGGTATCACAGAAAATTTTGTGGTTTTAAAACCTCGGTTTATCTTGAATCCGGTAACCGGCCCATGCAAAGATGAATAAATGCTGAAAACAATATATTGCTCATTGTTAGTTCATGTTAGTTAATGCATTTACTAATGTTAACAAAAACAACCTTATTGTAAAGTGTTACCAAAAAAACTTTGTTGTATCATCTTTTATCTAATATTATTATTTTAACCTAAAATTGCATGTCTTCTTTGAACTGAATTATATATTTTTCTCTTATTCTAGAGACAGACAATAGAGCTTATTCCCATTACCAAAGTGAACTACAAGTGGAAAGGAAAATCCCATTTTTATTATGTGTATGGAAATGAGTTTCAAGTGAACGCTGATGATTACCCAGCCACCTGCTGCTGCTCTGTGATGTAACAAATATCATCTGATATAACCCTACACATTTATATACACCCAAAAATACAGTACACACAACCACTACTGTGTATACAGCAACACTGGTTTATTTCATCTGATTTTGTTTTTCAGTAGACTGTGTTTGTGTATCGTCTGAAATGATACAATTCTGACTTGACAGTACAGACATACATTTGTGTTGCATTTAATTTCTTATTTTCTTATAACTGTTACTCAAATGTTTATATACTGTATATGTTATATATTCATTCTGTTTTTTTAGTTTTACCAATAAATCTGTTGTACAATTTTTTACCCTTCACATAGATGCATTTCCAAAGGTTGCCATTTAAACATCACAGGTCAATGTTGTAAAGCAGTACATTTCAACTGTTATGTGTAGTGGGAAAAAAACATCTTCTAAATCTGTATCTAGTCAGACTGAGCATTAAAACAACTAAGATTCATTAAAACTACTCATCACTTTGTGCCGTTCTTCTCCTCTATCTACTCTACCTGCTTGACTCATTTCTCTGAGGAAGAGAGATCTAGTACAAAAACTAAACTGGGTCTAAATCTTTGATCTGTGGGAATTAAACATGTTTGAATAGCTTTGGCTGGATCTTTTAGGTCAGACAGATGACCATGATTTATGAAGGAGAGGCACATTTAATCTGCTGCAATGTAAAACACAATGTATTTGTAACATTTAAATAACTTCATAATGTAATTGTGAGTAACTTAAACTGTGAAATATAATCCAGTTGAACTTGGTACTCCTTATAAACCTAAAATTTTGATACAGGATCATACTGCCACATTGCCTTTTTATTTCTTTGAAAAAACATCTGAGCAATTCCAGCATTATGGATTTGACATTTGCAGGTAAAACTTTTCTCAGAGAATGCATTAAATACCAATATATTAAACCATACTGTAAAAAATGCAGCATTTTTCTACTTTTATGTTATCTTAACTTAAAAAAACAAGTTGAAATTGTTTAACCTAATTTGTTAAGTTATGTCAAATTATCACAGGTTAAAACTTAAAATAGTTGCTTGAATTAATAACAGAGGTGTATACTTGTATTTTTATAAAATAATGTGGAAAGGGAATCTTGTAAGTTGACCGTGGAGAATGCACCTGACTACACCATGGAGAAAATCGAATGCTCACGTGCTGATGTCTGTGTATTTAACGTCATTGTGAGCCCACCTGCCTCCTTTACCTGCATGTTTCGGATTCATTCCGAGTTCCAGCGCAGTGAGACTTACTATTATGATGGATCTGTAAACCTGGACTCAGTTAATCTGTCAATCTTTAAATTTCAGTGGCGCATTTGCTTTTCATTGTGCCCAGTGATCTCCTAAGACGCCATAGTCAAGTCAAATGATGTACACAAATTTAGGTTTAGGTTTTAGTGATAACTAAGCAATGACTCTGCTTTTGCGCCATTTACTGCTTTTGCGCCATTTAGGTTATAATGAAGATGCATCGGTCATTGGTGGCTTTCTCTCCATCGGCATTTGTCTTATAATCATATCTGCTGGAGTTATAGTTAGCAATATTAGGTACCACTTATAGTCATCCAGTTAAAGTGAGTATGTTCATTCATTTCTTACAGTATTACAGTCAGATCACAATTTTAGCAATCTCTGACCCTATATACTTTGTCAAATAATTATTTGAACACCCTGCTATTTTGCAAGTTCTCCCACCTAGAAATCATGAAGGGGTCTGAAATTGTCATCGTAGGTGCATGTCCACTGTGAGAGACATAGGACATGTGGGAGATACAGCTGCAAATAAGTATTTGAACACCTGTCTATCAGCTAGAATTCTGATCCTCAAAGACCTGTTAGTCTGCCTTTAAAATGTCCACCTCCACTCCATTTATTATCCTAAATTAGATGCACCTGTTTGAGGTCGTTAGTTGAATAAAGACACCTGTCCACCCCATACAATCAGAAAGAATCCAACTACTAACATGGCCAAGACCAAAGATCTGTCCAAAGACACCAGAGACAAAATTGTACACCTCCACAAGGCTGGAAAGGGCTACGGGGAAACTGCCAAGCAGCTTGGTAAAAAAAAGGTCCACTGTTGGAGCAATCATTAGAAAATGGAAGAAGCTAAACATGACTGTCAATCTCTCTTGGACTTTGGGCTCCATGCAAGATCTCACCTCGTGAGGTCTCAATGATCCTAAAAAAGGTGAGATGTCAGCCCAGAACTACACGGGAAGAGCTGGTCAATGACCTGAAAAGAGCTGGGACCACCCTTTCCAAGGTTACTGTTGGTAATACACTTAGACGCATGGTTTGAAATCATGAGTGGCACGGAAGGTTCCCCTGCTTAAACCAGCACATGTCCAGGCCCGTCTTAAGTTTGCCAGTGACCATTTGGATGATCCAGAGGAGTCATGGGAGAAAGTCATGTGGTCAGATTAGACCAAAATAGAACTTTTTGGTCATAATTCCACTAAACGTGTTTGGAGGAAGAAGAATGATGAGTACCATCCCAAGAACACCATCCCTACTGTGAAGCATTGGGGTGGTAGCTTCATGCTTTGGGGGGGGGTTCTGCACATGGAACAAGGCAACTGCACTGTATTAAAGGCACACTTCACCCATTTGCATCAAGCTTTGTATAGTTAGAACCCCAGTCATGTTTTTGAATGACCGTGCATCATTTCCTCAGTTGCCGCTGAGACAGGAGAAATACAGAGTTCAGTGTTACACTTCCTTCTTTCAATGATGTAAAAATCATCATTTTGCATCATTGAAAGCAGGAAGTCTAATATCTTTGTTGGGGGGGGTGAGACTACAAACAGCCCTTTTCTCTGTCAAACAGGCACCAAATTCAATGTATGTTACATTCCGACTACAAATATGACGCACTTTCAATAAAAAATAATGTTTATATGGGTGAAATGCTCCTTTAAGAAGAGGATGACCGGGCCATGTTTGCTAGATTTTGGGAAACAACCTCCTTCCCTCAGTTAGACCATTGAAGATGGGTTGAGGCTGGGTCTTCCAACATGACAATGACCCGAAGCACACAGCCAGAATAACCAAGGAGTGCTGAATCGTGCATGCGTGCATTGCGATGCATTGCCGAATCGATTATTGTTGACACCCCTATTAACCAACATCGTTGCCTGGGTTGGGTATGTGTGGGGCGGGTCTATCAAAAGAAGGTCCAGATTCTATTGGGGTAGAGGCGTGTGTGTTTAGGTGATTTCAAATGTCAACATTGGCTTTCAGAGATCATGCACCCCGACTTTAATTTTTACTGTTACTGTAAACAATTGTGTTTTAGTAACATGAGATTTCATTCAGAATTGTGTAACATGTGTAGCATTATTTTTGGATTATCTTTGATGTTGTTGTAACCTGCATAATGCAGGCTGCATTACCAAGCCTTGTTCATTGCCATTGTTTCATGTTTATATATATATATATATATATATATGTTCATTTATTTATTCAGAAGTTCTGATTTATTTTCAGGGAGGAAATCATCTCAGTTTAGTTTTTCTGAGCTTAGACATGATTTTCACAAGTAGGTAATGCAATGGGTGAAAAGGCCTACAGATTTGATATTTTTTTATATTAGAATACAATATTTTATATTAGAAAAAATTAGGCCAAAGACTTAAGATGGGCTTTTTGATATTGGCAAATTAATTACCAACACTTCAGCAACTGCATAACATTATTAATCTATAAATGCTTTTCCAGCAAATAGGGAAGACAAAACTTTTGTCAGCTGTGCTGCTTTTAACACAGGAAACAAAATGTGAAGTGTAAATTACTGAGCAGCAGTCTAGTGTTTTATACTGCGATAAAGAGTTACAAAAGATGAAGTCTGTCTTCATGTCTCTTTTGTTGGTCAGTTGGTTAACTTTAGGTGAGTAAAACATCATATTTTTCCAATGTTTTTATTTAACTTTACATAAATCACTACATGCTGTGTGTTTTGTGTGTTTAGGGTGCCAATAGTGTATTTACAGTATTATAATAAATTATTGTCACTTGTCATCTTTCTTTTCTCCAGAGACATGTCAAGATGCGGATTTAGAGGTGGGTTTAAAAACAACACTTGTTTATTTGTTTTGATGTGTTCAAATGATATTGTGTAAGGATGTTTTACTCAATATTGTAGCTATTGTTACTACAGTATAATTGACTCTTTATGTGCTTTAATTTGACAGGATTATACAGGAAGTGGTGACAATGAGCATGTAACGGCGAAAAGTAGGCAATTATTATTTAAGTTTTCTCTCCTTTCTATTGAAAGGACCTTAAAAAGCTTTAACCTCACAGTCACAGAAGCTTTAAATTAATCTTATTCTAGCAATTGTTTAATAGGGCAATAAGCCCCGCGAAGCAGTGGGTTACCAGTGCATTTTATAACAGCTAACTTGTGTTTCGTGTCGTGCCTAAAAACCCCTTGGCTTTTATGGATTGCACTGTGACCCCACGGCTTAATGCTTTTATAAAACGGTTACTTCATATGCATAGCAGGATTTCATAAAATAAAACACAAATAAGTTATAATTATATTAGTACAAATATTACTCCTCCGCCAAACAAAGTAGTTCCTCAGAATGAAGTGTGGCTGCAACAGAGCGCAGTTCCCAAGCAACACAGACACAGCAAAGACACAACGAAAGACTGTGATGTTTATTTTCATAAATCAACATTCATATAATTATACATTAACATTTATATTGTGCAATTGTTGAAGATGATCAAATATGCTTGGAAGCATGCTTAACTTTTTCCCATTCAGCATTTTTTTTAAGTTGCCACCCAGTTTTAGTTTAATGCCGTCCAAAAAAAATGATTAAAATAACTTTCTCTGTCTTTTTTGCTTCACTGCTGATTCTTGCCATACTTCCGTTGCCAAACTGTGCCCGCATACGTTGCCATGTCATCATTGTGTACAAAAAGTAAAAGGGTCTATGGTGTAATGAGTTTGAGATTAACACTGCATCTTCCAAAACACTGAAGACATTTTTAAAATATCCACTGTCACAACCACACACTAAAAAACCCAGAGTTTGGTCAGAAAATAACAAACTCAACTCATTGGGTTGTGGTGCGATTACCGAAAAAAACATTCTTGTAACTGTTGAAATACAATATGTATAGAAATGTAATCTTACTTGTACCTGCCCTGTGCAAGATTCGAACAGCTCTGTTTTCGCTTTAAATATACTATTGGTCCTTGGTGACAACGCTGGGCTGAAAATAAGTGCATATTAGAAGGTTTAATAGATACACGCTAAATTAAAAGCACAATTTAAATTACAAAAAATCTGATTTCTTACCAGCATGTTGGTCTATTATATTTCAGGAGTCCCAGTGCCGAATATTACAGTGTACCAGCAAGTGGACGACAGGGAAAATGTGATAGTGATGTGCACATTTGAAAGTTGGATTCATTGGTTTGGCTCGAGCTCTTGTGAGCTATCTGTAAAAACTGAACAAAACTACACCCTGGATCAAATTAGAAGCCCAATAGATGATGTGCATTTATTTGTGGTCACAGTGAACCCACCTGTTTCCTTTACCTGTATGTGTAGGACTCATTTTAATAAAAACATCACATATAGTGATTCTTACATTTTTTATCAATCTGGCAACCTGAATATTCAAGTTTGTAAGGGCTCAAATAATCTGTCAATCATTTCTCTTTCAAATCTCAGTGCTGTTTTTGACACCATTGTTCAGGGAACATCTGTGAAGTCTGTAAAGTGATCGTCTATGAATACTGGTTTCAAGCTTATAAGATAGCATATACCGGTAGTCAATTTTCAAATGATGCACATTACATTTAAGTTTGACCTGTAGAGATAACCTTTAAGATTGTTTTTTAACATGTGATGATGTAGTGTCCCTTAGGGCTCAATTCTGGGTCTGTACTGTATGTCAGAGCTTATGATCCAAAACATCATTTTGTCTGCTATTGGTTTGTCACTTTAGATCATCATGATGAAGGAGTATCTTCAGTCTACATTGGTTTTATCTCTTTCATCGCTCTTGGCCTCATCATCATGATTGCTGCAGTGATATTGACCACCATTAAGAGCAATACTAAAGGTCGGTTCTTCTTCAATCATTCATCCATCTATAACAGCATTTCATATTTGTCATGATCCTGCCAGTCTGTCACAGTAATTCATAGTTCATGTGGCAGGATCGTGCCGGTACCCATGTTCGGGGTGGTAGCACATGGCCTTTTGTTTGGGTAGTGTGTTTTATTTTTTGCCCCCACGTGGGCTTTTTGTTAATAAACCCCGTTTGAGTTTTAACCTATACCTGCACTTGGGTCCCGTTCCTCTCGTGAAATCATGACAATATTATGTATAATATAATATTTCATAATATGAAGATTAGATGTTACACAGTAAACATTTTTGGTGCCATACATTTAAGGTATTATCAAAAACTGGCTTTGAAAGTCATTTTAACTTACTATTTTATATGTTGACTACACTGTAACCTATCAAATTAAGTTAAGCTAAGCAATTTTCAACTTTTTCATGATAAAACAAAATAATTGCCAGCTGTTGGGTTAATGAACCTAGAAAATGTTTATATTTGACCCAACAATGTGTTAAAACAACCCAACATTTTTGGTTAAAGCAGATTAACTGTAACTATAACTGTAACTCATTGTACAACACAGAAGCCTCACCCAACAACACAGTTATCAACAATGACTATGAGGATGCATAAATAATCTTGTGGCTTTCTGAAGGAAGAAAAACTGAGAGAAAGGAGAAGTGTAATGAATGGCATGGTTCAAGTTTTCTACAGGTACTTCATTCACAACCATTAACATGCAGATTACTAAATCTACTAAACCCTACTTAAAAAGATGACATGTTGTTAATCTCTTTTGGTCAATTTCAATTTGTGTATTACAGTAAATGTAATGTTACTGTTTCTTTTAGATGAAATGCTGATGTTTGCATGTGTTTACAGATCAGGAATTTGGTGTTAAGCAGCTTTTGATGAAACAAAAAAAAATAAAAACAATTAAAATACATCCGACTTTTACCAAGTTTTACCAAGCTATCAGTTTTCAAACCCTTTCTAAATAATTGTGTCATTTATTTAACCAGAAGTTTGTATAACTTAGATTACTATGAACTCTTTCCCCACCATTGACGATTTACCTTGTCAATTAAGAGAAAACACTTAATCGGCCAATAACGCTTCCCTGATGAGTTTTTAGGATAATCTATATTTTTGTTATTATGCACTAGCTGGCACTCTTACCCAACTTATAAAACACTGAAGCATCCACTGATCCAAAAACAGTAAAAACTCTGTGTATGTTTTGAACATCGCTCTGAATTTGATTGCTAACAAAAGTCTTTTAAAAAATGAAATTATCTCAGCTTTTGCTCAAAATTTGGTATTATTGAAGAAACCTACCCATATGTGGTGATATAGAGAACTGGCTGGCAACTGTTTTAAAAAAAAGCTGGCAGCGAAAGAGTTAATTACTCATATATAGGTTGTTTTCAGAAGGTCTTTAGGAGGTGAGTTCAGATTTAGGATGTTTACATGATAAACTTTCAACCAAAACACTCTACCACATAGCAGTGAGTTTTCAAAACACAAAACTTTCTTTCTTCTTAATAAATCGTGTAGTATGTGAACATGCTATTGTTTAATGGAAAAAAGCCTGTGGTTGTGTGGATGCAGATGAACCTTAAATGTAGTTTCCAGACCACAAACCATGCTGATGTTGATAGCAACACTTAAAAAAAAGAAAATAAAGTAAAGTAACTTGAACAAAGATTTTGAGTAGGTATTGCAAATGTGTTATTTTGTGTATACTGTACAAGATAGCGCTAAACATGTTGCTAACAAAGATTATTTTGTTGACTGGACTTAAGTGTTTGTCCACACACCTTTATGTTAAAAAAAGGTTTGAAAGTTGCATGTTAAATGATGTGATTAATATTAAATATTAGTATTAGTGCTGTTGTTGTTGCCGCTGTTAGTTGTCTGTTGTATTTCAAGTGGTTTTTAATAAATAATGTTTGTTGATTGACACCACGATTGAGTTTTTTTGTGTTCATTGCTGAGGTTTGTGCATGGTGCATTGCTGCTTGTACAGTAGTAAAAAAGCATTCAACACAAAAGATTTGAACAGTTGCTTGAACATTGTTTTGATGTTTTTGCACAGCCTAGTGGCCAAATCTTCAATGATTGCACATTCCACCACACCGTAAAATAATATGCAGTATTTCTGTCAAATCAACATATGAAGAGTTTCATTGCAAAACGAGATAAATCCATTTTTTAACATTTTTGTCAAAACATGTTTATTATTATGTTATCATGTTATTATTTTGTTTTATGGTGCTACTTAGCTGTATTTTTTAAGTTATGAAGGTTTAAATCAAAACAAACTAACTGCAGTTGCATTGAAATTAAATGGAATGCACAACCAAAAAAACGAGATTTCTGAAAAATTAAAAAAACGGTGGTTATCTCGCTTTGCAACGAAACTCTTCATATATTTAAAAAAATGTAAGTTAACAATTTTAAGTTATGTCAACTTATCAGAAGCCACAACTTAAAATAGTAAGTTGATTTGACTTGCAAAACCAAGTTGTTTTTTCTTCATGTTGCATTTTTTTACAGTGCAGTAAGAGTTAGCAGAGCTAGCACAGTTTTATTTAAAATATTGCAATGTATACAACAAAACGGGAGACACATCAGAGTTCAAAACAGGACAAATTGTTGCTGCATGGCTCGCTTTTGCAAAACTAACTTGTGCACCTCTAAACTAGAGTCCCCCCCCTCCCGTGATTTTTTGCCATTTCCAGCCTTGGTTTTAAAGTGTTTTTTTCTTAATGATTGACAGAACTTGTGGTTACAGTGTCATTGTCTGTGTGAACAGAAACTGTTGTTGTGAAACACTAACAAGCAAAGTGATAACTGCTTAATCGTATAAAGACTGTGTAAGGAATACTCAAATTTTTTAAAGTTTATTTATTTTATTTATTTTAAAAGTGCACTTTTCCTATAGATTTATAGTGTAGGGTAACCTCATACACACTTGTGTTGGTTTTACATATATTTGCTAATGAACAATCACTCAAACACTTCAGACACTGCTTAGCAGTGAGTTAAAATGTTAATCTACATGAATGCATGTTTAAAGTTAATCACAAAACTTGCTGTCTAAATATGGAAGTGCAAAATGTTTTGTTCATTGCTGTTATTAACACAGGATATAAACTCAAGTGTCAATTTAATCTGAGCTGCAGTCCTGTGATCAACACTTTACCACAAGCAATATGAAGTTTCTTTATATTTCTCTTTTGCTGGTCAGTTGGTTAACAACACATAAGTACAAAAAATGTTTTAAGGGTCATAATCAATATGCTGTTTATACTGTATGCTCTTTTGTGTGTTTAAGATATGTCAATAGAAAAATTCATTTATTTATTATACCATTGCCATGGCATCTTTTTTTGTTCAGAAAAATGTCAAGAATATAGCCTTCTTCCATTTGGGTAAGGTGTTTTTTTAGCATGAATAATAAGCCTACTGTTTCTGTAGTACACTTTGGTTAATCTTTTATGTTTGGACAGGGCGATTATAAAAAGGATGACGGTGATTACTCTGGTAGGCTTCCGTTATTTTTTTATTTTTTTTTTGCTTTCTGTATTCATGGGTATATGCAACACCCATTCACACCTTTGGTAGGCAATGTGGAAGATTTACCTATTTATGAAAAGTCTTTGATTTTTTGAGAACTGGATTCTATAAACCTTTTATATAGAGAGACTTAGGCCCTGTATCTCCATAACATCACCATCAATTATTTACCAGTTGGCCCTTCATTTCTAGCGTTTGTTAGATGAAACATTAGCTGCTGTGTGCTTTCTATCAACTATGCTGGCTACAGTGACAAAAGATAAAAAATGTAACTTGAGCCACAAAAGGTGGAATAATCTATGGTGTTTTTTAGTATGCTTTAAGACAAACCATGTGTACATTTATGTGAGGACCAATTTGCATATTCATAGACCCCCAACCCCCTTTTATTAAATTCATGTAGTATTAGGGAGTAGTACGGGGGATTAAATGTATTTACCTAATTTACCACTAATTATAGATGTGCGATCATGGGTCGAATTGGTCGAATTTGTCACTGTGAAAAGACCCACTCTTGAAAAAGATCTCCTGGGGTCCATGCTATCTGAGGCAAAAGGTGAGCTTTAGAAAACCAGCTTTAATGTTGTTGATTGAATTGAATAAATGTTTATATTATAATATAAATGGGGTCAATGTGTAACAGCTCATTTGATAAGTGTGCAAACAGGATTTGTAAGATGCTAATGTCGATTTTATCATGCACTTGGCCCTTTTAACCAAAATCCCCATGGTTTTACAACTGTTAAAACCAATAGCCATGGTTACTGTACTAAAACCATGGTTTACTATGTTTACTAACATTTTTCTGTAATTGCTTGTACTTTAAAGATCCTCATGAGGAAGGAGTATATTTAGTCTACATTGGTTTGGCCTCCTTCATTGGTGTTTGTCTCATCATCATGACTGCTATAGTGATAGTGACCACCATTAAGAGCAAAAATAAAGGTCAGTAAGGTCATCAATCAACCATTCATCTACAATGTATTCATAAAGCATTTATTCTGACGTATTAACACAGTTAAAGAGTTGGATTCCTCATGCTTAACATTGACAAAGGTTCATAAAAGCTTTTGGACATGTGATGAAGGCCAAACACACTCCTCCTCTTTCATACAAGTTTCAGAATTTTTTTTTCGACTTCTGGATTTGCTGCGTAACAGAGCCGCGTTCACTATTGTGAAAAAATTGAAGTATAACAAAATTGAAAATTTGAAGGAGGTCTGAACACTGTGTAACATCATTTAATGTTATGAAGGGTCTGATGACAGCAGTAAAATCATAACAGGTTTCTGTCAGTCTCTTTGTTTCGGATGATTTTGTTGTTACACCAGGCCTTTTCCATCAGTAAGAGTTATTGAACAGATTAACTATAACTCATTTTACAACACAGGAGCCTCATCCAACATCACCATTACCAACAATGACTATGAGGATGCATAAATAATCTTGGGACTTCCGGAAGAAAGAAGAACAGAGTCAAAAGATAAACATGGCTTATAGTTTATCAGTATATTAACTAAATAATACAAATAGCCCACTTTCACAGAAAAGGCTTTTCACATTTTTATTTCAAATAAAAATATAAGTGCCATTGTTTTGCTTCAAGATGCTTTTTCTGATGAAAATAAGAAGTTAATTCCCACACTGCAGTCTAATATGTTTGTTCAAACGTCAAATTGATGTCATGACATCACAGTGACATCAATAATTTGTGTGTTTCCTACCATAGATATGTATATATGTTTCCTAAGTAGCATTTTCTTAACTGGGGCCTCAAACAACATCCATCCACATCTCCAAGTTGTTCAAAAGACGTTATTGACATCAAACAGTAACGTCAAAAACAGGTCAAATATGTAAATCAAACTTACCTTCAAAAAGCTTGATGTCCAGACCATTTCACTTCCACACCCGTGTCCTTTTTAATGCTCATTCAATAACAAAGTTTCCGCTGCTGTTTAACACAACACCTGTAGATGGCGTTATATGCTTGTAGAGATGGGAGCCTATCACGTTATTTTCCGAATAAAAGTAAATTTGTTGACCTCTCATGAAATGTAAAGCTATCTGGTAACTTTAACACTTACGAGAACATGCAATTCATTTACCCCTGTAGCCTATTTCTCTGTGTGTTTGTGACAGCTTTTGATCTGCGTTAAATAATCAGAATAGGTGCATTTCTTTTTGAAATTACATTTGTGGACTACACTGTAAGAAAGCATTTCTTTATTTTTTAAACATTTTATTATGCTTTTAACACATTATGTGCCATTTTAACACATTATATGTCATTTTGTGTTGGTTTTGTGTTAAAAACTTAAAATAAACCACAAGTTGTGTTAAAAGTAACATAAAACGTGTTGTTCCAATAAGAACACGGTATCCTTACACTGATTGTGTTGTTTTAACACATTTGATCTAAGAGTGTTTATTTTAAGTTTGCTAAATAAAATTATATTAGGGTCCTTTGTTTTTGTGTTGTTATCTTAGAGGTTGAAATAATATCAGTGCGTGTAGATGTCAAATGGACATCAGATTTTGATATCAGTTTGTTTTGCATTTTAGCTGCTTTTGATGATGTCCGTGTTTGATGTCAATTTGAAGTCTTCATCATCAACATGCCCACTTGGTTGTAAAAATAAAAATGGTGCCTAAAATATCAGTATAGTGTGTCACATGGTCACAGACAGACACAGGCACTTATGCAGACTGCATACGCAATATGAATATATAAATGTTAAAATGAATGATTTTTATACCATTTGGGGGGAAATCAGTTCACTTTTATAAAGTGAGATGGGGTAAGATTTTCACATAGTTGACAAAATAGCTGGAAAACAATCTATAGACCATATATGTACTTTGTCACAAAGCAGTGGCGGTCCTGGCTAGATTTACGCCCTGGGCGAACCATCCCTTGGCCGCCCCCAGAAAAAAAAATTACCCCCAAACCCCGCCACCAACATGTATTATTTTGTTATATATAATCTTAAATACAAAAAGGTAACAAGAACAGAGAAAAACATGTAATACAGCAGTGGTCTCAAACTCCCGGCCCGCGGGCCATTTGCGGCCCGCCCTCCCCCTCTCTGCGGCCCGCGCCACCTTTCAACAATATAACATAATCTGGCCCGCAGAAAGATTTTTATTCACTTTGTTTCATATTTATTCCATTTTTAATTTAAACGTTTACCCAGCAAACATGTCCCATTGGGCCCCAGGTGGGGCCACTGCGGGCAAAAAATTGGGGCCCACAGCGGGCTGCCCCTGTGGGCCCCACTACCGGCGTGAAATGCGGGGCACGTGTGGGCCCCACACTTTGGGCCCCGAGTGGGACAGCCCAAAGTGTGGGCTGGGTGTGGGCTTACTGTGGGCACATTGGGCAAAGCGTGGGCTAACTGTGGGCAAAGTGTGGGCTTACTGTGGGCACATTGGGTAAAGTGTGGGCTTACTGTGGGCACATTGGGCAAAGTGTGGGCTAACTGAGGGCAAAGTGTGGGTTTACTGTGGGCACATTGGGGAAAGTGTGGGCTAACTGTGGGCAAAGTGTGGGATTACTGTGGGCACATTGAGCAAAGTGTGGGCACAGTGGGCAAAGTGGGCAAAGTGTGGGCTTACTGTGGGCACATATTGGGCAAAGTGTGGGCTAACTGTGGGCACATTGGGCAAGGTGTGGGATAACTGTGGGCCTAACTGTGGGCACATTGGGCAAAGTGTGGGCACATTGAGCAAAGTGTGGGCTGTGGGCAAAGTGTGGGCTAACTGTGGGTACACTGGGCAAAGTGTGGGCTTACTGTGGACAAAGTGTGGATTTAATGTGGGCACACTGGGCAAAGTTTGGGCTAACTGTGGGCAACGTGTGGGCACATTGGGCAATAAATACAGTAGGCACCCTGGCTGTAAATACACGGAAGTAAAATATAGAAAATTATGTGCAAAACATGTGGATTGAATACTGAATTTCTTTTATTTTACAAAATCACATAAAACCGCTTATTACTAAACAAAAGAAACAGAACAACGTGAATCTCCTCAGGGGCACCAGTTGATATTATCTTCTGGTCCTTCTGATTCCTCCCCCATCCTGCTCTCTGTCACTGCAGATGTGGTGTCCTGGTTGCTTTTTTGTCACAGCATCTAAGTGAAAACATAAAAAACAATATAAACATCAACATTAAAACAAGTTTTTTTTTTTACAAAAAGTCAATCATGATTAATCCAAGTAGGAAACTAATTATAAAAGGGGTTTTCTACATTTTAACATTGTATTTAGCCCCAATTATTAATACTTCAATTGCTTGATTTGAGACCTAGTTATTATGTGCTTAACCTTTTAAGTGTCACCCCACCCTATTGAGTTAAATCTACACTTTTGGAGCTTTCAAACAATATACAGTTTGTCATGATTAGATAAGAATTCATATGCAAAAATTGAAGTAAGTGTAGGCGTCCTGCTGGTGGGACAGTGACATTTAGCAGAAAATAAATGTTTTGAGGCACACTTTCTTCATAAATGAATCAATTACTCTCCCTACATAATTTATTTTATAAAACACTGTTGAAATGTCTATTCTGGAGGCTTAGACCTTTCCAACGATATATAGTTTTTAGTGATAGATTAAAATTTACATTAACAATATTAATGCAAACTTAGGTGTCCCGTATTCGGGACGGCAGCGCTTAACAGTTTAAAGTCTAAGCTAAGCTATATATATATAAAGAAATCGTTCAGTGCAAGATAAGATTGGTGTAGTAGCATATATAAGTAAATGTATACTTGTAAATGTAAGCAAAGGGACTTACATTTGCTCCCGCCCGGATTTATGCCTAAAGAATCTGTACAGCTGATCCGTCTTTTATAAGTCTGATAAAACTAAAAGGTCTTTATATATTTGAAGGATGCAATACTACTCTATAGGTATATAAGATTAAAGGGAAGTCCATTCTTAAAATGGGGCCCATTGAATTTTCATAGTAGGAAAAATTACTATGGTCAAGTCAATGGTGACCGTTTTTGAGTGAACTACTCCTTTAACATTAGCAGAAACAGTGTGTGGTGTTTTATGTGAGCTTTAAGGTGGCAATAATAAGATAAGTGCTAAGATACTATAATTTATACAATGTATACTGCACTAGTTTTTCTTACCAAGTATTTCAAGTAGGTTTTATTGCTTTAACTGGATCCAAATGGATGATCTTATAATTGTTTTTGTTTAAGGGTACATCTTTAGGATTTTATTGCAGAAAGCTGATGGATATTAACCAGCGAGTCACTATTTGATTTAGGTGAATGAGCTGTGTTCTGACCTTGAGCACAATAAAATATAAAATGATGACAGAAAAACATTTTTTATTAAAACTATATGCATCTTCTAATACATGATATGGGACTGAGGTGTACATCAAGTCAAAGTGAGCTCTGACTATTTAGTTGTACTTAATATTTTGTAGTTATATTTTTAATTTATCCATTGTATTGAGGAGAGCGTTTTGAGCACTTATTCTGACCCATTTATTTTGGGTGCAAATACAAACAAAGTAATACTTACTCTTCAGCCAATGGAAAAGATCAAACACAACAAGAAAATTAGCTGAAAGAAAAGTGAACATAAAAGTACAATAGTTATTAATGCAGAATTGATGGCTTCTGTTTAAATTCTTCTACTGTAAACTGTGTTCCCGTACTGTAAGTTACGTTATAACCTTATTATTTACGCGTAAAAACCCTACATCGAAATAACCTGCGTAATAATTAACTAAACAATGTAAAATACATTTAAGAACGAGGATAACACATTTTATAGAAACTAAAGACAAATAAAAGATCTGCTCTACATTAGCTCATAGCTACATCACGAGGTCAGTCAAACAAACAGCTTTTAATCAACAGTAAACATTAAAGTTCATAATATTTTAGTCATATCAATTTACTAACAACAAAATGAACATTACTGTGAACTTATTTTAATGAAGTAACCAGGATTTAAGGAAAACTTACCTCAGAATTTATCACAGAAACGAAAACTGTCGTCTGAGGTAAACATCGGTTAAATTCAGTTTTTGAACTCACGAGGACGGAGGCGCGTGCCCGCAAATAATAGGTGTGTTAGACCTCATGCGGCGCTGACATGATGATGACGTCAATGTACCGCGAGAGCGGTTCGAAATTAGACCTCTACGTGTAATTTCTTGACTCAGTCTCGCGATACGTTTACGTCATCAACATATGATGTGGGTTCTCGCAGCGCTTCATGAAGTTGAACATGCCTAATAACACATGACAAAAGACAACATGTTAAAACACAATAAAGATGGTAAAGAAAGCGTTTCTCATAGCGAAGCACTGCGTTCAGACGGACTGAAAATTAGAACTTGTTTAACATTAAATATTTATTGTATTAAAATAAACAGAAATGTTGTGCTTTAAAGCATAGCTTTTAAGATCCTTATCCGGGGGTGTGTTCAATTATTTCTACAACATGCATCACATTTTGTTCTAAATGGACAGACCTTCATAAAAATGTATAAAAATGGTTTTATTATAGCAAGTGTAGTAACTATGGTTTTTGATTTAACAACAACAATTAACATCAAAAGGAAATTATCTGCTAAGATAATAACAACCAATGATAATTATTTTAATAATTTAATAATAATTATACTTATTTTAATCATTCAAATATTAAAAAAAATATTATTACTATATGATAAATGAATCAGAAATCAGAATCAGAAAGAGCTTTATTGCCAAGAATGCTTGCACATACAAGGAATTTGTTTTAGTGACATAAGCTTCCAGTACACAAACACACCAACACACAGACAAAAATTGTAGGCAAATAAATAGGTGTGTAAACAATTGTGCTATAAATGACAATTTAATAGGATTAAATAAGATGCAGGGATGTACTAGACTGCCCTACAAAGCGAAAGCGCAGTAACTACGCATTTGGTCAAAATTGAGTTAAGGGTTAAAATGGGCTTTGTGAGATCTGTTGTGTCTTGTGACAAAGTCTCCTGGTTAAATTTTGTCCCATTTCAGAGAAATGTGTGTGCCAAAATTGCAGTAACATGTTTGACTGGCTGGTGTAAAAAACTTTAAAGCCATTTTTCTCAGTTTCAGTGTTTGCGTAGATACTGCACTTAGCCTTTGGAGGGCAGTAGAATGGAGGGGTAACAAATAAAATATAAGGGTATTGCACTTTTTTTGCATAAGCATGAGTGGGGAACATTTAACTGTTCATGAGGTAGATTGCCTGGGGGAAGAAGCGCCGGCCAGACGGCAAAAGTTAAAAAATGGGGTGACTTGGATGTGTGGGATCCAAGAATAAATGGCAAAATAATTGGGGCTAGCTAGAAAATATGGGGCTTGTGTGGTTTTTTTTGTGGGCAAGCCCACAGTGGGATGGCCCACAAAAAACCTCATGGGGCGCAAAAGGGCAAAGTAATAGAGGGCCCGCATGGGCTAGCCCATATGGGCCCTGTTTGGGTTCTTCTGTGGGCAAGCCCACAGTGGGTTTGCCCACAAAAAACCCTCATGGGGCCCAAAAGGGCAAAGTCATACGGGGCCTGCATGGGCTGGCCAATATGGGCCCTGTTTGGGTTTTTCTGTGGGCAAGCCCACAGTGGGTTGGCCCACTAAAAAACCCTCATGGGGCCCAAAAGGGCAAAGTCATATGGGGCCCGCATGGGCTGGCCCATATGGGGCCTGTGTGGGTTTACTATGGGCAAGCCCACAGTGGGCTTGCCCCTAGTGGACCCATGTAGGGCCCCCAAAGGGCAAACTACTGTGGGCCCCAAATGGGCTAACCCGCATGGGGCCCATTTGGGGTTTGGTGTGGGTTTGCCCTGCCCACAATGTCCCACAGCATACCCACAGTGGGCCCGCATGGGCATGTTTGCTGGGTAAGGGTTCGTTAACATGTCGCGTCTAACAACGCGCGTTAAAACGAGTCAAGGCGTTTCTTACTTTCTAAAGTGCTCGGGAGCGGAAGTTGCGTTCCGTGGCGTGGGTCGCGTCACCCGTTGCTACGCAGCCATGAGCCGCGCGCGCGCTCCGTGATTGCGAGGATAAGGAATGCGTGATCGGACTTTAATTCCTCATCTGAACCTCGCGTCAATCATATCATTTTCACCATCCGATCAGTTAATCTGTTCGGGACTTTGTAGTGTTTGTCCAGAGAAGATTTGTTACTTCCGGGTGAATATCAGCTGTTACTCAGAGAAGAGCTGCAGTGGGGCTCACATCAAGAAGCCACAGCTTCTAATGGAGATACCGCATGTATGAGCCAGAGCCATAGATGTAATGCAACACATAAACTACAGATAAGAAAAATTGCCATCAAAGTGCCCAGATTAAAAGAGGAAAGGTGAGGAGAAACATACAGAGAATAAAAGTGTGTATACTGCTATAAATTAATGAAGTATAATATATTATTATGTAGCTTGCTATGCAATTACACCTAGCAGTATTATATATTTTATTCTGTTTAACTAGCTTAACATTGACTACCCATTCAGAAGTTTTAGGATCACTTTCACTTATTCATATTTTTCCACATATAATAGCAAATTCATTAAAACTGTGGAATAACAAAGATGGAACATAATAAAGTCAATACTATGACTGTAAACAATCCAAAATAAATCAAAACACAAACACTTACTGATGGTAATTTTTTATAAAGAGAAGGTTAAGAAATTATTTACTTACATAAAATAATGTATATTTAAAAAAAAAACACTGCTTTTATTATACATTAAATAATAGAATTTTATCAGTCAATTTACAGAAATATTGTACTCTTTTAACCTTAAAATAGCTCTGCGGCCCTCCGATTAAATGTCAATCGCAGAAATGGCCCCAAGCCAATTTGAGTTTGAGACCCCTGTAATACAGTATGTTGTGTTCTCTTATATGTTGCTGAATGATAAATGTCCCCTAGAGGGAGCTATTGTGCTGGATATGAAAGTAGGCAGGCGAGGAGGAAGAAGTTGTTGTACTGTACATGCTGAGGTGAAGAGTAAAGAGACCTGTTTGTTACTCGGTGTGCTCTTGTTTTTTTTTATGTGAATACACAACAAATTGGCGACGAGGATGTCAGTTCACCTTCCTCCTACATACTTACAATGTCCTGGTGAGCCTGCAGTTCCGTTTGGGATATGGACGCAGATGTTTGAAAACTACTTGTTGGCGATTCATGCTGAGGGAGATGACTGGCCTGATACCCGTAAGCGTGCAATATTACTTCACTGCCTGGGCACAGAAGCACAGAGAATTTTCTACACTCTTCCAAATACTGGTACGACATAGCATCTGCCCTTACGGCTCTCAGAAACCATTTTGTACCGAAAGTTAATGTCATTGCTGAGCGACATAAATTTCGTCAAAGGGAGCAAAGCAGGGGCGATTCTAGGATTTTCCTTTTAGGGGGGCTCAGCCCCCAGTAAGGGTATGATTTAAAAAAAATATTATTTTACTATTACGGTAGGGTTGTATACTACCAACTTTATTGCAATCCACTATTCCATTGTATTCCCTGTGTTTCATAAATGGGACAAGAAAATTTTCAGTTGGAATGGAGATTTTTTTTACAATGACTTCCTGATTCATTATTTACTGTGCAAATACACAACAAACGTTTCCAGTACAAACACATCATTTTACTGTTTTTACTGTTTTATTGTAATTTATCTTAAAGGTTAATATTAATTGTTGATATAGACACTGTGTTAATCTGGGAACAAATTTATACAGATCTAAAATATAGAAAAGGGGACTGACCAACAAGTGATCTACCTTAATACTGAGTTGTCAAGATGCAGTATGATGTGGTTTTCAGGACAGGGTTTAGATTAAGCCAGGACTAGGCCTTAGTTATATTATGATGTTTATGTAGTTTTAACAAGCATATCTTACAAAAATATTACAGGTGTGCATCTTGAGACAAAACAATGTGACTGATGTATTTTAAGATATGTTAGTGCAAGCTACTTTTAGTTAAGAACTAAAACTCAAACAGGCATTTTAGTCTTGAACTAGACTTGAGCCCTGTCTGGGAAACAGCCCCTATGTCTAGTAGGTGAACCCTCAAAAACTTACTAGTAATACACAATGTAGTCTACCATACCACAGACAAATACACAGGTGCCTTACACTTTTTAAAAGGAAGGAGTTCAAATGTTGAAATATTAATATTTTAAATGAAACAAACATATTTAATAACCTATACTTTACTTATATTATTAGATTTAAAAAAGTTATTTTAAAGAACTGCAAATATAAGGTGAAATTGCCATAAAAAGCTTGATTTGCACTTTTGATCCAGTTTTTCCACAAAAAAAAAAGTTTTATAAAATGATAAACTTCACAATCACCTGGTGTTTGTTTTGCTGCATGACATTATCTGCTTGATGCGTTAAGAGCAACTGTACATAAAGCAATGCATCACGCCAGCACCTTACTTTAAAACATGTAACGTTAATCAGCAATAATAATATATAGATGTGTGCGTTTACTGGTAACTTGACTGACCTGCTCCCTTCTTGGTGAATATTTCTGTGATTTTGCAGCATCTCGCTGCGTCTGTCTCTCTCTCTGCTTCTTCTTTGCGCTGCATATTTGTTAGATAAAGCCAAAAAGGCAATGGGTTGCCGCCGTTAGTTCATGTGCTGGCATTTTCGCACCGCGATTGCCTGATTCGTAGATTTTAAGAGGTCCGTCATTCATTCATGTCATATTATTTTCACATGTCAACCTGCGCTGACTGCACGGCGGGCCAGAACAGCTGCCAGTCCGCCTTGCACACACCTTGTACTAGTGATGTGTTCGCTCTGCTCGGCTCGGCCCCCGAGCTAAAAAAAAGAAAAACGAGCTAAATCCATGCTGACTCAGATCAGGGGAGGAGCCGAAACTTGACGCAGCAAGCTGCCTTTTCTAAAGAGTTTTTATAGGTGACTGACGCGATCACAAATTAATGAATCAAATAATTTTTAGGGGGGCTGGGCTGAATTTTAGGGGGGCTGAAGCCCCCCTAAAAAGGGCCTAGTGACGCCCCTGGAGCAAAGGCAGGACGAAAATATACTTCAGTATGTCGCCGCGCTCCGTGATGTGGTGTCATTATGTACATTCGGTGACAAAGAAGATGAAATGCTAAGAGATCAAATTGTGGAGAAAGTGCACAACAGTCGAATCCGTGAACGCTTACTACTCGAAGCGGACTTAACGTTGGACAGAGCAATACAGGTGGCGTTCAAGTGGAAAATGCCATGGCTAATGCGAGTGAATTTGCAAAACCTGCCGACTTACCAGTTCAGCGGCTATATGTCAGAAAAAAAGAAATGACCATGCGTAAAACCACACAAGGTAAAACTCAGAGCCATCCTGCACGCCAATGTTATCGCTGTGATTCCAGCAGCCATTTGGCAAATTCCAAGCAGTGCCCTGCTTTAAATAAGACATGTAAATCATGTGGTAAAACGGGACATTTTGCAAAAGTGTGCCGCTCTGGACGGAGACAGGACATCAGAGAAATTGAAGTTCCTGAACTTACTGTTTTGTACATGAATAACACATTCAGTGCTGCAAACAAAATTGTGTGTGAAGTCGAAATGGGCACATCTTCTGGTACTAGAAGAACTGATTGTTGATACCGGATCATCCGTATCTTTGCTTCCAGAACATATATACAGTATTGTTCAAAATAATAGCAGTACAATGTGACTAACCAAAATAATCAAGGTTTTTAGTATATTTTTTTATTGCTACGTGGCAAACAAGTTACCAGTAGGTTCAGTAGATTCTCAGAAAACAAATGAGACCCAGCATTCATGATATGCACACTCTTAAGGCTGTGCAATTGGGCAATTAGTTGAATTAGTTGAAAGGGGTGTGTTCAAAAAAATAGCAAAAAAATTTGGCATTCAATCACTGAGGTCATCAATTTTGTGAAGAAACAGGTGTGAATCAGGTGGCCCCTATTTAAGGATGAAGCCAACACTTGTTGAACATGCATTTAAAAGCTGAGGAAAATGGGTCGTTCAAGACATTGTTCAGAAGAACAGCGTACTTTGATGAAAAAGTTGATTGGAGAGGGGAAAACCTATAAAGAGGTGCAAAAAATGATAGGCTGTTCAGCTAAAATGATCTCCAATGCCTTAAAATGGAGAGCAAAACCAGAGAGACGTGGAAGAAAACGGAAGACAACCATCAAAATGGATAGAAGAATAACCAGAATGGCAAAGGCTCAGCCAATGATCACCTCCAGGATGATGAAAGACAGTCTGGAGTTACCTGTAAGTACTGTGACAGTTAGAAGACGTCTGTGTGAAGCTAATCTATTTTCAAGAATCCCCCGCAAAGTCCCTTTGTTAAAAAAAGGCATGTGCAGAAGAGGTTACAATTTGCCAAAGAACACATCAACTGGCCTAAAGAGAAATGGAGGAACATTTTGTGGACTGATGAGAGTAAAATTGTTCTTTTTGGGTCCAAGGGCCACAGGCAGTTTGTGAGACGACCCCCAAACTCTGAATTCAAGCCACAGTACACAGTGAAGACAGTGAAGCATGGATGTGCAAGCATCATGATATGGGCATGTTTCTCCTACTAAATAGCTGGGCCTATTTATCGCATACCAGGGATCATGGATCAGTTTGCATATGTTAAAATACTTGAAGAGGTCATGTTGCCCTATGCGGAAGAGGACATGCCCTTGAAATGGTTGTTTCAACAAGACAATGACCCAAAACACACTAGTAAACGGGCAAAGTCTTGGTTCCAAACCAACAAAATTAATGTTATGGAGTGGCCAGCCCAATCTCCAGACCTTAATCCAATTGAGAACTTGTGGGGTGATATCAAAAATGCTGTTTCTGAAGCAAAACCAAGAAATGTAAATGAATTGTGGAATGTTGTTAAAGAATCATGGAGTGGAATAACAGCTGAGAGGTGCCACAAGTTGGTTGACTCCATGCCACACAGATGTCAAGCAGTTTTAAAAAACTGTGGTCATACAACTAAATATTAGTTTAGTGATTCACAGGATTGCTAAATCCCAGAAAAAAAAAAGTTTGTACAAAATAGTTTTGAGTTTGTACAGTCAAAGGTAGACACTGCTGTTTTTTTTGAACACACCCCTTTCAACTAATTGCCCAATTGCACAGCCTTAAGAGCGTGCATATCATGAATGCTGGGTCTTGTTTGTTTTCTAAGAATCTACTGAACCTAATGGTAACTTGTTTGCCACGTAGCAATAAAAAATATACTAAAAACCCTTGATTATTCTGGTTAGTCACATTGTACTGCTATTATTTTGAGCAATACTGTATAAGCAATACTTTTCTGAACTACCCTTGGAACAGTCAGATGTGCTTCTTGTCACATATTCAAAAGATGATCTGCCAGTGCTAGGATGTATTAAGACGTCTGCGCGACATGGTGAACATTCAGTACCTGCCACATTCTATATTGTGAAAAGTGGAAACGCACTCATGGGTATGGACTTAATATATTCCTTGAATTTGTGCATAACTGGAAATAAAGTACTCACCTCTAAACAGTCAGTGCAACAAGTTTCCAATACTGCCAATACTGCAGCAGATATTATTGAAAGAGTGGATGCTTCGCCTTGGGTTTCGCCCATTGTTACTCAAAAGAAATCTGGAGACATCAGAATGTGTGTGGATCTTAGGGAACCCAATAAAGCAATCGTTGTGGACAGCTACCCCATTCCCCACATTGAAGAACTCTTTTCACACTTGAGAGGTGCTGTGATGTTTTCTACAATCAACCTAGCAAATGCTTACCATTAGGTACCACTACATGAGGACAGCAGGGACCTCACTGCCTTTATAACACATGATGGTTTGTTTCGCTTTAAGAGAGTTTGCTACGGATTAGCATCAGCCCCAGTGGCATTTCAAAAACTGATGTCTACTATTCTCAGAGATGTTACTGGTGTCCAGTGCTATCTGGATGACATAATTGTGTTTGGTGACTCTGTTACTAGCCATGATGCTCACCTTAAAATTGTGCTGCACAAATTACAAGAAGCAGGTCTGCATCTTAATGAGAAGAAATGCACATTTCGCCAGGAAAAGCTCACATTTCTGGGACATACCATCTCCAAAGAGGGACTGATGCCAGATCACAGCCACTTGGAAGCAATACGTAATGCTCCACCACCCTCAGATGTGTCCACACTAAGATCATTTCTAGGTCTCACCACTTGGTATGCTAAATTCATTCCAAACTACGCAGCAGTTGTTGAGCCTATGAGAGATGCTCTTAGAGGAAATCTAATACCCATGTCTACACGGACATGGGTATTTTTATAACCGTGAGTTTTTTCACGCGGTTCGGCCGTTCGTCCACACGAAACCACAGTATCAGGGCACTGAAACCGAGCATATTTGAAAACCCCAGCCAGGGTGAGCTTTTTAAGAAACCCCGGTTACAGTGGTGTCGTGTAGAGAGCAAAACCGGGGGTTTTGCCTTGCGACGTCAGAGTGTGCGCCATTATCCACTGTGTTTGACGTCAAGATTGTGCGCCACTGACTGCTTTGTTGATGATTCTGTGCAATGGCGGACGTATCTTGCTAATAATAACTGTGCTAACAGGGCTTCTAACATGTATACAGATAGATGCTCAGTTATCTCACTTTATTGCGGAACACGATTTGATAGTGTGCTTTTGCTTTATCGTGTGGATGGATATTTCATTTAAACCGAGCATGTGTGGATGGGATTTTTTTTTAGGGAAAACTCTGGTTATAAATATACCCGTGTCCGTGTGGACTAGGCCTAATAAGCACACAAAAGTTTCCAGGAAGTGAAAGAACTGATTGCACAGAGCCCTGCACTGTCTTTATTTGATCCTGCTTTGCCCACAATTGTTACAACAGATGCCTCAGACTACGGCATAGGTGGCACCCTGACTCAGCTTCATCCAGATAAGTCAGAAAGGACCGTGGCTTTCGCATCCAGAACCTTGACATCTGCAGAAAGAAAGTATTCTGTTGTTGAGAAAGAAGCCCTTGCTTGTGTCTGGGTCACTGAGCATTGGAGAACATACCTGTGGGGCAAACATTTCATATTAAGATCAGACCACCAAGCCCTAACCACCCTCTTGACAACAAAAGGTATGGGACGAGCTGGACTGAGAGTAGCGCTTTGGTCTGCCAGATTGCTCTGCTTCAACTATACTATGCAGTACGGACGGGGGGTTGACAACCAGGTAGCGGATTGTCTTTCGCGTCTTCCCTTGCCAAATGAAATTAATTGTGACTTTGATTCTGAGCCAGAAACCGTTGCTGCGATCACTACACTCCTGTCAGCTGTTCCTGTGGCCGAGTTTGCAGCTGAGTGCTCCTCATGTCCTGAGCTTATCCAACTTCGCCATTACATCAAGCATGGTTGGCCCGCTACATCCAAAGCCCTGCATCATGACATGTTTAGGTACTTTCCAATACGAGACGAACTGTCTATTTTGGACTCGTATGTGCTAAGAGGACCCCACAGACTGATTGTGCCACTCAATTTACGTTCACGTTTGGTCACCCTCGCTCATGACGGCCATCAAGGCATTGTAAGAACCAAGCAACGGCTTAGGGAGTTGTACTGGTGGCCTAGGATGGATTCACAGGTACAGTCCACAATTGCAACCTGCGTCACCTGTCAACTCAATGATAAATCTGCTAGAACCACACATGCACCACTTACCCCAGTCGACTATCCAGTAGGTCCGTGGCAGAAACTGGGCATCGACGTGGTGGGTCCTTTCGACATTGGTCCTGTTAGTTGTAGATACGCTATCACGTTGACCACAAACAGCTCTCTTTTGCCTTAGCTACAATCTATAGACCTCCGGGCCACCATGCAGATTTCCTTAAAGAAATAGCAGATTTTCTGTCTGAGCTTGTAGTCACTGTAGATAAAGCTCTTATCGTTGGTGATTTTAATATTCATGTGGATAACCATAAAGATGCATTAGGACGTGCGTTTATGGATGTTCTAAATTCTCTCAATATTAGACAAAACGTGACAGGGCCAACGCATACTCGTAAGCACACATTAGACTTAATTCTGTCACTCGGGCTTAATATTAATGACATCAAAATATCACCTCAGAGTGATGCAGTTTCTGACCATTACCTTGTGTCATACACTGTACTTCTAGATAGGATCACTCAATCCACAACATGCTACAGATTAGCCAGAACAATAATTTCCACCACTAAAGATAGCTTTATTAGCACTCTTCCAGACCTGTCCCAAATTAAACATGCAGATAACTGTGATGATCTAGATATTGTAATAGAAAACCTAAACAATGTCTGTTCTAACACATTGGATGCCGTTGCTCCCCTTCGAAAAAAGAGAATCAAAGAAAAGCCGCCAGCTCCATGGTATGATCATCACACCGCAGCTCTTAAAAAGGCAACTAGGAAAATGGAAAGAAATTATAGAAGCACAAAATTAGAAGTATGGCGTGCAGCATGGAAAGATAGTGTTAAACACTACAGACAGGCTATTAAAACCGCCAGATCTACCTATCTTAGCAAGCTTATAAATGAGAATCATAATAACCCTCGTTTCCTCTTTAGCACCGTTGCAAAACTGACTAGAAACAAAGAACAAACAGAAACCAATAGTAACCTCCAACACAATAGTAACGACGTCATGAACTTCTTTTCTAACAAAATTACGGCTATAAGGGAAAACATCGTAGCTACACAGGCAGCCACCACTCTACCCGTTAGTTCACTTAACACTAGACTACCACACGAACATCTTGATTCATTTAAACCTACTACAATAGAAGAGCTCTCTAAACTAGTAACGTCATCCAAATCATCGTCCTGTATATTAGACCCCGTTCCCACAAAACTACTTAAAGAGGTATTTCCTGTAGTGTCAACCCCGGTTCTAAATATCTTTAACTCATCGCTAGAAATAGGATACGTTCCAACATCTTTCAAACTAGCAGTTATTAAACCGCTGATTAAAAAACCACAGCTTGATCAGGGAGAGCTTAATAACTTTAGACCAATCTCAAATCTCCCTTTTCTTTCGAAAATATTAGAAAAGGTAGTGGCAAGCCAGTTACGCACATTTTTGACAAATAATAGTACATATGAAAAGTTCCAATCAGGATTCAGGCCCCACCATAGCACAGAGACAGCGTTGCTTAGAGTTACAAATGACCTCCTATTAACATCCGATCGTGGTGAAATCTCAATTCTTATATTATTAGACCTTAGTGCAGCCTTTGACACAATAGATCATACAATCTTACTCAATAGACTAGAAAACTATGTTGGTATCAGTGGTCAGGCGCTAGCATGGTTTAGGTCGTATCTAACCAATCGCTATCACTTTGTTTATGTAAACGAGGAAGAGTCATATCACTCCCTGGTTAAATACGGTGTACCGCAGGGATCGGTTTTAGGTCCTATCCTGTTCTCGTTATACATGTTACCTCTAGGAGACATTATCAGGAAACATAACATAAGTTTTCACTGCTATGCGGATGATACCCAGCTTTACATCTCCTCACATCCCAGCGAAACACACACGTTTTCTAAGCTAACAGACTGCCTTAGCGATGTTAGTGACTGGATGGCACATAACTTTCTTAAGCTGAACTCCAATAAGACAGAGATACTTATTATTGAACCGAATCGCTACAAACATAATATGTCAGATTACACGTTGCACATAGATGGCTGCACTGTGGTGCCATCTTCCACGGTAAGGAACTTAGGTGTGATGTTCGACAGCAACTTATCCTTCGATAGTCATATCGCCAACGTCTGCCGTACAGCTTTCTTCCACCTTAGAAATATCTCGAAAATACGCCATATACTGTCTACATCTGACGCAGAGAAGCTTATCCATGCTTTTATGACCTCTAGAATAGACTATTGTAACTCGCTACTCGGGGGATGCCATGCAAATCAAGTAAACAAGCTTCAGCTAGTTCAAAACGCTTCCGCAAGGGTACTTACTCGATCTAAAAAGTACGACCACATAAGCCCAATTCTGGCATCTTTACACTGGCTACCAGTAAAATATCGCATACAATTTAAAATATCACTACTCACCTACAAAGCTTTAAATGGCCTAGCACCCTCATACCTTAGAGAATTACTATCAGAATACAATCCATCACGCACACTACGGTCACAAAATTCTGGTCTCTTGATTATCCCTAGACTATCAAAAGTGTCTAAAAGTGGAAGGTCATTTTCCTACTTAGCCCCTAAGCTCTGGAATGATTTACCAACCGATGTCCGAGAATCAGACACAGTCGATAATTTTAAATCTAGACTTAAAACTTTTCTCTTCAACAAAGCATTCGCATAATTTGTCTAGTAAAAGTACTTAACTCAAAATAGTTATTTGTACCGAACAAAGCACTCGCGGTCATAAAACAGACCAACCAAATAAATAAATAAAAACCTTATCTTAACGTATAGTCGGATTGCGATTTTGGAACTTTCGTGTTCTTGTGAATAGTATGCCATACAAACCCGTTTGCCACTGAACCTGCATTAACGACGACAGTGGGGCATCCGGCCTTAGTCAAACGGGTTGGCACGTACGGTTGGGTTGGGCTTTTGGCGCTTTCTTTATATTGCGAATACTATGCCATACAGACCCGTTTGCCACTGAACCTGCATTAACGACGACAGTGGGGCTTCCAGCCTTAGTCAAACGGGTTGGCACGTATGGTCGGGTTGCGATTTTGGCGCTTTTTTTGTGTCTTGTGAATAGTATGCCATACAAACCCGTTTGCCACTGATCGTGCATTAACGGCGTCAGTGGGGCATCCAGCCTTAGTCAAACGGGTTGGCACGTATGGTCGGGTTGCGATTTTGGCGATTTTTTGTGTCTTGTGAATAGTATGCCATACAGACCCGTTTGCCACTGAACCTGCATTAACGACGACAGTGGGGCCTCCAGCCTTAGTCAAACGGGTTGGCACGTATGGTCAGGTTGCGATGTTGGCGTTTTCTCATGATCTTGTAAATAGCATGCAATATAGACCCGTTTGCCACTGAACCTGCACTAACGACGACAGTGGGGTTACAGGCCTTAGTCAAACGGGTCGACAGGTTTCATTTTCTCTTTCTCTTAAAAATCAGAAGGTGACCCTTAGTTACCATATATACCGTCGCAGTGGGCCCCCAATTTGCAAAATCCTCAACTGTGGATAATATAATTATGCCGCAATAGTTAGTCTGTCTGAAACTAAGCTGATTAAACCACATCACTGTGTGACAATTGCATTACATGTGAACGGCCCCTACGCTAATATGATTTTGTTTTTCTCTCCCTGTCCTGTCCTCGACCCTGAGGACAATGGGACAAACAGACCCAGTTCCGGTAGATGTGAAAGTCGACTCACCTCTGATCTACTGGTCGTCCATCACTGTGATGCCCAGCTGATGCCTGACCAACGACCACCGGCAGAACCCGCTTAAACCCCGCTTAATCCCCGCTTAATCTCCTTATCCGTTTATATGTGTTTATATACATATTTATCTCCCAAGGGTTTTTCCCTCCTAGGACTTTTTATTTTTTTTTCCTCGGCTCAACAACCCGGGGTTTTTGTTTTTTTTTTCTCCTAGGGGGTTTTTTACCCCGGGGAGGTAGCCTGCTTGGGCTTAATTTAGCTTCTTCTCCTAGACGTTACATTAGTAATACGCTCGTTCATAATGTCGAGTCATAGCCTCAGCAAATTTGACAGCTTATGCTATTGTGTATTATGTTGTGCTATCTGTCATTTTTCTGTGCTTTTACTGCTTCTATTAATGTAAAGCTGCTTTGAAACAATTGACTATTGTGAAAAGCGCTATATAAATAAAATTGAATTGAATTGAATTGAATTGATTGACTACCATTCAAAATGGCCAGAGGTTGCTTTTGCACCTCATGTGACTGCATCTACCATTAACTGTTTTCTGAGATCAGTGTTCAGCCAAAAAGGGAATCCTTTGGAGATTGTTACTGACAATGGGCCTCAGTTCCTGTCAACAGAGTTCAAACTATTCCTACAGGAAAGAGATGTAAAGCACATCCGTACTTCTATATATCACCCAGAAGGAAATGGAGCTGTGGAGCGGTGGAATAAGGTACTGAAAGAGACCATTCTGACTGCAGAAAGAGAGAGAGCTCCGTTGACATCATTCATTGCAGATTTTTTGCAAACTTACCGAGCCACACCTCATGCAACTACACGAATTTCACCTTTGGAAGGAAAATGTGAACAAAATTGACAATTCTTCCAAAGTGTAATGAAAATCCTGCAAAAGCTGAAAACAAAAGTAGGGTGGCCATTCGTGCCAGTTCCGCCGGACACATGTTTTCGGGTTCGTTCTCCGGAAGTCGCGTTGCTCGACCGCATACGTCATTGAGGTTCTCACATTTCAGTTAAAATACATTAGAAAATAAAGATTTATTTCTTTTAAGGCATACAATCATTGTAGTTTCATTCTTACCTTGAAATGTAACGGTTGCTTTTCTGAAATTAAACCGGAAATATTAAACCTTGATGACGTATGCGGTCGACCAACGCAACTTCCGGAGAACGAACCCGAAAACATGTTCGGGACGTGTCCGGCGGAACTGGCACGAATGGCCACCCTAAACAAAAGTGATGCAACAACAGAGGAAAATTAAAGTTTACCTGGATACAAGGAGCAAAGCAAAGACTCCAGAGCTGAAGGAAGGTGACTTTGTACGGGTGAGAAAACCGGTGCATGTGAAAAAAGGGAAATCAAAATTCAGCAATCCTATGCAGATTGTTAGAAGGAAGGGGACACATAGTTTTGAACTGAGTGATGGACGAACTTGGGACATATCTCACTTGGCACCACTGAACACAGAATTTCCTAAGGCTCCTGAACACGTTGAACAATCAACTCCTACACCATCTGGAAGTGGTAACAACCAAGTAGAGGGACGTTGTAGAAGGAAGCCAGTGTGGTTGAAAGACTATGTAACATGAACTGCCATAGTAGGAAAAGAAGAAAGTATTGAAAAAAGAAACAGAAGTTTAAAGTTGTTGTTTTGACCTGAGAGGATCTTCATGTAGCTATTCATGATATAGTGTTTTGTCAAAAGAAATTGTTAGACATTGTTCTGTGTTTCTAATCTAAGTAAAGTAAACTAGTTGAAATTTATATATATATTTCAATATATATATATATATATATACAAATATACAATATATACAAATTTCAACACAGTCTAGGTACGGTTTTGATATAATTTTTTTTTAGGCCTCACATAGATTGCACCCTGGGCGTTCGCCCACATTGCCCGTAGCAAAAACCGGCCCTGTCACAAAGTGACCTATTGCAAGAAAAGGAAGACAAACTTTTTGTCGTCTCTGTTTTTAGAACAGGAAATAAACTGTGAAGTGTTTAAACAGAGCTCAAGTTTAGTGCGTTATACAGTGATAAATAGTTCACAACAAAATGAAGTTTCTCTTTCATTCTCTTTTACTGGTCGGTTGGTTAACTTTAGGTAAGTAAAAAAAGTTTCCTCAAACGTTTTGATTTATTTTACATGTGTATAGGAGATTATTAACTGCGCTGTATACAATAAATGTCTTTATTGTGCTTGACTCAAACCTTTGACTTCTGTGACAGTAATTTACTATACTAAATTATTACTATATTTCCTCCTTTTCTGTCCAGAGTCAGACTCCTTATTATAAATATGATGTGTATTTTTATACAACTCTTTTTAGTTTTTTAATTTATTTTTTACGTTTTTCGAATTTTGTGTGAAAATCATACGTTTTTCTGAATGTTGTACTGATTTGAAGCTACTGTTTCTGTAGTAGACTGTCAATTGTTAACTTTAATGTGCTTTTATTGCATTTTACCATCACATATTAAAAAGCTTAATACATAGGCACAATGTCTGACACAATTTAAATAGGAGAATGTCTGACATTTCTCATCAGCATGTTGGTTTATTGTGTTTTAGGTGATTCGGACATTACAGTGTACCAACAGATGGAGAACAGAGGACATGTGATAGTGATTTGTAGATATCAAAAATTGGTGAATAATGTTAATTGGATATCTTTTAAACTTGATGTTGAGAGTGATCATAACTACACCCTGGAGTTAATAAGGTTTGAAGATGATGTGTGTGTTTATAAGGTCACAGTAAGCCCACCTGTTTCCATTACCTGTGTGTATGAAATTGGTTTTGAAGGAAACATCACATACCTGCGCAGTAAGACTTACATTTTCAATAAGTTCAATTCAATTCAATTCAATTTTATTTATATAGCGCTTTTCACAATTTGGTAATTGTATCAAAGCAGCTTTACATAATAGATGCAGTGAAAAGCACAGAAAATCGACAGATAGCACAACATAATAAACGATAGCACAAGCAGTTAAATTTGCTACGGCTATAAATCAACATTATAAACAAACGTATTACTAATGTAACGTATAGAAGTTAAGCCCAAAAAGGCTGCCTCCCCGGGTTGAAAAACCCCCTAGGAGAAAAAAACCCCGGAATTTTAGCCGGGGAAGTAAAAAAAGTCATAGGAGGAAAAAACCCTTGGGAGGTATATATAATATATATATATACACATTGAAACGGAAGGAGATTGAGCGAAGATTAAGCGGAGATTAAGCGGGTTCTGCCGGTGGTCTTTGGTCAGGCATCAGCTGGACATCACGTTGAAGAACAGCTAGTAGATCAGTTGTGTGCCGACTTTCACATGTACCGGAACTGGATCTGTTTGTCTCGTCCTCGGGATCAAGGACGAGACAGGGAGAGAGACACAAAATCTTATTAGCGTAGGGGCCGTTCACATAGAAAACAAGTGTCACACAGTAATGTGGTTTTAGTCAGCTCGGTTCCGGACAGGCTAACTATTGCTGGTTAAGTGTATTACATATAGTTAATGATTTTAGAAACGGAAACAGAACTCGTTTGACTAAGGCCAGAGGCCCCACTGCCGTCGTTAATGCTAACGTACAGTGGCAAACGGTTCTGTATGACATACTATTTTAAGGTCATGGGAAAAGGCCAAAATTGCAAGCCGGCCATATTTGGCAGTTAAGACTCAGTCGAAAACCAATTCAAAGTTTCAGCATATTACTAAAGAGTATTAATGAGATTTACCATGCTTTGAAGTGTTGACGAAAAAAAAGGTTTTAATTTATTCATTAATTTATTTATTTATTAGGTTGTACAAGCTAGCTATTAGGAGATAAGTACCATTGTTAAAACAACTATTTGAAAGCCTTGTTAAAGAGAAAAGTTTTAAGTCTAGATTTAAAGTTATCTACTGTCTCTGATTTTCGGACGTCGGTTGGTAAATCATTCCATAGCTTAGGGGCTAAGTAGGAAAAGGATCTGCCACCTTTAGACACTTTTGATATTTTAGGGATAATTAAGAGGCCAGAATTTTGTGACCGCAATGCACGTGATGGATTGTATTCTGATAATAATTCTCTAAGATATGAGGGTGCTAGGCCATTTAAGGCTTTGTAGGTGATTAGTAATATTTTAAATTGTATACGATATTTAACTGGTAGCCAGTGTAAAGATGCCAGAATTGGGCTTATGCGGTCATACTTCTTAGTTCGAGTAAGAACTCTTGCAGAAGCGTTTTGAACTAGCTGAAGCTTGTTGACCTGTTTTGCATGGCATCCTCCGAGTAACGAGTTACAATAGTCTATTCTAGAGGTCATAAAAGCGTGGATAAGCTTCTCTGCATCTGATGCAGACAACATATGGCGTATTTTTGAGATATTTCTAAGGTGGAAGAATGCTGTGCGGCAGACATTGGAGATATGGCTGTCGAAGGATAAACTGCTGTCGAATATCACACCTAAATTCTTAACCGTGGAGGTTGGCACCACCGTGCAGCCATTTATGGGCAACTTGTAATCTGTCATATTATATTTGTAGCGATTCGGTTCGATAACAAGTATCTCTGTCTTATTGGAGTTTAGCATAAGAAAATTATGTGACATCCAGTCACTTATATCGCTGATGCAGTCTGATAGCTTAGAAAAATTTTGTGTTTCGCTAGGATGCGAGGAGATGTAAAGCTGTGTATCATCTGCATAGCAGTGAAACTGTATGTTATGATTTCTGATAATATCTCCCAGAGGTAACATATATAACGAGAACAGGATAGGACCTAAAACTGATCCCTGCGGTACGCCGTATTTAACCAGGGAGTGATGTGACTCCTCCTCATTTACATAAACAAAGTGATAGCGATTGGTTAGATACGATCTGAACCAAGCTAGCGCCTGACCACTGATGCCAACATAGTTTTCTAGCCTATTAAGTAAGATTGTGTGATCTATTGTGTCAAAGGCTGCACTAAGGTCTAATAATATAAGGAGTGATATTTCACCACGGTCGGATGTTAGGAGAAGGTCATTTGTAACTCTAAGCAGCGCTGTCTCTGTGCTATGGTGGGGCCTGAATCCTGATTGGAACTTTTCATACGTACTATTATTTGCTAAGAATGTGCGTAGCTGGCTTGCCACTACCTTTTCTAATATTTTGGAAAGAAAAGGGAGATTTGAGATTGGTCTAAAGTTATTTAGATCTCCCTGGTCAAGGTTTGGTTTTTTAATGAGCGGTCTAATAACTGCTAGTTTGAAAGCTGTAGGAACGTAGCCTAATTCTAATGATGAGTTAAAGACATTTAGTACTGGGTTAGACACTATAGGGAATACCTCTTTGAGTAATTTTGTGGGAACAGGGTCCAATATACAGGACGATGATTTGGATGATGCTACTAATTTAGATAGCTCATCTATTGTAGTAGGTTTAAATGACTCAAGATGTTCGTATGGTAGGCAAGCGTTAAATGTATTACTGGGTAGAGTGGTGGCTGCTTGGGTACCTACAATGTTTTCCCTAATTATCATAATTTTCTTAGTAAAGAAGTTCATGAAGTCGTTACTATTGTGTGGGAGTTTATTAGTGGGTTCTGTTTGTTCTTTATTTCTAGTCAGTTTCGCAACTGTGCTAAAGAGGAAGCGAGGGTTATTATGATTTTCTTTAATAAGATTGCTGAGATACGTAGATCTGGCGATTTTTATAGCCTGTCTGTAGTGTTTAACACTCTCTTTCCATGCTGCACGCCATACCTCTAACTTTGTGCTTCTATAATTTCTTTCCATTTTCCTAGTTGCCTTTTTGAGTGCTGCTGTGTGATGATCATACCATGGAGCTGGCGTTTTTTCTTTGATTCTCTTTTTTCGAATTGGAGCTACGGCATCCAATGTGTTAGAACAAATACTGATCAGGTTTTCTATTACAATATCTAGATCGTCAGAGTTATCTGCTACATGTTTCATTTGGGACAGGTCTGGAAGAGTGCTAATAAAGTTATCTTTAGTGGTGGAAATTATTGTTCTGGCTAGTCGGTAGCGTATTGTGGATCGAGTGATCATATCTAGAAGTACCGTGTATGAGACAAGGCAATGGTCTGAAACTGCATCGCTCTGAGGTGATATCTCGATTTCATTAATATTGAGCCCGAGTGACAGAATTAAGTCTAATGTGTGCCTATGAGTATGCGTGGGCCCTGTCACGTTTTGTCTAATATTGAGAGAATTTAGAATATCCATAAATGCTAATCCTAATGTATCTGTTGGGTTATCAACATGTATATTAAAGTCACCAACGATAAGAGCTTTATCTACAGTGACTACGAGGTCAGACAGGAAATTTGATATTTCTTTAAGAAAATCTACATGATGGCCCGGAGGTCTATAGATTGTAGCAAGGACAAAAGAGAGCTGTTTATGGTTACGATCAGTTATTTCCATATTTAATAGCATTATTTCAAATGAATTAAATTTTAGTTTGGATTTTTGGTTTACTTTAAAAACATTTTTGTATATTGTAGCTACACCACCCCCTCTCCCCTTTAAACGCGGTTCATGTTTATAATAGTAGTATTATGGGGTGGATTCGTTTAAACTAATGTAATCGTCTGCTTTAAGCCAGGTTTCTGTTAAAGAGAGTGCATCTAAGTTTTGGTCAGTAATTATTTCATTGACAATAGGTTCTTTATTGGTAAGCGATCTAATGTTAAGATGGCCGAATTTTAACATTCGAGGTTCATCTGTAAACGTATTGTTTTCTAATTTTATGTTTGTAAGATTTGTACGAGACGAGGTAAACGGTGCTCTGTATTCGTTTGTTCGAGGAACACACACAGTTGAAATGTGTTGATACTCTGGTAAGATAGATTCTAAGTTCTGGGATATATGTGATCTTGACATGTCAGAGCTACTAACAGATGGACGGGTAGGCCGATCTATCTGTTTCCTGACCTGGGCCCTGGGTAGTCAAACTGTATTAGAATTTAGAGTATTGGTCAGATTTCTAGAGAGTATAGCATTTCCTTCCGATGACGGATGAAGGCCATCTCTCTTTAGCAGGTCAGGTCTCCCCCTGAAGTGTTTCCAATTATCTATAAACCCTACGTTATGCTGAGGGCAGCATTTTGACATCCAGTGGTGAAGAGACACTAATCTGCTATAAGTTTCATCACCCCGGTAGGCGGGGAGGGGACCAGAGCAAATTACATTATCTGACATTGTTTTTGCAATTTCACACACCTCTTTAATAGTATCTTTGGTGATCTCTGACTGGCGGAGTCTGGTGTCATTTGCGCCGGCATGAATAACAATTTTAGAAAACTTACGCTTAGCATTAGCCAGTACTTTAAGTTTGGATCTAATGTCAGACGATCTGGCTCCCGGTATACAGTCAACTATGGTGGCTGGTGCCTCAATGTTCACGTTCTTAAGTATCGAGTCTCCAATAACAAGGGCACCTTTAACAGATGTCTCAGCCGGTGTATTGTTTAGAATCTCGAATCTGTTAGAAATTACTAAGGGGGACTTCAATGGGCATCGAATATGACTACGCCGCCTGACAGTCACCCAGTTAGTCGGCCGTGTTAACTCAGTTGCCGGAACCGAGCTATGTGTACTACGCGTTACCGTAGGCGCACCCGAAACAGTGTTTGAAACATTAACATTAGCATTAGCGGTCTTACTGTCCTCAACGAGCGTTCGGATGTGCGCTTCAAGTTCTGCAACCTTCTCCGTCAGCCTTACTACTTCAATACACTTAACACATGTAAACCCCTCTGTGCTGACGGAAGAAGCTAAACTGTACATGTGGCAAGCAGTGCAGGTTACAATGACAAGCGGAGTCGGAGTCTTACCGTTTTCATTTTGGGCGATGGCGTCTCTGCTCGCCTGAACGCGGTCCGTGAAGCTGCATCGAGACCGGTGCTCGCTCGCTGGCTGCCTCGTACGTCTCCGGGTGCCTGGAGCCAGGGTGATGTGAGGCACGCTGTACCGCCTGGTGCTAATGCCGGGACACAACTCCTCCACAGCTTCCCGCTCTGGTGAGGAAAGGTCTGAAAAACATACATCAGATGAGTCCGCCATTAGATCGAAAAGGAAGGCAGATTTACAGTAAGCAAACAGTGAGGAAATGGTAAACAAACTTCAGCCGGCACGTTTGTTGAAGCTAGCGGGCTATATGCTAACACTAAGTGTTTACCAGTGATAAATCGATTTAGTTATAAATACTGTTGAATAATCGTCACGCTAAAGTATTCCTAAGATGAACTAGTAAGTTATATTATATAGATAGTAACAAGATAGTAAGAAAATAGGATTTGGATGATGAACTCGACGGAGCTCCGATAACAGTGTTGCCACTCCACTCTCTCTTGCGTCTCTCTCTCATTCCTTATAGTCTGGAAATCTGCATTTTCAACGTAATACGAACTCAGGTAATCTGTCAATCTTTTTTTCATTCACTGTACACCTCAGCACTCTTTACACCATTGATCACAATATTTGAGCATCATTGTCTGAACTGCAGCACAAGGTCTGGTGCTTTATGCATCTTAAACTGGCAAAGAACCAACCTCTTTAGGCAGAATATTAGGCCATACTGTGAAAATGGTTGCCAGTGCGTCAGACCATTAGACATCAGACAGATTGTGGGCATGAATGTATACCCTGCACAGTATTTCTGCAACACACTATGACTAGAACATTATCAGATGCCTCCATCAAGCAGCATCTTGTGTGTAAAGGAAATGTTTCAGGGACGCTTTAAAGACAGTCATTTTAAATTATGTCCAACAAATTTAAGCTTAAGGTAAGCCAAGGAAAAATTTATTTTGTTTACTTTTGCATTTCCTTGCTGTCTTAGATCATCATGAGGAAGGAGTATCTTTAGTCTACATTGGTTTTGTCTCCGTCATCGCTCTTGGTCTCATCATCATGACTACTGCAGTGATAGTGACCACCATTAAAAGCAAAAATAAGGGTCAGTATTTCTCCAGTCATTCATTCACCTATAAAACAGCATTACTAAAGGATTACTAAAACATTAAAACCATGTCTGCTGCATTTGTGATCATAGAAATGAGTTCTTTAAATATGAGAACATAGACTACGTGAGTCAGAAGTGGGGCGTACAATCTGTGTCTTTGTTGTAGTCCAAGAAAAGACAATTAAGTTGGAGACGATAACTTGTGTCATTGTTTACTTTGGAGTTTGAACCTTTTGCATATCGTTAACATGTACACACTTACACACCAAAAGAAATGTAAAATCGTGAATCGGACAATTGATGCTCTTTAATATAATTTCTGTCAATATCTGACCCTAAACCTTGCCTGATGAGTTTTGTTTCATGCTCAGAATTATGTGTTACACCAGACTTTTCCAATCTTATTTTTTTTTTTACTTTCTTTATAAGAGGTAGGCTACAACAGTACACATTCAACAGACTAACTGTAACTCAATGTACAACACAGGGCCCACATGACAGTATACCAACAATGACTATGATGAGGAAGCGAAAATAATTCTGCAGCTTTCTGAAGAGAAACAGAAATGAAGACATAAAGAAAAACTATATATACACACACACACACCAATGTTTTATTCTCTACTGTTTTAGTTTTGTCATTGGATTTTATTTCATCAAAACGAGACACTTGTGTTTACATTCCTTATTTGTTAGCTTTTCCTAAAAAATATTTACAAAATGCATGTGCATGAGTTTTTGCTTTTTTCTAACCGCTGTATAACATTTTCAATTTGGGGTAATAGGTGTGGTCTGACTGTTGAGTTGTTACACATTATAAAGATTTTTGTTTTATTTAGATGGTTGCAGATGCTTCATTATTTGCATGCTTAAGTTCATCATAAGAATAGAAAATGTTAAATTAACAAATAAAAAGACACATAAATGTTACCTAATTGTTTGATTTTGCCAACCTGTTATTTTTTAAATCAGTTTTTTGTGGGTTTTTTGTCAAATCAAATTTTCATTAATTTGAATTATTGTTGAATTACTGATTTAAATGTAATTTTTTAGGTATTTAAGGAGTAAAGATCCAATAGGTCAAACAGGTCTGGGTTTTTTACATGGAAAAGGCAAAAATGGATTTACAGTACCTTACAGTATGTTCTCCGCTCAAGCTCAAGCAGATAACAAATAAGATCCATTATGACACAGCCCTCAATCTGATTTGTTCATTTACTTTTTTAAGGACATCTTCTGCTGCAAATTTGCTGTAGAAATGCAGGCAGCTGTTTGCCAATAACTTACTTTAGAATTAAATTTATGCTATTATATCTATAAATTAACATTAAACATTAACAGGTCTTTATCTTTACAGAATTCAACTTAGATAACAGCCTCAAGCAAAGCATTCTGGGAACAAGAAATCCTCATCAACCTTTTTTTGTTTTTTCCTTAAATTTTGGTTCCGAATGTTTTGCATGATGTATCTTTTATTCTGTAAAGGTAAAGACTTGTTAATGTTTAATGTTCATTTAACTATGAACAAACTTTTGCCAGTAAATAAAATCAATCTAAATCTACAGTACACTGCAAAAAATGATTTGTTAATTTTTTACACATTGTGTGTGTCATGCCATATAATGCGTTATTTCATGTTAAAATAAATGAAAGGGACAACACAAGTTGTGTTAAAAACAGTGATGGGAGTAACAGGTTACAATTAATTCTGTTACTGTAATTCCATTGCTTTTAGCGGGAAAAACATGTAAACAAAGTATTTTTTTTAAATCAAGTAACAAATTTAAATGAGTTCCTTACCCGAGTTTCTCTATTTTGTGATAAATGAACACTTGCAGACAAGACATTTCTGATCTAACATCGCAGGACCGTGGTGGGCGGCACAATGTCGTCCCTATACTAACACACCTTCTGTATTCACGGTCCTGCGATTTGTAGATTAGAAATGTCTTGTCTGCATGTGTTCATTTATCACAAAATAGAATAACTCAAGTAACAAACTCATTTAAATTTCACTAATTGTAACTGTTACTTGATTTTGAAAAAATACTTTGTTTACATGTTTATTACCGCTAAAAGCAATGGAATTACAGTAACAGAATTAATTGTAACCTGTTACTCCCATCACTAGCTGCGTTTACATGGACATTTGTAATCCGTTTAAATGATCAATCTGAATAAAAATGCTCCATGTAAACACCTCAATCGGACTAAAAAGTGCCAATCTGATTAAAAATCGAATCCGCTTGTTAGGGGTGGTTTATACCGTTTGTAATCTGCTCAAAATGACATGTATACACTTGATCGGATGGATAACTGAAACTGGGAGGCTCTGCGCATAGCTCTGCGCATGTGCCATTTTTTTTTAATGGCGGTTGGCAAACGCACTGAAAGGTGCATTTCCGCCACCTACAGGACGGGAGTGTGGAGCATATGCACACGTGCAATGACGTAGAATTGCTGTAATGACATGTGACGCGAATAACTCGAGTTTGTTTTGCTGAAGGAAGTCACAAGAAGTGATTGTCTTGTTAATCTTGTTCCTATTATCCGTCCAATTCCCCATAAAGTGATACAAGACAGCGTATGGCAAGCCGTTTTAACTTTTATTCGTTGTGTTCTTGATATCAACAATTCAATTTTCACTAGTTAAAATTTTGATTCTTGACATCAGAAATTACATTTCTACTAGTAACAATGGCAATTCTTGTTATCAACAATTACATTTCCACTAGTAACAATGTTAATTCTTGATATCAGCAATTTAATTCTTCATATCAACAATTTAATTCTTCATATCAACAATTCAATTCTTCATATCAACAATTAAATTCTTGATATATGTAATTGTATTTTCACTAGTGAAATATCACCATAGGCTGCCATTCAAATTCAATTCTTGATATTAAGAATTACATTTCCACTAGTAACAATGTTAATTGTTGATATCAACAATTAAATTCTTGATATCAAGAATTAAATTATTGATATCAACAATCGAGTTCTTGAAATCAAGAATTCAATTGTTACTAGTTAAAATGTCAATTCTTGATATCAATAATTCGATTGTCACTAGTAACAATGTTAATTTTTGTTATCTGAAATTGTATTTCTGATATCAATATCATTTCAGATATCTAAAATGGCTTTCTTACTAGTAACAATCCCATTCATGATATCAGAAATTAAAATTGTCACTAGTGACAATCGAATTATTGATATCAAGACTTAACATTTTAACTAGTAACAATTGAATTCTTGATATCAAGAATTGAATTGTTGATATCAAGAATTGAATTGTTGATAGTAACAATTGAATTGTTGATATCAAGAATTAACATTGTTACTAGTGGAAATGTAATTCTTGATATCAAGAACTGAATTGTTTATGGCAAGCCGTTTTAACTTTTATTCGTTGTGTTCTTGATATCAACAATTCAATCCCCACTAGTCAAAATCGTAACTCTTGACATCAGACACCACATCTCTACTAGTAACAATGGCAATTCTTGATATCAACAATTACATTCCCACTAGTAACAATGTTAATTCTTGATATCAGCAATTTAATTCTTCATATCAACAATTCAATTCTTGATATTAACAATTCAATTCTTGATATCTGTAATTGTATTTTCACAAGTGAAATATCACCATAGGCTGCCATTCAAATTCAATTCTTGATATTAAGAATTACATTTCCACTAGTAACAATGTTAATTGTTGATATCAATAATTCAATTCTTGATATCAAGAATTAAATTATTGATATCAACAATCGAGTTCTTGATATCAAAAATTCAATTGTTACTAGTTAAAATGTTAATTCTTGATATCAATAATTCGATTGTCACTAATAACAATCTTAATTTCTGTTATCTGAAATTGTATTTCTGATATCAATATCATTTCAGATATCTAAAATGGCTTTCTTACTAGTAACAATCCCATTCATGATATCAGAAATTTAAATTGTCACTAGTGACAATCGAATTATTGATATCAAGAATTAAAATTTTAACTAGTAACAATTGAATTGTTGATATCAAGAATTGAATTGTTGATATCAAGAATTGAATTGTTGATATCAAGATTTGAATTGTTGATATCAAGAATTAACATTGTTACTAGTGGAAATGTAATTCTTGATATCAAGAATTCAATTCTTGATATCAAGAATTCAATTATTGATATCAACAATTCAATTCTTGATATCAACAATTCAATTCTTGATATCAAGAATTAACATTGTTACTAGTGAAAATGTAATTCTTGATATCAACAATTGAATTTGAATGGCAACCTATAGTGACATTTCACTAGTGAAAATACAATTACAGATATCAAAAACTTAATTGTTGATATGAAGAATTGAATTGTTGATATCAAGAATTGAATTGCTGATATCAAGAATTGAATTGTTGATATCAAGAATTAAATTCTTGATATCAACAATTCAATTGCTGATATCAAGACTTAACATTGTTACTAGTGGAAATCTAATTGTTGATATCAAGAATTAAATTGCTGATATCAAGAATTAACATTGTTACTAGTGGGAATGTAATTGTTGATATCAAGAATTGCCATTGTTACTAGTAGAAATGTAATATCTGATATCAAGAATTACAATTTCAACTAGTGAAAATTGAATTGTTGATATAACAAATTCATATCCTACGAATGAATAAAAGTTAAAACGGCTTGCCATAATAGTTGCTATCAAGAATTGAATTGTTGATATCAAGAATTGAATTGTTGATATCAAGAATTGAATTGTTGATATCAAGAATTGAATTGTTGATATCAAGAATTGAATTGTTGATATCAAGAATTGAATTGTTGATATCAAGAATTGAATTGTTGATATCAAGAATTGAATTGTTGATATCAAGAATTGAATTGTTGATATCAAGAATTGAATTGTTGATATCAAGAATTGAATTGTTGATATCAAGAATTAACATTGTTACTAGTGAAAATGTAATTCTTGATATCAACAATTGAATTTGAATGGCAACCTATGGTGACATTTCACTAGTGAAAATACAATTACAGATATCAATAACTTAATTGTTGATATCAATAACTTAATTGTTGATATCAAGAATTGAATTGTTGATATCAAGAATTAAATTGCTGATATCAAGAATTAACATTGTTACTAGTGGGAATGTAATTGTTGATATCAAGAATTGCCATTGTTACTAGTAGAAATGTAATATCTGATATCAAGAATTACAATTTTAACTAGTGAAAATTGAATTGTTGATATCACAAATTCATATCCTACGAATGAATAAAAGTTAAAACGGCTTGCCATACAGTGTTGTCTGGTCAGTCCATGATTTATTCCCCGATCCACAAACGCGTGTGTTTGGACTCGCTCTCGCGAACGGTCCCTGCAGCACCGCGTGAAGTAAAATACGCTTTTTGGGCACACGTGAATGGGTGTTTTTGCTGCTGCTTTATAATCAGTGAGGCACAAAGCAAATCTTGAAACAGCGTGAAACTATATTTGTGCAATGTGCGCATGTCAAATCAAATGATCAAATCTGATGTAAATCTTGTGTCATATAAACACGCACATCAATCCGATCACATTATTAAGTGTTCATGTAAACGTTATGATAGGATTTATTAATCGGAAGGATTTTAATCCGATGGAGGCAAAAATGTGTCCATGTAAACGTAGCTACTGTTTTTAACACAACTTGTGTTGTCCCTTTCATTTATTTTAACATGAAATAACGCATTAAAGGGACCATTTAAAATGTCCGCCAAAAAAAAATCAATTCATACTCCACACTCCAAACAGACGGGGGCAGTATACCTCCAAAAAGTGAGTTGGTCTATTTTAATTTAGCAGCTGCACATTTAGCAGCATATATCAAGTTTGATTTACATTAGCAACTAAGTTATCATTAGTCACAAAAAAACCATTCGGTCTCATTAAAATTGCAATGTTTTCAGCTACGTTTCGTGCGTCCATTTGGTGTTCATTATCATCGAAGACATTTCAAGCTTCTTAGCTAATGTTACATTTTAGCATCAGCTTGGTAGATAATGGGTGAAAACCGGATCGGATCCGTGGGTAGAGCTAACTATTAAACGCTAACAGTTAAGGGTGCGCGATAATTTGCATGCGATAGTCATTGCGCTTCTCGTCAGTGAAGCCAGTTTCTTGATTAAAAGTCAATCGCCATCAGCTGCTTTCAGATGGAGCCACATTTACTGCACAAAGCCGTAGTTCATGTACAAGCTGAGCATAGGTTATCGCAATGCCTATTAGAAGTGAACTTCTAGCCAAATACTAACAGCATCTTACGAACCAAACGAAAAGAAATGTTGTCATTTCGGAGTCGAACCTCATTTCTTTCATGTCCATTAGTTGTCTCCAGCGATGAAAAGCAGTGCCAGTATTTACTCTGGTTCGGTTCCTTTATTTATCAGATTTTATTTGTGATTCCGAGCGCGTTGCTCCCTGCAGCGAATGGTTGTGGTAGTGGTAAATGTCTCTTGCTTCAGCCATTCTTCCGCTCTCTTCCCTGAACTGAAATACGTCCGAAAACCCTATTGCAAGGCAGGAAGGCATGTCCGAATCCATGGCTGTCCGAATTGCATTTCTCTGAGCTGCCTTCATGCCTCTTAAGTCAACAAGTCAGCTGCCTTAGTTTTCGGACGTAGAGGGCTGTACTCCCACACACGCGACTTGTGTATAAAACACACAAATGACACACACAATGTATAAAAAATTAACACATAATTTTTTGCAGTGTATACGATTCGAATCTGAAGATGACTAAGCTGATCAATCAACTTTGCCAGTGCATCTTGAGAAGAACTTAAAGTCGCCATGAAACGGAAGTAGCGATTGCCTTATTTTCCCCGTGGTGACGTATATCCGAATGAAGCGGCTTCTGTAATGAAATAAGGCAGGGCTGGATTTGAATTTGTCCATCGAGATCTGATTGGATCGTTTGAAGTTGGGTCGTGTTGCTAATTGCCAATCGCTGCGATCTTCTCCCAGACCCCGCACACCTGCCATACTTATGACCGGAAGTGAAGAGAGATCGTTTTGAGGAGGGAGATTTGCATTTTTGATTAAAGATTATGAGCACACACCACTGATCTATATAAATGACTGGATTGCGCATAGAACGCTTAACGTAACAGCGTGAGGTGAAGCCAGCGCAGAGTTCGGGCCGCCATCTTGGTATACCCACTGATCTCTATAAATGACTGGATTGCGCATGACGTCACAACTGTGAAGCCACCGCGCCGCCATGTTGGTATACCCAAACGTTCCATTAAATCAATGGACGCGATCAGATTTTAATGATAAAACATCACTTTACTAGTCTTCGTTTTTATATCTGAAGTTACCCTGTACATTATGACAACACAAACGTCCTAAGCATGTACATAGTTATTTACTGAAAGTTGTACATTTTAGTTTTTAATCAGTTATTATACATTCATCTTCATTACAGTAATAGATCAGCAGACAGACCGCAGCATATTTAGTATTAATGACAAACGTGCTCATTCTGAAATCTAAAAAAATAATCATACTTTGTACCGTATGTGCATGCAATAATTTGTTGGTTTTATGTTATCTAAACTTACAAGTTACCTAAACTTATTAAGAGAAATAACGCTGACCGTGTAGCTGAATGTCAAAAAAACTTTATTTATACCCGTGTCATTAACAGAACGCAGCAGACACACTCACCTTAACGTTTTTTATAAATCCATTTTCCTGCCCGATTAAAGCATAAACATTGCAAATAACACCAGAATTAACAGTTAATTTACGTACACATATCCTTAAAATAATCTTGCGTGACTGATACGCTGTAAAGCGGGTGAATTTAAAACGTGATTTTGAATGGAAGTCAATGACGCCGTCTGCCGGTTGGGTATACCAAGATGGCGGCTCGAACTCTGCGCTGGCTTCACCTCACGCTGTTACGTTAAGCGTTCTATGCGCAATCCAGTCATTTATATAGATCAGTGGGTATACCCAACCGGCAGAGGGTGTCATTGACTTCCATTCAAAATCATGTTTTAAATTCACCCGCTTTACAGCGTATCAGTCACGCAAGAATATTTTTAGGATATGCGTACGTAAATTAACTGTTAATTCTGGTGTTATTTTCAATGTTTATGTTTTAACCGGGCAGGAAAATGGATTTATAAAAAACCGTTAAGGTGAGTGTGTCTGCTGCGTTCTGTTAATGACACGGGTATAAATAAAGTTTTTTTTTTTAATTCAGCTACACGGTCAGCGTTATTTCTCTAAATAAGTTTAGGTAACTTGTAAGTTTAGATAACATAAAACCAGCAAATTATTGCATGAAAATACGGTACAAAGTATGATTATTTATATAGATTTCAGAATGAGCACGTTTGTCATTAATACTAAATGCTGCGGTCTGTCTGCTAATCTGATACTGTAATGAAGATGAATGTATAATAACTGATTAAAAACTAAAATGTACAACTTTCAGTAAATAACTATGTACATGCTTAGGACGTTTGTGTTGTAATAATGTACAGGGTAACTTCAAATATGAAAAGGAAGACTAGTAAAGTGATGTTTTATCATTAAAATCTGATCGCGTCCATTGATTTTATGGAATGTTTGGGTATACCAACATGGCGGCGCGGTGGCTTCACAGTTGTGACGTCATGCGCAATCCAGTCATTTATATAGATCAGTGGCACACACACATTTTTTTTTAAATATTGAAGCTCACAGATAAGTAATTTGTTAATAATACCACAATATTAAAATATATAGTTTTTTATTTCAATTTCATTGCAACTTTAACAGATTATAGGTAAGGATACTAAAACATAAAACTATGTCTGCATTTGTGATGATCGTAGAAACGACAAACAAGCACTACTCTGCACTGAACAAACTTGTGTTAGAGTCATAGTTTAGTCAGCAGTAAATTCTTTGAACATGAAAAAACAGACTACTTACAGTCTGTGAGGGATTATCAAAGAACCGTCGTGTTCACGTAAACAGGGCGAGTAAGTATATTATTGCCTACAATCCATGTTTTTGTTGTAGTCCAAGAAAAGAGATTTAAATTGGAAATGATTACTCACGTCATCGTTTACTTTGGGATTTGTACCTTAACTAATACACTTACACACCAAAGAAAATGTGAAGTCGTGAATCAGATAACTGATGCTCTTTAAATGTAAAGTTACACATTGTCTCAAGTACCTGTGAGTTAAAACAAAGCATATCTTTAAGATTATTTAAAGGCGGAGTCCACGATGTATGAAAAACGCGTTGGAAAAGGAGACGGGCCGACTACCAAAACACACTTATAGCCAATCAAATCAAATCAAATGCCGGGTTGCGTATGTGTGGGGCGGGTCTATCAACAGAAGGTCCAGATTCTATTGGGGTAGGGGCGTGTTTGTTTAGGTGATTTCAAATATCAACATTGGCTTTCAAACATCACGGACTCCGCCTTTAAATGTTGAAATGTTTTACAGTGAACAATATCTAACATCTTTACCAGCCGGTAGAGATAAACCTCTTACACACTTATTCAATCTACAACAAAGTGACAGCAATCCAGCATGACAGCTCCCAAAAATGATTATGAGGATGCATAAAAAATCTTAGAAGAGTTTAGAAAAGAGGAACAGAGTTAAAAAATATATTTGTATATATAAAAATATCAGTGGCAGGGTGTACATTTTGTTTGAACATTGTTTAATGTGTCAATTGTATGTTTTTATTTAATGGGTTGTGTTTTGGTTATTGGGGGGTTTTCTTCCCCGGAAACTATGCCTCTGCTGGTAAGCCTGTTATGGTTGCAGATCTAAATGGGTTGGTGATCTTAAACTCTAAATATAATAACCACAGGCCATGTTCAGTAAAGCTGAAAATAGAAAAGAGCAGCAGAGAGGAGCAATTAACTGTTCTGTTGTATATAAATTGTCTATGGGAATTTTACCATGACATTATCATTAAGGGAGGAAATTTAAGATGGACCAGTTTTAAAAATGTTTTTCTTATTGTCAAATAAAATACCAACACTCCAGAACTTGTTTTAAGCAAAACCTTCAAGCAAATAAGGAAGAAGAAACTTTTGTCTGCTGTGCTGTTTTTAATACAGGAAATAAAGTGTAAAAGGGAACATTAGTGAGCAGCAGTCTAGTGTGTTTTAATGTGCTAAAGAGTTACAAGATGAAGTTTGTCTTTATTTCTATTTTGTTGATCAGTTGGTGTACTTTAGGTGAGTAATATATTATATTTCTCCAATGATTTTTATTTAACTTTACATAAATCACTACATGCTGTATATAATCAAGCAGTGATCTTTGTTTGTTTAAAGTCAGTAATATATTTACTGTTTTATGTTTAATTATTGTCATTTTTATTTGTATTTTTTTGGTCAGAGACATGTCAAGATCTGGACACTTGTTTTTTGTGTGTTTAAATGAATATTGAAGCTATTTCAGTAGTATACTGTATAATATTACCTCTTTATGTTCTTTGAATTGATGGGATGGTTCGAATGATGAAGATTACTATAGGCCTAAACTGCCGGAAAGCAGGAAATTATAATTCGATTTTCCTTATTTTTGTTTTGAATTTTAAGGTTTTTAAAAAAGCTTTAATGTCACAGTCACAAAAGCTTTAAGGTGAAATTATTCTAACTATTGTTTAATTATTTTCATATTTTTTTAGTTGACCAGCATTGAGACTATTGTGTAATGAGTTTGAGTTACATGTTCAAAAACACTGCAGCCATTTTTAAAATATACACTGACACAATCACACCCTCTAAAAAAACGAGTTATTTTCAACCCAGTGTTGGGTCAAAAACGGACAACTCGATGGGTTTGTCCCTGTGATCTAACGCTGGGTTTAAAATAACCAACATTTTAAAAGTGCATATTAACTTAAATAAATACCCAAAATTAGAAGCACAATTTAAATTGCAAAAATCTATTGCTGACCAGCATGTTGGTTTGTTGTATTTCAGGAGTCCCGTTGCCTCCGAATATTACAGTGTACCAGCAGGTGGACGACAGAGAACATGTGATAGTGATGTGCACACTTGAAAATTGGATTTATTGGTCTGGCTGGAGCTTTTGTAAGCTATCTGTGGAAACTGAACAAAACTACACCATGGATAGAATTCGAAGCCTTAGAGATTATGTGCATTTATTTGTGGTCACAGTGAACCCACCTGTTTCCTTTACCTGTATGTGTAGGACTAATTTTAATGAAAACATCACATACAGTGATACTTACATTTTCAATCAGTCTGGCATCCTGAATATTCAAGTTCATAAACATAAAGTTCAAAAAGGTAATCTGTCAATTTTCTTCAATTTGTATATCATTTTAAATCTCGTGTATATGAAGTGATGAATGCTGGTTTTAAATAGCCTACACTCTAAAAAATGATGTGTTGGATTTACTTAAAATATATATGCACCATTTTTGCATCACACTTTTTAAGTATTCCCAACTTTGATAGTTTTACTTAAAATTTACAAGAAAACCTGTTTTTTATTTACTTAAATTTTTAAGTAAAGAATGATGATGAACTCAAATATTTAAGTTCATATAACACATATTTTCTTGTTTATTTTAGGTAAAATTATTCCGGGTTGGGATTACTTAAAATATATATGCACCATTTTTGCATCACACTTTTTAAGTAAATCCAACACATATTTTAGAGTGAAGTTGGAGCAATTTAGTATACAAAGAAAGGTATACATAATTTAGTGTACACAGAAAGGTCTCCTGAACAAAGTCTTTGTCTGACTTAGCTCTTGCTTGAATCAGAGACCTTTTTGCTGTGAGCAAACTATGATGCGCGCTAACCCACTGTGTTGCCCTCTACACTGAGCACACACTTCTCAATCATGGTAACAATGAACAAACATAATTTTTTCAAAATAACTCTAAATATAACTAACATTAACAACATATCAACATAAATAAACCCAGCAAACATTAAAACAGTCATCTTTTTTGGTAAATATTAACCAAAGAAGTGAACATATCGCAATGCATGCTGGGAACTATTCAGACCATTGTTTTTTTTTTTAATTGCTTGTTCAGATTACTCAATTTGGCAAGTTGGGTAAACAAATTGGACAAAAACTTAAAACTCCAGTCAACAAATGATATTTGTTAGCAGGATGATTATGCTTATTTCATTCAGTGAACACAAATTAATGAACTGATGCCCGTTAACAAGAAAAACTTTGTTTTTTGTTAAAAGAACATTTTGAAGTTGAATTTTTTTACAGGGCATGTGCTTCACAAAATGGCTACGACAGATGTCATAATTTTTGGCTGGAAAGGCATCATGGGAAATCACGTGGCTCTATAGTTACTTAAAATGTTATGCTAGATTTACTTAATTTTGATGCAATTGTTATAGTAGTTAACACTACTTATGTTTTTTCATTTTATTTTTGGATACATTTAAGTTCACCTGGTAACTTAAATTTTTGTGTTACACATAGTAAATATGGTAAGTAGAGGTTGAAAAGTTATAAATACTAAGTTTTTTGTGTTTAATCCAATTACTTTCATAAGTTATGGTTGTTCAGCCAACGAATCGTTTTTTAGAGTGTACGTTTTTAAGACAGCATACAGTTGTCTTGTCAAATGATATAAGATACATTTATCTTTACTTTGTTTGTGAATGTGTACTGTCCCCTAGTGGCTCCTGGTCTGTTTTTGTATGTCAGAGTTTATAATCCAAAATATCCCTTTGTCTGTTGTTACTTTTGCATTTCCTTGTTGTCTTAGATCATCATGAGGAAGGAGTATCTTTAGTCTACATTGGTTTTGTCTCCGTCATTGCTCTTGGTCTCATCATCATGACTACTGCAGTGATAGTGACCACCATTAAAAGCAAAAATAAAGGTCAGTATTTCTCCAGTCATTTGTTCATCTGTAACAGCATTTAATAAGGTCTGATGACAGCAGTCTGATCAAAACAGTCTATGATCCTATATTCTTTAGTGAGACTCATCGTTCCTACAGTACACAGCAGATTAATTGTATCTTTACTACATCACAGGACCCAACATCACAGTTATGGACAATGACTATGTGGATGCATAAATCATCTTGTGGCTTCTTGAAGAAAGAAGAACAGAGATAAAAGAGATTCAACATAAACGCATATGTTAGTTTTTCAGTAAGAAACTAAATAATAATAAGTAGGCTAATTAAGTTAATCAGTGTTTGCATTTTTATTTAGATAACTATATAATCAGGTCAATCTTCAATTGGGATGGCAAATGAGGGGCAGAAATTGTAAAAATGCTTGTTTGTTTTCTTTTAATAAAATGTATTGTTATGCAATTAAAATTAGTTTAATATGCTATATCCATTCAACTTTAGGCTTAATAAAATGTTACATTTTAAATAATTTAATAATTTGTGAAACGTTCACTTATGTTACCAATATTTTAAGTAAAATGACAGTAACACAACAGACAAATTATCCTAAATCCAGTCTTTTCTAAAATGAAGGCTGCCATCATGATGATTTCAAGATCAGGGGCCATTGTTTACACTGTAAAACTGTTACTTGGATCTAACTCAATAAAATTAAGGCAACATTTTCCAACTCATATTTGGAGTAAGGAAAACTTAATAATATGGATTTCAATGAATGCAAAAAAGCAAATAAATTAAGTACAACCAATGTAAAAAAATATCAGCATATTATACACAGACTTAAATAGGTTAAAATAGGTAATATTTAAATGAAAAAATAGTAGTTAATGTCTTCTGATTTCCTCAAATATGTATTTTAAAACAAAAATGTAATTGTTAATAGTGCACGAATTGTGTTCATCTTACAGAATACAAACATGGAAACATTTTATAATTGATTGGTATTTACAGTTTATTTCAACTGTTGTAAAGTAGAGGGACACCACTTGCCACCACAAATAAAGAATGACCCAATTAAAGAACCATTTTATTTTTTGTTTTGTCAAGCTTCTCTATTATTTTTATTATCTTTATTATTTTCGATTATTTTTATTTACAGATGATATGCTTGTGTTTGCATTCCTCATTTGTTAACCACATGCACATGTAGTTTTTCGACAGTTTTATTACTGCTTTATATTTGAATTATGATTATTTCCAGCTGTATGCATTTGTGACAGTGCTTTGCTTTAAGTTTTGATTTGTAATGAAGATTTCTCTTCATTATTTATCAGTTGCAGATTTGCATATCAAGTCTTTATAAGTAGGGGCAGACCTTTGCTTTGTTTTAGTCTAGCTGTTGTTTGTATTCCCTGATTGTTAAATTTAGATATTATTTTACATATTACTTATATTATAAGTTCATGCTACTTTAGAGAATAAGTATTGCAAAAGCTATGTTACCTCAATGTTCTGTTGTGTTATATGAAAAATAAAGTGCAGTTATTTTGTTAACCCTTTACCTAAACTCTTTTATGAAAAACATACAGTAATTTGCAACCTGATCATGCTTCACCTGAATGAAGTCTTTTAGTGGGTGATAATTAGAAAGTGTATTTTTTTAATAAACTACACATTCACTGTTATCTATAATCTCTCTCTCTCGCTCTCCCTCTTCTTCAGTGCCTCATCATCATCAGCATCTCTGTTCAGACTAATAACAAACTCCTCCCACCTGCTTTAGCCACACCCCTCCTTCTTCCCCTCCTCTCTCCTCTCTCTCTGTGCGTATGTGTTTGTCCGTGTGTTGGTGTTCAGTGGCAGCGTTTCTCTTCTCCGCAGAGGCAGCTACATTCTCATCTCCAGGATGTCGGGCCTTCTGATCAGCTCTCTTCTGCTCTTCTTCTCCCTGACTCTGTTCAGGAACCCAACACTAGAAGCAAAGGTAACAAATCATGCTCATCATTTGTATTTATTCAAATCTGTTGAGTTGCTACATTATAACTGCATGTTTACTTCTTATTTGTTACATTATTAACCCCAAACTGTGTAGGGATTTTTACAGTGACGCCTTTCAGTCTATAGATTATTTAGATTTTAAAACGTGTGTCATACTTACTGTAAATACATGCTGTACTCTTTATAAGAAGAACAGGTGCATCTATTGTATATGTGTGCGTGTCTGACAGTGCTTTGCTTGGCTGCATGTTAATTTCTGCTTAACTGATGTTTCACTCAGAGCAATGAAATCACTCAAGCCAGATGGTGTACAAATCATGACTGCCTGGCAACAGCAGAATATAAATCAACCGGTCCTTGTTGTCTGATTCAATTCTAGAGGTTTCTCAGAAATGCAATGGCCAGAATTGTGGAGGGTAAACAGCTCTCACAAATAACCCAAAAAATATCTGTATAAACATGTATACGTTGTATATATATTGTAGTTGTGTATCTTAATAACAAGGTTGCTGGGTTTTTTTAATGGTCCATATTAACATGGTGTATCTCATAAAAGTGCATGACAAATATTTCCATCTGGGAATATTTGTCTTGTGTTTGTTGACTCAAGCATCTCTGGTTTATTACTGTGGTGGGTTATTGCGCACGTTATTCTTATCTGAATGCACATAAGATTAAGTCTTGTTTTGTGTTGGGTTGTATTTTAGTACTTTGTATTATTGAGCATTAAAAGTCTCATTTGTAAATAGCAACAAGCATTTTAAAATTGAGTTTGGAATCTCCTTGGACTGGACCTTGGGGTTTGGTTTATCACACTTTATAAAATAACAAATGCATTTACTTTAACAGACTGCAATACCCTGATATTACCTAGGATAAGCATGTGCCAGGCTAAGAAAAAGCTAAGAATTGTCATACCAGTGGGTTGCTGTGGAGTTTAATTGGATTTCAGAGAGTTGCTAAGCAATTGATATAATGCTTGAGTGATTGCTAGGGTGTTTTAGTTGGTTGCCGTTAATCTCTAAAATAATCTGTGACTTTATGGCTCAATTTCCTCTTTCAAAATAGGGTCATTTTAATTTAATTAAAAATGACCCTATTTTCTGTATTCTGATTGGCTGTATTTTGATTGGCTGAGAAATGTTCTGTGGGTATGCATTAATTTTTGATAACCGCACACCTAACTTGTCAAATGTCTTAAAAATAGGCACCAGAGCAATGTTTGTGGTAACCGTGGTATAAGAGGAATAATTGACTCTAATGTCCTTTGAATTATTTAAAAATAATAGCACCTTTGGGTGTGCATTGCATCTTGGGTGTGCATATATGTATGATTTAGTGCATCATATAGGAAATCTAAGTGAAAATGTATATTTTAATTGGAGAGAGAAAGTGCTGAAATGTAATGTTTCAGCTGAAAACACATTTGGAGAATTTCAGCACCATGGACAGCGCTCACAGTTAAACCAGATTAGTGTTGAACTGAATGTGAACATATCAACGTGAAATAAATTGGTGTAGGATTTGGAGCTGTAAAAGGAAAACAAAACTGAACAAAATCAATAGGGGTGCAAGCACAATCCCATTAAAAGAAAACACAGAGATGGCTTTTAGCTCCAAGAAAAGGAGGAATGCTACCATAGCAACTGCTTTCAAAAACCACAGTGTCTCTTCCTCTCTCTCCTTCCCCCCTTTAGCCAAGTCATTAAGGTGCTTGTAGTGTGTTTTCTTCAAAACAGTCTAATTGGAAATAAATACAACCGTTACATTAATGCATGTGCAAGAGAGAAGGTTTTTATTTTTACATTACATAAATTCTATGTGAAGCCAATTATTTTTTACTTATGCCTAATATGCAGGCCATTAATAAAATATAATGTAAACCCCTAATGAATTTGATCAAAACACTTTTAGGCCAGATGTATAAACATAGCTGCTGTGTTTTAACTAGTCTGTCCAAAGTAGAATCTAGCTAATTAGTCTTGACTAAATTGTAGGACAGGTCTAAGCAGTTTATACAACCGGCCACTTGTGTAAATTGATTTGCATTGGCTAATGTTTCCATCGCTGCAGTAATGCGAAGTTAAACAGATGGTGAGGAAGGAATATCAACACCTTGTTTTTGAACTCACGATACGAACAGCGAGATCTCTCCCCCACACATACGGACAGGCGGTTTATGTATGTCAGGAGAGATACAGACGTCACTATGCACCACTGAGTCACCAGCACATGACGCTCAGTGGAAACCTGCACCTTTGCTTTTATACGTCACTGTCTGCCTCATTCATTATTAACTCCAACCAGCACTGAACTACATAAAGAGTGTGGTTACAGGCTGAAATGCTCCTATATGGTACTGCCTCAACTGTTTTATTTGCATTAATGCATTTGGCAGATGCTTATATCCAATTATTATTACATTTTTATCAGCATGTGTGTTCTTTGGGTTCGAACCCACAACCTTTTGGGCTGCTAATTCAGTGCTCTACACATGAGCACATTTCATCCTTTTACTTAGTTGATGGTGAATATGATTTATATGATCTCAGTGCTTGCTTGTCATTTTAGAATAAGTGCTCTCCACCACACGCAGGCTGGGGATGATGTTATGAATCAGCATTTCGGTTATAACCTCGGCCTTCGGCTCTTTTTAGTTTTTTAGTGGCCAAAGTGGATAGATGCAGGGAAATGGATTTAAGATTCTAGACAATAATAAATCCCAGCCCAGCCAGAGGAACACATATATTCTGTCACTAATGGTGGAAAGAGATCTTTAGCATCCGAGACAGATCTAATATATGCTGAGATTATTCATACTGAATGTGCTTGCTGTGCAGATCGGAGTGAGTTGGGGTTTTGGAAAAGCATCTCTTTACCTTTTAATAAGCTGTGTGTGTGTCATTGAATCCCTGATTCATTGAGGATGAATGATGGAGAAGAGGTGTATAAATGAGAACTCACTTACTCATGCTTCCTCTGAATGAGATGTGGCTTCACTGAATCAAATGCATTAGTGGTTAGTGTCTGAAGTGGGAGGTGTGTGTTTATGTCTGCACACGTGTGTGTTCTTAAAATCAACATCTACACTTCAATGCTTAATAAAGGCACACTGTTAAAAATAAAGCTAAAGGTTCTTCAAATGCGATGCCATCAGTGTTGGGTAAAGTCATGAATTACTAATTACATCTTCAACCATGTAATTAGATTACTGTAAAAATTACTCTCTCCAAAAGGTATTTAGTTACTATGATTACAATTACAGCATTCACAATTATAACAGCTATGCTTGCAAGTGCATTTTTTGTTTATAAGAAGCAAAGCAAAAGGTCACTCACCTATTAACTCACAGGACAAAGATGCGTGTAAAATTACATGTGTTTACTCCGGTTTGCTTTCAAAAAATACTGTTAAATCCTGTTTTTTTCTTTGTGCATAAATACGGCAAAATAATGTTAAATAACGTCTACATGGTTTTGCCAAATGTAAAAAAACATTAATGCATTGTTTTTTTGAGTATAACCGGATCATACTGTTAAAATTTGGCCATAAATTAACAGCAATTTTTTACAGTGTAATTACTTTCTAAATCCTATTTGGTAAATTATACAAAGATAGGCTTGAAACGCCTCGAATAAATCATATAAAGCACATAAATTATTCTGATCACACTTTTTAAAGTCCAATTCTCACTATTAAAGGTGTGGTGCATGATTTTTAAAAAACACTTTGGAAAAGGGAGTAGGCCGAGTACCAAAACACACTTGAAGCCAATCAGCAGTAAGGGGCGTGTTTACTAACCAACAGATTCTATTGGGGTAGGGGTGTGTTTAAGTGATTTCAAATGTCAACATTGGTTTTCAGAGATCATGCACCCTGCCTTTAACTAACTATTAGCTACTTTTGCCTCAGTATACACCTAATTAAAGGTATTGCGGAGGATTTTCTTTTTCCAGGTGGATCATCAAGACTATTGGTGCTCCAAGTTGTCAATCAGGAGTATTGCGCGCAATTGCATTTTTTTAAAAAGTGGAGAAGGTGGTTCTTTTCTAAAATTCGAGAAAATCCTCCGCTATACCTTTAATGATTATTAATACTAAGTTGTTATTAAGTTTAAATATTGGTAGGAATTAGGTAGGATTAAGGATGTAGATTAAGGCAGAATCAGGTATATATGTGCTTTATAAGTACTAGTAAACAGACAATATCTCAGTAATATTAATGCTAACAACCAACCAGTTAATAGTGAGAATTGGAGTCGGAGCCGATGGTGTAGGCAGTGCTCCGACATGTGGTGCTTTCGCACTTTCGGCGACCCGAGTTCGATTCCCGCCTCGTGGTCAATTGCCGATCCCATACCCCTCTCTCCTCCCTGTACTTTCTTGTCCTCACATTAATCACTGTCAAATAAAGGTAAAAATGGCCAAAAAATAATAACCTTAAATAGTGAGAATTGGAGACTACACTGGAGTGTTACCATTATTCTTATTAATTCAAAGTATTTAAAGTAAGAAGAATACACAAAAACATGCACTTTAACCTTAGACTCTATTTTTAATTTTAAAGGGGTCATAGCGCGAAAATAAGACTTTTTTCACGTTATAGTGCTATAATAATAATTGGGTCACTAGTGCTTCTATCAACCCAGAAAATGTGAAAAATATCAACCCAGTAACTTAAAAATGAAAAATAAGGTTGTTCAGATTTTGCCCGTTTTCTGAGGTAGGTAGTGAGGCCGATTACAATAATACCGCCCCTTAATCTGAACTACCCAACCATTGCACTGACATTTGGTGCAGAGAGAAAGCGAGAGAGAAAAAATAATTGACAGCAGAACTGAGTTTCAATTTCAACAAACCACTATTATGGTGATCAGTGTTTGCATTTCATCAGCTCATTTGCATTTTAAAGGACACACCCTGCAACGGCATATTTTTGCTTACACCTACAAAGTGGCCATTTTAACATGCTATAATAAATTATCTGTGGGATATTTTGAGCTAAAACCTCTTATACGTACTCTGGGGACACCAAAGACTTATTTTACATATTAACAAATTTCATGATAGGACCCCTTTAAATCCACTATTGTATTTTATACCACGGGTCTGTTGAATGCTGCATTCTGATTGGCTGAGAAATGTTCTATGGATGTTGATTATTTTTCTGTAAACCGCACACCTATCTTTTCAAATGTCTTAAAAATAGGCACCAGAGCAATGTTTGTGGTAACCGTGGTATAAGCGGAATAATTGACTCCGGTCCTTTGAATTATTTGAAAATAATGCACACCTGCGGTGTAACGGCACTCCGCTTCGCGTCGTGCCGCATTACCACCTTGGTGTGCATTATTTTCGTATAATTCAATGGCCCGTCGTCAATTATTCCTTACATATTTAATTGTTCTACAGTCCATACACAGTATTTAGTTCAATTAAATTACTGAAATGAAGCAGAAACAGATTCCTTAGATAAGAACTGGGATATTATTCAATATTTTATCAATATTTTATCATTAAAAACAGATAAACATGAAGAACATGAAAGTGAGAAACATTAACTCTTCATTAACCATGTGAAACTTTAGTAAATGTATGAGCTTTACAAACTCAAATATCTATGAGATTTAAAGGAACAGTATGTAAGAAATGTATATCAATTAATTATAAAATGGCCCTGATATGTCACTAGACATTAAGAAATCATTTTCATTTCAAATACTTATATCACTGACAATAGTGGTCTGGCCAGGATACTGTCATTTTAAAAGTGGAGTTGCAGCCCCCAACTGATGTTTATGTTGTCATGTTGTGTATTGGCCACCAGTGATTGCAATACCAGTTTTAGCCACAAGTTTTGTGATTGCAATACCAGTTTTGGCCACAATCCTACATACTGTTCCTTTAATAGTGCAAAAAAGAGAAATGCAAATAAATTAGAAGTACTTTGTAATAAGAGTACTATTTTCATTAGTTAATAGAAGTTTTTTTCTCATTCTGTCTGTGCATCTCTCAGTCTATTTCAGGAATTCGTTTTCGAAGGGACCTCCGTGACGCTGCGCCCTACGAGGCTCAGATGATGTCATATCCTGCGGCTGACTACAAGGGGAGGAGCAGTGATCTTTACTACCAACCAGAGGCCTCGAGGGCTCAAGGTCTAGGACAAGCCCTCCAGCGAATGATGGAGAGCGACCAGAGGCGGGAACAAGAAGCAGCTTATCTGGCATCATTGATGCGCCTCCTGAATGACGCGCAGAGTAACGGACAAGGCAAACCGGAAGAGGAGGACGAGGAGGGGGATTTCCAGGGTCCGTACTCTCCAGATTATGATGAGACCGAGCAGGCGGTGAGCATGGCTAAGCCCCAGGCATCATGGCAGGGCGCTCTGGATCCCCAACTCACTCAGGCCCTTCTCAACCGCTACAAACAGGAGAAACTGATGCAGGCCGAACGTGCCAATAGGATTCCTGAAAGAGATCAGGACAGAGATCAAGAGATGCTCAGGTAATCAGAAACTAAATTGTGTTATTATGCCACTTGGGATCCACAGCGATGCCATTGAAGAACCATTTTTGGTTCCTTAAAGAACCATTCAGTCAAATGAACTTAGAGGAACCCTTTTTTGAAACAGAGAGGTTCTTTAAAGGTTCTTTATTGAATCATTTGGCCAAAAAAGATTATTTTATAACATCATTGCGAAGTACCCCTTTCGAGAACCTTTATTTTTAAAGGCGCAGTGTGTAGATTTTAGCGGCATCTGGCAGTGAGATTGTGAACCAACAGCTTGTTCACCGATACGCATGGAGAAACTACTATAGCCGCCACAGGACAAACATGTTGTCTAAGACAAAATACAGTAGTGACAAAGCGCGCTCTGTAGAGCAGTTTATCCATTTAGGACTACTGAATAAATATGGCGGAGCAAAATGGCGACTTCCATGTAAGGGGACCCGCACTGTTACTAGATAAAAATGGTTCATTATAAGGTAACATAACAGTTCATTATTTAAGGTCTTTATAGACCACTGATAATATAGTTATGTATATAATATTGCATTTCTGTCATTAGATCCTTCTAAAAGTTACACACTGCACCTTTAATGAGTGTATTTTTCAGATTCTGTTATAACAAATGAAATTATCTATTTTACATAAATCTGACTTTTTTCAATGCATTATGAAGGTATCTTGTTGAGAAAATCCTCTCCAGTTTGGCATCGGAAGGCAACCAGCCCGGACCCTTGAACCAGCGTGCCAAACGAGACCTGGCCGCCGTGGCCAACATGGATAGAGCCGGAGGCTCCGCCCTAAAACGATCCCGGCGGTCCCTGGACTCCGCCCCTGTCCCCTCCCCACAGGCCGAGGCCTCGCTGTTAAGGGTGAAGAGGCTCGATGATGACATCGATGATGATGGGGACGTAGTGCAGAGCAACAGAACGCCACACGTCGGCCTGCAGAGAATGAAGCGTATAGACACTGACCTGCCACCGCCCAAAAAACACAGCCGCAAGCGCAGGGCTCTGACCTACGACCCCAACCTCATCGCACAGCACATCCTGCAGTACCTACCAGCCTAAGAGCTGCAAGTGAAATTAAGAAGTAAATTGTGGGGAATTGTGGGATAAAGGGAATATAGACAGAGAGAAAGAAAGAGAATTTTACTTGCTTACAGATACGCCAGCAATCCTGCTTGCCAAGGTACAGAAGTTACTCCGTTTCGATGTTATACTATAATAAATGTGACACATAACAGCTTATCTAATACGCTTTTTGTTTTTCTCCTTCCGTGCAACGGTTCGTGCAGGCATAATAGTATTACATAAAAATTAATAATTGATTATTTATATTATTGGCCACTGGCTCGTACAAATATCTCATACAAAGATATCATACAAAGTCACAACAGCACAGCAGGTTAAGATTCTTGACTCCAAATGTTGTACTGTATGAGACCAAGCTTTTTAGATTTTAAATAAGGCCATGCAAGAATATATAAGAGATACTCATGTTGTATAGAGCCTATATTGGGGAATGCATTTCTCTTTTTAACACAAGCAAAGCCAAAATCATTCCCACCATGTGTCTTTAAACATTATTTATCATGAACTTTACTATAGCTGTCATTTTACAGATCAGTAGGTCCGGCATACAGTAAGTGACTCTATACTTTCATCTTTTATAGTTGTAGACTGAGATTTTTTATTAGTGTATTAGTTTAGATCTATTTAAAGAAAACAGAGACAGAATCGTCATATATGATTTATTGCAACATTATTATTATTGCATAATAGAAGAGATCCATTCAGAACTGCTACGTGTTTAAACAGCACACTTTATTCCCATCAGATGCACCAGAGGAGTTTAAACTTGGTTTTAATGTCCACTTCTCTCTCTTTCTCTGGTTGGTTGTGCTTGTTCCAGCTTCTCATGTGTCCTAAGATCAGTGGTGTTTTTCTCTCTCTTCCTGGTTTTGATGATGAAACACTATGTCTGATTGTGGTATAGTAACCGATCATCTGTCCCGGCTGATCTTTTTTGCGCTTTGGGTTGGTCATCCGAGTGATACAGTATGAGCTCGTGAAGGAAATCGTGGCTCTGGCTTTTTCGATATTCGTGCAGTCATGAAATGTTGTACAAAAATACATATCTCTGCACTGCAAGTTTTGTCAAACGTTAAAATCTCTGTAAGTGCTAATAAAATGTATGTAAACCCAAACCGTTTGTGAAGGACTTTGCATTGCTTTTACAGAAGTGCATCTCACATCACATTTAATGTAATGTGTTGGGGCAAGGTATTTTATACAGTTAAAGGTGCCACAGAATGTAAAACTTTATTTACCTAGGCATAGATGAATAATAACAGTACATGGTAATGACATATCATGAGTCTCAAACACGATTGTTTCCTCCTTCTTATGTAAACCTTGTGCATGCAAAAGACTCCAATCTCAACATAACACCAACTGTGACGTTACAGTCGTGATGTACACCCCCAACATTGAATTACACATTAAATTAATTACAATGTCGTTACAATGCTAAATACAAAGTTGTAACTGCTGAGTTAGCGCTACATGCTAGTTAATGCTAGTGTTTAGGCTGAAGTTTTACTATTGATGTTACAGTTACATTAACAATCTACAAACAATTGATTATTGCTCAAAATCTGTATCTTCATCTGATACATACTCAAACATAAGATCTGTTTACACACACACAGAGCTACTGAAGGAGCTGTTCTGAGAAACAGCCAATCAGAGCAGAGCTCAACATTATTATTTCAAAAAGGTAATAATAGACCATTTCAATCCAAAGGCAAATCCTGGTTGTAAATGTACATGTAAAACGGTCTCTAGATATTTTTTTCACTTAATATAGCCACATACTTTCATTTATTCACACAAAAAAATCACTGTATTCTTTGGCACCCTTAAAGGAATAGTCTACTCATTTTCAATACCTTTAAACTATGTTATTACCTTAACTAAGACAACTGTTGATACATCCCTCTATCATCTGTGTGCGTAAAGCACGTAAGCGCTGGAGCTGCAGCTGCGACACTTCCGATCAAGCATTTAGCTTAGCCCAAACTAAAGAATTGTCATTCAATGGTACCATTTAGAGATAAAGTTAGAAGTGACCAAACACATCAACGTTTTTCCTATTTAAGACGAGTAGTTATACGAGCAAGTTTGGTGGTACAAAATAAAATGTAGCGCTTTTCTAAGCGGATTAAAAAGAGGAACTATATTTTATGGCGTAATAGCACTTTTGGGAGTACTTCGACTCGCATTGAAAAGTCCGTATCCCCTTCTCCCTCTCATAATGGGAGAGGGAGGGTGTTACCTGCGCCGAGTCGAAGTACTCCCATAAGTGCTATTACGCAATCATACAATAGCAAAAGTTCCTCTTTTAAATCCGCTTAGAAAAGCGCTACGTTTTATTTTGTACCACCAAACTTGCTCGTATAACTACTCGTCTTAAATAGGAAAAAGGGTTTTGATGTGTTTGGTCACTTCTAACTTTATCTCTAAATGGTACAATTGAATGAATGGGGCTAAGCTAAATGAATATTCCATTTTCGAAGCGTCGCAGCGTGCTCCAGCGCTTACGTGCACGCACACAAATGATAGAGGGATGTATCAACAATTCTTAGTTAAGGTAATAACATATTTTAATATTGAAAATGAGTAGACTATTCCTTTAAAGTATACTGTAAAGTGAATACTGTAACTGTTACCTTTAAACACTTTAAAAGTAAATAAAATAGACAACTATGATAAAAACATGGGTAAAGACAAATACAACACAGCTGCATGCAGCTTTAATTCCAATCAAGATCATCCACAAACTAAAGAATTGTCACATATGATATCTCAATTTATAAAGGTTTAGACTCGCTAACAATAAACATTAAAACTGACAAAAGAGATTAACATCTCTTAACTCCTGTCTCAAAATATATATTCATGCACAGGACAAAAATACCTAAAAAAAAAAACCCAGATGACTTCAACAGGGGAATCAGACAGTACAGTCGTTGTGATAACAAGATAAAAATCACATTCATGCGCATTGCCAAACAGCAGATGACTCCGGTCCGGATCAGCACCGGAGTCGGCAGCTCCGGTGCGTATCCGGCCCAGAGTCATCTGCTGTCTGGGTTGCATTACATTAAAGAGACCTCAACTACAGTTGAAATGCAGTAAAAAAGTGATGATAACATTTCTTTGCTCAATCATTACAAGAGCAAAAGGATCCTCTTCTGTCTGATGAGAGAAGATGCACTGAGATGGTTATAAACAGAGGGCGGAGCCAGCCCTAAGTGGGCGGAACTTTAGCCGCAAGTGGGCTGTACAAATATCCAAAGGGTTTTGATTGGTTATTTAATGTCATGTGCATTGTCGTATTACTTCAGGCTTCACAGATGATTTTGATTGGTTTATGTGTTGTGGCAGTAATGCTTAAGACTCTCACTAAATCATTGGTGCTTCGATTTCAGGACTGTTTCATCTTACAGAAAAGAAACATACTGTACCCCATCCCACAGCAAAATTAACATAAATTTGACATAAACTACGCTAACGTCATGTTAACAGACTCGAAACAGCAAGCATTTAGTTAAAACACACTTTAGGCAAGCCCCTCGAATGTGTCCTCCCACCTGCAGGTCTCCGGTCTGCAGGGATATCTACTCGGATGCAGTTGCCAGGTGACGGTTTCTATGCGGACAGCTTATGTAAGCAGAATTCACAGGAAGATGATGACTGCACGAGGGGGAGGACAGAAGCATCTCTTCACACGTTTTTGTCATCTTTGTCATGTGACGGGTGAGATTTGACATCAATTACAGAAGAGATGAGAAGAAAAGAGAGAGAGGTGCTTGAGTTGAATTAAATGTGACTGGCAATTATAAAAATGAAGGAGAAGAGTGAAAAGATAATGACAGGCAATGTTATCAGAGCTGCTCACATCTATAAGTGTTGTCAAATTACACATTAACACTTTCAAATGGCAAATCACTTATTTGCAGGATTAGATTCAGCAAATCATTTATTTTCAGATGTGTATTGTGTAAGTTGGCTAAATTATTGTCTTACCAGCAGTGCTCATATCTGGTTTATGCTGCTAGTAACAGTCCAGTTACTGTGAAAGAAAAGAGGAGACAGACTTTAAAACTACACTGTAAAAAAATTCCGTAGAAATTACAGTGTTATTGCAGATGGGTTTAAATTTGTTATTTATTTGTTATTTACTGGCAACATTTTGTTCAAAGTTAAATGAAGGACAACATTCTGGGAAACAAAATCTGAAGCAAAACACAGAAAAAGGTTGATGATGATTTCTGGTTCCCAGAATGCTTTGCATGAGGCTGTTATTGTATAGTTTTATTCTGTAAAGATAATTTATTTAACTTTGAATAAACTCTTGCCAGTAAATAACATAAATTTAAATCTACGGTAAATTACCGGCAACCCAGCTGCAATAACATTGTAATTTCTACTGAATTTTTTTACAGTATATAACATAATCTAGTGTATAAAGCAATAAAAGTAAAAAAAAAATAATAATTACTATTTGTCATTTTTATGATTTCTGTAATATTCATTATTTATTATATAAGGAATAAGGTTTGAGAGGCGTTGTTAAGCACGATGCGAAGTGAACTCAATGCAACCACTTCAGATGTGACTTATTCACAACACAGCACAGTCTCGAGTACTTTATTGCTTTTATAAAAAGGTTACCAAACAATACAATTATTAAAGCAAAAAATATGTATCGACTTTCATGGAAAAAAAATATGTAAAGTGTTCCTTCCACTGGAATAAATAATCCCTGACCGAAACCCCATTCACACAGCACTTTAGTCCCAGAAAATTTCCATAAAATTGGCTTTATGTGAACACGAACACATCCCGTAAATGTTCTAGGATCACTCCCGTAAAGAGGACCTAGTAACATTGCCATAACATTCACGGAAAGCATTCTGCGTGAACAAAACGCAAAAACAATGCCATAAGGGGCGTGTTGTGCCTGAACGCATTCATTGAAGGATAGTTCATGAACTCGTTCATATTTTGGGTGAACGTGAACTGAACGTGAACCAATCTGGCAACACCAGCTACCAGTCTCACCGTCGCATGCATCATCAAAACAAAAAGCAGCATGTAGGCGACAAGGCAGCAATGAGTTTTATGACAAGGTCGGATGAGGATGGGAAAAATTTACATTTTTATTTTTTTGCAAAAAACGTTTACATTTCTGTGCAAACTTTGCCCGCCGGCTTTCAAACAGAACATCCGCAATTTAGTCACATCCCCAGCAAACCTGAAACGGCACATTGAACTAAAGGGGGTCGCACACTGGACCAGAAGCGCCATGTCGCTTCGTATCTAAAAATCAAACACATTATTATGCCGCACAGTGCTTTTCGCCCGGTGTGCGACCCCCTTGAAGCACCCGGCTAGCCTTTCAAGGTATGTGTAAGCAAATAAAAAATTAAAAGACAGTTAATGCGAAACTTATTTTGATGTATGAACTATGAACTGAACAAGTATATTTTAAAATTTGTGAATTGAACTTTGAACTAGTTTATGTAGAAAGTAAACTTTCCCAACTCTGGGCGTGCAGTAGTGAGGATGCGCGTGTCATCACAACAAAAAGTTATTGTTCAGCTCTTTAAAACAGGAATTTAAATGCAGATCAACATTTACGACGAGAAATGTTGACAAACTGGACTGAAGCAGAGATCATCTCCACTCTGAATCTGAGATCATTCATCAGCATGACAGACAGCGCATCACGCAACCCTTATAAACATAAACATACATGCAGGCGCGTAATTTCTCGAATTTCTCTAAAGGTGATGTGCAGTGATACACAGAATCATTGGGTGTGTATTATCATAAATAAAACACAGCTATCGACCAATCAGAATCAAGGACTGGAACTTACCGTTTTATAAAACACAATATGGTTTAATGTACAAAATATATATAACTCTTTTACATTTGTGATACAAATAATGCACAGAGACATTAGCAGGAAATCAAGACACGTTTACCTTCACCTTCCTTGGCATCTTCTGGCAGGAGAGCGTCCTGCCGATTCCCCAGTACAAAAGCCAGTGTGGCCAGTATAGCGGCATCCAACACCCCCAGCATGGCCAGAATAAAGGCCCAGTGAACAGAGCAGTTACCCGGAGAAAAACTACTGACACGGTCTCCACACAGAGCTCTCATCTCAGCACCAGCCCAAGAGTCTGGGAACAACAAACACGCCAGAGCCAAACAAAACCCTACAAGACAGAGAAAAACAAGAGTTTGAGATGAATGATGCTAGAAAATTGGATACATCTTTAAAGGGGCAATAAGTAGGATTTTAAGTGTTTTATTTTATCAAAATCAATGCCTTTATTCATATGTCCTTGTTGGTGTCAAATGACCTCTGCCAGTGATCTGACTTTTTTTTGTAAGCTTAGAATTTCTTCAATTTACTTACATTGAACGGGTAAATCCAAGAAGGCTTCCATGACGTTCCGCCATACTAATAAACTATAATAGCAGAGAGGGACAAAAAGCACTAGCCTACCAACGCGTTTTTATTCAGAACATGTGAATCAGCTGAAACGGACAAGGAGTTCAGTGAGTACATAACGGCTATCGTAGTTGCACGACGCATTTGGAAAAGCGAGGTGCTAGAGAGCACTATTCGTTTGAATGCAAAATACAATTTCACCACTAGATGGGGGTAAATCCTACTTATTGTCCCTTTAAATAACTTTTAGGGCCACCGTATTAATTTTATAAGTGTGTAATAAACTAATGATGAATCACTTTTATTTACAGTCTCACCTGCGGTCAATTGTAGCCACGCACATATCTTATAGACGGTCGCTGCATTGCAGAATCTGAACAGACACAGACAGCCCACACTGGCCCACACCATGGTGAGCGAAATGCACACCAGAACAGCAGAAGACTGAAACGCAGGCAGAGGGGTCAGGGTGTGCAGGGACCCACGGCACTCCGGGATGGGCCAATCCGACTCCAAGCACACCTCGAAAAGGCCCAGCGTCCCTGCCGGAGGAGCCGGACCCCCGCCCCTGTAGTGCAGTTCTCGTGTGCCCACCCATGACGGCTGAATGAGAATGACCACTTCGATGACGGCAAAGCAGAGCGAACAGACGGCCCACAGCACTCCCACCGCCCGGGCGCTCCGGATGAACTCAGTCTGATACAGACGGGCGACCTCGGGTGAGTGATGCTGCATTTTGCAGCTGGAGATGAGAATCTAAAATCAGAATAGATCTTAAAGCAGACGTCATATTGACAAGCATTGCAATATTTGGTGTTCCCCTCTTTTGCAAGGTGTATGTAAACTTTTAATCACAACTGTATATGTATACAACAGTTTTTCAGTATTTTACTATGTTCTTACCTCAACTTAGACAAATTAATACAAACCTATCTTTTTTCAATGGGTGCACTTCCTCTTTGCACAGTGCGTTGTGAATGTGTTAACATTTAGCCTAGCCCCATTCATTCCTTAGGATCCAAACAGGGATGAATTTAGAAGCCACAAAACACTTCCATGTTTTCTCTATTTAAAGACCCTTACACGAGTAGTTACACAAGTAAGTATTTTGGCACAAAATAAAACTTTTGTTTGGAACCATAGGAATGAATGGGGCTACATTAAATGCTAACAGCGAAGTGCTGTACAAAGACTAAAAGTGCACGCATTGAAAAAAGATAGGCATGCATCAATTACCTCAAGTTAGGTAAGAACATAGAAAAATACTGAAAAAGAATGGTGTTTTCCTTTAAGGGCTATACAAAACACATAATTTAAAAATTTGGTTTCAGAAAATCTACAGTAGAGTTGAACTCAACAAATTTGTGTTAAATGGGGCATATTATGAAAATAAATAAATGTTTAAGTGTTATAATTGGGTCCCCAGTGCTTCTATCAACCTAGAAAATATGAATACAAATAGGTAATTGAAACTTGGCTCCCCTTGTGATGTCAGAAGGGGATCTAATTATAATAATACCACCCCTTAATCTGCAGCTATCCAACCACGGCACTGCCATGTAGTCCAGAGAGAAAATAATTGACAGCACAGTTGAGTTTCATTTTCAACAAACCACCATCAGTGTTTGCATTTTATCAGCTAATTTGCATTTAAAAGGACACACAAAAAACAGCATATTATTGCTCACACCTACAAAGTTGCAACTTTAACATGTTATAATAAATTATCTATGTGGTATTTTACGCTAAAACTTCACATATGCACTATGGGGACACCAAAGACTTATTTGACATCTTAAAAAAAATCTCATAATATGACCCCTTTAAAAATTTGGTTTCAGAAAATCTCAGTATTTGACATCTACAGTCGCAGTTGAACTCATCATATTTGTGTGAAACCTGATTATGTTTTCCCAGACCCAGCATGATTCAAAATGTCTCTAAAAAGCACCTTGTGTCTATGAAATAAAGCATAAAATATCATATCATATCATGGTCGATGGCATAAATAGGATCCTGTAGTGAATATGGTATTGTAGTGTGTAACATGTCTAAAATAATATGAAAATCCCATGGTACTTGTGAATGTAGTCAGTCTAATTTAATAACACAAACAGTGCCAAATTTTGCATGGATAAATGAATAAGAAATATAATCACCACAAAATCTGATCTCTGCACACACAAGAATGCAAAAGTGAGGATGAATTGAAAAACGAAGCTCTGCTTGACTCTTCCTCCACGACAGGAAGTAAAGCCACATTCACATCAATAACAAACACATCATGTAATAATCACGGCTTAATGTGAGAGTGTGTGTGTGTGTGTGTGAGAGAAAGAGAGAAAATGACCTGAACCGAGGGCTTCTTCTCCTGTGGGACTACAGCAGGATGTACGACATTAAAAACAGGCCCACAGCGGTGGCAACCATCTTCCTCCTGCACGTATGGATGGAGAGGAGACGGGAGGAGGGATGGAGGAGGGAGGTCACGGCTGATCTGATTGGTGGGCAGGGTCTCTGCATGCATCACACAAACACACACATGCAGGCAGTAGAAATGCAGTTCATTGACTGATTTATCATTTACTGAGAGGAAATCATCAGTCATGAAAGTGTTATATTTCACACAGAGAGGAAAGAGGATGAGAAAGAAAATGACGTGAATCACAAGAGCACAGAGATGAAGCCAACAAATGTGTTAATGTTTGAAGGTTTAACATCATTTGTGCATCACACAAAAAGGTTCAGTGTTAGATAGAGCTCTTGTCAGATATGGGAGATTTCTGCATTGCAACTTCTTCATGTAATATCAGGATAAATGCATTGTTTTTATTCTTATTAGATTATCGGTATTGTGCTTAAGGGGGACATATCATAAAAATATGCATTTTTCCATGTTTAAGTGCTATATTGGGTCCGCAGTGCTTCTGTCAACCTAAAAATGTAATAAAGATCAACCTAGTTTTGTTAAACCATTCTCTGCAAGTATGTGAAAAAATAGGTCATTGAAATTTGGCTCCCCTTGTGATGTCAAAAAGGGATAATAAAACACCTTATTACCACGACAGCTCATTTACATTTTAAAGGACACACCCAAAAACAGCACATTTTTGCTCACATCTACAAAGTGGCAATTTTAACATGTTATTATAAACTATATGTGGGTTTTTCTGAGCTAGAACTTTACATATGATTTATTTTACATTGTTAAAAGGTCTTGTGAAATGTCCCCTTTAATTGTCACAACATAAAAGAAATCTCAATTTTTATAAAAAAAAAAAAATGCTGGGGGGGTTTCCATCTCTTGTGTCAAATATGAACATTTCATTTTATAAACCAAAAGTTGAGTTTGTCAATATTTTACTGAACAATGGGCTGAAACAACCCAACCAGAGTATAAAAATAGTCTAAATTTACACCAAAAATGTCATTTCTTTTTATTTCAAGGTGAATTATTTATGAGCCACCTAAAATAAACAGATTTATAAGAACACTGGACAGGTTTTTATTTCTATTGCATCGAGTACCAAAAGTTACAAAGTAAGAGTTACCAAAAGTCATTTTTAGATGACATAAGAGCACAAAATTGTTCCTATACTTGTGCAAAATTAACAAAAGCAAAAATTTAAGTAACAGAAAATAACTTGGATACACACAAACCGTTATAGGAAATATTGCACAGTATATTGCATTAATATTAAGGAGGTGAATTTCCAAAATTTGAAGAATAAAACATGAACTCCAAACAGTACTCCGTTGTTAGTTTTATGCATAAATTGTCATTCGAAATCCCGAAAACCTGGCTGGTTAAAAACTGTGATCTTAGCACCGTGCTAGAAGTCAATTATTGTTTTTGAAAAAAAAAAAACAAGGCACTGTAAATAAAACAAAATCAAACATGAACTAAATACATGGATTTGCAAAGACATTTAAAACACTGATTTTAGAAAACAAATGTGAAGAAAGATTTAAAAGAAGTATTTTTGCAAAATACCTCATTTGGCACAATTACAATTTATGAAGTACAATATTCCAGAAATATGACAAAAAATTAAGAGAATGTAAGTGAGGAAAACACGTGAACAGGGAAAACTCATAATAACAAACACATCTCTCCTTTGCTTTGCCTTGCTATAAATCCTGTCTGCTGGTTTAGCTGAAAGGAGCCATCTCCTCTCCAAACTTTACAAGATGAGCAGCGTTTTTGACTTCATAGAGCACCTGCGTATAAAAACAAATTTGAAAAACAGAGAGAATGTGTGAGGGACAGAGATGGTATCGGCAACTAACACAGCAGGCAGACCTATTAATCCAACATGTGAAAGCAAACAGAAATTATTTCATATCGAGCAGAACCCACCTGGTTATGGATGTACGACTCACAGGCGTAGCACCAGACTGAAAGGTCAGCAAAGCTCAGGACCAGAGGATGACCTGACACCTGCCCGTGTGTCACCATGTGCTGGTTTACGTAACGCCCGCAGAGCACCTGAAAAAGAAAAACAAAACTCTTACATCTGATCTACAAATAAGAGGAGAAACATTGACTGCCAAAAATAAAAGCAAAAATGTAATTAAGGACCAGTGTGTAGATTGTGTTTGTCCGTTCAGGGCTACTGTAGAATTATGGGGGCTTCCATGTAAAGGGACTGCGGTGTATGTAGATAAAAACGACTCATTTTAATGTAAGGTCTTTATGCACCACTGATAATAAAGTTATGTGTGCATTTCTGTCAAGAGATGTGCTAGCATTGCTTGTGTTTGTTGGCTCTGTAATCATACAACGCTATCAGATTTCAGATAACAGGGTTCCCACACCTTAACTTCAAATTCAAGGACCTTTCAAGGACTTTCCAGGTGCAACACCCTTAAATTCAAGGACTAAATGTGGGGACACATTTCAAGTGAGAGCAAGGTTACATCGTGTTACCTTTAAAGATACAGTGTTACAGTTTCCTTTTGAGGGAACTTGCGGTGCGTCACTACTGTGACACTTTGGCGATGCTTCCAGGGGTAAATGCGTCTGAATGTGTACATTAAATTCAACCAATGGTGAGGTGACGCGGGAGCCTGAAAGTATATCGCTAACTGAAATATTGCCAAAGACGGCGTTACAGGGATGCAGGAAGTATGGCAAGGGAGACGCGGCGTCTCGTTCCCTTCTCAGGGAACAACAGTTACATACGTAACCCGAGACATTTTCATGTGTCAAACACAACTATGCAAAAAAGCATTTTGGTATGAATCAACATTCTCATACGGAAGATATAAGCATTTAAATTGAAAAGTTTAGCACTTGTGTTTAAAAGTCTAGAATTTTTATGATATTATCCTACACTACACAGGAAATAATATGGATTTTTTTCCAGAAAACTTCTTGCATAAAATAGATTCAAGCACTTTCAATGACCTGTATCTATATTTGTATATTTTCAAAAACCTCCCAGGGCCTTGAATTTTCCCCCCACAAACTTTAAGGACCCCTGGAAACCCTCAGATACACAGACTCTATAAACTGTATCGTAAGTACGTGTTTATGCACAGGTGCATTGCGTTTCTTTACGAAGTAACATCGCCATCTACTGGCCTGGCATGCATAATACAATATTTTTAGCCTGATCTGTGAAAAACTCCTATTTTAATGTAACATATCACAATTTTTACTTCATCATCGTTGTGTAAACATAGTTTGCGTGAGAATCCATGGTAACCTTGTAGCAAAAGAGACAGATCCAGTTCTCAGCGTCCCCACCACACTCTTCACACGGGAGGAAGACGTCGATGCCACCTGCAGGCACGGGCCGCACAGACTCCAAGTGTGGGCACCATGACAACGGATCCACCACGTACATCGTCTCCTGGCAACAAAAGCCACACAATTAGATCAGCACTCAAATTCACATTTGCAATAATGAGTGGAGTGGATAGAGAGCAGAGATTAAAAACAGGAAATCTAGCCCTCTGCTATTACATTACACACATCATTAGTCAGGATTCAGACTCTTTACCCCGTCCGTGTCTTGTGCTCCACACACGAGCTCAAACACAGATTTTTCTGTGTAACCACAAGCTCCCTGCGGTGCAGAAGGCTCTTGGTCCTCCACAGCACCTGAATCAACCGTGGCCTCAGCCTTCAGCATCTATAAATCATGAAACAGATGACAATGACACCATTTACACTTTAACTGTTTCATTTTTCAAATCAGTTTTTCAGCCAATTTTAAATAAATAAATTAACAAAACAAAAAACGCAAAATCCAGAATTGAAAATTAAATGCTAAAATAACACGTAAAACATTAAATTAAACTATTTAATGTTTAAAGGTGCAGTGTGTAAATTATAGTGACATCGATGAGGTTGCGAATTGCAACTAACGCCAGTCCACAGCTGACCCCTTGCTTTTGAAACTCATCGTCTGAGACAACCTAGTAAAAAAAAGGTTGTTCGCTAGTGGCTTCTGTAAAAACACGGTGGCACAAAATTGCGACATCCATGTAAGGGGACCCTCGGTGTATGTAGATAAAAAGGTCTCATTCTAAGGTAATAAAAACATAACAGTTTATTATGTAATGCCTTTATACACCCCTAATAATCTAGTTATGTATATTTTATTGCATTTCTGTCAAGAGATCCTTCTAAAAATTACACACTGCACCTTTAAGGTGATAATGCATCTTCCCTGCCAAATTATAAAAATAAAACGCAATTGATCATTTGACATTTTATTTTCACTACAATTTCGAGGCAAGACTACCAATATTAAAATTTAAAGACGAACATGAAAAAAGAAGCTAAAAATACATTTAAAAATGCATTTTATTAATATTCACCCAATAATATTGACAGAAAACTAATTAAAATGTAAAGTTCAATTTGAATTTTATGTTCTCTTTTATTTAATTCGGTTTTCATTTTTAACTTGTATGGAGTTTGTCTGAAGCAGTTTTGCCAAATTAGCAACTTTATTGATACTTTATTGCTACATTTAGCGACTTTTAGACCCATTTAGACAAAACTAGCAACTGTTTGGTTGAACCTTAGCTTGAATGAAAAAAAAAGAATTAAATAAAAGAGAACATAAAATTAAAATTGAAATGTACATTTTGATTAGATTTTTGTCACTATTATTGCGTGAGCATTAATAAAATGCATTTTTTAAATTTATTTTTAGCTTATTTTTCACATCTAAATGGGTCTAAAAGTCACTAAATGTAGAAACAAAGTTGCTAAGTTGGCGACACTGCTATAGACAAACTCCAAGTAAAATCCACTCACTGATTAATATAGAATTTTGAATAGTTGAAAATAAATATGAAAACAAAAATGAAAACTATTAGATATAAGAGACCATGAAATTAAAATTGAACTTTACAATTTTAATATGTTTTTTTGTCACTATTATTGTGTGAGCATTAATAAATGCCTCTTAAAAAGTAATCTTTTACTTCTTTTTTTACATTTGCCTTTTAATTTTTTTTGCCTCGAAATTGTATTGAAAATATATTCAATTTGGCAGGAAAGATGCATTATCATCTTGAAAAAAAATGTTTACTTTGATTTTAAGCATTTAATTTTTTTAATTTTCGGACATATTTTGCGATTTTATTTTTTATTTGATCATTTAATGAATTAATTTAAAATTTGCAGGAAAAAACTTCCATATTAACATGGCGCTAACTGCTAAGTGTGACACAAATTAAAATTTCTTTAAAAATTTACTCATGATGCCACATCGTTTCACTTCAGAATAAAATAATTTTTGTGATTTACTGTTTTCTACATAAAATCATCCTATGTATTATAAAGAACATAATTCTGTGTAAATATAACCTTAATATCTTTAATATTGACTGAGTAATGTCGTGTTAAAGATGTCGTCTGTCTCGACATCCTGTGATGTCACGTATCACATTGAGCTACAGCCAATGAGAGCAAGGTATGGGTTGAGGTACCCGTTTAGATGATGAGACTTTAGCCTGGATATCACAGACAGGGTCACATGTAATAACCCACATTATTTTAATGATGATGTATGTGCTTATTGGAGCTTCGCCATGTTGACTATTTGATATATGAAGGTAAGAGAGTATTTTAATACAAAATTATTCATTTGTAAGTCTTCTGGGATGGCACGACGGTGAGTAAATTGTAAGGTATATAATTTTGTACTTTAGTAAGCTATACCGATTACAGAATACTTACAGGTGCTTCTGCTGTCACGGCAGCAGTTTCTGCATTTGTGTCATCTTTATCTTTGGTGTTGTCTGCAGACAGCTTCACGGGTGAATCTGACATCTGGCCTGATGATTCCCTCTGTGGTTTTACTTTACGTCTGGCTCCACCGATGGGAACCGACGCCGGGCTGGGGTTAGACGAGACACTCGTGTTGAGATCCAAAGACAGCATGCCCTCAGTGAGGTCATCGAGGGCGGCAGAGGGCGGAGTCGAGTGATGCTGCGGTGTCTGATGTCTGGGACTCTGAGCAGGATTGGACTGACGAGGAGATTTCTTACTTTTACCAACTGACGTCCGCTTGCCTTTTGGTTTAGGAGACGGCAAAGACAAACGGAGAGACTCTGGAAGCTGATATAGAAATGAATATCAAATTTGACTTGTACTGATAACCTTGTGTCACATTTGTGCCCCCACCCCATTTCTGTGCAAACTCACGCTGTATTCTCAGCGAGCTCCAGTAGGGGGCGTGAGCACGCAGGACATTATTAATGGTGACAGCGGCGTTGGGGTGGAGATGAGACAGGTCAGGCAGAGCAGGAGGGGAATCACCAAGTAACATACTGGTGCACATGGACATGGATTCAGAGATGGAGTTGAGGTTATATCCTCCCTGTGGTAAAACAGGACCTTTTTAAAATACTATAAGACAACATCCATAAAGACAGAGTTGATCAATGATCACCCAGGTCCATTTTTGGCCCACCATTAACAGATAATTGTGACTGCCGAGTTATTAACAAAAATTGTACTTGCTTGACAATAGATAACATAAATTGTTTGCAATGTTACTTTATATAAAAAATTTGAAGAAATGAGGTCAAAAAATTTTATGCATGACAGAATTACTTAATTGCATCTTACCTGAATGTGCAAAAATATTTTTTTATGGGTGGGTAAACACTTCACAAAATATTGCATTTGGAAATTAAATACATGTGAAAAACTCACCTCTAGTATGACAAGCACTCTTCCTGCTGCCAGACTCATTAACTTGTGGGTGAGATGAGCGTAACCCTCTGGGGTGACCTGATACCCCCCTAACGGATCGCCCCGCGCCGCGTCAAACCCAGCAGACACCAGCACCAGATCTGGAGCAAACTACAACCCAGTATTTAGCATGACTAACCCTGTAAAACCCTCGGTTGCAATATTACAACATCAGTTTAAAATCTAATAAAGTATACCTGTACATGTTTTAAAATCACATTTACACAACTTAAAAAGTCCTAATGTTTGACCCTGCAATGATTTTGAATGGTAGACTTTGTAAATAGGTTTGCTTTCCTGGACGTAAACTTACAAAACCTGCAAAACTGCCTTGAGGAACATAACCTTTTTTACTGGACTAAATAAATCAACAATCATGTAAGTAAAATGCCTAAAATATTTTTTCTGTGATTAGTTATGTGTCTAGATCATGCAGATTTTAACATACAGCTGAATGTTATGATTATATAAGATTTTAAGCTTGTTTTACAACATTGGGTCTGAATGGTGACAAAATGTACCTGTGCACCTTGCACATTACATGAATTTGCTGTTCTTCTAAACTGTTAAAAATTTACTTTTTTGTAGCAACAAAATATAATATTGATGTTAAATGTCTATTTTGAGTTTTAATCAAAGTTTTAAGATTATTTAACAAGTTTATAGGAAATCAATAATTTATTTGAGAATTTGAAAGTATTTATGCGCCAATATTTGAAACTATTTGTATCTTATTGTTTATAAAATAATCTTAGCTCGTCCTGTTATCTTGTCTGGGTTTTGTTTGCTCAAATATCTGTTTGCTGCATGAGGGCCAGTTGATAATGTTTTGGAATGTGGGGTGGGGGGCATAGATGATATTAGCATTATAAACAGAGGACAAAAAGCTTTCTAGACAGTATTGGTGAATTCTGTGGAATGGGTGAATCCTTTGAAATGTAGAAATGTGATTGGAAATTATTTGCATCAAGATTAATAAGCATTAAAATAATCAGTGTGTTTTTTTATTTCAGAATTCTATCAGCCATGGCTGTCTTATCTACAATGTGGTATGATGTCATTTATATCATCTAAATTTGAAAAAAGTGTTTTTGAGATGGGACTCTGATATAACTGATGAGAAGGAATGTGGTGATGCCTCTCAACTATAAAAGAGAAATCAAAAACTTTGTCCATATGAGGATAATGTGGTCATGACGCCAACAAAACCAAGCCATTCATGAACACAGACCTTGCCCCATTACAGGTATTACTGTCTGAAAAAGGATTTTATTACTCTCAATACTGATATTTCTGTTATTGGCATCTCCTTTCATATATCACTGGAGAACCTCTGAAGGTTTGCGGCAGAAGACATGATCACAGAAAACACCAATGAGAAGTTTTCATAAACAACAAAATGGGATTACTATCATTGAACATTAAATACAGTAAATACCAGTTTTCTTTCAGTTTATCTGGTTTTGTAAATACAAACTGAGCATATTTTTATAATACATTATTTTTCATAAAAATATGGTTTTGTCTGGTTATTATGTATTGTGTGATTATGTATATGGATATATAGGATACTATTATTAGGGTACATAAGCAGTACACCCTGCAGAGTAACTCTTAGATATTGTTAACATTTGTTCAGACAATGAGTGAAATCACAGCAATTCTGGCCCAATATTCTGTAATATTACAACATTTCCATAAAAACTTATCAAAATGTAAAAACCCAATGATTTTTGCATTAGAGGACTCCTACAACAACATATAAAAGGTTAAATATTTTTTTTTTTTACAGGGCTAAACATTAAACAGTGTGTTTGTGATCACTAAATAAAGATGAGCACATGTAGTGAAAGTTTTTTAAGGGTGTGTGTGTGTTTTACCTCTCTGGCTATCGGCATCACTAGATAATGGAAAGCTGCAAGGTACTCGGCATCTCCCATCTTTCCAGCGTTCCAGGGAATGTTGACATTGTAGCCTTTACCTTTCCCCCGTCCCACCTGATCATAGTCAGCATCCTCTGAGTTGGGGAAGAACGTTGCATCCTCGTAGCGATGCAGGGAGATGTATAGCACACTGGAGGATAAGAAACACACTGAATGAATGACATCACTATGAGTTTTTACAAGATAAATGACAAGTGAAGTTCGAAATCTCTTAAAAAAAAAATCCCGGAATGCACCACATGAAGTCAAATTATGCAGAGTTTGTAATCTAAACAAAGGTTGGATATAATACCTGTTGTCCTCCTCAAACATGTGCTGGGTGCCGTTTCCATGGTGCACATCCCAGTCGAGGATAAGGACACGCAGGGATTGGTTGGTGATGCTCTGGGCGTAGCGTGCCGTCACAGCAGCCGTGTTAAAGAAGCAAAAGCCACAGGCTTTGTCTTTCTCTGCATGATGACCAGGAGGACGAACTATAGCCACACCGTTTCTCACCTGCATGATGAAAAACAAATGTTAGGGTACTTAAATATCTAAACACGATGCAATGAAGAACCTTTATACAGACCTGGTCTGTGAGAATGGCCTGCACGGAGTTAAAACAGGCACCGGCTGCCAACAGGGCACATTTATAACTCTCATTACTGATGAAAATTGAGTTATACTCGTTCCCCAGTCGGTGAAGATCTCTGGGTTTCATGTCTTCTGTGCTCTTTATAGTGTTGATGTGCTTAGAACTGAAATAAGAAACAAAAAGACGACCCGAGAAATTACTATACTGTAAAACTTTCATGTTAATCATGCAAATGAATACATTATTCGTATATATAAAAATGCGGTAACTCATTAACTTATTCCCCGCCATTGACGAGTTATTACCGAACCCCTAAGGTGACATTGGAGTAAAAAAAATCTAAAGTTTAGTTTCGCGTGCTCCCGTGAAACTTTGCCGTGCTCCCGTGAAACTTTGCCGTGCTCACGTGAAACTCTGGCGTGCTCACGTGAAACTCTGGCGTGCTCACGTGAAACTCTGGCGTGCTCGCATGAAACTTTCATGTGCTCACGTGAAACTTTTATGTGCTCACGCGAAACCTTCATGTGCAGAATTTTTTTTTAAAGTTTAGTTTCACGTGCACACGTGCTCACGCGATCGTTTTTCACGTGCTCACGCGATCGTTTTTCACGTGCTCACGCTATAGTTTTTCAAAAAACATTTGCATAAAAAATGTGTTTCTGAATAATTTTTATGTTAATCTGCAATACCGTAATTACTTATTGGACTTACCCAATTTATGAAAAAACTGAACCCAAAACGTTATTTACTAATTTTAAACTCCGTGTATGTTTTGATAATTTTTCTAAATCTGACCTCTAACAAAATTCCTTCACAAAAATGCAATTATTTTAGCTTTTTGCAGAGTAAAAAAATATAGATAGAATGAAATGGTTTAACTCATTTTGTTTGTTTGTATAGTGTTTGTTTAAAAGCAGAGGGTCTGTTCTTTCATTTGATATATTTGTATGTTTATATATTTTTAGATGACAGGCAACTTTTCAAAAAATGGCTGGCAGTGAATGAGTTAAGATGCATTTCACCTATGGCAAAGTGCAAGCTCTTCTTCTGTTGCTAAGCGAGCCGGTATCCGATGGCAACGTGAGAGCAGTCCCAACTCCTCGTGACGAGAAAAGATTCGGGAAATCCTTTGAGGGAGCTCTGGGTGATGACTGTGGGAATATAGATATAGTTATATTACACATTTACTGTATATTATCAAGCGATGCTTTTCTTCCACGTCATAAATATGCATGATTATGTAAATCAGCCCAGCTTGGTTCTCACCTATCCCACATGTTGTGATGGAGCATCATTTTCTGGTCATAAACCAATCCGGTGACAGTGGAAGAAATCTGCACCTCTGCACAAACTGGAGCGGGATGGGGCGTGACATCAGATAGAGGACCGCCCTCTGTACATCGACAAGCACACGTTCACATGAATAAACAATTTGTCAATCTTATGCAAATTAAGTTTATTTATTTGTCAGATGAATAAGGAATAGATGACAGAACATGCACCAGTTACCAAACGTCTGAAGACTCTTCCAGAATGGATACAAGTCTAAGATGGTCTGAGAGATGGATTTCAGTGCACTGCAACAAAACAAGACATCAAAGTCAACAGGATGAAACGGAGAAATCAGTAACATACGCCATGATGAGTTTCTCAGTTTATTCACCTTTCGCTCGGGGCACCAGGTGAGGACAGGTGAGGGCAAGGGTCACCCAGAAGTGACCTCACAGACGCACAAACACCCTCGGCAGTAGACTCCAGGTTATATCCACCCTAAGAGAGAAAGAGTTTTTAAAAAAACAATTAACACTTTTAAACTTTTATTATATTTGCATAACATGATTTTACCTCCAAAGACATCACGAGACGCCCCTGAGCGAGGCCTTTCAGCATGTGGGTCAGAATAGAGAAACACTGCGGACTCACTCGCATCTCACCCTAGACGTAGAAAGCAAACATTTTAAACAAATCACCTCGATAACACTGCATGTTATATAATAGATATGTAAATTATAGCATACAGATTAATTCATTATTATTTCAGATTATTTGCAAACACGCGAGTACAGATTTTAGATTATTCAGTAAAACGAGAGAGCATTGAATATTAAAGAGCACATATTATGCGCAACTTACAAGATGGAATATAAGTCTCATGTGTGCCCAGAATGTGTCTGTGAGGTTTTAGATCAAAATACCCCACAGATCAATTGTTATAGCATGTCAAAAATGCCCCTATTTGGGTGAGAGCAAAAACATGCTGTTTTCGTGTCTGTACCTTTAAATGTAAATGAGCTACTGCTTCTCACTCCCTTCTCACAAAAGAGACAGTGAGCTTTCAATTAAAATAGATCTGATTCCTGTAAATATAGTCTGAGACAATAGTATCTCGCTATTGAGATATAGCGGACAGCGTACAACTCACCGAGGGCAGAAACTATGGTAATGCAGTACCGGTTGTCCATGTGTGTGTGTTGGTGGGGCTTTATCAGTGTGACATCACATTAACAAGAGAATCAAAACGCCATGTCTAATGAGACCTTTTTTTTTAGGGTTTTTGTATTCACACACTGACTTGTAAAAGTGGATGGTGCATAATAGGTGCCCTTTAAATCCGTTACACACCTTTGGGTCTCCGATCACAGCATCAAAACCTCCTGCCACTAACACCAGCTGAGGCTGAAACTACAGCACACACACAAGATCTTTATTAGTCTTAAACAAACAGCAAGCATTTAATAAGATGTTCATGTGACAGATCTGAGATCTGTTTATACCTCATACGCCACAGGCAGGAGGACCTGCTGGAAAACCGCCACATAGTCTCCATCTTCCATTCCTGTCTAAAGTACAAAAAATCAGATGTCATTATAAACAGACCTGGATTCAAGTCTCTCCTGATCATTTTATTTCTTGATAATGCAAATGTCATAGTTTAGTTTGATTTTCAGCCTTTTAGAATTAAACAGGCCGTTTCTGTTACTGTACCTTTAAGATGTATATTAAACAATCTCGGCATAACGTCTTTGTATATGCAAAAAAAAACTGTGTTGTGTACTGCGTTAGGTTAGGCACTGCTGCCCTTTTTTGTGTGACTGTGTCCATTGATTTCCTTATTTGTAGGTCGCTTTGGAAAATCCATCTGCTAAATGACTAAATGTAAATGTATGCAAAAATGACTCGTGTGAAATAGTTTGAGAAAACTCTGGCACGTAAATAAGAAGCTCAACATACGAATTGTAAAAACAAGCAGTTTTATGGTTGGTTTTACTGTATTTACCTTGTTCAAGGGTAGATTGATGTTGTAGCCCTGTCCCGCTCCTGAACCTACAGAGCTGCTCACCGACTCTTTGAGGTGCGGCCAAAATGTACCGTCTTCATATCTGTGCACTGAGAAATACAGCACACTGGCATGCAAAAAGAAAGGATGGAGATGAGACGATGCCATTGTGACATTCGTGTGATGCTTCCGTGACTATCAAATAAAAAGCACAGGTATACCTGGGATCCTGTTCAAAAATATACTGGATTCCCTGTCCGTGATGCACGTCCCAATCCACAATCAAAACTCTGTGAAGGAAACATTTTGGGCAGGTCAAACTGAAGATCACTAAACCGCAATTTTTAAAATATTGCACGTGTTGAAAGTGGTCATCTCTTACCGTTCCACTTCGTGCCGTTTTTGAGCGTAGCGTGCAGCTATGGCCAGATTATTAAACATACAGTAACCGTTCATCTGATCGATGTGAGCATGATGTCCTGGAGGCCTGTGTGTACCAAAATAAACAGAATCAGTATAAAAAGATTAGTTATTTCGTTATCTAGTAGGACAAAAGGAAGCGCCGTACAACCTGACGACACAAAAGCCGTTACGTAGTTGTGATGTCATCACCTTATCCACCATCTGGAGAACCGATCCCACCGCCAAACAAGCTGAAGCGAAAAGTTCCTGTGTGGCCACAAACACACACACAGCCACATTACAACCGTTTGTATAAAGGCCAACAGAGCTTTGGCACTAAACATTTGCCATGGTAAAAAAAGTTTTTAACACAAAGCCGAAAAAAACATCAAACACATTCAAGGTCATAGACGTACGGGATGCAGATAGACAGAGTCATATTTATCAGCAAGGGTCTTCAGTTCTTCGTACGCCATTTTCTGTGTGGATCTCATCAGGTCTATGTACTCCTTCCTGCACATACACAACAGATGTACAACCATAAAAGTACACGCAATGAGCTCGAGTTACAGTTTTTTGTAACATTGCTATGGTTTTAATGTATTGCTTAAATGCACTGCAAGTCAAAAGTGTCTGACGTATGCATGAAGTAAATATTTACATACGTATGAACGAGTAACAGCTCATCTTCCGACGCTGCTCTGGCCTGAAACACAAACATTAAAGAACATTATTACATGCCTAAATATGTCTTTTAATAACATCTGGGTGATTCTCGCGAAATTAGACTTATGAGGTGGCATGAAACATTTTGATAAAAAAAGTAAATGCAAAGTAAGAATATCAAAATAAGAAGCATACAGTTTCAAACATCTCTTCATGTACAATTTTGCACATGATTTCAAATGACATCATAGAAACCAATTTTGTTGTTTTTTCCACATTTAAGGGGAACATTTTCATTACCGCAACGTGTCCATGACTGGATTTGGGTTCTTTGACATGGAAATATTTATCATAAAAAAATCAAAAGCTTCAGTGCATGTTATACTCTAAACATTTACAGTAAAGAAACATGAGGTATTTGGTGATCATTGGTAAATGTATAACGAATATAAATGTGTCCAAGACAATTTCTCATGCTCCGCAACCATTTTCAATAATTGTTTAAGCCCTCAAGGAACTAACATTTTCAAAAAGAAAATTGTTGGAAGGGACATAATTGACTGTGACACTCAAGATGGTTACCAGGTAAGCAGTTCGTATTTTTTCTCTCAAGATAAAAGTTAAAATTTTGTTTGTCATAGTACCTAGACAACTTTTTAGTTCTTATTACCGAAACATGAGTTTGTAAATGCATATATTTAATGTAATATCTTGTTGCGGTAATGATAATTTTATAATGATAATCTAAAAAATTTTAATAATTTTATAGGAAATATGTTTTAAATCCTCTTAAAATAATGGGTATAGTAAGTTCAGACCTTAATCTTATATGTGCAAAAAATTGGCTTCAAGGGCTTTTTAAAAATTCTGATGCTGGACACGGATTTCGTGAGAATCACCCATATATGACATTATATTTACAAATGATTAAACCAAATAGTGTTTGTGACATTTGAACGTCTCATCTTATCTTAAAACCTAAAGTAAATGGGTTTTTGTGGCAGGTCTGCATTTGTTAAAAATAACTAAATAATATATTTTAAATCAATATTTAATGTTCCTTACCTTACTTATGAAGTGTAATAAGCAGGATAAGGCAGCAGGTTGTTATCGTGAAATAAGCCCCTTCAATGTCCGCTTCGCGTCAGGTCCTGATCACACTGTCGGGGCTTATTTCTGTGATAACAACCTGCTGCCTATACATTATCCTTTACATAACAAAATTACTACAGTACTTTACCTCGACCCGAATGCATCGCGACAGCAACCCCTCTTTATCCAGCGTATCCATTACAACAGCAACTCTCTCAGGACGCTCAGGGTGACTGTCACAACAAGACAACTTATAAGCTTATGTTATATAATAACTCCAATTAAAAAGCACAACCACAGAGTAGTTTTGCTTTTATCGATTTAAAATACCAAAACTGACATTATTTTTGACATCTGTAAATAAACGTGCATTCTATTCCTTTACAAAAACATACATACAGTACATAAAAGGAGGCTGTATTTATATATCATATCATAATATTCTTATCTAACATGCATGTAACCAATAGAAATACTGAATCAGTGATGAATGAATAAAGCATCACCTGGCATCCCAGAGGCAGTAATAGCGAACAAACGCATCCACGTAGACAAGACCGGTTCCTGATGCTTTAGTTTTACCATGCACATCCTAAAACAGATAAATATGAGACACACACTTCATTTCTGAGCATGCAAATTCTGCAAAGGAATCTTGTAAATATATTCAAGTTTTTTTGCTTTACACTAACACACATCTTAATGTTTAATCTTACAGTAAACTACTTGAAAATTTTAAATGCAATCACAATAACATCAAAATGCATAAAATCCTAAACTTTAATGGAACTGTCTAAACTGAAAACAACTTGCACTGACATATCTTAAAATACATGTGTGCCCTTTGTTTTGCCTCAGAATGCACACAATAAATGTTTTTAGTAAGGCATGTTTGTTAAAACTAGTTATATTTCCTAATTAAACTAAGGTATAGTCCTGGCTTAAGCTAATCCCTGTCCAGGAAACCACCACAATGGGTCTCATTCACTAAGCATGCGTACGAACAACTTAGACCACATGTATGCAATAATCATTAAAAAAACTATAATATATCTGTGTTATACATTTTATTTATACCACGGGGCTGTTGAATGCTTTATTCTGATTGGTTGAGAAATGTTCCATGGGTGTTGATTATTTTTCAATAACTGCACACCTAACCTTTAAAATGTCTTAAAAATAGGCACCAGAGCAATATTTTTGGTAACCGCGGTATAAGCGGAATAGTTGACTTCGGTCCTTTGAATTTTTCGAAAAAAATGCACACCAGCGGTCTAACGGCACGACGCTGAGTGTGCATTATTTTCTTATAATTCAACAGCCCGCCGTCAATTATTCCTTACATATATTTTTTCCTGGTTCACGATTAATGCATACGTGTGGTCGAAGTTGTTCTTACATTTTTGCATACATTTAGAAACAAAATTTGTATGAAAGTTTTTGTTGAATCATGCCTTTTGTCGTTTCGTTAAAGCGTCCGTAAGCACATTTCACACACAAATTTGTGCAGGCTTAGTGAAAGTGACCCAACCTTTTGACTTTCTAATAAAGCTGTAATATGAAGTGCACATTTCTTGATTCATTCAAGCAGCGATTACGATGAAATATTTACCATGTTTTGGAGTTTACTGCGCATCTCTTCCTCTGCTTTACTTCGATCCATTTTCCCCTTCCTGCGTGCCTCCTGTAGGCTCTTCTTGCTGTCGTCTCTCTGAAGAGCACAGAGGTCTTAAAATACAAAAAGGTCTGGATACAGTTGGATGAATTTATGTCTACGCTCTTACGATCTTAAACTCATAAACTGAGCGAAGCGCGCCAGTGTCATGTAAATGTACTCATGAGTGTTTGATAATGTCTTTAATGCTTGACATGTTTTGAAAGTGCTAAACAGAGCAAGTGGGCAAACTCCAAAACATATCTGTGGATTATTTACTAGTGAATGAGATTATTTGTGTGACACACTGAATGCATCATCACACAATAGACTGACAGGTGCCAAATAGAAACTGCATAAACAGAAAATAAGAATGGTTAACTGTCTTGGTAATGGATGATAGATGATCGCTTACGCTAACATTTCTTTGGTTCTCTGCTGTCCCTTTTGGAGATCGAGTGGAACCTTTGGAGTCACCCGAATCATTTAGATCTGGTACAGAATCCATGACAGGAAGTCTTTATGAGCCTACAGCAAAGATATACAAGTACAGGTGTCAAAACATCTATAGCAGATTCATGTCCCAAATTGGGAAAACTGGTTGTGTATTTGAATAGATCAATTAAATAGTAGAATTAATAGTTGCATTGTAAAATTGACTTATTATAGATGTTAAATGTTTTTTGCAGAATTAATAGCTCTGCAATTATTATATATTTAAATATACTGCATATAGGCTATATAGATAAACAGATATATAGATAGACAGATAGGATATGGCTGCATTAAAGACTATTGTACTGTAAAATAACTCACAAAAAACTGCATAATAAGATTTACTTACTGCTTTGAGAAATAAGTCGTGTGTAAGCGATATAGGACAAATGCACAGTCGCAGATTCAGATTTCTATAAGACTGAAATTCAAAATTGATTCAAGACTCAACCACACACACACAGCGCTCTTAAGTTTCAATCCCTGCTTTTATTCTCTGCACCGGACACAAATGTAAAGACTGACCGTGCCGAAATAGGGACAGCATAGCGAACACAATCGTACGACTAATATTCATTAGTGAAGATATACAAAACGCAATGTTTTTGTCTGGAAATGCTAACAGGCTAGCAGTTGACAGCTGTAGCTAGCTGCGCGCCATTGAAGTTCCTTTACGAACGTGTCCTCTAGGGGGAGCAGTGAGGCTCACAAACCTGCCCCTTCAAAAAACGAGATTTTTTTGGTCTTATTAAAATATTTATTCTGTTTCAAACGACTGTTTTCAATTATTCGGCATACAATTTAAGAATAAGCGCTAGATACTTTTAAAAAATAGTTTTAAACATTTCTTTCACAGAATAAGCAACAACGACTGTGATTGGTTTACATTGATTTAGCGCTGAGAAAAGTAACATGTTTCATGTGATAGATTTGCTCGTGCGCAAACTGGCCAATTTTTGCAGCATAATAATAATAATAATAATAATAATAAAACTGATGATTTTTATTGTGATTAAAAATAAAATAACTTATATTTGATTGATTTCTATTCTACTTGTTTATTTTTGTAAGTCAGTGACGCTGGATGTAACTGTGTTGAGGAAACTTTTATTTTTATGTTACGACAAATTGTTAATTTTTAACAAATTAAAAAAAGATTTTTTGCACATATAATTTTCAAAAAGAAATTTGATAATATATATTTTTTGAATATATTATATATATTATTTGTAAGTTGTATTACGTTGTTTTGCACTTTATATTTATTTATTTTACTTTGTAAGCCCAATACTTTTACATAAAATATTATCATCACGTCCATACATTAATAAGTACTAAATAAGTATTTTACCCTCTTTTCACCATTAACACGTGATCTACGTACGTTACCTGAGAGAGACACGACTGACCGGAAGATCTACACAGGTACAACCTGATTCTTTTGTAAGTTTTTTGTTCTGTTTTGTTTTGTTTTATTGTATGTAAATGCCTAAATTAATTCTTTGTTGCAAAATTTTCTCGATTTATACACAACGAACATGCTTAGAAAATAACCATGGTTTTACTACAGTTACTTAAAATTCCAGTGTACCGTCTGAGGGACACTACATTATTTGACAGAAAACTTTATCAAATACAACAACTCAAAAACAAAAAGCTAAACATGTATATCTTTGTAAAGCTGAAATGCTTGTGATTCGAATTATGTTATATTTTCAAAAAACATAGTAAGACCATGGTTAGTGTAGTAAAACCATGGTTTTGTTAATAATCAATACACCAAAAAACATGGTTACTATTACCACAAAAAAAACAGTTAATTTTCAAAAGGGTATACAGCTGCCCTACTGAAAAGACCAGCTCACATTGAGATGACTATCAAAACGTGGACCAATTTACCTGAAGTAACTTGAAGTATGTATATTGTGTAGATTAATATTATTATTTTGTAGTGAAAAGACCAGCCTAAGCCGGTTTTAGCTGGTCTCCCACTCAGGTTAAGCTGGTAGGTCAGCAGCCTGACCATCTTAAACTGCTTTGCCAGGCTGGGGGACCAGCTTAAACCATCTACTTCCATCTTACACCAGCCAAGCTGGCCAAGCCTCTAGCCTGGTCAATCTGGTAGGTCAGCTGGTTTTCGAGCCTGACCAGCTAAGACTAGCTAAAAAGTGTCCAAAAGCTCTCTAAATCCTGCTAAAACCAGTCTGGGTGACCAGCTAAAACCAGCCAACCAGCTTCATAGACTCCCATTTAAACAGACCAGACACTGGTCTCCCTGTTGGCCGTTCTGCACATTACACATTTATTTTTAATGCTCAACCAGGTGGGGGCTTTGACCCATGCACCTGGGCAGAGCAGATATGAAGATAACATAGGTAATGCGATTCAAAAAAGCAGTTAGCCCTTCACAGTGCATTCTGCGCATGGAAAAGAGCTTGCGAGTTTGCGAGCGAGCCAAGCTGGTGAGCGCTAACGTACAGGCCTCCGTGTTGGCTGGACCTGTCCTGTGGTTGCTAATCTCTCCAAGTCATTCAGTGCCATTTCCCCCTACCATGTTGCCCGCTACACCAGATAACACGGGTTCACCCTGAATGGAGGAAGCCAATGACAAAAAAAGCGAAAGATGTGCCTCATGAAAAAAACAAACGAGCGAGGCCCATGCCTTCGCATGCAACCTCCTTCTGTGCATCTCCCTTTCCCTTCTGCACTTTTTTTTTGAGTCCGGAAAACCAGAAGCCGCCTGCGTTGCACAATGAGGCTCCACTAGAAGCCAGGGGAGCAGAGCTGTGTGGTCAACCCTGAGAGATGGAAACAGATGGAGGAGAAGGGAGGGGAGGGGCAGTGTCACAGATAGCATCATCAACTATTGAACATAGCTGAGACAAGAGCCCATATTCCCTGATATTCAGGGGTATTTGCGTATCGGCCCGGTCTAAGTTGACGTATGTTGGACAGAATCATGTCAATTGAAGAATGGGCCGAAAAAGTGATTGCCTCAGAGATGTTGGGGATGGGAAAGTTTGTATGTTTGTGGAAGGACCGTGTGATGGATGCCATGAGAGCCAAACATTAGTAATGGTGCCAATATGTTCCTTTAGGTGTACTTTTAAAAAAGGTTTTGCCCCAGTGACAACTTTCAGTGCCAAGGAAAATATTTTACAGTGAAAACGTGCCTGGGTTTTCCAAAACTTATTTTGGATTATTGTAAACAATAAACTATTAATTAAGTGTTTTCACATGATAACCAAATAATGTCGGATGAATAATTTGGTATATGAACAGTGAAGTCGTTGAAGTGTATCAGTGCAGAGGAGTAGATGACCTGCTCTATTGTACTATGGAAAGGGTTGGATTTGCATACTTTCTGTCATAACGGTTAACTCACACTGAAGACTAATTAAGCCGCGATGCTCACAATGGTCCCACAGAAAAACCGCAACCACAACATCAAGTGCGAACGTTACAATTCAAACGTCTTTCAATACTGAGATTGTGTTCAGTATCCAAAGTGCACCCAAGCGAGACTTCACACTTCTCTTTAAAAAAACGGCTACAGTACGTCTGTCATCGAGATTTTAAGTAAAGTACTCAATGAAACAAAGATGCATAAGTTGTTGTAAATAAAACTACCCATCAAAACACACAAGATTTATAACATGTCTTGCTTCGCAGTAGAAATATCCTTTAAATAACTTCAGCATATGCTGTGACCCTATCTGTGAAATCCATTTTTAAGTCTGATAATCTAAAGATGAGATTTCACATTGATCTCAAGGTTATATTTTCACAGTGTGTTTTACATTGTGTAGGGTGATTTGTAATAAGTGAAAGTTGGATTAACTTAAAAAATAATTGGTAACATCTAAAAAAAAAATTCTACTTACATTTTCTCACTTTAGGTGAAAATTTTTTGTTGAAAAAACTTAAAATTTTAGGGGTTACCAATTGACGTGAAAGTTTTTAAGTGAATTCAAGTTTCACTTTTTACAATAAGTAAAAAAATAAGTTTATTAAAAGTATGTTTCAGCAATCATTAATAGTCACAAAATTAAATATTAAGTTAAAATTATTTGTATAGGCAATTGAATTGTACTTAAAAATTTTAGGCAACAAAAAAATGTTTTAATATCTTATACAGTTAAAAAACATTTATTGCATAGGAAAAGAAAGATTACAAACAAGATTAAAGAATCGCTACAAACACTGAAAAACATACATGTATTTATATGATGGGGCTGTTAAATGCTTTGGGAAAAAAATTTCAATGTGTATGCATTATTTTTTGATAAACGCACACCTGACTTGTCAAATGTCTTAAAATAACCACCAGAGCAATGTCTGTGGTAACCGTGGTATAAGCGGACTAATTGATGACGGGCCGTTAAAATTTTTGAAAATAATGCATACTCGTGTCGTGCCGCATTACCACCTTGGTTGTGCATTATTTTCAAATAATTCAATGGCCCGCTGTCAATTATTCCATATGAAAAGTTCAGATGAAAAAGCCGCTAAACGCCACCTCCATCATAATATAAGATAATGATTGTAAACGAATGCGCTTAACACGTATCATACGTTCATCCAGTGGCGGCCGGTGTCTTCTTTTTTTTCCAAGGGCACACGATGCGAAGTTCGTCACAACATGTATGTAGCCCGTCATGTGTGTTGCTTGTGTTTTCAAAATATGTGTTCTGCACGTCTGGTGGTCCTATGTGCATCACTTGTCTTGTCAAAATAGATGTCTGCTGCAGACGTGTCTAAAGGGTTTATGATAAAAGAGACGCTCACATTTGTCAGATAATCTCATGTGTAAGGGAGTGTCTTGGGTGTATTTTGTGAACGTGAGTGTCTCCTTTATCATAAACGGTTTTGACGCGTGTGCAGCAGGCACTTATTTTGACAAAACACGTGATGCACATGGTTCACATGTCGCAACAAACACATATTTTGAAAAACGAGCAACACACATGACACTCCGAACACATATTTTGAATTTTTCGCCCCGCAGAAGAGTCTGATAAAAAATGCTAACTAACAAAAAATCATTCTAGATGCACTTAGCAGGTTTTGCATCTGAGCTCTTCATATATATATATATATATATATATATATTTATATAGCTGGGCAGCTGAATGTTATGTCCGCATAACAGTTCTGTCAAAGTCTATCATCTTTTCATAAAGTTTTGTGTATAATGTATCACAGCATGTTGGGTAAGATGGCAGTGGATGGATGGCACGGGTAGGGCAGGGTGCCATGACTGTGGTAGGCAGCATTTTGGGTCAGTGAATGTGAGGAGTGACCGTAAACCCCCAACGAACACGAATCGCAATCAGAGACGAGACCTTTAGGAAAATCAGAAAACAGATTCTCCTCCGCAGCGCTCAGTTTCTTGTCTTTCCTGTTCTTGCTGGAAACTTTACGGTTGCGTGTCTGAATGCCTTCTTTCTTCATGGTCAGTGGTCTGTTCACCTGATGAGAAAGAAACGGTCAAACAATGTGTGTGTAGGCTGCATCCCTTCACAACCCCCCAAAAGAAGATTTATGACATAAAACAATCTCAAACAGAAAATTTGAATTCGACAAATCATGTTAAATTAGATTTGATTACATGTTTGATTACACAGAATTTATGGTAGATGTCATAAATCTGGGCCCTTCACTGGCACCATCTCGCACCTTTCTAGTTTGGGAACCACTGGCTTAAAGAAGTACAGAAATTAAGCTAACTAGTTCACAACTCATCGCTCTGAACCTACATGAGTTTTATTTCTACAAGGAGAACATCAAGTGAATAGGGGTCTGTCAAGATCCAAAAACATAAGATCTGACCCATAATACAACAGTCCCCATACACTATGTTCCAAGTCCTCTAATGCCATACACTAAATTTGTGTGTATGCTTTTCTTAGATTCATATGGGAACAAAAGTGTACACTTTTAAAAAATAAAGGTGCTATAGGTTCTTCAGAGCAATACCATAGAAGAACCAGTTTTGGTTCCCCAAAGAACTCTAGGGAAGCTGGAAAATGAGCATACATGTCCCTTTAACATTTCTGTTTCACTTAAGGTTCTTTTAGACTATGAAAATGAAAGAAATAGTACTTTTAGGCTCATTTGACTGAATGGTTCTTTGGGGAACCAAAACTGGTTCTTCTATGGCATTGCTCTGAAGAACCTATAGCACCTTTATTTTTAAAAGTGTACACTTTTGTTCCCATATGAATCTAATAAAAGCATACACACAAATTAACTTTATTGAACCATACAGACAAAAATAGTTCTTCTATTCTACATCGTGAAGCACCTTTATTTTTAAGAATGTAAACAATCTTCATAGTAGGTTCTCCTACACAGGTTTGAGTAAATGATGAATCATTGTTCCTAAATATATATTGAGAATTGTTGCTGAATCATCCATTGCATAAGAAGTTACTTACGTTGTGCAATTTAAAATAAAGTCCACATGCGCTACACACGGGCTCTCCGTTGGCATTGCGTCTCCAGAGTGTGGTGGTGCTGGTCTGACAGTTCACACACTGAGTGCCTGTCCGCTTACTGACAACCTAAAGAAAGAGAGGGATAGACCAACGTTCATCTCATAGACTTTACTAAAGAGCCAACAGCCTCAAACATGATGCATATTAAGACTTAAAGGGACACTTTTTTAAAAATAGGCTCATTTTCCAGCTCTCCTAGAGTTAAACAATTTACCATTTTGGAATCCATTCAGCATAGCTTGGCATAATCCATTGAATCTGATTAGACCATTAGCATAACGCTCAAAAATAACCAAAGAGTTTAGGTATTTTTCCTATTTAAAACTTGACTCTTCTGTAGTTACATTGTGTACTAAGACCGACGGAAAATTAAAAGTTGTAATTTCAGGCCGAAATTTTTTTGGAACCGAAAATAGTCCCCTGCTATTGAAAGTTACCAAGGTGACTATTATAATATCACCATGTTACGGCAGCAATGTCAATGATTATTACGCTGGAATGAGAGTATAGTCCTAGCCATATCGGCCTTGAAAATTGCAACTTTTAATTTTCCATCAGTCTTAGGACACGATGTAAATACAGAAGAGTCAAGTTTTAAATAGAAAAATATCCAAACTCTTTGGTCATTTTTGAGCACGATGCTAATGGTCTAATCAGATTCAATGGATTATGCTAAGCTATGCTAAAAGTGGTAACGCCAGACCCGGAGATCAGCTGAATGGATTGCAAAACGGTAAAAATTAAATGTTTAACTCTAGGGGAGCTGAAAAATGAGCCTATTTTCAAAAAAGTGGAGTGTCCCTTTAAGAGGAGGAAAATACAGAAATGACTACTGGCTGTTGTGTAACTTCTCTTTATCAATGAATTTGGCATCTCTGAGGCATACCAGTCTCTTTTTGGGTCGGATAAGTGGTCGGTTTTGTCCATTCATCTTGTGGTACAGTCCACAGGCATTGCAGAGGTAGTGGCCCGTTCCATCACGTCGCCAAAGAGGGGTGGCCGTAGCTCCACAGTTCACACACTCTCGTGCATCTGTAAAATATATGTTAAGGTACTCATAGGGGTAACTCCTATACTAACAGTAGATATCATTCAGTAGCGTTGTCACATGACCTTATCATATTGTTTGCATTATAAATCTTTACAAGAATGATGGGTAAAGATATCGTTTACACATTTCCTCACCTGTAGGAGAGAATCTCATCTTGCTGCATAATTTCGGAGAGAAGCGGGTGGGTGTGTAGAGGAGTGAACTGTTGTAATCCTGGGCCAATCTCCCATATGGACTGCAGTGACCCATGAACTGTGCGTGTGGACCGCTGTAAGCGTTAAGAGCGTACGTCCCTCCAAACCCCTCCCCGTCTCCATGAGTCCTCGACCTTTCTGTCTTCAGATCCAAGGTCTCCTTGTGGTCCAGGCCAGGAGATGGTGGAGAACGAGCTGGTTTGACAGAGGAAAGCTTGGAGATGTGGAAAGATGAAGAGGCCGTCTTGGAAAAGCCATTGTTGTGCCAGGATGATGATGGTGATGGGAAGAGGTTTGTTAGAGAGGGACTGTTTGAACCTTCCAGCCAGGAGAGGTTACCGAGGAATGGAGAGGAATAAATTGGATATACTGAGAGAAAGAGAGAGATGTTACTTTACAACACTGTAACATGATGCCAAAATTATACAAGATCTGTGCCCTACTGACCTGGGCTGTGTTGAAAAGCCGCAGGGCCACGGTTGTGGATGGGGTTTGTGAACACAGACAGACCGCTGTGATCGCTCTCAGTACTGGGGAACGTTGAGCCATCCTCAGTGTGGATCAGATAACTGGTTTCAGATGGGTAGGTGGAGATCATATCTGATGACATCATCGAGGATGATGCCCACCGAGACTCAGCGGATGTATCCATAACTTTTAGAGATATGTGGGGTTTACAGGTGTTTAGACACATAAAAACAATAATTAAAATAATTATTTTTACTTTTGGAATAAAATTAACTTTTTTAGTTAGAGCAATCAAACTTAAATCGGTTAATATCATTAAAGGACAACTCTTTCTGTAATACACCAAACATGCATTATATTTTAATACTTTCAACAATTGCAATAACATAAAATCAGCAGCAATATGAGAATGATATTTGATATAGCACCTACAGTAATGACAGTCTCACTATCCTATCAACATTTGTTACATTTAAGGATAACTTGCATTGGTTTATTTGTTTTGATTGTTAGATTGTAAGCAGATAATGTAGTTTGTCATACCTGTTGAGTCTGTGAGCAGGACAGATGTCTGAGATCTTATGTGAGAAGGTTTATGTGTTCTGGCATTGAAGTTAGACATGTGCAGAAGATGGGCGGGGCTACAGACAGGTCAGCTTTAGGAAGTGTGATGCTTTGCAAGGGTGTAGATTTGGTTTGGGGGTTAAAGTGTTAACTGTATGCTTTTATTAATCATTGTATAAATATAGTGAACTTTCACTTTAGTGAAAGCAAAATTAAATCTCAAATATTATCATGTTTCGTAGATAATAAATATTTTTCAGTTTCAAAAAGCCATTTGTATATGGATAAAAAAAAAACGTGCACATTATTTTTAGTTAAGGTTAAAATTCAGAATATACATACTGTGCAAAAGTCATAGGCCACCACCACCAGCCTTGTTTTAGAAGTTTTAATGTCCATCCATATTTATTTTTCAATCTATTTTATTAAGATAAAAACAGAAAATATGTACAAAAAAAAAATTCAGGACTAAATGTCTTCTTTAGGCATCGCATCGTCTGTGTTTAATGTGACCTCTCTAGGCACTAAACACATCTTGAGCGTTTTTGAGCAGAATGAAGTAAAAATTATTTCTTTAAAATTAGAAATTTGGATTTTAATTTATTTAGGTTCCAGAGATCCTGCAGTTTCCTGCTATTGCTCAAGTGGAAGGGGAGTTTACTCTAAAAACTTGACACATCAGTTTACATTTTTAAACAGTTTTTAATACATTTCCTGTATTTTCTGGATGTATTCTGTTAATGAAACAATTATGTTTGCAAAACCAACAAATCTAATAGTGACATGGTGGCCTAAAACTTTTGCAGTACTGTATATGAGAAAATGTATATGTGGGTTTGTTAAAAATGTACAGGTGCTGGTTCTTCTTTAAACCGATTTTATTCACCTTTCGGGTTTGTTGCTGTTCACCTAAAGGTCCTTTAAGTATAGTGCATTTTATAATTTATATTATTATACATTATATAATTTTATAATTAATTAAATATAATGCCTGGACCACAAAACCAGTCATGAATAAATAAGCTTTCCGTTGATGTATGGTTTGTTAGGATAGGACATTTGTCCGAGATACTGTTTGAAAATCTGAAATCTGAGGCTGCAAAAAATCAAAGTATTGAGAAAATCAAATTTAAAGTTGTCCAAATGAAGTCCTCAGCCACACATATTACCAATGATAAATATATATTTAATATATTTATGGTAGGAAATTTACAAAATACCTTAATGGAACATGATTTATACTTAATATCCTATTCTAATTTTGACCCATACAATGTATTGTTGGCTATTGCTACAAATATACCCATGCAACTTGTGACTGGTTTTGTGGTCAGGTGTCACAAATAATTAAAATTATTCAATCATTTAAGTTTCTTGTTATTATAAACAGTTAAACCAGCAAAAAAATGTTTCAATATTTGTAAAAGTTAATAGCTTCTCACATTGCAGGACTGTCAACAACCCATATAACATACAGAAACTTTAAGACATAAAATAATTTATATATTTCGCAGATGGATCTTCTGTGAACAATCAAATCTGATTATAAATGGATCCAGCATTACTTAATTTTTAAAAACAAAAATTTAGTGTGAAGACTTAAAGAGAAATGGACCTAAATGTGCTAAAAACTTTAGCACAAAGAAAACTCTGATAAAAGCAAAACCACAAAGGGGAAAGTGCAGCCAATAAAAAATGCAAAGTGCAGCTTAATTCATAACACAAGAGGACAGTTGAGCTGATTGCAGCAATGCAAATAGAGAAAAACACTACAGCAATTCATGGTAAAGATGTATAACCTGAACACATTCACATAAAACACAGCCGGCAAACTCATTTGTTAATCAAAGCTTACAGTTTTCCCTTCTTTTGTTCATTCGGTTTTAAGGGAAATCTGAGAGCTGAATCAAACTGTGTGCTAGCAAGTCTGTTTTAGTCGATGTAAAAGTATTTATATCTGCACCAATAGTGTCACTAAACACAATAATGTGGTTTTTAAACAGATTTTATGCACTTGTCTTCCATTGTGATGACAAACAGATAAGCCCAAAACACATGAACAGACTGTCATATTTGTCTCTGCATTAAAAAGGGATTAATGGGAGTGGTTTGATAAAAACAATATTTTCATGATCTGAAATTATGTTCTTTGGTAAAACAGAACAAAAATATGTATGTATGAGCCTATTTTGGTACCATCTTGTTTAACTGCCTACAACCTGAACAGTTAACTTAAGCAAGCTGCTATAACCCGATAAGGTTAATGCTTGTTCAGCACAAAAGAAAAAAAGTTTTACTCTAATGAAGTGAAATGAGTAAAGCTTTGGATAGTCACAAAAGTCCTTATATGTACCATTTAGTACCAATATTTACCTTTGAGGTACTAATATGCACTCTTTAGGCAAATAAGTGTAATTTTGTATTATTAATTTTTTTCCAGGTCCAATACCCTCAAATTCAAGGACTAAATGTGGGGACACATTTCAAGTGAGAGCAAGGTTACATCGTGTTACATTGTTACAGTTCCCTTTTGAGGGAACTCGCGCTGCGTCACAGTGGTGACACTTTGGGGACGCCTCCAGGGGTAAGTGCATCTGAATGTGTATATCAAATTCAACCAATGGTGAGGCTTAACGACAAAGACAGGGTGACACGGGATCGCTATCTGAAATATTGCCATAGACGGCATTACAGGGACGCAGGAAGTATGACTAGGGCGATGCAGCGTCTCGTTCCCTTCTCAGTGAACAACAGTTACTTACGTAACCCGAGACGTTTTCATCTGTCAAACACAACTATGCAAAAAGCATTTTGGTATGAATCAACATTTGCATACAGAAGATATAAGCATTTAAAGTGAACAGCTTAGCACGTGTGCTTAAAAAGTCTAGAATTTTTATGATATTATCCTACACTACACAGAGAATAATATGGAATTTTTTCCAGAAAACTATAAAATAGATTCAAGCACTTTCAATGACCTGTATCTATGTATGTTTATTTTTAAAAACTTCCCCGGGCCTTGAATTATTTCCCCCAGATTCACAAACTTTCAAGGATTTCAAGGACCCGTGGGAACCCTGAAGGTCAAATAACCAATTTCTCTAAACAGTACCACATTTATGTACAGAGAAATATTAACAAAAAAATAATTAACACATTATTTAAAACATACAATATTTGGGCTATTACAGTTTAATGCATACAAAGCTATAAAACATCATTTCAGCTTTCTTACAAACACCCCCACACATGGCGTTTAATCGCTCCAGGGTCCACCAAGCTCTCATGTAAGGGTCGATCCACAGTGAATTCATATGGGGGTTGCATGCGTTGTCTGGAGTGTTTTCCTCCACGCTGAGGGATGGGGAGCTCCGAGTGATGAGCCGGGAGTGGGTCTGTGAAGAAATACGGATGGAGCAAAGCCTAAAGAAAGAAATATTATCAGTATCACTAGAGTCAATCCAACAGATTTTCCGTACTGCATGTTAAACGCGTGCACCTGTCTGGCGCTGATCCGCTGTTTGGATGGGTAGACGAGGAACTTCTTTAGCAGGTCCAAAGCCTGAGGCGAAGTATCGGGCACAACCTCCTCCAAAGGAATGGGTGGGTTTTCTTTAAACGTGATCTTATTGTAGTCCGGCAGTTCTGTTATTTCCTAAATGTAAAAGGTTTACAAGAGATTACAATGAGCAACAGAAACATTTGTGAAATGTGTGAAGAAAACTTACTGGCCAAACTTTCGGGTTTGGAGTTCCCAGTACTCGTAACACACAGCATAGTTGCTCGATGTCATTCTCTCCAGGGAAAAGAGGAGAATTATTCAACAGCTCCCCAAAAATGCAGCCCACCGCCCTAAAACAACCAGCAGTGACAGAAGAACAACAGCGTGTTAAGTGTGCACTACTGACACCTAGTGCATACTTGAGGCAAGTAGACAGCTCAATAGAACTTCTTATGGAGATTATACCAGAGATCAACACCTTCATCATACTTTCGTGCGCCATACAGAAGTTCTGGTGCTCTGTACCATCTAAAACATGAAATAGCAAAGATTTTATATTTATATCATCTTATTTTTCAGAGAACGACTTTAAGTTTTTTTGCAAAAGTAAATGATCACCTAGTTGCCACTTGGTGACTATACAGACGATCTCCTTCATTGGAAAAAAGCCTCGCCAGGCCGAAATCGGCGATCTTGAGGTGACCCGTCGAGCTGATAAGAAGGTTTGCAGGCTTTAGATCCTACAAAAACACATGACACAGATTTAAGCGAATCACATGACTGCTGGGAATGTCCAGTGGCATAAAAACTAGTCTTCTAGCAATTAGTTATGGATGATTAGTCCTATTTAGTATCAAATTAGGCCAATCTGTCTTTTAAAGGGGTCATATTATAAGATTTTTTTTAAAGATGTAAAATGAGTCTTTGGTGTCCCTGAAGTGCGCATGTGGGGTTTTAGCTTGAAAGACCCCACAGATAATTTATTATCGCATGTTAAAATTGCCACTTTGTAGGTGCCAGCAAAAATGTGCCGTTTTTGTGTGTCCTTTAAAATGCAAATGAGTTGATAAAATGCAAACACTGATTGCAATGATGGTGGTTTGTTGAAACTCAATTATGCTGTCAATTATTTTTCTCTCTGCACTAAATGGCAGTGCCGTGATTGGATAGTGCAGATTAAGGAATGGTATTATTGTAAATCAATTTGCTATCTACATCACAAAACAGGCGAAATCTGAATGAGCTTTTCAAATGCTTGCAGACAATGGTTTACCAAAACAAAAGTTACCAGGTTGATTTTTTACACATTTTCTAGGTTGATACAAGCACTGGGGTGCGGACCCAATTATAGCACTTAAACATGGAAAAAGTCTAATTTTCATGATATCACCCCTTTAATGTCGTCTTGAAGAGCAAATCGGATGACTAACCTGTAAGACTAGTCTCTAAGCAGTTTAAATGCAAGGTCTTACCCTGTGCATGATGGAGTTCTCATGGCAGAACGCCACTCCTTTGAGCAACATCATCATGTAACCTTTGACCTGAGATGCAGTGAGAGGACGCTGAGAGTTTCGGATGACTTCTGACAGATCTGACAACATGTACTCGAACACCAGAACAAAGCCAGTGCCGTGGGGGAAGACATCCTTTAGTTTCACCACCTGCACAGATCATATGATGGAAAGACAAAGGTATGTCCCTCCCATATCTACTGGGTTATTATTCCAGCTGTATTAAACAAAAAACGAGCATCACGCGACAGTCCCACATATTGGTTGTCTTCGATCTCTTGCAGCGCTTTAATTTCTCGTAGTGCCTGGTTAGGAATCCCATCTTCAAGCCTCCGCAAGGCCACTTTTTTCAAAGCCACTGTCTCTCCTGTCTGAGAAAAGAAACAGCTTACATCTAAAGCTAACAACATGAGCATGATAGGCCCGATGTAGTGACATGATCTTACTTCGATGTGTCTGGCTTTAAAAACAATCCCATGAGCTCCTTCCCCAATCCTGCCGAGGATGCTGTACTGATCCATACTGCTAAACAACTAGCCTGCTAGCGAGAGAAAACTGAAAAGTATTAATTTGAAACATTAGCAAGCTTTAAATGTATTTACAATACAAAATTGCGGATTAAGAAGTGGAAAAAAGCGAATCTGAGGGCTGTTTTGAAGATATAGCTGCGCTACGCTTGTCCGCATAGCGGTTGTCATGACGACAGCGATCGTTTTTCTACGGCATACGAGCGGGGACAAAAATCTTAACTGGAAGACTTTGGCCGTTTCTTCGGTGCAGGCTGCCAAGATCATCAAGCCAAATATTGTTTATTTAAGTTAACTGAGCATTACATTCGCAAGTCATAAGCATATTACAACAATTTACGATTAACTAAGTATAATAACAAACTTTATAATTGTTAATATTCTGAAATAAAACCGTCTTGATGACGTATGCAGCCTACAATTGCGACCACCGGAGGCTGCAGCCTTCGGATGGAAAATCGTAAACATCGTAAGTATTATAACATAATAGTATTATAAAAGTGTATGTATAAGTGTTATATAAAATTATGACAATATAGCATGTCCCATGTTGTATGTTCACGTAAGTTAACCCTGCTGAAAAAAACAATAAAACCAAATTCTAATGGTTTTATTGGGAATTTTATTGGTTCTAATGTAATATGGCCCAAAACACACTACAGTGTAGTGATTTTAATGGTAAAAGCTAATGGTTCCTATTGGTATTTTAATGGAAACCATTAGAATTTTCTGTACTGGTTTTATTGGTTTTTTTTCAGCAGGGTTTGTGAAATCACAATTAAAGGTTTTTATTTGCTAATGATGGTAGCATAAAGTTTTCTATAGACCCAAACGTAGACCAATTCACATTTAGAGGATAAACGCATTCAAAACGTACAATTTCTCCCGCTAATACAGATCAATGATTTATATGACGTCATTCTGCACTTCAGCTTCATCAGATTCCAGGCTGTGCTTCTTTACTTGGAAACATTTATTGTGACAAAACAAAAAAAGTAAAATAAGTTTAGTATTAAGAACATTTAAGAAGTGTGCTTCAAAATAAAACAGATGTTGTTTTGGAAAGATTTAAAGTCATGTACCTGTGAATTTGGGGACAGAGTAGTTATTTTACATCTTTTATCACGATATCTACTCAAGATTTACTTTAAAGATTTAAAAATCTGTATTAATAGAAAACCGATGGGTAGGACAGAAATGTGTGAATTGGATGTGCTTTTTAATTTTCAGATTACACTCTAAAAAATATTGGGTTGTTTTTAACCCAGGGCTGGGTTATTGTTAATCAACCATGTTGAAACAACCCATTATTTGGGTAATTTTAACCCAGAAATGTGTTCTGTCCAATAGTTACCCAGCCCTGGGTTAAAAACAACCCAATATTGAGTGTAGTATTTCAGAAAGTAAAATTATATTAATATGAAAATATCAAAAAGATAAAAACTCTTTGCAAACCAAGCTTCAACATTTTGTAAATTAAAATGATACACAAGTACTTAGGAACCAGTTCAAAACAGAAAGGCAATGAAAACATGCAATGATTTAAATTAAAAGCTACATAATTTATGTACATTTATTTTACTATCTGGCATACTATCATGTGACTAAGACTTCTTGTTCTTATGGCATTTTAAAAAAATGATTCAGGCTGAGGTAAACTAAACGCTACTAGATATTTTAAAAGGGAAAGGATCCACCTAATATCTTCCTGTCTCACAGGAAATTAAATCAAAGCATTGAACAAAGCAGCACACTTCAGTGGATAAGGATATAATGAAAGCTTCCACTTTTGTACTTAATTATTCTTAAAAAGAATTACAATTTTCTAAATCAACCCTTTATCATCAATTTCTAAAATCGCCATGCATGATACACTGTAAAACAAAATTAGTATAATTTTTAAACAAATTGGATTTGCAAGTCAATTCAACAAACTAATTTAAGTTTTGACTTGTGATAAATTGACGTAAGTTAAACACAAATGTAATTGTTTAACTTAATTTGCCAAGTTAAAGGAACAACAAAATATATTTAGGGATGCACCGATATGGATATTTTGGCCGATAACTCTTTATATTTGGGGGCCGATAAATATTCATATTATTTTCACAATGAAAAACTCCCAGACCGCGGACATCTTGTCTTTGCGTTAGACTGGCATACTCTTCTTAAGCCCGCAACATGTGTCATCTTCGTACTATGTCACAGAAAGCACGAATCAAAACTCCACATGGCCAGCAATGAGCAAGTGAAGTGGTTCAACAAACCAAAATAATCCATCATTTATCGGCCTAATTTTGCCATCAGACGGATAACCGATAAAATTAAAAATAAGCAGTTATCGGCCGATATATCGTGCATCCCTAAATATATTGATTTGAAATCAATTTTTACAGTGTACAAACAAGATTTTCACAACACTAGATGTACAGATCTTCTTGTATTTGCTGTTAAATAAGATTAAAAACAAACTATTCACTTACTGTATTGTAAAATGTTCAAATTCCAAAAGGCATTTCTTTGCTTTTTCCTGATACAAATCATCTTTAATCTCTTGCTGACAAGACCATAAGACAACAATCAGCAACACAAAACAATGAAGCAAACCATAAAGTAAATGCAGGCAACATAGGACACAAACACATCCACAGAATTCCATTACTTTTATATGTCAAGACACAAAAGCAATCATAAATGACAACATGTAAAAACATTTTGTTACAGATAATTATATAAAAAAGGCAAAGAGTTTTTTGTATTACGTCTTGCTACGTGAAAGAACTAATTTACAACCGAGTTCACGCTCCGCTAAGCCATCAATCCGTCTTGAACGTTTGTCAACAACCATTGGAGAAACAGAAAAAAAACTGTTTCGACACTCGTCAAACCTTTCATAAAACTCCATCACTACAGCATTTACACAGGCCAACATCTCCAAACATCCCAGTCGATCGGAGTAGACTCAAATTCATGTCTACCAACACATGAAACCAAGAAATAAAAGGAAGGTCAGATTGAGAAATTTAATTTACACAAACTATAAACTAGTGAAAGAATGACAAGGATTAAAATAAAAGCATCTTTTTCCTGATGAAGGCTCCAATAAATGCCAAAGAATAAAATGTATGGGGGGAAAAGAAAGAGAGAGACTTTCATCAAGCTTGTTGTGGGAAATTCTTCAAAACAAATACATACATTATACAATACACTTCCCCAAAAAAAGTTGAAATCTAATGAATATGGGATATGAAAACCGTGGCCTTTGTGACCCGGTGACATGTTCAGGAGAGGTGTGAGGTTTAAAACGTCGCTCTGAAGCACACATACACAAGAAGAGACCTTTTCTTAAAAAATAACAACAAAAATAAACCACACACAATGAACTCCTGTATCACCATTTACTATTTTTGGGATTTTCGCTCTTTATACAAGATATAGTTGACGTAATGCAAAAGTAGTATGATTTCATCTACATGGGTTGAAGTCTTTGTATCTTCAGCATTACGCTCCTCGATTCTGATCCTCACGGCAAACGTATGAACACACAGTGATGTAAAACGAAGCTACTGAACTCTCAGTGAATGAATGAATGAATAATTACAGAGTCTTTTCCCTCTCAAGCGTCACCAAGTGCTGTTCGTTTTCATTTTAATCGTTTTTAACCACAAGTCGGTTGTCGTCTGCGCTCCGTCCGTTTCTCTTGCATCGTTTCAGCACAACGTTGAAATATACAGACTTGTTCAAATAATGAAAACATCGACAAAAGAGCAAATGTTAATTTTGTTATCTATTGCTTGTATTGAAAGAAGCGTAAAAATCAAACCATATGATGGGTGGATACTAAACTGAACGCTGCCATTAGAATCTCTTTACACAAAACTGTCAGGAAAAGCAAATGCATGTGCTTTTGACTCTGAGGAAGGAACAATTATGATTCGTTTAATAAATACAGTTGGCGTCCATGGCACCATAATGTCCAGTGATGGGAGCTGATTTTCCTCGGATGGATATCCTTTTTTATCGGAACTACATCCTATTTTTGGCTCCCGTTTCCTGTTGTGGAGGATGGAATGGGGAGAGCGCGGAAGCAAGAAGGTCATTCAGCAGGAAGTGGAGATTTAGTCACGGTTCAGCTCAAAGGAGGGCGGGGTCAGGGGCCACGTCAAAGCTCTCTCACTGGTCAGATCTGGCTTTCTTTGGACCAGTGCCTTTCCTACAAAGATCAGAGTTTATGACATATTAAAACGAGATCAGACTTTAAGGAGTGAACGAAACTTTCAAAAAAACAATTTATGATGAAAGAAACTTACATATCAGGTGACGAGACTGGTCTCTTTGCTGCTGGTTTGGCTGCCGAGCCATCTTTACTGGTTTCTGCAAAACCACATCAATAAACTGGATTTAAAATTAGCCAAAGACATGACACTAGGATTGGTTGTTGCAGACTTTAAATGGGACATATTATGAAAATCGGACTTTTTCCATGTTTAAGTGCTATTATTGTGTACCCAGTGCTTCTAGTAACATAGAACATGCGAAAAAGATGAACCCAGTAACTTAGTTTTGGTAAACCATTCTCTGCAAGCATGTAAAAAAATAGGTCATTAAAATTTGCCTCCCCCTGTGATGTCATAAAGGGATATAATCTGCACTATCCAACCACTGCACTGCCATTTAGTGCAGAGATCAGCTCATTTGCATGTTAAAGGACACACCCAAAACGGCACATTTTTGCTCATACCTACAAAGTGTCAATTTTGACATGCTATAATAAATTATCTATTTGGTATTTTGAGCTAAAACTTCACATACGCACTCTGGAGACCCCAAAGATTTATTTGATCTCTTAAAAAATTCTGAAATACTCGCCTTGAAGCCACCTGACTTGCGTGGCGGGGCCATAACCCTTCTCATTACGTGCAGCAATGCGGAAGATGATGGCGGGTTTGGTGGTGTAGTCGATGTGGGCGTTGGAGAGGCTAGATGACTGGACCAGACACGATGGGTTAGGTCCACAGTACACCCGCATAAAGGCGAGCTGCGCCGGAGCAGACACTTTCGCCTCGACTGTCTGTGAGCTCTGGATGGCCAGATACACCGAGTACTCGATGATCTTCCCTGATGTGACTGAAGGAGGCTCCCAGGTCAGATGGGCACCATCAGGGCTCTGACAGCAAAGGAATAAAATATATTCGTTATTAAAAACAAATCAAAAAGTAATATTGAACACTAGCTCTGTGCAGTGACCAACCTTGCTGATTTTGATGGCACACGGTGCTCCGGGGAAGCCGGGTAAGCAGGTCTTAAACGCGGAGACCTCGGAGAACGTTCCACGGCCGCACGCATTGACGCCTGCTACACGAAACTTGTACGCTGTGCCAGGAGACAATTCGATCTTCTTCATCTTGCTGTAGTCCGGCACCGTACCAGAATCATCCTGCAAAATCATCATAAATACTTAACATTGTCCTAAGAAATAAGGTTTTCTAACAAGGAAGCAGTTTTATGACATTTCCCATATGTATTGTGAAATATATTTGTAAAAACTCCTACTGAATATCATTTCAATTAAATGCCATCACTTTAACTCATTCCCCGCCATTAACGAGTTAACTCGTCAATTAAGAGAAAACGCTTTCCTGCCAATGACAAGACTTTCTGGCAATCCATATTTCTGCTATTATCCACCAGATGGCACTCTTATCCAACTTATAAAACCAGAAGTTTAAACTCCGTGTATGTTTTGATCATCGCTCTCAATGATCTCTATCAAAAGTCCTTCACAAAAATGCAATTATCTTATCTTTTGCACAAAATCTTGTATTTTTGGAAAAAAAAACTACCTATATCTGAGAGGTGATAAAAGAGAACAAATGAAGATAGGACGAAAAAATAGTGGGTTTGTTCTCATTTGAAATATTGTATGTTTATATATTTAAAGAAGAACATTTTCTGGAAGGCATTAAACTTTTGTGAAAATAATAAATTGCCAACTTTTTTAAAATGCTGGTGAGGAAAGAGTTAAAGGGATAGTTCAACCAAAAAATGAAAAATTGTGTCATTTAGTCGCCATCAAGTTGTTCCATAAAAACGTCTTTGTTCTACTGAACACAAATAAAGATATTTTTAGAAACGTTTGTAACCAAGCAGAACTGGGGCACCATTGACTTCCATAGTAAGAAAAATAAATACTATGAAAGTCAATGGTGCCCCAGATCAAATCTTCCTTTGTGTTCAGATACACAAAGAAATTGATACATTATAAATATTTATATAAGATTGTAACATGTGGGTGAGTAAATAACAGAATGTTTATTTTTAGGTGACCTCTCCCTTTAACCAAGCTACTTTACCATGTAACCGATCTAGCATCTTTCCTGTTACTTACATCAGTAACTGCAGAATCGTCTGCCGGCACATAATAGTGCGTGACAACCATGTTTGTCACTTTGACGATTCCAACGTCAAACCACTGATTCTCTTTCTTCACCGGCGGCTTCACCACAACCGGAGGGGCATCTTGCTTCTAAAACGAAGATAGATTAACAATATTACATAACTAAACATCCCATCTCAAGTACTCATTTATAAAGATCCACTTCAGAAATCACCCCAGCTGCAGACCCGATTCCATTGGCCACCTCGGTCAAAGCTGTGGCTGCTTGCATCTTGGCAGGGCTGGCGACCACCAACGGCTGGGATGGTGCGAAAGTAATCGACGGGGCCAGAGCTAAGGTAAACAAACAATTAAACGTCTCTACAATGGAAAAGCATGAGATAACACCAAGCATCTAACAAAAAATTAAAAAACTATATATGTATAATATATTTTAGCCACAGAACTTCTATGGAGAATTTTAAGAGCAAACTCAAGTGCTTACTTTCAGCAGAAGCGCGTGGTAAAAGACGAGCCACAGTTGCTGTAACAGCGGCTGCCATCTCGTGACCGTTGCTCTCAGACGCCGGGTCGTTGAGGCTGTCTGCCGGAGCTAAACCTTCGGTGGGCAGTGCAGCCGCAGCCGCTTCGGCACTCAACTGTTGGGCCGCTGCCGCCTGCGCCTCCTGCAACTGTTGCTGCTGCTGAACGAGAGCTGCAAGTTCCTGCTGCGTCAGGACGATGGGGATGGTGGTTGGCTGCTGGTCATGTCCTGCATCTCCACCTGAGGAATAAATATCCAGACATGTGCATCAGGGTGAGAATTTAGCAATACGTATATAAAAATGTAATGCAGAAACATTTCCGTAGCATTGTTTTGTCATGTAGACCATTGCAGATGGCAAGATCACAAGTTTTTTATCATCATTCAAATTTGGCTGGGTGGTTAACAACACATTTTTCTATGGTGTGACAAACTGAAAACACATTTAATATCAGACTTTAAAAGCATTTGCGACACAAGTACTGATCCACCTGAAACTAAGCAAAATGCACTCCAGGACCTTTGTGTAACACTTGGCATGAATAGTTTTAATGTGCAAGCTTTAATAAAAGCTCAGAAGTATATATCCCTTAACTGTGCTCTTTATACGAGAGCCTGGTACACACTTACTGAGCACAGCCTGTTGAGCTGCCTGTAGTACAGCCTGGATGGCGAGGGCCTGGGCTTCTTCTGAAGCGGCTGCCTGCGCCGCAGCCTCCGCAGCTGCAGTCACAGCCAGCTCCTCTGGGGTCAGTCCGGTCACCATGAGGGTGGTTTGCTGACCTTCTGCAGACATCAGCTCCTGGGGTAGAGCGAGGGCTTCAGAGTCCTGAGGTGCGAGACTCATCGCTTCTGCGCCCTCCACACCAGCATCCATCTGCTAAAGGAAGAACATTGATTTAATTGAGCAAATCAATGTGGGCAGAAATTGTCCAGATATACTGAATTATGGCGCTTTTTTTATTGCATAGTACCCCACGGTTTAGGGTCGGGTCGCATCAGCTCGACAAAATCAAAAAGTCTATCACCAAAAGATTGCCTTCATCACCACCTCTGCCTCACACGACACCCGGGGCGTCAGTCGACGCGCTCCACTGAGCACCATTTAGGTTGCAGTTAAGTGTCGCAGATGTGCTGCCACAAATTGCAAGCCTGGAAAATACTGGTATGGTTTTCCTGATTCTCAGCCTGTGGATGTTTTGCTAAAAGGGGGTTTGGGAACTTACAAAAAGCACAGATGACAAAAAGTTTTCTCGAGACAGTGCACGCACGAAGGTAAAGCTAATCTTGCATTTAGCGATGACACTGGTAGTGACCAAGTTAATACAAAGTAAGAGTATCAAAATAAGAAGCATACAGTTTCAAATATCTCTTCGTGTACTATTTTGCACATGATTTCAAATGACATCATACAAACCAATTTGGTTGTTTTTTCCACATTTAAGGGGAAATTTTCATTACCGCAACGTGTCCATGACTGCATTTGGGTTCTTTGACATGGAAATATTTATAATTAAAAAATCTAAAAAATAAAAAGCTTCAGTGCATGTTATACTATAAACATTTACAGCAAAGAAACATGTGATATTTGGTGATCATTGATAAATGTAGAGACAATAATAAGGAATATAAATGTGTAGACCAATTTTCTCATCCTCCGCAACAATTTTCAATCATTGTTTAAACCAGTGCTTCTCAAATAGTGGGGCGGGACCCCAGGGGGGGCTCGAAGCGACATCAGGGGGGCGCGTGAGACCCCGGGGAAAATACTTTTTCAGGAAGTGATTTTTTTGCACTGTCACTTAAAGACATTACACCCCAAACACGCTGATAAGCCGCTTGAGTTTTTTATTATTATTTATTGATTATATTTAATTTAATTTTTCAGTATCAAATGGTCAAAAAATATACTGTAAATAAGGATTGATTTTTTTATTTCAGGCAAATTGATGCATTTAAAGTCTTTTCTGTTACAGACTAAAAAACAATGTTAATAAAGTTATTCTTTGTTGTAAGTTGATTGATATTTCTTTTTTTGTGTTTTCTTTAATGTTAATAAGGATACAATGTTTTGCAGATGTCTCATTTTATAGATAAATTATACTAATTCGAGTCGCGGCGGAGAGTTGGGTGGGGCGCGAAATGTTTACTTCTTCCTAGACAGAAAATAATTGAGAAGCACTGGTTTAAACCCCCATTTGTTGGAAGGGACATAATTGACTGTGACACTCAAGATGGCTACCAGGTAATCAGTTCTTATTTTTTTCTCTCCAGACAAAATTTTTAATTTTGTTTGTCATAGTACCTAGGCAACTTTTTAGTTCTCATTACCGAAACATGAGTTTGTAAATGCATATATTTAATGTAATATCATGTTGCAGTAATGATAATTTTTTTATTATGATAATCTAAAAAAAAGTAAATAATTTTATAGGAAATATGGTTTAAATACTCTAAAAATAATAGTTATAGTAAGTTCAGACCTTAATCTTATATGTGCAAAAAAAATGGCTTCAAGTTTTTTTTATTCTGATGCTGAACGCGGATTTCGTGAGAATCACCCATGCGCTTTTTCTGTCTTTTCTGTCAAACTTCATTAGAAAACCATACCCATTATATCAAAACACACGTTGATAAGCATGTTCAATCGTATGCAGCGCTTGCACAGAGCAATTGTCATATGACATCAAAGTACCGTGAGATCAGCTTGTTATGCTTTCAAATTGCTCTAGCGGCACAGTAATGTCACTCGCCAATCGTTCTGTGCAGCACCGCATAAAATTAGGAGAAACTTGGTTTCGGGGGGCACTGCATATGCATATTATAAGAATGCCTAGCATTAAAATCCTGTTCTTGTCATTGAGGGAAATCATCTTGTCTCAAATTTGACTGGTAAATAATGAAGAATTATTCACCCTCGTATTTATTGCATTGCAACAGATTGATAAGCAGATATGCTATTTATGACTGGATGTAACTTTTGATACTTTGCAGTTAAGGTGGCTCTCCTATTGACTCTGACTTATCAGTGTGGCTCTCATAAAAAAAAAACACTGTCTCAGACCAATCAGTGATCTACAGTGTTTTCACATTTTAGTATCAGCTCAGATCGCTTGGAACCTCAACAAAGGAGGTACTACAAAAAGTATCGGGTACTACGTACCCAGTGGAAAAAAACAAAAGTGAGCTGACCCGACCCGACCCAACCCAACCCGTGGGGTACTTTGCAATGGAAAAGCACCATTAGACCATTTTGATGTAAGAAACATCAACTCATCTTAACATATTATTTCAACATACCTCAGCCTGGTCTCCTTGACCTGGTTGCGCTTCCATGGCGACATGAACCTGTAGCACGGTGCCCTCATCAGCCGCTGCACCTTCGTCTATGGCAACCACCCTAATGGCTGTTTCTTCACCCAGTTCTCCCTGGCACTCTGTCTGCATTGGCTCCTGTTCGGCTGCTACAGCCTCAGCACTTGTCTGCTCCATGGCCTCTGCCTCACCTGGAACCTCGGGAACCTCAGCCACAACTGCTGAACCGGCCATGGATGAGATCTCCTGCAGGAGACATGACAAAACAATCAGGAACAGAACACGAAATATCTTTGATTAATTTTTTTTGTCAATGGATTCATACCGGTACTGCTGGTCCTGGAGTGGGCGTGGCCTGCGTCACTGTGGTGATGGCCCTGCTTTGTGTTGCAGGATTGACTGGTTCTGTAGAGGATGTGGGTTCTGAACTGGTTCCACTGTCAACCTGTCCCTCACCACCCTGTTCAGCTGAAAGACAAACACAAATGTGGGTGTTTATTAGGGATGCACTAATATTTATGATGTATTTATATAGTGCATGATGTACACACCCGCTCCATCTCCAGTTTCTAAGCTGCTGGTAGCCGTAGTGGCTGTATTTGTAGTCCCCGTCTCATGGGTTTCACAGGGCGGATTGGAGCACACTCTTTGCACGGTGCCATTCTCATCGGCACCGATAGAAGATGAGGATTGAGTCGGCGTGTTGGTAGTGCCCGTCTCGTGGGTTTCACAGGGTGGATTGGAGCACACCCTTTGCACAGTGCCATTTTGTCCAGCGCCCATAGTAGATGAGGATTGGGTGGGCGTATTGGTAGTGCCAGTCTCGTGGGTTTCACAGGGTGGATTGGAGCACACCCTTTGCACAGTGCCATTTTGTCCAGCGCCCATAGTAGATGAGGATTGGGTGGGCGTATTGGTAGTGCCCGTCTCGTGGGTTTCACAGGGTGGATTGGAGCACACCCTTTGCACAGTGTCATTTCGTCCAGTGCCCATAGTAGATGAGGATTGGGTGGGCGTGTTGGTAGTGCCAGTCTCGTGGGTTTCACAGGGTGGATTGGAGCACACCGTTTGCACAGTGCCATCTTGTCCAGCACCACTTGGAGATGAAGCTTGGGTCGGCGTGTTGGTAGTGCCCGTCTCGTGGGTCTCACAGGGCGGATTGGAGCACACCTTTTGCACCACATTGGCCTCCCCACTGCCCATAGTAGAGGTTGATTGTGTAGCAGTATTGGTTGTGCCCGTTTCATGCGTCTCAGAAGGTGGTTCTGAACAGATCGGTTTAACACTTTCTACATCAGATGAAGCATCTGGGGTGCTGGTCTCAAGCGTCTCACAGGAAGGGCTGGTAGAGAGAGGCATAACCGTGGAAGAAATTGCAGCTTGGCTCTTGCTGGAGCTCTGAACTGTTCCTGTCTGATCAGAACCCATATTTGAACGGGCAGTGGTGGAGGTGTTGGTGGTCCCCGTGCGGGCATTCTCAGGACGCACGGAGCCAGATGCAGAACTGTTCTCTGCGGCGGATTCAGCTGGGTCCGTACCAGAAGCTGTGGACTCACCTGACGTAGAAGCCCCTGGTTTGCTGTCAACTGTGCCCATTTCTGTAGAGCCCATATTGCAGCTGGCAGTGGTGGCCGTGTTGGTAGTGCCCGTGTCATGGGTCTCTGAAGGTGGGTTGGTGCACACCTGCTGTACAGCACCCATGTTGGCCGAGGCGGTCGTGGCTGTGTTGGTAGTGCCCGTTACGTGCGTTTCGCACGGAGGGTTGGAACAAATCTTGGCAGCAGCAGTCGTAGCAGTGTTGGTCGTTCCGGTCTCATGGGTCTCACACGGTGGGTTAGAGCAGACCAAAGTCACGGTAGCAGTACCATCGCCAGCATCTGCACCAGTGTTGGAGGGCTGGTCGGAGGTGGGTGATGCCAGGATGGAAACAGGAAGGTCCGGTGCGGGCTGGGCCTCAGCACCACTTGGTGTTGTGATCAAAGTAACTGTAGTAGGCTGTGGAGCAGACTATGAGAAAAGAAACATGTCATATGTATATTAGTGTGTAAAATTTATAGTAAAACTGTTGAATTTGATCCGATGTCTTACTTGTATTGTGGCGGTGGTGAGGCTGGTCTGTGCAGCAGGTACAGTGATAGCTGCAGGAACTTGGTTGGACAGCGTAGCAATGGTGGAAAGGGTGGTGGCAGGAGTTGCAAGGCTGGCGTTGGCACCCACCACGCTGGAGGATGCGGTGTTGGTCACTGTACCCAGAGTTGTCATACCTGAATTTAAAAAGGGTCATGAATAATAAGGTACTAATATTGAAAGGGATCTCTTCTGTAAGTCATAAAAAACAAAGGGAGAAAAGAGAAACACAGGCAAGAGTCTTTGAATATTCATACCCGTGGTGCCCTTGACGACAAGTGTCGTAACAGTTGGTTTCCCAGCTGACACAGTGCCCGGTGAAACTAGCCGCACTCCACCCATGGGAACTGTGCGCAGGATGGTGCCTGGTTGCCCCGGTGCCCCCTTCAAGACCACCTGAGCACAAACAAAACATTTGAAAATTACTTATTGACCACCACAATAATAAAAACCAGAAGAAGAGCTGATAAACTAACAAACAATTACTTTATTAATCTGTTTCAAATTCAGGAGTCAATGTTTCAGATTTGGATAAGTGTATAAACTACTAACATGTGATTGGTGTTAAACAGCGCTCACCTGCGTGACCCCCTGTTGTCCTGTACCCGTCAGCTTAGGCATAGCGGTTATGATTTTGCCTGGTGTGCCCGTGCCAGGAGTGACCATCTTGGTTGTGATAATCGTGATGGGAGACTTGATGCCACCACTGCTGGTCACACCTAAGAATGAGACAGGAAGTCTTGTAAGATCTCTTGTAAGATGCATTTCCATAAATGCATGAAGTCAATTCACATCTCTGTGAAACATTTCTGTAACAAATGAAATGAGCAGAAAACAGACCTGTTGCCCCTTGCTGAAGGGCAGACATGGGAATGGTTTTAATATAGGTTGTGCCTGGTTTGTTGGCTGTGTTCGGAGAGACGCTGCTGATGCCCAGGATAGTTGGCTTGGTGCCGGTTCCCCCTGCCTGGGATGTTGTAATGATGGTTGTGGGCTTGCCATCTGCAGATGTCACCAGCTTCAGAATGGTACCAGCGGGCAGAGGAGTCTTTGTCTAAGAGAGATATACAAACAAGAACAAGATCATTAAAGAACTAGAAATTCAAACTATGCCCATTACCAAGTACATATGCTTTAAATTGCCCCTTAAAGTGGAGCACAGCTGACCTGTATTAGAGTGACAGGACTGTTTCCAGCCTGCCCAGTCACAGAAGAGGTTTGTACTGGTTTGGTCTGAACCACAGACATCATCTTCCCAAGGCTGGAGAGCTAGAAACAATAAAGGGTTAAATGAAATGTTTAGTTTTGTGTTTACCCAAACCACTTTTGAATCTCATCAGAGACATTAAAGTTTAGATTGTTCCTCTTACCAAAGTGCCACCACTACCCATAGTGATTGGGCTTTTAACCAGGGTTATGGTTTTGGTGACTCCTCCAACCATAGTGGTGACAACCTGGGCCTGCTGAGCCACAGTCACTGTGCCAGATTTGTGTACGGTGATGATGGGCCGAGTAGGGGTGTTGGGCGTAGAGATAGCTGAAGTGCCAACCTGGGCTGCTGCTGTTTTTAGCATCCTGGTAGCAGGGTTGGTAACCTGGAAAACAGAACGAGACACATCAGTCAAATAAAGCATCGGCACGGAAAAAGCAAGCGGTTAATTTAATTAATTCAAATTGTATTTAGTTGAATGACACACAGTTGGAAGCTAGATAAGTAAAGTCCCAATGCAATACTTATTTATCAGGGTCAATAAAATGTATTTGGCCCTATTCATGATTATACTACCTAATTAGCAGGGATGGGCATTTCGGGTCCTGAAGGGTCACTGTCCTGCAATCCTCCAGCCTTTGATAAGATTTTTTTAGGTGTGTTTAATTAGGGTGGGGGCTAAACTTTGCATGAGAGTGGCCCTCCAGGACCAGGAATGCCCACCACTGCAATATATTAATAAGCCTGAACAACCCAGTTAGCTAATAACCTCACTAACCATAACAGGCGAAGCTACTTTGACAGTAGCCGGCAAAGTTGTGGATCCTGGAGTCACAGCAACAGTTTTCATAATGGTGGCTCCTGCTGGAACATTTAGCACAGTGGTTCCGGAAGAGGGCGGGATCTTCTGCGTGGCAGCTGCCGCTGCAGCCAAAGCAGCCATGCCACTCATCTGAGGGCTGCTGCCAATTGGCTAGAGGTCAAAACGGAGAAAGTGTTTATAAAAAAAAACAGGTTTGACATTAAAATAAAAAATAAGACTGATACATACTGTTCCCTGGGTGCTCTGTGCTGGGACAACCATGCGAACTCCAGCAGGAAGTGATGTAACTGTGACTGGGGATTTGGCCCCTGGGGTTGCCTGACGCACAGTAACCAGTGAAGCCCCAGTTGTTGAATGAGGTGCTGCCACTTTAAGAATAGCTGTGAATGAAGAAAACATCATAATTATGAATGAATTCATATCCAACATCTATCTAAAGAAGTTATGGTTCTAAAGTTTTGTTATTTTATTATAAGACGGAGTGAACAAATAGCACAATGTGGCAACCACACAGTTTAAATACAAAAACATAAGATCAGCACGGCAAGGCATTGATGTACCTGGTCCACGAGGTGAAGCTGCTAGCGGGCTGCCTGGAATGGAGGTGGTGGGTGAAGGACTTTGTGGCACCAGCGTGACCCCAGACAGGGGCATGCTTTGAGCTGCAGGCGCAGCAGCTGCGGGCACAGGACTCTTGGGCGAGTTGACGGGTAGAGAAGGGGTGACAGTCGGAGAAGTGGCAGCGGTCGCAGCAGGGATGTCATATTTTTGCAGCTGTAGCAGGTACGTGTCAGCAGTGGGCACTGCCCCCCAGCTCACCTCAAGAGAGTTTGTGTTGGCACGGACCAACTGGACTCGTGACGGTGGCAGAGGGCGATCTGATGGGAAAAAATCATGCATTGTGAATCTTAACTGACAAACGATTATGTAACAAAGCCTTTTTGCATTAAGATATCCTCAGCTCACCTGTCTCCAGATACCACAGATCCTTGCAGCAAACTTGGTTGTTCCAGGCTTTTCGGTAGCCATCCCTGCCACTCCAGACGTATAGCCTGTTGTTAATAGCTACAGAACAGTGTCCAGCTCTCGCTCTTGGGATATTATCCTCTAATGTGTCCATCAAGATAGTTTCCCAACACATTGTGTCTGACAGGAAAAAAAGTAAAATACTATTAATGACAAATTGTTCGAAAACCCAGAGAGTTGCCAATAGAGGAAGCATTTTATGCCAACAAAGGAGACCTTAAGGGTCAGTAGGCAACTTCGGATACCACATTTCCAACATTCTAAGATTTTAAATATCCTTTACAAAGAATGCAATCCCAGAATACATTGTGACATCAACTAAGACAATGCATTTAAGTCGAAGCGTTGACAATTCATGTTTAAAATCTGAAATGTCCAAACAGAGATACCTACCTAGATTTAAGCATGCCAATGTGTTAGTGCATTTCCATTCCTTCTCATGTGTTGCCACTTTGACATCATCCATAACAAGAGGAACCCATCCACCAAACACAAACATCCTATAAAAGTGACATAAAAATGAGTTAAAGCACACCAACTGGACCATAATTTGAGGTCAAGATAAGCATTTAACTTCAACTTTTATATTCTTAAATTAAATTGATCATGCGTATCTGAACAGACTCACTTGTTGGTTATAGTGGTGGCAGAATGGAGACTCCGGGGCAGAGGAGCTGTACCACTTATAGTCGGTTTGTTCCAGGTCAAAGTATCTGGACACCAGAGCAGGAAGTTCACATGAGCTACATACAACTAAACAAAAAACCTTTTTTGAATCAGTAATCACTCTCACCTATGTCTAAAGTCCAGAGGTCTCCAAGACGGCATCCACTCATACCACCGTAGATGATGAGGCGAGATTTCTTGGACGTTTTCTCTGTGTAGACAACGGCAGTGTGGCTCTCACGCGGAGGCGGCAGGACACCGTATGTAATGGGGATGTCCCAGCCTGCTATGTTTGACCCTGGGCGCAGCTCCAGTGTGTACAAGTCATTTAGGTATCTTGGAATAAAATTAGAAAATAACTTAAAAGGTCTAATTTTGAGCAGCTGACTCAAAAAGGTGTAAAATGTGATTCTGTATCTTGGAATATTGTTTTTGGGATCCTCACTGTCATTAGCCAGTCCACCAAACAAATAACATTTGTTTCCAACAAGAGAAAAACTGTGACCCAGACGGGGACATGGTGGCGGTCCATTTTTAGGAGCTTTGGGCTTTAACCGTTTCCACTCCCATCTACTTGCCTGTTTAAAACAGTTTAAGTCACTCAAGTTGTAATGTAATAAAACACAAAAATGACTTACTACTACAGCAACTGTATGACTGTCAAAAGACCAGAGCTAATGCAAGATCAAGATTAGGGCTGCACAATATATTTCATGCGCATCTCATCAGTAATGCCGGTTCCTTGATTGTATTTACAGGGTTCCCACACCTTAGTTTACTTTGAATTCAAGGACCTTTCAAGGACTTTCCAGGTCCAAATAACCTCAAATTCAAGGACTAAATGTGGGGACACATTTCAAGTGAGAGCAAGGTTACATCGTGTTACCTTTTATGATAGATTGTTAAAGTTCACTTTTGAGGGAACTCGCGCTGCGTCACTGCGGTGACACTTTGGGGACTTCTCGAATGGTAAGTGCGTCTTAATGTGTACATCAATTTCAACCAATGGTGAGGCTTAACGACAAAGACAGGGTAACGCCAGAGCCAGGAAGTATATCGCTATCTGAAATATTGCCAAAGACAGCGTTACAGGGATGCAGGAAGTATGGCAATGGAGACGCAGCGCCTCGTTCCCTTCTCAGAGAACAACAGTTACATACGTAACACGAGATGTTTTCATGCGTCAAACACAACTATGCAAAAAAGCATTTTTGTATAAATCAACAGTTTAGCATGTGTGCTTAAAACGTCTAGCATTTTTACATTATCCTACACTACACAGGAAATAATATGGATTTTTTTTTCAGAAAACTTCTTGCCTAAAATAGATTCAAGCACTTTCAATGACCTGTATCTATGTATATATATTTTCAAAAACTTCCCAGGGCCTTGAATTTTTTTACCCAAATTCACAAACTTTCAAGGATTTCAAGGACCAGTGGCAACCCTGTATTTACTACACAGAGCCATAGTCCCCTGACAAACTGGGCAATATCGCATTCATAATAGCGGACAAATCCCCTGTGATAATGAATGTGATACTCACTTTTAGTGAACTACAGCTTTGTGTAGTAAATGCCTCTCTGAAAGCACATCATGGCGATTTACAACTAATTAAGAAAACGGCTTTACTGACTAGATGTGCATGGCATTAAAGGATTAGTCAATTTTCTTAAAAATAAATATCCAGATAATTTACTCACCACCACGTCATCCAAAATGTTGATGTCTTTCTTTGTTCGAAGTGCATATTTTTTATTTTTCTTGTAAAAAAAATGACAATCGTTTGAGATCGTTTAGAGTCCTTTGAAACTGCTATTTTAAACTGCATTAAAACTGTTACGTGTTGGGGTCCATTAAAATTAGAAAAATCCTGGAATGTTTTCTCAAAAAACAATTTGTTCTCGACTGAACAAAGAAAGACATCAACATTTTGGATGACATGGTGGAGAGTAAATCATCTGGATTTTTTTTTTTAAGACAATTGACTAATCCTTTAAAAATCACATGCACTTTATTGTGCAACCCTAATTGAATGAGATTGTGTCAGATATATAACATTGTAACCTAAAATGTTGCTTATCGTGATACGCTTACCTGTAGTTCATAAAGGTCGTTGCTGTACTTTCCATACTCGACCATACCCCCGAATACCAGAAGTCTGGTGCCATCGCAAACGAACCCATAAGCGGCACATCCAGGAGGAATGTCACCCCGGACAGCAGGAATAAACCACTGATTGGTGGCTGTTGAGAAACACATAACATTGCAACAACGCAGTTTTGAGTAATGTTGTTTATTGACTGGTGTGTTGCATTGAATTGTCCTTCATATTCTTGCAATTTTGCTGATGCATGTTACACAAACGTAAAACACCACAGAAAAAACTTGACTATTGCAAAAGTCAATACCAGGCTTAGTTGCATTAACTTGCTCAAAGTAACAATCAAAACATTGTTAAAATATATATTTAACTTGCTATATTGCACAGATGTTTTAGTGCATAACACACAACATCTTTCCTTGGATGCACCCTTGCCCCATTAGATTTTCCATGACATGCACATATTATGACATATTTAGTGTTATTTCTCTGCGGACTTATAAAACAGTAATGCACTCTCTTTCATTCATACTTTTAACTCATTTGACACTATTTACTTGGCAATGCGGGAAACACTGTGGGCGTGGCCTGTGTGTTTTGATGACGTACCAGGCGTTCCTTTAACCCGCCATTTCTCTTTGCATTTTTCTGGCGAATCAGTTCTGCACCTTGGCTAACTGAAGACGGCTAGTGCTATAGCGTTAGCTCGCTAGCTGACACCTAAACTTACACTTAGCCCTCTGATGGTTACACACAAACATCTGAACACAACACAGAGCTGTACCAAACACATGCAATCATAATATGATATCTAGCAAATAACGCATTACTGAAATCGCACTGTAATATGAAGGCAAACATTATATATCTGAAAGCACGAGCCTTAACCTCACAACTAAATAATAATATAGTTTCGTGCACAGTCCTTTAGGCTAGTTAGCCCATGTAGCTGATCACTTATGCAGATTATCTTTTTCACAGTGGCTAGCCGCTAGCGGCTTAGCAAGCTAATGCAGCCGGGCTAACATTGTAATCATTTAGTCCAGAAATAAATTTACAAAAAATAAAATAAGATATGCAGAACTATCTGTGCAACACAAAAGTGTAGTACGGATTGCGTTTTGGTTATAAAAAACAAAACAGGTGAGGGAGATTAAATGTGACCACCGTAGCAGGAGGCTACAAAACAACGAGCTGCAGGCTACACAAAATAATACATTCCAGAAATAATGGTCATGCATGCAAGTTAACCTCTTCATTTGCAAATAACATATAAACTAATCACCTGTGTTATAGACGTGCAGCTCATCCACAATCCCTTCATTCCCTCCGCCGAATACCACCATCAATTCTTTAATGGCCACAGCTCGATGTCCGTGTCTCGGGCGAGGAACCGGGCCGGACCAGCCCAGAACTCTCTTCCAGCGCGGCTGCAGAACCGCAGGTCCAGAGGCCTTGGTGCCTGAAGAAGCCATGTCTACTTCTCTAGCGAGACAGAAATCCCATGCAAAGCCCTGGTTTTAGTGTGGATGGAAACAGCATTCGTGTGTCAACAGCTATGTGCTATTGTTTTAGCGCTAACAGGATTAGCGCGCTACGTAGCTTCGCGTGAGCTAAATAGGTCACAGAAATGTGCTGGATTACCACACAGTTTCCGAAAAATACACTCGCCAGCGTGATATAAATGTATGCTAATATTGAATGTTGTGTGTTTCCTATCCTCAAATGTCAATAATATATCGCAAACAGCGAGTGTTAGCCGGTTAGCTCAAATCTGCGCGAACCGCCATTTTAGCGGCAAAAGACGCTTTCTCAGTCGCGAGCAAATAACCAAAATACCGGTAGCCCAACAAACAGTCGTTCAATAAGAAATAAAGGGAAAACTCCAAAATCCACAACATCTCAAGCAGGCCTCTCGTGCCATATCAAGGATGAAATCGTTTCTTTGTGTTAAATCGGAGAAAAAGTAATGCACAACGAATATGTGAATGCCGCCATCTTGTCGAGGCTAGCTGCTGCATGAGCGCTGTTAGCGGCTAAGCTAACTCGTACAAGCTAACGAATGAAAATGGGCGGTGAACCAAACAAAATATCGGCTTTCGTTAGATCATAACATAATGTATTTTTTAAATTGCACGGATTTAGTTTTGGTTTGTTTAATAGGTAACATAAATTACATTTTAAGTGTGTATTAAAACAAAATGCGAGATTTTTTTTTTTTTTTATATAACGTTATATGACTTGTGTGTTCAGAGTTGATGTGGATTTTTCATGCTTCTCTTGTCTGGGTGCCGCCATCTTGATAAACAAACCAAACAATCCACCCCTCTTGCAAAAACCGTAGTGATTTTCCAATGACCCAAATGTGTGTCATTATAAATAATAAACAGTATAAACAATTGGCCCTTAATCGTATGTAGTCACACTTTACATCTTAAACTTTAACCACAAAATAAAGCTTGATGAGACTAAAACACAACTTACGTTGGCTACTAGTTATTAGCATGCTAGCTCAAATGTTCAATGAAATACACTAAGTTAGCCAGTTAGCTTCAACACAAAATAGCTCATTAAACGCTGTCAATTCTACATATTCATTCGGTATAACAGAGAAGATGTTACATGTTTCATTTTACTGTTTTATTTACTGTTAGAATTGCAAGTGGCATTTTATTCGAGTTGTACAGTTCAACTCCAGTTATTTTGTTGTCCCTGGCTACGCGCTTAGCTTCCCTCAAAAAATGGCGGATGTACCGTTAGCCGCCACAGAAAGCTGAAAAATAATAGGACTCTCTCATTCCCTAGTACAAAATACTTACTCGTTCCGATTTGTTAATTTACTATAAAAATCTCGAGGGAGGACTCAGAAAACGAATTCAACCCTGGGTACACCTTTCACCGTAGATTTTGCTAACTCTACATCTTTTCATGCCGCCCAGGAAGCCGCCATCTTCTTGACAAGCCCTCAAAAATTAAACACTGGAGCGGTTCAGCCTCCGTAGCACTGCGCTGCTACTGAATGTGCATCACTTCACATTCATTACTATTGCCCAAAAATCTTTAGTTATAATAATCGTTATAATACTCACTAGCACTACACTTACTTTAAAAATCTAATATGATGTCCATTCAACCTTTAGATGTTTTTAAAACTATACTTAACGCAAAATATCATCTTCAGTAGGCCTACATTTTCATGCTATTTTTTTAACTAGCTATTTTTATTATATGATTTATTTTCGATAACTATAACTGCTATTTATAACTGCTTTATTTTTTTATTATGTGTTTTTGTTTTTATTAGTTCATCATGATAACTTTGATCTTCTACGTTTTTATTGTTAATAAAAATTCTCTAAGACTATAATAATATATTATTGTCTATAATATAAGACTAAAATAATTATTGTCAAAGCATAAAGTGTAGCTATATTCAATTAATATACAAAACTTAAGTATTTAAAAAAATAACCAAATTATTGTATTATTAAATATAAAATAAATAATATAGTATATTAAATCACTGCTACTGAAAACAATGCAATGTGTTATTATATTTTCCCCATTATTTACAAGTGATTGTATGCAATAATGTTATTGTAAGAAACTGAATTGTTAATTTTGTTTACAGAATAAACTGAAATAAACAAAAATTACATTTGGCATAGTTTGTGCATTCGGCATAATTTACAATGCAACCCATGACCTTTGTGCCCATTAAACACATTGCTATAATTGAGCTTCAGAAAAACTATTTAAATGAACTTAAACTCAAAACAAAAATTAGGGACAATATAAAAACTAAGAAGAGACACGTTAATTCTTTCTCCACCAAAAAAACTGCAGCCAGCCCCAGCATTTTTTTTCTTGATTTTCACAAAAGTTTAATGCCTTCCAGAAAATTTTCTTCTTTAAATATGTAACATACAATATATAAAATCAAAGAACAGACCCTCTGCTTTCAAACAAAAACCGAAAAAAAAACAGCTTCATCCTATTTTCTCTCAAATATGGGTAGGTTTCTTCAAAAATACAAAATTTTTAGCAAAAAGCTGAAATAATTGCATTTTTGTAAATGACTTTTGTTAGAAATCAGATTCAGAACAATGATCAAAACATACACAGAGTTTTTACTGTATTTGAATCAGTAGTAGCTTCAGTGTTTTATAAGCTGGGTAAGAGCGCCACCTAGTGGATAATAGCGGAAATATGGATTGCCGTAAAAACTCGTCAGGGAAGCGTCATTGGCAGGGAAGCTTTTCTCGGGCTGCATAATGATTAATCGCGACTAATCGTTTGCAGAATAAAAGTTTCTGTCCACACCATATACGTGTGTGTACTGTGTACAATAATTATGTATATATAAATACACACATTTATGTATAACTTTAAGAAAAATATATATTTATATGTAAGGTATTTATATTTATATATAATATTAATTATATATAAAGATAAAACTGTATATACACATGTAAATATTTCTTAAATATATACATGCATGTGTGTGTATTTATATATACATAACCACTATACACAGTACACACACCCATACAATGCAAACAAAAACCCCCATTCTGCAACGATTAGTCGAGTTAAGTTATGGGTTTTAAGTAGTAATGGGGCAAATGTAAAATGAGGCAAATCACTTTGGTATTGTCATTTTATCTAATCAATTTATATTTTCAAATGTTACTCATAAAAAGTTCCAAATTCCAAAAGATTTATATAACTAAGTCTCATTAAAATTGGTTGGACATTAAGGTTACATTCTAATTTTATATTCTCACAGACAGGTGCTTTAGTCATATTCCATACACATTTTTTTTACTTTAAAAGCAAACTTTCATAATTGAAAACTCTGAAAACAAAGCCAAAAAAAAAAACCGTCAGAGATCAGATCGCCAAAATAACAGGCGTATAATAATAAATGATGGACTATCTCTGACCAGTCAGTCGAGATTTACAAGTACACAACTTTCGTTTACTATACTGTACCACTTCAAAATCATTTGCTATTACTAAGTAACATAATTCTGCAGCATTGTTATATTGAGGTATTTAAAAAGGAATGTTTCTCTTGTTTCAATAGACAAAAAGTACCATAAAGAAATGTCAAGTATAGGTAAACATTTAAAAAGCTATTAACATATTTGTGGGTTTTATTAAACTTATACTGCAGTAGGGGTCTGTAGGCTGGTGTCAGACGTCTCGCTTGCAAATTCATCACTCTCCTCAGGCTCTCTTGTTTGAGTATTCATCCCTCGGTCTAAAAAAATAATAAAAAGTTTTAAGTATACTATATATTTTCTCTCTGAATTCACACAGTGGACATACAACTTCCAAAATAAAAGTGACTAAAATATATAAAATGTATATAAAAATAGGTATCAAAATATTAAGGAACTTTAATAATGTAACTTGCATTTGTTTTACATTTAACATTTTTGAAATATCTACAAGCATCACTACCACCAAACTCTTCAGAAAAACAGCTTCATGTGTTAGATGCTATAGTTTGAATGATGTGTTAAGCTTTTTATAATCTTTTGTTTATGTAAAGAATGTTGTTATAAAGTGCTTTCTACACGAGACATGTTTTTCGTGTGCATGTTCGTGTTTTGAAAATGTTGTAGTTTTTTGTAATACATATATATCATCACAGATGATGCACACTTCAAAAGACACATCTAAGAAATGTGCCATAAAAAAATAAATATAAAAATTTCCTAGATATTTGTGTGTTTTTGCTTATTGGGGTGGTTTCCCAGAAAGGGATTATCTTAAGATAGAACTAGGCCTTAATTTAATTAGTAAAATATTGTTTTATAAATATAGTAAAATATAGTAACTAGTTTTAACAAAAGTCTAAAAACATTACTTGCATTTAAGGCAAAACAAAGGGCACTGATGTATTCTAAGATATGTGCAATTTGTTTTCAGTTTGGACAGCTATTACATTTATTTTAGTCTAGGACTAGTCTAATCCCTGTCCAGGAAACCACCCCATATAGTTTACCTTACAAATAATAATATTCAACATTGCTCAGATAAAATATAATAAAATAACTGCTGGTTCAATTAATGTAATATATTTAAAATGTAAATACATAATTTATTAATATGGAATTATTTGATCAAATATCTCATTACCATTACACAATAATGGTGCCAATATTAGATTTTAACATACTCTTTTGTTTTAGTACTTAAAGGAATAGTCTCCTCATTTTCAATATTAAAATATGTTATTACCTTAACTAAGAATTGTTGATACATCGCTCTATCATCTGTGTGCGTGCACGTAAGCGCTGGAGCGCGCTTTGCGACGCTTCGATAGCATTTAGCTTAGCCCCATTCATTCAATGGTACCAATCAGAGATAAAGTTGGAAGTGGCCGAACACATCGGCGTTTTTCCTATTTGGGACGAGTGGTTGTGCGAGCAAGATTGGTGGTACGGAATGGGACGTGGCGCTTTTCTGGGTGGATTTGGAAGAGGAACTATATTTTGTGGCATAGTGGAACTTATGGGAGTACTTCGACTCGGCGCAGTAACACCAACCCAACCACCCTCCCTCTCCCATTATGAGAGGGAGAAGGGGAGCGGACTTTTCAGGCGAGTCAAAGTACTCACAAAAGTGCTATTACGCCATAAAATATAGTTCCTCTTTTAAATCCACTTAGAAAAGCGCTACGTTTTATTTTGTACCACCAAACTTGCTCGTATAACTACTCGTCTTAAATAGGAAAAACGTTGATGTGTTTGGTCACTTCTAACTTTATCTCTAAATGGTACCATTGAATGAATGGGGCTAAGCTAAATGCTATCGAAGCGTCGCAGCGCGCTCCAGCGCTTACGTGCACGCACACAGATGATAGAGGGATGTATCAACAATTCTTAGTTAAGGTAATAACATATTTTAATATTGAAAATGAGGAGACTATTCCTTTAAATTTCACACACCTTTAATTTAAAAAAAGTAACTTTCCATCATTCTTTTTTTTAAAAACTGCAAATTTGTGTTCTTTTCATTTTAATTGCTTAACAAGCATAAGCATATGTCACTACAAAGCGTTTTTTGTCACCAAATTAAATTCTACTCAACCACGGTGAATTTTCACACATACATAATGAGTCACCTGATGACAGGAGATCAGAAGTCAAAATCCTTCCCTCTTCATACATCTCCATTTTCTGGACCAACCTCTGCCTCACAGAGTTAACAACAACTGTGAAGATTCAACCAGAGGAAAAACAAAGAGTCAGACATTCAGCAAACAGCCTAATCTGAAGTACAGTTTTTGTAACACTGACCGTATTTCTTGTTTTCATTTGATAAATATCCCATTACCTTCATTTGGACTGGACTGTGATGGGTCACTGACTAAAGATCCACTTGATTTAGTGCTCTGATTATCACAGGCCCCACACGACAAAGGCTGAGATCTGCTACTGGTGTTTGTAAAGTAGTGAGAAAAGCCTTGACTCTCATCCGATTCACACGGTATTCCGGAGGACTGTGAAGCCCAGGATTCAGCATTCCACCCGGACTCGTCTGACTGAGGCGCTGTAGACTTTAAAGTAGGAAAGATGGGCTTATGAAGGCAGGGGTAAGTGTCCTCCTGAGGGCAGAGTTTTGAAAACTGCTGGGCCAGAGAGTCCAGTGAACTGTTCTCAGAACGCAGAGGCTCTGGGGTGGAAAGATCAGATGATACTGGAAATATTTTCACCGTAGTTGATCTGCCACAAGTCGTCAACTCCGAATTTAAGTCAAGGAGTTCTTTAAATACCTGTAACACAAAAACAAATTGGCAGAAGTTAAAGGTGCGCAGTCATTTTTTAATAATTAAAAAGTAAATACATAATCAACATCAGATAGTATCTTAATAAAAAAGCAATAAGCCAGAAATCTGTGGTTTACAAGTTTAAAGCTTTTTTTTAGAAAACTGTTATTCTATACCTGGCAAGGTTTAAAAAAACTTGATCCTGAATAAACAATGCATACTGTACAATTACTACAATGAAATGTCATTGTCATGATATAAAAAAAAGATCATAAATTTTTTATCCTTATGAATTCATAAAGGTGAAAAAAATTATGAATTTTAAGAAACCGACTAAAAGCACAAACCTGACTTCATTCTTTATTAAATAAAAGATTATAACCAATACATTGGGTGTTTCGTCCATTTATTATCATTTTAAAAGGTACACTCCACTTGCTGTGAAAAGAGGCTCATTTTCCAGCCCCCCTATATGCTGCGTTTACACCAGTCGCGGTAGAGGCGTGAAGCGCGAGTGATTTCAATGTTAAGTCAACGTAAAGACGCGCGTCTGGAGGTCTCCGTCTCGTTCGCGCGAATGGCGCGAATTGAGCGCCTGGCGCGGTATGCGCGAATGGTGCTTTTTGTGCATTTTACGCGAATTGCCGGCTCACGCCCGTGTTCAAAAATTTGGAGCGATACGACACAAGTTCTTATTTCTATAGAGACAGGAATAAAAAGAACCTCGCTTGGAAGAGTGTCAGTGAGGACATCAGGCAACCTGGTAAGTTGTTAATACACATTTCACTTTTGAGTCACGTGAGGTTTATAGACCCGCGCCATTTATTTTTCCCCTATAGTAAGGTAACCAAATATAAACCGGTAACTCTCTCAATAAATGCACAATCAACATCAGTCATCTTGCAAACATACAACCGCTTAGCACTTGCCCGTCCCACAAGAAGCGGATTTTGCCTCTGATGCGCATCAAATGCTTGCTTTTTCCGCGCGTCTACTTTGCTCTACACGCGCGAATGCATTCCAACGGTTCAAGCGGCAAACTAGGCGCGGTAGACGCGATTTTGACGCCTGAAACGCAGTTGGTGTAAACGCAGCATTTGATTTTTACCGTTTTGAAATCCATTCAGCTAAATTCTGGGTCTGGCGTTACCACTTTTAGCATAGCTTAGCATAATCCATTGAATCTGATTAGACCATTAGCATTGCACTAAAAATAACCAAAGAGTTTCAATTTTTTCCTATTTAAAACTTGACTCTTCTGTAATCATATCATGTACTAAGACCAACGATTTGCGATACTAAGTTGTGATTTTCTAGGCAGATATGGCCAGGAAATATACTCTCATTCTGGCATAATAATCAAGGATTTTGCTGCCGTAACATGGCTGCAGGAGGCGCAATGATATTACGCAGCACCTGCAAATAGTCCTGTGCTTTTAAAAGTAACCAAGGGGACTATTTTCAGGCAGTGCGTAATATCATTGCGCCTGCTGCACTCATGTTACATCAGCACAGTGCTTTAAGTGGCCCAAAAGAGGTGCCGGTACTCTATTTTTTTATTTTTTTGATGACTCGACTCCTATATTGAAGAGGTATTCAGCAGTCAACAGACGACTTTGTTAAAAATAATAAATCCTTTTATAAGTTTGTGGATTTGCTTGAGCTAGAAATAGCTACTGAACATAAATAAAATGTGCAAAAGGATTTTGAAAAAATACTATTAGAAAGAGCTATACTGTAGAGCTTTTGAACATAAATAAAATGTGCAAAAGGTAGATATGTGAGTAAAATTGTCAGTATGGTTAAATGCTAAAAGTTGTTCAGATAGAAAGAGCTTGAAAAAAAAACTTTAAAATGACACCAAGACCATGTCTATGGGTTCAAGAATAACAAAATACTGGCCATTTGAAACTCGAAAGTCATTTATTTTGTCCCATTGTTTTCCATTTTGCGGGTGGTAAAACTACTGTGCACGTCGTTCAAATTCATTGAGATTTCGTTCACTTGTAGTTTAGCAATTAAACTAAATGTATATTACAATTTCAAGAATGTTTTCTGCACATCGCCTGAGGAAATCCGAAGTTGCGTCAAGGGGAACCAAACTGACAGCCGCGACAGCGGAGATTATCACATACCGGTATTGAATAAGGCTTGCGTCTGACCTGCAGCTATCATTCTGGCTTGGTGGGATGTCACCCAGCGAGTCTCATAGTCTAAAACAAGGAGGGCATATTAAGTGTTCTTTGTATTTTCATTTTAACCGAGCAGCTATGGTTGCGCGTTTCACACACAAACACACACCTCTCCAGAGCATGTTGACACTGACTGACCGACGCATGCGCTTTTAACTTGTAAACGCAAGGGTGTGTGGGTAATGTAGTATCTGCTCTCGGTGGGACGAATTAGGAAGCATACACTAAGGGCGCTCTGGAAAGCCGCAGCGCAGCCAAAGGATTAAATTAAACCTCTGATTTTTAAACAGATGTAAAAATGAGCGTTCCGGTATGCTAAAAGCATGTTCTGGGCGCATGGAGAGGTGGTGGTACGCTCAAGAGCTATTTTTGGAAGTGGCGGTACTGAGTACCGGGGCGTTCCGGCCCACTTAAAGCACTGCATCAGCAAAGTCCTTGATTATTACGCCAGAATAAGAGTAAAGTTCCTAGACATATCTGCCCACTAAATTAAAACTTTTAATTTTCTGTCGTACACAATGTAACTACAGAAGAGCCAAGTTCCAAATAGGAAAAATATTGAAACTCCTTGGTTATTTTTGAGCGCGACGCTAATGGTCCAATCAGACCCAATGCATTATGCCAAGCCATGCTAAAAGTGGTACCGCCAGACACGGAGATCGGCCGAATAGATTCCAAAACAGTAAAAATCAAATGTTTAACTCTAGGGGAGCTGGAAAATGAGCATATTTGAAAAAAGTGGAGTGTCCCTTTAAGGACACCGAATAAATGCACAAACCTGACTGATGGCACAGCTTAGTTTAAAATAGGCTTCATGTCCTTATGAAATTAAAGATTATATAACCAATACGTTGCGTGTTTCGTTCATTTATTATCATTTAAAAAAAAATTTAGCAACAAAGCCAGTAAGTGTATATCACACTATACCCGCCTTTGATCTGTCCATCACAGGTGTTTTCGATTTAACGCAGTGCTGCACAGACCGAGGTAGCGCGTGCTCGCGGTGTGCCCCTTATGCACTCGCTGTCATAATGTAATGTCATACAAGGACCTGTCTGCACATCTCTAACAAACTTAATGAACACCCCTAAGTGTTGTCCTACAAGACCAGATCTAAGAAAGTTCTTCGAAAACAATATTACGTATAAGATACCAATACGGTCACAGGTTTATGTTTCTAAATTAATGTCCCAAACGTTGCCCAACCAATCACAATCAAGAACCGGAACTATCCCGTTTTATACATATACATAATCATATAGCGCACAAATAAATTGATTCTCATACTTCGGTCATGCGAGGTCTCTTTTTCCTCCGCCGGTCTAGACATTGACATGCCAGTTTGGAGATTTCCAATGATCCATGCAAGGCAGGTGTGTCTTCACTCATTAATCGAGAATCCAGATGTTTCCTACAGATGTTCTCCGCTGCATGTATAGAGGACAGTTCCCTTGAGTGCTTTCCTTTGCTGAAGCTTCTGTCATCTTCCTCCTCCTCTTTTACTAGATCTTTCTGTGAGAAATTTACATTCACCAACCATTAGCCACGGCCAAAGGTTACAGTGTGAGACTAATTGACTTTAAAGGTTCTCACCAAGTAAACATTTTTGGATTGACCATCGACCTCTAGAGCCCTTCGTCCAGTAAGTACCTCTAAAATAACCTGTGGTGCCACAGAAACTGGAATGTTATGCTTTGTTCCAAATAAAAAAATGAACGTAATTTGTATCTTTGTATCTGTTCAGAAAATAACAACAAATAAAAGGCTCGTACCACACCAAAGCTGTAGATATCAATCTCCACCCCCATCTGTCCATCTTTTAAATACTCCTCTGGGAGATATGCGAGAGTTCCCCGTACCGTTGAGGTCTGTGCCACGCTACATGTCTTGCCTGGAGTTTTGTTGGGGTTCCGACATAAACGTGCCATTCCAAAGTCACCCAGCTTGGGCTCCAGATGATGCCCTAAAAAGATGTTGGAGCTGAAGCAGAGGAACATAAACGGTTTGTATACAAAGCCTGATGCTAACAGTCAAAGTCAACATGAAATGTTCTGCAAATCCTTTAGGATTAAAGGTCATCTAATATGAGAAATGTACTTTTAGATGTTGTTTAACCATGACTGTGTGTCACCTGTATGTGTACACAAGCACACTGTTATGATAAAAATCTGCCCACTTCATTATTTTATAGTCCTGTAAAACCTCAACAGTCTCATGGGGCAAGCTGTTGGCATTTTCTGAGCAAACACTTTTAGCAGTTTGGTCATAATTTCATTAAATCTTTACATTATCGTACATTTACTATGAACAATGAAGTAAGACAAATGTATTTTTAAAAACTGTGCATGTTTTCGAATTAGATAATGTGAGGGAAGCAGCAGCTTATTTGCATTTAAAAAGATAAATACACAAACCTAGCACTTTTTCAAGCACACCCAAAATTAGGGCTGGGTATTGGTAAGGGGCTCACGGTACGATACGTGCCACGATACATGCATCATGATATAATGTATCACAATACGATACAATACATTGCATGTTGCGGTACATCGCAATGCTTTTTCTTTTTTATATTTTTTTACTTTTTTTTTTAAAGCCAAAGTGTGTCCACATGAAAGCTGCATGTCGCGCTGGCGCGTCACATGACCGGAGATAGGCGAGAAGTTGTGGTTTAAAAGTGCATATTTTTAATTTTTCTTGTCAAAAATGACAAGTGTTTCGCTAGACAAGACCCTCATGCCTCGCCTGAGACCGTCTAGAGTCCTCTGAAACTGCAACTCCACACTGAACTAAAACCGTTAAGTGTTGGTGTCCATTAAAATGAGAAAAATCCCGGAATGTTTTCCTCAAAAAACTATTTCTTTTCGAGTGAAAAAGAAAGATATCAACATTTTGGATGGTATGGTGGCGAATAAATTATCTGGAAGAAAATGGACTAATCCTTTTATAACCAAACATACCTGGGGCACCATTAACATTTCTACTATGGAAGTCAATGAAGACCCAGATTTGCTTGGTTACAAAGAGTCTTTAAAATGTCTTTCTTTGTGTTCAGCAGAACAATGAAATGTATATATGTTTGGTACAACCGTTTTTTCATTTTATGGTGAACTGTCCCTTTAATACACTTGTAAAATAAGTGTAATGTAAATACACAAACCTTCAGTTTGAACTGACCTCTTAATATCTCCATGAATAAGCACAGGTGAGGAGGAATGAAGGTACTGGATAGCTTTTGCAGTGCCGAGCAGAATATTAACACGCTGTGACCAAGAGAGGGCAATGTTGTCCTGAAAGAGACGGGTTTTTGAAAAAAAAAGAAACAGTTCGCACAAAAAAATTACATGTATGTACATTTTTATTTAGTCAGCCCCAGTTCCAAACCTTTCCTGACTTCTCTTTTCTATATTATACAAAAGCGAATGAGGATGGACTGTCCGGTGTCCGAATTCAACAATTTCAAGTTCAAAGTCCACATATGGGTGATTCTCACGAAACCATTGAAACACCACGGCACTAATGATTTTAGCTTTAAAATGTGTAATATAGTAACATTAAAAAGCATCAGAATTAACACAATACTGTGTTCTACCTTGCACAATGTGTGATTTCAACATAAGAAGTTATAATTGGAAATTTTATCTCATTTTCTGCTGAAATTCTCATTACCGCAATGTGTCCGGCTGTTTTTGAACATGCGTTATGTTGTAATTTAATCAAATTAACACAAAAATATTAAGAAAAAAATAAATGGATGTTTTGCTAGACTACTTTAGATGACAGAAAAAATATTTACTGAATATTCATGTATAATAATAATGAAGAAAAATTAGGAAAATGATGTGTCCATGCCTGATGTTCTCATCCTCCGCAACACTTTTTGAGAACAGTTTAAGCACACATACAGAATTTTAATAAAGTTTGATTTTGAGTGACCAAGCACATGGACCAGTTACTTCAAGATGGCTACCAGGTAAGATCATTTTTTTACAGTAAATTTGAAATATTGTCGTGTCAGAATGCTTACATGACATTTTGATTATCATTACCGCAACAGATGCTTATTAAATGTTAATTTAATTAATAGAAGCATAATACTTTGATTTTAAATGCATGTGCAGAATCTCCAAATTATGTTCTTTCAGGTTTGTCATGTCATTTTGAAAATATGTCAGTGTTGATGTTTTCTGACTGTTGCGGTAATGAGATTTTTTAGGACTAATTTTTTAAATTATGTTACAAAAAGTGTTAAATGATAAGTAAAAGTTTTTAAATTAATGTTCCCATTTACTCCAGACTTTGTTTTTCAAGTAAATTTAAGCAATTTTTACATTTTCATGCTTGACATTTTTAAAACCAAGTTTTCGTGAGAATCACCCATATAGGTTTGGATAAAGATATGGTGATGACTTTTTTATTAATGCATATTTATTAATGCAATTTTATCCAAAGTGACAAACAATGCATTACAAGGTACACATTTTTGGTCAGTATGTGTGTTCCCTGGGTTCGAACCTTTGACCTTATGCTCTGCTAACTTAATATAAACTAAACCAAACCGTATTTTATACCAAATGCAGTTACTCACCTTACAATGTAGTCGGTCTTCTAAAGAGCCATTTGGCATGTAAGCAGATATGAGACAATACATTTGTCCTTTGATACTGTAACCAACAAGGTCCATTATGTTGGGATGTCTGTATCTGCAGGGTAGAAAAATGCTAAAAACGTGCTTCTTTGGATTAAGTTAAATATTTCTTGGAAGGATTTAAGAGTTGCACAAGAAGGCAAAGCGTGAAAGTATTGGCTGAGGTGTCAGAAACAATGACCTATTTAAGAAAGAAAATTATGACGACGACTAACCACAAACACTTTGGCGGGTGGGCAGGAGACTCATTTTTTTACAGGTCATGAAGAGTTATGGTGTTTAAAGAGCAATCGAAATATCAAGCGGGCAAGTCCCTTTCCGTTTCTGTTAAACAAACATAAATGAATCACTAACAGAAAGACTGATTGATAGGAAAAAAAGGACAAGGTGCAAGAGAAGAAAACACAAGGCACAAAGCAGAAGCTGGCAAGAGAAACTTTCTTACTGCGATAGTTTCTCTACTTCTGTCCTGAAACTTTCCTTCACGACGCTCCAGTCCAAATGAGAGTCCTGGCCGACATGAAACAGAGAAAGACGGCTTAACATGACATCTAATTAGTTTAGAAAATAAATAAATCACTATGTGAAATCCAGGTTAAAGTCTCATAATCTAATCATGAGATTAGGAGCACCTAAATTTGACTTTGATCATTGATTTCAATCTTTGACGTGACCTTAACGTGTCTGAACAAAATAATTTGAGCATCTTATGATGTGTCATAACAACAAAAAGCACACAAAAAAATATATTTATCAACTCGACTACAGCTAAAAATATATTTTTAAAAACAGTTTAACAAATGCATCCGGAAACCACAAACCGAATTACTCTGCTTGATGTGACACCAGTTATTACAAATACAAAAATTTTATCGAGTCATGCGATTGTCTATATCATTCATGATTTCTTAGCTGCTTAATTGTTGTGTGTATTTATTAATACCTCTTTTAGCTTCTTCACAGCCAACTCTGTGTTTCTCATCGTAGCTCGATACACGTGTCCGAAACCTCCTTCTCCAATCTGTTTGCACGTGGAGAAGTTGCATGTGCCTTCTTGTACTTCCTCCATCGGCCAGCTCATCGCATTGGAGGAAACCGACGAGAAATCCTGGAGGTTCTCACACGAGCACTGTGAACAAACACAAACTTGAGAAACCGAAACAAAGAAAAATATGATCTAAATGCTGACTAATGTCTTGCCACAAAAACACTTATCGTCCCTTGCGTTACTGACAGATGTAATAATAATAATAATAATATTCAAATGAATCACCTTTCTTTCTGTATTAGAGTTTGTTGAAATTATGGAGTCCAGATTAGGAGGCGGAGGACCAGGTTTGGGTAAAGGCCGAATTTCTGAAAAAACAACATCGGAGGAAAATGCATGACATGAAATGTAGCTTAAAGAAATGTGATAGTGTTCAAACATTTGTATTTTATTTTATAGGTATTTGTAAGTTATCTTAATGTTCAATACATGGAATAGCTTTAAAAAAACCACAGGTTACCCGAGTAAATGAAAGGCACTTTGTCACAGCCGACTGTACTGCTAAGAGACACGGTGCTTAATGTCTCCATTGAAGACGACTGCTGCTCAGACTGAGATCGTGCGTTACGTCTCTCTGTGAAAACACCGACATTAGCAGATTTATCATCCGAAAACCTGTAGGGTCTGCACAAATAAAATTAAATGTGCCCGCTTGTGCGATGAACAGACGCATTAGCCTCCCTCATGTACCAACAGCCCTGTCAAAAATATTTCCTCGTCATTTTTTTGTTAACAATTGTTAATCAAATATATTTGTGAAAAAATATTAAATAATGTTAGCGACACTTGCTATGCATGTATTTGAAAAATACATTGTCATTATATTTGCATTTGGCTAAGGGGTATAAGGGTATAAAAGCTTTCTTCTTTTGAAATAACACTCATAGTAAATCATGCATAACAGAAGCATTTATTTACAAAGTAAACCAGGTCAGTTTAGATCAAGGGTTCTTAACCTTTTTCCACTTTAAGGCCCCCATGTTGTTTAAAACAATATTTGAAGCCCCCCGCAATCACAATTTTTATGAAAGAAAATATAGTAAAGCTTGGCATAACTAGACAGATGTACAGTTGTTTAAAACACTAAAAAATATCTAGATTTTTTTTGTTGTTTTAGCATATTTAAAAACTTGTTTTGTCTTACTTTGAATAATTTTAAGTCATCTGGAGGCCCTTTAGTGGCCCCTGGTTGAGATGTTAGGATTTAAATTCGTGCTGACTTAGTGTAATTTATATCACCGTGATTTGTTTGTTCTGGTCTGTGTAATGACATAGACATATTTACACATTACACAATTATATACATAAAATGTCCATGCCACATTATTAAATCAGTTTCTCTGAAATTTACGATAAAAGAAAAGGGTTCACTCAGTGATTGATGCGATCGTGTTCCCCTCCAACAGTATAAGCATAAGATTTAGATTTATAGATGTATCTGTTTCTCTGAAGCTTATTAAGATAGATGAGGATTCATTAAGTGCTGGGCAGAAAGTGAATGACGGCGCAGTCTTCTGACAACAGTGCACTGCAAAAAAAATAATCTTCAAGAAAAAAAATTCTTAGTATTTTTGTCTTGTTTTCAGTAAAAATATCTAAAACTTCTTAAATTAAGATGCTTTTTCTTGATGAGCAAAACGACCCAAGAAAATAAGTCTAGTTTATAGACCAAAAATATCAAATTTAAGTGATTTTGTGCATAAAACAAGCAAACAAAATCTGCCAATGGGTAAGCTTATTTTTCTTGAATTTTTCTTGAATTAAGTGTTTAAGAAAAATGTTCAAGTCTTTTTTTGCTTACCCCATTGGCAGATTTTTTTGCTTGTTTTATGCACAAAATGTCTAAAAACTAGACTTATTTTCTTGGGTCATTTTGCTCATCAAGAAAAAGCATCCAATATAAGAATTTTCAGATACCCTTACTGAAAACAAGACAAAATCACCAAGACCCTCTTTTCTTGAAAATCACTTTCTGCAGTGTGTGTTTTTATATATTTTACTGCGTTCTTATAAATTGCTCAAAGTCATGACTTGGCATCACATTCATGATTTTATGGTAAAATGACACTTTTCTGCATCAATCCATGAATAATTAAACCATAAACAATGCACTGTCACTTTAAATGGGCGTGAGCAGCGCAGCAAAAATAGAGTCAACACCGAAAAGATCGCAGCACTGCTGCTTCAGCGCCGCTCCTGCTACGCGAGCACGCGCTGTTGACGCTGTGCTTTGGCTGTTTGTTTACTCCACAATGGAGCTTTCGGGTCCTGAAAATGCAAACTTTTGAAGATGGGTTTCAAACTTCATGTAAAATGTAGAATGTTTCCTGTGAAGATCAGGTTTAGGGGTTGGGTTAAGGTAAAGTGATAGAAAATACAGTTTGTACAGTATTAAAGTCATTATTTCTATGGTACGCGGGTGTGTTTGTATAAATTGCCTGTGTTGACAGCTTTAACAAGCCAGCTTGTGTGATCAGTTTTCAGTTTCAGTCTCAAAACTTGAAAAGTTACCCGTCAATAAATAATCTACTTTAAGATCTAAATTAGGTTTGTGGTGTTGTTTTCATCACAGCCACAGAAACCACTTGACATCTGTTTGGTTAAGGCACAGCAGAGACAATGAGATCAAACTGACATACGTTCAAGAATCACATCACGGGCCCTAAACAACCGCAGCTCCTCAAGAACCTTCACAAGTTCTCCGACCGTCCCGTTGCGACAGCCCCATTTGTGCATGAGTTGTGCCGTCCGCCTGCTGCTTTGCTCCAAAAGACGAAGTTCAGTCTGGTCAAGAATTATTTGTGAAGCTGCATCAGAAATAAAACAGAATAAACACCCCTTACAAAAATATACCATGTTAACCACGGTTTCCTTTAAAGTACTCTACTGTTAGTATAGATATGGGTACTCTGTCAATAAGCTTAAGAAGCTTTCAGAATCTTGCTGTAATTTAATTTTAATATGAATGTTGACGAGGATATTTTTAACACAATTTACAGTACTGTAATATCTGTTTAACATTTACATTGGTAGCTTTTATGGTAGACTGAATCACAATATATCAAGATCATCACCATACAGAAAGTTTTACACGAAAATCTCAAATGACTTCAATGACAAATGAAAACATTAACCCTTTAACTGTCACGCCCCATTTTTAAGTGGGGGGGGAGAAAAGGTGATGTGCATTTTCAAATTAATATAACGCTGGCATTCTTTGGTCTAAAAGCAAAATCTTGATCTCTTTTTAAAGAAGACACAAAGTCTTTCACAGATTTGTGAATATTAAATAAAAAAAGCAGTTTAAGTTTATTTACAAAAATAATGCAATAAAGTATATATTTAATATTTAGAACCCATAAAAATGAAAATGTTTCACTCTCAAAATGCTACACAAATAAAGCCATAAGTTTCAACTAGTTCTGATCCAAATTTCAAGTTAAAATCACAAACAATGAGGTTTTTGTCACATTTGTAGTGGTTTTACCAACAAAGGCCACTAGGTGTCAACAGATTGCTGCATACTCACAATTACAAATTAATAAATTTCTGTCACTTAATCATTATTAATGAAAAATGGTTTTGAAATATGAAAACTACATTCTTAGAGCTTTCAAGTGATATATAGTTTGCCAGGATTATTTCAGGTTTTTAGGACATATCTAATAATAAATATGTAAAAACACCTTGGGCCCAGCTGTTGACCAGTGACATTTTAGAAAATAACTCGTACTATAACATTTTTGCAAAATGGTGATGAAATATGAAAACCTCAATCTGAGAGATTTTTAAAATATATATAATTTGTAAAGATCAGTGCTGGTTAAGAGTAAGAAATTATTGTAATGTCAAACGTGCCAGTTAAAGGGTAAATAACGTTAAACCTTTGTAAACTAATTTGTATCGCAATATGGTTTTCAGCTAAGAACAAAATCTGAAATTGAGTTTTAAATGCAACCATAACCATCTTATGGCATCATCACAGGATTTTACATAGGTCAAAAATAAACTAGTGATCTAGTGAACCACATCAATACCCCTTTAAATGTTCACCAATAAATGCAAGCATTCAAGTTATTTACCTCTATTCTGACGTCACCCCATCATCAGGCCAAGACGTTTAATCCTGACATTTAACAAAACTAATATCAAAATAAATCTTTTCCACAGCCCAACAAACATCATTAATACGATTTACAAACGTTATTTACCCCTAAAAGAAGTGAATAAATAATCGGTGTAACAAATAAACACTATCAAAAAACTGAACTTTTTTACGTCATTTGGACGGCTAAGCAAGTTAGCGAAAGTGCTAATCAGGTTTCGCGCTTTGGGTTAAGTCGATTTAAAATAATAATAAATGATCACAACACAGTCATGATAAAACTACACATACATATAATGATCTTACCGAATAATGTCCAGTCTGAGTGCGAAAGTGAATCTATAATCCGTGTAAAGTCATTCATAACAGACGCGGGTAAGTTGTAGAGAAACTCTCTGTCAAACTCCGCTCCTGACATTTTCTCTGATCTTTCAGTGGTTTTGTTCTCGTTTATTCTTCTCCGTAGAGCTGCTCTTCATCAAAAACGCGCTGTTCCTGAAGAGGGGATTTCCTACTTGTGGCTGTCACTTGCGTTAGTGGTCCTTTGCTTTTCTTTTGCTTTGACTCAACACGATTTGTAAATCGTACTGTGGCGATGACGTACCTCATGAATATTAATGAGGTCACATTACGTTCATACAAGACGACTTTGTAATGTCTGGCAATTGTATTTATTTATTTATTTCTGTATCTATTTTATTTACTTTTGTATTATTCCCATGACATTTCAATGTCATGTTTGTTAAATAAAAAAAATATATATTAGCAATATTAATAAACTTTTGGCGTTCAATCCATCTGTTTTAGTTAGACCTGAGTTTAAACTTGTAAACGCTACCACCCGTAGTGTAACATGTACATCTTTCACTTCTCCTTTTCACATTTAGCAACAGGATAAATATCAAATGCCCTTCGTCTTTTAAGTGCTGCTTTTTTAGCATTTATTTGGTGATCTTTGTTGTTGTTTTCTTGACAAAAAAATTCAAGTGACGCAATGGACAAGCTCTCATTGCGCAAACCCCGTTGCATAAATGCGTATTTGTCTCATACGTATTACCGGTGCCTTCTCTATTTTTTTGTCTGATAAACACGTTTAACATGTAAACCACTACTTGTGATAACCATGTAAAAATATAATAATCAAATGCATCTTTGTGTTTTAGATTATTTTAAAACATATAGGGGCGGTTTCCCGGACCAGGATTAGCTTAATCCAGGACTAGGACTTAGTTTAATTAGGAAATATAACTAGTTTTAACAAACATGCCTTACTAAAAACATTACCTGTGTGCATTTTGAGGTAAAACAAAGGGCCCTGATGTATTTTAAGATATGTAAGTGCAAGTTGTTTTCAGTTTGGAGAGATCTTTAAAGTGTTTAAGTCTAGGACTAGTCTAATCCCTGTCCGGGAAACCGCCCCATAGGCTATTAAAAGCACAAAGCTAAACTGAACATATTGGGGCAGTGTCCCAGACAGGGTTAAGATTAATCCAAGACTAGGCCTTAATTATTTTAGGACATTTAAGTCGTTTTTACAAACATACCTTTTAAAAGACATTACCCTACTAAAAAATGGTGTTTTGGCCACTTTTTAAGATGGTCAAGCTGTGTTTTGGTCACTTTTTAAGCTGGTCAAGCTGTGTTTTGGTCACTTTTTAAGCTGGTCTAGCTGTGTTTTGGTCACTTTTTAAGCTGGTCTAGCTGTGTTTTGGTCACTTTTTAAGATGGTCAAGCTGTGTTTTGGTCACTTTTTAAGCTGGTCAAGCTGTGTTTTGGTCACTTTTTAAGCTGGTCTAGCTGTGTTTTGGTCACTTTTTAAGCTGGGCTAGCTGTGTTTTGGTCACTTTTTAAGATGGTCAAGCTGTGTTTTGGTCACTTTTTAAGCTGGTCAAGCTGTGTTTTGGTCACTTTTTAAGCTGGTCAAGCTGTGTTTTGGTCACTTTTTAAGCTGGTCTAGCTGTGTTTTGGTCACTTTTTAAGCTGGTCAAGCTGTGTTTTGGTCACTTTTTAAGCTGGTCAAGCTGTGTTTTGGTCACTTTTTAAGCTGGTCTAGCTGTGTTTTGGTCACTTTTTAAGCTGGGCTAGCTGTGTTTTGGTCACTTTTTAAGATGGTCAAGCTGTGTTTTGGTCACTTTTTAAGCTGGTCAAGCTGTGTTTTGGTCACTTTTTAAGCTGGTCAAGCTGTGTTTTGGTCACTTTTTAAGCTGGTCTAGCTGTGTTTTGGTCACTTTTTAAGCTGGGCTAGCTGTGTTTTGGTCACTTTTTAAGATGGTCAAGCTGTGTTTTGGTCACTTTTTAAGCTGGTCAAGCTGTGTTTTGGTCACTTTTTAAGCTGGTCTAGCTGTGTTTTGGTCACTTTTTAAGCTGGGCTAGCTGTGTTTTGGTCACTTTTTAAGATGGTCAAGCTGTGTTTTGGTCACTTTTTAAGCTGGTCAAGCTGTGTTTTGGTCACTTTTTAAGCTGGTCTAGCTGTGTTTTGGTCACTTTTTAAGCTGGGCTAGCTGTGTTTTGGTCACTTTTTAAGACCCACCAGCTTGACCAGCTTTGCCAGGCTGGGAGAACCAGCTTAGACCAGCTACTGCCACCTTAAACCAGCTAAAACCAGCTACCATCTTTTGCTGGATTTTTCAGTAGGGAACTGATGTGCATTTTGAGACAAAACAATGGCACTGATGTGAGTGCAAGGTGTTTTTAAATTAAACAGCTCATACATGCATTAGTCTGGGTCTAAGTCCTGTTCAGGAAACCACCCATATTTTCCAAAGATACATGATGAGAACTTGTTTTGTTTTGTTTTCCCTTTTGACTCTGAGGCTTCTGTAATCAATGCTGCATTTCTGGACGAGTGACTCCATCTGGCTATAGAAACATTATTTTCAATTTTTATATAAAATAGTAAATGTATTTTATTAAAAACATACACTACTAAGCAGGGGCGTTGGACTAAAAAGAGGGAAAAAAGGGCCCTTAAAAAGTCTGTAATATATTTTATTTTACCAGATTTTTATTTTATTTTAATTTTTTAATTATTTAATTATTAATTTTTTTTATTTTTATTTAAAATTTGATAATAATTGTTAGATGAATTGTAAAGTTAGTGTATTGGCTGAATAACTGTTTGACTGACTTGTATAAATCACATTTTGTATAAGTAAAAACTATCTAAAGTCTCACAGTCCCGATTCTTTGGCTAACGCGCCAAATGGTTTAGTTCAACTGCACGCGTATTTTGTTTATGTTAGTTAAGCTTCTGGTGAAGCGCAAACTTCTGCGTTGCGGTTGAATTGTCTTTCTCAAAGAAAGCTAAATCAGGCCACCAAAAAACAAAGGAAAGACAGGAGAAGGAAAAAACTAAACAAAGGGAAACAATTTGTGACTGACTTCTTTTCAAAGAAAGGTGAGCACAAACTTAAAACTAGAACATGAACTCTGCTAAACTGTTTGAATATCTCTACGATTATTAATGCTAAAAATGAACTGAGACAACCTATTGAAAAAGCAGAATATACACTTTCAGATGATAATTTGGTTATAGGCTACATGCAATTTGAGGTGAAAGGCTAAATAAACTGTATACTAGCAATGCTTTTTGCATACAAAACTCCATTATAATAGCCTAATTTGAAACATGTTTATTTTTAAATGAATAAGCAATAATATCTAAAATTAGCAATAATAGGTTAATCAGTGTCATATATGTAGAAAACTAAAATGGGATATTTAAGATTTATTTATGCCTTGAAATAATAAAGCATAATAAAAATAAACACTGTAAAAAATAAGCTGTTATTATGCAGCTGGTTGCCAGTAACTTACTGTAGAAGATAAAGATTGAAAATGTTTCATGTTCATTTAATTTGAACAAACTGTTGCCAGTAAATAACATAAATGTAAAATCTACAGTAAGTTACTGGCAGCTAGTTGCCAGTAATACACAGTAATACTGTAATTTCAGAATTTTTTTACAGTGAATGTTTTAAGTAATGTAAAATGTAACGTCTTGTTCATTCAGCAAAATAAAATATGACTGAATCAAGTCTTGTTTGGTAATCATACAGTTTGTTCATGTAGTGATTAGAAAAATAAAATGGGGGGCCCCATCAGGACTGCCTATGCATAGGGCCTGGGACCTTGTGCCATGCCCCTGCTAGGTTAAAATCTATTATTTAATATTTTCCCTCTTGCATTTCTCCTTCTCATTCTGTAAACAATTCCATCATTATTAAACACTATTCAGAACATCTTTTATTTCATAATTAGAGAGAAATAAATGTTGTAGACAGAGAGCAGGTAAATGTTGTTTACTATTGTGTATCTGTTACATACGGCAAACAAATGATACAGTAACACAGTACTATAAAAGTAGACACAAACTATACTTTTCACTTTCAGGAAGGCAAGGACTCAGCTTGGCAGACGGTGATTAACCACTGACACCTATAGTCGGTAGGATTGTTTGGTTAAAATAACATATTTTTCGATACATACTACTAATCCCTTTAATTTAAAACAAACTAAAAAAATAATATGAAAACAAAACAGCTTTGGACAAAGGTAAAAAAAAATACATACAAAAAGTTAATGGGTGTCCTGCCGGGAAACATTCTTTATAAAGTGCAGATCTTAGACTCGTCGTCCTTCCGGTCAAGGTTAAAACCTTTCTGTCGAAAAACTGAATGTTGTGATTGGAAGATTATGTTTGAGGCAAAGTTGTGATGGTATAATGAAAAATATTTCCCAACAAACACACTTCACTCGATAATCAGAGACACATACAAGGGATGGAAAAACATTGAGATCCTATAGCTTTTTACATCATCGATATTGCCCAAATACATCTTTCTAATGTTATCCAATGCATTATTTCAATTAAGAAAATAAAGAAAAGCAAACATATCGTTGATTTCTAGAAATCCTTAATACATCCAAAGCACTGAATACCAACAAGAGGCAAACACAGGACTCTGAATAAAAATACAACTACAGTATAAAGATAAATTCTATTATACGGAAACTTCAAGGCACAAGACTATGTTAATTAAATAGACCATGAACTTTTTATCACGGTGCAACTGTGGAACTATTTCTTATAGTTTCACTTTTTTTATTTTTATTTGACTTTAAATTATCCTGCTTGTATGACTGGAAGTGCTGTATTTCATTTAAATGGGTAAACTTTTTTTTAACTTCAGGTAATATTATTTAACAAAGTACACAAATTAGAAACATACTCGAGAAGAAAATTCAGTCAGGTCTGTTGGGTACACTATTGCTACAAGATAAAAAGATCTATTCCAAATGGTGGATTTATTCATTCAATTAAATAAAACTGAAAGAAATAAGAATCTAACCACTACGTGGTAACACAAATAAATGCAATTTTGCATAAAGAAAAAAAATACTTGATGAATAAATTTGTTCATATTAAATAGACTGAAGTGCACAGCTAGCCTTTATTTAACAAAACACGTTCAGTATTTGATACCTCATAAAAATCCTTCAGATTCAGTTGGCATGTGGGGGCTCAGCTTCTGGAGTGCTGTTTGAAAACATCTTGTATATAATAGTAAAGGGCAAGCAATGTCCTATCTTCTAATGGCAATCATGCATATTGATACATGTTCACGTACATAGCATGTATTTTTTGGCTACAAGGACACAAGGACATTCCATAGCATATTTCACTGCCAGCGGCACAAAAAACAAAAACATATAAATAATCAAAGTAATTTTGTCTTCACCCATTTGCAGGGCTCGATTTTTGTCAGTGGGCTTTGAGCGCTACAAAAGTAAAGAAGTTCATGGGTTTATATGCGGACGCGAACGTCCGGCGGAAAAAATAATTAACAATAACATCTAGTTACAACACACCAGTGCACATCCTACCTATATAAAAACTGACCAATCAAACCAAAACATTTTAGTTTATTCACCTTCCGCTTTGCTGGGATAAACGTGTTTCTTCAGAATCAAAGGTCACTTCTACCACCTTAGTAAGTCTCCCAAAATAAAGGCACTACCCTTTCTGTTGCAGCCAGACCATTTTCCTACAAATGCATCTTTTGATGCTTTTCACAAAAACTTCCGTTCATGTCTGGAGGTTTCTTTCCTTTCATTCTGTAATTTTATTATGAGAAGTCTTTACATGCTGAGTAAAAGTCGAAAGGATCCATTCTGCAACCCTCATTCACTCGCCCCCCAAATTTATCCAGACCAGGGAGACATTCACCGCGGACAGGTCACCACGTCAACCGCTGGTTAAGTGAGCGCTCAAACTCCGACAAGGACAAAGAGTGAGCCAGTGGTTGTCAACACTTAAAGTCGCTAGTTTGACCTCAAGCTATTAACCGAGTTTGCCTTTACAAAGTGGAACAGATCACGCTTTCTTTAAATAAAACCCTGACATCAAAACCCATTCCGCCATCTGCTTCTGACTATTTGAAATGATTACATAGCCCTTGTTCAGAGCGCAAACGCTCTTTAATCCATTGTGCCTCTTCCCACTGGTGAGGGTTCGAGGAAGGGGGGCAGGTGGTTGTGAAGAAAGAGAATGGAAACCAACAGCTTTCACTCTTGATGCAAGTAATGTCCTGTGGGATTGTCAAAGCTAATTTCGTCTACACATTAGGTGAAAAAAGGGTATATTTTTGATTTAAAAGCAATAAGATACCAAATGAGGCGCTTGCTATCCAAAAACTCAAACAATAAGAGACTGTTTCATGCATTTTAACTAGGGATGCACAATATATCGGGCGACATATCGTTATTGGCCGATAACTGCTTATTTTTAATATTATCGGTTTGATAGCAAAATTAGGCCGATAAATGAAAGCCGATAAATTATTGATTATTTTGGTTTGTTGAACCATTTCACTTGCTCATTGCTGGCCATGTGGAGCTTTGATTGGTGCTTTCTGTGACATAGCACGAAGATGACACGTGTTGCGGGCTTAAGAAGAGTATGCTAGTCTAGCGCAAAGACAAGATGTCCGCGGTCTGCGAGTTTTTCATTGTAAAAATAATATGAATATTTATCGGCCTATAGATATCGGTTATCGGCCCCCAAATTTAAAGAATTATCGGTTATCGGTATCGGCCAAAATTTCCATATCGGTGCATCCCTAATTTTAACCCCTAACAACAGAGAATGTCAAAAACATCATCATCATACTCTAGCAAAACTAACAGAGCAAAATAAGATTTATAGACGGGTGCGTGTCTTGTCTCTTTCTGACTGATAAATATTTGAATATACATTTTTCTAGTATTAAAGTCAGTGGAAATGCACTGACAAACTTGAACAGATTGAAAGGTTAAACTTTGTCATTTATGCATACAATCTAAAAATTGCTAGGTTATTTTTAACCCAAAGTTGGGTCAAAAAAGGACAAACGGAAAAAATATATATATTTTACCCAAAAAACATCATTTTGGGTTAAAAAACCCAGCATTTTATTAAGTGTATTGGCATTCAAATATTCCCATCGGTTGTAACATCCCATCACGCTTGGTTATGTTAACTTCCATCTGATAAGTGCACATTACAAAAGAAACATGACTAGATATTAGATTTAGTTATTAGATTTACAGGTAGAATTGTGTGGTGGTTAGAGGGCTGGGTATCGATTCAGATGTTCCAGATCGATTCGATTTCGATTTGCAAGCTATCAAATCGATTCAATTTCGATTCTCGGTTCGGTTCCGATTCTCGAATAGATTTTTATACTCGATTCGACTAAATGAATATAGATTTAATACAATTTGTAGTTTACAAGGGTAATCAATAAAAAGATATTAAGAGCCACAAGCCTGTATATTAAACTCTTGTATTTTAGGTACATTACAACAGAACCCATCTCTAATTTTCAAATGCATACAATTATGTTAAATACAATACAATTTTGATGCAAGATGAAAAATGTATGCTGAAAAAAGTCAGAACAGTCGAGTGGAGAAGACTCGTAATTAGATTAACGTTAATCTTACGTTCAATGTTTGCGGGAAAAAAAAACATTCGTGGCCTTTGAGAATCGTTTTGAATCGACCACTTTTTATCGAAAAATCAATTTTTTTGCCCAGCCCTAGGTGGTAACAGTCAAGATCTGACCTAAAATGTCTTTGTAACCTCATAACTGATTACAAACATACACAGAACTACGATCAGAAACTTTAGAGAAAGGTAGCATTGACATGCTTTCCAAATTTGAGGTTTATCCCAATGGGCAACCTTCCCATCTCTCTGATGAAGCCAATACGGAAGTGACTTAAACTGCAATTTATCGACGGGCTGCTAGAGACTGGCTCCAAAAGGGAGTCAATCCCATAAACCCCCATGTTAAAATGCCTTTTCTTGCCCTTCATGACAACTGTGAAGGGATTAATTTATTTTTAAATTATATTAAGCCTTAAAGTTCTGCATAATTAAGGGCGTGGCCACTTGAGTGACAGGTGAACTGCCACTGCTGTCACTAGAGTCAAGCTAGGCAGGTGTGGTTTCAGCAACCAGCCACCTCAAGCTTCACCCATGTCCCGCCTTTCAACCCATTTTTAGTCATCCACGAGTGATGCGCGGTTACGCGCGGCCAAGATGGCGACGCCAGGCATCGCCTACTATTGGCTTCATGAAACCTCTTCACAAACCTATAGGTGACGTCAGGGACACTACATCCATATTTTTTACAGTCTATTGGTTCACCACACGTTATTTGTGGGGTATTTTAAAAATAAAACGGGGCATTATGATTAAATTGAACATATAGGAAAGTTACAACCTCTGGACATGAAACAGAAGTCTGTGCAGCCTAACCAGAGAAATATCTGCAAAAATTGGGACGGCCTCTGACAATTTGGATTTCCCAGCAAGGTGCATTTTATTTTAGAAAAAAAAAAGGAAACACAATAAGTTTGTGTAAAATCCTAAACCATTACGAACAAAGAACTTCCTCAGTTTGGTTCAGAAATTCCTTAGAATTAAGTTGAATCTCTAATGTACAATTAAATATATTTTCTAATAAATACACTCTTAATCCATCCAATTAACAAATTTATGCATGTGTAGTCCTTGATTTTGATTGCAAAAAATGCTTGTATTTAGGTGAGTGACAATTCAGTAGGTGATAAAAAAAATAAATCGTTCATAATCTACACACACAAAGATTTTCTTACGTTAGCCAAGCCAATTAATAACGAATTTCTGTTCATTATTCTCTACAACTTCACCCTGTTTGGTGGCCATCAGTGCGATACCTGACATTATAGACCTTTATGTACAGGAAAGACTAAGCACTGTAATAAACAGCTAAGCCATTTTGTGTGTAGACCTAAAGCACGCAAACATAAGCAACCCATGCATCTGACACAACTATAGCCTGACAAGACATTATATAAATATAGCCATCTATGCACTTATCCCATCTGAATCAGTTATACAACAGCAGCTCTACGGGAATACTCTGTAACCACACAAAGTCGAACAAAAAGCTACATTTGAAACTAAATACTTTTTTTGTTAGGGATTTGTGTTGCTGAAACACAAGGCCACTATTTTAATTGTACTTTATGGAAACAAGCAGGCGAACATAAAAAAATCATCTTAACAAGATCCTCCTCTTCTACTTTTCCGATCGAATATCGGAATATACTTCTTCTCCAGCCGCTAGACTGGATGTGCTTTCATTATTCCCAAACAAATACGTTTGTGCTTTAGCTTCCTCACCAGAGAAAATAAAAACGAACGCTTCCTGCCCTAGTTGAATTTTTTCTCAACTAGTAATAATTAAGGAAAACCACTAAAACACTATTCCCTAATTCCAATAAATCTTCCCAAAACTACGAAGTTCTTGTCTGTCGGAGTTATCCTAGACACTTTAATTTAAAAGGAAAAGGGGTGAGGATGCCGCAACAGCTGTCTCCAGCTCACATGAAAAGATGCGGCACAGCATCGCCATCGGATTGTGTCACCTTTATGACACAAAATCAAAAATAGGTTGGCATATAGGTTCGAGATGACATGATTATGACACGTGAATAATTTTGAGAGCATTTGGATTGGGAACGTTTTGCAACAACTATGGCGTTTGACTTGTGCATCCATTACCACTTGCGCGTGTTTCTATTTCCTACAAGCTTTGACAAAGGAATAACAATTTAGGTGAGTGCTAAGATATACTAATACAAAGATATAGCTGATAAAAAGAAAACTTTAAAGGAAAAGGAAAGCAGAGAATTCACCCGGAAGCAATACGTCAAAGATAATCATCGCCCCGCATCCAATCCACAGAGAGAACGAGACACAACAGCTGCCTTTTGTTTAAGTGCGTTTACATTTTTGTATACTTTTGTTTCCATTTTCTTTTTCCTCAGTAAAAAAGAACGTAAAATCACTCGTCTCACTGTGACGGCCTCTACTTCCTTCACACGCCAAGCTGCTGATGCCGATTGGTCAGTTAGTAAGTCAGCTCACTGGTTCGCTCACTGGTGTCCGGGACTCGACCGTCTCCTCTCGACTCGGCCTCGGGACGGCGGAGGGCGGTACAATGTCTCTCAGCTCCTTGCCGTCACCCGTCACAGTCGTCTGCTGCCCTCTCAGGTCGGCGGAAGCCATCTTGCTTGCGTTCTGGGAGTCCCTGTCAGTTCTGGCTTCCTCTCTGCGGGCCGCGTGCTCCTGTTTGGGCCTGGAGGCGCTCAAGTCACGGGGTTCGCCTTCTGCGGCCGTTGGAACGGGCGGACCCCCTTGCGTGGAGTGACCCAGGGAGAGCTGGTGGGCCTGTGGAGTGTAGGTGGAGGGTGGCACGGCCTGCAGGTATCGATGGTGATGATGATGGTGGTGATGTTTAAAGTGCTGCCCTCGTTGATCTCGCTTCTTGTGACTTTTGTGTCCACCGCTTCCATCCCCGCTGCTGCCGTTGCCGGGATCCGTCGATGCCTCTTTGTGCTTCCGTCCCAGATGCTTGTGAGGCTTCTGTGCCGTTTCCGCCTCCTCTACCGCAGAGGTCACAGTTGACGGCGTCAGTCGTTTTGCTACCCCTGTCACGCTCGGTGCAGACGTCACGGTCGTAGACGTTTCAGTCACGGAGGTAGTTGATCCTTCCAGCTCCTCCATAGTCTCTCGTGTTTTCCGTTTTTTGATAGGAAGCGCCCTCTCCAGGACGGGCTTTGAGGAAGACTCCTTCAGAGCTTTCTTTTTCGCCTCGGCCGTGAGGATGGCGGCTGCGGCGTACGCCACGCTAGATCCTGTCCCTACCGCCGACTGTACCGCAGCGGCCGGCTTGCGTCCACGTTTTTTAGGGGTGCTCGGCTGCTCCTGTTCAGATTTCCTTTTGCGTCCTCGGCGCACTTTGGCAACCGGCGCTTGCCCCAAAGGAGCCCCCGGTTCTGTTTTAGGGGTCATGAAGGGCATCTTTACGAGGAGTTTCCCCGGACTCTTTTCCACAACGCGTTTCACCGCAACCCCTTCCGTGGTTTGCCGTATCTTGCCGCTACCTTTCGGCCGGCCCCTCCCGCGACCGGAGGGTTTTACCACTTTGGGTTTCTTTGGCGGTCTCTTTTCTCTGCGAGATGGGCTCCCTCGGCCCGTGACCGTGAAGTCAAAGTCATTTGGGTCCGTGGTGGTGTCGCCCACCTTCTGGAAGTACGCCATGAGCTCTACTTTGGAACGGAAGGCTTTCCCTTCTGGGCTGAAAAACAAAGGCAACTATTTTATTAAAAGTTTAAGAATATCTGTTTATGAGAAATTGAGCCAAATACATAATTTTTAGCATAATCATGATTATATAAAATAAAAATGTAATTCAAAACAGTAATTATAAAATCAAACCCAAAAATAAAGTGTTATGTCTTCTTTAATTTCACCTTGGGTGCTGCAACAATGATGTGGAACACGTCTGTCATGTCTTATCTATCATGTCATATTTGTTTGGTAGACCTATATTTAAAAGTTTTGTACGTTGACCATTACACAGCTTTAAACCTCTCTCTACATATTCAATTCAGATTTACTGAACAACCACTTTTTGCAATATTGCACTTTGAATGCTGCTTGGATCTGTGACACACCCGTATGTCACTGTGACATGTCACCTAAAAATGTTGAGTCAACACAGACCAAGTCTGTTGTGAAATTTGTAATTTTTTTATTTCCTAATTATTTAAAAAACATATAAAGCACATAAAATGACTTCATCAGATCCTTAAAAGAACAAAACATTTGTATACATGGTGCAACATCCATGTACATATTTGACTTGTCAGCCAAGGTCCAAAATGATCACAAGCTGGCTTTGGTAAAATTGGCAGAAGTTCATTAGAAAATAAAAAATCATATTAATCCATGATATTCGTAAATAAAATCCTATAATTTCAATTTAAAAGGGAACAGTGCTTCAAAAAACAACAACAGGATGAGGACACATCAATGCTTCTGGTATACGGCACCATTGATTTATAAGACATTTGTGACCCTGGACCACAAAACCAATCTATTTAATTAATTTATACATTCTGAAATACTTTCCATTGATGTATGTCTTGTTATGATAGGACAATATTAGGCAAAGATACAACTATTTGAATATCTGGATTCTGAGGGTGCAAAAAAATCCTTTAAAGTTGAAGTCCAAATGAAGTCCTTAGCAACTGCATCCACTCACAAAAAAGTTTTGATATATTTAAATTTACAAAATATCTTCATGGAATATGATCTTTAAATAATATCCTAATGATTTTTGGCATAAAAGCGATAATTTTGACCCATACAATGTATAACCCCACTCACACAGACCTTTGGTCCCAGAAAATACCCGTAAAATTGCCAGACAAGCTTCTGTGTGAACGCAAACACTTCCCGTAAATCTTCTGGGATCGTTGCCGGAAAGAGGACCTAGTAAGATACACGGAAAACCCTCTGTGTGAACAAGAAGCCGAAACAATGCCGTAATGGGCGTGTCGTAGTGAGGACACGCGCGTCATCACAACTAAATTTATGGTTCAGCTCTTTAAAACGAGAGATTTACATGCATATCAACATTCACGAGAAATGTCGCAAACTAGATTGAAGCAGTTATCAGGAAATGGTAAATGAGATGCATAAACATGCGTGCTGTAGTGAGAACGCGCGTGTCATGGCAACATAAAGTTGGTTCAACTTTTTAAAATGAAGGATTTACATGCACTACAACATTCACGACGAGAAATGTCAGCAAACTGGACTGTAGCAGATATCAGGTAAGTTAGCTCGTCATTTACTGGGCTGAAGCGGAGATCATTCAGCAGCATAAAAGAATATCGCATCACGTGCTCATTGAACTATAATAAACAAAAATGCCCGTGCGTCATCCCAACAAGATATATTGTTCAGCTCCTCAAAATGGGGGTTTTAAATGCATATTAACAATCACGATGAGAAATGTCTGAAAACTGTATTAAAGCAGAGATCAGAAGCTCGTCAAATATCCACACTGAAGCTGAGATCATTCACCAGCATAGAACGGCGCATCACGTGCTCCTTTATAGTCTTATCATAAACAAAAATGCACTCGAGTGGTTTCTGGAGAGAGAAATAATAAATAATATGCAAACTTCAGACGCTGCGTAGAAGATAGTGCAGGACTTTAAACAGATCACGTGTCTTTCCGTTACCTTGCAAATGCCGGAAAATCATTGGCAGTGTAAATGAACAAAAAAATGAAACGATCCCGGAAAAATCCAGTGTATTTTCCGTGTATTTTCCGGAATGCCTGTGTGAAAAAGGCTTATTTTTGGCTTTTGCTACTAAAAAACCCTTGCAACTTAAGACTTTTGTGAACTTTAACTTAAAGTTTTGTGGTCCATGGATCTAGCTGTGACCTTCAAATAGTGCACAAAGACTCAAAAATGTAAAAAATTGTTACATCTGTGGATATAATATTACAATATTAAACGGATAGTTCACCCAAAAATGAACCTGTTGTTTCAAACTGATGTGTTACTTCTTTCATGAAACATCAAGAGAAAGCTGCACTGCTTTCTTGCATATCATGAAAGTTGATGGGAACCAGGAGGAGACTGCTATAACTTCTTTTCTATTCCACTGAAAGTCATGCAGTGAGCTTTTATTTTTGGCTAAACTGTTCCTTCATTTCCTTCTCAACTACTTATTTGTTATGACTTGTACTAACTTGATCAGGTAGACGTCAAATTTGCCGGCGGATCTCCCCGACTTGCGCTGTTTCAGCCTACGTGTCCAACCCTGAGGCAGTGAAGGGTCCTCGTACAGCGGCCCTCTGTCCCGGATAACGGAACGCCGCTGCTTGGCTGAGGCGGAAGATTCTGGAGCGCTGAGAGCGCCTCCGACTTCAGGGTCAGTGGGTTCAGATTTTCCCAACTCCCTCTGTTGTCCTTCATCCCCCTGCGTGAACAGAGGCCCAGGCGGAGGAACGGAGACGGTGGCTTCCAGTTTTTCCACATCTTGACGTTCCCTTTTGTTTTTCTTCTGCTTCTGGGTCTTGTCTTTGGAGCCTTCCTGGTCTTCATTTTTGTCTTCACCTCTGCTGACAACACAAAAGTGAAACCCTGAGACAGGTTGATTACATAACAGCTCTTTTTTCATTCAACTGCTTGTCTAATGAACAGTGGTGCTGCGCTTGCATGTTTGTCCTTAACATTTTATGATTTTGGATTTAAAGTTTGATCATTGTCGGGTCACAAGCTCTATTAAATACCACCAACAGGCATACAAAATGAGAACAGAATATCAAGTCTTAGCACAAAACAATGCCCTTCCTTAAATGAACCAAATACATTAGTGCAATTTGCAGTTCAACTTCATCATGTGAAATCTGAATCTAGGATGCATCTGATTCTGCTATGTAACTTTAAGAAAAAGATGTTATGTTCGATAATTCCTATTTGATCCACAGACACAGGGAAATCACCCTAAAGGTGTTAACGGTTCCTCTGTACTGTGTGGAGGGTGAATCATTGTCTCTTCAAAGGACAGAGGAATTTCCCAATTGTGTGAGGCTTTTCCCTTAAGGGGACAACAAGCTCTTTTGGTTTATCATGTTCATATTTGCGCACAAGTTGTCTGCACTGATTTGCTTTGAAGTGTGCAGATTACTCTAAATACGGTATGGTATGTTATCGCATGTTACGTGCCACATCGTGTCTGAATAATAAACAAAATTACAAAAAAATTAACCCATTAAAAAAATTCAATTCAGAAACTAAAAAGTATATAGTATAAAAGTATAAAGTGAAGCCGGTTCCGTGATTAGAAGCAAATCGCCATCAGCCGCCCCCAGATGGAGCGGCACCCACCACACAAAGCAGCAGTTCACTGACAATCAGGGCAATTTCGCATTAATTATCACGGACGTATCGCCTGCGATATGGCCCAGCTTGGCAGTGAACCACGACTCCGTGCAGCAAACGCCGCCCCATCCGAAAGCAACCGATGACAACCCACCACCAATCACGGAACCGGATTTACTGACGAGATGCGCATGATATTGCATACAAATTATCGCCCATCCCTTGTATTCGGTTATATGTGTATATAAATGTGTATAGCAAAAATAAAAATAATAATTATAAACTTATTTTTGACATTCTTCAATCGCTGAGAATCATTATTATTGTTTTAATAATATTAGTGTTAAAATTCAATCAGAAGAAACACATCAAAAAGTTTTACAGGTAGATACTGTTGCTGAAACTACTTAACTGGTTAATTTGTTTTTTTACGATATATATTTTACACTACAAAAGCAATCTCCGAAAAGACATATTGGTATGTTTCATCAGGTACGTCAACCTGTTATGACATTTAATAGCCACCAAAAAGTAAAAGTGACTTTGTTAAGGCACCATAGATTAATAACTATTCTGCGTGCGAAAAAAGCACGCTTTTATTTTTAACAATAACACGTTAACATTTACAGACAGACCTATCATTTTTACCTTGTTCACACTGTCAGTCCAAATCCGATTGTGGTGCATATCCGATTTGACAGACTTACTGTCCATATTGTGTATCGCAACTGTTCAGATCCGATCTGTGCGTCATGTAGCGTTTCTATGGCAATGACGTCGCGCTGGCAAGTCAATCTGCCTCGACATCTGACGTTGTAGAAACTTTATTCCCCAATACATGGGCTGTCCCAAACACCCCTATCATTTCGTCAGAAAAGGACTGTTCTAAAGTTCGCCCTGGGGTTGCGTTTACGTGAAATGACAGCATGACATAACCAAAAAGCTACACAAATGTGATCAGAGCGGTCAGACTGAAATGGATTTCTGGATTTCAAACCACCTCTGGATGTAGCCTAAAACGTATTTAAAAAACGGATTTCATGCAGGTTTTGGCCGTTCACGCTTTCTAAATGTTATTAGATTCCAATTGAATATGCACCAAAATCGGATTTGGACTGACAGCAAGGTCTTAGATTAAGTGATGATATATGCAACTGTACAAGCCACAAGACAATCTTTTTAACTTCTTTTTAAAAGAGCCAGCAAAGCACCGCACTACAGAAATCAAAGCAAAGTGAAAAGACAACCGAGTTGTCTCCCCAGATTCAAACTTTAATGCTTTACTAAAATATCTTGTTATTATAACATTCTTCCAATCTAAAGTTCTTTTTATTTGTTCATGTCATTCACACTGCTTCAGAGGATGAGTTCAGCTATAAAATAATTGAAAATCAAATTAAGAAGTTTTTAATGTAGTGATTTGTTAGAACTGGATGGTTTAGAGAATTATTAATTTAAAAATAGCAAAAGGGGAAAAATACTTGCAGATGCAAAGTGTGAAAAAGTAGGAATGCATTTTAGTGGCATTCATCTCAGTTGCTCTAATTGATCTCTGTATAAAGGCAAACATCTGGCGAGGAGGCTGTATAACTGTTCATTTATACAGTACGCGAGTAAACATAGTAAACGATCACAAAAGCATGCAAGCATATAGTCTGCGATTATGCAGAATATGAGGATTATCAGTAACACGATTAAAAACAAATCATAATGTTCAGAAATGTAACTGTGTAACCAGGATATTAACAATAATGGGTGTTTCAAAGTGAAACTGATCAACGTGGTGAAAAGATGATAAATTAGTCAAGATCAAAATGTTAGTGGGTTAAAATATACTCATACAAAATATAACAAACAATCAGAGAAAACGTGTCAAGCAAAAACAAAAAGTTTCACGTCCCCTAATTAAATGCTAACACTTTCGTCTTTAACAGACTGCATACTGAGTGATGTTTCTAATTCATTAATTGTTGTGAAATCTTTCTTGATAACTGTACATCAGGAAAATAAATATCACCTTGAAGTCCATTTGAACTTGAATTATTAAAAAAATGAATTTTCCACTCCTTGTGATTACAACTCAATGAATCATTCGGCCTGATTTGTGTAATGGGTTGACAAATTCATGACCCAAAAAAAATTTTCGAACTCAATTTTTTGTTGTTGAATTAACTCAGATTTACAAGTAATTTCAAGTTGACTTTTTCAACTATATTTTAAAAGTTGTAGCAACCAACGCTATCTCACGAGAATTTGTACATATTCTACGAGTTGGCTAATTTGTATTAATTCATATAACCACATTTGTAAGTTTTTGTACAATTTGCCTTGACCCCTGTGACGTTGGGGTTAGGGGTTGGGTTTCATTGTTTTTTTCATGAGAATCATATGTATTCCACAATTACTTTTGTATGACTTCATATGAATTAGCCAACTCCTAAAATATGTACGAATTTTGTGAGATCAGGCTGTAGCAACTCATCTCTTGTCAAGATAAATAACAGTAAGTTGACATGACTTGTAAATCCACCCAGCATTGGATACAAAAGAGACAAACACTGTTGGGTTATAATTTAACTATATGTTGAGTTGTTTAAACCGAAAATGTTGGGTTGTTTTAACTTGTTGGGTCAAAAATATATATATTTTCTGGGTTAATTTAACGCAACGGCTGGGTTCATCCCTTTTTGACCCAATGGTGGGTTAAAAATAACCCAGCACTTTTTAGTGTGTAGAAACTAAGATTTTCTTGAAAGCCTCAACTTTCCAAATTGGCAGCTTGACAATTAAAAAAAAAAAATCACAGCATAAGTTAATTATTAATAGATAAATTGATATTAAATCTCATAATTAAATTTTTATGTCAAAGTTGGCTAGACAATGTAGTTCAAACACATTTGGTGTTCTATTGATGAATTACATTTTTTAAAGCTTGCCAGAAAATATTGCTCATGTCGTCCATTAATAAGGTTACAAACTAAACTACATTTCCCATCATTCTTTGTGTCAAAATATGTAGATAAAGCATCAACTACAACAACCTAATAGACTTCCTGTGCTATTCATTTGGTTGCATATGCTCTAAAAAGCTTTCTGTGTTTGGCAGGATGTGAAAAATCTAAATATTTTATTCTGACCAAAATCACTTAAAGCGTGCATCCCATTTCCTGCGTCTAAAATCCCCTACATCCAGGCGATATAGTTATGCGAAACTGGTATGTCCGAAACTTCGTCATGCAAAACTAGGGATCGACCGATATGGATTTTTCAGTGCCGATGCAGATACCAATTTGATTCATCAGCCTTAGCCGATGACCGATACAGGCAGCCGATATTCTTGAGCCGATATTTGGAGCCGATACTGCTTTTGCTCAATCAATTTACATCATAAAAATTATGTTTAAAAAAATGCCATGTTGTTAAAAAGAGATGTTATTAGTTTGGACAGTTCTTCTATTTATTTTAGTCTAGGACTAGTCTAATCCCTGTCCAGGAAACCGCCTCATAGAGATGAGAAATAAAACCCCGCTTTGTTCAGCTATGATCAGCTGTTAGGCCGAGCTTTCGATGTTGTCATGGAAAGGTTGGTTGTTTTTAGTCACATGACCTGCAATCGCTTGCGTCTTCCAGCACTGTCTGTAAATAATGGCGAGAAAAATCGGCGAACACGGCAGCCACGTATCGGCACATAAAACTCGCAAATATCGGCCCAATATATCGGCCGGCCGATATATCGGTCTATCACTACAAAAAACAGATGATGAAAATACACGGATGGTCTTTTGCTTCTGCAAAGACTTTTCATTAACTATCGCATAGACATTTTTTATCCCATGAGGATAAAAGCCACCAAATTCCAAGAGTTAAAACTAAACGCCAAAAAACTGTAAGGCAGTGATAAATGTACTCCCAGTGATTTAATTGTATTAAGTTAATTATTTTTGTTAAGTCGGTGAATAAACGTACGTGTCACATGACCACTCAAACATGATGGATATATCCAGAATGTTTGCAATAGGTACTTCATTTAAATCAGTACATATTAAAACGGGACACAATTTCAGACGCTGTTCTCGTAATTATACTTTCCAAACTCAAAAGAGCCTCCCATGAGGATTTTATAGCGTTTGACCTCTGCTGGACATCAATGTGTTTAGGTTTTATACATTATTATGTATGGTCCGATTATATTTGAGACAGCAGTGACAATGCATGTATAATTGAATTTGCAGGCCTTCTCCCAACAACATAATCGAAACAAAAACAATTACACTACATTGGCCTATGAAGGACAATGTTAAGGCAACATCAACTAGGACCCAAAAATATTGTAACTGTGTGCATTGCGACTTCCTTCTAAGTGATAACAAAGTCAATCTGCCCTATTTAGAAACTACACAGTAGCTTAGTAACCATCCAAATTGTAAAACACATCATCAAGAAAACAAATTTTAGTCTTAATCATAGCATGTGAAACATGACCATGCAAACATAGTGGATGTTATCCAGAATCTAAAACTTCAAAATTTCATTTTTGTGAAAGTAACAAAAGACTCCCAGGTCACCAAACCGTATTGTAAAACTGTACAGCATTTCATAGATGTTGTAGACCTGTATCCTACTTTTTGTTTGCACCCAATGAACCCTAGCAAAAAAAAAGCATGGGACATGCAACACAGGAAGAAGTTGCAGCGGATGCAAATTCAACCCTGTAAACATATCACAAGTGTATGTAGAAGATATACACCAGTGTGTCTTGCATGTCACCACCCTCCCCTGCGGTCGACCACACACACACACACACATACTAACAAATACGATGCTACTAAATTTGTTAGCTTGTAACCGGAAGTCAGCTCAATGTGAATATCACCAGTCTGCACCCCACATGGAAGTATCCTGTGCACAATATGTTTAATGTTGTCATATTTAACACACACTGATTCGTATAAAGTTACGAGATATGCATGCTGCAGGGGCCAAATGAGCAGCAGCAACAACAACACAGACGCACACAGTGACATCAGACAGACACTGGTCAACTTGCTAGTATATGCAAACTTGCTACCTTACAACCCAGACACAGGAAAGCTACACAACAGCTGTGCACAGGACTAACACACAAGTTCAGTCCGTTTTGATATCACTTCCATGCTAAGGCATACAGATATATGTGAACCAAATCCCCTGCCCTGTCCTGCAGCTGTGTACAGCGCCACACGCGCTAGCTAACTTACTGAAGTCTGTTTTTGACAGCTGGCGATAACACAACACCGCAATATTTTCCACACAAACGCCGCTAATATCACCAAAACAAAACGTATGTCACAAAACCTGACCGTGTATGCCCTCAGGCAGCCCTCCGTTGTTTAGCTCACAAGAGTTTTGAAGTAAGTAACGTCAGAAAATGACACCGAACACACCTCCTGCCGTTAGCGCGAGCGGGGCTAACGCGAACGGCTATCGTGCCGCACCGAGTCTCCGCCGATCATCCATGATGTGGAAAAGGAGCGGGGGAAATGCGAGTGACGTATTCTGAACGCCTTCGCAAGCTAGCGCGGCTAACATTTTATCCCCTCAGCCTGACAAAATATCGCAGCGACGACCAAAAGCTACGCCATCGCCGCTCGCAGCGCCTGACATTCAAATCCTTGACAATGGGAATGATGCGATTCACACTTACAGTCTCTCCTCTCCGCTCTCTGCGGCGGCCATTTTTATTTAAATAAATAAATTTCCAAAAAATCACGCAACATCTTTGTGGGTACCCCTCACCCTCCTCTCCCACTCCCTCTAACACAACACCATCCTTAGGACGCGAGATATCGCGAGAGGTGGTGTGGAAGGGAAAGGAGGCGAAACGTACGCTCTCGCGAGACCGTAGAAGCGGATCGTTACAGAACGTCCAGTCCTTGGAAAGCTGCATTATCAGAATAATTGTGCAAAACTGTGTTAATTTTATCTGAACTCAAGTATGTGGTAAAGTATTGTTTCTTTAGCATGCATTATTGTTAATGTCAATTTTTATTTAAATGATTTTAGAGGTTTTGGTCTTGAGGTCATAGAGTTCATAGAGAGAGAGATACATGTATGCTGTATACCATTTTTAAATAGGTACACATATCACACAATAGAAATGTGAGTGTTTTTTGTAAGTATACATACAAGTAAATTAAATTAAAAGAGAAAAACAAGAATAATACATTAATAAATCATTTTGGGATTTATTTAAAGTCTGCTTTTAATACAGTTAACATCTGTTTATTATTGGACGTCTTCAGGTTTATTCAACTCTTATTCTTCTAAGGATCAAGGATTTCCTAAAAGACAGACCTCAACATGTTAAAATCTTTGGATTTAAGTTTTACATTAGTGTTGTCATTATGGGGGTTACACAGGGTTGTGTTCTATCTTCCATTTTATTTTCCATATATGATATATATATATACAAATGAGATTAAGTCTGATGTCAATTGTACACTGTGAAAATGTGCTGTGATTATGCAGCTGGTTGCCAGTAACTTACTGTAGAAGATAAAGACTGAAAATGTTTCATGTTCATTTAACTTTGAACAAACTGTTGCCAGTAAATATAAATGTAAAATCTACAGTAAGTCACTGGCAGCTAGTTGCCACACTGTAAAAAAAATTGCTGTAATTATGCAGCTGGTTGCCAGTAACTTACTGTAGAAGATAAAGATTGAAAATGTTTCATGTTCATTTAACTTTAAACAAACTGTTGCTAGTAAATAACACACATGTTAAATCTACAGTAAGTTACCCAGTAATACTGTAATTTCTACAGATTTTTTACAGTGCAGTAATACCCAGTAATACTGTAATTTCTACAGAAATGTTTTACAGTGTATGTTACTATTGAAATACGCTGATGACATGACTTTAGTAGCTTGTATAGCATATCTGTGGCTAGATATAGACAGTACATTTGTTATATGGTTTTCTGGTTTCAAGAAAGTTTTTTTTAGATTGAACATTAGTAAAACTGAGGAGTTATGAGAGGGTTTGCTTATCCAGTTCCTTACATCCTTATCTGAACCACTTAGGGGTGCAGATATTCGAACAGGTTGAGACCTTTACGTCTGGGCACAGTGATTTATATTTTACACAAAATGTGAATAGTGTTATTAAGAAGACTATTCTTTTGAAGACATTGAAGGGTTGTTATACACAGTTTTAACTTTTAATATGGTATCTTGGTTTATTTTTGGTCAATTAAAGGCGAAAATAAATTAACCATAAAATACTTAGGCAGGCATCCAAAATTATTGGGTACCCTCAGATTAATTTATTATATTAAAAAATATTTTATTCCAACAACAATTATTATTCTGAACAAGGCCAAATAGGTAATTAATAGTTTTTATTTTATTAATTTCTTTAAGATGTTTTATTCATTGTGATCTGTCTGATCTGTGATTGTATTGTATACAAGCCTTTTTAGACTATTTTCTAAAACTGGTTGATATACAATAAAGTTTTTTAAAATTAATTGAATGTTTACACTTAAGAATCAACAATGTTCTTTGGATTTCATAATATATAGCATGTTTATATGTATTATATTGCAGCTGTGTACATTCAGTACATGTTTATAAAAGATAAAGGCTGTAAGTAATCTATGTTATTTTTGTGTTATGTTTTTGCCAATTTCTACTTTCGATATGAATGTAATCATTAGAAATCATTAGTAAGAAATAAAAGAAGCAAGAAGAAAAGAAAATCATATCGGGGAATGTCCCAGTCCTGGAGTTGATAAGGATTAAATAAAAGGTGTATAAATCACAGACAAACATTCTCCTGTCTACTCTGCCACTTTGACTCAAACCGAGAAAATAAAAGCAGTGTCAACATTTTAAGGGGAATCTTCTGCACAGGAATTTTTTTCCTGGTCAATTTTTAAAATTTTAAGTTGCTATGAGGGCATTTATGTCACATAGGCTACTTTAATTACTTGAAACAGATTCTGAATTTCGTCAATAATGGATTTACACACAGAACTGTTTTTGGATAAATCTCATAAAATGTTAGTACAGTAAAGTACAGTAACACACATTTAAGTAATATCTAGCACTAGCTTTGCTGGTTGATTTTAAACAATTTAATCTTAAATGATAAATCTCTGTTAGAACGAATTCAAACCCTCTAAAATTGTAAAATACAAATATAATTTTTATTATAAATTAACAAATAATTTGAAACATGGCAGATTTTTTAACTTTTGTTGTTTTTTGTTTCTCCAAAACAATGTTTTTTTTTTCTATTTTTGTATTTTATCATTTTTGCTGTTTCTTAAATTGTTTTGTGTTTAATTGCCAGTAACTGGGTCATATTGTCACAAAAAGTAAACGTTTACTGTATCTTTTTTCATTGCAATAATGTTGTGACTGTTAGGTTTTTATACAGTTACGTGTCTTATTTTCTATAGTCAGTAATTTACTAGTAACTTAATTCATCTGTTAAAGCATACCAAAATATTAAGCATTTTGCACAGGCCTACTAATTCATCTTACAGTATTTCTCAGTTGCCTTTGAGCATTTCTCGAATCATCCTTAAAATTTGCTAAATGTGTGCATTGTAAACAATTCGTACAAATGGCACAAGATCATTTATGTCCTGCAAAACCCTGTAACTTGTTCAAAATCCTCTTTTTACGTTATAAAAATGTCAGTCCCATCAAAATGGCCGTGTGTCACTATTCATAAAGACTATTCAACATTTTAGCTACCCACAATGATATGTGTCAGTATTTTGATGTAAACTGTGAACAAATTCACATTTTAACCTTTTTTTCTGTAAGCAAATTACACACATTGTGATTTTTTTTACAGTACAAATAAAATATTACAAAATTAGAAAGGTTCACTGTTAACTGTAAGACATGTCACATTTTCTGTAACTAAATTTTTCAAGATTCACGTGACAGCAATTTATCAATTCAGTTCACATTTACAAAAGACTAAAAAACCTGAAAGCAACAGATTGTGTCACAAAGGTCAGCAAGTTTGCATGACATGTCTTGTACGATGTCGATGAACTAATTCCTAAATGTTTTGAGCTGACTATCAACAGAAACCAGTATAATGTATTTTGATGAAAATGACACAAGCAATTGAAAATGTAGGAAACAATTGTACATAATCATCTGCATGATTGTACCAAATTGCAATTTGTCAAAAACAATGAGAATTTGATGTTGTGGCTTGACAACTGACTTGATGATGTGGAAATTGAAGTGTTTAAAAAAATGATTTCTGATGTGAGAAATGCGGTGTTGCACAAACCGATCGGCGTATCGCGAGAGCGAGTCAAAAACAACAGCGTTTGAAACGTTCTCGCGGTACTTCGATGTCACGCGCCGATCGGTTTTCAGATCTAACACAGCAAATACCTGAAGGTCCAATGATGAAACCGGAGCTCACATTCACACCCCACCCAGAAGGAGGAACCAGCACCTGTCTAAATTAGGGTTAAATTGAATGAAGGCGTTTGGTGAATTTTTCTGTGTGTATCAATCCCGCGACATTGATTGAACGCTTGAGTTTCTTTAGTAATCACAAACTATGGGCGCTCCTCTTGTGTTGTGGATAGTTGGATTTTTTGGCCTCAGTGTTGTCTGTGCAGTGAGCAGCGACCGAAGTTTAGAGGACAAGGGCCGCGTGGAGTTACTCAGAGCGCGTGACCTGGCGGCGCAGCCCCGCTATGGAGCGTGTTGGACTCGCGCACTGGAGAAGATAGAGTCAAACTGCAAAGAGTTCAGTGATGATATGCAGAGCAAAATTGCGCTGTCATTCACGCACTGCCACCTGCAAAGGTTAACTGCATATATTACTGCAATCATTATGGATTTAACACAAGATTATTTACCATATAAGGGAAACAAAGCAACGATAGTCCCAGACAAATAATATATGGACATTTGTGGCATCAATTTGGCTCAGTATGGCAATGTTTTCATTATTTGCTTTAATTTACATTTTATTTCTTAGATTTAGCAGTGTTTTTCTTCCTGCTTTAATCCTATTAGAACAAACCTAAGCACGAGACACAAATTCACAAACCACTGTTGGAACACCTTATTGTGATTTAAAGGGGTCCTCATATGAGATTTTTTTTTACAGTATAAAATACATTTTTGGTTTCCTCAGAGTGCATATGTGAAGTTTTAGCTCAAAATATCTGACAGATAATTTATTATAGCATGTTAAAATTGCTTTTTTTTGTAGGTGCAAGAAAAATGTACTGTTTTTGGGTGTGTCCTTTAAAATGCAAATGAGCTGATAAAATGCAAGCACTGATGCAATGATGGTGGTTTGTTGAAATTGAAACTCAGCTGTGCTGCCAGCTTTTATTTTTCTCTATCAATATCAGTGCCGTGTTTGGACAGTGCATATTAAGGGGCGGTTTTATTGTAATAAGACTTGCTACCTACGTAACAAAACAAGCGAAATCGGAACAACCAAATTTTTCACATGCTTGCAGAGAATGGTATACCAAAACTAAGTTACTGGGTTGTTCTTTTTCACATTTTTTATGATGATAGAAGCACTGGGGACCCAATTACAGCACTTAAACATGGAAAAAGTCAGGTTTTCACGCTATGACCCATTTAATGCAACAATAAATATTCATTGTATCCGGTATGCAGGCCTGTGCTGATTGTTTGTGTTATTCATTGCAGGTCAGGTCGGGTTTTTCCAGATTGTCCTGAAGACAGTGATGTCAAAACTTGCACGCAAGACATGGACCCTGTGGCTTTTAACACCTACACCGAGTTTTTCACTCATGCACACAGTATATGTCACTATCTGCAGAGTGAACGCTGGCAACAAAGAGCGGAAAATACCATTCACAGGTACTACTATCAAAAGGCAAGAATATTTGAAAGGTTATAATTGCAAATGCACTTAACCCCTTCCTATTTACCCACCATATTGTGGCCCTATATATGCATATTATAAAGGTTAAAGAGAATTTTGGAAATTAAAATATTTTAAGTGTCATTGGACGAAAATTCAGGTTTAAAATTCTCCTTTTTCTTTGCCTAGATGATGGTTTGCTATAAGTTGAAAAACACATCTTACCACACTCTTCGCTAATAAGTGATTAATGTATGTAATTAAATGTTCATATGTCTCTTAGGCTGACTGAGAGTTCGGCTGGTGTGGCAGAGCAGTTGACATCCACTCAGCGGATGGCAGAAGATCTGGTTTTAGCCCAAAGCGCTGCCCTCAAGTCCCAAGAGACCATCCTACGCAATGGAGAAGAACTGAAAAGCACGCTGCAAGACTCAACTCAAGGTGCTTTTTTCAATCAAATTATGCTTTGCCTTAAATTGACTGACAGTAAAGTAAATCTACAGTGCTTAACAAATTTATTAGACCAACTGTCCATTTATCTCAAAGACCATCCAGCATCATGAAGTGTTTTAATGCGGACTCTTAACTTTTCAGAGAGTTCACAACGTTTCACCATTTTGAAAAGAAGGATGCTAAATTAAATTTAGGTTTTTGTACCCAAATTTGAGCCGCACATTCAACTTCTCTCAGAAATCAATCAAGCATTAAATTTAACCATTAAAACATATTTATCTATTAAGGACTGTAAGTAAATAACTAATTAGGCATATGAATTAAAAATTAAGTGCTTTAATATTTTTTTCGGTAAAACCGCAAATGTGAAATCATGGACAAGAACAATAATTATTTTTTTAGCAATACTACTATGACTAAAGAGCTTAAACCTACTGCAGGATTAACCATTACAGAAACCATAGGTGTCATTTAGACTGGGGACGCTGGGGACATGTCCCCACCACTTTTTGAAATGGGTGATTTTGTTCCCACCACTTTTGAGAGCATTTGGTTAAAATGTTCTAAAAAAAGCGAACCAAGAAATGTTAAATATTCATTTGCACAAAATAAAACATGTAATGCAGTTTAGATACAGAAAGAAACAATGTACATTATCCAAAAAAAGTAACTTAAAGGAATATTCCATTTTCTTAAAAGAAAAATCCAGATAATTTACTCACCACCATCTCATCCAAAATGTTGATGTCTTTCTTTGTTTAGTTGAGAAGAAATTATGTTTTTTGAGGAAAACATTGCAGGATTTTTCTTATTTTAATGGACTTTAATGGACACCAATACTTAACACTTAACTAAACACGTAACAGTTTTTTTAAACAGAGTTTCAAAGGACTATAAACGTTCCCAAACGAGGCATAAGGGTCTTATCTAGCGAAACTATTGTCGTTTTTGACAAGAAAGATGGAAAATATGCGCTTTTGGACCACAGCTTTTTGTCTAGCTCAGGTCCAGCGCGACCTAACGTAAATGCGTAGTGATGTAGGGAGGTCACGTGTTACAAATATAAAACCCACATTTGCGGACCATTGTAAACAATAAACTGACACAAAGACATTAATTAGTATCAGTTGACATACAACAACGTCGAAACGGTCCTCTTTCGACACACTTGTAAACACTGGGGCGGAGTTTCGCGTTCGTCCTCTGTGACCTCTTGACGTCATGATGTATTGTGTGAGGTCACGCTGGCGCATCACGACTGGATCTAGATGAGAAATTGTGGTTTAAAAGTGCATATTTTTATTTTTCTTGTCAAAAATGACAATCGTTTCGCTAGATAAGACCCTTATGCCTCGTTTGGGATCGTTTATAGTCCTTTGCGCTCCGTTGAAAAAAACTGTTAAGTGTTGAGTTAAGTATTAAATGTTGGGCTCTATTAAAGTCCATTAAAATGAGAAAAATCCTGCAATGTTTTCCTCAAAAAACATAATTTCTTCTCACTGAACAAAGAAAGACATCAACATTTTGGATGACGTGGTGGTGAGTAAATTATCTGGATTTTTCTTTTAAGAAAATGGACAATTCCTTTAAACAAAATAAACTATTACTGATTCTAAAATGAATCAAAACAAAAAATTCTTAGTATTTTTGTCTTGTTTTCAGTAAAAATATCTAAAAATTCTTAAATTAAAATGCTTTTCTTGATGAGCATAACGACCCAAGACAATAAATCTAGTTTTTAGACCAAAAATATCAAACCTAAATGATTTTGTGCATAAAACAAGCAAAAAAAATCGGAATTTTTCTTGAATTTAATGTTTAAGAAAAATGTTCAAGATTTCGTTGCTTACCCCACAGATGCTTGTTTTATGCACAAAATCACACAAATTTTATATTTTTGGTCTAAAAACTAGATTTATTTTCTTGGGTCGTTTTGCTCATCAAGAAAAGCATCACAATACAGCATTCAACAGACCCGTGGTATGTTAAATAGCCATATATATATGACTCTAAAGGATATCAATCGAGGCATAAGGGTCCCGTCTATTGAAACGACCGTCAAAAAAAGTACTTGTAAACCACAACTTCTCATCTTGCACTAGCCGTGTGACGTGTCAGCTTGACTTTACTTGGTATGTAATCACGTCAAAAGGTCATGCGTTAAATATATGAAACCACACTAGTGGGCCATTTGAAACACTGAACTGACACAACGACATTAATTCGTATCATTTCACATACAATAACGTCTGATCGGTCATCTTTCTTCACACTTGTTAACACTGTAGTGTTAGTTTTGCATACGTCATCATGCGTGACCTTTCAATGCAAAACAGACCTTGAGATTGTGCCGTGATGCTTGGTTTTAGGCCTGAGAGATGTTTTTGCTGAGATGAGGCATTCTGCACAGGAGCAGCAGGTGGCGTTTGCTGAGATCTTTAACCGTGTAGCTTTTCTCCAGAGCTTCATCATGTCCGAGACACACACATTCAGTTCCCTTTTCTACAACGCTCTGGGCATCGTCGCGTCTTTTTTTCTGACCTCTATGCAGCGTACGGCTGGTGCCAGGCGAGTATCAATCTCACTCAGCTTGTAGAATCACATCATATATAGTCCAATTTCTCCCCAGTGTAATGTTATTAAGGAATGTTATTCTTCTCATGATATATTCTTACGACCCCCTTTAGTAAAATAACTACAGCCACCTAATTGACTGACTAATTGAATTTATCTTATTTTTCATATTAGATTTTTTCTGTTTGGACTCGTGGCTTTGAATGTATATCTAGAAAGGATGATCTGTAGGATGATTTTGGACAATGAGGAGGAAGGTTATCAACAGATGGTGAGACCTGTGCACAATTCTGAATGTATGAAAACTGCTTAGTGTTGTCTTGTTGCTAAAATATAAACACTTATGGGAATTATTTAGTGACAAATGTAAAAGAAATGCTGCTGATGTTTAGACTTTAAAGTAGCAAACCTTGTCTTAATTACAGTGTATCTTGTCAAGGTGCATACTGGGATGTTTTTAAACAGCTGTCATTTGACTGTCTGGGTTGCACTGTAAAAAATGTGCTGTAATTATGCGGCTGGTTGCCGGTAACTTACTGTAGAAGTTAAAGAC